>NC_089683.1:78868290-81408290 GCF_031753505.1 Anomalospiza imberbis | reverse complement strand
AAATTATTTAAGTTTCAATGTCCCTCATAAATATTGGCTTTTGTTAATATTTGTTTCTGTATTAAAAATGGCAGTAAACAGCTCTGGCAAGAACAAGTCTCTTGCTGATGAGCATAGGGAAATAGTGTGCCTGGGCTTTCCAAGACATGCTTGTCTTCCCCAGGGATGACAATGTTCATCTGTAGGTCTCTGGGCTTCTGTATTTGGATGGGACATTCAAACCCCACAGACTCAGAAAGTTCAAGAAGCCATAGCATTGAGCTCACAGGTCCAAATATCTGCTTTTAAAACTGTTATGAAGTGAGAAACTCTTGAAGATGGCAAAATGGGGAAAAAGCAGAGTAAGCAATTTCCACCTATGATAAAATTTTTTATTTATTCCATTTTAGTATTCAATATTATAAGGTATGAAATGGAAGAAGAAGACAGACAAAGCCCTGCAGATCTATTGGAAGGGAAGAAAATCTCATATAAAACATTGGGAAGTTTATTTGATGTCAAAGAGCACTGGATCAGGCTTTTGAAAACTATACCAAAGGGCAAGGCAAAGGGAAAAAAATATATTCTCATAATTTATCATGTGTCTGACAAGAGATTCCTAATTGCCAGGATAAACTGATATAAAAAATTGACTGCTGATATCAATGGAATTAGATCACTTTGTTAACTGATGAAGATTCTGTATGCATTTCCCAACACTTGCAATCAAATAATTAGGTATTGTTAGTTACTGTCAATAAGACTGATGATTGATGACAAAAAAAAATACTCTGAAAATTACATGAATTCTGCCAAACACCAACTCAATTCAGAGCACACAGCAAAACTAATATTAAACCTTTTTTTAAAGCAAATAGGACCTAAAGAAAAGACACTAAAACCATTGAGAAGCTTCACAATTAAATAAAAAACATCTTCTTTGTCCTTGAATACTTTGTTTTCCATACTAGAGATAATCTTCACTGTATTCTCATCATGGCCTCACACTCTTCCTTTATCTCCATCAAGACTTTCATCAGGCTGTGATCTGTCCCATGGGTCACCTTCATAATATTATAGGCCTTTAGGAAAGAACAGAAATGGACATGTTAGTCATTGTGTAGACCATGCAAAGGGGCTGGACCCTGGAGCAGGGTGGGATGTAAGAACTGGACCTCAAGTGGCTGGCACCTGGGGGCTTGAATGCATGGCATGGTTGAAATAGGAGTGAAGCATCCTAAAGTGCATGGTGATTTGTCCCTGACAAAGAAGGAGGCATTGACTCATTATTCCTAGGTTTTAAAACCCACAAATAAGTTGAACAACTGGCTGTATGGAATAGCAGAGAGAGATAAATTTGCACAGAGACATGAAGGCCGTTTCAAGATTGGTCAACTACAACACCCAAGGTTTTGATACATTATTTAAAAGATGACTGTGATGTTCATGATGTTAGGAGCCTGAAAGTACTGTAAAAATAGAAATGGATTAATGCTTAACCCATGGAATAAAGTACCTTAACTCTAACAGGAGCAACTATACATAGCATCAAACAAGTGAGTACATTAATAGTTTCACTGTCAAAAGGCATGCAGGGGAATGGGTCTTTGTTGCTTTTGCCAGGGACTATTTTCTCTGTATGTTTGTAATCTTCTACTGCTGGGCTAATTTATGCTTGCTGATATTGCCTGTAGTGTTGCTGATTTCCTGCCACATATTTGTCTGCAATGCTCTTTGCCCAGCTCCTGTTTAGATCATCACTTTTCATATGGCATTTCTACTTCTTCCTTCTATTAAATTCCTCCTGCAAGGAAGTCCTAGATGGAAGCTGATTCAGCACTTCTGAAGATAGAACAAGGAAGCTAGTAGTGTACTGGCAGGAGAAAAGATCAGAGATTTTTCATCATCCTAAACTGAAGAATTGAAAAAAACTAAATGCATCCTATGTTTCAAAGGGTTCCTTGTCCAGTAGCTGACAAAATTCAGCTAAATTGGCTTTGAATTGCAGCATTTCTTCTTGGGGAAGAAATGTTGAGGAAGAGGCCTCATTTAAATTGGATAGACAAAAGGAAATATATCTTCTTGTGGAATGAATGAAAGCCTACTTCCAAATCATGAAGACTGGCAGGCATATGGAAATTCCAGCACAGTTTATTTTTGCGTCAAATTTGCTAATTCTTAAAAGAGGGAGGCAGCACAAGATTGAAAGAACAAGTTGAAATATCAGTCAAAACAAATCATAGTGAGCAAGAAGCTCTAAAAAGCATCAAATATGCTTTAAGCTACCACAGTGCTCTACTACTAAATGATAAAATTTACACAGTTAAAAAGAAGGATGGAAAAACTTTCATTGCTTTTAGAAATGGCAAAGAAATGTGAAACAAAATCAGAAATACTTAATTTTTGTAACATGCAGCTGTACCCGGACTAACTAGAAGGGGACAGGATTATCCTAGAGCAAAGTGGCTGAGTGAATTGGTCCTGGATCCTGACACATTGGTGCACAGTGCTTGCATGCACTGTCCCAGAAAGCTGATGGATTTATTGTGAATGATGTGTGCTAAGAGCAGTGAATCTGGATGCATTTGAGTGACAGTCCTGGGGCAGGTGACCTGGATCTTTAGCCCCACTACAGGATAGAGGTCAGGCTCATAGTGATGCACTTGGACCCTAGCATCCTGAAGATGCACAGCCAGAGATGTCTGTATAAATGTACCTCCATTAAAAACCAACAATCCTTAATATCAAACCTAATATTGAGTTAATGCTACCATTTCTGCCTTTCTCCGACCTTCAGCATTTTCTTTCCACTTCTTTTCTTTTGTAAGTATGACAGACAAAAGCACTCAGTCTTTATCCTTTTTTTTCCTTGGAGGAAATCATTCTTATGCAATGTACCATCTCACACACTGCTGTAAAAGTCAGAACCAGCTGTATCAAAGTTAGAACAGTAATGACTTGAGCAGTGACTTAAATTCAACTGGTATTAGGCTATGTAGCTGTTTTGTCATAGGTCATTGCAAAACTGGGAATAATTTTAGCTCCAGTGCAAGAAATTGCTTTACTGGACAGAAGCAGGACATGGGCTCTCTGCCTACTCCCCTGCTCTCAGTCCCACAGCTCACCAGCAGAGCTGAGCAGATTCGTGTGGTCTGTGTGGTCTCCCTCTCGGCTAAAAGAGCAACTCTAATGAAAAACTACAACAACAACAACACAGGCCACAGTATCATCAGCTACACCCTGTCTCCCTGAAGAATATAAACCCCATTAGAGCAGAGGTAGGGCTGCTGTTCCATGAATGTAAACGAGGAGCAGCGCAGGTGTTTGTGCCTGATTTGCACGGGGATGGAACAGGATGCCCACGGCCATGGCTGTGGGGAACTGTGGGCAGATGCAGGATGACACAGTTGCAGCCATAAGCCAGAATGGCAGGAAGTGTAGGCCAGTATTTCAGAGGCAGTATCTGTGCTTTTCCATCTCTCTTGATTGAAGAGTACAGATTGTTAAAGCAGGCATAGGAATACTATCAATGACAGCTGGTAAACAATTCAGTGTTTGAAGCAAACACCTAGCAAAGGGATTTCTTCAGTGTTGCTGTGAGACCTGGGAAGGATTTTACTCGAATTCCTGTGCCTTTTGCCTCCACCACAGGGATTTCTGTAAGAAGGGAAGTTGTACAGTAGATGTTGTAGATGCTCATGAGACAAGACAGCCGTACCCATCAGCTCATGGGGGACAAAAGTACTCCCATGACTAGGCCATGTCAGGCTCTTCAAATTGCTTTTCAGATTGAGCTTCAGTTTCTGTCTTTTGCTGACAAAAGCTTTCCAGATCTATAACTCAATCTGTCCTCTAATACATCTTTCATATATATGTATATAAATGTAAAAATAGTATGTTGCTTGTAAAATAAACCAAGGGCTACCTTCAGTTTTTATTCCAGAGGAGTATTCCCTCTCTGTAAAACTTCCATTTCAAAATCTAGCAAATAAGATTCTGCAGGGCCTAATGTAAGTTTAGGGGTGATTTCTTTCTAATGGGCAACATAAAGCCCTCCATATTATTTAAGCCTTCTTTGGGGGTGCAGAGCAGAGAGCTAAACCCACAGGGCCCTAAGAGCAAGGTGGTTAGGATATTAATTAATATTTTGGTGGCACAGAGAGCAGCAGTGAGGGCTGGGCTGCAGAGTCAAGAGAGATCTACTGGTCTTAACAGACCATGATCTGCTGCAGAGGCTGTAAATCCCCAGCAGCTCTGAGGCTGTGCCTGATTAAACAGGATTTATATGTGAGGTGAATTCCACTCAGATCCCAATTCCTCTGCACCTTCCAGATCCTTGTTCCTAATGCCACAGTGAAATTAGTCTGACGAGGGTTCCAACAGGGTGCTGCTATTCAATGTCAGAGTGTATTAAGAAGAGTAATGAAGCAGAGAAGGTAATCGAGTTTCTGCTCTGAGCATGTGGCATGCTCTGCTCTGTTGACACATCTAATCACAAAGGGGCAAATTGTGTTCTCATATAACTCTAGGACATTATCTGACTAATATTAGGAATCACATCCTTTAGTCACAACAAACTGGGAATTATATTTTGCTCTAATTTGTTCTGGTGTAGAAAGCAAGGAAGTGAATCTGTTGCAGAGCTCATCTGAAGAAGTTACACGGAGAAACAGGATGACAAGAAGTTTTTCCTCCTCTCAGCTGTGCTCCCAGGGAGTGGGAGTTCAGTCTCTCCCTCTCCCACACTTGGGTGAAAAGGGGGAGACTGAATGGGAATAGGCAAAGCCATGACAGGATTCTACACCTCAGTTGTAAAGCACTCACTGTGTCCTTGTGGAGCACCAATGGCTTGCAGCCTCCGTTAGAGGATCACTGAAGTATGACACAGAAGGGCAAGCAGCACCTTAATGTCCCTTTGCAGAGAAAGAGGATGTCACAGCCTAGAAAAGGTTTCTGTGTTAGGCATTGCTCAGTTTCCAAAGGATCATAGAGTAGCAATCTGGCTTTCAATGGGCAGCTTCTTCACCAAAAACATATAAATCCCCATTGCAATGTCCACCTTCACTGACCAGCAGCATTCATTTGTCTCTAGGGGAATTTGCTCCAGTTTAATCTAATGAAGTATCACATTAGAAATGCAAATAGAACAATGCCTGTTGATATAATTGTAGCAATGTCAATGAAAACAGAAGCTTCTCTGACTGGAGTCTCCATTGCTAAAAGGGAAAGTCTGAATGTTTGGAAATTATCAATATTTTGGGGGAAAGAGCAGAGACCTGGCACATGACAGATATATGACATGCTTCTGAATAATACATAAAAATAGAATTGATTACTCTTCTGTCTGCTTTATAATGATCAGAATTGGCTATAAGTAAAATATATCAAGTGAAGATTTAAGTTATACCAAGACTTAGCAAGAGTGGCATCATATTAAATACTAATTTATTACTTCAACATATGAAAATTATTCAGCTTGCATCATTAATCAGATGTTAGAACCACAGAGATATGGGGGTTGAAGAAAAGGTAAGTACAAAATACTAATACCTAGAGAGTCATGACTTGATATTATCTTTACAGGGGACCTGGGCAGGAGTGAGCAGAAAAGCACCTCCCCCTCACCTCCAGTGGAGACACCCGTCCCCTTCTACCCCAAGCAGTTGCCACAAAGCACTTCATATAGCATGGACATTAATTGAAGGGAATGTAGAGCCAAATTCTTCACTTCCTTCCAACACTGGTGCCAGAACTGGGCCTGCTCCTGCCCAGCAGACACAGGCAAGTGGCTGGGCCAGGTGGCTTTTGGCAGCACCCAGCAAAGGCAACAAGGAGCTGTGTCAGGAACTGGAGGTGAGCCAAGAGCCAGGACAGGGAACCACATGGAGCATGTAGCATCTTCAGGGCAAGCTGGTCACAGGACAATCAATAACATAAGAGAATAAGACCTTTTTGAAGGAAACTAAAGGCATCCCATCTTCCAGAGGGAGCAAAGTACCCCAGCAGTGATTGAGGGCTTGAGATGGGAGGCATGATTCTACATCCTGAGGACATGTTGCACATGGAAAGGGATTATTTAATATACTTAAGATGATACTAACAGCAATATAACAGCAGGACAAATAAGAGCCTGAGGTACAAGGAAATGAATATAAAAGTTAGCTCAGGTACAAGAGGGATGGCTTAAAGCTCAAATGTAACTAACAAAGCACAGCTGCAAAACCAGATCAAAGATGATGAACAATAAGAAATACAAGGGATCAAGGGACATGCCTGTTGATTTCAGTTTGGCTCACAATAAAATACACACGTTAAAGACAAAGTTTTCCAGCCTGAAATCACAGAACCCAAGAGGGAATAAGGAAGGTAGAAACTGCAGCTCTCCTCCTGTTCCTGTACTTTCAGTGCTCTCCGAATCACTTTGCTATGGGAATAAGGAACATATGAAGCACTGAGATAATTTACCTCTTCAGAAATAATAGTAATTTTTCATCCAGGCACCTCTGAGCTATCAAACTGTAATTAGCTGTGACTGATGCTGGAGAATGTCAGTGTCTGAAATGCTTTGCTGAGCAACAGTGACCCATCACCACACCCAGCTGCAGCCTGGGGAAACACCACTGGTGGAAGAAGTGGTGAGGAGCATCCAAAGGCATGAGGAAGGAACCACACAGCGGTTTTGGGGGAAGCAAGAGAGGGGGGTAGAGAAAAAACATTTCATGATACTGACCTGTTTCAAGGTTTCCAGTGCCTGAGGAACCATGCCTTGACTGTACTGCAGTTTGCCCACTCTCATCAGCTGGACAGCCCTCAGTGGATGAAAGCCAGGATAATACAGTCTGTAGAGAAAAAATGAGGAAAACGTGTCACTGTCAGCTCTCACCTTCACAGTCACTGCCTCTGCGGAGAGCTATTAGGGTAGGACTGCAAAGTCATTGTGAATGTTAATAAGGTACTCAGAGAAAATTAGCTGCAATACTGAGAAGCATGAAATACTGAGGGGAATTATCAAATTATTACTCTCCATCCCAGAGGAATGCCTTTAACATTATCCTGTTAGAAAGCGACGGGAGTGGGATTATTTAATTTGCTACTGTTGGATAATACAATAGCATTTACTGTACTTAGTGGTGCAAACAGAGGTCCCTGACAATCTCAGTTCTCTGGAGAGGCATAATTTTAAGAGGAAGCTTCAGCAGGGAACTCAGTCCTGGATTGTCCAAGATGAAGGAGTGGGACTGCAGTGAAAGCAGGTATGTAGCATCATGACCACTACTTCTGAGGGTTTGTATGCTCCCTGTTGCATAAAAAGAACTGGTTCTGCACATTCAAGGAAACATCTCAGATTTGGCTTGTTCATCGACACGAGGTATCTGCTAGTATGAGGATACATTCCTGTTCTTAATTAATTTCAAAGAGGTTCCGTAAAAAAAACAAACAGAATAATGCTCTCTTTTTTCTAGATGGGTGTAGATGGAGAGTGGTGTCATCATTAATTGCTCTCAAGATGCTCCTGAAGTGTTCATGGTGGCTGCTCCACATTTTTAAATTTCACAGACCCTTGGCTCACCATATGTGGATTGCACCCCAGCCCCATGTTTTGGATGTGCAGATCATGATATCTTGAAAAAGCAACTTGGGGACTGCAGAAAGCCATGGATGTAACTTGCCTGGAAGTGGTCATCAGGAAACATGAGGTGAAGGGACTCACTTGGAAATTAAGTTACTTACAAAAGACCTTATATATTTTTTTACTAACTATCCCAGAATCACAGAATAGTTAGGGTTGGAAGAGACCTCTGGAGATCATTTGGTCCGACCCTCCCATCAAGGCAGGGTCACCTGGAGCAGGTAACAAAGGAACTCATCCAGGTAGGTTTTAAATGTCTCCAGATGGAGAATCCATGACTTCCCTCGGTGGCCTGTTCCTGTGCTCTGCCAACTTCAATGGAAAGATGTTCTTCCTCATGTTTTAGTTTACGGTCAGCGGTCCTTGTCCTGTCACTGGGCAACGCTCAAAAGAGTCTGGCACCATCCTCTTGGCACCCTCCTTTGAGAGGTTTAAATGTGTTAATGAGATTCCCTCTGAGTCTTCTCTTCTCCAGATGGAACAGGGCCAGCTCCTGCAGTGTCTCCTCATAGGAGATGCTCCAGACCCCACATTGTCTTTGTGGCCTCTGTTGGACCCTCTCCAGTAGCTCCTTGTCTTTCTTGTGCTGAGGAGCCCAGAACTGGACACAGTATTCCAGAGGTGGCCTCACCAGGGCTGAATCATCTCCCTCAACCTGCTGGCCACTCTTCCCAATGCGCCCCAGGACACCATTGGCCCTCCTGGCCATAGGGCCACTGCTGGCTCATGGACAACTTGTCATCCACCAGGACTGCCAGGTCCGTCTCCACAGAGCTGCTCTGCTGTAGGTCAGTCCCCAGTCTGTGCTGGCACTTGGGGTTATTCCTCCCCAGGCGCAGGACCCTGCACTTGCCCTTGCTGTACCCCATTATGCTGCTCTCTGCCCAATTCTCAGTTCTCAATCAAGGTCCCACTGAATGGCAGCAGAGCATTCAGATGTGTTGGCCACTCTCCCAGTTTAGTGTCATCAGCAGACTGGTTGAAGGGACCTCCTCTGCCACTGATAAACAAGTTGGATAAGAATGGACCCAGTATTGATCCCTGGGGAAGGCCAGTGACTGCAGACTATGCAAAATAAAAGAGAACAAAAAGAACAAAGAACAAAAGCCTTAAGCACAGCTCACCAGAGACAAACAACCTACTTGATCAAAGAGCACTTTTTTTCCTCAAGTACACCAGCAGTTGTGTTTGAGCAGTGTCTAAAAATACAAAATGAATCACAACTTCAGGAAGAATTGCCAATAAGCTTTCCAAAATCTACTTTTTGAAGAAAATATTTTTTTGTGTTTATGCCAAACCTAGGATCATCAGCGTTCAGGGTAACTGTTAATTAATGATACCGCTGCAGTCAGGAAGACACTTAAATTTTCATGAATATGATTAAATGATGTGAATTTGTACAATGTACAGAAATCTTCTGATAATTCTGCATGTAAATTAATAAGTTATCTTTCTCTGTTATATTTCACTAATAAAAATGCAAACACAATTAAATACAAGCAATTGTTTAAATGGCAGCATATCTGGCTGTCTTTATAAATCTTTAATTAGGATGTGTAAACATAATGAAAAATGTTTTCACACCCAAATTCCCCTATTCCACTGATCCCACGCAGTTTCAGTGAAGATATACAGAAATACATGGAAAGCATGCCTGGCAGGATCTCAGCAGCAACAGCTTTTGATCTGCCAAAGCCTCTCATGAAACAGCAGAAGCCAATTCCTCAATGAGAATAATCCATCCTGAATTGCCACAAGCACCTCCTGCTCAGCCCCCTTGTGGGTTGCAGTTCAAAAAGGCTGAAAAGCCAGCAGACAAGAGAGAAGAAAAATGATAGCACTTATCTCAGTCCACTGACCACTCAGGAACTTCAAGGGTCTGGTCAAACTAGGAAATTATCAGTGGGTTTATTTTTAGAATTTGTTTCTGGTTATTATATCAATATGGTGCTATCTGATACTAGTGAAATAGGGAGAAAATGCAGAGATTTTGGTGTGAATTAATCAAGAGTAATAGAAATTCCAGCATTAACATGGTCACAAATGGAAATAACGAACACATGCACATCTTTGTAAAAAATTAAAAAGAAAATGTCTATATGATTGCATCCTTCTGCACTCCTCTGTGACTTCTGCAAAGGAAGGGGTGAAAATGTCATTTCTTCTTCTCTGTACCACCAAAAGGCCAGGATGCCTGGGGAAGAATCATGGCCACAGGAGAAGGTGCCAGGGAGACAGAGATTTCTGCATGAGATGATAACCCATCTCTGTAGGCCTCATTAGACTGTTTCTGCTGTATCCTGACAGCTCTGATCAGCTCTGATTCTTTTGCCACTGCTCTTTCACAGTCGCTTCACATCTCTTTCCACACCTTTATCTTTCATTCCACACCTTTATCTTTCATCCTATCAACCATCTTTTTAATCTTCCTTTCCTACCCTTCTGAATAACCAGCCCCATTCTGATACCAACACAAAGAGGGTCCTGCCTCGCCTGCAGCCAAATAAGGGGTGGCAGCTCAAGCAGGAAACTCCAGGCTGTGCTTTAGCTCATCAATGTAGTGCCTGCTAAACTTCACACAACACAATGTGGGTCCGTCAGAATTCAGAATAGGCCCCTCCATGCAAACGTGTTTCCTTCTATAGATCATGGATTCACCTGCAGTCACTAAAGGTCTAGGATTGTGGCATATGCGATACCAGGGAAAACAGGCAGCAATTTAGCAATGTCAGGTACTCAGCCCAAACTACCAACCATAAACTAAAGCAAGTGAAAACTTAAGATGAGGACAGAGAAGGAGTAAAATGTGTGAAATGAGGAGTCCTGTGCTCATAAATATTTACAAAGCTGTTTTACTGAGCTGATTTATGCTCTCATCTTAGGCATGTACATAGTTCCATTTTGCAAGTCCTAAAACTGGCATTTGAAACCACCGATTATTTTCATATTCTGGAATAAATCTATTAAACTACTGGAACTCTTCCATAAACTTCTGTTTATGGAAGAACATCCATTGAGTGAGTTTACTAGAGAAATCCAGGCAGCTTGCAGATCTTCTGGGAGACGTGCAAGTGGGGAAGATGCTGTTGGCTTCTTCAAGACATTCCCAGGATTCAGTATTATGAAACACTGGAGTGACAGAAAAAAACTAAGCAATGTCAGTCACTTGTGGGCCAATTTATTATCTCCATGTATTGCTCTGAACAAAAGCAAGTGGATAGATTTAAGAATAAGGAAGATATTTACCAGCCAAGGAACTGATTCCCAGGATTCAGTATTATGAAGCACTGGAGTGACAGAAAAAACTAAGCAATGTCAGTCACTTGTGGGCCAATTTATTATCCCCATGCATTGCTCTGAACAAAAGCAAGTGGATAGATTTAAGAATAAGGAAGATATTTACCAGCCAAGGAACTGATACCTAAAGACTGTCAACAAGAGACCAAGATAACTGTAGAGAAATACATGCTGTAAAACATGTTACAGCTTGGGAAGAGTAGGATTTCAATCTGAAAAGGATTTTATGAGATTTATGAGGGCCTGAGGGACAAGAAGGGAAACTAACATACTGAAAGCTGAAGTAAGCATAATTCTGTGGAGTGATGCTTCCTTGCCCTTGGCATTGGCCAATGCCCAGTAGATCACTTGCAAAGAGAGATTAAACAAAATACAACTAACAAGTAAAGCTGCACTGTAAACAAGACAGCTGGAGGAGGCTGAGGAAGAGCTGTACATTTTGTATCACATCCTCTGCTTTTATGAGGCAGCACAGCTTTGTTCCCATCTATGCCCAACAGCATCCATGCTTGCCTGTTCCTCCAGCCTGCCCTCCTCCCTGTCAGCTGCCCCCACCCAGAATGGCGTAATCTGCAAACCCCACAGAAGTGCCTTCTGTTGCCACCTCCAGGTCATTGAAAATGGTGTTAAACAGGATGAGTCCCAGGACAGACCCTGTGGTGCCCCTGCTGTTACTGACATCAAACAGTACCATGTCCTCCCAGTGCACCCCCCAGGCAGGATTGTACCTGTCTAGCTCTCTGCTCACCTGGGCCATAACACCCTAACCTGCATGCTGGCTCCCTGATCATCTCAACCTTGCAAAGACAGTGAGCGCACTGGCCAGCTCTCTCAGTGCCTGTTCTGGAGCTAGCCATCCTGTCTGATGGAATTGTAGGGGTCACACGCTCTCAGATAATCCCTGGCTCAACCCTTATCCCAGGATGTGCCTGAGACACTTCATAAGTGACCAGTGAGGCAAAGAAGGCACCACCTAGCTAACTATTCACAACCACAAATGAAAGCTATTTTCCAGTCTTCAGGTAGCTTGCACCAGTGCTTCACTGTTCCAAGCAACAGCAGTTCCTGCATTTTATTCACAAAATACCAATTTTCACTCAGCAAAGAAATAGCCTATACTATGTAAAACAGTAGCTGTTTCTAAGGAAATTCACTGTTCTTCTTGATAATTCAGCCTCAAGGTTTGCCTTGATTAACCCCCAGAGCAGTCACTATTCATATACTTTATTAAAAAAAGGTTTTGTTTTTTTCATTCTATGTACTAGCTCTGAATTTCTTGAAGCAATCTCTTGTGTTTCATGTAAAGGGCAGTGTAAAAACCACAACCCTTGACAAAATTTAGCCAATTCCTTCTATTTCTTAATAATGTAGTTCCATTAATTCCACTCAACTGATCTCCAATTACAAGGTAAGCAGTTAGAGCTTTTGTGTTTCCTTGTGAATTAAAGCCTAGTATTAAAAAAAAGAGACTAAGCAAAATCACTGCTTTTTCTGATGACTCATATTTTAAAATAGATGTCTACCATTCCTTGCACACCAGTCTGTGGGGCTGACATACTGCTGTCTTCAGCCTGATGTAATTAGAAGCAGGAGGATTTATAAAACCTGAAATAAAGCTTTAAAATGGAAATGTTACAAGTCTCTTTACTAAGATGACATGTAAAAGGTGAGGCTACACATATTTGTAAACATAATTTCAGTACCTTTCAGTGCAAGTAAATATGACAGCATAAAAGACATAAAGCAGTTTCAGGAGCCCCAACAACACAGAAGGGATAAAAAGGCTCCAAGGCTTCAGCAATGTCGGTAAGAAAAATATAAAGAGGAGAGTATCAGCTTCACAACAGAATGTACACCACAAATACAGCACCCAGTAAGTTCAACCTTCTCTTCTTTCTCTGACTTGTTCTTGATTTCTGAACTCCTCATTATTTGAGTATATTCATTAAAGCTGTTCACTGAACTGAAGCCTAGAATTGGTTTTATGTTGTCCAGTTACTTGTTTTTTTCTTCAGTCAGTGATGTGAAGCTGGTCAACTAATTCACATAGTATTTCTCTTCTTTGGCTGGGATGTTGAATGGGTTCTACACACAAGAACTATAATAAATATTTTTAGGAAAAATTTAGGGAAAAAATTTTATTTCTGCTAAAAAGTATGAAATATTCAAAGAAATCACATGCATCAGGAACACAAGACAGGTAGATTAACTATACTCATTTAAGAGTTTATATATCTTCAAGTCAAAGGTGCTGCTCAGTCTGATCTGCACGGAATTTCACTTACCAATTCCTGATCCAGACCCAACAATTTGAAGCTAAAGTAGTGCTTAAGAAGAAATGCTCTATTTATAGAAAGAAATCTTAAGCAGCTTTAGACATAATTTGGTCAAATTTTTATTTTTTAATGAGCACAAGCCCTGTGCAAGAGTTTTGCCTGGAACAAAGGCTGCTGGGTTATTTTTGGAGAAAGTGGGAATATGTCATTGATAGTGGACTAGGTGACTGTTTTGAATGCTGAGTATTCAAAACAGTCTGGTTGGAACTTTGAAATTTTTAAGCCCAATATATTTGTATTAACCTGTGTAAAATATTTAGGGGTCCCTGTGAAAGCCTTCAAAAAATACTGGCCTGGCTTTCATGTTAATATTACATTTTTATATTAGAATAATAATAATGTTAACCTGTTATTCTTTCTGATTCTTCTTTCTCTTTTCCCCTCTCTTTTTTTTTTTCTTAACAACTTCCTGTCTATCATGGATGACCAGGTTAAGTTTAAATCGGTTCAGTACTTCCCAACTCCCATTATACCTTTTGCAGCCATGCAGTTTTTTGAGTAGAAGTCTAAATCCTTTACCTGTGACAGACCTGATATACTCCAGCTGCCCTGAAATGTTTATTGTCCATTTTATCTCCCCATCACAGTGTCTCATGGAGATGATCAAAGCATCAGTGAACAGTTTAATTCTGCCATCAGACTTTAATATCTTTTCCTGGATTTGACCTCTCTCATTTGGATTTTGGGATCAGATCCTCGGCACTAGCAGGGAGGTTTTCCTGGAGGAAACCACTAGTGCGCATCCTTAAAGCATTATAAAAATGCTTTGCCAGCAACAGGAAAACATTATTAGAAGAAATTTTTGCTGGGAGGTCTCTTACAAACTAAAGTAGGAGAAATTGCTTTCTGTGATTACTATGCAAAACCACTAATTATCCCTAAGAGACTTCTTCTGGTCTAACCAAATAACACCAGAAAATGGTCATAATTTTCTGAACCAGCTGGGGTGATATCAGTACAAATGTGCAGACCTAACATCACTGATCAGAGTTCATTTTGAAGACTCCATACTTTTACAAATATATGCTGGCTGTATATTTTTGCAGCCTAATATAAATGTGCTCTCTCTCTCTCTCTCTCTTTGGATTGCTTTGTATTGGCAAAACTCTTGGTTATCCCCCAAGTATAGAGATTTTCACCAATGCCCACAACTCATGTATGAGCCTCGTCCTACTAAGCAGCAGAGTGCATGGCATGACAGTCTTTGTTCTGCACAGATAAGATATGGTGGCCCAGGCAAATGAAATAGTTTGTCCAATGTTACAAGATAAAATCTCTGGGAAAGTTAAACCTAGATTTCATTTTAGCTCTAGGATGGCTTTTGGTTCATGCAGAGTCTGGGTCTTGTGTTTGTGCTGTCTTGCCTACCTGTCTGGCTCTAACAATCCAAATGAAAGTAAACATAATTTTAGAGGCTTAACAGGCTTGCTGTATTTTGTAAACAAAATGTAGAGACAGTAACCATAGTTAAGAAACTTTTGTGCCAGACTGATACTTATATTTCTGTTTCTTTTATCTAATCTGTTGTCACTCAAGAAATGTCCTGTATTTCTGTGGAACAACTGCCTCTGGAAACTATTCAGGATTTAGATCTGTGAAATAATGCCTCAAAATATTTTTCATCACATCTGCATCTCATACTGTTCCATTACTATTTATTTCAGTAATTTAACTGATGTGATCAAATAAGCAATCATACTTCTTAATTGACTGAATTGTCAAGAAATGTTAGCTATCCATCTCAGAAATTATTTCTCTCTGGCTGCTGATCATTCTGCCATATTCCTTATGATGATAATTTATGTCACATTAAAATGAATATTGTTCCAGATGTTGTCTCTGCCAAGATTTGAATGATAACTTCAATAAAATGAAAAAATGGGATAAACTGCAATTTTCATCTTGGCTCTTGATCTGTCTAACTCATCCACTTAAGATGCTAACTCTCTCAGTTTGAACTGTCCACTTCAATGTTCTTTCCTCTTCTGATATTATGAGATGTTAAGGAAAGAAAGGATGCCCAATCTGGAATGGAAGTAGGAAAATATTTTATATATATTGTCTCTTTGTCCTGGCTGAGCTTCAAAACATCTTGTAGCTGTTAGGGTTTTTTTTTGTCCTAAATTCACCACCTCTACAGATAAAAATGGCAGTGTGCACTGTTACTGCAGATAGGAACACACTGTCTCCGCCCTTGCATAACCAGGAGAGTAAGAGATTAAGATCGACAGTTTAGTTCAAAGGATTTATAAAATTATTTTAAAAGCCATACAGATTGCATTGGGAGAATGCCAGAAAACACAAGAAGGGTAAGAAATGCAGCAAAGGAAAAAAAGGAAAGCTAATTAAAGAGAACATGCATGGGAAAAGAAGCAAGAAACTGAAGGGAAATGTACACTAGAGACACTGTAATTTGTGAAAAAGATCTTGGCATCACCTTCTTCTCTAGCAATGAACCTCTGACCAGCTGTTGATGGTATGAAAAATTACTCACTTTCCCTATCTCACGCAGCTGAGAATACAAGATTGCAGGTACAAGAAATGCAAGTTTAGACTTTGGTCTTAATCAGAGACCCACAGGTTTGCATGGTCTCTCTTCTTCATCCACAGAGAGTGACAGGAAAACGTAAAGCACTGATGGATCTCTATTCAAGTCACATATGATCTTCCTCTGATTTATTCCCTCTGCTATGACACGAGTCCCCCAGTATCTGAGCCACACACATCTAAATACTACTGGTGTCGGCAAAGCTTGGAGAAGTCAGATGAGAGTGTATGGGTGTTCACAAGCAGCAGAAGGAAGAACGGAGCTGGTAGCACTGACGTCTTCAGTGCAAAATGTCTTCTCTGTACTCACCAGTATCTCAGATCACCTCAGAAGTCTGTTGTAATACAAAAGTGTTCATTTTTGTTCATGTTCATTTTTGACCACATGTGCCTTACAGACTCACCTCTCTTGTGGTTTTTTTTTCCTTTCTCCTACCATGTTGTCACCGTTCAAAATCTGTCAGGCCTGTGCTTTACCAGCTGCCATTTCATTTTGTCTATAGTGTTGGCTATAACTCTTGTTGCAAAAAATAACAACAATAGCAACTGAATTAGCACTTGCAAAATTTAGTGACATTCTCATGCATAACTTGTTACCAGCATGTCTGAACAAGAAGTCTATAACCTGATGTCAGATATCTCATTTAGACAACTAGCCCTACTCCTCCTCATGTCTCAGCTTTTCCATCTCTAAAATGACAATACTGATCTCTTTATGCAGTAGACTAATATGAGGGCTAAATACTATCATGTTTGTGAAGAGCTTTGAGACTCCTATAGGAAGATGCTGTAGAAGTTCAAAATATTAGCAATAGCTCTGAAAAGAATGACAAATCCTTGGTAGGATATAGAGTTAAAATGTGACAGCTAAACAAGACCATCTATCCGAACTGTAGAACACGTAACTTCCATCCAGTTGCTCAGCTGGCTACAGAATTTCTTGCATGACCCAAAAGGCATGTAAATTGCTCCAAAGCTTCTAGGAAATAAAACAATCTGGAAGAAATGGGAGGGGGGAAATAGCATTCTTTACAGAAAAAAAAAAGGAGACCAGCTATGAACAGCAATCATGAGCAATAATCTCTCCCAGTCTACAAAGTGCTGCCTGAAATGCCAGCTGAATATAAAGGAGAGATTTTTTCAGGTAACACACCACAGTGCCTCTTCGCAGCATGGAAAAAAGTGTGCAATACTTCAAATGACCAAGGCATGCTTGAACTCTGTAATTGAAAGTAGCATGTTCACTGAGCAAGCATTTTTCAAGGAAAGACAGTTTTGTGGTACATCTCGATTAATGGGTATGTTTGTACCTTGGCAGTCCAGGCACGAGGTAAAAATTTTTAAAGGGAAGATCTCAAGCCAACATTTTGTAATTATATGTTATTGTTCCAAAAGATTGTAAGGATTTTCAAAATTGTACCTAGCTATAGTTATATGGCCCAGCCACTCAGAGCTTGTTTAGAGATGTATGAGAGCATGAAAGATACTCTCCAATAAGGACTTTCCATCAAATTTCCTCAGTATGAGGTTTTGGATTGAATTTCTAGATTAGGTCATTAGAGGTCCATGTCTTGACATGATGAGGGTATATTTCTATAGGCAAGATAAAGGATGAACAATTCATTTAAGCTGAAGTGCAACTCATTCAGGGACCTACTGAATACATCTCTTGTATAAAAACAGAAACAAAGCGTTCCCAGATTGAAAATAAAGGGCACGATACAAGGAACCCAGTTCCTAAAGAATGAACTGGTTTCTCTTACTTAGTGCCAACTACATGAAAATACATAATGGATCTGTCGCAAGGATGTTTTCCCCATTTGTGAGAACTCCAGCCCTTTGTAAGCAGAGCCATGGAAGGGTGGCCACCTCTCTGGACCAGCCCACAAGTGCAGTGGCTGAACATGTCACTGAAGCCTATGGCCTTGAGCCCACCAGAAGGACAAAACCAAACCAAACCAAACCCCAAGCAAAGAAACAAACAAAGCAAAAAACCCCAACCAACCAAAAAACCTGCTCTAGAAGCGGCCCAGGCCATCCTTTGGAGTTACTTGACAGACACTTGATTACTCCAGCCCTTGCAATGATGCCTGCCCAGTCACCAGTGGAGAAACAGACACTTTGTGTCCAACCTCCTTTCCCTAAAGGTCACGGGTAGGTATCCCATGGTGGAGCACACTTCGGACAAGAATCCTCTGAAACAATCTGGTAAATGTTTTCCCCGCACCCCACTCACTGAGGGCAGTACAGGCAGAAAAGAGGAGCTACAACTGCACTATCATGCCTAAAGCACATGAGTAAATGACTTGTAACAGTCTAAAATTATGAAACAGTGAGCAACCACATTCTCTATCAGCTGATTTTATGGAGGTAATTACCATGTTGATTTATGGATGAGTGGGGATGGAGGAGGGGGAATGAGCAAAAAAAAACATATGTGGACTCTGTCAAGAACTATTTTTTTATATCAAATGTTATTTGGTTCCTGCTGAGCTAAAGAAAGACTCTGTAACACTTGGCTCACAGCTCCCAGTAATGGAACTCTGTGCAATGAGACCAGGTTCACAGTTCTAGTTCAAATACTAGCCAGCACATGGGGGAGAGCTCCAGCAAGCTGCTGTGCAAGTGCAGCAGAGCTGTCAGGGCAATCAATCTGTGGGTCTTGGACCACTATTTCATCCCATGTCCCAGGTTATACCCCTTTGTTGGCTAAAGCTCTCTGGCATAATATTTACTTTTGGTTTCCCATTACATATACCAGCTGTGTTTGAGGCAAAACTCCAGTCTGTCTCACAACTCGTTATTTCAAACAGGAAGAAGAAATTCCCTTTTCTCCCTCTTCCCAAATATTTTTCTTCTCTGTTTTCCTCTTCTAGTTTTTGCATCTTTTTTTCATAGTTTCTCTGTCCTTACCCTTATATTTTCTTTTATCAGTATTCTCTATCCTAACAATCCTAACAAGCTGCCTTCCCCCCCCCCCCCAACCAACTGTTATTATATTTTTATTCACAATTTTAATATTTTTTCACTCCAGGGTCCTCTCTACCTACCTATAACCAAAGTGCTAAGCCCTGTGTAAGCTGACTGCTCATTTGGACGCACAATATGAAAGATATCCATCTTTGAAGGAACTGCTAGACCACTAACAGCTGTTTCAAAGTAAACCCCCTTTATGCACTGCAAATTACATGTTAAGACATGCAATGGTTAAGACTGTGTGTAAAGCCTCAGGAAACCACCCATTGATCTATGATATGTCCATTAATCTCTTAAGCCAGCCTAAAGGGCATCTTTCTAAATTCGTACAGGAGCCAGGCATGAGAAGAAATCTGTCAATACCCTTTTGTGAGGCACAGGAAAAACCACATACTGAGTCTTTGCTATTAAATGCGAATCCATAGAATGAGGCAATCATCAAATTCTAAAATGGCATTTACTTGCCTCAAGCAAAAATAAAATGTCATGGCTTCTTCTGATTTTGCAAAGTACCACAATTTGATTGTCAATTTGTGATTTGTCTGAAATATGGCTTAGACACCTCTTGGCTTTCATGGCATCCG
This sequence comes from Anomalospiza imberbis, assembly GCF_031753505.1. Taxonomy (NCBI): domain Eukaryota; kingdom Metazoa; phylum Chordata; class Aves; order Passeriformes; family Viduidae; genus Anomalospiza; species Anomalospiza imberbis. The sequence goes on along the minus strand of NC_089683.1, from coordinate 81,388,941 downwards.
TTCTGAGGATTTTTGTATCACTTCCAGTTTGTATTCCATGCTGGACCGGATGTATCTTAATAGAGTGCAGAAAAAGGACTCTGCTAGGTGACAGCTTCTCTCCCAGAAAAATGGAGATCTTTCCGGTAATTACCCTGCAAATGCACTGCAAATCATGGCACTGCAAAGTTTTGTAATAACAAGGATCTCATGCTGCCCCTCTGATCTGTATTTTCTTTCTTTCTTTCTTTCTTCCTTTCTTTCCTTTCTTTCTTTCTCTGCTCATGCTGGTATACCAAGTAATGTTCTTGGTCCACTTCCTCCCCTTTTTCATGAAAGGCATGTTTTTGAAAGGACTCTACTAATTTCTTACTGGCTTTCAGAACACTTTTTTGGGAAAAAAATTATATACTTTATCAGGGTTCTTGATATTTTGTTATTTACATGGTCCCTTATGAGGGACAGCTGATGAAAGTTGTACCTTCATATAAAATGTTCTTACAATTTTTATAAGTGACTATAAAGTACAAATAATGCTAATAATACAAATGAGTTGCAAAATATATACCTTTTGCCAATGCTGGTTTGAGGCACAATACAATAGTTTCTGTAAAACTGCAGAGTATTAACTTCTTTGCGACATTTGTTTATGAATAGAGATGAGCCAAGAGGGAAATTTTTCTGCACAGGGATGTACACTGATAGCATGAATACTACTGTGTAGTAAAAGTATTTCCATCATGACATAAGTAGATTTAAAATATGCACGTGCAGATATGCAGATTGCCTAAAAGATAAGCCCAGACAGATTATATATACCCATGCCACTTTTTTTTTTTTTGATTCCTACATGATAGAATGCAGATCAAGTCATTTCATACAGTATGTCATACAATATTATACAACACAAGACATAACAGTTCAAGCCAATTTCATGTGGAGAAGTACTTACATCACAAAACAATAACTGAATGAGGCTATCTTCCCGTCAACAGAGAAGCCATAAATCAAGAGATTACTGCATTAGAGAGTGCAGGAATGCCTTTTGTCTCCATGCCAGAGCACATACCTCTGGAACATATACTCACCTCTACTGTTCCTCTCTTCCTAACAGACAGAGATGCAACAACTTAAATAGGTTAAAGACAATTTATACATACTTTGAAGAAAGAGTGCTTGCCCAAAGCTGAGATTTATACTTGCCAGTGTACATGAGACTGTCACACTTGATTAGAAATTTTAAATGCAATATGAAACCTTTCTCAAATTATAACTTCAAATTTTCAGCACTTTAATGGGGGCAAGCTGATTGATTTTCAGGAGGAGTTTGTAAATAACTGCAATTCTTGGTTGGCATAATTCTTCTGCAAAATACCAGAGACAGCTTGTCTACCTATAGACTTTCAAGGTTAATTTGAATTCATTAACGGTGTGAATTTAAAATTAATCACTTATAATCGCTTCAGCCATGTTGTAGATTCTGTCACTGAAAACTAACACAGAGTTATTTTATATTTAGGTTGATTCATTTCCAAAGCAAACTGGACCTGACTGCAGTAAATTGAGAAAAACACATGTATTTGAAAAGATTAATTAAAGCACTCTAAAATCTATTTGGGTTATTTACCCTTGAAATAGAAGCTTTGGCCAAACAAAAATGGTATTCCTAAAAAACAAAAGCCCTTCACTCTTGTGAACATTGGCCCAAAACATATGTAAAGATAAAATCCTGTGATGAATATCATGTAATTGTCCTCTCTTCAGAACAAAATTGGATGGTCTTTATATGACTTGCTCCAAACAAACAGGAGGTAGCTGGGAAACTGGCTAATCTGGAAGGGGAAAAAAAATATCTATAAGATACTAGACAAAATAGGGCAAGAGTCAAACTAGACACAAGAGTATATTTTGCATTATTAGGTTAATAAACTGGTTGTGCTACATTTTGATCCAAAATTGATGGTACGATAACTATAAATTATGAAGTATTAGTTAGAAAGGGCATATTGTGCTTAATGTACTAGCAAATACTAACCCAGCAGCAAACACATAATCAGTTGCTATAGTAAACCTAGTCTCCACCAATGCCTCAAGAATTGTTAAGAGATGTGACAAATTCTTGAATTCTGTCCTTTACAAAACGTGTATTTTCCCATAATCGTGTTTAGTGGATTTTCTGCAGAATCCCCATGTGCATACTGCACAGGTCACATAGCGCCTTATCAGATTCAAATAACTGATTTGAATTTTTATTGAGCACTGACCTTTCCAATATACATTTAATTTGTGTTTACATCTAATATATATATCTCGTGATCTCAAATATTCCACTCTGCTTGCTTTTAAACAGAAGGCAGCATGAAAGCAGTTTACTAGGAGAATGAAATCTGATCAAAAAGAATAAAAGGAAAGTACAATAGTTAATTATTTCAAGCCTAAAAATTGGAAGCAATTCTCCCATGTGCATAAGGGCCAATACAGGTCCTGTACATCAATTAGGCCCACTTAAAGCACATTTTAAAGGCTTAGAGAGGATTTATATGGTGCATAAGCCTGGGGCTGTCTGCATGTGAATTTCATCCCCTATGAATATACCTGTCAAGATAGCTGAAATCTCAACATTAAGGAGGTTGTTAGAAAAATCAAAATCTAAATTTGCAGACATTGTTACCTCACTTGTATTTGTCTCTTCCCTTTATCACAGCAAAACAAAGTGGTTACAAGCACAAAGCAGTGCAAGAACCAATGGCCTTAAATTTTCTCATTTAAGCTGCCCTTAAGAGGAAGATGGATGGTACTCTCTGAAGAAAAAGATTTTTTCTCTGTTTTGATCTTCTAGAGGAAGAGCTTTTAGTTGTAGTCCATAAAATTCATTTCTATGTAGGAAAAGCAGGGAACAAGAAATACTGCACTAAGCTCACAAGATCCACAAGCCTTTGATTACTTGTTTCCTTCACATGAATATAAGACTTAAGATGCATGATTAAATGTCATTACATGTGGACTTGGTATTAATCCCTGATGAGCAATTATTTAAGATTCATCGATTCTTAGTAATGATATGTTTCTCCATTCCTTTACATTTCTGCATTAGTGATCATTTCTAAGGAAGGCAGAATCCTGAAATCTGGAATCCCTACTTACCTCCAGAATTTTAGAATTTTTATTTGAGACATGAAACATTTTGACAAGCATTCAACTACTTAGATCCATGCTAAATTATTACATAGAGGAAAAATTACTGGAATAATTGTGTTCATAATTCCTGGGGAAAAGTCAGATACTTCCTGTGTGAAATTTGCTCTGAAAGCATACAGAATTCAGGCTTTGCATTCTGTTGGAATTTCTCCTTTAAGATCCTATCTGATCTATCAGCAATACCAGAATTGAAAAAACTTTTTATTTTTTCCAATTTTATTCCTGGACATTTATTGTAAATGCAGGTGAACCTGGTGGGAAGAAATGATGATGTCTGACTCCATTTCAGAAGGCTGAATAATTTCTTTATTATAACTATACTATAATACGTTAATATACTATTTAAAGGAGATACTAAAACTACACACCTACTTTTTCTAGCTACCATATGTAACTAACTCACAACCTGTGACCCTCTCTTGAGAGTCCAGACACAGGTGGATTGGATTGGCCACCAGGCTCAAACAATCCTCACCAGAATCCAATCAAGCAATCACCCCAGGTAAACAATTCTCCAAACACATGCCACATGGGAAAAACAAGGAGCTGAAATAGAAATTGTTTTCTCTTTCTTCTCTCTGTGCTCCTCTATGAAAAATTCTAAGAGAGACAAGAATGTGCCTGCCACAGACATTTATCTCTGGATCTCCTGATTTTTCACTTCATGTCAAATTGCCAAAATATCACCATTGCCTCGTTTAAAACTCTTGAGAAACAACATATTCTGCATTACCTGAAGGAAGCAGATTTTTTACCTTTTCCCACCCTTTAATCATGTGTCCAAATCCTTTCCAGAGCTTCCTGCAGTTGATTCTAAAGAGTTAACAAATAATCAGATCAATAACTATAGTTGAACATGACTTCAGAAATCTCTTACATGACAGCAAGTGTAGGATTTATCCCAACAGTGTATTCATGCTGACAGCTCACAGGCATCTAACTTTACATGCCAGGACAGGAAGCTTTATTTTCCCAGTTTCCCAGTATATGCAGTGCACAGTCAAGGACTCCTTGAGAAGGAAATTCAGAATATCCAACTCCCTCTGCTAAATATTCCTCAGCATTAATAATTCAAGATCATTTTATGAGCTCAGTTGTCTGTCATGTTGGCTCAGACTCCTAACTGTGGCATAAATTGTGTCACACTTTGATTCTTCAAATTGAAATGAGGATACAGAATGATCGATTTTGCTTTTCATTTACTAATCTTTGATAAATATGGAAAACTTCAACATGGTGCATTTCTACAGGAGCAACACACTTCCAAAGAGAAAAGCCACCTACACTATAAACCTCCTCAAATAAATATGCTGGATGTGCAAACTTCATCAATGATCACATTTACTACAAGCTGTAGCAATAAATGTCTAGAGACTAAAAGCACAATTCTCGAAGGGCCACAGTTTCTAATTTCTTTGGAAAACAAACACAATCTACCATGAAAAATGTAATGGTACTTTAATTATCAATCAGTTGAATACCATGAGATATGCTTGCCTTCATTTTTTAATACCTTCTGCCGTTTCCAGCAAATTGTGGAAAGCAATAATGGATGCCTTGAATATTCTTCCTGTCTATTTCCACCAAAGTAAAAAAAAAAAAAAAAAAAAAAAAAAAAAAAAAAAAAAAAAAAAAAAAAAGAAAAACCCTTAAAATGAAGATTCAGATTCTTTTGGATCAATCATAATCCACAAGAAACACAAGAAATAATGAATATAGATACACAAACGCAGCCACGGCATTCATATCAATAGCAAAGTAATGCAAAAATTTGCCCCTTTGGTAGAGTTAATCTCCTGGCTGTCTGACTCAAGGTTGCATCTTTGTTTTATTAAGGTCAGCACTCTAGCATTTGAAAAATATTTTGTATTTGTAATATTTACCTCATTTCCTTCTCCAGAGATGTTGTAATCATTCAGGAATAGCAAAGCATATTGCATATATAAGAAAAACCCTTATGAATAAAAACATTTCAGCATTTTGAAGAATTACATTAAATGGGTATAGAGCTAATAAAAATATTAAGCTGTCGACAGTGCAGTTTAGGCTGGGTTTTATACCACACCCCACATACATACAGTGTCATCTGAACAGCAGAAAATTTTACATTATATTGGCAAAATCTCTGTAATTCTTAAATCTTCTCATAACTGAAAACCAACTTACATTCAAAAAGAATTTCTGTTTAGTGTTATGGGGAAATGGGCAAACCAGACCAAATGTCTTCTTTTAGGTCTCAATTGTTTTTGTTCATGCTGACATCCAGCACAGCAGAGCTTCCTAAATATCAAAGTGTGGGTGAATTATTTAATTGAATATACTGTTATATTTAGCACATAGCACTGAGGAAATAGCAAGAATAGGAAGTGTGTGATAGGGAATTTTTTTTTTTTGTCTACTGTTCCTAGAAAATGGATGGAACAAAAATGTATGTGCAAAGCTCTGTACTCCTTACCATGATAACACATTTGATGACAGGACACATGGATTAGCTACAAATGAACGTTAAAAATGTAAATATACCTCTGGGAATGAGGACATGATATCTTTGGTAAATGTGCATCAGGCATAGCAATGTGGACATAATAATAATAATAATAATTAATTAAATAGTGATACAAATGATCAGAAGAACCCATGCTGCTCATTGTGATAAATCCTTACTGCTGCTTTGCTGGAAAGATACATCTCACAATAAAAGGTTTGGTCTCTAAGGATTTGGCCTCTGCTGTCAAAACTGAAATATCAAAATGCTCTCACTTGGCTGTCACATCAGGAATTAATATTATACTGAAAGTCTAAATGAGACAGAACCAGGTATTTTGATTAGCGCATGTCAGACTAAAGATCTTGAAAGGATCCTTTCAGAGGAAACGATCTTGAATTTGAATTTTTTTCTCTATATTCTTAATTCTGTGTTATACTATGCAGCACTTAAAACATCCTGTTTTGATGAAGAGCAGTAGGAAACCCAGGAAAATAGCACATGCAGGATAAAGCACCTATTAAAATAGGGTTATCCAAATAGATAATGCATAGATAAGGAATATTCACTGGAAATAAGTAATTCTTAGTTCTTGCATATATATGTTTAAAGCCTTCTAGCTTGTCTTGAAACTATTATCATGATGAAAGAGTACAAAACAAAAGAAATCTATTATGATTTTTTTTTCTGACAACTGTGAAATGTAAGTTTTTTAATATCAGAATACTATTTTCCAAAACAAGCACCTGGAAAGCCTTGATGTTTCAGTGGCATCTTAAAATCTGACTAGAAGTTTCAGAGATTAATATTAGTCATTGCTTTCTTACTGCTGTGGTCTTTTACTCCCACAGGTTTTCCATGGACAGCATGAATTCATATAGGCAATACAGCATTGAAGGAAAGGCTAGAGCATGGCTAGCTGAAAAACAGTTACATGAAAAGTCAGAATCATTTGCTGGTGTTTCTTAGAACACAAGTGTTTTTTACAGAATTTGCATTGGAAAATAATATTCTTCTGGAGCATTTGCTCTATTTCCACTGTCCAGGATGACTAATCACAAAAGCACTGGTATTAAACCAGTTAGCAGAGCTGAAACCCAGCAAAATGTGTCAAAAGTAGATGAATTTAACCTTGCAGTATTCAAGGAATGAAAACTATACCCTGGGGCACATTAGAGAAATACATGGATAGTAATTATCTAAAAGGAGATAACCAATGTGGATTTAGAAAGGCAAGAGCCTCCCTAACTAATCTACTTGACCTTTATCATGAGGCTAAAGACAAGGCTGATAATAGGCTCTGCAAATAAAAGAGTGTGTTTGTATTTTCAGGAGGTCATGTGGGCATCCACAACAAACAGATGAAAGAGGTGAAAAGAAAATAGCTCTATAAAAAACCTGTGAAAACTCATAAGAAAGCACGTACTGCAAGGAAATGTGTTTAACCATCCATCGACTGCACAATTGCAGCAACTCAACAGCAGCACTGGGGCAGCATTTGTTGCACCATCCACGTGGTGAGTTTGCCCAGTAAAGTAAAAGGTAGCCAGAGACTAGTTCCATGGGAGCTGCTGATCCTTTTAAATGTAAGTAAAAAGAGAAAGTTTTATAGAATCCACAGGAATTTTAGTGTAGGTAAAAAATCGACTTGACAGACTAAGGAGCTATAGTACGTAAATCCCTTTCTAAACTCAGCTTTTTTCTTTAATTGTTTTTTTTTAATTCTTTTTTCAAGACAGCAGATAAACCTAAGGAAGGTAATGCTGTGATGGGTAACAAAGGTAAAACTCTCTCAGAAAAAGCAGGTCTTCCTTGAAACAGCTCTTCTAGTTGATGACAGTCTGCAGATGCTTTGTGTAGAGAATGCTTGGGCCACAGTGAAAGCCGGACTTCTGACAACCACTTTCAAACCCCATAGAAATTAATGACATTTGGAGGATGCCCTCGCAGTTTTATTTCCCTCTAACCAGGTGCCAAGGTGCTTATCTGTACATTTGGAATAGAGCTGCCAAGCTCTAGTGAGCTGATTATTTTTCTCTTGCCTGCACTGACTGAGCATGAGACATAGTTCCCCTCTCCATGCTTGGAAGATGAAAAAGATCTTCTGACACCTTGGTTGGAGGAATGACAGTTTATGTAGGGGGGACTTTATGTGTCAGGGGCAACCTTTTCACTGGACAAAGGAAAAGTTAAGTTCTAGGGTCTTCATCCTTTTCCCACAGGAGCTACTGGAAGGAGGACTGGTTTTCTATCTCCTGTGGTAAAAGGAGAGGCCATCAGTGATGACACATATTTGAAGTTGCTGAGGAAATGGGGGATAAAGGAGAAGAAATTACAGAAATACACCCTCCCCCCATTCACTCACCCACATACTCCTTAACTCATTCTTCACCAAGGGACAGAGAGAGGAGACAAAGAAATGCAGATAAATAGTTCAGAGTTAAAGAAGCAGTGAGGAGTAAAAAAAGAATTTGGGAGAGATTCAAAACATGTCTGTGTCTGAGTTAGGTACCAAGACAAAAAGAAAAAAGAAGAACATGAACTTAGGGATTCTAGAAGACCCATACTGCCTCTAACACCAAACATTCACAGATCTTTAAACCCCAGAATAAAAAGGCAACATGGTCTTTCCTTGAATATTTATTATGTCTCCCTGACTTTTTTACTGAGCAGACAGTGGCCATTGTCAGCTCTCCTCAATGGAGTCATGAATTCACTTGCACACATCCACTTCTGTCTTGGGCAGACAGGCTAAGAAAATATACCTGAGTCAGCAGTCTTGCCTGTCAGCATGTGCAACCATTGAATCAACTTTCTCATCTCTGACACCAGGTTTTTCACCCTCAACAGAAGATTTATTTACTGTCCTATTCTCACCCGGAAGTTAGCTAAGGGATTTTGAACATCTGGATTGCTACTTTAATCTCTCTTGATAGTGGTACCACTAGATCCAGCACAAACAAATAGCATTACACTTTTCCTTTCCTTTCTGTTTCAGAATGAATGGCTTAGGTGGAATATTTTAGGTACCTCTGGGAGGTCAGGAGTCATTCAGAAAGTGTGAAGTAACAGGGCTGAGAACACAGAAGAGAGGTAAACTAGATCTGTAAACTAGACTATACAGCAAGTTAGACCATATGGTTAAAAAAACCCCTACATATAGTAAAAAATAAACTTTGGAAATATTTTAAGCATTTGATCATGTAAACGGCATCTGGAAATGTATACGTTGCTTCTTTTCTTCCCCCCCTCATTTCAGAAGAGTGCTAGAAGCAGCACAAAATATCCTGTACTTTGCAATGAAGTAGAACATACTTGTTTGCATTTTAACTGAATTTATCAGGTCCTTGATTTTGTTTCATAGTGAATGACAACTTGAATTCTACTATAATAAATATTCATAGCATGCATATTCCAGCCATATGTGTGAATTACTAAAGTTAAAGCTTGGTTTTCATAATTAAAGCCATTAGTAAGGATTCTAAGATGACTTTGTGCTTGTGGAGAGACTTGTGAAAGAATTATCTCCATTTTTTAACTCCAGCATTTGGCTGGAAGTGCCTCAATGCTCAGGTAGTATGGTAGAAAGCATTTTCACCTGAGGGATAAAAACTGAGCTTTCAGTTTTAAAGGTTCACAGTACAGTCAATATAGTAAAATATCCTAAAATACACTCATTTAAAGAACTCTCCTTAAAAGAAATCTGAGAAAGCTGCACATATGCTCATGGCTGTTCTGAAGGCAAAGGAGGAAGTAATTTTGGGAAATAAATTTGCTGTTATTCATTAATTTCTCAGCTCTGTTAATAATTTGCTCTGTTCAAGCCCAATTTTAATAACATTGATGAAGGCCAGTGACCTCCAACTGAGTTGAACCATGTTGTGGGGGAGTGGCACATTCAGCTCCTGAAAAATCATTACTGGGAACTACAAAATGCAAGATGTTGGTTTATCCTAATATAGCAGTTCCCAGGATGTGGTCCCTTGAGGATTGCTTTGGGTTATACAAGGGTCTCCCCTTGATTTAAATATCTCAATTTTAAATGTTGAGAAAGCATCCAAAGTTGAGGTAAGTGTTATCTGGAGCAAGACACCATCTGTGTAGTACAAGTGATGATAGTATTTGTGGGCAAACACAGGCAGGCAGGAAAATCCTGTGCTGCTGCTTGTCATTTGTAGCTTGTCTTCTAAGAGAAAAAGGACAGCATTTGGAAAAGAAAATACATACTAATAGCTGGGAAGGTGTCCTGAGAGGGACAGGAATATGGGAAAATAGGAAGACAGTGTTTGGTGTTATGTGAGACCATGGCCATATGGAAAAGAAACTAACTCAGAGATTTGGCAGGCGCCAAAATTGCCTTTGAAAAAAGAAGTTGATGCTCCACTGCAGTCAATAGACTGATTAGCTAAAGCTACCTAATCAGTGCTAGGGTACCTAACAAATTGAGATGTTCAGTTGTCATTGCTCAGTCACACTAATTGGGAAAACCCCCCACCAATTTAAACTTTCAGATTTTCCCTTCTGCAGTTCAAGTTGCCCTTCATACCTGGGAAGGTATGCTTCCTATACATATCCATAAAACTAGTTAGTTAGATTTCAGCAAATCCCTCATCAGAACTCCTCCTTGTAATAGTTCCTGGATAATGCCTCGATCATGTAGGAATTGGTGACCTGTCACCCATGCACACAGACTCAGACTGTCTCAAGCTGGAAAGAACTGATGTCCTGGTCTATCTTACTGGAAACCTGTCCTTCCCTGACTTGCTGGCTTTATCTTCTGTGACAATCAAGGAAAAAAATGTCCCTTTTTCAGCCTGATAAGATTTATGGGGCCATCATCTGTCTGCCTGTTCTTCTCTAATAATTTCTGAATCCGTTGGTCAATTTTAGTTAAATTTGGCACTGAAGTAGAAATCGCAAAGATGTTCTGGTAATCTAAACCAAGATAACAGAAGATAAAGATACCAGTAGTGAATTCCCCAAGGTAAAGAACACAGTGTGAGCTTTTCCCTGAGATAGATATGATGGAATGCACGCAGGAGAAATGCTATAAATTCTCTGCTCCTGGGAAACTCTGGTTTCTGCACTATAAATTTCATGATGCCCATCTAAAATTCTAGAGAGTTCCAGTAAATTCTCTGATGTGTAACAGGCGCTGCATGAACACTGCACTATAGATATCATTCAGTGAACCAGCATAAAAAGTCAGTTAGTCAGAGGCAAAAATCTAATGGAAAAATAGCTCCCTTAGCTCTGGAGGCCAGTGAAAAACTTAGTGGCTGAGCGCTGGCATGCTGGTATTTTTTTTCCTTCAGAGCTAACATGCCAGGAGCTTTTTACAGGCAGAACCTACCCTGGTGTTGATCACAGCTATCATAAACTACCTGTGCATTAACAAGCAGTGAAAGGCTACAAGGAGCATACTGAGCTGGTCTCTGAAATCCTGTGATTTGAGGAGCCCACAAAATGCAAATTTCCAATATGCTCATTGCACGTGTCTTCAGCCAACTTTTCGGTATCCTTGTACATTTATGGATAGCACTTCAGGAAAATCTGTGCCTTACAAAAGGCAAACATTTACATGTAAAGAAGAAAAACAGATCTTCTGAGAGACTGTTGTTAGCAAGCTGTCTTCAGGGGGAGAAGAAACCAGACAACACTCTTTAAAGTATGCCTATTAATTTTTTTTATTAAATAATGTAGTATTCTTACTAGACACAGCAGGCTGGATATTTCTTACATAAGTACCACTTGACTCTGGTCTCATATGATTTGTATCAAAAGAAACTTAAAGGTCAGTGATATCTCGGACAAAGGGCAAGCAGAGATTGGCATTGGAGATGAAACAGGGCAACACGCAGTGACACAAGGCAGACAGTGTACAGAATTGGAGATATTTTCACACTAGAGAAGGAGCAATGGTGGCAGCTATTAAAAACAAAGGAGTACAGAAATCAGGGCTTGCTCCTTCAGATTGTGATGAGCCATCCATAACACTTCCACAAACAACATATTACCAGCATGTCAGTCAGAGGCTAGATTTATTCTTACCAAGGACAAACTGGCCTAATTTTTCTAATACTCCAAGTTAAATAGTATCATTACCTCTGGTCGCCCTGATCCACAAACCTCTGTCTGCTTTTAAAAAATATTTTGAAATAAAGTCACTGTACTGAAGTCACTGAAACCCAAGATCTGTGAAAGAGTAAAGAAGAAGGTGGCAGTCATGCAAGCATCCATCTTCACACCAATGAATACTCAATCTTAGGATGCTTCTGGCCCAATATAATCCCTATGTGAAAAAATGTTTCTGAGAAATGTTAAGTACACAAATACCAGCTTATTAAGCACTGTCATAGTTTGTGACAAACTCTTACACTGCACAATATGCTTTTCAAAAGGAAAGCATTGTAGTTGGACAGCTTCAACATTTTTAATTATAAATTAAATTTTTATTTCCATGAATACATTCAGTATATTTTGTCTCTGATGTCAAGTTACAGGTTCACAACTACCAAAAAAAGCTTGACAATGTCAGGTTCTTTTTTTTTTAATTATCCAAAATCCTTTTGCTTAGCATAAGAAAGTGCATTACAGAGTGAAGAGCATTATAAAGATGGCTCACAAAATTTTCTCAGCCTTATAAGTAACTACTTTTCTGGATTACCTGATAAAATATTTTGTTATCTCCACCAGGCTGTGAAAAACAGGTATCTTCAACTATTAAGAATACAGTAAAAATGCAAAATGTGTCCATGCTAAAATTAAAGAGCAGATCCATTGAACTCAGGGAGAAATAGAAATATCTGTCAACATATTGTAAGAAAAACTCCTGCAGTGATCAAAAGCTGTAAGTGTAGCTCACTTACAGAAAAGTTAGCTAATTTAAAAAGTATGTATGTGAAAGGAGTCAGGTCTTGAATTTATGAAAGTGCACTTTCCCATAGAGATCTGAGGAAGAGGAATACACTACAGGAACCACACACACGAGATTCATGCATAGGATGACAAGTGCATGAGAGTGTGACTGACTGCACTTCCAGGCATGTAAGAGAGGAGGACCTGTAGCAGCATTGCTCCTGGATAACCAATTATCCAGAGATAAATTATTCCAGCTGACTTTTCCCAGGGATCCTTTTTGTCAGATGTGACAGATAAAGAGAAGACAACAGTGACTCTATAAGGGGTGAGGAGTACAAAGGAGAAGTCAGAAGACCAAGTTTCCTACCTGTCATGTGAGACTTTGCAGCTCTGAAAATGCTGGGGACATTTCCCTATGACTCATCCATAAGCCATCTACAGCTGACTGATCTAGAACCAGCACAAGAGATGAAACTCAAGCCTTAAGGAAGCCAAGAGAACTTTGCAAATAACTACAATAATGCCAAGTATTCCACCTGATGGCTTTGAACTTTTCCCAAAAACATTGCCAAAGACTGTGTTGACTTTGATATATGAAAGAATGCAGACTCAACAAAACTTCTCAATCTCGTCCAGTCAGTGTACTAAGAACTGCTGTGTACGCAATGACTTTTTCTTCCACATAATGGGAGAACTGCTGTGTATGCAATGACTTTTTCTTCCACATGATCTTCAACTAACACTGAAACAGCAGACACAATTTAAGATTCTACTTAGTTTTAAAATTTTTTACCCATTTTTACCATGGTACTTTTTTATCCATACAGTAAAAATAAAACAACACTAATTAAAACATACCAAATCCACAATTCCATAGCACAAAAAGCAGGCAGGAATGCAAACGTTTTCACTAACGCTGTGTAAATCCTGTTAATCTGAAGCATTCATTGAGATGCTATATCACAGAGCACTGTGTGTGTTAAATGCAGATGTTGAGCTTTGTTGACATAATTTTTAAGAGAAATATGGGCCTCAGAATAAAGAAATATATTGGCTGCTATTTATGGCTCTTTTATGTTCTTTGTACTTTCTCCCTTTCCTCAATAAGGGTAACAGGGATTTAGCTTCTACCTGTAGCTGCACCACTGAGGAGAGCAGCAGAATCACAACTTTCAACTCGTTGTAGGAGCACCTAAATTTACCAAACTCCTTATGACTTGTAGTTGTTTTATGCTGATAGGTGTGGAGCTTTTCCCCATCCACCAGGACATTAAAAACTGGTTTTTTCTATGTAGATATTTTGGCGTCTACTAATACATTCAAACATGAGCTTAAACAACGTCTCTCTTTATAGGCATTCTATATGAGGCCTCTTACCTTCTACTGACTTGTAGGAACCTCATACACTTGACATCTCTGTCTTTATGCAAGTTGCTAGGTAGCACTAACAAGCAAAGGTACACACACAGATAACACAATCAAGGAAGCCTCACTGACACTGAAATGTCTTTAATTTCTAACTGGTTGCTGAAAGCCCAAGCTCTTACTGGGACAATGTATGGCAATCTTTCTTTTATGGCATGTCCCTGGACCTTGCCATTCTGCTCTCCAGTGCTCCGGGTAGAAAGAATATTCATGACACAATATCACTGTGGGAACAACTGAGGGTTTGGGTCTGTGTTTTTCTGTGCAGCTGTACACATTCTACCATATTTTGCATAGTCAAGATTCCCTTAGAAAGAGGTATGACATTTATTGAGCCTTTCAAAATCATGCTAAGGATGTGTCCTACCAACACCACATGCAAAATAGCTTAATAGAATATTATATACTGTACTCTGAAGAACATATTAAATGTAGTTTTAAAGTTAACTGAAAACTGCACACACAACTCACAAGAGTAGAATTATATTTCCAGAGATACATTTTTAATATTATTTCGTACTCTGTTCACCCCAGGCAAATTTTTCGCAATCAGCTGAAACAAGATCTGTGCTACAGGTACAGAAATTCTGCACTACACAGAAGGCAAGATGGCAGAAATCCACATGCTCTTTTTAATTTTGGCAGATGCATTGATATGCTTGCTTTCAAAAAACAAAAATCAAGCCTTTCTTTTGGTTCACTTATTAAACTGATATAGTTCAGTATAAAACAATTGGATAAATGTCAATGTAGGCTGTCTGCAAATTCATGTCAAGGTTCAACTTCATCCAAATTCTGAAACAGAAAAACTAAATTGTTGCTGCTGCAGGGGCATACAGCTCAATGTCCTTAAAGCAGTGGTGAAGCATTGCACAAATATAATGATGTAGGATTCAGTATTAATCCTTGATGTAGGATTTATTATTTTTCAGATAAGCAGGTGGAAGAGACCAGAAATAATTTTTAAGGATGCAAATGTAATGCCTTCCTTACATACATATCCTAATGGTATTCAACTTGCAACCATAACCATTGTCTGCAGAGTTGTACAGTGTAGTACAACACAACTGTAGGATGCTTAACATTTAATTTAAAAATGTTATAGATTTTTGTGTAATTTCCATACAACCGTACCTCATTTTTATAGATGTTATTGATTTATACCAAAATTTTAAGACATGCCTGCTATGGACTTAATTTTCCATTTAACTGTAATGAGACTCCAGCATTGTATGTTGTTGTCAAATCCTTAATCTTTTTTTTCTGTTCCTTAGGATGTATCCTTAATTATATACTAATTTTTACTCATCTCATTATTTTAGAAGAGAAGTACACCTTTTAAACAGAGGTCCCTTCATGATGAGTTTCTGTGCACTTATTAATGTTGGGTTCCCCACATGTAGCTACCAGCACCTTACTGAAAATTCAACCACATGTGCCCTGTGTTTATTTGGGTTAAAGCAAGTAGGCATCAAGCAAATCTGATAGAAGCTGCACACTTTCACAAATCAATCCATTTTACAGGTTCCATCTGCTCTTAAGTGCTTCCCAGAGAACAAACACTGTGTCACTATACCACATATTTCCATTGCACTATCCCAAACACACTTAAGCTGCTGACAGATTAATGCTTAGTTCACTTGTGGCATACATTCTTGGGTTCTTACACATGTTCTTATAAGGAAATGGAACTCACTAAGCACTTAATCACAAGCTGGGGTAGTGTTATGGCCTTGAATACAACACACTAACTCTGTTTCAGGAACAGGCTAAGGTATCTCTATTTAAGCCATCGCTGTCAGTAGCACTGCCAAAGATCCTGGAAATCAAATTACCTTTGTAAACCTCAGTTAAACAAAAGAAAGAAGAAATTTGCAAAGGGTAGCCCTGAGAGCCAGGGATGAGCCACCTGAGGAGTGTGCAGAAAGGGCCAAAGGAATGTGCTGTTTACTGGAATGCAACTTGTCTGTTTTGAGCATGTGTATATTTGCTTGAATCCATTAAGAAGAAATCTGCAAAGACAGGAACTAACATATAAAAATCAGTATTAACTGAAAAACTGAAGTAAAATACAACACAACTTTCTAAAGATACCCAGTTAATTGTGGATTTACCTGGTTAGAAAGCAGTGACAGCAAGAGAAACACATTTGAGTATATGCAAATGTGAATATACACGATGAATGTCTGCATTAGTGTTTGGGAGAAAGGTGAAGCTTCATGGAAAATCCTTTGCATCCTTACTTGATGTAAACCAAGTTCTATCAGTTCAGAGCAGTCAAGAACTTTATCTTGCTTGATGATTAAATACAGGACACAAAAAGGAAGGGATAGCTTTTTGGGGCGAATAGCGGGAAAATTTTAAGTTTTTCCTGCATTCAACCTGGTAAATATCTATCCAGTTCTGACCACTGAAATAGATTTCATAGAAGAAAGCTCAGTAGTTCACTCCCCAGACAGATTGATCCCCCACTATGCACACCACACCGTTATCACCAATAGTGAAACTTAGAATCATAAAAGTTGGAAAAGACCTCTGAGATCATTGAGTCCAACTGTTAACCCAGCACTACAGAATTCACCAATAAACCATATCCACAAGTGCCAACATCCACACAGCTTTTGAATACTTCACCAGAGATGGTGATTCCACTACTTCCCTGGGCAGCCTATTCCAATGTCTGACCACCCTTTCAGTCAAGATATTTTCCCCAATATCCAATCTAAGCCTCCCCTGGTTCACCTTGCAGCTGGTTCCTCTTATCCTGCCACATGTTACCTGGGAGAAGAGTCTGACACCCAGTGAAGTGCTTTTCCCAGTGAACTGTATGTTGCTGAGGGCTGTGGTGAGATTGGGATCCACAAGCCAGCCCTGATTTCCATGACGATGTGCCCTTTTATTTTATGAGAGATTGTTATCACTCTTCTCTTGTTTAGCTTAGCAGGGTCTGAGTGTAACTTGCTGTGGGTTTTTTTAGCGTCACTGGATGCAGTCAACACTCTACCCTGGTGTTTTTCAGATGCAAAGATCAAGAACAGTGACAGCGCTCACCACTGGAAACAAGATGGGAAAAGTCCTGCAATATCTGGAGCTGGTTGTTCTTTGATGGACTGTTGTGGTTTGACATGGAAGTGATTTTTTTTTTTTTTTTTTTCAGGAAGTTGAGTCAAACCAATCAGTGGTCAAGTTTAGATATTGGCACCTGAAGTGACCACTGAAGATAGGGATACGCCTCTGAGAACACAGGGGGTTAAAAGCAAGAACTCCCAAGAGCTCGCTCTCTTGGGTTCCGGTCAGGGTGCTGTGCAGACCTCCCCTGCCCAGCCATGGGGCTGGGTGGGGGAGGGGAAGCCATGAGGCCTGGTCGAGGTGAGCCGAGGGGTAGAAGGACTGGAACCGAGCCAGCTCCTGTGGACGCAAGGGTGGAGAGAAGCGGAGATGTCTTTGTCATTCCCCCCTCCAGAGGGAAGAGACAGAGAGTCCGGACGGCACCTGTAACTTTGCCGGCGCGGAAGAGAAGGAGGTGGGGGGGGAAGGCGCCCAGCCTTGGCCTTGGGAATCAGCTGCTGGGCAGAGATATCAGCCGTCCAGGGAGTCTGAGCTTTTAACCCTTTCCTGAGAAATGAAGGCTTTGTAAAATATTACTCCTCCTTGATTTGAAGTAGAAGAGAGACAATCTGGGATCCGAGATGATGGAAGAAGAAATTCTCGAGTTGGAAGGAGATGATGGAGTGGCTTGTGGCTGGACTTCTCTTGTTAGCCATAGACTGAACCAAATTCTCCTAACAGAAGCTGCAATTAGGGTGGTGCGTTGGTGTGCCAGGAGACCTGTTTCAGTGATTACCAGCAGAGGAGTAGAGAGAAGGTGTGGAGAAGCCCTCTATCTTCAAGGAAGAAGAAGAGGAGAAGAAGACCTCTGTTCTTGGACCCTCAGCCCCAGGGGAAAATGGGGGGGACTGTAGTCCCAAAATGAGAAACTGAACTGTTGTCTCTTTTGGTCCATGGCAAAGCATCCTTAAAAGAGCCCTGTGAGCAGTCTGTCCATGCACGGTGGTGAGAGCACTGTGACATGGAAAAGAGAGTGTCACCATGGCAGATTTTCTCCGGGTGGTTGCCATGTGTGACATGGAAACACAAGGGTGGCAATTGTGTTTCCTGGGGGGGGGCGGTCTGTGGCACAGGAGAGACTCCTGTCTCCCTTGAAAGACTGAGTATTTGAATATCTGAAGGGTGGCAACTTGATTAGGATCCTGGGTGGTGTCTCACTGTTAAGTTTGTTTAGAAATTAGGTGGGAGGAGGAGGGGTGTTTTAGAAAGTCTTCATCCAGGATTTAGTGTTTGTAGTTTTCCTAGTAGTAGTAGTTTAATAAAGTTCTTTCCTTTGTTACTAAGATGGGCCTGCTCTGCTCTGTTCCTGATCACATCTCACAGCAATTATTTAGAAAAGTATATTTTCATGGGGGCGCTGGCATCGTGCCAGTGTCAAACCATGACATGGACATAGTTTAATACATCACAGGTTAACCACTGGACTTTCTTGTTCTCTCTGAGAGCAAAGCAGGGGGTTGAAAGCATGAGGTATTTAATAAAATTAACAATTTTAGTTAAGTCAATATACTTTTGTGTCACAGATTAATGTTGATGCTCTCTCACATGGAAAAGATCTTGCCACCCACACTTCTCACCCCCTCCACCTCTGTTTTTTTCCCTACTGGCACAAGCAGCCTAACACAATTTAATAGCATCTCTTCATAAACATCCAGCATTGGTAGAGCTCGCCTGAACTGCAAACTTGCCAGCAAGACAATACACAGATGAACTACATCCAGACAGGTAGCAACAGATAAAGCTTGAGTATGCATTCAGGATGTTATCTTACTGTAAGCATGCAAACCTGTTTTCCATCTCAAAATTCTGAGACGTTGAATTGGTAGAGGTAATATTACCCAACTTGGTCAGGCATTTTGAAATCCCTTGAAAAATAAGAGACCTTATGCTGGTGTGGTACTGAGACAAATATCTAAGATAACTTACCTTTAGCTATGGTCTTGAGACCATGCAACTAATTAGTAGGGCATTCCCCAGGTCATAAGTGACTCTGGGATTTTTTGGTAAGATTTGAGAAGTTGTTTTGCATTTCATAGGACACAAGGTCTGTGTTTCAGAACATCTCAAACTACAACACGCAGCAATTTTCCATTCTTCTTAAGCGAGATTGCCAATCGTATTTGCATAAACATTTTTACAACATATAATTTGTGCTATTGTCTAAAGCGAAGTTCTTCACAAAATGCTTTGGTAAATATTGCAAATTACCCTTATGCTGAGAAAATTAAACTCTTATATACATTTTTTTTATGACTGTATATACTGAGACTTTTGTTTTGTAGCAAAGTAGGATCTAATTCCATTTTTCAAAGTCTGCCAAGCACACTATTGCATGAAAATATTTTCTTTTCTCATTCTCTTTTCTATTTTATCAACAGTGATTCAAGTAGAAAGACCTGGTTCAGGATGCTTCCACTTGTTGGCTGTCACTTTTGCCAGTTTTCAGAAGGTTTCTGAAAGGCTGGCCAGCCTTAAAAGAACAATGTATCCTTGGTGTGCATCATTCAACATACCTGAATTAAGATGTAAATGAATTCATGATGCTTCTACAATGAAAACACTTTCATTCCAGAACTTTATCTTCACTTCTGGCAGCCCATCAGTCGTATCATCCAAGAGCACACTGCATGACTACAGAAAGCTGATTTTCCTCTTAGGAGAGTGTTTGCAACTGTGGCAAGTATCCATTTGCTTTGCCCTCTCCTTTTTTGATCGTTTGTGATGATGGGGAAGAGTTAAAAGAAAGGCCTTTTCACCCTAATTTTGGCTAATTTCCAGGCTTCTTGTCATCATTCTTTGGTTCCCTATATCATATACCCCTACTCTTCCTTTACTGGACATGTGTGCATTGCATTCCTCGAAGATGACTTTATTTTGGTTTTAAAATACTTAGTTTTTATTATTAATCAATGGACTTGCATTATATTCTGAGGGTGATTCTTTCCTCTTTGATATATTTCTCTTGCTCTCACTTTCTTCAGTTTTCATGGCTCTTTGGGCAGCCACTTTCTGATTCTGTAAGCCTTTTTCCTTAGCAGCGCTATAGCCTGTCTTTTTTTAGTCTTCCAGTATTTGTAATTAGTCACCATCTTTGTTCTGCTCTCTACCCAAAACCATTTGCTTTTTGTTTCTTCCTTCCTACTTTCATCTTCAAAGCCACATAAATAAAGCTGATTCAGGCTTCTGTGTCTTGCCTGATGATAAAATGACAAACTGAAGCTGAGAAAAGAGGTTCCAGTATATTCAGGGGGAGAGAGGAAGAGAGAAGAAGCACTGAATCACCTCCTTAACCATGGAACTGGTTTATCTGAAGGCTGAAAAGCATCTCTGTGCTGGATACCAGCAGACAGTAGCTGGGATCCTGGCCTAAAGCAGATAGAATTTCTAATAGAAAATCAGAGTGGAAAGGAAGCACCTTTTGTGGCAGCCAAGGGAATACATGCAGAAGGGTTTTACTGTTGACCAGAAGGTCAATACAACATCAACTCTTTCACTTGAAATTGCATAATCCAATATTAGATGTTGTCCAGGTAAGTAAGAAAAAAGATTAGCCATTGACTAAATTTCCGAAGGCCATAAACTGCTGTATTTATGAGGTAGCACAAGTAGTGTTTACATAGTAGTTGGTATTCTCAGCATTTCCCTGTGGCACAATTCTACTGATAATTATATAAGGCAGAGTGCTATCCTAATGTGGCTGTGCTGGTTCTCATACCAGGATTAGATAATTTAGAATTAGGTTTGGTACCTCCAAGGTTCTTTGTATAGAAGGACTGGATTTCCCGGTTTTATGGGGTTAAGGAAAACTGATTAACAGACCTTGACCAGGTCAAGTGAAATATAGTTCATAGGGATTTGGTATGGTGGACAGGATTGAACCTGTTGACAAAGGTAGTGTCATGCACCCAAAAATAAAGATATTCCTGGTTTTCAGATACATCCAAATAAAACATTCCTAATTACATCTTCCACAACATTTTAGCCTTTTTACTCAATAACAGGCAAATTCAAGATCCAGTGAGCTTATAGTCTACCATCACATCACTAACCGTGTGGTCTCGAGGATTTACTCACTACTGTGAGCAAATTTTCCTCCCATCTTCATGCTCGTCTTTTTTTCTTCCTTCTCCTATCAATATGAGTCTGTGAAATTTCAGCTTTACTCACCATCACCTATTTCACTACAGAATCTCTGTGATCTTTATTCTTTGGATTCCCTGCTGGATGGATCATCTCACCAGGAACTTAGTAATTCATTGTCATGGTTCTTGTTTGACAATACCTCCTTCGATTTTCAGACTCAGCACATCCCTCTTCAAAGCACCATCTTTCCATCTCTCACTCTCCATGGCCATTCACATTGATTCACCCTTTAAACAAACTACATTCTTCAATTTCTTTGCTCTCCTTATCCACTGCTCCTTTCCTCTTCTCTTCCTCGTGACTATGGTTTTCCTTTTCAGTAACTTTTCTGGTTTTTCCATAGAGAAAAAATACTGCCTTTTCATCTTTTTCAGCCCTTATCCCTATTATCTCTGTTTTCTTGCTTAAATACCATAATTTTAATTTTTCACTACTGTTCACATCTCCGCCAATAGAAACTCTTAATGGATTTCCTCCTTGGAAGTACTGCAAATTCTCCTCTCTCTGCTTAGCCCACTCAATTTGACAATTTATTAAAAAAAAGAAATAGTTATTTTATGACTAAAATCACTCTTCCTAATTCTCCCCTCAGAGAATGCATTGTGTCTTACAGCTTCTCTGCTCCTATTTCCTTCATGCCCTCTCTTTTTTTCTCTTTCATCAGAGATATAATTGTAATTTATCTGTCTTTGTAAGTGATTCTCCTCCTTTTTTTCTCCCTTTCACCATGATTTCGGCATCTAAAATAGCTTTTGCAAAGCAATGTTCAGTTACTGTCAAAGGAATCCAAAATGCCATAGATGTTTCATATGTCTCTATTTTTTAACTGTTAATTGCTCCCTTGAAATCTCTTCCCAACCCCATTTAAGTTTAGGTTTTAGTTTTTAGGGTTCTAAACAAACCTTTGTTTAGAATTTATATGCCATCAATTCCACCCTTTTCTTCTTAGCAAAATCCATACAGACACTGTGAATTCCCCAAAATTGTTCTCAAAATTGTTTCAATAGAATAACTATGTTGCATTTTTTTTCACAGCACACAAGTCTTTGTAATATCTGATCATGCATATACTCATTGCTGTTTTTTAATGTGTGTTTTTTAACTCGTGTGTAATAGCAAGCAGACTGATGAAAAGAGCTCTGGTAATAGCTGCATAAGTCCTTTGTAAATTGCAAGCATGCATGCACAAAAAACCAAGAAAGGATGCCCTGATTACATGACAAAAATACCAACTATTATTGCTTAAGTAAAAAAGAAAAGTGAACCAACCAAGAAACACCAAAACCAAACTGAATCTTTTGCCTCTGGTAGGCAGACAGACTGGGGCCAAAATCCTTATTTGAAATAAAGCATGAACCTCTGAATGGTCTAACACCTTGATCTGATAGTGGTCCTACAGTGAAAAAAAAGCCCAGAAGAAATCCCTGCAGATTAAGTTATCATTGCAAAGAACACAGAACTTTCAAGACCTGTGAAATCTAAGAACACCTGGAAATGCTATGTGAGAAATGAAGAAATCAACACTTTTAGTTGTGTCAGAGAAATATGCAACTCTGGTAAACTTAGTGATTTAGTTCACTAATATCACTAGGAGATCACTATCTGTAAAATTCAAATAGTTCTTGACATAAATGAAAGATGAAACTAGAAACTAAACCTGAAACTAGAAGCTAAAACTGAAGATAGTAAGCACCAGTATACAAATACAGAGCTACTGGACATACATGGACCCAAAAATCTTGCAGCAATGAAGCTATTTAAGGAAATCTTAGCCTAAGAAATGTGGTATACACTGAACAAGGTACTGCAAATTAACACTCCTGTTGCTGAATTTCTACTCATGGGTGATAGAGCATATTGGACAAACCAGTGACATCAAAATTATACCCAAAAACCAGATGGCATGACTGGAGAGAATAGTAAGGATTTTTACCCATACGCACAATAAGTGAAAATGAAGAAAGGTAGAAGGTGAAGCACTTATGGGATTGTGGTTATGGAAGTCACTGAGGATTATGCAGGTCAGGATCATTTTGGGGGACAACTCATGGCTGTAATGGAAACATACAAGACAAACAAAACTAGGAAAGAACCAAAGAATTGAAGGTGATGGTGCTATGCAGACGTACACAGCAAGCAACCAGCAAAACACAAAATCCATTTCCTACATGGGAAAGGGATTGATGAGGTCATAGATAATTTAGGCTCCAGACTTCAGATGTAAAACCTCTCTTTCTCATTTTTTGGAAAAGACTGTTGGGACTGGAGGGCAGGAAGTAGGGAAGAATGGAAGACAGAAGTAGGCTGCTGAAGTGTTTTAATGGATTCCTAAACATATCAGCCCAGTGACAAGCATTATCCCTGTGTATGGACAAAATAGGTACACTGAAGCTAAAAATGGTGCAAATATGGCTACAAACATCTGTCTTTTGGAAGAATTACCTATAATTAAACAGAGACAATACACTCTCTTATTTATACTGGGTTTTCCTCTTCTTTTGACACATTTTGCTCTAAACATTAAGTGCCATGGGCATTTTCTAAAACCCCCAGCAAAGTGAATAAGGAAGATTTAGTTCTTTCTGTTCTTTGTTTCATTATTTCTTTAAATTGCTTTCTCCACCTTGACATTTTTCTCTCCCTCTCGGGTGATCCCAGAGGTAAGATTTATGTTTACAACTGATGGTTTATGATTAAGACATTGAACTTTGGTCACGGAATTAGTACTGTCTCTAGGTTCAGAAACCTGGCAGCCACGCACGAACCCCCAGGGGACCTTCCATAACCAGGGTGCCGACTGGCGACGAATCCGGGCCGTAACCCTTAAGCAGTAGCATCCCCCAGTGGCTCTGGTTATCACTGCAGTGCAGTTTTGGGGATATTTTTCGGCTCTCTAGCTTTTAATGTAAATATAAATTCAATTCAAGTGCCTCAAAACTAGCCAGTACAGAGAAGTCTGTTGAGCTCGGTAAAGAACCATATATAGTTGATAAAAAAAAAAGATTTCCAGTCATTGCATATATCACATGTGTATTGCAAAACACAGAGCTGTAAAACCAGGATTTTTTTTCTAAATGCATTTCAAAAAGTGGGGGAAATCAGACCAAAAGGAAGTCAGACTCTTTACTGGAAATCCTTCTTGAAGAAAAGAAAATAGGTTCAGAGTTTGTTCCAAGAATATAAAGTTCTACAGTTTTTTTTTTTTTTTTTGGCTTTTTTACAAGATCATGATTCAAGAAAAGGATACTATAGCAACCATCAATTTTTAATCTGCCTTTTGATTGAAGCTCAAATACTTAGAAAATACAGACCATCATATATATTGAATTAGAATTCTAAATCGAAAATTCCTGGCTGATATCTCATTTACCCAATGAAAATTCAGCCATGTTCTCAGACAAAAACAAGAACATGCCAGCCACTGTTCTTAAACCCAGCCCTTTATAAAACGATCAAAAATTGCCCTCACTGGGATTGCTTTCCTTGTTCCCTAAATGAATTCAGTCACTGACAGAAGGTGAAGTAATGGGGCACTACAAAATATTACTGGAAGGGATAGAGACTAGGAGGAGGTAGAAGAGCAGACAAATGATGCACAGATAGCACAAATATGGGGTGCTTGCACCTACCCAGCTCCCTCCCACTGCAAAAGCAGAGCAGTCACATTGCACAAGCCCTGAATTTGTGCTGGCTCAGTGGAGAGGGGCTGGAGGGGGAAGAACGTGCAAGGCTGCTGGGTGAAGAGCCAGAGCAGCATTTCTGCACAACACTTCTGTACGGGATGAAAAAAGGAATTTTCCTGTGTATATTGAAGCCCTCCAGTTACCTCTAATGCTGAAGCACTGGAGATGAAGGGTTTTCAATTAAAACAACCCATCTGAAGATCAGTGGGGTTTCTACATTAGCTTGAAATTCAGCAGGGGATTATAAGCAGAGCAGAGCAGAAATCGATGAACATTTTTGTTGTCTCTGTATCAGAATCTCACCAGACCTGATGTCCCGTGAGCCCAAAGAGGTGACATAGTGTTATCCAGCAGGTAAGCCCAGCAGGCCTGTGGTGTCACACAGTTACTTCTTTTCCTCCTCTTACCCTTGTCACAATAGCTGAGGACATCTAATAGAGATTTATAACAGATGCATTTTTCCACTCTGGCAGCAGTGTAAAGCACTGAATACTTGAGACATGGGGAAAATATACCCCAAACCTAATCCCCAGAACATATGTGCCTTGTCAGTAATTTAAGGGCTAAATGCTGGTTCCTTCCTCTGAGGTAACCTAAGGGAAATCTGTCTTTCTCAGTATCTCTGAATCTGATCCTTCACGAGCAGCAGTCAGACCAGAGTGTGAATGTGCTAACTGAGACATGACAAACCCATGTAACACCTCTTGCTGATATTCTGTTATTCTGTGGTTAAGACTCATGAGGATTTTTGAAAGGAAGTTTATTTTTGCAAGCTGTTGAGTGCTGACTATGACATGGGGCAGCTTTTACTTAGGCAAATGTCTTAACTTTGATTAAGGCTCTTGGACAGACAGGCTTTTAATGGGGCATTTACAAGGAAAGCCATGTAGACACACTTGGCTTAGGCTATTCAGTGAAAGTACATATTGTAGGTTTTAACAAAAAATGGATGGCTACGGTTCAGCACAAAAGGAGAAGGCAGCTTTTCATCTTGGCAGACACTTCCTCTTCCTTTCTTTTTGCTAAACCATTTCAGAGGTCCTGAACAATGCTCCTTATAGGTTATTATTGCTACCTAAAACACAGGGCCTGGTATCCAGCATGACTAATCAGTTTTATGTAGTACAGATCTATCTCTGCCACTTACCTGAAGTGGATGATTGTGGAAAAGTCAGCAACCATCATAATGAAAACATACATTATGACAAAATGTGTCACACAGCACTGAAAATTAATCCTGCTGCTAAAGAAATGGAAAATGCACAATAAACACATTACCTGAAATTAAAACTGGTTCTGACCAAATCTCCAGAGCCTTTAAAGTTGTAACAATGATTTCCTATTTATATGGACTGAGCGAATTCTCAGGTGATTCCCTGTGGAGATCTGTATGAATACTTTTTCCAGAGCTGAGGAAAGGAAAATAGGTAGCTATAATGGAACTGCAGGAGCAGCCAAGCAGTAGATTGATTCAACAGGAGAAATTCAATGTATCCCAAAGGATTTCCTAGGATTTTCTCTCCTGCTGCTTAGGGCACAATTTGTTGTAATGAGAAACTAAGGATTTTGTTTCAGGTGTGTCAAAGCTTGTAGTGATGACTTGAAGGTATAAAGAAAAAGAAACAACTGAAAATCTCTCTTAAATAATATTTTTGTGTGAGGAGAGAATAATGACAAGCTCTCCAAGGTGCAAAAAAGGTCAAATATCTCATGTAAATAATTATTAGCTTAAGAGATGCTAATTGGATGCACAGTCAAATCCTTCATCTCCAAACTGCTGCATGAAACAGCTTGAAAACTATGGTACACTTCAGCAAGCAAAACAGAAAGCTTTATTAATCTCTGCTCTCAGAAATGTCTGCAGAAAAAAAATGCTCAGTTTGTGAAGAACTGAGTTAACAACTTATAAAAAACCCAACCCAAAGCAACTGAGGTTTGGGTTTTTTTTTTTTTTTTCTTTAAGAGGGGAACATTTAAACATGCAGACTACTCTGTTCACCTAGAGTGTGCCACAAGGTAGAACACTGGCAGGAAGCATGTACTGCTGCAGTACTACATAAGCCTGCATAAAAGGTTAAGTAGGACATGCAATACATGAATATCACCCTGAAGAAATGTGAAACTTTTCAGGCACTCATGTCCTCCTCTCTGAAAATGAATAGTCATTATGAACACAGAGCTACTCCACAGTTGTGATGCACCATAGCCTATGCAGGTTTTATCAACTATCACTTTTTAGTGAAAGCTCTGAAACACTATGTTCCCCAAGTGAAGCCCCGAGTTTTATTCAGAAACAGGCTGCCATATGGGATTTCCTCAGGCAAAATGCTGAATGCTGATGGCATCTCCATCTGATTAAGGAAAATATGTAACATCTGAAATGTTCATATTCACAGCAGAGCATATTGTTCAGCTCTAGCATACCCCTCACGCTTCTCAACATCACACATTGTATAGAAACATCACGCGGTGCACCAACAGAGAAGAAATGGATGCCCTAATAAATACCGTCCCGAGAACGAATGTTCATGTGTGAATTACATTGCACCTGGACACTCAGCACAGGCTTACACTTAGTTACAAACAACGCAACTATTCAGAACCCAAAGATGTGAGTCTTCTAAAGCTTTTAGCACACTGAACAAAGCAGAAGCACCTGCCCTTTCTCTAGTAGATGACCAGAGTTGCATTGCAGCTCCAGGCTCCAATCAATTCCAAGTCTTAACACATTATGTATGAACTCATAGACTATCCTTCCTTAACAACAAAAGACCATCAGACTCAGAAACTCTACCAGCACACAGCACAGGAACAAGTACTGATCAGGAGAGAAGAAAAGCAAGTACTTCACCACCTTGATCTCTCCCCCAAATAAGGACCAGGAGCTTTTTAATTTCCAGTTGAAACTGTATTTTGCACGACTTTTTTATTCTTTCTGTAAAATCTATATATAGAGTATACGGAGACTACACATTATTTCAACCAGCCACCTGTCCCTTGCTTTTGCCTTATCTCAACATAAAACACTGATACTCTCATGTCAATGGAGCTTGAAACAGTAAGTCAGTTTCTGATCAGGGATGGGGCAGCATCTGAACATGTGAAAAAGCAAGGAGATAATAATCAGTTGTTATTATTTTTATAGTTCCTATTATCATTATATTTGCTTTCAGCCTGACTGTGAAAGCAGAATGAGCATCCTGCCTCATTCACTAACATAGAAAGCAATGCAAGATACACACAAGAAATAAAAACAGTAATAAGCAACAAGATGAAGCACAGTCTTCACTTTTAATGAGACAGCCAGCTCTCCCCTATCTTTGGAATCAGCTGAAACAATTACATCCCTTACCTGTATGGTTCCAGAGTCCTGCTGCCATAATGCAATGCTTCTTCCCAGGATTCAAGGTTAATACAGGCATCCATGGCACAGTCAAGCATTTTCAGCTGATATATATTTGTATCTGGTAGATGACCCTTGTTGCTCCTCAAGAGATTCTGGCATCTTGCCAGAACATGCTTCCACTCTGTTATTGGCCTTAGTTAAAGAAATATATTTAATCAGACAAAAATACAACTTCCAAATGCTGTTTAGCAAGGAGTAAGAGACTCAAAGCATTAAAATAGAAAAGCTGCCATCATTCCAGACTCTGCTACAATTCTTGAAAACCTACTTAAATGCTGAAGTGGCAGCTTAGGTAACTGTGCGTTGTTTACATGTAGCAAAATAATTTCTAAAGAAGGCAGTATTTTAGCAATAAATAGTAAAAGAAAGATGAAAAACTGAAAAGATATTTTAATACATAACAAAAATTCAAATAACTTTTATTTAGGTACTCAAACATTATTCACTTAAGATACTCCAGTTCTTAAAGCCAAGGGCAAGAGTCCATGGAAATTACTTTTAAAAAGTCCCAGCAGCTAAAAAAAGAATTTATATATATATATAAATAATGACTCGTTCTTTTATGCTGCACATTTTTTTTAGAACTCTCATTAAATTAGAACCTTTTCTTGAAATTAATTAATTTTCTCCTTGAAACACTCATGAAGAGCATTGTGATTTGTTTTTTCATGTACAGCTGCACTTTTCATGTATGAGAAAGAAGAGAATCACAGTTTTGATGTCTGTTTGTAGTTCAGGACTAATGATCTTGGCAGTAAAGGAGATTTTCACCTCCAGTGCTACAAGAAGATTTTTTGTGAGTTTGGAATGGAGGGAAGATAACCTCCCACTCACTTTATTTGGATATTCCTTAGCACAAATCACTTTTTCATTACATTCTACACTGATTTGACTTCTCTGTGGACCAGATTCTTCTCTCTCTGACCACACCTAATCTGAACCCCAAAACTTGCAGTTTTCAAACGAGTATTACCACCTGTGATTGTACCCATGGGAGTCCCAGAATGCAAGCAGTCTTAACACCAAAAAGTTACTACTCACCTAAGTAAGAAGAAATGAAATAAAGAAAAAATTAGACTTATAGCAAGAGAAGTGATAACATTGATTGTATTACAGCCCTTTCCACTCAATCAGCTCAAGAAAGTCCAGCAGTTATCTACATGAATTATTGCAAGTACTATTCACACTAATCCAGCGGTGAATTTAAAATGCACAATAACAAACCTGTGATGAAGTAATTAGTCCACCTTGAACATAGAAATATTTGCACACTTAAATTTAAGAATGTGACCACCATGGGCCAGGATTTATAGCATGGTTGTTACAAGGCTAAACTAATTATTTGTGAATTGCTGTCATGCCCTTGGATTGAAAGAGCCATATAAGGGAAGGAATGAGTTATTATAAAATTGCACCTTAACCTTTATATCTTTGGCAAACATCCACGTATTCTTTACAACTGATTAAGGACAAAAAAAAAAAACAGAAGAATGAGGGATGTTATTTCCACTTCATACATTTTTTGTAGAAAGTACAAACCACTGACATTCTTGAAAGATTATAATTTTAGCTGATGCACAGTATGTCTTCTTTTACTTCTCATTATTCTGCTTTGTTCACTCACTAGCATCTGATAGTAGATATGCTATATAACAAAATCTCTTGGGACCCAATTTGCAGGTATGTAAAATTGCAAACTAGAAGACCTGCCATCAGCTGCAACAGTACCAAAGAGCTGCATGTCCAGCTGCATGTCAGCCCAGGAGTAGAGGAGGACTGCCCCATGCAGCTCTTACTGTAAATTTAGCATTTCAACACCACATCAGTTACAGTCAGTAGGTCAGAGTGTGAGAGTCACCAACTTTCTCAACTGTAGAAACTGTTGGTTTAATTTGTTAAAAAAATTATATTTGCAGAAGCTAATAACTATGTGCCTCAGTCTGCCAGGAAGGTTTTCTCCTCATTATTGGCAAGTGGACAAAAGTCAAGCTCCCTTTTCAATACTGCACTTGCCACTGCATGTCAGTTAACACTGGTATTGTGGTGCGGTGGAAGGAAAGATGACACATTTCAAATAGCGCATGACTGAGAACAGAAGCTGAACAGATTACAAGAATAGATTTTTTCCAACCAGTTCTGATGCCTTTTATTATCGTGCATTTGATTAATTTTTAAGAATCAGTAATCTTAATTAAAGGCACTCGCAAAATATATTAATGCAATTTCTCCTGCAATTTAATACAGGAACATTAAATAGGACCAGTATTCTGACTACATCGTTTAAGTATAAGAGCTATTGCACCTTTGGGTTGCATATATAATTTCACATGCAGGTTGCAACATGGGCCCTGAAGATCTCTTTTAGTACTGTCTAATCCAGTGACTACAGGGAACTTAAAACAAAGTAGAAACTATGTGAGATTAAAACAAGGTGAGATGATTGTTTTCCCTTTGCTAAAAAATTAATCTCTCTGGATGAGAAAGAATCAAACTCAGTGTAATGGGTTGGGTGTTTTGTTACTGTAAAAATTGTGAACACTTGTTTCCAGCCTGGAATATAACTATGCAAACTTGTTTTTTGTGCTGCCAAGAAGGAGTACTGGAAGATTAAATTCTTTCTAGCTTTCTAGCCCATGTTTCTCAAAATGGTAAGGCATCTTGCCACAATAGGCCAAATTCCCAGTCAGGGAAATTTCATTGAATAGGCCAAGATAAGAAAGAGATGAATAAACCCATAGTATTCTAGTAAAAATCTCCACCTCTCTTCTGCTCATCTTTTCTTGGTTGCTGCTGTTCACTAATTTCTTTAATTGGATTGAATATCTACATGACAGGCATTAGACTGCAGTTCTGTTTATTAGTGCAAGATCATTTCATTCAATTTGCTAAATTATCAATTATTATTATATATTATTATATCTTATTATAATGATGCTATAATATCTGCTGTGAACCTGTCTGTGATTATTTCCTTGTTATTGTCATTTTTGTGCAAAGAATGAGAACCTGTAAATGTTCCATGGAAAAAAGAATTTAACAACATTCTAAATTAAGCTTTCTTTCATTTAGAAGTGGATTTATATGAAATGGTGGGCTGTGATGGCAGAAATCTAAATCAGAGCCAAAATATCCCTTCATGTCCTTGGTAGCTACTATCCCTGCCATGAAGCAGCTCCATTCCAAGTAATGAGAAACTCCATTATTAACACAATTAAGAATTTTACACATTTTAAATATCAAATGAATTAAAAAACATTTCAATAAAAAGAATGTAAATGTAAGGAAACTAATCTCAAAGAGATGAACTGCATACTAAGGGGATCTTTTCACAACTGAATGACGGATTGTAGCCTGTCACTGAAAGGATACCTTCTTTTGATTTTGGATATCTCACTTTATTTATAGCATCTTTGACTTCTTTCCAGGCATGCTCTTCACCAGCCAATTTCTCAGCATCCTGGATAATGGAAACAAATGCATAAAATGAGAAAACCAGTAAAATGACAATAGGCAGTAATGATGAAAAACAGGGTAAAAGGATGTCACTGTTAAAAGCTACGAGTAGAAACTGTATTCCTATTTTTTGTAAACACAAAAAACCCATTTCATCTGGAATTCATACTCACCCTGTTTTTGTAAGCAAATGAGATGATATAAAGAAAAATGAATGCAAACTTGAAAACATTAAACACTCAAATCAGATATTA
Source organism: Anomalospiza imberbis (assembly GCF_031753505.1). Classification (NCBI taxonomy): domain Eukaryota; kingdom Metazoa; phylum Chordata; class Aves; order Passeriformes; family Viduidae; genus Anomalospiza; species Anomalospiza imberbis. The sequence continues at coordinate 81,356,946 of NC_089683.1, read as the reverse complement.
AGTTTTCAACAAGAACTATGATCAGTCAGAAGAAAAGAAACAATAGCATGTTTTTACTATCAAAATGCATTGAGGAGATCAAATTCTTTCAAAGACCTGCTACCTAAGACTTCCTTAAGCACCCTGTAGAAAGGATTTAGCAAATAGTTTTACTTAACAACAAGGTGATTATAGAGACAAACAGTGGGATTTTAGCTTCATCCATTACAGTTATAAACATGAGGTTCCAGAAGTCTACAACTCAGAAAAAAGCTGAACTTTCATTTAAATCATTACTATTTCTTCCCTAGTCCATTGGATTCTACAAACAGCTACATTTTCCTATCGCTTTCTCATAAAGAAAGCAAAAATGATTAATGGCTACAGCAGTAAAGAGAAAATTTCCCATTTCAACTCTCTAGCAGTGCCTAACTGAACCTTAGGCAAACCACTTGGAACAAATGCATTAAAGCATCTACACATGCAGTTAAGCATCTTGTGGGATTTACAAAAGCATCTAGTTCTTCAATTTCCATTGCTACAGAACTTAAATACCTTTAAAACTCTGGCCTTTAGTGCACTGCAGTTCATTACCACTCTCTCCTTATAAAAGGCCCTGCAACTTTGAATAAGAGGTTTTTTAAGTATAAAGTCTTGCAGGAATATTTTAAATTCAGTTCTAAAAAGATCAGCCTTCAGCAGGTGTAGAGGCCTGCAGAGGAACAGAGAAAGTGTGTTAAAATCTTACCAAGCACTTTGTAACCAAGAGATGCTCACCAGGAATCACAGAAGGACCTCCATTGAAAAGCCCACCATCTGTAACTGCTTAGAATTGCATAATTTTCTTATCCCACTGCTCCCCACTTGCCATAAATTCAGAAAAAAATTTACAGTGAGAATCAGCACTCAGTTTCACATTTAATTTGCAGTTTTATCTTTCAATCTGCTTCATGAAACAACAGACCTCTGTGGATTCCTGGGGTGATAAATCAAGATTAAATCAAGGTTGTTCTCAGCTGCCCTACCTTCCTGTAGGGCCTTACAAGGAGGGCGGCCTGACCCCACTGCATTTTGAACATAAACTTCCCTTACAATCAGTTCTCTGATCAAAATTATCACCTGGAAATAATTTTGTGCAGAGCTGAATTTGCCACCAGAAGGCATAAGATGAATGTTAGGAAAAACCAGCTCATACCACAGAAATTTTATCAACACAGTGAACAAACCTGCCCAGCCCTCTTCCAGCTTTGCAGTAGGTGGATGCTGAATCTCTTACTGCCAATGTAACCTCTACTGATTTTTGTGGGACTACACCTACCTCTGAACACAGCTGGTTAACCTGAAAAAATCTCTTTAAAATGACTTCATGGATCAAGTGATGCTCACTAATTGATCTAAAAAATTCATCCAGCCTTTAAGATACTAATAATGACGTCTGTGAAATCTTCCATTTAAGAAGCTACCAAACCAGAAAAATTGTTTTAAGTTATCTTTTCTCACTAGCCCAAGTATCATTCAGAGTGTTTCTCTAACATGTTGTAAGCCTAGCAACTAAAACCTCAGAAGCATAGGAATTGAGAGAGATTTATAAATGAAAGAAGGAAAATAACTACGCAGCAAGGCCAAAGACTTAGGGTTCAATTTGCACATAGCAAGACTGATGGATGAATGACTATAGTGTTCACTCAGATGGGATTACTGGTTCTCTGTCTAGTGCAGATTTCTGAGTTACTGTTGTCTTCTAGCACTTAATTAGCAGCATAAAGCAGGGCAAGATTGGGCGTTCCTGCCTTCACTCCAGTGCACAGGGTTAAGTCAACACTGGCTTCATATCCAGGTAGAAAATAGAGACTGTCTGTTGGACCGATAATCCCCCAGCCCTCTCTGGATTCATGGTCTTGCTCCTTTTTGTATGAGAGTTTAGGATGGAGGGATCTGGGCAGGATGCCCTGCTCTGGGAAAGATTTAAGTCACAGGTTCCAATGAGACATTTTCTGTGTTCTCAAGATGAGGCATTTTAGGGATTGGGCTGACATAAGGACAAGCAAAGATATAGTTAGCTTGGCATTTTACACTTCTACTGTTCTTCATCAGATTTTCACACGTGAAAGAAGTCCTGTCCTTTCCTAAATGGTCTAGTTCAAGGTATGGAGGTTATTTCCAAACAGGCAGCCAAGCAGGGGCTGCAAAACAACAAGGAGAGGTTGTCACTGGGAACATTGCCTTCCAGCCTAATAAGTTTCTCCAGGTAAGTTGTTTCTCTCCCTTGGACAACACCTTCAAAGTCATGGCCATGTGGTATGATTAAGCCAGTTAAAAACACAAAGCTGCCTTAGAGTTGGAATTATGAAAATAATTGACATTATTAAAAGTTATACTGAATTTTTGTATTCAATCTAAGAGCATGGCTATAACAGATAGCCTTTCCATGGAGCAACATCCTTTCAAACATCTCCTTTGAGAACATGCTCCCAGTCAAACCTCCTGGGGTGCAGAGCTGCCAACAATAAAGACAGACTTTTCTCACTTATAGAAAAGAGCACCAGCTGAATAAAAAAAAGAGGCTTTTGAAAAAGAAGGAAGAGCTGGCAATTTCTGCCTAATTATTTTCCTTATTTCTAACTCTGGCACTAAACACAAGAATTTGCTTATCAGAACAAGAAAATATTTTTCTCTTGGTCCAAAAAATAATTAGACCAGATAATCTAATAACAAAGCATTAATAAAAGAGAGAGAAATAAGAAAGCTGGAGGGTATCTGAAAAGGATTGTAATCTTTTTGAAGACTGGTCAAATATAAAATGATCTGCAGTTCTAGCTTTAAGTGATAGGAAATTTTATTATAAAAGCATCATCTCATGAAAAAAGTACAGGCATCAGACACCACAGAAAAAAGCATTTGAAAATAATCACCTGTTCCATTCTGTAGCATTTCTATCTAAGAATTACTTCTCTATCTTTTCTGCTATTTGAGTGTCCTGAACACATTCCATCCTTAATGGAACTGTCCTTAGAAAGGAGTGCAATCTACAAAGTACAGATAAATGCTTCTTTTTCCTTCCTGTTCCCTCACACCACTCCTCTTCCGCCAGTTACTCGTCTGCTTCTTACACTTCCTGAAAGAGCTCCCTGCCTATTAATTTCAGGCACCACTTCTTTCATACACAGTGATAGCAATCACTGTTCTTTGTGATCCCAGCATTAAAAATCCTGATTGCTAAAAAATTCCCACATGGACAGCATGTCCTCTGAGAGAAGATATTTCTCTTACCAAAAAAAGCACATGCTAACCAGCAAGCACCATTGCCCTCCCCCAGAAGTGCTCCCACAGCCCCACCACTGCTCGTCTGTTATGCACTGCACCTCAAAATTCTCCTGACCATTAGAAAGATTGATTAAGGACTAGTTCTCCTTTCACATTTAGGCTACAGTACAGTTATAAGACATGGATTTTCTGTCCTCTCTACAAACTTAATCTTTCTCCTGATCATAGGTGGAGGTAGAGAAACAAGCCCAGCATTGTCCACAGAGAGGAAACCATGAAGCACTCCCCACCTCCCTTCAAAAAAGGGAGAAGTGTCAACTGGAAAATCCAAATGGAAATAACCCCTATTCCTCTTTTTCTCCTTCCCAGCATTCCTCCTGTTTGAAGTATGCCCAAGGGCATCTTCATTATATGCCTATTTTCAATATTCAGGCATCCAGTCCCACATAGGCAGAAATAGGCAAAGCTTTGTAGGAGGTACTGGACTTCCAGGCTGCCCTGGGACAAGTGAAAAAGAAGGATTAAAGTTTTCCCTGACCAATATCTGCTCTTCTAAATATACAAATGGATTAAAAGGGTGCAATGTAACCAGCAAATGTCAATTTTACAAAGGATACAAACATATAAACCATAGTTCAAACAGAAATTAGAAGTCTAACAAGAAATATGATTGGATATGATATTCCTGCAAGACTGAGAAATCACAGTAAATAATAATAGTATTTTCTGCACACAAAATCTATTTCTACATAATAATAATTATCCTGTGTAACAGCAGTAGATAACCCTGTTCTCTCTTTTTTGTGGAAGCTTTAACTTTTAAGTTTTCTGACTTGTAATACTTTTAATACTTTAAAAGCTGTGGATACCTCATATACCTAAACATTTCATAGAAATTGTTGCCTATCACATATGATTTGCACAATTTTTAAAAATTTCTAAAAATTTGAGCAACTACAGATATGCATCTGAACAGAACAGAGGAGCTCATACACATTTAAATTAGGGCATGACATTTTAGAACAGATCTCTGATACATTGTACTCTGAAAGCATAAATAATTTTTTTCTATTTCTGATTCTATTTAAAAGTGCAGGAGCTACTGAATGTTTGTTTCCAGTAAACTCAGTAACTCATTGCTTAAGGCTAGACAGCAAAGAAAAGCATTAAATAAGTAAAGACACTGCACATCTTCTAAAGTTTGCCTTTCAGAAAGATGAAGAAAAGTGTCAGTAAGAAAATGTGATATTCAAGCTGTGATATTGCAGCTATACTAAATTTCTGACATGAGTTCTTCAGAGCAAAAAGGGCACGAGGGCCTGCCAGGCAATCACAGGTGCAGGCAGCTACAGACATAGCAAAAGAAAAAGCACACTTGAGTGCTTCCTCAAAATAGCTGAGGTCATCTTCTATGAAACATTTTCTGGATAAAGTTTAAACTCAGAATCAAACATTTCTCATCTCTTATTTTGAGGGCTGTGGTTTATAGAAGCCTGCAGCTTCAGTTGAGGATTCACTTACCTTCAGTCTTGTGAATGTACTTTAAGAACTACAAGTACACGAAATTATCAGTGCACACAGCCCTGTTGTGATTCAAGATTTACATGTGATTTCTGAAGTTTTAAAAGCTCCCTTGCCCTGCTCCATGAAAAATAATGCCAGGTTCACAAATACCAGTTTATCTATCCTTTGCAACCCACATAAGGTTGTCCTCACCAGAAGCCTTGTCTTTTCTGTCATGTGGCTGGGACATATGGTAATTCCAAAGGTAATCTATTTACAGACAAAAACAACACTGTGTTCCCTGTAAGGCTATTGGGAGGGGATGGGCTTCAGATTCTGAACAAATTGAATTTGTACTTTTTATTTTTGAATTTTCAGAGTAAAATAAGACATATTAGAGCTGGATGCCATATTGAATTTGTGTGGTACATTGCTCAGTATTAGGCAGGCTGCATTCCCTCACACAATCAATACCAGCTCTTCATGGATTACTGGCTCTGGTGTCTGGAAGTCCATAGGAACTGCACAGGCTGGTAACACGCTAAATCGTATAGATATTGGAAAATTCAGCAGTTCTTCATACCATTCACATTTAAGTGCTCTACTTAGGCATTGAGATCAAGATGAAGGTTCCCCCAGACCCTGCATACAAGTAGTGCAAAAAAGACAAACACCTTCACAGGGCAGTATGAATAACCTTCCCTTAACATTATCCAACTTAGCTACAACTACTATATTTATGCAGAAATTTAAAAGTGACATCAAAAAGTGCTGTGGGAAACTTATTAAAATGATATGCTTTCAATAAAGAGAAAATTAAGATCAGCAAGTCTATTTTAAGAAGTCAGTTTAATTTAATAAAATTAAATGGGACTAAGATAAATTAATCTTAGATTTATTTAAGCCAAAGTATAAGGTAAGAGGAGCAAACAGACAAACAATTCTTAACCTGTACAGCTGCAAGTCCGATATCTGTCAGGTTCACAATTCTGCACAGCAGAAAATAGTAACTGCATTTCTGTCAGTCATACTCCACTCTCCTTCACTGCAATCCGGTTTCAGCTATTAATTTCTGTGATTTTTTTAGACACACACATTTTTAAACAGCCTTTTCAAAGATCACTGCATCTTTATTTTGTATGATATACAGGCAATCTCATAAATGTTTTATAGTGAAGAAAATAATTCTTCCTACTGACTCCCTTGCTATATAGATTCAAGGATCACATTAGCTTTCCTTGCCAGAGGAAAACACAATGTTTTCCATTTCTGTTCAGTCACCCACGCTGAGATTCATCTGCTCAAATGTAGATATTTGGGCCACTCTTCTATATGACAAAGAAACACTCTCTGGGTGCCACTCATATTATCCTAAAGCAGGCTTCTAAAATATGTCAGATGAATAACAGTCAAAGTGTGTTCATTCTTCTCTATTTTATCCATAAAGAAAGCCTAGAGCAACTAGCTCAGATGATGACATTTATCCTGTAGCTCTCTGAAATGTGGTGAAATAAATCATAGCTGTAGATCCCCCTTTCAGATGTAGAATATGTGCTTCACCTTTGGCAGTGCATTATATTTCAATAGGTCCAATTTACCAGCAATTCCAGTTACTCTATATTATTTACCTGTTCTCAGAAATGTTTATTAGTCTCTTAGCCTTTGTCATTCATTAATTTTATTGGCAATGCTTTTGCACTTCATTCATGAAAATGCTGTGTACTGTACAAACAGGGTTATTATGAACACACTTTGGAATTGTTTGGCAAGCATTATATATAACTGATCATTATGGTGATTTAATATTTAAGTATGTTGTCAGAACAACCTATAGAGTCTATATATATTTAGAGTGTGCATATATAAAAATTCCTGTAGTAAAAGCAAATACACCAAAAAAATCTCAAAGTTTTCATTAGTCTCAAACATCAGAGCCCAATGGAACTTCTTTAAACCCAATAATGCTCCCAGATCAAGTGCTGTAATTACGGCTTTTCTGTTTTACATCTACACTTTGTGATAAAAATCTCAACAAACTACTACAATGTTACAAACACTACTACAGCATTTTCTCCCTTAAAAAGCAATATAAAAGGATGCTAGACTACGTAGCAAGAAACCACAACAGTATCTAGACAGGTCTGTCAAAATATAATAAATACACAGGGATAAGCAGCTAAACTACATCACAGCATCTTGCTACCTGGATACTCCTCAAATGAAAGGCACATGTATTTAGTGCATTCTGAAGTCATTTCAGTTAAGTATAAGACATTCTGGTTTTTGACCAAAACATTTACCATATATTTATTTAAACTAGGTCCTTTACATACTATTACTCTTTTTGGAGTCATACTTGCACAGGGGCTATCCTTGTGTCACACACAGCTCAGGCCCCTGGGGATGACTGACACTTTGCAGGCTCAAGACCTCAGTCAGGATGATGAGCAACAGGACCAAGTTTTGTGTCTGTAACAGCACTGCCTTTATAAATCTCCCTGTGTCAGAAGCTTAGGGCTGACTGCACAATTCCCATCCAAGCTGCAAAGGTTACAAGCAGAATAAAAACTGATTGGATAGTGGGAAGAACAATAAATAGAAGTTCAGTACTTATCAACACATAAAAACCAGAAGTGAGGAAAAGCAAAGGAAATTACAGCTTAGCAGGAGTGAAAGAGGGCCTTATGCCAGATCACCCAAAAATTCTTGTCACATTTGTAATTCCATTGTAATTCCCAGCATCAGTACAAAAACAAGCCCTTGTGTTAGTTCATTTACCTGCGCAAGGATACCGTTCAGCCTAATCCCTAGCAACAGTGAGATCGGTACTTCACAGTCTTCGACATTACAAATTTGTTAAGGCAATCTCTAGGTCTCTCATAGCACACAAACTGACAGTTATAAGGTAAATCTTCTTTATTCCTTAATTCTACAAACTGTGGAGATATGGAGTGCCAATGAGTGCATTTAGTGGCTCAGAATAGATTTGTAGGTCCAAAATACTCAGAATTTTCAGTTATTCACAAGGTATAATCCAATCCACATTCATCAGTTCACTGAAATATGCACTTAAGTTCAAAAGCGTATGTAAATCCCATTGAAGTTAATATCTATGCAAATGACTAAAGACTTCACTAAGTAGAAGCGTAGTTACTTGTGAAGTTCAATATATGCTTTAGTGATCTGAAGAACTGTGCCCATTGAATTATTGGTTCTCACTGAAGATATACTGACATTAATTTAGATACTATTTTTAAACACTAATATCAAAACAATTTAAAATCTTAATGCATGAGATACCACATGATGAAATTGTAGCTATAGTAATTCTGTTTTATAATGTATACTGCAATGTAAAAAAATAGTTTTTACTTCAGCAACCTTTCTGAATGAATGGGTGTGAAATTCAGGAAGTTGATGGTTTAGAAAAGAACATGCAACACGATTAAGATCACACATAGTTGATCAATCCACTCGACACCTTAAAATATTTGTTGGATCTCAAAATTTCTAGACTACTGATAAAAACTGGTTCCTAACTCACTAGTATGCTTCCTGAATATTTAGCATCAGTACTCAAATCCACACTCTCCAGTGTCCCAAGATTTTTAAGGTCATGAATAAAGGAGTTTGAGTTCATTTTTTGTAACTGCAGCTCCCTGAATACAATACCTGGAGTTTCCTCCTCTAGAATTTTGCCAACATATTTGACTTATGACTAGATTAATATTAGTTTAATATAATCAAAGAGGTTTGCAAATACTTTAAAAAGATTATGTATAGTGTTTTAGTAATTTCAATAACTTCTTTGGAGAATTATTATTGACTGTTCCCTGACTAACGCTAATTTAAACAGTAAAGGTTCTTACAAGGTTTAAGGGAAGCAGCCAGAAACACTCCATAAGGCAAATGAGTGCTTGAAACAGTTCCCTCTATCTTCCTAGGACTCTGTTGTTCCAATTCAATATTATGAACATTTTAGTCATTTTCACAAAAATTATGAAAGAAAGTGAAAAAGACATTCTCTAAAATGTCATAAGGCCATGGAAACTATTGTAACGCCCTTGAATATTTCTCAGGGCCTTTATTTACTGTTTGGATAGCTACCATGCAGTTGGCTCCTGTTGACTGCCAGTGTTGGAAGTATTTACATGCCTCAGCATTTAATGGCAACGGGCCAAGATAACTCAAAGCAAGGAGAGGTAGCCTACATCACAAAACCTGCACTGAAAATTAGACATCTTGACTTGCCTCAAAACAACTGTTTTGGGACCTGATGCAACAACATAATTTGGTGTTACACAATCCACACTGGATTTCCAATTTTCCAAAAGAGTCCACGGTACCAGCAATCTATTTCTTTATGTCCTGATAAGTACTCTCCTCTAAGTACTTCATTCATTGCTTGAAAACAGACAAACTGTCCTAAAATATTTCTGCCAGTCAGAAGGATGAGTGCTGGCCTTCCAAAAAGCTCCCTCAAGATTTTCTTTGTAACATTTCTTTTGCAGATCAGGGTTTGTGGCAAGGGAGAAGCAGCTCACTTCATATGGACCCCCACCTTCTTTAACCAAATACAGAGTAGTACCTACAGAACCTCACAGTATCTTTCTCTACTATACAAAATGTCTAGAGATTGAAACTACTGTATTATTAGATAGTAGATGGAATCACATCTAAAGCACTCAAAGCTCAGAAGGATTTCTTTTGCGCATGGGAATGATGCAAGCTTTACATAAAACTATACACTAGAAATACTTTGAGAGTAAAAATTTTCTTGTCTAAATATTGTAAAAGGAAGTGCAGGAGATTTATTTTATATCCAACACTAAGACAAAGATTCATACCATAATCAATATGATGCAGCAACATATTTTTCTTAATGATGGTGTTCAGATAAATCTTGGGCAGAATTGTGATACACTGTTTTACTACAGTCCCCAGTTCAAACCACTGCTTATGGTAAAATCAACACCTTCCATAAAATACACTGAGCAATCCCATGGAAAACAGCAGGACATCCTGCAGTGGGTCAAAAAAATTACACAATCCTCTGTTAACTCTCGTGGCTGAAGTACATACAGCCTTCTAAAGCCTGCCGGCTCCTACACACACAAAAGTTTCTCTTCATGTCTCAGAACAGAGCTCACAAATACAAAATTTATAACTACAGCTTTAGTTATTGCATTGTTGTGACATAAATTAAATTATGGCAAGAAGCTGATATGGCACATTGCTTATCATAGCAATTTTTCAAGCCAAAGCATTAGTCTGCAGTTTTACAGTCTCAAAAGTTATAGGCTTCCTTGTTATTCAAATGAGCTCATTCTTGCTTTAATACACCTCAGAGAATATTAGTTAAGGACTGGAACTGATTTAGGCACTGAAGAGGATGATTCCGTCTTTCTCAACCTATGGTGTTTTCTACAAATTCAGCCAGATCCTCAGTGTTGAATTATTACACTGTCCAAAAGCAATTAGCATGAAGTCATGATACCTGATGACCTTGCCACAGGGTTCTAAATCAGTCAATCAATATTTGAAAAATAAAATTTGGCTTGAAAAGAGTATTTAAAAGCTTAGAGGCAGCTGGCCGGAAAGCCATCTCTCCTAGTTTAAATAAGCCTAGAGTGAAAGATGCGCTTTCACAACGTGGCATGGGAAATAGCAATGTGAGTCCTTTTAGTAAGTTTCATACTGAGATATATTAAAGAACAACTCATCTTTTTTTAAATTTTACTTGTATAATGGGCATTTCAGCATCTAATTTATGGAGGGAGATATGAAATAGCTATTACCTATTTCACATTACCTAACAAAGATCACAAAACAAATAGCAGCAAAAGAAAACAACCCCCGCCATGTACTGGATGTAGAATATATTGTTCATGAAATAGGAAAATCTTTAAAACTGTCCTTGCATGTTCCATGCATGTACCTTTGCACATACATATGCATACAATACTGCTTTTCCCATTCAGATCTGTGTTTGTCCAGTGCAGGTAAATGTCCACCACAAAAAAGTGATCACAGTGAAAGGGTTCACAGAATATGCTATTCTTCCAAGAGAGGGAATGGTTTAGTTAATAGATTTAATGATGGGTAGATTACCAAATTTAAATCAGGACCACTAGATTAAACTTTTCCCAGACTTTTTAAAGCCATTATTGACCCATATAAGGTAAAACCATGGTCATACTTATGGGCTCAATGTGCACAAACCTGGCTGGCTTAACACAACCAGCCATTATTCGTCCCTCTGATTGGAATTTTCAGCAAATTGGGACAACAGGCACTGCAATGAAGCTAATCTTTACCAAGCATTTACACCTACCATATTTTCAGCAATTATTTCTAGTGATTTCCAGGCACTGTATGGACAGTAAGCAATGTCAGAAAAAATACACTGTAAGAAAGGTAAGATTTATCAGGACATTTTTTTTGGCTAAGAAAAATGAAACAAAAGACAAATTGCCAAGCATCATAAAGTATATACTATACAATCAGGATGGCATTAAGAACCAGAAATTTGGAGTATGCAGAAGGCATATTCAGAATCTGAAGAAAAAGACACATAATGCACTATATGAAGGGAAATCTTAAGAACCACAGTTGAAAACATTTATTCAGAATGGAAAAGGTTCCTATGAAGTAGTATTGGGTGATGTCTTCAAGACAATGTCTTCAGCAAGGAATGAGTTAAAGACAAAAACAACTTTAGCTGGAATTACTTAAAGATTGCATATTGCAAAAAAATTCAGTGAGCTAATAAAATTGTGTCCTATTTTAAGTAACTCACAAATTTGCTGATAAACAGTGGACTACTTTTCCATCTTCTTTTCTTCCTCCATGCTGGTGTGATTTGAGATTATTTGTTGACTTTAATGTTGCTATTATTTATAAAACTGGCAGTATCAGAATCACAACTACACTGTTTTGTAGATTTTTATACTGCACAGTGTAAAAAGAGTTATTTATCCCAAAAGCTGAGAGTCTAAGAACAGATAAAACAATAAAATGGAGGGATCAAAATATACAGCATGCCCACAAAGGTTGACTTTATGGTCAGCACACACAGTTTTGCTGTCCTAGTTTGGGTTTTTAAAGGTAAACGATAAATTGCTTTACTGTCAGAAAGGATTTTGATTACATCCAGAGAACAATGAGAAAAAGGTATGTCCACTCACTTTCTTCTACTTTTTCTTTAAAATTCATAGCTCATTAAAATATACACTTCAAAAGAAAAATATCCAAGCTCCTATTTTTACTTGATTTGGAACAGAAATCTACACGAAAGATACAGTGCACATCTTGGACTCACCTGAATCTCACCCATCACCTGAAGCACTAAGAGAGTTGTGGGGTTCCCTTACCCTACAGGGTCTGCTCTAACAGCTAAGAAAAAATGTCATTCTGGCTCTGATGTAGATATTATTTTGTCCAAAGTGGACAACCTTCAACCAGAGAGATTTTTGTGTCTAGAAAATCAAAACTCAGTCAGTCCAGAAATCTGCAGTTTAAAGTTGTAACATCCTTTTTGTTTTTTTGTTGGTTTTTTTTTTTTAATTACTTATGGGATCTGAATTGAAACTTATATTTCAATCAAATGACCTAATTAATGGGATTTTAAAAGATCAAACACGTTGCAAAATAGAAAAAAGTGACTGATAAAAAGATCAAGAAAAAGCATCCAAAATCAAGATTATTCCCTAGAGTACTGCTGTTATTGAAATCACCTTGACAGGCCAAAACATACAAGACCTTATAGGAACCCCAGCGAAAGAGAACTCAGAGATTCAAGTTCAGATAATGCAATGATTGGCTTCTATACATATTTAGGAAAAAAGGTCTCTCCAAAATCATTGCAGGAAAAGGCATTTGGAAAGTGATTTTTCTGATCTATTCCTATATTCTGATATATCCTAATGTGGATGATTCTCTCCAAATATTCTGTTCATTTTAGATTGCTAATCGAAAGTGAGACTTTTCTTATTTCTGCTTGTCATTCAGCAGACATCAAATAGTGACTGCTATAGGGATGACATCTGAAAAAAGAAATCCAACCAGTAATAGCTAGTTCTAAATTTCCCAAGGTAGTTGGATATCCAGAAAGGATGGATCCAGAAGGATCCAGGCACTTAAATGTAGTAGCAACAGTCTAAAAAAGTGATGAGAATGCCCTCTCTTCCGTTGGAAAAAAAAAGTGTTTCTCCTTAAAACGTCTGTCAGAAGATTTAAGTTTCCTATTAGATGGCTGGATCTGAAAGGAAAGAGATTCTGCTCCACTGAGCTGAGTAGAAGGCCAGACTCGCAGGAGGGTGCCACACTCCCAGCTTCTATGTTTGCTTTAAATAGGAACTTGATGGACCAAACTGATACAGGTTGCCCTATTAAGGATCTCCTGAAAAGGCAAAGACTTTACATACATCTTTCAACTCATGTCTATTTATAAGAACAGCCAGATCTTTTCCATGACCTTGACAATCCAAGTGAGCTCCAGCTGGATGCTGCCAAGTGGCAACCAGAGCACACTGAGGCAGTCCCAAAGCAATTAGGATAGACAAGCTGTCATGGAAAAATGATCACAGTGCATTTGCCACTGTCTTTGGAACTGCACTTTACAGGAAAAAAAAATACAATGTTGAAAGATGGAAGGATCCTCAGAAGTCATGTAAGAAATGCTAAGAAGCTGAAGACACGATGCCTTTGTTAAGGAACAAGAGATCCCAGAAATTAGAAGCGACTGCCTTGTTTTTTACTGTCATTTTTGGCACTAGAAAAATAAAAGCCCTCTGTCCTTGGCTGTTTGGAAATCCATCCCAAGAGGGGAAGATTCTCTGAAAGAAACAGAAGAGTGTTAGTCTGACTGCTGGATTTCAGGAATGAATCCAGGGTTTATGTCACTACCAAATGCCTTGCCAGAGGGGAGAAATAACCAGCCACCTATGGAGAGAAACAGCATTGTGTCCCAGCTCCAATTACTGCCACTGACTTTTGCAGGCACTGCTTATACTGACATTGGGCTGGAAGAGTAGGTGGGTGAAACTTGACTGATCTCTGGTTTGATGTCATCCTGTAGTCTGCTTCAAAGGCAATTCTAGTGGCAAAGTAGCAAAAAAGATGAAGAATGACAAATTTCTACAATTAACTATTGCAAAATCTGTATTTTGATAGGAAAATGACACCAGGATTCTGTTGGAACACAATCCTGATAATTATTTTTTTTTTTAACACACTGTTTGGTACGTTGGTACTTGGCAAGTTTTTTAGAATAGTGACTAGAGAAACAGATGCTCCTAGTTTTGTCTTTGCTTTGATCAAAGTGTTTTATGTTCAGTTAGCTGTATAAAGAGACTTGTTTTCAACAATGTTGCTTCCCAGGCATCATTTTTTAAATTAATTTGGATGTCTCATCTTTCATATTGTACTTGGGAAACATAGTGAGAATGTAAATGTCTAAAAATAAATAAATATTAGGAAAACTGGGACACAAACTTATGGAACTTCACAATTCAGCAATTTTAAAAGGCACTTCCTAACATATGATTTTGTGTTTCCTGTGTCCTAAATCTATGATCCCTGATGGAGGGGTGACATTTTTGTACTAACACCAGTACAATGATCTAGCCTATACATCCTAATTAAAAACAGTCAATAATAATACTCGTCATGCAACAATGCCTCTGTAATTTAAGCACATATTCTTCAAAGGTATTGCTAAGAACAAACATGAATATCAAAGGTGAAAATGTTGCATAACCTATCTTTGGCCATATTCAAGTCTCTTTCAGGAAACCTGGTGAGGCAGATCAACCACAGACATATGCTGTAGCAACTAATTTGATCAATTTACTTACATTCAATGAAGTTCTAAGCTACAGGTGTGTTGTTCCCTCTGCTAGAAAAATAGTGTCAAAACTTCAGGTTCAGGAACTTATTTGGAGGGGATGTGGGTTTATAACAGAGCTGGTGGATGTATGTAATAACAGGCAAAGAATTGCAGGTGGTATTTTTATATAGAGATAGCTTGGTTGCTGTTCAGGTGACCTGATTTTGAGAGCCCTTGAGTTGGAACCTGGACTTGTGATGTTCTCTACCAAAATTCAGGCTGCAATATATGGAAGTACTTTTTGCAAAGCAAAAAAAAATTATTAAAGGAATACCATGCTTACTGGTGTTATGTTGTTATTAACTTTGGCAACTCTCAAACACTGGCCAAATATAAAAATGATTCAGAGTCAAGTCCATTGCTTTTGACCTTGTAATAAGTAAAAGCTTTCAAGAAACCAAGCTAGACTAGAATATTAAATTCCGGCTCCAAAAGAGAAACACGACTCATAACAAAACCATTCTGTAAGCACAAATGTCCCTGAAATCCTTGGCCGAAGATGTACAACATGAACAATTCCCTGGCTCACGACTGTGGAAAAAGCTGCTCTTCATTTAAAATGTTTGTCATCAATGTAAACCCATCTTTAATTATAATTAATGGAAGGGGCTTTTATGTGCTGGAATAGTAATATGTTGCCAAGAGTTCAGCTTGGCACACATTCCTGAATTACAGTGGAGATTGATCTTAAAATGAAGCAAAGAATAATGTGTAAAGCTGTCAAAGATACAATGAACTGAAGACAATACAGTAGCTACAGCTTAGAATACTTCCTGTCTGTCTGTACTTTACGAGTGACTTTTAGGAAGACATATTTTTCCCCTCTTTTAGCTCCTCATTTGTTTTTTCTAACTTTTGTCCAAAGTCTTGATTAGAATTGCCATTTAATTTGTCAGGAACTGAACCACTGAAACATTCACCTCAATCTTATCTTAACCAGCTTAGAGTGGTGTATTTGTACTTGCCAGGCTGCTTGACCAGCTGCTAAAAGACACTGGCCAGCATTATGGTATGTCCTTAGAATTAAAATGCATCTTACATTGCGGCTCAGGCACCAAAAATTATTTAAGATCCTCAGCTATTGCCACTGTTTGCTTTTATGTTTTCTCATCCTTGATAGCAGCTATGCACCTAGATTATTACATGGCTGTGCTCACAGTTGGAGAGGAAGAAAAAGAACTACTACTGTATAGAAAAGATTCACTTTGAAGTCCTTTCAGCAGCAGTGACCAGTGAGGAACATATCCTCTCATTTTGCACGCAGTGCCATTGTGACTGCTCAGCCGCGGAACTCTTCCCTTGGTCTGGTGAGTGCCAGTGTTGATGATAAACTTCAGTAACTTCGGCTTCAGCAAGGGTCCCTGTGGCTGGGCTGCAGCCCATTTGAAAATGTACTTTGCCTGTCTCTGATATCTGAGCTATTAGAGTCTCAGATCCTGACAATTGTGTAGGGGAACTGGGTACATCTAGGCAGTGTTTCAACTGCCCTCCGGTTATCCATGTCAGCTAGCACAGAAATGCAATCATGTCAGTCTTGATTTTGTGTTTTTATATATTTCATGAGCAGCATAATTTATCTCACCAAACTTTATCTGTCTAAAGAGTGGGCAATTTACTTCAAGGCATTCCTTTAACCACTTTTATCCATTACAATTTTCATGGATTTCTACTGAAGACAGTATGAATCAGCTGCTTGTCTTTGCTCTCAGTATGAGGGAGGCACAAAGTACACAAATAAGCCCCAAACCATTCTGCTTCAGGGAATTATTTTCGTTTAAACAAATACAGCACCTTTCTTTATTATCCTTTGGGCACCAGAATACTCAGCAGAAGTATAAATTACCTATAAATTCTCTTCTCACTGCATTTGTAGACACTGAACAAACCAGAGCTTCACATAACATTCACAAAAATGATCCCCAATAAAGACAGTCTGATCTATTTTCTAGTCAAAAACCTGTTGAGCTCCATTTGAAATGGTAGCTTGCTACCAATTATGAAAAATAAGGGTTAGATCTTAGAAAATACAAAAGTTGCTCTTGAATAAAACAAATTTCCCAATGTCACTTGCAGTCAGTAGCTGCCTTGAGAACAGAAATTTGATACCATCTTCCTTTTTCACTCAGGCATTTAACACTATATGAACAAGCCTTTAAAAATACAGCAGGAAACATAAATTTCATTGATAATTATCTTGCCAAGTGTTTTTATAAATATGAATAAATAAGGATACATGTAACTAAGTACAAATAAACATAAGGTTTATGGGCTCTTCATATAAACTTATAACATACATTTCCCAGGGGATTTGCAGGGTCACTTTTAAAACATTACAAAAAATGTAGAATAAAACCTACAGTGCAAATCACTTGACTTAAAACTTTACTATAAATCGATGTGTGCATCTTGAGAGTTTTCACTAGTCCCTAGTATGTGGTCAGCAGTTCGCAAGCACACTTAGCAAGACTGGAGTAACACAAGCTCTAGAAGTGTTTGTGTGTCTATAAATGTGATTTCAAAAAGGCTTCTAGTTTTTTTAATGAGATGGCTGCAACAGAAGAAAATCCCCAACGCATGAGAACTTACTTGAATGAATAAAGCATTTCTGGAATTTGCATTTTTACCTATAAGAAAGGTACACAAGATGAATTGCTGTTGACTAAACTATCTTTTTTTCTGCAAAGCAATGTTGTAATATGGGAATTTACTTTTAGCTGACTATATCGATCCACTATATTGACTCTGCCACTCATGATGACCCAAAGTTATAGCTGTTGCCTATCATATTGACAGAGATTTTGCTTTTTAAAATTCTTCTGAGATGACTTGGAAATTTCTCTCAGTATCAGGGATTTTTCAGCAGGGATGTTTTGAATTATTTTACCAACTTTAAGCATCTAAATCTAGACATTTTGTAGTTTAAAACCCCAGAATTTCCAAACATATTATCTCCTACTGTACCTGCCATGTTATATGACTCTCAGCTTACTAGTAGGGACTGAGATAAAGGAAAAAAAAAAAAGCTAGTCACATAGAGATTTTACAAATTCAGTTGTCACAGAGAAATGGAACATAATACTATGAGGATTGCTGCAGATAACATTTAATCACTCTAAACTGAAAATGAGGATAAAGATGTCTTCTCCATAGACATTAGTAGACCAAGCTGCCATGATGCTTCTAGACCTTCAGAGACCTCCTAACATGGTAACAATCAGACAAGCACAGAATTTCAGAATATGGTCACAAAGAACTTTCCAAATATTTCACAGTATCATTCCCAGGGAAATTTTGTGAAAGGGCAAAACAAAGATCTGTAGACTATGAGCACAAATGAAAACCATATTTTCAAAAAGAAAAAAAATCATTAATTAATTTTAACCTATGTATGAGAGTATTGCTTTCATTAATATATGCACATATAATTTCACTACAGTATTTTTTTATGTTATATGTTGATTCTTACAATGACATATACACCAGTCTGGGGATATTATTTCCTAAAACATTCCACATGCTGAATGGTCTTTACACCACTTGCCTACCCTTTCACAAAATGAAGACTCTTTAGCCTGCTTATTTTTCTTAATCATCATTGCATCTGTGAGGATGCCATCTACCTGAAGCTAATCCAAGATTTCATGGCACTTGAGTGACCATCTTTAAAAGAAAGACAAAAAGAGGTCTTCACTTCACTGCCTCCAAGTAGAATTGCAGCAGCTTTTATCAGGCACAGAATGCCAACACGGACAGGAAGTAATTTAGCATTATGACACAAGCCTGAAATCTTCTGTGTTCTCTTTTTTGAACTGCCTACTGACGAATCAAAGCATATGTTACAGCTTGAAGTTTGGGGGTTTCTTTTTCTCATTTTTTTTCTGCGCAGCTGTTATTTGAATCATATTATGCTCCTTGGAATTACATTTTCATCAATACCTCTCTTACTATTTCTAATCTTAAAGGAACACATTTAGCTATGGCAGGTGACTCACTTCAAACAGGCATTTGTGAAAATAAGAATAACTGTACATATAACAAAAGAGACTAAGTGCACAAACTGCTATAAAGCCAGCCTCATTTTGCCTATTCCATTTAATCTCTCATCAACCTCTGAGACAAATTTAGCATGCCAAGGTTGTATAAATATGAAGCAAATCAGAATATAATCAAATTAGGCTAGGCTGAACCCTAGTAAGAGATCACACTCAACAAAAGTTTATCTACTACAACCACTGACCTGCTCTTCCAAGACCTTGTGATGTAAGTGAGCATAAAAACTATGACGGCACCAAGGATGTTCACCATTCTCTCTATCAACTGCTGAACATGCTCGGTAGTTTTTGAAAATGCAGGTGTTTGGCAAAATTAATTCGACATTATTTTGAGGATAAGCACAACCTTCCTGTAGTATCAGCCAACTGGCTTCAGTTGAAGTTCCAAGATTACTCTTTTGAACAGAAAAATGCCAACATTTTCTGCTTTTCTTTCATTCAGAGTTGTCTTTCATAGCAACAAAAACCCCAATGAGGACAGAGGCAATTTTCTTCCCTATTCTGGCCATTCAATTAGTAGCAAAAGATAAGTTTTACAGTAAGGAAGGAAAGCTGCTGATAGGCCTTAGAAAATTCTGTTTCACTGGCAAGGAATTTCTTCTCTCAACCTACCTTCTCTTGATTCTGGCAGAGTGGACAATCACATTCAAAGCAATACTGGCGCACCAGCTGCTTTTGGCGTTCCACGGTAGGCATCAGTGATTCAACATAGCTGATGGTGAGCTGTATGCAGTACATAAAAAAAAAAAAAAGTTTGTATATTTTACAAAAAATCCATTTTCTGTGTATGTATTATCACAGACAACATTTTTTGGATACAACATTTTCTCCAGCATAAAATAAAATGCTAACAGATTATTTTCTAGAAGAAATTGACAACTTTTTCAGAAGGTGAAAAAAAGAGAAAAATAAGTTCCATGGAAGAACACTTTTTCACATTTCAGGATCAATATTGTTTGAAATTATTAATCCCAAAATTATCACTATTTCAACTTTTAATCCTAACTTGGAAGAAAAATAAAATAAGAAAGGAGAGTAGGAAAAGATAGCAAAGAAACTATGCATAAAGTATCTGAATTCCTTGTGCATGAAATCTCATTTTCTGTCTAGCTCCAGAGCTTAAGTGTGTATTTATCATTACTGTTATACAATATCCAACTATCTCACAATTTTTTTTTTCTCAAGGAAGACCCTACTTTCTTGGAAATATATGTTTGAGCCTGAGGATAATTTCTCTTATGCCATTTTCAGTATGTCTGTGATGTTTCCCTTGTGAACAAGGAAGCACAAAAGCATTGTAGTCTAAGTTGTTGAAACTATTGACAAGAAGATTTATTAAAATGATAAAAGAAAATTTGTGCCTAAATTTGCACCATTTTCAACTTCTTGCACTGTACAGAATTAATTCCAATGAACTACAGAGAAATCTGTAGTTTGTTCACTTTGACGTCTGCCAGAAAGAATTTTACAGGACTAACCATTTGTAGAGTTCTTGAAATGTTTAAAGATCTTCACAGGCACAAACTAATGATAAGGAAAAGGATATAATAAAAAACCAGCTCAGTTCAGACCAGCATACAGTCACATGCTATTCAGTGATTACACTATACGCCCAACACACTGAAACACTACAGAGGGGTCAGAGCTGAAAAAAAATCAGGCCACATTATTTCATCCTGAGTCTAGACACTTCAACTAATTGAGAGAATTTTCACATAGTTTTCAGTTAAATGATGAGAGTCCATTCAAAGAAATTACAGGAAAACCTGACCAATTTTAGTAATGACCATGAAATCCATTGTAAGAACCTGTATTTTTGCAAATTAGTGAGCATTCTAATTGAATGAACAATTAACAAGCAACTAAAACAATGCCTGCACTTTTTTTCATTTATTATTACAGTGTAATTTGATTACATATTGAAGGAGGATTGTGGTAAAAGAAGTCTACTGAGATGGCAAAGTCAAGCATTTAAAATAAATATGGCCTCATAATTGAAGATTAATAGTATAATTAATGTAAGAGACAAATTAAAATTCCACAGTTAATCAAAAGTTAGAAAGTGTGAGAACTTTGTTAGGTTTAGAATTCTATATAATGCTGTTGTGTCCCAGCTTGTGCATGTTTGAGCCAAGAGAGGATTAGTTTCACCACTACTGGCTTACAGCAGAACAGTCTGTACTAATATTTTACATGGGAGCCAGAGGCTTCCCTCTGATCTTTCTGCAGTGAATGGATGGAAATTGTGCCACTTATTTATTTTCCATCCTTTTCTTCTGAGCTTTGTCTCTTCTGTCCCATTATCTCCAATGTCCCTCTTACTCTTTCTCTTCTTTTCTCTACCCCTCAACATGAGTATAATTTTCCTGTCTTATTCTCAACACCTGATTATCTAAACCTGTTTTCTAGCCATAAATTCTAGGTCCTTGCATAGCCACTTTTGATACAATGAGATGATTTCATCCTTGTGCCGGTCTCACATCTGTCCTTTAGCCTTATCTTACACCTTTCCCCACTGTATTCACTTGCTTTCCCAAGTTAACAGTCCTTGTTGCCCTACTCTGATTTCTCAAACATCTTCAGTGACCCCAACAACTTTGTCCTCACTTCTTTCCACAGCTGGTCCTAATCTGCAACCCCCTTGGTGCGGCAGGAAAGATCTGTCTCCCTTTTCTTCCCACAAAGCATTTTCCATGCAAGCTGCAGTCCTAACCTCATCCTTCAGACATTTAAAACCCAATTTCCCTCTCCCATCAAAAGCCTCCCAATCTTCATGTCTCCTTGCAACTCACAAGTGTTTTCTGTCAAAATCATTTCAAACACTGGCTGTTCCCTCTCTCTTGTCCTCTGCATAAACATCTCTGCTTTTGACTCATGTCCTACTGGGCTTTAGGTTCACGTGGCATCCAGCAGTAAAAGGGATTTAACCAAGTTCAGACACAGTGCAAGACAGTAGCAATCTTCTGGGGGAAAAAAAATCATGTGAGATTAGTCTATTCTTTGCCAAAATATTTAAGACAATGGTTTAAAGCCTGAGGTTACTATTGAAACCATCATTAGGCAGGGTTTAGTTATAATACTGCAAAATAAACACAGAGCCAACACCAAATATGTCCTACCTACCCAGCCTACAGGTTTCATCCCTTTCTTCATATTTTTGGTTCCCTCCCCCTGCCTTTTTTCATTTATGTTGCAGAAACCACAGGGGTAGGAAGAAGTTTCAAAAAAGACATTTCTTTTTCAGAGCTTACCAAAGAGTTGTGGATATAAACAGTCATATAACAACATGATCTGGATTAAAACATATGACTGGACAGAAAGAGGAGAAGAGGCTTCATCACATTTATCTCTCTTTTAGCATTTTAACAACTTAGGGTCTTTCTTGCCCAGGTTCAAATTCCCAGCCTTGCCAGCAGAAATCCACAAGGGAAAAAATATTTGTAGCTGGCAGACTGATCGGTAAAATATAACTAGAACATTTAGAAACATGATCAACCTAACAGTGACTGAGTCTATAGTAATAATTTAATTGTTTAAAAACAAAATTTCTGTATTCAAATCTCTCTTCTATCTTTGCTTTAATTTTGGATCACTTCATTAGATGCAAGGCTCATTTAACGTGTACATATTTAGGAAATATGCTCATTTATCAAAGGTTGTCATAACGGTATTTGCATGTGGGATGTATGCTACTAATTAAAACATTACTTCAACTGACCAAAGCTTGCCTCTTTATTGCATCGTTTATAAAGAGTGCAGTAAATCTTTTCCCCCCAAACTGGAGAATATATATAAGAAACATTTATGAAGGCAAGAAATTATTTAACAGCCATGGGACTTATTGACTCTTAAGACTTTCTCCTTAGAAATACAGCACTGTCTGAGCCCTGCTTCTTGCTCAGACACAGAAATTCTTTAATAATGGATATGATAGTTAGTTTCTCATGTTCCTCATCTGCCAACTGAGGTAGACACAATTTTCCAGTACTGCCATGATGCAGTGGACTTAATTTATGTGAGGTTTTATTATTGTTGCTGGTTTTTTGGATTGGTTTGGTTTTTGCATGGTTGTTTTTTTTTTGTTGGTGTTTTTTTTTTGTTTTTTTTTTTTTTTTTTTGTAACAGAATATAAGCCACAAAATTTCTAGACAGAAAATTCTGTAAAAATTTAAAATCAAGTACTTCAATACTAGTGGCACGAAAAAAAAAAAAAAGGAATATTCTTGGTTTTGCAATCATGGGTCTCAGAATCTTAGGGACGGTTGTGTATAGAAATCTGTTACTGAGAAAAAGTTATAGAACTGCTTACCAGTCTGCACTCTTTCTGTTTTGGCATATAAGATCAAAATGTCTTCTGTAGTGGTATAAAACCACCACACTTTCTAATTCAAGGAAAAATTAGTTTCCAAAAACTTAAATGGGACAAAATGTAACGTGTCAAGCATATAGAAATACAAAACTTCTCACAGAATTACATTAACAAAAACATTATATAACTTGGTTGAAATCTATCATGAAAATGGATTTATTTGCTCATCATCTGAAATCATTATTTGTTTTCAGTATTTATAAAAAAATGTTGCTCTGTAAGGTACAATCAGTTATACGATATTCTGAAGAAATATACAAATCTGCTCTAACTGAACTCTGAAGCTGGTGAGAAGCAAAGAACCCATTTTGGAGCAGAACTGCACCTCAGCTAATCCATTCTGTCTCCCAGCAAGACTAATTGATTTGAAGCCATACAGCTTCTGATTGGAGAGGAGGTAAAATCATCATCATGCAGTATGTCTGCCTGCAAAACACCAGGTAGACTCAGCAACTAACAAAAAGTCAATTGAAATTATAGCACACATCTTGATGCTGTTTGAAGTGGTTACTTAAGGGTGGGGCAATTGAAGGCCTCCTAAGATCAGGCTGCTTGTCTTTTTGACAAAATTAGCTGATAGGCTACTTTACCAGTAAAGGAGCCCTCATGATCTCTAGATGAATAATTTTTACTTTTTTATAGTCCTTCCCCATATCTCACCTTTCTATGCAGCATTTAAATTTCATTTTTGCAAAGAGCTGCAAGTAAAGGAAATCTTTGTATGCTGTAAAATTAACATCATCTAAAGTTACAAACACTGTCATAGTCAACATTACAGAGAAGTTGTGGGGGCTCCATCCCTAGTAGAGTTCAAGGTTGGATGGAGCTCTGAGCAACCTGGTGTAGTGAAAGGTGTCTCTGCCCACAGCAAAGACAAGATGATCTTTGAGGTCCCTTCCAACTCTAAACATTCTGTAATTCTGCAATTATCTTGAAGAGCAAAAAGGTGTTATAATTAGTTCTGAGATGCTGGAAGCAAAGTTCAGAATGCTGAGATGACCATGTCTCTGTTTTCCCTGAAATTATAGGTGGTCAACAACGCCTTAGCATGAGTAAACTGCTGCAGTGTGCTCTGACAGAAAGCACTACAAATGTGCAAAAATATATTCCTTTATGGATGGAATAGTCCTCTTCTACTAACCTGAGCTTGACTTGCTACTTAGCTACTTTATTTCTGATAAATTTTAGTCCTTAATTTCTATTAATTATTTTATAGAGGATCTCATTCTGTCTGCATCTAGTGTGAGTTTGAACAGGATAAGAGAAAATTTCTAGTGATTAAAATTTTCTTGTTTAATCATGACTTGAAATAATGTTCATCTTACCATCTTAGAGCACTCAATTTGTTCAGAAAACCCAATCAGTTTCCTACCTAACATGTATCTTCATTAGCTCAGATCATGACATCTATATAAGTTAAAACTCAGCTCACAACAGATGATACAGTTTCACATACATATGTTTGTAAATTCAATACCTGGCTGTTAGTAAAACTGAGCTCACCCCGCAGCAGGCAAACAGAAAGGCAGTGTGGAAAGTTGCACCAAAGTCATTATGCAGAACACAAAATGAAAAGTGGTACAAGTTGTGTATAAGGAAAAGTAAATAGGTACTGACAAAAATATTGAATTGCTGACTTGTACATACCCTCACAAAAATTTTATTTCCCTTCATCTTTCCATAACAGATCTAACCTAATACTGACTTTGTAGCTTTACTTTGTTTCTTAAGCCTTAGGCCCATTTTCTTCCTGGTAAGACATTAAAATGTACTGTATTTTTAAATAAGCAACCCATCTTAGTGAACTGGGAAGCCAAGAAGAAAGTTATGGTTTATGGATAAAATAGAAGGAAGGTGTCTATAAGGTGTCTATAATAACACTTAACCAAAATGCTGAAATGAAAAATGTCTATAATTAATAGCTCCACAAACATATATTACTCCTGAAAGAGTTCTCTTGGCAAAAAGGTAAGTATGTAAAAACATTTCTGTTGGTTCTTAACAATGTTTCACTGAAAAAAATATTCTACCACTTAGTTATTTTGATGGCCTAAAAAATTTTTCTACCATTTACTTACTTTGATGCCTTACTATCTTTGAGAAAGAATACAGTAAAAAAGAAGAAACTTCATGGGGAGGCAAATAATACGGTGTCTAAATAAAAAAAAGTGTGGTCTTCATATTCACAGAGTTTTAAGAAGAGGTGTGAATCCTATCTACATTAGGTTATGATTTTGAAATGACCAACAGCTAGGACTGTGTAGGTCATTGATGCATCTGAAATTGCATATATGCACACATCTCTTTTCAGGTCTTATTAAGCAAATTCAGTACTGCATTGCTGCAAAACACTTTTTTTTTTGATTTCCAGCCACAAATGCTTATTTTCAAATCAATACAATTGCTGTTGTAAAAATAAAGTGGAGAACACCTTAGATCAAATCACAAATCTCTTGAAAAGGATATTTTGAAGTCTTTCTTAGTGAAATGGACAAGAAAACAAACCTTGTTTTGTTGCTTTCACTGTCAATGAAAAGTTTACTACAACTGCACAGTTGCCACCTGACAAATGTTATTGTTCCAATGACTTAGGGAACACTGCATTCCACTCAGAAATATTTTAAGTGTTCCCGTCAGAGTAAAGACACTCAAATACAAACAAAATGAAGTGCCTAGAGGAGCAAAGAGGGAACAGGAATTTATCAAGACTGCTAGTGATTTATGAGAAGTAATGATTACGGGGCCCAGGCAGTGTGAAGAGATGATTCTATTTATCATTTTCCCCCTGATAGCTATGTGCTAGAAAGTGGCATCAATATATCATCAAAATATTAAGCTGGTGGCCCAGCAGTCTGGAATTTATTTAGGGAGATGTCATTGTTGCAGGTGTCTGTGATGGAAAGGAGGACAAGTTAATTACCTCTTCACCAATCTGGATCTCTCGGACAGAGTGAAGTAAAAGCTGGTATCCTTCAAAAACAATCACGCAGTTTGGGTCACAGCTGTGGTTCAGTAAAGACATGCTGTGAGGGGTGAAAGAAAGAAAAAAATCTCAGAGGAATCTCAAATGCCATTTCCCTTTAATCATTTGAAAGTAGCTAACATGATTACATCTGAAGTATCAAGCAATTAAGTCACTAAACAAATAAATTCCCTGTTAAATCAGCTGCTCTTGGTTAGGGGAGGAAAATGAATGCTTAGAAGATTTATATTCACTGGTAATAGGAGCCATGCCGGGATCTCTTCAAATGTTTCTGCCTTTTGCGTACTTAGGGCAGGAGGAAGGCAATGGCCTCCCATTGCCTCTCCGAGAGCCCTGATTCAGGGCCCTGGGCAAGTGGGGAACAAGGTAACCATGTTACCTTGACAGTTCAGAGCAGGAGGGACTGAGTTATATTTCTGCTGCTTCTGCTTAGTTTCAGGGCACTAACCTTATCGATACCTGACTGTCATTGCAAGCACAGCTCAAAGGGGCCAACAATCAACATGTATTTCATATCAGGAGAAACTGGAGTATACAATGTCCCAAAGCCAAAGAAGTTGGTGCATAGAGTTGAAAGAAGAAACATGGCCATTACCTCTGTTTTCATGCATATTTTGGCCCAGCCTCTGTTCTTGTGGCATGTGACAGCTGGGGCAGCACAGCTCATTAGGGAACTGCTGGCCCCCTCAAGAGACACAAACGCTGCACAAGCACACCCTTCCCTCTCTCTGAAGGAGGCTGCTAACAACATGTGCTATATACTTCTGAATCACGAGTTTCCTTAGCTAAGAAACAACTGACTTTGACAGGCAAACATTTCTGCCGTAGCAGAAACGGGATTGATGGTTCTTTCCCTATGGGAATGACCCATTGAAAGAATAATTCTGGCATTATCAGCCTGGAAGAAGAATTTTTGGCTTATCCATCTCCTGGCTGCATTTATATTCTGTCCTTGTTCTTGTTTGATTCAGCAACTCAAAATCCCAACTGTTGCTGGTAAAATAGAGGATGTTGCCAAGGCTCTGAGCCCTGCACCAAACCATGTTTATTTAGTTTTTTGACTCTTACAGGAGGTATCAACAGGGGTCTGACTCTTTTGGTATCCCTTCTGGCCTAATAAAATATCTGTGGTTAATCTCCCCAAGAACCCACTGGGAGAGTATCCATTACACTTACTGTGAGATCACTGGGCACAATCTCAAAGCTGCTCGCAATGTGATGCACAGCAGGACCATAGGATTTTACCTACTTTAAAATATATTGTGATGCTGAAGCTATCAAGCCATACAACAATATACAAACTCTTAATAAGCCTTAATAAAGAACTTTTAATTAAATCTCATGTCATGGAGACACTTGTGGGTTTGATGACAATTTCCTCTGGAAGCACATGAATTCATCTGGAAGGACATTTGCCCAGCAGTTGTAAATCACAGATTTAAAGTTCTCAATTTTCCCAGCTGTGTTGCTATAACAAAACTCAAACTGCTCTGAAGTGACCTGGGAAAGAGTCTCTGGCATCCCTTGACAATGCATTATCATTGAAAATAGACAGATACTTTCTTCACAGTTAAGGGCTTTTTTACAACCAAAAGCAAGCATTTCCCTAATAATAATGCTCAAAAATAATATTTCATTTTTCTCAATTATTGTTTTCATTTCATTATGAAATCAAATTACTGTTTTGCACTTTTCATTACATTAATTCCCATGTTCTTCTAACTACTTTTTCCTTATCTTTACTACAACGCAGACCCAAGATATTAAGTGTCCTTAGTTAAATCTTACATATGACATTAGAAGGAAAAGAAACAGCAATGACAGGCCCATTGAGGTACTGACAAATATAATTCAACCATGCATTAACAAAAAAATTAGACAGTAAAACATACTTTTAAACTACATACTAATTTTCCATATTCATGATTACAGGTTACTAATTCTATGACGATAAAACCTTCATCAGTACATACTTATTTCCTAATACAAATAAGAAATAATAATAATAAATTCAAATATTAACTCTACCTCTTAAGGGACCTATCTTTTCACCTTACTGGTTTCTTTGTTATGGTAATTTACTTATAAATGTATCAATCTTTTTATTTTAATTACTAATTATGAAGGTTCTCAGCTGCAAAATATCTGTATTCTAAAGCATCAACGAACAGGTTTCCCTTACTAGTCTAGTCCCAGTCGCACAGTATTGATGTCAGCATTTATTCTTACTTAGAAAATACTCCATAAAAATAAAATATAAAGATGTATACTATTTAAACTGCTTTAATGCTGTAATCAGGACTATTAAGAATGCTTTCAAGTAGATTGTATTTTTTTACTCTTCTTTAATTTATTTCCATTTCCCAGTTTCTCATTTAGACATGTTACCTGCTGCTTTCATGGTCCTTACAGCTAACTTGGAAAAAAGCAGAAAAAACTGACATAGATTTTGCCTGTGAATGAAACAGTGTCCACAGTACCTGGGATACAGGCCAACACCAACATCCTGCATCTCTCCATTACTGATGGTGAAACAGTTACAGGTCACCTGTAAAAACAAGGGAAAAAAAATCCAGGATTACCAGAATCATTTGGAAACCCCATACTCAAGTGAAAAAATCCTTCCAAAATAAAACGAAGGGGCAAATGGTAATTAGATGGGAAACATTCAAGCCCAACACTAGTGCTCTTTCATTTTAGAGCAATCACATCTGGGACACACTCTCCTGTAAAACTGCTGTCAATTAAAAGCAGAAATATTAGTATCCTGAAAAAAATGTGGGGTTAAACACATGCAGGGGCCCTACTTTCCTGTAGGGAGTAGAAAAAAAGCCACCCTACACAGAGCCTGAGAAGCTCAGCCCAGGAACAACCTAGCAGATGATAATGACTACTGATGAAAGAGTGGTTGTTTTCCATGTGGGGACTCTGCTGATGCCAGGCTCTCACAGCACTTTTTAATGAGTAGCTGTGAAACACAAAGAATGCATATGGGACGGTTTTGAAGTAAATAGCAACCTTGGTTGTGGCAACCTGATATGGGCACAAATAAATGCAAAGACTGTGCAATAATTTATCTTTCACATGATGGGAATTTTGGTTTGCATGTAGAAGATCTGATGACAAAACATGTTCAAATTGCCATCCAAGAGAAATACAACCTTTTCTTTAATTTCAAATATTCGGATTGTAAATGTATTCTTCCTCATACAATCATACAAAATTAAAGTGATTTCAGAAAAGAATGGGGGGAAATGGAAGATTCCTGTAAATAGATTTAGTCCTACCCCAAACTATGAGACTGAGCTTTCTTGGTGTTCAACATATATCAACACTTAGAAAATGATTAACAAGTACAACTTTCAGGTGTTTAAATGAAAAAACAGATTTTGATTGTGAATGTATTTTTTAAGTATTTGATTTTTGGGGAAGAGCTGGTTTTGGTGGTTTTTTACATTCATTTTTTAGATCAGTTATCATTGTTGCATTAATATCTTCTTTAGAAAAATACTGCATGATACTGCATATACAAGAAAAGTCCCAGGTCTCTTCTGCATAGCATTGGATTATTAATATCATTAATTCTCATTAGAACAGAAAATTAGTTAAGAGTAGGGTTTGGCAGACATGGAAGTGAGATTTGGAAGTTGTAGTTTTATTCACAGAGTAATTGTCCAGAACAGTAAATGCACACCTATGTTTTAAAGAGGTATGCTGAACAATTTAATAGGATAACTTATGCTATAAACTGACAAATTATTATTTATGAGACCATTAACTATAAAGTGAAAATGAAATCCTCTTTCAAAATTTCTCACAAATTATGACAGCAACATTAATTTAAATAAATGCACAATGCAGTAGGGCATGTGTTTTTGTAAACCGTTAAACAATCCTTTGATTAGTCTATTATTTATGCAACCCATTCAAATGTTCCCTATCAATTACCAAAATCATACATCTTAGTTATTTCTTTCCTGTTGACATTGGGTATAAGGTCTCAAACAAACTTCTGAGCAAAGATTAGTCCATTTCCAGTAGCTATTATCCTGGTTCTAAAAATATTGACTTGATTTTGGTATTTATTAAAAAAATAATGCCTTCCAGGTAAAATAGAAAGAAAGCCAGCTTTTGTGAGCCTTAGCTCTCTCTAACAGATCATAAAGTAGCAGAGGTCAAACATCTCTTAGAAACAAATGAACTCCTCTTTCTTACAAATCTCTTATTATTATCATAACATATTTATATTAATAATATTTAATTTTGATCACCATAGAATTATAGAGACTGCTTCATCACTTTCTATTAAAGTTATGTATTACATTATGTGAAAAGTTTTATGCACAGAAGTCACAATAGTTTTACTTCTTCCTTTTTGAAACATGCATCAGTTTTTTATACCAGGATACATTCAAAGAAAAATTTGAGATGAATGGATATGCTGACATTCAGACATGAAGAGCTATTTTTAATAGTAGTGAGGCACTTTTTAACCTCTCAGGTATTTTTACAGTATACAGGTGCATCTCAATATCCAGTGAGGCAGTGAAATGCCATCTAGTTTCTAATTATTTACAGTTTCAAATATAATACTGGGAATCCAGAGTATACAGGGCCAAATCGAAAAAGGTATTTAATACACAAACACAGGCAGAAGCCCAACTGGTCCCATGAGTTCTGAGCTGTATAACTTAGTGCACAATTCTGCCAGAGACACAGGAACTGTCAGGTGCTCTGAGGTTTGTTTAACCCCCGAGAAGACAATCTT
Organism: Anomalospiza imberbis; assembly: GCF_031753505.1. Classification (NCBI taxonomy): domain Eukaryota; kingdom Metazoa; phylum Chordata; class Aves; order Passeriformes; family Viduidae; genus Anomalospiza; species Anomalospiza imberbis. The sequence continues at coordinate 81,326,139 of NC_089683.1, read as the reverse complement.
TTCCCCCTTTTAAGCTCAGGAATGGAGAAAACCAACAGTGATACACAAATAATGTGTACTGCAAATAGGAACCCTAGTCATGGCTGCTTTCTGTGCTCAGCAAGTGGAGAGAGAGGAACTGAGATCAGGGTGGAGAGAGGAGGAAGATTTCACCATTTACAGTGTGAGAAATTCTGAAGTAATGACAATTCTCCACAGACAGCTAGCAGCCTAAAGTTATAGAAAATATGCAATATTCATAGTCTGTTACTATATGGTTGTTTTTTGTTCTCTTTTAAATTTGTTGCAAAGTTTCTAAAGGTCTACTGCATCACCTCTACATTTCTATTTACATAAACTTCTGGGATGTTTTAAGTCTGAGTTAAAGATCTGTTCTATCAAGGGGAGTAATGAGATTTCAAAACAAGAGTTGGTGATGTAGATCACAACTCCCAAGGAACAAAATGAAGACAGCATTTTTTTTAGAGAACACCCAAAGAAAAGTCAGTTTTTCTAGCTTCCCAAAATTCACACATGTAGCTCAAATAACAGCCAAATCTTGTGTATCCAACATTTCTGCAGGAGAACATGAGTAAGCTGCTTGTTCCTGAGGCAATTGTTTACAGATCAAAGCCTACTGGGACTGGAAGATAACTAACTCTGTTTCTAGGGGAAAAAAACCCCAAACACATAAAAACAAGGCAAAACAAACATTTTCTCATGCATCACAGCATTTCTTTCAAGTTTCATGGTTATCTTTTGCTTTTTTCTGCCTTAACTGACCCACATTATTCCTTATACTACAACCAGGTTCTTGTTGTCTTAACTCCTGCAGAATCATTTATCTCAGTAATTTAATTTGTGCTTGTCCCTTCTGAATCCTTTAAAAATTCCTCTCTATCCAGCTACAAAGCACTAAGACAGCATATCCACATACAGAAACAGAACCAAATACTCACAAAGTTTGTTATACCCACAAAAAAAGAAAATTGCCACATATTTCAGAACTTCAAAGTGCAAAGACAAATTCCTTGCTATTTCTAAAATTTCTGAAAAAATATATCTCCCAGCATGAGAACCAAGTGAAAATTCTCAGGGGGGAGTCACAAACTTTTCAAGCCTCCAAAATGCAAAACTTCCAAATATTCTAGAGCGATCAAAGTTAATCATTATAGCCTGTTTGACCACAGAGCTCTAGTCTATAAACTTAACAGTTTATAGAATCACTTCTGAGTGTTTGAGTTGCCTCTATGGCAATAAATCCTGCAAGGTTATTTAAAATGAGCTGCTATTTGAAACAACCAATGCTATTATATAAACTGAATTAAATAAAAGGATTTGTTCTTTTGAGGCTGTACATATTTTAGAGATGTACGCTGTACCCAGTAAGGTAACACAAGTAGAAGACATACTCTCTCCTAGACTGGTAAACACACAATGAGTAAACCAACTTTACTGACTGGCCAATACTCTCAAGCATACTTTATCACCAAACAAAAATTATTGCAACCTGCTAAATTGGATTCCCTCTCTGAGCGACTAATGAAAACTCTGTAAATTTACCCTGTAAAGAGGTCACTGTTCTTAAGATGTCTGAAGCTACTGTCTGAGAAATCTCTGTCAGTGCCAGACTCACAGTCTAGTGGACAGTCATGATTTATTTTGGTGTTTGTACTTGACAGAGTCCAGAGGCTTCAGTTTTGCAACACAACAAGTTGAATTTGCTCTCAGTTCAGACCTCATTCCTACAGCTTTATACTGAGGATTTGCCTTTGGGTTAAATAAAACAGAGTAAGACTTGACGGCACGACATTCCAGATTTGGAATTTCAGACACTCAGACAATGAAACACATCAATAAGGGTGTAAGGGAAAGAAAACAAATCATTATTGGCTAACACTTGCTGCACTGATCAAATTACAAACACCAGGGCTAATAATCAATCATTTTGTCTCCACATGTTCCTATTACTGCAACATACTGAGGCAGCTCTTTTAACACATGTAAGAAACCCTCCCAAGGACTTCCAAAGGGTATATTGCACTGATAGGGTCAATACAATTTTAAGCTCTGATATACAATGACTCCAGCCATCTCTGTAAATGGTGTGTTACAGCTGGTGTACTCTAATCCACCACCAAGAAGAAAGCCATAAGGGACCCTTTTCCCACATAATTTATTAACCCAGTGTATTTTAAATTAAAAATAGATATTAAAAAGAGCCTTTTCATGGATTATTAAGTTTCTCATTCACATCGAAGCTGCCTGGGCATCACTGGTCACAGCCAACTTTTTAGCACAAGATACTGCAATGAGTTCTCATGTTAATAGACTTCTCAAGAGACTCAAACATTTTTCTAGGAACAAGGGGTGAGCAGTAAATGCTATGTGAGCGGCACATTACCTCAAATGACCAAAGCACACCCCAGAGACTTTCTAGAACCACCACATCCCACTACAGTTCTGCACTGATAACTCCTTCCCACTCGAGGATGAACAGATAACAGGCACAGATGGTTGACAGATCTCAAATCTGCTAATGACTTCATTTGGCGCACAGAGCACTAGAGCAACAGTGCTAAACTGTAATGCACAGTATGCCACAGCAGTGACAGGCCTGTGAAGCCCCTGTTTTAAGTGTAAACACTCAACTGCTTGCGCCTACAGTCCAGGACATCCAGGCTTTCTACTCAGACAGAGCTTCTCACTCTGAAATGGCAGCTCTGTCCATGGTGGGAAGGCATCTGCTATCTGAACACTGCACTGAAAGGAGCCCTGTAATGAGGCACATCTGAAAACTAGACCTTTGTGCCTTATATATACATGCTTAGAGGTTTTTGTTATATCAGGAACTTTGAATCCAATTCTACGTTGCATTCAACTCAGGACACACTTACTGGCTTCCATGAGAGCCACTGAAACAAAATGAGATGAAAGAGACATCAGAAAAAAGAAAATAGGTGAAGAGAAAAAAAGAAGCTTCTTCAGTGTTTTCACAGAATCACAGAATAAGCTGAGCTAGAAGTGACCCACAAGGACCATTGACTCCAACTCCTGGCCCTGCACAGGATGATCCACAAGAATCACACCATGGGCCTAAGAGTATTGCCCAAATGCTTCCAGACAGAAATCAAAATATATTAGAAGAACTTAGGGAAAGTTTTCTTACTTAGCTTTTCAGACTAAGTAAAGGGCACAAGTAGTTAACTGTTTATGATATTTGCTCAGAAGCCCAAGTATGCTGTAAAACCATGAAATTTGAAAAATTTGTTTCACACCTTGACTGAATTCACAAGTATTTAATTTTACTTCAAAGACTTCCTATTAATCTCTTGTGCCAAAGCATCAACATTTTGGCTGAATTAAAGACTACCATTACTTCAGAGCTATTTACAACAAAGATAGGCATTTCCAATTGCTTTCTTAGTTCTTCATCTTAAGTCTTTGGACATCTTTCTTCACATCAACTAACAATGTTTCAGGCCTTTTTTGCTATCCTAGCACGTGAAGTTTTCTGATGAGTGTGCAGAAAACAGGTATACCTTGCAGATAGGCTGTCACCACCTACAAGACAGGAGACCAGAAATTTGCCCTGACATTAACAGATAATTTAGTGCAAGTGTGCTTCAGGCATCCCTTTATAGTACTCAGCTAAGTGGCGCAATTTTGATTGAAATGGAATGAAAATAGGTCATGGCAAATTACCTCCTCTCTCCTTAATCCCACACATACTTCTCCAAACTTTCAAATAAAAATATTTAGCTATGCAGCAAAATATATTTGATTACTAAGAATATCAAAGTCATCATTACTAGGACAAATGTTATGTTTGCTATGAGCACCTTTGTTTTTTTAAAAAAAACATGTGCATGTGCAACATGTAGTTAGGAACCTGGACTTGAAAACGTAAAGCTTGAAACTCAAAATTATTGCACTCTTAGTGCAAAAGAAAGTATCTCGAATTTTTGCAGTACTCCCATTAAAGTTTTGTGCAACCTGTCTTAGCCTTTTTCACAAATTTTCCTCTGACAACAGTCAACAAGTCTCATGGTCCCCTTGGGGAAATTTTAGCTTATACCCAGCTCTCTAAATGTTATTATTATTCCTGCTTTTTGGAACAGAACTGAAATGCATCTATTTCAGGAGCAGAACAGGAGAGTGGGAGCTGCAAAGTCACTAATGGATCATATTACAGTACGCTTACAGTATTTGGCATTATTAATTGGAGTGGAGTAGGAGCATGACATCCTTCTCTTCATCTTCATTTTCCTACTGGTAACTCCACTCCTGAGAAATGGGGCAGAGTTATTAACTTGATTTCAACAGCCACTGCATGCCCACTTATTGAAAACATATTGCTTGTTTATGAATGGGATCAAACTTCATAGGCATCCAGGAGTCATTATCCGACATTGTGTTTGTCTTGCCTATTTTGTTATAGATAGATATTTAAATGCTTTGTAATGGTATATTAAAAAAAAAAGTTAGACCTACTCAGAATTATTAGGGTGAGGTTCAGCTACGGATGCTTGTATGAAAATTACATAGGCAAAATCAAAACATTAGTGAATTACTCTTACATAACTTCAGTTAATAATATGGGTGGAATATAGTACTATGTGCCACCTCTTTCCATTACCCAGGTGATTTCCTCATACCAAACTGCTAGGCAGTTCAAGATAGGTCAGAGAAATTCTAACCTAAATATTTCAGTGTTTGATGACATTTTATTACAGAGGCAGTATACTTGTAATGCCTGTTGGAGGTGCTTGTTGAGCTGGACCTTCAAGTATATTTAACTTTTGAAATTCATCAACAATAAATCTTTGGATTTGGTCTGTTTGGCTTAGTGGAATTTTTGCCTCTCCTCTCCCTCACTCTTTAACTATGGCACAAAAACATCTTTTCTACTGAGGGGAGGGGATAGGGATAGGAAATGAGGGGGACTATAAAAGTCTGGAGAAAACTTTTTTTATGCAGTTGCTTTAAAATTGTTTCCACCAGGAAATTTCTGAAAGCACAAAAGCTGAGAATGTTTGAAAGACATTTCAAAAAGGGTATAAAAAAAGGAAACATCTCTTACAAGATGCAATGGCCTGAAATGAGTAATTTTAAATCTTAAAAACTTAAACAAATGTAAACAAACATCTTGATTTTGAAACTTCTTCTGAAATTGGCAACAAAACACATTTGATTGATTTAAAAGCATGGAAACAATTTTTTAATGAAAAAAAAAAACACTTTTAAAATTTTTTTTTATATGCAGCATGTGGTTTTTGAACCAGCACTAGTCTCACGTTGCTACTTGACTTACAACCTAAAACAGAGATGACTGAGGAGTTTTAGAACTGAGCCTAAGACGTTTTTTTCCTTAGTATGGTGATAAGAAATACATGGCAACCCCATATGGAGCCTACAACACTGGCAAACCTGCCTGCGTCCATGATCACTGACAAGCCGGGCTAGCCGAAACCTGCTCTGTTTTGCATTAACCGAACAAAATTTCAGGCTCTTATAATGTTTGTGCATTGAGGCCCAAAAGAAAACTGATACCACTGCCAGTTCCTTCAATTTTTCTTATGCTTTGTCTCTAAAGATAAGCTACTATTGTTTTTCTTTTGACAAGCAGTTTTAACAAAAGGAATAAGTATTGTTCTTTTCATCATATCGAAGAGGCAAAAAAGTTTTAAGTTACTTAGATTTATTTTCCAACCTATTCCTACAGTTAAAACTGGGTGACATTACTAGTTCTAAAAATCAGTGCATCAGACATGCCCTTTTGTAAATTCATTGCCTTTAGTGATACAACCCCCTTTCTTCCCATTAAAGACAGTAGGAAATCAGTATGATAATAGGAATCACGCACTATGTTCTTCCAGATAGTTGGCAGTCAAACATCTTCTGAGAGCAGGTAATTTAAATTTTGTGTAAAACCATGATTTGACAAATGCATGTGCTGTTTGTAAAATGCCAATGTAAAATATCCTAAATAAACTATTCTCCTTTGAAAGTTTTTGAACATTTGGTTAGCATATGCCTGCAGAGTGCATTTTTTCTCTTAGACCTTCCTTCCACAGGCAGTGTATGAAGAGTGCTGCCAGGTACAATGACTGATGCTACTGTGCCATAGCAGGTGATGTGTCTGAGGCAGGCTAGACCTGCCCAGGAACAGCAAAAAGGAGTGGAGTACCACCTGGTATTCATCCAATATATCAAGTCCAGGAGGCAATTAGAAGTTTAACAGGAAAAAATAAAACAGTGAAGCAAAATCTCACTCTGTATTCAATTCTGAAAAGCTGATTGCCTTAATGAGAGGTCTTTTGGGGGAGAAGAGTAGTGGCCTATTAAAGGCATTGAAGAGATTGTTTAATCCAGAACCACTGCTGAAGACCTCTTCCTGACTGAAAGGGAAGACTGTGCTCTACACATGTGCACTGGCACAGAAGGGTGAATATGCCCATATGAGAAAATAGCAGGATATGTAAGCCAGAATATATAAGATAAACTCAAGGTAAGTACGAAGTAGAACAGTATTTAATCTAAAGATGTGATGTGATGCATGGAACAAATTAAAGCTAAAGCAGTAAATTTAAGGCCTGTATAACTCAAGCACTCAGTATTCAATGAGCTCTTGGATTTCTACAGAATGTGTGCATTCTTAATATCTCTGATCAGCTCCCCAAGGATTTCCAGCCTGCATTTATTTTATTCCTCTATTTTGGGGCCATTTTTTCCAAACAATGCTATGATCAGGAAACAGTTGATATAATTCAGTTTTTGGAATTTCATAACACTGGACATGTCCCAGCACAGCACATACATGTCCAGTTACAGTGTGGTACAGCTTTTGTGCTGATGCTGCTCATTTTCTTATTCCCCCAATTCTAGTCCAACATTCTTGGACACTCCCATTTGATGAGAAACCATAGTCAGTCAATGATTTCTAACAATACCTAAGACAACTTCCTAGCATGCTACATTTGACATGAGGTAAATCTAAAAAACCCTAATCCTGCTCTGTGGTCCTTGTCTCCTTTGGACGACAGGGTGCATGTGGCACCCAGGACCTAAATCAGAACATTGCAGAGCTGCATTCTCAGGCCAGGTCAAGGGATTTTGCTTGAAAGCTCTGGATGCTTCATCCTGCTCCAGTCAAAAATGACTGAATATTTGGTACCAAGTCACAAGAAACCCCTTTCACATTTTGCTTGGATTCCTTTTTACTTTTGAAGGTGTTAAACTTCAACTTGGCTTAAACTTCAACTTGGCTTAAACTGCTATTTAAGCCAAGAGAAGGAACCATGTACATATATTGGGTGGTTACATGGGAATAAGGCTTTCAGAACCCACAATGCCTGTACTCCAAAACCAGTACCCAGAAACACCACTCCATCTACCAGAATTCCTTAGTAGAAGGCCATTATCTCAACAAAACAGAAAATTCCCAGCATATTGTTCAACCTACAACTGAATAAAATACATTTTCCTTTGAAACAGTGTTTTTCTTTACTGTACCAGATTAGATGTAGCCATTATACAGATTTTTTGCATTGTTAATATACACTATTAGTATTAAGAAAAAAACACACAATGCTTAGAGGCAGCATTAAGCAACACCTCCATTTGAGTAAGAGCCACAGAGAAAAATGTAACAATTTACTCTAAATTAAGCTCAGAAAACTCTAGCAATAAGTTGATAAAAGCACTGTAAAACAACTAGATATAAAGTAGCACAGCAAGAATCATAGCTTGCAGAAAAAGTCATAATAAAGCTGAACTTCTATGTATTCTTTCTACTTAACGAACTCTCTCAGGGTGTACAGACTGTAAATTGGTGAGAAAATTGTCAAATAATTGCATTATTTGATCTTTCACTTGTAACGGGGGGAAAAAAAAGTATTTAATTTTAAAAAGTCTCTACTAGATATCTTGGAAATAAAGGAAGGTTATACAAACACTGCATTGAGCTCACAGTTGAAATGCTTGTGGGTAGCTAACTAAAGTTCACAGACCTGTATGTAATTGCTGTCTACAGGAAATACTTGTGTTAGCAAAAGAATTTTCTCCCCACTCCTTCACCTTTGCCCTTCCACAAACTCAGCAGAAAAGAAACCTCCTAAGAGTATTTCTGTGATGAACAGGGCTTTTCCCACCCCTACAAGAAGAACTAAATCTAAGTCAGGAACAGAATCTGTCAACTTCTCAGAAATATGCTTTTAGCAACTATTAACTGATAAAGGAGATACTTTTACACAAAAGAGCTTGAAACAAAATAATCTACTCCCTATTCGTTTATCTTTGTCTAAACTTCACATGGTTGGTTTTTTGGGGTTTTTAAAATTTTTTTTAAGCTTGCAACAAGAGTAAGAGCACAAAATTTACACTTATTTTAATGTAAATTGGCAGTGACTTCAGTGGCATGAGATAAGTTACACAAAGCAGTGATCAGGTAGAAAGAAAGTTCATAAATTGAACTTGAAATAAAATTTCTCTGAGCACTGAAATTCAGTAATCTAATTCCACGTGGTTAAAATTTTGTAAAATTCAGACAAAACAAATCTCTGACACTCTGCAAACTTTGATTTGCTTAATTCCTAACATAAGCTCTTTACTACAAATGTCCCATGTTAACATTAAATAATAAAACAAAAGTCCATTTTTTTTAACCAATACAGTATTTGTGATATCATTAGATAGCCTGAATAGGGCAACTGGGAAGTTGAGCAAGCATTTTTAAAAATAACATTTCAATTTTTTCCCCCTAGTTTGAGGGGGAAGCTTCCTGCTTGAAGGGCACAGAAACTTTGCATTTACCAAAAATGGTTATGATTTCCCAGGACTCAAATGATATATTTCCATTTACAAAGTGCCATTTACTGCCATAACAATACGTTTTTCCATGGGAAAGTGACACTTTTGGGTATGTACAAGTATCAAAGTTTCTTTACAGGAAAAGTTGTATCATCTCATTTATACATGCAGGACCAGGCAAGTAATTACCAATGTGTACCCTGGAAAGCTGATGCCTTCATTCAATTTCCTTTATGTTACAATTCTTAAGTTAATAGTCTTCATAACCTAGATTCAAGATATCAGAAACTTTAAGTACAAAACCTCTGCATTTCAAAGTCCCAACATACACTCCATTCACTGAGAAAATTACAATGGCCTTGTGTTATATATTCCAAGGGAGAAAGATGGCTAAGAGGGCTGTGATGGATTTACAAAACTAACAAAATATGTACAAAATACCCCTTTGAATCACAACACTCTCCTAGTGCTTCATGCTATTTTTTTCTGATATGCAAATATATCAGACTCTCAGAAAATCCTTATCTACAGTTTTCATCATCCTTACTTTGAGCTTTCTTCTCCCTTTTGTGCACACCTGGTCTGTACATGTACCCAAAACAAGAAAACAGTGATTTCAGCGAGCAATGAGGAGCAGCTGGCATTTCTATTACACCTGGCAAAATGCAGGGTGACAACAAAGAACACAGTAAGTTTTGGTCGCAGTAACACTCGTGGATCCTAGCAAATTCCTTGCCCCACCCCCAAATTAAAACTCCAAATTAACACCACAAAGCTCTCTTGTAATCATCACAGAACTAAAGTGCAAAACTGGATCAAAAACATGAACCACAAGGAACAAGATTATTCAAATCTACTGTTGCATTTCTCCTACAGGACTCCCCTCCTAATGGGCATACTGTTTTTCACACAACATCATGCCAAAAACCTAGATGTCAAAATACATTCTTCTGTCACGAAGGAAGACCTTTAAAACTGAGTATTTGGTTATAATTATTCAAGAATACATTTTTCTTTCATTTATAACTTGTCTCTCATCTGATTTGGCTGCATATGAAAATTTTACCTTTAAAATGTTATACTTTCATGAATAGAACAAGATAAAACTACAAATTCCAAAACCTAAGACATTTCACTCCAAGGAATCTTTCGTGATACAATAAGATTTTAAAACAAAAATTACAAAATCACATTAGGTAAGTTTTGATTTTTAGCTTTTGTTATGAGAGCCATATGAGAACAAATGAAGTGCATACAGTCATTCCTTTTTCCACCAATGTGGAAATAATTCTCTTGTTTACATGTTATGACAGAAAAGAGTAATTCATTCCATCAATTCCTGTTTAAGTTACAGTTAAAATGTACTTTTAAAGTATTTTACATGCTTTGTTACGTTTGGCCATTCATCTAAAATATAAATCAGCTCTGTGAAATTGTAAAAATTGTAACCTTTATGTCTTATAACAAGAATCTAAAATATCAAGCTTTCACATACCAAATACTGCCCTGGTTTTGGTTTGGTTTTGTCTTTTGCGGTTTTTGTGGGTTTTTTCTTTTGTTTTTAATCCTAATAAAAATGCAAAACATTTTGAAAGTTTGAATCATGATCTAGCCTTTTTGGCCAGTCTTTCCACACTGAGTCCAGCTGTTTTTCAATGGACAGTCACTAACACCACCTCCGTGGTGAAGTGGAAACAGGTGCCCCTTTTCATTGGCAAAGCTCTGACAATGAATGAAGTACTTAAGCTTCACTTTTATTACCTCTTTGGCATTTTATGCTCACTGTGATAGCACCACATCGAAGTATCTTTTGAACTATTACTACTTGATGGATCATCTAAGTCTGTTGTTCAGATTGTCTAAGATATTGAAACCAAGTATTTGAAAATCATCCCTTAGGATGAAATTTAGACTTCTAAATCTTTTTCTCCAAACTACATCTCCAAATCTTGAGTAACATGTCCATGACTTTTAACAAAGAAGATAACAAGCAGGAGAAGAAAAAGTAACACTATAAAATGACTGAATTAATAAAGAGAAATAAAACAGAACCCAAAACTAGATGAGATGATGTATTCGAAACCAAGATCAAACAGCTAACTTGCAACATCATTAGCTCTTATTAACAGTATGTGGGTAGAGTGTGAAGGAGAGAATCTGGCAAACTACCAGTCAAGGCTAATGGTACTTAATTTCCTCAGCCAGCAGCTCAAATATGTTATAATATGCAGGCTGCAAAAGAATATAGCTAGAGTTTTGTTTTTAAAATTATTGCAAAACTTAGTTCCCTCAGTAGTTCTAAGCAGCAATCCAGCTCAGACACAGTACATACCTGTAAGGGCCTGCTGGTGTGATCTTGAAGGTGTCAGTGCAGCAATAAGCGGTCAGCAGTAGCTTTTGCCTCTGCACAAAAATGCAGAGCTGAACTCAACCCTTTGTAGCTGAAGCTTCACCTGCCCATGGATCTCAAGGTCCCTGGCTCCAATCCACACTCACTAATTCATAAAATCTGTCTCTTATTAACTAAGGAGTTCATATCAGTGGGACAGCTGGGGCTATGTAAACCATACACCTTGCCTTGGAAAGGGGTCTGTAGAAATACTGGATTCCATCCACTGGCACCTTTGCACCTGGTCAGCACCTTTCACATGGATATTGCACTGCCAATTGTCTTATTGTAGGAATGACTAAACAAATGAGTACTGACACCTTGACCAAATAACTATTCTCTTCTGCTGATTTACAAGTAAAAAGGTTCAGATTGTCACCTAACTTTGTACAAACTATTCAGTCATATGATGATGGAGAAATAAATGATCCATGCTTTGCTCTTGATTTAGAAAGAGACCCTGCTCATGCAAGCACTTACAGAGAAGTTTTGTTTTCAGCTGAGCTTTCTCAGTATCTTCTAAAGGGTGGCTCAAAGGTGGGTTACTGCTGCCATTTCTTACCCATCTCAGTAAGTCACCCTGCAATCCAAGACCCATGAAAGGCTCACCCATTCACTTGAATATTGTTATTCCAGTTATAACTACTTGTGTTATATGGCTTACTGTGTCTTAAGTCCCTTCAGTGAGACCACTGTAAGAAAGAAAATGTTAACTTTAAATTGATTTATTAGTGAATACACACATGATTTTCATGCAGAATCTGCCACTGGGAGGATTTCCAAGGCAGAAGACTCAACATCAATCCCAGGATCTGTGCATGAGATGGGAAGAAGATAGTTACAACTGTGCAGGTGACTTTTTTTACATGCTGCTTATTAATAAATATGTCACTGAGTAGTACTTGACAATACTTAACGAAATGAATACAGAAGTCTCTTATCAGTGGAAACATGTAAAAGTGGGAAATTAAGTGAAGAACACTTGGTCTTGAGAACTAAAAAAATGATCTGTTCCACAATACTACCCTAAGACTGGATAACAACAGCAAAGGTCAAGAAAGCTGATCAGGCTCTAGGAGAGCTGCATCACTACCAGTATGTGGGAAGATAGAAGCAGGGATGTTTTAGTCAAAACAAAAAATAATAACTGAACTTGTAAAAAAAAGCCATTATTTTAAAAGCTTTATTTATACAAATCTGACACATCTATCCCAAGACATATAAAATGACAATTGCGAAACAAAGCTCACTGGTATTTACTTATTCAGACTTCTCTCTGGAGATCTGTGTGCATGACTATGAACATACCCTCATGCCACTTCATGTGTTAGTCTAAAAAAAGAGATGTTATTTAACAATATGGTCTTTGGCAGAAGTTAGCCATAAAGCCACACATTTTGTAAACCAAGTACCCATAGTAACTAACTGCACAATAACGGAGCTTAGATATTATCAATTTCAAAATAATTCACAAATAAAAATGCTACATATTTAAATCAATAAACATGTGAGCCTGTTCATTCCCTTCATTTCAACAAGCAAATATTTTTCAAGAAATCATTTACCCTCCAAAAGCAGCTTTTTTCTTTACTTTTGGAATCCCTGATAGCAGATTGTAAATCTGTCAAAAATTATTTAAAATCAACTCAAGCCTTTCATTCTTGTTGTTGCTATTTTTGAACTCCATGAGCCAACCATGAACTACGTAGTAAAAATTCACTCAAATACTAAAATTGTGACACTTGCTAAGTCTGCAGACATGTATGCTGACTTAAAAATTAATGCTATTAGCTTATTGTAGTTTACTACATTACATTGCAATGTAGATACTAAATGTAAATCACAACCCTAAAGAAAAGATGGAAGAAGTCCTGGCCTAATACAGTAGCAATTAATGGAACAATGAATCTTGGAAAAAATTTATTCTTTATTTTTTACCCCACACAGAAATTCTCACCCAGACCACGATGAGAACTTTTATTTTGGAAATAAAATTTTCTTTTCTTCTTCTGGTATCACCTCATTATTGGAATAACTATTTTTTTATTTTTCTTGCCTCAAATTCAGGAAGTAAAATAACAGAGCATTTCATCAGTAGGGAGAAAAGAAAAATGTATTGGTTTTGGATTTCCTTTCCTCATTGCAGCTTCTCATAGAACTTTATTTCTGCTTCTCACTTTGGTAATTCAGTTTTGTGACTACAGGTTGAAACCAGATTTCAGAAGGTCTGAAATACTATTTTTTGTCTATATATGTGTAGCTTTATATTTCTATTCACTCAAGGACATCAAGCAACATGTAGACATTAATTAGTTAAGCATTACAACACCCCTTTGAAGAATGGAAATGCAGAACTGAATAATAAAGATGTTGAATGTAACATCAAGGACACAAAGCACCTTAGCAGCAGCTTGGCATACAAAGGAATTTTCTTGAAGTCATTGACTGTATCAAAAGGTTTACAGTTAGAAAGAAAAAAAACCCCTTAATGTTATTTGGAAAATAACAGAAGCATAAAATCCACAACTGAAATAGGATTCCTGGCTTTACGCTTCCCTGTGGCACATGTTAATGGTGCAGTGCTGTAGTACAGCTGCAGGCACAGCGTTGTTCATGCTTTGCCAGTTAAGGAGCCATGTATCATTTCACATCTTCTATCTTGGCTGCATGATGCTGTGAAATTGGACAGCAGCGCCGATGCTGCTTCTCTGGTACTTTCTGGTATTTTCAGCCTGCACTTGCCTTTCTCCACTTATGCAGATTACTGCATGACAATTACACAGCAAACTCATCAAACAGAAAATATAAAAGGGGGCAACACAAAGAGGAGGGAAAAAATCTCCTTAGCAGCCAAAACCTATAAAGCTGCAGAGTGCTTTTAAAACGTCAACCACAAGCCAGGAAGGGAGACCTCTGAAGTACCTGGGACAAGAGCAGCCAAACAGCACAAGATAACGAGCTACTGGAGAGGGTCCAGAGGAGGGCCACAAAGATGATGAGGAATCCGGACCGGCTGAAGGAGCTGGGCCTGTTTAGTCTAGAGAAGAAATGTCTGAGAGGGGATCTCATTAATGCATATAAATATCTCGTAGATGGGTGCCAAGTGGATTGTGCCAGGCTCTGTCTTCAGTGGTGCCCAGTGAGAGGATGAAGTAAAATACAAGAAGTTTCACCTCAACATGAGGAAGGACATCTTTACACTTAGGGTGTCACAGAACTGGAACAAGCTGTTCAGAGAATCTCCCACTCTGGAGGCATTCAATACCCACCCAGATATGTTCCTGCACAACGTCCTCTAGGTGACACTGCCTTGGTTGGAGTGGATGACCTCCAGAGGTCCCTTCCAACATTAACTATTCTGTGATTCTGTGATATGCCAGAGCACAGAGAGGCTGCACAGCCCACCTTGTCCCCTTGCTGCATGGCCTTCACCACCCATACACTGCAGCCTGCCTTGGTGGGGTGATGTTGGCTCAACACCCACAGCACGCACAGCGAGGGAGCGGCTTCCGTGGGGAAGGAACAGCTTTCCTGGGCTCCGGCAGGCAGGGGGGCAAGTGGGGGCTGCAATGTCTATGCCCTCAAATGGGTGTGACTGTTCCAGGCCAGGAAGGCACCCAGAAAATACACCCAGCACTAAAGACGTCAGGCTCCAAATTCAACACTAAACCCAACACAGTTGGTGTGCTTTCTTGTGTGCCCTGTTAGCATTCACACTTCCCAAACACTTCTGACTTGGGGTCTAAGAAGGTCTAAGTTGGCTCCTGTCTCCCAGTGAGCTGAGAAAGTCACTTGTGCCCCAGAGTGGGGCTCCCTGGGAAGGGCCCTTGGTCACCAGGAAGCCCTGAGGCTGTCAGAGCACAAATGTGACAGAGCTTCTTGTCAGTGCCCGGCAGCCACCAGCGGGCTCTGGCCTGTCCCAGCCCTGAGCCGCCATGCTGATTGTGCACAGGGACAATTTACATCCGCTGCTTTCTTCGGTGAACCAGGTCACGGAAAAATACTGCTTTGAAAAAGATTACAGTACTTAAGACATAATCACAACAGAAACATAATTATTTGCCTGACAGCAAATACTTTCTGTTCCTCCTTCCCACCCTCCATGACAGATGTGAAGACTCCTTACAAAAAAACTACAGAAAGCGGCTTTAGTGGAAAACTAGTAAGTAAACAGATGCCTTTAAAACAGGTGTGACAAGAAAACCAGATTCTGGGAGAATTTATATTATTTTCTTTCAATGAAAGAAGAAAATGTGAAAATATTTAAAAGGCTGTCTTGCCCCTTCCTCTTCTTTCATGAGGAAATAGCCCTCAGTAGTCAAACATTTACTATACACAAGAAAAACAATTTGTCATCAATAGTGTATTTTCCAAAATTATACTCTTGTCCGTATATTGAAAGCATGTGCAGTTTCTGGCTCCAATACAAGTTATCTATAATGAGTTTTAGGAGAGAAAAAAGTGGTTTTTTTTTCTTCCTGAGAGAACCAAAACACATATAAATGGCGCATATCAATGTGTGTAAGAAAATAATGCATGTGGGAAAATAATGTATGTATCTAGAAAAACATTCACTGCTATTCATTTTCAGTGGACAAATACTATGAACTATTTTTCTTGGAGGCATTGAAAGTGCACAATGAAATCTGTGCTATTTGCCACTTTAGGAGAAACAGGTTGGGATGAATGGCAACTTATTTCCTTCTGTTTTCACAGAAGGCCTCAGCTAGAGAGTCTTAATTCAAATCCATATGGAACTTTTAAAAAACTGTGAGAAAAATTATGGTTTCAGATCATACACACATTTGCTCAAGTTTACATCATATCTCAAAAATAATTTAAACAAATTTCTGGTTCTCTGAAGCCTTCATATATGCTTCTACAGGTATACATGCTGCATGTAGCCTTCTGTGAATAATGCCTAAAGTACAAGGCTTCTTCAGGAAAAAAAGGCAAATTTTGTCATGTAAATCATAGTCTCACTGGAAACACCAGTTTTCCCTTCTAGGGTCCATAAGCCTCAATAACAACACCAAGTAAAAGAAAAATGCAAATTCTTGCATATTCATGCTGCTTTCAAGAACTTTTCTTCAGTTTTCCCACAAGACAGTTAAAGCAACTCCGTAGATGCCATGAATATAGGAGTGCAAAAATATTTAGATTAGCAGACCAGACACTTTGCTCTCAAGCAAGAAAAATTATAACCAAGTGTAGTGGTTGGTGTTAGATAGGACAGGGTACCTGTGCTATGTTTTACCCAGACAATATCTCTTCTAGAGATTATGATCAGAAGCAGCTGGGGCTCAGCCAAGTGAGAGAAGATCCCTCATAGGAGCAGTAAGGATAATTTGCAAACTAGATTTAACTGATGGTTTGTCAGTAAATGTCATCTTGCAAAATCTTGAGTGTTTTATTGAAATGCCATTCTTATACAATTCAAGCACATTTAACTTAAGCAATAACCTTTATGAGATTTGGGGAGTTCTCTGAATTATTTTCCTTGAATTTCCTATTTGTAAGACTTTTTTTTTAATGAAGTCTCATTCTAAATTGGCATGAGTCAGGCACTTGGAGCTCAACCAGCCACATAACTCCAAAGCACACCCAACGACAAAAATAAAGACATTATTCTAAAACAACAATAAATGTTTCTAATAGTAATGCTAAACAGTCTGCATGTCCTACTATTGAGCTATTTGATTTCTCAAATCAAGAAACAACAAGAAGATGCCTGTGCTAATGTGATCATTCTTGTAACAATTAGGACCTTCCAACTTCTGAGACCCAATAGGTGCTTTTAATACTTGACCAGTTCCTCAGCTGTGCATATCAGCACAGTTCAAGCAGATTTCACATGGTACTGATATAATTTATAACAACGGATGATCCATCAGATAGTGACAAAAATGTAATATAATTAAGGAGGAAGTTGGTTGCTTTCTTTGTAATGTTAAATATTCTACCTAGGCCAAACTAATTTGCTGAATTCTTTTTGTCTGAGATTCATTCTCATTTCTTTTTAACATGTATCTCTGTTAAGGTTAGAATGAATTAAACATTATCACAAGAAAGAAAATGGCAACAAGTACATTAATTATACTGACAGCAGTTTCGTTGATAGCACCCTTTTTTACTGTACAGCAGTATATTTGTCAAAATGTGGATTCTCTGCTCTGAGAACATGAAAATAGAAAACCAACCAACTCTTACGTGGAAAAATCAGCAAATTGATCAAATAAAAATGTAGAAGATTTATCACAAAAGTCCTTGACCTCCAAGACAGCTTTTCAAGCCAGTTAACTTCCCTTCTTGAAGTAGAACAATTTTCTTATGCTTATCTCAGACTGTGTGGGTGGATGAATGAAATCAAGTGTCTGTGAATCTCTCACAAAGATACAATGTCTCTGTTCTCAGGCTCTAACAGCATCTCTTGGTTTGTTAAACCGGCATGCCTCATGAATGATACAATTTTCACCATCATTCTATATATTCAAAAGAATGTGCATAATTATTTTCTAAATATACGCCTGATACAATCTCTGTCTAGGTTTTAAAACTGTCTAGCTCGAGCTCTACTTTGGCAGCACTCATTGCAAGATCTGAGCAACTTTCTGACTATCAGTCTGCACTCTGTATTCTGGAAGCCTGTCTTGTCCCAAAAGCTTCCCCAACAGCACATATCTGTTTATTGTCTCATTCTGAAAATCTCGTTCTTTTTAAGATTACTCTATAGCTATGAAGAACTTCACTGACAGCCACAAAAACACTGTGCCTTTGCCAATACTCTGTAAGGCTAGACTGAATAAAGGAATCCTAAGTGATCATTCTGTCTCATGCCTTGTCCTTCCTTCCAAAATGTGACAAAATTATACCTATATAGAGATGTTTAGTAGGGAATGGCAACACTTAATAGACTTCCAAGAAAAGTCCACATTAGCTACTGAATACAAAGATGTCAACATCTAGCACTTTTCTTCAGTAAACACAGCAAACTCAAAGGCAGTAGAGAGGATACAGAAGCCACGCTGTACCCGAGGACAGAGTGTTCAGTTCCCACGCCAGAGCAACCATTCTGCCTGATGGGCTGCCATGCACCTGCACTGGAACAGAATCTAAAACCAGCAGCAGCCTCCAGTGCCATACACACATCCCTGAACAAAATTCATTTTCTGAAACATCCAAGTTATCCTTGTATTGACTCTGTCAGATAAATAAGCTTTAGATAGCTTGTGAACAATTTCACACTTCCTAGAGAAAAAAAAATCTCAGTATTTAAAAGAATAGATTGTAAGGTACGGTCAGACAGTCAGGCACTGCATAGTGACTTAAATTAGCATTAAATTAGTTAGCGTTTACTTGTCATGAAAGAGAGGCTTGCAACAATCAGTTGCTGCATCTCAGCTCAAGGGCAGTAACTTCTAGACATGCTAACTTAATAATTTACAATCATCTTCTCACAATTCTGATTTACATGACATTGCTTCAGCAAATACATTACGCAGGTTGCAAATGATCTGCAGGGATATCATTGTATTAGTTAAAATTGTAGCAATGCAAATTAGGACAGTCCCCTGGCTATACTCTTAGTCAAAAATCATTATTCTAGTCGTGCCAAATGTAGAATACATAACATACTAATAGGGTTTTCAGAAACTGTGGCACATCAGTAAAAATATAGCAACTACTGCCTTCCTGGATTTTTTTTTTCCAGTGTCATAAAAATGTAAAACAAAATGTAGCAAGTATAGGAAGACAGTGATAAAGACAGTGAGTGAGAAAAAAAAAAAGGTGTTATTTGCCTACAATGCCCATTAATTCCTGCAGAAAAATAACTGAGAACATGAGCACCAATTTTCCAGCCTTTGACTTGCAACATACTTCCTCTGTGGCTTTGGTCAAATCACTTACCCTCTATGTGACCCAGAGCTCTGCATTTAATGGAAATTGTTTTATCCAACTCTACAGTACTGTATCCCAGTTTTATTTGTTTTCTCCCTGTCCTGTGAGGCTTACAGTACCATTTCATAAGAATATGATGCAATAAGAACAAAAGGCTCAGGCCCTTTGTTCTTGTTTCCTACAACTTGCCCTAATGTCAAACCCTGTTTTTTTCAGTGAATAAGCCCAGAGTCAAACTACAGCCAAATTCCTTGGAATGTAAAATCTTTTCATGTGACATAAACCCAAACAAGCTAAACATTACTGTTTCAAACATATCTGAACTGTTAACCGCAATTCACTGACTTTGATTAGACTCATATCATCTGTCTCATATGGTTGACAGACAGATGCCAATTTCTCAAACACTGCTATGTAAGAATGTTCTCCTACATGAAAAAGATATCCAGAGGTCTCGCTTCAACTATTTTGGATAATTCTAGCTTCTTTTTTTTTTGTTTGTTTGTAAAAAACATGACCTTCTGTAACATTGCTTTTCCAACTGTGATTTCCAATTATTCCAGGGAAGAAAACAGCAAGTTTTTTAAATGTAGCTTTACAAGGTAGCAGCACCTTATGTGACAGATAAAATTACTATAGTTAAGCTTACTGTAAATTAAGTACTTCTCATTGAAAGATTGTTTTAATTCAGTTATACTTTCATCCAACAGGAAAAGAAAAAGAACAACAAATACTAAGTGGTTAAAGAAACTCTCAGTTCATGGGAAGAAAAAGTTTTCTCAAAAGAAGCCCTGAATGCTTGTTGTAATTTTACTTGCTCAAAACCAACTGAACTGAGCAATTACCTTGCCCTTAATAACATCATAGAAATGTAATCATGAAACTTTGCCGTCACTGAGCAAACAGATTTAAATTTTTCTTTTTACTGTGGGTGTTAATGAGTGGGTAAGAAGCAGTGAATATCCTTTCAAGGACTTGCTTATTCATGTGTCTCAAACATCCCATTTATTGAGAAGAAAATTCTCTCTTTAAAGACCATTTTGTCCTTGGTCTTTAAGGCCACCAGAAGAAGTTAGGAAGAAGACACCAATATCTGCCATCATAGGCAGATGCCCAGTACTGCCATGACTAAGGTCATTGTGTCTTGAGCAACTGTTCTGTAATACTCAAACCCATCATGTGTTGGCATTAGGAGGGCAAACATTATACTTGGTCTCTGCTCAGGCTGCAAGGAGTCACCAAAAGATGTTAGTTTGCTCATCAGCACAGGATGAGGTAAAACCTATTGGCTGTCTGGAAAACTGTGATGCAGAAAAACAACACTAATTCCCTAATTTCAGTATTAGAAGAGAAACAGATTCCCCAAGTCCAGCATGTTAGCACAAATTATAAGCCACAAGCATCTGACACAGAGCTCATGACACGCAATGGAAGAATTCTCACTGACTTCAAAGTGTTGTGATCCAGAGTTTTTCTACACAAACCTGAGAGCAGATGATTTGCAGAAAATGAAAAAAATATAGTATATTTTCACAATATTATTTTGTTGGTCCCTTGGCATAATAACATCTGCCCTATAAAAAAGGATTTTTTCTCTTCCATTCCTAAGAAATTTTCCTCCAACTTCTATTTATAATCACTATATTTAAGTAGAAATTACTTTTGTAAAAAAAGAGATTACAATTGGTGCAACATCTGTGCTGGTACTAAAAAGCATTTCCACTACTGCTGGTAGAACATTAATATATATACCAAAAAATCGCTGGGAACAAAGAATTCTGGGTTAAAATCATCTTCAGCAGTACTCTATGGCAGTATTAATTTTTCCTACAGACATAAGCAAAAAAAAGTATTCTGTTGTCTGCATATTCTTCATTACCATCCATTACCATTATTGTAGACCATTTTCTGCTAGTCCAGTAAGGCATTCAAAAGCATTTTTCCAAAAAAGCAATAGTAGGTTGATCACAAGCGTTACCAAGATAACTGTCTATGCTTTGATGGGAATGATATGAAGCTATATAGGCACCAATAGGACCTAACTTTTCATAATCAGAATCAAGACTAGTCACAGCCAACCCCTCTGATCTCTGAGGACCAGCTGGAATGCAAGTCTCTATAGTTGTAATGCAACAGGCCCACCTCTGTCATCACTTCCTACTCACCACAGTATGAGCTACTGAAAAGAGCATAACCATACATGCTGCCTTTGCTCTCCACTAAAGTTTCAAGCTGGTCAGATGGTGCTACCAGTTCAGCATCACAGGAAAACACTAGTTTTAGAAATGTTCATGACTGATGAAGTTCAAACCTAACTGTCTATATTACAGTATTCATTCCAGCTTTTAAACATCTTCTAATTGACTGGACATGGCAAGATAGTCACCAAGGAAAGACAGGAAAACTCAATAAATAAAGTTTAAAATTTGCAAACTGGAGATGAAATTACGCTCATTTTCTGAATGATGCTGCCAAGTTTTCTTAGTCTTTCACTATTTACTCGCCATCTGAATTTTAAGTGATCAACTACTGCACTAGGACTTCTCAGCCTCATCCCTATACTAGGAATAACCCATCCAGTTAGTGGAGTGCCTTTCACCAGTCACCTCAGCTAGGTGGCTGTGGCTCAAAATGCCCTTGCTATTCCTGTTCTTACTGAAGTCAGACACTTCCACTCATGAAGAACAGATACACAAAGATTAAACTGCATTTTTTGGTTGCATGGATACAGTGAGAGATATAATGTGAGGGACAGGCATTCATGTGGCATCATCTTGGCAGGAAATTCTAAGTGCTGCAGGCAGTTAAAATGAAGAATGTACTTATTTACTGAATGATTATTAAATCAGTCTATCTGACAAAAGCACCTGTTCTGGAAAAAAAATATGTCTATGTTTCATTCAACTCTGTTAGAAGAATAAAGGATGATAACTGGATGATTTACCACATGCAAATACACATCCTAAAGCATTAGGCACTGACATTTAACTGTGCGGTACTTTTCCTGGTGTTCTGGTTGCCTGAAAGCGCTCCTCAGTGACTCAGAGTTTAAGGACACAGAACTGCCAATTGGCCATATCCTTATTGAGGAAATCAGACCAGAGGGACCAGGGCCCACAGAACCTGATGCTCCATTAATCTGTGCAGTAACCGCTGTGCCATGGATTCACCCTGATCAGCAACAAAGCACCCACCTGGTACTCACTCCCCACCACTGCCTCAGCAGGATGAGGAAGAGAAGAGGAAGACAAAAAGTAAGAAGATGTGTGTTTAGATAGACACTTTAATAACCAATCCTCACCCCTACCCCACGCCAGGGGTTTCTTTTGTTGATAAAGATGTTATACAGCATGGAATATCCCTTTGGATGATTTGGGTCAGATGTCCCAGTCATGTACCCAACTCCCCAGTCTACTCACTAGGAGAGGGCAGAGTATGAAAAAGAGATAGCCTTGGGGCTGTTCCAGTGCTGTTTAGCAACAGCCAAAACACAGGTGTGCTTCCTACTCTATTTTAGTCACAATTCCAAGACACAGTACCATAGGGGATGCTATGAAGAAAGTGAACTCCACCTTGGCCAAACCAAGTACAGTCCAGTACATCTGTAACTATTCTGCATGTTGACAAACTAAAAAAAAAATCAGTGTCCTCTATGCTCCCTAGTGCTCACTGCTCTTCTCCTGCCCAGTTACATTTACTCAACTGAAACATATAATAGCTAAACTCTCCAGACCTGACATTTCTGTTGCTCTCCCATGTCATTTCTGACTGCTCAGTAAAGCAAGGACACAACCATTGTTATTTTCCCTTTCCATAAAAGATGCAGTTCACACCTACACTGCTATACATGGTAGTTTAGAGATGGAATTTCAAGTGAAGGTTGAAACAATTAAAAGTCAGTGTGCTAAGAAATTGTAAACACATAAAGAACAGAAAGTTTAAAGCAATTGGTCACGATCTATTTTGCCAAAAATCTCAGCCTTTGGGAAAAAGATGCAGAAGGATCTACCGAGTGAATAATCAAGTTAGCAGAGGTAGTTCTGGAAAAGTTTTGATGAACATGGATAAATCCTCCTGCATTTACACTCTTAAATACAGAGCATGTACCTTTCCAAAAGATAATGTTTAATTCAGACTTAAATCATTGGACGTAATGAAAGAAATTGAAATGTTGCAGTCTATGTCTCACAAAAAGAAAGACTGTATTATTACCCTAAGCATTATGATTTTCAGAATGAGAAAAAAACCCCACCTTAAATTCTTTTCCACCTTTGATTACTGTCTCAATATTAAATCTGTATACTTCATTTTAAATCTTCTAGTGTGCTTCTTCATGTCACTGCCTAGTCCAATTCTAGCCACTCCACTGCAATCTCTGCTCACCAGAGATCTGTGCTTTCTAATAAGTACTGCCTGGAAGGTCTGCCTGGGTTAAACTCTGCTTAACATTCATCAAAGCTCCTTTCTTTATTTTCTTTACCTTTGTCACATATAATGTCTCAAGCAACCCATATTAAAAAGTGCAAATTTGACATAAGAAGGTACATCCTTTACACGTAGAAAGATAAACACAATAGAAGAGATCTGTATGATAAAAGTATCTTAAAGTGTCTTGATACTTTAAGTATCTTACTTTAAGATTTGAGAGATTGATGTCAGAGGAAATAACAGGTCAACTTTTGATCTTTTTTCAATTATATCAGATGGCCTAACAAAAGCCTACCTCAGTCTATAAGCCTCAATTCTTTCTTTTGACATTCATGGCTACAACACAGTTCCTAAACCCAGGATCTCTCCTAGCACTTCTCCTAGTTTTGGCCAAGACATTAATGTAATTCAACACCAGCTCACATCATTGCCAGGGCTGGAGGAAAGGACTCTCTCCGGCTTCCAAGAAGAAGGGCATTCCTTCTAGCAGGAGAAAGTTATGGGCAAAAATGGTCGGGTACTGTTTTATTTTACATGTAAATGGTTTCTCTGACTTAGACCTTTTGTTCTTAATATTGCTGCTGTTACTGTTCACTTTTTTATTTCATTGCTGTTAAATTGTTTTTATTTCAACCCACAATCTTTGCCTTTTGTGCTTTCATTTGGAGGGACACTGAGCAGTGGGGTGGTTTTAGTGGGAGCATTAAATTGGAGAATACCATTCCTAAGCCATGACAGCACTGTATGGAAGCCACATTTGAACACTGCAGAGACAGTCTTGTATTCTCCCACTGGTATTGATATATACAACTCACAATGAGTTGTAGATGTAATGTGAGCTAAATTCTGTGTGTTCCTTAGTACATAGACCAATCTTTTATTCACTTTACTATGGTCTGTGCAATAGTATTAGAGTGGAAAGGCACTTCACATTTTTAATATATTTCTGAAAATTTTATGTAAGTAAAATTTTTATGAACTTACATAATCAGAAATCAAATTTACTTTCAAAAGAATTCTGCCTTTCTGAGATGTAATTTAGTTTTCTGATTTGCTAGCTTATACATACAGAGCATAGAGACTTCATTGGGACCTCTCCAAAATCGTGATGTATCTTTTAAGAAAATTATAAAGTCATCCACTATTTGTACACAATCTTTCATCCAAAAGTATTTTAAAATTCACTACAGAAGGTATTTCACATTGCTTGACACTGTAACTTGTTAAATAAGAATGTTTTGAGCCCCACATCAACTAATGTTGCAGATGCTCCTTTATCACAAAGAGCTGTCACACTGCACATCCAGCCTGGCCAGGTGGACACACTGCTCTCAAGGGGAAAGAAAGCATTACCCTAATTCTTGTTCCTTCCTTTCATCTCTCTGTTTTGCTCTTACCTGCAGACTTCTAGTGAGTTACATCACAACCCTTCTCCTCTTCCTCATGAGAAGCAATATGGGCCAAATTATGCCTTTAACATGTTGTATTCTCACACTCTGCCACTCAGTGTTCTTTACAAAATGATTAATTTCATTTTCTGTATATTGTGGGAGGAGGTCTCAGAAGAGATCTACCGGGATTACCATAGGAAACTACTGTGGTGTAGGGGCATGGTAATAAGATTCCCGCCGTTCCCTATGTCCATCATTTGGTGTACCCTCCCCAGTTAATGTCAGTTAAGCAATGGTACCATCCCAGGTTCTGGAAAGTTCTTTGTTCTAAGTTCTGTTATTGGTTCCCTCCTTGTAACCACTCCTTCCCTTATCTCCCATTGGTTTGTACTATCCCTATCCCTCCCACAAGATCTTACCCCATTGGAGGTATGTACCCCGACCCCACCTCCTCTCTCTCGGATATAACCCCTATCCCCTCCTTCGGGGGGGCTCCAAGGGCTCTGGTCACCCAGACCTCGGAGTCCAGGCACTCAGGGCAGCTCCCCTCTCAAGAGGTTGTCTCCCTTTGCTCCTTTTACCTTTTCCTGCCTTTTCCTGCCTTGAATAAACCTCTGAGAACTGCAGCGCTCCGTGTGCCGACCCGTTTATTTGGTGGATTCGAGCTTTAGTCATCTGGGGCTCCTGCAGATCTGCGACCGGCGGGCTTCCCCGTGGGACCTAGGTCCGGGACGCCACAGTATATAGTTAATTTCTATGTCTTTTCATCTGATATATTTGGACTTTCTTTCTTGTAAATACCTACTCAGGTGTGGCAGTACCATGAAACACAGAAAAAAGGAAGGCCATTTAGGAAGTCACTTTCAGTACTAAGTTACTCTTTGCATTATTAATATGTAGTACAGAATTCATACTCCAAGCTCCCAGTGAACTAGAATTGATGAGCCTGGTAACAGGCATATTTACAATGAGTACTTCTCATGCAGTGTGTGATTTTTAGAGCTGGGTAGCAATTGTGGAGATGCTGTAAACAGGAAAAAGCCAGCCAAGCTAGAAGGAATGTGCTAATTAAAGGACACAAGTGAAATGCAAGTTAAAAGCAGCCAGATAAGGAGAAAGGAAAATCCTGTCCCCAAACAAGAAGGAAGGAAGGAGAGAGTATGTACCCCTTGCTAGATTTGCATATCATATCCCAGGGCCCAGCCGCAGCTAGCAGGGGAGGGAAACACTGATCCTTCACATCTCTATTTAGTGCAGCTCCCCAGGCAGCTTTTCTGTTGAAAAAGATCTAGGAAGGAAGTTAAAAAGAAGGACAGATGACAAAAGGAACAAAAGAGGAGGCGATGGAGTGGAGCTCAGAGCAGAAGCTGCTCCTAGGAAAGGGCGGTATCTCAGCAGCTCACCCTGCAGATACAATCCAAGGACGGCCAAAGTCATTCCAGTCAGAACTAAGACACGGTGACTAAGGAAGAGGGCAAGTTCAGAAGCTGAGTAGTGGCACCACTGTATTCCTGATGGGTTAAGTATTTAGGCAAGGCAATATGTGTAAGTGAAGCTAATGCCTTTTATCAGAGCAACAGATTACAGTGTGGAGGGGGAAGAAAAAGACAAGTT
Source organism: Anomalospiza imberbis (assembly GCF_031753505.1). Classification (NCBI taxonomy): domain Eukaryota; kingdom Metazoa; phylum Chordata; class Aves; order Passeriformes; family Viduidae; genus Anomalospiza; species Anomalospiza imberbis. The sequence continues at coordinate 81,299,628 of NC_089683.1, read as the reverse complement.
TTAGCAATACAAGCCCTTCTTCAAGGGAGCTGCTGAGGTGTGACACTTAGGTGCAGTGTGTGAGTCAGGACAGTGCCCTCAGCTCCAGGACTTGAGTGAGATGTCCTGAAAAAGACCCAGGTTTAAGCCACAGGTATGCCTGTGGTTATGGAAAGAAGGCTTTAGGAAAACCTCATGTGCTTTCCATGAGCTTCCATGCCCGGGAAGATGGCCTCTACCCATTGAATTATCCACAGATATAAGAACACGTGTGGAATTTGATAGCACAGTCCAAAGTCTCCCCAAGTCCATTGTGAACCTGCTGACTTAGGGGACTTTGCATCAAGTCCTGAAATCAGGTGTCATGTGGGAAGCCACAGACAAATCCATGAAGCAAAATGGATTATTGACATTGCAGTTCATATCTGAAATAACTAATGATTTCCATGTTTTTAAGTTGCAAATGTTCCTTGCTATTCAGCTAGCTGGCTTTTCTCAAACCCAGTCTGCCAATAGTGGAAAAGAAACCTAAGGAGGAAGCACTTAAATAATTAATAATCATTATGGGCTGTGTTTAGTTTAACAAGCATTATCTGTGGTCTTGGAATATTTCTCTGAGGTTTACTGGAAATTTATGAACCATGGGAAAAAAAACACTGATAATGAAAAGAACAGGCAAGAGCAGAGTATTTTAAAACTGCAGAACCTGAAAGAGCGGCTGGGTTTGATTTATTTTAAAAATATAAATTGGAGTTTTTTCCTGATTTTGTACAAACTCTGAAGCATGAACACAGTAACAGAAAAAATATATATAAATAAAGAATTATTTTGACTTCTTAGAGCTCTGTAAAAATCTAAATTCTGAAGGTGTTAAAAGCCACTTTTTCAGTAAAGGGAGAAAACAAATTAAACCACCATTCTTCTAGTCTCCTCTGGTATCGATATTGTTAAATAGTCTCCAAATCATATAAAAGAGAAAATGTTCAACTTTTGAGGATCAGAAGGGTTTTTTCAGTTTCAGTTTAATTAGCTTAAAGCTAAAAATATGTCCCACTATCTAATACCAAGTTCTTAGTCCATCTTTTCACATTTTGTGCCCTTAATTATTTCTGTTATTTCAATAGGAAAACAAAGATACAGGCCCTAATCAGTGCTCCCAAGTGTTTGTTAATGAACTCTGAGGGGACCAAATAGTCATAATTGTCTTTCAGAACTGGAAACATTCCTTGAAAATAGGTTCTTTGTCTGCATATCACATCTTTATATAGCTTAATGTTGCTTTTATCACTTTATTGATTTTGTTACTTTTTCATGTGGGAAATGTTTTGATTAGATAGAATATACCCTCAGAGATTCAACCTTATCTTTCACAATAGCTATCTCTGCATTTACAGGAATAATTCAATCTGCATAATCCCGAATTTGTAGAATTTTCTCATTATTTTATCATAGCACTTATCATCTTCTAACACACACAGCTCAGCAATTATAATGCCTGTATTATTACCATTTAAAAGTGAGTTACAATGTGTGGCTAAGATAGAAAACTGGGCCAAAATCTAAATTTAAATAACAGAATGCATCATTGTGGCCACACTAACAAGATGCTGTAGTGAATCTGTGCATTCATCTGTACCTGTGACTACCATGGTATTTCTGGACCAAGATTCTGATTGAAATGTCTCCTAAGAATGCTCAAAGCAAGCAAGGAGGCAGATTGTTTCCAACAACTGCCTAATGTAGGTTACTTGAGATTATTTCACAGCCCATCGACAGAGCCATTGGATGGCACTCACACAGGAGCTTCTAAGCAAGTCAAAGTTATTCCAACAACTAGTACTCCATTCAATTCAAATACCAGCCAAAGCAGCTGAACTGTGATATTGGCCAGCTGGCTGTGTGCTGGTGAGCTGGTACAGCCTATACTGGGGAGTATGCTGTGACAGCTATGCTGCTGGAGCCCACTTGAGCAAGTCTATAGGTGCAACACACATCTCAGCTAAATGCTGAGACAGCTTTATGCTACACAAGTGCAGGGTGGGTGAAGGGTGCTGACTCAGCCCCCTCGGGTAACAGGAAGGGGCAGGTAGGACTCTCAAGGCAGGAGGACTCCCCAGAAGAATACATATGTGATCAGGTACAATGTTTATGTTTCTCTTTCCCCAAAGGAAATACCTGCCTAGTCTATACTGTGGCTGTTGGTTGGATCCCAACACCTGTGCAGACCTGCCTGTCACATAAAAGCATTCCTTTACTTGTATACTAGCTCCCAAATGACAAATTATGCTGATTTTTTTGCCAGACTGGATATGAACGAGTTGCAGTACTTTGACTTTCCACCAACACAGCTCTCTGCTGAGAACATTGCAAAAAACAGCCATCACACCGAATTCAGTCCCAGCTGTGTCTTATGTGGTGTTTTTACAAAAACAATCGTTCCCTGTAAATTTACTGAGGAATGATGCAGAATAGACATAGGTCTAAATCTGGAACAGAGCAACTGAACTCTCATAGAGGAAATAAACTTCAGAGGAAGATCCAAAGTATTTCAGGAAAGGGATAAACAGCTTGGTTTCTTCCTGTTTAATTCTAATGCCAAATTGTAATCACTAATCTGCTCCTCAGCATAATCTAGAAAATATATAGTTTACCATGCAGTTCTTAAGATTTCAATTTATATTATACAAAAAACAAATGCACACATACTTTAAAAATCTTGTTTGATATCTTGAGATGAAATTGTGGCTCCATTTAATTTAGTGGAAAATTTGTCATTGACTTTTGTACTTAATAATGTCAGCAGGCACTTTTTCACATAAAAGACTAAACTTTCTGAATAAGCATGAAGGGACAGGCTTTGAAACGAAATTCAAGATTTCTTATTACTTCTGTTCCTCTCGCTCCAAAATCAATATGGGTTAATAAAATGTTTATATTTCTGTCATCCTGCTTTAAATCTAAAGTGAAAGGCATTGTTTTAACATTGCAAATGCTTCTTTCCTCCATAGAACTATAGATCAAGGTTTGACATAAGAAAAGCATAACTCTATAGGGAAGCAGAAAAATATTTAAAGCATTTTTTCATCATCTTTGAACACATGGAGTTCATTGCGTAGATTTATTACTATTAACTCACTATGTGTGCACTCACACATTTTTTTATTTTTTGTGTCCTGTTCTTTCTAATTGTATCTGTGTCAGCCACCTCCCTTTTCTTCAGAACAAATCTCTACTTAGCCAACACGTGTATCAGTCCAAAAGACAGGGCAGTGGTAAGGGCAGCAGGAAACACTGTTTGCTAGGTGTAACTGGCTTTCACAGTCAATGATATCGTTTTGTGCTGGAAAACATCCTCTGCTGAGAAGGGATATTTCTTGGGAGTGGTCAGAGTAATGAGACCTTGGCAAAGAGGCAGGCATTACCTTCTTTTGCCTGCACACAACACTCCCTGAATAAACCCTCAAGATTCCCCACCTGATCTACGAAGAATGAAGGCTGAATTGAGACTAATCCTGAAGAACTTATTGAAAAACAAGTGAAAGTGACAACGGTTCCATTTCTCCTTCCTTTTGGTTTTAGTTCTTTCTCTAAGTTTTTTGTTTGTTTATATTTTTTGTGCAAATGCAGGAGAATTTATGCATTGCTTAAATAATACTAGGTAATATGACAGTAAGGAGGCAATATGACCAGAAAGGATTTTTGATTATATAAATCAGGAGTATGATTCAATAAAAAAAAATGTGGTACAATTTTACATTTAAATATATTAATCCTAAAATAAATATACACCAAAGTTTTAATTAAATTATGGAATAAGTAATATATAAACCAAAATAGAAGACTAGGTTTGTGCTTCTAGTGACAGCTCTGCAGAACTATGGCATTACTTTTTCTATTTTAATTTTCTATTTTAAAATTTCTTTTACTTAAAAAAAAACAATTAATTTCATTTTAACATATATTCATGTGTCCCCTGGAGCCACTGGGATTATAGTACTGGTAATTACCACTAATATAGATAGCAAATAATAAGTGTATGGACCTAAGCTTCCTTTTTCTGATGTCTGCTTTCATCCAGCTTGTCTGCTGTTATAGAGCAAGTGCACAGCTCTACTGCTTCAGTAAAGCAAGGCTGATTTATACCATCTGGGGATTTAGCCTTTCTTGTTTCCATGAGTCCAAACAGTATCTCACAGAACTGTACAAATCTCTTATACACGTATGCAACAGAAAATGTAGAAAGCTCTAAGATGGCTGAACATTTCCTCAGAGTGCTGAGACTTCCTTCCTGTTCATTACACTTCTAAGACAGAAATAACTCTCTGATGACTTGACCTCTTCAAAAAGAAAAGAATTCTGTACTGATATCTGCTAATCAGGTCAAATTGAAGAAACAAATTTATTTTACTATCCTCTGGAAACTGAAAATGATTAATAATTCCTTGCCCAAAGGCATGAGGATCAATTCTGAAACAAACACTCCCTATTTTAGCCTGGAAAATCACCTTACCCATTTGATTTACGCATCGCTGTCTAGTGAAGAACTAGTATGTGTTTCCCTACGTTACATCTATGATTTGTGCCTCCATTTGTTAGGATATAAATCATTGGTCTTTACAGTGCTTCAGATAATGGTATGTCATGGCTCCAGGTCATCTGTATGACCACAAAAATGAGTATGCAAAAACTGCCAGTATTTAACAAACTTATATAAAATCAATAACTTGCTAAGAAAGATTAGGCATTGCATAGACATGAGGTATAAATAGTCTTGATGAGACAATACTTCAGGCATGCTGCCAATTATTATTAAAACATCATCCCTGAAATGGATTTTCTTCTTGTAAGAGAACAAGAGAGTGTTTCCAAAAATGAAATAAAGTGCACAGTGCTGTTGTGGTTGGGCAGAAGGGAGAAAATATTAAATTCTCTTCTTTTGTCCATTAAAAAAAGAAATATTTATCATGACAGAGTACTTTACAAGATGGACTAAATCATACCATCTTCAAACATTGACTTTTGCAGAGGACTCAGATATGACAGGTGGATATTTTTGCCTTTTGAAGTGTGATTTATAAGAAATGCTGTGTTTGGCAGGCTGCTATAACATGTCACAGAGCTATTAAATGCAAGTCAGGAGTTCTTTATAATTCATTAGCATTCTTTCTTGATTGGAAACTACACAGCCACCTGCCCCTGCTGTTATTCAAAAGTAGAAGACAAGGTAGTCATTCAGAAAGTGGTGGACTGACAAGCATTTGGCAGGGACGAATACCAGTATATCAAAAGACAAGTACAGAACAAGAGCAATGAAACTGCACATGATTTACTGCTCAAACTACTCATGTAAACTTCTGGGACTGCTAGGACTTATGCAAACCTTGTTTCTGCATCAGATAACCAGGGAATCATAACAGTATCAGGCAAATTCCTTGTTTCTGAAACACTGAGTTTCACAGTAATCATGCACAAAGTTGTTGCCACACCTGTTGTTATAATGTTCACACAAATTATATAAATACAAGAACTACCAGAGAAGAATCTTCAACATTAAAAGGAAATCACTATCTAGTGTAACATATAATTTGCACATTCTACAATTTTCACCAGTGAATGCAGTATCAGCTTCCAAGGATTCACCTGCATTTTTCATCCTCAATTCAATCAAAAAATACAAGCAGTCTGACTTTACTAATAATGCATCCTACTTGTGCCAAAAATTAATTTCTTACACCAAGAAATAAAGAACCAAAAAAAGTCCTTTTATACAAACATGTCCATAAAGTTGATGAATATAATCACTTCTTTTTTTCCTGTCATAGTTAATGCTGTAGACAGGCCAGAGGAAGCACTTCCCCTTTTGATTTCTTTACTTTGAAAGTTATATATCTAAGTGTGAAATGGAGATTCTCTCCATTGCTGATGTCTGTTTAGGAGTGACATTTTTTTATAGACAACAAACTGCCAAAAGACTGTCATTGTGGTCATTGACATTTCACATACCCAGGTCCAAAGACAGACTGTGATAGTCAGATTAGACTACTTGCTATGCCGTGTTCTTTAGACATACAAAAAAAAAAAATATCCCCAAAAGTGTAGCTACTTAAGCTGCAATACACTTTTCTTCAAGTAATGTAAAACTTTAAAGAAATACAGAACCACCATTTATTTTGAGTACGCTTAGTTACTAACCCATAAGAGAGGCCTGGTTTTCACTGAGCTACTTACATGCTTACCATGTGAAGCTTTTAAAAGATGGATTTGTTGATAGAAATACAGTCACAATAGCGAACAAAGTGAACTATTGCAAAGCTGAATGTAAATTATGCCACATGTGTGGCAGGCCTGTTTTTCTATGTGGAATTTGCACAAGCAGTTGAAAAAAGTGTGAAAGAAGATTGTGCTCTGGAGTTCTTCAATTTTGAAAATCAGTAACTAAATTCTCAAAATCCATACACATCCTTCTATGCCTTAAAATGTTTATACAACAAGTTCACAGCAATAGTTCTTTTCTTTCTGAAAAAAGAGCACAGGAGGAATACAATTTCTAGCTTCAACTTGAACTATGAATCACATCTATAATATCTACAAAGACTTCATGTAAAAATCATTTCCCCATTGCTTGCATAACACTCTTATACTATACTTGTATGCATTTAACATATGAACACATACCTTTAACAGATGAACTTATTAATCAAAATTTCAAAGTTTACAGTTGTTGGTCTTCAATCTCTTCATAGAGGGGTGGTAAAAAAGAGACTGAAAAGAATCCTACATGAGGAAGGCAAAAAGGAAATACCAGTGAACTGGACCTCCTGTTATTACAGAGGAGAGTAGATAAGCAGTACATCTAGGATTGCAATTTTCTAGACTGCAAAAACCCAGCATTATCACTGTGTACACTCTTTCACCTTGGACCTATACAACATGTACAACTCTTTTACTTTTCAGGGAACTATTTAATGCCTTTTATCTGGAAGTTTAGACTGGACTGTAGGAAGCATTTTTTAACTAACTGAGAGGCTGGTCAAGCGCTGAAACAGGCTTCCTAGAGAGGTGGTTGATGCCCCAAGCCTGTCAGGGTTTAAGAGGCATTTGGACAATGCTCTTAACTACAAGCTTTGTCTTGGCTGGTCCTTGGTCAGGCAGGCGGACTAGCTGTTCATTGCATTCCAACTGAAATAATCTATTCTATCTTATTCTATTACACCTCACCTCTAACAAGTAGTAGGAAAGCAGGGGATCCAGATTAGAAAAAATTTTAGGGCATCACAGCTGAGGAAATTATGCCAATACCACACCAAAATCTTCAAGCTTCACAGTATGAAGCCTGGTACAGTGGAAGTCCTCTTAAGGAAAGTATTTACAAATAACAAACAGTGTTGAATGAGAGTTTCAGTGCTGTCTCTTTCATCAGCAGTTACACAAATCACCTCCTGCTCTACCACAAATATTGATTTATATTAATCATGAAACCTTCATAACTTGTAGGCATGAGAGAAAATCAATACAGTAATGTTCCTGTTGGTTTTCTGCTAGCCAGCATATTTGTGTGACAGAAGAGGGCACACAATGAAGCCCTGTGGTAAGTCTGTAGGTAAACAGATGAGAAATGTGAGAGAAAAAATGCTGATAGTCAATGGAAAGTAAATCCTTTAACAGCCCTAACACAAATATGCTTCGAATGCTGATTTTATTCTTTCATCTCAGAAACCTATATTTAGCATTCAGTATGAGAGAACAGCTCTAGGAACCACATTTCCACTAGGCATTTGGTACATCTCAGGCTTATTATTCAGATGTTACTGACAGATTTCCTCTCATACTCTTCATACATAAAAAATTGTCACAGTGAAGCCTACTTATTCAATTCTAACACTGCATTTCATTCATACATATTTCTCTGTGAAACAAACACTGCTGTGTGACTTCATGACCCATGTAACAATGTGCTTTTTAAAATAACACCTCCATGATCTGAAACACACCTGTGTCAGGAAAGTCAGCATATGGATGAATTACTACTTATGTGTCACTGGAACTGATATCACCAGATCTGTAGCATGAAAACCAAAGCACAGATGCCAGCTGAATCACATAGCTAATAGAATGAGACTAAAGGGAGTAAAATACATCCCTCTGTGCTGAGTGAGGTACTGACTCCTTAGACTGCTCTGTCTCCTGAAATGCACAAGGCCAGTGGAGCCAACAGAGATATTCCTGTTTATATTTGCAATGAATTTTCATGTAGAACTCTTTCTACAGAATTGTGGTTGCTGCTCTCAAGCTTAACCTAGTTCTGCTTAAAAAATAGTACTATTGTTCCATGTAAGTCTGTAATGGAGTGCAAAATAAAGATTATGAAAGTCACTAAGTTCACTCTCCTAGAGTGACACAAAATTCCTTTTTCATATAAGAAATTTTGGAGAAAGTAAGTTTTCTTTTTGTATTGTACCAGGAAGGAAAAACTAGATGCCACAATCTTAATTTCAGTTTTACATGCTAGGAAATGAACTACAAGGTCAGTGGTTTGCAGCTGCAGCAAATGAAAGCAGAATCTAATTCTTACTAACAGAAGACAACATAAGAAAAGTACGAGTATTCATTAGCAGCACGTCAAGAGATTATAATATGGCTAAAGTTTTTTTAAAGCTAACTTCTGATATTAATGAGTTTCAGCCATAACAGCCGTATTTAATTTACAAGGCTGTCATTTTGTCTTTAAGCACAACAATTTACAAGAGGAACCAAAATTATGATCACAAAAGGAATACCTATTTAAATCTTTAAATCTAATTTCTATAGCCTACTCCACAAATAACCTCCTTGTAGTCATGCATTCCTCTCATGATACAATGTTGAGATTTGCAAGGAAATGAAGAGATACTATTTTCTAGCTCTCCTTAGAAACCCAGGAAATAACAGTTATATTGTATTATCCCTGTCTTAATGAAGTTGAAGGGACTGTCCAGAGCATATGAATAAAATATAAATATAAAATATAATAAAAAAACTTGGAGGTGTTACTCTTGACAGGTTGATTGATGTTCTTTCTACTCAGGTCTGACTGGTGGCAGGTGAATAATCAGCAAGAAACTGATAGACATAGTGTAGTGGATTACTGTGTGGTATCTTTGATTTCACTTTAAGTTATAATTTTCTACTAATTTCTGCTACTTAGAGGTTGAATTATCTAAAATTGTTTTGTAATTTAAACAATTGGTAAAAGTTATAAAGTAGCAATGCTAATACGGGCTTTAGAGGGGGAAAACAAAGCAACAAAAAGGAGGTTTTAAAAAAATATTTGGAAATTTAAAAAATAATTTTACTCTCTAAGTTCAAAGAAGTTCAGTATGCATTTTATGGAATTCAGTAAATGGCAAAATTTATCTGCAATCATTATTTCTCCTTCTTTGCATACAGAACCCCTATATGCGACATGTGACAAATCACTGGAAAATATTTTACCCTAAAAACAAGACCCGTGTAACATCATGCAGCCTCTGCAAAAATGTGGAGGTTTTTATAAACCAAAATGCTTAACAGAATCAAATGTCTGAATTTGTTCATTGTTTCTGTTTTGAAAATTTCAGTGTTTTTTTCCTGCTACTTTCAATACAGACAAAAGTACTTTGAAATTGAAGCCTCAAAACATTTAATGCAAACACTATATATTTCCCTGAGTCCTTATGTAACGTTACTTTTAAAGAAAGTCAACTTCAGTACAAAACTTGCAGTCCTCAAGCCCTGGAGAATTGGAAGCTGTAACTCCACCTTCTCTGTCACCTACAAAATCTGTGGTCAGACTCCCAGCCTTTTGCCAAATTCAGGAATATCTCTGTGCACAGAGATTTGGGGAGTGGGCAGTACAGGAGGAGTGAAGGATGAGGGAAGAACACACCTGTGCACAGCTCTCATGAGGCACCAGCGCAGCGCACACCTGCCACACAGACCTCAAAGTCACCTGAAATGAGACTTTGCCATTCAGCAAATAGTTTTCATTTCATTTGATTCAAACCAAAGACAGTAGGTTTCCTTAGATTTCCATGGCAGAATAATTGCATCTGAAAGCACTGAGAGGGAGCTGAGGTTATTGCGCTTTACGACCAGAAGAGAGATGAAACCAGGCTTTGCAGCATCCTGCAACTCACAGAATTCATCAGTTGTGTGTTTCATACCATGCAGGGCCAATACTGCAAGAACTTCAGCTCCACACAGCAGCAATACTTCTTCACAGCTAAATTCCATGCCTATGTAATTATATCCAGTTCTTCTGCAGTCAATAAAGCAGCAGAAATTTACAGCAAGGGTTAGCATGACAATCTCAGCCACCTTCAACCTTGGTATTAAGTACAGAATATCTCCATTTATCCCATTTGTTCCTGTCATAAACATCTTTAGAAGAATTCTACCTATTGCATAAAAAATTTATTTCCTCGAATTACTACATCATACATCACAGTAATTTCAACACTTATTTCCTTTCAACAATTCAGATAATTATGTTTAAGAACTTAGAACAAGCTTACATAAAGTCACTCTACTCTGTTTATTATGTGACAGTTGCTGTATTACTCATGAGTAACCAGAGCCTGTCACATTGCAAAGTTTCATGAATAGTATGTCATATATTATGCATGCATGTATAGTTCAGCATTGTCAAATATAACCAAACAATTAATAAAACAAATGAAGAATGCATAATTGAAGTGCTAAATCTGAGAACTAAGAACTGAAATTACTAGCAGAGAATTAGTCATCTGCCAGGAAAATATCTATTGTAAAGCAATCTGAGTGCACTCAACCAATCTACATTTTTTTAAAACAATTAAGTATTGCTATTAGAAGCTGATTACACTTTTTAACAGCAATAAATCCCCATGAAATTAGTTATTGTTTACCATAGTTGTAGCATTAACCTTTTGAAGAAAATTTAGCAAATAGCTATCTAATGCTAATGACCAATTTTGAAAGGGATTACTCCTTAATTATATCATATACAGCAGTATTCATAAGATACGATCATTTTGATGCCAACTGCACCTTAACAGGAACAATCTGAATTGGAATAAACGACATTAATCCAGAATCAGTAGCTTGTATAATTAGAAGGAGCATGAGGACTACTTAGATGTGTTATTTTTGTATGACCAAGGAAAAATAAAAAAACACCTTTGGTTTACATTAGAATTATTATTATGCCCTTTTAAAAGAACTGCCAAAGCATGGAAAACTGCTTCCAAGGACCTGTCTATTGTCAGACCTACAGTGTGCTCACTTAATTGTCTGCTTCCTGTGACCTAACTGCCAGAACACAAGGAAGTATGGCACAGCCCTATTTTTCAAGACAGACATTTATTATTTAGGAGACCCTGAGTTACTGAGCTTTTACTAAGGGCCACTAGCTTCTTTTTTTACAAAACCACCACCAGCAAAGCAAATAATCTCTTCAAAATCTGTCTATTTCACATAATATGTCATGAGCCACTGTAGCTAAGGTGTTAAATGCAAATTTCAAAATCTGATCAATATATGCAAGACTGTTTAATTAGATTCTTGTTGGTTTTATCTATGGTTGAAATGGAATAAAATAAAGAATGATCAAAATAATTCCAGTCGCTTCTTCCAATGGAGCTTCTGGACTTGTTTTGGATCATAGCTCAGACAGGATTCCTGTGTGCAGAGGAAGTGCCTTTTAGGATTTCAGGTGGTAAAACTCTAGCAAAGACAACTTCATACAAGAAGAAGGGATTCTCTAGTACCTCCAAGAATTAACAAAAGTGCAAGAGAAATTCTCTAGCACCTCCACAACAGAAGCGCAAGAGAAAAGGGTTGTGGTTGTAGGCCACTGCCACACCAACTCCAGCAACCAAGGCCATCTTCTCAAGTTCAAATAAATTAAGCAGTCTCCAGCATCTTCTTTATATTCTAATCCATTCAATTAGGTCAGGAAGATGAGCACAGGATGTCAATTTTTTTGCTTGCAGCAGCAGAGTCTCCAGAAGTAGGGTAGATATCAGATCTTCCAAGCAGAAATTGAGACTGTTCAGCAAAATGCAGTGATGTCCTACAGCAAATGCAACTCACTTTGGCCATTTCTGCCCACGGTTTTGTGACCCTGGCCAGTGGCTGCCACATCACTGCCAGCACGGTGGCTTCCATCTCTTCTCCCTTATTACAGTTGAAGAGTAGGTTTTAGAGTAGGATATGAGCTCACTCTCTCCTGCAGATAACCAGGTTCTCCCTAAAGCACAAGATCTAATATGGAGGCACAAGAGGTATTTACTCCAAACTTGATTTCAGGCTCATTTAAGATTGATCTGCCGGAAAAATGACAGAGGACTTGTCATATTTAAGTTTGCTAAAATAAAGATAAGTAAATGGCACAGAAAATCTCACGTAATCCCCTGGATAATCAAAACTGCTTAAGGGCTTAAATACTTAAAGTATTACAACTGCAACTTGAAAATCATCTTTGTTCATGTTTCTTGTTTATTTTTGTGCATGGCTAAGATGAGTAAAATCTCAAACCAGAGGGATACCTACTCCCAAACATGCAGGCATTTGGATCCAGATCTGAACTTTGTGGCTGGCCTTGCCTCCCTACTGGCTGAAGCCCAAACCTCCATTACCAAGCACCCCAAACTGCGATACTGCTGGGAACACGTGTGGGAAACTTTGCTCTTACGCACACATAACTCCACAGTTGTCATCACTTCCCTCTCCACAGCCTTGGCTGCAAATTTGAATGAAGCCCAGTGGTGCCGCAGTCCTTTCCTCCCCCTCTTTATAGTCATCTTTTTATTCCCACTTTGAAATATATTTTCATACAATGCCAACTGAAAGCCCTCAAAGCCGGAATGCTTGCTGTCACTTAGACTATACAAGGGAGAAAACTTTTATTGGAAACATTCCTTCCCTTCCTTTTAATTTTTGCTGCTCCCACGCTGTTGTTGGCAGCTTTAGATCCGTATCAGAAGAAAAACATGTAAAATGCATGCAGCTAGGCAGTGGTCCTGTAAGGCATTTCATGTACACAAATATCTGCAGCTGTGCACTGCTTCTGATCTGTAGGAGACTACACATGGGCACTGAGATCAGCACACAACAAATCCCTGTTATTAAATGCATGTGTCTTTAAAGCAATGAGTCTTAATTCGTGCCAAGAGAGTCCAATAATAATAAGAAAAATAAATTATATTCACGCCCAGCAGAAAGGAAATTACAATCTTATTCTCTCTGTTCAGGTCATACTGGCCCAGAAATGCAAGAATATAAAATACTAATACAGCTTCTAGCAAGATGTCTTAAAAAACCTGAAGTACAATTAGTATTCAAATCATATTTACAATTTTTTCCTTCCTATTGCCAGATGTCTTTGATGGCTTCACACTCTGGGTAGAGGCAGCAATAACCATCAGCTAAAAGCCAAAACTGTATTCCAATTCCTACCTAATGTACATTTTAACAATAAAGATGAGAAGATGGGAACAAATTAACAGGCAAGGTATTAATCTCCAAGCACATTTATATTGAGTTTAACTGTATTACTGAAAGCAGTCCTTATAAACTAAGGAGCAAAGAGCATAATTAAGGAGAAGCCAAGTGATAATTAAGGAGTTGCTATATGCAACTGAGACTAGCTGGCGCAAAAGTCCACTTTGGCTTCATTGAATGAAATCATATGCTGTAAATGAAATAAAAACAGGAGAAGATTTATTGAAAAGCCAATGAATAGCAACACTGTCTTGCAATTATTATTTTTCATATATATGAATTGAGATATAACTACATGCTGACCTTTGAAATACATGCCTAAAAAGTACAGCATTTTTGCCATGAGTTTAGGAAATGTAATATAAGACAAGAGACTTAGGAAGGCTTACAATAATAAAAATTCACAGGAAATACAGCATTTCTGTCATGTAATTTCACAACCAACATAAATTCAGATGGGTATATATTTCAGCTGGCTTCTGGAGAGCTACCCATCAGTACAAATTCCCACAGAATGAGGCAGCCATACACCTCAAAAGTTATTGACATTAGCAGAACCATATCTTGCAGCCTTGCTCATGCAGAAATTCCTACCAATGCCTTGAGAAATATTACTAGTACAAATAATTTAAGAGACAAAAGAAAAGCTGGCAATATGCAGAAAAAAAGGCCTTTCTTTTTCTAGACTTTGCTTACCCAGGTTACTGATAAAATCAAATCTTTATACAGGTTTGTGTTTCTGCCCTGATTTTATTTTTAGATTGGCATTATATGTGCAAATCTACATTCCATCATTTTTCCATGGTTGCACATGAGGTGTTCTGGGACATTTCTCCAGCCTGAGCACAGCCCCTAGAGGAGCCAGTTGTCATGATGAACACAGCAACTCACAAAAGACTCACAGCTATCATCTACAAGGAATATTTAATGATATGCATGGAATAGGTTGGTGATTCCTACCCTAGCTGACCCTTGTGCTACTAGTGAATATACAGATCCAACAGGACACACATCTAGGCTCAAGTTTACATATTTCTAACTTTACTTACAGAAGGACAGAATCATGACTATAACATTTAGCAGGGAAATAAAATAATTGCTGCTTTTAATTAGGATAATTAAAAAATACTAATTCATATTTTTTGAATACTTAAATCTACATATGCAATATGTAATAGAATTATCCTAGGCAACAGTTAGTTTGAAAAGGCTAGAGATATTTTGGGGTTACTTTTGCTTTATTTCCCAGCATAGTATAATCTTAAATTGCAGATATGGGAATCTAACATTACATTATGCCAAGCAAAACACTTCACACTTTTATTTATTTTTTTCTACCCAGCAGATGGCCACTAAACTTTTGCACTGAGGTGTATAAGAGTTGCTCTAATATCCTTTATCTTTGGAGTGAGGCAGGCTTGGTACGTTTTAGTTACTTTCCTTCAGTGTGAGTCTACCACTGCAATTTCTATTTTCTTGTCCTTGCTGTGAAATGATGAGTCTTGGTTGTGTTTGTTTCAAAAATACTGCAATTCTCCTATGAAACAGATTAACATTTTCAGTTGATAATATATCAAAAAGTGCTCCTCACAAGGCAGTCCCTAACCAGTTCATAGGTAATATAAGTGTCTTTCTTTAAGCTGATGTCAGGAATATTTTGTCACTTGAAGAGAGGTTGGGACAAGCTTCAAACTCACATTGATCATCCCCTCTCCAAAACTCCAGCATTTCAATTCCTACATCCCTCTGGTGTGCAACTGATAGGCCTGGGCAATTCACCTCTGCTTTCCTGCATTCCCAATCTGCTGTTACCAGCTTTTCTTACACTGAAAGCCAACTCGTGTTTGCAACTTGTCATGCAAAATATGACTTAAAAAACCATACCAGTAACAGGGAAGATGGTAATATGAAAATACTAAATTCAGACTGTTGTTGATTTTGGTATTACATGTTTGATGAGCAAGCTGGAATTCCCAAGTTGAGGAAGCAGTAATAAGCATGGTGGCTGGCTCAAATACACATCCATCCCTGTGAACAGGATGGCCCTGGTATCTGTTAAGTGGTAGTAAGAGCCTGCATTCTTCATTCTTCTAACATCTAATGCCATATTGTGAAGGTAACACACGTGCAAATTGTGACAAACATGTAAATCCCAAAGTTCTCTGGGTGGCAAGAGCCCTGTTCACATCAAAGGAGCATTTACTTTCCTTAAATGCAGAAATCAGATGATGACTCACTAAGTATTGGCAAAGGTCTCTGCAGGCAATAAGAGAGTGATGAGTGGAACAGAGATTTAGTGGATGTCTTGAAAATGCCACAATGAACAATGTAGAACTAATTTTATTTGGCATATATGCCCAAATTTTCTATTACCAGGTGTTAGTAGCTGTCTGTCAAGGAATACAAATATGACATAATATTTACAACCTCTTGAACTGCTTCTCTGCCTTCTCATAAAGCATACATACTCGACTTTTACCTCCATTTTAATAATCTGTGATGCTACAGTAATATTTAGTACTTTATCTTATAGCAGTAAAAAAACAGAGGAATTATGAATTCAATTTTAGTGGCCAAATTAAGGATTTGGTTTCAGTTCAACCTTTTGGAACCTCTTAATCTTACTGAACATTTAAAGTTCTACCCCATCTTTCTTAAGAGTTTTTTAATCAATGGAGTCAGTAACCTGAAGGAATTCTGTGTTTGAAGGTCTAGAGATTTTTCCCACACAGTAAAGATCAGATTGTGATCGCATATATCTTTTACTATGAATTTTCCAATCTTTTAACAAGAACTAGGAAAAAAAGGATATAAAAGTTATATAAGAAAGAAAAGAAACAAAAAAATATAAAGCAGAGGATTAAGTCTTCTTAATTCTGATTATTTTCTTATGTACCTTTGAATACAAAATTCATCAGAATACACCCCTTTTCCTTGCTTTTGCTGAAAAATACATTAAAATAACTACGCCTGCCTTGTCTGAGAAAGATGGTGCATATTTAAAAATCTATGGGTCACTGAAAATGTAGTTTTATAATAGAATGCATTAGTTGTACATTCATACAATGTGTGTTAAAATAAGAAGAAGCAAAATTTGCTACAAACAAATTTCATAATTTCATATGCATGAAATATACATATGAAATGCATCTGTATAAAACAGCAGCTGGAACAACTCTGCAGGCTTTATAACCTTCTATTAGTGGTTCTCAACACCAAACTACCAGTGTTGTACATGCACAAACAGAAACTGCCTCACCATTATCAGACAGGATAGTGAATGCATTATTTTCCCCCTTTTCTCCTATCCCTAGCTAATGTCTCATCATAACAATCTCGTCAGCTATCACTGATAATCTGCTCTACCTCTTGTCTTCATCTCAAACACAACCTCAAAAATGACTATAAGTAATAACCAGCCTGGCTGTGAGCTGAAGGCAGGCAGGGAACAGGGAAAAGCTGCATGTGCAAATGGCTGACCTTCAAAACAGCCATTTGCAAAACATATGTGCTGCCACAAAACAATATTAAGTAATCTTTCCTGTGCTGCCACTCTCAGATTCACACTGAGGCTAATCAATATTGCCCTGCAGCACCAGAGAGGCATTTCCACACACTCTTGAAGGCTCCTGGTTGAATGTCATTTAGCCTAATACCACTAGCTTTAAAATAGCCCAGTAAACCCAAAAGAGGCAGCAACAAAGCAAAAGCCAGGCCAGGCCACATAGCCCAAAGTGCTTCCCCCAGCAGATGACCCCACTGGGACCCCCTCCTGCAAAAACCCTCCAAGACAGAAGCATGTTGAGTGCCAACCAGCTAGACCATAGGAAATGAAACTGATGAGGTCAGTGAATTTGCTACTTCTATGAAAGAATTCAGCTTTCCCTCCACCCAGCCTGTCTGTAGCTTTGTGGGGAAGAGGTTTTGTTTTATAAATAATGGTCTGTGCCTATGAGATATCGTGGGGCTCACCATAAGTGCCCTTGCTGAGGGATTCTTTTTCTAATATACATCTGAATATTAGACTGCAGGGTCCTGTATTCCCTCAAATTGCAGAAAACACTCAGCACTATTATCCAAAGGCCTGGGTACCCAGCACAGCTTCAGCTGGAGCCCTACTCCACAATGGGCTAATGACTGCAGCTCAGAGCACGAGGCACACACAATAAAGAAAGGGTCTGAAGACAACTTTTTCCCTCCACGTCACTCATTTGCTCTCCCTGGTGTTGCTCAGGCTTTACAGCTCCCTAGCTCACAGCAGGAATTTCAATCCACTCTGTTATGACAGGCACGCTCCAGCAGCTAAGGAGCTCCTCTAATGCACTGGCAGACTAATTAATAAATTTCCAGCATTTCAAAAATTTAAAAGTAAGCTTATTCACCACACATCTGATATACTTCTTCCACACAAAAGTCCGTGTACAAACATAAATTTTAAATGTTCCTTTCCCCATTACTGATTCCCTCCATATTTAGTGCTTATACTTTGTGAGGCACAGAGTCATCTGTTGTTCATTTAAGAGCTTAAAATCCATACCAGTTTCTCGTAACTAAAGCCAACACACTGCTTTACTCAAGCGAAATCTACTGCACAAAACACAATTACCCATCAATTGACTACACATCAATGGGACAGCACATGATTAGACAACAGTGGGGAATCCTAATGATCCCCTGTGAGAATTAGAGGAGTGCAAGCCTCTCATTTTCTGCTCCATGATGTGTAGATGAAAAGTGCACTGGAAAGAATACAAAATGAACAGCAGTAATTCTCTGTGCATCCTAACTTCATTTCCATGGGAATGTGGAAATGTAAGAAGACCATGATTATCGCATGGAAGATGAAATAAAACATTGACCACAATATCTTACTTAAGAGCACAATGACTTGCCCAATCTCTAGCCTTGATATTTTGAAAGTGGCTGTTAGACACACACACTCAGTGTCCAAGAATTTAGAGGTTCATACACTGTGCCACAGTTCTAGGGACATTTCACCTGATTTTGAGTGGAGGATTGCTCCTCTGACAGGGCCCAGGACCAGGCATAGTGCAACAGCACATTGCAAGGATGCTGACTAATTTTTACTTTTGTTCATTCTATTCTCCATCACACGGGTAAGGGAGAATTCAAACCATGCATATGGGTTTATTTAGTCTTTTGAAGAAGAAAATAATTTTTAAATTAGCTATAAATCATGATTTCACACTCTATTCATTTCAACCCAGGACATATCAGCATCCCAAGAGAGATCCGAATGTTACCAAAGGCTGTCAAATTAACAGGAATACATTGACAAAAAAGAGCTATGCTATGTCATTGCAGCAATAATGGTGCTAAGTGATGGCAAAGCATGGCTAAGCTTAAAGCAAAATTCCATTTTTGCATGTTCAGGAAAATAAACACAATTCCTGTCACCTGATTTTTGCCCTTGCTTGATTTGTTTGACATATTTTAAAGGGATTCTGTGGCTTTTTCTTTTGTGGTTCTTTCACAATCAGTATTTTACAAGGTTTGACACGAAAAGCTCTTCAACAAAGCTCATCAAATTTCTTCACAGCTTTAGGAAATTTAGTGATGTATGCACCACAATACAAATCCAGGAATTATACAGGGAAATTAGGACATCAGTGTCCAGCACATGCAGTTTTAGCAGAAACCTCCTGTCTTTCCTACTTTCCTACAAAAACCTACTATCTTTCAGTAACTGGATGTTTTACTGTTTTGGGTCTCTTGTGTCACACAGTAAAAACAACGTTTCCTTTGTTCCCGGGGCAGCCAATTTTGTGGAGCATATGCCAACATTATCAATGAGATTTTCCATACTAGATTAACCTCTTAGTTCACCTTGTCCAGTACCAAGTGACTAATGGTATCCATATGGTATTTTCAAATATTACTTATTTTATCAGTCTCAGTAAACCTAGTTTGGTTTCCTTCCTTGGCAACAGATGTGCATTGAATGGGGCTCTCAGTGAGCAAGAGCTCTCTAAAATGTAGCTCAGTTTTCTCGTTAACTTTTTTCTCTCCCAAAGCTTTCCTATCTCACTGTTCAATTGCCATACAATTAGTAACCTCCCTTCTTTCTTTAGTTTTTTTCATCAGTATAGGTCAGTAGAAATCAGTATGTCTTTAAGATTCTCTGAAGGAATCAAATGGTTGTTTTAGCCTGAAACTTATTTATTGTCATATTGGGTGATGATCAACACGGAAGGAGTAACAGTAAGGTACTTTTTACACTGTCAGCAAAGCTAAGTCAGCAAAGGACTGGGAGAGAAAAGATGAGGCCATTTTTGTCTTTCCAGCATGCACAAACACTTAAAGTTTTTACAATCTGAGACCTGCAGGTCTGGCTCAAACCTGTCTTTCCTTCCATTGCTCTGATTCTGTGGTGAAATATCTCAGGTAACCAGAAGAATCTGACAGCACATCTATTGTTCTATAATTTGTACTCTATTATTTGTACTCTATTATTTGTACCAGTGTAGTACTTGAGCAGTTAATGATAACAAGCAGCATACCAAAACCAGCATGCTTTGGCAAACATCACTTAGGACGCTTCTTTTGCAAGCTGCATACATATAAAGTGAATACCTTACTTCTACTTTGAGGAAGTAATAAAGCCTTTGGGTCACAGACATTAAAATTACCCATATACTGGGAGAGTTGAAAAGATGAAATTCAAAGCCTGCTATGCCATATTTTGGATGACCTTCTCACTCCTAAAGTGCCCATGACTATGTGATATTGTTTGCTCCGTGTCTCAAGTCATTCCCTGTACATTCAATTAGCAAAAATAATTGCTTCATCACAAACTGAATAAAAATGCCAAGACCCATTTAGAGACAACAGCAATCATTAAACAAAACCCATTTGCAGGAGAGTTGAAGGCATTTCAAATACGCATATGAGATTTAAAAATAGAAGAACACTTCAGAGTGTTCAAACTGCAGACAAAATCCTGTTTAATTTCAAAGGTGACAGGGTTACTAATGCACCAGCTACTTCAAAGACGACAAAATAAATTACTTTTTTAAAACACTGGCAGTTCCATCTGACATGATGGGAAGTACAGAAGATTTGCCAAATATGAAATGCAATGTGCACAGGTTGTTCAAAAGATGCCTTAATTTGCATGAGTGAGCACTACAAAAGGCATAAGTTATCATCACAGTTAGGCTCAACTTTGGAAAATGCTGTTCAGTCATGAACCTCAAGTAGTCAACCCAGAAGGCCATCTCTCCATTTTATTCCATAATGCTGGAAAAATAAAGTGTTGTTTATATAGCTGGAAAGCTTTTCTCTATTATAAAACACAACAGGAGAGTAATTTATTTAATATAATTATTTAGCATGTGCATGACCATAGATAAATAGCAATCCACTGAAGAATTTAAGGCCTCCCCTGAAATATTTTCACAATCCTCTTAAAACCAATGAACTTTTGACTCAAGACTGGGTTTCGTTTTCAACAACTATTTTTCCTAAATCTGTTAGCAAGCTCTTATTACCTTTGCACTAAATGCAATTAAAAACCCAATACCATGCACACAGGAAGGGATATGCCTGGTTACTGGGATCCTCATTCTCAGGCTGGGCTGGCAAGAACTGTTCCTCCACATTGAATTTAACTGGCTCCATCCAGCAACTTAATGAAGTTGCCAAATTAAATATTAACAACCATGTTTGGTTTATGTTTGAAAAGCTCCCCTTGCATTTAGGAGCTCATATAAACACAACAATGCATGGATAACACTGGCTGAGTCCCTAGGCTTCTCAGGTGTGCTATGCTCTGTCCTTTGCATCATATTGTCTCGATGACAAAATGGTCACCTGGAGAGATTTAAGTCAACCAATTTTTATGAAGTTATAGTTTACGGATCAGGTGATCCTTTAAGATGCCTTCAGAAGATGAGCATAAGGAAATATATAATGAAAACATTCAAGTTTATCAACAAAAACTGGAGAACTGCACAGGTGTTTTCAAATAGTGGCTGGTAAATAAATTCAGGCACAGGATAAGTACACACTGTGTGACAAGGGAACAGCTCCCTGCCAAGTCTCAATTTTTACCAGGACGTACACATCTCCATCTGATCTAGAAAGCCAAAACAAGAGCTCAAGTTCCACAACTGCTTTGAAATTGAAAGAAATTGCTACCAGGACATTCAGTGATAGTGTAAACCATGTAAAAGAATGATTCTTAATGATTGGTATTTACTATATGATGGCTGTTGATCCATTTATTGAATGCGTTTTACAGGGAATTGAAGTATTCCTGAAAAAACAAAGACAATATTGAAAGATAAATGGAACTTTTAAAGCTTTTTTTCTATCACTTTCACACATGTGTGTGTGCATATATATGGATATACATATATAAATAAGGTATAATACTTAAATTGGTGTCTCCAGCTTCTATCAAACAAAAGAAATGTCAAAGTAGTAATATCATACTTTTCCTATTAATAAAACAAGAAGATAATATCACCTTTCAGGAGTGGGAATGTCTCATGATTTTCCCTCCTTCCACTCCAAATTCATTGAACAGTAAATATTTCAAAGGGCTCAATCTTGTTCATTCACTCTTTTTTTTCTCCATTTTTCTATAGCTCCTTTGAAGCAGCTGTCTGCAAAGGATCAGATACTGAGTTTCCTAATCCTGTTTCAACTTCTCAGCAAGACTTCTGAGTTCTGTTAAAGATCAGGCAACATTTTTCAGCACTAAGGCCTTCTAGGTATCTGAACAAGGAATGAGACCCCAAATACGCTAAACAAAGGTGACATTGCTGTTGGCCATGAAACTCCTTAAAGGAGATAATTTCCATTAATGAGAAAATAAAAAAACACCATTATTTAAACCAGCCCTTATCATGCCATCTGAATCAAAAAACATATGTACATAAGAAACTTCTACAACAAAGTAAATAGGAAACAACTGGGATTTTAGCAATTGTGCTATATATGAAAAATGTTCAAAAAATGGTCAAAGTATATTGTGGGATGGAAAGCCAAATGTTCCTGTGTATTCCTTCCTTAAAATGCTGTTATGTTTAGCAAAGGTTGTAAACTACCCACTCTCACATATAAAGTATGGGGTGTGAATCCTACCACAGCAGTCCTGCAGGCAAGCATTTTCTGTAAATATGTACTATTCTGGGAAATTGCAAGTACATGTGGACACGTGTACATGTGTGTGCATTTGTATGTGTACGTATGCGTGTGTGTGTGCCTGGGCACATTTGTGAGAGCAAGACCACAGTATTGTGAACCTCCACATTTCACAAGTTCAGAGTTTCAAATTTCAGCTGGGTTGACAGTGCTTCCTAGTTACATTATTCTTTATCAATTTCTGTGAAATATTTGTTGACACACAGGATGGAGATTTTTTTTTCTGAAATTTAGAATGAATCTTGGGCAGATGTTTGGGTATTAATATCATACAAATACAGCAAATTTCTTCTCTAAACATAGTCCCCCTCACCCCTCCTACAGTTAAGGGATTTTACAGGGGAACTGCCAACTCAGGCTGCTGCACAAGGCTCCTGCCCAGAAGGTGTCAGGATGGGACTGTGCCAGTAAAGGTGAGTTCCAGGGTAAAAGACATGCTGCTGACCTTTAACTGTTCTTTGAGATGTGGTGCCATAAGGAACTCACAGGAAGGGTGTGTGCTGGCACCATGGGAGTTTCTATCCCAGCAGTAAATGCAGAGGGCACGCTGCTGGCCACCTTCTCTTCATGCAGTCAGAAAAGGGGCACAGAGAGGTCCATTGCTCAGCTAAGGAGTTCAGAGATCAGATCAAACCCTTCAACAGGGGAACTGTAACAGGAGAAAAGGCTGAGAATGTACACACTAGCGGCACATCTCAAAGTCAGACACAAGTGAGTATCCTTGTGATATCCAAGTGAGTATGCCCTTCTCCTCTGCATGTGTGCATGTGCATTCTGTGGATAGCTTCAGCTAGGAGCCCATGACTTAAACACAGGGGAGGCACAGTAGTGTCCAAAGTCACAACCTGAACATAACCAAAACACAGCCCCTGCCCAGTGCAGCATTGTTCCTAAAACATCAACAGTGACACACCACAACTCCAACTGGTGCTCCAGGCAGCTGCCCTGCCAAATACTCAGACACGGAGAGTAACAAGGGGACCTTGAGTTTGCCTGTCTGGCCTTCAGGGAAGTAGGGAATCCCAGTTTGAGATTTGAGAATATTCCTTTACCTTGTAAGAATTCCAGTGTGATAGGTATTTTTTTTGAGGGTTTTTTTGTTGGGTTTTTTTTTGTTGGTTTTTTTTGGGGAGGGGGGTTTTGGGGTTTTTTTTGGGTTTTTTTTTCTTGTTCTGGTTTTTGGGTTTTTGGTTTGGTTTGGGTTTTTTTTTTTTTTTCTTTTTGTGAACAGGAGCCTGTTTACCATTTCTGTAGTAGTCACACAAAGTTAAGTAGGCCTCTAAAAGGTTGTGCTCTACCAATACAGGAAACCAGAAACTGTCAGCAGTTCTCATGCTGACAGGGTTCTCCTGAAGACCCATTTTGTTTGATTTTGGAGAAACCAAAGCTGATGAGAGCACAACTTTCTGTTGTTGTCTTATTTCCTACTTCTCATTACTTGCTTGCAAGTTACAGATCACGGAACTGAGAAAAAAAATGAAACACCAGAAGTTTCATAGATGAATACGTGGTTTTGTATTATTCACAGTCTGACTATGAAACACAAGGAGTTCAAAGCTAGAGTTACAGATCAAAGAGACAAGAAAACCTCTAATTGGGGATTTTTTTTTATCCAAGTCACACACACACATGGAATTAACATGAGTAATTAATAATCCAGGCTAAGATTAGTCAACCAAATTCTGGACATACATCCCAGAGAGCTGTTCAATTTTGCTTTAGAACCACTGAGATAAATAGTCATCTTTTTTGAAGATGCTGTCTGGTTTAGATTTGATGAATTTCATTCTATTTTACTTTTTAACCTCTGACTGCAAAAAGAGCACAACTAACCTGCTTTGAAATAGATACCTATCTTTAAAAAGTCTAAAATTTCACAAGATAGATTCCACCTGTAAGGCAAGGCCTGTTATGGTGAGCAGAAGTTTACTCTAAATATCAACACATTTGACAACTTTAGCTATTTCATAGAAGCCCAGCTCATCCTAGTCTTTGGCAGACTTTAATGAAAGATCTTTTAACCCAGAAAAGCTCAGTTCTGGAAAAAAAGGCAGATCCACCACATCTTTTGAGAAATCCATCATATATATCCAGTGATTTGAGGGGATAGAATTTATGATGTGCACTGTGGGTAAATATTTTCCCCTCTAATTTCTCATTACTTATTCCCTTTTAGCAGACATGAATATCCCGGTATGTCCAAAATTTGGAAGTTTATAATTTTTAAACTGCAGTTTTATACTTCTCATCACACATAATAGTCAGAAAGGTCTGGATGAAATGTGAACAAAATGTTTGACTACATGTCCAAACAATATATTTGGATGCTAATTTTATCAAATTAATAATTCCAAACTCAATTGAAGGGTTTTGAAGCAGTAAGTCCTGTAGTATGCCTATAGATACATTTAGCAATGCCAGTAATAATGAAGCTCAACTACAGAATGTGAAAATAAGTCCTATCAAAAATTTACACCAAATTCTTCCCATCTTTCCTAAAAAAGTCACAAGTAGTGCAGGGGACTGTGTACTTGCTGCCTGTGTATTATGACCAGCAACCTCAAAATCTCTCTAGTCCTCTAAAAGCTCTTTGAGTAAACAAAATTAACTTCCATCTGAGTTGACTTCCAACTTATCATCTGTGACTTCATTGTGAATTTGTGACATGTTTCAGAACATGTACCATAATTAAGATGAGGTTTCAGAAAGCAAAAACTGGAGGAAGACATGCCATGAAACACTGTCCAAACATCATTGACTACATCCTGCATGTAAAAAAAGATTTATTGCCCCTAGAAGAGAACACCTTTTGACCAGAGGATATTCCAGACTCTGCCTCACACTCTGGAGGAGTTAAAAAGAAGCTCAGTTCTGAAACTGTTAATTCCTCCTCTATATAACAAGCTTCCTTTTCCCAGTTGAAGCTGAGAGAAGAGAAGAGAAGCAATTCCATCTGATTCAATTTGAAGAGCAATAGCATATGCCAAAAGATTGGGATAGTATGAGAGATAGTTTGAGACCCTTGTTGAAAGAAGAACTATTATTAAAAATAACACAACATACTTAAATTAAAAGATTTCTTCCAAATTCTAAGTTGACAGAGAAAAGATTCCAAAATGCAGAGAGATTAGACAAGTATTTAAAAGACATAAGAATAACATCTCAAGTGACCTTGGGTAAATACAGTGTGCGGTACAGTGAAGATGGTCTAGCACTGGATGTATTATAAACCTTCCTTTTCCAGTACTAAAGATCAGGATTTGGGAGACTTTATCTAAGTTTAGTAGTGTATGTTACTGCATTACTGTGAGGGGGGGAAAGAGAAATGAGGAACAAGGGAGGGACCAGTAGGGGAACTCCACACCCACAGTTCATTGGAAAAAAATACTGTAAGAGAAGGCCCTATGCAAGTTGCTTGGCAAATAACATAGCAGCTGGCTTTCTTTGTTTAAATAAAAAGTTTTACTAATGTTGCATCAGATTTAGAATTTAAAGAGGATTTTTCAGTACTATGCTTTTATTCTGGTGAATGTATTGAAACACAAAAAGAGGAACTGCTCCAAATATTTATTCACTGTCCACTCAATTTTTTAGAAAAGAAAGATCTAAAAGCATATCTGGCAGCCTGTTTCTGTGCAGGAACACTCAAGTACTTGTCATCTGGCCTAAGCAAGCCAAAAAATGCTGAGTCCCTTCTACTTTTTATTCCTGCGAAGGATTAAATTCAGAGATTAACCATAATGTCTTTCAACCACAGGCTCACATATTCATGAATAACAACAAGAAAACCTAAATCAGTACTTGATATGAAATTTTATGCTGCATCTTCAAGAGCAGCATGTTAACAACTATAATAATACAAAGACAGGAGTCATTCAATAAGCTGATTCTGATATATGGCATATAAAGTTTTGGAGGGTTTTAGAAGGGTTTTTCTATTAGTTAGGTTTGGGAAAATAAGCTCAGTTTAGTTTTAGGTTGTTATTTTGAAAGATGATTAAGATTTCAGGCAATTTCAAAATTTTTCACAGTAAACTGTAGACTGCAAAATTTATGTTAAGAAAAATATTTCAAATATTTGCAATAGCAAGAAGAAATTCAACATCATTTTAAAATAAGGTATTAAACAAATATAATTTAGGTATAGTGCTGGAACCCTACTTTTGCTGTGATTAGCATCCAAAACTGATGAAGACTGTGAGCACCAGGAATAGGCTTTGACTGGATGATGAAGTACAGCAGAAGAGAAAATGAGCCTTGCTATGGTCCTGCTTTTTCAGTGGGTCAGGAGCCAGACCCACTCTGCAAGTCCATCACTGTAACCCAATTCTTTCCTGCTGTGTCCTGGAAAACTTCTGCAATGTACAAGTCACTTTACATCCCAAAGAGTCTTCCCACTGGCTGCAACAACTTGGTTTGGGAAAATGGGCACAGATTCAAGTCATGATTCATTTTTCAACCTTTTCTTGCACATGTGGCATGGAACTAATAAGCAGCTTGCAAGCCTTGTGATTGTCAGTAGCCCTCACGTAACCTGACTTCTAACAGTGACAGCAGGGACCACAGCAATGGGTACTCAGTGGCCTCATATAATAAGCAGAACTGTCTAAAAGTCTAAGAAATACAGAATTAAGGGAGTATTTTAGCCATTATTGAAGAAGCCAATTACTAGAAGTATGAAACTCCATGGAAAATAGTGTAATTGTTCACATTCTAGCTTCCTTTACATGCTTCTTAATGAAAAAAATTGTTAAAGGTTTGCAACATTTTTTTCCTAAAATTCAGAAGAGTAAGTAAAGGATAAAACTGTTGCTAAATATGCAGTTAAATTTTTATTCATATACCTAAGTGCAAATATCATCTATCTAAATCTGCAAATATTCCAGGAAATGCAACATGCATTTGAATCTTTAAGTTCTTATTTACCATAGACAAATTTTGAATTCATCATTTCAATTGCTGGCATGTGAAAACTGACCTATTCTACACACACAGTATATTGTGAAATATTTCTTTTTTAATCTTTTATTTTTGTTCTTTCTCAAGCAATTAAGACAGGTTGGAGAACTCAACACTGTTTTTCATAGATTCATTTTTAGCACTATCAACATTTTCATTTCAACTTTTAATTGCTCTATTATGCTATGGAAACAGTATAATTTTGTTTTTACATTATGTAAATGATAATAAAAAATTCAGAAATAAATACTCTCAATAGAAGAAAAAAATTAAATACATACATTCCTATTAACATTCTGATTTTGAAGAATCTGCATATCTCAGTGTAATGTGTGGTGATGAGAAGAAACACAGACCTGATTTTGAATGGGAACTGTTGGAAGTAGGGCATGGGCAATATAAATGCTTTCAAATTATTAATCCAATTACATTTACATAAATCAAAGTGAGATAAATGAAAACTAGAAACTTTGCAGATATTCACACAGATCATAAAAGGAATAAATGCATGTATTCTTTTCATGGTGCACTGGACATGGTTGAAAAAAAGTCAGTGGTCTGATTAGTAAGAACTTACACATAGTCACCAAAATAATTCAAACAGTATGTCTGGCTTTAAACACTTATATAGTTGTATAATTTCAGAAAATTTTACTGCATTAATGCTTTTTATATGCAGCTGTCTCTGACAGAACCTAATATATATATATATTGAGGTTATGTACATTTGAGAAAATTTCCATGGGCTAAACTGAAATGTTAGCACCTCAGCTGAAGTGCTGTGCCTGTTTGAAGTTTTGAGTTGCCCACAGTGAAGCAATCAGATTTTAAAGGTTTTCTATAATTAGATCCCAAGTTCTTAATTTTGTTTGAGCTGACATCAAGTTCCTTGTCATAAACACCAAATTCCCATTAGAAATAGGAATCAGAGTGGCTGGAATATGGTAATGGACTGAGCATTGAATCCATGTTTTAAAATCTGGATTCACCTCCCAGCATTCTTGCATTACCTTCAGCAAGTTTCTTCACAATCCTGCACCTCAATGTATTTTTTCCCAGTTGCTTTTGCTGTTACCATTATATATTCAAGGTAGAGACCATTTCATATAATGTGTTTGGGCACATCTACAGGGTGACACTACTCCAAATTCAAGCCTTTAGATGCTACTAGCAATAATCAGAATGTAAAAATAAAAGCTTAGGATGTTTTCTGAATGCCACTGTTTCCATCCTGAAATGTCTTGTACTGTGATTAGTACTATCCAATAAATCATTGTTGCAGAAAACTAAATATTGTTAATCCCTAATCAAAATATTTTTCCAATTGATTAACACAAAATTTACACAGGAAGCAATTTTAAATACTTACCAAATATTTACTTGCTTACTTACCATGATCTTATGAGCCATTATTAGAAATTAATGGTGTGAGCTCAACTGATATTAAAAAAGTTTTAAACATTTATGTTTTCTTTACGCTTTTTCCTAATAATGTCTTCATCAGCATTTCAGTGACTTTTTTGAGAGAAGGAAGGAGAGAACTGCATTTGCTTACCTAAATCTGCTAATATGATTATCCCTTCTGAATCAGTTGTCTTGGCATAATATTTTAAATCAGAGAACAGTCCTTTTTCAAACAAGAAACAAACTCCTCAAAGTGAGAGCTGAAATCTGTGTCTCTCATCTCATTTCCTGTCTTTCTGGTTTTTAATCAAAATATATGAAATCATTGCTTAAAATGGGTATTCAGTCACATGAATATTGTGGAACTGCTAGAATATAGATGTTTAGCAGTAGAAGAGAAGCATGACAGAGGTTAAATCCCACTGATCTCATTCCTTATTAGAGCCAATGAATCACATTCAGATGATATTCAAGGCATCTCACATAAAGACTATGAACCACATATAGCCCCCTACATGCTCCCCAGCAGTACAAATTTGGTATCCTATTATATAAATATCTAATTATTCTCCAAAGTGTTGAATGCTCATACAATTTCAGCAGAAACACAAGCACATAGTTCAGGGTGCAGCTGAAACAGCATTAGAGTGCTCTGCATGTGCCTTCCTATGTCTTAAGGACACCAAATAGAATACATCCTACTATAAATATATACACTCAAAGAGCAAGAAAAAGATTTCCCTCTTTTGATTAAATGTATTTCTGCTATTTGCATTATACAAACTCCAAAGCACTTTTAAATGTGAACACTCCTAATTAATACTGAGTAATCACAACTCCAAAACTGACAACAGTTAATATTTATTTCTTTAAGCAATCTAAATAATTTATCTCAAGCCAGTTTTAATGTTCCAGTTACCCTGCCTCTCTGAGGATAGGAAAGATATATGATCCTCATGAGGCAGATTTACCCGTTGTATGAAACAAGCCTGCATAAGGACTTCAGGGAAGACTGGCAGTGGTCTTTCAACATGTCTTGCTTTCACAAGAACTAAAGTTGATACTTGTGGTAGGTTGACATTGGCTGTACACCTGGCGCCCACCACTCTACCATTTCCCTCCTTAGCTGGGCAGGGGAGAGAAAATACAATGAAAGGCTCGTGAGTTGAGATAGGGACAGGGAGAGATCACTGACCAGTTACTGTCATGGGCAAAACAGGTGAGACATAGGGAAATTAGTTTAATTTATTACCCATCACCTCAGACTTGGGACAATGAGAAATGGAGCTATTCTTATACCTCCTTCTGGTTGAAGTTGCACAGATTTTTATCCCGTGCTTCTTGACAGTTATCCCAGAGGCTCTACCACTTTCACTGATGGCCTTGGCCTTGGCCAGTGGTGGCTTCATCTTGGAGCTGGCTGGCACTGATTTTGTTGGACATGGGAGAAACTTCTGGCAACTTCTCATAGAAGCCACCTCTGTAGCCCACCTGCTACCACAACCTGTCCACACAAACCAAATACACCAGTTTATTTATTATATTAGAGGAGCTAACACAGATTTTGTTCCTGCACAAGTATCAAACTGCTCTTTCCCACTGTGATGCACTAGCTTCACAGATGTGACAGTCTGAGAATGTGGTACTCCCATTTTTCCAAAAGAGATGGGCTTCTCAACAACACTGGGCATTTTTAACAATAGAGTGCCTCTAGGGAATACCCTAGGAATATACCTCAGAAAGGTATACCATCTTGCATAACAGAAGCTGCTTTCTACATGAAAGAATGTTACAACACCGTATCAAGTAAAAGATCAGAACTTCAGTTTCTTTATAGGAAAATGAAAGATAGCAAGTCAATGGCACTTTCATTTTCCTACGATGCTCCAGGTAACTCAAAATTTGCACTAGAAGAAAATATAGATAGATATAAATATTTCTTCTGCATGAAGCCACCCACTCAAATGATTAGAAAAAAACAAACATCACCAGCAGTAGTTGTGTAAATAAAGTGTAACAAGTATACTGTGAATAGGTTTGTACTGCATATTCCAGTTTATTTTTCTACTTGCAATTACAACATTACCAACTTTTTGTATTTAATGTGCCCTTAGTACCCAGCACTCTAGCTCAAGTTATTTCCTAAAAACTCTCTTGTAATTCACAAGGCTACACAAGGTCAGAAATTTCAGCTACTGAACCACTGCCATCTGAAGCTAGTTTTCCCACTATTAACATCTTCAGTTATCAGATTGCTTTTTACATGTTTCCATTTTCACTCAGTAAATGAAAATTATATGCATCTCTATTTTAATGAGGAAAAAAATTAGAAATTGAAGATCTCATGTCAGAAATCCAGTGGTTCAAATAAGACTGTTTTCCTTCCATCTCCCTACTCTTAATGTTTATTCCTCTTTTCCCCTGTGTTCATTAAACTGTCCTGTCCATAGTAATATGGATCAAAGTCCACTTAGAATTACAAAACCCAAATGCAAAATGATCTACAAAGAACTTCATAATGCTGTTTAATTTGCCCATCTTTAGGGAAAGTTGCCCAAGATACAGAGATGCCATTTGCATATCAGTTTTCCTAATGACTGAAACTCAGTTCTTAGATAAGTCCATCAGAAAGAATACTCATCAAGGCTAATTTAATCAGGTGTGTCTAAACAGTCTCCAGTCAATGGAGACAAGAATATTCACCAGCGAAGCCTAATCTGACTCCTGAGTTCCTGTGTGGAAGACAAATGCCCTCTCCTTGACTGAGTATAGATGGAGCTGATGGAGATCATCCTTACTGAGCTAATGTCAGCATTCACAAAGACCTCCTTCAGGTTTATCTGCTCACCTCTATTTTCCTTTTTTCAGGCTTTACCATCAGACGACAAAATTGCTGCCAAAACTCAGCCCCAAAGGACTTAAGGAATCTTTAAATAGTCTCCATACCTCCAGAGTGTATACATTTAGCCATTCTGAAATTCAGATGCATGGAAATGTCAAATTCCATACATCAAAATCTTGCTGCAGTGGAGTGTTCTAGATCAAAATCAAACTATAACTAAAAGCTTAAGATATAAACACAGAATTTACAAAGTAAACTAAAATCTGAGCATCTGGGAAAAATCATACGCACATTTTTTGTTGTGCAGGTGACAAGCACAGGACTTTATGGGATATTAACAGAGCATTATTAACATAATGTTATTGGACATTATGTGTATGTGTGCCACTAAAAATTAAGATGTGTGTGTGGGTATTGACCATATTCACCTATGCAAGTGCGCTCAAAAACACATTCAGTGACATGAAAACAGTGTCATTGCATATGTATTTATGACTTTAAGGTGGATTCCTGCATTTTTTAAATTTCTGAAACAACTAAAGAGTTGAGAAAGGAAGCTGATGCTGTGATGTTGATCATAGCCTCACCCTGGGCACCTGTACTGTGATACAGGAAGAGGCAGGGCCTTGACAACAAGCAGCAGTGTAATTTCTTTCCAGAACATAGTCTTTCTGATTGTGCAGGGACCAGGCACAGGGAACATATCAAAAATACAGGCAAGATGTGTAAAGTAAAAAGAAATCACAAAGAACAGACACTAACATCTATGTAATAAAAGATTACTCTCTAGGCTTCATTACTTCCTTGCTTCCTCTGATATTCAAGGACATCACAGACTCACAAAACATCAATATTCATAGCAACCCCACATGGGCAAGAAGTACTCTCCTCACTACAGACTGGGGACAAGAGGTAAGAGAGGATATGAATAGGGAGGAGGGAGTCTGATGCAGCCTGGAAGACAGCACTGAGAGGTTTGGCCACCTGACCAACCTGAGATGAGAACTGAGAAGCCAGAGCACATCTCCTCATTCAAATCCTGAAGACAGAACCAGGGACTCAGTCAAGCAAGTCTTGCAAGTTAAGGCCTGTAAGCACCAAGGGAAAAGACTCTAAATCCTGAGTGAAGCACCACCTTTCCACATTTTTCATGAATATTTCCATGAGTATTTCTTTCCACAGCCATAATTGTCAACTGAACTAGATTTTCCTATGGCACATCGAGAGGGAATTCCCCACAATTAGGAAGACTACATAAAATTTATTTTCCTTATTTGAATATATATAACATCTAATTTCCTGATTGCCATATGTCATATAACTATGTTCAACACCAAAATAGGAAAACATACCTGTTATAAACTGTTCTTTTCAAAACATACCACCAGCTAAAGAATGGTATTAAAGTTAATTTTAACATAGTCTGAAATAGGATAAGAATAAGGAGCACATTTCCCATGTTATGTATATTTTCAGATTTAAGATATTCAAAACTAAAATGCTTATATTTTCTAAATTTAAAAGCAACATGATTGGCAAATTATATTCTGGTCAAGACTGCTCATCAATCAAACATTTCAGGGTTTTCCTGGACATACAG
The DNA here is from genome assembly GCF_031753505.1 of Anomalospiza imberbis. Lineage (NCBI taxonomy): Eukaryota > Metazoa > Chordata > Aves > Passeriformes > Viduidae > Anomalospiza > Anomalospiza imberbis. The sequence goes on along the minus strand of NC_089683.1, from coordinate 81,266,173 downwards.
TGCTTTCACTGCAATGATTCAGGCAGAGTTAAATATATATTTTTACCTTGAACCAAACAGAGTTCTTAATAGTTGCTAGTGAAGGATTAATTTTAAATTCTTCTTTTAACTCATTTCTCATCTTCAGTCACATTTTCTCTGAACTTTAAGAATGAATGTAGGCTATTCAGTTTAAGGAAAACTGGCTGAATAAATCAACAGCATCACACACTTTGCATCAGACCAAATAATGATCCATGAAGTGTTATTTCTGAAGATTATTAGAAATGGAAAACTTCCATGTGTTCTTTTTTTGTAACTCATTCATCTATTCCTATACAAATTGAAGTTTCATTTATGATTTTTACGGTTTGGTTTACGCTTTCAAAAAATATTCAGGAGAAGCACACAAAAATTACCATGCCGTTAGGAATTTTAAAGTATAAATCTGCACTTTTAAACTACATTTTACCATTTCAATGCTTTCAAATAAAATAATAAGCAATTTTATTATTTATATCTAATATGTTTTTCAAAGAAACCAAAATAAAAAAATTCAAAAATTTGGGAATTACAACTGCACCAAAAATTTAAGGACCTGATCTCCCAAGAAAACCCAGACTCATAAAAATTACATCATTAATGCATTAAATTCCTGATTTCAAGGAGAATAAAAGCACAGGAATCTTTACATGATACTTTATTACATTGTGTATTCTGTTGGGCTTTTTGAGAACTCGGTAAAATTAATAATTTTCAGCTCAGAAAGACAAGGCACTATGTACCTTAGCTGGAAGCTATTTTATTTGTATATTATTTAAACATTTTCAAAAGAATATAACACTGGGTTTAGTTTCTGCCCTGGCAATTTTTTTCAGCTGCTTTATATGAAGTTTGCTGCTAATAACTAGATAGGATGTAAAACACTAAGGAACATCAAAAAGCAGTTCTGGGATAAATATCTTTCACTGCCAACACAGGAACTGAGTGTTTGTGCAAATCTAAGACAGAGTTTGGTTTGGTTTTCTTTAGCATCTGATGCTTTGTTGATGCTTTTAAACATAAACAGTTTCCATAATGCATTCAGTATATTAAATTACCAGTTTAGCTTTCAAGCAGAGTCTACTGTCACAAGTCTGTTCTACCTCCCATATGTTCCAAACTTTAAAGATTTTCCAAATATCTGGTTTGGTCCCAGTGCTATTCTATTGACAACAGGCCCAAACAAAATTTGTAAGGTAATGAAATTACAGGATATGTGACTTTGATCTGTTCTCTTCAGTGCACCACACAAACCAGACCCTGAAAAGTACATCTGAAGATAAACAGCTCGTGCTGTTGAAGCACTGTGCATTTTCAGCATTTCCTGTGCTCATACTCAGCCTTGAGTGGGCTATGTAGATAAATGAACACCGTGAAAAGCACAGATAGATCTGCTTGCGAGATGCTTAACACTGCCTGTGGGCTAAATGTTCATACAAGTCAAGACTCCACTGAGTATATATAAATTAAATATATCATTTGGAAAAACAATAAACACAGATGTTGCACAAACTTAGAGCTGATCTGAGTAAGTGCAGATCAAGCTGAGTAAAATCTTATAAAGTTACAGAACCTCCTGACACTGCAGCAGTGTCTGCAAACACCTGATTGCACCCAGTTTCCATGCCACATACATTATGCTACATGTTGTACAGTGAACTGAATGAAAACTTAGATGAAGGCAAATGCTGGTTTTTGCTGAAGTGGTGAGCAGTGACAGTCTACCTGGGTGAAACAATGCGGGAGAACCACCTCCCTTCCAGAAAACTGGCTACAGAGAAGTGATAAAGCCCTAAAAGCACAGGTACACCCATCCAACGAGAGGCACTTGGGTCATCCAAAGGACCTGCAAGAAACAGGGACAGCTACTTGTGTTCCCTCAAGCTGACTGGTTAGTGAGAGGGAACAACGTTCACACCCAACACTGCACCCTTCGCATCAGCTTCAGCAGATCATTTTCTAGTCTTTCTCAAGACAGTCAGCAGCAGGCAAGCACAGCTTCTGCATGAGTAAGGTGAATATGTTCTCCCCACAGAAAGCTTTATCTTAACCTGACTAGTTATGTTGGAAGGATCTACATTAAACAATCTGTTTAGTTTAAGATGTGATAAGGAGGCAGTTTGTGCGTAGTCTCAGTGTGGGAGACAGTTTCCTCAGACAAACTTACAACATTTCACATCAGTGGAAGCTGACGCCAACCAAATTCAGGCTAGAAATTTAATCACTGCAACACCACACTGAAATGCAGAGACTTTACCACTGCCTGACACCCTGAAATCAAAGCTAGCTGTTAAGGATGTGCTCTAACTCAGACATGCATTCATGGGCCTGACATAGCAACTGTTGTTGTGGTTTGTTTGCAACATTATAAAGGTTATCACTGAAGATCTTGGCTCTGCCTCTGGCCACAGAGCATTTAAGTCTATGATGCTATTCATTTTACTTTCACTTTGTCAGAAGAAAAGGTAAAATTAATCAGTCTGGATCTGAACTCAAGTCACCAGCCTAAACACATAAGGAGGGCTAAAAAGATAGAAGCTCTTCATTTTAAGAGATTTTGCTAGGACAGTTTTAAGTCTGTTCTACAATGTGAATGGTTTGTTTTGTTCAGTTGTTTTTTTTAAGAGGAAAATGGCTGTGTCCCTTTGAATGGCTCCATTCACAAGATGTGCATAGAAAGCAAAAAGATCCTCCTCCTCAAAAACATTTAATATACACTAATAAACACAAATGAAATTGATGGAAACTACAGATAAATTTGATTAAAAAAGAATTACAATAAATTCCCCATAGACTTGAGGAATGTGAAATAACAGTTACCTGGCTCCAGGTGGAAACAATTTCTGTTTCCTTTCTGCAATTTTTTCTGACATAGATCTATTATAATATAGAGTGAAATTATGGCCTATTTTTAAGTGATAAGGCATGGCAAAGATATCTTGGAAAATACTTCAAACAGGCTTTCTAACTGGATTCACTTGAAAATTCTCTTTGTTCGGTTTTATATTGAGGGTAAGATCATGGCAAGAGTGAAAGCAAGAATAACATAAGAGCATTTGTAGAAGGAAAGGAGTGTCATGAAAGAGCCCTTGAGTGCTCTCTGTGCCAGCTTTCCTCTTCCAACCTGAAAAATAAAATATTGGTGCTTTCATGTTCTCCTAATAGTACTTTTCTTGTCTAGAGCATTTGCTGATAGCAAGCTTCCAAACTCTTTATTCTCTCCAACAGTTTTTTTGGAAATGACTTTCTGAAATGATCCTACTTAAACAAATAAAAAACAGCCATCTTCTCAGGACTAGAAATCACTGGATACACATGACATTGTAAGCAAATAGAGACAGGAAAAAGATTGTGAGTAATCCATCAGGTAAAGCATTCAACAAAACCACAAGAACAGAGCCATGAGGAATGTTACTGTGCTGGTTTTGGCTGGAGTACAGTTGCTTTTCTTCACAGTGGCTCGCATGGGGCTGTGTTTTGGATTTGTGCTGAACGTGGTGATAATATAGAGATGCTTTTGCTATTGCTGAGCAGGGCTTACACAGAGCCAAGGCCTTTGCTGCTTTTCCTACAGCCACACTGGTGAGGAGGTTGGGAGTACATGGGAAGTTAGGAAGAGACACAGCTGGGACAGGTGACCCAAAATGACCAAAGGAATATTCCAGACCATATGACATCATGCTCAGGATAAAAAGGGAAGAGGAGGATGAAGAAGGAAGAAGGGGAACATCTCAGTGATGCCATTTGTCCTCCCAAGTCAGTGTTATCTGTGATGGGGCCCTGCTCCCCTGGAGATGGCTGAACACCTGCCTGCCCAATGGGAAGTGGTGAAATAATTCCTTGGTTTTTTTGCTTGTATGCGTGACTTTTGCTTTCCTTATTAAACTGTCTTTATCTCAACCCAAGAATTTCTCATTTTTACCCTTCCCATTTTCTCCCCACTCTCACTGGTGGGGGAAAGAAAGAGTGGCTGCCTGGGGCTTGGCTGCTGGCTGGGTCTAAGCCGTGACAGTGGCTCAGTGAAAGCCTCAGGCATGGACATATGAAGAGAAGGAACTACTCTTCCTTCCAGTATTCTCCTGTACTCTAAACATTTACAGCCACAGCTTTTCTTAAGCCAAGCATGCTTTCACTCATTTACTAATTCTCCAGAGAACACTGCCAGGAATTTGCGTGATGTTTCAATACACACAGTGGCCTGTGGCAAGGATTTCCACTGATTAACAACACATGACGTAGAGAACTGGCTGTTCCATTTTGCTTTGCATTTATCACCCACAAATTTAAGCATGAATCCTTTACCAACATTCAATAGCTGTAACACTCTTAGGAAGGATAAACACCACTGAAGTCTAATGTCCTACTCTGTCCTCATCTAGTTTTGGCCAAAATAGACAAGTAATAGCAAAACAATCTGAATCGCTCATCCAAAATGCCTCCTGCAGGATCCCTGAGAAATCATCCCTTTGCCTAGGGTTTCCCACCTTCCTCTAGAAGAGGTATCATGAGCTCCAGCAGTCACAGGCATCCCACCAGGACCCAGACAGCTCTTTCAGGGACACTTTTGTCACCTACCAAGGAAGTATCACCCTTCCTGTGATAATCATAACCTCTTTCTCAGAGATAAATCCAGCGAATGAGTGTTTGTAATAGCTTGCCTTGCTCTAATAAAACAGTTACACCATAAGTACATTAAAGAGTGGCGGCCTCCTTTATTGCCACATGGATCAGAAAGACAAAATCTGTACCCACTGACAGATCGTGCTATTGCCAAGTTTGAATGCTGTGCTGTTATTTATTTAACTTTGGTCCTTGCAAAGTACAGATAGACAATTCTGGTTACACATATCTTTTACTGGGTTAGGGAAAATTAGAAGCAGATGGTAGCAATACTAAGTGTACCTGTAGAAAACGAACACTCTGTTCTAAGGGTCTGGTTTAGAGCTATCTGAAATCGAGAGGAGCTTTCACCAGGAGTCTGAAGGGGTACCAAACCATGCTGTGAGCACTTGGTGACAGTGTCCAAAGCATCCAGCCATGGGTGAATGGCCTGGTGCTCCCCTTAGCACACAGAGCACACATCCACCTGGGTAATGTGCCCTGTGCACTTGCACTAATGGCAGGCAGGAAGAGAAGGGACACACCCACACCTGTGCATCTTTGGTGTCTGAGTGGGTTGTGTTTCTCAGGAGGGAGTGTGCTGATGAATTGAGCAAGTGTAAACCACAGACAGGACTCTTCACCCTTCACAGAAATCAGCATCCCTGCAGGTGTGGAGCTGGAGAACAATTTTGCAAATACAGTGAGAAGAAAACACATGAGGTGGCTCCCCAGCTTTTGAGTGACACTGACAAACTTCCACAGCTACAGAGCCCAAAACAAATAGACTTAAATAACTGTCCTGGTAACATTTCAGCAAAAGACTCCGTAAGTTTTTTTAATGATTCCACTTATTAAAGTCACTTTGGCAGTCTTCCTTTATTCCCCAGTTAAACCCAACTTCTCATTTTCTGTCAGCAAAGTGAGACAGACCTTAATAAAAGAGAAATGTTCACAAAGTGCTACATTTCCATCCATCAGAAAGCAAAAGCACAGATAAGGTATGAGTCCCACTAAATCAAGACCTACAATTAAAGTAACTGTTGTCTGCAGTCCATAGCCAATTTGTGTTTACATGGCATTTTTATCCACCTTGTCACCTCATCAGCTTTCAGAACATACATTTCAGAGAATTCATTGCATAGTTATATTATGCTTTCTCCTCAATTATTTCCCTTAGATAGCATTAATATGTCATATTATAAAGATCCCATTTGTTTTTTTCTGGCTAATAACTAAGTAAAAATTCTTTATGTAACCTAACATATTCATGCTTAAAAACATTTTGATGGCATCTAGAAAGATTCCAGAAATTAATTTGAAAACAATTCTCTGAGTTGCATGCTGCCTTTATGATTTTGCGAGAATTTACAATCAATTTTAATTAACATTTGCACTTAAAATGTTATGTATCATAATGCAATCTCAATCTATTATAAATCATTAAAATTATTGAAGGAAGACAAGATACTATTTTTTTTTCACTTCATCTAGGAGGGTTCATTATTAGTATAGATACATATACTGTCCATTCAAAGATGGGAAAATTGATGAAAAGTAATTAATAGTACAAATTAAGTTTTGCTATCACCCTGAGATGAAATAACTATCACTTGATGCTAATTAGCTGGCAAGTATCAGGAAAGACTGTCTGACAAGGGCATTCAGGAAAAAAGTACCAAGTTCTTTTAAGTACAATCATTCAATTTTTATGTGCTGCATGCTTCGTGCTCCCCTAGACAAGATGTCTGCATGGTGGATGAGTGGATGTTTCTCTCCCCCTCAGCAGAAGATAAAGAAGGGCCGAAGAGTACGTGCAATGCCAATCTCTTTTCTACGTCAAATTCAGCCAGCTATGAGCATAATTCTCAATATAAAGTAGTGATGATGCAAATCATAGTCTGGGTTTTGTTTCTTCTTCCTCTCAGAGATATGACCTATATGTCAGGCTGAATTCTGGGTATCTTCTCCATATGCTAAATTATACAAATCATTGCATTTTCTTTGAGCTTCCTGACATACATTTACAACTACAGAAAAAAAAAGGTGCTCCCTTCCTCTTCCCCCACCTCCCCTCAAAAAAAATAAGGCAGGCTGCGAGGAGCAGTGGCTCTCATTATTTCTATGCATGATCTAAGGGACAGCAGCCAACATGGCAGGAGGATGTTCTGGGCTCTCCCTACAAGGAAGGGAACAAAAGCAAGACACTGGTTCAAAGATTTTTCAGACCTTTCTAATCCTTAAAGGAACTGTAGGATTCAACCCTATAAAAAAAAGCAGCTGAGTTTGGCAGAAGGGGTAAGAAATGATGCACCATACCTTTTGGTTGAATGTGCCACAGCTGCTTTGCAGTACGTATGGATGAACTGGGCAAATATATGGACAGTTTCTTCAGTAATTTACTTAAATAAAATAGAGAATTGGTATAAATGCTAGAAGAGGAAAGAAAACTCTTGCTCTATTTCTTGGCCACTTCCTTCCCCCTATAATCCCATATTCCCAAAACTCTGAGGGTACAAAGGCAGCCAGTGCAGCTGACAGGACAAAGCTGAGGGGTAATGGTATCTGCTGAACTTCAAGAGCAAAAGCCAAGAGCAAACACAGGCAACGCCGTCTCAAAATCTCCTACAGACAGGAGGCAAAAAGCCACATTTCCTACAGGATCCTTCCTTGTTTATGTCTAGGAGTTTGTCTGACACCAAAGGCTACTACCTTCTCAGTCACTTTTAGAATGTTATGTGTCTTCCTCTTTTTCCACTCATGTATTTTTTTTTTATTTTTCAATAAATTACATATGTTGGTAATAGAAAACACAAGCTACACAATGTGGATTCCCAACTCTTTGGAATTAATTAGTACTTCACTGAAGGGCCATTTAAGAAAAATGGACTTTTATTACTATGACTAATCAGAGCAATGCTGTTTGCAGCAAGGGTATATTGTGGATGCCTCAAAACTGCTTTTGCAATATAGAAGAAAAATTGGCAGAAAAAGGCATATATTGGCTTGCATCCATGCTGTTCCAGGTTGGTTATATTTACACTGCTCTGTAGAAAGCAGGCCCCAGTGGATATGTGGAAAATTTGTCAATATATCTGTGTTCAGCAGCCAGAGTTTCCTCTAAAAGAGAACAAGTTGTTTTTGTGCCAAGAGGAGGCCAGAAGACAACTACCACTGGACAATCACAGAGCTGGGGCCATGGTGCAAAACAGAGATTGAGCCAAAATGAGAGCGTAAACATATCCAACAAAATGCATGTCACACACTCACATGTGTAAATCACTTCAGGAGATTTTGGAAGGACATCAATAACATCAAAAATAATTTGTAACCTAATCACTGTGTGGGCATTTACCACTACAGCACACAGCACTCAGGGTCATGGTAAGAGAATTAGTAAGATATGAAGATTTTCCATCTGCTTTCATTTTGCTTACTTTCTACAACAGCAATACTTGGTGCACACTGAGTTTTGCCGTGCTCTCTCCATGTGCATATGCAGTTCTGTGGGTCTTAAATGCACAGGTAGAAAAGAAAACCAACAGAAATCATTGAGACAACAATATACAGCAGGAATATGAACAGCATCACATTATGCAAAGCTGCTACTTATTTTTTGGTTGCTTTTAAATCAGCAGTATTTCACTGTGCCTCTTTTTAATTAATATTTTTCCATAACAGGTTTTATTTGTTGCAATTTAAATTATTTAATTCTTTACAATATTTAAGATATTTTATACAACACAAATGTATGAGTCCCTGCTCTTTGTTTAAATTCAGAGAATTTAATAATCAGTCTAGCAGTGAACAAGATTGCACTCACAAAGTAAACCAGAAAGAATTCTGTTCTCACTGGACCACTATTTAAACTGATGTTTATTTTGGCACTGGTAGTTATGGTATGTCTCTGTTAACATAACTGTGATCAATAAATGGACAACAAAATTTTCTTGCAGGAGCCATCCATCTGTTACTTGCTGTTAAGGTATTGATTTGCATTCTGTATGTGCAGCCACATTACCACACACTATACATAATACAAGGATGCAATTACTGAAACTAGGAGCTCAATCTTCATTTGTCTCATAGGTGGGGCAAATAAAAATAATGGACTAGTGACATTCATACAGAAGCAATATTATTACTTCCATCTCTCCATTTTGATGCCAAGGAAAATACATCCACATAAAGCAAACCTCGCAGTATCTTGAGAACAACAAAAGGTTTCAAAAGTTATGGTATTGCAATACCTCCCCTTTCAGAAAGATGATTAGACAATCTTAATAGGAAGTTCAGAGTTTCAACAACAACAAAAAATCCTCTGCCTCATTTAATGAGATCGTTTAATGAAGAGCGCTCAATTACAGTTTTATGAAGACTTCCTCACGTCCCTCTAATTGCTCTTTCCCATTCTAATTAACCTCTTGAATGCCAATCTAGCTTTCTTTCTGGCATGCCCATTACTGTGCCTTTTAAGTGCGATCCAGTTGCTCACAGCAATAGCAGGAGGTACGGCACCCCCGCTCTGCACTGCACACGATCCCCCCGATGAGCACCCTGCAGGTGGCACCTGCACGGGGCAGCCTCCCCTCTGCTGAGCCACCACATGCACACACCGTTTTGCCAACGACTATGTGCTTTGCCCTCTGGTCCCAGCAGACCTTTGTGACTGAACTATTAAATGGAAAGTTTAAAAATTCATCAAATTAATTAACGTATTTTAGAAATCTATTAGTAACTGGAAGATTCACCAAAGATTATGCACTTTTTCTCTTTCCGACAATGAACGGAAAGTCCTTTCTGATTGACTGAATGCTGATCATGTCTGCAGCCTCTTGCCACTACAAAAGATGACTCTTACTCCAAGCTGCCTTTCAGGGATTTTGGCCAATATTTCTGAGGAAGTAGTGCAAATTATTCCATAGTGGGGAGACAGGATGTATTTTAAAAAGAAGCCAAATATTTTTTGGTAAATAGGATAAAACTAGTAATGCTGAGAGAGAAGTCAGCAAATCTAGATAATTTACAGAATAACAATAATAAAGCATTTGTTAATTTTTTTTTCTTCTTTCCAAGATAAACTACTATAAGTTTAAACTGCTACTCCACAACACTGTCTTTTTTTGCAAAACAAGAAAGAAATCATTGCAGCCGACATGAAAATTATATGCAGTATATCTGTTTCTTTAGTCCCCACTTGAGGCAGGGCAAATATGGCACAGACATAAGAAAATAATTTAGTAAAGGAAACTTGTCTCATAACAGACAGCAACTAAAACATTTGCACTATAAAGAGCAAATTGCCATAAGCAATCCTGTATTAAGCTACATAAAACCAAGGAGAAGAATAAAGACTGAAAATTCAGAAATATCTGCATAGGCAGAGGAGAGAAGTAGTGTGGGAGATGTAAACAATCTTATTGCAAGTTTAGCTCTTCACATGCCTTCTCTGTTTCTTGTCAAGTGCTCCCATAGCAGGAAGATCTCTGTACTCATAAACACACCCCTGGCTGTAGCTTATCTTCTTGTCATTCAGACTTTCTTGAACTGAGAGTTACATTTCTCTAGAAGAAAGTTTACAGGCCACCATATCTCCCTCACATTATCTACCATTTGTGAACAGCTATTTTTTGTAAGAGCATATTATTAGTAGGATACAAAACCAAAGAAAGTAAAAAAGATTGCTGAAAAACACAGTGATTTCCTGAAACCTCATTTAAAAACTCAATGTCTTTTAAATAATCTTCGAAACAGGGTGGAGTCTTAGCTGTAAGTTAACCAGAAACAAGCATTAGGCTTCAACCCCATGTGTCAGTCAATCCTGGGAAGATCAACTTTCTCAAATACTGCTTTCAGCGCACCAGAGTTTGACTGCATTTAGAGTATTATTGCCATAATTAATCAATAAACCAGTTTCCTGAAACAGCACTCTAACTGCTTATTTTATGTTCTTGTTTACCCCTTACATGCACATTTCTCGTATGGGAAGCCTCACTGAGCCCCTCCTCACAAAGCAAGTTTGTTTTCAAAATCAGCCTCTATCAAATAATGTTCTTGCACCTCTTATGTATAAATGAAGATGTCAATGGTGTCTGCATCCAGTGTCTACTCCCATAATCTTTTTATAAATAAACCACTGTTAGACCACACCTCTGGCAGTCAGTAACTCTTCCAAGCATGGCTGTCAGTGGATGTGGCACTGGCTGCACTGACAGGAAGCACACCACGGACACAAACAGTGGACTGGAAGTAGCGGTGGCTTATTTTACACCCCCAGGTATTTGGATGGTTGGAGAGACAGAACCAGGCAAAAAGCAGTGCCTAACAGCAGTGCAGAGGCTACAGGGAACTGGGAATACAACAAAAGGACAAATGCAACTGTACAAAGATAGCACCTGCTTGAACGTATCTGCATCTCTCAGACTTTAACATTTAAAGGGAGAATATTTCTCAAAAACTTGCTGCCACTAAGACTGAGAGAACCTGCATATCAGAGAGCTTCAGAGCCCTCAGTCATATGATCAGTTTTTTCCAACTGAATTAGAATTCTCCTGGACACATAGCTCAGGATAAGTTGTGAAGAAACCCACTCCCGCTCCTCCCAACTTTTATTTTCTAGGCCATGCTGAATGCTATGGACAAATAAAATCAGTTTAAATGCCCAAAAATGCCTCCCAAGGCTAGACTTCACAGAAACAGCTTTCACTTTATTCCCTCAAAATAGAAGCTAACAGCATATGGGCATTTTTTAATATAGGGAATAATGATACAGACTCAAAAATGGACTGATGTCACAGGTCCCACACGAACAAATTACAGCGGCTAGCAGGAAGCAAGTATACTATGTAGGCATAGAAAATTTTTTATCTCATAATATCTTTAGCATAATGCATAGAATATTAATTTGTTTCTGCTAGAAAATGGCTTCATTTAAATCCAGACCAACTATTTATGTGACCATGTCCATCTTTCCCATGACTCCTAGCATTTCTAACAGCTCCTGATTTGCTTCTTTAAATAGATTTGTTTTAAAGCTTTAGTAATTTCAAAGAATCACTGTATATAATAAGAATCACTGTATATATATAAATAACTGACTTCTGTGACATATATTTACACCTGAGTGATGAATCAAGTTCCCTTTGAGAAGAGAGGGCTTAGGTATATCATAACTTTATTGTAACTGGTTATTATTCTAATGCTTTCAATGCTCTGAGATTCTCAGTAATAGATGCAACTCCCAGCGGAGTTTTGCTGTTTTCTCTTACCATAATTTAAGAATCCTATATAAAAATATAATTTATTTTTCTGACACAGAAATAAACAGGCTGATCTCAGTACATCAAAAAATCATCTCTATTTAGTGCTGTGATCAAGGAGTCAATATGTCACGGCTACCTTTTAGGAAACCTATTGTCTCTTGAGTGAGACACAAACCATGATCATTCTAAACCCAAAAGAATATGGGGGTTTTGAGCCTGTTTTTAAAGCTCGGAAGATATCTATATATTGACGCTTACATTAATGAGTACAAACCCGAATCTTTTCAGAGACTTCAAAAAAAAGCTTCTGCTTTGTTTCTTTCATGCGAAGTTAGGATAGAAAGATATGAATCTTGCGCAAAGTTTGACAGTGAATGTATTTAACTTCACATAAATATAGCACCTGATTTTAAGTGTGCAGCTTCATAGCTCAGCAAGATTGCTTTGTTCTTAGTGACACTGGAAAACAATGGATAATATGTCACACTGTACCAAAACTTTCAGGTTTCAGTTTAAAGACAGTGCTCTGCCAGCTTCTGAAGTACATTAGAACAATCCACAGAGGTATTTGAAGAAGGAAATAAGGAAAACTAGAATGAAACTGGGCAAATAGCACATAGAGCCAAAAATGGTCATGCCAAACCATTAGGATGATCAGCTTCTGGTATCTCCTTTGTACTGCAGATGTAGACTGGAGTGAATGCCCATCCATATATTATGTCTCTCAGTCATGAACTTGGGTAGAGGACATTTTAAAAATTAAGAAAGTTTCAGGAAAACCTTATAAAACATCCTTTAAGACTTTTTATAACCTCCCCCAGTACAAACCAGATGCCATTCACCTGCTATCCTGGTGTAAAAAACTTGGTGGATAGCATGCAAGCCTCACCAGAAAGTTTGGGTGCTTGATCACAGTGTCATTCTAAGACAGAAGGAAGTATGAAAGCTATTTTTTCCTCCAATCCTAAAATGTCAGCAGAATTTATTCCTATTTTTTCCTCCAATCCTAAAATGTGAGCAGAATTTATGAAGGAAACATTACTTAATAAAGGAAGACTTGTTTCTTCTCAAACTTTTATGAATGGCATTGCAAAACACATTTAGCATCCAACTGTGAACAACGAGTTCAAAGTTAAATAACCATAGTGCGTGGCACAATTTACACTTGCAAAGCCTTCAAGTCCTTCCAGACCATCAGCATTGCAGAAAGGATCCTAATCTGTAATTTCAGAAACTAATTTGAAGTAATTCACAGGTGTTTGGGTCAAATCTGAGTTGGTTTGGTGTGAATTTCGCCCCGTAGGCCCCTGGTGGGGGCCTTGCTTCTCCAGGTGGGACAGCAGATTCTCCGGGCACCCAGGGAGCTGTGCTCTCAGAAGAAAAGGTACCACAGCAAAAAACACCACCTCCAGTAACTCCCTGCTGCCCTTAGGTCTCTCCCAAAATCATAGAAAAGGGAGTTTACATTTTGTCCAGCTCCCATTTCCAGAGAGATCAGCGTTCTCATCTGCCACAACTTTGGCATGCATCAAACCTACACTACTCAGTCCCTTAAAAGATGCTCTTGACAAACTGAATTCATTACTTGAGAAGTGACCTGACTGAAACTGAAGCATTTTGTTTAAATTTTCCCACAATAAATCAAAATATTTCAGCAAAAGCAGATGGATTCTCATGTGATAATTTGATTTTAATGGAATTTCCTTTTTCATTGTAGATATACTGGCATAGAATGTTGCAAATAAATTTCACAATCACTGGAAGTACAAAAACTGCCTGGATAATTCACTTGATTACTCTTATTTTAAGAAACAATACTGAGAAATGGGAACTCAAGTCTAAAAATTAACAATGTAAGAAAAAAACAAAAATATTTTTCAATAATGCAAATACGAGGTAATGAATACATGCAACTAAAAGAAATCAAAACTGCTACCCCAGCAACACATGTTGTATTTCAGAGAGAGGGCTCAGGTTAAGCTTGGTTTCAAAATTCTGCTCTATCATGAGCCTACATAAGGGCTAAAAGTAAGATATCAATAGACAGCACCATTTCTCCTAATTCAACCACAAGAAACAGAGAAATAGGGTGGCAGCCCTGACTGTGATCTTGCCAAGATTTATCCAGAGCCTCTTGGGGACATTGAGAGTTTCCCTGATCCTCCCAATAATTAAAAAATTAATAGAATAGAATAGAATAGAATAGAATAGAATAGAATAGAATAGAAACAACAACAACAACCAAACAAAAAAACCACTAAAAAAACCCCAAATAAGTGGCATGGGTAACATCAACTTAAGACACAGTAATTTTCAAGCCTGCAACAGAGGTGCAGGTATTTTGTGTAAAGCTCATATGTTAGCACCTTAGGCATCTTCTGGCATATCTTCTTTTTCACTCATGTTTTGTCTGAAGTAAATTCTATTTAATCTTGTCATAGAAATAACAGGAATTCAAAGCATAATAGTTATTTGTAAGTACTTTTGGTAGCACTAAATTCGAGAAGCTTTTCTCTGGGACATGGCTTTTCCTTGAGGCACCTATTGGCAGAAGGGAAAGCAAATGGCAAGCATACCTGCAGGCTCTTCATGCAGGGTGCTGGCAGGAATTCTGCTACCAACCCAGCTGACTACAACAGCTCCCAAGACGAGGTGCACCTTTCTTTGCAATACTTGCTTGCAATTTTGTTCCCCTGCCAACTTGTTAAAAACCATCCAGAGCTAATCAAACTTTTTTGTTGGTTTTTGGCTGCTTCCTTATCAAAACTTTACAAAACTTTAATTTCAGCCTCATGAGCCCTGCAGCTGTAAATTAATTGAATAAAATTTACAAACATTATGCGCTGATAAAGTACTTCCAAGACTTTTCCCTATTCAGTTGACTTAGCTGCTTGGCATGACAGTTTTGCTTGACATGAGTTCAGAGCCTCTGGAAACCTTCCTAATCCCACTCTTCAGGCCTTGTGCCTATTCATAGAACCATGCTAACCTAACTCCAGAAAATTAATAAATCTCAAATGGTTTTAAGCCCTCAGAAACATCCCTTGATACACATTCCACCTTCTTTATATTGCAGGCATCTTGTTGCACAGAGTAACTCTTACTTGAAAGACCTAAGAAAAAACCAGTCTAGTCCCCAAAGTTATTAACATTTAATGCAATATCTCATTTAAGATTATTGTGAGTTGAAGCATAATTGCATTTACTACAGTCATTCTGACGTCATCTGTTTATGTTTCAGTGCAATATTTCTGTATCAGTGTTCAAACTAAATATTTTCAATGGAATCACTGAATGATTTTTTTAATACTAAAGAAGAAAAAATCTATTTTGTCCATATAGCAATCCATAAAGACCCTCATCCTCACCATTTCAGCTAAGATTTTTGATTAGACCACAAAGTACAACTTTTTTGAGACACAGCAAGCTGGTAGCAAATTAAGATGATTTCTTACATTTTATGCCAAAGTAGGAGTAAAAATTATGCATATTGTATGAAATATCTGGCTGCATGGTAAAGGAGTTCTCTTATATTTTTATCTATTTAGTGGTTTGAAAATAACCGTTAGGCAGTAATCTCTAGGGACTACAATAGCCTTTCTGCTTAAAATGAAAATGATAGTCCAGGCAACATCTCTGAGTCATACTTAGTAGAGCTCACAAGCGAAGCACATGGAAGTAAATATCCAGGCTGTAAATAAGTTGTTACATCAAGGCATGAATTAAAATGAAAGTCCATATTGACCTAAATTATAAATGTAAATAGCTCAATGACGTTTTGATGGGAATTAATTAATCCAAATAACTTTATCTCACACTAAGATTCTTTCATTTCTATTTGTGTGGGGAATTAACTACAAAAACACGATGCTAATGCAATGCCAAAACCCAGAAGTACTACTCGTTAAAGTAGCCAAAAGATTGTGAAAAGTATTGGGTGCTTAAGGAAGGGAGGACCAGCTGTTCCCAAAACTGATATACTGAAAGAAAGTTTCATAAAACCTTCATGCATGCAGCAAAAGAATGTGATTCAAAACGAAGTCCATAACATAAATAAAATATTGGAATCTAGCCAGCCATGTAAGAGATGGAGCGAATACAAAATGTTGCTCATGTTTTGGCAGACTAATCATTTTAACAGAATCAGATCATTTGCATCAGACCCCTAAATCCACAGATGTGATGATGTCATGAAACTCTGAGAAAAACGTGCAAATATATTTTAGAAGTCAGATCAGAGCTATTGAATGACACAAAGAAACATGAAAGAACAATGCTTTTTTAGCTCATCTTACTTATAATTCAGTCAAGCACTACAACTAGCTAACACTTCATGGGCAGTATTTAAGCAATAAAAACCAAAACAAATTGAGGCCAAAAGAAAAAGCATTTTCAAAGGCATCCTTCCAGTGCCCTTTTCCCAAATCAGGAAAACAGAATTCAGGCACATTACTTCCATTTTTCCCTTGAAAAGCTGCCACGTGAATCAGTTCTGCTGTTAAAACCCAGTATTTGAAATGCCTTAGACTAATTTTAGGAAGGAAAAAAAAATATTCGACTATACACTTTGAGCAATTGTTATAATAACACCCTTAGTGGAACTGACCACATGGGACACACTTCCAAGACTTTTCCCTATTCAGTTGACTTAGTTGCTTGGCATGACAGTTTTGCTTGAAATGAGTGTGTCACTGAACAAGGGACACCAGTGCCAGGGAAAAATATTGCACCAGTGTTACTCAGCTGATCCCTGGAAAGATAAAGCAAGCCTCACCAAACAAGGAGAAGAGAACAAGAAAAAATAATTGAAAATAGGGGAATTTTCAAAATCCAATATTATGTTGACTTGCTGTACAAAATTTTTAGCTGTTCCTTCTAGTTAGAAAAATATTAATCATGTGCCTAGTATGTAATTTATACAGTTCTAATCTTTATCCATCATGACACACTCAAGGAGCTAAATCCATCTTAGCCAACACATACTTCATTAAGGAAGCCAAAATACAAGGGTCTGCCTGTTGATAGTCATAGGGGGAAATGTTAGGTAATCCCATAAGTTTTTGCCTTTAATATTATTTATTTAATATTATTGCAATTTCTAAAAGTATAACCTTGAAGGGATGAAGGCATTTTATACAAAGACTATCAGTATTGTAGGCATTACACTGCTGGGAGCCAGGGTAATCTAGGTAATGGTAAATCCTAAAACCTGGTATGAATTATATCTGGAGCACAGTGAGGACTCACAAGCAGTAAAACAGGTTTTTAAAAGCTAATGTTTTTGAGCTTGTATTTTGCTTTGAACCAATCATTTAACAAGGGTTCTGCTCCATTGCATATCATCTCAGCATCATTTGAAGAGCAATCTTTTTCATTCTCTCATCACCCAGGCACCCAATCTTAATTCTTCACACCAACGTTTTGATATCAAGAAATCAGGCAAGTTAATGTAAGAGTTGAACTGAAGAGCAGGAATTCTATTGTCACTTCAATGTGAGTACTGGGGAAAATATTGAGGCAGGCTATATATTTTATGTATCATCTCCTTACAAGTCACTTGACTTATACTGAAAAATCCTGCCAAACCAATTTCTTACACCTAATATCATGGCCTGTATACCATGTTACATTAGCTGGTCGGCAGGTTCTGCTGCTCATTTATCAAGATGTTTAGGAATTAAGGGATGAATCTCCTTCTGCTTTACTACTAGTGATACTGATAAGCTCTGAATATGCTGGAAGAAAGGAGTTCCAAACCAGATAAATTATATGGTCGCTTCAATACACATAAATAAATAGCAGAAAGGACTGCGAGCCTAACAATTCATGAAGCCTGTGAGAGACACAGAAGACTTCTGCTATGTACAATTAAAAGCTAATATATTCATGGTACGGGCTTGTTTTTTTGGTTTTTTTTTTATGGAGACTTTTTAAAAAATATAGTGATAATCCAATATAATTAACATGAAACTCATGGCAACACTAAAGCTCACAAAATAGACAGATTTATGAAATAAGCAACAGATATTCCCCTTCATCAGAATAAATTAGCTTTTAAGAAATGTGATTTAAAAGTTGAATAGTAGAACTTATAAGGTACATGGTTTTGCCTTTTATGAAAAATCTCAGACCATAATAATTGTATTTTCTCAATTCATGTTCTTTTCTAAGTTTTCTCAGTTTTTTTATCATCACTGTTTGTTATAGACAACATAGGATTGCCCCTTTGCAAAAGAGTGACAATTTGAAGGATTCTGCCATAGGTATCAAGCTTTTCTGGCAGAGAAGATCTGCTTTTTATTTTCTCCTAGTTTCTTTCTATTCACAACATGTGCACAAGCTGAAATAACATAATGAGGATGCTGCAACAGTTGCCAAACCACGCAAGGACAATTCCAATAGCAGCCCAGATGAAATCACTTTGTCCAGGCAGGTGGTCAGAAACTACTCTTTCAGCTTGTGATATTTCATTCCAACTCAGCAAAGTGCCTTCCTGCACCATTTGCACTACCTTCACCTGTCCCTGTGTCAAAGATATGTCCCAGTAGGAACACTAACTCGAAACAGCAGGCGTTTTCCTTTCTCCCTGTTCCAGTTTTGCTCCCTTGTTCTGAGGACAGAATGTATAATGTAGTGCTAAAATGACACATCTAAAAATTATTTCAGAAGATAATGATGCAGTTGTACAGCTGAGACCTTGCTCTTCAAGTACAGTCTTAAATGTGAAAAGCCAAATGAGCTAGAAAGATAATCACCTTGTATTGCTCTGAGGGAAGACTAAGAGAGGAGCTGGTGAGCCAGGAGCACGTGTAGACACAGGCATTCTGCTAGAAAATGAGTAGTGATGGCTGCATAACTCATGGGTATGAATCTGAAAGCTTTTCAGATGATCAGAAAGTGAGCACTGCACTGATAAGAGTGCAAAATTTCATCTAATGATGGACAGTTTCTCTCTAAATTATTTTGAGGCCAATGCACCAAAATTCCTATATTTCAATGGATGCCTATGGAGGCATTTCCCAGATGAAATTGAGACTTGAACCATTTATGTCACATAAGTACGAAAGAGGTAAAATTACACTGAACATGAAGACTAGGTTAAAAAAATAAAGAAAATAAATTAGGATGGGTTATTTTTTAGCTGTCTTAAGGGAAGAACATATAAAAGAGAAAACAGATAAATACACTTAAAGCAGCACTGTAAGTGCTCAATGCTTCCAGTCATGCCACTCAATCTGTGCTCTGATCTTTAGAGGGTGAGTACCAATTCCCCAGCTTCACCTCTGCACCATTAGAAATTATGCTGCAGGTATCTAGTATGTGTTTTGGTCACCATCTCTTGGCCATCCAAACATCACAAAGAGATCTGGCCTTCAAAGAGTGAAAAAATAACAACCACTCCAGATTTTAAAATACCTTATCATTGAAATAAAGACAGAGAGAGTTGCAAATAACTAAGCCAGAAATTAGGTCTGTCTTTGCAATAACTAGGGAGCAAGGGGACGGATTGCCCATATCCATTCCAAAGTGTCTTCATCCATTCCACAATGGACTATTTGTGAAGCTAATATCATCAACAGTGTCTTCTATTCAGTTAAAAATCAAGTAAGAAAGGCAACATACTGTTAGATTGTGGAAACCCAGGGCAAGGGGGATATCCCCCTCAGGGAGTTGCCCGACCATGGGGCCCACAAACTCACAAGAGATAACTGTAAATACTGCCCGAGGGCTTGTGTATGTAGGGATCAAGGTCTTTTGCAATTCTGCAAGCAGATTATCACCCATTTAATTATTGAGGTCTGTACAAATTATGGAAAGACATGCAGACATAATTAGGAGGGCTAGTCTTTTAATGAACTAACAAGAAGTGCTATAGGTACTTAGACACTTAATCATTGCTGCCAGCAACACTAGAAGCTTTCTCATTAAAAAGTTAGTTTGCGAAGACAATTTTTTCAGGTGATGAAAAATGCATGTAGGAACCTAATACAAGTTAAATTACAACTTCTGCTCATCATTCTGAGCTCTCCTTTTATGCCAGAAAAATAGTAAGCAGTGCTCTGCTTCATTAGTCCCTTGGATGGGAAGGTTACATAAAGTCATGGTTTCACACCTACATACAGGAACAGGAAGAGTAGTGTAGTGTACTATGAATTAACTCAAAGAGCCAGGCAAAATCACACTAGGGTCCACAAAAAAGGAAAAGCCCACATGTAACAAGACAACTGTCCATCTTCCAAAGTTCAAGCTGTAGTCAAACAGATGGGAACATTACTTTTCACACAGTGCAATCATGAACTGGAGCATTCACAACGTTAAACCTTGCTAAAGCAGGTAAAATTAAATTATTTGGACTGCAGAAGTACCATCCCAATTCTTTAGGACTTTATTCACTCTAGGCTGCACACTTGTGTTTACCTCAGACTCTTAGAAAGGATGCCCCAATTCCTGTCCTGGGTTTTTGCATAACAAAAAAGTCTGGGAGAAAAATTTCTCCAGAGCAAGGGCTTAATGGCAGCTGTGCAGCTGCAATAGAAACTGAACAGCTCCTATCAGTGCACAACAGCAGTTAACAAAATCCCAGGAGTCAGGGAGTGTGTTACAGGCTGTATAATAATGCTAGTTTCCTAGGACTCTTTGCAAAATCTTTTTTTTTTTTTTTTTTTGGGTAACACAAAGGTGATGGAATCATCAAATCATTCTGCAACAATGTAACTGAAGGAAACATAACGTTGTCTCAGCGCGTTAATAGGTTAAAAAATACAAAGCTGAATGATATTTCTAAAACACACTTGACATAAGTATAGAATTTCACTGTTGAAGTAGTAGGAATTAGATAGAAAATGTTAATATCTGAGGTTATTGATTTGTTACCTGTACATTCAACTAGGTTCATGAAAAGGCTAAAGGCCACTGTGAACCTGATGCTCTTAGGATCCAGCACACTGCAGAACACAAGGTTAGTTGAACTTAGATGTCTTATCTCCTTCCAGAGGAACTTATTTTAATCTTCTAACTTCTGAAAAAGAAACCCCAAAATCATGTATGTTATTGATTTAACAACTTAGAGAGTTCTCAGGAAAATCACAATTGGAACTAAAATTTGATCCTTAAATGAAACAAAAGAGAAAAGACAGCTCTTAAAATAGTTAATAGAAAAACTCAGAAGTATCCTTTTACTACTGATGTTAGAGATATATTTTACCAACTACTTGGAGGAGATGACAGATATTAAAAATATATTTTAAACCTACATTGTTTCCAACAGAATTTGAAATTCCTAAATTGTTAAAGCAAGTGATTTTATTTGCTAGTAATCAATAAATTAACTGTGGCTTTACAAAGGCTGCCTTAAGTAATCACAAGTACTAACATGACATCAGTTGCAATAAAAATCCTGCATTATCACAAACTTACGAACCTATCTAAAAACAAATGTGGAAATCCTCACATTACTAATGTTAATGGCAAAAGATCTATTGAATTTAAAGCATCAAGGTTTGACTCAGTACTTTTCTAGATCCAGAAATACTAAATATAATATAACGTCTAAGACTTTGAAAGGACTCTAAAACAAACTTAAATATAGTAAAAGGAAAGTTTCAGTGACAAATTCAAATTAGTCTGTCTTAGAAAAACTAAACAGAAAGAAGAAAAAAGCATATCTTTGTCTTTTTTACATAATTAAAACCTATAAATTGAAAACTGAATTAAAATGAGAGCAGAAAATAAAGGCAATTATTAAATATTCACTGCATGCCAAGAGCGGCCCTTTAAATAAAGCTTTCATAGAGCAGCTGAGCTGATATCCTCTACTAAATTATGTTGTTGTTATTCATAAGTGGTTCTGACAAGAGTCAAATAGTTGCAATAAAATAAAATAGCATCATCAAATTTAAAAATAATAAAAAAATAACTTGGTAATTAATATAGCTCCACAGAAACAAAAAAAAAAAAAAAGGCAAACAAAAGTGGGGGAAAATCCTAGTATAGCTGTGAAGAAGTTTGAAACCACCATGCGCTGAACTTGCCACACGGATTCATTGCTCCAGTAACCACACCCACATATTGTATTATCCTTAAGTCATGGCAGCAGCCACCAGCTCATAGCTTTGGCAAAGGAAGATGAATGTAATGTGAGCAGGGAGAGTCCCAGTTTGAGCTTGGGGCAATGTAACTGCCCACAGAGTACCCGAGTACCTGTAAGCTGTGTCACTTGCACCAAAGACTTGGATAAACCTAAACTGACAGATGAGCTACCTTTCCACCAGGGACCCTTCACACTACAATGAGGACATGGAAAAATTGCCTGCGTGCTGTAAACAAAATGACAGATTTCAAGCTTCTTAGTCAACTCTAAGCCCCATGAAGTATTCCCTT
Source organism: Anomalospiza imberbis (assembly GCF_031753505.1). Classification (NCBI taxonomy): domain Eukaryota; kingdom Metazoa; phylum Chordata; class Aves; order Passeriformes; family Viduidae; genus Anomalospiza; species Anomalospiza imberbis. Next base: position 81,243,911 of record NC_089683.1, on the reverse strand, counting down.
GAACTATCCCATTACTGAGTAGTAACTGATGTCCAGAAACTACATTAGATGCCTCTAATCAGCTGATACAATCATTATGTCTATTCTACTAATGGTGCCTCAGATCCAACCCTCATAGCACCTCAAAAAGATAAGGAAAGAAATGGGAAGTTGTTGCCAGGGAACACAAGATTAATTCAGAGCAGCTTGAACATACAAAGCAGTATTGGCTGCCTCTCACATAATGAAACAGAGGGGATCCAACCTGAAAATATCCTTTGGAAGAAGAATCAGAAGAATTCCACAGTAAATAAGATTTTAAAATATACAGGAAAAAAAAATATTCACTTCCCCAGAGTAACTACAGTAATAAACGTATGCCCCTAGCTAGTATTGTATACAATTTTCTAAAAAAATCACTTACAAGAGCAAAACAGAAGTACTTGGAATCTTTTTTTATAAAGAAATAAAGAAGTACTATTTTTATATGCAGAATTTACTGTATATTTAATACTACTATTTAATTTAATACTACTATTATATACAGAATTAAGAAGAAAGATCTTTTCCAGTTAGATAAATAGGCCACTTGAATGGCTGTTATCAAGAGGATTGCTTTTTATTGTTCATTTGCAGGCAGTGAAATCTGTGGCTAATGTGGCTGCCCCACAACAGCTGCTAATACTCTAGAGATGCTTTTTGATTTTCTGGTTTCCAGTGCTGCATGGCAATACTGAGAGAAGTACAGGTAAAAGCAGGACACTGCCAGGCAAACACACTTAGCTGCACAGTCCCTATAAACTATCCAGTGCAGGCACACATTAAGGACTTTTACTTCTGAGGTTAATAAAACTTGTTTTACCTGCATAACATTAGGAAGTCTAATATCTGTCCTTTAATATCCCTTTACCTAGTCAAAGCCAAAAAAAAGTTGGGAAGCATGAGGCACAGAGGTTGTGGAAATACTAAAAAAAGCACAAAGGTGTTTCAGCAATGCCACAGGTAAGCTAGGGCAAGCTTTGGATTGAAAAGTAGTATATACACATGAGGTAACAAAACAGCAGGGCAAATTTTTTCCATGTTTCAAATCATGTGTCCTGGTCAAGTTTTGAATCTCTAGGTAATTAAACCCTTCTTCACAGGTCAGACTCACAGTGCCCACGGAGGCAGAGCTGCCCTCTCTCCTGGTTTCATCTCTCCTGCCAAAGGGGCTCATCTGGGTCTCAGTACCCGGTGTTATGTTCAAACCAACACAGTGATGCAGCAGGTGAAGACTTTAGACCTCATACTACACCTGGGTTACCAGCAGGAGGCAGAGCTTGCGCTCCCTGTCCACATGCAGGCTTGGCCTTGATGGAGCTGGCCTATGCTGCAGCTGCCATGATTATTTCACAAGAACTGTGACAAAAGCACTGGATGTGACAAGGATCACTACTGTGGCTGTGACAAGAATCCCTGCAGCTGTGACAAAGATCACCGTGGTGTCCTGCTGCTGGGATGCTGGCAGAATCCACAGTGAAGCTCAATGACACTTGCCCTGTAATCCCTTTGACACACGCTTTTTCCCAGAAGGAGTTTTTCTAGCAAATATAGAAGGCTCAGAGGATCAGGGATTTCCCTTTGAGGTCCAGCAGCTAACACCTCTAAGCTGGATTACAAACCCACCATGCTTAGACTGAGGTCAAAGTTATTCTGGTGGAAGGACAGCAAGATTCATTTTTAATTTCTGGAGGGCTTGTATCCATGATGTCAAGATGGCTCTAGGGCTATTGCTGTGGACCAAGTTCACCAGCAGATTTTCCACTGCTCCAGCTGGATCCCTACAAATCTATGCCACCTGATAGGATTCATCCAAGGTTCCTCAAAGAGCTAGCTGACATCATCACAAAACCTCTCTCAATGATTTTTGAGTAGTCTTGGGAATACAGAGGTCCAGCTGACTGGAAGCTGGCAAACATTGTCCTGATTTTCAAGAAATAGGACCCTGGAAACTACTAAAATCTGTCAGTCTCACTTAAGTGCCTGGTAAAGTTATAGAGATTATTCTGGGAGGTATTGAAAAACACCTGAAAGACAACAGTCATCAGTCACAGCCAGCATGTCTTCATGAGAGGAAAGTCCTGGTTATCAAACCTGATTCTCTTTTATGACAAAGTAACCCATCTAGGTGTCCAAGGGAAGCCAGTTGATGGAATCTTTTTGGATTTCAGTAAAACTTTGGATACTGTCTCTCCTGGAAAAAATGTCTAATATTCAGCTGAATAAACACATCATGTGATAGGTAAGCAACTGATTCACATGTCAGGCACGAAGAGTTACAGTGAATGGGGTGACATCAGACTGGAGACCTGTCACTAGTATCCATCTTAGACCCTGTGCTCAGCAACATCTTCATAAATGACTTGGAGGCAGGACTGGAAGGGATACAGAGCAAGTTCAGGAAGTTCAGAGAGGAGACAAAACTGGGAGGAGCTGTTGACTTGCTTGAAGTCAGAGAGGCCCTGCAGAGAGACCTCAACAAATCAGAGGGCTGGGCAATCACCACCTGTATGAAGTTCATAACAAGAGAAAGTGCCGGACTCTGCACATGGAATGGGGCAACCCTAGATGTAGGGACAGACTGGGGAATGAGATGAAAGGTATTAAGCTATTAGAGAGAATCCCAAAGAAGGGCTACAAAGATTGTGAAAGGCCTTGAGGGGAAACTGTATGAGGAGTGGCTGAGGTCACTTGGTCTGTTCAGCCTGGAGAAGAGGAGACTGAGGGCAGACCTCTCTGCAGTTACACCTTCCTTGTGAGGGGAAAAGGAGGGGCAGGCACTGATCTCTTCTCTGTGGTGACTGGTAACAGAATCAGAGGGAATTGCCTCAAGTTGTGTCAGGGGAGGTTTAGGGTGGATATAAGGAAAAAGTTCTTCACCCAGAGGGTGGTTGGGCACTGGAACAGGCTCCGCAGTGAAGTGGTCACAGCACCAGCCTGAGGGAGTTCAAGGAGTGCTTGGACAATGCTCTGAGGCACATGGTGTGACTCTTGTGGTGTCCTGCACAGGGCCAGGAGTTGGACTTCTAGGATCTTTGTGGGTTCCTTCCAACTCAGCACATTCTATGATTCTGTGTGATTTATCGAAAATAAATAGTTCACTCTAAGGTAATTTCAATATTTTCAATGAAGTATCAAGTTGGTGTCTTTTTAAGGCCAAGGTCTTGCCCCATTTACACCAACATAAAGCTAAACTAGTCCCTGATATTTTTGAGAGTCTATAACAGAGATCACAGATGTGTTTTGTACTTTAAAAATATGACTTCCATTATATGCCTCTATTTTCAGAGGCTTACCACAAGTAGTGATTTCAGATACTGGTATTTGGAACACAAGACAGCAATACTCAAAAGAAGTTAGTTTGGTTTGCATTTTTTTGCTCATAGAGAATCAACAAACTTTTAGCTGAATGCAGTATTCCTGTGTTGAATTAGAAGTGTATAAAGCAAAACAGAAATTACCAAACCAAATATTAACATGACATAACTGTATATGGTTTCAATTTTAGGATATCAATGTAACTAGCAAATCCACAAAGTAAGCCCTTTCAGCAGCCTAAAATAAGAAGAAACTGCTGCGACACTGACAGCAGCGTCACAAAGCTGTGAGTATGACAACAGCCCACCACGGCCTGCCAGCAAGCAGCCAGCAGCGTTTGTGCTCTCTTCATGCTCAAGAATACCCTTTAGCCACCTGCATGTGCCAAGGGAAGCCACCTCTGTTTTCACCCTGGCACTCAAGGCAGCAGCTGCGACCACAAACTTTCAGGTGAAGGAGGACTGAGTCTACTTCTTGCCCAGGCAAAGGTTATCAGAGCAAATATCTTCCCGGTATCGCTGCTCCTCTGGCTTGCTGCCCTTCTCTTCATTTGAAGTTTTGCTGTCAAGAACCTGTTATCATCAGAGCCCACCTGCCACTTGTTATTGTTTTCCTCAATGGATTTATGTAGCTCTAAGGAGCTGCAAGCAAAGGTATCACTGCAAGAAATGGTGTTTTCTTGAACAAATAATGCTCCATTCTATTTCCTTCTCGAAAGCAAGGTGGGAGGATACATCTTCTGTTAAAAAAATCCCACAACAATCTACAATCTAAACTAACACAGTTGTGTTGATTTCGGGAGCCAGGCAAGACACAGTGTGTCCTTTGGGTTTCACAAGTTTGCCATGTGAATGAAATCAGATTCACTGAAGGATAATTCCTACCATCTCATTCAACTTGCGGTCATCCACCATAATAAAATTGTCACTTTGGGTTTTTCTTTAAATAAACACACCAAAAAAATTACTCAAGTACTGGATGGCAACCACACTGACTATTCAAATTATGTAGGTATAAATTATAATTCAATTTCTAACACGGTCCTGTAGGACTAGCCATGAATTTGTACTTTTGTGAGGGAACCTGGGTAGTCATCTTCTTCACATTCTTTAACATTATTTTAGGGCTTTATACATGGTCTCCATTATTGTGCCTTGATCTGTGGGCAGCAAACAAGTGCTTACACAGTATGCTGTACTTCTTGCAGTCTTTTAAAAATGTTTTCCTTGCTTAGACTGCACTCATGTTAATTTGCACATTGAACACATTAAGAAGTCTAGAGAAGTTTAAGGGTGAAGTGAACCAGATTTGTTAATTTTTCTGATGAGGTTAAAGGAAGACCATGATCTTTAAATGAAATAGAAGTAGACTCACACCACAAAATCCACCCCTGCAGAGAAGCTTTTCTTCAGCTATGTTTACTGGACTGAGATAATAACCTGAGTCAAATCATGTCCTTCCCACAAGACTAAAAGCTGCCTTAAATGTCCAGGTGGACCCAGTGATCACTGGGGGGAATGAACATGTGATTGTCAATGGGCTCCATTCCGTAAGATCTTTCAGAAAGTCTCAAAAGTCCTCCTCTGAATTTCTGTAGATCTTCCTTCTGGTTCCATTAACATGCTCCTAATGTTCAGCAACCATTTTTTCACTTACAAAGCTCCAGTTCTTAACTTATAAAAAATAACACTTTATTTCAGAATAATTGCAGCATCCATCATCTAGCTCATAAACTGAGAGCTGGAGCCATTTGGTCATTTAGTTAATGGGTTCAAAAAATGAGAGCTAAACAACAGAAAACCACACCACAAAAAAAAACCCCAAAAACATTAGATTAAAGTAACTTTTCATGCCTTGCCAGAGTTCTCTTCCCTGAATTAAATTAAAACTTGCAAATATAAAGAGTCTGGCTTGGGGCTAGTATTCAAGATATACAATATCTAAAAAAAAAAAAAAATAATTGGAGATGTGTTTCTTTTTCCCAGTACTAAAATCCTACTAGACCACATTTTTGGTACGTCATGGTACAGGAATTCAGCCAGTGTCCTTTATTCACACTAAAACTGTCAAATAGGACCTGAAATTATAGAAACTTTCACAAATATGTGGAAACTATTTGAGGTGTCTAATAAAGATTTTGGAAGACCAATTATGATGATTTCTCCACACAGAAGAGACTTGGAGTCTAACCTGAAAATACTTTCCTTAACACACATCACACTGCTTTGTCATAAACCAAATGCTTCTTGTTCAAAAGTGCAATAAATTGCATCTAAAACCAAGATAGAGTGGTAGACTGTTCATGTCAGTCAGTGAAATAAAGAGAACAGAACATGGTGTACTCAGAAGAAAAAAAGGTATCATGAAATTTCATACATCAACATAAATATATTTACATTATCTCTGCATAAGGATAAAATATCAACTTCAGCTTCACTATTGAGTCTTTCCTCCTTTTTAGAAGAGCAGGAGTATAATGTATAATATTATAGTATATTATTATGGAGGTTTTTTTCCTAAAAGCATTGCTAAGTATCTTAGGAGGCTATCAAAATAAAAATAACAGGATGGACTTTATCAGTAGATATTGGTAGACTGACCTCCACTCAGATAGGAAGTCAATAGACTCGGCAAATTTTCAGGCAGCTCTGAGCTAGGCAGAGTGGCTGACCGGAAAAGTGCCAGAGCCTCAGTTCAGGAGACTTCAATAAATTTGGGGATCAACCAACAGAAAAGTCATGACCTTCAATAGCGAAAAAACCAGGACTCTGCAACCAGAGTGGAATAACCACATGCATTGACTGACACCTCACCAAGCAGCAGCCCTTGAGTACAAGCCTGTGATGTTACAGTGGACACCACGCTGCAGAAGTGAGCCCCCACTGTGCACAGAACAAATTGCACGCTGAACTGTAGCCAGAGGAGCGTGGCAGCAGACTAAGGGAAGCTCATGCTGGGTCATCCTGGGGGGACCCTCAGTTCAAGAGGGATGCAGAGAATATTGGAAAGGTCCAACAAAGGTGCCTAACACACATACCCCATGTAGAGAGGCTGAAGGAGCTGGGCCTGATAATTTTGGTAAAGGAGAAACCACAGAGGTATTTAATATCTGCTTACAACTATTTGAAGGGCAGTTCTTTGGACACCACCACCAAACATCTCTTGGGTTGTGTCAGACAGCATAACAAGGAAAGCAAACACACAAAGCAGTTTCAGAGATTAAAGTTGGAGAGCTGGAAAAATATTTTCACTAGCAGCACTGAAATATCTTGTCAAACAGGTTGAGAGATTCTGTCCTTGGACAGGTTCATCCAGATAAAGCAATGACTGATCTGGTCCTTTGTTGCAACAGCCCTCTCCCAAGTAATTGAACCTTGGATTATTGGAGGACTAGAACTAATTCTCCCTTGAAGGGTCTTGAAGATGGCATTTTTATCATTGTCCAAAATAACAGAGTTAAAAACTATCCCTCCATTCATTCTCAATCTACTATTTAACTGATCAGGTATTGTAAATGTTGATTTTTTTCCCCTTTATTTCTACTAGCTATTTCAATGTGATAGGTTGATAGGTGTATTCACACAACACAACATCTCAGTGCTTCTTTATACTATTACAAAAAGCTGTTTTTAAACATGACCATGTGTGTATCTGCCTAATCTGGAGATCATTTACAAGACCTGTGTCACAATGTTAATTCTTTTATTTCTTGCTTGATTAAGTAGTGTTTCTATCACTGCACAAAGATTTTGATTTTATAAAAGAGCTATATTGTTATACATTCACTGGCATCACAAACTGGACATTAAGCACAACTGAGGGAGATTTGAAAGAGTGCTTAAAATGCATCAGCCAGACAGCATCACCTCCTCAAATAATATCATAATCCTCATCATAATCTCTGTACTTGCTTAGAATATACTGATTAATTTGCACCAAAATGTTGCATACAGAAAGGGGGCATATCATCTGGGAAACAAAGGTTACTAAAAACCACTTTGTTCAATGAAATTCAAATGTTTTAATCAGTGTCGAAGTTTCTTTCTTAGAAGAAAGAAAGGTAGCTTCTTCTTTAAATTTCTTACCAGGTAATGGTGTGTCAGTATTCAAACTAGACACAAATGACATCCTTCATCTCTGAAAGAAAGCATACATGCCAGTTACAGGCAATTTTTGAATGGCTTTGTAAAGATGAAAGGGAATATCCCATCACTGAGTAATCTTAAGGCATAATGACTTACTAAAATCCTCACGGACTCAGGGCTGGGAGGAGGCTGGGGAATGGACGCTCACCCCACACTGCTGAGTCGCTGACCACCAGCTCTCCTCTGCTGGCGCCCACTCCCCAGCCCGATGCCTTGCCCTTTCCTCCCCACAAAACTCCTCATGCATTCCTCTAGAGGCAGGAATCACTGCTGCCTTGCCAGCACATTTCTGATTAACAACCTGGCTTCATTTGCAAATAAGTGCAAGGTATTGTTTAAAGATGCAGCTTTTGGTACCCTAGCCATCACAAATCATGCGGGCTATCAGGGTTCTTCCAGAGGGCCACTCAAGCCTGCTGGCAGCCAGTACCGCCAGAGAAAAGGAAAATATCCTACTTTAAGTTGTCCAGGAAAGAAAGTCTGTATCTGTTCAATGGCTCACTAAGCATCCTAACTTTGAAGAGAAAAATAACAAATGGAGAAATCAACCAGCACTTATTTAGAAATTGCTGCAGTACGGGAAATGAAGAAAAGCAGGAACAGCAACAAAAACCCCACCCCACAGAGAAAAGCTGAAAGGCTGAGGATGTCCTTGGATGCCTTCCAATAACAGGCAGGCACACTTCATGCTGCTATAGCTATGTAAAGGTGCTTTGCTTGCAAATTCAGCAAGTGTGTTGCCATCAATAAACTGTTTTAAATAAGAAGCTTTGATGCAAATAGTTTGCTCTGATCTTTAGTTAGTGAAAGTAAAAATTATCTTACAGCAGCAAAGGGAATGCCTCTTCAGCAGATCGTGAGTATGTCTTGCACAAATACGTATCCTTTAGCCACTTTCAATACTTCTTTTCCATTTTGAACTCTTAGCATGATGCAACCCAAATAATTTGAGATCAGAATAAACATCTGATTTCACATGCAACACAGACTATTACATAACAGTTAATTTAAATTAAATTGCTACTGCCTACCTAAAATTATTAATGGAAATTATTCAAAAATCATTTAACATTTGTCTATCTAAATAGTTGAAATATTGCTCAGGGTTAGCATGATTCACAGCACTTTAAATACCCAGAACAGCACACACTAATTTCTAAGCCCTCAACACTTGTGTTCAGATGCATCACAGAGCACAAGCATGTGCTGGCTCCTTGGTGCTTGTGCCAAGGGAGACCCTTCAGTAAGAGAAACTTGATTCTGGGGCACAGTGCTGTCAGTGCAGAACAGGGGAGAATGGAGAGGTTCATCTCCACAGCACCCCAGACAGCCCCTGTGGCTTGGGCAGGGGACAGAAAAACAGTAAGGCATTCATTTTCCAAAACATACATGTTTTTGTTCATTAAAGTAGAGATGGAAGATTTGTTAGGATTGCAGAGGGAGCAGGTTAGACCAAGGCTTGATCCATTTCCTAGTTGATGCAGGTATAACTTGTCCTGCAGGTATGGAACTACTTCTACCAAACAGGTAGAGAGATGAGACAGGAATGCTACAAATGTCACCCCAAACTGTCAGCTCAGAAATAGAGAATGACAACATGTGCATGAAACAAATCTTTCCAACAGATCAAGTCCCCAGCAGCAGCAACCTTTTCCATGATATATTTTGTTCTCATGTACAGTATTATAAAACTGCTGTTTACATTACTGCAGCAGTTTCTGCCACTCTTATTGTCACCACAGGAATCAAAATCCATTTGGAGGGTTATGGGGAAATGCTGAGGCTCGTGCAAACAAGCAAGACCAAGCATTACTATAAATGCCTACAATATAGAAACACAATTACATTTTGGAAGTGAAATAACTGAATTGAGTGCTATCTGGCCAGAGAAAGCTGATTAAAGGCAATGAAGACAGAGAAAGTGAAATTACATCTAATTAACTCAAAAAAAAAAAAAAAAAGCAACTCCTCCAATTCTAAGGTTGATTAATTCATTAAAATTAGAAAAATATTTGCTATGTAAATGTAAACCACTATATTTAAATTAAGAGTAGCTCATCTTTAGAATTAATTTTAGAATTAGAATTCGATTAAATTTAGAATTTAGAACTAGCTCACCTATATAAGGTTTAATAGTCATCTTTGGGAAAGGACCATAGATCATTAAGTACAGAAAAATACCTGACACAGCATATGCCACAAGTCTTTCCATTTCTTTTGTGCATCATACATACTGTATACTTAATATGAATTAATACTCTGGCTTATCATGGAGTTCATTTCATACAGATCCTTTATTTTTGAAGGAATGAGAAAATGTCTTAGAATCTCTAAGAAGTTGCTTAGAAAAATGACCTTTAAGAAAAAATAATAATAAAAGAGAAGACAATAAAATTTCTAAAATAAGTTTTGCTTTCCAAAATCAAAAATTTCCTTCTCCTAAAGAAACATGAGCAATGGAGTAAGTTAAAATCAGGACTATATCTCAAACATGTTAAAATCTAAAGCACTATGTCAAACTACAGCATCTTCAGGGGATAATTTTACATAGGAAGCAAATAACAATATATACACATTTTCCAAGCATCCCAAGGTACTTCAAAGAGATCAGATGAATGAATCAGGGTCAGCTGTCAGGAAAAAGTCCAGAACCAGCATCTCCAAAGATCCAAGCCAGAGGTGGGTTCCCAAGCTGAGTTATGCACATTTATGCATATCTGGAAATTAAGGCAAATTCACTGCTCAAATACACTAAATTCATGTCTCTGGAAAGCCAGAACCAGAGAATGATTTTGGGCAAGGAATAGCTCAATATTGCCTTGAAATTAATTACTGAATTCAGTTACTTTGCAAAGTCTACTGCCAGATGTTGGTAATGTTTCAGAATTAAAAAGTAACAACTATAAATAAAATAATTCAGAAAAGAATAGTAGACAAGATTTGCAGACCCTGATCCCACAAACACACCATGAAATATAACTGCTGGAAGTAATGTTAAAAATAGAACAGCTGATAGAAATAATTGGGAAGCTCCAGTGTCTTCTTAGTATAGAGTCATAAAGAATATCTCCATCCTATCATGTCAAGACCAGTCAGCGTCATTTTCCACAGGCCAGAATAGCAACTGCAGTAGGGATAGAAAAAAATTATTTAAGGATGCCTTTCCAGTTTCAAAAGTTTTTTTTTTTTTCTTGGCCAACACACACATCTCAGACATTATTTCAAAGACATTTCTGTAAAACACATCATGGCAAGTGTAATAAAAAAAAAGGAAAATAGGTCTATTTTAGATCCAACAGAACAATAACTTTCAAATTTTCAAAAAAATCATGAAAACCTATTCCTTGAGGGGTTTTTAGTCAAGTCTAAAGAATACAATTTATAAGGAATCTTCTAAGTGACAGTCAATTTAACATAAGCTCCACACACAGAGACCCCTCCTGTGAAGTCTGGACTCTGCAAGCTGGGAGTTGGCTGTTTTTTTTCCAAATTCTTTTTTGAAAGTAAAACTTATCTTCACCCTTTCATATTCTTGATGTTTAGATACTGTATAAATATCACAATTTGTGAATATTCAATTTAAAGAGTCATTCAGCCCCATGTTCTTATATATAAATAGACTAGAAGGTCAGGCTCATGTACACAGACAAAAAGGAGCACCTATATATATATTTATATATATAATTGTGTGTGTATATAGACACATACACATATAGTTGTGGGTGTGTGGCAATCATGCACACAAACACATAATGGATATTCAATGCAAACATGAAACTTCAAATGCACAAATTGTTTCTTAATACTCATCCTCCCATCAATTAATATAAATGATAATAATAAATATAAATGAATACTAAATTAATACTGAGTACTTGAAATAGTTGGTACATACACTGACAGTCTCTAGGATTAACACCAAATTTGACCAGAGGATAATAGTCATAAGAACTCTCAGCAACCGTAGCCTCTTTCTGTTATTTTTAACATCCAAAGGGTAAAGAAAAACTAATCTGAGCCGGGGTTTCTTTCTGCATGCTACAGATAGTCATCTCTGGCATCAGCAGACTAAGTCCAGGCTTCACATTGATTTTCTTTTTTCCTGATGTATACAGTGAAATTGAAGACCTATGCATTTCTGCTAAATGAGGTTCTGCCTTAGCTAATAGCAAACTATGACAATGGTCTGCAAAGAATTGGGTAAAGGAAAGCAGTCTTTTTAAAAAAATTCACCAACAGCAGCTGTAAATTCATAACTGTCAATAAAATTGCTGAGGTTTTTTATATGCACATTAACAGCATGCTTCAGTGTAAAATGAGATTCTTAATTCTTTTCACAGAGCATTAAATCATATTTAAGATTAGAAGGAATCCTCAGGCAGCTACTGGCAGGTGCCCTCCCTTTCAAAACCTCTCTGCTCCCTATGTTTGTACTTCGTTGACTTCAACGATCTAATTGCAAAAAAATCTTCTTGAAGTAAAATCTAAAACAATAGGGTGCAACTACACAACTTATGTTGTTCTTCATTGACTCCAAGAGCAATTCCAGGAGCCTAATGTGTTTTCTTGTATTGCCAGTGAGATATATTTCAAAATGAATGTAAGTCACAAGCAGAAGATGGTGCAGGACAGGGCTTCAGGTTCCTTCAGCTGCATGGGAAAATGTTTTATACTTACTGCATACTGCATGAGAGAGCACCCTACATGCTGTGAGGATGGAATGATTAACTGGTAGCATGGTTCCCAACAATCTGTAAGGACTCGCTTGGGAAAAGAATGATACCTCCAGAGAGGTATCACTGTTTGTTATCAAAATTGTTTGTTATCAAAATGTTTCTCAATTCCCAAATCCCACTGGGCACCAAGGTCACCTTCTTACTCTTGCTCATGTTTCATCCTATCCTTCAAAAGTAACATGGAATGTACTAGACAAAATCTGTCCCTCAGATATCTTGTTCCTTAAGGGATTAACAAAACTAAGTGACAATCAGAGCACCTCCAACCACTTGTCCACCCATCCTTCTCTTAACTTCACTGCCAGTACAAACTAGCTAAGGCACTAGGACAGCACAGGAGCTGTGAGTATTTAATCCATGACTGTTGCTAAAAAAAAATGAAAAAGTCAAAAAACTCTGTTACTAGGACAATATATCACTTGCATTTATTTTATATTATTATGAATTATTTCTTCTTAACTGTGGTACTTCCTTTTGGTGGGAATTTGACTGTGCCTTGCAGTGTCTCTATCAGAACTCTGTGCCTGTGCTCACTGGCACACTGTCCATCTGCTGCCCTGTTACGTGTTTGCCAGCCCTGTGCCCATCCCTGTGCTCCCAGCACTCACATGAGCATTTTCATCTGGACCAAGGGGCTTTCTGGTGTGCTCAGCTTGCATTCTCCTCTACTCAATTCAGTGTGCTGGCAAAGCACATGAGGGGTGAAGCAGCAGCATTCAGCTTCCCAACCTTCTCCAGAGGAAATGACATCCTGAGTGACCCGTTATTATTGAATTGAATTTTAATGAAATGCTACTGCTGCACACCACTATACAAAAAACTGCAAGTGATATATGGCTGCAAGTGATTAATTACAGTCTTGAAGAATGTAATAAGAGACTCTCATGTTTGAAATACTTTATGGCAACTATTAATTTTTTCTCTCTAATTATCAAAATAGCAATGGAGTAATGCACCTTTCACCTCAAATTTGCTTATTTTTATTTCCTCTATCCGACAATTTTTTATGCTATTTATTGGTCCTGTGCAACAACCACTCTACAGATATAAAAACCAATTTATAGATATAAAATACATCAAGGACTAAATCAAACAAAAAAAATTAATTTCATCAGAAATAAGTATTTTTTCATAGAAATGTCTACCCTAGGAAATTCACACTATATTGTTTTCACATTTGCAAAGAGAATGAATTTTAGTATTGCGACTCTCTCAGGGGTCTGTCTTCAGATGCTGAAAATGCCAAGCAGAAATATGTCACATTTAAGAAGTGATGAGCATCTACTGTTAAGCACTGAAAATCAGTAGTAGTGTGCAACCCCAAAAGTATTGGCAATTCAGTTATGTACACTAACTTCAGGGAGCTACATTCTCATTCCATCCAAAATAGAAATATGATTTTTCACCATGCTGGCCTGTTTGACAAGTATGCACAGCCCTATGTTTTAAAGAGGAATCTACAAAAAAAAAAAAAAAAAACAGAGGAACTAGTATTTCAGAAATGGCTTTGCTTTTCTGTGCTGGACTGCAAGCAACTCTGAAACCAGTTATTGACCCAAAACCACTGTCCAGCAGCAGAATTTCAGTACCAGGTCCTAACTGCTGAAGGAATATTTTTCACACTGATACAAAGTTTCATCTTGATCAAATGTAACAAAACCGCATTTAATCTTTCACTAATTTTAATACACTGAAAAAAACTTCAAAGAACTTGCTTCTTGCTGTTATCGTAAAACAGCAAGAGTTGTGTGAAGAAATGAAGAAAGCACCCACAGACTGAAATGACCTTTCTGAATACTTCTTTATGGACAGTCTGAATGTTATTTTTCAAAGCCAAACTATTCTTAAACTTTTACTTTATACAGCTGAAAATTGGCCAAACCCAGAAGAGAAAATAGAAACCCTCAGGATACTAATCCATACACCCCTAAATTTATACCCTTTCCGAATGAAACAAAACCAACCGCACCCTATCAATACATATGATTAATATCTATATTATAAAGCATAACCAATTTCAGGAAAAAGCAGTTCTTTCAGGCATTCTTAAAATGATTTTCAATTTTACAGCAGGTCCATGTACCTCTGTCACAACACCTGGCTCAGCGGACGGCTGTGCACACACTGCAGAGCCACAGGCACCAGCCTGGCTTGCTAATGTGCACTGAGGCTGCTGCTGCTTGCAAGAGGACAGCCAGCTCAAGAACAATTATTTTGTCTTCTACCACTTCTGTTGCTGGTAGCTGCAGCCAAAGCACTTAAAATGCCATCAATTTGCTGCCATCTACAAGTGTCAGGGTAGAACAAGACAAGCACAGACACCTATAGTAAATATGCTTGCCTTTGCAAACCTGATGGGAGGATGAAAGCCTCGTTTTTTTGGGAAAATTAACACGATGAGCTCTGCTGGTTTGTCCCTTGAAACACACATGTGAAACAGTGCATCCTCAGAAATGAGCAGCGTAATGATGCTTTATTGCTTGAGAAAGCCACATATCCCAAGAGAATTTGTGTCATCATACACCAGGAGTAAGGCTGATGGAGCTGACTTTAGGCTCTAATAAAAGAGGTGGGAAAGAGATGAAAAAACACCATGAAAAAAGATGCTTTTGTTACTTGTTGAGATCAATCTGAATCAAAATGTGTTCACAGCTATAATTTCTTGTACAATTGAAAAAACTGCCAGTAGGAATAGCATGATTTTGCTTTCCAATGCCACTATAATTCTTATTCCTATCAAAGGAGGCTGAAAAAATTGCCAAGTTATTTCATTAGGAAATGCAGCTAATTTACAGGCAGGGTAATTTTCCCACTACAAAATTGTATAATGAGCTTTAAACTCACTAAATAAAGGGTCTCTTCTCAGAGTGATTATGCTTAATTTACACAGGAATTAGTAGTGACTGGACCTCCTTTCAGAATTGCTTTAAAAGAGCTGCATTACCAAAAAAAAAAAAAAAAAAAAAAAAAAATCAACAGCCTTGAAAAATATCCTAACAGTCGATGGAGTAAAAAATACTACTCTGTGCATCAGTGCATAAATACATTGTGTTCATAAATATCTTTTACAGGATATGCACATAACTTTTAAATTGGGTATCAGAAAATCTGTAATGCTGATTTTAAATTAAATTATTCACTTATGCATTATGCTAATAGAATGTATAGAAAAGCCTAAAATAACAGATGGACAGCAATGCAAGGGAGCAATCAATACTTTCATTTACAAAAGTTGCTGTCACTGTATGCAATGTTGACTACTAATTATTATTTGTTGATATTACTATAATTTTTTATTATTATTATTTTATGGTGGGTTTTTTACTGGTTAGTCCATCCAAAAAATGAATACTTTGGTTTATAGACAATTCTTACCAAATGTAGTCCAGTTTTCACAAGTGGAAAGTTTTCCCCAGCATCTCCAAAATTCAGGTTTCTATATTATAGAAATATAGAAATTTCTATATAGAAAAAGTTTCTATATAGAAATATTTTTCTATATTTACATAGAAACTAGGCATTAGAAACCTTTTCCAAGAGCAGCGTGTTAATGGTAACACTACAGTAGTAGATATCACACATAAATATCTTTTGTCCCTGGCAAATTATAAAAGGTAATTAAAATTCCTGTTACCTAAAGCAGTTGACCCTGACGTTGTGGAAGCAGGAGAAACACATTTGGAAGTTTCAGTTAAAAATTTCACTTCCCCAACTTCCTTCGTAGTGTAGGAAATCCTTATCATCTTTTCACTCTACCACAGAAACAAGATTAATAACATTTAAGGTCTGGAAGGGGCCATTAAATAAATCATGTAGTCTGTCCTCCTTTATCATGGCATGCATTTCATAAAAGGTCTGCACAGATCACACAGATCACACAGAATCAGTGACATCTGTGGAAGTGGTCAACTAAATCGAAGCCAAAATATTTTAGGTCGGCAACACAGACCAAGACCGTGCTATCAAAGCAGCAAAGATAGCTTACAGAGAATGAGAAGAAATTAATCGGGGAAAAAAAATAGCAGTAGTGAAAATGAACCATAGCAATAACTGGGATGCAATCTATCCTCGGGAAGCTGGCACAGCCATCGTGTCTGGGGCACGGGCGCTGCCCCCGATGCCAAGCGGGCCGAGGCAGCGTTTGCGGCACATCATTGCCATCTGCTGCGCAGGGGCGAGAGCGCAGCCGGCAGCGAGAGCCAGCGGCGGGACAGCCCGGCGGCCAGAGGGGCTCCCGGGGCTGCCCGGACATCCTGTACAGCCGTCCTTGCCTCACTTCACCCTTCCCACACCCACCCTGACGTGCCTGGACCTCCCGCTAAGTCTGGAAGACAAGCAGTCCGAAGGTGCGAAAGTGGATCTGGAAACTAACGCATAACCAGCACCGTGCCACGAGCACAGCCGGCGTGAGCTCTGCCGCGAGTATCGTGAGCTCCAGAGGCTTCTCTGGCAAGTGGCACACACGCTACCTAGCTTCCAGCAGCTTTGACAGAGGGAAACCCTTGGATCAGGTTCCTCATGCGAAGTTACAAATGTTTTCTGGAGATGTTTTGTGCCTGGAAGTAATTTGCACACTTCGGAACCAAACAAGACCAAAGAATTTGGGAGTAGCAATGGTTTTCTCTGACAGAGTAGTCTCTACTTCATCGCACAGAAATCCACCCGTATGTGGGTGAAACATCTGCTTCTGAAAGTGACTGCATACCCATATGATGTATGCAAAAGGAGCTTATGCCTCTTGAATACAAATGCAGTAAAGCACCTGTGAAAATGCTTTTTAAATCATAAACCAGTATTTACGGAACTGACACAAACCACTTAAAATAATTTAGATAATAAGCACTATCAAAGAACACAAAATGAACTTACTAATGCCCACAGAATAATGAGGGACAACTTGCTGACAGTATTGACACTCAACAAAATTTGGCCACCACAGTAGCTCACACAAACCATTCAACTCACAGACTTAGATTATATATGAATTTTGCATGACTGCACATAGCTTTTGGTAGCAACTGGACATAACCTTGGGCACTTCTGGGAGAAGGACATCTCCAGTTTTCTCCCTCCCTATCCCAGATCCAGGTACTATACAGGCTGAGGAGGCAGCTCCCAGAGGCTGGTTGAACACCCCCATCCTGTGCCACAGAGCCACAAACTAGTGTTTGTTGGTTTTATATACCGCACACACTGAGCACTGCTCTGATAATTCAGGGAGACTGGGAATTGCTGCTCAACCTGTTTGGGTCAGCTGAATGTCTTCAAACAAGTAATTTCTTGCCACCCCTCCAGCATCTCACTCCCTATCCCCCACAGAAATAAGGTAATAACAGCAACCTCCTTTGTGTGCCAGCTTGAGATTTTTATTTATAAGAGGGAACTATTACTGCTGAAATTAAGTCTTTACAGACTTCACCACATATGTGAATAACAGTGGTCCAGGAGCAATTTTCCAATCCATCTTCAGTGTTACTAATAGAAAAAAAAAACATTGTTGAACTCTATTATTGACTATGAATGTTTTTTTCCAGGGCAGTCATCGCTGCTTCTTTACCCTTGTCTTTTCCAGTCAGTTTTTCTCTCTCATTCACCACAGCCCCCGTAAAAGTGCCACACTGGTTTATACGTGTTGCACCAGCCACTTCATGACCTCTCGCCTCAGCCTTCAGTAACACTGAACTTCATTCAGCAACTTCATGAGCTCAGTCACTGTGTTGTTACTCAGAAATGCTCAGCTGGTACATGGAGAGGTGCTGAAGCTTTGCACAGTGCCTGGAACAGAATATTGCTAAAACTCACAGAAACCTTCATTCTCCAAAGCATACGTAAGGCTAAGACACAGCAACAATGCCCCAACACAACCAGCTGCTCCGATTTTTTTGAGGATTAAGAACCACTTGTAAGAAGAGGAGGGAAGGTTTATTTCCCATTGACCCTAAAGAGTCATTTTTGCTTTGTTTGCTTTGGACTCCTTCTTCAGGGTGTGTGGAAAAGGCACAGCACATCAGTACACAGCCCACCAGAGTGAGTTGTACTCACCCCGCAACCAAAGGAAGAGGTTCTTAAAGCAAGGATCCTGTCACTTCTTTGTGCATAGAATCAAGAATTGGTTTTGCAGATGAAGAAACGCTAAATATTCATAAATGCATTTAAAAACTGGGCAGAAGAACCCCTCCCATAATTCTCAGCTTTGACACTCCTCACATACTAACACTTTCTGACCTGCAGAATGACACACATTTCTGTGGTATTTTACCAGTAAGCACTGCAGGGTAAATTTTTTTGCAGGAACAATGTGAGTATAAATTACAAAAGTGGACACAGTATCTTTGTGCAAAATGGAGATGGTTTAACTTCATGAGGCGGTAAGCATCCAAAAGGCTCACAGTGGCACTGGCTACGTATATGTTAGAAGGTATTACAGACACATAGGAACTGGTCTATAGACCAAAATTTAATGCTGAGGATCTGTCATCCCTACTGTATGTATTTCAGATTTTTCTGTTTCTCTGTTTATACTTCAAACCAGCTCTGCTTTGATGCCTTGTCCTGAAGCTCACTTGCACCTGGTGTACATTCAAGACTCCCTGAGCACATCCTCTAGTTTAGTCTCATAAACGAAAAGCATCAATTTCCTGTTCATGTTCTGCTGTTCAGCCAAAGCCAACCAAAGGGGACTGATTGGGAAATTCACTTCAGAGGAACACCCCAAGCTGAATTAAAACACGAATATAGATGCACTTATTGAGACACTTATTTTTTGTGGTCCATTAAGCCTTGACAAATGACCATCTCTCAGTAATAACCACATGGAAGCTCATCACAGGAATAGAATTTGAATTTTTTCTGTAGTTACATTAGACAGTGACCGAACCCCTCAAGGACTTTAAGCATATATACACTGAATTGTTTCCTTTCAAAAAACAGCTAAATTATTTTCAGACTGAGCTTAATCACAGCTTACCATCTCAGCAGGCACACTTCCACTGAAACTGGCTTGTTATCCTCTTTACAAAACCCTGTGATTTTTATTGTCGAAAAATATGCCAAATTTCCATATTAGTCACTCACTGAATTACAGGGCATGGGACCCTGGGCATGGCCAGCATACCAGGGACACCAGCATCCCTGCTCACAACCACATTGTCCTGCTCAGCTGAAGGATGAGATCCCGCTCTTGCCCACATTCAGGATGATCTGGATGTAGAGGAGAGGACACACACAGTAGCAAGCACCTTGTTCTAAGTGGGGCATAAACATCACTTAAGTTGTTTCTATTTTGTAGTTTTTCAGCTTCAAAGTCATGTTAGCAAAATGGCTGTTGTTCTTGAAAGCATTACATAGGAGAAAATAAACGCTTAGAAAAAAATTGTAACAGGGAACAGAAATTCCTCCATAAACAACTATTGTGAATTTGTCCCAAAAAAAAACCATTTTGATCATCACTACCATCTATCAGCACCTGATTGCTCAGGGACATTATCTTGGCAGTGTCAACCCAGACTGCAGGCAAGCACCCAACGTCATCAAAGTCACCACAGAAGTTACTGTTAATTTGCAACACTGTGGAAAGGGCCTGCAGACAGGAAAAAGGATGAAAATCATAGAAAGGGGGACATCCTCTCATAAACCCAGATGTGGTCCCTCTGATCTCCCTGCTGAGGCACACAGACGAAACAAAGCACTGAAATTGCCAGTTGTGCTGTTCTAGAAACACTCCTTCACCCTGGAAACTGGGAAATTTAAAAAATATCAGATTTAGACCCTTTCACTCTCAAGAAACTAAACAACCTATTTTCTGCTTAATGCAATTTTTAATGTTAAAAAAAAGTTTAAAAGGTCTTTGTTTTAAAGGATGTTAAAGAAATAGTAGGAAACAACCAAAACAGCATTAATTATCTGTTACATTTCAACAGCTAGTGAACTACAAAATCTTTAGTCAATTCCTTCCATTTTTTTTGTAAGTCAAGCACTCAAGTTGTTATCCTCTGACACAAAATAAAGATTTTACATTTTTGAATAGAAGAAATTAGTGCCTTGTCTTCTTGCTATATGAAACATCCCTTTTGCTATCATTTCTTTTCCAAAGCTTTTAGTGAAAGTGAGAGCATTCCTTTCACATTTTCAAGATAGCACCTAAATTTTCATCTTATATGTTCCAATAAGGCAGTTAGCATAAAATATTTAGAAGCACCACAAGACACAAATGTATCAGGGGTAACTCATTGAGAACTGACAGTCTCAGATACATCTCTCAGACAGGCATTGTTCTTATTCTTTCCTTCACTGATGGAATTACATCAAGGAAAGAGTTACAAAATGGGGAATGTGATAGGTGCAGGTTAAGATGGAGTCAAACTGAGATGAACTGATATTTTATTATTTTTTTAATAAATACATAATCTAACTGCTTTACTTAGATAGACACATTGGTTCTAGTGTAATTATTTCTATAGCTCATGGTTTTTGATGCTCTATGAGTGTAAATCCCTATCATCTAAAGCCAATAGAGGAGCTAATCTTGACTGCCTATAAAAGGGAAGTACTGTACAACTGCTGAGACAAAGGGAAGAGTACCATTATTTCAAGCGATGCTTGGGATTTTACAGAACTTTTACAACGCTGAGGATATTCTTAGGAAAACGTGAGGCCAATTTTCTGACCAGATTTTTTTGTGTTGTTTTCAAACTTAGGAGTACAAGAGCAAAAAAGGAAAAACAGCAAAGTAACAGTGCTTGAAATGTTATGGTGAAACAATAAATGATCATGGCTGCAGCTTGCTGCCGGTGGATACGAGGACAGACTTCCCTTTCCAATAGTGTCAGAAAGTCTGTCTGGGGAAGATGCCCAACAGTGCCCAGCCCAAATCACAGCCAACAGATTAATATAAGATGATCTTTCTGTTAAGGCTCTTTTTAGTAAATAGGCTCATCCAGAACAGGAGGTAAAAAAAAAATTTAAGAGTACAAATCTTCACCAGCTGCTTTGAAGAAATAACATATTTTCAACCGCTTCAGGATAGCAGCTCCCAGGTAAAAGCAAAAAAAGAAAAACTACCTCTAGAAATATTGCCAGAAACTACATAGGTGTACTCACTAGTCACTTTTCTAGGAAGTTTCATGCATGTAAGACATTGCCTTTGAGACCATTTACCACAATAAAATTAAATACAGCTGAAGATACAAGAAATTTCTCACATAAGAGAAAATTTTAAAACATTAATTTTATCTCAGTCTGAATAGCCAGTCTATGGGAAAATTGCAGAAAACATATTTGACAGTTCAAGAATACAGGATATTATTTTGAAGAGATACATAATATTTTTAGACAGTCTAGTGATATATTTCAGTCCTCACTTTACCCAAAAGACTCACTGTTGTTGCAGTATGAGCAGCATATGTGATATACTCCATTTCTGCTGGTGAAAACTGAGATATGTACAATCTTAGGAGAACCTATTGAAAGTTATGTAAAAAGTATATTAAAAAACTCCACAATATAAATAGTCAATTAGCACCAGGACTAGGGCTTTTTTTGGTACTTCTGCTGTTCAGAGGTAACTTTCTCAGAAAAAAAAACCTTGCTAGTAGTTTGAATTGGGGTAACCAAATCCTACTCAGCAGGTCCTTTTAGATTTTCGGAATTCCAGGCCTAACATGAGGCACTACAGCTAGGAAATCACCTCTTGAAATCCTTTCCCGAAGTGGAACCATGAGCTGAGTCTGCCAGGAAGAACTGTAAGACTCACTTCCTCACTTCTGAGCAGACAGAATAAATGAGAACACAAATGGAAGGCATCCATTCGTCCTTCCTATTTATATATACCAGCTCTGTAACCCGCCTGAAAAAAAATTAAATTTATGGAAAACATAACAATGTAACCAACTTAGCATGCAGGAGATAAAATAGGGATGGCAAGGTGATAATGGTGTTTCAAAGGACAGAAGAAATTCAGAGTTTACCTCTGCAAAAAATATATAACTCCATGTTCAGTATTGAGTCTTGACAATCTTAGTGTCACATATTTTATTTCTCTGTTTAAATGTGACTTCACATCTACCACACTTTCATATGTGCATGTACAAACATGCATTAAAAAAATCTCAGGGAAAAAAGTGATAGTTGATGTAGAGCAATAATCCTCTGGCAGAATAGTTTACAAAAGATGACAGAAAGCAGGCAGCACAAGTAAACTTCTGGAGAAGATGCCATGGGAAAATGAGACAGCATAGTCAAAGAAGATCAGATAATTAAGGTACAGGTATAATAAACACAACTGAATTACTAGATTTTAAAATAAATGTAGACTAGATCATAAACTTACAGTTGTTGTCAATGTACAGTCAAGTTGAAAGAAAAATCCTCCATGACTAAGAATGAGTGAGTTGTGTGATCAGTTAAAGAGAACAATCTGAATTCAAAATAAAATTGTCCCCAAGCCAAAAAACGGTACCTGTGAAGGGAGGAAAGGAACAAATGTTATTGAACAAAAAAAAAAAAAAAAAAAAAAAAACACCACCAAACCAAAAACAACAAAACCAAACCCTAAAAAAAAAGAAAAAAGAAACAAATAAAAAGACTCCCTACCGAATAAGAATTCTATGGAGTTGAACTACAGGGAGGAAAACACAATCACTTTCTAAGAGGATCAAATGCTCAAGCAGCATCAGTGTCAAGTGCTGAGAGTCATCAGTCTTGCCAAAAGAAAAAATGTGCCATGTACACTTATTAAATTCTCAACACTGCAGTGCAAAGCTGTAACACCTTTCACAGTATATTAACAGTATAACAACTGCCTCTAGAGAGGCTGGGAAGTTAAAAAAGCTAAAAATTAACATTTGAATTTCAAAGTTTGCTTGGGTAGGAAGTGAGTACCATATTAAGACTTTAAATTAATGGGAGCCGTGATGTATACTAGAAAAACCAGATTTATTTTATAACAACTGTGCACCACAGAGGATGACAAGCCCTGTCAGAGCCCTGATAGTGAACCAGGATGTATCTTTTCACCATATGCTTCTTATAGGGTCTCTTCACCACTCTTGGCTTGGACTGTATGATCTCCAGAAGTCCCTTGCAACCATTCTGTGATTATTTCCCCAGCTGACGGGGAAGAAAGATGACACTGACATATTTTAGGAAGCACACTGAGATCTAATAATTATACTAGAGAGATAATAACTCTGTGTTAATAGTATTTTCATTAAATTGAAGACTGGATAAGCAGAAGAGTCTTAGTTATCCTATAGTAAAAAAGTTATAGGGACACCAACATTTACACACAGCATTTGTGTGAGATTTTCCTTCAGTTAAAACAACTTCTAAGATTACTATAGCTGAAAGGAGTTGGAAAATAAAAAAGAAACCCTCATTTGTTTCTTGTGTTTAAAGTAAATATTGTTTGCTCAACTTCCTTGAAATATTGCCTTGAGTATTTATATTTATTTCTTCCTGCAACACAGGAATAACATTTTGAGGAGAAAAATGCAAACCCAATGACATCTGCAAACATTCTGACTAGCATCTGAAACAAATGTTATTGTATGACTAACCCCCTACTTTGTTTATTCCCTTTAAAGAAAAAAAACAGGAACTCAATTTTAGTTTTCCTAATTACAAAATATACTTACCATACATTGCTGACTATTGGGTGCTTGTGCTACTTACCTGCAAAACAAATCAAACAGACAGAGAGTTACTTCACAGCACAATAAACTACATAGGAGAGTGGATATAATTTAGGTGTCTTGATGATCATCCCTTTTTTGAATAGCAGAGTTAGATGAAAGAATGGAGTGAACCCAAGGATCCAGGAAAAAAATTTAAGAACTCCATCTGGAATACTGATGATGTAAGAGGAAAGCTCAGTCTCCGCAAAAGCACTTCATGACTTGAACGTCACTGTCCGCAAGGTGAAGGGAAAAGTGCCAAAAAGAAACTTGCTTGCTCTGAGTCTCAGAATTGCTTCTGTCCTACCTAAGACGAGCATCTGTAACATGGGATACGAGCTCTTTATGGGGTACTGTCTCCAGCATATTTGTTTTCCAGACCCACTTCTCAGGAACCATGAACCAATATTGTTATCTTACAAAGAATTTCACAACTTAAATGAATTTTTTAGCAAACTCCACTAAGGTCTGTAGACGCTCACTGAGAGTTGAGTAAGAATAGGTCTGTTACTGCATTTGACTTTGCTGTGTCTTGGCCTCATTTTTCTTCTAAAAAACTCTTCTTCTTCTAAAAACTATAAACATCTATTAAACTATAAGCATCTGTTACTATCTCTCTATCAAAGGTGACAAAATAGCAAGGTTGCAAGTAATTAATAGCAGTATCTTTAATCAAAGAATGATAGAAATATTGGTTAGAAAGAACCTTTGGACATCATGTACTCCAACTTCCTTTATTGGGAGTGCATAAAATTAGATCAATTCTTGATTTTAGGGTTCTTTGAAATAGAAATGTCAAACAAGAAGTTCAATAAAGTAACAACCCATGTTTAATTGATAAAACATCTTGATTAAACAGTTTTTGGTATGTATTACAGTCAGACACTGCATATTTTTATAGCAGAAACACTGTTATTGTGGTACTTGGAGATACAAAGGTTTGAAGATAATAGAGTTAACAGTTTGCTCATTCAAACCCCAGTTTTGCAGGAAATTGTCTGAGTACTCTTTGGTATACAGCATCTTTGACACTGTTATACCAAATACATGTTATTTATCCATTAAATCATAAAATATATACAAATATGACAATTTTTAAAGTACATAATCCATACCATATCAAATTAATGCTTTCACTAAATATACATGATGTCCAAATTCTAAATTCATAGACCCATTCTGCATTCATATTGGGGTCCTGGCAGCTTCCATAACAGAGAAGTCTGACAAGTTAATTTAAAAATATCATCTATTATAATCTACCATGACAATGATATATTTTGCTTTGAAGATTTAAAATAAAATACATATTTGAACAACAGAACTTCTCATAACCAAAATACTTATTTTAGGAAGAAAAATAAATAAATAAAATCAGATATGAAGGTAGAAGAAGCAGTGGAGCCTTAAAAATGGCAAGAAATTCTTTCAAATAATTTTGCCACTGATCATACCATAACTTTTGTTAAACGCATTTAATCTCAGCTCAAAATTTGAAACAGGTCTCATGTACAGTCAAGATGAATCCAGAAAAGTTTCATAGGTATATTCTTCTTTTAAGCCAAGTTTCTTAATCAACCATGCTAGAGAGCATAGAAAAACAAGCTTTAGATTCCTGACTATCAGGAACAGTTACTTTTCATGTCCTGAATTCCCCATGTGATGTAAGGATATTAATACAATACACTATTCACAACATTATGACATGCTATAATTATCTCCATGGATGCCAGAAAAAATTTTGACCATTGTAATAGACTGGGTACTATCCAAAAGATACAAACCCAGTACAGATTTTAAAATATGTGGGTGCAAGTGCACTATACTTTGATCACACTGACAAAAACTTGAAGAAAGCCAAGGGCAGCTGAGGCTGAGAAAGGATGATGCCAATTTAAACTTTAAGATTGACAGCTCTGTTTAGGATAAGGAAAGCTGAGTGGATGTTATTCAGCAAGGGAAAATCACTGTGGAGGAAGAGATGATGTAGGAGTAATATATTAAAAATAAATATGGAACTTGAGGGCATATTTAATGTAAAGCAAGCCAAATGCTTTGCTAAAAAATGTGGCCTTTGTGGTCTTTTGAAACTATTACCATAATTTTTTTTTCTCCCCTTGAGCTAGGTTCCTAAGCAGACATTAAAATATTTGTAAATGGTAATTAGTATTCAGAAACACATTTTAGCACGAGAAATAGAAATGTGCCCTGAGGAGCTCAGCCT
The DNA here is from genome assembly GCF_031753505.1 of Anomalospiza imberbis. NCBI lineage: Eukaryota > Metazoa > Chordata > Aves > Passeriformes > Viduidae > Anomalospiza > Anomalospiza imberbis. The sequence goes on along the minus strand of NC_089683.1, from coordinate 81,217,798 downwards.
TGCTGCCCTGGGACAAGTCTGTCCCCAACACCAAACCTGGGCAAACAGCTCCCCAAGGTCTCGTGCTGCCATGGCTCCAGGGGCACAGAGTGACACCAGTGCCTGCTCCTGCATGAGTGAAACCTGGGAAAGCCCAAGAAAAGTGACAGCAAGTGACAGTGAAGGCTCTGGGTGGCACAGACACACAGGTCTGCCACCCTGGTGATAGGGAGTGATAAGCACTGCTTGAGTCTTTAAGAATCTTGAAAAATCTGAACTTGCAAACCAGTTGGAGGGAAGGAAAAGCAGCTAAGAAAAGCTTCACCAACTAAAGTCAGGTCTGGGAGCAAACATAATGTCCCAGGAGATCCAGCTCCGGTGTTTGAACAGGTCTGTAACTCATATGCTGCTTGTAATAATAATTCTCACCCAGGGTGCACTGCTTTAACGAAGAACCGAGACCCTTCAAATTTTACACATCTTCTCCAACAAAAAGCTGACTGGCACTTCTGCATCTGCTTCTACTCAGGACAAGCAATTAAGTACATGTGGTTGGGCTCTGCAACCTTCCCAGACCTGCATTTTCATAGCACTTCTTGCCCCGTTCTTCACTCCTGCACATGGGACAAGTCCTGCTTCAAGCTGGCCACAGAAACAAGGCCAGGATTTGGCCTCAAGAATTTCCCATTCCAAAAATTCCATTGATGAAACAGTTGCTGCCTTCATATGACAACAGTAAAATTGCACCCACAGTGCAATCCGATGCCATGCCCCTGAGGATCACTTAAAACTACTGGCTTGAATCCTACCATGCACATTTTTTCTCCAGGAAGGAAAAATAAAATACTCTCAATGATTTATAAAGAGCTGTTGAAAAGCCATTGCCAACCTCAGGAAAAGTTGGTTTTCCTGTGTTTGGACGGAAGGGGAAAACAACACAAAACCTGCTACAAGATATAAGGATGTGTTTCCAGTGAACAGGCTGTTATTCATTTGTTACTCGTAAGAAATTACTTCACTCACATTTTGCACAGGCATGGCTAACCTGCAAAGCTACAGATTTCTAAACTCACCAAGGAAGTCTCCAGCTTCCAGGTCTTTACACGTACATGTTGTTCACACCAACAATGTCAATGCCCACTGAGGCAAAAAGGAAGAGTCTTTTCTGTTTGCATGATAATCGATATCTCAAGAAAAACTTCCCCTAAAAAGGGTAAGGAGCATCCCTACAGCTCTCCTTCAAAATTCCTACTGTCTCCTACTGTAATCCCAATAGAAATCTGCAATATTTAGGCTTTACCAAAAATTTCTTATTAAAACTAAACACTCTCCTTCAGACCCAGAAGAGATCCCATGTACTGATTTCTTCCACCTACGCTCAGATAAAAGGATTTATTTCTTTGGACAACAAATAAAAATACGTTAATGTTAAATTCTGTTTTAGTATATATTTCTGCAATGCATATGTTACTTCTCTGATAGGACTGTATTTCTGCTTCCCAAACATACCCTGCCCTCCACCCCATGATATATGTGCTATAACTGATCTGCTGGGCCAAATCTAAGTTTAATACACATTAAAAAAAACTATTGCCTAAAAGGTTTTATTCACTTCCTAAAAATAGTGCTCCAGCTTTCAAAGGCATTTAAGGTGTAACTTCAAAGACATTACACATTGACTTAATGAAAAGCATGTTGAACCCAAAATTTGGAACAAGTCTTTGGTACTCAAAAAAAGCATTTTTAAGCATATTTCTTTGAACTCAAACATATTTAATTCCATTCTGGAGCTATATCTTAAAAGAATAATTTTTCAGAAATAATGATTACGAAACCATGAATTAAGTAGTTTCTAAAAAAGTAATTTTAATGAACTTGCATTCACAAAGTTAGTGTTCTGGTATGAATTGGAACTTTATTTCTTATCAAAGAACATTATTCACATAATTTTCTTCATCCATAAAATGTGAACAGAAACTGTTATTCAGCTATTGGCAATGGGTAAAAAAAGGCTTATACAAAACCCAACGACTTTTGGAATCAGTAGTATTAAAAATTAAAAATTGTTTTAAAATTAAATTTAGATCTTGGTGTAGTCTTATTATAATTCAACACTTACCATAAAAATGCACTTTCTAAAATTTATTTTCTAAAAACCCCTAACATTTCTTGAAGTTACGGGGGAAATTCTTACTCAAACAATCATTCCATACTCTTGGAATTCTTACTCAAAAAATCATTAAGTTTTGCTGGACCAAGGACTATAGATTTTGTAGATTCAAAAACCTGGACAGGGAAATTTCTCCTTCCAATAGATCTTTATGTAATACATTGATTTCTCTTACAGATCTGACTTAATCTGGGTAAATTCTCAGGTGGGTTGCAACAATTATTACTGAATATACAAACTCGGTTGATTAGCTTTAAATAATCTGCATCTCTTCCCCACAAACAAGTTGTTTCCCTCATGTTGAAAGGTACTGGTGTCAGGATGAAAGCTGGTACATGAAAGCTGCTGCATAGTTGATCACCTTGCTTTCAGCTTTTCCCAGTATAGTGATGGAAAAGCTCCAGATTTTATTTACAAAAACACTCCTTTCTCCAATCATCAAACACTCATTCATGTTACCAGCACAGAAACTACCAAGAAACAGCCACAATAACAGCTGTGATCATAAATGCAATTATGCATTGCAAGAAACCGATGAAAGTTTTGTTCCAGAAGCTGGCAAATTTGCATGGATTGATCAAATCTGTTCTTTGGATAAAGTCATTCATTCCAACAAATAATCTCTGAAGCTCAGTGGTCAGCAGGGTTGAAAGTCTGGGCTTGTGCTAAAAGGTGACATTTGAAATGCAGTAGATATACCATTATTTTTAGCTTTGGACATTAATAAAAACTCCCAGTGACACAAAATACAGTAATGCTGAGCTTTGCTAGGTAAAACCTCATCTAAACCAACACAACCTAAAAACTAAAAAGTTTTTAGACTTTTTTGGTCTAAAAACTTAGAGAACTGCAGTCACTGCCAGTGACTGACCTTGATGCAAACATCAGTTGATTATTTGGCAGACATCCCCTTTTTGAGTTGCATATACCTTTCCAAGCCATTGATCATTCCATCTCTCATCAGCATGGCTATTTTCTGCTCTCTCTTTTTGAATTTTAAATACTGGAATAGAAACTATTATTTTTATAACTTCCTTAATACTTCTCTCTTAAATATCTTTTAATATTTCCATTATTTTCCTTATTTTGAAATCAAATGTCATTCTTTGCCTCTTACTATTTGTTTATTGCAATTTCTGCATTCTGCCTAAGCCCTCTCACTGTCACACATACATTAAACACTAATCCGTTATTTTCCAGTGAAATATCTGTTCCATCAATTCTCTCATATTACTCCATTCTATTTATGGTGACCAAATACATAACAGTCTTAAAGTTAAATATAAAATATAGAAATGCAGCACCTATGGAGAATTTCAAGTCATGACTTCATAATCACAATCGCTTTAATTTAGTTTGCTTCACCAACATGCTATACAAAACAAAACTCTTAAGTGGATTAAAAAGCACTAGCTAAGCTTTCAATTGCATAAATTGGCTTAAATTGCTTCTAAGGGCATAAAATAATGCCAAATAAATATTACAATTGAAAAATAATCAGCTACTATTCTAAGGAAATGGCTGGTTTTGTTTAGCCATGGAAAATTACTCCGAGCTGGAATGCACAGGGACCCAGCATAGACACTGAGTACACATCATTCTCTTTCAGAAATGTCTCTTTTGTGGGCTGACATATTTTCATCTTGGACTTCCTCAGCAGAAATGCACATACAAAGATGATGCCCAGTCAACTGAAACATCAGCAAAGTCCTTAGTCTAATGTGGGCTCCCTGTGACCTTTCCATGATGTGTCAAGGCTTTCCACATGCATGCAAGGTGCAGGCACTGGGGAGCACCTGGGATTTGCCAAGCAAATTGCAGACACGCTGTCACTCCTGCCCATGTGCTCAGGAAATAACAGGGCACGATAGGAGCAACCAAAATGCTGCCAGATGTACTGAAACGCCAGGCAAATTACTCCTGAGCTCTACAAATTACTCCTGTCTACCCTGAAGAACACAAATAGTGTATTGAGCAAAAGGCTGCCCCTGCAGACCCCCATGTCAAAGTCAGTTTGGTTTTGTTTCTGTTTCATGTATTTTTACAACTGCTCCTTCTGAAGGCTGCTCCAAGGCCTCCCCACGTTCTTGCTTAAAACATTTTTTCTAATTAACAGTCTTCATCTATTCCTTCCCATTATACCTATTAGTGGTAATAAAGTTACAGAGAGCAGTACAATGCCTTTCAGAGTCTTCCTTTGACTTCTCTGAGCAACCAAACTCTTTTACTCCTCCTTATTCTCCATAATTAATCATTTTCATAGCCCTGCTTTGTACTCTCCTCTACTTCAATTTCATCAATAGCAGGAGTTGAGCTACATTTAAAAACCCTCTCTGGAAATTCCTGAGCCAATAACTTTCAAGAACGCATTCTCCTTTTTTTGTCAGCATGTCACTAGTGGCTGGTGGTGGTGATTGATGCTGTACATACTGGTCAGTCATTTCCAGACTGGTGGAAATCTCTGGGAATGGTGGCTCACACTCCATAAGCAGTTCTTGTTTTCTGTCCCCAGCCACTGCAATACAGTTCTGTTGATCGAGGTTTTTTAAGACAAGGTGGTCAAATATTGAAACAGCTTGCCCAGAGGAGTTCTCCCTCCTTGGAGGTAGTCGAGATGTGAGTGGACACAGCCCGGACACAGAAACCTGATCTAATCAGATCTGCTTTGAATTGTACTAGATGACCTCCTGGAGGTCTCTTCCAACTTAAGTTATTCTAGAGACTTTTTATTCTAGTGACTTGCCCAGCCAGTTTCTTAAGACTGATGAATAGTATTATAGACAAGGTACCTACATTTCACCTACTTTGCAAGATTTAAGCCAGTGCTGCAATTTAATTTTATCCTCATTTTTCCTAACTGCAACAATAAAGATATTGTTTTCATTTGCTCTAGGCTTTTTCTCCACTTCTTAAGAACTGTTTTGAAAGTGGTTATTCATCCAGCTAGATCTGGAGTCTTTCTTTACCCTTCTTACCAAGAAAGACAAGAATAATTTAGGTTTTCTTACAGGTTTTGTACCTCTGACCTATGGAGCTCTATTCTAACCCCACATTCAGTTTTTGAGCTCACCACTGCAGCTATCAATATGAATGAGACTCCTTTAGGTTGATACTTTCAAAGTTAGAAGATAAATTAAAGACTTACTTTTGTCCATTCAATCAATAAATTTAAGTAGCATTACAGGGAGTCTCTTCACAGACATCATTTTGGCATGCCTAAGTCTAGCCCAACAGAGCACAATCTGCTGGTACAGGGGCTATTAAGTAAAGAAATGTCATATATCCTGAAATAACCGGGTTCAACCATCATTCTCCAATATAAAATTAAAAGCTAATACAGCATGGCTGTTGTGCATCTTACTGTGTGGCTGTGAGTCAGAGTCATATTCAAAGAATACAAAAATCACAATTCATTTTGCAGTATTTATGATGCAACATATGAACACAGGTGTTTGCTGAGCAATGATGAATGATGAGACTAAAAACCAGACATCTGCACCGAGTAACACGAATAATTCAACTCCTGTTTGCTCCTCAAGAAGCACAGAGGACATGCACCTTTAAGAAGCACCTGCAAATGCTTAACTGTATCAGCTGTCAGGTGCATGTCTCCCCTCAACAATCTGCAGGAGAGAGACCTGAATTATTTCTGCTCAATTAATCACATTTTAGCAAGCATGGAACTCTGTAGTCCACTAACAGCATAACACCGTTAAAACCCCCACACACCTTTCACCTTAACCTTTCAGGCCAAGAAGCCAACCATTCCTGGAGGCAAAAGAGTCTTGCTATGGAGTCAATAAACCCCTTGCTTTCACAGGATGTGGCCAGTTTGGCTACAAAGGTAATTCCCTGCTCTCAGGTGGGTTCCATACAGAGATGCCACCAATAAAGATTACTTCAGCTTGTAGTCAGTGCTGTGGGAATTAGCACCAGCTGGTAGGAGCCTGGTATCTTCTCAGCTCTCTCTAAAAAAAAACTGGGAAAGCTGTTTGATTTTTAATTTGAAACTGGGAGAGCTGGCTCTCATATTATGCTTCCTGCTGTAATCCTAAACTACCTGGAGGCCTTCAGTACTTCACTTGAAAGATCCAGAGCAAGTAAATTAGCAGAATAGAATGAAGTCAAGTCCTGAGAGTGCACACTTAATATCTCAAATAGAGATATTTGAGTTCAAGCTGCCAAAATAGATGCACATACTTATAGGTTGAAGCAAAGGTATCTAACACTGTAAAATTAAAAAAAAAAAAAAAAAAAAAAAAGGCACAAAGCAGGCAGTGCTTTCTTGCTGACAAACATGTAAAACAATGTAGCAGACACACACTTCAGAAATGCAAGTGGGCTTTTATTCCTGGCAGTGCAATGAGAGAGGTAATTCCAGATGTGGGGAAAACAACACCCCTCAAAAAGGGATTTGCAATGATATAGCAGAGAGGAAGCCTGGAGCAAACTGGCACTACCTAGAAAGCTGGAAGAGAGCCAAACAAATTATGGCCCAGGCTCTTTGGAGCCCTGTTCCCCCCTTCAGTGGGAACTGCACAGGAAAAGGATGATTGTGAGAGGGTAGATGACGGGTATAGCCTTCACTGTGCATGGAAAGGGGTGTAAATTACAATCCCTGGTGCATACAGAGGCAAAGCGAGGTTCACAATGCCTTATTATATTAAGCCACATTATGAAAATGACTGTTTACATTGGTTCATTAATGCTTGTACAGGGCTGTGAACATGCAAAGTGGTAAGTATCAGCACAGGCATCAGCATGGTATCTCAACTTTGACAAGTTCATGAGTGTTGTAACAAAAGAAAATACACTTTACTCATAACAATTATTGCCCATGAAACATGATGTTTAGCATACTGTCTCTCTACATCATTTCTGACCACACAGAAAATGGTATCATTAGTGTGTAATGTTATACTGAGTAATTTATTCTGCCAAATGACAAAATGTGTGCAATCATTAATAAATGAACAAATTCTACCCATTAACTCACACATTTGGCACTGCAAGGCTATGTAAGTTCTGTGTTGTTAAAACACCTTTAGTCAGATTTAGTACAATTACCTTATGTTGTACTGTCTGGTGAAAGGAAGGTTACTTCTCAGCTTTCTATTTTTTCTTTATCTTTTAATTCTTTTGTAGCTCTAGCAGAGCTAGACCTCAAATCAACATAAGGTTTTAGGATTAAGTGTTGAGATCTATTGCCTGAGTTGAGTACCTCAGCATCTCAGAAAATCAGTTTTGTTAGAATGCCAGCTGGAGCAGTAAACATTATTAACAGAAGAAATATCGGTTCTCTCTGCTGGGTAAAAGAATGAAAGCAAGAGGGACTGCAAATGAATCTCTTCCCCTAACCTCTGTGCCCTTGCAGGGCAGGCCTTTTCCTCCAGACAGGCTTTCAGCTGAGCAATACCTGCTCATTTCATGGATCAGAGCAAATTCTCCAAGGCCTTTCTTGGTACCCTTTCATATATATCTCTGCCATCCCCAAAGGCTGTCTGTGTCTCTCTGCCTCTCCTGGCTGCAGAGGCAGAACTCACCCCGTGAACTTGCCAGCTCTGCTCCAGCAGCCTCTCCTCCACAGGCTTTGGGAAAGAGCAGCCTGCCCTGTGCCCCAAAGATATCTGCTTTTGGGGTCACAGGGGCTAGGGCAGGCTTCTCCTCCCCTTAGCTACAGCCTGTTAGAGAAGCATGTGGCAAGAAGGCAACTGTTAAACTTCAAGCAGGTTAATAATGAAAAACCCCTTGAAGACTGGGGTTGAGGCCAATCTCACTTAATGCCAGTATTAATGACTGGCACAAAAATATAAAAACGAACAAATAAATTCCCTGAGACCTGAATGTCTGGAGGGAGAATTGGGGGTTCACTAAGCAGGGGCTGGATTATCTGGAAGGGTAATAGAAATGGGATGAAATTGAACAGGCGTGTGCAAGGTCAGAAGCTTTGGGACTAATAAGAGTTTCTGCTGTCAACTGTGAGGTTGTCAGATGGAGGAACTATGTAGGGAGAAGTATATTTGTAGAATATGGTATGTCTGCAAATCATCAGCCATGAAAAGAGTAAACACATCAGGTGATGTATACTCAGAAGAGTAAAGGAAGATTAATTTTCCTTCTAAATGCCCCCTTGAGAGCTCCTCCTTTGAGATACTACGGACAATGCCAACCATGTTGGAAAGAGTCCTTCCAACCAGAATAGCCCCAGAAATGGGCTTCAAAACCAGCAAGATAATGTTCTGATACAGCAGGACTGAACAACCTGACTTCTCACTCTAGCAAGACCAGGACAGGATAGCATTCCTGTCTGGTCATTGACCAGGAAAATTAAACAGTCCAAATGGGACATTAAGCTAAAAGACACACAGGTGTAGATTTTTAAAATATAGATTTTTTTAAAAAGATAAGAAAAAAATGAGTCTAGCAGAGAGTTTTGGAAGTGCCTTATCTTAGATGGGGTTTGAAAAGTTCATAGAAAAGTGAAGGTCAGACGATCAAATGATGAAACAGGACCTCATTTATAGTAGAAAAATTACTTCCTATGCCATACATATTTGCACCAGACTGTTTTCCAAAACTTTCCTCTGTGTTTCTCTGCAGCACAACTTCACAAAAATTGTTTATTTTTTTAGCATTGCTGAATACCAGTGGCAATATTTTTCCCCTCCATTTCTTGCAAAAGTGCCAATAGCTTTTTTACTTTTTCACTGTAAATGTGCCAGTAACTTTTTTACTTTTTACTAATGCTGTAACACTGCATCTCTCAAACACCTGAAGGCACACCTGACATCTTCTACCTGCTGTACCCCACAGAACCTCTTTGCAACAAGTAAAATGTGAAGTAAATGGGAATGGGAAGTAAAATGTGCCCATTCTGCCTTGCTCCAGCTGCCTTCCCTCAGCTGATTGTTATTATTTTTGTCATTTCTGAAAGAGTATGGTGCATTCCTTCAAACCTGTGCTGTCACACTTCCCTAGCCTATAATGAGCCACCTGTAAGAAATTCATCATCTACACTGCTTCCTCCAGCCAAATGCCACTGCAGATCCATCCCTTCCCATTAAACAAGACCACTGTTGTAGAGCAGCCTTGCACCACAGTAACTGCCCATGGGTTATCCTCAGAGAGAAAAAGCACACAAAATACAAATCAGACTGCCAGAGAGACTAAACCCTGTGAAAGAAAAAATCTGCAACAAGGAGGCCTGAAAAATTTGAATAAGTAAGGCAGCAGCAAGTATTTTGAGGAATGAGTTAAAGGAATTAAAGAAAAAGTGGAATAGAAGAGTTTTCCTAATCTCAAATTCTAAAAGCACCAGAGACACACATGGCTCCTCAGAGCTCTCCCTGTGCCTGAGAGTGATTTCAGGAAGCCAGAAACATCTCATCAATGGTGCTAAGAAAAGTGGAAATGTATTCTGTGTTTTCCTTGACTAGACCCACACACGACAGAAACAGCTGCTGGAGAAGGACAGCCAGCAGCTCAGAGATCCAGCTTGGATAGCTAGCAGAAGGAGCAGAGAAGAAGTTAAATTGAATGGGCAGAAAATGAAGGCCTTCCCTCAGAGGGATGTGTCCACAATCCCCTGACAATAAGCAGCAAAGACATTTATTGAGAGCTGTTTGCTGTTGAAAATATTAATTTCATCAGATTAGTTTTGGTAAACATTTAAACAGAAATAAAAGAAGAACATTTCTGTCAATTTCAACAATACTGAACTTGAAATATTTCTATGCCCCTAAACTAGAATATTACAGAATGCTAATTTTTCCAAGTGGAATGACAGAAAATTCAAAAATGTTCAGCTCTCCTGGGGAATGGAAATTCCAGTTTCCAGTCAGCTTTCTCAGGTGTCACTGACAAAATTAGGCTTTGGATTCTCACCATGCTTTAAGTTTGCTTTAAGTGGGCTCACAGTATTTCTGCCTTTCACTGGGGAAAAAAAAAAAAAGCCTTTATTATGTAACTAATAGCAGCACTGACCTCTTCTGTTGCACCTTTTCAGGCCAGGAGATAAATGGTCCCTTCTTAAAAGTTAGGTGCCAACTGCTAAGCCATGAATTTAAATAAACAAAAAGACATTTAGAGAGGCAACCCAGAAGCATGATCAGCTCCTCCTGACACTGTATCTATTACCTAGACTTCACTTTTCCAACAGGCTCAGACTCAAGCCCAGTGCTCAAAGCTGCATCTAGTTTTTAAGTAAAACAAGCAAAAGTTTGATTTTTCTGGCTCCTTCTGTTAAAGAGCAAAGGCCTTTTTCACCTGCTCTCGAAGAACCACTTAAAAATTCCAAAGGCCTTAAATATTTCAATATAAATGAGCTCCAAAAAAAGTTCAAGAGAAAAAATTTTCTCACTTGCCATGTTAAAATCAGTCTTTCACGATGACTGCATATTAGAAAACTGCAATTGTTGCCAACATGAAAACTACACTTAGATCACAACATGAATTAATGAATTTGCTTTTCACCTTTATCTCCCCCTTCCTCAATGCTTTCTTCCCCCTCCCAAATAAATGAGCCATGTTCCTAATAAAGTGCTTGAAAAGAAGGCTGGGAAATTCAATAATAAAAAGCTTTCTGAAATTAAGTTTCTGGCACTGCTTTAAGAAAAAGAAATTGTTATTACTTGGTCCTTTGCTTTTCCCCAAAGCAAATTTCAGTCCTTTGAGGACTGCACAAATATAAAGCAGTTAATTTACAAACCTTTAATTTGGAAATTTGCCTGGTCCAAATAATCAAATATAATAGGAATTGCCAACCAAGTATTTAAAGATTCTAGTATAGGAAAAGAAACTGCACATTGCAGGAAAAGAAAGTCTCTGTCTAAACTGTAAAATACTAGACTTTCAATGGGGCACAAATTTTTGAGCATGTTAATGTTCATAGGAAATAGAAGGGAGCATTAAGAATTGAAAACCCAATGACAGTTGCTAGAGTTCTTATCACATAATAAGTTTCCTAATCTCAGATCTTTTGCATTTGCTGCACTGAAGATGACAAAGAGGGAGATACCACACTTGCCTTATTTAAGTCCAAAACCAGAAATGAGAAAATATTTCGTGACGCAAACCCAGACTTTTCATCTGCTCATGTCCTATTAAAAGAAGTTATCAACATACTTGTGACAATTTAAGAAACAAAAACCTGGTAACTGAATCAGTAAAAACTTAATCAGGAAAACAAATGCAAGGCAATTTCTCTAATTTTGCATCAGCTGTAATGTTTTTGGGCTCTTTCTTACATAGCCCTCAAAGAGCAGGGTGAAACTCAGGCTCCACTGAATTTTCTAGGAATTTTCCTGTTGCATTGGGTTAGGACTGTGCCATAATGCAATACATAATTCTGTAGAATCATTTAGCAAAGGACCTACAGGCTAAACAAAGAGGATCTGATATTGACATACATATCATGGCCACCTTCCTTGTAAAATAAAAATCAGCCAAGAAATTGAATTCGGAGTTTCAGGCTGAAAATCTGTTAGGTCCTGTGCAAGTTTAAGTTTAGACAGATTAAAATCTTGAAACCTATGTAAATGACACCTTGACATTTACAGGCAGGGAGCTCATCAAACTATTAATTTTTCACTGAGAAGAGTTGAGAAGAGGCATACATGTCTCAGAAGCAGGCAGCTGGCTCTGACATCCATTTTGTGATTAGTATGTTTTCTATCCAACAGCAAAGCATTCTGGTGGATCAAAGCTACAAATTCTATGCCATTTTTCACATGCTCAGAAAATTCTACTGGAAATTGTGTTTTAAAGTGGCCAGAATTTTCAAAATACTATGAATAATTTCTAAACAGCTTCTTACAAGTTTAGAAGAAGAAATGATGGATGAACAGTTATTCTTCAACCAGTACTTTAAATAAAATTAAAGGTTGAGACTATATAAGTGAAACTTTGACCCTATGAAAAATAAAGAGAAGTTACATATGCCAAAATTTAAGATTTAAATTCAAGCACCACTTCAGCCTTAACTGCCAGATCATTTATACAATGTAAATCATTAATGCAAAACAATACTTGTTTTATTATTTTACCTTAACTTTAAAACTTCTAATCACAAATGCACACAAAGTTTAGCAATTAAACATGTCTAACTTGTGTTACTGAAACATTCCATAAAATCTTGATTCTATCTTGATTTATCTCTCACATTCAGATTTGTGAAAAATATACATAAAAGATATTATTTGTGGAACTGTCTCCAGTCGTAATATTAAAAGAAGAAATCTATGAAGGCTTACAGAAAGCTCTTTTTCTCCTACAGGAAATGTCAAGATCTTCTGAATAACTACCAAGAATAAGATTTTTGCCATAGGATTTCTGATTCAGATACAAATAAGTTTCTATGATGTGACTGGACTACTCTCTCCAGATTTACGGGAGGCTTAGAAACAAAACCCCATTACTACATTAAGTATTTTAAGTGTAGAATGGTTAAAAAGCATCTTCTCCCTTACAAGAGGAATGTGGAAAAGTTCTTCCATACCACCACTGCTAGCATACCTAAAGCTGAGGTGGGGCTGGAGGTATCCAAGCCTCACTTGCTTCTACAAATGCCTCTTCCATCAAGATCTGTTAGCACAGGCTCTTGGCTGTCTCCTGTCTTGCAAGCAGTGTAAAGCACTTTCAAAATCTTGTGTCTTTTAAACAGCACAGAAGACACTGGTTTAGCCTAGTTAAAGCAGGTCCCCATGGTAAAAGGTCAGGCTATGCCCTTAAAAGGTTAAATTATGCCATATAATCAAATTAAGTTTTGCTGTGGATAGGCACAACTAAAGCTGCTTGGTTTTTTCCTTATGAATAGGAATTGTATATTTATACCAAGAGCAAAAAGAGCTTAGTAAAAACTGACAAAGTGTGTATAATCCTTGGATGAATTAGAAAAGCCAGAATCCATAAGCAACTCTAAGAAGGATTCCCAAGTGCAGAATCTCATCCTGAATGATGCTACTTTTCAGAGGTGAAAAGGGAGCAGAGAGATTATCCTTTCTACATCTTGTTCATGCCTGGTGTAAAATAAAGTGGGTTTTCTGTAAAAACAAACAAGCAAACAAACAATAAATTAAACCCTGTAGCTTATGGATTCACTACAGACCTGAGCCAACTGTGCTGGGAGGAGAGATGCTCTGCTCCTGAAAAGGAAACATTCATGGCTTTGAGAACCAAGGGGAACAAAGCTTTTATGTACCCTTCCAGAGGAACAATTAACAGGGATCTTCAGGTTTACTCAGCTGAAAATGTCAGAAAATGGCCTTCTCTAGTTTTAGAGTGCATTCAGAAGTAAGCAACCAAATAAAAATACATCATACAGTACATTCCACATTTCTGGAGCCTGCTTCTGATAGTCTTTACAGGATTGACAAGAAGGGTTTGGCTGAGAAGAGCCATATCTGGTCTTTCATTATCAGGCTGCATTTCACTTGAGAAAACACACCACTCTACCACACATCACCTGCTTTGACAACATCACAGAAGTCTGGGAGAAGTGGTACTTGCTCTTACAGCTTCATTTGAAGAATCCTCAACAGATGTCAAGCAAGGACACACACTGAGGGCATGGAAAAGCCACCAGGACACAGCTTTGACACTGATGACCCAGAAGGGGGTGGGTACCCACAGTGGGCTGTACATCCCAGTGCCAGGGATGACAGCAGCTTCCTGGGTCTCTGTGGTCTTAGTGCCACTGCACAGGGGTGACTCACCACAGCTCAGCACCCCTCCACCTACTGCACCATTCCCTTCAGTGTTACTGTCCTACAGGATTACTTTTAAACTGCAGACCTCAGACCAATCTGGAAAGTTAAATCCTCTGGAGAGTGAGCGCAAATAGGATTACCTGTAACTCTCACTTCTCACCAGCAGCACCACCATGGCTTCTCTGACCTCTGCAGCGGAACAGAAATCACACAGCAGAACATCAAAGGATTTTGGGGAGTTATTTTGCTTTTTCCTCCCAAGAGAAATGAAGTCAGAGGTAAGAAACACTACTTATTAATATTTTTATTCTGACTGTACGATTCCCTCTCTCTTCTGGCTTGTACCATTTCACTGCTGTTGCTGACATGTCTGCCACACTTCCCCAAAGAGGAAACAGCACATATGAGCCAGTCTGGACACTCATACCCCTCACTTGTCCCCTCACTTGGACACTCATTCCCCTCACTCAGCTCAACAGGGCTCTCCTCTGCAACACCAGTTTTCATCCTCATCCACATCCTGCAGCAGGAGCAGTGCCATCCCTTAATCTAGAGTGCAATAAAAATAAGTGCTGCTCATGCTGTTGCGAAGTCCCCAGGCAGCTCTGCCTGGGAGTTTTTTACTACACTGACTGATTGGAGTTTTCACTGCCTTCCTGGCCCCTCAGACACCAGCACCTCAGAGGATTATCCTTTTGCTCTTTCAAGCAATAACAGTGAGTTTCTGGGTAAGCAGAAATGTAATACTTCGGGGTGAAAGAGAAAAATTTTAAACAGAAAGTTACTTCACTCGACTGAAATTGATGGCATAGCCTTTTGTCAGTTCCTGTACTTTTATCTACAGGGAAGATCACCTCCTACGGTCCTTTGAGAGAGACCTACAGCAACCAAAAGAGAATGGCTGAAATTAAACACTCCTAAAGCCACTTTGGTTCTGCATTTCAGACTTCAGAAAACTTTGGGTTGACCTGTTCAAGAAACTGACCTGAATCCAAAGTCCAAGCCCAGAGTAAAGGTGCAAAAAACCTCTGGGGTCCTTGGAGTTCAGTGTTCAAGACATCCTAAAACTTCCTAATTGTGATACTGTTGACTGATACGGACACACAAGCCTCAGAAAATGTGATCTCTTCATTCAACGCAGTCCTACAGCAACTGAAGATTTTCTCATCCTCATTTCAGTCATTATTTCTTTTAAATCTTTTTGCCTGCATATAAAGTGGGGCCACTGTTTCAGAACTGCATCAGTCTTGTACAATAACCAGCATTAAATATTCCTGTCCATAGAGTTTGCTTATTATTACCCTGAATCTCCTGATAATTTCTGCATTACTCTATATGGCTATATATTTGCCTTTATGTATCTCCTTGATTCCTATTGTAGATGTAGGACCTTTCCTGGATTTACCTGTAAATAATTATTTAGACAAAACAAAACAACAACATAAAAAGAAGCAAAGGTAGCAGTGAAATATTTTATGCTAATACAAATAGCTTAGGCAATAGGTTAAACTCATTCCTCCCAGGGGATGGGAGATTCCCCTCTGATTAGATTTCAGAGCAGTAGGAAGCAGACAATTAGATGATGAGACATCATCTCCCACTCTGGAAAGACTGTTTGAAGCGTTTCAAATATTTTTTTAAACATAATTAAATGATAAACAGATTTGGTTTTAAATTTTTAAAACACTCTAATTAACTTTTAAATGCAACTGGATTTCATTCATTCCAGTGCTTAGAAAACATTTCTTTGTCTTAATACATCAGTGATAAGCAAAATTTCCCTTTAATTAGTGTTGATTTATATTTATGCATATTTATCTTAAACTCCTCCCTCCCTTCCAATGACTAAATTTTCTATATGTGAACATCATATTATGGCTTCTACACATAAATTATTTTTTTGCCAAACATATATAAGACCAATAACCTTGTTTTTGTAAAGATCACCACAAATATCTTGAATTTGTTGAAAACTGAAGCTGAAGCCATAATGTGTATTGCTCTTAATTCCCATATAAGCTGTGAAATTTTTAATTCTTTAGTTCAGCTGACTTAACAAAAGCCCCACTAAAACAAACAAACAAAAAACCCACTTTTTTATTATCATTTCTCTTCTGTGCATATAACCCAAGATGTCATTTTTGCAAGACAGAGGCAGCTGGCAGCAAAGTTGCCTGTCTCTGTTTTGCAGGTATTTGTAGTTGCCAGCTATTTGGAAGAGTCTGTGAGCCTTGTCTCACAGCAAGTCAAGTTGTGTACCCAGCTGGCATCAAGCCACAGCCATTATGGCAAACTGCAAAAGACTCTGAAGAAGGAACAGCTTTTCACAGAAAGAAAAAAAAAAAAAAAGAAAAGTAACTGGACTGTGAGTGCAAGACAAAAAGTTTAAGGTATTCAGAATGAAAACCTCTGCAAGAAGATCTTTCTGTACCTCTGGATTTCATAATATCAGCTAGTTTGGGATCATCTGTCCTTTCAGTGTAAGTGCTAAGAGCATGCAGCTGGGAAAGCTGGCTAATCCAATCCTCCTGATCACATTAAGGGAATTTATAGTATGACTTTGAGCTCTTAACTGATTCTAGACAGATGACATTTTTAATAATAACTTCTTTAGGACACTCAAAACTTCACAGAACCCTAAACAAGTGAAGGTAGCTTTGAAGTAATGCACTTTTGTGGGAACAGCTACAACGCATCTTATACTCTGCTGAACTTCTAAAGGGCTTTTACTTTGCTAGCACACAGTAAGGAGATACAGAAATTAATACTGACATATTGATTAATTGGCCTATTTGAAAACAGTTGGGGTGATGAAGACGTCAGTTCTGCACCCCAGAGAGCACACTCAGCAGTGAGCTCAAAGGGAGCCCCAGCACCGATGTGCCACCAAGGGAGGGACTCAGGCACACCGGGCAGCACCTGCTTTGCCACCACCAAGCCAAACCACCACGACTCCTCACAGGGACTGCAGATAAATTTATAGTGAGTGCTCAGCACCAGCTGTGTCCATGGGTGCACAAACATTTAGAAAGAATGAGGAAAGAAACCCCGTAACAACACATTATGGATGAAATAACCATTTATTGTGGCAAAGCCACAAACAATTCAAGCAAGCCTTCACCAAAATGCTATTATCAAAGCAGGGATAGGAATTATAGGGGCAGGAAGCCAGTGAAGGGTCAGGCAGGAGCCATCTAGAAATCATAGGAAACAGCAGCAAGAAAGCCATGAGAATCACAGTGCTGATGGACAAAACAAAAAACTAAATTCAAATTCCTGTCCTCGTACTTGGCCATAGTCCGAGCCGCAGCTGCTGATGCTCACTCACAACACAGGGGAAGGTTATTTTTAAAGAAACTTCCAAAACTATGCAACTGTTCCTAGAAATTTTCACTATTTTGCAACATATAAACCAGATTTACAAATCAGCTTTGCCATTCATACCCTGGATTGTTTTCATAGGCTGTCAAAGTGTATGTCTCTGTACCTTTACTCACTTGTCACTTGTCTTTAAAGAAAACAGCTTAAAAATCTTGATTTAATAGGAAGAGTTAAAGGAAACATAGAACAACACATTATGAAAGTGCCTTATAAAACATCTGTTACGAATCTTCAGTCTGTTGCTTAAGGGATGGCAGCAGGCGTCCCATGCCCTGAAGCTGGTGAAAAATCTCTTCTCTCCTGCAAAGCACATCAGCAGTGTAAACTCTGAACATGAGTATGGCTCATCAGTTATTTAGTCAATCTAAAAGCCTCAAACTTGAGTGTAGTCTAAGAATGAGACAGTGAAGATCAGAAGCATGACAAAGATCTTACCACTGCTGAGAAAATTATTTGTACTGTGAGAATCTCAAAGATAGATCATGATTCTGGTGCCTAATAACTGCTCTAAGGTTAAAATGTTAGTTAGCAATGGTTGTTAGCTGGTTTCAGTTGAGTTCCACTTGTCTTATTTACTGATCCTTTCTCTTCTGCCATAAGGTTAGGGTGAGATTAGGACATAATTTATATGGGACACTGCTCTGTTCCTACCTTGGGGATGCTGCAGAGTGAATATTTTGGGATTCTGAAAGAATCAGCTCTAAGTCAGAGTGATAGAATTACTGTGGGAATCCACTTCAGTTTGCTCTTTGTAGGTGTTTCACCCCCACCCCATCAGCATTCATCTGCAGATAGTAGATTTTTTGCTACAGGTAGTAATAGCAAATTTCAAGTCCCCTGACCTTCTTTTCAGCTAGCATAATTTCAGTGTAATTCTTTAAATCCTCCCTATATTGATGGCCATTTTGGTGTCCATGGGGCAAGGAAAATGTCTTCCAACCAGGGAGACCTATTCCATATATCTCCCTTTGTCCACCAGTCTGAAACACGGCTGCACACCCACCTGACCATTCCCTTCTTTCCCATCTTCTCCCCTTTCACAAACTAAAGTCCAGACTGTGCTATGAGAACTAATTTTTATAACTGAATTTTTAAGCCATTTTTAAACTAAAGCCAGACTATCCAGTGTGCCCCACAAAACTTCTTTTTGCAAACATTTTTTTCTGTTCTCTCATCCAAGCTACAGACATGAGTCTAAAACAGATTGTAGGTGTTTTCTTTATTTTACATCAACGAATATTGATGATTAAATTCCACATCATGTTCTCTCTACCACAGGCAATGTTTTAGCTGCTCTATTGTTTCCTGGTCTTGCTTTTTCAGAAATTAATGCTCCTGTGGTATTTCACAGGTGAGTCTGCAGTTTCAGATGAGTTTTGCACATGCATCCTGCAAAGGCAATTGCAGGCAGCAGACACAGGGTGCCCAAAACAGAACTACATTGCAACACTCCCACACAGCCATGGAAAAAGGCCAGATGCATCTCTAATTTTCAATCTGCAAATGAAGTATCCTGTTCAATTTTGTGCTATTACATTATTTTCACTATACCATGCATCTTAAACTTCGTGGGAACCTAACAACATCCTGGCTCCAGAAGGATTAAAGGATTGCTAAATGCTGCTGTAGTACTACCTTGCCCAGATTGAAGTGAACATTCAAATTTTTCAAGTTTTCTAACTGATCACACTCAGGAAAAATACAATCATAGCTACCAAAAGATTTTAAATGACATAAAATTAGTAATTTCTTAGTCCAGACTGCTTGACATTTACAAAATTGGCCTGATTTAAAAGAAAGGAAAAAATTACCTTGAGGGTATCTAAGCTCACAGGATTATTAGCCTAAGGCTCATTGAAGAATGGTAATGAATTCATTAATTCCTAACATGGCAAAATAGTTAATGTGAAGAACACAGTCTCAAAATCCTCTGCACCCCGTTTCTATTTAAACTACTTATTGTTTTTTAGCTGCCTAACTTCCCAGCCTGCTACACACTGCCTACTTCAGAACCCAGAGGGGGATTGGGGCAGCTTTGTTGCTTGTCTGTGCCTGCACTTGTGCTGCAGGAGTGGGATCTAATTTGCCTACTTCGCAAAAGGTTCTGGAAAAGCAGCAGATGTAGTAACATCATGCTTAATGGAATTTAAAAAAGAGAAAATCCAATTTTTACCATTTTCTGTGATAAAGGAAGGAAGTGAAGAAAGCTATTTTTCTATCAGTAACAAAGCCAGGATTCCTGGTGTTTTGGCTACTGATTCTTATTGGTCCACTTGGACATTTTCAAGCTGTCCTCTGAATCGTCAAGGTCAAAAATTTATATCAAGCAAGAAACATAAATAAGAGTTTGCTGAACGTGCCTATCAGTGGGCAGGAGATGACTCTTAGCTCTGTATTTTATTACTACTGTGTCCAGATCAGCCACACATTTCTACCACAGCCCTTGAGAACATGTCCCACGTGGCTTACCCAAGGCACAGGTCCAGGAAACTGGGCACTAAATATCTGAGAGCTCTCAAAAAACAGCAAAGTGGCAAAAATGACACTTTATTGCAGCTGACTGACACCTGTAGCCCCAGAGACAGAGAGAAATTGATGAAAACACCAGAGTGGCATACAGGGCACAAAGAAAACATTTTATTTGGCCAGTCTCTGTGGATGGACAAAAAAAATAAACAGATAAATGAAAATATCTCCATTTGATGACAAGCTACCCCTTGGCCCTGAACCAGTTCAAAAGCTAGGCTAACTTTATTGCATGATCACAGAAAATTATCAGTCAGATTGGAAAAGTTTGCTTACTGTTTTGGCAAAGTGCTTAAAATGGTATCAGATCATGTTTTCTTCCTGACATGCATTCACGCTCTGCCTGTCTCAAAAACTAAATATGCAAATAAGGTAACAAATAAGGTATATAAATATAAGCAAATAAGGTAATGATCCTCTGAGAAATTTCACAGAACTGAAATGATGGTACCCTCTCCCTCATCAAAATACAAGATTTCAACTGCTGTAATAAAATACTCACTGTGACAGTAGTGACCCCATGATATTCCCTGGGTTATATTCACTAAAAACAATGCCCTAAATTCTATTTAAATATAATACTAGAGAAAGAAAATAAAATTGAATAAAATAATAAAATCTTGCAACAAAGCTGCTTGCTGCCTGCACACAGTCAGATCTGCTAGTTGAAGAGCAAACCAAACATTTTCCTTCTGTCAGCAAAGCTGAACCAGCTCTCTTAACCCTTGGATGAAATTTTTCTGCCATTTTTCAGAACAACTTTTAAATTAAGTGCTGGCTGAATCCACTTGCTGGACTTGAGGTCACACCGGAAGAGCCATTCTGCTTGCCATGTGCTGGCAGGTTGAAAGAGACATGGCACAGGGATACCCACAACTGAGAGCCACCTCCCCTTCCCTGTTGGATACACCTGGGTCCATTTGCTGTGCATGTTGCAGAAGTTATGTGCTTTAAGCTGGGCTGGAGTTCAGCAGTCATGTCTGCCAAATTTTGTTCTGGATAAGTCATAAATCAACTCTGGCAAGCATGGATATCAAGACTTTATGTTGAAATTTTGGCTGGTCCTCAAAGAAACAAACGGCTTAAAATGCCATGAGTTCCTATGTGTGACTGATACATAATTTAAAGCAGTTCTACATTGCAGAAATTCCTTACAGAAACCTTTGGTTCCAAGGTATTTCAAATATTAATTGAAATATTCTCTTAATAGAGAACCTAAAAAAAAGCAGAAGGTGATCTGCTAGTTTAAATAATTCTTAAAAATTACAAGACTGTATTACGTATGCCTGCCACAAAATTAATGGATCCACAGTAGCACTTACACTCTAAATTTATAAATTCCTTAATTACCCACAGATTTTCAGTACATTGAACAGTATGTGTTAGAAAAAGCAACTGAGTTCAGACAAAACTTTCTATCATAGCCTTTGCTAAAAAAAAGAAAAAAGCAATTTAGTAAAGAGATTGACAGTGAAATATAACATACTCCAATTGTGCATCTTATGATTAGACATTACCTGATAGAAGCATATTCATTTAAGAGAGCAACACTTTTTCAGCTGCCAAGAATATGCACACACAAAAGGAAATGCTGACTGCTTCAATGAATTTAATGGTTCATCTTCTAGTCTCAGAAGGTGACAATCTTCAAGAGCATCTACCATGGTAGATGCTAAAATCTGTATTTTCTTCATTTGGATGTTTGAGCAAGATCTCAGTTACAGCTTTGCTTGTTTGCCATGATAATTGAAATTTCAATGATAAAAGCTATAGTTTCTCTTGTGCAGAAAGCTTTCCCACACTCTGACTCACCTGCAATTCAGAGCTACCACATGACTTCCATTGAAATGTCAAATCAGAACGATGCAAAATTAGCTTACTGTTACCTTTTTCTAGATGAAGACTATGCTCTCCATAAGAGTATGTGATCTCATTACATGAGTCTCATGTCTACAAGATTTTCTGAATGAATTATCACTGATTAAGGTGTAATGTAGCATACAAACTGCCAGAGGCATCTGAAAAGCTCTATTGTCAGTTGATGCATAATTTCCTTCAGTATTCAAAACAAAAGTAAGATCAGGTGGGCAGCAAAGATGCTTTCTTCACATGCAGAAATATTTTACTACATCTCTCCTCTCTACCATATTACTGCTTCCTAGAGTAGTTCATAACTCATTTTCCACAAAGCTGTCTACCCTATCCTTTTGCCATCCCCTTTCACTTTCTTCCCCTACACTTCCCGAGCAATCAGCTTTCAAATGGAAACTATCGCAACACCTTGCCTATACTCTCTTTTCAGCTACAAATCTGTTTCATGATTTCTCAGAAATCAGTGCCAGTGCTCCATCTCAGATTCCTGACCTGTCAGCACTGTATGGGCAGACCAAAACCACACAGCTCCTACACTGTGCAGCTGCAAGGCTGTGTGCAGCATGTGTCTGTGGAGGCAGAAGGAGAGGAGCTGAGGCAGATCACTGCCATTTTTCGATACTTTGGAAACAAATGACAATATTCTACAAGCTGTTGTGATAATATGAGCAAATGAGAGGCACATCTAACAAGCTCACAGATAAGGGACTGGATTTTCTATTAACCACTTGAAATGTTCTCCAGTTGTAACTGAAGAGAAACTCTGCCAGGCAGAAGATAATGTAAGTTGCAAGAGTATCTACAGCAAATGATAGATATTGTTATGTATTCCTATATATAGCAAACAGAGCATGTTGCCACGCCACTCAAGCAATGTCTCCTGATGTGCATTTTTGGAATAGTGCTAATGTCATGACTGCGAAACTAGGGCTGTTGTTCTCAGGCACTACAGCAGAAAAGCACTGGACAGTGTCTCACCTGAAGGGAACATGACATTTTGTTGCCCAAGCCAGGGGTAAGCATGGCATTCAAAAGCACAAGTTCAATTTCTGTATTGATAAAAAAATAAAATTATTTGTACATTGGGATGATTGTACACACTGTGCATGTATGGATAAAATACATAAAAAGCAGTTCAGTAATTAATCTTCCAAATTAGGTTACAGAGATAAACTGTCTTTAGATTATCCTCATCAATATATATAAGAGCTGTAAAATCTTTGTAGCAGAAATTCAGGTTACTAAATCCTCAAAAAATCCCCTGTCATTGCTGGCTGTGTTTCCTACTAGGCTAGCTTTCGGCTATAGCAGACTTGAAATACAGTAAAAAGCTTTCATTTCTAAAAATCCCTTTGCTACACTAACATCTTTTCAAATGTATCAGCATATTTTAATATCCAGTAATTCCACCTAATTACTTACAGAGCCCTGGCAGAGGTTCTGAGAGGGCAGCTGCAGCAAACTCCTATCCCTCATGCCCAGGGGCAATGCAGGACACACCAAAGAGAGAACACCCACCTGCACATCCAACAGCTTCATCATTCAAACCATGTCACAGATGAATGGAGTATGAGAACCCAAGCAGACCTGAAACGGCCCAAGAAAGCTCACTATCACAATTAGCATTTCTTTAAAAGATAGATCATTCCAGCAGAACCCTCATGGACAATGGACTTCCAAAAGACAGCTATGATAATGTATTTTCCCAAGAATTAATGTCCCTGCTTTCTTAATGCATGAAAATGGCAGCCAATACCAAATTCTTTCAGTACTGAAATTTCAAGTCAGTGCTTCAGGCAATATTTAATAATTTCTGGTGCATTTAAAACATTGCAGGAGTGTCTCTGTTTCATTGAGAACCAGGGTATAAAGAGTACCAGGATGCAATATCTCCTTCAACTGATAAAAAAGTGTGATTTTTAGTCAGTTGTATGCATTTTGCTTTGTCTTTTATATCTAAACGTGGTTTTCTCCAAGTATGTATCAACCTAAGACAAAGCATTTTGTGTGACCTAATGAGATCAGTGGACAGCAAATTCCAGTATACTAAGTAAGATTATTAAAGAAAAACCCTTTCGTGAATCCGACATCTCCTTTAGCACAAGGAATTCTAATTTTCCCTGATTACGCAGATGTTTTTCTCCTGAATTTCCATCCTAGCATGGCAGCAGCCAGCAGCTGCTCTCCTGTCTGGAATATGTTGCTTTGAATGCAGCCTCTAGTGAAATATACACATGAAATCTGACGCAAATAGAATCTTGAGATATAAGGAGTCATAAAGGAGATTTGATGAGCTTTAACTGCAGCCAAATGATACACAAGGAACATACTCTGCAATAACATGTACCTCGTATGGATCCTATTTGCTTCCCCATGATAAAGTGGCAACTTAAGCTGTGAAAATTACTGCCATCCATCTCACCCCATGTATTCGCATGCTTGGGAGGCGTAAGTGAATATGCAGCTACGTGTTTTGCAAACATAATACTTCTCCTAAATTGAAAAACAGAGTAATGCGTTTCACAAGAAATGGTCAGGCAATGCATGAAGGCCTGGCACGAGTCCAGCCCATCAAAGCCCATCAACCCTGCTTCACACTAAACTCTTCTGCTTGTAGGCCAGAATCAGATCCACAGTACAAAGGTCCAACAACTCTGAAGTCAAAAGGGCAGAATTTATTCCTTAACTCAAAATTTTCTTTGTTATATGCTACAAAGGCACGTCCTTTTGCTGTTTTTCTGTGCACTGACAGTATTTGTTCTGTCCTCCCACAGGATCTGACTGATGTCACAGTGTGTTTATATGAAGCTTGATGTGTGAGGACCACATGGGCATATGCCCTATAATGCAGATTTATAAGTGTGTATATATACGTTAATTGAACTAGAATAAACTCCAGTCCTCCAGCAGCAGTACATACCCATGAGGAAATTGTATGTTCTGCAAAACAGTGCTTGTGACTTCTAAAAACTATTCTGTTAAATTTTCCTTTTTATTTCAGGATATTTTTTTAAATACTTCCTTGAAATATGAGACATATTTGCATTACTTATGTCACTTTTCCTTTTTTCTGTATTACCAGTTCTTTATACACATATATTTCTATTTGCATGATATCTCTTTAAATCTGATAGTTCTTTCACTCATTTGTTTTTTTTTATCTCTAGTATTATCATCAAACTTTCATTTTCTGCCTTTGGTTCCTTTCTTTATCTACTTTGCCACAGAGAGATCATAATCCCACATTATTAATTATCTGACAGTGATATTGAAGAATTTATTGCTGCTTATGTAATAGGAAAATCTAATTATTTTAATAAAGATATTATTGAATCCATCAGGTGAAACCTTGGTCTGATTTTTTTAAGACATTAACTCAGCAGAACTCTTACAGCTGCAATCTCTGTGACTGATGGCAACATGGCAGTGTAACATGCTCCTGTAAATCTACAAGCAGGAACAGATTCCAAATTTTTTTCTCCCCAAGAGCCAAATACTATAGTCTCTGCATATCTTTTTGTGAAGCAGAATGAATTACTGAGACATCATATATATTCAGAGGTCCAGGGACTGGAACTCCTGTTTTCATTTGTCAAATGGGATGGAAATTTAAAACTGGGTTTGCCCTGAACAAGTAACAAGATATTTACAAAATTAAAGAAATAAATGAACACTTCTGCCAAGCCACAATTTCTCATTCTAATGGCCTGCCTGTATTTTCACTGCTTTCAAAATGAAAGGTACACAGCACAACACCTACTTTTATATGTCTCCATGCACTGTTCTCTTGTGTTAGATGAACAATCTCTATGGACGTTTTCACCAAAGTTTCTCAAACACTAACCACGTGGGGAAGCTTATTATTCCCATTTTACAAACAAGAAGACTGTAGAACTAACAGTTTGTGTGATCCCACAACTCAAGAAAACTGTGACTTGTTTGCCTCTCATGCAAGCACTACCCAGAGCGTGCCTGCAGTGCACAACCTGCACCTGGCCAGCTCAGGGACCCTGGAATGGCATCCACTCTGCAGATTGGTACTGAGATGGCTGGCACATACAAATGCTGAAACTACGCACAGATCCATAAATATTTTTTGTAAATGAAAGAAGCACCTGTTTAATCAATAGACAAAGTGCACAAGTAAGCAGCAAATGCCAGCCCTGTTTAGTATCTTTATCAAATCTGGGCAAGGGGATTGAATGCACCCTCAATAATTCTGCAGATGACACTAAGCTGGGGGGAAGTGTTGATCTCCTGGAGAGCAGGAGGGCTCTGCAGAAGGATCAATGGGCCGAGGACAGTGCTGTTATGTTCAATAAGGTAAAGTTCCAGGTCCTGCACTAGAGTCACAACAATGCCAGGCAGTGCTACTGGCAGAGCTACTGCCCCCCAGTCTGGGGGCAGAGTGGCTGGAAAGCTGCCCAGCAGAAAAGGGTCAATGGCAGCTGAACATGAGCCAGCAGAGTGCCCGGGTGGCCAAGGAGGCCAATGGCATCCTGGCCTGCATCAACAATAGTGTGACCAGCAGAACTAGGGCAGGGATTGTTCCCCTGTACTCAGCAGTGGTGAGGCCTCACCTTGAAGCACTCAGTTCTGGGCCCCTCACTGCAAGGACACTGAGGTGCTGGAGCGTGTCCAGTGGAGGGCAGTGGAGCTGGTGAAGGAAATAAGTTATATGAGGAGCAGCTGAGGGAGCTGGGGTTGTTTAGCCTGAAGAAAAAGGTAGACCTTATCACTGCCTTACAGCTTCCTGAAAGGGATTCGTAGCCAAGTGGATACTGGCTTCTTGTCCCAGGCAACAAGTGACAGGACAAGAGAACAAAGCCTCAAGCCACGCCAGGGAGGTCCAGGCTGGAAATCAGGAATAATTTTTTCACTGAAACGGTAGTTAAGCATTGCAATGGGCTTCCCAAGGAGGTGGTGGAGCTACCATCCCTGGCTGTGTTCAAGAAACAACTTGACATGGAACTTCACAGAAATATAGTCTATGCTGAGTTGGAAGGGACACACAAGAATCACCCAGTCCAACTCTTAGCCCTGCAAAGGACACCTCAAGGATCACACCCTGTGGCTCAGAGCATTGTCCAAATACTTCTTGAACTCTGCCAGGCTGGTGCTGTGACCACTTTCCTCGGGAGCCTGTTCCAGTGCCCAACCACCTCTGGGTGAAGAAGCTTTTTCTAATATCCAATATAAACCTCCCTGACACAGCTTCAGGCCAAACACCTTCCTCTTTTGCCTTAATTCCAAGAGAAGATTCCTGTTCAGCCAAGCCAGGCTTCTTCCTCGCCTGCTTGACTTCTGACATTTGGGAATTGCCTGTTTCTTAAGAGGTGATGTTTGAAAAGTGATCAGCACTGATGGACTCCAGCACCTGCAAAAAAAATTTCCCAGGCAACGTTACTGACTAATTCTTTGAGCATCCTGAAATCTGCTCTCCTCATGTCCAGAGTATAGGTTTTGCTGTCATTTTTCCTTCTGTCAACGGGGATTTTAAACTCAATTGCTTCATGGTCGCTGTGGCCAAGACAGCCACCAATCTCCACTTCACTCATGAGATCCACTCTGTTGCGCTATGGTTTAGTTGATATGGTGGTGTTCAACCAAAAGTTAGACACGATAATCTTGGAGGCTTTTTCCAACCTTAATGATTCTGTTATTCTAACAGAAAATGAATGGAAGGTAAGGAACGACCCACTTCACATCTAAATACTCTTTTGGTGGAATTTCCAGAGAAGGGAAAAAGCATGGGGAAACGATGGAGAGATGTTAAGTCAAGAGCCCAAAAGTGTCAGCACTACCAAGACCTGAAGAAGTTCATGTAGCCACCTTTGAAAGTATTAGGGCCTGGGCATAGCACCAAAAATGGAAATTCAAATAATGCAATAAGGAAAAACTATTTGCTACTTTTTCTTCTTTTGTGGATGCAGAGACACATAAAGCAAAGAAATCTACATTAAAAGTAAGGCTAATTAATTTGTGAGAGGGGAGAAAAAACAAAAAAAAACCAAAAATAGACTCAGACTTCATTACCCTGACAGCTTTTACATTGATGTACATAGAAAAAATGGCAGACAGAGCTACTATGGTTTCCTCAGGATCACTAAGGGACCTGGCAAACTGGCAGTAATATCACCAGGACAGGTTGTCCTGACAGTTAGCAGGCATAGTGATTCAGCACAGACTGTCAATTAAAATCTTTATATCACATTTTCTATCATCATAGCAGCAGGCCAGAATTGATATCAAACATTTAAGACTGAAAAAATGGTTTTAATTATTCTGAATTAACAGAGAGATACTGTTTATAAAAGATTTATTAAAAGCCTTCAAACAGAAAACTGGGGGAGAAAAAGGAATTGAAAAAAACACTGTTCCACTTTAACTTGCTCAGTGTTTTTTATGGATTTGGAAATACATATCATATATATCATATGAAAATATTTCAATTTTTGTATGCTGATACCACATCTAGGACATTCTGGGAGCTGTTTAGTGTAAATAAATAGTAGTAGTAGCTCCCTTCGAGGAGCAGTAAGTGTCCTCAGATACTGGATGGGCCAGGACTTTGAACTCTATACTCATTATCCCCAGCTCAGACCTCAAAGCCTGCTGCCCAGTTCCCCACAGGTACAGAAGCACAAGGGATGACCTCAGGACCCAGTGGCTGAGAAAAAGACAAGGTTGTTCCTAAAATGTCCCCTGAAAAGGGTGTCTCCCAAAGGCAGCAATACTAGCAAGATCAGGCTCAGCAAGCACATGCAAACCTCCCAAGGCCAAAGCAACAAAGAGCCACCATGCCAGGCCTCTGTATGTGGGCAGGACTAACCCTGAGCAGGAAAAGGGAACAAAAAAAGGCATTTTCCCCCCAGGTATGACAGGAAACTTTCAAGATCAGCTTTGGTTAATTAAGGGTGATCCCTGACTGCTCTTTGAACTCAAGAAGGGTATAGACACTGGCATGATACCTGCAAGGAATGAGAGAGAAGAGGATGCAAGTGGAGAAGATAAAATCTTTGTCAAAAATGTCTCTCCTGGGTCCTTATCCCCCCAGATGCATGTAGCTGCATGGCAGGGTACAGAAGCTATAAGCTTTCTGAAGCTAGGAAATGAATGGTGTTGAACATTTACATTTGGTAAGTGGAGGAGAGAAACAGAAGAGAGAAACAGAAGAGTGACTGCCAGCACTCACTGGGCTTGTTTAAATTGCTTTTCACCAGCACTATCAGCTGAACAGATCTGTGCCAAGACACAAGCAAAGGCTAATAGTATAACAGCATGTTTATGCACTTCAGAGTGCTACTGGAAAATATTGGAATAGGGATTAACATCAATATGGAGATATCCAGAAAAAAGGAAGGGAAAAAAATAGGTGGATGGATTCAGAAGAATGAGTGGAAATACAAAGTTCAGGAGGAGGAAGTTTTCCAGCGCACAACTGCACAGATTAGCAAATTAGATGGTACCCAAACAAAATATCCAGCACTGAAATTAACAATCAGTAAAAACATCCCAACAGAAAGAGTTTATTCATTGAAACATAACACATTATCATAAGCAATTATTAAATTAATTTTTAAGGATGCCAAGAAGTATCTTTTTAAAAGTATATCTTTATATGTGATGTTATATTTTAGTTAAATGGTATGCTCTGTCTCACCTCTCGAAAATGTATGGTTTATTCCAAGCCTGTGCTCCTCCCCTGCAGTATCCTGTGTCTGTAATCCCATTGGCCCGATCTGTTCCGCGCCCACTTTGAATCTCGCTGTTCAGTGTGCCGGGGGGACGGTTCTCGCTGTCTCTTCTCCGGCTCTCCTGGCTGGTGCCTGCTCAGTCCCTCTCTCCCCCTCCCCTTTCCCCCCTCACTCCCCTTCCCCCCTTTCCCTCAGAAACCATGCTGCCTCCCGGGGGTAGGACCCCCAATAAACCCTCATCTAATGAGCACCCTCAGAAGCCGTGTGGAGTCTCCTTGCCTGCCTGCTGCTACCAGCGAACTCACAGCCTAGGGGGACCCCCGGGGATACCCCCCCCCCCCTGCAAAATGCACTGCTACATTTATATACTTCATATACTTTATAATAGGAAGAACTGAAGTATCTGTTCAGAAATCAGTACAGTGACATACGAATAATGTTTGTGGAGTTCAAGGACCTTCTCTAAGTAGTCAAGAAAAAAAAAAAAAAAAAAAAACAACCACAAAACTCAAAACCAGCCATTCTACAATAAAAAAATCATACCTTTTGAAAATTTTACCTTCTGGTTGTTATTTTTTAATCAACTAATGAAACATTATCAAGAAATTTGTTGAATTAAAGTTGTAACAAAACTCCAGACCAAATGGGATGAACTATTCAAAATTTTATTTTTGCAATGCTAATACCTCTCTAGTGGTTAAGTTTAAGGCTCAGGAGAGAAAACACTACAAAGCCATCCAACATACTGAACTAAACATTAAACAGAATATTTGACAGAGTGTTATATAGAAGCAGGAAGAAGTATGAGTGGAGACTGTTAGACAATAACCAGCTTAAACCATGGTGAAATAATGTACTGCACCAAGGTATGGGTAATCAGTTACAGGAGTTAAATAAATCTAGCACATTTCTACACACACCTCATTATAGAAATACTTCCTAGAAAACTGACAGAACCCAATACAATGTAAAAAAACCCCAAATAAAACCCCAGCGGACATGCAAAAAAAAAGGAAGCAGAAAGACATCATGTCTTAAACACTTAAAATATATTTCTGGGTATTTCCAGTCTATTCAGAATTTAATTCAGCTTTAAAACAGACCTTTAACATTAAGGTCTTTGTTAGCACATATGTTATTTAGTATGTGTCAGCACCTTTGGTACATAAAAATCACTGTGCATTATGTTTTAACATACATTTCACAGTTCTTTGTTCCTTCCACCACAAATAGAACTGTGTTTTTGAAAACTCTCTAGACACATGCTGCACTTTTTGCAATCTCTTTTCTACAAAGAATTGCTCTCAAACTAGGTAGCACTCTCTCTTGAACGTGTACTAAATACAAGAATTTTAGGACACACTCAGTAGTTATTTATGCCCAATATCTTTTTTTTTTTTTAGGTCTGGTAAGTAAATCATTCTTCACCTGAAAGTATATAAAGCTAGTTATAATGGTTCATGCTAAAAGCAAAAAAACAGCACAGAAAATAATAAACAGCAGAAAGACGGTATATAAATAGGCATAAAAAGTATGCTATTTACATTAAAGCAGGGAAATATGATCCCATTTTAGCAGAACCTACAGAACAGCAGGACTGTGATCTGCCCAAAGACTTAAGATCTTACATTGACAGAACGATACAAAAAAATATGACATTTTTGCCAAAATAATAAAATTTCAACCATACAGTGAAACAAACAGATGGCAGTCAGGAAAATATCACAAACTGAATCTCAACAGTTGCAGCAGTTTTTTCAAGAAAAGCAGGCTGAATAAAGACTAAACAGAGAGATGACGAAACAATGTCCTTCTTCATTAAGGTGGCATCATTTCAAATGTATTCTACTGACCACAGTACATTACTCAATAGGAGTATTGCAGTTTTAGTACATCATAAATGATTTCTAAATTGGTATTTTAACGAGGTACCTTACAGCTAGCCTCTGCAATCAATGGGAAAATCAGATTTGCACAATGAAAATACAATATTTTCTTCTTTTCCTTGATCCCCAAACTGACCCTAAATACTGACCCTAATATGATGTTGTAATGGAAAGGAAACTGTGCTATTACAGGAATTTGAAGGATACCAAGAGAAGGTGGGGTGCTTTCAGGATTTATTAGATGTTGCCACTGTAATGCCCTCTCTTAGAAAAAACAGCACATAGTACCATTCCCTGCTGACTCTAAAGCACAGTGAATGTGAGCACAGCTCACAATTATGGCAAACTTTGAAACCGGTCAGTCAGGAAACAGAGCTGCTAATGCCAAACAAAACAGTAGATTTACACCTGGGAACTGAGGTTATAAAATAAGAAATACATTTTCTTTGCTCTCATTTATAACAATAGTGGGAGAATTAACTAGAGGGGATTCTTAGCATATTTACAAGACACTACAGGAGGCTTTTAGCATATTTACAAGCAACAATGGTATAATTTTACATGCAGAAGTTTAAATACTCTGAAGTCTGCTCTGTCTTTAGTTTCTGTGATTTAAAGCATCTCTATCCACACATCAAGTCTAAACAGCTCCATGCTCTACTAACTTGTCATGCTCAAAGAGATTTTGATATGAATTCTCTAAAAGCAGCAGGGCATTTCAGTTTGGAGTCTCATTTTATTTTATTCTTTAAAAAGGTGAAAGAAAAAAGCTTTTCTAGTGCTTCAAAATAACACCAATTTTTATTTTTAGTCTTCCTTTTTGTTTGCAAAAATAAAATGTGCTGACACTAAAGATGTGTGCGGTAGCTCCAGACATGAGACCTGTTAAGCTGCTGGGCCTTACTTCTTGCACAGAGCAAGAATAGGAAATCAATACATTTTCTGTTCTGCTCCTCGGTCTTGGGAAAATATACTTGGAGGGGAATAGAAGGAACAGAACATATGACAGGAATGTTCTGGGTCTGCTACATACTTGGTTGGGTGCAAAAACCAAACTGGGCCTGGCCCAAACAGAAATCTGTTTCTGTTCTCCAGTCCTGGGGCAGCCCAGGGCATGGGTTCACTGGACACGGTCATGCTCTGTGTCATCTGTTTTGCAGCCAAACAGAGATGGAGCTGAGGGGTGTTCAGATGGCAAGACTGGTTAAAGTTGCTCTTTGATCACATCCATCTTACATTTTTTTATTTGAAATATAAAACCTAGATTCTGTAAATAGCGGTCGCATCACTACTAAGCTTTCTATTTTAAGGGTTTATGTTAAAATGGTGTTCCTGATCTAAGGAGCACAGTGTGTGAGCACAATGATATATGCAATTCATCTTTGAGACAGACTGAAGGACCAAGCCTGACCGTTTTCCCCACGGGAATAGCACCTACAAGAGGCACAGCAGTCAGCAGCATATGCTCCCTGCCATATTGCAGCCTACGATCTCTTACAACATTGATCTGTGACATGTGACTACAGGCTGTGGATAAAAATCAGTTTCATTCCTCCTCTTTCCCTGTATTTTAATACATTTACTTGCAGCAAGACTTGCACCGGCCTAAAAGGAAAGATAAGAGAGAAGACAGATGCATCTTCACCTGAATTTAAGAATGCAGCTGAGGAATTTTTTATAGAAATGTCCCCTAGAGTTCTCCTGGACAGGTACTCATGTCCCAAATGTAACTTAGGCCACCCACAATCATCTTCAACTAAAAAAAGAAAAAGCCAGAATTACCAATTGCTTGAATTTGACACTAATTAACACTAACCAAAGCAAAATATTGTAATATATTTTTGGTAGACATTATTATATTTTAATACTTTATAATGCATTTACATTTTTAATAAAATTCTAGATACATATCTATAAAATTTCCCTCATTTTTTCATTAATTTTAATATAAATTCATTATATATTCATGCAATTTCAGGAAACTTACCAATTATTATGGTTGGAGCTGAACTGCAATGTGTAGTACTCACAAGATATGTTCATCCAGGATCTAAATAACATAATGTCAAAAGAAAACTGAAATTTTCCAATGCTTTAAACTCTCAGATGCAGTGAGACACCAGAGAAGATAAAATCAGGAAGCAGCTTTGTTATTTTTAGCGTAATTATAGCTCACCCCTGAAGGAAGGTGATGAAAAAGAAAGGAGTGTTTCAGAGGTTAGAAACACTGGAGCTTAAGATAGATCCATTTTCTGGCTTTCATTTTCCCCTAAATTTTAAATACACCCACTTCATTAAATTAAGGCAGAATCAAGACATGGCACTGGTATGTGTAGATTATCTGTTTGGGTCTTAGGCTATATATAGGAAGGAGGGGTTTAGTACCTAATGTTATGACTAAATTAAATACTTGAGTTTCCTGACACCATAAAATCAGTAACTGAGGCAGGTATCTAACACAGATGCTCTGATTTCTCTGTGGAAGTCCCAGTTAAAGAGCCTAAGCTAACTGGGACTGAGATTACATGGCATGTGGGACTCCTGTTCCAACACATGCTTTCATTCACACCCCTACCAAAAGTATTTGTGATCGCAAAATAGGATTTTGCCTCTAAAAAATGAGAATGCTAGTTTGGGGGTTTTTTTCTGTGTCTGATACCATTCCTGCTGCTACTGCACCATGGTGGGAGCTGCATTCTTCCACACTTATTTCCTTGTCGCTGCTCTGCTTTCCCTTCCTCTTATTAAGTATATGACTGTGTGCTGATCTACAAACCCCAATAACTCAGAGCTCATGAAAACTGATCCCTTGCAGTGCCTGAACTACCATCATAAATATTTTGGATTTAGAGCCTGTTGCAAAGTAACAAGACTGCCAAATATTAAGCTAGCAATTAATTAGCTGAGCTTAAAAGTAGTCATTCTTCAACTTCATAAATTGTAACTGGTAGAAACTGAGTTGAAGTCCACCTCTAATAAGAGATATACTACAAGGCTATAAATGTAACTGCTCGATACAACTCGAGATGTGCCAGTTAAAGATCCCCGAGTATATAAATTCCGTTATCTGGATTATTTACTACTATACGATATGTCACTTTGGTACTATTCATATTACTTGCCTTTACTGTGTATATATTTCATATTCAATGAAAACCCATATTTATGAAATGATTAAGTGATACAGGATCTCTAAGGCCCCTTTCACAGTAAAATACTTCGATAGCATATGGTCTGACATATAATTATTTTACTCTATGATTTATTTATATGCTGTAAACCAAAAATATTTAGAAAGTTATCTTATAGATTTGAATAATGGCCTATAAGAATCTGGCATTATTGCTGCTTTATTCAGGAAACTACTATTATACATAGCCTTGTTTCAGATATGTTGCTCTATTTCTATGACTTTACCATTTTGTATTACTACATCTAGAGCAGTTGAGGGATTCATTCAGGTCTATTTCACTTCATTATTTTAATTTTTTTTAGCGTATAAAGCAGCTTGATTCACCTTCCATTTTCATTGGCATTTTTACAGCACAAAATTTGATGCCTACTCTATCAATCTTCACACAGATAGGTAATTTTTTCTTACAATTTGTGTTGCCTTTGAAAAGGCTGCACAAGATTTACTTGCACATATATGGTATGCCAGCCTGAGCCTCAAGAGAGAATTCTCTTACTTCAAAAATTTTATGGTTTCAGGAAAACTACCTATGAAACACCATACACAACCATGGGATGCACAGTGCCCCTCAGTCCATCCCACTGGAAAACGGAGGAGCCAGCAGAGGTGAAGTGGTGGATTTTCAGGCACAGCAGCACATTGGAAATCAGCCCATACTGAAGCTATCTCCTTGCAGTCTCCAGGAAGGCATTTTTCAGTATATGTTGTGGCACAGGACGCCGTGCGTTTGCTTGCAAAGTGATGTCAAGAATCATATTGGCAAAAAGTAAAACTTGAGCTATATTGATATTCTAATACGTTGCAAAATGTCTACTGAAAGTCATTTTCTGAGGTTTTTTTTATGACCGTTGAAAGCTAACAGTAAACTTATAGGACATAAAAAATACTTTCTTAACTTGTTGCAAATGCCTATTGATACCTTGCCACAAAGAATGCTGCCTTTTAAGATTAATTTTAATGCATTCAAACTATATTCAAACTTCTGTAGAAGAGAGTATTGAATTCTACTAACAGTTTTCCTGTCCTGAAGGAATATGTCCAGAATCTTCTTTATTTCACATCAGGAAAATCATAAAAATTAGAAAAATAGAAGACAATAGACTGAATACTTAATAGTGGCGTAGCACATATGCATTATTTACAAGGCAAAAGAGTTAAGTATTAGAAAAGTTGAAACCAGCCCTTGTATTAAAGAAAGGGATGTTTGAGATAAGATTACATGACTCCAATACTAATCTTTTAGGCATTTTGAATTAAAATTCTATTCAGTAAGAAACACTGTAGATTGCCATACTTTTCTGAACAGTAGCCAAACACAACAATTTTATCTTTAATAGAGTTGGAATAGGGGAAAAATCAATTTAAATTAACAGAATTGAAGAAATTAGTAAAGGCTTGCAGATTCAAATTCTTTTGTTTCTAAAACTTGATTAGAAAAATATGTAATGAAAAATTACCAAAAAATGGCAAATATCTTGTGAAAAAGACCACCACTGGTTTATGAGATTTGAACCTGTCTCATTGGTCTCTGAGCAGGCACTCTCAAAACCACATGACCTCTCCAGTGGAAGGGAGAGAATTAGAGTTTCCACACACAGAATTTGACCCACTGTGGTATTGCAGCACAAAAACATTGTTTCAGTCACTTAAAGTGTTTGACCAATTCTGTGTCTTAAAGTCACAGAGCAGAAGGGATCTTTGGCATCTCAGGATGAGGCTAAACCTTTGCTTTAGAAAGATGCTAAAAATGAGCCTATGTAAAGAAACCCCCATGACCACCTTCTCTTATAAGCTAAATGTAAGACCACGTATTTGGTTCACAGAATCAAATATTTGACAAACAGATAATGCCCAGTGGATGTTTAATGTATGTGGTTTAACTCCTCAAAAGGATATAGCAGAGCACATAAATTGTAGAAGACAAAACAGAAGGAGACAGAAGTAGCAAAGAGACCAAACCAGGATGTTTTTCTGAGATGTCTGAAGCCAGACCTGCCCTGCCTGGCAGGGAAAACAGCTACTGAAGAATATTCCAGGTCCTAAGAAATTCCAGTATACATCTACATCTAACTCTCTTGTAAAATAAAACAATAATAAATGAAATTCTAAAGTGCTGCCCATCATTGCTGCCCTGAAGTATGAAGTTATCAGTGTTCTATTACAAAGTATATCTTGGTACATGCTAAGCACTCACCATGCACATTTGTATCTATAGAGTTATTGACCCTTGGTGAGGCTTTGTGACTTCTAAGAAGTATTTGTTTCTACTGCCCAAAGGCAGCAAATGTGCTTTGTCTGCACTTATTCTATCTGAAGTCCAGCACTCCTGAGCCTACAGCACTACTGTAATGCCTGGAACTTACCAACCCATCCCACACAGGATGTCTCTAACAATTACTAGCTGGGGTTTTTTTTGGCAACTCTACAGAGACCCTTATTTTAACATAGTATTACCACATCTCTTAAAATAATAAAATCATTAAGGTTGGAAAAGACTATGCCCCTGTCATGACATCCTGTTATTTATGATTTCTGTTATTTTCCTGCCTTCATTTTAGATTTTACTCTAGCTGCTCTTTCTGAACCAATTTTCCTTTAACTGGACATTTTAGTACATATTTCATTTCCTTGCAGGCGGCAGGGAAGTGGAGTCAGGAACAGTGGGATTTTTGCTGCTTAAGGCAAAGATGTACCCATTTCCAGAGTGGTACTTCTTTTTGCTTTCTTTTTCTTTCTTTTCCTTGATTTACTTTCTTTTCATTCTTTCTTGTATTTGGCAATATTTTTCTTCTACTGTACATGTTAAAAGAAATCAGAAACAAAAAGCCAGTAGCAGATTTCTGAAGCCTCCTTTTCCCAGTGTCATCTAGCCTGAATTAATTGTAGACATCTTGATCACTTTCCATTTCCACACAGATTTCTGCTTTCTAGTTATTTCCATATTCTCTGCACCGTTTCCTTCTCTTCTGTCAATTCTTTTTCTTTCTCTCTCATCATTGCTTCCTGACACCACCTCATTCAATTCAATACCTCATTCAGCATATTAGCAACAAAATACATAAACAAGTGGCATTTCCCTCTCAAAAACCACGTCACTTTTACTGTGTGAGCAAGGATTACTGTCCTTTCCCACATGCATCTTGTTAATGAAAATGATCTGTGGAGAAACTTTTCTGGGGTATCAAGACCATTTATGATGATATATGTACAGTGCATT
The DNA here is from genome assembly GCF_031753505.1 of Anomalospiza imberbis. Taxonomy (NCBI): domain Eukaryota; kingdom Metazoa; phylum Chordata; class Aves; order Passeriformes; family Viduidae; genus Anomalospiza; species Anomalospiza imberbis. Next base: position 81,180,172 of record NC_089683.1, on the reverse strand, counting down.
GTACTTAATTCACACTTCTAGATTTTAAGTTTAATGCAAAATGGCTGTGTTTTCAAAGTGGTCATTATTTATACAGAATACCTCGCACTGCTTTGCAGAAACTGAAAGCCTATATGAATTGTCATTAGAAATCCTGTTTAGTATGAAACAATATGGCTGTTCTGGAGGAACAGAAAGTTATTCCTCAGGCTTTCAGCACATGTTTTTGGTATAAGAGCATCTTCCTCAGTGGCCCATCTTCTTTTCCAAGGCTTGTCCTGAAATACCTACATTCTTTAACCAGCACAGGACCAGTGTGAGAAATAATTAAACTTGCTTCCTCAGCATCATATCACTTCCCCAGAAACTCCAACTGATGTCAGCAGTACAAGCTTTAAAGGCACCTGAGTAGACTGCTGGCAGTTTTATGGGAAAGAAAAAAAAATATTATAAGCAAACACTTCTCAGCCAGACCTACCTTGTCTGACTCTGTTCATATCAAAGCTAAAAACTGTACATAAACCCTGCACCATTTCAGCTAATCAAATTCTGTGGTTGCTGGCGTGTGTGTGCACACACTGACCTCTACAATGTCATGACTTTCAGGTTACTCATTGATTTCCAGGAATCAAAAATGTGATGCAAATAAGGAATTGCAAATCAATTAGCTCTTATCACGAGCTCGCAGTCTGTGGCAATGGGATGGCACACAGTTCTGCATAACAATTGGAAACAAGCCTTTTCTAGCCAGGTAAATGTCCTCAAAGGCAAGACATGTCCCCTTTCACAAAAAGAGATGCAGTCAGCAACATGATTAAAGCCTTTACACATGATACAGGACTGATTTTAACATTTGTCAGCAATTTCAGATGGTATGAGCCATCCCTTCTCACTTATCCTATACATGTGATACCAACATATTCACGGTTTCAGACTGCACACAGAAGGAAAGCTTTTTCTTTCCTCCTTATTAATCTTCAATTCCATCACTGCCAGCTAACTGTAATGAATCTATTTGGAGCTTCTTTAAAATTCCTATCATTTACCATATGTTCATTTAATTTTTAAGAGACAGCTATATAGTGCAAGTTGCAATTTTTCGCCTACTGATATATGTCATTAAAATGAATATTCATGTGGCATCACCTACCAGAGTCATTAAAAGGCTTGTAAACACAGCCCAACAGTGCCTCTGGCACTAGTCAATGATGAACTTGAACTCTCTGTCTGCAAGTGCTAATCTCAGTATAAAATAGAAAAATAAAATATTGGCATCAATTATCGAAGTTTATCAGTTTCATTAGCAAATTAGGATTTTTATAGTACCTCCAGCATGCACTTACCTTTATTACAAGTCCCTAAAAAGTTACCCTTGACTGGTCCAAACAAATACAAAAACATTTAAAATACATTATAATTTTTGTGTCTAGATTTCATGAAATTGCCATTATCCAAAAGGAAATATTTTTATAAATTACAGAAATATTAGCATTTATTATCTTAAATCACAGAATCCTAAAATGGTTTGTGTTGGAAGGGACTTTCAGGATCCTCTAATTCCAACCAACCTGATATGGACAGGGACATCTCCCACTAGACCATATTGCTCAAAGCCCCATCCAACCTGTCCTTGAACACTCCTAGGGATGGGACATTTACAGCTTCTCTGGGAAACCTGTTCCAGTGCCTCAGCATCCTCACAGCAGAGAATTTCTTCTTAATATCTAATCTAAATCTACTCTCTGTCAGAGGAAAGCCACTCTCCCCTTGTCCTAGAAAAAGTCCCTGTCTCCCTTTAGGTACTGGAAGGCTACAATGAGATCTTCCCAAGGCCACTCTTCCCTAGGCTGAACAATCCTAGTTCCCTTTGCCTGTCTGCTCCATCCCTCTAATCATCTTTGTGGCCTCCTCTAGTCTTGCTCCAGCAGGACCAAGTCCTTCCTGTGCTGGCACCCCAGAGCTGGATGCAGGGTTCCAGGTGGGGTCTCACCAGAGCAGAGCAGAGGGGCAGAATCCCGTCCCTCCCCTGCTGCCCACACTGCTTTGGATGCAGCCCAGGACACGTTTGGCTTTCTGGCCTGTGAGTGCCCATGGCTGGGTCATGTCCAGCCTCTCATCCACCAGCACCCCGAACTCCTTCTCAATTGGGCTGCTCTCAACCTGTTCAGGTGAGGTAGTGCAGAACTTGTGTGAAATAAAGGCTCTGTTGCCTTTTCTTTTGTGTGTGTGATCCAGAGCGTTCTATCCTGGCATGTCATTGTGCAGGGTAACACACCCTAAGAGCATGTGGAATGAAAAGGTGCTGCCATTCCACACCCACAACATTTTGGGTAAGCCTCATCCCACCTGACCCTGAATGTGTCCAGGGCATCCACCAGCTCCCTGGACAACAATCTCTGCATTTGACTAAGCTGTTCAAAGAATATGCATACCCTTAAAAAGTTTACTTTTTTTTTTCCACATATGCCAGATTCCCTTCAGCCTATGTACAAGAGTTCACTTTGGGAGGTCATTGCTCCTTGAAAAGATCTAGGCTTTCTCTGAGGGCTCACACTTTAAAGGAGCAACCAAGAGAAACAGTTATGTGTCACTACTCCCTGGCCAGAATTTTCCCATCCTCTGCAAACACTGCCAGGAAGCAAATTCTTGTTTCATTTTATTTTAGGCAACAAAATAATTCCTTCCAAGAAGTCAGGTTTTTCCAAAATATGAGTTCTTGTTAATATTCAGTTTTTTGTGAATGCAGCCTTGGTGTAACACTTGTGTGAAATCCAAGGACCTTTGAAAATCCGGTCCTCATGCAAGCCAGTGCCAGATATACAACATGTTGTATATACATGTACTGAACATTCAGCACCTAAAAACCCTGGGCATGCAATCTTCCAAAAGGCTGGCAGTAACCATCCAAGCAAATCATTTACCAGAATAAACATGGGATCTTACTCAAAGCAAGCAACTAGGAACTGCTCTGAATTTCCAGCAGTCAATTACAGATGATGTCAGTGCAAATGTCTTTACTTTTCATTTTGGACCTTGTATCACTGGACAACTAAACAGTTGGTACATGAAGAGTATGCAAAACATTTAATAATGCCAGGAAAGATACAGTAAAATAGCAGCTGTTTTGGCATGCTGACCTTGCTGTAGTTTAGATAACATTCAAAGAAAGAGGCATGCCATTTTATTTTCCTTTTTCCCTCCTAAGTCCTCTTTTGGTGTCACCTCTACAAAAGAGAAGCTAAAACTAGGAAATTAGACTTAGATGCTTTAAATGCAAGAAGAATTTGACACATTTTACCTTGTCCACTTAGTACTAAAGATAGAAAAATAATGCAACCTGTAAAAGTGCTGCCTCATTATCCTTCCCAGGTCTATGGCCAAATATCTGTATAGCACATTAATTATAACAAGAATTTGGCTACAGGTGTTTATATACGCTGAAAGTACAAAAACATTAGCAACAATGCTCCTCCTCAGATGAACTATGGGTGCTGGAGTGGTAAGAGAAGAGGACACCTACGTCACTTTCCTTATGTGTCACCTTCAAAGCCAAAGAAGTGTAGCTCCTGAATAAGGATTGGTAAGATGTGTGCTTTGTCACTTGTAAGCAATTCTTGCTGGACAAAGAGGAGAGGCCAGGAGCAGATGGAGTCCTTGGGCCAGTTTTTCCAGCCAAATCCGTGTTGAAGATGATGATATAGAAAAATAGGAAATTTAGAAATACTCCTGCACCAACATAAGGTTCTTGATTTTGTTCTTGCCCCAAACACATACATTTTTAGTAATATCTGAGCTTCTAGAAAGTTAAACAAAGTAAAAGTTAGAAACAACAAAGCTTCATCAGCATTAATAGATCAAACCCCACTACAAAATTACAAAATAAGCCAAAACTAAGAAATAAATTAACCCAAGATTTGGGAGAAGTTCTTTCAGTTTACATTTCTTACACACATCTCATGACACTTTCCTACTTCAGGTTGACTACAGCATGCACAGGTCACTCCTGCTTCACTGCAAGGGTTGAACTACTTCTATTTTTGATTGTCAGCTACCTGCACAGACCCTAGTTCTTTGGTTTGCAAAGATAAAAACATCAATGTCTCATAGAAACCATGATCTTAAAAATATTTGAGCATTTCAAGTTAGTTGGGGGATCTTTGCATGAGGGCACACCACACCACAAATTGGAAAAAACCTTGTAAGGCCACCTGGCCATTACAAGACAATGTTTCCCCCATATTTGACCTTTTTTTAAGAATGAGCAAAAGGTACTTCTAACATCCCCCTTAGCTCAGGTTTTCCCTCAGTGAGCCAATAAGCTTTCATTAAGCTATCTGAATTACTTTTTAAATTAAGAGAGCAGCACACATTCCTGCAAACAAGAACAATAAGAGGGTTTTGGCAATGATCCTGCTCACTAATTATAATATTCTACATTTATGCACTGCCTTTCATCTCCCAGGGCTCCAGAATGCTTCACTAAACAGTGGGCTCTGCTCATAACTTTTGCCTCCCTGTCTCATCACTTTTGTTCACAGGATGTGCAAAGTTTAACCAACTTCACAGGTGTTTGTCCCATACACAGAGACAAAAATGCCACTGTTGACACTATACTCAATAAATTTCATTAGCATAGAAAGCATAGGAATAACACATTCAGGTCAAGAAAACTGGCCTGATCCAATGAAATCCACTTGAAAAAGGAAACTGTTGCTACCAGGCAAACCTACAGTACCTTAAAAGCAATGGCGGCAACAAAGATACATCTCCTAAATTCCTCCTGAGAGCAGTGCTGCTCCTGGTGTTTAGTTACACATTAAAATCCCTGCCACAGGTGAAGACACTCACACTGCATAGTTAATTACAGCCACCTTTGACCATGAAGCCATTAGTCAAAACCAAAGGCCACATGCCAGTATTTCTTATGGTGGTGGCCCTCCTCTCCCCACCAACTGATCACACAAAGTGGACCGCTATCACCACGCTGTCACTGAAGGATAAAAAGCGAGCTCTCCCAGCCACGAAACCATGGATAGCCTATGTCTGGGTATCACCTATTGACAAAACAGCAGTAACAAGTCAACTCAACTACATTAACTGAAGTAAAAACACTCCCAACAAAAACATCTCTAGCTGAGAAAGCCCCCGCAATGTAGTTGTGCAGACTTCACAAAATCCCCTGCTGGTCTTCATTTCTGACCAACAAAATCCGGGAAGATGGAGCAACTCCCACAGTCAAGGTCTTGGCAGAAAAAGTGCCTGCCCTCCCACACACCCCCCCATCATAATCACAGCTGGGCTCAGTGTGGGGCCATTTTCTCCCGGGCTTTTTTCTATTAAATGAAAGGGATTGTGATTTTGTTTTGCTCTAACAACTGTGAAGTGCTTTTTTTCACCCCTGCAAAGCAATACCATCCCTTCGACCGTCAGACCTTTTGTGAGTGCAGAGCTGTACAATCCATCTTGGAAACCAGTGATTTTGTGCGTTGTGCTGGTTGAGCTGTGAGCAGGGCTATAATGGGAGCTCTCATCAACGCATTAATTCATAACAAGCCACTCCACTAAAGTCACTGTTTGTCCACTTAGAATAGAAGGAAAGGACAATGTCAGCAGTGCTTCAGCAGCTGCTTTAGCTCCTTTTAGACATTTGGTAAGTGGATATGTACATCATCACATGCTGAAAAGGAAAAGGCAAGGGGGATGCAGCAATTTGCAGGAGGTAGTTCTGGCTCCAGCCATGGCCACTCAGGTCACAGGTCCAGCAGCACAAGCATATGCTCCTCACACATCTCTTACAGAAACATCAGGAGTTTGGATCCCACCAGTGTCACACTGGTTTTAACCCCAGCCAAAATTCAAAGTTTTCTTGATTTACACATATATGAGATCAAAATAAGCCCCGCATCATCTTCAGCTCATTGTAAAAAAAGAAAATCTTGCAAGTCTGACTGGCCCAAAAATCAAAGTCCCTGAGCCTTTACAGGGAGGCAACAAATCTGAAACCTTCACAGATTTTTTTTTTTCCCAAGTAATTACCAGTCGGACTTGTTTCTCATTTAGAAACTTTCTTTCCATGTAATGAAAATATTCGAAGAAACATGGTAAAAAGTGTGACAAGACAGAGCAATTTTAATTTCTGCAATTGAAAAGTACGAAACAATTATAGAAGGAGGACACACTCTGCTGAGAGACACCTCCTATCCATTGCTCAATGAGCTAACCAGGACAGAATACAATCTGCATAATGTTAAATTAGCAGCATAAATATATGCTAATCATACCCAGCTGCAAGCATCTTGCTTTATCTCATGTGCTTAGAACAATGAAGTGGTATAAAAAATTAAAGATAAGCTTGTGTTGCAAAACTTAAAGGCAAATCCAAATTTCCTCGAACTTGAAGCTTGGTCTTAGCTAGGGATCTTTAGAAGATTTCAGGCAGAGCAGTCCCTGGAGTCTCTTTGTCTTTAACTTTCCCCACACAACCTCACTGCCAGCCTATCTCTGCAAAGACCTGCTGACCTACTGTTCTCAATACACCATTTTCATCTTGCAGACTTTCCATCAGCTTTCATTAAGTTCCAGATCAAGCAGAAGCAGTTTTGAAATAATTTAAGGCTTAAGTTGCCACCATCAGGAGTTAAGCACAGTAAAGCACCTAACCAGACTGGAGCTGACAGGTCCCACTGTATTAAAAAAAAATCAAAAAAAGGGGTTTCTAAGTGAATTTCTCCAAAACGCAGGGTTACTTGTGACTACAGCTTGGGTTATAGCAAGTCTATACACTATGGGAATATAGAAATATATTAACATTATTAAATGCTTTCTGCTTAGTTTCTTCACAGGTGTTTAGGAAATACATCCAAGTGCAGGTAAACAGAAATTTTTCATTAATTTCTGGTATTTTCTTGAAGGGAAAAAAAAAAGATACCTATAAATCTCTGCATTAGCAAACCCAGATCATTTGCAGATGCATATACCACTCCAGACTCTGCATGAAAAAAGCGGATCAAAGACAAATAAAAGCAGAAGTTGAGATTCAGGCCTTAAACCAAAAGACTATTACTTAAGTAAGGGACTTAGCAAAATCTAAGATACAATTTTATAGTCTGGTGATGGTAACAAGAGAGGTAATAACTTTAAGGGAATGCTTTAGGGTTCTCTATGTTAAAATAAATGTAGACTCAATGCAAAATATTTGCAAATGAGAGAAGTGAGATCTTTGCATATTTCATGTATGTATTTGTAAGTAAGTAATAAATTTCAACCTAAAAAGAAGCTTTTTTGGTATGGGTACTGCATGCATATGCATTGTCTGTTGATACAAAACCAAAACAGATTAGGAAAATCAATACTCAATTCCTTTTCTAGATTTTTATCCACTATAGTACACAAAAGCAATTTAGGTCCTGGCTGCACTAGATCCTTACTTCAGCATTCATTAGGTAAGTATATTTGTCATTCCTTCTGACAAGCAGTAGATAATATGTGGCAAATGAAGATAATTTTATATTTAGTACATTTTTTAAAAGCAAGCAAAACAGAAAACTTTTTTTTAAAAAAATATATTTTGTTTCTGACACTAAGAGAGGCAAGAGTGAGAAAAAGCATCAGCCATTTTTAACCATGACCACTACCACTTGTATTCCAGGAGTCCATGGGCTTTCTAAAATATTGCCACTAGGAAATGAGGAAGAAAGGCTGGTGTCATGATTAGCTGACTGTTTCACATATCTGAATAAACACTGTGTGTTCAAGACCACACTGTATGAAAAGCATCATTCTTTCACAGTGATATTGACTGGTCTGCAGACTAAATCTATAGAAACAAGAAAGAAACAGAGTTTTAGGCTGGTCTACAGAAGAGAAATGAAAATTAGTTTTAACCACAAAGTACATGAAAAGATTTTGGTAAACTCACAGGATGATACAGTTTAGGTGCGGAAAGTTGGCTGCAGTCGAGTATACCATCTAATTTTAAAATGATAAAATTATATTTGAATTATCTGACCAGGATTTAGGTCAACTAAGAGTACTTCTTTCCCAACAAAGATTTTTAGAATTTTCTTCACTTTAATCTGTGTTTCCCTTCTATTTTTTGAACAATGTCAACTGCACCAACTGTCCATGTTATATCCAAATAACCAACATTCGCCTTTTGACTGTATCAAGGACTCTGATTTTTCATCCATGTCCTTCATGGATGTGTTCCTGTCCTCCTCTGTTTTCAGTATTTGTAGGATGTGTATGAAAATCATGTATTACTGTCTGTTTTTCAGAATCTCCTGAAATTGCAGCACAGTGAAAAGAAAATGAGTCACAGCTCCAGGAGAATGAACCCCCACTGAAGAGTAAGGGCAAACACACAAATTTCCAGGTACTGGAAAGAAATAACAAGTTGAAACACAAGACTAGATGGACTGCAGCATCTGCCTAGTGTGATTTCATACACTGATTCAGATGAGAACCAACAAAAAGGAAGACCGTGCATCAGATTCTGTGAAAAAGCCAGAAGGAAGTTATATAGGAGATGCTTTATAGTCACAAATTCAGGAGCCAGGAAAACAAAAAATGAATAAAAGCAAATTGAAAATGTCCACAGATCTTTTAAAAATAAAACATTGAAGACTGAGGAGATGTTGCATTATGAATAAGGCTAATGAAAGCAAGCTAACAGTGACAAAAGTTATGATTTGAACAACTTTCACTCAGTGAAGCAAAAAATTAATTTCAGGGACAGAGATATATGTACCCACTCCTGTCACAGAAAACAGTACATTAACAGAGCAGCTAATGTCCAAAACTTGCCTATCACCTTCTTTTATTCCTAAATCACAGCCACGTTCCCTCTGTCCTGCATTAAATTGGATGATTGCAATTGCTACCTCAGTACTTCTTCACTTCTCTTTTGAATCCCAGAATATAAGGTGCGCTGCTTATTGGACAAAAGACAGGCCTGGTTTAGCATAATTATTCAGCTTCTCTCTCCACATTCATAACAAACAGATCATCTGCTCAAAACACAAGAAAAAAAGCTAAAATACCACTATTTCTAGGATATTTGGGGTACTTTAAAGACATCCATGTTCTAAAAACTGAATTGAGACCTCTAATGTATTTCATACAAGTCCTCCAACAGTTGTGAAGTGCTAATGACTTTTACAGAGTAGGAAAGATTAGTTTTTGTCTTTTTAATATAGTATCTAATTCTCAGCTGGAATAAAGTACTGAAAATGGCCTGTTTCTGCAGAATTCCTTTCCTTTTCTCATAGTTGAAGTAATCTGTACCTTTCAACACACCTGAAGCACTCCATAAGAATTCATCTAAGAAATTACTGAAAGTCATTTCAAAAATAGCCAAATCCTAACCCACATGTGTAATACTCATTACTATTAATGTAAAGTACATGTATAGAGGAAGAGAGAATAAACAGCCTGAGACCAAGCACTGCACCATGAAACTGAAAAGAAAGTCACTCCCATTCATACCAAGCAACTGAAGTACAAACATTTCTTTTACACCATACCAAAACTATATCAAAGTGTGCTGCACAGCTGATGGTTTTCTTGATGGCACTACACCTGTTCATTTCATGATGTTTTAATAGTTGGGATGAGAGAAACTGAGCTTTAAAAGGATTTCTCAGAAATAATGGAGCTATTCCCTTAAACTTCATGATTGAAATATATTCAAAGACAATTTAAAGAAAAGACTGCTCATAAATATAAATGTGTATTTTTATTATTTTTTTTTCAAAATACACATTAATTTCTCCAACCTCAGAGGCTCTCTCTTATCTTTCTTCTGGGGGAGAAAAAGAAAATTCACAGCATGCAAAAGGAATGTAATTAATCTTCACTAACATTTTTTGTGATTAGTACAACACTTAAAGGCCACCTGATGAACTAATTAACTGGTAAAAAACCAAAACTAGGTATTATTCTACACAACAAAAACTAGAAGAATACTTGTAAGGGTTAAACAGTGAGGTCAAGATTGCTATAAACAGAAATATATAGCAAGTCCTGTTCCATAAATATTTGTGTATTTATGTTTATAAAACATCTGCACTGTTAATTCTGAGGAAAGCATAATTAGGACTTGATGGACAGGCTAATAATCAGCATTCTTTCACCCCTATGCAAGTCCTTATAAAATTACATTTTTTTCTGTTAAAGCTGCAGCTGTACAGAAACCTCATTCCTTCTTAGAACATGCATTCAACTTCTGAGCATATAAATGGCATTATTTTGTAAACTTATTTAAAAGGTCAAATCCATTCCTCTGGAGCTGGATAAGTGTTAAAAATACCTATCACAACACAAAATTTCTACTTCAAAACATCTGAATTCGCAGGAAAAGTAATTTTGTTTAGTTTCTCTTTTTTTAAAAAATAAGCAAACAAACAAAATTGCTAGCATTATAATAAACATCATGAAACTTCAATAATAATTCTGGGTGTGTGTGTTTTCTCTGCCTACTGGGCTTCAGTTCTGAGAAGTTTCCCATTCTTTCACCATGCAGCAGCCCAGACCTGTTTCAGGGGCTGCGCACAGCCCCAGAGCTCTCAGCATACAGCTTGTCTGCACAGTACTGAAAACCTTTACCACCTCAGGGACCCTCAGCTACATGACATGTAATTACTGAAATGACAGCAAAGGTGGGAAGAAGGTTTGCCATGCACCGATTAATTACGAAAATAAAACTGGAATACCTGTGGTTAAAACTCTTAGGGGACTTCTTCATGCTTCCAGTTCTCCCCCAGCAGTCAGTGCCCCGTTCCCTCCCAGGCTGTGGAAACAGGCACTTTTCAGAATAACTAAGGGTGCCCTGCCTATGCTGCTCCAGGGACACCACAGCTTTCCTACAAGCAGCCACAGCTGCATACACGATGTGCTACAGACCATAAGCCCAAACCATCTGACCCAGATTAGTTTCTTCTGAAGAGATAATTAGTTCTTTTAAACTAAAGGAATTCTCCTGTCTCCAAACTCTCTTTCTGCAAAAGAAAAGACAGATCCTCCCTCCTATATCCAGGGTTTAAAAACAAAAAGGCTGCTCACAACCTGGGAAACTAAAAAACTGAACACTATCACAGATATTACCTTTTACTGAGTATCAACTGCAGTAATTTAACCTCATATTCTCTAAATTATAGTTTAATTATTTTTAGTTTAAAAATCGGGTGGGATGATGAACCCTTTTCATCTTCTCTTTGCCTCATTCACATGCCCATGCCAAAAGCCATCAGAACATATGGCACACAAGAGAGTAGTAAAAGAGTGATTTTCACCGCTCCCAACAGCAAAGATCTTCTGAAACGAGTGTTTTTGCATACATTTGGCCTTCTAACTCTGAGGTCTTCTGGAAGGAAATCATGACACTTTAACACCCTGAATGAGAATTTTCAACTGACATACAAACAGACTGCTCTCTTACTCTTTGTCTGGAATAAAATATACTTAATTTTGAATTGTAAAAGTAAATAACATAAGTAAGCACATTCTGGGAGTAAAGTGTAAATTACAAAAACATATGTTACACCAGTGTTTATACAGAAGCATAGATCACATTTCTTGAAACACTCTGGTTATTGTCTTCCTAAGCACTGCTACAATGCCCTGAATACTAATGATACTTCCTGTAAAAGAAATGCCACAAAAATCATCCTACATAGCTGGCTGGAGTGTATTACTCTGAAAGCAAATATATCATGCAAATTCTGACAGACCACTGAGTGTGGATCTGAGAAGACCTAGGGTCTTTTTTAGCCCTTTGCTGTCGAATGTGCAGTTACAGCAGCTTTTCATAGGGAAGTCTAACATTTCTGTGTCCCATTTCCACACATGGAGAATGGGAATAAGGACTCTTTTTTTTTAAAAATGCATTTTGTGATCAACAGGTGAAAACATGCTATTTTGTCCAATCTGTCAAGCTTTCTCCATGCAATCTCATTGTATTACTCATGCATGAAAGATGCAGGAGAAAGATACTTCAGCTCCACAGTGCTAAAATTGTTCTCCTTTGCTATTCCCTGCTGCTGCTGCAACGTATTTTGCAGCCATACTCCAGTACGGCTGCTGTTAAACAAACAGGAATGGTACCTACATCTGCTCAGAGAAGGGTTGCCTAGCAACTGCAATCAAAGGGTGTTTTACCCTCACCAATCTACTGTAAATTAATAGAATTTTCTCTACAATATTCTAACACTTTTAGTGGCTATATAAATGGTTTATTATTATTGTTATTATTTTTATTTTGTAGCTAATGTGTTTCATTTTATGATCTGATTCAGGCAAAAAACAGAGCAGCTAGAAAAGGTCAGATTATGAAGCACAAAAAGGTTCAGAGACTTGTTTGATGTAGAAATATTCTTTGACAGCTCATTGCATTTATTTACTATACCCTTTTCTTCTGCCATTTCAGAACCTATTTCAGCTGCCCCATGGGAGCATGAAGCCATTAGCCTGAATTATCATTCTGAATGCAAATTTCACAAGATAATACCAAATCATGAAGGTTTTGATTCTTGTATTTACTGAGATGCTTTGCCTTTGGAGAGGTTACAGGTCTGCTATTTGTTTGCGTATTAACAGCATTGCTTTTCAGTATACCTGACATTACAGTGTTCATTTCTAATATGTGTAATAGCTGAATACCAGAAGATGTGCTGCAGTGTGCATGTCAACACACAGAAAAGAAATTAGTATCTGAGATATTAAACAGGCTATGCAAGCAAGGAACCAAATCAATCAAACATAGAGCAAAGAAAGCTGGTAGAGCCTATTCATCAGGTTTTAGCAAGTTTCATTCCCAACCATGCTGATATAGGAGCAGAATTTTGATTTAAAAGGCTTTTACTGAAGACACTGAAGCAAAATAACTGGGACTTATTGGTGAACATTAAAGATCTCATACTCTCCTCATCACAAAATAGCTATCTTTGCTAACAGAAATGATCAAAGAGGCTGGTAGAACCCAGATGTGCCTATTTACCTCCTTTCTTCCACTATGTCAAGGTATACTTTCACCAGGTCTGCATGTGAGCCTGCCAATGTCCTGGTCTACAGCTAGCCCTCAAAATGTCCTCCCTTTGATGCAGCTGCCCTTTGCTCTCCATCTTCCACACCACACACATTATTTAAATTCCTATTTCTGTCTCCTCACAACTTTCCATGTATTAATTGTTACAGGGGAAACAGCTTTGCTATTTGCTAGATGTAAGCATTTACATGGACAGCAGCCAGTGGAGCAGGTTGTTATGCAAACATCCTGATGGAACAAAACCAAGCATGAAGCAGCAACAGAGAAGAATATACTTGTCCTCAAGCAGCAATCTCCTATAAGAGTCCAGGCAAAGCCAGGAAACAACAAAATGAGCAAGATTTCATTTGTTTTGTCCATAACTATAATAAAGGTGAGGAAGTTGAAAGTTCTTTGCTTAGAAGATTTTTTTCTCCCCATTTCTTCTCCCTCATATCAGCGCCCCATGCTCCATGCAATCCAACATCAAAAACAACTCTAGAAAAAATAGCTCCTTAATTTTTCTGCTGTGCTTGTCTCTGATTAAAGGGTGAACTTTAATATAAACAGCACTTCATCCAAGGCCAGGAATTCACACAAAATGGTAGGATGCAAGGTGGACTGTTGATACTTCTAGAAACTACTGGAGGCTCGAGCCATGCATGTAGCGACTACATACATACGAATTTAGCACCATTTGTGTTTGTATCAGTTTTCAAAATCTTAAAAGATGCACTATGTGTTGTTCCCTCAGCAGAAGAAGTGCAGCACATCCTATGAGAATAGCAGCTAAAAATCCAGAAGTCTGATGCAAGACTGGTTAATAATTGCACAGCTCTCTTGAAAATTCACTTTGAAATCATACCTAAACTCTTTAGAGATAGGGGCTTGTTTGTTTGTGTAAAGACACATGTTAAATTATTGTATTTTCAATCCAGGAAAAGTAACTGTGGTAAAGCTGACATAACTCACCTTAAAAATACATTTCTTCACACTTGATTTATCCAGCCTAGAGAGTCCTAAGGTGGGGATTGTCTACAATGTAAACTGCTCCATAATCTCAATCCTTCTTCTAGATACCCAATTGAGATCTACCACACCTTTAGGAATGGAGAGGGAAGAAGGGTCCAAATGTGAGAGCACCACTGACTCACAAACTGGTGCTGATATTCCCTGCTCTGTTTTCAAATTCCTTTTGCAATAATTTCTATTTCTAATTGTGAGGTTTTGATGTGTCGCCCTCTCTTGTGCATAATTTAAGACTTCTCTACACTGAATTGGATCAAACATTAATCACCACCGTATGCAAACTCTTTCCTGTACCATGTGTGCATTTTGCTGCTTGCACCCGCACTGGACTTCACTGATGCCCCCTCTGCTCCAGCTGAGCTAACACCAATACATCTTTTCTGTTTTATCTTTCAATCAATGGATCATTCTCTTACTTAATGGGAATTTAATATCTTTGAGAGCCTTTAATGCGAGACTTCCCTTACACTTGCAGAGAGCATCAGGTAATTACTCTGATTTCTGAAATGTATCTTCTCTTTACAACTGCTGTGTTGGCCATCTTCATGTGGCCTTTAAATTCACATAAATTAAGGGCCACATGTCCGTAATTTTCAATCTTTACAACAGTTCCTATTCAATTCCTGGGAAATACTGCTTTGTGATTTACCTTGGAGCTTTTTTTTAATTTCATTTTATTATTTTTTTAACTAGGATGTCATTAGCCTCTTGAAGTCACAAGGTAATAAAATGGCTTTAAACAGCTATTTGCACACTAAATCGTTTGGCTACTTCTTCATGTTCCTAGTAATAATGCCCTGTTAATTTTTCTTATTGGATCCTTCACCTATCAGCTGTTCAAATTGAAACTGATCTTTCCTGTAAAGGAGAATTAGTTGGACCTAGTACCTTCTAGAATGTTAACAATTATAAAGAAAATTCTGCAGAGAACAGTCCCACAGCAGCTAAATTTACCTTATTTATGTACACCTTTTTACAAAAACATATATACATAAACATGAGTTTCATAAAAGCACAGAACTGGTGGAGAGTCTTTTACTGAGATAAAAACTAATAAATTAATTATGGCAAAGACACAAGGTAGCACAATTATCTTTAGAAGGTGCTTTTTGTTCTTTGATCTCATATAAAAGACTATCAGAAATACTTTCTGATGCCAAACAAAACAGAATTCTACAAGTAGTTTTTTCCCCAAGAAAGCCAGCAAATATTAACTTGTCTCTGTAGCCAGCCCTACCAGACTCTTTCTCCTTCCCTGAGTCAGGACTGTGACATGGAGTAAGTCCCTCAGGAGCACAAGGAAGGAGTGACCAGGCACCCAGGTTTCCCTCTGTGAGCAGCTGGGTAAGGACAGACAGGTGTTGGGTTTTATTCCACCACAAGAGTCAGCCACTGGAATGGTCAGAGAGACCCAAACGTGAGAGAGACCCAAACGTGAGACTGGGATAGACCAAGGGCAAGCTGCTACACGTGCACAGCAAGAGAAAGCGGGACAAAGCCGTACCTCAGAGGATGCCTTGGTGGCGACACAGCTTCTGAAGGCTTTTACTGCTCTGGTAACAGCTGATAGCACCTAGCAGCTTGTACTGACTCAGAGCTGCACCCAGAAACCAAACCCAGCCTTCCCTTCACAAGAAAGACATTCACAGATCTACGTCTGTTTAATGAGTATTAATTTGCTCAAGAAGCTGACAGGTGAATTTCCTCTTCAATCTACATTATATTGCATGTTCCATGTGCTTGTTTCTGGGAAAAAAAAAAGCAGCAGCAGCCCTTATTTGAAAAAAAAAACAAAAAAAAAGAAAAAAAAAAAAAAAACAAAAAAAAACAAAAAACAACAAAAAACCAACAACCTCACAATGAGATTGACAAAAAAGAAACTTGTTTCTCATCAGTAATTGCTTCCCCCTGGGCTTGACAATGTTTACAAATGAAAGCTTTTCCTTCATATATGGCTTGACCTATCATGAATTATAGCTTCTGCTACTGATCCACACTCCTTCCTGCACACGAGGCTTGCTATCTCAGTTTTGTATTGTAATTAACTATTTTCTGATGGCACATTATTTATTATTTGTCACCTTCAGCTCTCCCGGCGTTTATACATCTCCACATATTAGCAGGCAATTCAAAAACTGTTATTAACAATATTAGTATCCTAAGAGCTTGTTTGATGCGAGTGAGACATGGGGCTGGACTGCTTGACTGCAAGGAATAAGGGGTGGGTTTTTTTTGTTGGTGGTTATTTTTTAATTGGCACTTTTTCTACTACCTTGAAGTCTTTGTTCACAAAGATCTTAAGCAGTCAAGGAGGAAATATAAAAAAAATAATGAGTGAAATTTATAACTAGTCTCATTTGACCATTACAAAATTACCTAAGAGTGAAGCAAAGAAAAAAGAGAGGAATAGGTATAACTTTGTTATTTTACTTTTTTTTAAATTTTTTACTCTTGGAAAAAAAAAATCTAAACAAGCCACATCTTTCCTCCCAAGACCAGCTTCAAAGATAAGTAGGACCTGTTGCACTAGAAGAAAAAATCAAGATCAAACAAAAGAGGAATGCCATATTTCAGGTATTCAAACCTAACTGCCCATATGATTCTTCCAAAACTTCAGGGTTGGGCTTTTTTCCATACTCCTCTTCTATATATTCTCATTTATACCATTCTCATTATCATTTAGATAAAGGAATTCACTCACAGACTCAACTCACTGTGCTTCAAAGCTGGTAATTAAAAACCTTTCAATTACAATCCTAGCTTGCTACACTTACCAACCTTCACCCGGTCTGCTTCGCATTTTGCATCTTGCTCCATATTTCCACAATCTCCTGCAGGCCACAGTTAACACCCCCCACAGTTAACATCCCTTCCCTCTTTCCCCAAAGAGCACTGAGGACAAGGGGGACTGCCTGCACCTTTTTGAGCTCAGGAGCCAAGGATCAGGCACCCCTCTAGCCCTTCTCAGGCAGGAAGGACACCAGAGCTTAGAGCCCTGGGGAGAGTGGGACAAACACAGAAGGAATGGGTGAGATACATGGAACAGGAAGAGCAGGCAGAGCTGAGATGGGATCCATTTTGTCCAGTGTTTTGCTTAAAATATCATTGATGAATATAAGTATCTGCTAAAAGGAAATTGTGTATGACCAGGATGTTTTTTTACGGAGAAGATGATTCCAAAAGCCCCCCATGTGCTGCATGGTGCTCACAGCCCTGGGGCAGCAGGGGATGACTGGGAGAATGCCCAGTCTCCAGAAGTTTTTGGCAAGGGACAGACCAAGCCTCAAGCTAAGTTCTGAGATGGCTTCAGGTATGCACGAGGGGACAAAGCAGCAGCTGTTCTTCCACAAAATTATTTGCTGACATAACAAAGCAAGTTTAAAATTACATAAGAGGCTCCACATGCAAAGCACCTGTAACCATCAGTAAGTATTTTCTTGTATTATAAACAATACCACTTGAAATTATGTGCACAATGTAGTAATGAAAAATAAATTGCATGCTGCATTAGTGCACACTAACAGTCACATTTAATTGCTAAAGCTTTTGTTACCCAAAAAGTCAGAGCTTTTCCCATTTTGCTACCCCATGAGAAAAAGGAATTGCCTTGGCAATGATAACTCACCTGGGGTTGAAGTGCATCCTAAAGCAAGGATCTGCAAACCTCTTACTTCTAACTTACTGTTAATTCAAACCTAATCTATTTGTTTTTAAAGACTTGACTCAGGATCTCTAATACATGCTGGACTAGAAGTATGTTGAAAATTGCAATCTTGCAAAGGACATTTTATAGACATCCCATATCATAGCAAATTTCATCAGCTTTTTTTAAAATACATAAATGAAAATATGCATTTTGTGTCCAACATTTAAATCAAATGTTCATGTAGTGCAATGTAATTAAGACACTAATTAGCTTTTCTGACAAATGGTGACTTTTCAGCAATTAAAGGTACTGAAAATGTTTTTATTTATTCTCTAGTCTTACTACTCTATTTTTGAGACATAAAGCTATGTATATTTATGTCTATTTTTCCCCCCTCAACAGAAGAAATAAATTAACAGCATCAGGAAAATGGGATTTTACAATGAGTTAGCATTTATCACACCAAACCACTAAGACGTCTTGCTCAGCTGGAACTGTGCACATTCCCAGATGGTGTATTGGATTATAATTTCACAAAATTAGTTTACTCTCTCAACAGTTTCTGTTGCAATTTCCTCTGAAAAGTCATCTAAATACTTCCACAGTCTCTATTCCTACTCCCTGTGGAGTCTCCCAAATCTTTTCTGTATGGCGTTATTTTATTTTGCTATCATGGAATATTATATGTAGGAATTATGCTACTGAGACTCTCCTATGGCGTTGTTTTTATTCTTTCATTATAGTATTTATATTAAGTTCTTTACAAGTTGGCTTTTAAATTTTTTTTTTCCCAATACCTTTCACACTGTTCACGTTCACTGTACTTGATATATTTAATAATTAAACTATGACTTGACATGTCCATGAAGGACAACGAAAAGTAAAAATTCATCTATGTTGGCTTCTAGGTGATAGGAGAGCTGCACAAACCCTAGAAAGACAACAGCATTTCTGCTGTATGGTGAGAGAAATTTAGAAATTTGTTGGCCTACAGCCTGGGGCCAGGAGGTGACCCTGGACTTGTTGGATATTGGCGCTGAGTGCCAGCCCCAGGAGCAGCCTCTCCTGCTGCAGAGATGGGAAATGGTGGCAGATCCACGTTGCTTTCACAGCACACACTGTCCAAACCATCTGGTATGCTGGGGGCTGAAGAGGAGGCAATAACAACGAGGCCAGAGATGGTTTGTGTTTACCTGCAGTCACAAGAGGAACCCAACAGCAACTGGGTTAATGACCTACAAGCAATGGAGGCACCACCTTAATCTTCCTGAAACAGAAATTTCTCCTTAGAGGCATCACCTGCAACAGTCTCCGCCTGAAGGTCATGAGGCAGACAGAAATATGCTGATGTGGACTATTTTAGAGATGACACAGAACATCTTCCTCACCTAATATGCGCTCACCCAACCTTAGTTCTATGATTCTATATTAAATATATCAAGAAAAGAAACAGGTTTACAGCTAAATTAGTAGGTTACATTGCTCAGAGCATAACCCAATCTTAAAAATGGGTATCCAGCCTTAGGGCTTGTCAGTGGCATTATATAATCCAACAACCACAGACTGACATTATTCTCCTTTTGTTCTCAAATGAAGATTTCTCACTGATTTACTGACTTTGTTTATACAAGGGGAAGGAAGCTCATGTGTAATTTTTGGTGGTGGGACATTACAACGCTCATTAATTTAACATTTCCTGTTAAACTGGAATGTGGCTTAGTTTGCTAAAATATTTGCATATTTCAGAAGTTCAAAAATTCATTGTTTGCTGTGCACATGCACATTCAGTATACCTCAAATAGCAGTGGACCAAGCTCACACGATTAACACAGCAGTTACAATATTGCAGTGACACCTTTACTGCAGACCTCCAAAAGTAGCCCATTTGTAGCAAGCACACCCATTTTTTGTAGTTTGTGTAGATGTTGAAACAAAACTCAATTTCTGATAAGCATCACTCTTGTTCCCAGAGATAAATAATGAAACACAGCCATATACTCTCAAAATAATGCTGCTAAGTGAGCACAAGCAAATTTGATACCAAGCTAAGCCTCTTATTTGGTTATAATCACTGTGTGGATGCGTATTCGAGCCACGCAGGGCATGTGCAAGTTGCTCAAACATCATTTCTGGTTAATGACAGAACATCTCATACATAAAACATAAAAGTTTGTTTGGCCTTTACACTCCCCCTCGTGCAACGTCTCAAATAGTTTAGCATGCACGATGTATTAAAGAAAAAAAATAGGAATCTACAATCTTAGCAAACATGAACCAGTAACCGATCATTACTGTTCCACTGCAATCTCTGCTGCCTACGTCACTTCCTGAATGCAGAAATGAGAAAGTAAGGTATGTATATATATCTATATATTAAATTAATAATATATAATTATATTTTATAATTAATTATACATATATATAATTAATACACATATTTACTATGTGCTACTCTTACAAAATCCTGCACACTGTGAAGCTATTTAAGCTGTCATCATTGGAACTGACACACCGATCAAAGCACATGGGAAGCAACCATGTTTTGAAGTGGAGCTGTGCTTTTTCCTTCTGCCTTACTGGAGCTCTGGTGACTAATCTATAAAACTATTCATGAATTTCTCCATCATTTACTCTTTTCAACAATTTACTCTCTTTACTTAATGCAACAGGTTAACCTTCACAAAAAGTGTACTGAAGAAAATAATTAAAAACTGTTTCAAAATTCACAAATTTGGTGTTTAACAAAAATATGCAAATCCATAAATCAGTAAATGGATACATTTACTTTTTAGTTAATAAGGGTAGTTCTTTGGGATTTTTTATTTTCCTCATGCATTTTATATTTTCTGGATGACAGATATTACTAGCAATGGTTCAATCCATGAAGGCTGCATATTGGAACTAGCATGCATAAAAACATTTATACTCCTGTACATTTAAGATCCATAAATACATATATGCCTATTTACACACACATATATGCACACATTCCTATATATACAAATAACCTTTCAGAGACCCAAATGCACTAGAGCATTTAAGCAAAGCACAAGAGGAAACAGGGTATATATGAATTACTAGATCTGAAGATCAGCCCCTGGCCTGGCAAAGAAATGCTTTTTCTCTGGCAGTTTGTGAACATATGCTCTTAGATGTGAGTCATATGTCAGACTATATCACACACACATATAAAATAACACATCATTTACAAATTATAGACATTTCACATCTAAGCATTTCTGGAACATGACTGAATCCAAACCTTTAGTACTACAGAAAAGTTTATTGCAGAGACAATTTAACATAGCAGAAGATGCCTTTCCCAAGATACTTTTCCAAATTATCTTGGGTTATTTGCTAAATGGACAGAAAAATATTTTTCATGTTTCAAATTAATTTCTTGTCAAGACCAAGACGTGAGAAGGACAAACAGTCAGGCTGTGGTTATTTAGTCATCTCGGTTGGCTAAAGACATGGCTTTTTCCCAGCAGTTCAAGCCCCACCTGCCACTCTGGAGATGCGTAGCTGTGCTGGTTTTGGATGGGATACAATTCACTGTTTTCAGAGTAGCTGGTAAGGGGCTGTGTTTTGGATTTGAGCTGAGGACAGTGTTGATAGAACAGGGATGTTTTAGTTAATACTAAGCACTGTTTACAAGGAGCTAAGGCCCTTTCTGCTTCTCAACCCACCCCACCAGTAAGTGGGCTGGAGGTGCACAAGAAGTGGGGAGATGACACAGCTGACCCAAGGGATATTCCATACCATATAGATCAAATTCACTATATAAAGCTGGGGGAAGAAGGGGGGACATTCAAAGTGATGGTGTTTGTCTTCTCAAGTCACTGAACACTTGCCTGCCCATGGGAAGCAATTAATGTATTCCTTGTTCTGCTTTGCTTTTGTGCACAGTTTCTGCTTTCCCTATTATTTTTTTTTTATCTCAACCCATGAGTTTTCTCACTTTTTCTTTTCCAATTCTCTCCTTGATCCCAGTGGTGGGGGAGTGAGTGAGTGCCTACCTTGAACTTGGCTGCTGGCTGGGGCTAAACCATGAAAACAGCAGAGCCAATTGGGAAGATATGTTTTTCAAACAGAGAGGAAACAAGTGTATTGAATTTTGACGTAACTGGAGTTTCCTGTGCAGCCAAAGGTCATTCAAATGCCTCAAAGTACTCCACAACCTGGAGGCAGGACATAGAGCTGGGGCTTCAAAGACCAAATCATATGCCCCTGTTGTGCTTGAGTCAGGGACATACAAGCAGTCACATCTAGCCCTGCTTCTCTGTCTTTAACCATCCCAGTTTCTCCAGTGGTAGGCCAAACATCATACCCTGAAGAAACATTAGGTTGTAATACAGGTGTGGAGGTGGAATTGTTAATGGTAAGGAGTTTTGCTATCTGAAGAGAAAGACATTCCTATCCAGCCTATACTCTTCAGGCCCAGGAGGATGCCACATGCAGCACTGACCACCCTACCAGAGGGGACTTTTATTTTCAGTTCACCCTGAATGGACTAGAGCAAACAGGTAACATTCAGACATACAGCTGCAGAAGAAATCCATATCAGCATTTTGGCGTTCATACAAAGTAACAAGTTACAAAGTTAAAGGTTCAGAGAAAGACATTTCCTGGTATTATCTTCCTGTAATCATTGAACATTTAACAGCAGTTCATCTGAAAGCTGATTTTCACAGCCTTTGGCTACCCACAGATAGCAAGAACACTTTTTCTCTCTCTATTTCTCTCAAACACTACTTTTTCTTTTCCCCTACAGCCCTTCCCAACCCCCCACCCATCCAAACACACATAAATTTTGCATTCCTCTCTGTACAGTTCTTTCTGCTAGGGAACATTTGATTACATCTTCTTTCATGTTCAGAGTTTTCTTAAAATTCTACTTGGATTTTTTTGGCTATTTATTGTTGAACTTGCCATTTCTGTGAATCATTAATTCAGAGATGCATGAACAATCTTACTTGATAGACTGTATATTATGTTACCTCTCACTTTCCTCTGTTATCTTACATGTTGTCAAATCAGACTTCAAATTATGTCACAGCTACTCTTTCTGAATGGTTAATTTTTCACTGAGAGTTACACAGATGGGCAATTATTTTAAGGCTTGAATACCTGCCAACAATTGTAGTGGCATGAAGCTATCTCCAAAACCCACGCAACCACAGAGAACACAAAAAAAAAAAAAACCAGAAGCAACTCTGAATGTAAACTATACCAATTTTTATGGGTGGCAAAGTTTAAAGAAAAATTTTCCACACCATTAAAAAAGCTTTCAATCACTACAAGCATCCACTTCTCTACATATAAACATGCAAAACTACACATTTTAAATCACATTAAAGAATAACCGGAGAGAACAAAACCAACTAACAATGTTTCATTTATTTGTGTATTTTAAAACAAGCACAACTACTCAGGGGAGAAGTGGGGTAACCATCCTTTAAGCTTCATGTATTTATCTATAAAAATGAATAAAATATAAGCACCACTCTTGCAAAAGAAACATTACCTAGAGAAGTGGGAAGTGGGTCACTTTCCATTTCTTCTAGCCTGACAGTAGAATGGCCAGTGACTAATAAATCCACTTTTAACTATCTGTTATTTATCCACTGAAACTGGGACAAGAAATATAGAGTCCCTCAAATAAGCTTCTGGAAAACTGTCTCTGCATTGTGGCTGCTGCTGGCATACACTGATTCTGTATCATAACACTGCTACTGCTGCTGTTGTCCCACTTATGGAATAGCCCAGGGCAGAACTGAGATCAAAAGAAATCACCAAACATACTCCACATTCACCATGAACAATGAAATACACATAACAGTACACAGAAAAGAGTTTATCTAAGTATACAAAGCCATACAGCACCCAGCCAAGTCTGGTACTCAGCTAAAACACCTGCTGCCTTCCCTTATCTCCTCCTAAAAGCCCTCCAAAATTTTTATCAATTTTCCAAAACTCTGAAACAAAGTACCAGAGGCTCTGAAAAATGTACATTGAGAATTACGACTTCTTGTTTTCAACAGGATGAAACAAAACAGTGAAAATAAGGATTAAACAAGACAGCCACCTAAAACAGACTTTCAAAAGACAGCATTGCCATGAAGCAGCCCATGCTTCAAGGTGTACAGGCAGAAATCTTTGATATCCTGAAGAAATTTCATTTACAGAGAGGCATAAATATTTGGTTTCAAACCTATAAATAATTAAAGAAGTTAAAAGCTAAATACATGAGCCAGTCTTGTCTGAAAAGAAAATTCAGAAACTGTTGCAAGCACTTCTTCAATGACATCGACTTTCTTAAGCATAGTACAGACTTCTCTCAACAGTGAACAACGGAACATGTGATGCTTCATAAGCAGACTCAGAAAAGGCCAAGTGCAGAACCACAAATTTCTAGGAGAGTGCTCATTTTACCAGGACTCTGTTCAGTAATTTAGTAGACAGTACTAGCAAGTACCATCTCCATACATATATACCATTAGAATAAAAAGGGAAAGACACTTCAAGCAAACTGTAAGAACAAACCCTGGTATTATTTGAGTATTTCCCTGATTTTATAAAAATTTTGTTTCATGGGAGGTTTTTTTCACATAGAATTCTCTTTCCTTTTCTCTGTTTCTTTTCTACAAATTTAGAGAATGGTCATGTTTGTAGAATGTCTGTTACAGAATTTTGAGGAAATCCTGACATTGAATTCAGGTGCATGAAATTGTGTGTTCATACATGGTTACATGACCAGGCCTTGAGAGCAATTCCTGTTGGTATGAGCGTCCCACTAACCAATTACAGTCCATGAGTAAAAAAGGATTGAGAAAGTGAACACACCAGAACATGTTAGTAATTTATGATTAGCAAGGCCAACAATACACTCCACTGTTGAGTTTTAAAATTGCATTTCAATAAATTAATTATGCTGTTGAAACAGAACTGACTTCATAAACCACATAAAGTTCTGATTCCAGAGCATTCAATAGTTAAAGATATAGTCAGTAGCTGCTGCAGAGATTTTCTATTTTCAAGAGGACTGAAGTTAATTAACATCTGGCTTTCCACAAGCATTAAAAACAAGCAGCAGCCTTCTAGACTGTGGTGACTTGGCCAGAACTGGTTTACTAAAGCAGCTTATCTATTTACCACCACATGGACTACCAAATGCATGTTCAACTCTTCATAGAGGAGGACTGACTGTTCCTCTAGCTCATGGCTACTTCACCCAAAACATTCCCCAGACCTGAGTGGAGGCATTAATGGTGGTAATCCATCAGCCAGAGGGAGGGAAGACTGCACATCTCACAGAACCATGGGCTCGGGGAATGATTTTACACAGCAGATAACAAAATAAGCAGTAGTTGGCATAGAGACAGGGAGCACAAGAAAAAGCAATGTACTACAGGGGAAATCAGGCACATGATGAACTAAAAAAATTTCATCAGGAATTAATATGAACTCTTCTACTGCTCTCATTGAAGTCAATGCTCTCTGAGCACAACACCTACACGATTGTGCTGGCCTTGCAACTAGGTGACTGCTAATTATTACCTGGACAGAGAAAGATGCTCCACTGTTTTAATACTTGAGAGAGAACTGGGTTGGCAACCTCTGTATAATTAGGTTCCTAACAAGAGAAAGGATTTCAGATGTAAGATGCCTGAGGAGGAGGGAGCGAGGAGAGCCCCATATTTATAAATACATTTTTGTTCATTCTTTTCTCTCTAGTGACCTCCCCCTTTGTTTTCCTGCACTGTAAGGGACAAGTTATCATTAATGGCACAATGTATATTGTTAGCACATTCATCAGCACTGTTTTTCTTATGTCAACCTATCCTATCTCGTTGACTTTTGCATTTCTGTCAGAGAGACTCACTATATTTAAATACATATATAAACTGCCACTACAGCGTTCCTTTAAAAGAAAACTGCTCCTACAGCTGACCAAAAAACTATAATTAAAACAATTTTCAATTACAGTATGTCTTTGAAGGCACTGTATTTTTGCTAAGTACTAATTAATTTAAAATAACACCTGGAGTGTTTTTTTCCTAAATCAAAATATTTTATTTCACAGCAACATCTGTTGCAAATCATATTTTACTTCATTCACTTATGAGTGTTCCCCATATTCATTGATACCATCACTGACAGTAGATTTCCACTGATAGCCCAGAATGGCAAGATACCACAATCATTTGATTTAGTATTACAACTGAATCAAGGATGTCACTAACTACTAATACTGTCATGCCGCTAAAAACCCAAAAATTGAGTAGAAGTCAAAATTAATTAGGTGTAGAAGAAAATATAATATTTTCTTAAGTTAAATCTTACATAGTATTTTATCTCCATTTTGCAGTAGGTTTTGGAACTATTTCAGTTTTGTAAACATGAACTCAATGTAAAGCGCTTTCTCCCTCTCCTCTTGTTATGCTGCTTCAGCTTCTCTTATTCACCAGAGCCAGAGCCATGGAGCTTTTTCCATCTCACATAGGTCTGTCTACCCCTGTAGAAAACTCAAAACACCAGTCCCACAGCAACTGTTTCCCCTCTCTCTCAAGACAAGGACCTACATTAGAGAGTTATCATCTGCTTCTATGGTACAGATGCACAAGGCAAGTGTGGAAGTAACTTCAGTCCTTGCTTCTTGGGGTTATCCAACACAACAGGAAAACTATTTTACCGTATAGTTTCAGTGACTAATAGTGTGTAGCCATGAAAGCCCTCTTGGCCAGCCTGCTGGAGAGGGAAGAATAAGTTTTGATAATATTTTATAGGAAATATTTTATAAGCATCTCTAGTCTAATGGACATTTTGGTGTTATTCAAACCTCAGAAATCTTCAGAGGCTTCACATCTCTAATTCCAGGAGTTGTTACACTACTAGCACTGAAGAAAAATTAATATTAATTAAAAAAAATACAAAAGAAAGAAGAAAATTAAAATCCACAGAAAAAAATCAAATAAGAAGAAAACGTCCCATTTAATTCAGATATATTTCAGTACTGTTATTATTGCCATGCAGCCTGAAACATATAAAATAATCACAGGACAACAAAACCTTAAAGACAAGGTGAAGAACTTCTTGCTTACCAACATTTTGTTGCCCCTATTTCACCTCCCTTGTTGGCAAGAAGCCTTTAGCCTACTGTGCTGAGATTTGACTGGAAAAAAATTTTTTGCCAAATCCCAGCATCTGTAAAGTCAAAGAAAAATTTTTAGAACTGGGTTCTATATCTGTACTGATTGTCAGTAGTCTTAGACATAGATGTTATATAATTCTAAACTCTTTGGTCTGAGAAAGCTACCGTTGTAGTATTTCTCCATAATGGAGAGTTTATGAGACTTTACAGTAAGCTTTGGCAAGTTTTTCCCATACAGTTTTATGCAGGCTCATCCATCATATAAGAGTTTTGAATTTATGACAGTACAACATTTTATAAAGGAGATAAAATCCATTTCATTTTCAATCTCTCCTGACAGAAGTTCTTTTCTAATTTCAAAGTCTTTCATTCACTGATCAGGGACTACATTGCCATTAGCTAAGTTTCATGTACGTGCAGACAGATCAGAGACACAGACATCTCAACATTAACCATTACTGTCTGAAGTTCTCACCAATGCATATTCCTTCACCAGGCCAGTTAGCAGGAAAACAAAAAGAAATCATACTCACCTGCAATAACGAATGAAAGAGTGAATGCATAAAGACACTGGAAAGCTAAAGTGCATCTATTAAAAGAACAGCATCTCTTTTCATTTCTAGAAGCATAACACTTCTTTCTTTAGGCTACTTGTAGTTTTTATATGAAAAATATTCCACAGAAATGTGATCCTGTAAGCTAAAATTCTAATTTATATGGCACAAGGCTTTAAATGCCTGTCTACTTTTAAATCCATGTTCAGTTAATAGCCAGTCAGCCCACTCCCCCTTTGGTTATCTCTAGAGGGCAAAACAGATTCCCATTAGTAATTCTCAGTCTTGGAGAAAGCTCTGACCTGTGCACATGGTTTATCAAGGTCTTCTTTCTCTGCAACAGCTACAGATGGGGGCAATCCTCAAGAGAACTGCCCCTGCTGTTTTCTTCTGATGAAGCAACCTTTTGCATCTCCTCTCATTTTTATTCACCAAAATACAGCTCTCATCAATAATCACAGGAAAGAGACATCTAACTTTCCTTTTAGTGTTTGAGTTTTTTTCCCCCAAACACAAGGCTAGGATATGAGGATTGAATCCATTAAGGTTTAATGGTGAAAATGGCAACACCGGGTATTCTGTCTTTTTAAAAGTTAGTGAAATACAAGGGAAAAGAGCTGAGAAAATTCTTGGCAGCTGTGGAAGAGTAAGCTCTTTATACAGAGGCCTTCCACAATCTTTAAAATATAATCTGAACTGTGAAGACAAATAAAGCCCATGAATAATACACATATTTCACATCACCATCTTCACCACTTACTCACATGAAGGCTAAAGTTTCATACACAGTTTTGATCCAGCGTCAAGCCAACGTAACTTTGATGTTGATGGGGCTACTCTGATTATGTTTTTATTATGTAAATTAAGGGTGCAAATTTTGCCTTAAAGAAGTACTAGATATGATGCTATTTCTGTAACACCTATGGTTTCTTTGTGGCATGTTTTTTCTTCCTTTTTTATCTCCTTAAAAGCACAGTAATCATTCCTTCTCATAGGGTAAAATCTGGTAAGGTTTCCTTTTTACAGAGATTGAACTGTGTCCTATAAATATTGTTTCTACTACATCTACATCATCTAAGATAATGTCTGTAATAGAAAAGACAATGAAAAATCATGAATGAGCTCATTTAAAATACAAGAGGCTTTGTCTTACTGGTAATAGCCAGAGGATGCCATAAAATAAAATAATCTCTTAAAAACGCCAGTCCACAAAAATAGTCAATAGACATAATGATAAGCACTTGCTAATCAATAGTGATAAGCCAGTGTAACTGAGCTGACAGATATTTCTTCAACAACAGTTTTTCTAGTACCTAACTCACTAGCATAAACCTTTCAGGCCAATGCTTTATTAAGAAAGCCCTTCAGTAGACCACAGGGCAGCCAGATGAAGACAGTAGCACAACACCTCCTTACCAATCACCCCAATCTGTTCTACATTTTGCAGAACAAGCCTCCCCAGGGACACTGCTGACTACCACAGCCTTATTTTTATACGAGGGGGAAGGACATAAGGAGTATCAACACTCCTTGTCAAAAGCAACTGAACACTGCAGCACTCGGACATGCTTTCAGAGAATGCAGAAAAACATCAGCTACTGGGTAAAAGGAACTTCTGAGTAACCACAGCTTTGATGTCTCTAATAAAGAGGTAAAGAATAAATAAGGAAAATTTATCTCCTAGACATTTGCTTCAAGTGAATTGAACTGAAATGACACACATTGCTGTTGACCATTTTTTCAAGTGTGTTCATATACTTTCACAGCAGAAACCTTATTTGCGTGTGGGCAGACTTAAGCAATAAAAAAATTTGTTAGATATAACATGCTACAAGACTAAGTCTTACCTTTGACAAATGTAGTTGTTCCTTACTACTGTGCATTTCCACATGGTGCTGTAGGGGGTCCTAGCCCCATCACTGCAGCCAGGCCACCTGTCTCTTTGGGCTCACCTTGGTTTCTCCTGTTTTCTCCACTCAAACTCTTGGCTCTTTGACCACTAAGGTGCTCTCTGTCCTACTCATCCCTCTCTATATCCCAGAAATTTTGCTTCCCAGTTTGCCAAGGATAGCAAGGTGCACTGCCTATTTGTTAGATTTTCAAATCTGCACTGTTTTGTGCACATCAAGGAGCAGCATTTCACTTTCTAGGGCTTTGCTATTGCTGTGTAATGTGCTGACCAGTGCTGTGTCACACTGCACTCTCCTAATGATGGAATGGGCCACAAGTATCTAGAGCTGTTCTCCTTCTCCCAGCTTCACTTCAAATAATATTTTTATTTCCTTCATTTCTTTTGTCTCATCTTTTAAGTGAATTCTAAGCTTCTAAACTAAAAAAGCTGTTTTTAAAGGCTGCTCCCTTTAAAGTTTCCAATCAAATTCAAGGCCTTGGGACCAATTGCAGGCAGGGATTACAGCTTGTTGTTGCTGATTTAAGATACTTATTTCTGTCACAAAATCA
This sequence comes from Anomalospiza imberbis, assembly GCF_031753505.1. Taxonomy (NCBI): domain Eukaryota; kingdom Metazoa; phylum Chordata; class Aves; order Passeriformes; family Viduidae; genus Anomalospiza; species Anomalospiza imberbis. The sequence goes on along the minus strand of NC_089683.1, from coordinate 81,150,329 downwards.
GGCAAGTTTTAACACCTGCATAACTTCACTGCAAAAACAGAGAATACTTGTGATTTCTCAGACACCTAATAAGTTAGGAAAGCGTTTACCAGGGTGTTGATTTTAAAAAAGTTAATCAGTCATCTATTTTCAACGTGAATATTTGGGACAAACAAGGACACAGTTTGTAGACATAGAAGGCACCACCTATTCTCCAAAATAATGGCCATGGTCAACCCTCCTGACATGGCCAAGTACTGATAGGGAAGCCTGTCTGTGCAATACAGCCATGAGGGGAGACAGTTCTTTCACAAGTTTAAGAGCCACATCAGCATCTCTGCCTTCAGTGGGCAAGAAACACTTATCCAATTTGCCTTTCCCCCTCTAAAGCAACAGCACAAAATAAGCACATGAAGCCCTTTCAAGTAAAATAAAGTCCCTTAAAGTACACCTGCCTCTCTGGAAAAGTTGAAAGAGCAAATCACATTAGTGAGGGTATCAGTTGCCTGAAGCAAGATTACTTAACAAAACTGAGAGCCATGTGAGATGCACTGTGCATCTTAAACAACCCTGGGGACCAGCAGACATGGCACAGACACAGCACCTGACAGAAACCAGCACCTGGAGGTCAGGTGGGGCACTCAACACTCTCTCAAGTGAAGATGGAGGTTTAGGCTCACACTGCAGCATCTGGCCCCTAACGTGTTACTCAAAAGTTTTCAAGCGCTGAAATAAGAAGCAATTAAGAACCCACGAAGTAAAAGAAGGCCTCTAAATAAGGCTGTCATCCCTCACCTCCTGCACAGCAGGAGGGCACTCTTAGATATGGATCTTAATATCGATGAGCCTCTGTACTCTGTGTCTGGCTGCTCCAGTCATGGGAATTCAGATTTGTTTGAGGTTTTAATGCCTTTAACAATGCAGCAACACTTCAGATACTGACCCCACTGTGTAATCTTAACAGAACTTGTGAACCATGGAAATATGAACACTAACGCCACCAGAAGTGATTTTTTATTTCATAACAACCAAATTTTATTGCCACACCCCCCTAGATGTCTCATAAAAATAGACACTGAGGAACAGAGACCATGACATGATAGTACCTGGACTCTCAATCCCTGCGTGTACATGTATGTTGGGTGAAGTAGAGGGAGGTAAGGGAATTCTTCAGATGCATTATAAATTACACTTGAGTAACAAGGCAAAGACGAAAGTAAATTCTGCCAAAACTTAAACAGATGTGTAAAGAGAACATTTAAAATATTCTAGTGTTATTATCTTCCACAGTTTAATACTCCCCCAGTTAACTGAGCAGATGACTCCTTTGTCTCACAGTTGACAATTGAAGGTGCTTCATGAATGACAATTCTGAGAAAAAACATTAATTATATCTGAAACACAGTATGTCCCAAATCCAAAAAATACCAGCTGACTTTTCACTGCTGGCAATTATATATTTTTAGGAGAGTACTAGAATCAGGTCCTATAATTCCTTATAATAGGGGAAAAACAAAATCAATCAAGAAGCGTTTATCCCTCTGCTTTGCTTGTGGGGGTGAGGGGAATATTACACAATGGTGCTGACTGGCTTGTAGTCAATTCTATATAACTTTACTATGGCAACAGTTGCATCACTTCATATCATGCAGTCTCGGATGAAAAAATGAAACCAGCACCTCCTCCTTTTATTCCTGCACTTTCATCTTCTTGGAGGTGGACTTAAAAAGTGCTGCTTCCCAGGTTTCCACGTCACTGAGTCTGTGCTTGTAAGATTACTGATTGAACAGATTTTTCCTATTTATAATTATTCTAGTAAAAGCATTTTGCTCTGAAAGCTCCTTTGTGCTACACAGTACATCCAGTACTTAGGGGGTTAATGCATGAAATGGATCACTGGGTTGAAAATACAAATCACTGTTAAAAAAACGTGGTATCAGGAGAATTAGGCACAACATAATATTGTAACCACTGAGAATTCTCAACAGTAAAATAAAGCCTTATACTCCCAGCATTTTCATTAGTTTTCCAGTAGTGCTGGACGCAGTGTGAATTACAATGAGCAAGAAAGCAGTGGTTGCTCTCTTTAAAGAACGTGCACTGTATAGGGGGAAGTCATTTCTTCAGATCATACTGTGCTGGTTATTGGTTTGTATTTGCTGGTATGCATTTTAGCACTTAGAAATGGTATTTCTCTCCATTGCAGGGGATTCTGCATATAGCCTGAAAAACAATACGTGTACAGAAGCTCTCAAAATGAATCTCATTCCAAGGTAAATATTTGTTTAGAAGTATAAACAGTGATATAAATCTGTAGAAAGAGCATTCTGCACCAATTTTTTTCATTGAAAGGATGTTTTTTCAGTCTGGACAGGATGTGCTGTGTTTTTGTTAAAAACTGCAGAAGATAACATGCAGATGACTAAAAACCAAAACTGGACAAAAATTGAGGTTAATATAAGCTTCTACTACAGAATGTTGTTTTGTTAGTAGTTAGCTATTTATCAGAAGAAAAAAGAAACAAAAAAGGAAAAAAAAACAACCAAAACAAAAAAGGGAAAAAGCCCTAGGAATTAACTCATTTGGGCAAATAGAGCATGTATTTTATGTGGTTTAATCCTGGCCTAGTCCAAATCAGTACAATATCAAAATACCACCAATTATCTTGGAAAAGAGGCTAACAAGCTTATGTGTACAGAACTACTAATTTCTCTGAAACCACTACTTACATAGCTCTTTAAGAATTAAGCATATGATCTGTATTTAAAGGAAGAATTGACCTGATTCAGGCCTTAGCTTGAACCTCCCAAATACTTATTTGGGGAATCTCTAAGTATGGGTCAAAAAAAAACCCTAAAGAAGATGTGCTCTTCTGACCATTTGCTAAGCATAGATCTCTGTTTTCAGCTGCATGATATTATCTAGAAGGCCAAGCTCAGATCAACTTGCACAACCAATGGAAAACTGGAGCTTCTTAAGAACCCAGCCAGCCTAGATAAAATTGTTACAGAGCCTGCAATGTGCTCTGTATCACAATATGCTCCTCCACTGGGAGGACTCTGGAATGAATTCAGTGATGTGCCACATGTAGAAGTTTGTAGAAAGTTGCTTAGAGCCTGACTTCACTCAAGTCCCTACATCACAGAAAGCCTGAAAAGTGCTGAAAACCAACTGCTTGCCTCCTAAACAAATACCCTACACAATATGGACATTTCACATCTTTTGCACACAGTGAATTTCAATGTCATTCACAGAAACATTGAAGACTCCTAGAGAGAACCTCTGCCCCTGCTCAGACAGAGTTGCCTACAGCAGGCTGCCCAGGACCATGCCCCATCAGGACTTGAGCAACACCACAGATGGAGATTTAACAACATCCTTTCCAGTATCTGATCACATGAAGAGAGAAAAAGCTTTTTCTTTTGTCCAGATGGAACTTCATGGAGTTTTTATTTCTGCCCATTGCCTCTTGTACTATCATTGGGCACTCCTCCACCATCCTCATTCTCTCTAATTAGGCATTTATATACAGTGATAAAATTGCCCCTGAGCCTTCCCGTCTCTAGGCTCAACATAATCGGCACGGTCAGTGCAACATTTTTTGGATTGTTATTTTCAAATTTTAACATTATGTCCTACGTTGTCTCATTATCCACTATCTTGTGACGTGGCACTGCCTTTCCCTCAGGAAAAGTGAGGTGGTTTTTTGTTTTCTTTTTAAGGAATAGATTAAAAAAACTTGTATTTTTTTCACTACTTAAAGGGAAAGACTTGTCTTTAAACAACTATGCTAATAACAGAAGACTCTAAATCATGCAATTAACAAGTATTAAAGCTTTTTTCCTTAACAAATAATCTGATATTGTTCCCTTGAGGATTCTTTCTTCTTTTTATCCCCCAAATGCAAAGAGCAAGCTGTTTACAAAGTCATTAAGATTAAATATTTACTGAGGAAAAGTAAATAAAATTCAACAACTAATAATCAGTTTTGGTGGTGTTTTCTGTTTTAGAGCATGTACCTTTAGATACAAAAATTTTGTTGGACTTCAGTGGCAATGAAAGTTAGGGAATACAATGTGTAAGGCATTTGCTGTATTTTCAGAGTGATAACCAAAGTCATGCAGCCTCTTTGAACAAGGGACAAGCAAGGATGGGTGAGGCAGGTAATGAGCACCATATGATCTACCACGTTATACCTGGTACCATTTACTTCCCTTAAAGGATAGCAAAGGAGAAGACCACCAGTTAAATCAATGGTGGCTTCACATCGTGACATAAAAATTATCACATCACCAATAAAGATTCACCACATCATGAAATAAAGACCTGATGCAGCTCCATCACTGGGTTTACTACAGCAGATCTTTATTTCATGAGGAAGATTCATATGAATTAAGCAATTGCTCCTCTGCAGATTGTCTGGGTTGAACAAGTAGGACATGACCCATCCATGAGGTTTGTCACACCTCCCAGACACTGGAAAGCCCAAGGCACTCCCTGCTCAGCTGACACTACAAAGCCTGGCTTCTGGGGCCTCGGATGGATTCACTGGCACCTCTGCCAGGCATTCACTAGCATCTTGCTAAAGGCAATCCACACACCCCAATCTCTTCCTGCATTGGGCCCTTCCAAAGCAACCTACCACTGTTGAGGAAGCTCAGGCAAATATCAAAACTGTGAGACCATCTTCTTCCCAAAGTCACTAGCGATGGCTTTATAACACTTCTGAATAAGGATACAGCAACAGGGAGAGACTGAAAACCTTCATTTTCCTAACAGATCTGGATAAAATCAGCCAAACGACAACAAAATAAGGACAGAGGAGGTAGCCACAAATGACATACTAATAAAAATTCTCTTTGAGAATACAGATATCTAGCAAACAAAAGAAAGCAATCCTGAAGAACTAGCAATTCACTGTATTTTAACTTCCGTTGCACACCTCAGAAAAATTATTTTAAGACCTTACCCTAGAACTCTCTCCATGGAAGTAAGACAGTGTCTAAGTACCACAGAACTCCAGGAAACAGGCTAAGAAAGCATCACTTCTTCCTTGGAACACCGAGTACAAACACAACAGTGTCACAACTGTCACGTTTCAAATGCATGTTTACATGTTTCAGGGGATAAGTGGAAGGATGAAGGGGCAGCAGAGACAACTTGTGATTAATTGACTGCAATCCTTATTCCCTGTCCCCTGTGCTGCTGCAAGGCAGGGTGGGGGGCAGGTAGAGAGCATCAGGAGTGAAGCTGAGCCTGAGAAGAAGGGAGGGGTGAAGGTAAGATGTTTTTAAGAATTGGTTTTATTTTTAATTACTGTTCTCTGATTTAATTGGTAAAAAACTAATTTCCCCAAGTGGTGTCTCTTTTGCCTGTTACAGTAACCACTGAGTGATACTGAGTGATCCCCCCTGCCCTTACCTCAACCCACGAGCCTTTTGTAATATTTTCTCTCCCCTGACAGCTGAGGAGGGGAGTGACAGACCAACTTTGGTGTGCACCTGCTGTCTAGCTGAGCCCAACATCACAGTAACACAGGTACCAGTTGTGCAGTGTGTCCTCAACAGCAACACCTCCACACACCAAGGCAGTCCACAACATTATTTGTGATCATTAATAACCAGGAGCCAGGATCTCTATCTTTGTCTCACCTAAAAGTCAAATCAACTCACCCTTTGCAAATAAAACTCAATCCTGCTCTTAAGTAGCAATAAACCTATGAATTCACTTTTTTTGTGTTATCAGTGCCTATTACAGAAAAAAGTAATAAACAAAAATAATATGTTTCATTTAGTGAAACCACTCAAAAATGTTGGTTCTGTCAATTACAAAAGACGCAACATTAATTTACTGCATTTAACACAGAAAACGTCTCATTTCAAATTAAAAAACATTGCCTAGGACTTCAGGTGTTTTTCAACAAATATTAGAAATAAAAAAAGTGCATATTAGGGTAATCTGTTAAGAGTACTTATGTTTTTCCAGGTGTTTAGTGTGATTGCACTACTACATATTTGCATAACTTTTAGATTTTCTAGATGTTAGAAGAAAACAGAAAGAGAAGCCTGTGATTTATCAAGTGGTTTTTCAAGAAGGAAGAGTAATTTTCCTTTCCAAGCCATCTGTACAGTTCACTCTGTAAATAATTTTCTGTTCAAGATAAAATCACATTTTACATGTGGGTTTAACATACACAGCACAGTCCCTCCTCTGTTATGTTCCACCACCAGAGGACTCATTAAGAATTACCAATTAACACAACAGCTACACTAGCAGGCACAATAATGAAAGGACATTTACACTTTAAAAGTTTGTTTTCTTTCCTCTATTTATAGCCATTTTCAGGGAGGGGTGGACAACATATTTGTATACAGTTTATGAATGTTTCTACCACAAGGTTTCTCGTAAAGACAAATTGTGATCACCTTCCAATGGCACCTCACAAAATCTCCTGAGTCTTTATTTATTTACATGGAATCCATCACTGCAAAGTCTAGGAGCACAAACAGATTAAATACAATCCCTGTGTGTGCCAAGGCTGCTGTTGTTGACATTGCCCAAGAAAGAAACTCTAGATTGTATTTTTTTTTAATCCCCTCAAACCTGAGCACAGCAGGGAATGTATGAACTGATTTTTCCTTCCTGAGACTAAACCTCACTATTTACTGAGCATCCATCATAGACCAACTGACGGATGCTTTAAGTTGTAGAGAACACAGCAAAGCTTCAAACCTTTAATTTTCTTAACAATTTGATATGCAGTGCTGGAAAGACAGAAAACCCCCCAAAGGTGCTTTGAAAAGAAAATTTTAGCTAAAAAACAGTCTACTGTTTTTAAACTGCAAATATATAGCTGGATTTCCCCCCAGATATAAACATCTGCTTTTTCCTGTAATTTCCTTGCCATGGGTACCCTCTACCAAAGCACTGGTAATTGATGCATTTCATTTTAATGGTCTGAGGTTCAACAGTGCAGTTTCAATGCTGCCAACCCAGCATCACTGTGACACAAACAGAGCAGCCCAGGAGATCATGAATCCATGGAGAAAAAAAGAAGAAAAGATGACTTTCCATGGAATTTTTCTGCATAGAGTATAAACTAGCATACTGATAAAGCAGTCAGGTCAGAGATTCCTCTCCATCATCTTTTTCTGTTACAGGGAAATTCAAGGATATGTTGTGCCAGGTATGATAAATTGTTTTCTGTGGGCATTTAGTTTTCACAGATAAACACTAAAAAACTTATCCCTTTCAATAACCTGGCAAGAAATTGCCTAATAATTAGGTAGCTTGATTTATGTTTAACAGCCTGTGGGATTTAGGGCTTTTACCTCCTCTAAAACTGTCACACCTGTGCCCTTTTAGCATTACATACTAGACTAGTGTTCTCATTAGAGCCTGGAGATTAATATTAATGAGACAGAGTGTCACTGGAGGCACACTAACTTACATGACTTTAATTTAAATTTTTGAGTGCAACTTATTGTGAGAATTTACCTTTATTACTATTATTTTTAAGAGCTTTCAGGTTCTTTCTCATCTCAAATAATGCCAGAAATAATTCCACCTTGATTAAAGCCAGGAAAATAGTAATCAGAATATCAGAATTTATATTAAAAGGAAATTTCTGAGTCTGTAATCCTTTTCTCTTTGACAACACATGAGTAGGTATTGACTCAGGTAGACAAGCCTTAAGTAAGCAAATGATTTGTAAATACAGGGGTTGAGCAAGCATACTACTTACAGTTATCAGAATTCCTAATTCAGGCAACCTTGTAAGAGGATTGCGATTACACAGTAAAAAAAAATATTTTTCCTGTTATCTATGGCAAGAAGATGAAATCTAGCTTTGCAGAATGGGTTTTCTGACTGTCTCATAAGGAAGGAATTACGATGCAATTCAAGATTTAAAATTTCAATCACCTTTCAGGGTTCCTCCAGGAATTCAATATAACACAGGAAAATTTGCTCTGCTGAGAAGAAAAATCCACTGTGGAACAGCAGTGTATTAATGATATATGTACAGTAATGCTTCAATTGCTGAATCCAAACAGGCAGACCAAATACACAGGGACATTTGGATACTGCCTCTGTAGCAAAAATAAGGTGTTCTTTTTTGAGTGCTGGGGTGGGTTTTCAGTCACAGGATATGCACAAGTAGGCTTGCACAATCCTATCAGATCTTCTCCAACTTACTATCAAATTTTACAGTCTATTCTAGTTTTATTTGACAACAGAAGAGTGGTCTGGAAGAGATCACATTTTACTAAGTTACAGGAAAATAAGAGGCTGGGTAGAACAAGTGGAATATAAAATTGTCCCTATGAGGGAACATCAGCACACTGATCCAGTGCTCTGGATGGACACCAGGCATGTTACCTCTCAGGTGATCTGGAAGACACACAGAATGCAATAATTGAAACAAAAAGCAGTTTAGGATATAAACTTCAAAATAATTTTTTCTTTTAATTTTTAAGCTTCTTTTGCAGATGAAAGCTGAGCTTCTCAACAACATAGCAAAATTAAAGGGCTGCTTAATTCTGCAGCTGTGCACTGACACTTCTGAAATACAGCAGCTCACCGTCCTACTGAAAGTTGTTCTAACCTGCATTATTCTCAAAGCCAATATATCATAGGGTGATGCCGGCCTAAAACAGTAGCCATTTCCCAGATCCTTCACATGCTCTAACATTTAGAAAAAAAAAAAAAAAAAAAAAAAAAAAAAAAACAGACCGAAAATCCCCAAGCCCCCATTAAAAACACCACTCCACAAAACAGAAAACTCAACCCAAAAAAAAACCCTCAGAAAATTGCCTAAGCAGCTTCTGAGAATGCTGTTGTTCTATGTAAATAGGAAAGTTCACCAAATTAACTCCCTAACATAAGACTTGTAGATTTCAGGAAGACCTCAGCTAAATAAAGTTTGCATTTTTTATTTATTCTTTAATAATGACCCAAACTCAATTATTTCCTCCTGCATAGGTTTCTATGCTTTGAAAAAAAGTAGTGTATGTCAAATATATTTAAAAGCCTACAGCAATTTTGCAAAGAGCTTCATTATTGGCCAAAGGTGACAGGATACAGCAGCCCTGCTCTGAATGCAGGTTATTGCATTACCAATGTAGCTACACAGGATTGTTTTGCATTATGCCCCAGTGGAACCACAAAGAAAAATTAGCTGTTCCACATTACAAATTATCTTGTTTTCAGCTACAGCAGGTAATGGCATTTCAAGGTGCACTTACAGCATACGAGAGGAGGGAGGAAAAAAAATTAGGCTTAGCCTGTATGCTTCACAATCTCATTTGTTCTCTGGATTCCATGATAGCATTTGTAAATAATTCACATTTGCTCTTTTACTTTGCAAAATAACAGAACTACTTAAGATCTAAGAAGCAACTGAATTTTAAAGTTTTGTTTACTACATATTTTACAGCATGCAGCAGAGAGGCTCACAGACAGAAGGGCAGCTAGGGCAGGCTTCCCTTTGGGGACACATAAAAGTGCCAGGGAACAGCAGAGCAGGCTGACCATGAGCTGCCTGCAGCAAGGGGATTTGAAGGAGAGCCTTCCAAAGAGCTACCCACAGCAGCACAAGGGTCTGTGCCTTCCTGGGACACACCCAGGTCCAAGGGTGGAAGCATCATGCTCCCTTCTGCGCTCTGCCTCTATCCCATGAACAGCAACCTGTAGCTGTCAACAAAGGCTAAGTAAATTTAATCCCTTTAAGCTTATTCCCTTGTAAACAACTATTATTTGTTGTATATCACTTTTACTATGACTGCTATTAATAGCACCTTTCTGTCTGCTTTTCTTCACACCATTTGAGTTTGAAATTCTCTTCCAGGGAAGAGACCAAAGAGGGAGGAACAAATCCCAGTGCATCCCTTTCTATGCATTCATCAAACTCCTTGGTCTTGCAAGGCAAATCAAGGCAAAATCTTCCCCAAACTGGTGTGCTTTTATCCCATATTCATTGTGCTGAACACTCCTATTCCAGCCATAATCCTTCATTACCTGTAACTCTTTTCTTCATAAATATTCTTAGACAGGATTTATGCAAATGCTTGTAAGTACTTATTCCTGGTTCCATAAAAAAGTGCAAAATTAACTATAATCCTCATAGCAGCATATAAATTGTTCCCATACATTTCTATTTTAGGATGGGCAGAGAATGGATTGAGAGCACTCCTGAGGAAAAAGACTTGGGAACATTGGTTGACAAGAAGCTTAACACGTGCACTCTCAGCCCAGAAAGCAACGGCAACCTGGCTGCATCCAAAGCAGAGTGGACAGAAGGGCAAGAGAGGGGATTCTGCCCCTCTGCTCTGCTGAGACCTCACCTGGCATGCTGCATCCAGCTCTGGGGTCCCCCACACAAGAAGGACATGGACGTGTTGGGGTGAGTCCAGAGGAGGGACACCAAGATGTCAGAGGGCTGAAGCACCTCTCCTAAAAACAAAGGCTGAGTGAGTTGGGGTTGTTCAGACCAGAGAAGGCTCCAGGGAGACCTTATAACATCCTTTCAGTACCTAAAGGGGCCTATAGAAAGCTGGAGAGGGACTTCTTGCATGGGCATGTAGTGATAGAACAAGGAGTAATGACTTTGCAGAGAAAGAGGGTTGGTTTAGATTAGATATTAGAAAGAATTTCTTCACTATGAGACATGTGAGACAGTGGAAGAGGTTTCCCAGAGAAGTTGTGGAAGCCCCATCCCATGAAGTGTTCAAGGCCAGTTTGGATGGAACTTTGAGCAACCTGGTCTACTTGTCCCTGACCATAGCAGGGGGTTAGAGCTAGAGGATCTTTGAGGTCCCTTCCACTCTCATTTAAAATTTGATTGTAGCACCTCTGAAATTTGAGGGATAAAAAACCAGAGCTGGGATTCAAACATAAATGAAGGGTTTAGTCTTCCCATTAACACGTGGCATGCAGTTGCATAATAAGGGAGGTTAATCCTAAATTCACAGTCTTATTTTGTCTAGCCAACGCCCAGCTATAGATCTTCAAACAAAACACAAACCAAACAAACACACAAACAAAAAGCCACACACACACAAAAAAAAAGAGCAATATTGTTTTGGTACTCCAGTAAGTAAACTATAAAGTGAATCCTCCACTCAGGTTTGTTACACCCAAATTCCCACAACAATCTTTCTCTTTAAAGATAAGGGGCACAGATGGCTATCCTTTTCTCTTGCCCATGTGACACACACCATGACTAAATGCTAGATTTGTCCAATTTCACTAGACCCAGGCACTGCTGAAGGCTTCTCTCTCTCTACCTTCACACCCAGAAGGCACAACTACAAGGGCTAAAGGAGCACAGCACCAACACAGCTCAGCTCACATAGGGGCAGCACATCAGAACACTGCTAGAAAAGCATGGTGCAGTTGTGTGGGATGGGATAACAAAGATAACAAGGACAGCCAGCCTTCATGTCCTTTGACGTGATATGAATGACAGAAAACATGAGAGAAACAGTACAAGCAGAAAAAAATTATTAAAATTCCAAAGACAAAATCAGAGGAACAAAAAATTATCAGAAGCCCAAAAACAGAGAATGAGAAGGGAAAAAACACACAGCCTTCAATATTTTAATGTTGCGTTTGCATGTGAAAAGGGAAATGGGACAGCACAAAATACAAGACATGATGATGTAGAGCAAAAGAACAACGGAAGAGAGGGAAAAGCACAGCAGCAGTGAGAAAAACCCCAAAACAACAGATTATAATGGTCACGGGTAGTAAGGCTTAGAAATTCCCTCCTTTAAAGAAAATACTGAGGCACCAAAACCTCTTTGCCTTGTGTGCTGAAAGCAGTTTGGCAATAATGTGGTTCAAACCTAGCAGTTCATAAAAATATGCTACAGTATCACACAAGAACCTTTCTGAACTTGAGTTTGATTCTTAAAGGCACATATGTGTCAATAGAAGCAGGCTTGAGTAAGTCTCACAATGTTTGTGGCATGCCTGGTAGCATTAAAAATGAGAGGCGGATTCAACAGTTTCCTTCCTGAAACCAGAGAAAAAAACCTTTTTGTCCCAGATTTCTAAAACCCTGTAGGAGCTCCCTGGTCCTACAGAGCTCCAAGTGGCACTTGGAAGCCAGGATACACAAGTTTCTCTAAGCGTGGACATTACAAACATCCCCACGAACAACAACTCAGTTAGAAAAGCTAAAGAAACCCAGGAGCTGACGTCTGCAAGCAGAGGAACTGGCAGGGATGGCAGCGCGGCAAACATTCTGTGGCACCAGCAAGTAGCAACAGCTGATGTTTGTCCTCCCACACCTTGGACACTACACTTCTGATTAGAAGAAATTTGTCACTATTAAAGCCAAAATATATGCATTTAATCCTAAAATCTTGATACTGGGTATATTCATGTTCAGAGTTGTAGAAAAGTAGTTCTCTGTAACCACCTTAGAATAAATCTTTTTTTTTTCTTCTTTTTTAAAATTTTCCTTTCCTCCACTGTTTTTTCTTACGGAAAGAAGTATTTGCTTAATACAGAAAATATAAATCAGTCTTTTCATTCCAAGATTCTGGCAGTTGGGTAGCAATGAAGGCACTCAATGTCTGAAACAGGAAAAGGATCTGAAGGACTGGCCAGCTATAAATCAGGTAAAGGAACCCAGGGTGGGCTGCAGATTTGCTCTGGCATTTCACAGTTAGCACACAGCATATTTACGTGCAGAGAATAAACTTTCTTACTGTGTCTGGGCTGGTCCATCCTACCTCTGCCTCTGCTGTGGATGGGGCCAGGGGTTAATACTGCACTAGGACAGTGCAGCATTTAACATGATTTCTGCCACACTGAGACAAATATTTTTAGAATACCATCTAGTCATTAAACAGACCATAAAGCAGCATGCCTTACAGTTTCTACCTTAGGGTTACTGTGCATATTTCAATAATATGTTAAGCTACATGCAAAAGCCAAATTTGTAAATCAAATCTTAGCAGTGTTAACTAATGTAAGAAACTATAACTATTAAAAGCTCAGGGAATTTCAACTGCTGAAAAGACTTATGGTTACAATTATATTTTAAATATGTATATAAGGTATTTAAGAACCACAGACTCTGACTGGAAGTGAGGCTATAAGAAGACAAACAGAATAAAAAATATTTATATCACTGTTTTAAAAGTCATTGTAATCTAACCTGAATTCAACAAAAACTTACTTTCTCACAGTAAATTTTTTATTGCATAAGATCCATTGGAAATTAAATTGAACATGTTCAGATGCTTTATATTTTCCTTGTTTTTCTAATCTAATATTTTCTCCAACTGACTCCAAAATTCCTCATTTTGTAATTTCCAGTTATAATTCTCACAGAGCAACTGCACTAGCACCATTTTTTGTTCTTGGTATTTACCCTTCACTTCAATAACATTCTAAAGGGAATTCTTTTCCTAGGAGACTTTAAAGATTTTTTTTTCTTTAAATAAACAATCCACATAAATAAAGCATCTTCTCTTACAATTTAAATAAAACTAGGAGCTTTTAACAGGCAAGGAAGTACTTGGGCTCCTTTTTTCACTCATCCATATCTGGAAGTTTAAATCATATCAAACATTAAACACAGCTCTATTATTTAGCACTGATGTTCGTCTGAAACAACCAACTAACATTAATCTTGTTCAGCTACTCTGCAGTGGATCAATCCTTCATTTCAATTTAACTTTGTAAAGGAGAAGAGTTCAAGCTTGCAATAGAATTACACAGGATAGTATCTTTGCCATAAATATAGTGAGGGCTAGAAACACAACCCACAACAGCTGATGAATGTCTCAATGTTAAGCCTTCTTCCCTCCTGACTGTTATTGACCAGCCATAGTTAAGGATGATGGTAATAGAGCTTTATTGAAACATACAGGAACGCACAAATGCACAGCAACAGTTGCAGCATAACACTATGTGAATGGAAAGAGCAGTCCAGTAATAAGAGTTGCTGAAATGTTTGCAATGGCAGCCTCACTCAGGATTACAGATTACAGACCAGGCTGCTCAGCAGGACTGCAGAGTCTCACCATTCTGAGAGGGCCTGGGCTTCCTGGTGTGACCTTTCAGCACTGTGGTGTGCACAAGTTATCCTGTGATGTTTTTCTATCTTTTCCAGTTTATCTAGGATGATGGTATGACATTTCTTGTTAATTAAAAAAAATGAGATTTTCTATTATACACACAGAATAACTCTTTAAGCAAGTTCTTCAACTACAAAATACCAAAACGTGTCTATATAAAAACTTGTATTTGTTTATGAACAACTGTCCCTGAATCTGCATAACTGTACAGCACTCCAGAAGGAAAAACATCTTTCCTAAAACAAATAAATAGAATTGAATAACAAAACCATCTCCACAGAATGACTGGAATATACTGGTATGGTTACATTGTCTTTTTTAAGCAAAGAAGGTCCTTGTCAATCAACTCAAGATGACACTCTTCTATCATAGTGCTCATGTCCATGTCACTACACTTTTTACTACATAAAAGACAAAGCTTTTTAGATCACAGAATCACAGAATAGTTAGAGCTGGAAGGAACCTCTGGAGATCATCCAGTCCAACCTCCCTACCAATGCAGGGTTATCTAGAGCAGGTTACACATGTCCAGGTGAGTCTTGAATGTCTCCAGACAGGGAGATTCCACAACATCACTGGGCAGCCTGTTCCAGTGCTCTTCCGCCCTCACTGTAAAGTTAGTCCTCATGTTGAGGTGAAACTTCTTGTGTTCTAGTTTATGGCCATTTCTCCTTGTCCTCTTATTGAGCACCACCACTAAGAGATGTTATAAAATACTGTGTCAGACCTCGCCAATTTTAGTAGGATCCATACAATACTGCAGGAGCAATCAAATCTCATTGCTGTCAAAGAGCTGACTAAAATTGCAAATGTCATTCTTACACATCAGCAATGCTACTCTGCCAACAGCCTAGAAGAAATAACCAGGGAGATAAATCTTGTTACAACACATGGAAGAATAAGCAGGTCTCCAACAGCACAAGGTATTAGTGAATATAATCTGCCATAAAACATGAGATGTCTCATTTAGATTGTCTCACTCAAGCTCTCGAGCTTGCTCTAAACAGCAGCAGTCTCATAAGAATTGCTCGCCTCCTCTAAACCCTATAGCCTAAGTCCAAATTTCCTGGTGAAGGATACAAGATCCTAACAGAGTGCTACAAGTGCAAAGTTGGACATTGAATGGAAAGAAGAAAATTAAATACTGTTTCCAATTAAACTGCTTGTATTTCATGCAGAGACACAATACCATTGACCAGGTGATCAATGGATTTTTGCTGCTTTTGCAGTGTTGCTCCCCATTGAGCTGCAATGCTGGGAGTCTCTGCTTCTGAAGAAAATAATCTTTTCAGGTCTAAAGCTTCTCAACATCTTCTGAAGCTAAATGTGAACCCTCTGTCTCCTTCACATATCTTCTATTCTGAATATGCATCTGAAAGCAGAGAAATTACCACGTGCAAGAGCTCTTGAATGAACTGAGCACAGCAAGTCAGAAGTCAACACCCCACCAGAAAAAGAAGGATCTGCTTTCAAAACTTGGATGGAGTCTTTACTTCTCTCTAAATCAATCCTTCACAGCTTCTACCTACTGATATCAGGTGCAATTTCCCATCTCCAAAGTGGCTGTGAGGCCCCAGCCACAGCCCTCCAGGCCAGCCAGCCTCACAGTGCTCCTAAAGCCATTCTTGGGGGGGCCTCTTTCCCAAATGAGCTACATCATACAGTGACATTAATAACAAACAAACAACTAAATAAATAAATAAATAAATAGGGTGATGTGACACATTATATATCTAATCCAAGTGTTCCTTTCATACCTAAAAGCAAATCTTTCCCTTACTTTCAAAGCCAAACTGTAACCTCACCAGAAGCAAAACCCCAAACCCATGCTCCTTCAACTTGTTACCTACTCTGACTAAGTAGCAGCAGCCAGAAAGAGTACCACACACAAGAACACACAAATGGAGTTGTAACCCCAATATACACTTAGAAACTGCTGTAAGGAGATTTATGAAGAACTACGACAACCACTGCAGACGCACCAAAGCCAAGCTGGCCTCTGCAGACAGAGCTGACCACATGCTTTTGGAAGCGTGCTGCTTAACACCAAACCTGCAGACCTTTTAATCAGCTAATGTGGTTTCTTGGAACAGCTATTCTCTTAAGCCTAATCAAATACCACCATAGAGGGAGTTGATATATGTGTGGAGTGTTTATCTTTTAACTGTCAATCACACCTGTTACCTCTCCAAAAAACTGCTCAGTGTTTCACAGCAGGCTGTGTGTTGTACGTGTGGCTGGTGTGCAGCCTGAACTTCAGACTCTGTCCAGTACAATAACAACTGTCTTTAGAGCATCTAGCTTTGCACAAATGCCACACTGTAGCGATGGGAAATCTATCACCACCCAGGGAATAGGAAAGTAAGCAACACTGATCCTTAGTCAACTTAGTGCTCAACTCTTGAATGTGCAACATCCATCAGGAAGCTCTTATTGACAACAAAGCAGACAGTCACCATGCCCAAAACCACGTTAGAATTTGCCCTAGAGATCTCACAGCAACATGACTTTCTGGGGTTTGCCAGATACTCAAGCTCAGCAGAGTATTTTATGGCATTCTGAGATACTCATAGCTTTGATAATCCTGGTACTGCATATTTGGGCTATTGTTACAGCAAAATATACCATAAATTACCATAAATTTATATCATAAATTATGTCCAGCACACAGCTGGATAAACACATCATGCAGGGGGTGAGAAACTGGCTCATGGGTTGGGTCCAAAGAGTTACAGGGAATGGGGTGATATCAGATTGGGAACCTGTCACTAGTGGGGTTCCACAGGGCTTGATCCTTGGTCCTGTACTCTTCAACATCTTCATAAATTACTTGGATGCAGGACTCTGAGGATACTAAATAAGTTTAATAACAACACTAAAATAGGAGGAGCTGTCAACTTCCTTAAGAGCAAAGAGGTCCTGCAGAGAAACCTTGAGAAATCAGAGAGACAGGAAATCACAAACCATATGAAGTTTAAAAGGAGGAAATGACAGACTCTGTACCTGGGATGGGACAACTCTGGTTGTGTATATAGACAGACTAAGGAACGAGAGGCTGAAGAGCAGCACTTGGGAAAGAGACCTGGGTGTCCTGGTTGATGGCAAGTTGACTGTGACACAACAGTGTGCCCTGGCATCTGTGTCCTGGGGTGCATCAGGCACAGCATCACCAGCTGGTCAAGAGAGGGGATTGTCCTGCTCTGCTCTGGTGCAGCCTCACCTCAAGTGGTGGGGGAAGTTTTGGGTACCACAATACACGAAAGACATTAAGCAACTACAGAACATCCAAAGCAGGGCAACAAAGATGGTGAAGGGCCTTGAGGGGAAGCCGTATGAGGAGTGGCTGAGGTCACTTGGTCTATTCATCTTGGAGGAGAGTGAGGGGAGACTTCATCACAGTTGACAATTTCCTCATGAGGGGAAGCAGAGATACAGGTACAGAGCTCTTTGTTCCTGTGACCAGTGATAGGACTTAAGGAAACAGCATGAAGCTGAATTAGGAGAGGTTTAGGTTGGATATCAGGAAAAGGTTTTTCACACACAGGGTGGTTGGGCACTGGAGCAGGCTCCCAAGAAGCATTTGGATAACACACTCAAGCACATGGTGTGATCATTGGGGTGTCTTGTGCAGGGCAAGGAGTTTGATTCAATGATCCTTGTGTGTCCTGTCCAACTCAGCATATTCTATTCCACTCTATACTTAACAATAGAATTTTGACCAAAAAAATTAACTCCAGATAAAGTATAACCACATTACAGACTGTATTTCTGCAGGATGCTGTAGAAAACAAAAATTGAAATGAATTATTTATGTGGAAAAAAGTAAATTTTGACCTCAAGTAAATCCAGATTCAACTCTTCTTGGAAAGACTTAAACTACAGCATACTGCATCTTAGAAAGCTATCTTAGAAGGAAGTCAATTTTCTATATTAGTACTTAAGTATTTATCTCTGGTCACTATCAGACAAATGAGTGGGCTAGGTGGATTTTGGCTTGACCTAGCACAGCTGTTGTTTTGTTCTGATTGCCCCATCCTTGTCCCAGTGATTCCCACCCTGCTGACATCCTACTTCAGGGCAGGAAAAGAGAGAGCTTATCAGCTTTCTTGTATTCACCTCTGCTATTTCATCTCACTAGTGGTTTCCAAAAGGACACAGGAAAATCCCTCTGTAAATCACAGAGATGAACCCTAAGGAAGACAAATAAATCCCCACACTATCCTCTGACCTGTTTCATGTATGTCTAAGCTGCTGCTCTCAGTTTACTTCATAATGCAACTGCCATCACTACTGGCATTAACTACCACCTTTGCTGACACTTGCAGACAGGACTGACAGTTCATGGCCACAAATGGCAGTCTCCATGAACAAGTTCACAAAATTGTGGTCATCCAAACATCAAGAGCTCAGAGACATAAGTACGTTTGATGTTGGAGGATTGATTCTCTCAATGAAAGCAGCACCTCTCTCACCTCATTGTTGTGCATCAGTGTGGTTTAAAAATATTCAAACAGTCAAATCATTGGATACTAACTCTTCTTTGAAATAGGTAAAGCAGCTGTAAAGTCACAGGACACTTGAGAATTAGTCCAGTCCCACCATTATCAATACAATACATAGACAGCATCTCCACTGCAGAGCTGGCACACAAAACAAAGTAAAAAAATGTCAGAGAAAGGCTACAAAAGTCCACATACTTGCCTGCATTTTCTACAATTTATGTGTGAGGAAATTAGGTGCTTTACAAGACCATCTACTGAAGAACAAACATGGGGCAAAGCAACAGGAGAAGATGCAGGAGTGGAAAAGCTCTTTGCAATATCTTATGGCAGGCTCTGCCTAGCATGTGTGCCCAAGCTCTTTGCCTCTTGTTTCTAACCAAGTTTACCTCCTTGCCACTCTTCACAATGCTGTCATTCTCCTGATTACACAAATGCATAGACCAAGCATAATCCTTGCATAACCATCTGTCCTTCAGGTTACATTTACAAATTTTCACTTATACTGGCACAACTTTTCAAAAACTTTAGTCCCACATAAAAACCAACTTTTTTTGAAGTAATTTTATAGTTTTATAGTACTCATGTAAGATTTGCATAATAACTTCCAAAAAATTCTACAGGGCATGGTGTAGGGAAGCCAAATGTTGGTATCACCCTCTAGAAGGCATATCGCAGCATGATTCGCTGCAGTCAGCAGGATGGCAAAGAAAAACCAAGAATCAGGAAAAGTAGCAGGACTAACAAAACTGAGGATGAAGTTCCCTTTAACATTATCAGTAAAAACTTCAGTAGAAACTACATCATTGATTATAACTGGAGTTGGAGAAGTGCTATACTTCTTCATTAGAAAAAGGGTCCAAAGTGATGTACCAAAGAAGTTTCAATCAGTCACATGAAAAAGCAATTATGTGATAACTACCCTGAAATAGCTAACACACAGTCAACAATATCATATTAAAAATAAGCAAAATTCATAAACAATATAATTTTAAAATACTAAATCAATTTGACATATATCAATTATTTTTTAAAATTGAAAATCATTGCTCTCTTTGGAGCAAATGGATAATATTTTCATCTTCTGTGTATCTTAGCATTAATGTTCTAATTTATAACTGAGTCTAAAATGCATGGACTGAAGCAGTATCTCAAATATAATAAATGTTTTAAAACACATTCTGTTAGTAATACACCATTTCATCTTGATTTAGCAAATAAATCTGCTCACAGAAAGATTTTCTATTTTCTCCCATCAAAAGCTATATAATCTTCAAACAAAGACATTCACTAAATTGAGGATCTGCCTTTTAATAAATGTTATCAGTCTAAGAAGCTCTGAAAATTAAAAAAAAAAAAACAGAAAAACTTCACAATACTGAGGACAAACAATAGTTAAAATATGAATTAGCAACATAATGTGTTGACCTTTGGAAATATAAGTAAATGATCCCTTTTCCTCTTCACAGGTTATATACCAGTTTTCTTCTCTGGAAACTGCAGCAGAGATTAAATCTATAAAAGAACCTAATTAATGACACAAACAGCAGCAATATTTTTTGCAGCTGTCACTTAAAAGGAAACTTACTGGATGTGGATATATGCCTCCAATCTAAAAGGTTAATGGGGCACTGCACATTTATAGCACTGAGCTGTGCTTTGAATCACTGCAAATATACCTGTGCATTTGCGCTTATTTGTTTTTTCACTGGAAGTAAACCGATCTGTGATTTGCAAACAGTATTTTATGGGTTCACTAAATAGTAGAAAAAAAAGGTGAAACATGCAAATGAAATTATAACATGCTATTAATGCCTCTCAGAAAATTCAAAAAAGTATTCCACTTTCAGACACTTTTGCTAGGAGATCCTTTTCTTAGTCTGTCTATTTTCAACCACCAAAAATATCAACAGCAAAGCAGAATCTTTTTCTGCTTTTTCACAGTTCTTCTCTCCCTGCAGCTTATTCTTCATCTAAATTCACAACTGTAGGTTGGGGTATCTCTGTTAATTGCTTCAGAGACCATGAAATGTCAAAAAAGTAGGTGGTTTTGAATTAATGCAGGAAATTAAGCATGAGAAACAGCAATTCCTCAAGTCCAAATTCATTAACTGACATTGTTTAAAGCAATTCTCTTTCTCCTGTTTTCTAAGTTTGAAAATTTATTATGCAACACAGTAATTGTATGTGGGAAATTACAGTTGTGAGGCTAATTTTTTTTTTCCATTTTATTTACCTACTTCAAACTTCGTAGCTGAGAAGGAGGAAGGTGGCAGCTTTATCTTTCATATTTTTTAGCCCTTGCACAACTTTAACCACTGAAACTAGCCAACAGATTTGGTGCACAGTGAATTCTGTTGGGTTTTCAATTTTGATTTGATTGGCTGTAGATAGAGGCACAGCAGTACCTTTTCAGCGCACACCACATATGCTTTGTATTTCCCTTTATTAGTAACCTAGAACATGGGAAAAAAGTGGAAATGGATAAAATAAAAATGGCAGTAATACTGGACGACAAAAGTTATTACAGTGTACAGGACCAAAGAATACAATAAGGCACTTCTGAGAATATGAAATGAACTTCTAAAGCAAAAGCAAAATATAATCTGTGTTGATGAATGCAAAATAAGTGAGAAAAATGAACATTCAAATTATCAACTCAAGAAATTCAGCAACACAGGGAAAAGTGGTACAGTAAACGTTTGGTTTTTTTTTTAAATCAGCTCATCAGCAGTTGTATTTAAAGAACAAAGAGGAATAAGGAATAGTATAGCAATGCATGTGGATTAAAATATTAAGGATATCACTGAATTATTGAATTAAAGAGGAGAGTGAAGAAAATCATATTAAATTGTATGTATGAAAAACATACATACAAGTCAATCCTGACTTACCTTTGGAAAGAAAACCTAAAAGCGTATGTCATTGTGAATAGTCTAGAAACCAGTCATGAGCTGCTCATAATTTAAGAATTTAAAAATTGAAGAGAACACTCAAAAGACAGTCCATTCAAAATGGATAAATCAAATACGCTTCCCAAATTATGTGTTTAACTCACTTCCACCAGAAAGTAAGGGAAAAAATCTTAACATATTTCAAGGCAGGAATGGATACTCTGGCATTTGTCAGTAATAACATTATGATTACTTTTATTAATTTCTAGGAGACATGTTCATCTTCCTCAAATAAATTGCTTGTGAAAGTCCAAATATCTGCCTATTAAGCCCTTATCTATTCTTCTAACAATGTGTTTTTTACCTAGAGTTGATTACGTTTGAAATTTGGTGACTGCTGTAGATGGTTGCTATATCTAAATTACTTGGCTCTTGCTATGATTCAGATACCAGTTTCCATGTTTCCTGCAGGACCTCCAACAGCTTAGAGGTGGAAAGCAAAGGAAGAAATGCCAAAAAAATCCAATTTCCCATCTTTAGCAGAAGTAAGAGTTTCTTCAAATTGCCTTAGTAAATTTCAAACAGCTAGATATTTTGTCTGTTTCATTCTTTCAAAGTGCAAACACTTTCTAAAATGTTTATTAGACATGGCATTACAAAGGTAAGTGATCAGAGAAGAAGTTGAAAGGGCACCAGCTCATTCTGGAAAAAACAGTCTGCACACCCTCACTACTACACAGTTTAGGAATAGGAGCTCATTAACAGTGTTTTACCTTGAAGTACTGGAGAATGTTTATGGACAGCTACCGTGGAGCAGTTAACAACACCTGCTTTGTTCACGTGTCTAAATCCTTACACTCTCACAGCTTGAAACAACTCACTGAGGTTTGACAGTCATTGTTGGTTGAGGTTTTTTTCTTTTCCTTCCTTTGTAAGATGAAACTCAATTTGATATTCCAGCTTCAAAAACATCATGAGAAAATGAAGATAGTTTTATTATTGACATACCTCTCTAGTGAATTAAACTTCAATAGAAGAGTTTAATCCAGGCTACTATACATCATCAGCATCCAAATGCACCAGTTTGAAATTAGCATTAAAATTATTTGTTAAGCTGAAGGAAAAATAACTTGATCTGAATAAAAGCAGAACAATGTAGATAATACTCATGTAGATTTAGTTCATGTCAACCTTAAACAAGTCCAGATGTGTTCAAGTAAGATTTTTCACTAGTTTACCTAAACCAATTTTAACTAAATTGAACAAATTCTGTGCTTTTGCCTTTTAAAATGACTAGAGAAGGAAAGTTGGCACCTTCAGATTTTTCAGAATGACAATGATGATCTTAAGTTAATAGCTCTGAAAAAATTCAAAAGGAAAAGAAATTCAATATTCTCTAGTGCTTATACTTGGAAAACCTATGAACAGGCAAAAAGCAGAGAGAGATAAGAATGAACTAAAAAGCCTTCAGTTTACTGGATCAATAATGCTTTAGTCTGTTTTCTTATTAACCAGCATACAAGTCATTCTTTCTAGCAATCCCTTTGATTTGTCTCTGATCTGCAAATGCTGCTGCATAGAGAATAACAATTTACATTATTATATATTGGTTATATTTGTATTCATTTTTACCAGCGTGTATCTCTTCTGTCCTCACATATTCATATAGCTGGGTAAAGAATGGAACAAGCCAGTGGATTTCTCCTATTCATTTAATCTAATATTAGAAATAACAAATTTATATTATCAGCATAGTGAACAAATTTATATAATCAGTGTAGTGACAATGGCCTAAGACAGATTTGACTTTGCTTTGTTTCTCCTTGTAGGAAATATGGTCAAATGCTGAAAAACATAAGGTCATCCAAATTATTGCTAGCAAGAAAGCAGTGTCCTATTGATTTTCTTCTGAAGACCTCCTCTAATGCAATTTAGAATATTCCTCCAGCACAAAGAAATGTCATCCTTTCCCATAACGTCTATAGTTTTTCACCATTGCACATTTAACACACACAGAAAAACTGACAACACTTTGTTCTTGCCTTAGAAATAACACTACTATAAAACTAAATGTTCAACAACATTAAGGGCCAAATGAGAAACTAAAGCTAAAAGAAATGCATCACATGTACAGCTTCTTATTAATGAAGTCTTTCTTCTTACCAGTTTAGCAGGGAGAGAAATAAATATACTCTTCAGGGGGCAAAAAGCTATTCAAATCACAGATTTCTACCAAGGCTTTTTCTTTCATTAAGGACTTTACCCCAAATATTGTATAGTTTCCAGCATCTCTTTGGTAGCTGCTGCACCAGATAGTTTTGGATACTATTATTTCTGTCTCACTTCTACTACACATCTGGATTATATGGTTGGCATGCAGAAAGCCTAGATAGTAAACTTTATTTCATTTTAAGAGCCAAATTTAAATCATTAGTTTATATACCATCTGAAATTGGAGAGGAAAGCCAAGTCTAATAATTTGATTTCTATATATGTTACTGAGATTGCTTAAGGAGCATCAGAAGTCATAATAAAAGATTAGATAGATAGATAGATAGATAGATATGGTCCTGCAGACCAAGGGACAAAACATAGCTGCTTAAACTATTAGGTCCAAAAATATCCTAAATATAGTGTCAAAAATGCATGCTGAATGTCTTCAGTCATTAGACAAACTTCCTGAGAACCTATTTTTGCCTACCTTTGGCTTGACCTTAGTGAAAATATGAGCTTTTCTGACTCACAGAATAAGCTGAGTTGGAAGGGGACCCACAAAGATCATCAAGTCCAAGGCCTGGCCTTGCACAGGACCTCCCAAAGAGTCACGCCATGTGCCTCAGAGCAAGCATTGTCCAAATGCTTCTTGAACCCTGTCAGGCTGGTGCTGTGATCACTTCCCTGGGAAGCCTGTTCCAGTGCCCAACCACCCTCTGGGTGAAGAAACTTTTCTAATATCCAACCAAAACCTCACCTGACAGAACTTCAGGCCATTCCCTCGGATCCTGTCACTGCTCACAACAGAGAAGAAATCTGTTTCTGTCCCTTCTCTTTCTTGACTCAAATCACAGCTGAAAACCTCAGGACCTTACTGAATTCCTGGCTCCTCTTGAGACCATAACTGCTCTGAAAGGAAGAATGAACTGCTCACTGGAAGTTATGTCAACGGAGTTAATCAAAATTACTTCTGAATGCTGAAGGTCATATAAATTGCTTTGTTTTAGAGAAGATGAATTCAAAAATCAGGATGATTTCTTAACCAAATCTGCTGATCAAAGAGCAGAACAACTGCTGAAAATTCTATCTGAAACCCACTGTTTTTAAGCATCTATCTTCATTATTTCCAGATGCTGTCCTACCCAATGTGTCTTCTAATCTTTCTGTTGTCCTCCCCTTGAGCAGGGACTGCTGAGGTTTACTTCATGGGAGAAGCTATGGACATAATTAAATGCTAATATTCAAGACCATTGCTCTACCCACATGTACGGGGTTGTTTCTCACATATATTGTCCTATTTTTGTATGAAGGAACATTTGACAATATTGAGCATTGAGATTGAAAATACCTCCATCATTCTGGCCCACTAGTTTTCCTTTAGTCCATTTCATTCAATGTTTTCATCAGCATATAGCTCCCTCGCATTTTTGAGGGAAGCTCACAGTACATAATTTCAACAAGAAATTATTGAAAGACAAACATTCTCTAAGTACTAAGAATCTACTGACACTAGATCAATGCTTTCTCAGCTCCCTATTAAGATGAATTCCCTGGCTTCTGGCCAAAATATAACTGATAAAGATTTAGAAATGAAACTTGATTAGCCACAAAAGTCATACATTGTTATTGCTGCCTTGTAGGTCTGCTGATTTATACAAGCACAGACCAGCCTCTGCCTCAGTCATCAGAAGATACTGAAATCAGTCAGCTGAAATAAGCCATCCTTCAGTTGCAAAGGTGTCAGCGTGTGTAATGGTTGTTGGGGACATGGGGCTTTTGTGTTTTTAATACTGCATCATAATAGTGTATTCTGTTTTCTTGTGAAACACTTCTTTTACCCATCAGTATAAATTTGGGGACATTATCACCATCCTAGGTACCTTCCCACAGAAATGTTTCCTCGCCAAGGTTTGCACTCAAACACCAAACTCCAGAGACTCCTCTGATTATCGGAGTCCTTTGCAGGTGTCTGGTTTCTCAGACCACTGTCTTTACTTGACCTGATTTCAAAGCAAACAGGAGAAATTCCCACATACCATCTCTCATCCTGCGTGGTATTTATGCACTTATATATAGGCTTATGTATATATTAAAGCAGTATTTCCACTTAGAGACATAGCTGTTTCCTGTTCTTTGTTACTGTATTTCATTTGCCTCAAAGTATGCAATTATCAAGTGATTGCATCTGAAAACCTAATTATCATAGCAAATTACTTCCATATCATGGAGAGTTTTGCCAATATTATCCTCATGAGCCATTTTCCACATCTTGCAGGCACCACACTATAAGCCTGGTACACGTTCTGCAAGAATAAAAGCTCTGCAATCAAGTACTGATAGGGGCATCTTAGGTTTTGTACTAATTGACAAGACATTGAAGGTAATAGCAGGGTTTGGAGCAGGAATTGAAGAATCTTCACAATTTTGGTGCTCCTTCCCACTTCCTCTCTGCAGAGAACATAGCAGTCCTCCTCTAATACCCCAGCACACAATACTGGAAGACCCAGGCCCATTATGGGTCCACGAATAGAACTACAAGAGACATTGGTTCAGATATCTTGTTGCTGGAACTTTTCAAATCAAAGACATACTTATTCAAGACTCTCACAACGTTCTCTAAGTAAAGAGAATCTAAATACCCTTCATGGAAATAAGCCCTTACTTATTCAAAGGAAGACGAGCAGTCAAGAAAAGAAAGGTTTCGTCCTTTGTGGAGGGCAAAATGGAGAGCCACAAATAATTCTGAGCAAGCAATCCAGTTTACAAGACCTAAGCAAAGATGAAGACACACTACGTGAGGACAGACCTTGAAAGGCTGGTCCCCAGTATATTTGAGTGCAAGAGCATAACTGAGGAAGGAAGTGATAAAATACTGTGGAAGAGAAGTCAGCTCAATTTTTTGTGTTCAAGGCTTCAATTGACTAGAAAGAATAATGACTTAAAACCTGTGTCCAAGACTCATAGATTCATCTCAGGGGAACTAGATTGCTAAGAAAAGTATTTTTTTGTTGTCTGTGGGGGGAAGAAAAACACAGGTAGCAACTAAGACAGGTGAACATATTGAATCACATAAAAGAAGCAAAGAACTTTGAATTGTGGCAGCTCAAAAGGGACAACTGAGAAAGACAGCTCCCAGCTACTTTTGGACTAAGATTTATCACCACACTACTCTCTAACTGAGGAAGGAAAATGGCACTCAACACTTGTAAAATTCTGTGAGTATTAGCAGTCTTGCAAGCAGCAATTTTACAAAAATTGGCCAAAGCTAACTTTGTAATGGAAAGCCAACCAACAGGTGCATAATTGACACTATAGGTTTTAAAAAGGAATACAGTTTGTTCCCAAATGTTCAAAATTAATTTATTCCTTGCTATATCAAACTTCACACAAAACTACTTGAAGGAATATTATATTCTAATGGTAAAATGTTTCCTTTTGAAGTATTTAAAAGCACAGTAAATAAAACTATTCTAACTTACGACCTCTCTCCAGAGAAAACATGGCCAAGTCACTAAGACCTTTCAGAAACATAAACATAGACTACATAACATTTATAGATAATATAGAAACATGGTATGTAAGGTTTGTACCTGACGTCCCAAAGTTTGGGGTATCTTGAACCAGAGAACAAGTCAAGTTAAAAACTGTTATATTTGCTGCTGGTGTTACGAACAGTCATAATATTTTCCAATAACATGATGTTATTCCAGTCTTTCAATCTTGAAATATGTTATTTCAGTCTTGATTGGGCAACAAGTTTGAATAAAAACCCCAACTTTTGAATGTTCTCAATGTTATGTTTCTTCTTGTAGTTTATATTTATATTTTACTTAAAAAACAGTTCTTTGTAACCCTAGCCTCAGGTACCTCATTATGTTGCATCAATTATATCATTAAAACCAGTATTTGACTTAATTTGAACTCTACTTGAAGAGTGATCAAACACAAACTGAGAATTTCTACAGGTATTACTATCAAGGTAACAAGAAAGTTAAACCCTTCTAAAAGATATATACCACCATTTAATTTTTCCTGGAATAATAGAATCTAAAAATGGATGCACCCAGGTAGTTCTATAAATGCAACTCACACAGAAGTGGCAAAGTCTGCAAAGAGAAGACAAAGCCAGATAAATGCAGAAAAAAGTAACTGCACAAAAAAAATAAAGCTCACAGTAAATCTCTATATCAGACACTTTTTAATTGTATTTCCCTATTTTATTCTCCTCCTGCTCTCCATTTTGTATGTTAGACATGTTTACCATAATGAATAACTATGGCCATAGGTGATCTCAGGCAAACACTAGAAATTCAAAAGCACACCAGTGGTTCTAAAGAAGTCAATGCAGGTTTCTTTATGGGAGGAGGGAAGGTGGGAAAGATGTGAAGGTTTAGGTAATGGGTAAGCTCTATGTATATGCCATTACTCCTGTCTTTGAAGAACTTGACCTGAAGACTTTCTTGTACCTACCTAAGGTTCAAATTTTTTCAGTTTAAACATGAGGCATCACAGAAATCAGTAATTTTTTCATATCCTGTTGTTTCTATGCTTTTTTTTTTTAACAAAGATACAATTTTTTGCAAAGTGTCAAACACACCATTCACATACTCTTAAAGGACAAACTGCTGAAAATATTGTGGGAAATCAGCAAAACTCCGGAAAAGGTTATTCATTCAATGACTTTTAAAAAAGGACTCAAATCCAAATCCAGTAGGAATAGCAAAAATTGTTTTAGTCACTCTCTTCCAAGTTGTATACACAGTTTATTTGCAGTCTCATAATACAGGCTTCACATTTGTTCTAGCTCCTCAAGTGCACAGTACTGCCATTTCAATTTCCATTGGTGCTAAACTGACCCCTGCTGGCACGATTTGTAGTTGTTGAAAACACCGGGATATTTTAAAAGATTTCTAAAGATGAAAACAGTTTTTTAATGGTACCCAAAAGTGTGTTAATACATTTCCTTGTACAAATCTTTGTAACACAAGGAACTCAAAACATTAGTTTCCGAAATGACCCAGAAAGAAGCAATGAGAGTATGAGAAGAAAAGATGAAAGCAGACATGTAAGATTATTCAGCAAGCGGCTATTCAGCAAGTATGTGGATGAGGTAACATTTTGTCCCCCATTTTAAAACCACAAAAACTCTTTCAAAGAAAACTATGCCACAACAAAAATACTTTAAAATATTAATATAGTCACACATTTTTGAAGGTGCATTAATTGACAGTTAAGATATTTCACTTTTTTGGGGGTTTAGTATAATGTTAACAGCAAATGTTGAAACTGATGGTTTTTCTTGGAGATTCTTTTCTCTGTATTAGGTTATTTTTTTCCCCAGAGAATGCAAATATGAGGATGATCTGAAGTAATAAAATCCCCTCCACACACACGGGTCCCACGACTGAATTTTCTCAGAAATATAAATTTGAAGGGAAAGTTGATTTTTTTGGGCTTGGCCCAAGCTTCAGCATCTCATGCAAATAAAACTATTCATCGGGAGAAAGGTCATGCAAAAGCTAAAAAAGCACTGTCATATTTTCCTAAAGGTCTTCAAAGTGTTTCTGTTATATGATCTGATTGCATTTCTCCCCAATTTCTAATTCTGTCAAATTTCTTTTCTTGCTATTCCCTGTCTGCTCAACAGCAGCCTCTGGGATGGACAGAAAAAGGAGTCCCAGCTTATACAAGGTCTCATACATGTATGTGTATGAGCTTGGTCCTTTTTTAAAATAAATGAAAATAAATGGCATTTAATTCATTCTATATGTCCATAATCAACATTGTCACCATGATGAAACCAACATGACAATGTATGTGTGTTTCCTATTTGTTTTGGCACTGAAAACAAACAAACTGAATCCACAAACAGCAGAACTCACAAAGCCTCGTCTCCTTGGCTTTCATTCACATCTCTCTCTGCTTCCACCACGATATAGTACTAGACATAAGGTAATAACCTTATGTTAAGGTTATATAGTACTAGACATAAGGTAATAACCTTATGTCTAGTACTATATCGTGGTGGCCATTTCCTTAGTGGAGGCACTAAGGAGTCTCTTGCCTTCTCACCTACATATCAAAGTCCCTGAGAAAACCACGCCAAAATCAAATGTGACTTGAAAATAAAGATCACAAAGACGGAAAAAGGAAGTACGTTACAGAAGAGAAGAGCTAGAAAGTAATGTCGTTTATTTTGGAGGGTTTTTTTAAGACAGAATAATTAGAAAGAGGCCTGACAGCAAAAAGAAACTGTAAACATTGCATTAACTGCATTGGGAAAATAGGGTCAAAGTCTACCCTACTTTTTAGAGTACCTGTTTATTCTTGATCCTTTCAAAAAGAACTCGGTCATTTCCCTCATACAATAGTTCAATCCTTTCAATTGCAGTTGCAGCATGCAAAGCTATATATACTTGGAAAGAAAATATTGAAACAGGAAGATGGAGGATGAAGTTTAATTTAAGAGATAATGCAAACTAAAATTCTCCAAAGATATTATTCTAGACACATGTGCCCACATCTCCCAGGAACTGATGGGCAAACTGTTTTTTACATGTCTGAGTGTCACATACACATGTGTGCAAAACATAATTATAAAAAACTTCAAGAATACATCTGAAATACCTGGAAAGTTCAGATTGATGAAGTACCATGTATTTGTAAACATGCACATATTTTAGATACAGCAAGACCAGCAGTCCTGACAAGCAATAATTGCCCAAACATTTATAACACTCCCAGACAGGGCCTACAAAACATGATCACAACACTGTAAATTTTTTTTTTAAACTCTTCATACTTTTTTTGTTATCTTTAGGTAATGATGTGGGTTTAGACATTCTGAAATATTACCTGCTTTTATTTAGTATTTAAAAATATTAAGACTGACATCACTGAATTCTTACTTATACAAGGAAATTATATGATTAAATTATTAAGATGATCTAAACAACTTACCTTAAATAAGGATTGTTTTAATTTTTCTTTTTAATATGGATAGAAATGCTGTCAAGGCTATGTACTCATCTACACACAGGGAAAAAAAGTTCCATATTTTTCAGTCAGAAGAAAAGCATTCTAAAAAGTGACAAAAATATTACTTCAGGTATGGAATTGTAGTGCTCCCTATGTCCATGGAGCATATCTTCCCCCCATAGATCCATTGTCTTCCTTCCTAATGAACTGAAATCAAAATAAAGCTTCAAATATAACTATTTAAAGGAAAAAAAAAAACTAGTATTTTTTTTTCTGGCTACACATCCATTCCCATCCATCACTTTGCAAGTTGCTTCAGACAAAATCTGCCATTTGTTTGCAAAGTGTGCAGAAATACTGAGAACATCAAAGAGGTTCAGATTTACATTCTCTTTTGATGAAGGGACACAACCCAAGAACTGCCCCTTGACTAGACTAGGCTGTCTGCAAAAATTCTTCTAGGGATTATACAAAGAAGCACATGCCTTTCATGCATATGCTAGAGGGTTGTTCTCTGCAATATCATAATCCAAACTAATGGAGAAGAGTGACAAAACCGGTGACCTTTTTAAATTGTCTAATACAAACTTGCTGCTGTCACTTACCAGCTGTAAATTTCTTCCGGCCATGTGTCAACCTCATTTCAACAAGGCAAATATATTTCTAAGCATTCAAGTGGAACTGTATGTAGTATGCTACAAGAAAACGAGTTAAGAACACTCTAAAGTAAACTACTGCAGCTGAAGGGAAAAAAAAAAAAAAAAACAAAAACACAAAAGCAGAGAGAATGCATAATGCAAAATACACTGTTAAAAAAAAGTCTCCTGCACCAAAACTGAATTCCAGGTTAAAATCTTGAACAAGCAAAAAATTAAAGACAGAGTAACCCAACAAGTAAGAGATAAGTCAGCAAGAATTCCAGCATGTATTATTGATTTTGTCAATATACTCAGCAAATAAATTTCTGCCTCAATTTTTTTCATCTGAGCAATATATGCAAAATACTGGAGTCAATAATAAATCAAACAGGAACATTTTAAAAACACAAAAATTATGTCAAATAATGCAACAGTAAAAACAGCATAATATATTTCATCTCTGCTTTGTCATCTCGCATCATCTATTAATCATTCACAAATTTTACAAAGCTAAAGACTAAATACATACATAAGAATATAGGCCCATATAAAAGAGTACTGAGCTGAATTAGATAAGCACAGTAATTCTGCTTATGACAAGGAAATGCTGTTTCAGCTGGTTAGCTGAGAAGGTAAGTCCTCTCCTCTATTCACTCAGTTGCATCTGAGCTTAAGCACCTTGCTGGAACAGATCAGCCTTATTCCTCAGAAGGATGAATTGTTCTGAAAGCAAGCACAAGCTTAGGTTGCCCATATTCTGACTCAGAAGCCAGGGCTGCCTTAGCACAGAGCTTACCAGCCCCAGCCAAGGAACAGCTCAGGCTCACTTCCATGCTAACAGTGCTGGTCTCAGAGCCTTCAGGACAGCTTCACAGGAGTACATTCAAAGCTGCCTGCTTAACACTGTACCAAAATGCTCAGACTTTTCTTCTGAAAGGGTAATTCTGCTTAGGGTATCAAAGAAACTGTAGTCAAATAAGGTTATTTTAAACAAAGACAAAGCAAGTAGACCACTCTTCACTGTACATTTGGAGGAGCACTACTTGCAAACCACGTATCTTAAACACAGTTTCTTAATAAACTATGCCTCCGTTTCTACTTCTGAATACATACAAAATACAGTGATCATACAGAATTAGTAACTGAAATTCAATGTTTTCTTCTGCAAATGGTATTTACTACTTCACAGCAGTGGTAAAAGCCTCATTTGTGCCTTGCATTTAGCCAGAAGTACTAGACCACATGTTTGGAGGCCACTAGGAGTGTAGGAGGCCCACTGCATCTGCTTGTCTTTATGATCTGGGTCCTGCTTATTTATATGTGGACTTAAGCTCAGTTTCAGATAAGGTAATTTCCTAAATTAAGATGAATAAATAATGATTCTTCAAAAATTACAGCAGTCTTTAGAGATGATAAGAAAGGTAGATAATGCTGAGAAACTTGGAATAATACTAACACATTAAAAATATGTAACTGTTTTGCTGACAGAGTTGATACTAGTTGTTAAAATATCTTAGTCGGCACAAATGTCCATATGGCTGGACCACTGAGTACAACCACAATTTGCACATACAGCATGGGTAATCTATCTTACTGCAAACTGAACAGACAAAAACATTTTTGACAAGAAACAATCCACCATACTCTGAAAAAGTCAACACAGCTACTCAACTGAATAAGGTATCTGCAGTTGGGGGTTTTACAGGTGCCGACAGATTCTCTTTCAAAAAGTCTTTTCCACCTATCTCAGAATTACAGTTTCCAGAGTTGATCTGGCATGATGACTTCCACATCTCCTTTCAATACCAAAGATTAAGTCTTCAGCAGACCAAATCTATGGTCTATATCTATAGTCGATATGTGAATTCATAATTTCTGCCTGTAGAAGTTTGTTTAGTTAGTAGTTAGTTAGTTAGTAGTTAGTTAGTAGAAGTTAGTTTTACTTGTTTACTTCCACAAGTACATCGGTTTGTTGGTCACAGGATTATCAGCAGAAAGAATGCAAATTTGAGGGTAGCCTTTCAAAATACTCCGTCAACTGGCATATATAAATAGCTAACATAGAATTTTAATCTTCACGTATAAATAAGTGCTTTCTTGGAATTCAAATCATCATATTAACAAGAGGACTACATTTTAAGAAAACTGTTTTGTTTTCTTTTGTTTTGCTTAATAGAAAAATAATAGTTTGGTAATGGATAAAGGAAATGGTTCTCAGCAACTCTAGATCTGAGACCCTTGCAGTTATTAGCTGTTCTCAGAGGCTCATTATTCTTCCATATCAGTCATCTGTTTTAGCTGACATTTTCAAAACAGATTGTCAGATTTAGCCTTTTTTTTCTTTTTTAAAGATCAGGAGATTGGAAGGGGAGAGAAGTAAAATATTTGGACAATAATATCTCAAAAAATTTGGGGGCTGACAGAAATATTTTCTTTTGCCCATAAGGGAAAAGAAATCTTGTAATTATTTTGTTGGGTTACTGTAACACTTCTACACCTTAAAGCAATAACAAAATTTGTTAGATGTGTCTAAAAATGATTCACCAGAAACCAAACTTATAAGACTTGGAAGAAATACCAGAATAAAAGATTTCAGTACCAATTTGTTAGAGCTGAACCATCTTCTGGTTTTGCTCTAAATACACATTAGTCTCTCAACTCCTATGTACAACTGAAATGGTATTTGCCACTTTGGGAGTAATTGGCTTTTCATGCCACCTTCCTTAATTTACTTACCTTGTAGTTTTTGAAAACATAGAAATATGTTGATATATTTGTACGAAGAAGCTACTGCAATTGTTTCAGTGAATCCATACTGATCAGGGTAATTGTTGAGATAACACTGAAAATGCACAAGAGATCCCATGTTTCAGTTTATAATACTACTACACCTCATTGCTGAAAGATGGGCAGATCCAATCAGAAAGTCTAAGTACTCTATACCAGCAAAAAAAAATGGATGAAAGGAAATTCAATCTCTTGTTAAAAACCACAAACCCTGTAGATGCAAAATGTAATTCAAATCCTTCCCTGTTGCAATAGCTTTTCCAAGAATGGAAATACATGAAAGACATCCTTAGCATGACTATTGATTAAAGATATGATGCAGAAACTGTAATAAGGCAAACTTATCTCTGTTATGTTGCTAAAATTGTTTTTACCTTCTATAAATATACTCTTCAATTTAATTGTAATAAGAATGTTGTTAAGCTTCTTTATCTGAGGGTTTTTTACTGCCACAGGCATTCAGTGTTAACAAGAAAATACCAATATGCTTGCAAAGAGAAATTAGATAAAATATCACCAAAGAGCCCAATAAAGTAGATGACATATATAAACCTCAGACACTGTCATTCTGAGAACACTGACAGCATTTAAATATAAGGCAGCAGACCCTGGGGTCATAATACTCACTCCACCTGTAAAATTAAAAGATTTTGACCTTGACACCAAGGTGGGATAAAGCCACTAGCCCCAGACAGTTGGATTCCCTGGGCAGCAAAGATAAATTGTGAAACAATCAAGAGGTGTGCCAAACAGAGGAAGGAGGAAAGGACACAAGGGATCTAAATTCATAAAGGCAGAACAAAGATGATGCTTAAAGAAAGCACAGAGATTTAAAAAATGTCTCTCCTAATAAAATTTTGTAAGTAAAGTTGGTTTTTGCACTCAAAGATGTACTTTTTAGCTTTAAGCTTTTCTCAGCTTTAAAATAGATTTTTTTAAAGATTTGAAATGGCATTTCTAAATGCATCAAGGCATTGAGTTGTTATAACTCAAACCATGCTGACTGAACACATACTACATAGGAAGTAAATTGAGTAAGTGTTTTGGAGAAGGATGGCCTAATAAGAATCTACTAAGCAATCCTACCACTTCCATTTGCAACCAGTAAAAAAACATCCAACCTATATTTACCACCTCTCTTGTTGGAGATACATCATATATCACCTCAGGTCTTGCCACCTTCCCAGTTTTGTCACTTCATTTAGTATCTTTTCTTATTTCCTGTCTTTTATTTTCTAACACCCTCAATCATAACATGGATAGCTCCTCTTACTACCCTTTTTTTGCACTCTATGCTCTGCTTTTTCTTTTCTCTCCTTAGCCCACTTGATAGTTTGTGTTTCCCCTACAATAGTCACCTCTATTTTAAATGCCTGACCTTAAAAAAAAATAATTCTTACAGCAAAACACTAAATGTACTTGAAATATTGTAGCTCATACAGTCTGTTCAAAGATCAGTCAGGGCTGCAGCACCTCAGTAAATGTGACACCTGAAATCTACCTTTGTACTGAAATTGCTTTGCTCTGCAAAATTCCATCTCCATTTTATAACACAACATAGTCATTCCTTATTTTCTTCCAAACTCTTTCCTGACAGAGAAATGTGTATACTATCCTTGTGGCATGTTGAATATACACCTCATTTTCAATGCCCAAATTATTCATTCCTATATGGAGTAGGAATGAAGAAAAAATGGATAGAAGGAATGAGGAAGGTCAGCTAAAGTCCACTACAGGCAGATTCCAAAGAACATATCAGAAGAGAAAAAGGCAATTTAAAAAATAAAACAATTTATTTTTGCACTTCTTTCCCAAGTTGTAATTAGCTCACTTCTAAGCCTGTGCCATAATACTTTATACTTGGGTTTGGCAAAATACACAGGGGAGCATTTTTTTTCTGTGCCACTGTGGACTCCTTTGAATGAGAAGAAATGAAGAGTTACATTGGTGTAACTAATTTGCATTTCTTCTGTGTGAAAGTAGTTGTGAAATCCGCAGCTATCAGAAGAGGTCCTACTTCTGCTCCTACTTCTCTTAAGAGCAAAGCAAAGCACAGCTCCTCATTGCTTTCTCTTTCCTACACCTAAGTGAGCTCCTCCTCTTCCTGCTTAATTAGTGAAGAAAGGAGTGATTAAGTGGACTATAACCAGAAGCATGCAGGAGTAAATGTCAACTGAACCTACAGAGACAGAGGAAAGAGAAGAAGCATCACCAAGCAGCCCTTCTTTAGCTACACACTTCTTGATACTTGGAAGGAAAGTATCATTATGCTTCTTGTTCTGCTGGGTTCTATCCATCTTTCTCTTTATGAGATGTTTTATACACAGGATTATGCAAGTGTACACGGTAATTTTTATAAATCCAATGGTCTGCTTTAGCTATTCAGGCTTTGCAACCTCTTACATACTCTTTCAACATTGCTCAAAATAGAAGAACAATGAACTGACTTAACTACACTACTGCTTCATTTCTTGTGAATTGTTACATGGTGTAAATAGCAGTTGAGGAGTCTGCAATAGCTCTGGTTATTGTAATCCATGGATAGTGTCCATGATTTTCAATACTAGATTATATCTGGACACAGAATAAAATTTTTAAATGCAAAAACTCAGAACACCCAGTCAGGAAATTCTGAAAGGGGGGAATGCAGAAGAGAAATACATGTTTATGTTGACCTAAGAACCTTAGAATAATTTTTTTGAGTTAGAAGAGCACATGACACAATGTGGGGGAAGACAAGAGGCCACTCAGTTCTAGCAGTTCAGGAACTAAGAGGAACTTTTCCCTTCCTTTAGTACATTCACCCCATACCCGGAAATCAGGCTTAACTTTTATGATTTGCCAAAAGGTTAATGCTACTGCAGAGTCACACTTACAAGTTAAAGATGGTGTGCTAGAAAGACTCAGGAATCCAGCCTTTCTTATAGTCCTGGTAAATGACTCTGAACAGTTTTGATAACTATCAATTTCCATTGTTAGTTGCAAGAAAATGGATGCTTTTCTGAGGAATCAGAGTGCAGTGCTAGAATTTGAAAATAAAACTACTTTATACCATTCATTATAGCAAAGTATGTACATGCCATCTCTAAAAAGTTACAGACTACAAAACACGTGTGTACAAGTCAAATTTTAGTAATAATCATTTCCGTATTCCTGCATCTGAAAAATTCAGGAAGTAAAATGCATTACGTCTCAGGATGACCATACATTGAAATAAGCCATCAATGTCTCAGACTGCTGGTCCAGTAACTTTATGTCAGATAGATAAATTGATGTCATTCTAGCAAGACAGAGGTGATGAACAGCAGCTCCATAATGGATGACCCTTTGCTATGAGACCAATTACAAGAAATGCTGAACCAGTAGCACAACAGGAGCTAAGGTGTTCCAGCCATGTGAAACAAAAAATCCCTTCTCTCTTCTCAGCTGAAGTGCAGCGCAGGCTCATTAGCTGTTGATGAAGTTTCATCAAGCAAAAGACTCATCAGAGGCAACTGTTTCTGTTAAAATGGAGTTAAGTGTATTATATTGTTCAGCTGGTTCTCAGAAAATGGAAGGCAGCATCATAATGCAAACATTATTTTGTTAAATTCTTAATGTATCGTTTTGCTCTAAAATGCATACTTAATGCCTTAGCTTTTCTGGCCACTGAACAGAACCATACAACAGCATGTAACTGTCTACTACGAAAAATCCTACAGGCAGAACTTATCAGAACAAGTCAGTGTGGAAAAAAGCTGGTTTTATCATTATCTTTTCTATAAGAGGTGAAGGTTTGCACTGCCTATTTTATGTTTGCCAGCAAATTGACATTTAATATTTCACTAATTCTTTCTCCATCAGATAAGTTTCTTGGCAAAAGAAAAAGTGATACTTTCTCATCTTTAAATGTCAAAAATACATTTACTTTTTTGGCTTGCAAACACTGCAGACACATAAAATCCAACCATACAGGGTAACACAATCTCTCTAGGATTAATTATGCTTTTAATTAAATTAAAAGATTCCTCCTTACATGACCTGCATATCTGTCCCATATGCACGTTATCTCTTCTCAGGCTTGTCTCGGAGGGCAACAGACCCCCCATTACAGAACTAGATAATTTTGCTTTTTGTCGCATTTGCCAGGAGGCTGTTTGGAATTTAAATCTTGTCCTTATTTATGAAATATAACTTCAAGAACAGTTGTTTATATGACAAATATTCTATGAATTTGAATTTTTACTGCAACAGTTACTGTAGGAGAAATGGATTCGATTTTTGTCTTGTACCCTATTTTTGAAGACAAGTACAATCTGCCTTATAATTAAATTTCATGTGCCTAAAACAGACTATCATATCTGAATACTAAATACTCTAGACATCTAATTTAAAACATACATGAACATCTGCATATGTATTTTACACACAAACTTTTTGAGAAGCTAAATATTCCTGGGAGGAATCAGCAAGCCAAATAGGTTTACACTGGGAGGAAAATAAAACCAAAAATAGAACAAAAATAAAAAGCAGGCATTCAGCAGATACAAAAGAACAGACAAACTGCAGTGGCATGCAGCACTGCATACACAGCAGGTATGCAGTAAAGAAAAAAAATATCGTTCATTAGTCATCTTCTGCAGTAGAGGCTGAATAAAATAAACAAACCCTCAAAACTGAATTAGGTACAGTCTAATTAAAGAAAGCAAAATAAAAGCTGTAAGCAATGTAATGGGTTCCCTACATGAAAACAGGTTTGTAATACAATTCTAGATAACATCCCTTTCCCTTTTCCTTTCTGAGCAGCCACAGCAACATTAGTTTCTCACAAGGCTGTCACAAAACATGAGGGACTGGAAATCAAGCCACTGCACAATGATGAAACAGAAGATAGATTCCTGACAAGTAGTAATCTTTCAGACCTTACCAGAGTTTGTTAGAAGAAAACAAATGGGAATAGGTCGACTCTTTCCCCCATACACCTTAGCACAGCCTCATTCACATTTAGTTTTGGCTTGACACACTTAGTTTTATCACACGTGACAGAAGTGGATTGTGGGAAGTGGCACCCATCTCTCATGAAAACCTAAAAAGCACATTATATCAGCTCTCTATAAAGGTCAGCAAGGCATTGGCTCATGATAAATTAACCACTGGGAAGTGTACAAACAGTATCGAGGATGAGGAGTGCTCCTCTGAGCTGGCTATCACCTCCCTTTCTGAAGAGCACCCAAATCCACAGAAAATCTGCAGTCCAGTACCACCAGCAGCACCAACACAGGCTTCCATGTGCATTGAGCAAGAGTTAGATGGTACAGCTTCTTCCACAGATAGCAGGGAAGAGGCATCCAATATGACCCTTAAATTTAATTTTCAAGATTGGGAACTTACTGGTTAAAAATAAGCTTGATACTAGGGCAGATGAAAGCTCTCACCAGTTTTTAGCTTATCTAGGCAATTTCTGTTGGTAATAGGAGTATCAGAATAATAGTAAGGTCAAGCAAATTATTAATGAAGCTTTGATAGGGTGAGAAGGATGATCCAGGGCACTACATGTCCATCAGCCTAACCTCAGACAAGGTTATGGAAGAGATCATCCTGAATGCTATTACACATGCAGGACAACCAGGGGATCAAGCCCAGAAATTATGGATTTACAAATGGATCAGGTTTGACCAACCTGATCTCCTTCTGTGAAAAATATGACTTAATGCTTAAAAGTCTCTTCCAACCTCAATGATTCTGATTATTGTAGAAGGCCTGTTCCAAATATCTCTTAATATACTCCTCAGCTGAAAAAAATCTGTAGAGTCGTGTCTAATTAGAAAGACAAAAACCCCGCAAGGCAGAAAACCCTGATACATGAAACCCAACCCTCCCCAGACAAGACCCACCATTCAGATAACTGCATTTACTGTTTTGGGAACTAACAAGGCCATGTGTCACTTAAGAACAACTAACAAATATTACAAATGGAGTATATAGTTATCAATAAAATGATGCCCTAGAGACAACACATGGAAAACTAATGAATTTAAGAAGATTGATTCTGAAAAGCAAAAGATAAAATACATTTCTTGTACCTAAAATTTCTTAATTTTAAAATTAATTTTAAAATTAATTTTAAGATGGAATGTAAAGTACCACTTCCTGGAAAGAAGAATCTTGGTAATATATTCAGTATTCCTCATTTCAAATTCTTGTTCAGGAATTTTAACAACCTTCTTCACCCAAGCTGTAAAAAGCCCAACAGCTTCCTCTGCAATGGCTATTCCTGTCCAAAGAAGTTACTCATGATTTAATCTGAAGTGCTGAACAGCTGTCTAACAGAGTCGCATTTTCTCCTTACACCATTAATTACCTCTGCATTTTGACTAAAATGGGGCAAAGTCTCACTGGTGTATTTTTCTAATACGTCTATCACTCTAGCGTGAAGATGCCACCTGCATGCTGAAAATCAACATGACTGTACGACAAAGGAAAAACATCTCCTCCCTCCCCACCACTGACTTATTCTACAAGTGATGGGAGAGAGCATCTAATCAGACATTCTCCAGGAATGACAATCACTATTCTGCAATTCTTGTACTGGAAGAGCTTATCAGTTAGACAAGAAGCTGTGATGTTCCTGGAAACAATGGAACTTCAGTCACTCTTGAGCTCAATGCTCAAGGATTCCCCTACTTACCCTCCTGGTACTGGGAGGTGCTCAGGCTAGATCTTGCCCATATTTACCACATGTATCACACAGAGAGGCAGCAAGAAAGATAAGAACTGTGACTCACATCAAGAAATGTGATTTCACCCTGCTACACATTTTTAGTTGAGGAATACTGCCATAAATCAGATCTTTTCATGGACCAGTGCAAACTGCTGTAACAGACTCTCTTACATGAACTATTTTCAATGCTAAAGAGAAAGTCAGAAAGTTCTTGTATAAAAATTTATTTTTCAGTCCAAAGGCCATTTCAATACTGAAGTGCCATCTGTTCCTGCTGTATTGAAACTTTTTTTTAAATCATTGCATATTTTAAAATGTTATCATGGGAAAAACAACAAATACATGAATAACAGTTGAAAATACAAACTTAAATACTGAGATAAATTTTCAAAAATAATTGTAATGTGCTGTTTTATAGAAAAATGTAAGCTACTTTTAAATTGGATTGAAAAATGTTGTTTGTTTGGGATTTTAATTCAGAAATTTGACTGTTTCTAAACTTGAGGGACAAAATTCAGCTTCCCACTGTGCTTGAGAGGATCCCAGACTGCAGTAGCAAGCCATGGAAGGGACAGACATGGATTACTCTAGCAGAACTTTAAATAAATACAAACATAGAAATAAGGAAAGAAGCCATAATAATTTTTTAGTCCAGGAAAAAGTGAAAATAACCCACTCTGTGACTTCTTACAGCCATCTGAATATCTGATAATAACAACTGCAACCCAAAAGAACAAAATATAGTTTGGCAACCAGAGAAAGATACTTTAAACATGGGGAGGGGAAAAACAACATACCTCCTTTTATTCACCTGTGATTTTCCATCCCAATGGAAAATTCTGCCAGTTTTCAAAAATGTCTTTGGACAAATATCTGATTTCTGTACACAACAGTGTGATTTGGAAAGCAACAAAAAGCTAGGAAATGATGAGTTAAACACTGTTCGTGTATTAACAGTAGTCAATCCTCC
Organism: Anomalospiza imberbis; assembly: GCF_031753505.1. Lineage (NCBI taxonomy): Eukaryota > Metazoa > Chordata > Aves > Passeriformes > Viduidae > Anomalospiza > Anomalospiza imberbis. Next base: position 81,108,577 of record NC_089683.1, on the reverse strand, counting down.
CTCTCCATCAGGCTTCCTGAGGCTCCCTGATAGACTGTCATCAAAATACAAATTTCATTTGATTCTGCTCTATTTCGGTAAACAATTAAAATACTTTCTTGAAAGTCATTCTAACCTTATCAGAATACAGTGGTAATGTACTACTACACTAGAAGATTTCTTAGAGCCAAGAAAATCTAAAACCAGTCCCAAAAAATGCTTCCCAGTCCAAATCTGAAGTGTTATCCCTTTTGGTATGAAAAGGACAACCCTCAGTATCTCAGGCTACAGCAAAGTTTCCCATTCCCAGCAAAAAGAAGAGCAAGTAAACAGACTATTTTTTAATGTAAGGGAGGTATGAAAAGAGCAGTACCAGAAAAGGTAAACATATTAAGAGTTTGGTTTTCTTTTTTCTTTCTTCTTTTTTAACATCTCCCACAGAGTTATCCCAATATTCTGTTATATAAACCACAAGAGTTTCTCATAATTTACCTGTGAATATATTTCTTAACGTCTTTATTTACTGATCTTCCCTCAAATCTACCTGATGAGGAAACAACAAGTCAACAAAAACACTAGGGAAAGGGGGTAAATAAATGCCTGAAGTGTAATGCATACACTTACCCTCATATACTTCTGCAGCTATAGTTAGCTGTTCACCCAAGTTTTATTTCCAGGGCAAGCACAACTATTTTTAAAATTACCTCTGTCTGCTAAGACAGAAGTGACCTGATCTCACTTCTAATATGCTCATGAAATTTCACCCAGAAGCAGCATTCAACCATAGCAGAGCCAAATTACTGAAGTTCTCATTACTTTCTAGCTGGTGCAGAGTCATGGTTGATATATGAGTCCGTCACTCTCAGCATTGATTTGCAGAGTTCTCTGAATGTCTCTGAGCAGTTCAGTTCCCTTAAAACATTTTTCCCTTCTCTCTATCATACATCATAAGTCAAATTGTCAAATCTTATTTCAATTTCTTTGCTACATTTAAAGTATTCAGCAGATAAATCATTGTGTTTTAGTTATGCATCTTCTTGCCATTAAAAAGAAAAAACAACCCAAATCATGGAAACTAAAAGAAGACTGGAGAAACAGCTGATGCAGCAATATAAGCTTCTCATGACTGCCCTAATGGCAAATGTTAAAGAAAAATATTGCAGATATATTTTGCTGAAGAGTATCGGTTAAGTAAAGACTTTCTTGTGACCCATTGTAAGCACTGCTCACGTAAGCAGTCTGGGGGTGAAGGTCAATGAATCTTTCACTAAACACTTCATGTTCTCTAGCTCTCCTCTCTGAGTAGACTTACACAGAGTAATTGCATCATCTGCAGGTAAAACACACAGAAAAGAATAAGCCTCTTATTTAAGATCCAGCATCTTAAAAAACACTGCTTTAATGTTTATATATATTAACACAACATATAAAAATCATAAAAACATTTTTACAAAAGCCTAGCATGTAAATTCACATAAATAATTAACGACTTAGTAAAAGTTCCTTCTAACAGAAACTGCATTAGTTCAATTCTACATAAAACAAGTTAAGATGAATATTCTTCATGGGAGGTAAGGAAACTGCCCCCTCAGCATGTTTACCCAACTTGTGTGTGCCTGCACTACATCTTCAGTAGGTAATCAAATACAAGCATGCCTGTCAAAGGCCAGATGTGTTCAGCTGACAAACTGCTCTACTCAAGCAGGAAGGTAGCCAGCATTTTCATTTTCTTTTACCTACATCATACTGAAATAAAATCTGAAAAAAAAGAAAAAAAAAACAGAACAAACTATCAACATAAATGTTTTCTAGCACTCATTACTAAAGCTGGCATATGATGGTGCTCTAGAAACAAAGGCCCTAGGCAAACACACGAACTACAGGGTCTCCACATGTATTGTTTATAATCATTACCATACATTACTTTGCTTAAAAGACTTTTTTTTCCTTACAGTTTTTGGTTACTGACAAAAAGGAGGATGGGGAAGAGAAAAAGAACCACACCTACAATTCTTGCCACCTGATGAGAAAAACTGGCCTAAATAATATTTACTACTAATTTTAGTATGTCTGAATCTAAATTTAATTTCTTGTTATAAGTGGAAGTATCTCCAGTTCAAATACTCCCTTAAAGCACATTCTGGATCGGACCAAAAAGTCTTGCTTAAACAACCTTCTACTCCACCTGTCTTACCTCAAATTGCTCCATGAATATTCCATGCAATAAAGCTGAACATTTTTTCCCTTACTTTCCAATAATTCTCTTGGCTTTCTCCAGCCAAAAAGAAATTCAAATACTAGTTACCCTATAGCTTTTTCATACCACTTCATGATTGCTGATAAGTAGGTTTCATTTAAAGGAATCTGAAGTAGTAAGAATGAATTCTCAACAACTGGGCCACTATACTGCATTCAGAAATATCAGTATGGTCAATAAGATTTTTACCAAGAGACATTTAGAATCAGATCTTGAAATACTTTGCTTTTTGTATTACAGGATTCCTGATGAATTTAGTTTAAAACCAAAAGGAATGCTCCATCATATCAAAGGCATACATGTGAGATCAGTTAATTTACTGAAAGGTCACTCACAAATTAGTTATAGCAGTAAGCACTGAAAAACAAATATGCTAAACACAAATACAACAGGAATTCTGAATCATCAAGTCCAGCTATGCCTGGACTTATAATTATGATGCCACCATCACAGACCTGGAGACTTCTAGATTTTTTGATCTGCTTTTCCATATCTCACACAGATGAGACTCACTTTCTCTGGGATTGGCTTTAACTGGTTGAGACCCTGACTCATCCCTTCTCTTTCTGGTCAGTTGAGTGCTAATGCTGTGGCAAGGAAGAAGCAACTAAGTGATTAATGAAGGCAAGCAAGGGAAATCAACAGTTAACTTACAGAGTCATGGACTCATGCATTCAGATACAGTTCACCCCTACAGCTTTATGATCAGAAGAGGTGAATGCCTCCAGCTCAGTCCTCTAGCCCAGTCCTGGCTGTGTCCCATCTCTCCCTTTACTCTCTCTCTTGCAGCCCAGCAAGTGGAGGATGAGACATTTCCACTGGCTGACACTAGCAAAACACACACACAAACAGACACACTCTCTCACACTGCCCTTTGGAGAATTAGCTTTCTCTACCAGCAGTGTTTCACAGCTAGCTCAGTTTAGTGGAGCACCAACACTCTTCTACTCATTTCCATTTCTGGCATCGGTACCTGGCGTCCAGGCACATAAAATTCACCAGTCAACACCTTCCCTCTCATCAACCTGGCCTTATGAAATTTATGATTCAAAAATTCATAGTGTAATAAGAATTCAGATACAAATATACTGTTCTGCTAATTTACGGTCAGGTACACAACCTCAACAGCCAGGCCAGCAGCCAGGCCAGATGTTTGTTTACACAGCACAAACACAGTACAGGGCAACAGTCCAATATATTTAACAAACTTTCAGCACTTCATGACTGTACAGTCACCTATTAAAAAAAGACTTAAAACCATAGTCGAAGTGACAGCTACAATGGTGATTTGAGCACAGGCTCATATGGAAATGTACAGTGAAAATTAATCCCTTATGAGCAAAAGCTGGCTTAGTCCTATAACAAGATAATTGAAAACTGTCAATTCTGCTCTGATATTATTTTTAGATAGTGATCTAATGTTTAATTATATTCATTTGGTAGCTGACTGGCATTTTTTATTCCACCTGCCTTCACCTAAAACCTTTTGAGATTCTTTTCTTATGTGAAAGCATTAGAAATCTAATTGAACAATGTGCTTTTACACAGAGTTTCTCTTCATTGTTTGAGATTTAAAAATAAGATTGTGTGGACTATAACATGCTGTCTCTGCTATATCAAAATCATTGATCTTGTTTGCTAGAAACACACAAATCAATACAGCAAGTATAGATTGTAAAACTAGAAGTGTAGAAGTATACATTTGATTCATGAGAGGAAATAAGCAAATTCAGATAGCTCAAAGATTACCTTTTTGTGATAGAAATTTTAATGGCAGGGAGAAAACATTCTTTCAATTGTTAACCAAGGACTGACTTCAACAGACTATTTTTCCCATAGAAATATCACTTTTCTGCTGTCTTTATACAATATTCTGTTGTATTTCATGCTTCAGAATAGCAAACTTCGGCAACAACACATTTTTCTGAAGCAACAACAAGAAAAGGAATGAAAATATGGGAAAAAGTAATTAGAAATAAAGTAAAATATATAAAGAAGCTGGCATAGGTCTCGAGCTTCTTATGGAGAATGGACTAAAAATGCTAAAATGTAAGGAAGATTTAAGTAACAGCTTGGGGGGAAAGGGTCTTATTTTACCTGCTTTTCCCTTTAAGGAGTCAAATGCAGATTTGATCTCTGTCCAAAAGGAGGAGATACCAAAGACAAGGGAGTTATTCCAGCATTTTAAGCGAGTTTTGAATATTTTGGAAAATATATAGAATCTTCAATTTCTCTTTTTTTACCCAAAAAAGCTCACTCATCCTGATCACAAATATAATTTCCTTTAAGAAACTGTAAGGTATTCAAATACAGCATCAGTGTGGCCACTTTACTCCACTTCCAAAATTTCCCTTTCTTACTTCAATTGTTTAATTTAAATATACCACCCAATGAACTCAGAAAGTTACAGAATCAACTTATTTTGTGGAGGTAACAAAAATTCAAGCTATTATCATCCTAATTCTTCTCTTGACATCCATCATATGCTGCTTCTCAATTATACCATATTTTTTATGTGCCTTCTCATCAAATGCATTTACATTGACTCATATGCTAAAAAAATAATAATTTCAATTTACTAAGTGATGTTGACTGATAGTACACCAAGTACTAAAAGACAGTCCTGCATTTGTATTTATGACTATAAACATCAGATAGTTGATACAATATGTGATCTGTGGTTAAATACATTTTGCTTTTCTTCATAAACAAATATACACAGAGGAATAAATGAATAAAATGGAAAGTATTTAATCAATTAATTGAGGAAATGTCTCAAAAGAATTACAAACATTGTTGGTAGAAAGGTATTTTTGGTGATTTTTTTATCTTAGGGTATGCTTTTTTTTTTTTGTGGTCACATTTGTAGCACGTTCAGATTTCTTAGTGGAGGGGGAAGTTGTTTATACTATAGTAAAAGTTCCCAATGGTAAATACTCTCTTCTAGAAAAGTTAAGAAATGTACTTTTATCACTGTGTTTACACTGCTTCCTTTTGTCTATTGTTTCCTATTTGCAAGTATTTAAGGAGGGAGGTAGATATACCAAGTATACAAGAGTATTTGGACATAAACTATGCCTCCTTTACAGGCAGTACCTTTATAGATGTACAGGTGTTAGGATAAGGTTATGAGGTTACTACATCATACGTTTTATATAAAGCTGTTATAGAAGACTTGCCTCAAAAAAAAAAAAATTAAGCAGCATTCCTATGTGACAAGATCTACTAAGTATAAATGTTATGGTTTAGACAAATTGTAAATCCCTAACTGTAAGGATTATACTCCCAACAGCTACAATATTATAATTTGATTTGATGTTTTTTAATGAAATAGCTTCATTAAGGAAGTTCATAAATTCATTTTAAGTGACTACAAATAGCAAACTGTTAGTTGCTCACTTAGTAGTGTTGAAACTAGTAGTTAAAGGATAGGAAAAAGCTGGAATTCCTCTTTCATAAAATGTCTGAGATACCTGGGTCTACACATGAAATCCAGCCAGGACTCTATTCTGCCTTGGTCAAAAGGAATGGTATCTCACAGTAGTAAGGCTAGCTCAGCATTTCCCATTTTCAGCACTAAGTTTCATCTCTATAAACTATAATCAAGCAGTGCATTAAAAAACATTAGTAAGCATGTCATCAGCACAGTAGAACCTTGTCAAAACTCAAAACTTGAAATACTTGGCTAAATCTCACAGCAAGTATAAACTGGCATATTAAGCATTTTTTCGTCCAGCTCTTTTTTGGTGACTTCTGACCACGTTTTAAGTATTCACAATTCTTCACACCCTACATCCTAAAATATAACTTATTAGAGCACTCTTTCCAGAAAATCTGAGGCAGGGAGAGGTTGGCCTCTGTAGTTTAAGGAGGAAAAAAGCGAAATTCCATAATATGTCACAAAAAAATGCACAAAACATACATTCATAATACAAACCAAACCATTAATATCTTATGGAGATCTGACAAACTTAAGGAAGAATGCCAATAAGGGAGCATTTGCAATCACTGATTCAGAAGAAGCTGAATTGACCTGCATCTATACAGCACACCAACACTTGAAAATAAATATTAAATAGTGGAAACCATAAAAGAAAAAACTGTTGATATATAAACAGTTTCCAGCAGAGGGTCAATGTATTTGCTCTGGGAAATTACCACAACCTAACTACAGAAAATTGCAGCTCTCATTCCCATGAGGACAGTGCAAAAGTTTTATAGCCACTCTTCAGTTCAATAAAAAGACATAACTGGTAGGTTTGAAAGGAATTTTGGTCAGGCACAGTTTAATTACTCTGACATCATATAACCCTTTGTTCTATCAGACTGACTTGTGGAAGAACTGAGGGTTGCAATCATTTCTTCAGTCTTGAACCACAGGGATCAGGCATACATCTTTCAGCTACTGACCCCTCTGCATGAATGCAGCCAGAAGATGGACCAGATGCTGATGACCACAGCTGCTAAAGCGAAATTGAGCTAGAAAATTGTGGAAATCAATCTGAACAGTAGGGGATTACTTCAATACTTTTGTTTGCCAATACTAACAAAATTATTACAATAAGAGTATGGAGTCTTGCTTTGAGGTAGAGCAATCACAACACAGTGCCGTGGCTTCTACGAAGGCAAACTTAATAGGATAGTGGCCAGGTGAAATCAATGCAGAGAATATTGGCCCTGTTTCTGAGCTGGTGAAATGGATTTTTAACAGGACAGAAGGAAACTCTTCCCCTTCTTGGAGTAAGTACATGATTGGTATTTTACAAAAACTCGGAAGTAAATTTTAAAGATAAATCCCCAGAAAAAGCCTAAGTTTCACCAATCAAGCAATGAAAGTGTGCACAACTGTTTTGGGGAAGAAATAAACTGCATTTCTTTTCATACAAGATCACTCCCAATTCTTGAGAAACTCCTATTCATATGGAGAGTCATAAGTAGGCATTACTTTTTGTCTCTTCTGTTCCTGTAAAGAAATATGTAAGAAAAGACAGTTCCGGTTATGCTCATTGCTATGTTTCCCAAAGACTGTCACATCAGGACCGGATTACTGTAACATAATCCAGGCAGATCACACGAGGCCAGCAAAAAGCTGAAGGCAGTGCAGAAAACAGCTGTTTGTTTAACTTTGCTATATGCTGAGAAAATAATACAGCTTGCCTGTAGATTGGCCTCTAGCTATATATTGTTTCTCAGATGGCAGTTGCTGTTTACAGCTCTACACAGGGTACCGTTTGTTTACCCTCAAACATCCAGCTAACACTCTACTTAATAATCTTTGAAGAAAAAGCATAAATGATCAGGTGTTTTCTATGAAAAATCCTTGATTCCAGAGCTCACTCCTCAGCAGAAGGCAAAGCCTGCCAACTTTACCAGATCAAGCTTGCATTTTTTCTTCTCATATGGGAGGGAATACTGGCTGCAGGACTTACTACAAAAATTGGTTATGCATCATTGACTGAGAATGTCAAGATTTTCCCTGGGATGTGACATGAAGATGTAGCTTATTTTTCAAGAAGTGTCCACAACTTTTGCCTGTTAAATTTCAAAGAGAATAATCTTATATATTCCTCATTGAAGTTTCCTTCTCATTTCTAAGAAACACTTCCATTTCTATCAGGTCAAAAACCTACTTTTTAAAATCACCTGCATAAAATGACTGCACAGACATAGATTTATGATAACACAAAGAATTTTTTCAGACAATTTGATTATCAGGAAGAACATCAAAAGATTACTTATCTCCAAATATGACCTCAGCATTAATTTTGTCAGTAAGCCACAAAAAAATGAGGATACTGTATTTTTTGAACTTGCTGCATCTCCCTTTAACAGTCTCGAGTCTACCGAGAAATTCTGCATATTTACTTCCTTTTATGAGGCCAAGATTTGCAAGTTTTAAAGAAGTTTTTGTATAATTAGTGAATATCCATTTATCAATCCATTTTGTGACTTCCTAATACAAAAGGCTTACACTTGCATAAAATTCAAGACTTGCTATCACAATAAATGGAAAATAAATTACTTAAATATTTTGAAGCATTTTAGCTGTTTTCACTTACTGGAAGAGGACATCTGACTCCATTCCAAATAAAACATTGTGGAGACAACATCCTTATCTAGTCATGTAAGTAAGTAACAAACTAGTCCTATCTGAAGGGGTAGAATGAAATTGTGCATGGGGGGAAATCTTATTATTAAAATGTTTCATCACTGCAAAACCAATATCTAGATCAAGACCATCCATAGTATTTCTATGACTACAAACCTCACAGAAATATTTGTTTCCAATTCCTGACAGTATGAGACCATCTTCCTCCAGGAATACATGCCATGATGGAGTAAAAGCTGAAAACAAGTACACACACACCCCCTCACCCCCTCCACCTTTGCTTCTCATCAGTAGGCACTCCTTTCCCCATTACCTAAACTAAAATCTTTAAATCCTAGAGAACAATTTAAGGAGTGTGTCCCAGCTACTTCTGCTGTGACATTTAGGTAAAGAATTATCAAGAGAGCACATTCCCAAATCTGTCTGAAGAAGCTAGTAAGTTAGAACTTCAGCTTCAGAGTAACATACAGCTTCTGACCTCTATGTCTATTTGATAGAGAAAAGTAATAAAAGCATTGTCAAACTGAAATAAAATCACATGAAAAGTCATCCAAGCATAAAGAAAACAATCAACTGTAGTAAGGTACAGATTACTGAGGTAATCTGTTGGAGAGAGGGAGAAAAATACTGTCTGCCATACCAGCTTTTAAAACAGAAGACAATGTTTTCCACACACTGATTAGTTTAAATAATACCTTTTGTTTTCTTCAACTTTTAAATAAATGAAAATAGATCAGCTCTCTTTCATCACAGAAATTGAATAATGAAGACTTTAGTCCTGACTCTCAAAATCTCCAGAAGTTTGTCACTCTATGCCCATAAACAATTTCTCTTACAGCAAGAATACATGGTTTTGTCCATGTGAAGATGCAATTCACAGGGTAACAATACAATGGAATAAATATTGAAATTAAAAGTTCAGGTTCATTCCAATGTCATACCAAAAAGCTGTAGTTTAGCCTAGTCTTTATTCATTTGCCCAAACACTAACTAAAGTCATCATTGCCTACAAAGTCTCTCACTAAAGTATTGAATAGCACAAGGTCAAGAATGTCAGACATGTCTGCGAGTCAGACATGAAAAAAGCATGTACAGGGAATATTCTCATTTTCAATGAATGTTGTGATAACTGTAAAATTCTGCAAGGCTTTACACGTAACATACTTTTTCCTTAATTTACATGACCAAAAAGATAAAACTTGGTTTAATAGCAATATTATCTTTCTCCACCAAACATGTAAACTCATCAATAAAACTCTATAAATAGTTGTATCAAGGATCTATTTTCCATAAGCTCATAGAGTCACTGAATCATTTAGGCTGGAAAAGACACTGAAAATCAAGTCCAACCATAAACCTAGAACTGCCAAGTCCCTAAGTGCCACATTTACACATAGCTTGAACACCTCCAAGGATGGGGACTCCAGCACCAGGCAGTCTGTTCTAATGCTTGACAACTCCTTCCATGAAAAGAAAATTCTTAATATACAACCTAACCATTCCTTTACATGACTTGAGGCTTTGTCCTCTCGTCCTATCACTTGTTACTTGGAAGAGACCAACACGCCACTCAGATCCCCTCTCGTGTGCCACATTTTCCACAGACTAATTCAGTTAAGACTCATTTGGTAAGATTTGATTTTCACCCATATATTGTCTTTATTAAGAATATTCTGTATTTGACAGTGACATTATCATCAGGGCAAAGTGGAAAATAACTGATGCATGCTGAACTTTTTAATTGTTGATTGATCATCTTTATGGTGAGAAAAAGATTTGTGGAATATTTAAATAAAGCAAATATTAAAAACAAACAAACAAACTCCCAAAACACATTTTTTGTATTAAATACACTAAAAAGAACAGCAAAAATACAGACTGGCTTTATGTATTATTCACTTGTTTATAAATATAACTGCTAATATTTTAACCAACATCACTATATTCTCATCTAAAGACTTGCTTTGTGTAGCAGGGATGCACATGATTCCTGTAAAAGGATCAAAATAATTTATTTGTTCACTTTCCTGCACAAAAATCAAATGCATATCATTTCCACCTATTGACCATAAAATCCACATTATTAATCAGCTGCCTCCTTGCTAGCAACCATTATACTTTGCTTCTGGAAAGTATAGAGCTGCAGTTCCCAATGCTCTCCACTGCAATCAGCAAAGCTATCTGAATTTACACCAGTTAAAAGATTTTCACATGGTATGGAGAGAGCATATGAACATACAAAAATGAGCAGTGTGTATTATAAGGTTTAAGATTCACAGTGATTGCTACCATTCCGTACACCATTTTATGTCCATCCTGTTTAATACCAGCATCTATTTAAAAGATTTCTATGCATTTGAAACACATAAGGTTTAATTCTACTCTGTTAGGGAGTTTTAATTCTTATTTTTATGAATGTGAGTTGACATGGAGAATTCCAGCGGTAGGCTCACAGATCACCAGGTTACTTTTGATAAAGAGGATTAACAAATCATCAGTTAAGGACACCTACTCCAAGTCTACACAAATGTGGATGTGCAACCACAATAACATGTTTCTGACCAGCCCACACTAGATTCTTTGTGAAAATGCATAGTAAATACACAGAGAGAGATCTTTCCACCAGTATATCTATCCCAGTACCCACCAACCTCTGCTTTAGGAATTTCCTGAGCCAAAAGCTGTATTCATTTTAAAACTGACAGTGACTTTTTTTTCCAAATCAGCAGACCAGCAGTCACACCAGTCTAAGACATGACAAATCTGATGTTACCTTCTCCCCTCAGGCTTTACCTTTTGATCTGACTTCTGATAGATAACAGTACTACAGCAACACAGCATTAGAAACACAGGATGAAACGGCTCCCGCAGTTCCACCCAACTTACCAAAGACTGATGAAATAGAAATATCATGTCAGAGCAGCCAGATGGTACCACTGATGAGGGAGAATATTCCAAAGTCCAAGGTAACAGCTGTCAAGGCAAACCTGCCAACTCAAAACTTGTCTGTAGCTACTCAGCGTCTTGGATCCAATGCATATGGACCAAAAATAAATAAAAATCACTAAATGAAATCCTTTACTTGTCCTCTTCTACTCCTTCGCTCTCCTTCTCCCCCTACTCCCCTCTGACTTTTCCAGTATCTTATCGACTACAGGGAAAGTGAGGATCAGGGCTCAGCCACAAGAATAAGTTGCCATTTATTCTGTACTATGCCAATCCAAAATATTTTTAATTTAGTGAAAATGTTCTATAGCATCACAGAACATAGATCATATTCTCATAGATCATATTCATCTGCTTGGTATAGCAACAAAACCAGCAAAAATCTCGAAATTTAAAACACTAGGTGTTTTAATCCTTTTTTAAAGGACTTCATTAAAACCATTTGCCATAAGAGCCAAAGCTTGTTTACTATGAAATGCTACATAAAATGCAATTGGAGCCCTGGCCTTTTTTTCATTGATCTGATATCTTCCTACCTGAAGCTTACTGGAAGAATAGGAAACAGCCACCTAACCCCTTACTTCTGCCATTCTTGCTTCTTTTCCTAGGCAGGTCAAGCACTTTCTTGGTTTTCTACTCTCACCTTAAGAACAGTTACTATTTTCTGTATTTAAATAGAAAGGGAAAAAAAAAGGGGTTGAGTCAAACATACAAGAGCTTATTTTTTCAGGTTCAGGAAACACCAATCTTTTAAATTATAATAGTATTTCTTTAAAAAGCCAATCATTGCATTAATATGATTAGATCACAATATATTGACCTAGTTCAGCTTAATTTATTTGATGGTAACAGGCTGTTAGACAAATCAGAGCTTTGATGTGAACTAGTTCTACCCTTTTCAAACTGTTGAGTAAGAGAACAGGAACAAACAGAGCCTCTGTTAACAAAGCCGTTTCTGAAGACCACATTTAAACACCAGTCATGTTATTCTAAACAGTCCAAATTGGCCTGCAGAAAGGGGTTATATCAAGCTTTTAATAGAGACAAATGAGTTTGAAAACTAATGAATCAAAATGAATTATGTTTAGTCAAAAAAAAAAAAAAAAACAAACTATAAAAAGACACTATCAGCAACAACATCCCTTTAAAGAAAGCAAAAAAGTCTGGCAGCTTTTAATTAATGCACAGTAACCTACTGCATCTGGCTTCCCCAGGGCAATCCCAACCCTACAATTACCCAGCAGTCACAACTAGTTTTCCTAACAAAGCTGAGCCTACACAGAAATACCAGTTATAATAAAGATGCATTGAGATTATTCTTCTGTGTGTTTTCTAATGCTAAAAAAGGAAATTTCAGATAAATGCCAAAAGGAATAAAAACTCAAGCAATTCCATCCCAGATCATGTCACACATGATCAGCATTTCCTGTTTTCTAGCTCAGCTTCCACCAAAGGCAATTACACTTTTTCAAGTATAAGAAAAAAGAGTCCCACTATATCTTACATCACATCTGTAACATACTTTTTAAAGGGCAGAAATAACTCCACTGCAACCATAAAATTCATGAGGGATTTTGCTGAAAATTTCTACATCATGTCACATCTGAATATAACTACTGCCTTCACAAAAGCAGCAGGGTGGTAGCAAATCATGCTTAAAATTGATTATTTCCTATATTCTTGTTTTATCTCCATGCACTGGTTTCTTGACACACATAGAGTAGCATTAACCAAAATGTAGAAAGCAGTTACAATAACACTAATATTGTTTACATTGTGGATTTTCTCTTACTCCAGTAACGCTGCAAGAAGAGAAAATAAACACTGCAGTGAAATGTCTTCTTTATTTTATTTTGCATCATATTAAAAAAACCCATGTTCAAATGACCTTTGGATTGCCTCTTCTGCTCTCCAAATCTCCCTAGCCTGTAGGAGATGCCCTTGCCTACCGACATGTTCTGCTTGCAATGATCCTTTCCTGCAGCCAGAAATTTCCACAGGATGCATTTCTGCAAGTGTGGCATTACCAGGCCCATTTGGACAGACCAATGAGAAAGTCATTCAGATCCAAAGAGAACGACAGACCTTTCCTAAAGGAACAGCAATAATAAAGCTGTTCATGAAGTTTTAAGTATCACAATGGCTCTCCTTTTCTGTGAAGAAGATGGTGCATTTCAGTTAGGAAAAAAAAAAAAACAACATTGATTTGAAGTCCTTAGGAATTCCTCGGTAATAAAAGCACCACTCAAAGAATCTCAGTATTGTTATCCTAACCTTGTCTCTATACGTGTATAAGACACAACTGCTGGAAAACTGTCAAAATTGCTTCAAAAGACTTAATTATTTATTTCACTGTCACTGACTTATTAAAATTTAAATTAACCATTTGCTTGGAAATAAGTGAAAAATAAAGATTCTTGCTTGTATTTAAATCTAAGAATCTTTTCCAGTTCAGACACTGACAGGGTCTCATAACTAAGGGAGTTTCAGACATTCCCAAAAGCAGTCATTTATTAAAACAATTTTATTCAAAGTATTTTGGTGCAATCCAAAAGCTATTTAGGTTAGACAGGTAGGCTGTTAGCAACAGATGTTGAAGCTAAAACTCCTAGACATCAGACAAGGAATTTGTCTCAGATTGGAAAATATAAAAGGTAATTGCTTCTCTTAACTCACCAACTACTAGGAATACATCTGAAGGAAGTTTTCCTGAGTTAAGTCCATTAATACAAATAACTATATAATCAAATGCTGTTTACAGGGTATCTTTTAAATCACATGATAGTTATGAATGGAAGAACCACAGCTCAACATTTTTAATTTACAGTGAACTTCCTATCCCTTATGCTTTCGCATATAAGCCTTCAAACTTATTTCCCAATTATTCAGTCACAGAACCACAAAACCCTCAAAAAATGAAATGTGCAAGAGTTAATTTGGGGAATGTTTCATCCTCAGAATGAAGCAGCAAATGATTGCATTTTCATTTGCTGCTTTTCCTTTCTCAAAAGAAGCTAGCAATGATGGCTTCCCTGGCAACAAGGCACAAACACACAACATCACTGGTTCAAGCCGCTAATCAAGGACAGATGTCTCAAGAGAGCATTAAAGCAGACTTCTGCATTTCCAAGCATGTCTTACTTTTCTACAAATAAAAATATCCCTATAGCTAGGAAATCCAGCTGAATTCTCAAAGTAAAGATATTATTTTTTTTCCAATGCATCTTTCTATACTTTAATTACAGATTCCCTGTCAGTTTAAATAAAGGAGCAGAAACATTTGCCACAGCCATATTGAAGCATCAAAGAGCAAGAGTGTTTTCATGGGAAATACTTCTAAAGTAGTTTTCATCCTAACTTCCAAAGTACTCCAGTATTCCTTTATGATGCTGAGTGCCTTGACTTATAATAAACACATCAATAATATTTTAAAACTGATTTCAGAATATTCTGGCATTCTTCATTAAAGGTCTTCTCTCAGGGTTTCAAAGATCATAGACTCACATGTCCCCTTCTGCAGAGCCTACACATACAGAAGTCTTGTGTGATTTATAAGACCTCAGTTTCATTTTCCCTAGAAAATGCATCTACATCAATAAAACTCCAGGCAACCCTGATTTCCGTTACCTTTCTTTGGCATAACAACATATGTCTGTTACATATGAGAAACAGCTTATTGAACAGATTACTGAAAACTTTTTACAGCATATGACTACAGTGCAACATTAATTAGTAACACTTTAATAATAGCAGTGCTAATTAATTCTTCCTAACCTATAGAAAAACAACATGTGCAATGCTGCTAGTGTTATCATTCCATGGTGTACTTTTCACACTGAACATACACTGTGCTGATCATAATTCCAAAATAACATCTCCCAGAACACAGAAGAGCTAAGATAGTTATGTGGAGGCAGACTGATTTACCAAGACAGAATGACATGTGAGCGGATGCAGGCAGCTTCTGGCAACAAATCAGTGTGGGAAAAATTCAAGTTTTTTTCCCTCTTTGCTCTTAAGAAGCAATGAGTACATTCACATCTTGTCTCAAATTCCATTAAATCAATGATGGGACTTTCAATCTACTAGCTCAACACACAAGGCTAAACACAAGGTCACAGGGTCAGAATGGACACCCAAGTCAAACAGCATATAAATGCACATGATCCCTGTACAGATCTGTAACCTGGACCACAAGAGTAGATGACCATCACTCTGCAAAATTATCTTTCAGCCTTAAAAATCATTCAGGCATTCTGGATATAAAACCTATTGATTTTCTTTCACATAGACCCAGTTATAAAATCAGTGTTAGTGAGAGGAAAGCAAAATTGACTATTTTAAAAAAGCTAGTTAGTTTTCAAAAAGGCCAAGTGAACACTGGAGGATCCCATGGCCAGATCTTTTACCATATCTTTTTTCCTGAGAACTCAGCTTTACTTGGAACAATAAATCAAAGTCACTTTGCCTCACTATTCTAAATTCCACAATTGGTCATTACCTGTATTTAATCAACATCATTTGCTTTCATGAGTTAGAATAGTCACCTGCCCTCCCTCTTGAAGGTACTCCAAATTCTCTGTGCAATTTTGATTCTAAAAAGTGGGACTCAGAGCTTCTCGTTTGCTAATAGTAGCACTGAAACAAGTAAGCAAATTTTGTTGGTCCAAAAGAGTTATTTTTCTGTCATAAAGTACTAAGACAACTAATAGGTCCCCACTGAAATGGCAGATGATGTACAACAGCTATCCACTGGAAAGATTAGACACCAGGAGAAAACTTGCCAAGCTGCAACTACACATCTTAATTCATATTGCTACATGTAAAAAAATCATTTCATGAGACCAGTGAGATTTACAATCACTAAGAATACAAATTACAGAATTTTCATCAGACAACCAAGCATTCCCTACTTAATCCTAGCTCAAGTAAATACCAATTGCACTGAATGGCAGCATGTAACACACTCCTACCTTCACATCTTGGAAAACTGACTTTTGGAGTAAAACAGTTAAGGAGAAGGCAGCAGATAAATACAAACTACTGTTATGTGCTTGTTTGATCCAATAAGCTGAATGTAACAACAAGCTTCATCTTTTTTCTGCCTATGCACCATTCCTCCGCTCCACCACAGCAATACAAAAATGGAGTCCAGAGAAATCTCCTCAAATTGCACACTGAAAACAGAACTCCAGTCAAAGGGGTATCCGTGTAATTAAAACCATATAGTGACATTTATTCACAACTTCCCACTTGCCTGATGTGTACAGGCTAATGTTAGTAAAATAATTAATATAGAATATGATGAACTAGACAAATGAGTAGGAACTCACCAGCCTCTCATCACCTCCATTTCTCACACTTAGGCACATTCACTTAAATTTCTACAAATACCTGTATGCTTGTCCCCAAAAAACATCAAGAGATGCTCTGACAAAAAACAATGGTGCTCAAATGTTGTCTCAGACCTAACTGGAAAACACCACATTCCCTTATAAGCAGGCTTGTTTTTCTCTTTCTGTGCCTTTCTTATGAGACTTCACATTCCTCTCATTCATCTCACCTAGAAACTGAATGAACAGAAAATTAAATTTGCAAATGTAATTTCTTGTGAATCTACAACAATTAGATAGTAGTAAAAAGAGTTGCTAGAAGTCATACAATTTTGGATCTACTAAACTGGGCTGGTCAGTTAGCTTATATAATGGACAGAGTTGTCAGCATAAATTTTATTTATTCTGTTGTCTGTAGTGCAATTCCTTGATTTGAAGATAAAAACTTCAAAGAAATACAGGCAGCAGCACCATGCTTGGAAAGTAGATGTGTATATGCTTACTCTTCTCCCAGACAATTGGCTACTTCATGGTCAAAAAAATCTCTCACTGCTGTGGATACTCCAGTTCTTTCAGTTTGCTTTTCCAGCAGATCTCTACCAATGGATCAAAGTTTCTTCTAGAATACAAAGCTACCAGACACATCTCTATTTAATTTGCAGTATTTTTCTGTATTTACACAATTTGTGTGGTTATGGAAATTTATCATCTCTCTGGACTTGCACCCAGATACAGATTCACTTTTAGCCCTGACCCAAGAGCATGCACTATGATTTATTATCTACTGATACCACCAGCAACATCCAGGGCCATTGTGAGACATCAGAACTCTACCTAAATTCAGCTGCTTCCAAGAAGATGCAAGCTTACAAATAGGAACCATTAATGTTGTACAACATCGTACTGTTACTGAGTACTTTTTGTTTACACATTCTTATATTCTCCGATTTCTGCCATGAGAAGGTATTACAAAGACAGTTCAATAATATATAGGAAGTATATCCATTAACATCATCATTAAGTCAAGCAGTTTTTTTGGTAACTGTAAAGTTAAAATTAACCAGGAAAAGGTATTTTTCAAAACCACAGTTATCACAATTAACCCAAATTGCTTCTAGTTTTTATACCTTGTGGTTCACTCATGCTGAAGATGATGGTACAAATCTTGCTGTGATTCTCAGCAGCCACTGTTAATTCATTTCAAGTATATTGTTTTTATAGGAGATGGTTAAATGCATTTATTCCTGATTTAGCTATCAGGTACAAGGATGGTAAGACAACAAGCTGAATTCTCTTCTTGGTCATTCCTGCCATCACCCAGCTCTGAAGTCAGCCTAGGTACATCATTCAGGCAATTGGACAAATTTTGGTCCTGAGTAAACTGACAGAATGGGGGCAAACTAGCGAAGTACTGCACTAACCTTTATCACTGGAGCTTTTCAGAACTATGGCTTTCCAATCAAATGAACTGGAACTTACATTAAAAATTACCATCTGACTGTCTGATATGTCTAAAAGGACAGTTTAATGGAAAAAAATTCTATGGAATGAGAAACAATGATCTTGTATAATTAAGGCAGTAAATTATGTTGGTCTCATATCTGTCATTGGTCCAAATCCACTAGGAAAATTCCAACACTATCATTATATTCTCGCAAGCTGCTTCTTTAGCTACTATATATGTTTTGATAAAACTATAGACTATACTTTACTTCTTAATAGGCAAAAAAGTCAATACATGCAACATTAATTATAAAACCTTGGCAAATGAAATCTCTCATTTAGAGAGATACTTGGTTCAGATTTATGCCATTTAAATTATCACCAGGATGATGGATATTGTCTCAGGTTAAAAGAAATCACAAAAATATAAAAATACAAAAAAATTTGGAAATTTAAAAGTAAAACAAGCAATTCTATGCTGTTGCAACAGCTTCTCACTATCAGCCAGCTCATGGAATTTTGCTCCTACTCATAAAGTATAAAAGCAAATATGACTTTTTCAGATGATTAGACAGCACAAATGTACATCATGCAAGCTGCTGTTTAAAATACTGGTTTTTTAATTTGAGAAGGAGCTTAAAGGCTAAAATTACTACATCACGAGAAACATGTCAGCATTATGTCTACATAATTTCTGCATAGCAGAAAACACTGATGTCACAGACAACATGTGCACCCTTCTTTACTATCTTCCCAGACTAAAGACCCAAACAAGCAAAGTAATTTTCACCCACAACACTGAATGTTGACAAAGCAGTAGGTTAGCACTTCACCATTTCTATCTTGACTATGAACAACACTTCACCACATCCTATCAATTTACATGATGAAACTCTGACTTCAGTGACTTTGTGATGCATAAAAATACCTTTCAAAGAAAGAGTGGGTGTCCAATCCACTTTCCTCTGAAAGCTGAATGAAAACTTGGCCTTGATGGTAATAGAAGAAGAAAGAAGATGCATTTTATATTTGTGAATACAGGCAAAGCACAAGGTTTGTTGACAGACTGAAGAATATTCTTGTGGAATGTGAGAAGGAAAAAAGCATTAATACTGCAGATTTCTATTTTAAACTAGAAAAATACTGCCAGATTTCCAAAAGTGATTATAAAAACTTTAATAACAGCCCACAATTACTATAAGGAAGATAAGTTCAAACCTATTATCTGCAGTATCTGTGACATTAGGGACACATTTCAATGAACACACTTAAAATTTCCAAAAGCCCATAACCAGCACAGAAATTTTCAAACGATCCATAAGAAGAAATACAATTTATTGGTGATTATAGAAATGAAAACAGTCTAGTTAATATTTATATAATCAGGAGGAAAGGAGGAGGAAAAAAAATTAAATCATTAAGGCATCCCTTTAGATGATTTCCTAAAGGGAATCTTCCTCGAGCTGACTCTGCCAGTCAATCTACATCTAACTTACCTGGGGACAGCATGGGAACTTCCAGTGTAGCTGTGTAAGGAGAGGCAAGCAAGAGTGGTATGAGAAACCATCCTGGCAGAGTTCTGGCACCTTGCTTGCACGATCTGCTGCCAGCCACTATTGGAGAATATCCACAAGCACTGTCATGTACTGTCATGAAACTATTTGAGACAGCCTTTGTCAGCTTCAGGCTGCTGTAGCAAAAGCTAAGTGATCTCACACCAGCCGACAGAGCATCAGTGCTACAAACCACGACACAACTGCTCAGCCATACCAAAATACAGGATCAATTCAATCATGATATTGAACCAGTACCATGGTCTAATTGTTTCTTTCTCCATCTTATGTCTACAACAAACGCGGGAATAGTTTCAAGGAAATAGAACATGACACACCAAAATTACTGTTAAAGCAAAAATATATATATTGGGGAATAGGGAGAGAACACACTCTCCAGGACTACATTTCATGTAGGTAGGTATCATTTAATTGACACCCACTGAAATGCCTACATGAGACAGAACTTGTTGCACCCTCAGTTGATACTTCAACTGCAACAGCTATTTGTCTCTACAGCATACCTTAGACAGATATTAGCCTTATTTTCATAGAGACTCTGAAGCAACTCAGAATATAGCAAGTCAACAATAGCACCACAAATACATGGTTCCCCATCCTATATTCAAAAAGCATCCTATATTCCAAGAGCATGGTATTTTTCAACTGACTATCAATCTACTGCAATGTCATTCTGGAAGAAAGAGAGTTTTGTGCCTTTTCATCTATTAAACATGTTGAACAAGTCTCAGAGCTGATTAATAATCCTTCCACACAAAATCCTAGCTCTGCCACAGCCAAAACAAACAAACAAAAAATGCTTTAAGCAACCCCACTGCAGGTCATCCTAAAGACAAGGACAGACCACTTTGCTGCCAACAGCATTATAAACAGGTATCAGGCTTATCCTCCTCAATTAGAGGCTTTTAAAATTGCTAATAGAGGATGTAAATGGTTTTCATTTACTACTCAGATCTTTATTAAACATCTCCATGACCCTGTTTCATGCTGGCATTTCCTGAACATAAAGGTGCCTCACCCCACACATTTTTTTGCATGCACTGCAATTGCTACAACCCCTAAAGCTTGTTATCGCTACCGCTTCCAGTTCATTTTCATAAGGGTGTCAGAAAACAGACAACCGACATGTATCTCATATGTCAGAGACCACTGGTTTTTTAAAAAGTGTGTTTTGTGGATATGCTTTGAGCATAATTAGGCAAATTAATAGTAATTCATGTCCTGGCCACCTGGGTCCTTTTCAGTTCTGCACTAAAATATAAAAGCTAAAAAAATTAGAAACTACATAAATAAATAAATGTTTAAAAACCCAAACTACTGCAAAATAGCCTACATTACCCTGCCATTTATTTCTCTAAACTGTTTTCTGCCATCTTATTACTTTCAACTTAGCCCGACAGAAGAATCATCAAGTGAAGAAGTACACAACTTTCCTTTCAAACATCCCCTCCATGCTGGCTCACTCCAGTCAGTAACTTTTCTATCAGTTTATGTTTTTCAATCTGTGCTGAATTAACTTCCTTAAAAATTAGTGGTTTTGCTTCCCCCTTCACTCTTCAAGGAAAAAAAGCTTGCTTTCCTATGACAAAACCAAATTATTACAAATTCTACCCAACCACTCCTTGTAATATATTCTTGCTTTAAAACTCTTCTACCTCACTTTCTACACCTGGTGCTTGTTATGCTACAGGCAGTTTGTAAAGCAGATGGTACATACAACTAAATGAGGGGACCCCAATTATACTGTAAGTTCAATTTGAAGTATTGAAATCTTACAGTTTTACTTTCACTGTAACAAGCTTTAATAGCAAAAGCTTATATTTTAATTGTGATCATGTACTCTAATTTAAAATCTGATCGAATGGCTGAAGCCTTGTTTCATGGTCTGGTATAATATACTTTTGCTCTTCAAGGTAACTACTGTGACTGAAAATTAAGATAATTGCTATGGAAAATTATCTCCCCAAATTATAATTCAATGGGAAAATTATAAAAAACCACAAAACCTGAAAAAGCACCTTAGACAAAAATAACTTCCTGTGGTGACTCAACTTCCATTTGGCAAAGTAAAGAGAGAGGAGTCTTATAAGACTGTTTATCACCCTTATTCTAGAGTATTGCTGCAATATTTCTCCCTATTTGATTAAAACGTTTACTAATTTTTCTCTAATCTCTATTCACACTATTGTTTCTAAAGCTGATGCATGGTGGTTGCCACTTCCACTGCCATCTTGACTTCAAGAACAATATTGAGCTAAACAAACATCATGAGAAATACAATGCAAATCCTAGCAGCAGTATAGAACTATTTCTGCAAAATGTAAAAAATACAACTTAAGATGTAGGCTCTTAAAAACAACTGTGTATATTCCAGCCATCTTTACACTTGCCTATTGTTCCATTGTAGAAACAAGCAGCAGACTGTGACTGCTACACAGCGTGGCAGGACAGGTGTGGTTTGGTTCTGACTGCCCTACAGAACTCTTATGAAAAGGCAGCTATAGGAACACTTTCTATTAGTCTTATTTTTCTAATAAATACTTGTCTGGTACACAAGTAAACTATGAAGAATTGTTGCTAAATCTTTTTCAAGTTCTTCTTGAGGCTTATTAGAAGCACTACATTAGTGAAAAGCATTATTGCCATTTAACAGACATGCTGAAATCACAGACCAATTTAAATCAAAAATAAAGTCAACTTCAGCTTTTCTACATACTCCTATGCTTTCAAGAGCAGCAGAATTGAAGGGGAAACATGGGATACCAGGCTGAAAACCCTGTGATCCCAGACCAAGGGAATGAGGTATTAAATAGCCCCAAGTCTTTCCTCACTATTCTTCGTTAAAACACCAGCTCCTTACTTTTTTACCCCTCCTTGTACTTACAAAAAGTCACCCTTCTTCAAAAGAGCTAAGACCCAAAATGTAGTTTCAGCACAGATTAGTCTGCATCACACACTTTTTCAAGTACTGTTCTCGAGTCCAGGGGTCAAACAGCTCTGCTCATTAGGTGGCACTGCTTCCTCCAAGCTCCTGCAAGGCTGTCCAACAAATCTGAGGGAGATGTTTTATCAGGAAGCATGTGCAAGCACCTGAACCTTTCTGCCTCAGACACTGGATCACATCCAAAAAGGAGCTTAAAATGCTGAAGTTCAAGAATGTAAACAATAAAATACAACATTCAAATAAATTCTGACTGTTTTCTATGCTGCACAAACTAGTCCTTAGTTTTCTCCTAATACATTTAGCTTTTCCCATTTCCTTTGAGTTTGTGTACTGCAGAGACTGATCTTAGTTTAGTCCCCTCTTGCTAGACAAGACAGCAACTCAGAATCAACAATGCACATTAGGCAAGTGATCATTCATGTTTTCTCAGTACAACTATCAGAATGACTTCTGTTATGTTCCTGTGGAATACACTGGAAAGAGAGTACAGAAAAATTCTCCTGGAACTATTTTGGCAGTAACTAACACAGTATTTCTAATGATTGCAAGTCAGTTCTTCACAGCTTAAGTATGAAGCTTTCAACAGCTTAAAATCACACACACAGACAACAGAGGAGTCCATATTCCCACCAAACAAAACCTTATCAATGAAATCAATAGCACTATAGGTAAAAAGATAATCACAAATCTCACGCAGTAGACTTAAAAATGACAACAGTCAGAGAAAAAGGTTTTGATATAGTTTGATGAGCAGGAACATAGTCTTATAACTCTAAAATAAAAAGAAGAGTCCAAAAGATTAACCATCACAAATGTATTTTGAGCATCTAAGCTTAACCAATGTTGTTTCAGGTATAATAATTCCTGTAAATTATACGACTTTGTCATTTATAATAAAAAAGAACTAACAAAATTAAAAGGTTTTTGCAAAATAGTTTCCTGACCCATGACTAAAAATAAATTTATCAGTATTGGTCTTCAATTTACCATGAGACAGGGCAACAATGTACATTAGTTTTGAATTACACAAAGAACAATGATGGATTAAACATGCACTCGCTTTTTTTCTTGCCTCTGGGAAAAAAACTTCACAGACTCCCAATCACAGGGAAACTGAACAAGTGCATCCAGAGTTAATTAGATTAGCAAGCCTAGCATCAGAAAGCAACCTTCACCTGTATGTCTTCAACAGCTCTTAACCTGCTCATAAGTTTATCCTAATTTTTTTTTCCACTTTCTTGATACAAATCTATTTTAATTTCCGTGATTCAAGGAATTATTACATTAACGAGTGAATCCTAAATAAGAGTAACCAACTGAAAGCATTACTTAAGAATATCTTGACCAGGCAGATATGTCTTGTATTCCAAGGTCTTACCAGAAAACACTGAGCCTATAACATCTGAAGGAGCAATGTGAAGATGAAACAACTTTATCAGACACATCATTAAGTATCTCCTTCAACTTCCCCATAAAATAACACACAAATAAATTACCATAATTTAGTATTCAGACTTTACAAAGGCCAAATGACACTGCTCAACTCCTAGTTCGCTTCTGCCTATGCAGATCCATACCAAAACCCTTTTAACAATGAGATTTTTTTTTAATTGGTAGTAATTCCTCTTATGTTGAAAATAAATTCTTTCAAAGCATTGAGTGGAATAAAAAGTAAGTACAGAAAAGTTATAAGAACAAGTGAAAATATCTAAATTTTGATAGGAGAAATAAACAAAGGATTTAAAAGAGACTAGGACATTCTAGTGTCTGAGTGTTTAGTGTCCCTCACCTCTTGAGGGATGTACCTCTGCACTTTATAGAGCCTCCTTACTACTTCTTAAGTTTAAAACAAATCCAACTACACCAACAGCCTAAACAGAAAACTGGCCTTCTGGTAAAACTTTTTGTGGGCACAGAGACTGGCCTACAGCATCAAACTTGCATCTCTTCTTTAATATCAATTTCACAAACCTCAAAAAAGTGTGATGAAAATAAATTAATCTGACATATAAAAATTGCACACGTTTCTAATACATGCAGATACTTCTTTTTGCACTATGCTAGACTTACAGCTCTACAGTCATTCAGATGTGTTTTTACTCTTTGATCTGTCTCAATTCTAAAGAGTAGAACAGCACCTGAGAAGACAGTGGCGAGCAGCACATCCACCACCTGCATTAAGAGGACTGCTCACCTCCCACATATACAGATGTGTGACCTCTCCAGTGAACTAAAAGAATACAGCACACCTACTTTCCAAGCAGAATCTGTTCGTAACAAAAAGGTGTCAGGATTGGAACTGCAGGAAAGATTGAAAATTTAATAAAGTTAAAAATTCTTTGTCTAGTCCCTATCATCCCACGTGTGATTAAAATACTGTCCAGAAGTGAAATTTTGCACAACAGAAGAGTTAGGGAGACTGCTATTTCAGGAGGTAAGTACCATATCTGCTCTATGTGTTGCCTTTTTCCCCGACTTGGAAATGAAACTCAAGATAATTTTAGTAAGGAGGTAATATAAAAAAGGATCTTTATTTGAAGGCCTTCAGGGGCAGTTATGGAAAGACGTCCACAAAAGCCCACCTCCACAGGGACAAATACATATTTATATGTTTTAGGAAATTAGCATAATTGATAAAAAGCACCAATTAGGAGGACAAGTGGCGATTCCATTTTCCCTCCAGGTTAAGCCCCTTCTCTGGAGCCCCCCATTCAGCACTAGTTGTATTTTGTCCATGAAAATGTATAGCAAAGAGTTGTTCTTGGCCTTGGTTCCCAGGAAGAACCAAGATACCACAGGGCCTTGTGCCTCCCAAGGCTTACAGTTCTGGAACTTTTTGTTCTGTTTTGTTCAAAACTCTGTTTGGTCTTTCTACCTAGTGAAAGGCCATTAAAAATTACTGGCAAAACCAGCCAATACAATACAACAGGCTACAGTGCTACAAATATATGTAACAAGAATACAGACAATATATAAAAGGTAAAAAAAGGACAAACCCAAAATGGCACATATGGGACTCCCTAAAATCTTCAATCCAGCATCCTTTCCCAAAAGGTTTATCAACAGTTTCATCAAAACATCTTCTAGAAAACTTCTTTCCAATAATATTCTGTTTTAAGTTTACATAATTGCCCTAGAAGACTGCCTGTAACAGTTCATTAATCATCACTGGATTTTATCTTACTGCTATTTAAGGCAGAGGTGGCCTACACTTTACTATTCTTATAAATGTGAGGACCTGAAATAAGGAAAACTTCAAAATGGCTATCATAATAGCACACATCAGAATCTCTTTTATCATTAATTGGAAAATAAATTTTCAAACTATTTCAAAATGCACAAAAAGTCAATTCTGATACAGTATGAGTAGTTACAATTCTATGTAAAACACCAAGCCTATATTCAGTCTAAAAGAAGTCATCTTAGGCCTGATTCCTATCAGTAGAGTCACAGGTTTAGGGTAGGTACAGAGTTTATTCAACATCTTAAACAGGTTCACATTGTTCTGTCTGCTAGTATTAAAATAACCATAAATGTATATAAAATTTTAATTCTTTATCCTGCATCCATTAAATGTCTCAAAGTACTCCAGGCCACCTCCTCACACATGTAAGTAAAAGCTGAAGAATAAAAAGCAAGGACTGATTTTATCTCAAGGTTATGGAAACATCATTAAACCATAAAACCACGCTGTCAAAAATTTATCTTGACATTAGAAAATGTCTCAGTGGAGTTAAAGCCTTACCACGTAATTAGCTGCAGATAATTCTGTTTAATACTGAGGATCAGAATTTTAAAACAGTCACAACCTTGATAAATGGCATGTTAAATAAACTGAAGCTTGCAAAAAGTGATCAGATAACAAAAATGAGAAAATTCAACTCCAGCTCAAAGGACAGTTGATACAAAAGCAAATTGTCTAGTAAGGACAAGGCAACACTGTCAGAAAGAAAGGTATATAACCCTTCTGAAACACCACCCCATCCAGTACAGCTGGTATTTTCCACAGATCTCATGCAAACTAAAAATACATTGGGGTGAAATTCTGCCCCCATGGAAAGAAAGGCCAAAATTTTCTTTGATTTTAAATGAGCAGTTTCTACAATTGTGCACTCAGGGAGATTCTTTGCCTATTAAGCATCACAAGCAAGTGAATAAAACTATAATTAATTTTCACAAAGGCAAGAGCAGTGAACAGCAGAGAAGGAAGACTGTTTAAAAGAGCTTCTGAGAAGCTCTTTTGACCTAAATCAGGTTGGAGATTTTCCAAGAACCATCTGGAATATAGTCACCTCACTGCAGGATAATTTTTCTCTTTTGTCTGGCAGTCTGTTTATTTTCCTTCTTGAGAATTCAGCATCAAACAGAATAAAAAAAATGACCTTTGACTGGATCTTTTTGTGGCAGGCAATGAAAGAACTGCTCCAAAAAAGTTCACTGTTCGAATAAGCACCTATTGAACTTGAAAGGAATGTTGGACGCGATTGGGAAAACAAGATTACATATTGAAGTTATGTATCTGTAGTATTTCTTTATTCTATGACCACATAGGGAAGTCATCACAGCTGGTCTTCTTTAGAGTTATACTACAGAGAAGAGACTGCAAAAGTCTTAGCAGAGACTTTACAGTTCCAAAGTCTTATATTTTACCTGCTGAGAATAAGCATCCCTACGCAGTTTAAAAAAAAAAAAAAAAAAAAAAAAAGAATTTGCATGGACATCCAGCTTATCTTCCAAAGAAGATTTCTGCCATGGGAATGGCAGAAAATGTCTGCTGCTACCTCCCTAAGGAGGGGGAAATACTAAATTAATATTTTAATACAATATCACACTCATAACAAACTCATTTGACAATCAAATTGGGAAAGCTGTAAAATGCCACATGGAAAATTAGAGAGTGACAACAAGGTCTTACAAAAAGCTTGACAGTTGTGCTTGACTGAACTCTGAAGATACTAATATTACTGATGTAAAGCACATGGCTGTTGACTGCTTTTTTCTCCCAACCACTCACCTGTCCAGTCAGATTCTCCTATCCCTTCTGCCAGTTCTTTTTAGTATTAATGATATCAAGTATGTGCAAACATGACAGGTCTATGTCATTTGCTCTCTATTTTTCCAGAGCAGACTATCACACAGAGTAAACAAAATCAGCAAAAGAATGAAATGAGCTCTAATTTAATGGACAAAAAAACCCCAAAACAAAACCAACAACTTAAAAATTCAGCACTTTGCACTACATTCAATAGGGTGGGGAAAAATTCACAGTCAACATATGGAATACAGCAAGTTAAAAATATCTCTGTGATACCAAAGCTACAGTAGGGCAAATGTCGTCATTAACAGGAGCATTCCCAGCTCTCCAGTTAACAAGATATGGAGCTGGGAAGTCTTGGCTTTCACTCTGCCCTTGATGGCCACTCACACCACCCTGGTAAAATACATGGGAGGGGAGAGGAAGTGCATATATATGTGCATATATACATGCACATATGCACTTGTGCATGTGCGTACACAAAAAAATTTAAAACCTTCTGCACTTTCTTCACCACTGTTCCAATGTGTTTAGTAATCATCACACTGTGTCTGGAAAGCCACATGGCCGTTCTCCATCTTAAGCGTATTGTTACATAAATGGCAAAAACATTTGGAAAGAATTTCTTACAAGCTGCAGCTCCATTCAAACTGAGTAGGCAGTGATCATCTTCTGATAATCAGTTTCATCTTCAGCTGCACAAATTCTCTGCACCAGATAACACAACGCGCATGTTTCATGTGAAATGCATCTGACAATGCTCAGGCCAAACCAGCATGTCAACACAAGACAATAAAACAGATTGAGTGGAGATGAGGTAGTACTTGAAAGGTTTATATATGCACCCTTTTAACTGGGTCTATTTCAGACTCTGTGATTTTTCAGGTAAAGTTGCAACTTTACATCATATCACCTGCAGTCTAATCACCAACCAAAAAAAAAATCCAGAAAAACAACACAGTTGATTCAATTGCTCCTCCTCCTAGTCCACAGCAAAAAAAAAAAAAAAATTTGAAAGGTTTTTTAACTGTGCAAACAAACTTCTTTTAAATGTTAAAAAAATAATTTATAGCATTTTTATTATATTTCTCCCAAAGAGGCTCTTTTATTTATATCAAAAGAAAAAAAATGTTATACTTTGGCTTACTTCATAAGAATACACTTACTAAAACACCCAAAACACAAGTTAAGATAAATCTTACGGCAGATTTTATCAATCAATTAGAAATCAAAAAAAAAAATTAAATGGAGTTAAAACTATGAATACTCTTCATATAAAATATTTCTGCTAGTATTGTTTGAATTTAGCTTTGTGAATTGAAAGTAATAAAATATTTACACCAAAAGCCAACAATATTTAGTTAGCAGCACAATAGACATCTTACATGTGGAATCTAATTTTAAATACCTTATATGTCATCTTTTAGAATAAATAACCCCCAAGTCCTCTGGAAAAAGCAGCTTGTAGCATACAGTACTATCATAAACATTAGCATATACCTCTGTCTAAATGACAAAGTGGGATGGGAGGATATCTGAAAATATATTTCAATTTATAGAAAAATTCTATGCTGAAGAGTGATGTTACATGGTTTTCATTACTGTGAAAAAATTACTCAGGTTGATTGACTCAATTATATTTGAACCTTCTTGGGTTTTATTCTCACCCAGTAACTTTAACATGAGTATTTAAAAAAAAAGAAAGAAAAAAATATCCTCTGGCTACTGCTTTAATTTTGAAGTGCTGCAATTATATTAAAGTTATACTTCTGTTTAAATACTGACTGAATTAAAAAAACAGTTTGAATTCACTTTGTCATATATCACATTCTGAATGCATCTACTGAACTCCCACTCAGAAATAAATCGTGAACATGAGGAAAAGATAATTTATGAGTTGTCAAGAAACCAGATTTTAACACTTACTTTTGTGAAGATCTGAAAAAAGTCAATTGCAGGTGGCAATTGAGACTCATCCTGGATCTCAGTTTTCAAATACAGTTGCAAAGTCTGTGCAAGGTGCCTGAGGCCATCTTTCATTTCTTCACTTAACCGTTCAGTGTCTTATTGGGAAAGGGAAAAAAAAAAGTAGACCATGTCATAAACAGAACATTTCACCAACATTTTGAAAACATCCAATGGCAGCCATACAGCCCAGACACTTCCAAACCAGGAATTTATCTTGACAGAGGGCAATTTTGACAGAGGGCAGACATTTCTCTTTTTTTTTTGTGACAATTACCTATCAACACACAGTAGAGTTTATCAGGTTGCTACTGCCAAATCATATGAATGCAACAGCAAGTTAAAGATCAAAAGACAATAGATGAAGCAGATGTGTAAGCAGATGTAAGACATAACATATAACAATTAGGCATCTGGGTTTGTAACATTAACCACATTAGAAATATACTTGGAACTTTATGCAGCAGTACATACTTTTATACTGTATTCTCCTTAGATGTGTCAGAAACACTTTATGCTAGCAGATGAAACAGAAAAGTATTTATGAACAAAACGAGTCCCATACAGAGCAAGTGGTAAA
This sequence comes from Anomalospiza imberbis, assembly GCF_031753505.1. Classification (NCBI taxonomy): domain Eukaryota; kingdom Metazoa; phylum Chordata; class Aves; order Passeriformes; family Viduidae; genus Anomalospiza; species Anomalospiza imberbis. The sequence goes on along the minus strand of NC_089683.1, from coordinate 81,078,412 downwards.
TAATGAATATGAATGAATAATAAGTAAATATCACGTTATTATAAAGCACCACTATTCGTGGTTTCAGATAGAAATCCTGAAGCAGAAAGAATCACAGTGCCTCATTTTCTAATTAAGTGATTATGCATGCATCAGGTCTCAACACAGAAAGTGAAACTGCTGCTGCACCCTAGCAAGTTCACTGCCTGACTACCTGCTTCACACTTTCTTTTTACCACCAGTTAGTACAAAATGGAGAATGTGAACCTGAACATATTCAAGCACCAATCTATAACAAAAGGCAGAGATTTATGGTACTCTATGAATCAATTTTATCTCTGCATCATGGTGAACTGTTATTTTATTATGAACATCTGTAGACGTGCACAGCACTACCCAAGTGCAGTTAACAGTGTGGATGTTAGCAGGTGATTTTGTAAGCATGAACAAACATAAAATGTTAGAAATCCAGACACGTATGTATTTCACAATGTACAGAAAATCTCTGATATAGAAAAATATAGTATCTATGCGGATTGTGTCTTCAAGAGAAGCAGCAAACTTTTAGACAACTGAAACAATCAAGTTTAAAAATATAAAAGAAAAATTATAAACACACACTTGCATTTCTTATATAATATCCCTTTGGAAACAAAAATGTTTTTTCCTTCAAATTTCATTAAAAGACAAAATGTGATTTACCTTAAAGTATCTATAATACATTACAAAATGCATTATAACAAAGAGAGGAAGGCATGGTTTGTTTAACTATTGGCAAATGACACTAGACTAAAGAAGAGAAATCACATAATAAACATGTTACAAATGGACACTGTAGCTTAGGACAGATGTGAACATGAATACCAAAACCAACTGGAACTTCAGGGAGAACTGATAGAGATGGAAGCAGAATGCAATTATCCACACTGGAATCTGTCCAGAACATCATAGCTAATGATCCAGAAAAAAAATCCCATGGGAACCTTAAACCTTGGAAAACCTGGTTTTCCAAGTACATAAAAAAAAAGGCCAAAAGCAAAATGAAATGAGACCGGTGTATGTTTTCATTTTATGTTTTTAAGGAACTTTTTCCAATTGTTTAATAAACCTGATGTGAGAGACAAAATGCAACAAAAGGACTATGAAAAAAATTCTAAATAAGGCATGCATATTTAGTTTTGTAACTCTGATTCTTATAGAAGTAAAGTAGCAAGTATCTGCCCCGTAATATAGCACACAAACTATTTTCTGAATACTGAGTCTCAGTAACAAAAATAAAGATGATTTCTGAATTGCTCTAACATATAGAGAGCCCAGAAAACTAAGGAAGGAAGAAATTGTCTTAAAATAAATGAGAACTAGCAAAAGTAACAATGATCAGAGAGACCCCTCCTACTTAATCTGAGTTTCAGGATATATTAAGGAATTTCAAGGAACTATGGAGATTGGAAAAAACTTCATAAAGGGCTGGATGCCTCCACATGCTTTGTGGTTTTTCATGTATTATTTGTTTTAGCAGATAATTATTCAAAAAGTGTATAAAACTTTATAGTCTTCTATTCAGTTTCTATGTCTCCCACACTAAAAATCAACCAACAGTATAAAGTAATGTTGAAAAATAATAGTGTAAAGCAAAATGAGACAACATAGTGTCAATAACAATTTTCAAAAATAAAATATTTTTTAATTACAAGTGGGGGGGAAAAACCCAAACGAAAAGATTAAAATAGTATCAATGAGAATTCTGTCACATTTCTAATTAGTGTTGAAACATTATCTTCTATTACAAAGATGCTTCCTGAGAATATTTTTGTTTCAGATTACATCCTGTATTCATAGTTTATGCGATTCTGTTCAAAGAAATCTTTTCTCCTATATACTTAGGCCTCTAATGAAAATGCATTCCTGGTTTTCCTATAGATTCCGCTAAGTACACAAAGAAACAAAAGCTTTATCAACACCATTCATAAATTATGCAGCAAATGGGGCAATTGTTATGAAATAACTGGAGATTTTGGAGCATAAGGCAGCAAAAAACATCACAGCTACTACAAGTTCTCACACCAACCCAAAACACTTTTGGATTATTTTAACTCCAAAACCATAGAGACCATCTATTCACTCTAATAAGGGAGCCAGGAAAACAACACAAGTAAAGAGCCAGCCAAAACCTTTACATAAGATTATGCATAGGCCAGTTGTACTGTAGCCTGAAGTATCAAGTTCAGTTAATGTGTTAATGTCCAAAACACTTGGTGCTGTAGAGTTAAGAAGATTCTACTGGAATTGTTATTAAGACTCAGTAAGTACAGATTAAACACTACATGTGGATCTCTCGTTTGTCTTCACCTAAACTAACTGGCTATGTACCAGTTATTTCTGTATCAGTGAGAGGACAGCCATCCCATCCATATCACAGGCCATATCATCATTTCCTTCAGAATGACTATTTTAGCAGAAGCTTCTGGCCACTCTACAGACTTTTGCACCATTAATCTATTGCAGCTCAGGCCTATTCCAACACCAAGCTTCTCTCCAGACAACTTATCACACGATTCCCCTTGTCTCCAGTCAAGTCATGGAAAGTTGGGATCATCTTCAGAAGGGTACTGAGAAACCAGTTTGTATGGAACAATCAGTTACAAAACAATCTTTGCCTACACTAGAAACAATTGCTGTACAGATGATCAATATTTAATTTTTAAAGGGAGACTCTTCCAGTCCAGCTCCTCCTGCAGCACTCTGCAATCAGCCACTGGTATAATAAAGACGCTTTCCTTGGATCCCAGCAGAGTAACAAAGCATAAAAGTCCATAGTCTAAATAATTTCAACTTAATTTGAAGCATCTGTTTTCCATAATCCTTTGTTACACGAATTGAGAATATCCATTGCAGAAAACCACTATGTTTTAAGTACCTGAAATCTATCCTGCCTTGAACTGAAATCTATTTGCTGCCTTGTAAAGGTCATTTGCCCTTGCAGTTTGGGATAAGGCAGCAGAATGTCAGGGTGTTTGGTAGTAAAATTAATACTATGTGTTGCATTTTTTTATGTTTATACAGGTTTTATTTCTAACTATACCAATTGATCAAGCTGCTTTGTAGCCAAAATTCTGAATAATGCAAAAAAACATTGAGGTAATCAAAATATTCACATTACTCTCCAGACAATCCCTCTAAACAAGATGCAAAAATGAACCAAGAATGTATTTCTTCCTAAGTCTTCAAGATGCCACAAAATATTAAAAAATTGTTTCCTATTTCAACATTTGCTCTGCTGAGACACTGTAATGAGCATCTTTTTCTACCCAAGAAGTTGAAACTTGTGAAGCCACAAAAGTAATAACTGCACAATTTAATCTTTTTTCTCTATTGAAAGGTCACGTAGAAGAAAAAAATACACATATCCCTTTTAAATTTAACTTTCTGTCCTATTTCTGGATGTTATTTTGAAGTTTTATGCCACAGCCCATAAGTATTAAAAAAGTAAAACCTCGGTGCAAAAATATATGTACTATTGTCTATGTATGTAGAAATATTGACACTGTATGTAGTCAGGCAGACATTGGGTAAATTAAAAAATGAGCATGCAAGATGTTAATTGTAAAATGCAAAAATAAAAATACTAAAGCAAAAAATAAGGAAGGTTTTGCTTCAAGACAACAGGCATGTTTTTCCTTGTATCTTTGAAATAACTGTTCTTTCCCACAGAGGTTTTTGTCTTTGATTCTGTCAGTCCACAGAGCAAACCTTCAGAAGGCAAGCTGCAAGAAAATCAGATGGTCCTTTCATAAAGCAGACCTTAGAAGTATTTCCTGAAATCTGGCTGGCAATTACTTACTCGACTGAAGATCGGAAAAAGAGTAGAGTCTCTCAGAAGAGCATACTGATTGTCTGAGCTGTAGAGGAAAATCAGATAATTAACACTCACATAGCATATTTTATCTTGCAAACACTCTACAAGACTGATTATTCCGTGTGATAAACGTGAAAGATAATCAGGTATGGCCAACAGCATCAACATAAATCCAGGACTTTGCATAAACTATCCTAAAAAACTACATTTCTTTGTTGTTATAAGACTTTCTACTAATTTCGAAATTTTTACCACTTTGGCAGCTTACCTTTAGTAACTTACTTTAGCTCTTTAGAGCATAATTGAAATCAGATTATGAGATTTGTAGTTTCAGAGTTCATGTGACTATAATTAATGCACAGAATTGCTAGGTACATATTTGCCCTTTAAAAACTATCATGCAAACTCTTCACAACAACGTCTAAAATAAATGTGAAATCATATTTTTTCACCTCAGACCACAACAAAGGCCTGCACTTTTATCCAACACAGACAGCATCATAGCAGGTTCAGCAAAAAAATTTGATTTACAGTCCCACACATTTATAAGTTGCTTAAACCATCAGAAAATTTAGTCCATATAAAGTAATCAAACTGTTGGGAATGCCAAACACCCAGGACTTCTAAGAGAGTTTAGAAAAACATTAAAAAAGGTAATTGCGATTAAGAGAATCCAACACGCAAAGCAAGGCATTATGCCCTCTAAAGAAAGGGCTAGTTGCCAGTGCTTCTGCCCTTACCACTCATTCAAACAACACCTAATGAGGCTTCCATTAGGTTAACAGAAAAGCACCAATAACTTCAGTAGTATTGAAGGGAAAACAGTGTCTTCCCTATGTTTTTCTTCCAGGCAGGAATAAGCTTAGAATGCTACCACATAACCATAGGAAAAGAAAGTCAATAAACATGTCCCTCAAGGTTAGTTATGTCTGTTTTGGAATCTCTTGATCCCTTCAGCATTTCTGCAAATTAATCAGTAAACTTGTAATGCAATTTGCAGTCTAATTTTTTTCAGCACTCCCAGTCACTTGAGCCTTGTAGTTCATAATTGCATTAAAAATGTAGAGTGAGAAAGCATTTATCAGAATTTGCTCCACTGAATCAATCTAAAAGAACATCACTTACTAGTTTAAAAACAATCCTTCCAGCAAGTCTGACAGAGTCTGGGGGAAAATTTGGCTCGATGCTCTTAAGACATTTGCATTCCTGCTTGTGGTCCAGCCAAGCTTCTTTCTATCAGGACATTTTAAAAAGGAAGAAAAAGAAAATTAGGTGCATTTTATTTTACATAACCTGTATCCTATTTTTTATATGTACACGCATATTTTATATACATGTAGTTATCTATAGTTTATGTATACACACAAACATGCTCAAAACAATATGCACTAATTTTCATTTGTTGTGACATGAAGCAGCAACAGTATGTAGCTGCTTACTTCACAAGATTGGAGAGAGCTAGAAAAGATGCTATCTAACATACACAAAACTCTAGGCACATGTTCACTCAGCAATCAAGACTGCAGAGGCCTTCAGAATCCATTCACTGCACTAAATACAGCTGCTCTAATGCAATGGTCAAGTTTTCAGTGCTGCAAAAACTGTCACCAAATATCCCTGAGCTGATAAGATATCAATGCCCACAGCTGGGAGGACTGGTAGCGATATAACAAAACAGAAGACAGAACCAAAAATATTTTAGTTACATATATTACCCAAACCTCAAATTTTTGCTTCACGGGCCACATTGATTAGAATAGCAGAGACAGACTAACACTTCCATAGCAGGGAAGAATCAGGATGACAAGATAAAGCAAACATTGAAATATCTCTTTTTTTTTTTTCCTCTACCAAGGAAGAGAAAGATCTTGTTGCACCAAGATTAGTGCAGAAGAGCAGCAAGAATGAGTCTTCAGCTAAAGAAATGTGTTGGAATAAAATTTCTGATCACTTTTTTTTCCCCTTTCTTCTGTCTCTACAAGTAGAAAATTCTGTTTACAATATACAAAAAGTCCAACATACTAGATATTTACACATTTTATTTGCATATTCACAGGTCATGTTCAAAGCCAGACAGCTGTTTCAAATAGTTTTAATGCAAATTAACAGAACAAGGCACAACAAAAATTTGCTACAATGAGAAGCACTCACAACCAAAGGGTTCTGAAGGTGACATTTTCTCGCAAATATGCAGTAAGAGAAAAAAAACATGAACCCAGAAGACCAGTTTCTGTTAGGTGAGTGCCACAGAGAAAATGATTGTCTGATGTTACGTACATGTTCAGCAATTAATGAAAAAAAAAAAAGAAAAAATGGCAGAGTTATGTGTAAGGGCACATCAGACCTGGAGATGCTGACGTGTGAGTTATAAAGATTCCAAACACAAGTGCACAATTTTTTCTAAGCTGCATTTAAGTGAGGGAATTGTTTCAGGTAACTAGGTTTCAGCACCAGTAGCATTTATTATATTTAATTCAGGATTTTTTCCCCTGTGGCTTACACATTATAAATAAATGGAACTTTTTATTTCTTTCAGATACATGAGAGATTTGTGATTTCATTTCTTTTACCCATAACTCTACAAGGCAAAAAAATGACACCAAGAAGGCATTAATCCAAATACAGTTAGTGTCACATGCTATCTGGGAAATAAAAGTTAAGTATTTAGTGCTGAATAAAATTATCCTTGTCTAGAAATAACAAAGTCATGCTTGTAAATGTCCAGACATCGTTCTGTGTAATAAAATTATATTGGCATTTTTATCCAACTTAAACTAAAAATGTTCCCAGGAGTAAGCCTTTACTGTCAAATTTTTTACTCTACATAAATGTTGCCCAGAATTTTAAACATGCTAGAGGTGACATCCAAATGATTAATAACTTACCCACCAATACAGCTGTAATGAGATTAAATATTCTGGACCACATAGCATCATATGCCATGTTTCTTTGAGAGCATTCCCACGTGATAAGAGTAGTTCAAACACACACCTTTTGTGAAATAGCACTTTGGCCAAAACTGATGGTAAAAAGGAATCCTTCTGATTCCTCTGCAGAAGGAGCTAGAATAGAATGGGGATTTTCAGTCATTTATTCTCAAACGGTCAGGGAGAGAGAGGAAAGCTCCAAATGTATTAAATATAATGAAAATCAACAACATTTCTTCTTATTATCCATACAACATGGATACAAACTACAGGACAATATGAAAACAGAGATCTGTGACCCTGGAGAGACCTACTTTTAAAGTCAGTCTCTAAAAATACTTATTGTTTGGACTTATGTTAGTATCACATTTCCTGGTGGAAGGGTTTTCTTAATTCTGTGTATCCTGGCTTTCAGTCAAGGTTTTTATATCCTATATCCAGCACGAGTATAAACACTGCAGTGCAGAGATGTGGCCACCTGGTATGACCCTTCTCCTCCATGCCAGGGAAGGTCTTCCAATTTCACAAAGATTCCTTTTTCCCCTGTTAGAAATGAACACTAATAGTAGGAGGCAAAGAAAGGCAAGTGAACAGTACACGGCAATACAAAACCCTCCTCCTCAAGGTTTCACTACACTTAGGAACTTGGAAAGAATATCTTTCTGTTTATCTCCTCCCAAAGCATTGTCTCTCCTTCAATCTCAATGTATCCCAAGTGCCAATCTTCAGGCTTCATCCAAGTGAAAATGTTGAGCACCCACATGGCTACAGAGATGGTGCAGCACAGAGCTCTTTACTGGTGGTAGCTTGAGAGTCTGCCTGCTGAACCAGCACCAGACCACTTCCAACACCTCCCTGCACAAGCCAGGATCACCACCTGCTGGCTCAGGTCATGCGCAAAGACCCCTCACAAATGCCTGCAAAGTCTTGCATATTTTCAGCTGAGTGATCTTGCCAATGCACATCCATTCTTTCACAGACATATGCTATTGCTGTCACCCTTTGGAGCCTGAATCTACAAAAGATCCTAAAGCAATGTTGATTAAACAAAGGTTTCCCTTGTCTTCTACGCAAGAGCACAAAAAATGAACACTTCCTGCAGATTAATGTGCTAATAAAAAGCTATTAAATACTAGAGCTGATTAACAAAAAAAAAAAAAAAAACAGGATATTTTCCCCATTGGAAGGTTTTGATCTGTTAAAAGCAAATAATCTATAATTTCCAAAGGACCGTTTGAATTTTCACAGAACGTCTTTTTTTAATTATGACATTTTACTTTTATAACATTATTTCAATAATATTTGATAATATCACATTCTGAATTCTGCCTGAAATTACTATTCCATATTTCAGGGATTATCATCTATATCATTGGTCCCCAATTTGTGGGATACACCATATAAACATTGTCGGGGGTGATCACAACAGTGATTATGAGGAGCAGCAGATGTGATAATCTTTCCTTTGGGGAGACACCCAGAAAATATAACATTGCTAGAAGGCAGGCAGTCCATGAAACTAGGCATCAACAAGTGGAAAAGGGGCTACAACAGGGAAATGCCAAATAGGGGCAAAAGCCAATGAGGTCTGAGTGAAAAAAAAAAAATTAAAAGCAAAAAATCTATATGTACTTGATCCTGAAAATCAGAATTCACTTGCAAAAGGTCAGCCCAAAGGATCTCTTGTGATATGTTCCAGTTTCACATTTCTAATATTTTTTAAATTAAAGTGGTAAAAGTGAAAACAGCTTGAACTGGCCTGAAAAAGAAAAATAATGGAAATTTTTTTTTTAACTTGGAACAACTCACTCATAATCTTTAATAGTGAGATTATGGAGATTAGTAAAAAAATGAGGATTCTGATATGCATAAAGGTGTTTTTCAGGAATACCAGCTCTGCATACATATTCCCTTAGAGGATAACTATTCTTCTCACTTCAAGTTCCAAAAAGAGAGACATTTCCAAATACTATTACTTCTCCTTAAGGTTAGCCTAAAGATAGCTTTTTGTACCACTTGACATTTTAAAACAAATGAAGATGTTTATAAGATATTTGCAGCTTTAAAAATGGCTCTTTTTGGTACACTCTGAAATATAAATCCCCTGTTGCATTTACGTTGAAGTTTCTTTCACAAAATCCACCTTTATTCTAGACCCAGTACACCTACTGAGATTAAACTTTTTGAAGTCATATTTTTATATTAATTCTGTTTTCATATAATGTATTGATTACAAAACTCCAGAAAAAGTACAGGTTTTAAGCCTAAGTGTTTTGAGTTGCAGTATCACACATTCAAAAATAATCAAATCATTCTACAACTAAGTGTGAACTGCAAATTCAACTGCATAATTTGCACTTCAATGTTATCTGTATTCATAAAACTAAAAAGTCCTGTTTTCCTAATATTCATTTTCTTAAAATGTGCAAAATGCAGTTTCATCAATACCCTGCTGTTTATTTGTTGACCAATTAGTTCAATTAGAAGTGCACATATTAATGAACTGCACTTAAGTTACAGAGGCTAAGTAGGGCACAAAGCATTTGGTTTAGCTTTCCTAACAGCTGCTATAAAACTAGAGCAGCACAATGGTTTAGCTGGCTTATTAGAACAAATATGAATCAGAGGACAATTCTCAAGAGCAGAGAGATCTGGTTGGTCTCAGATTTATCTGTACCACCTGTTTCAAGTCATCAATCTCAATAAATTCACTGCTTTGACTACAAAATAACTTCTTTTTTCCTGTTACTATCGCTACCGAATATCACAGGATATTACATATATTAATTAAATTATAATTTATTTACATAAACAGTTCAAGAAACTACATAATTGCAACTACACAGCATGTTAAGTGCAGATTACTTTAAGCATCAGTAGCCTGTCTCACTGAAATCCCTACCTACAACTATGGATGGCTTCATGCATGCGAACCCCAGAGCTGGAAGCACAAAACAAAGACCCTCAAGATGGCTTCAGGCTATCCCTTATGAATCCTTGAAGAATGTTCACACAGTTGTGCAGAAGCAAAAAGGAAGCTCCAATTCCTACCTCCATTGCCTCTATATCTAAGTTGAACAGGTTATTGCATTACACCTTGCAGATTTGCTTCTGCAGGTCAGTGCCAGCCGTCTCATTTCATATTAGAGACCTGCCAACAGAAGTTTTAACAATGACTATCTTAGAAGACATTTTAAACTTACCTTGCATATCCTCCAATCTTTTATAGTCTTTATGGCCATGTTTTCCTTATGATCTCCCATAATAAATCTACCTGTGGCATTATTATTGATGCTACAGTAAGCACCTAATGTACATTGCACACATTTGCCATATGATGAATCAAAATGATAGATCTTCCTCTTTTCCCTCTCCATATGTTTTAATCCCCAAAAGGAGGGATTTATGGGCTCTTGAGAACACTACAGATATTAAAGCAGAATTGTTTATAGAAGCATGTGATACATGACAAGATTGGCCCTGAGGAGAAACACTTGGGGGTGCTGATTGACAAGAAGCTCAACCCAGCAATGGGCACTCTCAGCCCAGAGAGCCAAACATCTCCTGGGCTGCATCCAAAGCAGGGCAAAGGATTCTGCCCTTCTGCTCCACTCTGGTGAGACCCCAGCTGGAGTCCTGCCTTCAGCTCTGGGGCCCTCAACACAAGAAGAAGATGGAGCAAGTCCAGAGGAGGGCCACAAGATGACTGGAGAGCTGGACCACCTCTCCTATGGAGACAGGCTGAGAGACCTTGCAGCAGCCTACCAGTACCTAAAGGGGGGCCTAGAAAAGAGCTGGAGAGGGACTGTTTACAAGGGCATGTAGTGGAAGGACAAGGGGGAATGCCTTCAAACTGAGAGTATACTTAGCTTAGACATTAGGAAGAACTTCTTTATTGTGGGGGTGGTGAGGCATTGGAACAGGTTGCCCAAAAAAGCTGTGGATGCTCCATTCCTGAAAGTGTTTGATGACAAGTTGAATGGCATTCTTTGAGCAATGCTTTGAGCAGTCTGATCTAGTGGAAGGTGTCTGCTCACAGAACTAGATGATCTCTAAGGTCCATACCAACACAAACCATTCTATGATGCTTTCATTCTATGATCTTTGGAATGTCAAAGACCTAATTTAAAAAGTTACGGAGTATTACTGGTAGTCTACTTTGACCAGTAGCTGCTTTTCTTCATTTTTCTCTATGTAGGAAAAGAAAAAAAATTACACACACATATCCCCCCCCCAAAAAAAACCAACCACTACCAACTCTCACCCTCCCACCAAAAATAAAAAAATAAAAAAAAAAAAATCAAAGTGCAAAACTATGACAAACTATTTAAAACTTCAAGTGCTTTATAAGGCAATCCTCTATATCAAGCCAAATATAAAAGCTGAGATTTTAGGCCTTTAAGAACTTTCCACCTTTGAGAAATATTTCATAGGGTAGAACCACAGGTTAAGTCAGGCTGCATGGATCTATGGAGATCCCTAGTTGCAAAGCAGGTTCAGCTCTGGGGTCAGACCCAGCTCAGAGCTTTATCCAGTAGAGTCTGCAAATCCTCAAACACAGAGATCACAGAAACACCCTGGCCAGCCTGTCCCACCTCTTGGCTGTCAAGAGCTTTTCCTTGTATCCCATGTGAACCTCTGGTCTTTCTACTTAAGCCTGTTGTCCCTTGTCCTCCTGCCAATGCACCACTTTTCTTCTTGAAAAACTCCTGAGATGCAGTTTTCCTTAACGCCTTCTCTTCTCAACAGATTCTTGACCCTTATTTCCTCTTAAAAAACTGGAATATAGAATTTACCATTATAAAAAGTACTCCTGAAATACTAATTGTTTTACTGCAAAATTGACTTAGAGCTTCCAGTCTACAGACAAGCTTAGGAATTATTCCTCCCCCTCTCACCAAGTTCAAACACCACACATTTCAACTTATTTTTGTCTTTTGTACTTATCAGAATCTCACATTTGTAGCTTTAAAAATACTCAAATAAAACAAGCCAGCATGTTTACCCATCCTGTCCAAAACTACAAATAAATTACAGTGTGGAGTTATGACAACATGCAAAACGTATGGAAACTGTGTAAAAAAAGTCTTCAAACACCTATTTTCCTAAACCCTTTATAGCTGTTATTTTTATCTTACCTGACAAGATCTACCACAGTACTTAGCAACCTTGCACTGAGAGCACCTGTGCAGATTTTCATTCCTGTTTAGAAAAAACATAAATACAAAGGGTTATAAATACAGATGGAGTTTTGTATTTATCCTTCTTATCTAACTAGCAATCTCCAAATATTACAAGTCACAAAAAATCTTAAAAACAAGAATAGTCTAAAATGCACTACAATGCAAGAAAAAATTGTACATAGTTATGTTCAAAGCTAGAGTCACAACCCTTTACTTGTGTCACTCAGCACCTCTGGGGCCATTTTGGATCAACAGGAAAATTATCAAATGTGCTTTTGTCATGTAGCTGTAACTCTGAGGAGTTTGATTTTGTAGATAACACCATAATTAGAGCAATGCAATACAGCTAGCTTATCTATTTACTACCTGAGCCTTGTCTTAAGCAAGCAAGCATCACTATCTGTCTTAAACAAGACCTTGTTTTGAACCTGTGGCTGTGACATCAAATTTTATCTTTATAACACAGTCCAAAGTTGACATACAAGCAGAAATTTCTATTCTAAGAAAACACTTCTGATCAGTGGACAATGAAAACAAAATAAAAATTCATGGGGGAAGTATAAAAATCCAACAAACACTAGAAAGAGAACTACCAGATCTAAACGTTACAATCTAAAGGTTAAAAGCACCTCCTGACTTGTAGTACTGTTTTCTGATACTGCCTTAATTTAGCTATATGACTGAAGAAAACATCATTGAAGTTCTGTATATTTTTAGACAGTAAGTAAGCATTTAATGTGAAAGCACACACAGAGCAAATCTTGTACCTCAAATATATAAGAAAGATATTTACTTCAGGTAAGTAGAAATAAGACAGATTTTAAGGCTTCCTCTCCCTTTCATTTTCCTGTAGAAGATACTGAACATGATGTGTTATTCTGGTAACACTGCAAAGCATTCACTTTCATTTCTTAACATGCAGGCTGCTTATGTGAGTTATGGTCATTCATTAGGCTGGGAAAACAGTATATTGTTGTTTTTGTTGTTAAAACCAAAGGCAGGCAATTTACATTACAGACAACAATTATCTGGGCTCTGTGGACAGCACAACCCTTACTACTTCCCCCCAGACCTCCTCCTGGCCACCCCTCTGATCTTAGTGAAGAACAGGTACCTCACTACGTGCCACTATTCCCTTTGTGAGCTGCACAGGGCTGAATATGGCTCACTTATACCCAATAAACTATCACCAGGAGTTATTCCTCAGTACCCCCTTCTCCATTCTACAAGGCAAGGAAAGAGGTCTCAGACATGCCACTGTCCCCTTCTAAAGATAATTTTATTAATGGTATCTTTATGTTGGTATAGTGTTTTACATTTAGCTGCCTCAAATTTTATTATATAGATTAATTCAGCTTTCCAATTTAATTGGTAAATAACTGTCTAAAACAACCCATTTCAAATGGAAGGGACAAGTTTAAATGATCAGAGGAAGGACTTTACTTCGCAAGATCCCTGGTGTCTGCACATCAGTCCCAGATGTGCTCTTTTCACTTGCACTTCCATCTGATGCGATGAAAAGATGTAATTTGCTGTTTCTGCTGTCACCAAAAGAAAACTCCTCTGCTATTGTCAGCCATCTAGAGACTGTATACAATAAAGTCAAATTCCCAGACCAACTGCTTTACAACGTGACCTTCTCTACTTACACCACTCAGTTGTTTCCAAATCTTCATTACTCTGGGTGACTTCAAAAACGTAGAACACTATTCAAAGGCCACACACAAACCAGACAGAACCAACATGCCCACAAACTTCAATCTAGAACTTCTGGATAAACAATGTAGCCCACTTATTTCAGCTATGATGCCAAAACTGAAGAGTACAGGCATAGCAGAAATACCATGGAGCATCCATCCTCTAGCAAAAACCAACTTCCCCTTTCCCTCAGGTCCCACAAGTGAGAACGGTATTTTGCTGATATATCAAAGTTTTACTATGTTTGAATTATTAAAAGTAAGAGCTGATGCATTATCTTAGGACTCTTATAAGCATTTGGGGAGTTTAGACAGCTGCATTGGTCAAATATAAAGAAGAGCATTATGAACAATTCATTAAAATCAAGTAAAAATATTTTCACTTGTACTGCATAAAAATCCCTATTTTGTCACATTATATTTTGTAGGTATTCATACTAACTACCAGGAGAAAAGTAATTTATAAACATTTCAGATATAAGTAGATGTTTTCCTACAGCATTCTTTACCTTCCTATCTGAAAAGCCAGCCCCTGAGAAAGAAAAAATAGCAACCGTTGGATTTCTATAAACAGAATCTAAAATCTTGTACATGTACAATAGGTTTTCGATTTTAAGGTGCAATGCCTGAGGATGATTCAGAGTTAGAAACAAGTGTGAAATCTTCATTTTGCCAGCTGGGGAAAGCTGCTTCATCTTCAAGGTTGAGCAATGACACAACCTTAACCACGTTCTGGTAGAGGAGGATATAGTCCACAATTTAGATTAGAAGCTCGGGCAAAAACACTTTGAAGGCAGACTTTGTTTGTTCTACATGTTATTCACCAAAACACAATAATGAGTTCAGAGTCTGAAAACAAAGCATGTGCAATTTTAGTCCCAAACACACTGAAGTACCACATAGTCCCAGCAGCAACAGGCAAGACGCAGATTTCCAAAGCAGAGTAATTAACATTTTGTGGAAGCTGAATTTAAATGAATCAATATCCACAACAATCAGAGAAGTCCTTCCTACAGTTTTCACATTCTTCCATGAGAAGACTAGATGCAATAACCTTAACACACTGCAAGGATACGTAGCCTTGGTATATTTCTTGGCAATTTTCCAAGAGATGCCAGGATTTACTGGAATCATTAGTGTCAAGTCACCAACACATATTCTATCTTTCTTTTGTAACACAATGAGCAGACATGCTGCCACAAAGCACCAAATTCCCTCAGCAAGCTCAGAAGCTTCAATACCTTACGTTAATATTTCCTTTGTATCCTTTGTCCCCAAGGGTGAACGATGCTGCAGTAACAAACACATAGACAAAAATCTAAGCACCACTCAAAGCTGGATTTTTTGTCAAACTGACACTTCAGTCAGAGTATTTGAATAAGGTGATTCCCTCCTGGTGCCATTTAATGAATGAATTATCCATTCATCTTTGAGATTTATTTGAATGACAAGTAGATGTAGAATGCCCGTCAGAGAGCTGAATAGTAAAGCTGCTAATGAAATCATAGCCTTCTCTTCCAATCCTTCTTTCCCCTCCTGGAGCAAAAAAAGATTCCTTTGTATTAATAACATCTCTGGATCGTGCTACATAGCATACTAAGTGCAAAACAGCATGATCTAAAGCACTAACTCTTAAATCCTTTACAGTCAGATTCATGTATTCATATATAGAGGATTTATGTATTTTAGGACATTTTAAGAAGTAAGACAGTTTTCCCTGGTATATTTCTGTCCTTCTCGACATTTTATTGATGTCATAGGCTTTATTAAAGGAATTTTAAAGTCACTGTCAGATACTCCCATGCATTTCTTATTACCTGTAAACTTCACCTAGAGATAGTATCAGGTCCCTTACAAGGTACCTACTGCATCTCACCTAATTTTACTAATTTCATGGATGAGAAAATGCACAAAATTTGATCTAATGGATCAAATTTTACTTTAATCTCTAAAAAGGTTTCTGCCGCAACAAAAAAGGAAATATGTAGCAATTAAAAATACATTATTAATTTTCCAACAGAGTGTAAACAAGATTTTGCAAATGACTACAACCCCTCACAAAACAATAAGCAAAAGTGAGCATCTTGGCTTGTACTAAAACAAACAGCCAAAACCAAAAACAACAACAAAATCCAAAACCCACATGTGTAAAGTAAGCAGGGGTTGTCAGCTGATCTCTAGCATAGTCAGGTTAAGAATCTTTCCTCTAAGGAATTTGGTTATTGCTAAATCTTGTCATCATCATGGTCTACAAACACTGTTCGTCTAATCAGCTCTTCCTATGTGTATTGAGAAGGCAGAAGAGCAACACCAAATGCAGAGGTGGCTAGAAGAATTTCCAGGAGATTGATATGGACAGGAAACAAAAGAAAACTTATGAGAAAGGGAAAAAACAATTAAGACAGCTCGACTGGAATTGTCCCAGTGGACACACCCTCCTCAGAATTTTTTTTTTCCTTTTTTTTTAAAAAAGATTAAAATCTAAATAAGAAGGTGAAGAGGTTAACAAGGGTTTGCCTGGACTATCAGGACCTATCAGAGCCACACCTGCACTCACATAACTTAAAAAATATGTGCACTTTTAAAAACATCACACAATACTTCTGCTTGCCAGGAAATGGCCTAATAAATTTCCAATACCACAACAAAGTCAACCAAATACAATTAGACTACTTAATTTATAATGGAAATGCATCTACACTTCTCTGCTGATTGCAGGCTCTTGACTTTTCAGCCCTACTCACAAGACAAGTGTCAGATATAACAGAACTGATTACCAGACTGTGATCAACATGCCTTTCTACATAGTTTATTCACACTTCTGCTTCTGCCACATCTTGCAGGAAAACAGGACTATCTCACACAAAACCCCTCCTGCATTTCTGTTGTTGATATTGTTTTTCAGTTAATAATCCTGCCCTGTATACATGGATGAAAAGAGCAGCTCTTTCCAATGCTTGTCAAGCTAAACTAATTTCATGAACAAATTCTTAGACCTTTGCAATTCAGTCAAGCCTGTCAAGTGCATAAAGTCTTCTTGGATTTTCTCAAGTATGTGCATTTCAGGCCTGTCACAAAGTGAAAGCAATCAATTCCTACAGTAAGCAAAGAAGTCATTCATCATTTTAACTAATATGCCTCTGTCTTCTAATAAAAAAAAATAAAGTTGTGAAGAGCAAACAGTCATCTTACATTTGGTAGATTTGAGAGCACAGGGGTTATGTTAAATGTAATTACAGCTTTCTCTCCACACCTATCTCCAAATAATGAGGTGTAGCAACAGAGTTGGTCCTCAGCTGCTACTCCACTGCTGACTCACGTGGGCACCAGGCACTGAGGGGAAGATGGCTCTGGGGACAAGGATGAACAGTGCTGAGGGCCAGGCAGCACAACCTGGGGCATAAGCATCTGTAACATCCCAAATCTAAGCCCTGGGCAAGCAACTCTGCAACCAGTGAGTTGTGCCCACAGCAGGGGTTCCCAGCCCCTCTGGTGCCCTGGGTGCTGACATGGCTCAGCCTGGCAGGCTCATGGCTCCCCCTCCACCAGGACCTGCTCTGCAGTCTCAGATGAGTTGGCAGAGGAGAAGACGCCCTCCACGAGCCCCATAGCCTCTGAAATAAGGCTGCCAGGCTTTTCTGCCCTAAGGTCATGCTGTACATTGTTCTCAGGTCCCACAATGGATCTGGGCAAACTTGAGTGCACCATGTAAGAAGCCTTTGAATTCCCAGCTCCTAAAAGTAGTGAAAAAATCTCCCATATTCTCCACTTGCACACTTCATTGTGTTAGGTATAAAAATTAATATTTTTTTAACCTAAGAGCAGCACTGGGAAATAGCATTCTGGGAGGTAGAATTAGAGTTAAAAGACAGCAACTACAGCTAACCATCAATAATCAGAGTCATTATTCAAGTGAGAACTAAGACCTTTTATACAAGGAAAACACATCTACTTTATTTCCAAATAAAATTGTCATCTACTTCATACCTGAACCTTCTACAGAAGTGGTATTCCATTGTCCAGGTAAAAGAGAACAAATGAACAACCAAAGCACCTAACCTGTTGATGAAAGGTTAGTTAAGACAATTTGCATTCTAAAGGACACTACTTACTAGCATAAACAAAAATTTGGCACTCAGGATGACTCCCCATAACTTAAATCTTGGTTTCTGAAGTCTTACTTGTAACCCTGAATGCCCACTTGCTATTAGTTTCTGTAATTCTTGTTATACCCAGACATCCACTTAACACCCTGAAACATTTCTGCATATATTCTACAAGGAAAAATCAGAATTCAAATGGATGAGGAGAAAGATGATATTTCTGCTTAGAATGGGTGTCAGTTCTGTTCAAACCTTACAAATATTTTTTTACATATGTACTGTCTGTATTTGGTTTTAAAATACACACTCCACAGATATATGGGTCATACAACTTTAGCTGACAAGAGCTTCTGGATCTTATTTTTGCTCTGGTTTTGTGTGTTAGGTATATCTCCCATCATTCTTTTCTGCATCTTACTTTTTGTTCTGAAGAAAACCTGGTCTGCAAACTGTGAAAAATATATTCTAAACAAAATCTGTAAGAGTCTACAGTAATTTCTTCATTGCAGTATAACCTTTCCTGATAATCTACATTGGAATTTTAGTTTTTTCTTCTTTTGGGGGTTGCAGGAGTCAAAGTTAAGGCTGGGGGGAAAAAAAGTGTTTATTTTTCAAACCTCTTTGCACTATTTTGAAAAAGAATGGTGAGATATTCCTTGCTGAAATTGAAAAGTTACCTAGAGCCACAAAGAGATGTCACTCCCATGGTTAAACTGAAAAAAAAACCCACATTGATTTCTTAAAAATAGAGACACTAGAAGTGTAGTACTTATTCTGATACAACCAAGAACAGAATTATACTCCTCTCCACTCAGTTGGTAAATGGTGAAACGCTTCAGATGTGCTGCTTTCCAATAAATTTAGAAGGAACTTATAAGAAGAAATACCAAAAAATATGATTCTCAAATTGGCATTAAATTTAATCTTACCTTTGAATTCTACTGCTCCATTCAACATTTACCTCTCATCCTAACCTACATGTGAAAATGCCAAAAAATATCTCTACTAAAAACCCAAATATTTCAGTAGTACAAGGCCCTTAAACTTGTTCAGGAGAAACATTCAACATATCCCAAAACCGTGAGATTTTTGTTCCAGAAGACAAGACTGGCTTTGGAATATAATCCCTTTTACATTTACATAAGTACACACACTTTATATGTACAAGCACACACCCTTGATCAATGTTCACGGTGAATAAAACAAACACCATCACAACTGAAATCAGTGGTTGTGTGAAAACACTGTAATTATTCCCCCAGCAAAACGCACAGTTGTCCTCCACTGAGAGCACTGAAACAGCATCAGAGCAGAAGGTGGCTCCAAGAGCATCAGGTAACTACTACAAAATGTCTGTGGCATCGCCTTGCCTGGCAAAGCTGATGTGACACAGCCGTCCTCAAATCAAGGCCATCTCCAGGGCTTCCCTGCAGTGGGCACGCTAACACGCCTCCAGCAATTTCAGGCTTAAACAGATTTTTTTCAGTCACACAGTACATTCATTCCACCTTGGGATTTCAATCAAAGAAGAAAGCCAAATACTGTGCAAGACTAAGATTATATTTCAAAACATGAAAAGGTCATATCTATAACATAGTAACCTGGAAAGAAGCTACATAGAATATTTTTAAATGCTCATTTCTGGAACATGTGGTTAAAATCCAATGAAGCTAAGTATAATAAAACATCCCATTTTTCACTTGTCCCTATAAAAATGATTAATTTGTTCATTAATCTTCTGTATATCTAAGTAGTTTTTTTCTTCAACCCATAGGTCATTGTCCCACCAAAACAAAGCTGTTACTCTGAAATATCATACTGATGTAAACATTTACATCCTGCTAGTATTACCTCCGGTATCATATGGATGTATAATTTTCAATTAAATACAAACCCCTCTGACCCTCTCAGAGAAGAATATCTTCATGAGCTTTCTTATTTTTTTAGCTCCTTTCCTTTCTTCACCACATTTATATTTTTAGCATAAACATTTTTTAGAGATCCTGCAATGCCTATTCACTTGCTTTTCTTTTTCCAAATGTGAACATCTATGCCCAAAAGATCTTTCATTCCCTATGGAACACATTTTGAAAGTGATGAAAGAAAAAAATAAAATATTTCAGGCAAAAATCTTGGATAGACATAGTAATACAGATAGGGTCATAATAAATTCCAGTGCTTTTTACCCTATAGATTTAGAATTGGGAAAGGATATACATCAAGTGAACTTTTCATTTTCAACTTGCTTAGCCCTTGTGGTCAGATCACATCCAAGTTAAGATTCAAATATAGGTGACTGGAACAGAATAGTCAGTTCTGCTTACTTATAAGCTGAAGAACCTGCAAAGATAGAAAACGGGAGTAAAATGCAGGAAAAACGTGCTCCTATCAAATAGTAGAAAGGGCAGAGAAACAGTTTGTTTCCAGCTCAGGTGCAATCTGATATTGTGAGGTTTCATAAGACATCTGAAGTGGTCTTGTCATAAACTCATAAAATCCCAATGAAGACTTTTGCATTAGAAGAACATGAAAATGTTCCTGACATCTGTAATTCTGCTTCCCACTCTGATCCAGCTCTCCAGTGCAGGACGGTTTTCTGCTCTACCTGTTTCTCTTGGGATGCACTTTAAATGCACATAAGTTTTCCTCAGACAAAAGCACTTCTCATATTGAGTCCATCCTCACCTCCTAGAAATGCAGACTATTCCTGAGAGTACCATTGTTTATCTCAAGAAGTATTCTACACAACTGTGAGACACTGGGGAGAACTGAAGAAAGATCACTTTTAGCAGATCTATAAACACTGTAATAAATTTACAAATAGCTGCCTAACCAGTTCTCTCTCAGTTTAGTTGGATGCATAGTCTTTTAAATTACCATTAACTGACACATTCCATCATAATTTTCCTTCAAATTGTCAGTATTTTATCCCTGTCATTTTATTATCTCCAGTTTTACAGGCATTTTGGTTTGCTTGTCACTGTTTATATTTTTTCTCTAATTTACTATTTCAACACCTTTCCCATTTCAGAATGTCTTTCTCCTTTTATAGGTTACAAAGGCATTGTCTTTTATCTCCAAGAAGTCTTATTGTTTCCCCACCAGGCTCAAATCCTTTTTCACTTTATACTCCTTCCAGCATTTTTCATATCATGAGTGGCACTTCCAAGCATCTATCTGAAAACATTTCACAAAGCTTCTTACTATCAAGTACTTAAATAAAATCTCTTATGTCACATCTCTCACTTATTTCTCCAACAGATTCTGGATGTCAATACAGAAGGGATGTCTCCCCTTCTGTGTCCCTTCTTTACATGTCACTGAAAGGTAGATTCCATAGGTCCCACACTAATGCTTCATTTTGGAAATGTTCACCATTAAGAATGAAGATATTTCATATTAGCATAGGTACAGCAATGCTACATAGAAATTACTCAGAAAATGCAGCATATATATATATATATATATATATATATATATATATATATATATTTACTATTGACTCCTGTAAGTTAGTTAAAACCAAATTGTTATTTTCACAGACCTGCATTGCACCGTTACTGATGGAAAGCAAGACTTTCAACCAGGACTATACATATAATAGCTAAAACTTAAAGCTAAGCTTTACAGCTAAAATGGCCTAAAGTCCATTTATAATGCCACATCACCTGGAAGAATTGTTAGTGTTAAAAACCATACTCACTAAACTTTTCACATCTCAAAGCATAAAGTCCTTAAAGACTCAATGGATCCTCGTCTAAAGGTTCTCAAAAGTCTTTGCAAGGGTCTCCTGTGCTTTAATTAACCTGTTTGTACTGCAACTCCTGCAGGCATCCCCAGACCCAGCTGAGCCACTGCAGGTTCAGTGCTTGCAGCAAAGCCCAGGCAGTGCCCAGGGCTGCCCAAAAGGCACCTGACAGAGCAGAGGCCACGCCCCACACACCTGGCAGGGCACTACCACCCAACAGTGGGGAGCAAATTAGGTAAGTGAGCTAATTAGCAATCCCAGCACAATGTGTGCAGGGGCGACACAAGTGGTTTTCAAGGCCTCTGCCAATTATGCCACTGTAACAGGCAGGGAAATACCAAGGCTGAAGTGTGTGGTGGTTATTTCTTCACTTCTTCTTCACTTCCTTCCCTGCTTCACTCTTGTCAATGCCCCTGCAGATGCAGAACAAGGTGCTGAACCCATTTTGTGCTCAATATTCTGAATTTAAGAGAGTTAGAGACATGATGAAACTGGCCAAGATGCTGAGACTACTGATCTAAGAAAGTCTCTCCAAGGCTGGAGCCTTCCCAGTCCAAAACAAACAGCCAAGGGAAATCATAAATCAGTTCCACATCATCTAATACATACTCTCTGTACTCTGGTGACATCCAATGGCTAAAAGCATAATAGATGTTTTTTCAGTTTCAAAGAGCAGTTATCCAAGTTTGCCTTTTCCTTTTTTTTTTTTTTCAATAGAGAAGCAAAAAAATAGTCAAAAGAAATGCCTCTAACTATAGTGACACCCATATATTTTGAGGAAAAAAAAGGAATTATAATTTAACAGCTGTGAGCCCTAACATTAATTTGCCTAAGTCTACTTCCCACCCATTCTACCGAAATTTTCAGTATGCAAAATCTACACATTCTTCAAAGTTTTAAAATTTGCCCATTTCCAGCAAAAAGATATTTTTAAAGAAACCAGCTCAGTTCCAAGAGCCCCATGTCATCACTAGCTTTAGTACAATTTTTCCTGACGAAGAATTGACAGTTTGACCAGGAAGGCACCAAACCCCAGGAGCAATCCTGAAAATTTCCATCTCACTCACTGATGTGCTTGAAGATATGCACATGCTCAGGCATGCCTGTAAATGGCAGCTCTCTCTCACAAACTGGTTCTGTAATTAGTATTGCGACATTTCTAACTACAGTCAATACCTTCACAAAAGAGACCTATACAAACTACAGAAATGTGAAAACAATTTAGTGTCTCCCAGAAACTATTTTACAGAGGAAGCACAGATAATACTTGCAAATAATTTTTCATAAATTCTTATGGAACTGTAGAAATGAAGATAAAACTTCAACTACTTTTGTTTCATCTTGAATTTTTAATAAAAATTCCCATGTATTTTTCAGTGAAAGCGTCTCCATTTCGAGCTCATTTTATCAGGCAATAGAATAATGATGTTGCATCAACATGAGAAACAAATAATTTTAAAAATCTGAAGCTATTATTTTAATATTTTGATTTAAAAAACCTATTTCTTAATTAAGGCATGGGAATTTCAACATACAGCATGCTTCCCCACACTTAGCTACCAGTTCTCATGTTTCTCTTACAATATTCCATAGCAAATGTTAAAAGGAGCTGCCAAGCCATAATATGTCAAAAGATAAGAGATTGCAGTTTACCTTCCTGCTGATTTGTCCCATTGACAATACATCAGTGCACACTTTTCTATTTCAAAAATTGCCACTGGTATTGAAGAAGCTTCAAATGGGCATAGACACAGCAAGAAGGTTTAAACTAATAACGAAAATCACAAATTTATATGGATTGGCCATGGATTTTGCACAATTACCTAGTTAAAATTGGGGTTTATGTTCCAGAAGGTACTACTTTTACATCATTATAAGTCTTCAGTTAAATTTCATTTTCTCCATGGCCAAGAAATATGAGCCTTTAATCATTACACCGTAGCTTTAGCAATGGGTCATGAGTGAAATCAGATTATTTGTTTCAGTTCAACAACCATGGAATGAGATTCTGCAGAGCACAGTACAGGAAAATGAGAAATATGTTATTCCTTATTTGCAAAGGAAGAAAGCGAAGGTTTATTGTGATAGGCAATTGCTGGGAGAGAGATGGAGATTTTGTTAATGCATGTCAGTGCTGATATGGCTTATAGGTATCAGTAAAAGTTAAATAACCAAAAGCAATGCTCTGCTTTGCAGAATAAAAGAAATGCTGGCAGTATATGTTGGAGAAAAATGAGCCTCTGGTAATTTCTAAAGTTAACCATGCCTCAAATCAATGAGCTGAAAAAGCCTGCAGGAAGAAATGATCCATTGCAACCATACTGTTTTATAAAAATTTGATTTTCATCAAGATTGCAAAATAAAAAGTTTTTAAGTGCATGCATATACATGAATATATTCTTATCCATACATATACTACCTCTACTGGCATTTTATTCCTGTTGTGACTTTTCATCTCATATCTGTTATGTCTTCCTGTATCTCCTGAAAATGTTAAACTCTAACTCATCACCTTTTCTGAACATCCACCACCACTCCTGCAGTAACACAGTGAAACTCAGAAGAGGTTCCGCACCTCCTTGGGCACCTGGCCCCTTCAACAGCTCTGTCAGTGCACACAAGTGACTTAGTGGCGTGGTTTGGAATGGGAAGAAAATTTAGGGAAGTGATGCAGAAGCTTTTGAAATCTGAAATCAGCGAACCAAAACCACTACACTTGTGCACATTGGAAAGGCTGGTAAGTATCAGAGGGATCTACATAAACCCTACATTCAGCTTACTTTACTGCTTGAATCCTAGTATCCAGTCAAACTTTACATCCAAATTGGTTACACTGTCATTATAAATGGAGGGAGAGCCAGATGTTCTCCTGTGCTTCATTCAAACACACTGCAGCATGTCAACAGCTTTATGTAGCTTATGTTGAGTCCTCACTGTTGTTACGTGACTGCAACAGGTACTTAAGGAAAAACTGATTTGAGTATTTCTTATGAAAGTATGAGTTGTACAAAGCAAAGTTGTACATGAGAGATGCAGAGAAAATGTTCCTCCACAAGTCAGGTGCAAGACCAAGTGACTTGCAGACTGAGAGACGAACACCCACCCTCTGTTGCTGTGGTTCCTTAGGCTGTGCAGGAAATACCTGCCCAAGAAGGTCACTTCTTAATGTCGGACCAGAAAAAGCAAAGTCCAATTGTCAGCATAATAGTAGGAGATGCAGGTGTAGTTTGGGGGTTAGGGATTTTTGGTTTGCTTCATTTTAATCAAGACACTGGCTGTTAATAACTGGGGGTATTTCTCAGCCAGCAAGTGGATTAATGTCTCTGAATAATTTCATACAGATTATTAAAACAGCTAAAAGAATGCAAATTACACCTACAGTTTTAGCCAAATATAAGAATTCCACATGAAATTACTTGATTTCTCCTTTTGGTGGAGTTCTCAAAACCTGAATATACCATCTGAAAAAGATCACTTTTGTTCACGAAAAAGTAGCAAAAGGAACACAGTTCAGAGAAACACAAAAACAAATCCCACTACTAAATATTTGTCTGACAAATACCAGCACTTACACATTTTTAAGTGCTGCATTTATATGCAGTACTCTGCTAATACAAAACAAAAATGATAAAAACATTCCAATAAAGGAAGGATAAAACTAAAGACAAAAAGGTAAGGAATACCTTTAACCCAGTACAATGCAGTTCCTGTTACCATGACAAAATTCACCTTTGAGGCCAATGAGATTTCTTCACAGCTCCAAACCATGGAACAAAATTGCATTCAGTCAAGGAAACCACTCAGATTTCAAGTCCAAAATCTAACCCATAGATGATCCACACAGATTTGGGTTATTTAATTTAAAAGTAAACTGTATTTTGAAAAGGGCATGTAGTGTATATCCTCCTGGTATGATGGCTTTCACATTGAACAGGTTATGTTTAAAGAATATATGTTTGTTCAAGGCAGTCAATTACAGAAACTTCAAATTGTAATTAAGCTGTGTTCTTACTTTAAAATAATTCTTGTTTTCTTCCTTAAAGCAGACTGAATTTTCAGTCTGCTGTTATATAGGTATTTCTGATGTCCTGGAACACCTTTACTCAGCAGGGCTGAGTTGTGGCATCCCCTCTGCTGTGCACCAGTGTTTTTGAAGTCAGGCTAATTGCATGTTGGTTACATGTAATTAATAAAATGTGTTCAGTAACACATCAGTACTGTGCTTCACATCAGTAACCCCTGAATTTTGTAGAATTTCTTTGCAACAGAAATATTCACAAAAATGAAAAGCTTCCCTTTATGCTATTATATATAAACATATATATATGCCAGGTGTCTCCCAACTTTAAATTGGGAGCATATTATGGAAGACATTAGCACAGAATAATTTCTTGAATCGGGGCCACGTTTTTGTACTTCATACAATGCTACTTTTTCTCCTAATTTAATGAAAAGATCCCAGCATGATACTAGGTCATTGCACTGTTGAAGATGAGCCCTTCTTCAAGAGAGAAAAAAAAATCCCTAAGGCTTTGACCACTGCCTTCATTTAAAAATAAAAAAAGGAAAAAAATTCCACAAATTCAGGTTTTTGCCAAAAAAAAGGCAAAAAACAAACATGATGAGGCAAGAACTAGTGGAACTGATGGATGAATCACACACACAGCCATCTTATACCATTCTTCTATATTCCTCATCCTAAACTACGAGTAAGGTGCGCAGCAGCAGTGCCTCAACCAACAAGAGACAGCAGAAATTCCTTAACCTACCTGACTGGAAAGGGGAACTACCAGCTTCATATTCATAATGACTTTTAAGAAACTTGTGTGGAAATCTGGATTAGAGCAAATTTGGTATTAATTGTTACTGTAAAACTCATGAACCTTGAAAATGTCTGTGAACATTTTAAGCTAAGACGTGAAGTGAGTTTCCAGGAATAACTTGTGCTGGCTATGTCCAAGACAGAATTACAAACAGATGTTCTAGGTCTGCCTGGAAAACTAAGGGATTTGGGAATAAAAGTCTTCTGAACAATTAATGATATTGCCAAAATAAATAAATATGCGGTCATCTGCTCTATATACATATAAACTAAATACATATAAGCACATAACCCCAAACCAAAGTATAAATCTTATGAAAATATCAGACAGATTAACAAACTAGGCAGTGCCAAAACAGTTGTTTTAGAACACCAGAAGATCATTGTACAACTCTCTTTTAGAGAGAAATTATTATATACTTAGTAGCGCAACTGCATCCAAAAAAAACATTTTGAAAAAAAAAAGTCACTGAGATCTGGACTCTGTTAGCTAAGGATAAAAATAGACTATCAATTTATTAACACTTGTACATGGCCTTAGAAGGTGCTTTTATTTTCACAGGAACATTGACTTTGAAAAGAAAATTGGAATTTTTTTTAAGTGCAGACATTTTAGAATGCTGGCAAGAAAAATTAAATCCTAAATTAAGTACATCATTATATTTC
Source organism: Anomalospiza imberbis (assembly GCF_031753505.1). Lineage (NCBI taxonomy): Eukaryota > Metazoa > Chordata > Aves > Passeriformes > Viduidae > Anomalospiza > Anomalospiza imberbis. The sequence goes on along the minus strand of NC_089683.1, from coordinate 81,051,431 downwards.
ATTTCTGTAGTATTAAAATAACATATTCTAGGATACCCTAAATTAATTGCAAACAGAGAAACTGGCAGACTAAATCATCCTACCATCCTATAATCCCTATAATGTTTAACCAGAATTCTTATAAAAACATAAACCAAAAATCAGCTTATGACCATTTTTGTAGTGAATTCATGTCATGCATTTTGAAAAAGGAATTACTTGTACTAGGATCTCTCCTACTCCTAAAATTTTCTCATTCTGTGTAATTACCAAAAAACACAAAAACTCTCCTGGTTATGACTTAAAAAAACGAAATAATTTCCCAAATACTTATTGGATTTAAACTGTTCAAGCACATTTTCTAAGATAAGAAAAATTCTGTTTATGAAAGCATACTTAGCATTTATACATCAAAAAAAAATTTACACATTAGCATTTTCTAGTGGGAAATGTGTTTGCTGGATGAGTGGAGAGCTGCAGATAAAAATACTGGATAAAGGCAATTAGGTAGACGAAAGGAGGAAGGCTACCTATTCTGGGAATGAGAACTGGTGTTTTCTCCAGTGCTGATTTCCAAGTCCAAAAGCTCTGACCTTCACAGCAGAACACCATGACCTTGCTCAGCAATGGACTTCTACTGTACCACTGAAGTCTTTGACAAAGTTTTACCAACTACACTACTGCTGGATAAATGCAGTAGTAGGAAAAACAAGTCACTCAACTGAATCAAACAAAAAAATAAACCACAAAAAAAAAAAAAAAAACCTGAGGATAAAAAAGCCCCACACAGAAACTACCACCAAAAAAATCAAAAGAAGAAGCAGAAGAAAAAGATTCCTTTATATACTGACACATTTAAGAATGGTACTGTTGGGGACAAATTGATTAAAATATAGTAACTAAAAGTAAAACCAAACCTAATTATAAAAAAATTTAAATATACATATTTAATACAAATATACATACTAAAAAATTAAAATATACATATTTAATAAAAATAATTCAGTATCTATAAATGGCAGAAATTACATAATTTTTTTGCAATTCCTGTAACAAGAAAGCTTACTATATTTAGTATAAAAACGTAAAATGCTTGCAATTACCTATTCATTCAATAACTACACAAATACTATTAAAAAAATAAAGTAGTTCTTTGTCTGGTAAAACAATTTAGCAAATCCATCTGAAAGAGGATGAGACATTCATGAGTTTGTGACAGAGATTCCTCCATTCATCATACCAAAAAAGGAAAGGAAGGGTTTTACAGGTTAATAGATTGGGAATACCCATAATTGACTTTGATATTCCACTACACACACCACCTTCCAATGATCCCTCACCTGTTAGAAAATTTGTATGAATCAATGCTTTTTCCATGCTCAAAATACAAAACTATGAAGACAGACTATAATTATACAAATCTTTACTACAATACATAATTTTAAGGCATAATCTATTTACAGTAATAAGAAGAGGATAAATATAGATGCTCAAGTGTCAGTGATGGCTTAAATACAAGATGCAACCTGAAAACCTACATTCTCACATCGAAGGTTATCTTTTCTCATACAATATTTGCAATTACAAAAGACAGCTTTCTCCAGATCCTCCTCTGTCCATCACTTCGTGGGGGCTGAGGGGGAATTCTTTATTTTTTCCCCTGTGGCTGATCACTTGCAGGCTCAACTGAACTCTAAATGAACAGGTATCAACGAATTTCACTTCATTGTTTTGAGTTCTATGCAATTGATTATTTTCCACAATGCAGGAAGAGGCAATGGGTCAGTCATATATTCTTGAAAACTTTTAAGTATTGTGGCATCAGTTTCAATTCTGGACTTGCATTACATGAGTAATTTAACTTTTATTTTGTTTGGAAAGCAACAAAACAGAGAAGAATGAAATAGGAAACAAGATAAAAGCATCAAGCAAGTGCAAGGAATAAGGAGGCAGACAAGAAAACCATGCAACTTTAAGAGACCCAAGTTCAAAAGCGCCCAGGGCAGCAATTTAGAGGAAGAGCCACAGATGCTGATCACCCACCCTGGCAGCAGACCAGCATTTGCAGAAGCAGGCAATGTGGCCAGACTCAGAGCAACACCACCTTCAGCCCTCTGCCTTTCCACCACTGTTTAGTGAGCAAATACCACAAGAAATGCACACAACTGCACAGGCGGACACACGCACCCTGTTTGCCAAGGACATGCTGCTTCTCCCTCTTCCACAGGGGCAATTTGGAGCACTCCAGATTTCTCTTGCAACCACTGATGCCACAAAATCCTCTTATGTGCTGGAGGCTTCAGTGAGCTCAAACACCAACAGAACAGTATCACTAAGCCCTGTCAGTGGCACTACACATTAGGCAGTGTAATGCCTAATGTCAGTGTGCCAATGTCAGTGGCATTACACATTAGGCAGCTTGACTAAATTGAGTGTTACACAGGGAACTGCTTTAAAGAAAGACAAATGTAGCTAACCTGTGAAGGTTTGATACTTAATGGAAGATGAACTCTAGAATAAACACAAGTCAGAACAGGGAGGCAGACTCCCAGATAGGCTTTTTAGGCATTTCATCTCAGCTCCATTTGTATGTTACCCCATGATGTACTTCAATAAAATTTGGCAAGAAAATCTTTCAGCAAAATAACAGTTGAGCAGTGTTTGCATGCCCCACAGGAGTCACACAAAGACTGATGCTCTCACTAATGTATAAAAATGACTGCCTGAAGATTGCACAGATGCTCCACTGTGCATCTGCACAGAGTATGTGGTCATTTTGAAAAGCCTTTTCCCAATCTGTTACGGAATACCTGTTTCTAGCTTCCTGACTTGGGGAATAAGCTTCACCATCAAATGGCTTAACGATAATTGCCTCATGTTCAATCTGTTATGAATATAATGCATGATACTCCTGCCTCACTTTGAGGAACAGTCGCACATAAAGCAGAACTCACAGTAGCATTTAGGTAGATGATAAACATGGCAATTTCATACACTCAGGAGTCTGCACTTTAGTTCCTCTACACAAGTCATGAAGCTTTTAAAAACTGATAAATTTTCCCCTCCAGCATAACTCCAACCATACTGCCTGTGAGCACTAATTACAGACTAATCAATGGTAGCTCATACTCCTTCCTAAATGGTTTATAAAGAATGAATAATAAAATTCTATTGCAAATGGAAACAGATTACCTTATTATCATAGATTCTCGGTCTGCATTCAACCATTTGCTATCAATGATAACAAGAATTAATCCACAGTAAAATTTCTTTGCTCTCTCTCATCAAGCAGGAGAGAAAACTAGGTATTTACAGCTTATGCATGGAGGGTTGAATGCAAGAGTTCTCAAAGACAATCCTAATCTAGCAGCAAGATGATTACTAATAAAAAAAAAGACAATGAATTTAAGATCACAAGGACAAAGAATTGTTGCACATAATACTGCTATTTCCACATTATTCCATTTGCATCCAGTGATTTACAATGACTCAGGAACAAAAAATGTCGCCTACAACAAAGAAAGATGCAATAATAGAGAAGAATTAATTTCACACGCTGTTATACTACACCTTCTCTAATTTTTCAGATACTCTGCCACTCTTACCTTAAAATTTGGAGAAAAAAAAAATCATGTCTTCAAAAAACCCTGGCATATTGTGGTGGTTTCACTTCGACTTTTTTTTAAGTACCATTTTCTTCATATGTATATGTAGATTTGGATTGCACAGAAGCTGATGATCAGTCAACAGCTGCAGGTAAGAAAGCCCATACTTCTATCAGAAGAAAAAATGTTGATAACTTGACTATTTTGTAGAAGACAGGAATGATTTGCAATTAAACTAAGTTTCGAATGCATCTAAATTAAGAACTCAGCTGCTGTGTAAGAACTGTATCAAAATAATTACATTCTGACTCCAAAAAGAAGGAAAATTATTATTTGAACATATATCCAGATGTGGATCTGAGTAAAGTTACTTTGTTTCACTGAATACTTTTAATATTCAATATTGTAACATATGTGCATACTGAAATCTCTAAAATATTTACTGTCTAACCACACTTGGCCAAAAATACTTTATATATGTAAAAGCTACAAATCAGTTCAAAAGCCAATCTGTTAAAGTTTGCATTTAAAATGGTGCACAACTTCTATTTTTCCTGCCTGTTTCCCTATCTGGACATGAGACAGACAATCAAACACTGAATGAGATGACACATTATTATACCACTTGTAAATTTGCTTTGTACAGAACAAAATCTTTGTGTTATACGCTATTTTTGCCACAGAGATTATTACCACAGTAATGTACTCACCACAAAAGTAGTACAATTAGTAAACATTAATTGCAGGCATAAATAGCTAAGGCAAATGCCTCCAATATAAACTGCCAATTATTTTTAACCATTACAAAAATACAAGAGATATTACTTTAAGGGTATGCCTGTTAATTATAAGCCGAATTTCTTTTTTTCTCTATTTACGAAAAATGAGTCAGTCATAAGGTAATTTTTGTTCAAAACCAAACATACACACAGACACCAGTATGTGCAGTAAGTTTATTCATTCTCCTTTTTCTAGGGGCCTTGTGGCACCAGCCCAACTAACCAATTAAAACAAAGATTTAAAATGGGGCTTGGCAAACCCATAATTTTTGGGTTTTATAAAGCAGTGATAGTATCAAGAACAAACGCATTGAGTATGAGTTAAACCCAAGAAGGCAAAAGTAAAATCTCTGATAATTGATACCAAAGCACCACTTTGGGAGAATTACCTGTGAACTTAAAATCACCTTGAAGCTTATAAATGTCTTGTAAGATTGTTTGTACTATCAAACCTATCTAATAAGGGCAAAGTGCATGGTGAGCACTGTCAAACTAATTGTTCAATCAAGAATCAGTAAGTAAAAGGCATTAGCTCTGTTATGCTCCATTGCATACAGTTACATCTTTGATAACTGCCCTGTGGGAGTTTATGGATCTTACATGACCCCTGTCGAAACTCAATTGACTTCTTCCCTGCAAATTCTATTAGAATTGGTCCCTGCATCACTGCCCACAATAATCAAGAGCAGAGAGACTGATTTATGTATAAGGATTTTGTTTCAGTCAGTAGAATATAAACTAGATGAGGGTACAAGATAGCTGTTTAAAAAAATAGTCAATTGCATCCCATTTTGTATGACAAATTAAAAAAAAAATATTTTAAATCTTTAGTTTAAAAACTGGAAAAGCTTCAGGAACAAAGGGGAGGAGAAATGAAAACGAGTTTTGTCTAAATATTGATCTTCCAAAAAGTACCATAATTCACAAAAAAAATATCATAACTAACACAGCATGTAAATGTAACTGCTCCAAAATTTACTTACTGCAAGAAGCATTATTTTTACAGATTTTAAAAGTTCCTAGTAGGAGCAAAACCTAATAATTTATGGGAAATCTTATGCTATTTATTAGCAAGTTTAAATATCTGAGTAAACCCTTTTTCATAGACTTGGAAACCTCAAACAAAGGGCCCATAATCCTTCATCTTCCTAAAGTTATTGACTTTCCTCTACTATAAATATTTAGCACTGCTAAACTCCTCATCTCAGCTTATATTTTTAATACATTAAAACTGACCAACAATCTAAAATCTCCATAACATGGAACACTGGTACAACAAAGGCACTAACAGAATTTCACATATTTCTTTTTCATTATTTTCATTTTACTCCTGAATTTCTACAGTTTAAATCATCCCATAAAGAAGGATCCAAGTAACTTTATGTATAGAAGCTGCTCTCATCATTATGAAATTCTAATGAAATCTTCTGAAAATAATTATCAAATGATGAGAACTACATACTTACAGAAGAAAAGCAGATAAATTTAATTAGCCAAATATCATACTCTAATACACAGGACAATGAAAGCAAGAAACATATCAGCTATCAGTTTCATGAAAATCAGAGAATGAACATAACCATACTAAAATTTCAGGAGGTTATGATGAAGGTTAGAGAAGTTAGGAAGGGACCATTCTCAGGAATGTTTACACCTACAGAAAACAGAAGAGCAATATAACACAAAATGCAAGAAATAAGCAGACTACATCCCAACCAAAAACATTTAACCACTGCTAGTTTAAATGCACTTTGGAAGCAATTTGAAGCCATGTAAAGATAGATTTCAAAGAGTACTTTAAACATTTGAACTAGATACCAACATAGAAGCTCTGGAAGAGTTAAGTAGCCCATGTAGAAAGTGGAGGGAAGGATTTGAACAGTCCCAACCACAGGAATTATGTACCTACAATGCAGAGATTAGAAAACCTGCAAATACAGCAGAACTGATACTCAGAACAGAGCCTTGCATAGGCCGACTTCACTATCCTAACAGAATAACCCCTCTGCTGGTTTGTTTTAAATGGATAAATCCTTCCATTAAATATATCAGCTACATCATAATTTTAACCAGGGAACAACCAATATCTCCCTGAGAGTACAGGAAAATCCACACAGCTCATTAACCATGTAACTATATTTACTGCCATAACCCTGACCACTAAAAGTCAAGAGGCATCTCTCAATCAGGCTTGTTTCCCTGTAGCTTCACTAATCCAGAACACGTCTGTCTAAATCAAATTGATCTAAAATTTGAACTAAAGACAGGAAAAAGTTAAATTTCAATAAATACATACTGGTCGTCAGAAAGCCACATATTTACAGCAAGCTTTTTTTAAGAACAAATCTTACAGTTTTGTAGCCAAACTGTGCAGTACCTATGTGACCATAAGCCTACCCCTCCAAAGAATACAACATTTCCTCTTTCTCCAGTGACAGGTGTTTAAAAGCCAAAAAAATATCTTGGACGTGACCAGATCAGCTGGTAATCACTCTTCAGGTACATACATAGAAAGTGCTCTTCTTGAAATACTTTTCTGCACAACAAACTCCTCTACCCTTGCTCTCTCTCATTAAAAGTGATCCCACCCCTCCATCCCAGCAAACTGCAGCACACACGGTCTGTTTCACCATTGACTGGCATGCTCTGCCAACCCACTCAAAATAAAGCACACACATCCCTCCAGGCAAACTTCTCCACTTAATGCTCCATCTCAGCTACTTCAAATTTTGTATCTAACAGCTCTGCAAAACCCTGAGCAGAGGGGCTTAAGCCCACCCTAAGCCTGACAGATTCCGCCTTAACATGTCACTGTATGTCCTTCTATAAACTTAATTAACAAAACAAGCCATATTTTAACAACAAAAATACCTAGGGAAAAAAGTATGAAAGCCCTAAGTAAGGAAGTATTTATTAAAGCCCCCACACTGACATGAATTTCAATTCATGTAAGGTACAGTTACTGAGACCAATTGGGAGCAAGACCAAAATAGTAACAGTAGAAAAGAAACTTGCATACTTGCAGATCTTCAAATTCTTTTAAGTATCATGAATAGACCATTCTTAAAAAGATACCTGCAACAGATATCTGCCATAAATTAAAAACAAACAAAAAGTACAACTTCTAATTTTAAATTTGCTTCATAGAGAATATTTCTTAATTGCACGTATAAAATATATTTCTAAGAAGCCTCTGTCACACAAAGCATTTAATATCTATGCAAAACCTACTACTTTCATCAAAAGAAAAGAAAATAAAATACACCTCCTAAAAATATACTAAAGCCATATGACAAAAACCACACATTGTTTGCACATGACAAACATTACAATCTTTAAAAGAATATATAAATACTTTAGACTGACTGTGAATCTTAGAATTTTATCCATTTATTTGAAAGAGCTAACACAATGATGGCAGCAGTTGTGGGATGCCTAGAAAGTCTGTCAAAATTTCTCATTTATGGTCACTATTGCACTTTCCACACTCTAAAGACTGATTACAAGTTTAAATTTGCCTTTTAACGAAAAAAAAATCCTGCTTCAGTGGAAGAATGACCACATCAAAGTCAATCATTATGTTCTCACAAAGACCGTTTTCTTAATGAAAGGAATATATAAGAATACTTAATCTCAATAAATTTATTGCCCAAGACTAAACATATTACCCAGGATTAATGTACTTAACTTGAAACAGAATCTTTTTTTTTTCCTACTATTATAAGTACACTCTTGAAGATATCTTCATTTCGTAATTGCAGATGACTTTTCACAAACAGTCTCAAGTCTGTTTTTTTTAACGCAGTACTGTATTTGAAATATCAGTTGCACAACAAAATAAATTCTAATATCTGGAAACAAAATTTTCTCTGACAAACTGAAGCTGCCCTTTCTAAACCAGGAAACACTTGTGGAACTCCAAACCTTGCCAGCCACCATGCAGTGTTGTAAGGGCCACCAATACCCAACCTGGTGATTAGCACCATAGAGGCTGCATCACTGTGTGAACACCTGACAAATAACTGGGCACCCGAGGGATGAAAACCCCATAACTGAACAAGTAGAAGCAAACTTCCTAACACCAACAAAAGACTAATTAGGGCATTAAAAGAAATGTTATTCTTAGCATAGTACACAATTTCAGTCAGTCTACACTAGTTGAAATCTGAGTTTTATTCTACCAAAACTACTACAACTTTTTTGTCTTTTGGAACCAAACCAATCCAGTTTTCAGGCTCAAGATCCATACCTTAGGTATAAAGCTAAAGTTTATTTCTACCAGTTTTTTTCATTAGTTTCCAAAACATTCTGAATTTTGAACAAATATGAAAATGCACCAATATATTTGTATGCATTTAAAAGTTACTGGTTTTGCTCAAAATTATATAACAAATACCTAACTCAACAAAGGTAACAGAGTTTGAAACTCAACCCTTACTTTTTATTGTTTCTCACATAAACCACATACCACAGAGTAATTGGAAACCATAGTCCAGATACTTCTCACTACTTTGTACCTTGCAGAGCACCCAAAAGCCGGGTTAAGTGTCATACTGCTGGCACCCAGTGAACAGCACAGCCTCATTGCTGACCTCTTATTAAAAAAATACCCTGCTGGTTTCCCCTGAGGAAACCCTTATTCATTCATAACAGGTACACTAGAAACAAGGAGTTCACTGCTCACAGGGTTTTGAAGAAATCAATATTGTCTATTCTAATGGGACCACTCTGATTGTTCAGATCAGCAGACACACTGCATGTGATGGACTATGAAAACAGATGACTTGCAGCTATAAACACATCTTGGAGAGCTCCCTATAAACTTTGAATAAATTTGCATTTATTGTCATCGATTTGGATTGGTCTGTAGGAGAGGACAACTATAGCATCAGCTTAGATAATAATTCTAGTATCTAAAATAAGACACGTATGAACTACCACAAAAATTCATGTAAAAAATTACCATTAAAATTCATAACTGAATCTTAGGAAAATGGGATCCATGCAACATCAGAAACAGCTCAGGAAGTTGTAAAATAAACACGATTTAACAAACGGACCCAGGACAATTTGCATATGATGAAGCCCAGATCCAACATCTAAAGGAAGTAAACACCAATGTTCATATACTAATTAAGTAGAAACAAAGCATGGTTTGCTCTGTTTCTTTTTTAGTATTACCAAGACAAAATTTCTGGATAAAAGGGGAAAGCTTGAGGCTTTTAATCAAATTGCACCTGATGGGAATGGGCAATAGAATGAGCGAGCCATCAATCTTACCCTACGCTTGGGCCACCAGTTACTGCCAGGCTTCAAAGCCCTAGCCATGATGCATATATCCAGTTTTTTTAGCTCCACTTCGTTCCAACAAAACAGGGTTTCTTAGACCTCCCTGCAACCGTGTCCTTTGTGTCATTCCTGCAACAATCTAGTGCAATGTGTTTTTTCCCAGTGTTACTGTTGAAGGCCAGCTGAAATTTCCTATTATTTCTGGATACTCCAGCCGGGCTGCAGAGGGGAAGGGTTGGTATGCAGAGTCTACTTCTACTTCATCAACCGCTCTAATTCACAAACATTTCTGGATGCAATTACAGGCAACTGGAAATCGGTGCAGTGAGCCAAGACAGATGCAACGTTCACACTGCTCTGAAAGACAAGCAGCAGAATAAGATTTCTCCTGGCAATCCTGAAATAACACAGTATAGTGGAATGGCACATGGCTGAAGGGTACACTGCAGTCCTGCTACTTCAAATAAAGATATTAGTGGGGTAGGGAGAGAGATTTGTGCATCTTTAAGGCACATCTTTAAAGGACACAGGAAACAGAAGGATGCTTAATACAGCAGGAAGTATGTAACATATTCTGCATTTTTGGTTCTATTTTGTGTTAAGTTTTGGGTTTTTTTTAAAATAGCATGTAAACTGGGGTGCCACTAGGCATCATGTAAGAGGGTACATTATGACAGCTCCAGATGAGGTAATATCCCATTGCTTACTAAAATTGGTCCATTCTCTCAATAATCAAAAACCAAGTTCAACTATCCTCTGCAGAGGCAACAGCAGCAACACCCATCATGTGTTTCCCCTCAGCTTTCAGTTCTTGAGCTTACTCTTCTGTGGACTCCTGCAGACCACAGACCTTTCCTTAAAATGCCAGGCACATTCTCTTTAAAAAATATATTTCATTTTGCTCACAAACGCAATTGCTCTTGCATTATTTTAACCTAGGTTCCCCTACACTTCCAGAATGTAACCAATTACAGCTGAAAAACACTCCCACCCTTATAATTTACTAGTTAGCAACAGATATCCTTCACCAGAATTGTTACCTTTTTTTAATTATTTGTTTTTTCACAGAGTAGGATGCTACTTGTTACCACAGAACAACTGAAGAATATATGATATTATTTCATGATGCAAACTAGTCTAAGGAAAATAGTTCTAAATTGCAAAGTTAAAGCTAAATAAAAGTTCTGTCCTTCTTTATGGCATACTAACTTTTTTTCTGGTATATGATAACAATGAAGAAAATATCTTTTAACTAGAACTGGCACTGAATTGACTCTGGCAGAAGGTAAGACAAAACTCCTGCAACATTCAACTCCCTTAAAATCCATATATGTATAACAGATATGTGAGCAGAAAGAAAAACAGCTGGCAAAGTCTTTTTGTATCAAATCAATCTTTCCTCACACAAGTGTGTCACATGATCATATAACTGTTCCATTCTACTCTGTATGCTTTAAATTAATTCTGAGCCACCAAAACCATTTCACAGAAAATTCTATAATCACCAGAGTGATCACATAGAGACAAATGATGGGAAACATACTCAGTTATTCACAACAACCACAGCTGATATATAGAGATTTTGTACACATCCTGTTACAACTGAATATGCAAGACTATAATACCTTTTAATTTTTACCAAATAAAATCCACAATTGTTACTTATTTCATATAGCAACAGAATATGTAAATTTTATATCCTATATTCCAAAGCAGGAGGGGTTTTAAGTATAATCTGCACAGCTTTTTCAGAGCCTAACTCATCCTTCATAATTCCACTTTTTTGTAGTCATTTTGTTTCTCATTAGCAAATTCATTTCTTTGCCGGCAGAGTATTAAATAAATACATCAAGCACCAATAGTCAGACCAAAGATATAATTATTTCTCAGATAGGTACAGAGCTTTAAATTATAGTATCTACAGTAGTTTTAAACATTTCAGCATAAGAGCTTCCCAGTTTAAGACCCCAATAACTGAGCATCTTCTAGTCACAGAGTGACTCATAGTCATTGCTCACATTCTGCTAAATGATTCCCAATAAAACAGATCTATCATTGGAAGATAATTTTTCATTTCAGCGTTGACCATGCTTCCTAATTCACCAAAAAGATCACCATGAGCACTGAGGGTACATTTGCATCTAGGGGAGAACCTGCAGATTAAAGCCAGTGTGTCTGAACACAAGGAACTGACCCCGACTTATAGGATCAGTGTGACTGGAACCCTCCTCATCTTTCTGTTTTGAAAGTTCTTCTCCTTTCCCAGTAGGGTTGGGTTTTTTGAGTAATCCTGCAGAACTAACCTCCAGAACGATGTCAGCCATGCAGTGTCATAGAAAGGGATCAGCCAGGAGGAAGGTACAAAGATACTTAAGTACAACTGCATCAACAGTAACAAACACAATTTATCAAAATCTTCACTTGCTATTAGAAATTTAAAAAACAACAGGGGCATATCTGAGTATATAAATCATCCCTTCTATTACTGAAAACTTCTCAGTATTAGGATATTTAATACACCAACATTCAGAGAAACAGTCTAGTATCTTTCAATAGCAAAAGGGATCCACATTCTGTATCAAAAATGTTATACAGAATAGTTCACAAATGTAGGAGGGGAAAAAACCCTAACAAAGATCTTCCTGTACATAAATCAGGATTTAAAATCCAAACTTGATTTTCTAAGCAAAATTCAAATCCACAGTCCAAGTTTTCATCGGAAGTAACTTTAGCACATCAATTGTTTAAAGATCCTACAGTTCTGAAAAATGCTGCAGGCTTACCTTTAGGTAATCTGCAAATAAGAGGAGAATAATTTAAGAGGGAAAAGAAAAATGTTGAAGGAGTTAAATTAAAAAAGCATTTCCAAAATATATAGAGATCTAAAGAACTTATTTTTCTTGTGCCAGGCATGTGAAATGCACATTTCACTGTACTGTAACAGATGTTCCAAGTTCTCATGTATTCTTGAAGTATAAATTTCCAATTCATTGCAGCATCTTATGAAATGGCAAGAGTAAGCATTCATTTCCTGAAACTTGAGTTCAAATACTGATTAGGTCAGAAATGAGGTGAAATGGCTCAATCCTACATGATAACCCATCTCCTGTACCTTATGTCCAAGGTGTAATCCCTTCAACAGGAGTGGACACACCTAAATACCACCTAAGGCCAGACCTTGTGTTAATAGATGTAAATAGAAATAGATGTAATAGAAAGCTACAAACCTAATTCTTCCTGAGAAATCTAATTTCAACTGCAAAAATATCTTTAAAATAGAGCATAATTTCAAATTTCATATTAGCTGAAGCACATGGAAGGCATCAACCAAAATTAGCATTGAAGAACACCAGCTCCTATTCTGTTTGAGACACACAGTGTACTTTGGCCACCTAGAAAACAAAACCAAAGTATCATGAAGCTGCAGTTAAATTTTGGTGGGTTTCTCTTGCTTTTCTTGCTGCTGGCCATTTTGCAAGTGGGTAGACAAGCTTCACTTGTAATTTCTCCTTTTTATTTTTAATTTTAAACTTATCTACACAGAAAAATTCAACATTTGTCAAGAAAGATGAAGTTGCCTAAGTCTTTACGGCCTAAATAAACACTGCTTCTGTGTCTGGCACCGATTTTTTTAATGATCATCTTCTCAGTGAAACTGAGCATGCAATTAAAAAACTTAATCACACTACTAAGACTTTTTAGACAAATCAGCTTTTTTAATGTTGAGTATTTAAAGTGAGTTTAGGAACAGCATTAGTCAAATGCAACTTAAAATTGTCGATTAGGTTTAAAAAATAAAGCAAAACAGAACAGTGCTTTTGCACGACATAGAAAAGCAATCTAATTCTGGATATTTGTTGTTTTAAGCTTGGGTTTTTTTTCTACAATTAAAGTTATTGTAAACTAGGCTTTCTCCAGGCATATTTTTAAGTCCCAGTCTTATCTATTCACTTCTTCAAACTATATTAATCCTCTTGAATGTTCATTCCCTGGGCTGCTACTACCTGTGTTCACCAGAAATGGCTTCTCTTCACAACATCCTGGAAAAATTCTTCATCTTACTGTGAAACAATTTTGTTTACACAACAAACCAGGACACATCTGCCCTCCCTTTGGAAACATTTTGGCTATGGAGGCCCCCAAAAATAACAAGCCACAGAGGGCCTTGGTCATTGGTGAAACCCCTACAGCTGAATTCAAGTGGTGAAAGGAAACCACAGTTCTGAAGATAGAGCCAGGCTCTGCTTAGAGGAAGTAATCCAGAAACAACATGGAGCACCCGACCTCCACAACCAGCAGCACCATCACACATGACCTAAATACCACTTTGGGGGTTTTAAAGCAAAGCACAAGGGCAGCAGCTGCACTGACATCCCCCAGCACAATTAAGCAGTTTAGTCTTTCAGTGTGAGGAGAAGGGACATTTGCTTCCAAGTCCACTGCTGAAACAGGCTAAGGAGCTAGACTGAGTAATTGGAAAAGTCACTCCTCATGGACAGTTCTATAGGAACTACAGTCACATCAACATACGGTGTTTATGCTGTACACATTTCAGAGTCGATTTTCTGTCAATGAGACTTTATCAACACACAATTATACAAAAGATGAAAAACTAGTACAAAGCAAGAAGAGAGTCCAAATGTTTCTAATGTTTTTCCAGTAACTGCTATGACATTTTTAAAATACAAAAAGATGTTAACTTTTATTTGAATGGTTCTTCCAAAAGCCTGAAATTGAAGCCAATACTGTATAAAGCTTTGTGGTAAATCTCATTAAGTAACAGATCTATTTGATGGCCTACCACCACCATATTACCTTGCACAGAGTGCCAGCAGTAACTGCACTGCTTTAGTAGAACCTCGTTTCCTCAAATGCACACCATATTTATTTGCTAAATATAACCACTGTAACTTCAAAATAAAAATTAAGAAGGAATAAATGGATTTTGGTAATTAATTTAATCTAAAATTGATTGGGAAATAACTTTGCAAAATTAAGAACTAAAATTTTAAAGACTGTTCAAACATATTTTTTTATTTATTTCCACTATGAGGTAAGTTTATGAGAACTTAATTTTCCCAATTAAAAGTAATCCAGATTTTTTTCTGAAGCATACATATGCATAAAAAGAAAACACACCCAAACAAAAAAAAAATGCACCTTTGGAAATTACCAATTCTAGTAGTCATACAAGCTGAATAAAATTTAAACCTTTTTTCTGTCTTTATTCTAACAGGAGATAACTGCAGGGGTGAGTTCTCAGAGATTTTATTCTTCCTTATTGTGAACTCACATCCCCAACAGCAGTAAAAAGGAGATACACATGTCAAGGACAGATTTTATTCCATAAGTACAAGCCTAGGAAAAACTGGAGGTCATTAATAATCACCAGTCAGAAAGAATGCTAAGGACTCACCACAAGGTAAAGACAAAACATCTGCTTTACTAAAAGCTACAATGAGTTTGTGGTAAAATTGGAAGCATTTCAAAGCTGAGAAAAGTTTTGTTCGCAGAATGGAGCAGGACAGCAGGGGAGGAGAAGGTTTCTGTTGTGTAGTCCTGGGAGAATGCACAGCCTGGAATGACATTCTTAAACCTACAACCACTGATTAAACATTGTCTTAAGGCAAAAATTCTACACAATGAACTTAAGCATGCATTACAGTTTGTAGCTAAGTTATTATCTGCAATAAACTGATAACTATTCATTAACTTCTGAGCATAAGAGACAACTGGCAAGCTATTTCATGCCTCAAAGAATTTACAACAAAAGGGAGGCAAACACACAGTGCAGGTGACTTTGTATTGGGAAAATAAAATTAATATTTAAAAATGCCATTACCTTCCAGCTGTAAAATGGATCAACATGGAGATATTCCAACAAATGCAGTTTTTAAAACTGATTCTGAATCCTTATGTGCTATAAGCAAAAAAGTAAGCATAGTCTTTCAACTAATAACAAACAGCTATTCGTAAAGTACTTTGTAGTAAAAATTAATTTAATATTAAGGCCTATATGAACAAGTACCAAATATGTGCTTCACAAGTAACCCTAACTACAAGGGTCATAAAATAGTATGTGTACTGACAGATACTGCCTGTAAGACTCCATGGGGGGAGGTTAAAAAGATGATGTGAAAATTAAAAATTAATAAGTCTACAGCACAGTAGTTCTGAACAGACGTACTCCCAAAGTCACAACTTCCAACGCAATCTCTATGGACAAGATCTTTGCCTCCATAATAATTTCTAACACAGTTGGGAGTTCTGTAAATTATTTCACCTGCCTCAAAGCAGATTAGGGGAAGGAAAGCTGCAGCAGTGACCAGAGCCCTATGTCAGCTCCCCACAACAGAAAGCCAAACATCGCTGTATTCTGTGCACACCAAACACTCACAGTGCCGAGAGCTACTTGTTCAAAGGCAAAATATGTCCTTTAATAATTCAACTCCCCCTGAGACTCAAGAACAAGATAAGAGGCTAAAACCAACTTTGAAACAGGATACTCAGAACTGCAGGTAACATCCACATTCGTTGGTGCAGACCGTGATAGCTGATGTGCTTTTCTACCAGCAGGCAGCATAACCACCCCGATGGCACCCAGGCTCTCTGGCTACATGCCTCGCACTGGTGCTTTCCTCTCACAGCCCTCCTGACCAAATACAAAGACAACGTTCTATTGCCTAGCTCAAAATCCAGTTCCATCCACACCAGTTTGCCTACAAGTTCATAGAGATCATTTCGATTAGAAAAAAATCTTGTATATTTAAACCATTTCTACCCTCCCTGTAAGATGTTTTGCAAATTCTGGAAATTCGAATCTTGTACAGAAATTATGAATCTCTTCCCATTTTCCTTGTATTTTCCTTGTCATTTTTTTAAATGTTCCCATGAGTCACACAGAGGGTCATAGTCACGTAACTTTCCAGGGAAAACTAGGACTTCAGGTCTCACCTTTCCGAATCTGAGATTTTTAAACAAAAATCAGAAAGCATTTTAAATAGCTTTTCATATCATAAATACATTGTTAACTTCAGCTTCCACCTGCTAAATGTTTTCTCTGTTTTGGTACTTGATTTATACTAGAATATCATCCATAGCAGACAAGTATTTAAAAAAAACTTTTGTGTTCTTTCCTTATGATCAGTTTTCCCCAGAAATTTTAATATCCCTTCAGCTATGAGCAGCTCTCCAGGTTATGTCTCCTGAGTCCATTTCAAGTAAACAATTTTTCACACTGACATTTTCTTTAGTCTGTTGTAATTCACATTCCACTGGCCTCCTTACCGTTCCATCTATGGTATCAGTTAAGCTGCATTTTTTTTTCCACACAAAAACTTTCTTTTTGCCAAGGACAAGCAAGTTTCACAGATTTTGAAACTGAAAGGAACAATCATAACATCCAGCAAATTGCATGGGCCATAAAGCTTTGCATGGCAAAGCTTTCAGCTCTGGCACAATTAGGACATATTTTACCAATTTTAAAAAGCCATGTTAATTCCAAGTATACATAGAAATCTGTTGGTTTTGCACTGTTTCCTAGTAGTACTAATAAATTTATAGCAGATATGCTTTCTGCTGCCTATAATCACTTTTAAGATTCTTCAAGAGGGTTAAGGCCAAATATTGCCCTTAAGGTGATACACAAACATATAAATTTTTATTTTACACTCTATCTTCTAAATATATGGGTGAATGCAATAAACCTCAAACCTCTCTCAAACAGGTAATCCAGAAAAGACTTTAAATTCAACAGACAAAAGAAGGGCTCTAATCTTCCAATTATGTATCTGAACTACAAGGCTATCCTTCATCAGTCATGCTCCTCACACATGCATTAAAATACACATAGCAGCCGAGAATATCTTTAGTTTTATACATGAGCAAGACATTATTAAAAAGAGGTGAGCACAGCCATTCTTTGATTTTATTGACCCCTCCTCTCCCAAGCTGTGTTCAAAGACTGTCCATGGAAGAGAAAGGAGAAAAATGACCACCAGCCCTTACAAGTGGGTTGTGAACACAAGTAACATGGCATGTATTATTACAAAGGGAATTTCTAAAAATGCAGTGAGCAGCACCAGAAAGTGGTAAATGCTCCCTGAAATACCAAATAAAATGAACACCGTAAAAATATAATCCTGAAAGATCCAGTAACTTCTTAATAAATTAAAAATTAGTTGAATATATAATTTGGCACACTCATACCAAATTCCACACATTCATTTATTTTTTTATCCTAAATTCCATAAGGGGCATTAACTCAGCACAAATGAATCCAACCTGTGTCATATTTTATATACATGTAACAGGATTCTCCTGTCAGTGCACTTTTCAATAGAAAGGTGAATCCAGTAAAACAATCCCATGCCAAATTTTTACAAAATATTTAGACGAGTCGTATTCTTTTGCATACAATGCTCAGCAAGTCAGCACTCCTTATAGAATTTCATTAGAAACTGAATTTAAGTAGTTTTGACATGTCAGAACACAGAATAAAGCAGTAATCACATAAAACAGTCAGTGCAATCCAATCAAAATGACTGCCAAAGCAGCAAAGGGTATTAATTGGCAGCAAAACTCACACGTAAGAAATACACCGTCTGACTACATGTCTGATAAAATACTGGGTATCCACTGGAAGTGGCAAGATGAACTTCTTTCAGCAACTGGGTCGCTAACTACAAGCTTCTATAACTTTTCTGCTATTTTTATACCTGTCACTCTTTTTAATGCTCATTAGCACAG
The DNA here is from genome assembly GCF_031753505.1 of Anomalospiza imberbis. Classification (NCBI taxonomy): domain Eukaryota; kingdom Metazoa; phylum Chordata; class Aves; order Passeriformes; family Viduidae; genus Anomalospiza; species Anomalospiza imberbis. The sequence continues at coordinate 81,033,031 of NC_089683.1, read as the reverse complement.
TTCATCTACTTTCTTAGCCACAGAAAGGGGCATTTTATAGTAAGAGATGTATACCTAAGTATGACATGCTTATTTGGTGGAACAAAAGCAAAACTAAAACAAATAGAAGATCCAACATAATACTGTAGGGATCTTACTGATGATAAAATACATTTCATTGCTATATCTGTTTTACACCTGATATTATACATATCTTGTGTGGATTCCTGCATAGCCTCTTTTTCCTGGGGCAAAGGCTTCAGATAAATCAATCATCACATCTTGAGTTTCATACAGTATTTCAAGAAATTGTTTTCATGGCTATTCCATCTGTTGTGCAGGAGTATCAACTACTATGACTGTTTTAATATGACAAGTGGATAAAATTAATAGATAGCTGAATAGCCAGTCTCATCTACTAAACCAACATAGATGCTTATGACCATAAATCTCTGAAGTGGTTTTCTGTGCCACTTTATTTTTTATTTTAAATCTTTCAATCTGTTTTTGCTTTTTCAGAAATCTGGACTAAGATACTTTCAATAGCTGGAGGATTTGGAGTCAATACACCACAGAAATCAAAGCCAGCTACACAAAGCACAAACCCACACCAACATTCACTCAATTCTTAAAGTATGTGTATCCAGAGTTTGATTTTAAAAATCTTAACTTTTTTTCCAAATGAAATTAAACTGTAGTGTACTAGCCTGGCATAAACGTTCTCACCCCATCCAATATTCAATAAAGATTTTGAACACAATGATCTGCAAGGTGGAATTTATTTCTCACACACGAGGTACATAGAAATGGAGGAGATAAAATTTATGAGATACACTTTTAGACACAGCAAGTCTTCCTTGGTACACCCCTTATCTCAGAAGGAGTAGCAGGCTCTATTTCTGTGATGGAAAACAGCCATCAGCCCACAAAAAGAAGAAATGTCATTGTTTACCTTACCAGGGAGGATAGTACTTAACACAACAGAAAAACAAAAACAACCAAACAAACAAAAAAAGAACAAGACAGCACTCCAGTTTGAACCTTTATGTTAAAGTGAGCTGCCTTCAAGCTCTTATTGACTAATGAATAAAAATAAGTTTCTGCCTAAGAAGCACAAAATACACTGAACAAGTATTTTACCTTAAGAAATATAGACAGTTTATTTCACACTCAGTATTTCCTGAGACAAATCCCTCCTCCCTGAAGACCATGCTTCACCAAACATCTCAACTTCTTTCTCACTATTCTACCATGCTCCTTCCCACTACCAAGAATGCCATCGCCAAAGAAATTGTCTTTTCAGGTCACCAGTGCACACTCTGAGCAGTTGAATGAGACATTTGAATTAGATTGTATAAATCAGCCATATTTGGGTGAGTTGTAAGAAGGGGTTTACAGTTGGTAAGACCAATTTCATTTCCTCTTTTTACTTAGTGATGATCTTTTACTTCTTTTCTGCACTTCTGCATCTTCTGTGATTCTGAGATCATAGCCATGCCTAATCACACCCTCCTAAGTAATGTTCAACACACTTGCTGGCTTTTTTGTTCTGAATGCTTAAACCTGATAACACAGGAAGCACACAAACACTACATGAACAGCCAAGGCAAGCCCAGCCTGAGTGAAGCCAAAATTGTGTTTCCTACCTATTCACTGCGGGATGAGGAACTTAGAGGACAAGAAGATACTTCAAAAAAAAAACTCAATTTTTAATTTCAACTTAAGCTTGAACAATGAAATTAATAGCAAATCTGAGCTGAAGGCAGCTAGCAGTTATGATGATAAACAGGAAAGGTAAATATTGCATGAATAGGGGATTGCAGCTTGAGTTGGCATAGGAATTACTGGTGTTCAACCAATTGTGCCACTTGACACCAACCCTACAGTCATCAGGGCACTCTAGGGAATGATTCAAAACTTTTGCTTGGCCTCTAAATGAAATCTTCCAGTCAGCCACAGAGGCACTGTGAGAATTGTGACTGCTAGAATTAAGCACAGATCCCAAAATGAGTAAAATTAGTTTCAAAAATGAAGTCAGAAAAGTTGATAAACCCCCACAGAACCAAGACTTCAACTGTAAAAGTCTGCAGTGTTTCTTCTGCTAAAGTGAAGCTAGGATATGCTTCTGAGGAAGTAAAATATGACTGAAACATGCCTTGGTAAAGAAATGAGGGTGGGGTCTCATGGTCCAGGACTAGGCTGGACTACAAGGCAGTAAAAATTGTCCTCAACACTAACAAGCCAGACAATCCTGCACACCTGAAAGCCCTACTTCTCCTAAAGACATCCATAAGAGCTCAGAAATTCCTCTAACTATCCTTCCTAGAGTTTCATCTTTAGCTACAGCAGACTAAAGGCCAGCTACTACCAGACCACACAGCCCTGACCATCAGACCTTGACCCATGTTCAGTGGCCACTTCAGCTCTGTTCCCCCAGCAATAAGCTGATTAAAGGGCACTAAGACTTTTCTATTTTGGTAAAGTATGTTTCTGCCAGTTTATTTCCCTGCATCAGTGTATCATAGGTCATATGAGCAGCAAAGTGCCAAATGAGAAACAGAAGATGCAAGCAGGAAGGAGAGCAAGAACTCGGGAGAACCAGTAAGAATGACTGCCCTTTCAGCAGCTCCCAGCCAGCACATCAGGTAAGTTGTCATGCATAACCCACTTCAAAACATGAATGGCTGGGGCGGAGAGAGACATGCAGAAAATTCTATCAGTCTCACCCATCTAATTTTGGATAATTCAAAACAGCTGTTGCAACTGGTTCTGAAGACAAGAAGATTCTTCAAGGGAGAATAGCATCATTCCATACACCATACAGGCAAAAACACAGAGTGGCTTTTGAGGACACTTAGTGGAAATAACCACCAGCAATTCATGAATTCCAATACTTATGTGCAAGATATCAGTAACAGTTCTTAAAGAATTTAAACAATAAATTCCTAATGCAGTACAAAACTTTGAGCAATTTACACATAATTAAAAACTTTATTTGGGAAATATCTGGAACTAATTGTGTTGTTACATTACCTAGAGGTTACCATAGTTTAATCACTTATGTTCTCCCTTCTAGTGCTGATTCTAATTTTATACTTGCACAATTACAGTTCAACCTAAGGAAATGCATACTAAAGACAATCCAATCCACAAACTTATTTTCATCATTTTATCAATAACCACAAGCAAAGAGTATTTATGCAGAGCATATTAATATTTTAAAACATTAATATTAGGGACTGCACCATGCAGAACAGAAATACAGTATCAGGTGGGCACTGCAGCTACACAGCAAAACCTAAATTGAGTAAAATCTACAAGAATTCTACAACTTACATGGTCAGTCACAGTTTGACAAGACAACAATTTTGATACCGTACCTTTCAAATTATAGAGCATGAAAATTGTATACACAAAATCCTGACACAGTAACAGCTTTAGGGCCCTTTAAAGCATGTCTAAAATTTTCATTTTCCATAAATGATAGGCATGGCAATAAAAACTCTTGACCTGGGAGAATTTATTTTTAACAATGCCTCTCCCTTTTCTGTTTCTCCTATTATTAACAAGAGCAGAGCCAGGTTGGCAGCAGCAGACATGAGCAGTTTGCTCATGCAGTGAGGAGGCACCAATTGAAGAACAAAATACTATGCAATGAAAATAAGGATTTGCAGCTAACAGAACCTGAATTACATTCTCAAAACAAGCCTCCAGGATAAATAAACGGTTGGTCAAAAACACCTACCAAGGGATATTGCTAACAGTAACATACAAAACTCCTGACCATGCTAAAAAGGGTGCTGGGAGGGAAGCAAACCAAACCAAAAGGCAGGCCAGGACTACAACTTATGAATGCTGTCCTGGATGCCAGAGCTTCCTTCTTCCCCCTGCTTCATCCTGACTCCAAAGAGAAGGAATGGGAGATGGAGACCGTAAGCGTAATTTCTGCTACAGACCTTCTCTGGACAGACACTGCAGGAAAGCACAGTCTATGCCTTCACTCCCTCCCACAGAAGACTTTCCTGGCAGCATGGGACAGCAGCGTGAAAGCCACTTCTATGGCTTCGGCTGGCATGAGGGCAGAAAAAAAACATTTCTATACTGCTTTTCATAAAGTTGCTTTAACACTATAGGAGTAAGTGAGATGGGGAAGGGAGAGTCTCTTCTAAGGAAAATGCTGCCTTTTTTCAGACTGTCATCCAGCTACATAGAGAAACGTTACTGGTGGTGGTGGAGTTTAATTTCTCAGGTCTTGGGAATCATTCTCACAAATGTACACGGGACCTGAAATTATGATATTTGTATAGTTTCTGTCTCACATATATTTTTGTTTCAAATGCTTTGCTCTTAGTTCACACTTCAGGTACATCAAGAGTCAGTGCTGCAATTTCACTCCTGTCAGGATGCTCCATCAAATTATAGCACATTATTCCCAGGATTATCGTATCCTGGAAACACAAAAACATAATTGCTCCTAATACTCAAACTGTGATTAGTAAGATTTTTTTATATTCCTCTACTCCATAAGAAGTTACGCATCTTGAAAACTACTGGAACTCTGTCTAGAATTCTGACTGGTACTGAAGGGACACCAAACACATCGTATATCTCACATTTTAAAAAAACCTTATTGACTTATTGACATGGCACCAAGTCATGCTGACCAACTTTATTCATTTATGTGGTAAGTCTAAGAATTATGTTCTTACACATGGTTAAGGAATTTCAAAAACATTGTTGTTTCATTCCATAAACAACCATGGAAATACAATATTCTACAGGAGGGAAAAAACCCAAAACATCTTTTTACACAAGCAAACTATAAAACATGGATATTTGGATATTGTTTTATATCTAAAGAACTATAGTATTTAACTATCTTCATTTGATGACAACTGATGAAAAGTTAAAAGTCAAAGAATGAAAGAATCAAATATTTGTTTTCCACACTCAAGAATCCCTGAAGAGCAAAATATATGTATGCTAGGAACACCTAGAGCAACAAAACAGCATGTTTTCAAGAAATTAGCCTAAATTTAAAGCTATTCCTGTATTAACCAGCAACAGAAGTATTTTTCAGATATAAATACAGAGGCAGTGTACATTTTACATCCTTGTGCATTACTGGAAGTCGCACATATGCAAAACACCACATTAAAAAAAAAAAAAGAGCATCCATTAGCTTGCACCTAATCACCCAGCAACACTGGAAGCAGCAGAATTCTGGCTCTCAGCTGAAAGAGAGAAAGCTATCTTTGATGCTTAAGGAAGCATCTTAACTATTGGTGAATGACAGAACCTTCATGGAGAAACTCCCATTGCTAAAGAGCCAAAATAATGAGCTCCTCTCCTGACCTCCCTGCTGCAGTGTGAAAGGGGTACACTTGAGCAGTTAACAACTAGCTCTCCTCAGGCAGAGCCACACAACTCTAAGCCACAAGTGGTAGGAAGGATCAGGCAATCACCAACCACTCCACTTGTCACTGTCTGAGTCAGATCCTGCTTCTTTCCACTTAAAAAATTCCATACCGTGGTTAAAACTTAATGGTATTTTTGTACCTGCGGGCTGCCATTAACTTTGACACTCCATACTTTAACAATGGTATGTCAACTTTCATGGTGATGAAATCACATGATGTTGTCTTAGTAGCAGTAATCGTATTAGTAGGAATAATAATAACAAAGCAGCCAATTTAAGAGTGTGTCAGTGCTGAAGACACAGCTGAATGCAAAGTTCTGAATATAATGGCATTTCCATTTGGCTAATTTTAAATCAGGTGCAATCAAGCAAGGAGCACACAATTGCTGGCCTGCGTTTAGTACACTGTTATCTAACATGACCAACTATTCAGGCTTGGTTATACTTCCCATACTGCAATAATGTTTGCAGTCTCATCTTGCTTACCAGCACTCTTACCTTTAAATGTTTTTTTTCTCTTTCGAAGTATGTTTAAAAAACTTGTAGTCATTCAAAAATACATTCATACTTGCTCTTTACCCACTTCCAGTGTCTGAACCTCTGACTTTACCCAAACAAGAAACACTAATGTCTTTTATTTCATAGTCTATATATAATGTTATTCATTACTTATTCTTATATATTCATTTTCCTTAAAGGCATAAATGGTATAGCATTTTGAAATAGGATGGTGTTACCTCTTTTTTCCTACTTTTTCTGAAACTCGCACTCTAAGTTTGTTTGCTTGCTCTGAAGTGTCAAATTTTCTTGCAGTGTTTTCTTGTAACTCCAAGATATCACAGAAATGTTTAATGAAAAGCAAACACCAAAGGTATCATTGACTTTCACTTCATTTTGATTCCCAATCTGTAACAGGTTGGGTATATTTTCAATTCAACATCTGAGAGTCAGACCAACATTGAAGAGGTATTAAAGCATGGAAGAAGCCATAAAGAAAACTTTTAATTAGTAAGAAAAAAAAAAATCTTTCCCCAGGAAATTATTGGAAAAAGACCCTGGCCATTCAAATTTTGTCACACTACAGATACTCTTGCAAAAAATGTGCCATCATGCAATACATGATGTTCTCCCAAGACACTGCTACTATAGAAATACACACTGCCAACACACTATCAAAATTTGTATTTCAGAGCAAATCTTTATTATGTATCATAATTCAGGGCAGTATTTTTTAAAACTGCTAACAGAATACCATTCAAACAGCTATGCTATCATATTAAACCATCTACAGCAGAGCATTTTAGCCCAGCCTTGCATAAAAAAAAAACAACATGAACCTCTTCATCAGAAAATACAGGGTTCTCTTTGAAGTAAGAAATCACAAAAGGGGAGACGGTGACAAAAATCTGCCATCTGCTCTATGTATGATGTAGACCTAAAAACAATGACCAAAAATTTTATTGTCACTATAAAAACAGTACCAACAGCCCAGTAAGATAAGGATGGACCGTTAATCTTTTCTACCATTTGATGCATTAAGTACATATATACACACACATATATATATATATGTGTGTATGTTCTTGTATATAAATACTTCAGTACTTTAAATCCACAATAATGGCCACTTTAATTGAGGTAAGACTAAGTAGAACTACTGCACTATCTGAGCTTTCCTTTCTAAAACAGAGCAGCAAGCTGACCCCAACAGCCAACCTTACCCTGCTTTGGTGCATCAGACCCTTGCTGTAGGAACTCGGCCAAGGTCACAGAGTAAGTCAGCACCATCACAAGCCTGTGACCCCAAATTCTGGCAAGAGCATGCTGCCTCTCAGCAGGCAGTCCAGAAGGAAGATACTCTGCACTTCACTACCCATCTTCTGGCTCAGCCAGAACTTCTCATTCAGCCTAAAACTGCACCTAACAACATTCACTACTACAAGCAGAGAGACAACGTATAGAATTACACATCAGTGTAAAGCCTCAAGCATTAATTGCATCTATAAAAGGATTGCTAAAACAGTAAATCAACGTTAAGAACTAGACTTTTTTTAATTTGTGTTCCTGCACTGCCACCTAAAGATCAGAGTGAAAAACAGGAACCGTAGTGGACAACGTGACTTTTATCTGTAGATCTGGAAGAGAAGAGTAACTGTTTTCTGATACCTCACTTTTACAAAAGACCACACCAAATTCAAACAGATCAAAAAATCCAGACTGATGAAACAGTTTTATTGCACATCACAGTTTAGCAGTACTTCACTAATTGCCTAATTTCTATTCATTCAAAAAAAAAAAAAAAAGAGATCTCTGTATGGATGTATATGTATATATATCCTTTAATTAGACAAATGTCAGCTTGGACAGTCTTGATCTATACACTTTGTCTACTCACAGCATATTTTGCAAAGGAAGACAGATTGGTGGAAATATATTTTTTACTTATTCACTTTTTAAAATTTAACTGCTATCACTATATAGAAAAATAACCAAAACCACAAATTACTAACCTCTTGTGATATAACAAGCTGGTAGTACCATTATTTCTCACAATAAAACATGCCCAGGTTACACATCTACATCCATACACCCCAGATTCACTTTTATTCCACCTGTTGCTGCACTCAGCCTGTCTTCTGAAGTCTGCAGCCTCTCGTAACTTCAAGTAGAAAATGTTCAGTCACCGCCCCGAACGGCTCTGATGTCCCGAGTCAGACTTTACAGGCATAATAGCTAAAAATCTTTTTTTGAGTTTGGCATTTATTAGGGTTTTTTTTTTTTGGAGGAGTTTTTGTTGGGTTTTTCCTTTGGTTGGGATTTTTTTTTTCAATATGCTGAATATGCAAGGTGCATCTTCTAAGATGCAAGCAGCACCTGGAATAGTTTGTCAAATTTTTCTTTGATTAAATGAGAACCAAACAAAACTTCAACTGCTTTCAAAATAATCCCCTTCCCCCCGCCCAAAAAAACCAACCCAAACAAATATCAAACCAAAGCAAAAACCTAAAAAAAGAAGAACTAGCGGTATCGAATTTTCTCCTGTCTCTCTTCTCCACGTCTTGGCAATTATACAGGGGTTTGGCTCATGTAGCAGAATGTTTCAGATATTAATATACAGATGTTCCTTTAACAGCTCTGCCACAATCCGGTTTACTGGGGAACTGCTCAAATTTAAAATCTAGTTTTATTTCTTTTCTTCTTAAAAAACACAGAAAGTTACTATGCGTTTGTCAGTTTCCCCTTGTAGGGTATGCGGGAGGAAGGCAGGCATTTATTTATGGCATGTCTCAAAGCCACGTGCTCTTGAGCGGGATAAACCTGGCCAGGCCACACGAAACTGAAGCATCGCCCGCTGCCTATTTCAAGAAGGCCGGTGCCTCCTCAGCTGTGCGAAGGCCAGGGCACAGCTCCCCTTTGCCCCGCCGGACTGCCCGAGCGGCCGGACGCTCCCAGCACCGCCAGCCCAGCGGGAAAACTGCGCGGAGCAGCGGCACCGCACTGCGCCACGCCGGCACGGCCGCCTCCTGCCGGCCCGGGAAACCTCCCCAGGAACTGCCCGCGCTCGGGAAGAGGCGACGTCTTAAAAAAAAGCCGTTCAAAATAAAAGCCCCCAGTTAAAAACAGCGGCAGGAACCGGCAAGCCCCGCAGCTCAGCCCTGGCAGCACATAGCTGCGGCACCCAACACAGCGCGGCGCAGCCGGCTCCTCTCCGGAGCGTGTACCCCCTTCCCTTCCCTTCCTTTCCCTTCCCATCCCATCCCGCCCGTCAGGGCGCGCACTCCCGGCCCGCAGGCACGGCGCGGCCCCGCCCCGCCCGGGCGGAAGGGGCGGCGCTGGCTGCGGAGCGGCGCGTTCTCGCCGGTACCTGCGCAGGCAGCGCTCGCACACGCTGCCCAGCTGCTCCTTGGTGGGGACGTAGGCGAAGGGCACGTCGCGGTAGAGCAGCTCTCCGGGCCGCACCCTCCGGCGGGAGCGGAGACCGCTGCCCTTTCCCGGGCTGTGGAACCGCTCCAGCGCCACCGGCTCCATCCTGCCGCGCGCGCCGCCACCGGAGAGGCGAGCACGGCCGCCCCGCCCGCCGGCACGTGACCGGGCGCTGCCGCCGCCATCTTAAATCAGGGCAAGGGCGGGAGCGGCCCCCGCGGCGGGCAGGAGCAGGGCCCGCAGGGATGGAGCCCGGGCTTGCGGCACACGCGGGTGCTGGGCTAGCGCAGCACAGCCGCACTGAGAGGTGCAGGCTGAAGAGGCAGCTAATACGTGCTGTGATACGTACTGTTAGCTGAAGAGGCAGCTAATAGTACGTATCACAGAATCCCAGAGTGGGTCAGGTTGGAAGGGGCTGCAGGTCGCCACCTGGTGGAGCCGCCGTGCTTAAGCAGGGCCATCCCAGAGCGCGTGGCACGGGACTGCGTCCAGAGGGATCTTGAACATTTCCTGTCAGGGGGACTCCACAGCCTCTCTGGACAATCTGCTCCAGTGCTCAATCACCTAGAAAGTGATGAAGCTTTTCTGCATGTTCAGGAGGAACTTCCTGGGCATTATTTTCTGCCCCTTGCCTCCTGTACCATTGGTTGGCACCACTGAGCACAGCCTGGCTCCATCCTCCTGGCACCCTCACTTTAGGTATTTACACCCCAAATATTTAACAGTTTGGTTTACAAAGGAAGGGATGTGGCAATGATTCAGTCAAAAGACATGCCCAACAAGGACATTATACTTGTGAGCTGGCATCTGGATGTATTTCTGGATCTCACTGTGATCTGAATACAAAGAAGTATGACTGGGCCAGTAGCTGCATCTATGCTCTGGTGGTGTTTCTCACTGAGAATGCACCCCATACAGCAGATAACTTTTTGTCAGAACCATGAGTCAGATAAATGACAACGGAAAAAGCAAAACACTTGCAGAGTTAAATAAGAGTATTCATCTGAAACGTTGGTACTCAAAGCCCGTGAAATAAGTGCTTTCTGTATGGGTCTGTGTAACTTCCATTCATTTTTGAGATTACACTCATGATGTAGGCTAAACGTGCTAAACTGCAGATCGGCTTTACCTGGTTTTCCTTATCATGCCTATAGAGGGAGGTAGGGCTTGTGTTTTGGAAAGGAGCGTTGATTCATGCTGTCAAAGAACACTGAGACAGACCTAACAGTTCTGCCAAGCAGCTGTACAGTGCTAAAAACCCCTCAGTTTTGTTCTCAGTAACTATTATTTCACTCTGCAATTGTTTTCATCCAAGTTGCAACAAGGAAATAAGGAATGGCAATATGCGTATCTAAACCACTGAATTAGGAAGAACCAAGGTGCCTAAAGCCAGAGGATTCTCACAGAAAAACATATTTTGGCATTTGCTTAATGCTACAACGATGTAATTCATTACCAAAAGAACTGACAGCAATCTAGCTGTTTGTGAAATCATTATGCATGTTACTATTAGCTCTTCTAGCAAATGTTAAAAATGTGTTAAATTACAGTGATACTGAGAGTTTCTCAAGAATTAATCTTAGCAGTTATTAAAATATTAGGCAATTAGCTCTGTATTTGGCCTGTATGCTTTACTACTTCACCTATTAAATGTTCTGCATTTTCCTATGATGTTTTAGTTTCTAAGCAGGCATCACCCAAAACCTGTATCAAAAACAAGCCCAGGAATAACAGAAGTTAACATCCGCCTCTATTAGTGAATAAATTTAAGAAATGAATGGTCAAGCAAAAAGCATAAACCTAAAGGCCTACCCATGAACTGCAAAAAGTGCACTCAGAGAAGAGTGAATATAAATATATAATACCAGATTTAATTTTCTTTATTTACTCTTTTTCTTGGCAGGTTTTCTCACTTATATGTCCAGTAATACAAAAAAACCTTGCAAAGTACAAAAACTCATCTGAGGGAATGCCAGTCTTCTGTCACACTGACACACAAACAAAATGAAAATCACATCCTTGAAGAGCCCAGCTACTCTAGGAAGATTTGAAGTATGTATACCTGAAGAAAGGGACTTCCATCAGCTTGGCATAAGCTGTACAGGAAACAAGCCACAGAAACTTCAAAACAGCTTTTAGATGACATTGCATTTCAAGTGATATGAAAACATAATTGCAGTAATAGAGATTTTCTGTATAGATAAGCTTTCAAACACAGCATTGAACATTTTCATGCAGTGTTGGATATGTGGACATCTGCATGAAGGGCCTGAAGAACTGATTCGGGATACCTACATCTACAGGTTAATGACAAATATGCCTAGGAGGGCCATTCAACAGTCTTTGAGCAATGGTGACCAATGGAATGCCCAGCTTGGATGTTTTTGGAACCATCAGTCTGAATTTTCCAAAAGCATAATGATACTAGGGATATATACCCTAGTAAGTGCTCATTTAGCCCAAGAATATATTTTGTTGAATTTAATCGCTGTTATCAGCATGGTATTTTTATATGACCAAGTCATACACAGACCTAAACAGGTCAGACTTCTCAGCAGCTGTTTGAAGTGCATGACACATTCTGGACAGAAGAAGCTGTCAAGGAGTGTAATGAGGGCAGTTTTGAAGGAAATATCACTTAATTGTGGCTGATGCTGCTGAATTAGTCATACGTCCTTACTGCCAGGAGACACCATCATAGGATGGTTCTATCTCAGGATGGCATATTTTACAACATGAATTTAGAGAAAGAGCTGCAGTCATGAAATAATTCAAATTCTGCTCCTTACTCATAAATGTGCAATAGCCATTCCAAACAACACAGCACAAAATAGATTTTCTTTTCTGGGAGCAAAATATGGCTCAAACCACAAAATGTTAAATTTTGGATTGTACAAAATCTTTGTCACTAACAGCATAAATAGCTATCTATTAATTAGTTGAAAGCTTGTAAGTACAGATAAATCTTTTATGAACACATATCTCTTGAAGAGGTCTCTTCACTTTCAATGTTGGTGTGCTACTGAAAAATTGATTCTAGAACGTTAAATTAAAAATCACTGCAGAAGCATTTTAAGCATAAATTTCACATAGATTTTATCTGTTAATTTTTTTTTACTGGGAAATTTACCAAACCATTGTATCTTCCCTGCCCCAAACAAGTCCATTTCCTTCAAATGACAGAAGCAATCTCAGGAAGTTCTGAGCTGTTTATCTGGGCTTGTATCAATACAATCAACCACTTGAGTGCTTAAAGACATTATGAGTAATCAACTGTTTCATTTGGTGTATCTTAACTACTCCTGATTTCCCTTGGGCTTCCTGTGCTTGCTGCATGTTTTGTTCTATCTGCTGGGGACAGTCAGTGTGCCTATTTTTAGCAGTGACAAGTTAAACAGCCCACACAAGGAAAGATGCAATAGCTGTTAAACAAGGATATAATGTGAGCGAATAAACATCTCCTACTGACTTATCCTTTCTGGAAAGGTAACTTGTTATTTCCTTTTTCTCAACATTTACAGAAGAAAGGTATGGCTTTGCTAATTAATGTCTTACAAAGCTCAAGTCAGAGTTTTCAATGTGCAGCCCCACAGATTGTGTTCAGTCTGACAAAACAGTTACTTCAACATACTTCTCAGGAAGCCTCAGTTTCTTCCCATCACATTTGCACATCCTAAACTATACCACACCATCTGTTTCTCAAGTTTTATGCTGATATTTCCATCAACATTATCATTAGCCTGCAAGGCTGAGCTCTAGTTATTAAAATGTCCAATGCTGAACAGGTTTACAGCCAGTACAGACACATTCCACCTTAACAACCTTAACAACCCCTTATCACAGCATCTACTGGGTTAATTACTGCAAGGTCACAAACCCTTCTTCTAGATCAAAAGTGAACTGACTGTAGAGTTCAACTTAACTGACCTAATTCCAAGAGGCAAAATTTATCATTAATTGGACCAAGTTTGTTTCTGTCTCTATTTGTGTTTGTTATGATTTAAATATAGGTAATTAGGAAGAGCTTAGGCAATTGCTAGCACAGTCATAATTTTGTTTCCCAGACAGATGGCACAAGTGATGAGGGCCACTAGAAAAGACTTAGCATCTCCAAAGTTAAAGTCAATGTATCAGCTATGATATATTGGTGCTTTAATATGGAATACCAAACATCATTTTTGGGCAGTTCCTCAAAAAAATTGGAAGAGTGAGAGCAACACTTAAAAGTGTTGTACTAGATAGTGCGTTACATGTGGTTCATGTTTCAAAAGTAGATGTATTAAATCAGTCTTGAGAAAAAAAAAAGGCAGTTATGCAAAGGAAAGGAATGCAAATAGAAGAGCATTGGTTAAAAATAGTAACAGAAATGTATGACAAGCTTTTATATACAATTAAAAATTTGAAAGAGAAGTGAAAGTTCAACATTATCCTACAAAAGCTAAAATACTACAACAGTAGGAATCACTGAGTGGATAGCATCAATTAATCAAATATATAGACCTACTTAATTTTCACTCCCTGTGTATTTACTCATATACAATAGTAATTTTCATATTTTCAATCTTTTCCATGAATACTAAAATCATTTTTATAATGGCAGGCATTTCTCTCTCCATTTCACATTTGTGATCAGGGCTAAACATCGCTTACACTTAGCCTTAATGGTGCATTTCTGTTGAGCATTAAATCTCATTTTAAGTCCCCAGTTATGCAATATTCCTTCCACTTACAGACTCCTGCTGTTAGTCTCTGCATTGGATCATTAAGTGCTGCTTTGCAACATTATCAAAATAAAACAAATTTATTTTTTTCAGTTCGTGTTTGAAATCTTATCAGCACACAGTTGAAGAAATTTATTTAGGCAGTGGTGGTCTTACATTTCATGTATAGAATACTTCTCCTGGTATGCTGGAGGTGTAAGACATCTTGCTGCAACAAGAGCAAGGTGTTTTGATTCAAGGTGGGGAGGGGGAATCAGCCTAAGAGACACAGCAGTCTTGCAGACCAGTAGATAAGACAGTTACCATTTAATGAGACTGAAAAAGGTGGAATTGCTTCTGTTAATGCAAAGCTGCCATTCATTGACAATTAACAGTGACTATCTCTGAAACAGTCAGAGATGTAAGCAGAAAAGAAGCCTCAAATCTTGACAACCTGCACCAGAACACCAGCAAGGCTCTGAGACAGACTGCAAATTAAGCCTCAGCCTTTCCAGGAGTTTCATCGCAATATTACAAAAGCTCAGCTGCAGCTTCAAGAGGAAGCTGCAGCCTAGCTAGCAGAGTGAACTGAGGCTGCCCAAAGTCAATTTGTCATCTGCAGCCAGAACTCCAGGAGGAAGACAGAGATTAATGCTTATCACACCTATACCTCACACTAACCTTAAGAAACTCAATTCTGTTTGCATTGTTTGGGGCGCTACTGTTATTCACAGCCTGAAAATAGCCCAGCCTTCACCAAAATGGCATTTTAAAAACTAGTGCTTTGCTAAAGAAGTGTACTTTTGCCACAGCTCTTTCCAGAGGGTACAATATACAACACAGAAACAGTACAACCTCTCAGCATTGTTGAACAACAACAGAACAGTTAGATGGTAAAACAGAGAAATTGGGAACAGGTTGCCTTACGGAGTACTATGGCTAAAACCAGAATTTTAATAGCATATGGTTTTGAGTGATTTTTTGGTACATGTATTACACATTAAAGATATTGGCAAAGGTTTGAAAAAATAAAATCATCTTATTTGAAATCATTTATACAAAACTGAATATTCTGATGACTTTCAGACCTAAAATAATCCCTATACACATGTAGGTGTTTATGTATTGTATTACAAACTAGTACATGTTGTCCCTGTTATTTTCAAAAGAAATAACTGTTACAACTTTTCTTCAGGGATATCACAATCTTTATTTTAGAGCAACTCTCAGTTCATATTTTATCACCCTGTCATTACCTTGTCTTCTATTAACATACCACTATTAATTTATTAGCATTTTTTGACTTTAGGCTGCAAATTCAGAAAAGCAGACAATGTTGCAGGCTCAGTTGTTGTAAACACCTTTGTATTCTGTGAATCTGTCAAAAGGGCATTCAAATCATTAAGCACTAAAATAAAAACCAAACAAATAATAATTTGGTCTGTTAATTTTTTTTCACGTTGTAAATACACAGCAACAGTGTAACAAAAAGTTGCATTTAAGTGGTACATCCAAAAGTAGCACGAGCTAATAAGCTCCTGTGAAAGTTGCAAAGCTTGTCCATTCCAGATAGGATTGTGTGCAAAGCTTGTCCATTCCAGACAGGACTGTGAAAGATAACTGTGATTTCATTACTTTTATCCTAAGTAGAAGGGCTCTTGTTACTTGCAGAATTTTTCCTGTTTGGACAGGAAATCATCTAGCTAACCGTATCTCCGATTTTATTTAAATCACTTTTTATCAAAGTAATCTTCCAGAAGCAAAAATCATCTTCCAAAAGCTTTAGATATAGGAGTTCATGATCCTTGTACTTGCCAAGACATCATCATGGAAGAAGGTCTCAGCAAACAAATCGGAGTTTTGCAAAGCCTCAAAAAGACGCTTATAGTCTTCTGGATACAAGTTACACATTGCAGCATTTTTGGGAATTTCTAGTGCTTTCAGTAATGTGTCACTATTGTCCAAGCTCCACGAACTGAAACAAACAAACAAAATCATAATGGAGCATTTATTTCTGTGAAAAATTAAAAAGCATGAAACATTATCTGAAGGTCCACTTCACTCTTTCACAGCCTCTAGAAGAAGCTAACCTCTTCTTGCAACACAAGTTACTTTCAATCCATACTGCAAACAGGAAGGAACCTCTGCTATTAAAACACATCAATAGCTAATTAAGCCCCCAGCACACACAGACAATACCAAACACACAAACCTCCTCATTGCAGGATAGATGCTCTCTCTCCCTCATTCACCCAAAATTCTTAAGTCAGTAACAGGCATTACAGCCTAAAAAGGGTGTTTCAGTGCTGGAGAAATTAAATTAAATCCAAGGATGACTCAGTACAGCATGAACTAGTGACTTACAACTCCCAGGTATTTTCTTCTATACATAAACAGATGTATCCACCCTCCCCGCAGCTACATCTTTGCTATGAAAGCTATACTTTTATAAATGTGCACATACATTAACTATTTCCCAGACAGGAAAAGAGTGTATAAGTACACAGAAGATGCATATTAGAAGCCTTCAACTTCCTAGCTGAAGGATCAAGTGGAGATGAGGTATACCACTGAGCTTTAAGAAAGAAATCCATTAAGGCTCTTTGCACTTGTCTTTCTAAGAGAGTTACTGGAATTTAGTAGCTTTTTTTTTCCCCTTTCTGGAAATTAACTTTCATAACCTATTATCAGCAAATGAGAAATATATTCATTATTCTTGTCAGCAAGAAGTCAATGCTTTCCAGACTGTGAACACCTTCCATATATGGGAAACAGAAATCTACTGACCATAAAGAAATGTGAACAGCTTGCATAACTGGTAAAGTCTAAAGCCTAATTTTTAAATTAGATAACAGCCATTTGAGGATGTCCCCATTCCAACTTCTATAACCTTCAGCTGTTTTCATTAGCGTGACTTTGATGTCTGGTGTAAGCTGAATGTCTTTCAGCTTTTAGTTTCTGTAACTGCAAAACTCTTGGTGGCTTTATACTTGTATCTGTAAAATAAATGAAAACTTCTTGCAGATACATGATCTAAGCTCCACTGGAGGTACATGAATTACTGCACATATATATTTTAAATACTTTCCAACCTTCCTGACAGGAACAGTCCCCAAAATACTGTATAGTAGGTTGCATAAATGAAATCTTCTATTCCACATGTTGATTATTAATTAAAACTTAATTAATTCATTTTTTTAAAAGGCAGTATTTTATCTGCAAATAAATACTGCTTCGAGAACGTATTTTAATATTTTCATATATTTCTCTGAAGTATAAAAATTGTAATTCTTTCTCACTTACTTTAATCTGTCGGTAAGTTTAGACTTAGGTTTAGCAAAGGACTGTTTCACCATGAAAATAAAGGTAGATGCATTTGAGGGCTTCAAGCCTCCTGTAAATAGATTTTGCTGAGGAGTCAGTCGTACCAAACAGATATGGTCATTTGGCAGCCGCTGCAAGAAAAACAGAGTAAGTCACTGAAAAAAATAACTTTTTAAGACAGTATCTATCTTAAGCTAAGAGTTTCATCTTTGCCACCAATAACATTTCTTATTGAGAGTCTTAACAAGATGATTTCATTGGAAGATGTGCCTGTGCCTCAAACAGAAAAGGAAATAGAAATCAAATGAAAGATACTACCATTTGAGGTTTATTTCTGTATTTTAGGAGTGGACTTTCTTAGTTTAAATGGACAACAAAACAGGCTTGATGTGAGTTTTCAGGATATTATATGGCCTATTGTATTCCTATACTATGCAAGGTATCAGTCCTGCCTTTTATATATGAAGATGGAACTATGTGAGTGTAACACTAAGACACTATTGCAACATGAGGATTTTATAAAACTGGGACAAAGTGGAGTCTTCAAAGGACATAAATGTACTTCTGTATTGGCAGCAATGGATATATTAGATGTGACAGCTGTACTTCTGACGTTGTCCTAGTACATCTTGCATAGCCCACCTGATGGGCCTCTCCACATGGCTTTTCAGCAACACAACTAAGCATATAAAGCACACCCAGTCACTCACATATTATAGAAATATTCCAAACTGCACTCAATACAGCACCATAGCAGTTTTCTGGGGAGCGTGAGACTCAAAAATATTAAGTAAATGTGCTTTTATATTATCAGAATTAAAAAGGAATATTCCTTTATTATACAAAGGAACATCATTACTTTTCCAAAGGAGAGAAGTAAATAACTTTACACAAGGTATTTTTGCACTTCTCAGATTTAAGTATGGAGACTCTCGCTTTTCCACAATTAACTTGCACATGCAATCTATAATAGACGTGAATAATTATTTTAATCAAAACCATCAGCATACTGATTGTGTTATTAACTGTGGTAATACTTGTTTTGTTCATGCAGGTAGATGCAACCATCAGTATCTTTCTCTGAAAAATACTTCACCTATTCATATTCCTTTATGCTGTTTACTCACTACATTTTTTTCCATCACAGACAATGAAGATATTAGTTTATTTCAGTTTCTAAGATAATAGCAATTCTTCACTCCACTTTTGATGAATCTCTATGCTGCCTTAAATATTAATTAGAAAAGTTCTCAAAAAATACCTATGTAAATGCTGCTATAAAGTTCCTTTAACCTTTAATTAAAAGTCGTTTAGCTGCATCTTCAGAAGAAAAGCATATACAATAATCTTACCCCAGCTTTTGGTATCGCCGGTCCCCCATTTTTCAAATTAGTTGCAAATGAAGACCAAGGTTCCTATGGGAGGAAGCAAATGTATTATGTATCGTGGAATTGAAGTGTTTTGTTAGAATAGAATAGATTATTCCAGTTGGAAGGTACCTACAGTGATCATCTAATCCAACTGCCTGAGCAATTCAAGGCTGGCCAAGCTAAAGCATGTTATAAAGGGCATTGTCCAAATGTTCTCTTAAATGCTGACAGGCTTGGGGCATTGGCCACCTCTCTAGGAAGCCTGTTACAGTGTTTGACCACCCTCTCCATAAAGAAGTACTTGCTCATGTCCAGTCTAAACCTTCCCTGGCACAGCTCTGAACCATTTCCATGTATCCTATCAGTGGATACCAGGGCGAAGAGCTCAGGATATCCCTCTCCCCGTCCTCAGGAAGCTGTGGAGAGCAGTGAGGTCACCTCTCAGCCTCCTTTGCTCCAAACAAGACAAGCCCAAAGCCCTCAGCTGCTCCTCATGGTCTTCTGGTCCTTTCACTGGTTTTGTTGCTGTCTTCTGGATGCACTCAGGACCTTCACATCCTTCTTAATCTGTGGAGCCCAGAACTGCCCAAGTGTTTAAGGTGAGGCTGCACCAACACTGAATTCAGTGGACAATCACCTTTCTTGACAGGCTGATGATGCTGTTTGAGGCACCCCAGGGTGCAGTGTGCTCTCCTGGCTGCCAGGGCACACCCTGCTGACTCACCACCCAGGTGACCAGTGGCCAGCCAGGTATAGCCCAAATCAGTACAGCTCTGAGCTCTGCCCTGCAGCCAGTTCTTCACCCAGCACACCCTGAATCTGCTCATCCCACAGCTGGACAGCTTTTCCAGAAAGATGCTGTGAGGGACAGTATCAAAAGCCTCCCTAGAATCCAGAAAAATTACATCCACCTTTTCCCTTCATCCACTGGACAGGTGACCTTATCACAGGAGGGTGTCAAATGGGTTAAACAAGACTTTCCTTTGTGAACCCATGCTAACTGTGCCTGATGAGTGCATTATTCTTCAAATGCCTTTCAACAGTATCCAGTAGACTCTGGTACTCCATAATGGTTGCAGGTACTGAGATTAGACAAACAAGTCTCTAGTTCACTGGGTCTTCCCTCACATTCTTCTTTGTAGGAGGATGTGGAATAACACTGGCCTGCTTCACTCAGCAAGGACCTCCCCAGACTCCCAAGACCTTTGGTACCTGATGAAGAGAGGTCCTGCCGTAACTTCACTAGCTCCTCAGTACTCTGGGATGAATTCCATCAGGCCCAAGGACTTCTGAACATTCAGCTGATACAGCTGGTCCCTTACAGTTTCAGTCTCCATAAATGGAAAGCCACAGTTCCCACACTCATGGTCCTCTGGCTCAGGGGGCCAAGCAGCCCACGGCTTATCAGTATTACTAAAGACTGAGGCAAAGAGACATCAAATGCCTCCACTTCTACTTTATCCCTGTTAGTCAGGTGACCTCCTTCAAAAAGTACTAATCTTCAACTTCTTAATATTTACCTTAATGTATACCTTGTAGTATAAGGTATTTGGAAGACAATGGACACTGAAACCTTATTTGAGATTAGCAAAACATTTAAACTTTGACAGTAGGTTCCTAGAAAAACAGAGCACAAAGATAATTTTGAAAAGCATTAACTAACTGAAAGTTGATGGCCATATGCTCATGAGGAACTGGAGGGACAACATAAAAAAAAACTTTTAAAACTAAACCATAGCATATTTCACAAGGTAAGAAGGTACTGACTAGTAGGAAAAGAAGGTATGCTTGCAACATTAAAGCACCAAGACTCAAAAAAATTTCTACTGAACACAGCTTAGGAAGTCAAAAGCGTATGTGTTGGCAAAATTCAGAAGATATAACAAAGAGCAGACTATGACAAATTGGAAAAGCAGACTTCTTGTTTCACACAACCATTAGCAAAATGTAAAAGGTTTATCCGGTGTGTAAACATCTTTTTTTAATCTACCAGAATCTGAGAATAAATGTTCTTGAGTGCAGTGGCTTGCAGTGAAAACACTGACATCATAGTGAATAACAATGTTGTTTAATTGAAAGAGTTAATACAAAAAACATGACTGTTTTAGCTTTTTACAAAAATTTTCCAACATTGCACATCCTTCTACAAAGAAGAATGTGAGGGAAGACCCAGTGAACTACAGTTCTCCAACTGATTTAAACATCAAATTAGTTTCTAATTAGTTTGCAATGGTAAACCACTACAAACCCTTTTCTAAATGCATGTCCATAGCTTTAGGCCATATCAACTGGTACAAAACTCTTACCTTATGCAGCAGTTCAATTTCATACCCTAGTTGTGCAAGTACAGTAAGTGCTTGATAAATCTTCGACTTCCCAGGCTTTGCTGTTAATACCTAAAAAAATGGCAAAGAGCAACCACTTTTGTTGCAAAAACCAAGACTGTGAAAAGACTATATAAAACAGTAAGAAATTCAGTTAAGTCTAAAATTCCGAGGTAAAGTTACATTAGGCCTCTAACATGTTCTTTGTCTTATTTAATTTATCTTGTCAGAAGACAGGGCTAGAAGATGTAATATTTGAAGTATTTCTTCACAGCAGTTATTTGGATAGCTGAACTATGTAGGACTCTCCAGCATATACTTTCTGGTCCCTTTTAAGGCAGAGAAGTTTCACACAGAAGAGAAATAAGGATCAGATTTCATATAAAAACCGTAACTTTGGCAGAGTTATCAGTTTACACTGATAAGATAATATCCCCAAGAAGACACACAAAGAAGAGTAAGGAAAACATCAGGCCTTCGTGCTGAACATGAAGCAACTTGCACAGTCATCATGCTGATCCATGTTACAAATCAAACAACTCTTAGGGCAAGGAAAAAAGAAAAGTTTGTGATTATTCTCAAAAAGGGCAAGGAAAGAAGTAAATTGTAGCAGTGAGATTTAACTTTGTGTAATAGATATACATAGCCTCATCGTATGATAAAAAGCCAGAACAACCAACAAAATGAGTCAACAATGTCTAGTTAAAGAAGGTTCCAATAGCTTTTACTACACACTTCTTATGTAACAGAGTTCACAATATAACCAGAAAAGTTAATTAAAAAAAAAAAAAAAAAGAAACAGGGACTACCTTAAATGAATAAGCTGCCCTGTATTTAGTAAAACAACTGACCATTAAAACATACTATAGAAATGGGTATTTCAGTGGTGTCCAAACTGTCATTTCACAGAAGAATATACTTAAGATGGTTAATTTTTTTCAGTGGGGTGTTAGACATAACACTGGTAGTGTAAACAGACCTGGAAGTCCTTGTCTACGTCAAGTAATTAAAGGTTTATGACTGTACAAACCTCCTAGTTTCATGGTGGGGGTGGGGGAGAGAGAAAAAGAAGTCATCCTTGAAGTATAAGTACAGTTCTAGAGCTTTGGGACAGCATAAATTAGGAATATGTAATCTAGAAAAGGCTCTGCCCCTTAGTGTACAGAGCATTAAGAAAAAGGAGTGTAAATCATTATATATTGCCTTTATTATTTTCAGTACTGCATACAAAACAACTCAAGAGGACAAGTGCATCTCACTGTATCGGTATTTAGTGACTCGGAATCCTCTTCACTTGTGTTTTTGTGTTTTGAATTCAGTCTTCATTAACTACTACCTGCAACTAGTAAAAAAACTTTTTGCGAAAGCATGGCAAAGAATTTAATCACCCCACAATTTACAATGGAAAGCAGCTAGTCTGCTGCTGCATATACTTCTCAAGGACCAGTCTTCACATTTTTAAGATCTGCGGTTAAATGACAACAGAATGTTTCTTAATAGTGCTATCACAGCATAAAGCAAACAAGTAGGAAACTGACAAAACTTTAAAATTCTGGTAGAAAAAAAATTCACTAGCAAAAACATCAGGTATACAATATAAATAGGATTGTGTTCTGTGAAGCACTACACCTTCATTACTTGTAAAATGCCTTGCACGTACCGTATATTCTTTTTCACTTATAAAGAGGTTGAGTTCTACTCTTCCGTATCTGTATATGGAACTGCATTCATACAAGGCGAAAAGAAGTCTCCAAAGTCTGTTTCTTTCCCACTGTTGTGGTATGATTCCAAAAACTTTCAAAGGAACATCTGTTTCCCACAATAGCAAAAGTATCTTTAAAATGTTGCAGTATGTATTAGACAATCTCATTAATTCTAATGTCTTAACTACAAAAAACTAAGAGAAGAAAGTCTCTGAGTTCATGTTGTTCAAGAATGAATACAATTCAACCCTTAGTCAAAGCTAAGCCCAGTTTGCATTAGACAAAAACTTTAAATGACAAGAAAACACCTAATTATCTGATATTGCCATGGGGCGGCGGGTGGGGGGGGGAGGGAACAACAGGGGTGGTTCCGAAGCTATCATGAGTCTTAAGCAAAGCTGAAATGTAGAAAACAGCATCTATCAATCCAGCATGTGTATTAAATAGAACATATACCGCAAGCAAATCCCCAAGTTTTTGCCAAACTGCCTATGCACCCTTGAAACACATTTGTAACGTGCGGGATCATAAACATATACCTGCCCTCCAAGGAACTGCTGCTACACCCATGGTTTCAAAAAGTTTGTCAGAAGACATAGCAGGTGGTTTCAAAGCTCCCTTTGCCAAAGGATCCAGTCTGAAGAAGTCACCATGAACCACCTTTAACTGTCCATCCAGGCTATTTTCTAGGGACTGAATAAAAATAACTTTAGTTGAAGAAATCTGGATACAGTAACTAGCTTTGCAACCCAAACAAAAAATGCATTCAAGCACTACCTAAAATTGTTACCCAGTCAACAAGAGTCGAACCTCGGAGCTGCTTCTTACAGATGACAAAAAGAATAGCTTCTTTCAGCTGATAAAAATAACTGCCTCCACTGTGCAGGACATTTTGACATTTTTTGTGCTGTTCAGCTTTAAACCACATTCTTAAATTTGCAAGATGTTCTGCCATGTTTTTAAAAAAACCACACAAACTACTAAACTAAGCAAACAGCTTCTTTTAACAAATTAGAATTCTTCATATCTGAGGAAAGGATACCTTTTATACACATTTTAAGTCAGGTGAGAGTCATTGGTTCTAAACCAGCTCTGTAATGCAAACCTTCTGGAGCAACTTCTGCAGCACTGTGTCTGACCCCCTTTGAATCCATGCAAAGCCCAGGTGAGCAGAGAGGACAACACATGAGTCAGTTGTAGGAAAACAGATTAAATAAAACTGACATAATCAGCATAACTCAAGAGTATTTTCACAGATTTTTTACAGCTTTATACAGAACTCTTGGTTAAACATAAACATCTACAATGACTTTGATCAGTTTCAAATTTAGGCATGAAATTTTATTTATGCATAGAAAGACTATGTATGAACTTGAATTCCTACATACACAAAATGCCAAATTAATTAAAAAACATCCAGCATTTATGATGTACAATGCCAGACTACGTAGTGTTATTAGGCATTATGTGAGATGGTGCAAGTAACAACCACTGCCTATTTCCTTTTTGATCCAACAATTACACAACAAGTTAAGCTAATTTCTCATTTGCCCTTTAATTTTGTTTTAGAAACGTGCAACTGAATCAAAAGTATACCTGTAAGTCTGTAAGAAAATCTGAGTTACTTTCCAGAGCTACCACTCTAAAACCTGCATCAAGCAGAGATCGAGTAAAAATCCCAGGACCTGAAATAGGAAAATAAAGAAAAGAAATTTAAAAAAAATTAGGAGTGCATTTTTGTTCCTAAGTGATTACCTTTAGTGATTTTCCCAACACAATAGTTGAGATATATCACCTTCAACGGGCATGTTTGTTAAACACACTTCAAAACAAGAGTTAGAGAAACGATTTACAGGCAGCCTGCTCGAGATTTCTCACTGTATTACACTAAGCACAGCGTTACAATTAGATACTGAGCAGCACTGGAGATAACGTCTCAAACATTTCTATTACTTTTTCTTCTGCCAACTGAAATATACTGTGAAACCTTATCCATATTTTCTTTAAATTACATTCTGCAGAAATGCAAACAAAAGAAACCCCCAAACCATTAGGTAACTGCAGAGGATCTGCCATAGCCCATAATCCTGGGTGTGCTTTTACTAATAAAACTACAGCATTACGTGACAGAAAATACCATCTCCGGTCGCTCTACAGCGAAGTTTTAACACGAGTGACTCAAGCCTCCAGACTGCAACCACACTCATTCCCCAGGCTCTGAATAAATGGGCCCCCCAGGCACACCCCGGGGCCCGCACCCAGATGTCCCGGGAAGGTGCCGGGGCGCGGGTCCGGGACATCCCCCAGCCGGGATTCCGGCCGGGGCAGCGCCGGAACGCAGCGCAGCTGCCACCCCCGCCCGAGATCCCGGGAGAGGCACGGCCCCAGCCCCTTCCCGCAGCAGCAGCCCCAGCCCTCCGCGGGGCCGGGTGCCAGCACGGCGGGTGGCGAGGGCGGCAGCTCGCACTTGACCCCCCCAAGGTCACTGGGGCGCGCCGGAGCCTCGGGCAGCTCACCGGGCGCGAACTCGAGCAGGAGGGGCTGGGGGCCGGGGCCGGGGCCGGCTCCGCCCTGCAGGCAGCGCCGCACGGTGCGCGCCAGCTGCGGGCAGGCGATGAAGCGGCGGACCACGAGGCTGCTCCGCTGCTCCTTACGCACCAGCCGCTTTTCCTTCGCCGGCTCCGCTACCCGCAGGGACGGGTACTGCCGCCCCGCCGTCACCCAGCACGGCGACAGCCCGCAGAGCAGCGGCCGCAGCCCCGCTGCCAGGAGGCGGCCGCAGCCCGCGGCGCCCAGCGGCGCCCGGCCCGCAAGCATCGCCGCGCCGCCCGCGCCGCGCTTCCAGCTCCGGGTGCGTGATCGCCGCGGCAACCGGGGCGTCACTTCCTCCTCTGCCCGGCCTCTCCAGCGCGCTTCCGCTCCGCCGGCGGAGGGCTCTCCGCCCGCCGCCCGCCCTCTCTATGGTGCCCGCCCCGCACCGCCGGCAGCCTGCGGCAGCACCAGCGCCCGCGCCTCCACGCCATGCCGGCTGGCGGGTCCCGGCCGCCCGAGCCGCCGCGGAGCTGAGGTGAGCTGACAGCGGGCGAGGAGGGGAAGATGCGATGCTTTCCCCGGTGCCGCGCACCGCCGCCACCTTCTGCTCGTGTCGGCCGCCGCCGGGCGCTCCAGGGGCGGGTTAGGGCCGCCGGGCGGGCGGCGGGAAGGAGCCGGTGCCGGGCGGGCTGGGCGCGCTGCCCGCCTCGGCCGGGGTGGGCAGGCGGCGGTGCCGCGGCTCCTGGCCCTGGTGCGGTGTCCCCGGAGCGCAGCGCAGACAGGGCTGGGCAGAGAGGCGGCTTGGGAGGGGGCTCGGGCCGGCGGGCAGCGCTCTGCCGGGCGCCCGTGGAGCGATGTGTGCTCAGTGTGTCGGTGAAGTCCCAGGAGCTACGTATTTAGTTTGAGGTTTGCCCGGGTGTTTCACGGGAGTCTTTGATCTCCGCGTCTGCAGCTAAACAGTCACTTCGGGACTCGGTTGTTTGTATCGCCCTGCCGCTCTCAGCAGGTGCAGGATTCTGCTCCGGCATCCGTCTTTGCCGCCTTCTCTGCTCCGTACCTTGTTGCAATTACGGTTTAGGCGAAACCTGTAGTTTTCAATAACAGTGACGTTGTCCTTTCGGCAACGTCCTCAATGCCTGAACGAGAAATAACTTTAAGATCATCTTCAAAACGTTTTCAAGTTCTGCCAAACTGGAGTTCATCCTTCAGGGATGCGGTGCCAAAACCTGTCAGTGGCAGGTGAGTGGCCGCAGTGTGATGGGGGAAGGGAGAGAGAATCCTTCCAAGCGTGTTTCCCTGCTCCCTGTCTCATTTGTGCAGAAGGCAAGAGAGATCTGGCAATCACAGGGTGCACCTGGTCTTCAAATTAATGGTTGATAAGTAGACTTTCTGTATGATTTTCTGCAAATTGCTTAATTTCTTGTATCTCGTTTCTCTGTTTGTGAAGTGAGAAATGAATACTTTTCTACTTACTAAACAGAGTCGTTTTGTTTGGTATATTTCTCAAAAACAAAAACTGGGATGGAAAATTGTGGCTTTGTTGTTCTGTTTTTGGGGGACCTACATGTGGCATGAAAAGTGGCTGGGCTGAATTTAGAAAAATGCCTTAGCAAATGCAGCAGTCTTTCAACTCTGCAATTTATTTTTAAATATTTAGCTTTTTTACACTGAGTGCTGTAATAGTTTTCCCTGTGCCTTAAGGGAAATGGACAGATTGTTCTGCTGGATGATGGGATAGACCTCAATCCATTTTTAAACTGGACTTTGTTTTAATAGCTTTTTCCCTCTCTTGCTAATTAGTCTGATAATTCAGTAATTTGTAGGACTTTTAGAACATCAAGCAGAACTTGATTTTAGAGCAAGTGTCTAGTAATGTCCTAATTCAGCATTCCTTGTCAAAGTTTATTGACAGCTATGGCCACAGAAAAGTTAGGTATAGTTTTAAGCTTAATTAATGAATTTTGGAGGTTTTTGTTGTCAGTTGGATGACTCAGGAGCGCTAGGGTCATCTTTGAATGGGCTGTCCAGAGCAACTGAGATTATTCAAAGGAGTGTTTGCTGATAAAAACCAGATGACAAAAAGCCCTGATAAGTCTTCATTCGCTAGAAATGATACACTGATCTTCATGACTTTATTTATTTTAGCTTAGTGTTTGCCTGGATTGAACCACAGGTCTCTATGTGCTAAACTCATGGTTTGGTTTTTTCCCCCCTGCTAGAACTGCTAAATATATGCTGAATCTTTCATGCATAAAGGACTACCTCTTTATGACCTGGTCATTATCTTTGACAAACTGATGAAACCATAGGAAAATGGTAAGTTTTGGGTTTGTTTTTTTTTTTTTCTTTAGAAATTACAATGTAGAAAATTGTTTAATACATTGAAGTGTGTCACAGGAATATTTGAACAGTTATTTCTTCATTATGCTTGACTATGGATGTGTTCTAGTTTAATCCAGCTATCACCACATGCAAACACTTGAATTTACAGTCTTACCTCATACAGCCTTATGTCTTTGTAATTTATGTGCATTGTTGAGTGCTCTGGAATTGTTTCCTCCTAATTACTGTCTCCTGAAATAAATCAGAGAGAATCAAAAGAAAAAAAAAGAAAAAAACCTGTTCGATTGGATTCCACTCTATGCTTGAACCAAAAGAGCTCATTAGTTGTATGGGTCAAAAGGATAATAAAGAGATTTGATTTTTTTTTCAGTGGTTCTAAATACCTTTTGCATTTACCTTTCTTTGGCCCAATTTAAAGCTTATTTTTCAAGTTAATATTATAGCATTAGTCTTTTAGTATTATTTTGCTATGTTGTAACCACTTAGCCATAGTAAATATTGGCAATCATTTCTAAAGGTGAAAATTGTGGAAGTACCTGGACCTTGATCTCAGTTTTTCAAACTCTTATGGCCATGCTTCATTTTAAGTACAAATTTGGCAGAATTTCTATCTTCCACAAAAAGAAACTGATGAGTATTTCAATGGAAAATTGCATTATGGTATTTTTTCCTTGTCCTCCTAGTGGATACTTATCATAGAGTCTTCTCTAAAGACTCAAAATACAGATTAAGTTTGAAAGGTTTACATGTTACCAAATACTACCTCTAATGTGACTCTTAGAAAAAGCTTTCAACAGAAATGAAAGAAGCTCTTACAACAGAGCTATTAAGCCTATTTGCTTCAGTAATGTAAAAATAAAATAATCTGCTACACGCTTGAGTTGACAAGAAATGTCTCTTCTTTGCTGAGATGCAGGATGCTGCAGAATTCTTGTTCTCATTTATTTTATTAAGCATACTTGAATAATTTTGTTGTAATGTTTTGGTTGGTGACCAAGGAAAATAGTAGAAGGAGTGGTAAGAGATTTTTTTCAAAAGTGCTCTAAGCATTGCACATTCAGGAAAAGAGTCTCTAGGAAGAATTTTTTTTTTTTTAATTTATCAGAGTAGCCTCATTCTTTTGTCATATTTTCTAGCCATTGCTGTCTCCCGCTTCAAGCCCATATATGCACAAAGGAAATCTTCCAAGAACTGAAGTAGCATTTAATCCTATGCCACAATCTGGTTTGAGATCCAGTGAGTTTGCAGTCTGTGGGTTGTGTTGGACATCTTCCTTTGAAGTGAAAGCCTTTGCCTTTATAAGGAGGTCAGCTATTTTGTATTCATAGCTGTTGTGGTCTATAAACCTTAACTTACTGCTTTCCTCTATGTCCTCTGTTGACAATTAAAAATTGCTTGACATTTGGATGGGGGACAGTGGCTAGGGAGTGGGGGGAGTTTTGCTGTTTGGCCAAGCTATTAGTAGCAAGGGAAATTAGAATCCAAGGTTCCTTGGATGCTTGCCTGCACCATGTGACAATGTAGATTCCAGCCTAGCGCTGAAAACCTGATTAATAGGGAGTTACTGTCCATTAAAAGTCTGTTAGATCAATTGTGCAGATCACTGGAGAGAGACTGCCTAGGTACCAATTAAGTGAAACTATCAAGTCAGTTCTCCTTTGAGATAGTTTCTGAGCACAAGGTGTGAGGTCATGTTTGCTAGAATAAGCTTATTTGAATAAAAAAGTTAAACCACTCCTTTGCTATTTTTCTTATGTAATACTATGCTGTTTAATAGGAAAGCTTTTTCAGACCAGGTGCAGATTGACTTTGCAGCCTACAAACACTGCAGCAAAGTTCACAGCTGACAAAAGTACCATTCAGAACAAAAGTAAACATTTTTAAAATTATCTGATGCCTTGAATTCTGTCCCTGTTGATGCTAACAACAGTGTCCATGTTTTATTTTCCTTCTAATGAACGCTAAGCAATATTTTTGACATTTTCAGTGGAGAGGTGAAGGGTTTTGTAGTGTGAAGATGGTTGCGTAAGCTGTGTATTATAAGGCATTTTGGCAGGGTTACAAATTTCTCACTCTGTACTTTGTGTGTACAGAGAATCTCAGTCCCTAGGGCTATCAATCTGGCATCTTTCATCAGCACTAAATTTACTGCAAATAATTTTTGTGTGCATGCAAAAACAAAGAACTATTAAACTTTTGTGGGCAGGAGTGAAAACATTCAAATAGATGCTTTTTCTGTTTTTTCTCTCAGAATTTCTCTTCGTTGAATTCTGGTGAGCATATTCTCCTGACTTAAGTTCACTCAGCATGTGTTTGTGTGTCTATCTCATCATAAGTCTTTATCCAGAAGGCTTTTGAAATGTTGTCTTGCTTGAGAGCCTGTCGCACCAAAGATTTTTTTACTTGTTTTTTTCCTATTAACCCACTTACAATATGACTGTGATGTCTTTGAAACTGTCTGGCTAACTGATAAGGAAAGTGTAGAGATAAAATGCTGTTAGTGCCAGAGATTGCTGTAGACAAATTTTGCTGTGTTGGGTGCTTGCTTTTTAGGAACAGAGTTGCTTAGCTAGCGCAAGTGTGAAGTTTTTTCCACTGTTGTTCCATTACGCTGCTCCACCTGTCCCAAGTGAATTGCTAATGTGTGGCCTTAGAATGGGAGCTGTAGCACTGCTTTTCTCTGTCCATGCCAATGATTTTCTTGGGTTTTTTGTTTGGAACATTAATGTTGCACTGGAGGGCAAGTTCAGATTAATTCAGAATAACTTTAAAAAAAGAAAGAACATAAAACTAATCATGGTATTCATTTTATCTTGGTAAAATGAGCATGTTAGGCAGATTTTTATGTTCACTTGATGAATACGTTACTGAAATAATAGGGAAATTCATAATGTACATTTTGGAGGTTCTTAATGGTTATAACTTGGAATTTTGTGTGCTTTTAGCCTCTGAGTGAGGGCATGATGATCATATCACTTCAGAGCAACATTCATCTGGACCTGGATCACAGTTCAGGTGTTGTTCATTCTGTTTTTACAGTTCTGCAGTTGACCCAGTTTGGCAAAATAAACAAATTGGGGTGCATCTTGTCCTGAAATTACACGTTTGTTAGTTGTTCAGTAGTATTTTGGCATTTTCACTGACTCATGTCTTTATTTTATAAAGTGACTTATACCATGCAGAGCTTACACATTTCATCCTAGGAAGATTTGATCTTAGCAAGAGTTGGCATATAAAATTACTCTTTATCCAGTGTTGTTTTGGGAGCTGCTTAGTTTTTTACCTGGCTTTCTCTTTTTCTTGTGAAAGACTTCCACAAGTCTTCTTGTGGAAGACTTCCACATAGCAACTTCTTGTTGAAGTCTGCTATGTTACTACTGAAATATAACATCATTAACACAAGGAGAAATAACAGTCATTCGGTTTCTCTATGGGCTTTTAAACTTCTTCTGTCATGGAATCACTGAAACAAACTCACTTTGGGTTTTAAGTGAAATTAGCTTTTACCACCTTACAGTATTGAGTTTTTGTTAGTGTTTGTGATAGTGGGGATTTTGTAATGGAAAGGTCTTTTTTAAATGGAAACTACTTAAAGTGACCTTGATCATAGTTTTTTGAAAAGCTGATCTGAAACAAATTAGATCTCTGTTTACAGGCTCGGGTACTGCAAGCATTCAAATTCCATAAGGAGAAACTGGTAACTGTGTGCTTCAGAAAACCTCTCTAAGATCAGTTAGTCAAAAGTATGTGTAAATTGTTAGAGACAGCTCATATAGCCAATATCTCTTTACACAATTAGAGCTGAAATGAATTTACCATAATAACTTGCTGTTCGAAGGGGGAGAGTTGTAACAGCACTCTAGGCTAAATTCACCACTGGGTTTCAGTAGTTGCAGCTTCATTAACTTCAGTCAAATTACACCAATGATTAATTTTTTGGGGGTTATGATTTGCTTAACATAGGTCTCTTACCATTCATACATGATTAAGTTCTTGCTCATGCATTTAAGGGCCAAAAAAAAAAGAAGAAAAAGAGCAGATTAAATGTATTGTACCTCCTTACAGTCCTTGTATGAAATATTTATTTCATAATCTCTCATTTTATTATTCTTTCCACATCCCTGTGAAAATATATCAGTACTTTTTGGTTAAGAAATGCAATACAGATGATGTAACAGTGTGACTGACTTCATGGAGGAGGTTCAGAGCAAAGAAGGGATTTGATCTCATTCATTTGTATCTGACACTGAATAATGTAGAAACTAGACCATCCTTCCTTTTGGAAATATAAGGCAAATAGATGCAAGATTTTAGTAGAGCTGCGGTATTCTGATTTTCTAATGATGGCAATTATTGAATCTCTGACAATTAGCTCTATTCTTAATTAAGCTTCTGGTTGGACCTGCAGGCTTGATAACAGAGGGACTGCAGGTATGTAATACTTACGGACAAGAATTGTTTCATAACTTGTATAGACAGTTTTCCATTCTGCTTGTGGTTGCTTCTGGCCTTGATATGATTTAGGACCTTACAGAATATTTTTATTATACTAACTTTCTGTGTGTTGATGAGGGCTATAAAACTTGCTTGTCTCTCATCAATATAAAGAAGTATGGAATTCAGTCTCACGATGAAATGTAATTCTCAGAAAGTCTTGAACATTCTTCTTTCCTCAGTTGGGCAACTTTTAGATAATTGCCTCATTCTTCTTATGATTTCAAGGGATTTGTCCTGTCATTTCTGCTTTTTCATATATGTTGAAAATTGTTACCTGAGATCATGAGAGATTTTATATCATATGTTTTTTAGCAATCTCTTATGAGACGGTATGATCCGGCGCCTTTCTCAGGTCCTTGGAAAGTAAAGATTTGGATAAGAGTGAGTTGAGCTGATTAATTCTCATAAATATAGTCTGTAGATTTGCAGGACTTTTTTTTTTTCTTTTTTTCCTGTAAGGAAAAAGTACCTATCCTAGAAAAAATGCGTAAATTTGTCTAGTAGGAAGCTTTTCATTTTTGTTATGCTTTGTAATCAAACTTGTGCACATGTTCTGAAGTGTAACAAAAATCGGAGAGTTCTTCAATTAGAAGGAAAATTTAAAATTCAAAAAGGGCAAATTACTAGTTTTCAGAATACTTAAAAGGAGGTTCATGCATCCCAAGGCAAGACCAGTTACTCATAGGTTATTCCTGAACATTTGTCTAGACTGTTTATAAAAGAGCTGCAATGATGAGAGTTCTCAATTCTCCTAAAGCAGTCTGGTTTACTGCCTTTTCTACCATATCTCTACCTAAGATATGTTCTGGTGTTTTGTTGCAGACAGGGAAAAAAAATTTGAACATATCGAATGGTGAGGTTGATTTTTGTTCTTGTAACATTCAGTCATATTTGTTCTAGTGAAGCTTGAAACCCAAAACTTTTCAGACACTTGGGGGACTCATCATTGTGTACTTTGAGTGCTGACAAAGAGGTTTTTTGTGTGAAATTTTTGAGAGAACTGTCATATGTTCTACTAAAAGCTACTATTTGTTTCCAGACAAACCTCTTGTATTTGGCTACATGACTGAAACATATTTTTTAAGTAATGTTAAATGTGAAATAGTAGATTACGCCTGGCAGTATGTTTATCATTGTTTATTAAAACTGTGAATAAGCAGTATGACTAGGAAGCTTAGAAGTTGAAAATAGCATGTGAAGCTTCCTCTTCAAACCTCACTATTCCTGCTGTTTATAGATGGGAAGCTCAGTGTGCCTTTAAATGCCACTGCTGCTTGAGAAATGTCACATCAGTGTCAGAAAGTACAAAACCACCAAAGTGTTCACGCTCAAGACATTTTTGTAAATTCAGTGAAATGAGATAAACCACCCTGGTATCTGAATACTTCTTGAAGGAAAGCAGACCTCATGCATTTGAAAAAATAGACCTCTTAATCTGTGTATCTGACACAGAAGAAGAAAGCATGTAGAAAGATATTTTTACCCCTAGTACATTTTTTTTCAAAGCCAGGCAGGGCATACTGAGCAGTCAGGAGGTCATTAATGAGATTTTCTCATGGTGAGGCTGCCCAGTAAAAGGTTTGTACATTAGTCTATCTTTTGAACTGATAAACTTCCAGTGAGCCCATGCTCTGAGACAGCACAACAGCATGGGGGTCTGCTTTTCTGCAGAGGTGTCAAGTCGGATAATGGAAACATACATATGAATATCGTTATTTCCCTTCCTTTCAAAACAGCAGTGTTCCAACTATTATGTTTCACATAAAACACAATGCAGAGCAGAATTCTGTTATCTGGAATTGGTCTGGCTTTGTGAGATGATTATAGCAACATGAATTGCCTATCACCTTTGTCTGCTCTATTTCTTTCTGTAGTAAATTCTGTGATGGTCAAACACATCTTCAGCAGCTAGTACTTTTGTACTAGCACTCTGATGATAATATTCCAGGCTTCTGTAGGTATATCTTGGCTTCCACATTAGATGAAGAAGCAAACTGTTGTAGAGAAGTTGCACTTGCACTTCTCTAAAGAACATATGTGCTCTTTGTTTATTAGCTCCTGTAACAGCATAGTGGACATGGTCCTTTTTCTTGCAAGCTAATGAACTCGTAATGCTGTGTTGTATGTAGTTTTTACTTCATGTCATGTAGATACTGGGTCATTTAGAGTTTCCCCCCAGTCACTGAATCTTCATTTTAGTATTAAATATAAATGTTCATAGAATGGGATCAACCTTTTTCCTTCTATGTGGATGTTAATGGGCAGTAAGAAGAATTTCCAGTATATGTTTTGATTGTGTATGGCCATGATAGTTTTCACATTGGTTTTTATTAATTTGTAGAAGATTATTTATCAGTATGAAAAGAGATACATCACAAGAGAATGTTTAAATGATAGTATCTTCACACCAGCTATCAGAAAGATCAACAGATTTATTGTTAAGGAATATATGGATTAGATTTAACTATTCTTGAAATTTTAGTATTTCTCCAGTTTTCCTCTTTGTTCTAATGGTAGAAGCACCAACTCTGTAAACATAATGATTTCTAAAACTACTTGTTTCATTTTCATGGAATCAATTTTGGTTTTTTTTAGGACATGTAAAGCTGCTTGTATTTAAATAAAAAAGTGTGTGGGGGAGAAGATACTAAAACCCCTGCAACAATAAAGAAAACCAAATTCCTTTAATACTAGTTAGTGCCTATTTTTTACCTGTCCTTAAACCAGAGACTTGTTGGATTTCTTCTTTATAATGATGGGGATTCCACAGCATCTCAAGACAGCCTGTTTAGTTGTTTACATAGTGACCTTTTTTAGACTGAATTGCTATTGCCAGGTGTAGTGCTGACCCTTCCTTTCTAAAACTCTTCTCTTGATGGGATCCAGGTTCTCTTGTATACAGCTTGTTCTGTGTATATGGTGCACAGAAAAGCCCCATGATTGTAATTGATTAGTGCCTGGTAGAGCATAATGAATTATCTTGTGCATGTAACACTTGCTGTATTATATCTCAAGAGAAAAAGAAAGCTTGGACTCATTGTCAGGTTTCTGTCCGGTATCTCTTTGAGATGCTTTTCATCATAAAAAAGTGACTGGTTAATCCCTATTTCAGATAGATGTGTGTATTTATTCCAGAAGTTTGGGGATATTCTGTTTGTGTTAGTGAATTTTATGTTATTCCTTTTGGAGCACTTAACTGCTACAATTAATTTTGAATTAAATCCTCAAAAAGGCTTACAACTGCTTCTAGCTGCAGACTATATACTGCTATTGTGGTTTATTATCAATTTAATGAAAATATTGCATGGAAGCATCACTGGGAACCAATCTGAAATGCCCATTCATTTTGAATAGAGCAGTGTTGGTGATATAGTGGGGAAGCTGACTTTCAAAGAATTAAAAGACTTTAGTCTCTTTAATTAACACAGAAAAATTAAATGGCATGAGAATGAGAGAGGGAATATTTGTGTCTTTTGCAGAAGAGCTATATGAAGCCAATCAAATGGAATAAAAAACCAGTTTGATGTAAACTTTCGAACATTAGAAGAAACAACGTTATGATCTGGATTGTTTTCTAAGATATATCCAAGATCAGTAAGGGAAATACTACACTATATGTTCAGTAAACATTCACAGAGCCCACAGTCTGTTCAGGATAAAGGAGCTGAGTTAGTATGGAATTTTAAGGGGCTTGGTGGTGTTTGTGGTTTTGTTTTGTTTTGTTTTTAATGCCCTCTTCAAATTTTATCCACACCAGATCAGGAATGATCCCACTTCTTACTACCTTTTTTTTTTTTTCCCCCAAAAAGCTATATTTAAGGTTATATTTCCATAGTAAGGATAGAAAAAAGTGAGCAACTGAAAAAGTTGTCAAAATAATATTAAGTTGTATGAAGTACATGAAAGGGAACACTGATGAGTATGGGCCTTTTAAAACTGGAGTTGACCTAAAATACAACAAGGGCCATTTCTCTAATGTACATATTGTTTGTCCTAAAGCAAACAAGCATACAAGTCATTTCTTCAATACAGACTTAGTTTATTTACCACATGGCAAATATTTTCCATTTTATTTTCCATTTGTGCTATAATCACCATGATTACATGTGACAATTGTATGAAGCTGTGTGGCAACTGAAGCACTTCTATTCATCAGTACCTTTTAACAAGGGTCAGCACAGTTCTACTCAGTGTTAGCTTTTATTTCAATTTTGGGCAACCAGTGAAGGGAGGAAAGATGGGCCTATGAAGAAACAAACATTTTTATTAACATGCTAATTTTTACAATTCATTTCAGTGAAATGAATTCAATAAATACAGGAACCCATGTTAATGGTCTTTTAAATATCGTTTAAGTCTTAAGAGATTTTAATTTAATTTTCGTTTATAAATAAGTGTATCTGCTTTTGTTTTTAGACAGAGCTGAAGTTCATTCTCACAGGATTTAGATTCACTTTGATACCTGCCTAGTGCCTTGGTAAACTCAAAAGGAATTGCAAATAGCAGCATTGAAATTAAGAAGGTAAAAAATTTCATCTATGTGGGAGGGTAAATACTTCTAAAAGATCAAGGGCAAGAGTGTTCCAAATTCCTTGAACTAGCTCTTTTTGGGTTTTCATTCTCTAAGGATTCCTAAGGGTTGTAGAAAGGAATAGATTTTCAGGGCTACTTTTATTTGGAGAAATACTGAGTTTCAAGCAATAAACCAAGAAATGTTCTGCTTTCCAGCTTCTCAGCTACAGAGGGACTATCATTTCAGCCAAATGTTCAAAGGAAGTGAGTTAACATTTTCCGTCAGAATGTTAAACTTCCTTTACAGCAAATATCACTTGTCAAAAGCATCTTTTCTCATTTTTCACAATCAAGTAGGAAACACCTTGTTAAAATGCATTTGTATTTCTCTTTCCCTTTGCTGGCTGTTGGAAGGATAAAGTGTTTTCTACAGATAGCAGCAAGACAGTGGTGGTAGGAGATTCTGATTTTTTAAATTATTACTGTTAAAAGTAATTCCTCATTGTGTTTGGGTAATTTACTTCAACATCTTTTGATGCATCATTTGATCTATGAGCTGGGGAAAGCAGCAGTAGTTATTATTTCATGTGGCAGGAAGACTAAAAAGTGAACTTTTCAAATATAATACTGTGTTTGGGATTTTTTTTAGTGTTTTAGAACAGGTAAAATCAATCAATCAATCAATCAACCTAACTGTAGTATGGCTGTCTAATAATATCTAGTTCTGATTCTTTCTGCTCTGATTGAAGTTCTGTCCTCCTCTTAACCTTTAATTTTGTGTTTAACTCTCTTTGAGAGAAAGTGGCTTGATTAAGGAGCATCCTTCTAGTGAGCAGACAACTTTTCCAGATAAGTCCTCAGTATCTCCTCTAGAGTTCCCTTTGTCTTTCTGGTGCTCAAGGAAAACCAGTTATCACCTAATGCGGCTGCCAAAGGAAAATGCAACTTTCATCTCTATGTATAATACATAATTCTTCTACACCAGGATAGAATACTTCCATCAGAAGGGACCTACAGTTAGCACCTTGTCCTGAGCAATTCAGGGCTGACCAAGTGTGTTGCAAAGAGCATTGTCCAAATGCCTCTTAGACAGGCTTGGGGCATTGGCCACCTCTCTAGGAAGCCTGTTCCAGTGTTGGACCACACCCTTAGTAAAGAAATGCCTCCTGATGTCCAGTCTAACCTTCCCTGGTGCTGCCTATATGTTTTAGGGTAGGCAGTAATTTTTGTTAGACTGGTATGGCTGGAAGTGGTTAGCAAGTTCTTCAGGTTGGAAGCAGAGATGGAGTTGTCCTGGGTGGTGCTGGCTTCTGCTTTTGTATTGCCCAGTTGGTGGTGGCTTGCTGCCCTCTGTATGCTTCTCTGGAACTCCTTACCATCTATTTAACCAGGCCTGTACTTTGTGTGCTTGTCTGTGAGCATGTTGTTGGAGACAGCGTCGAAAGCCAGGCACAGTCAATCGCATTCATTATTCCCCCTTCTTCTGCTAAGCAAGTCAGTGTTTTGTACAACCACAACTTACCCATCATAAATCCATGCTGACTGCACTTGATGACCACGTTATCCTCCAGATGTTTGAAAATGCTTTCTGGGCTAACTTGCTGTAAGACCTTCCAAGAACTGAGGTGAGGCAGAGCATCCTGTAGCTCCCTAAATCCTTCTTCTTGTGCCTAAGATAGGAGAGATGTTTTCTTTATCTTTTCTTTTTTTTTTTTTTTTTCTCAGTCCTTTTAGCAACTATGAAGTTTATGAAGGAATAATTTGGGGAAAATCTCTTTAGTAATCTTTGTCAGAATTATGTTTCTATGTATGAAGTAAAGCCTACTTATTCTTTTGAATTTTTTTCCATTTTCCCACAACTTTAATTCTTCTAGCAAGTAAAATGAAAGACTGTCTTGCAAATTTACTAAGTGTGTATTTCGTTTACTCAGCTTGTATATACCAGGAGTTAAGAAAGCCTGAAGAAAACAGGTATCCTAAAATGTGCTTTCATTTAAAGGAAAGTACAGGAAGCTGCTGTAGGAGGCTTACCTAAGCTCTTTTATAATACAAGAGTGCTTGCTATTTCTTGGCTTCACTGTTTAAAACGTGAGCTAAATCTAGTGAGATGTACATAATGGAGCTGTATTTCGGGTATATGGTTGCTAAATTAAACAGCAGTATTGCCCTGCTTCTAAAGATAGGAACTGATACAACAGTGGTCCTGTAACATGTAGGCCTTCTGCTAAGTTACTCTTTTTTTTGTTCCCATGAATGTGTCTAATTGCAGCATTGATTGAAGATGCACCTTCACAAAAAGGGAAAATTGACTCCTGCTGAGAGTAGGTGGGGGTTTTGGTTTTTTATCAACAAACCATCTGCTTCTGTGTATACTGAACACATGTTGAATGTTTTCTTGAAAATAATGTGACAATTGAAGCAATAAACAAGTTCTACTTCCATCTAATTCTGATAACACAGTTAATCTATCTGCAAGTTTGATCTGATATCATCACTGACAGAATTAAAAGTTGTTCTACTTTTATTCGTCCCTGGTTTATTTTTATTTCAGGCAAACTATGATCTTATGTGACAAGAATGCTTTTGTTTTAGCCATGGATTTAAAGGAGGGGGGGAAGGGGGACGTGAGGTGGCTTCTGTTTATCTTTTTGTTTTTCTCATTACCTCAGTTGTAACAACAGGAGCACTGTTGAAAAGATCAGCTGTGCTTTTGCTCAGGTAACTAGAACAATTATCATTGGATAAAAATATAACTTTATAGGTTTTTTTGTATGTAAATATCCCCCGTGCTAAGACTTTAAGTGGGTCGGTGAATGAAAGAAATTCGCCACACTTTTAAGCTGTATGACTTGGCTAATATGAGTCTTTATTGGCTGGCACTGGCTGACATTATTTATCTGTTATACTATACATATTGTAAATGCTTCATTCCATTTTATATTTTAGGTCTAAAAATATCTGGAGGGAGATTAAGTGGTTCAACAAGTAACGCTCTAATGGATGACAGAGACTTTCCACCAAATGATCTGCAAATAGACTCAAAGGACAGTCTTCCTGCTAACTATAGGGTAGAAAGTTTGGCATCTCATTTGATTCCTTCAGCTGATGAAAATGAAAATCAACTTGACAGTGATGGGAATGAAGTTCTGATCAGTAGTAGCATTGCTATGGGCCGGCAAGATAAAGGTGAACAGGATAACATCAATAATAATGAGAATATGGACAGTGGAGACTGGATCCCAAGCTGTAAGGAAAGTGAGACTGAGAGAAGATCTGTAAATGTCCATATGGACCCTCAGCTGGAGGAAAAGCCTATTACAGAAAAACAGCCAGGTGGAAAAAGAAGTCCAAGAAGCAAAAGAAGCTCCAATAAAAAATATAAAGGTACTTCATTTAAAATATTTTTGTTCTGTTTATTTCAGAAGTAACACTGTGGTTTAGATCTGTGAGCTGATAAGAAATATATTTTAGGTGTTGTACTAATTATTTTTAGCATTTCACTAAAGGTTTGGTGGGTTTTGGTTTGTTTTACTTTTTTTCTTTCCAGAACTGCTATTAGTCTTCAATCAGATTCAACTATACATGTTTTCACCTTCTATATTTTAAACAGTGGCTATGTAGCAAATGTAACACATCAAGTAAACAGAAGTAGAGGGAGGTACTCAGTGTCAGTATAGAAACAGGAGTGGCATCCAAATCAGAATGGACAGAAATTCCGGCATTACTGTTTTGCTCATTTGAGCGTCATCGTCAAGTGCAACATTTTGGTGTCTTGATCCCATGTCAACATTTGAAATCTTGTTATGAGTACCAAATAGCTTGATCTTGCCCTGCTATTGTAAAATTTACTTATATTTTTCAAAGCTTACCAGATGGGCCAAGGTTGTGTGTTTTGGGTAACAAACTGTTTAAAAATGTGTTCTTACCAATTTTTGATGTTACTTTTTCTTTAGATATTTTGGATGTGAATTGGATAAGGAAAATGTAATGTTTATTGCATGTTCTTATTTGAAATCCTTCTTTCCTTTTTGAAGGAGTAGTATTTAGTGTAACAGAATGTGTTATATTAGGTTTTGCCATACTTTCTAAAGCTTATGTGTCATAGTGCTGTATATATTAATTAAAATCAGTATGTTTCATGCACAGGTTTCTTTGAAAGAACAGCTGATCAGCTGATTCATGTGTGCTTTTCTCCATGCATTTTAAACAAAATCATTTTAAAATATAATTTTCCTCCTAAATGGCACATATTTTTGTGACCTAATCAAAAACTGGTTATTATTTTAAGGGATTATAGAATAGGTAAAGACAGGAAAGGAGGGAAGCCTTGCATTTCATATCTTGTACAAATAGGCAAAATCTGAAAAGAAAAATTATATTTTCTGTTACACATTAGAGTATTCTGAAATCTGTCATTACAGGGAGAATGTTTTCTGAATAACTTTATTCAGCACTTAATAAGTCGATATATTTCACCCATAGATTTAAGTTTTAATAACATAATAAAATAATTAAAATGAGATTGGCAGAAGTAATTGAGAACCAGTCATCTGTATGATGGGAATAACAAAAAAAAAGTCATACATACATGGTGGCATAGGTATGTGAAGCACACTAAGAGGAAGAAAAGGAAAAAACTCACCTAAACACTGGAGTTAAAATTGGCTCATATTCTTTCTCCATTAGTTTGTATTCTTGTTGAATTAACTGGTGCAGAAATACAGCAAAATGAGCTGTCCACAGTAGATTGAAATTTTAAGACAAAAATTAGAATCCTGAAAATACAGAAAACTTCATGGAACAACCTGGCAATGTATGAGACAGCACAAGAGAACATCCTGTCTGCAAAACTCTTTAGAGTTTTGTCGAATTCTTATGAATAAACTCGTTAGTTTATTAGTAAAGAACTTCGATTGTTGAAGAGGAAGATCAAAATACAAAATTACATTATATCTCCCATTGTTTGTGGGCTAATACACATTTAGTAATTTTTTGATAACTCTCACGTGATGTTTCTTCTGTTTTCACAAAATGCAGTTGACTGCGTCACTATTTCTTGATGTTGCAAATGTCTTTATTTTAGTGGTAATTTTCCATTTAATTTCCAGCACCAGCTATTTTAAATGATTCCTGAATATCTCACTACATCCTCTACATAAAGGTCCAAACTTGCTTTCTTCTTATACCAACTGAGAGATAAGGAGAGAATAATCAAACTAGAGTGGAAGATTCCTGAGAGGGTGATAGCAGAGTACCACACAAGCAAGCTGGAACATCAAACTAAATACTTGCATGGCATGTATTGTTGTGATTTTTATTAAAAAATATTTTAAACTGTTGAGAAATCATGCGTGAGTTACTTTGACTCATATCTAAGGAAGAAATTTATAAATCTTTTTCCCTATAAGCACACCTGTTATGATTGCTGTTAAATGTTGCCATTCTAGAAAAGATGACGTTTGACTTCAAAAGCATGTTGTTCATATTCCTCTTCTTGCTAGTGACAAAAGCAATTTATGTGGAAAATTGCATTTCAGTCGTTTTTGTTTACTTGTGACTTGCTCAGCAGAATATTGGTGATCATTACAGAAGGCAATCTTTCGCTCTCAACATGTTTTTACTTCAGAAGAAAGAGCAAGTACTTGCACTTTCAATGTGTCTTAAACCCTCTAAATAGTTGGTTTGTGAAGAATAAACAGTTGTAAATTGGATTATTATGTCTGTATATGCTTGGAATCTGTTGAAGCTAAAATTATCCTAGCTTCTCCTATCAGTAGACTGGAATGCAAGTTTAACAGTCGCTGCACCTGCTTGTTGATCCTTCTGGTTCAATAATCTTCCCGTCAGAGGCCAACAGAATATTTGTAGGTGAGAGTACAAGGCAAAGGCAAACGTGTAGTGATTTGTTTGCATGTTCTGCTCTCCATCTGCAGCAATCTCAGGACTTCCCCAGGTGGAAATAGATAGACTGTAATACTTTAGAGTGAATTTGACACCGGCCTTACAGTTGCTTTTTGCATCCATTTCAGTATCCTGGAGTAAGCAGTTCCAGGATTTAATCTATTTATTTTTTGAAAAAGCATTTCCTTTTAGCCCTCTTGATGTTGTGGGAAATTGAGCGGGGAAGGACAAGTCTATAGCTCCTAGATCCCAATTTTTTCTCACATTCTTTTTGTATACTCATCATAGTTTTGAGTGTGCTATGATTATATCTAGTTAGGGAGGACTGGTGACCAAAGAATGCATGTACATTTTAACTGAAGAATTTATACTTTGGTGATTATTCATAATGTTATTCCTTGTGAAGAGTTGCACTAACTTCAGTGTGGTAGAGATAGTGATTCATCAAGTTTAATCTGTTCCAATATATTTTTGTAAATATGGACTTCAGATTATCCATATTCTCTGAAAATAAGTTCATCTTTTTTCAAAAGGTCAGTCCTGGCATAACTTAATATTGTCTAATCATTATGTGATTCCTTCACATAGTATAACATGGTAAGCTGCATTCAGTCTTTTTTCCCCCAAGTTAAAATCTGCAACATACGCTTTTTCTGTAAATTATTCCACTTATTTCTCATAGCAGCTTGAAGGTGGAGGAAGGAAGAAAGTGTTTGGGATGGAATTGGTATTGAAGGAAATAAAATACATTAATATAAGATAGTCAAATTACATGAAAATTCAAGTAATGTTATTTAATTTAGGGTTCTGTACCAAACTAAACAAGATTTTGAGCTTTCTCATTTGAAGTTATATCTTTACCACCAACACATTTATCTCAAAATACCTTCTTTTAAAAAAGAATAGTTTTTAAATATTTGCTGATCTTTTTTCTTTTTTCTTCAGTAGTTCTTGAATGAATCAGTCTGAAACAGCTTTCTGTATTGGGTACCAAAGAATGTTTAAAAAAAGAGATTGCCATATGTTTTCTGTACTAGAAACTTCTGTCACTGGTGACTTAAGCTAGTGCTACTGAATATGAAAATTTAAATTCATGTAAGAAACAGAGGGCAACATCCATCATTTTATTTTGATAGCAAATCACTCATACTTGCACCTTGGATTCATCCTCAGGCAGGT
Source organism: Anomalospiza imberbis (assembly GCF_031753505.1). Taxonomy (NCBI): domain Eukaryota; kingdom Metazoa; phylum Chordata; class Aves; order Passeriformes; family Viduidae; genus Anomalospiza; species Anomalospiza imberbis. The sequence continues at coordinate 80,989,324 of NC_089683.1, read as the reverse complement.
GACAAAGAGCATCTTAATTTCATATACTTGCAGTACTGAAAAAGAGAAAAACCTGAGACATACTGAAAAAATGTGGGGTTTTATTCAAAAACTGTGTCAACATTTGATCTTTTTTAGGCAAACATGGGGCTGCTTCTGTGAGCTGTTTGGGAAATGGAGAGAAAGTTTGCTTCTCTCCATTTCTTAGGAAACATTGGCACACCCATCTGGGTGTAGAAGGGGTCACTCGAAACATTTGGGAGTCTGGCAGAGCAAAAACTCGAGCCTGGCTCTTTGCCATGGACCTGTTGAGTGCTCTGGCCACTGATACCTTCTGTGTCTTTTTGCACACATTTTCATAAAGGCTTTGGTTCCATGCTGGGATGGAGTAAATATCAGTGCTTTATAAAATGAAGAAAAATTTAATCCTTCCTTATTAAAAAAATCAGAAATAAATGTATGATACCTGTATCTAGTGAAAAAAAAAATCCATCTGCTTTGGACAGTAAGATTGATTGATTGATTCCTGGAAAAAGTAGAGTGCTGTTTTCAAGAATGGGGGGAAAAATAAATGGAGATCCTAGCCCATCACATCTTTATGGTGAAATAGCATTACTAAGTGTTACAATAGAAGTTCTTTGTTGTAGTGCTACTAAGGCACAAATATTGTCTTGTGTTGTGTTGAAAATCAAACAAGTTAGAATTAATGCACATCACTGTAAGGCCTCACTTCCAAAATCAGGGAAGAAATTTGAGGGCAGGTTTTAATTCCGAGTGACAGCTCAACCATATGTACAAATAATAATGCAGTTTATGAAATGTGTTAGCAACAGTATCATGAAAACATTAAAATTAAGGTTTTTCATGAGAGTTGCTATTGAGCATATTGCAGTCAATGTTCATATTTTGAACATTGTGATTATTAACTGCTTTAAAAAGTGCAGCTTGAAGTGACATTTGGTTTCTTTGTTTGTTTTTCTGAGAGAAATGTTTTGCCAGAACATGAGGACCCTCTTTTCTGGTTTCATGATAATGTGCTGAACAGGAAGCTGTATTTTTAAAGACAGCCTTAATTCCATCTCTAGAAGTATTTCCTGGTTTGTGTCTTGTATCCAGTTGTGTCTCTTGTTGCTTTTGGCCCTCAGGAAACCCAAATAAATACCGGAAGATCAGACATGTGCATTAATTTTGAAAAAGCAATGTTAAGTTACACCCATATTTTTTCTGGCAGTAAGCCCTGTGGAAATAGCCACCCACAGAGATTATTAGTAGTCCTAACCTGGATAGTTTACTAAATAAAGAGTTTAAAATAATCAGAATGCTGGAGCGTTCCATGGACAAGCTGATCTCTTTCTTAAGTCCTAAATCTTAAACCTGAATCATCATTATTGGGTTTCAGAGGCGATGAAAACAGAGGGGTCTGAAACTGAGTGCTCACGCTGAGGACACAAAGATACTTGAAACAGTGCCCTCAGCTGTCCACCTTTCAAATGATAACACGATTTCAGAAAATGGGTGTAGCTGGGAACTTATTATAATTTGAGTTTATTAAAAGTTTATTGTGCACATTTCTGTGGCCAAATTCTCTAAGTTGTTTTAAACAATTGTGGGAATTCTTTTAAGTTCAGTCTTATGCAAGTGTGTGAAATTCAATGTTTTATGGAGAAATAAAAATGAGTTTATTAACTGTTGGAATCAGCTGTAGTTTTCTGGTTGCTCTGTGTTTTATAGGAAGCTGTAATTTATTGCTCTCTGATCTTTGTGAGAGACCGATCAAGTCAGTATATGGGTAGTTGATTTCTCCCACTGCTGCTGTCACTACCACTACCCTACGCTTCTTTGTTAATCTCATTTAACATTTTCTCATAACTATCATATTCATGATCAAAATACACAAGTTTTGCATTTCTAACAATAAAATGTAGAATTTGCACCCAGAAAGTTTTTATTCCTGTAATATTCTTGTACGGTTATGCTTTACATTATTTTTTGTACCTCCACCTGAACGCCTGACTTTTTTTGACTTCTATAAAACTGGAGACAGGCAACAGTGAACTGCCAGGAAATGTACCATGGAGAACCTAGTTTTCTGTCTAGCAAGAAGTTCTGGGATCTAAATTCAGTTTACACATCCTTGTGTCATTGTTGCCAACACAGATCAGCCCTACTGCCTCTTTCCCTGGACACTCAAAGAAACTATCCAGCTATGTAGGGGGAGGGGGGGGGGTCTTCCTTTTCACTCAGCAGGAAAGTCACCTTGGACATCTCTCTCCTACAATAGAATCCCACACTGGCATCATCTGCTTCTTTCTATCCTTTAAGATCCTGCTGTCACTGTGAGGAGCCACTGTGTTATCATCTAAAAAACAGGAACCCATTGAATTGTCCTGCTTTCCTTGTGTCTGTCCATCCCCAGGACACCTCCTTGTCTGAGGTCCATGGCAGGAGCAAAGAGGCAAACTGAAAACCTCAGTCATACTGCCCTCACCTACCTGCTATTTGCCCTTTTTGAGCAAAACTGCATTCTAAGCACTTTTAGGTCATCCTGGTCTCTTATTAATAACTCTGTATAAGACTTTCTAAGTGTTCTGATTTTTTTTCCCCCATAAGTGAAAGCAGGGTCCCATTTAGAAGTGTACAAATATATCTGATGTATGTTACTGTGCTCTGTTGGGTAGGTGAGCTGACAGTGAGACAGACCTGTCACAATTAATTTTGACAAGGCCAGTATTTAGTGTAGCAGTGATGTTATTTAACATACTAGGTTTTTATTCATAGTGTTCATGTTGACATTTCCTAAAAAAGCAACTCAATGTATTTTTTTTTGAATCCTAACCTAAGTACTTGTCCTTTTTAAAGGCATTTCTACAGTGGGAACCACAATGATCCAGGATGAAAATGCTCTTAATACAGATACAGATTTCATGCAGGCTGAAAGTGCTGTTGAAGCAAAGGAAAACTTTCATCCAAAAGACCAAAACCAAACATTGCAGTCTCTTTTCTCTTTGCTCCGTGAAGAGGTTGAGCAGATGGATTCAAAGATACTGCCCCTGTGTCTCCATCAGGTACTTACTACGCTTTTGGGGTGCTGCACTAAATTTTACTTTTATTTAAGACCTTTGTTCATTAGGAAAAATATGCATAAATGCAATTTATACCAATACTCATATCTAGACAGGATACTTTGATGCATAACAGATGGTCAAGGCAAATATCTCTTCTAAGATCTTCTAATATTTCTTAAATTGTAAATTGCCTTGTAAGTATATTCTGTAAAGGAAACTCTTTAGGATGGGTTTCTACCTCCCCAAATGGTGAAATTAGTTTGGCAGGAAGATTTAGCAAAATCACTCTTTAATCTACCTTGAATAAGGTTTGCAAGACACCAGTATAGTTGCAGGACAGCAGATATCTGAATAAAAATTTAAGTCTGGAATTGTTTTTACTGCTGCAGACATCTTTCTAGCGTAAATTTTATGCATGAATATTAAGATTCAAGATTTTCTTAGTGTATACCTTTATATTAGCACAGTTGCCACACCTGCAAGAACAAAGGGAAAACTGTGGTTTGAAAAGCAGTCTTTCTTACAAACTGGCCAGTATGTTGCTTTTTTTTTTCTGGAGGTTATGATGCAGAATGAATATGTGGATAGAACTTGATGCAGTATTAATGTACAGTTGTTGTTTAGTTGTGTCAGACTAACAGCAGACTAGACCACCTTTTGCTTGGCTGTGATGTCAAATATGGGCCATATGTAGATACTATACCTGTCTGATATGACTTAGTTGTATTGTCTTTATTTTGGAAGATATTTTGAATTTCTGAATTGCAATGACATTTCTGCAATCTTCTTCTTTGATACAAAAAAGCAATTATATGGGAGAAAGAGGTTTCTCTTTAGGATTGCACATTATAGATAATCTACATTGGACATAGAATTCTAAATTATTTTTCCTAATCCATGCTTGAGTGAATATATTTGATACTGTTCCTTAACTTACGAGAAGCTTAGCTTTAGGGTTAACAATTTTTGCTTTTAACCTCATCAAATTTCGTGGCTTTTCATGAGTCCATACAAAGGTCATTTTTGGAATACAAGATAGGGCAAAAACTTAAAATGCTTTACAAACATTGAGGGGATCAATTGCACATGATGGAGATGAAATGTCTTGCTTTTTAGATGAGGAAGCCAAACCCTAAGGGGAAAAACCTTTTGAAAGTCATACAGGATCTGTGACAGAACTGAGGACAAAATCTGCATATTCAGATTGAAATATGTATTTAAACACTATCTTTTTTTTCCTAAAAATTATCAAGCATTTTGAATGGAGCATTTGAAAGAAAACTGATGGAACTTACAAGGCTCGTAACCTGTTTTTTTAATAGAGGATGGGAGAGGGGAGGATTTTAAGTTTAGCATTCCTGTAAAGTGAGTCTATTAAGAATTTTTTCCCTTTCTAGTGAATTAACCTGTCATCTTCAGACTTTTTTCAGATTGCTAATACAGCCTGACAGTAACATTAAACCAAGTCTGTCAAATACTCTTCTACAACATCCTTTTTCTATTCTCTATGACAAATTTCAATTTAAAATAAGAGTTGTGTCAGATGTTCTACAGTATTAACAATCCATGGTGTTTGTGGGAAGCTTGTATTGAAGATTTAAAGACTGTTGGATAATAGGGGTTGTTCTAAGAGTCAACTTCTAATTAAAATAGGATGTAATTTTTTTCCTGTCTTGAATGGGATTCATTTGATTTGTTTACAACTTGTTACAGAATCTAAGAGGTATTTTTATGTAAAACAGAGGTAGAGCTTTGACAGCTCCAAAAATTCTTAGGAGGCTATTGTGGACAGCATACAAAATGTGTAGATAAAGAACATTAGAAGTCACTTAGCCATTCTCTTTTGGAGGTACTGGGCTCAGAATGGTCTAGTGGTTAGCAGTAAGGCTGAGAGCCAGGAAATAATATTTGTAACCTAGACTCCTCTATCAAGTTGCTGTCTTTTTTGAGCAATCATCTTCAGACTTCTACAAAAGTGCTTATTTAAGCTCTCTATATTATGACTACTTGAATTGATATATCCCAAAGATCTTGAAACTGAATTTTTGAGTGCTCCCACAGAAGTCATTGGGGAATCATCTGTGAGGTGCCTCAGCCTGAATGTTCTGGTATCAGCATACTTACAGTCCTGGACACATTTTGCAAGCTCTGCCCTTGCCTCACTATGCATGGCAAACAGGAAGACTGCCAAAATTTGCTGTCCCCGAGGACTGATTAGTTGCTGCTTGTAAAGGTCACTGGTAGTGTAGAGCTCCGGTGGAATATTTCTGAGGTTTCTATCTTTTGTATTTCATTGCATTTACAAACAATGATGTCAGTATTCCTTAGCTTTTTAGGAAAGCCTGCACAGTTTTGTAACAAGCACAAATAAGTTATTGTTGCAATTCTCAAATATTTTTTGTCTACAGGGAGACAAAAGACTGTTCTTTTCTCATCAGTCAGGAAACTTCCATTTCTGTTTTAACACATTGCAATGTATTGCTCAGGAGAGCGCAGCCATGATCTTAATTTGATCAAACATAAGGAAACATTGGTCAGGCACAGAATTCAAACTTTTGAACTGGTATCAGTAAAAATAGTTCTTCTGTTGTAGGTCATTTTAAGGCTTTATATTAAGATAACTAAAAATGTTTCTGAAATAATGTTTATAGTTGTGGGAACATAAAACCCTACTAAGGTTTTCTGGTTTGTGTAATTCTGTAAATTACATAAAATCAAGTCTGTTTTGTGTGAGCGGACTTAATTTCTGTGGTCTTTGATACTCTTTTAAAACCTTTTTCCTAGAATAGGAATACATGTATTTTGTCAGAACATTCATATTTTACCCCAACAAAATAGGAACCTGCAAACTAGTTGTTTAAAGCTATGATAAAAAGTTTGTATCACATCCTGTCATGAAAATTATAGATTCTCAATTTTTTTTTCACTTTTGCAGATAGCTGAGACCTATTTTCAAGAGGAGGAATGTATCCTTTTACTTGCAGAAATTGTTGCACAGTATTAAAATAATGTGGTGTGCTTTGCTGTTACCTCACATCTGCTGGGTCAGGGTTATAAGGAAGTGAAGAACCATAATTTACCCATGAGTGAATACACAGTATGCTAGCAAATGCTCCTTAATCAAACTGGAATGTGAGTTAAGAGATAAATTCACTTCCAGCAGCTGTACTAATGCAATCATTAGTAGCTGGACGTAAGCAAGGAAGTAAGAAAACATTTTCAAAGAACTTTTGTTTTTATGAGATAACTTCTATTCTAAATATTAGTAACTGGGAAAATGTCCAATTTAGAGATAGGATATGCATTATATCGAATAGAGTACTTATAGTAATGATAAAATTGTAACAAGAGTTGATTAGAATATGTACTAAAAATGTCTAGATTGGAATAAAAATACCAAACACATGGAGCTGAGCTCAGCAGCCTGCAAACAATAGCAAAATGGTGTTTGACAAATGCTAATTAGTCAAAATCATATCAAGGTAGTTTGAGAAATTGTTGTAGGAAAATATGGGTAATTGCTTCTGGGAACAGTTTAGTAGTCCAGTTTATTTTGATTTGTTCCTAGATAATGCGAGTAAGTTTGGTCAAAAAATTGTAATAGTTGAACTGCTGGTAATTATTCTGATATATTTCAGTAATTGTGTGAGAGAATAATAATATTAAACTTCAAAGTTAAGTTAGAATTTTAGAAAAGGTGGACTGGGATTTCCTCTTTGCTTCAAAGGGAAAGTGATCAGATTATAAAAAGAAGATGCCAGTGGTAAGCCCTTAAGGTATATGTGATTCACTAGGATGCATCATATATTGCAGAATTTGTGCGTACAGATTATTTCTTTATTTTTTAATTTGTACAGACAAAATACAGCAAATAGGCAATTGTTTAGCGTGCTAAGTAACAAGGCATAAGAAACCTAAACAAATTATGGTAGCATGTAGATAAAACCAGAGAACTAACAGTTGCAATGTTGTAAAAGCAACATATAGAATAAAATATCCATCACTGTTTTAGAGGACTGCACTTTTGTTTTGGTCCTCCTAATTCAAAAGTGTCCATCAGAAAATGTGAATTGCACAGCACAAATTAAAGGCATGGAAAAATGCTGTAGTAAGTTCTGATGCAGGGGGGGATACAGTAAATTTAAAATATAAATGGCATGGTAGAAACAGTTAATCTTTAATTGGAGTTGCTTTAATTGAAAGGCATTCTATTTAAAGCTGATCAAAGGAAATATTTTTTAATGCAATGTACACCTGATGTGTGGAATTCAACACCACTATATAATACATATTTATGAAGGATATCTCCACTGTACCTCCAGCCATCAGTTTCCCGAGGTTAATAAAGAACTTACTTGATCATGTTGCACTGTATTAATTATCCATGACAGACATTTTAATTCATCCAGTGTGGAATCTCATATTAAAAATAATTCAGAGTTTGTTGCATCGATCCTCTAAGGCTCTCTCTGTGATCTGTAATTCTGTTTCTAATAACAGATTTCCTGAAGACAGGGAATATTCCTTCCATTAATGTTGTTGTTGATAAGCCATGCTGTTGCGTGAGGCTAACCAGAATAACAAGTACTGGTTGTGTTTTTGTAATAATTACTCCAGTGTTTTAATTAGCATGAATAATGGAAAGTGGGTTTTCTGTATTACTAAGAACCTCATTCGCTGTACTTCTATCCTCATTGTATTGTAGAATTACATTTCAAATAGCTGGTAAAACAGCTTCAAACAGCACAGCTAACAACTCGGGCTTAGTGGAACTAGCATTATCCTGAGTATTGATAAATATGTGACTATCAGTATACCTTTGTGAATATACTGATAACCCTAAGCATGGGGAAGGAGTTCTTCATATAGAAGAAAAGTGAGCAGAATCTTCAGGAAGACAAAAGGTAAACTTAGCAGTCCACAGGTAAACTTAGCAGTCCACCAGTGTTGCATACAATGGTTGAAAAGGGGGGAAGGTATTTTCCAAAAGTTGAAGTTGGATCAATTGTTTTAATACTGTCTCCAACTGGTCATAGAAAGGAGTCATATATTTTCAGTTAGTCATGGTTATTGGCATGTAATTGTATTTCTTGCAAGATATGTGCTGGTATTTGTGTCATTATTTTGCTTTTTGTTTCCCAGAGATTTCATTTTTTTGGTAAAGTTATCAGCATAACAACATCTCGGTCATTTATTTTCAAGAAAAATCTTTAGTTGTGCTTCAGGCACGTGGGAAGAGGTACCTGCTGAAAAGAATAGGACTTTCATTTTTTGAATGTTTCTCAACTTATTTTACTTCTTGCCTGCCGTTTTCGTGTCTGCTATTTTTTCTTTATTGCACAGAAATCGGGATGCTAGCCATTATTCATTTTGATTCACTTTTTTCAAATTTCAAGTGTGTAAGTACTTCCCTTGCAAACATGATGCCATTTATAAGTAAGTCATGCCATGTCCACATATATGTGCATTTGCCTTTAACCTTCCATTCAGATGAGAAGGCCATGAAGTTCATTCAGCTTGAACGACTTTATCATGAGCAGCTGCTTGCAAATCTCTCTTCCATACAGGAACAGTGGGGTGAGTACCAGATAAACTAATGTGGTAGAAGGAAGACTTTAGTTTGTATTTATAAATAATACATTTCCAGGATAAAAAAGTTACATAGCAAGAGTGGCATTTATATCAGAATTTCTCTGAGCTTGTTACAAGAAGAGTATTCCTGCTTTGGATTTGTTTGCACACATTTAGTTATAAATGTGGAAATAGTTTGTAATTCATTATTCTGTTAATCAAGATTTTGTTCCTCAGTTGTTTCAAACTCATTTTTGGGTTAGGATTGGTGGGTGTGATGTGATGAAAATAAAGTGTCTTCTGAGAGAATAGGATGCTGTTCTACATAGTCTGAAACAAGACTGTAGAACATACACAGAAAGTTGTCAATATTTCTCCATTAATTTGTTTCACCTATTTGTTTTATGTTAAGCTACTTTCATAGTATCTTGAGTAAAAATTTTGATTTAATGTAGAAAGAAAATGGAAAACAGCAGTTCCCAGTCCAGTTACAGCACTGAGGAATTCAGATAAAGAACTGAGTGGCCAAGAACTGGAAAAGCTTACTAGAGTTTGCTCCTCGCATCGACAGTAAGTATAAGAAAGTATTATTACTCCTCAAACTAATGTTACTGCAGCTGTTGTCTCCTTGCCATTATGGGTGTTTTAAAATAATCAGTGTCAAAATAAAAGTTGCATCACTGACTTGAATTTGGTTAAAAAGTGCTGGTTCCTTTTGATATGTAACTAAAATATTTGTACCATCAGTTTTCACATTGTTTTAATGTTGTTTGAAGAATGCTTGAAGACTAAATCTGAACTCATTTTAGCAAATCATCAGTTTTCCATAACTGGAGTTTTGAGTTTTATTATTTCAACCAAAGGAAATACTGAATAGTGTTAATTTAGGAATAGAGAGACAGTAGAACTAATGACGGTATTCATGTTTAATACCTATTAGTTTAATCGTTGTTTCAAAATGTAAGTGTTCACCGTCTCACACTTCAGCACCTATACCTACCCTATAGGATTTTATTCCCTAATGTCCACATTTTAGGGTAATTCTTTAATGCTTAAAGTAGTTCTTGTTACCTTCTATTAATTTCATATCAGTTGCATTTACATGAAGCAGTAATTCTGTATTTTCCTAGCATGACTGTGTTCTGAACAGTGAAATCTCAGTTGGTAGCTGCTTTGCCTGATCCATCAGCCTCCTGAATCACTTGTATCACAGTACAACAAACTTGTGGGTAGTGCCTAGGGTGCTTTTCTGGGTAGTAACACATATGGGATTGTACCCAGCAGGTAGGAGGAGGAGATCTGTTCCTTCACGTATGAATGTCCTACTGTCCCGACATTGATTTTAATGCACAGATGGAAAAAGTCATACGTGCTGTCACTGAAAAATGATCAATCAACAGCAGTAAGGAAACTACATTCAAAGGCTGTGAAAAGGCCTGCTTGTGACAGGCAAGATGCTCTCAATTAGATGGGGAGAGAGAACTTTCTCTAGTACATTTGCACTGGCTTAATCAGTCTGGATATAACAAGCCAAAATGCTCCTGTTGCTCATAAAGAGTATTGATTTGGCTATCAATTTTTTTCCTCTGGGTGATGGTACCAAAGTTTGGAAACACCCCAGGTGATTCCCAGAATCCATGCAGGGATTTTTCACATGTATTCTGAATGCCTTTGGGAGGGAGCCCCTGGAAAGGTATTCCTGCATTCCCACAGGATAGGGGGCAGGGGTGGCACTGGAGCTGCAGGGGTGCTGCTGCTGAGAGGTTGCAGTGAGCGCCTGTGGCTGCCCCAGCCCGCATTTCCCTGCACACGACCCCGTGAGCCCACAGAAAGGCTGAGACTCAGGTCTGCTGTGATTTATGTGCTGCAACGAGCAGCACCTCCCTGTTGTCACCTGGGTTGTCACCTTGTTGAGAATAACTCTGCTTTCTCCTTCATTTCAGTTTTGAAATGTCATTCCCTGCTCTGAGAAACCCTGCAATTTGATAAAAATTACGGCATGTGTTCATTTGCCATGATCAGTGCTCTGTGTGTAATACTCTTACTCTTTGAAACTCTCAAGGCAAAAGCCTATTTGCTTTTATTGTTTCATATAGAGTTTTTTCCTAAGCTTTAAATTAATTTCACTTCTTAATTGAAATTACACTTTAATTTTTAATGAATAGCATGCAGGTCTTGGAAAATGTGAGCATTTTGCTTTTTTAATTGAAAGTAATGTAATTTTTTCTGATATTAATATTTTATAGCTACATACTGGACATGTTTGCTCTTTAAAGATAGTTTTGAGTGTCCTTTATTTGAATTTTAAATGATAATATTTAAAAGGCAGTGTAACTTTTTGAAGTTTTTGCTAGACAGTATGAACATCAGTACTCTTCCCTTGTCTCTCCAGTTTTTTTTCAGTAGCTTTAAATAAAATGCTCCACGTTTTATCTTCATTGCTGTATGAAAGACTGCAAGACAGATTGCGTGTACAATCACATTGTACATGAATCTGTATCCAGCTGGCAAAGTCCACCCTGACTGTGAGCAGTGTTGATTCACCTGTGAATCTGAATGGAGTCAGTGGGAGCTGCTGTACCTTACCGAACCCAGAAAATGTCCCAGTCTGTGGAGAGGGAAATAGGATTTTTGGGAAAGGCATTTCATTCCTCAATCTCTTTTATAGTGATCCCTATTTTAAATAGTAGTAGATATCAAGTTCTTACAGGATTTTTAAAGTTGGTAGAGTTTCTTCTGAACATAACCTTTTACAGGAATGTACATTTCTTGATATGTTGCAGTGAATTTCCTCCTGACTGCTTTCTCAGTTAGGTGGAACAATGTTAGGGCTAATTGGTCTTCTGATAATATTCATGCAAGCACAGATCTGTGCTTGAAGGTATGCTAGCAGGCTGACACTTCAATGGAAGAAAAGGTCTGTGCTAATTTTAGAGCAGAGCAAAAGTTTCTAAGATTTCACTTACATTTATTATGAAGAATGTTGCCACTAGGTTGTTTAATTTATTCTTTTTTCCTTTATTGCTGCAGGCCACAGGCATCCAAAAATAAGGTAAGCAGCTGTTTATTGAATTCTGCTTTGTCAAAAACTGGTAATACATATATTTTAAATATTACATAAAATCTTTCAGGTTTAGAAGCTTTTTGAAGTTTGAATGTCTCAAAAAGCCACAGCATTCCTGTTTAATTCTAAAAATTACAGGTAATACTATCATATTTTACAGCTAGTAGCTGCAGAAAATACATGGGAAAGCAGTTGTTTACCTCAGTTAATGGAATCCAGAACTTTAAAGGAAAGAGAAGCTACTGCTTTTAAATCAGGTATGTGTGTTTGTATGTACATGTGCATACATTTGTTTTAAATATTACACTGTAATGACATATTCCTATAAATAAAATTAAGCTATTTCATTTGAAGCTACAGCATTTGTTGGATCTCTACAGATACACAAATGGATGATTTTTTTTCCTCAGCACAATGGATAAATAATGCAATTTTAATTAGTCATTGATATTCATAATTGAAAAGTAATTCTAGCCTCCATCAAAAAAAGTCTTAAATGTGCATGCATTTATATTAGCTTATGTCAGCTACAAAATTGTATAAAACTAGAGACAATAATTTGTATGAATACAAATATATACTAGGTAATCAACCTGATGACAGACATTCTGAGATGTGGCAATGGAGGATAGTTAACAATATTAGTAACTGTTTTAAGTTACATGCAGTGTACTGATTTTGAGATGCATTTTTCTGAAGCAACACAGAAAGTGATGAAGTCTTTGGGGGGGTCTTGAAGAGAAAAACTCAGTTAATTGTTTTCAGTACATACTTTAATGTCATTTTAAGCCTCATTTTTCTTTTTCTGCCTTGGGGCAGGGGCCTTTTTGTTTGAGTAATTTGTTAGAATCTTTGGGTTCTTATGAAACATTTACAAATTAGTGAATTGTTAAAATGGAGACAGAGTGGGAAAGAATATTGGTAGACAACCAGGCTATGCTTTATCTCTCCTCTCTCTCAGCAAAAAGTTTCTGGTATTTTGCCATACTCCACTTGCCAAAATAGGCTTAAGCTAAGAATCTTCCCTCAAAAACAGAATTTTTCAGAAGATGAGAACTGGCCTAAGTGTTCCTAGGAGGTCCCTTTCAACCTAAACTATCCTACAAGTGTGTATCAGCCAGGATGTTCAGGAGAATCAGAAATTAATGAAGATATGGAGTCACAGTTCCCTACGTGTGTGGATCTTCCTTATCTGCTCTTTTATCATGACCCCTATACTGCCTTTTCTCCACTTCTGTTCTTGTAACCTCACTAGACATAAAGCATTAGAAACATGAAACAAACATGTTCTACAGCTCAGAAAGCAGATCAAAAGAACACAGGTGCTTTTTATTTTTGGATGGTTAGAAATTCCCACGGAAAAAAAATAGACAATTACAATTTTTGCTCTGGTTTTATTCCAAGTGGAAGTGAAAGCTTTCTGGAGAGCAGAATTTCTGAACATTTGAACATTATGAATTTAGGAGCATTTTGCTTCAGTGTTGAAATACTCTAGACATAATGTGGAAGGAATTAATGGTGTAAATGGATCTTTTCATGCCTTTCTCTAAATGTAAATCTTGTCAAAATATCATCAAAATCTTTGGGTTCCTGTGAAATGTTGGTAAATTGATAAAGCTATGTCATCCAATAAAAAGCAGTTCTGCTGAGAAATTTTCAGCAGTTCTAAGTACTTTCAACCCAACTATAAGAATGTTTCCACCCTATGTCAAGTTTAAATGGTTGAGATTTGCAAAAGATGCTTTTCACAAGATCAGTGCATTCTTGAGGAAGCAATGAATTCTCTCCCTGGCGAGTGTGAGCAGCTGTTGAGCGGGCATGTGGTCATTAGCTGCTGCTGCCCTTCAGTGACAATGCATCAGGAGCGTGGGGATGAATGGGTTTGGTTGCAGTCTGAGGGATTTGGGTAGGGAAAGCATCAGTATGAACCAGTACAGAAATTTGACACAAAGGTGATTCATAGTCTGAAATATCGTTCCAATAACAAGCTGTGCCTGAGTGATCCAGCTCAGGACTAGAAGCGATATAACCACTTGGGACTGGTTCTTGATTTTGCCTGAACCCCAGCAGAATCCCGTATTACAATAAACATACAGTTCCTAATATATATCCTTTTCAGCTGTAGCCTAAATGCATGGTCCTTCTCATTGAAAACTTAAAATGCTTGACTTCTGCTTTTTAGGTGTTTTTTTTCTCTACCAAAAAAAAAAAAAAAAAAAAAAAAAAAGAAAAGTAAACAGGTAAAGTTTTACTTTTCTTATACATGTATCTGCCAAACCACAGGAAGAACTACTTAACTCATTTAACTGCTTGTAGTAGGAGTCTGACTTACAGTTAGACAGGAAAAGGAAACTCTCACATGTTTTGAGAACTGGCTTTCATATGGATTCATATTTAATAAGAATGTATGTAGCAATTATCAATAAGAATAAATAAAATGCATTGTACCAATCTCTGTATTACATTGTAGAGATTGTTGCACTGTACTATAGTAGCATCTTTGAAGTAAAATCAAACTTGCCTGATAATCTGAAGCAAATATTACTCCATTGATCTGCTAAGGTATATGGGAGCATAGTTTGAGCCTCTGTAGGCAGTTGATCCTAAGAAGTCACAATTCCTCTCTCCTGGGGCTACAGCAACCGACAATTAGCTTTATAACAAGTCATCCAGTCAAGATTCCTGGGACAAAAAAGGATTTCTGCCCTTCTGAGCAAGGGTTGTGAATGGTCTGTTCTATTACATTTTACTTTCTGGCAGATTTTCACTCTGAATATACCAACAGAGAGAATTTGGCCTTTAATACTGTGTGTGTATATTAAAAGATGAAATTTGATACATCCTTTTCCCATTAAGTTCTTCAGTTTCTGACTGAAAGCAGAAACTTAATAGCCTTAGTGTTAACTAAAGATAAATTAATGTGTTTCATGAAAACCTTCCTAATGAAATACTGAATTTAACAAGACTCTTAGCATAAGTTTGCAGTGTGTACATACAGTTTAGACTCATTTCCAGGATGGGGAGGAAGTCATTATACCCTGTTTTCTTTTAGGTTCTATGAGATTTGTTTTTAATTGGGAAGAAGGACAAAGATAGGGAAGTGTGAATTCTCCATTGGTAGATTACTGTAGATTAGTACTCTGTCTGCTGGGCTGTGTTGGATTAACAGGACAAAGTGCTGCCTACAGGTTCCTGTGATGAGCGAACCAAGTGTCAATTCTAATGCAACTCTGTTAGGGGGGAAAGAAACAATTTTTTAAATTACCATAGGTGCTTTTGTTGCTAAAAAATTTTCTGTAGACACTTTGTTGTACCTCTGTCACTCAGGCGAAGACCCTGGTGGGTATGTCTTCAGTTACCCTAGTGTAGGCAAAGGCATCTTTTCTAATTAATCTTCAAGTATTTGTCTTGCCTTCAGTCTGTAGTGGGCATGAGTTGCATGAAGTAGTTGTAAATATTGAACACTGCTGAAAATTTGATGTGAATGATTATTGCATCCCAGTTCTTGTACATCTGTGGTTACATAACAGTGCTAGGATCATTTATTACTTTCTTAGGAACAGTGCCCTGAGCTCAAGGGACACCTTTCACAGTAAAGAATCTGATTTAATTTCCGATTCCATTTAATCTTTGTTGCAGTCTGCCAACAAAGATGCCGGTTGTAATGTGGATGTATCCACTAAGAAAAATTGACAGATGGTAACAAAATCTTGTACCAATAATCCAGGCTGTGTTTGAACTCATGACCTATATGTGAAGGGCTCAGTATCCCATTACAAATCCCTTGAGCTATCTACTCATCTGTGTCTAATTTTTAAAAAGTCCCTGTCTCACACCTATTCTTTCAGTGTTTTACAGAAGTTAGGTTCCTTGTACTCTTTCCTTCTGTTAATGTCATTCTGATTTTTTTTCCACATTTTGATTTGCTTGGATATTCTCTTTTTCAATTTTCAAGTTTGTCTTTTCTGTGCTACCTTGCATTTCATTATCCATTAAAAGGGGGATAGTTTGGAATTTAATAAAATTGTTCAGTACAATGAATTAATGCAAACATTTGTTTTAATGAATGTGACTATTTTGTGTAACAAGTTCAGAAAATAGCTCACATTTTAAGAGAGGTTTTAACTGGTGAGGAAGAACAAAATTGACATGGAGAATTCCGTTAAGAAGGGTGTTGTTTGATATCTTCATTAATCTGTTCATAAGACCTTTCTGCTCTTCACTATGACCAAAAAATGCAAATAAGCGCATTGTAAAGTTTTAATTTGTTGACTGAGGTTATTACTATTACTGCAGCAGTAGTCCTCTTATAACATAGTCTTAATATATTTTATATTAAAGTATGGAATAAAAGCCAGTTTCTGTCATAGCTATCTTACTTGGATATTTTAATTCTTAACAGCCCCTTTCTCTCTTTTTAAGCCTAAAAACAGAGAAAACAAGAGTTTTGGCTTTCTTGTAATGAGTAATATCTAATAATTTCATAGATAACTTGGGCTAAGCATCTACTCCTTCATCAGCAGATCATGCCAGCAGTAGGTGAATTCACAAGCTATGTAGAATTCCTTGTGTGTCTCTGAAATTTCAGATAAGAAAAAATAATTTTCATATGTATTGTAAATATGAATACAGAAATAAGTTGCATCTGATTGCATTTTTAATATGTAAGCTGACTGATCCAAAAAGCAGCATCTTTTTATGCTGTCCATTTATGGGAAATTTAATTTCTGTTTAGTTTAGTGTTAATCAAAGGAGCTAATGATATGCAAATATAGAATTTATTAAATTAGTATGATTGCAACTTCTTTAAAAGAAATGCAGATATCTCCCTAGGTGACAGATACACTGGCATCAAGGTACAGTTTTCTGTAATTAAGTGCATTTGCCTGAACTCCAGGCCTCCATGAGATGGTTCATGTAAAATATCCATTAGAAGACAAGTGACTGTTCAGAAATATACTCGCTTACATATTGGGAGTAGCTTTTTTCAGAAGGACACTGAATCGTGTGCTTCACCTGCAAGAATGTGTGCAAATACTTTTTTTTTTTTTCCTGAATCAGGAGTCAGAGACTACTAACAAAAGTTATCCTGACTGTAGCATAAAATACCTGCCCTTTATGGGAGAGCATTTTGAAGCATTAGGTTACAATGTTATCAAATCACAGTATACTCTTTCCCCCCTGGGCTGATGCTTTGAATCATTTAAAAACTCTGGAACTGTTTTTCCTATTGCACTTAGGTACTGAAACTTGTCCTGGCGTTGCACCAAAGAAAGAAGATAAACAGCTGAGCACTGTTTGCCCAGATGAAAACAAAACTGAGAGACAGACAGAGGCAGCAAGTCTTCGGGTAGCTGCAGGAAGGGACCACATGGAGGAGCAGCACTGCAGTGCTGAATCAACATTGGAGCCACACACCCAGTCCACAGGGACAGTGGGCAGGCCTTCCTCGGGCTGTTTATCATCTGGGGATACTGGTAAAGATAACAGTCTGCAGCTGAGGGAAAGACAGCTCTCCAAGGATGCAGTGAAAATAGAAGGGGCTGGGGAGCCAGGAGTGAAACTCCCTCCTGAGCCAATGGTAGATGCTTTGGCTTTAACAGATGATGATTATATGCCTACTGATTTGGTTCCTTCTGATAAAGATGTGCCAGCTGATAGAAGTCTGCTCAGATCAAAACATGCTGCTGGGTCTTCAGAAATTCCTAGTGGCCAGCTTGGAAGTAGTGGCTTAAAGCAGCAACCGATACAGCCTGATGATGATGATGAACAGTCTTCATGGGACAGAACTGCCTCAGGTGAACGCTCTGCGTGTAATGAAGTGTCTGAGCATGAGAGCACTGACCATTCATGGGTGTGCAAGGAAATGCAGAGAGCAGCAGGGCAGGAGGAGAAGGTCAATAATGAGCAAGAAGACTTATTTCTGAGATTTTTGAATGGTAACATAATAGACACTGAAGAATCTGCAGACTTAGCAAACCAAGAGGACTTTGACACTGTTCCAGATATTTCACCTGAACGAGCATCTTGTAACTCCCTGGAAGCTTTATCACTAGATGACAGCTTTTCTTCTCTTGATGAACTTACAAGAAGGATAGAGATTACTGAGGTAAATATTGTAAATCCTATGTAATCTTTCATGTTTATCTCAGTTAAAATATTATAGATATTGCCAACTTCAAAATGTTTTAAATATTCCTTTATGTGTCACTTTTCCAAATCTGAAATCTATACATATTTAATTGTTCTGAGTTACTCAGAAAAAAAGTTTAATTTTGCCTCTCTGTCTCCTTCTTGACCAGCAGTGCACTGTGTTTCAAAAATAAGATTGATATCTTATATATGAGTGTGATACCTGGGGGTTTTGTTTTTTTTTTTTATTCTGACAGAGACTGTTAAGAGATGTTCTCACAATTCATGTTAAATCAAATTTTGTGTCAGAAATGTACATAATGTCTATGATGTACTATCGTTCATTTTTAAGCATAGAAGAAAATTTGCTTTTTTTGTGCTTATTCCATAGAGGTGGGAACTACATATATATAAATTCTGTGTATGAATGAATGGGTTTCTGATTTTGTCAGGTTAGGCAGATTTGTTGTTCAGCACAAGTTAAGAAAGAGCTTCTAACCCTGAACCCACCTGATAGGCCTGTAACAAGGGTGAGTGCTTCATAGGCTAAATTGTTCATCTGAAAATAGAGAAGATTTATTGCTTTGGGACTTTTTTTAGAGAATGTAATGACAGCATCTTTGCTTTATTTCTCTTCTGGTTTTGCTGCATTTGCATCCTTAAGAGCTTTTTTTTTTTTAAATTAGAGTGTATTGTGAAATTATGTTATTTCAGATGCTGGAAGGGGAAGGCTTGTATGAAAGTATCTTCTTAGTTCATTTCTATTTTTAAGATCTTTAACAATAGACTATCCCCTTGGCAATAAAGTTGCAGTACATCTCTATAGATCAAGCTAATGCACAGAGACCAAGAACTTCCACAATTGCTCAAGGACAGTGGCCAAGCAGGGAACTAAATACTGGAGATCAGTGCTGGTGTTATTACATGTTTGGTAAAGTCTCCAGAGCTGAAAAGAGAGTATTTTGCTTTTTCTCCCCACCTAAAGAGTTTCTTGTATCCTTTCCAAGATGATGCCTCTTGTCTTTTTGTGGGCTCTCAGGAAGTGTGCCACATACCAGGACTGACAGCCATGTGCACAAAGCTGTATGCAAGCAGATGTGGAAACCCACATACATGTTAATGCATGTATCCCAAATTTTCATAAGTCCAGTGGCCTGTGTTCACTTAGAGGGTGGTTTAGAAAAAGAGCATTTTGTTGACATCTCAACAAAGTCTGTGCTAAGCCTGAATGCATGTATAACAAAAGAGTAATTTAAATATCATCCCTCAGCATTAAATTTCTTTTGAGCCCACTGAAAGTGCTGCATTTTAGCAGAGGAGTACTGTTCTGTTTCACATAGATATGGCCTAAATTAATCCAATAGCATCTATTTTTAAATAGCTATGTTTGTGCCATTTGTGTTTCAGAGGATGGGATAGGAAGCAGCATATTGATACTGTTAGAAAAATTATTATATCGATTGTCTCTGTGACCGATGATGATGTTTTGCAGGGCATCTAATTTCAATTCTAGTTTGCTCTCCTGGTGCTGGGACTGCCAGTACTCTGATGGCAGAGTTGAGTCTCTGCAGAGGAAAAAGCACCTTGAGTTTTTCCATAGTACTTTTTCTGGCCATATAAGGCATCATGTTGGCTGCATTGGTGAGTCGACTTGAATCATTCTTAGCAAGAGGCTCGAGTTTTGTGTGAGGCAGGGGGCTTAAATGGGAGAAAGGAAGAAGGATTAACGTCAGTATCAATTAAAATTTGTCATATGCAGCATCAGGGGTTGTTTCGCAATAGTTGGGATTTCTAGGTGCCACAGGGTGAATTAAGGACAGCACACCAGCTTGTATTTTTTTATTATATACCTATATGATGTTTTTCCAGTTAATCTTACCACCCATCAGTAGCCTAGGGGTTGTTTTTCAGAAGTGATGAGCACCCACAGCTTTCTTGGAAGACACATTTGAAAGAGTTTGGCACCCCTGAGAAAGCAGCATTGTTAACTTGTGTTCATTGATTCTGTTTTAGTGCCAAAATAAGATTGCACTGAAGTTTTGACGAGCAGACAGAATCTTTGTGCCCAGCTGTAACAATTCTTCCTTTCTTGTCCTCTTGAAGGCTTTGAAATTGCATTGTTCACACTATGGCAACCTAAGAAGATAATGGTGTTTTCATACACTGGTTATTAATGAGTATGTAAAAAATGCATTGGTAGTCACATGAGTGAAATTAAATTAATCACATGAAATGTACCAATGTGGCAGTAAAAAAGAAAAAATAATCTATTTGACCATGATAAAACTAGTCATGAAGTAAGTGTTTACAAAACTGCCACAAAGAAATTAGAATGGAAGGTGGAAGTAAAGATAATTTTGAAATAACATGGGGACAAAACCTATATGGTAGGATAAAATTCCATTAATGTTCTTCAACTGACATGTAATAAGAATTTATTGAAGATGGGGAAGGGTAAATACTTGTGTATGTATTTACAGTTTGGAAGTTTTGCTTGGCTCCAATTTGAGATCCAAGAATCATCTCATGTAGTTTTCTAACTTAGATACTTTGTCTCTTGCTTTTAGTTTATCATTTACAATAATTAATTACCAGAGTGAAAATTCACCAAATTCTGACTCTGGATTTAAATAGCTGCAAAACTGAAATAGCATTTTTTGTATTGTACAGGCCCTTATACTGGGTGTTTCTTCACTAGTACAAACTACGTCCAACAACATGCAAATGATGGAAAACCACAGTCATTTTATAGAAACAAGATTTGCACAGCTAACAAAGAACTTTGAAGCACAGTCAGAAGCTGGCCACAACAGATACTAGAAGTATATAACTCTTCTTAAATATCTTTGATATAATTTCTGTGAGAATAAAATGACACACCAGTGGCAAAACATATTGTAACCTCAATAAAGTTGCATTTTGCTATATAAAATAAAAGGTTGTAGAATAAACTTGTTAGGGAAGTTAGTAAAATCTTAAAGTTTTTCCTTATTAGAAATTTATAATTGGGAAATTGTTTCTGGAAAGCAAAGATTGTGAGACTGTCTGCCAAAACCTAAAGTTTTTGGATGGCAATTTGTATACCAAGAAATAAAGTCTCCACTAGGTTTGGAGGCAATGTTTTGGATCTTCTGTTCTCTTGTATGGCTTGGGTCCCTTAGCTTTGAGTTTGTAAGAACTATGCTGCCATGTGAAGTGCTTACATGGTATCAGGTGTCAGTTGCTGTATAAAGGAGCTCAAGTACTTGCATGGCAAGTGTATCAGCAGGAAAAATAGTTACCCTCAGTAGCTGTGCTATGAATACTGAACCTACTAAGTCAGCTCTTTTTCAAACTCAAATTACTCACTTATCTAATGTATTTTATTAGCAAAGGGATTTGTCTGCTGGTTTTACTGTAACACAGGGCAGTCTTGGGTTTTGTCATTTTGGGGATTGCTGCTTTAAAATAATCTGGTATTGCTTGTAATAAAGCTACAATCCTTGCCACGTAACTGAATAAGGAATACAGCCCACAGAAGAATACACAAACCTTCTTGAGTAGTTTTCTGCATTCAAACCAAACTACTTCATACAATGAGCTTTTCTTCCCAGTTCCTAGTTTGTAGTGCCTCCATTTTGGGGTTTTTATTTATGTCTGTATGCTACAACTAATTCTAAGTGTCAAGTTCAGTATGTTTTCTCTCAGAAGTTTCTTCTCAGAACTTGAATTACATGGCCTTATTTGCATAGTTTTGTCCAATATGTTTATAAATATACACACATCATATTTGTTGAAAATAAGCACAGTGTAAGAAGCTTTTTGATATTTTATTACCAAATTCTGTTTTAAGCAGAGAAGAGAAAGGTAGTTTAATTAGTTTATTTCTTCTGATTTTGCAACCTGGTTAATAAAATTTATCTGAAATTTGTGAAACTTTTGATTGAAGCAAATTCACTTTCTATTAGTGGTGGGGAAAAGAAAAAAGCTTTTTTTAACAGAGTTTTAATTAACAGTCATTAACAGTCAAAATTAACTCTGTTAATTTTTTTAACAGAGTTTTCAATTAACAGTCATTGCTGCTTTCCTTTTTGACTGTTGATGAAAATGCCACCACACACCTGCATGCCACTTTCAGTTCCTGTACAATGACTGTAAAAACTCCTGTTGAAAGATTTTGTGAAGGCCAGCAGAGCTGAGTAAGCTCAGTTACAAAGATGCTCCAAGACCATCTTTTGTTAATTATCTAGCTTAGAATTAAGAAAATATCTGGTGTTTTAGTAGGGTCCTTTATGCAGCTGTTTCATGTAAGAGCTGTTTGCAGGGCAGTCTGGTGCAAGCCTGTATTTTTCTGCTTGTGGTTCAAGTCAAGCCTCTGCTTGACTTGTGGTCAACTGTATTAACCACAGTTCTCTCATTAACTTCCAATATAAATAGTATATTCTGCTTTTTTTATTTCCTCCTGACACCTAAAGAGTGGGATGTAAAACTTCGTCTTGTGTGGCAGCTAAGCCCTTCTCCTTAGATGTTTAATTAGTGGAAGATGGAGCTAATATAATCACTTTGTGTATTGGAGACAAAATAAAAAACCTTAAGTGTATAACTCATAAAATTCAAAGGCAGATGGAAATATGGCAGATGAAGTATAGTGATGCCATGGAGCTGAGTCAAGAGAGGTTTAGGCTGGATATTAAGAAAAGTTTCTTCACCCAGAGGGTGGTTGGGACTGGAACAGGCTTCCCAGGGAAGTGGTCACAGCACAGCCTGGCAGAGCTCAAGAAATGCTTGGACAATGCTCTCAGGCACATGGTGTGACTCTTGGGGTGTCCTGTGCAGGACTAAGAGTTGGACTTAATGATCCTTGTGAGTCCCTTCCAGCTCAACATATTCTATGATTCTATTCTAGGAATAAATTACATATCATGCAAAGGGTCTGTTTTTCAAAATACAGTTTATGGCTTTTGTTGAGATAGGGACGTAACACTAGCCACACTGATTTTTATTGCAAAATCAAAAGCATTTGCTCCCTCTTTTTAAGTAAAAGAAGATGTTCAGAATAGAGAAACCTGTGCTGTGTCACATTAGTTCTTTATGCATTTAAAGTAAATCCTGAAATGTATCCATGTAGGCTGACTGGGAAAGTAAATGAACCTCATTGTAGCAAGTCTTTCCTCCAGAAAGCCTTTTATGTAACTGTGATTACTGCAACACATTTCCACATAATCCTGTCAAGGATAGCCCTCTGGTTTTAAGCTTGGAGAAGACAGGAGGTTGTGACACAGTCATTCAGAAACTACCAAGAGCCAACAGACAGAAGGAAGTGCCTCAGGTTGCAGTGATGTCTTGCAGAACAGACCACCACTTCTAAGCTTTGGGCAGACTGGTAGGAATGCCCTGCCATCTCTGGGTGACATTCCCACCTTGTGCAGTCCAAGCCACTTGGGAATAATCATGCCGGGCAGCAGCCAGCCTGTTGTGTGGGTGGTGTGGGAGGAGCAATTGATCCTCTTTATGAAAGCAATGCTGTAAGCAGAAGCTTAAAATAATCTACTCTATTAAAGGATATCATTTCATCTCCAGCCTTCCAAATAAATAAGTCAAATTAAAGCACTCCTACATAATCCCCCTTCCTTGTTACAACAAAGAAACATAGGTGGTGATTTTTCTGCTGGCCTGTTAAATTTTCGTGGCAGTTTTGCAAGGCTAATTTAGCATTACCAGTAGAAGCTGCACCTCAGTGCACTCGTTTGTTGTGATGGGACACTTGCAGACTATTATTTCTGGGTCATTTGTGCCAACTACTGGTCCTCTGCATGTTGACTTAAACAATTTATTTCCTCTGTCTCCACACTTCCACTACTTTCCAAGTACTTTCTAGCATTGTTTCATTAAATAATCCATTCAAGCTCTTGAGCAGATAAACAAAAGGGAAAATGAGTATCAAAAGTGTGGCAGAGATCAGTTTTATCCTCTGAGTTGTTTTGGGTAACATTATTTGTCCATTTATGGGCTATAAAATACTGCCAGACCAGAGACCTGCAAGTGTAATTGCCACATTTTTCAGTTCAATGTTGCAAAGGCCAAAGCTGCTCCAGTGCCTATTGGATTGTGCCCTGTGTCTCCCTGTGTGCAGGGCACCATCTCTGACTACAGCGTGCATCGATGCTTTATATAAGCTCGCGGCATGAGGCAAGCTTAAGGACATAAGTTAAGAACTTGTTTATGTTCTGTTTCTCTACAGCTCTTGGAAATGCAATGCATACGAGTTTTTATGGGTGGTCTTCTAACTTATGTTATAGATAGGCTTAAGCGGTCCTTTGTCTGCAACTACAGTGTTACTTGGAAAGTTGTGGGGTTTGGAGTTTTTGGGAAACTTAGAGGCCTTTGGGGTTATCTAATAGATGAGTTGCGAATTGAGTTGTAAATGTGATATGTTTTATCTGTAGCACAAATGTTTACATACTACTTTTCAATTTAACAAATGTTACTGCTGATCTACAGAATTAAGTTTTTTAAAGTTCTTCTAAGGTCTAGGAAGAAATAATTATGACTTTTTTTGAGGCAAGGATGCTCACAAGGTAGAAAAAAGGGCAATTCTGAACATAGCTCCTACTTTAATTTCTATTTATTTCTTGCACGCCAGGAGCTACTTGCTTAGGAAAGAATTTTTCTCCTGGTACATCACCTACTTTCATTTCATTAATAACAAGGAAGTTACAGACTGCTCAACCAACCCAGTGTGGCTTACCATATATTCTTGCAACTAATGGAAATACTATAGCAAAGAAAAGAGAAGGTGTGGTTTATTGACTTGTTGACCATATTGCTGTTTGTGCAAGCTGTTTGAGTGACCAGCCTGTAGGGAAGGATTTTTGCACTGCTGCTGTATCCAGAGAGCTTATTACAATGTGGAACTGGAATCCATCCAGAGCACTGAAGCTTTCTTCTTCCCTGGTTTTCCCTCTCTTTGGTTTTGTAGCCCTGCTGTAGCTGCTTGTCCCCTGCCAGAGAACCAATTGCAGTGCTGGAAAATTAATCTCACAATAAGTATTTGATGATCTCTGCAGGATTATATCTTTGGAGAGGCAGCAGCAGTGTGTCATTGACTTCTTATTGCCCTCTGATAATAGTGATTTTGACACAAATCCGCCTCACCACTGCCCCTGCCCATGTGAGCTTACAAAGGAACACAAAGTGTGATCCAAGCAGAAAATGTCTGCATTTAACTTTTATAACAATTAAAGGCAAGCAGTGTCAGTAAGCAGCAGAACGATACTGCAGCTGTCCTGTCTGTTTGGGACTTGATGTCTTCAAGAAGGAGGTTTCACAAGTGCTGCAATGTTTAAGAAAAGTAGACTGGAAACCATTTATTAACTGTTTAGCTTGTTTCCTCCCTGAGTCATTGTGAGAAATCGAAGCATGAGCTCTGTTTAACATAACTTGTGCCACTCACTGACTTTCCTGATAGATTACCCCAGTGGAAGGATTGGTGTCTATACTAAAGAAGAGAGATGACAGAGATGGAAAAACAATTGCTCAAGTCCAGCAAAGGCAAACAAAGAGAAGAGTGAGATTCCAAGAAATGGAAGACACATTGGATCAAGGTAGTTTAAATTTGTTAATTCATGGATTGTTCTCTTGGGATGCAAATATTGTCAGTCTTTTTGTTCACAGCAGCAAAGCAGGCATTTATTGAACATACTCTCTTGTTTTTTTAAAACTTAGTCAGTAAAGGTGACTGATCAAAGATTTTTAGTCTGCACCAGGTTTGGGTAAGAAGACTACAGAAGGATATAATGAGCACACTACTGTTTAAAGCTTGGTTGAGAATGAAGTCACTGCTTTTTTCCTCTGGCTGAGTGATTTACAAGTGACAAATAATTGAAGTCCTTTCATTAATGTTCATTGCTTAGAGGTGTGAGGTGTAGGCTTTCTCCCTAAATCCATTTACTGTGTAGGTAGAGGGATGCAAAAGAAACAAGCACAAAAAGTCTGTTGTGCTTTGTCCATGGGTACATTTCCAACCCTTTCTAGTGGTTTCCATGCGATGGGAGGGTGTCAGATTTTAACCTTGCTTTATAATTTAACATCCATACATATTTGCTAGCTGTCATTAAATCTGGCTTTACACCTTTTGATGGGCTAAATAGCCTCATGAGAAACACAGTATGTTTCTCATGTTATGCTTTTTTTTTTTGAGTTTAGGGTCTCTATCATTCAAACTGAAGAGATACTAAGAAAAATACTTGTGATTGCTAATGATATAGAAAGTTCTATCTACTGCATATGCCAGCCACTAAATGGTATAAATTAGTTCTTAAAAGTGAGTTAGCATGTCTGAAATATTCACAGCCTAAAGAGACCCTATCCCATCTTATCCTTGAAATTATTTTAAAAGTATTTATGTTTTATTTAAAATTCCAATTAGAGTTTTTTAATATGATTTTTCCCCAGGATTTAGTGATTCAAAAGGAAAATTGTTTTATATTGTTATTATTACTTCAAGTTTGATTTCAAACACACACCAAAAAAATCACTCAATGGTTTCTTTTTACCCCATTTCTTCTCCCAGTGTAGAGTGAAGGAAGTACAGAAATTTCCCTAGAGCTACGTCAGTCTGACAGAAGATACAGATGTTGTTCATGCATACAGATTAGCAAGGACAAGTGAGATTGTGAGGATGTAGCAGCACCTCTGCAACCTCTGCATTGCTCCTACTCTGGAATAAACAATCATGCAAAGAATTAGCAGAGAATAACTGAGATGTAAAATAGCCCCTCACATTAGCCTCTAGTGAAGGTTTTGTGTCTGCAGTCAAAATGTGAGAGTAATCACAAGCAGTTCATTGTAGTGCAGTCAGTGTCATTACAAATGAAGCAAGAATGTTTCCATTTGGTTTCATTTCAAAGCCTTTGTTTCATTTGAACTGTTCCATAAAGGGCAGCTTTGGCTGTGCGGCCTTCTCACAGGTGAGCTTATTTTGCTTCAGCATGGAATGACTCCACAAGTGATCTCAGCAGGGATCACAGTACACAGACTGCAGAAATGAAGCAATAGAATTATTTAGGTTTCTGAAGAGACTGAGAAACATAAAATTCCCTGTGTGTATTGTGGTCACTTTGACATAGTGAGCATTATTAAATATGCTCACTACCTCTGGGTTTACCTCTTGACCCATTCATGATAAAAACCTATCTCAGGTTTTCTCACATGCATTTGTATTGCTTTGTATAGCATCTTTATTCAAATCTTCTGCTCTTATTTACAGATGAAGTGTCTGGTGGCTCCTGTATTTTGCTGATCCTGCTGTGCATAGCAACTGTTTTCCTTAGCATTGGAGGAACTGCACTGTATTGCACCTTTGGTGACATGGAATCCCCTGTGTGTACTGATTTTGCAGCCAACATGGATTTCTATTATACACAGATACTGCAGCGTGTAGAAGAACTTAAACACTGGATAGCCTTCTCATAGCTGAAAGGAGTGGACACAGCATGCTGAGAGCTCACCAGTGGTTACTGGAGGGAGTAGAACAAAATTGTGATATCAGTTCTTTAACACTTGCCACCTGCAGGTGATGTGTATTTGATGATATACTTTCACATTTACTTAGAAATCAAGAAAATTTTAGTTTAGCAATCAGGTGGCAAAATGTTCACATCTGTTCACAACTGTAGCAGCGTGGTATGGGAGCATAAAAAGTTATTATCTTCATCCTTTTGAAAGTAGGCAAGTAGCTTTTCATCCACTTGAGCAAGTGAAGAAGAAGGAAGAAAATTAACTGTCTTCTGCATTCTCTCCCATTGCCACACATTGTGTAAGCAATCTCTGGAAGCTTAGTAAAAGGACAGCTTTAATTTACAGCTGTTTGTGCAAAGGTGTTGCCTCCAGCTATCATGCAATAAGTCTCTGTTTTATGGAAACATTATTTTTTTTCTAAGTCTTAAAGTTTTTATCCATTTTATTTCTCCTGGTGAGCCATGTAATTATTTGGGTGGAGTGAGAAGAGTGCAGTGGCATTCACAGAGCTCTCATTTGGTAATTACCAGGCTGACCCTGTATCTTATAGCTTGCAGTGAATATCATTAATGGGATAAATCTGCTGGCAGATTTCACTAAATTTCTTGGACCTTTACTCTCAGCATCATGTGGGTTGTTTTAGAAATGGAAGCTTAAAAAATAAATCACTGGTCTCACTAAACACAGAAACAAAAGATGTTTACTAAATTATTCATATTAAATAATCAAGTGGCTTTGGCTCATTTTAAAGCACCTGGTAGCAGGTGTGGGGCTAACTGGTTTTTCCTCCAGCTTTGTCACTGACTTGGAGTAATCACTTTGTGCCTCAGTTTCTCCTCCATAAATGGGGAAAAATGATCCTTGCCTTTGTCTATGAATATTTATTGGAATTAGGGCTCATGTCTGATTCATCCCAAATAAGTGCACAGGATCACAGAACTGGGTGGCTGCAGCCTCTGTCAATGAGTAAAGGCTATGTAAAGGGGGACTGATCCAACAGAAGAGGTTCAGAGGTTCACTGCAGATCCACAGCCTGCTGGTATTCCAGGTCACTTGTTCCAGCCGATAAAGCACATTTGCATTTATTTGCCCTGCAGTTCTGAGACCTGTATTGTAAAATCTGTTCTTTCTCTATCAGCTTTACAAACAAATTTAGATCGGTACAAAGAGTCATTTTAAGCGAGTATTTCTATCACTTGGTGCTCAGCCCTCCCTGTGTGGTGGTGAGAGAAACACTGGCAGGACAGTGAAGGTGAGAATTAGATCCACAGGCCTTGGGGCCACGCTCTGCTCGAGATGTGGCAGCTGTTCTTGCACAGAGCACAGCGGTGCAGCCCTGCTGACGGTGGGAGTGGGAAACGATTCCTTTACACCTCAGGAAACAGCATTTTGGAGGGGCCCACTTCACTCCACTCTGTGATTTCCTGCTTACTAACCTTGTATGATGCAGTGTGTTCAGGTATAGGATATTATTTTGTGAAATGCTATAAAGTGAAATCTTTGAGATGCTGCTCAGAATTATAACATTAAAGATCATGCTTTCTGACATTTGCAAGCAATTTGTCCCTCTAGTGAGCTTGATTGTTCCTAATGCACTGTTATACTTAACGGGGGTTTAAAGTGAAAGTTAAAAACATGTTTTTTCTAGAATAAATTGCATGTATGAGTTCTCCTTTGGTTTTCACTGTGGAGGCTTAGTTTATTTATACCCTAGGGAGCCTCATGTGCAGCTTGATACTAAACTAGCAAATTTCAAATGCCCAAATTACTGAAAACTTTTGCTTTTAGAATGAAACTTGAGAATGGTAGTTTGGGGGTTGTTTGTTTGTTTGTTGTCCTCAAGAGTATCATAATGCTGGGCTACTCTAAAGGAGAAAGGGAAAGACACTTTTGTGTTTTAAAGTGTTACTGGCTGGTTCAGTTTATTATTTGAATTCTGGGTTTGTTTGTTTATTTATTTAGTTTTTCTTTTAAAGAGAAGCTTAATTTTCTATTTTGGCAATTTACTCACTAATTAAAAAGCATGCTTTCAGTTAAAGTATGTAATTATAGTGACTATGTAGTTAGAATATATTTTGGGTTTCTGTAACTTTGCATTGAGTGTTTCTGGATATTAAGTTTATTCCTAAGGAGACAACTGTTCATTTCAGCTTTAAAAAAATATATTTTTAACTTTTTGTGCACTTCGTCACCAAAAAGATCAAGAGGTATTTATAGATCTACTTATTCAAAAGAATATCAGACATGGATATCAAAGATCCACAGCTTTTAGGTTTATTTAATTAAAACTATTTTAAAACAATTATTTTATTTAAAACTATAAAGCTATTTAAAGTCAAAGCAATTTTTAATAAGTATTTCAGTTTCAAATCAGTGATCCAAATCCTGGTATTTTCTCTTTGTGCTATATTCCTGGTGCAAAGACTCACAAGTATCATCAGAACTGCCTACGAGATCAGGAGGAGGTTGGGCAGCACGTCACCGACACGTACCCACTGAGAAGTGAGCGGCCAGACGTTCTGTGTAACTCGGACACCCCACCCTTGGGACGTGGAGCATCTCTTCAGCCTTCCCCAGCTATGCCAAGGTAGCAGCCCTGCAAAGCCTCCCAGGATCTGAGGGAGCAGAACAGGCACATAGGCACAGGCTGTCCAGCTCCTGATCTGAGCTGCTCACTCCTCAGTTACAACCAAGGGTTCAAATCTGGATCCAATTTCTGTTGGCATTCCTTTAGGAAAAGCTGATGGTGCAAATTCTTGCTTCGTTTGACAATTCTGTTAGTGCAAATGGTCTGTAGTACGTTATCAAACTTGCAGCTATCAACAGAATCAAATTTGCTTTGCCTTGGAACTCCAAAGAGTGTTCAGGCAGGCCTGATGTTGGCCTTCCTATGTGTTCTGTTCTCTTTGGAATACTGGTGACACTGCTTCCAGCTGGGTGACCTGAGGGCTTAGGATCTTACAGACAGGTAAATCAAAGCAAAAAGAAATAGTGGATTTGAACAGTTATTACTCAGCTGAGTGTTTGAGGTAAAATAATACCAAGCAACAGCTAAGATTGTTTCGGGAGGAGGAAGGCAGTGGAAAAAGGCTTCCCCTTCACACATGCGCTTGATGCATTTTAAAGCCTTTTTTGTTTAACATTTTATTCATTGTTTCCTTCCCTGCCACTGTCTTTATGGCTGTTCTGCTTGGCAAGAGAGCGACCATACTGTGCTGAGTTGAAAACATTTGGAATTGGTAGGAAAATTCAGGAAATGGTTCCCTACTTGAGAGTAGTTTAAAAAACTTTTCATAAAATATGACTGGATTTCAGGCTGCTAGGGTACCAGAGAAATTGTGCCACTTAATCACCTGCAGCACTCTGCTAGAAACCCCCACCTTCCTGTTTATTCTTTGAGCATAATTATTTCAAAGAGATTCTTGTGATAAAGAAAAAAACCAACAAGGCTTTTTATGTAGATTCAGCATTATGCTGCCAAAAGATCTGACCACATGATTAACACCCTCACCCCAAACAGCCTAGTCTAGACCAAGAAAGGCACTGTGCTCTAGTGTAGCCACACTATACTACAGGCTTCTTCTCAAGACAGTGTAAAGAAATAGACATTCCACAGCCCAAGTATGCCAGCAGAAGTTTGTGATCTAAACACAGCTGTGTTTTAATATTTTTTTCCATTATCTTTGCTTTCATCCCTGGAAAATGCATAGTAGCCCTGGTGACAAACAGTAGGAAGTATTGTAACAAAAAAGGAAACTCTCATTTAGGGTTCTTGGTAGTAAAGGGCAAGTTTGAACTATCAGGTAAACAGAGTACATTGGAAGTCCAGATTCTTGTGTGACTGGGTACTGTTCCACTCAATAACCTAAAGGGAAGACCCTCCTAAGGAAACATGTTTGCCTACTTTGTACTGTAATGTAAAACCAAGAACATCTGAAAGGAATCAAAGTTATTTGTAACAAATTTATCTTAAGCTTCCTTTAGCAAAAGGAGTAAATAACTGTCTTTGAAAGTCACCCAAGCTTGTAATTTACATACTGTAGCAAAAAAAAAAAAAATAAAAACTGTCCCAAAGAAAATACATGAACCTTTTTGGATACTGTGATTTCTAAGTGTCTGAAAAGACTGAGATTTTCTGTGAAATTCAAGTAAATGAACAGTACCTCCAATAAGCATTTCATTATTAGGCCCAAACCAGAATGGAAAGTCAGGATAAAATGTGTAAGGTTTGGTCTGGGTTTTGGTGTAGATTTCCTGGGTGATCTGTCATTGTTTCAATAGTTAAACAAAAACCCAGTTTCCTCACAGAGCTTGGTGCTGCCAGACAGGTGGGTTTCAGATACTAAAATGTTGCCTTACTGTATCATTATGAAAACAGATGGTGAGTTTCAAAATTCCTAGTAATTGGTGGGTGACCTGGATACTGGTCACAAGGCATTCTGCTCTCTGAACTCAGTTAAATAAATAAAAACACAAACAGTTGCAAGTCAATCCTACCTATGGCCTCTGATCTGAATAGGAGTATATCAATGCTACATTTTGCAACACTTTCCCACCCATTTTTATTCCTTCTGTCTCCTTTCCACTTTACCACTTCTTTCCCAGTATGAAATAGCACATTTTCTATCATTCACAGGACCATAAGGGAATTGAGTTAGGAAGAGACCTCAGAAAGTCTCTAGTCCAACCTTCTGCTCGAGGCAAGGTAGCTGAGATCAGACCAAATTGCTCAGGGCTTTATCCACTTGGGTCTTGAAATCCTCCAAGGATGAAGACTGTACAACTTCCTTGGGCATATTCCTCTGCCTGGCTGTGCTCAGGGTGAAAAGGTTTTTCTTTATACCCTGCATAATCTCTCTTTCAGTTTGTTGTCTTTCATGCTCTCAATATTCACTGCTGTGAGGGCATTTCTTAGTAACCTCCTCAGAGAAATCATCTCTTCTCCAGTCTATACTCTATTTTCTACCACTGTCTTTCTGATTCTTCTCACTTTGTTGTCCACAGTATCTTCTTTCCTGACAGGGATCCAGAATTCTATTAAATTCTGTTCTATTATTCTATTAAAATAGGGATCCTGCATCCCTTTCTTCTTCCACCTTACACTCTGAAATTCAATAGTAAGATTTAGAAATCAGCAATGAGGCCACAGGCAAAACTGAAATAGCAATTACAACTAGTCTTGCAGTAAAAACTCTAGATGACTCTCAGTGGCTCACCAGTGTATAGCAGTGGTGGCAGAACTTAGGCTGATTCTTGTACTACTCCTAAACAGCTGGTGTTTAAAGGACTGCATGCTGAAGCCATGTGTCTTAATGAAATATTTGAAATATTTTTCTCTAAAATAGCTACCCAAGGAAGCCTAAAATATTTAACTATAAAGTTCTTTTTTAAAATTTATTTCTTTAGAATTTGGTGCTTTAAGGGTCCTTTATATCATTTGTGATTTTTGTTACTTTGAATTAAAAGTCATGGTAGTTCATGTTGTCGTAACATGAGCCTAGGGTTTACTGATTTCAGTAATGTCCAAATATTGTGGTCATCTCCTGAAGAAAATGATGGTGGGGAGTAGGTGCATGCTGTTTTACAGTTGCTCTGTGACAGCTGTTACTGAATTGATACCAGTGAATTTCAGCCAAAATGGTACACATGGGTTAATCGTGATTTTTTTTTCTTTTGATATGAGAAACAGGCTAAAATAGAAAATATAGAGACAGCACTGAAGCACAGCCAAAATTTCTAAGATATGTCCAATACTAGACCAAAGTACTCCATTAATCTAAAATTTTAAGCTGCTCTTCTTGAAAACAAGTTTGAATCCATCTTCACATGACATCAGATCCATCAGCTCTCTCCCTCTGCATTTTGCCAAGGAGCTGTCTAACAAAGTGTCATCTTTTAGCCAAGTTGGGCCCCTGATGTAGCACTCATTTGTTAGGCTGCTGGGAAGTTTCCAGTAACACTTCTGTCAAGTGCCAGTTAATGATCATGTCCCCTTTCATTGCCTGGCACTGAAAATGAGTTTAAGCCCCTCTATTGTGCTTTCATAGATGGATCAACTTTAAAGCTGTTACCAAAAACAACTCTCAGAGTGAGAGCTAAATGTTTTCCAGAAAGCGCCATGTGCCAAGTACTGCAATGAGAAAACTTGACTGGTTTTGCCATAACGTGTCCAGACTCCACAGTTGCAGTTTGCAATGCATGGAAGCAGTGCCCCATGCTGTGTTTCCAAGAGTGCACCCCTTAAGCTGGCCAGGATTCATTCTGTTCTCCTGAGCCAGCAGCCTTGCACAGGGAGTGGTTGCATGAGAAGTCATGAAAGCATACATGCACTAGAAGCTGAGCAATGTGAAATGTGAGATATTCCTTCCGCATAAACCTTACACCTAAATCTAGAGGTGTTTTTTCTTTTTTTTTTTTCCCAAACTTTCATCTAGGAACCATTAATCAGTTTTCTTTCTTATCTTTTTAGTAGAGAAATACAGCATTAAGCCAATTCCTC
This sequence comes from Anomalospiza imberbis, assembly GCF_031753505.1. Classification (NCBI taxonomy): domain Eukaryota; kingdom Metazoa; phylum Chordata; class Aves; order Passeriformes; family Viduidae; genus Anomalospiza; species Anomalospiza imberbis. Next base: position 80,955,516 of record NC_089683.1, on the reverse strand, counting down.
TGCTTCTTTTCCAGAAATAGGAATTAATGCTTTTTGCCAGAGAGAACATGCATCTTGCCACTTGATGCTGAGAATCTTTGTGCTCATACAGTTTTTCTGCCAGAATTTCTAATGAAATGGATAGATCGTCTCTGAGGCTATCAGAGTAGAATATTTTCACACTACTTTTCCTGAGCGAGCTGAATTCAGTGCACTATGGAAGGGACTTGCAGAAAAAAAAGGGAGTGGAACATTTGAATCACTAAGCATCCATACAGTCAATTTCAGGAAGACAAAATGTCAGTATCTACCATCATAGAAACCAGCAAGGTTGCTTCAAAAGACCCGCCATAAATAATAGAAAAGAGTATGTTTGAAAATAGTTCTAAAGCAAAAAAAATATTCTAAGGTTTTTAGTGACTTTTCAAAGATCTGAAGATTTATGTAGAAATTGATAAATTAAATAAGGGGGAACAACTTCTCAGTGTTACACAAAGGTAAAGATGAAGTATCTTATGGGTAAAAGAGCTGCAGAAATAATGTAGCAAATACCTTAGATCAGCTATGGTAATTTTTTACTGGAAATAATAAAAAATATTTCTGATAAAGGTATCTGTCAGTGATGGGTTTTTTAAATCAGATTTTACAGAAACAGAAAAGAGATGCACAATAGTTTTAATTATATCAGGGAGGAAAAGGGAATAAGGATTGAAATATTGTTAAATTCTTCATAGGACTCCTTAGGAGCAAGTGGTTTGTACAAGGGCATGTAGCAGGAAGAAGAAGGGCAAGATCAGAGCTTATAAATTCTATTTTATGATCTTTTGTAGGACAACACAGATTAGGGGAGATAAATGAGTATCCTTTTGTTCATAATCTCTCTGACTTCACACAGCTTTGAAGACTTTCTTTAAAGATATTTTTATATTCTTATAAATTTTGTGGTGATCTTTAGGAAACAATTTTATTCAAGGGAAGAATTTCATTTCTAGTATGCAGGACAAACTGCATATGCCCTTTATCATATTTTTAGTACTTGATATCATCATAGCCATAGTAGCTGGTTGCTATTTACATGTATTAAAACAAATGGTATCAAAAGACCACAAACTTGTGGGAACACAAAGTATAATGGCAATTTCTATCATCAGAAAATGAGGCTCAGGCTGTCAGCAGTTACTTTGTGTTTCACCATCTAACTCATGCTCTCTTAAGTACCAGGAAAATAACAATTCTCAGCAGAAGGGGCCCTGCTGAGAATCCTAATCAAGGCACAATCTCACAGCTCTGCTGGGCTTCATACAATGCATATGGCTGTGCCAAGAGGGAGGAAACAAAGCGATGTGGAACGAAGCCGCAGTCACCAGATTCTGCCTCCCGGCAGAAATTAAGTTCTTGTGAGGCACAGAAATCTTCTGACCATAGAGTAGATGTTGTCATCACTGTCTGCAAATGCGAAAGATGAAAATAATTTCAAATGTTCTTGGCATCCCTAAAAAATTACTTTAATGACCCTATTTTCATTTCCATTTTTGTGTCACCGAAAGCTTTCCCTTGGTTGAAGGCAAAGAAAATTATGCAATGGTTTTTTGAGGGGGTTCTTGATGTGTGCTGTCTCTTGTATTTTTCTATAAATAGGGAATTACTTTTCTGAGTCAATTGACTGGGTAATAGCCCATTATTTACCTACAAAGGCAAAATAGATGGCCATTAGCAATAAGTGACTCATGTATTATAAAACAGCCCCATTAAATGGAACCATCCCTATCAAGTCATGCAGGAGGATGATGAAACAATATTTTCAGTGAATAAGCTGAATTTTGCAATGCGTAGCAAGCCTCGCTCAGCCCACCCACACTGCCAGCTCAGTCTGGCACTTTGTTGCAATTTGTGCTGGGATCTTCCATGGCTAAAACTTCTCAGTACAGAGCAGCCAAGAGGCAAGTATTCTTCCCTTTGCTCCTTTCACCACAAAGATGACCAGGTCTCTCAAAGCTCAACAGCCGTGAGTTGTCTTTAAAGACACCTACGGTTTCAGTAGTGAAACCCCAAAACTGTGAATCAAGTGTTCTGCTCCCAGGATATCAAGCAGTGTCCTTTAGGACTGAGCCTGAAATTGTTTTGCCTACAGTCCATCATAGAAGAGACTGCACAGCATGTCCTGTGGTACTAAACTTGCTGATATTCATTAAGTAGATATATGCAGTATGAGGGGTTGAGGATTTTGGGATCCCTGAACAAAAGCATCATGGAAACCCGAAAAAGACTTGTAGAAAGTTTTGAGTGGAAGCAGTGCTGCTGAGACTGCCTCATGATTTCAGTATCATTCAAATATGAACAAGTTTCTTAAGGTAAAAAGGCTGCACTCTGTGGCACTTACATCACAGAGCACTTACCATCACAGTCATGAATTTAAATACAGTTTAACAGGTCACACTAGATCAGAGACAGGGCAAATTTAATTTTATTTTCTGGCTATTGTTCTGAACTGCACTCTTCAATAGAAAACTACTTTCTTTCCAGTTTTTTGGGTGTTTTTTTGTTGGTGGTGGTTTTTTTCCTTAGTTCTTATATTCTTTTCAATTTTATTTTCCTCAAATCTTCATCCGTGCCTCTGGACAAAATCCTTATTAACCTTGGCTCAGTAATTTTTATTTTTTTAGGGCCAGAGAAGGAAATGACTGTGGCTGAAAAAGGCTGTGCTGTGACACGGTTTGAAGTAGTTGGGAGGAAGAGTTGATGAAGTGATAAGAACACAAACCTGAAATTTGGGAGGGTTTACTTTAATTGTTTGCTTTTCCACAAATTTCCCATGCGTTCTTAAGCACATCACTTAATTCTCCTGTGTTTCAGTATGCTGCATGTGTAACAGGGACTATTCTCTGAAGCTCCCTGTGGCAGTACTCATTCTAATGATCCTGAGAGTGAGTGGAGTCATGGTAATTTCAGAAGTAACACATTTTAAGCAACATCAGCAACTAGCTAGTCACACTTTGAGATGGTTACCCTGCATTGTCACAAGTAATTGCAATGAAACCTGCATCTGAGAAAAGATGGGAAGAAAACCCTTCTTGTTATTCACTTTCTTTTTTGAGTTTTCTCGGAACATGAAAGCTGTTTCAGAGGGGCTATAGGAAAGAAGTATGGAAAAATAGGGAGATGCATTTTAATATTTCTGCCAGCTTTTGTGCTGTTCCATCAGGTGCAAAAATAATTCAAAACTGAATTGCATTCAGTTTTGGGGTGTTTTTTTTGGTGAGTTGTTTTAGTATCGTAATGACTATACTGTGACGTTTTACAGCTATTTTGAGATACCTGTAGAAAATAAAAACCTGTAGCAATAAAAACTGCTTTTGCCTCTCTGCATTTCCCTGTGGGAATGAGGGCAAAAGCCAGTTACTTGATGGATTTCAGTCTCTGGCATCTGCAGTGCACAGACTTATTGGTCCTTCCCACTTTATACCACCTGCAGAGGAGCAGAGCTTTTAATGGGCCTAATGTTGCTGGTGGTCTCTGCAAAGGGTGGGGAAAGGAGAGGGGGAGCTGTCAGAAATAAACTGTGGAAAATACACACAGGTTGTTTTTTAAAGTGTCAGTGCTAAAAGCTTTGAGAGAGAATGTGGAAGTCTGTCCCCCGTTCTTTACACATTTATACCAATTAAGCTTTTTTGCTACCTGCAACTCACTGTAGTGACAGGATTAGTTGGGATTTAGTGATTTAGATTCTCAAGTTCACTGAGAAATTGCCCATCATAAGCTATTCACTGGAAATCTTGAAAATTATGTGGGAGGCTGATATAAAGGAAGAAATGAGCCAAATTAAGTTACACCTTCAGTTCAAACACAACCTAGAAATTCTTTAGTGCAGCTGCCTCCAGAAACACTCTTCTGTCACAGGTACTAGCTGTGGAAACTGCCCTTGACTGCAGAAAAATTCAGGCATGTTGTTGGTTCTGTCGGTTTTTTCCCTTTTTGTAAGTCACTTTCTTGTAGGTTTTTGTGCAGAAGGTAGAGGGTTTGCCCATTTTCTTCCAAATATGTACCCAAGTGGTGGCAGAGAAGAGTGATGCTATCATAATCTCTTACTGAAATACAAAAAGATTATGGTCACAGCAGGTAGCACCCATTTTTGGTGCTATTGTTACATTTCTGTGGACCCATTTTTCAGACCCATGCATATCCTATTCTTTTCAGTTGATGCTGGGAATGCTAAATACAGAGAAGCCATCATTTAATGCTGTCTATCCCTATGTCACACAGGAAAACCAGAAATGGATGTTAGATAAATAATCCTATCAGCCCCTATTAAAATTCATTGTTAGATCTCTGTCAGCTAAAGTACTTATCTCAGCACATCTCACTGAAGTGCTGCTTTTCAGCACCTCATGATTTCCAGGGCACGTTTGAGTAAATGGTAAAAAAACCTTTAGGAGGGGGAGGGAAAGGGCAGGGCTTGTAATTAGATGAAAATAGGTCGTATGAATGGGATTTCCTTGTGATGAAATACTCATTGCTGTCAATTTTTTCAATATGGAGAGAGACAGAGGAGCAAGGGTATTGTCCTTTCTTCAGTCTATTTCTTGTTTCTCATTGTTTCTTGACCTCAAATATCTCATTCTTCAAAACAGAATTCAGATTCCTGCTGCTACTGCTTCTGTTTCTGTGAGGAACGCTGCTTTCTTAAAGTAAATTACTGATAGACTCTGCTGGACATGTCACCAGCAGTGCATATTATCATAAGTTATTTGCTTCCTTCTGAGTTTTCCTCTTTTGGAAGAACAATTTCATTTAGGTGTACTGCAAATCTCAAGTGTAACTACCTTTGAGTTTCAAATTCACTTCAAACCAACACATGAGCCATGCATGGTTTATGTACTTGGCCAAGCTTGCACCAGTTTAATAGGCATTGTCGAGCAGTCTTCTCTCAAATTATGCAAAAGTGTTGGCAGAGATCATGTCTTCTGTCTTTTTAAGGCCTAAATATTTAAATACTTCAATATTTACAAGAAAGCCTTCAAACACTGTAGTTAAATGAGTGCTAATCCATCACTTCAAGTGAATAGTTCCATAAGCAGAACCTGATGTGGAGGAGGCATGTTAACTAAGACCTGAAAGCACTCATTGAGTAAGGAAGGCAAAAAGAACACTGAACAGCTTCCCAGTGACTACATGAACAGGAATCCTTGAAACAACTGGATATGCTAATGTAATTAAAGACAGCATCATAACACATAAGTACCAAAAGCCCAAATTACAAAGTTCAGGCAGTCTTATTTCTGGGATTGGAGGCATTGGCTTTACAATCTTAATAGACAGTGCTCTTTAGAGAAGCAGCAACAGAGCTGCATTGCTTTAAAATATTCAGCTCAATCAAAAGCAGAACACTTCTGAGTGTTAGGCTATTTTCTTCCAAAACAAAATCACAGCGAAATGGAAAAAGCCATCTGATAGTCCTGCAGCATCATCTCTCACTAGAGCAAAGCCAGCTTTTTATATGCTCACAACTGTTCTTACACAGCTATTCTGGTGTAGATTTGTCACCGACCTTCCAATCTTGGAGACAAGTATTTTATTGCTATTATAATTAGTGTTTAAAGCTCGTTATGTGTCATACTGCTTGGCAGTGCACATGTCCTGCTTCACTTCTGGTGTAGGCCTGCATCTCCCCAGACAAGAGCCACAGGGAACACAGTGAGACCTTGCTCTGCCCTGTTCCATCTCTCCAAAATGTGGCCCTGCCCCGCAGAGAAGAGCAGTGCAAGAGCAGCCCAGCTCCCCAGGCTCCAGCAGCACATCTGCCCCATACTTTGCTGCACCGTGGCTGGGGTGCAAGAGTGCTCAATTTCCCTCTCACCACTGCTGTGAGCCCCACAGAGGAATTAGATTTTAAATACTTTTGACACATACCTAAAACTAGTAGAATGCTTTGAGACACTCTTGACTTTTTTTGTTTTAATGCTAAAGAAGAGAAAAATATCTCATGGTTATGATTTGACACCATGATTTAGTTTCAAGCTGTCAATCTCATATTTTTTCAATAAATGACAAACTGAAAGAACCCCACAACCAGCTGCTATCACTTTTCTGTTGTTTCTATATGTTACTATCCTGGTATAAATTTTATTTCTTTGGTTCTTGTAACACTGCACTTCACAAGGGGGAAAGCAGCATGACACTGTCTAATTCCTTTTCATGACACTGACATCTTGAAATTATTGGTTTTTTCCTTCCAGGTTTACAAGAGAGGCTGGAAATCTATTTTAATGGCAAGTTTTTATTTTCCTGCAATCCATCTTTTTCATGCTAGCTGGGTAATTTAATTTGTTGTTGACCTAGTTTCAGTTACAAAAAAATAGACTATTCATCATCACAAAAGCTTTATCCTTTGAGACTTTTAAAAAATATATGCTATCAATTATTTTATGTTCCAGTATTTTTCTTGTTGAGTCCCTTGTTTCAAATGAAAAGTTTCTTTGTACGCAGCCTTGACGATGATTCCTTTTTAATAGCGAGGTGTAATTACTGCCAGGAAGGGTGACACTGAAATTTAGTCACGGACCAGTATTTGACCAGCATGGCACATGATGTAGTTGTCACAGACACCACAGCTTCGTTGCAGGGATGTTTCCCTCCAGCAATATTGAGGCAGAAGCAGCCACAATAATTAGAGGTTTGAAACCCACATTGTAATTGGTTCTGCTACACTGCGCAGAATGAGTGACCCTGTTAAAAAGTGGAAGGAGACAGAAAAGCAGGTTAAAAAGCAGGTTATCTGAGTGATTCTTGCCACCCCCTCTAGGTGATTGATTCTTGCTTGCTTGCTCTCACTTTGGTAGTCCTGGGAGGAGCAATCAGTTCTCTCAAGCTTTTTGGCAATCTGCCCCACTTCTAACAGGTTTTTGGGAGGAGCTGGAGCCAATTAACCTTGGACAAGAGGTCGCAGCTGTGAGCATGATGGCTATGACTTTTTTTGGTTCCACCTAGAATGGGAATTTGTCCCAGTTCCACCAATGAATGACTCATTTCCTGGACATGTAAGTCAACATAAATCTCTATGTCCGTAAAGAAATGCAGTTGTTAGTAATTATAACTTCCAGTGGACTTAAGGCAAGTTCAGCTTCTTTTTTTTTAACTATGCTTTAGATTTGGATGCAGATCCACAGTATTGCTGCTTGGCCAGGGGTTTGGTGGAATCTTGGACACATTCCCAAAGTGCCTGTGGCAGGTTTTTAAGGTGGCAGGATCTGCAGAGCAACATTCCTGTAGCTGCTCTGTGATTAAAGCTGAAGTCTGTAATAACATGTTCACTATTAATGTTTCTGCTGTTTTCCCATCTAAGTATGGATGTAGAAACAGTCCATGGAGACCTTTGTGTCCTCCATACCCACCAGAGTCCTTTGCCCTTCTGTTCCCAGCTGCCATAGGGAATTATGTGGGTGAGGGAGAGATGCAGCTGCATTTAATAGTGATGCTAGCTCATCCTGGGAGAAAGCAAAAAGGCCCAGGGGAATGGGAGGGAATAAAATGGAAAACATTACAGCCACAGTTTTTGGATTTGGATGAGACAGAAACTCCTCATGGGCCTTATTTGTAAGGTTTGTTTAGGGGTATCTTCTATGCAGTCTAGAATCCTTACCTGATGCTAGGTGATTACACAATATGTTAACTGAGATTTCAGATATTTTATGCAATCAATTGTTTCTAGGAGACTGATAGTCAGAGGTAAAGGCTTCCTCTGTGTTGTGTTTTCTACCCTTTGTGTTGTATCCCAGGTTCAACAGTGTTTTTGTAGTCTCAGCTAATTAGTGTGTATTCTTACTAGAATCTGAATTTTTAAATTTCAAACTTTTGTCCCTTGTGGCTATGGAGAAACAAATATTTTAAGAAGATTGAAGCCTTAGAAACTATAACTTAAATATAAAAAGCTTTAATTTCACTAGACTGTATTCAAATATTTCAGGGTCAGTATTTATTGTCCATCATACTGTACACAGATACTACTTGTTTATGTCCATAGATCAGTGTTAAGTCAATCTCATATGCAGCAAAACAGATATTGCAAAAATTAAGAGGTTATTAAGATGCTTTGCAACCAACTCTAACCCCAAAGTCCTTGGAAGATCCTCTGCCTGGAGGATGTGAGGAAGACAGATGCCATGCATGAAGGAGGACCTCTTAGTTGTTTACACAAGAAACTGTTCTTCCAATTTTTGAAAGACATCTGTGCAGAATCAAAATGAGTTCTTGGTAACATGTTGTCTCATCAAACTGAGGAGATGTCCTCTGCCTTCCTGTCTGTCAGTAAAATGCAGGTAAGTGTGAGGTCATGTGGCACTTTTGGCACTTTCTGATGCATCAGAGATGACACAAAGAGGAGATAAATTGGAAGAGAACACACGTGGAGGATGGAGACAGAAGGAGCGAGCTTTTGGCACAGCTTGATGGCTTCCAAAAACTGGAAGGAAGGACAGAGGGAAATCTAGAGACAATCTTGTTCAAGTAAGAGGCCACATACAACAGTGCCCCTCGCTGTGTTTAGTCTAGCTGTGTGTACATCCCTAGTCCTGCTTTTGGCAGAAATTATTATTTTCACTTTCATCCCTTCACTCTTCTCCACGGTCCCTGCAAGAGAGAGAAAACAAGGAGTGTGTGGCCTGCTGATCTGAGAGAAGAGATAATTGAGAATTGCCACAAAAAGAAAATTAGTCACGGTCTCTGGGAATGCTGATAAGCAGAAACCTCGAACCCAAACAAGCATCCAGATTTTTATTTTAAAACAAATGTTGACCTCTGTGCAGCAAGCACTTTGCAGGCTGCTGCTTCAAAAATAGAACCTTTTACACACTTAGCCCTTCTTTGGGTTTTTCCCATCCCTCCTTGCCTACATGAAATGGAACCCTCCCCTCTGCGGTCCTGGCCCTGGAGACGGGAGCAGAGCGGGGCGGTGCCACCTGCTGGTCCCGGCGGGATCCTCTCGGCTCCTGCCTCGCACCGGCTCAGCGCAGAACCTGGGATATCCCGAACTGGAAGGGACCCACAGGGGTCATGGAGTTCAGCTCCTGGCCCTGCACAGCACCATCCCCACGACTCACACCAAGGGCTTGAGAGCTGTCCCAACACTTCTTGAGCTCTGTCAGGCTGGTGCTGGGACCTCTGCCCTGGGGAGCTGTTCCAGTGCCCAGCCACTCTCTGGGTGAAGAACCTTCTCCTGATATCCACCCTAAACCTCCCTGGCAAACTTCAGGCCATTCCCTCGGGTCCTGTCAGGGGTCCTGTCACTGGTCACCACAGAGCAGAGATCAGTGCCTGCCCCTCCTCTTCTCTCACAAGGAAGGTGTAACTGCAGAGGGGTCTGCCCTCAGTCTCCTCTTCTCCAGGCTGAACAGACCAAGTGACCTCAGCCACTACTTTCATGGCTTCCCCTCTCTGGGCCCACCATCATCTTCACAGCCCTCCTTTAGATGCTCTCTAATAACTTTGTATCTTATATACCAGCACCCAGAACACAGTACTTTAGTATCCATAGCCTGTAGTTATTTTTAAGCTAAAATGTCCCAGATTCAGTTTCAGCCTCACCTGACGCATCTTGTTATTTATTCCTCTAAAGAATATTAGTAATTAAAAAAAAAAAATATCCAGGGTGTTGTGTAAAAAAAAATACAGAGTAAGCAAGACAACCAGAGCTCTTAGTATTTATCACTGGTATAGAATCATTATAGGACATGAGAAAGTGTTCATTAGAAATTACCTTTCTTCTGCAGAGGCAGGTATGGCTGTTAAGCTCATGATGAAATATAAGAGCACTCTGTCTCCGGGCCCATTAATGAGCCTTTGCTGGTGCTACATCAGCACTTGCTTTGGTTTAGTGATGTGCTGTTTTTTAACAAGGCCTTGGCATGTTGCCAGTAATTAACTCGGTTTTATGTCTCTTTGGTGTTTTCATAGCCACAGGCTGCGGCGTCTCTCCGCGGGCCAAACCGCGATGCAACAACAGGCCAGATGGTTTCAGCATTATATTCTTCCTCTAATATGAAAGCTGATCATGGTGCTCCAAATTACCTTCATTCCACATGCTATATGTTGTGTTGTGTATCACTGTGCATTCAGCATTAGTCATTTCAGCTTAAACTAAACTTAGGAAATTTTGCATTAGGCAGCAGGTAGAGCTGGTGATCAAGCACAGCTGTCAGTGGGGCTCTGACTCTCTTGGGAAGCCTCAACTGCCACTGGATTTGTAGGACAGGGTAGAGTAATTGCTTTGAAAAATTCCACTTCAAGGTTGAGTGCGTGATTAAATGGCGAGCTAGCCTGGGAGGTGTGTGGAGACAGTACAATGGTTTCTACTACCACAGCATTTAGGTGTTTCCCCTTCTTCTGACATCTTTTGCAAAAACAAGCAAACAAAACTCCTGTTGGCGAGCCTGTGATGAGCCTGATGTGATGGGCAGGGAAATGCCTGGTAACGCCAAATGCAAACTCCAGTTCATCCTCTTCCTCAATTGGGCAAATTAACTTTACAGCTTTCACTCATCCTGGTGGGATAACACTTCTCATTCTGCTCTGATTAACTTCATGGCTGCTCTCTTGCCCACTCTTAAATGTGTATCTGGATTTCTGAACTCCAGAAATGAGCTCTTGGTGAGGCAGGGCAGTGTGAAGACAGGAACTATGACGGAACTACTTCTCAGCTGCACCCAGAAGAGGGTAGGACTGTGAAAGGTTGTTAGTGGCACATATCTAGGAGACAAGAATTTTTTGATGAAACAGGAACCTTGAAAAAGGAAGAATATATATAACAGAAGCTAATTTGTAGTTGTGGCTGGATGACGCAGTAAAATGCAGTTTCGTGAGCATAGCAAAAATGCTAACAAGACAGAGAACATCAGCAGCTGGGAACAATATTGCTGGTGCCTACAGTTTGCTGTAGCAGCCAGTAGTGCCTAGACAAGGGTATAACCAGGACAAGGGGTTCTATATTTCTCTGTAGCATAAGCTCATTGCATACAAAAAAGTCCCTTCCATTCCTCATTCCAGAAGGAAATAATTAAACTAGCAGGCAGAGAAATGACATTAGGGGGGAAAAAGAAACCAACCCAAGCTGCATGTTCCATGAGATTTTTTTTTCTATTTTAGTTTGGTTTTTTTTGGTTTTTTTGTGTTTTTTTTTTTAATTACTGTAAATTTTGAATAAATTCAAATATTTTCCAAACTTTGCAAATGGGATGTTATTGTGGGAGGATGCCAAATCTTGGAGGGGATTTAAAGAATTGCAAAATCTCCTCTTTAGGCTTACAGTGGCCATGTCTTAGATTTCATACATCATGAAGAACATTGAGCAGTCTGAATTTTAGAAATGCTAGTGATGCACCCATTTGCTTATTCCATAAGCTATCAAGTGAACCAATCTGTATGCCAGCCTTATTTCTGACAGCTGTTTTGCATTCATTGTGGCAAAACCTTCTACCACACTCCTTTCCACGTTTTAGAAAATATTTCTCTTACCTGCAGTAGGAACTTATACGACCCTGCTGATTTTGTTTTGCAAGTGGTTTGGAAACTATTTTGTTTCATTCGTCTATCACCATTAAAACCACATTTGGTCTTTTGAGCTTTTCTAGAAACTTCCGAAAAGAAGAACTTAGCTTTGTGAAGCAGTAGTGTGAGCTGTTACCGTACAGGTACAAAGATCCTTTGCCTGTTTATTTGTTTTGAAAGCATTTGTGTCTGAATTTAGCCTTTCGATCAATAGGTATACGGCAGCCGGTAGCTGTCTCTGAGCGTAGAAAGCCAACACATCTCACTAGAGGGAGCCCAGACACAATTTCTGAGCTTAGCAAGGAGTTATTACACCTCACCCTGTTTACTTGCCGTGTGTTTTGTTGGTAAATCTCCCCAGATGATTAATTTACAGTCCCCATGTGAGCAGCTACATAGCCTACATTATGAAAAGTACACTGAGATTTCAATTGCAGATAATTTGCAAATCAACACTGAACTGGGCAGGGAAATCTCAAATTTTGTTAGCACTGGTAACTATTACCAGAATACCTTTTTTGAAACCATAAAAAATGGGTCAGAAGAGTTTTGTTTCACTCCCTGCTTGCCTATTCACTGCTCATGCTTTCCTTCCTCTTCACTAGAGCTCAGATCAGAGTACCAACACCCTTCTGCTGCACGTCCTGCTCCTGCAAACCAGTGTACCTGCCTCAGACACCCTCCTGGCAGAGCAACACACCTCAGCCAGAGCCCAACCTTTGGCCTCTGCCCCCGACCTAACCCACTCACCTACCCACGGCACATCAGGTTTCACCGAAGTGCTTTATCTCATTCTTTGCCCTTATCTTTCCTTGCCCCACCACTGTGAGCTGCAGGTGCAGGTTTGGGCACCACTTGTGCTGCCGCTGGAGGCATTGTGAAAGGAGCAGTCGACTGCACTCTGTACAGCAGCAAGGTTCTGTTGGCTCACTGTAACTGCTGTCGGGAAAGTGTTTATCTGCTGTCCCAGAAGTGATTAAGGAGTAAAGACCTTTAACAATGTGGTCAGGTATTATCTGCCATCAGGCAGTCCTGCCCATGTCATGCAGTTGCTGCTCACGTGGAGGCTCTTGTTCAGGGAAGGCATACTTGGCATCTGCTGCTGTGCCGTGTTAGCTCAATTTTTATTTTAAAAACACCTGTAAAAAAGTTTATGTGGCACACCTTGGGAGCCTTTTTTGCTGGAGAAGACTAAAATACTGATATGAGTTGGAAAAATAATCCAAAATGCTTAGGACAGTCTTAGGCACTCTGCTAGAGGGGAGGTGCAACAGGAGGTCAGAGAAGATGAGACAGTGGACTTCTACCCTTATCACCCCACACATGTTCAGATCATAGTCAAAACGGCTAATAAGGTCAATTCCTTTTTTCATATGCATTCAGCCAGCTTCAGTAGATGACAAATAAGAAGTTATTATTCAAGTAAAACATTAAATAACTGGTTCTCACCTTGGTTAAACACCTTGATGATAATCCAGAAATTCATAAAAGTAGGAGAGAATTTTCTCTCTGTTGGTAAGCAAGACTCTCTCCTGGCACAAACAAACACAGGCCTTGCAAAATTACTTGGTGTGTTGCAGGTGTCTCAAGAACATGGCTAAAAGTGCTGCACTGCAGATATTCCTCACTTTGTAGGACCATTTAGTTCTTTGGGATTTCACAAATCTCCGTTACTGGCCCTTCATGCTGTTGATCAGCCAGTTTTATGAAACAAGGGGAATTTGCTGTCTCTGCATTCTGTGGTTTTGTTCTTTCCATCCTCACAGTAAATGCTCCATGAACTGTTTACTCCATTTAGGATTAAACTCAGTCGTGAGGCAAGGCAGTGATCTGAAAGTTAAACTTCTGCTTTCTACAGAATGAACAAAATTTAATAGTTGTGGCAATTCTCAGAAAACAACCTTGATAAGATGTATTTGTGAGCAGAAGATTTTGAAAATGTCCCCCATTCCAACATTACAGACAATAGGGATCTGTTAGGATCTTTGCTATGTGGAGATGGAAGACACCTTGTCTTTGTCCATACTACAGACAGATCTAAATTCAATTGCAGCTGTGCTGTGCCAAGGTCAGTTAGGGGCTGTTGAAAAGTAGCTACCTGGGAAACAAAGAGGGATCAGCTTGGAAGTGTTGCTCATCCCCCTTATTTCAGCACAGGAATACCTCGTCAGGGTACAGTGGCTGAGAGCATTTGAAACTGCTCTCACCCCCAAAACTCTGCAGAAATTCTGCTGTACAAAATATCCACACAGAACAAAGACAGCTGCACAAAACTGAATGGTGTGCTCTTTTCTCCCACTTTCTTTCATAGGAACAGAAGGGAGAATAAAAAAACTCCACCACTACAGCATTTCTTCTCACTTTATCAGGAACTCCCTGCCCTTCAATCTGATAATTCCTGAGGATGTAGCATTGTGGTGATGCAAGATCTGGCCCCTTACACCCCTCTGCCTTCTTCATGATCTCAGAGACACTCTTTAGGCCTCAGCCTTGATTAATGGCACATGGGCAGTCAGCTCCCCCTGAGCTTATCAGAAAAACTGTCTGCTCCCAGGAACTTCTGTTGCCTAACGAGCTCCCATTTTCTAACAAATAGCCTTGAAAACTTATTTTTGTCTGAGTAACAGCCTAAGTGGAATAATATTATTATTAGACTTCTCAAGGAAAATTCCAGTAACTACTGGCCTGGACTGTGGCCACAGTGGAAATTTACTGACAACCAGAGTCAATCAACTTGCAACCCTGTAAAGAGTGGCACTAAGTGAGACCCATTGGGATCCCCTGGGCTGCAGCACATCTGCCTCTAAGTGGGACCTCTCTGGAGCTCCGCAGCTCAGAGGATCATTGATAACAGAGCCCAGGCTGATACCCACGCTCTCCTGAAGGCTCAGCTGTTGAGAGATGCAAAGGCATCTGATGTGAGTACTTCACTGAACTCCTGGGGTATTTTTCACAGGTATACCTTTGTACATACTTATTTGTATCTGTGTGTGTGCACGCGTGAATTGATTTGCATGTGGTACAGCAAACATACAAGTGTTTCTGTCCCACATTCATAGTGAGATTAGATTTGTAATTAAGTATTTGTCATGTTTATAGCAAATCCTGTTGGATCATTTTGTAAATGTTAAATTAGTCAAAGATTAGGTTGTGCTACATTCCTTGGATATAAACCATTGATCAAGTCTGACACTAAGTTTGGCAAGAGGGTCTACTCTGAACCTCTTGCATCAACAAAAGGGGCCCCTTTGTCCTTTGGCACCCTTGCCCTTCTCCATCTTTACCCTTTTGGATCTCCAGTCTACAGATAAATAATTCTAGATTGGTTCTAATCAGCTTTTCCTTTGTGTGCTTTACCTGAGTAACAGTGGTAGAGTAAACCTTGCCATCAAACTCCATTGTGCTTTTGCAAATTTATATGATACATACACATTTATAAGATATATATTTATCTTGCTTTTGCTGATCCCTTTGCCAGTAATTCCATAGGCAGCCCAGACCACTCATTTGCAACAAACTGCAGAGGGAGAGGGTGGCTTCCAGGGGAGTTATGATGGCATAAAGGTATTAAAACTCTTATAGGAACAGAAGAAATAACTATGTGCTCTGCTTGCAGAATGAGAGAGGGAGATTTGCACTGAGATGCTGTAGTTTCTGGGACGAAGATCAGAGTTTTAGGAAGGACCATCCTTTCTAACCCTTAACCAAAGGAAACAGGTACTGTGGATAGCTGGCTTCCCACTAGAGCAGTTCAAGATAGTACTGAGAAAAAAGAAGTCTTTGGAGGTCAAAAGATGGAATATATTACCACTGCAAAGATAGCTACAAGGCTTTTGTGAACAGTTATGTGTGTGTAGTTCAGCTGTGATTTGTAAATGTAACAAAAAATGAGCAGTTATATTTTTGCCAATGTGTAAACTGGATAATCTGATAGTCCTTCTTTGTCTGTGAACAGACAGTATTTAAGCTGAGAGAAGAAAAGTTCTTGTGGATGCCCTGCATGAGCACTGACAGATCATTCAAATGCACTGAGCAGAAGCACATGGGTGTGGGACCAGGCCTCCTTGAACTGACCCCCAAGGAGTTGTGTAGGCAGTTAAAATCAGTAGAGTACAGAGAATACCATCAAGGAACTGAAGGCTTTTGCCTGTGAGCAGTTTCAGCTAATTAGAGCATATGGATATTTTCACTTTATAATGATCTTGCTTAAGTAAAACGCAAAGAGTATTTAAAGGACTATTAGACTCTGGTTTTATATTCACAACATATTTGAAGGAAAGGTGGCTAGAGAATTTTACAATTCAGTCTAACACTGAAGACTGTAGACAGAAAAGAACAGGGGATCTATCCAGCCATCCACTTTCTCTTATTGCAGCATGAGGCTTCCTTACAGTTAACATTCTGGTGCTTTGTCACAAAATTACACAGTCAGTTTCAGATGTCCTGTCCATTGGCACCTAGCAAATCACAGGACTTGTTCTCCTATAACACTTCCTTTGCTGTGAGGAATGGGTCATGCTGGTCACTCTGTCAGTCACGTTGCTCAGGTGGCACCTCTTCTTGTGCTCCAAGTCCTTCACCTTCCATCCCTAAAAGTTACATCCTCAGACACTTCCAAAGTGTTATCATGCCTCTGTAGCATGCATACTTTGAACTTGGGATTTTTTTTCCTCGAAGGTGTCTTCATTCTTGTTCCTGGATAATTCATTATTTCCTGGATGATTTTCATGCAACTGTCTTCAATTCGTAACAAAGTGGCTGAACTGGAATTCAGTGTTTTAAATTACAGTTTCAAATGGAGACAGGTTTTTATTTCTTTCTATGCAATCTGATGCTCAACATTGCTAATGTCTCCCACATTTATCATCCTCTGGGCAAAACATTTATCCTTCTTTCTTTTAGCATAGAAAAATGTTTTAACTTCTCTAGTAGAGATTACCTTGCATTTTCTGGATATTTTCACTTTTAGTTTCTTACCAGCCTTTAAATTATTTTTTTCTACAGCTATCGAAGAAAGTTTCAAATCTTTAATTGTTGTCATCAAAATGAATACTGAGCTGTGACGTACTGCAGAGCCCTCAGCAAGAGAACTCTGACATTTAACTCCTTAAGTCTTACTTTACTGGGTGCCCACTTTTACTGTAGAGCATTCTAACCCAGCACTGGATATTACTTAGTATCACCAGAGAAAATATTCTCTTCCTCTACATTGTCTTGTTTGGTCTTCCTGAACTGACAAAACTATTCATTTATTGGTCTTTTCATACCTGTGTTTCAAGTTCAGTGTGAGAAGTGGTAACTGCAGTAAATACAGAAGGAAGAGCCTGAACCTCCAGTGAAAATCAAAAGCTTTGACCTTGGCTGTACTTCTATGTGTCAGTGGCGCCTTCATTTCCTTTCCTCAAGAGATTGTTTAGACCTGTGTACAAATGGAAATGCGCACACAGCTTATTAAAAAATAAAAGGATGGGATCTGCAAGTATTATAGACATGACTATATATATGTATACAATATACATATTACAGTATACATATTACATATAATATGTGTACAATATACACTTTACATTAATCTGTATGTATGTATCCATACATACAGGTTAGGATGGTCCCACACTTGGGTCACAACAACCCCATCCAGAGTACCAGGCTGGGGTGGAGTGTCTGGAAAGCTGCCCAATGGAAAAGGACCTGAACATGAGCCAACATGTGCTCAGGTGGCCAAGGAGGCTGATGGCATCCTATCAGCAATAGTGTGGCCAGCAGGAGCAGGGCAGTGATTTTCCCACTGTACTGGGCATTGGTGAGACCACACCTTGAGTGCTCTGTCCAGTTCTGGGCCCCTCACGGCAAGGACACTGAGGTGCTGGAGCATGTCCAGAGAAGGGCGATGGAGCTGGTAAAGGGTCTGGAGCACAAGTCTTATGATGAGCAGCTGAGGGAGCTGGGGATGTTTAGCCTGGAGAAAAGAAGGCCCAGGCTCTTGTCACTCTCCACACCTCCCTGAAAGGAGGCTGTAGCCAGGTGGGGATTGGCTTCTTCTCCCAGGGAAAAAGCGACAGGATGAAAGGAAATGGCCTCAAGATGCATGAGGGGAGGCTTACACTGGATATCAGGAAAAATTTATTCGTGGAAATAGTGGCCAAGCATTGGAACAGGCTACAGGGGAAGTGGTGGAGTCACCAACCCTGGAGATATTTTTAAAAAGTCTAGATGTGGTGCTTAGGGACATGGCTTAGTGATGGACTTGGCAATGTTAGACTTGCATTTGGACTCAGTGAACTTAAAAGTCTTCTCCAACCTAAATGATTTTATGATTAAAGATTGGGATTTTTTTTAAGGTTAGACAACATTTTAATTTTAAAATAAAATTAAAGTAAAATAAATAAATAAATTAAAGTAAAAATAAAGTAAAATTAAATTACTGAACTGCTACATGTTGCAAGCCTGTTGGCTTGTCAGCAGTTTTTTTAGTTTAAGTTGCTCTTTTTTGTCCCAGTCTAGATGTTTCCGTTTATTACAAGTTTTTAAGTTCTGTATGGGTTGGCATTTTGGAGCCAGTTGCCTCTTGATTATAAAGTAATAATCTGCACAAATTAAGGATAAAATGACACCAAAATTATGGGCTTTGTTCCAGAAACTCTTGTTCTCACATCCTTAAATAGTAACTGTAGCAACTGTAGCAGGTACAGAGATGCCTGCCTTTTTGCTTTTGCATTTTCTATATCCCTTTTATACTCACTCACATTATTCTTCATTCCCTGCCATGATTTATCCATGCATTGTTAATCAACCTTATTTCCCAACACCTCTGCCTACTCTTATGTTCCATAGTAACTTTTGCAATTATGCAAGTCAACTATCTTATTTCATCCTTGGAGGTACATGACAATAATGTTTTTAAAAATTACCTTCATACAGCATTGTGTAAATTACATAATATTGTGCTCTTTCTGTAACGTTGGTATTATTTTAATTAAAAACAATAGTAATGGAACATCTGCATTTCCACTCCAGTAAACAAAAAGTGCCCTAAAGTTATAAATTAGTATAAAAACCTTTACCACAAATATTGGTGTCCAAGAAATATATGAATATTGATATAAAGGAGTTTATTGGAAAACTGCTGCATGAAATGATGGGGCATATGGGTGCTTTTAAAAATGCTTGCACAGATTCCTCAGATCCTATCAGATGCTCCAGATGGAACAGGATAAGCTAGCAAAGGGAGGCAAGCCCGTTTAATTCCAGGAATTTGAAAAGATACAGCAGAACACACACGGGAGTGTTGTGTGTTTCACTTGCATGCTTTTCTATCCCAAAGAAACCAGCAGGGACCTGTAGTAGTTAAAGCTGTTTTAGACTGAATGGTCTAAAGCTGTTTAGACTTTAGTCTAGCTAAAGGAGGCTTTAAAGTTCTGAAATCCTGAAGTATCGGTATGCAGATACACATGGAAGAAAATCCTACCTTCAAATCTGAGAAACAAAATTTTAAAAGAAACAGCAGTATCTTTTTATTTGGTGAGTTTCTGAAGCTGATTCAGGTTGGAAGCTCCTTTGCAGAACTGCACTTGGCAGGAGATCTGGCATTTCTTGTTTTCCTATTGGACAAGGAAAAACTGTAAATCATCCCACTGCTTTCCCACAGAGTATTTTTTGCAATCCTGCATTGTTGATACCACCTAGGGAAAAGGATTAACCTTTGTTTTTAGTCAAGTCTGCTGTAAGTCTCCCATTTAAAATCAGAGCCTTGACATCACTTTGATGTTTGCTATTTTGAAACCTACCTGCCTACTTGTTAGTTCAAAGGCAGGAATGGAAACTGGCTTAGAGACTTTGAATTTTGTTCTCTTTATATGCAGAGAGCTGGAGTGAAACTCCATACAGAATTCTTCAACTTGCCAAACAGAGCTCTCCCAAGAAAAAAATTACTTGGAGCTACCATAGTGATATTTAATGCAAACAAAAAGGGAAAAAAAAACCCCCTAGGTTTGCCACATGTTTTGATAGCCCTGTGCTCATTTCTTGTCCTTCTGTAATTCTTAAACCCTGACTTCTCTCTTGTGTAAGCTTTTATCTTACTTCCTTATCAATTTATCTTGCTCCAGCAGTGTGTTTTAAAGAAACACAGCTGACATTGAAAGAGCAGGTGAAATCTTGAGAGCTGTGGATTGATAAACAGGGTAGGTCTGCCCAATTTGGAGTAATGTTTCAGTCATCAAGAGGAGACAGGGCACTCAGCAGTGCATGCAAGCTTGTGCTTGCCAAGCCTCTGTCTAACTACACAATGAAGGTCTTATCAAATACATACGGTCCAAGGAGGCTTGTGCAGTCCCAATTCTTAACAAATGGTTGAGTCAGAATCATAGGTTTATAAACTGCCTCGTGTTCTGGGGGATAACATGAAGAGGGAGAGTGGGCAAGAGAGAGAAACATCTGAAGCAAAGGGTTGAAGAAAGCAGGCTGAGGATCCCAGCAAGCCCTGCAAGCTATGTCAGGATCCCTCTGCAAATCTGCAGACTTATTACAGCCTCCTGCCACTGAATAATTTTTAAAGTCTGGGAAAAAAAAATGTTAACTTCAAATTAGGGGGAAAATATCCAATGTTTATTGTTCCAATGTTTTTTTAAAACTTTTGCAAGAGAGAAAAGAGAATGGAAGACCAAAACTAGGGGCCTCAAAGAAGACTTTATTTTGACAATTGATGGCAGAAGAGAAAAATTGAGCATAAGAGCAAAGTAGCCCAGAGGAGTTTCACGGTATTGTAAGCACAGATGGAAATTATCCTGGTGTGTAGGAAGGAGAAGAAGGTAGTAGAGACAGCTTGACTGATGATGTTCGGTGACCTCACACATAAGAAACTGGTTTTTCAAGGTTGCTCTGTAAATCAGATCAACAAAATTATCTGAATTAAAAAGAAGCACAAAAAAGTCTTTGTCCTTCCCTCCCCCACTCTTTGTTTTTTGTTAGACTGAGTTGTTTCACTGACACAGCTGATGGTGTAGGCCTACAAACAACTGCTTCAGCACTACTCAAGGAGTTGATACTGACGCTTGGAGGAGAGGATCTGCTGCCTCGGAGATGAGATGTTTAGCATATATTCAGAAAGGTCATTCTCTTCAGTACAAATCTGAGATGGGCAAAGACTGGCTAGGCAGCAGTAATTTGAAAAAGCCTCTGAGGTGGAACATGACCTGTAGGTGCAGCAACAATGTGACACTTGCAAAAGAAAAAAAGAAGGCAAGTGTTTGAATAATGTAGAAACAGATGCAAATTCCAGTATATCACATAATGTTTTCAATCAATTTCACACTGACAGGGTGAATGTGGGGTCTAATACTCGACAGTATGTTACCAAAAAAAAATGCAAACCAGCTGAAGATAGCTCAGAAGAGAACAGGAGAAATATATGTTCTAAGTGGCCTGTAAGGAAAAAAATCAAAGGAATCTGTTTAATAAAGGCTAAGGAGATGCATGGCAGCTTCCAGCTCTGCAGCATCTTTTTATATGCTCCTCAGGGATTAAATCTTTTGCCAATGTCCTCAAGAAACAGGAGAAACAGTATGGGGCTAAAACTACAAGATCTGAAGATCTAGCTTCTTGACTCCATCCATATTTATAACAAATGCAGGAAGAGACTGCCTGAGGAACAGTGTGAAAGCATCTATCACTGGAGGTTTTTAAACAGGTTAGACAGGCTTCTGTTGGGAACAATTAAAAATGGTAGGTGCTCCCTGGGAAAATGGGCCAGTGAGTAGCATTCACGAGGCTGCTTCCCTTTGCGTGACTTGCTGCAAGCCTCTGGAATTCAGGTGAGCAGCCTGGCCACGATAAACACAGAAAACGTGGCCTGACCACTCCATGCAGTCATGGATGCTCCATACTGAAGTTTGTCTCCAGGGCCACAGGTTCTCCCTGCTGCAGAAGGAACTTCACATGTTGTGTCATTCCACTTTTTTGTTGAGCAAAACATAAATATTTGCTGCAATTGCAGGGTAACAGTGTTTTGTTTTACTGCCAGGTCATTAAATTTCTCTCTTTTATTAGTAACAGTCTTCCGACCACCTGTGTTACCTGTGCTGAAATGCCTACAGAGCCATGCTCATTATGAAAGAGGATGTCTGCTCTGGGACCAAACAATGGTGACCCAGAGGAGGACCAACAAGTTGATCAGAGGGACTGAGCACCTCTCCTATGAGGAAAGGCTGAGAGGATTGGGATTGTTCAGCCTGGAAGAGTGAAGACTTCAGCATGACCTAATTGCAGCCTGGGGCAAGGCTATTTACAAGTAGTAAATGTACTACATTTTCCTGTCACTGCATGTAGTGACAGGAAAAGAGAGAATGGGTGCAAATGGAAAGAGAGTAGGTTTAAATCAGATATTGAGGAAAAACCCTTTACTGTAAGAGAGGTCAGGCTCTGGAACAGGTTGCTAAGAGGGGTTGTGGATGCCACATCCCTGAAGGGGTTCAAGGCCAGATTGGATGAGGCTTTGAGGAACCTGGTCGAGTAAAAAGTGTCCTTGCCCATGGCAGGGGGGTTGAAACAAGTTGATCTTTAAGTCCCTTCCAACCCAAACCATTCTGTGACTCTATAGGGCCTCCCCCTATAAACGTCGCTTACGCCTGGGCTCCAGGCCCCCTCGGCCGTGCCCTGGCACGCTTCTACTCCCTCGAGGTCCTTTAAATGCCCCGGAGGCGGCTCCTCTCCCCTTCGCCGCCGCAAGCCGAGCAAGGGCCGCGCACGGGCCGGGCGGGCACGGCCGCAGCCCGAGGGGGCGCGGGGCGGGGCGGAGCGGAGCGGGGCGGGGCGGAGCGGGACCGTCGTGCCGGCGCTGCCCGGCGCCACCGCCAGTACGACGGCTGCTCGCCGCATGGCGGCCCGCAGTAGCACCATGACGGCCGGGCGAGTCTACGACATCGTGGTGTTCGGCGCCTCGGGCTTCACCGGCCAGTTCGTGGTGGAGGAGGTGGCGCGGGCGGCTGCCGGCGAAGGGCAGCTGTGCAGCGGCCGCCTGCGCTGGGCCGTGGCCGGGCGGAGCCGCGAGAAGCTGCGGGCGGTGCTGGAGCGGGCGGCCGAGCGGCTGGGTACGGGCCGCGGCCGGGGCGGGGGGCGCAGCGCCGCTGCCCGGGGGGGCCCAGCGGGTCGGGTATGCGGGGAAGGGCTGAGGAGCGAAGCGGGGCGAGCTCCGGCGGTACGCCGAGGGGGAGGGGGCTCGTCCCGGGCGGAACGGTGTCGGTGACGGCGGTCTCCGGTGCGCAGGGAAGGCGGCGCCCGGGGAGGAGGTCGGCGTGCTGCTCTGCGATGTGGGCGACGCGGGCTCGCTGGCCGCCATGGCGAGGCAGACCCGAGTGGTGCTCAACTGCGTGGGCCCGGTGAGTGCGGGGATGCGGGCGGGGCGGTGCCCCCGCGGCGAAATCCTCCTCCGGGCCCGCGCCTCGGCTGCGGGCGGCCGGGCTGCCTGCGCCTGACCGGGGCACGGAGAGAGAGCTGCCGCGGCCGCGCAGCGACAGCGCGGCTCTTGGAACTCGACCCCGGAGTTCCAAGTACAGCTGTGTACTGCAGTGGCCGAAGGGTTTCCTACCGCCGCCGCAGGTGGTGCGGTTCACGGACAGGTCTCCGCACTAAAATACAGCGGGGTTGGTTTTCACTCTTTCACGGGCAGCCTGAGATACTGATGGTAAAGTTTGGCCCAACGTTTTGGGTTGGGCCAGCATGTCAGTGGTGCGAGGGTTAAGCACGGAGCTGGAAAAGGGGCCCATAGGCTTGCTGCCAGAAGCACTTGGCCCTTTTAAAACTTAAGAGTGGCAGTATTTCCAGTGCATTCAGAGAGCATCAAAGTGTGCGAGGTGGAAGTTGGGTCATGACCATGGATTTGAAATTCAGAGTGTTCAAGTAGAGAATATGCTGATAATAAGAGTGCAGAAAGTGTAAAGTGGAATTAGTGGCACTATTCAGTTGGTCTTGATAATCAGATTTCATGAGAGAAATCAGGTGCAGTAGTCTGCAGCAAGCTCCATTATCAGCAGTGAAGTTTGTTTTCTTCTCCCTACACTGCCAAGTAATAGAAGTGCTGTTGCATTTTCGCCTCAGTTAGAAAAATTGATAGACACCAAGTTCATTTTTATTGCAGAGATGTACTTTTAGGTAAAGCACACTAGGTGAGTGGTGTGTGGGTTTTCTTTTGTTACATCTAGTGTTCTTTCCTTCTATAGTATAGATTCTTTGGAGAACCTGTGGTAGAAGCTTGTGTTGAAAATGGTGCAAGCTGCATTGACATTAGTGGAGAACCCCAGGTATGTGATAGTAGAAAAACATTACCTTATATCAAGGCTCTGCAAAAGGAGTGTCTGTTTAGTATGTTTCATGCTGCTGCTAATATTCTATAACATGAAGACAAATTCTGCCTCCTAATCTACAATTTCAAGATGCAGTAATTATTTTAAAGTATACTATACTTGGTTGTATAGTTTCCTTGCTTTTAAGACAGGAGCCTGTTTGGGTCTCTGTGGAAGTTCCAAATTGCTGAATTATGCTTCAGGCCTCTGTTATGATACTACATAGGAATTTTGTACTTTTCACTGCTGTGAAACTTTCATACCACAGACCAGGAATCATGTGTATTTGTAAAAGATATTTGTAAGTGGTTTGAAGCACAGAGGGTGCTATGATGTGACAGTGAAATGCTGATGGCTAATATTTGGGATGGCCAAGAATGAATTTCAGCTTAACACATTTGTTCTGGTTGTGTTTCAGTTCCTGGAAGGAATGTACCTCAAATACAATGAAAGAGCTGCAGAAAAGGGAGTATATGTCATTGGAAGCTGTGGCTTTGACTCCATACCGGCAGATATGGGAGTACTGTACACCAGAGACAAGTTGAAAGGTGACTAGAATAAGTGTATTTTTATGGTGAAAAAGGAATGCAGATTATGCTCTCATCCAGTTTCCTAAAGCAGCAGTGGTCCTGTGGAAGCTCTTTCAGTGTCTCTTTTTGCCTGCCTTTACCAGGTGACCAGTTTCAATCGAATGTGGTAGAGAGGGATTTAAACTCATATTCCCACTGGATGGGTCACTGGGTAGGGGAGGGATTCATGGTCACGTTGCTCACCGAGAGGGCCCTGTGATGAGCCCAGTTGTTCAGAGCAGGGTGCTAATAACACGAGGTTGTGGGTTCCATCCTCATGTGGGCCATTCACTCAATGATGCTCGTGGGTCCCCTCCAACTCAGAATATTCTGTGAATCTGAGTGAGGACAGAATGTTCAGCTGTAAGCAGTAGGCTGCTCAGCCAATGTGTGGATGTCCCTAGGCACCCTCAGCACAATTGCCTCTTGTGCAGTGAGAATCTTGTAGGGAAGAGACCAGTGGGAAGGGGTCCACAGAGTGGGGAGTAATCAGGCTTCCCAAGTTCCCTTTTTCAACTGCAAGCTCTGAGAAGCTGTTTTGTGAGTGTAAGTAGCAGTGCCTTTCACTTTAATAGCAGCTAGAGGGTAACTGAGAGAGAAATATATTTAAGAGAATATGTGAGAGGATTTAATTCTATGTAAATAGTACTTGATCCTGATCCCAGATGAGGATACTCTGTTCATCAGGTCTGACTTTCAGTTGGGAGGGCCCATAAGAGTATCCAAATGTTTTGCTTTTATGGACTATTTAAAAGGCTGCTAAATGGGATCAGTTTACATTGGAGTCAGCATTCATTTGAAGAAACCTCAATTCAGATCTGACTGGAGGAGAAACAAGGTATGGAAATGAGTATCTGGATGTTCATGAGGTTGAAATTTGATGTTTGATACCTGTTTTGAATAGATGTCTTTTATCTCTTCCTATTTTGACTTTACGGCATTACCTCTGTCAATCCAGTTGCTTGCTATATTGAAATTTATCCATATAAATACAGCTTTCCAATCTCAGAAGGAACTAAGCAAAGCAAAACAAATAAGAATTTGGAGGCGTTGTGTTGTTCTGCTGTTCATCAAATTAAGTATTCTTTGCAGAACACGATTTAAGCTATGCTAAAATTAAATATTTTTCTGTGTTTTGGGTTTTTGGGAGGGTTGTGGGTTGTTTTGTTTTGCTGCTGGGTTTTTTGTACTTTGGGTGTACCAAAATGTTTAAGTTCATGTTTGCTTTCACAGCGTACATCTTCCTTTATTTTGAAACTTGGAGGAAAACTGAATGTGGCTCTCAAAATTACCTTCCTCTTTTTATCAATGAATTTTTTACATTATCTCATTAATTATATAAGAGAAATTAAAAAAAAATATTAATGAATAGAGGTATTACTTGATCTGTATTGAAGTAATTTACACAAGAAATGCAATACTTGCTAGCTCAAATAGCTATGCGTCTTAATGTTACATTATTTTGCTTTGAGATAAAGATGTAACTCTGCTTTTTCAGCTGATATGTCGGAGGCCTGCTGTTTTGAGTCTACTAGAGCATTCTCTGGCTTTGCAGACTAATGACTGCATGTGCCAAGTAATGTTTTCCCCTCCCTTACAGGTACCTTAACTGCTGTTGAGAGTTTCCTGTCGGTGAAATCTGGGCCTGAGGTTAGCTGGTTTCTTCCTTCCTGAAATTCGGGAGTATTTGCAATAACATCACTATAGCCCGTCAGAATAACTGTTGATACATTAAGTCAGACCAAGGAGCAAGCTGGCAGGTCTTTGATGATACGTCTAAGAACTTTATTCTTTAGAAGCTACTAGAAGTATCATAAGGAAACACCCTTTTGTAAGGTCTGTTTGCAGAGCTGTCTACCTACACTTTGCTCTGGTGAGCTGTTCCAGGAACTATTTTGCTTTTGCAGACATGTGGGAAGGATTCTTACACAAGTGAAAATGTAACAGGTCCAGAGTGTATTGCCAGTAATCCTATGTTAGGCTGTTTGGGTTTTTTGTTTGTTGGCGGGGTGAAGGTTGTTTCGGCGTACATTAATGCAGGTAATGATAATACCTGTGGGTATTATTTGTAATAATGTATAATATATGTAATAATTCCAATGCTGTTGTTAAAACAATGCAACAATGATCCAAGTCAGTCTTGATGCCCAACAACCAAACACTACTGCTCCTGGCATGAGCATCCATCTTGCCTTACAAACTATTTTTGTTCTTAAAAACATCTGGAGGAGTGGAGGAAGCCCATGGAATGGGAGGGTAGTATCTGTCTGCTAAGCAACAAGAGATAGTCGTTAATGGGAACGTATAAATCTATATGTTGGATAAGAAGACATATTTAAATATATAGCATAAGTTCAAAGTGTTGGTAAGAAGGGATTTCAATAATGAGAATTAGCTACACTGAGATGGTTAGAAGAGCTTCAGATATGTATTAAATTCTGTGAATCCTGAGTATGTTGCAGATCATGTGGAAAGAGGGGTGGAGACTGCATGGGGTCTGGCTGATCTGGAGTTCATTTCCCCACAGCAGCCTTCACAGTGCTGTGCTTTGTGTGGCAGCTACAGAGGTGTCAGTAACACAGCAGTGTTGTGGCTACTGCTGAGCAGTGCTGGCACAGCACTAAGGCTGTTTCTGCAGCATTTCCCCCCTCACCTCACAGGCTGGGGTGGGCAGGATGCTGGGAAGGGACATAGCCCAGACAGCTGCCCCAAACTCACCAAAAGGATGTTCCATACTGTGTGAGTTCTGCTCAACAGTAAAGGCTAAGGGAGAAGAAGAGAAAGGTGGAGGTATGGGGGTGGGCAGGCATTTGTTACTACTACACCTTTGCTTTCATGTGCAGCTTTTCCCTTATTAAATTGCCTTTATCTTTACACACAAGGGATTTTTCCATCTTATTTTCTCTTCACCCTATCTTAGCTAGGAGGAGAGTTATAGAGTGTCTTGGTGAGCACCTGACATCCAGCCAAGGTCAAGCCACACCATTTCAATATACTATCATGACATTTATATGTAATGATTGTAATACCTGTAGTGATTCTAATATTATTAAAATAATCCACAAAACCTTTAAATAATGAACTAATTACTGTTTCATGGTATGTCACAAGGGTCTTGGTGTACATGATGGGACCTGGAAATCAGCTGTCTATGGCCTTGCAGATGAAGCGAACCTGAAGAAGCTTCGAAAACAGATAGGATATGCCCCTGTTCCAGTAGTTGGTGCAAAGCTTAAAAAAAGGTATAAGCATAAGATGTGGAATATGAGGTCTCCTAACAGTTCCAGTATTTATGATACAGATTGCTACAGTATTAAATACTAAAAAGATGCATTTAAGGCTTTAGTATAGTATGAAAACATAGGTGCTCATCTAGTAGAATTGAAGAAATCAGTTTTACTGATTTCTTCACATCTTACTGAAAAGAGAACATGTCCCAGCATTTACTGGGTCTAAAAATTAACGTGTTCTAAAGGACTTCTAGTGACATGGGAAACTTTTGATTTCAGAAGTGATTAGCAGAATGGAGGGGGAAGAATTAAAAGATTATTATATTGATTATCAAATTCATCCTTGATATAGTGCATATAGTGAATTATATATAGTGAATTATATGTAGTGAATTTTGAGTGAGCTGGGGATATATTTGGAATTGCTTGCTTTCAGTGAAAAGAGATAATGTCACAAAAATTCTTAAGAGAAAACTGGTAATGGTAATGCCATTGCAGTCAATTTCTTTCACTTTGTGTGAAGATTAGAACTTTTTTTTTTTTTCTGACTGGTTTTTTTTTGGTTTTTTTTGCAGAGGATTTATGTTTTACAGTCCGGAATTCAAGGAGTACTGCATTACATTCATGGGATCTGATGGTTCTGTTGTGAAAAGGACTCAGCGTTATTTGTACACCGAGTTGCAGCAAGCACCTGTAAGTTACTGTTAATTGTGCACTGGCCTGTTTCATGCTACTTGAGACTGTGGCTGATGAGCCTGCCTTTGTTAACATGATAGTTATGAGACTGTTTTGTCGGGTTCTCCTGTCTGATTTCTAGGTATGTATTTGTAGGGAATGGAAACCTTGAGTCACAGGAATATTTGAAAGGTAGCTTTCATGATAAATATACTAAATTCTGTTTCTGTGCAGAGACTTTTCTTGTTGTATCAGCAGAGCTTCTAAAAGCATCATAACTGTAGTCAATGGTAGCTGTAGCCAGCTCAGCATAGTGTAGTAAATATCCTGATACAGAATTCATATGCTGCTCATTTATAACTTAAGATTTCTTTGATGCTTGGGTCTCCAGTGTGCAGAGTAAAGGCAGTGTGAAGTAATGGTGGTGGAAAAGATGATTAATTTTTGTTTTCCATGGCTTCCTGAGAGGAGATGAGCACCAACAATCTGTATAACTGCTGTGCAGAATCACAGGCATCAGATAAGCAATGAGGGTGAGATGGTGCTTTAAAAATGCACTTGGAAGCTACAAAGAAAGGCTTGCCATTGCTATTTCAGTTTCTCTTTAAAAAAAGCACAGAGAGGAGAAAAGGAAGATCTAGGAAAGAAGACTGAAATTGGATATCAAAACACATCTTTCTGTTAAGTTTTCTGTTCTTGTGTACCATGTCTGCTCCCCCTTCACTCTGTAGTTACATTGTCTTCCCAGAATGAATGATGAAGTGAAAAGTATTCTTCAAACAATTCCTTAGAACTAAGACAATTGCTAAAGGCCCTGTTTAAACCGATGTATGTTATGCAGAATAACTGCATCTTACTTTATAAAAATCATTTGATGGAAAAAGTTAATGTAAATCCTATCACTGAAAATAAATTCTTGCTTCAGGTCCAATATGGTGCTTATGTGACTGTAGGTGGTCTTGGCTCTGTTATCAAGCTGATGTTTCTGGGAATGTTATTTCTTCTTCTGGTGAAGTTTAACTTTGGAAGAAAACTTCTGACAAAAGTAAGTTTTCAAAACACAAAATAATTTAGTGTTTGGAGGTATCTTTTTTCTCCCTCTTATTTACTGTTGGTCTTTTTTTGTCTTTTTTTTTTTCTTTCCCTCTCCTCTATTCATACAGTACCCAGAATTTTTCTCTGCTGGATGCTTCACGAAGAAAGGACCAACCCAGAAGCAGGTAACTGACTTTTCTACCACAGTCATAGAATACATTTGTTGTGGTAATGGTGGAATAGTAATTTAGAGTCGGCTGCCTAGCCTCAAAGAAATACTTTCTAAATGAATCACAGAATATTCTGAGTTAGAAGAGATCCACGAGGATCATCCAAGTCCAACTCCTGGCCCTGCACAGTACACCCCAGAGCCACACCGTGTGCCTCAGAGCATTGTCCAAGCACTTCTTAAACTCTGTCAGGCTGGTGCTGTGACCACTTCCCTGGGGAGCTGTTCCAGTGCCTAACCACCCTCTGGGTGAAGAACCTTTTCCTGATATCCAACCTAACCTCCCCTGACAGAACTTCAGGCCATTCCCTTGGGTCCTGTCACTGGTCACCATGGAGATCATTGCCTACCCCTCCTCTTGCTCTCACCAGGAAGGTGTAACTGCAGTGAGGTCTCCCCTCAGTCTTCTCTTCTTCAGGCTGATCATACCAAGAAACCTCAGCCTCCACTCATACAGCTTCCCCTCTAGGTCCAAATGCATGTTGTGTGTGCCTGTTTAGATAGTTGCTGGATATTTAAATAACCATGCCTTCTGCTTTTAGACATCAAAGTGTGTGTAACTCCTATGATGAATAAATGGTTAATGTTGCTGGGCCTGATGTATTCCCATGGATGGCTTAGAGCACGCTATCAAAGGTGATGACCAAGGGAGACTGATTAGCAAAAAACCCAGGATTGAAAGTACTGAGAGAACAAACAGACTTTAGTACAATGCCAGTGCAACAAAGTGGAAGCAATTAAAAACTCAGATTATACCTTTTAAGCAGTTATTCAAAATAACTCCTCTCCTGTTTAAATGGATTATAGTATTTGGCAGGATTCTATATATAGAATTTGGATACTTTTATTTACTACGTGTGCTTTCCTGGTAGCAATCAGTTTCTCTTTTGGTGACCATGCTTGTCTTGTCCACTACAGATGGATGGAACCTCTTTTACAATGACTTTTTTTGGTGAGGGTTACAGTGAGGGACAAGATCTCCAGAATGGCAAACCAAATGTGAAGATATGCACTGAAGTGAAAGGACCAGGTATGTATTTTGCCTAGCATTCCATGCTCTAAAATATGTTTCTGATTGCACTGCTGTCCCTTTAACCCTTGAGAAGCACTTGCAACAGGAACAAAGCCAACAGCCTTTACAGTGTATTAACTTGGATACTAGAATTCATTGTGACCTGGTTTTTGAAATAGCCAGTTCACTTGCATTCTTGTGATTATTTTTCCACTGACTTTCCCTGGTCTGATTTTCATTTTTGCAGAGCAGACCTTCTGAAGGAAAAGGGCCTTAAGAATAGTTTTTAGGTTTTACAGCCTGGACTTTGTTTATTTCCAGTTCCCTGAGAGTGAATTTAAACAGGTCTGGTGTGGTATTATTTCTGTCAGATACTTTTGTTCAGGTCATTCCTTGAGGGGAGATGACACCTGATGTTTGGAGAGAGCAAGAATGTACATTCAGAAATGAGTTACTGTAGCATAGCTTCTTTAAATAACCAGAGATGTGGCAGAATGCAAGTGTTTCATGGTAAAATTCTGAATTTAAGCACAGGATAGGGAAAGCTCTTGCTGTGTCAGAGAGCCCTCTGTCACCATGATGTGGTCATTCACAGTTATGAGGTTAGAGGCCATTATGTGAAGCAGTATTTGTCTGGATTAGATCTTAAGGATTTCACCAGCTACTTGGTCTGATTACTAGGTAAAAAAAGCTGTTCTTAAATGGGAAAGGCTGTTTCATTGTTAAAGATATTATTCTTCAGAATGCTGTAGGGAAGAGCTAGATTACATTGTACATTTCAACACACTGTATTTCATTGGGGGGTTTTGGTTTGGTTTGTTTTTTTTGTCAGAGCCTGGATATATTGCTACACCAATTGCAATGGTTCAAGCAGCTCTATCTCTTCTGGAAGATACAGCTTCTCTGCCTAAAAAGTAAGTACCTTCCCATGCTGAGCAGCTCACTCTCCCTTAAATCTACTGTGTGCAAATGTTTCTATTTGAAAATATACTTAATCAGCCCTGTGGATTTGTGTTACCTCACCCAGCTGGCTGTGCAAGGGAGATGCTTCACCACAAGCTGATTTCAAGACACTTGCTCTTCACCAGCCGATCAGTTTAAAAGAATGTAGTCACAGGCTTTTAGTCAGGCCTTTGCATCAGTGTCTTTATGTTCAGTAAATGGAGTGGTTTGTGTAGAGTTTGGTGGATGCA
Source organism: Anomalospiza imberbis (assembly GCF_031753505.1). Taxonomy (NCBI): domain Eukaryota; kingdom Metazoa; phylum Chordata; class Aves; order Passeriformes; family Viduidae; genus Anomalospiza; species Anomalospiza imberbis. The sequence goes on along the minus strand of NC_089683.1, from coordinate 80,923,721 downwards.
GAAATGAACGAACCTATGGTTATAACCACCTGCCAAATTCTTTACCCACTCTCTTCTCTAAGTGGCTTTTTCTTTCTTAGTCAGGGAAGCACATCTCTAGCTTCACAAAAAGGTGTCGCTCAATCACTGTGCCACTAATGTTTCTTCTTTTTGATTTTCACTAACAGGGGTGGTGTATATTCTCCAGGAGCTGCCTTCTCGAAAACAAAACTGATTGATCGCCTCAACAAGCGTGGTGTGGAGTTCTCTGTTATTAGCAAGCCTGAAGTCTGAAGTTAGAACATAACTGTATGAACTAACACCTTTCCTGGGTCTAACTCTAATAAAACCCATGTGGCTGCAAAAGCCTAATCATAAAACAGTTTCAGCGATTGTTTGCAGCAGAAACAGAAGAAAATTTGAGTTAAAAGCTATAATAATATTTGCTATAGTGAGCAAACCCCTGAAGGGTGGGTATTGAGTTAATTCACAGACATACTGGTAACTTCTTGGGTACTAATTCTGGAATCTTTATCTCATTCATCTAAGTTTAAGTTCCTACTTCAGGACCCACTATACCATCTGCTTCACAAGTAAGCACAGCTGCCTTGTTTTGCTCCATTATGCAGCTATGTAAAGCAGGCAGCCTGGAAACAGAAGTGCCTTAGCAGATAAGCTACTAGTTATTCCTAATGTGTGTTTGGTATATGTCTTCATTAACACCTTCAATTAATCTTTCCTTTATTTAATAATTGTTCTTAGTGCAGATCTATGTGTAGTTTCTGTAGTTAGGTAAGTAGTCATGAACTGTATTGTGCTTTTGCTTCTGTAAAGAAGGAGGCTTGTTCTCTTTATTGCTTTTGGAATCTGACCTGATGTGATCCAGGTTCTGGGTGCACTGGCCTGTTTCACACTACCTGGTACTGTGGTTGATGAGCCTGCTTTTTGCTGTTAGCCTAAGAATTATGAGAGTGTCTTGTCCTGCTGTCTTATTTCTGGGTTTGTATTCGTAGGCAAAGGAAGCCTTGAATCACAGGAATATTTGAAAGGTAGCCTTCATGATTTTCAGGACTGTGAATGCATTATATTTTGTTTCCATGTAGAGGCTTTTTTTGTTGTATCAGTAGAACTTGTAAAAACTATGAAAGTTACTCTGAGATACTTAAGGTCATAAAAGTCTCTATCTCCCTCAGCTGCATCACATTGACCTTTATTATTCTAAGGCAAATCACATACAAATTGATGCTTTATAGTATCATAGCTGTGTTGAAGATTGCTTTATGGATGTAGTTCATTATATGGTGGGGTTTTAGGTGCTGCTTCTTATGTTTATGCTGTCACTGCACTGTCTTCAATAACCTAAAGTTAAAAAATGTCTGTTAATACTTTATTCAGTAGCAAACTGTCTAATCTCACACTGAACTACAAGAAATTAAAGACACTGAAAAGTTGCTCTTCCCTTCCACTCACCCCTGAATGTGAAACCTATGTACACACTCTGTACTACCTTATAGCTAAGAGTTTATGTATTTGAGGCACAGGGATCAGAGACGTTCCTGTGTACAATTCACATGCTCTGTTTGTGATATTTTTGTTCAGAACTAACCATTTGCTACTGCCCATGACCAGGAGCAGTTTTCCTGCACAAGATGTGTACACAACCAGCGGTGACCATTACATTGCGGTGCCCTCTGCACCGTTCCACAGCCAGAGTGACCCACTCTGCCTCTGACAGGGTAAAATACAATTGGGTCCCCAACACTTAAAGCTTCAGTCATAACAACAGAAAGGTTATTTTTCAGATTTCCTGAAGAAACAAGAATGTATCATCTTGTTGTATACAATGTTCTCTCCTATCCCAGTAATTCTTGCAATTTCTACGCTGCTCTTTTAAAAGGCACACAACCATTATTCCACAAGGCAGCATTTTCAAATACTGTATTCCAGATGCCAGTCAAGAGAGCAACAGCCACAGCTTATTTCTGCACTAATTAATCAATCTGCACACAAGATGAAGGGATAGTGCGGTAAAAATACCTACATATCTTCATTTAGCAGTGTTCAGGTTTTCCCAGCTCAGAAATGTTTTACAGTATTGAAAGAGTTAGAAAGGAGAAGGATGAAGCTAGTTCAGTAGTATAGATGATATTTCATAATAAGAAAAAGGTTATAATTTAGGGAGAAGGCAATGATTTCATTCAGGTAGGCAAAGGAAAAAAGATCAGAACCAAGGGGCCATGTCAGGTATTACTGCCTTGTATGGTAACAGTTTGATGGCAGTGACTGGAAATACAGTTTAACACAAACAACTGACAAGCAAAACTGCTGCAGAGAGTCATCCCTGCATCTGACAGACTGACCTCACTGGCATTGCTTAGTTCTCATGCATGTGACTGGATTAAGAGTTTGAAGCACAGTTCTTGATTGTAGAAATGCACATCAAACTTTACAAAACTACTTGGCACTTAAATAATGACATGGTTAAGCCACAAATTTCATCTTTAGGCAGCTAAATATAGATTGCAAAGTCTGGGTTGAACTTTGTTCCATGCAATAAAAACAAGTGTATTTCTCAAAGCTGTGGGACAAGGTGACCACTTCAATTAACTGAAAACTAAACTTTCCGTCTTCCCATTTTACTGCTTTGAAAAGGACTGTGTATACAATAACTACATGCATGATAAAAATACCTCACAATTTGAACCCAGGGGTTTCATTTTAAACAAAACTCACAAGCTTCTGGTTTGGTTGGTTGCTACTGACTTTTTAAAATACAAACCTTGACCGCAAGAGGAGTTTCCAGTACATTCAGCTCTGATGCTCTTGGCAGATTCCTTTGGTAGCTGGAGTGATGTGTATCTGATCTCAGGGGGCTGGATGCTACAAAAGAAGTAGAAGCTCTGCATGGGGACTGCCAGCTCTCATCCTGAGCCATGGAGCAGGAAGGAACAGGACAAACCACCAAATCCAGCAACCTGTTAAAATACACATTTCAAACCAGGAACATCAGTAAATAAATGAAAAAAAGCATGTTGTGATAGTCTCAAATGCTGACAACAAGAACACTCAGTGAACAAGAAATACAGGTGAACCCTCAGTGCTGGGGTGATATATTAGGCCCACATGGAAGTTACAGGCACTTCTTTTTGTTTGTCTAAGTCTGTACACCAAGAGCTTGGTGGTAGTCAAAGCTTTAGTTTCAGGTGTCTTAAACTTTGTAAGCACATTTCTCATCATGTAAATACATGTGTTTGCCTAACTAAGATTATCATAGCAGAAAAATATTTTTCTCCAAATACTACTTATGATGAATTGTGTCTCAAACATCGTATGTTTTATGTGCAAAAAAAAAAGCTGTGTTCACATGTACCTTCCCACCAAGACACTAACATAATTCAAACAGATTTCTCTCCTCCTTTTTCTGTCTCCCCTCAAACACATAGAACAAGGCTAAATTTTGTGAAAAGGCTGCTTACTTCTTATATTCTGAGAAAATGGTTGTCTTGTTTCCTAGCCATGCTTCTTTAAATCTGGACAGTACTTTAGTGATTAAACTTGCTCTTACATGCACATTTCCTGCATTAGCCTGCCTTGTTGCTGTTGATAATGGCTTTGGCCTTGGGACTGTAAAGCAAGAGAGAAAAGTATCAGCCTTGGGTAATCAAAGTGACGGCCAGCTGCACATGCTATTTCCCTTCTCTAAAATTACCTTCTCTTAAGACTGATGAAGGCAAACGGTACAGCTTGGCTCTCTCTACTGCCAGCTTCCTTTGAACTGTGGGGAGGATCTTGCCATATTGGTCTAATAGAGAATTTCTGGCTACTGCTCTCTCTCTCAAGCGAGGATCACGACCATTCTGACAAAGGAAATGCGTAAAGCAAGAAGTTAACAATTCACCTGAAGTTCATTGCACAGAACTCTTCTCTGCTCTTTCTAACCTAGGCCTAAATTTGCTCTACAGACAAATCCACTGCAGAGAGCCACAGCAAGGTCTAAGTTCCACCCAGGAGCACACACCAATTTCACCTGGTAGTTTTGGATAAGTGCAAGGAAGACTAGTTTAAAAAATCAAAACCGTAAAAACCCCAAGCAACTCCAAAACTCACCACTAAAACCCGTAAGGCAAATTTTACCAGTGGAGCATCCAGACTGCTCTCAGGTAAAAGCCAGATACAAGACGTGACATACAACATACTCTTCATTCCACAGAAATAAGTAACACAAACAACTTCCATAACATAACCATACGTAACAGAGGGATCTGAGGAACTGAATGAAAAGACAAGATACACATTTATTCCTCAGATGCAAACAAACTCTTTTAACTGGAGTCAACCATGGTCTGTAAGTTTTAATTCATAATTTCTCACAGCAGGACTGCTACCCTTACCGTCACGTTGGCCTTCATGGACTGATTCAGCTGGAGGGCTGGGATGTAGTTGGCACGCTGCAGATGGTGGACTAAGAGGAATTCATGATTTTGAATACCAGATTTGGTCTGTAAAAACTTCTCCAAACACTCCTGTGAGAAATAACACGTTTCAAACTTTGATTATGATTCTGCCTCTTCTCTTGCCAAAGAGACAATTAAGAATTTTTTGTTTCTTCTCCAAACTCACTTTTTCTGTGTCTGTGAAGGGCAGCTTCAGCAAATCCTCCATGAGCCCCATCTCCTGACAGATTTCATACATGTGCTTTAGCAGCTCTTCTATGTTTAACTTCGTGGTGTGTTGCTGCAACAGACCCCAAGCCTCCACCATGCACCTGCAGTTAAGGTTTTGCACATGGAAAGGAATGGGAACACTGAAGCCAAAAAGATGCCCCACAGTGATGGTATTCATTCAAAGCTCAGAGGAAATGGAAGGGAGCCCCATTTGTGTCATCACTTCTCCACGCTTCCCCGTATCTGAATGCCAAAACAATGGGAGATTTCCTTACCTATTGGACAACAACACGGTGAGGAACAGCCGCACTTCACTGCTGCTGGACATCAACGGCTTCATCATCTGCATGTACCTGAGGGCTCGCCTGTGCTCTCCCTGGCACATGAGGGACTGAATTATCCTCATGTGTTGCCATGACACAGTCTTGATCGTAGCTGGATGGAAGAGCAGGGCCAGGGAATTCTGGACAAGTTGAGAGCAGCTTCATTACCACAAATACACATACCCATGCGACAAACAGTCAAAACTTTCTGCAGCAAGGCTGGACTTGGGTTAGAGGAACTTAGATGTCTAAATAACAAAATACCTGATCCAGGGCATATCAGTAAAATTCTTCAGTATTTGCAGGGGAAAAAAAATCAGCCACCCAGAACAAAGTGAATGTGTTAAGAGTAGCAATTCAGATTTTTCTAAGTTCACAAAAACCCTGTGTACAGGCATCACTTTTAATAAATACATTACTTTAACTTATGCTATAAAAAAATTGGTTGTATTGACAAAGTGACAAGAAAAACATTTAGTATCAGGAAGAACAGCTATTAGGTTGAAATGTCACTCCTGCAGTCTTCTGTCTCAAATGATCCTGTTATCATCACAGTTTCCATGCTTCAAGTACCCAAAACACTCTTCTAGAAACAGTGTTCAACCAAGTCTGCTGAAAACCTAACCACAGATGGCTTTGAAAATTCAAATATTAAGCATTATTTGACTACTCCTTTATTTTAATCAATTTCCTGTCAAAGTAGTTAAAGCAAAATTTCAAATCATGACTTGTTGCTGAAGATGTCAGAGCAATGTTACAAAAAAGATTCTAATGCTTCAATAGCTCCTTATAACCAAGTACCAATTTTAAAAATAATTGTATTGATTACAGCTCTGCAGTGCAATGTGTGTCTAACACAACTGTTTCGTACTTACTTCATAATCATTGTGATCTAGAAGCCAAAACCCCTGAATCAGTTTAACAAGACCCCAAGGGATAGCAAAGGCAGTTGGAAAGGAGTCAATTGAAGTTTCTGTTTTATTTGGAAAGGAATGCATAATATCCAGCAGCAAGTAAATTGTCTGAGAGTAGCGAATTAAGGTGAATAAATCGCTAAGACAAAAACATGTATCACATTACATTTAGCAAAACAATGAAATAAGAATATGAAAATAGTAGAAAGCAGAACATCCCAAGGTATTGATCTCGCCATTTTAAGCTATTAAAACCCATTATATTAATAGTCAGGTCCTAATCACAAAACTGCATTCTGAATATACTTCCAGAAAGAAACACTTGTGGATTTCTGTAAGGCAAACAGAAAGGCAGATATTGGGTATTTATATACTGCTGTTACAAACCCAGGCTTCTGCTTCTGTCAGTGAAGCTACCAGTTGGACACTCAACACGCTTCAACATCCAGTGCTTAATTAAACAAAAGAAGTGCTACAGCTGTTTTGTTTTCCTCATTTCCTGTCTTCACAAAACCAACACAAATTATGGTGCCCATACAATGCAACTTAGCACTTACTGACTGAAACTGTGTTTAAAACTGCATGTGGATCCCACACTGAAAGTGACATCTTCCCTCTCTGACATCCCATGTTCGGGACATGTCTGAGAAAGGCAGCTTGGGAATACAACCATTTTTAACCCCTTTGCTCTCCAGGCTCCACTCTCGGTTTAGCTAACAAACAAGAAAAGGTAATTCTGCATGTTCCAGCAGCTTAAATATTAGGCTTTCGCCCAATGAATATTCTGTGTGCATGCAACATTTACACAAAAAAAAATAAACAAAACAAAACAAAAAAAAACCCCAAACACTGTTAGCTAGGCTGGGAAACAAGTGATTTTGGCAAAAATCAGCAACTGGAATACCACTGTCGCTCCACCCTTTTGCTCTGAACAGTACGTTTTAAGGCACCATACTAACACGTAGTCAAATGCTACATATAGGGGTGTCCTAAAGAATAATATTTTAGGGAACCTGCTTTCTTGTATCAGAAAAGAATTTGCACAAACGCATAGGTGACAAACACCTAAGAACATTTATGTTCTTATTAAGGAAGGAGAAATAACAGAATCTGGAAAGGATACAATTGCATGTTTGTCACTTTCTTCAATGCTTTCTAGCAAATAGAGATCCAGCAGTGCCTGAAATGAAAGATGAAAAGGTTTTCTAATGCTCCTGTCTTTCACAATCATTGGCTTTAGGGAACTGCTGCTGCTGCTCCTGGGGTTTTCAGTGAACAGAACACTCACATGTAAACTAACAGGTGGGTATTTCCCAGTGCCGCCTTCATCCCTCTGCCACAACTTCTCCACTTCTTCTCCCAGCTGGGAAACCATTCCATCAATCATCAAGCAATCAGAATCCCATTTGCCTCTGCAACAAAAGGGAGCAAGGGCTTGCACAGTGCAAAACACTCATTCCAGCCTCTCAGCGTCACAGATTTCGGAGTCAGAGGAAAGATGGTCCTTAGCTCACAATGAACTTATTAATTAAGGAGTCGGAAGCACAAACCCAAGAGAAGAGTTGCAATGACCTTCTAGGTTCCAGGTTTGCTTTCTTGCTCTGTTATGTGTAATGCCAAGGAGTGCAGACAAAGGGTTTTAACTGCAAAAATAACCACTCTCACAAGTCTAACAGTGTCAGCTTTCTAGAGAATTCCTCTGAGTCTTACCTTGACAAACGCTCGAGTTTCTGTCGGTGACCCGTATAGTAGCTCTGAATCAGAGGGTAATTGTAGAAAGGTCTGGACAAAGGCATGTGATCATCTACAGGTGAAAAAGTAAGAGCAAGTTAAAGAAGTAAGACCACATTTTTCGACTAAAACTTTGGACTAGACAGACAGAAACCACACAACCTCAAGTGTTTTGGTACTACAGGTTCTGCTTACCTAAACCCTCAGGAAGGAGACTGGATCGACAGAACCAGATCACCACTTGTGTATACAAAGAAATGAGGCTGGTTACCATCTGCTTGTTTGTCAAATCTGTAAAACCTGAAAAAAAGGCAAAACAAGATTTGAGTATTGCAATTCCTTTCATTTGACAGAACTCCCGTTGCAGAACAAATAGAAAAGTATGAACAAACACAGGAGAAACCTGTCTTTGTAGCTGTCCCTCTGGATCACTTATGAATTTGAAGGAAAAAAACCACCATTCCCCCCTCGCCAAAAAAAACCCCAATCACCACAAAGAAACAGAATCACCAAAGATTAAAATTGAAAAATAAAGCCTAAACTATTAGATATACTCAGGAAGACAACGTTTGTTTTCCATGTAGCAGAGAGTTTTACTTTACTGAAAGACATTATAGTCCTCTATTTCCCTCAACATGCCAACAACAATTTATAAAATCAGAAGCCAGAAAACTCAACGAAATTGCTTTACAAGTTACTCACTTTGGTTTCCTTTCTATTTCCCAGCAATCTGCACACAACTATCAATTGCCAGCTAACAATTATGAACACTTCTCAGCATTACCACACTCAGCTGCTGCAATTGCCACCCAGGTTCTTACTCAGCTCAGTGCTGAATCAGTGTAGCCTCCCATACCCAGCCTCATGAACTCCACAACAAGCTGCTTCCCTGAACTCAAAGTGGCTTAAATCAAAGTCCCAACTGCTCAGATTTAAGCCTCTCCTCCCAGCAGCTCAACCTGACTCTCTCCCCACCATCCAAAACAACAACAGCTCCTGTCTCCACAGTTACAACCCAAGCATCCTTTCAAATCTGAACAATCAGACCTAAGGCCTAGCAGTGCTTTCACCAACCTTTCTCAGTAAGCTCTCGGGCTTCTGTTAGAAAACAGTTCAGGACTGTGCTGAGGTTGCTCAGAAGCAGCTGGCAGTGCTGAAGGGACTGTAATGTCTGTGGGTCAATGAAGTTGCAGGAGCCGTCAAACAGCGGAACACCTTGGCAAGGAGAAATATTAAATCACCACTCGGCAGAGCAACTGCACGCTTCCAAACTTAAACACTTAAACAACCACAGGAGACTCAAAGAACCTCTTAAAAACCAGCAGCATACACTGGCAGATTACTGAAGAAGATCCTTTACAAAGAATGACTCGAGGTTTCAAAAACCACTACTCACATATTTGGTCCAGTTCATCTTTTGTACAGATCACTTTGTTCCACGTCCACTCAAGAACAAACCGTAAATTTACAGCAGAACTTGGCTGCTCTTTAAAAACAGAAAACAAAAAGGACATGAAGCCACAAGTTCTAACCCAAACAGACACAACATAAAAACAATGGAAGCAGCATTACCTTCAGAAGTCCAGTGTTTAATGCATCCTGTCAGAAGTTCTAAAGATCCTGTCTGCACAGCAGCTGACAACACTGCTTCTAACTGCTCCTCCTGAACAGAACAGACAAAAGCAAATCACAACCTCACATACTTTTCCTCTAAGGCTTACCTTGATAAACACTGGAGTTTCTGTCGGTGACCCATACAGTAGCTCTGAATCAGACACTACCTGAGCCATCGACACAAGTGTTTATTTCTAACTGGATACCAATTCTGACATTGCAAATGCAACTAATCCCATATTCTTGATTCTTTCTTAATTCCAGCCACAGGCTGGACTGCAGGCAGGAACACGTGAAGGGGACAGAGCAAACACCACTGTGTTTGCATGGAAACAGTGAAGCTGAGGCCAAGCAGCTTCTGAGACTGGCAAGACATGAAGCAGCTCTGACAGCCAAAACATTAAGTTACAATTTGTTAAAGTACCATAAAGAAGTGAAACATTTCAGTTCTAACAGGCTGGAATTTCAGCCTGTTCAATTACTGTATTCTAATGCCATGGCAGTCCTTGAGAAGGATAATGCACAGGCATGCACACACATGGGAAATATGCCTGAGCTTATTCAAGCTCAGACATTTATTTCAGGTGAAATGATCATCCTGCATAGAATTTTTCTTTTTTTCTTTCCTCTAGTTTTTTTAAAACCCATTTTAAAAGTTTGCATTCTAAGTAAAATCATGACATTCAAGAGCAATTTCTACCTATTAGAAGACATATTTCCATCATTTTCTGAAAATGCAGTTCAGAGAAGGAAACATGCCAAATACTACTTAGGGAACCAAACAAAATTCCAAGCCACTTGACCCTAATTCTGAATTTTTTTTCTTTCTAGTATTCAATAGCAATCCATGCTTAATGCAGTGTCTGAACAATATAGGCACAATTCATCAAAGGTCATCATAAAATTTCTCGCTTTCTCAAGTAATTTCACACCAGAGTTGACATCAGTAAATCTAACCAGAATGTAAAAGCCTACAGGCTTGCAAAATAAGCACTCTATGGGCTGGGTCTGCTTGCCAAATTTGTTTTAGCTACCACATTATGCAGAAGTGTTATTTTTCCTGACACATTTCCACAGTCCGGTGAAGAATCCCACAGACAGGAAGATGAAGGCAGGGGGAAGACTGCTCTCCCCTTCCTACTGCTTGCTGCTCCACTCCATGATGACCATCCAACCCTTCAGCTTTGACCCTGCCTGCAGAAAGATGGGCTGCTCATCACAAAGACTCCTCCTTTCATGGAACTCTTCAGATGAGAAACAAAGTTTGCTGCACCGAAAACGGAAAATCCGTGAGAGAGGGTGTGAAGCCACTGTGCTGACAGACAGAATGTAGCAGTGTTGAGAGATACAGGTGATGCAGGTGCTGCAGCAAGAGGGCAGTCTAAGAGGAGGAAATCGAGCTAACACAGCACAAGGCAAAGGCTACAGAGGTACAGATCAGTTTTGAGAGGGTGCAGAAAAACCTACTGATGAAGGGAAAATGAGAGGAAGTGGTGATGCAATTGTCAGGTACAGCAGACCATTGTAACTGGTCAGCACTTCCTAGGAAGGAAATAATGTCTAGCGCAGCAAGCTGGTGTTTGCAATAGTGCACACTGGAGGGACGCACCATCGGGGCCACCTACTGCACTGCACCCAAGGCTCTGAGACTCTGAGGGCATGAAGAGGATGAAGGCTGTTCCCAGGGAAAGCTGTTTTCTGATGCACATGCCCAGCACTGACTGAATGCTTCCGCATGTGGACCTGGGGCATGGAATTTACAGACGCGTCACTAAAGACAAACCTCTCAGGGCAGCTCACAATCAGAAGACTGGATCTAAGAATATTATTACTTCTGCTATCTATAAGTCAAAACCTGCCTCCCAGAGCAGCTTGCAATCAAAATCCATGGTCTTACAGCCTCTTCAGACAAGATGGATGTATTTCCCCCTGGATTCCCCAGCATACACTCACCTGACTCAGACTGGATGGCTGGACATCCACCAGTCTTGGAGACAGCAAGCCAGCTACAAGACACCGAGTGTAGCTGTCACGAATGGCTTCACTTATTAAAGGACCAGATTTCTTCAAAAACTTCAGGGTCTGAAACATCAATCAAAACACACAGGTTAAGACAGCATTCAGTCACTAAGGTCCTGGGTCACTCAGACTGTCAGAAAGCTGCATTAGTAGCAGCAGGCTTTAGGTTAGCCATTTTGGTAAGCATTGCTACGTAGAGTCAAAGACAGCAGCACACTAACAGTTCGAGTTTCTACAAAAACATCCTATATAAGAAGAAACCCTTGCAATGCTGAAGGCAAGAAAGTATTTTCCAGCCTCTCTGTCAATACACAGGCCTTGCTTTCCCCTGAACATTGACACAAATTACGTTCTGCAGAAGTTAAAATTAATACAACAACAAATCACTCTTTGAAAGTCTCTATGCTCATTTGTGAAAAAGATGATACATTGAGTGAGCTGGAACTTAATTTGAAAGGGTTTGTCAAAAGCTGCGCAGTGGCTCAGAAATTATCATTTGGCCAAGGCCGAGAGAAAAAACTGCATTTCTTCTTAAACAGTTAAATCACTTTTCCCTTTCTCCATGCCGTCCTCCTTTCTCAAGTTCATCAGGGATCAAAACCCCAACTCCACACTATACAAAGAAGTAAACACCTTCCCCAACTTCCACTACACTTGTCCTTCCTACTACAGCAATGCTGCAATTCCTTTCTAGCCATTCAACCCCTGCTCATGCCTCCCTAAAACAGTGCCATTTGCACAAAACTGGCATGGCAGGATATGACTGCAGCTATGCATGTGCATGGGCAGTGTCAGCATCAAGTGGTCTCTGACACTCAAAGCACTACTGCACAAGAGAAGTTAGAAAAGGTTCATCTCTTGACACTCCCAATACAATTAAAAAGTCACCTCCTTCTGGAAGCCGGTGCAAGTCATGTGAACAACTCCCGAGCTGAGCAAGCACGTCACATCTGCAGAAACAAGGAACATTTGACAGACCTTGTTACCTTATCTCCACTCTATGCTTTTTAAATAGTGCTGTCTGCCAAGACAAACCTCCAGCACCCCTTTCCTCCTTCATATCACTTACACACTTCTCATAAAACCTACTTACTCTTTGTCTGTAGAAACTTAAGCTCGAGTGCTATCCAGGTGCCTCAGATCAAAGGCATTTCATTTTGTGACCGTCACCCCTTCCCAGGCTATGTTACAGAAGCCCCAAAACCCAAAACTCAGCAGCCTGTCAGATACGTTTCACAAGACTAAGTACCTTGTCAGGACAAGGCAATCAGGTTTGCGGGCCCTTTTTTGGTTTGGTTTTTGTGTGACAAACAATGAACAAGAAAGAGAACCACTAAAGTGGCATTTGACCTCCACTGAAGCTTGTCACTATTCAAATGAAAAGCAGTGAAATACCTACCAAAATTATAGGTGCTTGGATTAAAAAACTGTTCAGGTGGTGGATAAGAAGGAGGAACCCCCCGACTCAGACTACGCTCGTGTACCAGAATATCCAAAATGAGGTTTGGAGAAGTCATGCTTATTACAGGATCCAGTGACCACAGTGCAAAATAGGGGCAATCATGAAGGAATTCTTCTGGCCTTAAAGAGAACAAGTGCATAAGCTCAGCAGCAATTTTCAAATTAACCTTTTGTAGGGATATTGAAACCACTCAATTGAAACCTACCTCAACGAGTCTGGCATTTGAGCATGATACCAGCGATTGATGTCAAACACACCCAAATAAGTCGATGGTTTTCCCTGACCATAGGTATTCACTTGCCAACTGAAGATCGATACACTGGTGTCAGGAGAGATTACTGTCAAAGACAAGACATTGTTTCTTGTTGTAGAAAATATGAGATATTTGCTGTTATTTCACTCATGAAACACAACACTTTACTAGGAATGATAAAAAAATTATGAAATAGCAACCATCTCTACAATAGGCTTCGGTCATACTTCCTCTTTTTCTTATTCAAATTTTATTTGTTTTAAACAAAATCATAAATTTTGCATGCTGGAGGAATAATTTGGTGGAAAATACACTAGGAACTCACAGATTGCTATTTTTAGAAAGCATACTTGTATTTATCTTACACTGTTGTATCCTCAGCTAGCATGATTGATTTCACTATGTGACTAAACAGGAAGTTTAAAGAGTCAAAGTAAAAGAATTAAATTATCAGACTAAATAATTAATATAATACTTAAAAATACAAACAGGACATAAGAATTAAAATTTTAACATAAAACATTCCTTATGTTCTCTTCCAGTTCCCTCTGTTGGAATGTTTTGTGTTCACTGGGGAGAATGCATTCTCTAGGAGTAAAAAAAAGTATGTGAATAGCATTTACTCTAATAGAGCAAGAAACAAGAGAAGACAGTATGTTTGGCAAAATGCTTCTCTGTTCTCTCTTCAGTTCACCACTAGGGATCCTCACACACTTTGCTATATCTCATTGTGAACTTCTGTGTCATTTCAATTTTGTCAGCTGCTGAAACCGCCTTAGCGTATAACAATTACCTTCACAACTGAGAAGACAACTTCACTGCTAGCCTCAACACACATCCAGCAGAAGCTCATGCGTGCCAAGAACATAACTTGAGCAGATTCAGAATAAAATCTTATTAGAAATCATCAGAAAACTAACAGGTATTTCACCATGCCTCATACTTGATAATAACAAGACAGAAAAGGTTTTTCTTCTTGTTGTTATTTTGGGGATTTGGAGTTTTTTAATGTGGTGGGGTGGCTTGTATTCAGCCAGCTGTCATGTAAGTCCCCTTGGTACTTTTCCACCAGGTACATTTCCAGCCACTTTTCCCCAAGCCTGTAGCATTGCAAGAGGTGTTTGAATCTCCTACAATTGGCCTCAGTCCATCAATTCCTCTGCACAGCATTCCTACCCTCCAGCAGATCAATATTCTATCCAAGATGTTGTTGTCCCAAACTTACTGAGGGTGCACTCAATCCCCTCATTCAGATCATTGATGAAGATATTTCATAGGACTGGCCCCAGTTCTGAGCCCTGGGGCACTAGATTCAGTGGATGCACACTGGATGCAGCCAGATGTTTGAGCAAGATGAAAAAAATTCAGGTAACGCTCCTAAGCACTAGAATGTTCTTACTGTTCAATACAGACAACTGGCAGAACAAACTGACTGTCCAGCCTTATACAGACGACCCCATTTGCTGCTCTAGCAAACATAAAATAAAACTTCCTTTTTCCCTGAAAGAATGATGGTCAGAGGGGTAAGAAGTCTCACATAACTTAAGCACACAGATTTTTTTAATAAGCCCAACAAGGTCAGCTAGACAAATATTTCAGACTTTAAGACTGGGTATAGAACAGCCTTCATTGCTTAGATTTCCAAACCATGTAGTTCAGAATAACCAAGCAGGGACATCAGAACAAACCTTCATTAACACTATCCTCTCTGCCAGCATGGTTGTGAAATTTTTCTATGGTCTGACAGTTGAGGAATTTAGTATTGCTGGTCTGTCCTCTCAAGGGAAAGATTCCACCAGTGAGGTCTAAACTGAAGAGTTTGACACAGTATGTAAAACCCTGGGGGAAAAAATGAAAAAGAGAGGAAAGGTAATTTTGAATAACAACATATACCTAAGTATGAATTAATGCAAATATTATATATATATATATATTATATATATATATATATATATATATATATAATATGCTTATTTCACTCTATGTTTCCCATCAATAGGAACTACATCTGACATGCACAAGAATTAAATGTCAAGTCATAATGGGCAAGTTTGGCTCTAAAGGCTTTTGCACCTTTTCAAAATTTAGCATTTCCCTAACATTAGTCTAGATCTAAACATGTGTTGCAGAATCCCTTGCATCATCAAAGTGCCTTTACAAACCTGAACATATACTTACAAAGAGACATCTAAAACAATGCAACACATCTTCACACAAAGCCTTTGCTCCATGTTTTGATTACAGAACCTGACATTACAGGAGCTAAAGGTCTGTCAGGAGACATTATTGATAGGCACATCAGTGGAGGGAACACTCATCTCTCTATTAATAATGAGAACTTCCTAGAGATTTTAAACCTTCTTTCAAACCACATGAGCTCTTATCAGGGAAATATCCCTTAATTCCTTATGGAGAGGACATAGGATGAATATGGACAATGTGTTTAAGATCCCAAATTACTACAGAGCAAGCAAACTGCTTTGAGACACACAGAAATAAATATACAGAAAGGATGGCCCTGAACCTCTGCCACCACCATTTTCTAAGGAAGCATTAAGTGAAATACTGTCTTCTCAGTACAACTTTCATCTAACCTGTCTACCATACAACATGTGAATGTGTGTGTATTGTGGACAAATAGCAGCTCTACAATAAAAAAGCCCAACAAAACACCAAACTTAAAAAACCCAGAAAAACTACTTCCAAACAAAAACTGAGTTTCCAAAACTTTCAGAGATTTAAAATAAACTGGCATGAAACAACACATTCTCATTCTATACATTTAATTAATCTAATCTGAGAAGAGACAAGCTTTCTCTTAATGGTTCCAGGAAATGCTATAAATAAATATCAAAGGTGTCTAAAATAAATGAATAGATTAAAAGGTTTTTCATTACTGAAAAGAAAAAATAGTAACATTTGTCCTGAAACATGCACATTCTAGTCTATTTTAATCAGCAAATTTGGAAATAACAGATACACATGCACCATAGTTAAGGAAAATCAAAACCATCTCTTTGAAAAACCAACATGAAGCCTAAGCAAAGAATCTCATCTTATAAAATGACTAAAGATAAAATCAATTTTAATAAAAGATGAGGATCTGAACAAGATGTCCACCATACCAAAGGACAGTTCCATAAGATAAAGTACTACAATTCCATAAACTCATCAGGCATTCATTTTAACGACTAGAAATTTCAGCTTTCATTCATATATAAAGAGCCAACTTAACTGATACTCAGGGAAACTTTATCTTTTCATCTCTCACATACAGGCTGTCTTACCTCATACATGACTTGTGCTGATGCCAGACATTTCCTGTCACCAAAGGCTAACTGCAACAGATGTAAATATACAGCATTCCCTTCACTGAAAAAGGTATAAATGAGAAGATTTGATTACAAAGCTGCTTTACAATCCTCATTATCATTTTATTAGATCTAGGCTGAAACTAACTTGAGAGCATGCTCTTGCTGAAAAGAAAAACACTACTTCCCAAAACATGATAATTGGTCACACTTAGCCAGTAAAACATAAAGGAGGAAATTTTGACACAAACAACTTCAGGGGCAAATGCTAACCATACCATTGGAAAGCTTTAATATGCAGTATGGACCTAAAATTGTCGAAAATAGCTTTTCACAGTAAAGCATTCTCCATGAAAACTGCTTTGAAGTCAAGCTCAAGAAGACTGCCACTCTATGAACAGCTGGGCTGACTAAGTAGCTTGTTGATGCTGAGAGAGAGAGAGGTATGTTTGTCCCTTTCCCATCTAAGTTCCAGGCCCTCTCTTGCATGCAGTGCACCCTTCTACACTCTGACTTATTCCTTATCCCAGCTGGAAACCATTGATTTGTTTGCTGAACACTGCTCCTTTTCTGCCAGAGAAGCTGAACTAGCACACAAGGACTCCAAAGAATTCTGAAGCTCTCACGAAGCAACCAGCAATACTGTCACATCGTCCTCTTTTAGGGACAACTCTATGTGAACAAATATTTTTTAAAAAATCTAATTCAGTTGCTTATTGTAATTTTTATTCACCTTTGTTGTGTAGACTGAACAGCCCATAAGTAGCAACAATTTTGAAGATCACTCTCAGGCTCTTGAGAAGTAAGAGCACAGACAGGAATCCTTCCTCCTCCAAGCTGAGTGTAGTGCCTACAGGTTTGAAAAAAAAAGTAAAAAAAAACAAATAATTGAGTCAAGCAAGTACCTTTTATGCAGCAGTCAAGGTGAGGAGATTTCTGTCCATCAAACCAAAAATCTCTATTTATGTCCTTCTCTGCCCGAGGAGGAGGAACAGAAATTATTAGTTCAGCTGCTAGGGAAAACTCTAGTCCTACTGTTGAAGCCTACTTCAATATTGAACTTAAAATGCAGTAAATCTGAACGCATTTAAAACAACACCAAACACAAGGAGCTTCTCATTTCTTTATTTGGACATTGAAACAAACTTTTTCTTTCTGACTTCTGAACCTTAGTTGTACCTTCACAACCTTTTCCTGACACCTGATTATGCCTCCACTATCTATTTATGCATCAGTAATTATGGTAACTGCAGATTTGCTAAAGTAAACCCCTATCTGAAATCCACCACGTATTTAAAGTACCACTGCTCTTCAGCAGATTTAAAATAATTTCTTAATTTTACAGTTGTTTATAAATTTACATGCTTATTATTCTCATCTCCAAGGCTGCCAAGGAAAAATTGGTTCATGTACATCAATGCTTTGGAATGGGTCAGTCCCTTACTTGCATCAAAGCTGAAATGTAGGAAAGACTATGATTTCAGACATAGATCAGCTATTGAATTATCATGTCTCACAAGTATCATCCTGGCCCCTTAAAAAAATATAATCAGCAAAATCACATTATTCATATACTGAAGCCTTTCAGTGCATGCCCTCATTGCAGTAACTGGTTCTGAAAAATAATTTTTAAAATCTGTGACATGGAAAAATACACATTGCCTTGTTTCACTGAATACGACTGGACAGAACAAACTGACTTAAAAAAATCAGATCTCTCAAATCCTTACTGCCTGACATGACCCAGTACTTTCCACAAGACCTCTGTGCACAGGCACGGTAAGAAATCAATTGCAGTCCGCTGCAGAGAAGGTGCTGCCCTTAAACCATGTATGAGTTAATAGACACTTCAGAAGAGGATTTCTGAACACTCCAAGGTTATACCCAACATCCCACACACAGAAAAAGGGCTCTTGAAATTAATATATTTCCTGAAATAGAAAAATTGAGACCCCTGCACCTCCAAGTGTGATCAAGTGGAAGTGACTACTTACTCCCTCTTCAAAGTTTTCATGTTCCCCAGTGACAAGTAGCCATCAGAAAAACCCACAACGAGCTGGTTGCTTCTGCTTATGTAGCACAGGGTTGATACTGCTGTGCCTGAAGGACTTCGTAATTGAAAACAGAGATGCCTCCCTTCCCTGGTCACAGCTTCTCTTCTTTGTGGAACTTCAGCAGGAATTCGAGTGACAACTTCTAGATCTAAAAACATAAAAACAGGCAAGAAATTAATGCATTATGCCACTTCAGCTGCATTTTAAACTCGTGTTATTATACAACGTGTATAAGCTAATTTTTGCAGCACCTTTTCTTGCTATGCCCATTTCTGCACCCATTCAGAGAACAGAAGGACTCTCCATTGGGACAGGTATTCTCACTCCTATTTCAAAACTGGGTATAAATGCAACCACTGTAGACAAATTCCTTTACTGGGCCTCATGAGGAAGCTACTTGAAGGGACACGAACTCCTGAAGCCACTCTTACAACGCCCAAAACAGTGTATGCAATCTGAAAACACAAATTGCAGGATTCATTCACCCAAATGCAGGATTTTTGATAAGCCAGATTTATTTTAAAACACAAGCCTAAAGCCTGACCCAAGTCATTAATGGAAACAGGAGAACACTCCCAAGGAATTTGGTACCTCTGACACAACTTCCTATCCCACAGCTGCACTGACTCAAATGGAAAAATTCCTACCTCCCACTGGCAAGAATCACAGGGACAAAGGGATGTGGGCAGCAAGAGGTCCTCTTAACATCGGGAGGAGTATTAAGCCACTCCCATTTTTGACCAGTTCAGAACCATACCACGTCAAACTGCTGCCTGCAGTCAGCAGTCGGCAATGTCGGTAGTCAGTCAGCACGTGCTGGGCTCTGCATTGGGATACAAGCTGGGTTTTGAAAAGAAACACGTTTTCTTACTTCTAAATTCATGTTTAACAACTGCAGCTTACCTGATGCTTCTACTTCATTCTGACTGCAAGATAAATCATCCAAACAAAGGTCCACCAGAAGGACATGGCCAACATCTGTGGCCACCGCTGCCACTCCAAAGAGCCATCGCAGACTCTGATGCAGGTGCCGCGTGCTCACGCTGGCTCCGCCGTCATTGCTGATGGGTTCGAAGGCAGTCACCTGCAGGGAACTGCAGGTTAAGATCAAAGCTCTTTGACAGGCTCAAGAGCAATCCACAGAAGGGAAGCCAGCATTAGCACATAAGAAACAGAAACGAAATACAGGTTCATAAGACTTCCGTGGGAATGAAACAATCCCAGAAAGTATTGGAGGGGGGTGCTGGCTTACTAAAATCAACACTGGCCCTCACTTTGACTGGTAGTATCCAACAAAAATTTTAAATGCACACCAGCACTCTTACAGGTGGTAAGGAAAACTGTAAAAGGCAGCCTAAACCAAAAGCAAGAGACCAAACAAGAACTTGCTCAGCCTGAGGCAGGAGCTCTCTCTGCTCCCTGATAGGCCAAGCACTCCCCATGACCTCAGCACAAGGTGAACAGACCCTTCAGCACCCACACCACACCCAGGACAATACTGACTGCTCTAGCAGAGACACAAGCACACCAGGGCTCCTGCACTAGAATAGGGGCTATCTTCCAGCCTCTTACAAATGCAGCATCATGAAAGCAGACATCAGCTCTACATCAACGGCAAAGGTTTGTCTGAAATAAAGAAGTGAGCATCACAAGTTAGTCTATCCTTTTATGTAGCTTTTTTACACCCAGAAGTGTGGGAAAATATCCAAACTTATAGGCCCCCTGAGGTTTTCTTCTGTGTCGTACCAAGCACTTGCCTATGACTGCACTGCCTGGCCACCTGCTATACCATCCACCTTTTACCTTGAACACAAGAAATCTAAGCTTACAGCTACCTCTCGTAAATTCAGGTAATCTTATTTTCTTTCAGACTTTCTATTATTCAAATTAAATTTTTCATCTTTACTGCTGCTCAGAGGACTAACAAAAAATATTTTGATTATTCAAATTCTCGTGCTTTGAATCTTAGTGACTGTGATGAGGAAATACAGAACACATCTTGCTACACAATTAGGCAAGGTTCAAGGGTTGCTGCTTCTAAATTTTTAAGATATTTTTTCATTGTACAGCTGGATTCAAATGAATCATTACTAGCTCTGCATAGAGTCTTCTAACAATGTTCCATGTAGAAGCTCCTGTAACGACATTTTTCCACTATGCTATGCACTGCTTTTTCCTGTTCTCCTAGTATACTGGCAACTCATTCTGAGGAAGAACAAAGAGAAGTTTTCTCACTGAATCTGAATGCTGCCCTTCTGCCTCAATCAAACCAGGAAAATCTGGGAAAATACCATGCAGCAGTTGTGCAACATGCAATCATTATAAACCCACATGGAAAATAATACTGGAAATAGGGTGCTCCTTAAAGCCTTAAAACAAAAATGACAAAAATGCAGAAAGGGGTGTTGAGAAAAAGGCTCTCTTGGCTGGGTACTCTGAACTGACAATATGTTAATACAATTCAGAAAACATACAACCTTCAAAGACATGTTCCAAAGCTTCTCCTGAAACAAGATTATGCAGCACCAAACAACACAAAATCTTCATTTCCCCAAAAAGATACATACCCTTCCTGGAAGAACCACTGCTTTAACCACTCTTGAGATCCCAAGGTCATACAGACAGAGAACACTTCCCTCTGCTTCCTCCAACCCAACCAGGAGTCCAGTCCTCTTCTGCCAAGAAAACTCCTTCACCACGCGAACGGTGGGAGGCTGCTCGTTCACTCCGCTGAAGCGATACGCAGAGAGCCGCTCTCCGGTCACTGAGTTCACCACCTCCAGCTGAGGGCCACACGCCAGCCACGCCAGGCCACTCCTGCCTGCAGGGCAAAAGCAACACCACTCAACAAATGCCCAGCAGAAGAACTGAAACAACACCAATGGCACTGCCACTGGGCCTTTCCCTCAAATGCACCTAAGGGAGGAAGGCCAACCTGCCTACACCTGGACAATTATTTTAAACCATCCACTGCAATCCTCAACCGGTACTTCTCAAAATTAATAACCCCATTCTCTTGCATTTGTACTTGTCATTCCTGCACTCAAGAACATTGACTGTTTGGGATAAAGATTACAATAGACTGAGCTCTAGTCTGTACACCATACTTGGCCTGGCTTTGCTAAAAAACACCTAAATATGTACAGGAATACAAGTCTCAAAGCATACTTCAAATACAGCCCATCTAAACCAATTCATTTCCAGTCAAGACTTTTGCTTGACACATGACTACTCTGGGCAGGGATTTGGACAGGAAATTATCTTAAAATGGGCACTGCATGCTTCTTTCCAACTTTTACATGTGCTGATCCCAGACAGAATTTAACAAGTGTTGTTTCACTCAAGACTTTAACACTTGCTCCTTTCTGAAGAACTTCAAGCTCAAAGGAAGGATGAGCTCCATTACTGCAAGTACAGACAGATAGATAAGATAAGATTCTACCTGGTCTTAACAGAAGCCCAGACATCCAGACAGGCATCCAGCTCTACCTTCAGATCACCTAGAAAGTCAACTGCTTCATCTGCTTAGCTGTTGTCAGCAACACTCACTGGCTCCTCATCTGCATCCTATTAAATACCTTGGAAATACACGGGCAGCGCTTAACAGAACTGTCCCTCTTTCCACTTTTTATTGAGACTAGAGAAGAAAAAGGAGCATATTGTGTCTCTGTAACTATTTCTGCATGGGATGCTAGGATGGACGTAGAACTTGAGCTGGTAAAAAGAATACATCCCAAAACAACACTCTTTCTTCCTTGAAAACTGCCTTCTGTTTCATTCAAAACTGAGGAGGGCATGGCCAGCTGTATTATTTAAGTAGCACATGATTCTAGCAGGCTGTTCCACTTTCAGTGCTTCTGATTGTTAAAATATCCTGTTAGCACTATCAGAACCTGATGCATTTTACTTAACAGAACCAACCTGATGCTATGACCCTGTGCTTCAGGCAATAACAACTTCATACCAAATCCAAATTGAAAGGAAAATGCTCACCTCCAGAAAACTTCCCACACAGCGCAGAGTCTAGGGTGATCTCATCTTCCCCAAGTGCCTCAACAGTCACCTCTGGAAACTGCAGCAGACTGCTCGTTACCTGAGCCGTTAGGTCTCGCATTCTTCACTGGAAATAAAGAAAAAAAGGCAAAGAGACTCATGTCAGCCAAAAATATCTTTGAGACTGACCCAAGCTTCATCAGTGTACAGCGACAAATCTCCCATACATCATTTGTAGCTCTTTTTTGCTCAAAAAAAATGGCACTTAGGACAGTTTTTCATCTCACATCAGAGCAAAAGGAGAATCGTGAGCTTTTCTGATGCCTATGAGATCAACAAAAAGGGACACAGAGGGATGAACAAGATAAATAGCAGGGAAGAGAACAGCACACCAAGTTCAAGTCTACTCACACAGGTTAACAAGATTTGATCTCAGAAAAATCGTATTTTAAAAAGTTTGTGCTTGCCAGGAAGCATAAACCTACAGCAGAAGGTAAGAAGTAGAAAGGATTTCAGCACTCTATCCCCACTTTATCCCACTTAGCCCCCAACAGCTAAGATTCTGTATTAGATGCAGACCAAAGGTTTGATTTTCCTTTAAGTGAGAAAACCCGCACAGATCAGAATTGGACATTAGGGCAAATTTACCCAGCTATCTGCCGTGGCTCTTGTCTGACACGACTCTGGTTCATTCAAGTGTTGCAGCCTGTCTAACATGGTTAAGCAAGCAAAAGTTCCTAAAGTGTGTGCTGAGTCAGTGCTTGCCTCTACATTGCTTCCTTTACCTGGACAGACATAGGTGCCAAGGGGCTCAGTACGGAACGCAGCACTGAGGCATTTCACTGTTGTCCCCCCAGCACAAGTTCTAGAATCTTGGCTTTACAAAGGAATGCTAGAATGGCCTTCTGCAACCACTGGCAGTCATCCTGTCCAACTGCCCTGCTGCTCAAGCCTCCACCTACAGCAGGTTGCCCAAGGCCGGATGCAGGTGGATTTGGAACATTTAATTCTCCGACAGGTTCTTACAACCAGCAACCTGACAAGATCAACTGCAGAAACGCCTGCGACCCCAGCAACAGGGCCTGGTGTTTGGTGGCTCTCTCCTGTCAATTTAAGGATCCTATTCTCTCCACCACACCAGCAAACCAGCGTCACACCAGGAAAGGCCTGTCACCAGTGCTTCTCCAAAACTATGTCCGACACCTTAATTCCCAGGGCGGCCAGTCAGGCAATGCGCGGCTGTCAGGCGGCACGGCCCCGGCACAGCCGCCGCGCTGCCGTCCGGCCCGGGCACGGCCTGCCCCGCGCAGCGCTCGTGCTGCCGGCGGCCGCGCACCGCGAGCCCGTCCCTCGCCGCGCCCTGCAGGACGGCGCTAAACTCCGGGAGCGCGTCCAGAGGAGGGCAAGGAGGATGGGCCTAGGGGGGAAGCCGTATGAGGAGTGGCTGGGCTTTCTTGGTCTGCTCAGCCTGGAGGAGACTGGGGGGAGATCCCTCTGCAGTCTCACCTTCCTTGTGAGAGGAAGAGGAGGGGCAGGCCCTGATCTGTTCTCTGCGGTGCCCAGTGACAGGACCTGAGAGAATAGCCTGCGGTTGTGTCCGGGGAAGTTTATGCTGGATATTAGGAAAAGGTTCTTCACCCAGAGGGTGGTTGGGCACTGGAACAGCTCCCCGGGGAAATGGTCTCAGCACCAGCCTGACAGAGCTCGAGAAATGTTTGCATTATGCTCTCAGGCACGCGGTGTGTTTAGGGACAGGAGTTGGACTTCTGTGATCTTTGTGGTTCCCTTCCAACTCAAGTTTGTTCTGTGATTCTGTGTGAGAGCATGTGCTACATTTTGGTGTTCAGCTCCAGGAGGACAGGAAATGTAGGTAACACTACGTAACACTTCAAACCAATGAACACCAGACACATGCACTACACCTAGGTAAATGAGGAGAGAGAAAAAAACAGACCAGTCTACAGCAGTGTATTAGTGGAAACTGATTTTAGTTGCTTCTTTGAATAAGATCTTACCTGGTCCTTGTAACTGTTGGGTCCTGCTGAGATGAGCACACTGTTCTTGTCCTTTAAGGAAGATACCAGGGTCAGAAGTCACAACAGGTCAGATCAAAAGCAAAGGCTTTCCTGTGCCCCGGACTCCTGGGATCATCTATGCTTGTGCTGTTGGTTTTCACAGAAATCACACACCCACCTCCTGCATCCTTCTCTCCCTGTTATTAAAATCCAAGTTGTAGTATCAAAATGCAAGCAAGCAGTCATTCACTAATAATTCACGTTTCAGTTCAGATTTAAACCAAGTTCTGCAGCAATGCACAGCACATAAATGCCTGCTGTGAGTCATGACACAGCCGAGGAGGAACTGACCTTAACGGTCACATCAGTAACCATAACTTGCATTTTTCACTCTACCTCACGTATTGGTCATCCACAGAGCCCAGTGCTGGAAAATGCATTTTATTTTAGGAACAGCTTTAATTAATCAGGAACCACAGAACATTTATCTTCCAGCATTTCAAAGGGACTCATTATCTTGACTACTTTGGTGAAAAAAGCATACCTGGAATGGAAACCCATCAGTTTGCACAGAAGACAAAAGTATGAACAAAAGAAACATTGTCCTTTACCTAAAATTCTATTATTTCATTATTTTCTGGCCTAGATTGTTTGCAAGCATTGCCTAACTACTCATGAGAACCTGCAGATTGTTTTCTGCTAAAGTTTCTTTTTTCCCCCCCACCAGAAATCAACAACTTTGCTATATAGTAGTTACATGGGAAGTAATGAAATTGCAGCAAACAAATTTATTGCACTGACAACCCTGAGAGTAGTCTTCCACGAGAGGACGTTCTGATGGGGGATTAAATAAATAGATATATGTGCCCTTACTTGCACACTGGAAATGTACAAATATTAAGGCAAATAAAAGTCAGCATGAATCAATTAGCACTTCAAGCACTGAGTGGCTATTGAAAGTAAAATAGATTTCTCTCTCCTTCATGTTATAACCAAGAACAAATATTTTAGTCAGCCTGAGCTTATAAATATTTGAAGAAAATAAAGTTTGTGAGGTAATTCAAGAGAATAATTTCCACTGTAACATTTCTTTTCTTACAAAATACCTTCCAACAGCCCTTAATGTTATTCATGCTCCCATCGCTAATATCTCCTCCTGTGTGCTTCCTCGAAATAAAATCTGGCATTGCACCCCATTTTATTCTTCCTGAAAGCTAAGATTCTGCTGTCCCAAGGTGGTCAGCCTTCTACTGGAGTTTTCTCTGGGGTTACACCCTAAAGGTACAGATGCACAAGCTGGCTTCAGCTTTTAGCCATCCAGCACTTCTTTAGGGGATAAAAACGTTAAGGAATTAAGGAATTCCCTTGCTATGGAAAAACTTCAGAATATACTATTTAACAATGAGCTGTAGCTCCTGTGAAATTCCCACCTTGTTTGCTAGAAAATTTCTGCTCTGTGCGCCCCCACAGCTTTCTCCATCCATCCATCCACCACCACCATGCATCCCACCTTCTCTACAGGTCCCTCCTGCCCTTCTCTGGCACGACTATTCTCTTCCTCTCAGATCCATGTGCAAACAGCTGCAAATCTTTTCCACTCATCCTTCACACATGTAGCAAGCCTACACAGACAGCACCCACGTAAAGTCTATTTTCTCCACTTCATTATAAACCCATCCTTGAGGAGCTGGCGCCTTAACACTGTTCCCCAGCTTCTTCCTTTTCTCAGGCTACAAACAGAGCCACAGTGTCTGGTTTTGCTTCCATTTCCTTCTATGTCCTTCAAATTCTCAGTGCCCACTCCTTGATACACATTATGCTTAGGCTCCTTTTTCAACTGCTCCATGGGAAAACTGATCAGCACTGGAGAACTGTGCACCAAATCCAAGTTACAAAAAAAGGGAAAAAAGAGTAAAACATTTCAATACATAATTAAAACTCCTTTTAAGTAAAAAGTTACTAGAAAATTGCAAACCTAAATTCAATATATTGCCAATTGTCTTTTGCTATTGCTTGCTTTCTTCCTAAGCACAAAAAAATGAGGATATTTTAGCTGAGGTATAAATAAAATAGACGTTAAAATCTAATAAAATCCGCTAATGCTATATTTTCATAATTTCTAAATAGTTTTCATACAAAAAAAATATAAATTACAGAAATGCACTAAAACCCTATTAAGTAATCTTCACTAGCATTTCATCAATTTGACAGTCATCAGAGTATTTTACAAATACTTTTGCACACTACAAAAAAGTCAGATTTGCCACCTGTATTCTATTCCAGTTTTGAAAATTTGACCTTTTACCCCATTTTCTGAGCTATTCACTGCACTTCTGAGAAATGTGAATACAAAAAAATTGCTAAACTTCCCTCCCCTTTCCTCTCTGACCATATTTATAGTCATTCATGTACAAAATGCAGAAAATAATTACTAACTTGGCTCAAAGGTCTCGGTTTACTGCCACTTTCACACTTTAAACTTTTGACTTTTTTTTTAAGCTATCATTCAATCTTGAATACTTCCCCAAAGAGAAAAATATTCAAGTACATGCAGTTGCTACTCTAGAATGATCTGCTCTGAGATAGAAAAATCACAGCCCCAGAACAATCTTCTTTCACAAGCTTAGTCTGTTATTAATACATTCATTCACTATGTACAAGCTATTAGTTAATAAATAACTTATGTCTTAAATAACTGTAGTAGTTTTTACTAATTGAAAAGTTTAATATCAGGTTCCACCATTCTGTAGTCTTCAAAGTTGCATCCATATATAAATTAACATACAGAAAAATAATCAATTGTCTAAAAGACTGCACATCAAAATAGTACTTCCATGTCTGCTTTTAAAAGAATAGGTTTGTGACTTTATTTATACAAATTGAAACTTTATAGGGACATATACTCCTTAACCTAAGACTGTTAATGAAATAATTATTCAAAAATATGGTTTGTAACTAAGATTTCTGTACATTTTTGTACCTTTTTCAGACTATTATATAGGCTTTACCATCAGGTTTTCAGTGCTGTGATATGCAGGTTTCAAATACTGCAAAGCATGTTTACAGACAGTAAGTATTTCAATTATAGTAGCAGTCATTTTACGAAAATAATTTTGGCTCAAATTTCAGAGTATCTGGGTAGTATCCCATTACATCTGGTATGCTATTGTAAGCATCACACCATCTGTACAGTTAACGTTTTGCTGAGAACAAATTTTAAGAAATAATGACACATCTGAGGTGTGATCTGGTTTTATGAACTAAAGAGCAGCTTTCCCAAAGTTTAAGACAAATACAAAAAAAAAATATTGCACAGCTTAAAACACAATTATTTACATTCTGACTTCAATACAGTACAACTTAACCGTGAATGTAAGGAATTACCAGTTTGTATTTTAAGTCAAATTATTTGTGCCAGAAGGTCAAACATAGTTTTAAAATTAAAACTAATATGTTTAAAATGTTTACTTGTTACAGGAATTCTAAACAAACTTTTTAAAAGCTTTTGGAATAACTTTTCAGAGTCTGTAACTCCCACAAACCAACATTAAAAGTTCTAAGCAATACAGGTCATTCAACCCAATATTCCCTCAAAAAGCTATCAGACAGTAAGCACATTGTGTATACATTTTTATTTAACATTCCTAAAATAAGCTGTATTTACATATTATATAAATGTATGAAGTCTTAATATAAAATAGAAAACTGCATTGACTGAGGAAATCACACTCCATATGGAGTTACTTACTGAAGACCATTTTTTATGAAATTTTACAATAATTTATATAAATTATCTCTTCCAAATTAGATGATTTTTCTTCTTTTTACTAATTCACACAATTTTGATGACTTTACAAACAGTGGTGTACATTATAAACTTAAAAAACAGTTACAGCATCTTCCGGCGCACAACTGGCTTTGGAAAATTAGACAGTCTTTTTTTATTCTTTCTTGGAGTCTTCCCTGCTGCATCTGTAGTTTCTTTCTGTTTGGTTTTTGTTCCATCCACTGGACTTCCAAAAGGAGAGATGAATTTTATTTCGACTGGTGGAGGTGACCAAGAATCTTCTTTTGTGGTTCTGAAAAGAAGGATAGGCATCATATCAATTTTTCAGTACTAACAGTATTCAATTGAGGAAAAAAATGACATGGAATTCCAAAATCAATTTTAAAAAAATGTATGGGCTTCTTTGTAGATGGAATTAAAGTAGAAAAGGTACATAAATCAGGTTTGTTTTTGCTTTCATTCTCTTTATTCATTGTCTGGCCAACTCCCACCTTGTATGAGAAGCTAAACTGGAAGAGTTTGAGTTCCTAAGGTGGAATAAGACAATGTAAGAGCATTGCAATGTCACCACTTCAATTAGTATCCACCTGCCTTTTTCTATTCCCTCCCTCTTCCATTTCCATTAGCAAACCAAACCCTTAAATGGGGAAAAGGTGCCTATTAGACCAGTATGCTGGACAGGCTGATGGAGTGAGAGAAGACCTGCACAACCAAGTGTGGAAGAAGTAGTTAGATGCTTAAGAGCTGAGTCACCATCACATTAAGAAATGCAAATAACTATTAAAAACTTATTTCGTACTTGCTTGTTTTCTTCATTTTTGATTTTGGAGTTCTACCTCTCTTCAATTTTTGCTTTTCCCCAGACTCCATCGATTTAGTATCCTCTTCCTCTTTAGCTGGAAGCTCCTATGTTAAGACAACAAAAATGTTACTCATGAACAAGTTCTTAGACTTCTATGGAATAATAGCTTTTTTTCATTAAGAAATCATACCGAAATAATTTCCAAAAGTACCCTTTGTTTACAAAAACAAACCTTCCACATCAAATTATTTTACCATCCTAAAAGTTAAAATTCTGAAATTAACAGATAACATTCCAAGTAAGTTTAAAGAGAGCCACTGTGCCTTTTGCTAAAGGCAAAACATTATTTACCAATTCCTGATTTACATAGATTCAAAACTGGCTTTTGTAGCTAGTTTTCATGAAGAAAAACAATAACATTTTTAACTGATTCATTTAAAGCTCTGTTTAGATATGTTTCCAATGAAAAAGGCAAGGTATTGCAAAGCACAATCTCAAAAAATGGTACAGAATTAAAATCAAGAACATGAGACAACTGGAGTTTTTACTTACTGCTTCTTTCACAATTCGGGAAATGCTAGCTACAGGTTTTCTCCTTGACCTCAAAAGAGGGGGTGAAAAGACAAACTGAGAAGACAAATCCGGGTCTAAATCCTGAAACTTCACAGGATGGTCTGTTTTTCCAGCTAAAATGACAATGCATTGTTAGCATGCACATACATTATACAGGAGGGACAGTAATATGAAATTACAGCTGACAAAAAAGAGCACAACAGCTTCCCAAAATAAAGGACCAATCAGCTTAATAAACATGCCATGCAAAGGCATTTTCCCCCATAGCAACCACCTCTAGGGATTCATTCTTTTACCATAAATAGTGAAACAAAACTAAGCCAATGTAGTGATTTGACCTGCACCTACATAATCAAAGATATTATACTCCAGAGGCATCCACAGTCATTACATATCTCAAAAACATTTATCATGTACTCTAATTAAAAGACTCCTGTGTACACTAATTTCACTGACAAGTATACACTCATGAAAAAGAATCACATAATTAAACAGCTTATTTTAAGATTTATTGCAAGATGTAGCTCATCTGAACTTGAAAACTGAACAGAATTTGGCAACACACATCCTTTATTTCTCTGTTGGGGGGGGGGGGAAAGGGTGGCAATCACATATTCACAAATAATCTCTGGTTTTCAAAATCTGACAGAAATTAAGTTCCTTACAAAAAATATAGCTTAAATTTAATTTCATGGCTTAGATCAGCTTCATAATCTATTTCTACCAGAACTAAGCAGGTAGTCAAATAGACTTCAGCCAAAAGATGAACTGCCTCTTGGCAATTTTTTTCTTTTGCATGCTTACATTCTTTACAATACTTAAAGCCATCCTCACAGTTTGTTTTCAATGGTTTAAAGAAGAGGGTATGCCCTCTTTTGCATATAAACATAGTGTACCTACCTTCAAATTTCTTTGTCAGCTTTGTGAGAGGAGGAGAGAAAAGGAAAGCCTCATTTTCCTCAACAGACAGTTTCTGATGGATGGCAGTCCTGCTGGATCTGGTTCTTGTAACACGATCTGTCAGAGCTCTTGATGTCTGATCTGAGGGGTTTATGTCTTCAAGCAGCAAAGGACTGCCGCCAGGTCCTTGGGAGGTCTCAGACATTGATCTCCTCTTCCTGCCCCGACGCCCTGTCCTTACCGCAGTCCTGGGTGTGGTTGGCTCCTCGCTTGGCTCTGCAGGAGTTTGTTCATGAGTATCCACTTTTTCTGTGTTCTCGTGTGGCACTCTTCTAGTTTTTCTCTTAGGAGTATCAAGGGCTTCTACTTTCACACCTGAATGTACGTCTTCCTGAGAAGAGGTAGACTCTGGGTCTGCCAAGAGGTTTTGTGCCGCCTTCCTAGCACTTCTTCTAGGTGTGACAGGAAGTTTAAACTCTGTTTGAGGAAGCGATGATTTAGTCACATCAAGATCAGAATTTTCTGAAACTTCTGATGAACTAATCTTTCTTCTTCTGCCTCTTTTACTTGGCACAGGTAAAAGGAGTTGGTCACTAAGCTGCACCTGTTGATCCTTGACAGTATCTTCAGTAAACTGTAAATTAAAGCTTTTCAATTTTCTTGCACTTCTACTGGGACTGACTGCTGTTTTTACTTTATGATCAGTGTTAGTCTTGCCAGTTTCTGGATTTCCAGCTGAACTTTTTCCTCCTTTAGTCCTTTTGGAAGCAAAAGAAGCAATAACGTTGCCTTCAGGAAGAGGCATGTCCTCATTAGCCTCTTCTTGGAGTTCAGATGCAGCTTCCTTTGCTCTCTTTAATCCTCTCCTGGGAGTAATAGGCCATGTACTGTCAGACAATGTTTGTCCATCAGAATGGCTGCTTTCTGTTTTTTCTAAATTAGACAGTTTAGGTTTCCTACCTCTCCTAGGAGTAACAGGTGTTACAGGTATTTGCTCCTCTTGAGCATTTTCCTCTGTTTGGAGCCTGGGAGTCTCAGATGATTCTTTTGTTCGCCGGGTACTTCTCCGAGGAGACAGTCCAAGCAGAGCAGGGCTGTCTGTCTTCAGCAGCTGCTGAGTGCCTGCTGACAGAATGCCCGGACTTCTACCCAGCTGTCCCCTTGTGCGTGTTCTTGGAGCAGTGCCATAATGATGTCTGCTGGTTTCCTCTCCCACTGCTTCTACCACAGGTGTTAAGGGAGCTTTTGCCTTCTGGAATCTAGTTACCTTTTTACCTATGGTTTCATGAATTGATTGTTCTACAACTTCAGATGTAAATTCTTTACTTCTCGTGTCCTTGATTACATCCAGTAAGTTCTCAGCAATGGCAACCTTAATAGGTTCAGGCACATATGGGAGTGACTCTGCAATATTTTGGGATTCCTGATCACCAGTTACAGTGGACACTGAGGTTGTAACATGTTCCTGGCTTTCAGTATTTCCTAAATTAGTCACAGGCTTTTCTTCTGTTGTTGTGTCATCTGGTTTAGAAGCATCTACTGATGTAGGGTCTCCCATCTCTGCTTCCCCTTCTTCTCCTTCCAAAACTAAGGTAAAATTATTCTGAGATAGAAAAAGGTCTCCTTCTCCCTCAGCTGCATCACATTCACTATCTTTATTGTCAGGCAAATCACATGCAAAGTGTTGCTCTATATTTTCATAGCTATAATGAAGATCGCTTGATGGATCTAGCTCACTATATGGTGATGTTTCAGGTGCTGGTTCTGAGGTATCTTCTATAACCTAAAGTTAAAAAATGTCTGTTAATACTTCATTCAATACCAAACAGGCTAACTTCACACTGAGCTGGATGAAACTGAAGACAGTCCCTTAAGATCACCCCTGAATGTGAAACAATGTGCTTTTGTACTCCAGCTAAGAGTTTTGAGGCACAGGGATCAGAGACGTTCCTGTGTACAATTCACATGCTCTGTTTGTGATATTTTTGTTCAGAACTAACCATTTGCTACTGCCCATGACCAGGAGCAGTTTTCCTGCACAAGATGTGTACACAACCAGCGGTGACCATTACATTGCGGTGCCCTCTGCACCGTTCCACAGCCAGAGTGACCCACTCTGCCTCTGACAGGGTAAAATACAATTGGGTCCCCAACATTTAAAGCTTCAGTCATGATAGTTCTGACAGTAGCACTTACACTGGCCAGGTATCACATCCAACAACTCAACACTGCACTTTGAGGAGTCACTTGGATTGCATGAGATTACACATAGTTTCTAAATACCTCCATCTCTTGAAGAAATATCTTGACAATAAATGCGTTCATTACTGGGAATTCTGTGTCTTAAGAAGGAACAAACGACCTAAGCACCTAAACAATTCTGAGTTTGGTTCTCACATTTTTTGTCCTTTGGTAACGTGTTACCAGTACAAAGAAGCTGCACTCCTGTAACTTTTTTATTGTCTTTAACATTAAAACTATGTTTAAAGTAAAGTTTGAATTCTACTAAATCAAATTAATGCCTAATTAGTTTAAAAACAGTTTAGGCTTTTATTTTGGTTTTGTTTGCTGTCAAAGGCCTAAGTCTTGACAGGTCCCATTCATGTTATAGGAACAGAAAATGCAGAAGAGAAAAACATATCTGCCCTTACAACACTGAGTTTTTAAACTTGTGTTAAGCAGCTCAAGAAACAAACATATTTTTGAGTGTCTTCAAATTGTCAGTAGAACAGATCTGTTCTCAATTTGCAAACTGTTCTATTGTGTAGTAAATGGGAAAATCATTTACTTACATTAATTCCCTCAGTTTTTGGAGGATTGTTAGAAACGGGGACTTCTTCAGCTTCAGCTGCTTCAGGGTTACATTCTTCAGGTAAATCCACACACTTGCCCTCAAGGCGATTTTGAGACGGAGTACTGACCATATCCTCACTGTCAAGGATACTTATCACAGCTAGAAGAGATTTATGTAATTTTACCTTAACCTTTATATAAATGATGGAAGTTTAAGCAAAAAGAAGTAACAGAGCTAGCAAGAGCCAAAAATGTGGTTCTCCATCCTGCCACATATATTGTGCTTTCTCCAAAAGCTAAAACTATTGTGCTGGTTTTGGCCGGGATAGTAATTTTCTTCATAGTAGCTGGTACTGCTCTATTCTGAATTTGTGCTGAAGGCAGTGTTGATAACAGGGATGTTTTAGTTACTGCTGAGCAGCAACTACACAGAGCCAAGGCCTTTCCTGCTTCTCACACCATGCAAGCAGTGAGTGGGCTGGGGGTGCACAAGGAGAGGGGAAGGGACACAGCCAGGACAGCTGACCTTAACTGACATCCCATGAAATATGGCAGCATGTTCAGCATGAAAAGCAGGTGAAAGAAGGAAGAAGCAGGAGACATTGGAACTTATGGTGTTTGTCTTCCTTCCCACAACCCATTTTCCTGCTTTCCTGGAGATGGCTGAACACCTGCCTGACAACAGGAAGTGGTGAATGAATTCCTTGTTTTGCCTGACTTGCATGCAAGACTTTTGCTTTCCCTATTAAGGTGTTTTTATCTTAACGTGTTTTCTCACAATCAGCTCTCTGACTCTCTCCCCCATTCACCCAGCGGAAATGAGTGAGTGGTTCCGTGGGGCTTAGTTGTCAACTGGGTTTAAACTGTGACAACAACAGATCAGCTAAAGGATGCAGCCCCACAGCAAGGAAGAAGGAGGAGAAAATAAGTTGTCAAGTCCATGGAGGGGACAAAAAGAGGACAATGTGGCTGGAAAGGCACAATGGTAGACAGTTCAGTCTGAATACTGAGGATGCATCATATTTTAAAATAGTAAATCAAGCAGCAGATCCTATGGCACACAAATTGGTAGTGGTGTGCAACATTAAAAGAAATTCTGATCTCTCATTATAATACTTATACTGATCTCTCCTTATAATACTTTAAGTTCTACCAGCATCTCAATATTTTGATCAAGAACAAAAAGATTCACTATGCACTGTCTACAAGGACTTTCTTTAAGGAGGGTGTTCTCTCTACAGTATAATGAAAGTTAGCAGTAACGCACTACTACTATTTCATTCTGAGACACCTACAGTGGTATGGCAAACTACAGATTTCACTTGAGGAGCTCTGCTACCCTACCACACAGAACATTTCCAACATACATTCACTGTCTGCCTCCGGGGATTCAGCGAGCTGTGGATTTGTTGCAACCAGTATGGGTTTTTCTTCTGATGAAGAAGTCATTTCAGACTCCTGGTAGGTTGTTTCACTTCATGAAAAGAGAGAAATTCATCATAAAGGTTGAAAACACACCTTTAAGAGCTTTACAAGGCACTTTCTCACTGTAAAATCTTCAAGTTTCAAACCACAAAAAAAAAACTAGAAAAATTAGAAATTCCTCTATCAATATATTCAATTTGTGATTCAATTTGTACTTCACTTTGTAAATCATTTTATGCAACAAATTACTTAACAATTCTTAACATTCTTAACAATACTTAACATTCTTTCCAGCTACCCAACACTAGATAATAACATAAGAGAGGTGCATTACAGAATGTATTATTTATCTTCTGTAGAAAGAGGGCAACTACAATAACAGGGGTTCAGAACCAACTGAACAGAAGTCTGTACAGGTGAAAGTTACCACTTCAAATGAAGGGTTCTCTCATTGCTAACATTCTGTGTTTATCACTCAGCAGTTGCAGCTTTTAAAGTACCTGGTGAGAAAATGGCTTCCCTTGCCATAAACAAATAGATGCTAGTTGAGCACACACAGAAAAGAGAAATCAAGTGTAAAAAATACTGTCAGAAAGTATTCAAACTCCAAAATAAACATACTGAAGTTACAGGAATCTCGGGATTCATTTTTAACTACGCAATTCTCAGAAAAAAACTTCAGGGCTTATGTTCAGTTATCTGCTTAGTAAGTCTCACAAGGTCTGTATGGGACTGTTGAATGAAGTATTTATCATCATACTTTGGGGTCTGCAATGATTTGAGAAAAAAGGCTCAAATTGATAGCTAGTCAACGTGCATTACATTCACACCAGATTACTTTTGGTCACAGACAGAATGGAATAGACAGGTCCTTACATATAAGAACACAGGAAAGCACTAATACCATCAAAATCAGTTTTCAAACACAGATATGCCAGCAGCTATATGCTGTGTGAACCCAAAGATATATCTACTTCATAAGCTCACCCTTCATTTCCAGCCCCAGAAGTTGCAGCCTCAGCAGCTTTAAACACCGACTTATACTCATGAAGGGTATGATATTCAGCATTTGATTCTTCCACAAGTCCTACAAAAATTAAGAGATGGATGATTTCCCTGGTGCACTCAACATCACTTCTTTTAAACTGCTCATGAGTAAAAAGTGATCCTTTATGCATTTCACCTAGGATAGGGACTTAACAAAATAATGCTACCAAGACTTCAAGTGCATAGATGGCCTGTATTCTTCTTTCCAGTAGAACAAGAAGTCTGATGCATAATTTCAGTCAAACAATGTAAAAATTCCTGCAAATTATAGAAGTACCCCTAAAACATAACCAGAAGTCAAAGTTTTAAACATGTATCCCTTTCAAAACTCCCATACTGTCGCTTTTCATCTGCAACTACACCAAAAAAAAATGTCAGCCAAGGAAAGTATACATTCATAAAGTCAAGGATACCTAAAAAAGGACTTAAAACATAGAGGTAATTTTAAAAGCCTAGGACACATGTGAAAACTCATCATTAATTGCTGCACTCCTCAGTAATTCAGTCTTTTGAAGACATGTGAAAAATTCAGAAACTTAGGTTATCATCATAGGATGAAACATACCTGGGTCTTTTCTTTGTCCTGAAGAATCTGGTTGTTTCATCTGGAAAGGTTTATCTTCAACCATTTCACTTTCTTCCTCCTTCTCCAATTCTTGAACATCAACAGTTTCTTCAGTGGAAGAATTAGCTGGTTTAGCAGCTATAAAGATGACATCATCTTCAAAATCACCAGGTGATTTTGCATCATGATACTCCAAAGTGGTCTGGTCTGATCTGACAGAGAAGTTACTGTTTTCCTTGCTGACATCCATCTTCTCCAAATCATCTCCAGGTATGCTTTCTGAAGATTCCTGCAATTCAGCACGATCATCCCCAGGACTGCTCACATTAAACAGAGTTGGTTTAGTTCTACTTTCAGACCAAGCATCCTCCACCAAGCCATGATGATGCTCAGATGAAGCTCCAAATAGTGCTTTATCATCTTCTGTCACCTAAAATAAAAGTTCAGATCGGCAACATGAGTCTGCCTGTTGTCAAAGCAAAACAAAAAAACCCAACAAATACTGATATTTCTAAGTTCCATATGTCCCCTTAGTGAGGCAATGAAAAATTAATTCTCATTCTAGCATTATCTTAGATTTAAAGCTGAGTGTAAAAAATAATTACACTTTAGATTGCTTATTGAGTTTCCATGACATTGAAGAATTAAGATTAAATCAGTCTTGCTCACTATGTCATCTCAAGGCTCTTCACTAGGTTTACTCGTGTGTTATCAGGAAGACAAAGCTTTGCCTAGTAAAATCCTAACTCAAGATTTCTCTAATTTATGCTAGCCCTTTCAACAAATACATATGCACTACTAAAATATGCTGGTGTTCAACTACGCCTGTGGCATGGAACAAGCAAATTAATCTGGCCACTATTAGTAAGAATTTCATACAGGAGAGAGTACATCTTGTTACAATTGAGTAGCTCCTTGTAACACACACCAGCTACTCACACATGACACATGTCCCTGTTGTGCCCCCGATTTGGGTACATTATGCTGGCAACTGGCTGATGGGCTGAGCCACAGAATCCAGCTACACAGCTGCAGGAGCAGAAGGGACCACAGCTGGTCAGATGGACCCACTGCATTTGAAAACTACATGGATGCTGTCCCTGGTGCAAGGCAAGAAGCAAACCCGAGAACTTTGGGCCTGAGAGAACAAAACACTACAGTTCTCTTCATCAGGAGTCTCTTTTTACCATCATTTAAGTAAATCCAACGTTATGTCTTGCATAACACAATCTATTTTTTTACCAAATTCTGCCATTCTGATTCACAATCCAGATTCTCAGTATAAGGAGTTTTGGCAAACTAAAGTCTAAATTAAATCACAGCATTATCTGCAAAACTCACTAACTGCAGTCCAGCTTACCCCAACAGTCCACTTTGCATGTGAGCTCTCTTCCCTGAAAGATATTCTAGGTTCCTTTGCTCGTAGAGGAGGAGTAACTGATCGTCCTGGGGATGCAGAGGGAGTTGCTAGGGGTGTAGTGCGAAGGCTGGACCTGAGAATAGACTGAGGAGTAAACCCAGGAAAACCAGAAGATGTGGCCAAAACTTTAGTTCTCTAGGAAAAGAAATAAAAACACTTAATTTAGGACCAGTTAAATCTTCAAAATAGAAGACTGTACTTAAATGAAAAAAAATTACATTACCCTAAATTGTGAACTGGGTTTATAGCAGCAGAAAATTTTGCCTCTGCACTGTTCTTCCAAAAATACCAACATTTTAAAGATAAAAATGCATGCTTTTTATATTTCCCATTGTTTGTCTTTGTAATGCCACCAAAATAAATGTTATTTTACAAAACTACTTCTTGAGGAAGCAAGGATATGACATCTTGCTTTCTGCAAGGTTATCCCCTAGCCCACTAATTTCTGCAATTCCTACACTGCTCTAATAAAAGGCACACAACTTCAACTTCACTCTGCACATGAGCATTTTCAGTTGCTGCATCTGACTACAAGAAGCCATTCTGCAAAGAAATGGACACACCTTTTTTTTTCATTAATTAATCAGCTACACACAAGAGGAAGTGACACTGTTGCAAAAATACCTACACATCTTCATGTGGAAGCATGTTCTTATCTCAGAATATTTTACAGTATTGAAAGATTTTCAAAAGAGAAGGATAAAGCTAGTTCATTGGTACATACAGTACTTCATAAGAAGGTGGAAAGATGGAATTGTTCCATACAATAAAAATTAATTTAGTTCACAATCAGCTGTCCACTGCAATCAGCTGAGAACTAAAGTTTCCTGCTTAAAGACTGTTCCCAACTTACTGCTTCCAAAAGGGCTGTGTATATAATAACCACATGCATACTGAAAATTTAAATCCAGAAGCACTTCTACTAAATACTTTGGTGATTTCACTTAAAACAAACCTCAGAAGTTTTTCATTAGGTTGGTTGCTACTGACTTTTTAAAATACAAACCTTGACCACACGAGGAGTTTCCAGTAAATTCAACTCTGATGCTCTTGGCAGATTCTTTTGGTAGCTGGAGCGATGTGTATCTGATCTCAGGGGGCTGGATGCTACAAAAGAAGTAGAAGCTCTGCATGGGGACTGCCAGCTCTCATCCTGAGCCACGGAGCGGGAAGGTACAGGATGAACCACCAAATCCAGCAACCTGTTAAAATACACATTTCAAACCAGGAACATCAATAAATAAATGAAAAAAAAACCCATGCTGTGATCATCTCAGATGATGCAGAACAAAAACACTGGATGAACAAGAAATACAGCCTCACTGCTGGGGGTGATCTATCAGTCCCACAAACAAGTGACAGGCACTTTGGGGCATTTTTTCATTATTTCTTTACATTACATACCTAATTTCCTAAATCCCTGCCTCTAACGTAAGAATACCCCAATTTTAAGTTGCACAAGTGACCTAATTCTTAGCAGTGAAGAAAACCCATTGACATTTCAATGCAGGGACCATTTCAAACTGTCTACCTAATTTTATCCCTAAGTTGACTTTTTCTTTGAGATACAAACCTAAATGCAACAGAATCCTTGGTAAACCAAAAAA
Organism: Anomalospiza imberbis; assembly: GCF_031753505.1. Classification (NCBI taxonomy): domain Eukaryota; kingdom Metazoa; phylum Chordata; class Aves; order Passeriformes; family Viduidae; genus Anomalospiza; species Anomalospiza imberbis. The sequence continues at coordinate 80,884,470 of NC_089683.1, read as the reverse complement.
GCATACACACATGCACATGTATATACATGATAAACAATACCATTTTGAAATATAAGGTCTGTAGATGTAGCATACCTTGAACACTTGTGAGATAGTTTTGTAATAGGTGTCCCAAGAAATGCATCAGGCAACTCTGCACCAGGATGTGTACTGACTGCTGGCTCTGTAGTTCTAGGACTAGAAGGAAAACAAAAACGTAACTGATTTTCATTCCCCAAAAGTTCAGCCAAACCAGAATTAAAGTTTATGTAATTACATCCCATGTAGGACAATCACCTGACAATTATAAGCCTCTTCTCCACTCTTAGTAATTCTGCCTATTTTTAAATAACCAAGCAGGAACTGGTAAAAGATTACTATGTGACTACACAAATGAGTCTATAAAAGTCAGTACACTAACAGCTTCATGGTTGTGACAGTTTGAGTTTCAGCTTCTTAAACACTGTAAACACATTTGCCATAATGTAAATACGTGCATTTGTATAGAGAGGATCATCATAGCAGAAAAACTCTCCAAACACTATGTATGATAAATTGATTCTTAGATGTTATGTAATATATGTGTAGAAAGGCAAAACAAAGCTTTATTCATGTGCACCTTCCCACCAAACACCTAACAAAATTCAAATTGAATTCTCATTCTCTCCCCCGACAATTCACTCACACTCCACCTCCCACTCCAAACATATAGCTCAAGACTAACTTTTATAAAAGGCTGCTTACCTATCATATTGCGAGATATTTGTTTTCTGCTCATTTCCTAACCATACTTCTCCAATTTTGGACAACACTTTACTGATGAAAGTTGCTCTTGTACGCACATTTCCTGCATTAGCCTGCCTTGTTGCTGTGGATAATGGCTTTGGCCTTGGGACTGTAAAGCAAGAGAGAAAAGTATCAGCCTTGGGTAATCAAAGTGACGGCCAGCTGCACATGCTATTTCCGTTCTCTAAAATTACCTTCTCTTAAGACCGATGAAGGCAAACGGTACGGCTTGGCTCTCTCTACTGCCAGCTTCCTTTGAACTGTGGGGAGGATCTTGCCATATTGGTCTAATAGAGAATTTCTGGCTACTGCTCTCTCTCTCAAGCGAGGATCACGATCATTCTGACAAAGGAAATGCGTAAAGCAAGAAGTTAACAATTCACCTGAAGTTCATTGCACAGAACTCTCTCTGCTCTTTCTAACCTAGGCCTAAATTTGCTCTACAGACAAATCCACTGCAGAGAGCCACAGCAAGGTCTAAGTTCCACCCAGGAGCACACACCAATTTCACCTGGTAGTTTTGGATAAGTGCAAGGAAGACTAGTTAAAAAAATCAAAACCGTAAAAACCCCAAGCAACTCCAAAACTCACCACTAAAACCCATAAGGCAAATTTTACCAGTGGAGCATCCAGACTGCTCTCAGGTAAAAGCCAGATACAAGACGTGACATACAACATACTCTTCATTCCACAGAAATAAGTAACACAAACAACTTCCATAACATAACCATACGTAACAGAGGGATCTGAGGAACTGAATGAAAAGACAAGATACACATTTATTCCTCAGATGCAAACAAACTCTTTTAACTGGAGTCAACCATGGTCTGTAAGTTTTAATTCATAATTTCTCACAGCAGGACTGCTACCCTTACCGTCACGTTGGCCTTCATGGACTGATTCAGCTGGAGGGCTGGGATGTAGTTGGCACGCTGCAGATGGTGGACTAAGAGGAATTCATGATTTTGAATACCAGATTTGGTCTGTAAAAACTTCTCCAAACACTCCTGTGAGAAATAACACGTTTCAAACTTTGATTATGATTCTGCCTCTTCTCTTGCCAAAGAGACAATTAAGAATTTTTTGTTTCTTCTCCAAACTCACTTTTTCTGTGTCTGTGAAGGGCAGCTTCAGCAAATCCTCCATGAGCCCCATCTCCTGACAGATTTCATACATGTGCTTTAGCAGCTCTTCTATGTTTAACTTCGTGGTGTGTTGCTGCAACAGACCCCAAGCCTCCACCATGCACCTGCAGTTAAGGTTTTGCACATGGAAAGGAATGGGAACACTGAAGCCAAAAAGATGCCCCACAGTGATGGTATTCATTCAAAGCTCAGAGGAAATGGAAGGGAGCCCCATTTGTGTCATCACTTCTCCACACTTCCCCATATCTGAATGCCAAAACAATGGGAGATTTCCTTACCTATTGGACAACAACACGGTGAGGAACAGCCGCACTTCACTGCTGCTGGACATCGACGGCTTCATCATCTGCATGTACCTGAGGGCTCGCCTGTGCTCTCCCTGGCACATGAGGGACTGAATTATCCTCATGTGTTGCCATGACACAGTCTTGATCGTAGCTGGATGGAAGAGCAGGGCCAGGGAATTCTGGACAAGTTGAGAGCAGCTTCATTACCACAGGTACACATACCCATGCGACAAACAGTCAAAACTTTCTGCAGCAAGGCTGGACTTGGGTTAGAGGAACTTAGATGTCTAAATAACAAAATACCTGATCCAGGGCATATCAGTAAAATTCTTCAGTATTTGCAGGGGAAAAAAAATCAGCCACCCAGAACAAAGTGAATGTGTTAAGAGTAGCAATTCAGATTTTTCTAAGTTCACCAAAACCCTGTGTACAGGCATCGCTTTTAAGAAATACATTACTTTAACTTATGCTATAAAAAAATTGGTTGTATTGACAAAGTGACAAGAAAAACATTTAGTATCAGGAAGAACAGCTATTAGGTTGAAATGTCACTCCTGCAGTCTTCTGTCTCAAATGATCCTGTTATCATCACAGTTTCCATGCTTCAAGTACCCAAAACACTCTTATAGAAACAGTGTCCAACCAAGTCTGCTGAAAACCTAACCACAGATGGCTTTGAAAATTCAAATATTAAGCATTATTTGACTACTCCTTTATTTTAATCAATTTCCTGTCAAAGTAGTTAAAGCAAAATTTCAAATCATAACTTGTTGCTGAAGACGTCAGAGCAATGTTACAAAAAAGATTCTAATGCTTCAATAGCTCCTTATAACCAAGTACCAATTTTAAAAATAATTTTACTGATTACAGCTCTGCAGTGCAATGTGTGTCTAACACAACTGTTTCGTACTTACTTCATAATCATTGTGATCTAGAAGCCAAAACCCTTGAATCAGTTTAACAAGACCCCAAGGAATAGCAAAGGCAGTTGGAAAGGAGTCAATTGACGTTTCTGTTTTATTTGGAAAGGAATGCATAATATCCAGCAGCAAGTAAATTGTCTGAGAGTAGCGAATTAAGGTGAATAAATCGCTAAGACAAAAACATGTATCACATTACATTTAGCAAAACAATGAAATAAGAATATGAAAATAGTAGAAAGCAGAACATCCCAAGGTATTGATCTCGCCATTTTAAGCTATTAAAACCCATTATATTAATAGTCAGGTCCTAATCACAAAACTGCATTCTGAATATACTTCCAGAAAGAAACACTTGTGGATTTCTGTAAGGCAATCACAAAGGCAGATACTGGGTATTTATATACTGCTGTTACAAACCCAGGCTTCTGCTTCTGTCAGTGAAGCTACCAGTTGGACACTCAACACGCTTCAACATCCAGTGCTTAATTAAACAAAAGAAGTGCTACAGCTGTTTTGTTTTCCTCATTTCCTGTCTTCACAAAACCAACACAAATTATGGTGCCCATACAATGCAACTTAGCACTTACTGACTGAAACTGTGTTTAAAACTGCATGTGGATCCCACACTCAAAGTGACATCTTCCCTCTCTGACATCCCATGTTCGGGACATGTCTGAGAAAGGCAGCTTGGGAATACAACCATTTTTAACCCCTTTGCTCTCCAGGCTCCACTCTCGGTTTAGCTAACAAACAAGAAAAGGTAATTCTGCATGTTCCAGCAGCTTAAATATTAGGCTTTCGCCCAATGAATATTCTGTGTGCATGCAACATTTACACAAAAAAAAAACCGAAACACAACAAAACAAAAAAAACCCCAAACACTGCTAGCTAGGCTGGGAAACAAGTGATTTTGGCAAAAATCAGCAACTGGAATACCACTGTCGCTCCACCCTTTTGCTCTGAACAGTACGTTTTAAGGCACCATACTAACACGTAGTCAAATGCTACATATAGGGGTGTCCTAAAGAATAATATTTTAGGGAACCTGCTTTCTTGTATCAGAAAAGAACTTGCACAAACGCATAGGTGACAAACACCTAAGAACATTTATGTTCTTTATTAAGGAAGGAGAAATAACAGAATCTGGAAAGGATACAATTGCATGTTTGTCACTTTCTTCAATGCTTTCTAGCAAATAGAGATCCAGCAGTGCCTGAAATGAAAGATGAAAAGGTTTTCTAATGCTCCTGTCTTTCACAATCATTGGCTTTAGGGAACTGCTGCTGCTGCTCCTGGGGTTTTCAGTGAACAGAACACTCACATGTAAACTAACAGGTGGGTATTTCCCAGTGCCGCCTTCATCCCTCTGCCACAACTTCTCCACTTCTTCTCCCAGCTGGGAAACCATTCCATCAATCATCAAGCAATCAGAATCCCATTTACCTCTGCAACAAAAGGGAGCAAGGGCTTGCACAGTGTAAAACACTCATTCCAGCCTCTCAGCGTCACAGATTTCAGAGTCAGAGGAAAGATGGTCCTTAGCTCACAATGAACGTATTAATTAAGGAGTCGGAAGCACAAACCCAAGAGAAGAGTTGCAATGACCTTCTAGGTTCCAGGTTTGCTTTCTTGCTCTGTTATGTGTAATGCCAAGGAGTGCAGACAAAGGGTTTTAACTGCAAAAATAACCACTCTCACAAGTCTAACAGTGTCAGCTTTCTAGAGAATTCCTCCGAGTCTTACCTTGACAAACGCTCGAGTTTCTGTCGGTGACCCGTATAGTAGCTCTGAATCAGAGGGTAATTGTAGAAAGGTCTGGACAAAGGCATGTGATCATCTACAGGTGAAAAAGTAAAAACAAGTTAAAGAAGTAAGACCACATTTTTCAACTAAAACTTTGGACTAGACAGACAGAAACCACACAACCTCAAGTGTTTTGGTACTACAGGTTCTGCTTACCTAAACCCTCAGGAAGGAGACTGGATCGACAGAACCAGATCACCACTTGTGTATACAAAGAAATGAGGCTGGTTACCATCTGCTTGTTTGTCAAATCTGTAAAACCTGAAAAAAAGGCAAAACAAGATTTGAGTATTGCAATTCCTTTCATTTGACAGAACTCCCATTGCAGAACAAATAGAAAAGTATGAACAAACACAGTAGAAACCTGTCTTTGTAGCTGTCCCTCTGGATCACTTATGAATTTGAAGGAAAAAAAACACCATTTCCCCCTCGCCAAAAAAAAATCCCAATCACCACAAAGAAACAGAATCACCAAAGATTAAAATTGAAAAATAAAGCCTAAACTATTAGATATACTCAGGAAGACAACGTTTGTTTTCCATGTAGCAGAGAGTTTTACTTTAGTGAAAGACATTATAGGCCTCTATTTCCCTCAACATGCCAACAACAATTTATAAAATCAGAAGCCAGAAAACTCAACGAAATTGCTTTACAAGTTACTCACTTTGGTTTCCTTTCTATTTCCCAGCAATCTGCACACAACTATCAATTGCCAGCTAACAATTATGAACACTTCTCAGCATTACCACACTCAGCTGCTGCAATTGCCACCCAGGTTCTTACTCAGCTCAGTGCTGAATCAGTGTAGCCTCCCATACCCAGCCTCATGAACTCCACAACAAGCTGCTTCCCTGAACTCAAAGTGGCTTAAATCAAAGTCCCAACTGCTCAGATTTAAGCCTCTCCTCCCAGCAGCTCAACCTGACTCTCTCCCCACCATCCAAAACAACAACAGCTCCTGTCTCCACAGTTACAACCCAAGCATCCTTTCAAATCTGAACAATCAGACCTAAGGCCTAGCAGTGCTTTCACCAACCTTTCTCAGTAAGCTCTCGGGCTTCTGTTAGAAAACAGTTCAGGACTGTGCTGAGGTTGCTCAGAAGCAGCTGGCAGTGCTGAAGGGACTGTAATGTCTGTGGGTCAATGAAGTTGCAGGAGCCGTCAAACAGCGGAACACCTTGGCAAGGAGAAATATTTAATCACCACTTGGCAGAGCAACTGCACGCTTCCAAACTTACACACTTAAACAACCACAGGAGACTCAAAGAACCTCTTAAAAACCAGCAGCATACACTGGCAGATTACTGAAGAAGATCCTTTACAAAGAATGACTCGAGGTTTCAAAAACCACTACTCACATATTTGGTCCAGTTCATCTTTTGTACAGATCACTTTGTTCCACGTCCACTCAAGAACAAACCGTAAATTTACAGCAGAACTTGGCTGCTCTTTAAAAACAGAAAACAAAAAGGACATGAAGCCACAAGTTCTAACCCAAACAGACACAACATAAAAACAATGGAAGCAGCATTACCTTCAGAAGTCCAGTGTTTAATGCATCCTGTCAGAAGTTCTAAAGATCCTGTCTGCACAGCAGCTGACAACACTGCTTCTAACTGCTCCTCCTGAACAGAACAGACAAAAGCAAATCACAACCTCACATACTTTTCCTCTAAGGCTTACCTTGATAAACACTGGAGTTTCTGTCGGTGACCCATACAGTAGCTCTGAATCAGACACTACCTGAGCCATCGACACAAGTGTTTATTTCTAACTGGATACCAATTCTGACATTGCAAATGCAACTAATCCCATATTCTTGATTCTTTCTTAATTCCAGCCACAGGCTGGACTGCAGGCAGGAACACATGAAGGGGACAGAGCAAACACCACTGTGTTTGCATGGAAACAGTGAAGCTGAGGCCAAGCAGCTTCTGAGACTGGCAAGACATGAAGCAGCTCTGACAGCCAAAACATTAAGTTACAATTTGTTAAAGTACCATAAAGAAGTGAACCATTTCAGTTCTAACAGGCTGGAATTTCAGCCTGTTCAATTACTGTATTCTAATGCCATGGCAGTCCTTGAGAAGGATAATGCACAGGCATGCACACACATGGGAAATATGCCTGAGCTTATTCAAGCTCAGACATTTATTTCAGGTGAAATGATCATCCTGCATAGAATTTTTTTTTTTCTTTCCTCTAGTTTTTTTAAAACCCATTTTAAAAGTTTGCATTCTAAGTAAAATCATGACATTCAAGAGCAATTTCTACCTATTAGAAGACATATTTCCATCATTTTCTGAAAATGCAGTTCAGAGAAGGAAACATGCCAAATACTACTTAGGGAACCAAACAAAATTCCAAGCCACTTGACCCTAATTCTGAATTTTTTTTCTTTCTAGTATTCAATAGCAATCCATGCTTAATGCAGTGTCTGAACAATATAGGCACAATTCATCAAAGGTCATCATAAAATTTCTCGCTTTCTCAAGTAATTTCACACCAGAGTTGACATCAGTAAATCTAACCAGAATGTAAAAGCCTACAGGCTTGCAAAATAAGCATTCTATGGGCTGGGTCTGCTTGCCAAATTTGTTTTAGCTACCACATTATGCAGAAGTGTTATTTTTCCTGACACATTTCCACAGTCCGGTGAAGAATCCCACAGACAGGAAGATGAAGGCAGGGGGAAGACTGCTCTCCCCTTCCTACTGCTTGCTGCTCCACTCCATGATGACCATCCAACCCTTCAGCTTTGACCCTGCCTGCAGAAAGATGGGCTGCTCATCACAAAGACTCCTCCTTTCATGGAACTCTTCAGATGAGAAACAAAGTTTGCTGCACCGAAAATGGAAAATCCGTGAGAGAGGGTGTGAAGCCACTGTGCTGACAGACAGAATGTAGCAGTGTTGAGAGATACAGGTGATGCAGGTGCTGCAGCAAGAGGGCAGTCTAAGAGGAGGAAATCGAGCTAACACAGCACAGGGCAAAGGCTACAGAGGTACAGATCAGTTTTGAGAGGGTGCAGAAAAACCTACTGATGAAGGGAAAATGAGAGGAAGTGGTGATGCAATTGTCAGGTACAGCAGACCATTGTAACTGGTCAGCACTTCCTAGGAAGGAAATAATGTCTAGCGCAGCCAGCTGGTGTTTGCAATAGTGCACACTGGAGGGACGCACCATCGGGGCCACCTACTGCACTGCACCCAAGGCTCTGAGACTCTGAGGGCATGAAGAGGATGAAGGCTGTTCCCAGGGAAAGCTGTTTTCTGATGCACATGCCCAGCACTGACTGAATGCTTCCGCATGTGGACCTGGGGCGTGGAATTTACAGACGCGTCACTAAAGACAAACCTCTCGGGGCAGCTCACAATCAGAAGACTGGATCTAAGAATATTATTACTTCTGCTATCTGTATGTCAAAACCTGCCTCTCAGAGCAGCTTGCAATCAAAATCCATGGTCTTACAGCCTCTTCAGACAAGATGGATGTATTTCCCCCTGGATTCCCCAGCATACACTCACCTGACTCAGACTGGATGGCTGGACATCCACCAGTCTTGGAGACAGCAAGCCAGCTACAAGACACCGAGTGTAGCTGTCACGAATGGCTTCACTTATTAAAGGACCAGATTTCTTCAAAAACTTCAGGGTCTGAAACATCAATCAAAACACACAGGTTAAGACAGCATTCAGTCACTAAGGTCCTGGGTCACTCAGACTGTCAGAAAGCTGCATTAGTAGCAGCAGGCTTTAGGTTAGCCATTTTGGTAAGCATTGCTACGTAGAGTCAAAGACAGCAGCACACTAACAGTTCGAGTTTCTACAAAAACATCCTATATAAGAAGAAACCCTTGCAATGCTGAAGGCAAGAAAGTATTTTCCAGCCTCTCTGTCAATACACAGGCCTTGCTTTCCCCTGAACATTGACACAAATTACGTTCTGCAGAAGTTAAAACTAATACAACAACAAATCACTCTTTGAAAGTCTCTATGCTCATTTGTGAAAAAGATGATACATTGAGTGAGCTGGAACTTAATTTGAAAGGGTTTGTCAAAAGCTGCGCAGTGGCTCAGAAATTATCATTTGGCCAAGGCCGAGAGAAAAAACTGCATTTCTTCTTAAACAGTTAAATCACTTTTCCCTTTCTCCATGCTGTCCTCCTTTCTCGAGTTCATCAGGGATCAAAACCCCAACTCCACACTATACAAAGAAGTAAACACCTTCCCCAACTTCCACTAGACTTGTCCTTCCTACTACAGCAATGCTGCAATTCCTTTCTAGCCATTCAACCCCTGCTCATGCCTCCCTAAAACAGTGCCATTTGCACAAAACTGGCATGGCAGGATATGACTGCAGCTATGCATGTGCATGGGCAGTGTCAGCATCAAGTGGTCTCTGACACTCAAAGCACTACTGCACAAGAGAAGTTAGAAAAGGTTCATCTCTTGACACTCTCAATACAATTAAAAAGTCACCTCCTTCTGGAAGCCGGTGCAAGTCATGTGAACAACTCCCGAGCTGAGCAAGCACGTCACATCTGCAGAAACAAGGAACATTTGACAGACCTTGTTACCTTATCTCCACTTTATGCTTTTTAAATAGTGCTGTCTGCCAAGACAAACCTCCAGCACCCCTTTCCTCCTTCATATCACTTACACACTTCCCATAAAACCTACTTACTCTTTGTCTGTCGAAACTTAAGCTCGAGTGCTATCCAGGTGCCTCAGATCAAAGGCATTTCATTTTGTGACCGTCAACCCTTCCCAGGCTATGTTACAGAAGCCCCAAAACCCAAAACTCAGCAGCCTGTCAGATACGTTTCACAAGACTAAGTACCTTGTCAGGACAAGGCAATCAGGTTGGAGAAGGTTTGCGGGCCCTTTTTTGGTTTGGTTTTTGTGTGACAAACAATGAACAAGAAAGAGAACCACTAAAGTGGCATTTGACCTCCACTGAAGCTTGTCACTATTCAAATGAAAAGCAGTGAAATACCTACCAAAATTATAGGTGCTTGGATTAAAAAACTGTTCAGGTGGTGGATAAGAAGGAGGAACCCCCCGACTCAGACTACGCTCGTGTACCAGAATATCCAAAATGAGGTTTGGAGAAGTCATGCTTATTACAGGATCCAGTGACCACAGTGCAAAATAGGGGCAATCATGAAGGAATTCTTCTGGCCTTAAAGAGAACAAGTGCATAAGCTCAGCAGCAATTTTCAAATTAACCTTTTGTAGGGATATTGAAACCACTCAATTGAAACCTACCTCAACGAGTCTGGCATTTGAGCATGATACCAGCGATTGATGTCAAACACACCCAAATAAGTCGATGGTTTTCCCTGACCATAGGTATTCACTTGCCAACTGAAGATCGATACACTGGTGTCAGGAGAGATTACTGTCAAAGACAAGACATTGTTTCTTGTTGTAGAAAATATGAGATATTTGCTGGTTTTAAAACATCACTTTGTGTTGGCTTAGTTCTGTTATTTCTCATGAAATTCAATATTAAGAATGATAAAAACAATATACAGAGTAGCAAATGTCCATGTGATAGGTTTTAATCATACTGCCTCTTTTTCTTGTTCAAATTGTATCTGTTCCAAAACAAGCCAAATACACAATTATTAGCTCATCAAGTTGTTCATACAGATCATCAAAAAGAGGTATCAAATAGAACTGGCTCCAATACTGAGCCCTGGGAAACACCACTAGTGACCAGGGGCTAAATGGGTGCAGCCAGAGGTTTGAGCAGGATAAAAAAAATTCAGGTAACATTCCTAAGCAACACAAAGAATGATCTTACTGTTCAGACAACTAGCAGAACAAATTGACTGACCAGCCTTATATAGATGACCCCATTCGCTGCTCTAACATCCCAGCAAACATAAAATAAAATCTACTTTTTCCCTTGAAGAATGATGGTCAGAGGGATAAAAAAGTCCCACATAACTTCAGCAAACAATTTTTCTTTTTAAATAAACCCAACAAGGTCAGCTAGATGAATATTTCCGACTTTAAGACTGTGGGTATAGAACAGCATTCATTGCTTAGATTTCCAAACCATGTAGTTCAGAATAACCAAGCAGGGACATCAGAACAAACCTTCATTAACACTATCCTCTCTGTCAGCATGGTTGCGAAATTTTTCTATGGTCTGACAGCTGAGTAATTTAGTATTGCTGGTCTGTCCTCTCAAGGGAAAGATTCCACCAGTGAGGTCTAAACTGTACCTTTCATCACAGTACTCCAAACCCTGGGTGGAAAAAAAAAAAAAAAAAAAAAAAAAAAAAAAAAAAAAAAAAGGTAATTTTCATTAGATCTACTAAGAAAGAATGTCTATATCTAATGTAACATGCATATTTTACTGTTTATTTCTAATGAACTTATTTCTGATAGCAAACAAAAACTACATCTGACATTCAAGAGAATTAAGTGTCAAATTTTAACAGATATTGGCTGAAAAGGCTTTGCACATTTTCAAAAATTAACATTTCTTTAGCAAAACCTTGCTCTGAAGCAAGCATAGTTCACACTATTTATTAAGGAATTTTGGAAGTAACAGATATATGCAGGGCAGGTAAGAAAAATCAAAAACATCTCTTTGAAAAACTAACATGAAGCCTAAGCAAAGAACCTCATCTTCATTGTAGGGTAACTAATCACTAAAAACAATTTTAACAGAGATGATGTCCTGAACAAGAAGTTCACCGTTCCAAAAGACAGTTCCACAAGACAGAGCGCTAAAATTCCATAAACCTGTCCAGCATTTATTCAATGACTAGAAATTTCAGCTTTCATTCATATATGAAGAGTCACTCCCACATAAATTCAGTGCAGAGGGGAAGGAGAAAATAATACCAAATAGTTCCTGGCAAAGACAACTTCCTAACCAAAGCTACGCATTTTAAGTTTTCCACACCGGGGCAAGCAAATCTAAGTTAAGGAACTCTAGTGCATACAAGATATTAAGCAATGATGTTCCAGACCAGTTAAAGAGGACAGTGTTCAAAGGAGTTGCACTGGTCAGACTCTGACATGAATGCAGAGACTGTACACAAGCCCTGTGTAGTACAATGGTAAGGATACACTCCAGGACCATGAACTGATTAGCAAGATACAGCAGCTGCTGAGATGATCTAAAAAAGGTGTTGGAACTCTAATTTAAGTGTATCTTTCAGTCTTCTTCCTTGAGCAGATTTAAACCAGCCTTGAAGGCAACAGAGACTCAAGCCTGGCACATGTTTATAAAAACACAGTGCCACATGTTCCAAAAGTCCCATTTGTGACTTTTACCGTGATATGAAGTCAAAGATTAATGGTTTCATAGCCTCAAGTCTGATTCCTGGGATGTACAGCACTGATGTAAGCAGACAAGTGTTTTAAGCTCCTGTGACTTATACTCAGTGAACAAGGAGCAGCAGCAGATTAATTTTTCCTTGTTTACTCAAGCTTAGCCTGGCAAAGGGGAAAAATTCTTAAATTTTATGTCACTGAAGACCAACAAGAAGCTTGATTCAGTCATGTATGCAGAGAGCCATCACGTCATACTGACCAATCTGTGACCACAATAAGTATTCCAACACGTAAGTATCCACTGGTGAGCACAAATCCTATCGTGATGCATCCTTTGTGAATGGATTAAGAATTGTTTTGTGGGGATTTTCTGGAAGTAGATGCTATCAGGTCTCAGCATGAAAGTACAGGATTAAGTGGTTTATCTGTATGCCAGCTGAAGAACCAGTCTTTCCTCCTCAGAGGGTGCAGATGTGTTCAGCTCTCTTCAACAGCCTTTTAAGATTGGTTCCTGTTATAATCTTTCAACACATGCCTGTGAATGTACCTGAGGTTGTATAGTCTGTAGAGGGGTTCAAGTCTTACTTTAACTACACCACAGGTTTTCCAGGTCACAAACACAGTAACATTTTTAATCACTTTGCCTGTGTTTTTTTTTTTTAAGAGTGTAAACTGGAATTTCTAATAAATCCGTTTTAAAAGACTGATTAAACATTTCAACTCTCTGAGGTATAAACTCACATCTTGCTCAGAAAAGACAACCAAGACAAATAACTGCCAAATAGTTAAAGGTCTCACATTTTAACATTAAATTGTTCAGACAGAAAAAAGTAGTAGCCATGGGGGAAATAGAGACAATTGCTTTTTCCCCAATGCAGCACACAGTAAAAGGTATCGTCTTTGTCACGGCTAAGCCTGTAGCTAAAAATAACTGTTAAAAAAGGATAAAACAAAACTGAAATTCAAAAGCAAATTTTGAGAGGATTAAAGAAAATTCTTCTTATCAACCTGCCAAAGTGATTAGAGCACTACAAGATGCAGGAGTGAACTGCAATGAAAGCCCTTAAAAAATAAAAACAAAACCAAAAAAACCCAAGCAAACAAGGTGTTCTGTTCCTCTAGAGCACTGTGTATTTTTGTCACTTAAAAACTGCACATGAAGATATGACATGCATATTTAGACATGTTGAACCACTTGAAGGTATTTCTACTTCATCACCGTAATAGATGATATATTTTAAAAAAATGTCACCTTCTCCAAACACCTAACCTTTATCTGTTCAAAAGCAACACTTCGAAAACAGGAAGGCCCTTTCCTATAGGCAAAAGGAAAAAAGAATAAAATTCAAACTCATTCAAAAAATTCAAAACTCGAAGTCCCTATTAAAAAAAAAAACCTTTGAACCACAATCCAAGGATTACCTCAAATTCATTCTGTACTACTGAGAACATACAATAGCAAGTGTCAAATAGGAGGAAAGACTTGCTGTGAATTAAGATTACTTTCCCATCAAAAAGATCTTGGTAGAGTTTCGTGCATACTGCTGAATAGAATTAAACATTACAGAGGTGCCTCTTGTCTCTGTTAGATTATCTGAGACCTAATGATACCCCTCCTATATTTTATCTATTCTATACCACAGCATCTCTGGAACCAGTTCTAAAAATTTACAGAGACTTTTCTGAACAAATCATACCACTGTATATTGTATGTATATCTTTTGCTGGCTTTAAGAGTAGATTTCACAGACAACCCATCCGAAACTTAAAACAAGAGTCATCTTTACAGCTACTGAGTTTCAGAATCAACACTGAAGAGACACTGTAGGTATTTTTGTAGGTGCACTTGAAGTCAGGCTAATAGAGTTTAAAAGAAAAGCAAGATTATAAAACAGAGATCAGAAATGTATAAAGAGAAATATATGACCATATTGTAAAAAAAGGAGACAGACAGAAGCTTCCTCAAATCTACAGTTTGGTATCACAAAGCTATTCAAAACCTTGTCTTCTCTTCCTACATGCCATTCATATGATATTTAAATTAAGAGTAATTTCATTTCTAACAGCCATTTCCTCTTCAGGAATCAGATGTATAAGTGCTCCTTGCAGATGAATCTAGCTGGAACACATGACACTGAAGTATAAAATTGTATAGCTTCAGCATGGACAGATTGTGTCTGACCAATCTGGTCATCTTCTATGATGGAGTGACTGAAACCCTTGACAAGGGAGAACTGACCAATGTAATCTACCTAGACTTCTACAAGGTCTTTGACACAATCCCTCACGACATCACCATCTCTAAATTGAAGACAGGACAGGCAGATTTGAAGGGTGGACTACTCAGTGGATGAGGAATTGGTTGGCAGGACCAAACCAGAGAGTTGCGGGAAACAGTCTGTCTCCAGGCATGGACCAAGGTTGAGTGGTGTCCCTCAGAAACCTGTGTGGAGACTGGTGCTCTTCAATATCTCCATCAATGACACAAACAGTGAGATCAAGTGCACCTTAAGCAAGTTTGCAGATGACACAAGGCTGAAAGGTGCAGTTGACAAAAGGCAGGGATGTCACCAGAGGGATTTGGAGAAGCCTGAGAGGTGGGCCAATGGGAATCACATGACATGAAGGTCAGCAAGTCCAAGTGCAAGGTGCTGCACCTGGAATGCGGCAATCCCAGACATGACTACAGACTGGGAAAAGAGATGGAGAGCAGCCCTGACAAGCAGGACATGGGGGTTCTGGTGGACAAGAAGCAATATGCACTTACAGCCCAGAAGTCCAACCTCATCCTGAGAGACCGCAGTGCAGCCTTTCAGCAGATAAACGGAGCTTATAAAAAAGAGGAAGACTGACATTTTACAAGGGCAGAGAGTGATAGGACAAAGGAGAAGGGGTTTTCAACTAAAACAGGAGAGATTTAGACTAGATGTTAGGAAGAAATTTTTTACTGTGAGAGTGGTGAGGATCTGGAGGTTAGGCCGCCCAGAGATGCTACAGGTGTCTCATCCCTGGAAGTGTTCAAGGCCAGGGTGGATGGGGCCCTGAGCAAACTGATCTAGTGGGTGGCATCCATAATCATGGCAGGGGATTGGAATAGATGATATTTAAGATCTTCCAACCAAAACCACTCCATGATTCTATGACTTGTTCTAAAAAGTATGGACAAAAGAATGCCTAAAAAGACTCATCAAAAGATTTTTTTCTTAAGTCTCACTGATCTTTCATGATAAATATCAATCTGGTCAACTTAAGTGATTCTTACTCAGACAAAATTACTATTTTCATCTTCTCACATACAGGCCTGTCTTACCTCATACATGACTTGTCCTGATGCCAGGCGTTTCCTGTCACCAAATGCTAACTGCAACAGATGTAAACTCACAACATCACCTTCACTGAAAAAGGTATAAATGAGAAGATTTGATTACAAAGCTGCTTTACACTTCCCATTATCATTTTATTAGATCTAGGCTGAAACTAACTTGAGAGCATGCTCTTGCTGAAAAGAAAAACACTACTTCCCAAAACATGATAATTGGTCACACTTAGCCAGTAAAACAGAAAGGAGGAAATTTTGACATGAACAGCTTCAGGGGCAAATGCTAACTATGCCTTTGTTTGGAAAGCTTTAATATGCAACATGGAGGAAAAAATTGCTGAATTGCTGGAAATAACTCACAACAAGTGCTCTCCCTGAAAACTGCTTTTAAGTTGAACTTAAGAAGACTGCCAGTCTATGAACAGCTGTGCTGATTAAGTAGCTTGCTGATGACACTTACAGTTCTGCATCTGCAGCCTAAACCACTTTAAACGGTACTGAATATAATGGTAGGAATACCAAACAAATCTTGAAGCAGTAATCAAGAAACAAGGGAAATCATTTGAGACTGCAAGCACAAAAACATAGCCACTGTCTCCTTTGCCTTCTTCCATGAGGTAGGAAAGAGTCAACCCCCCTTTCCAAATGTACAATCCTGAAAAAAACTGCACTGTAAGCTTAACAATTTTCATCTCCTGTACAGTTAAAGAAAAAAATATGAATACACAGATATCAACCAAATAGGAACAAATATTTTTAAAAAAATCAGTGACTTATGGCAAGATTTTACTCACCTTTGTTGTGTAGACTGAACAGCCCACAAGTAGCAACAATTGCGGGGATCATTCTCAGGCTCTTGAAAAGTAACTGCATAGACAGGAATCCTTCCACCTTCAAGCTGGGAGTGGTACCTACAGGTTTAAAAGAAAAATACAGAAAAAAGGAGAGCCTGCTGGCTCTGGCTGTTTGTAGAACAGTAGAAGCATCTTCAGGGAAAAAAGGAGTTTGCACACTTATCCTCAAAGTACAGATGGTCATACTTCCATTTAAAACAACTGATGACTGACACCCACTACTTCTTAAGTATTTGTCTTCCCAACTTCCAAACTTCAACTGCGCCTTCACAATCTTTTCTTTGCATCTAATTACGTGTCCACTGTCTATTTATGTATCCATAATGCATCCTCAACACATTCATAGCTTCTGGTGAGGCACTGAAGATTTCCTTAAGTAACACCTATCTAAATGTGGTCATATATTTCAAGTGGCAGATTTCAAACCACCTATAAAATTCACTATTGCTTATAAATATATGTATCCCTTATTCTGACCTCCAAGTCTTTCAAACAAACTTTCATTCACATATCCATCCTGGTCTGGGAATGAGTCAACCACCAATTTCCATCAAGGTTGAAATATAGGAAACAATGTATTTTCAGGCACCGATCAACTGTTGAATTATCATGTCAATAGATCCATCATGAACACTTTAAAGAATATTATCACCAAAATAAGATTATTCACAAAGTGAAGCCTTTCAGTGGATGCCCTAATTGCAGTAATTGGTTCTGAGTCATTCTAAAATCTTTCACAGAAACACAAGCATTGCCTGGGTTCACATAATATGCCTGGACAGAACAAACAGACTTATAAAAATCAACCCCATCACATTCCTACTGCATGACTCCCTGAAGCAAAAAATTGAGACCCCTGCACCTCCAAGTGCGATCAAGTGGAAGTGACTACTTACTCTCTCTTCAAAGTTTTCATACTCCATAGTGACAAGTAGCCATCAGAAAAACCCACAACGAGCTGGTTGCTTCTGCTTATGTAGCACAGGGTTGATACTGCTGTTCCTGAAGGACTTCGTAATTGAAAACAGAGATGCCTCCCTTCCCTGGTCACAGCTTCTCTTCTTTGTGGAACTTCAGCAGGAATTCGAGTGACAACTTCTAGATCTAAAAACATAAAAACAGGCAAGAAATTAATGCATTATGCCACTTCAGCTGCATTTTAAACTCGTGTTATTATACAACGTGTATAAGCTAATTTTTGCAGCACCTTTTCTTGCTATGCCCATTTCTGCACCCATTCAGAGAACAGGAGGACTCTCTATTGGGACAGGTATTCTCACTCCTATTTCAAAACTGGGTATAAATGCAACCACTGTAGACAAATTCCTTTACTGGGCCTCATGAGGAAGCTACTTGAAGGGACACGAACTCCTGAAGCCACTCTTACAACGCCCAAAACAGTGTATGCAATCTGAAAACACAAATTGCAGGATTCATTCACCCAAATGCAGGATTTTTGATAAGCCAGATTTATTTTAAAACACAAGCCTAAAGCCTGACCCAAGTCATTAATGGAAACAGGAGAACACTCCCAAGGAATTTGGTACCTCTGACACAACTTCCTATCCCACAGCTGCACTGACTCAAATGGAAAAATTCCTACCTCCCACTGGCAAGAATCACAGGGACAAAGGGATGTGGGCAGCAAGAGGTCCTCTTAACATCGGGAGGAGTATTAAGCCACTCCCATTTTTGACCAGTTCAGAACCATACCACGTCAAACTGCTGCCTGCAGTCAGCAGTCGGCAATGTCGGTAGTCAGTCAGCACGTGCTGGGCTCTGCATTGGGATACAAGCTGGGTTTTGAAAAGAAACACGTTTTCTTACTTCTAAATTCAAGTTTAAAAACTGCAGCTTACCTGATGCTTCTACTTCATTCTGACTGCAAGATAAATCATCCAAACAAAGGTCAACCAGAAGGACATGGCCAACATCTGTGGCCACCGCTGCCACTCCAAAGAGCCATCGCAGACTCTGGTGCAGGTGCCGCGTGCTCACGCTGGCTCCGCCATCATTGCTGATGGGTTCGATGGCAGTCACCTGCAGGGAACTGCAGGTTAAGATCAAAGCTCTTTGACAGGCTCAAGAGCAATCCACAGAAGGGAAGCCAGCATTAGCACATAAGAAACAGAAACGAAATACAGGTTCATAAGACTTAAAAACACATCATTGTTCCCTACTGTATCAAGCAGAATGGACATTAACAGAAAGAAAGCTCTCTCCACTTAAATGGCGCATTCTGTCTTTACAGCTTACCAATTTCCATTTCCTACTTAAAAAAATTGCATCTAAGAAGAGACATGAAATCAATTACATGCTAGAAGCTTTAGCATGCGTAAAGGACTTAAGTAAGAAAGACAAAGCTAGATCTAGTTCTCCCACTACTCAAAGCCCATCAGCACTGTGATACAGTCCAGGCCTTCTTTACCCAGCATTTTTTAAGATAAATCAGGGCTGCAAGGTAATGAGGCACTGGCTGTGGGGTACACCAGACACACCATTTCCATGGGAATGAAACAATCCCAGAAAGGATTGGAGGGGGGTGCTGGCTTACTAAAATCAACACTGGCCCTCACTTTGACTGGTAGTATCCAACAAAAATTTTAAATGCACACCAGCACTCTTACAGGTGGTAAGGAAAACTGTAAAAGGCAGCCTAAACCAAAAGCAAGAGACCAAACAAGAACTTGCTCAGCCTGAGGCAGGAGCTCTCTCTGCTCCCTGATAGGCCAAGCACTCCCCATGACCTCAGCACAAGGTGAACAGACCCTTCAGCACCCACACCACACCCAGGACAATACTGACTGCTCTAGCAGAGACACAAGCACACCAGGGCTCCTGCACTAGAATAGGGGCTATCTTCCAGCCTCTTACAAATGCAGCATCATGAAAGCAGATATCAGCTCTACATCAACAGCAAAGGTTTGTCTGAAATAAAGAAGTGAGCATCACAAGTTAGTCTATCTTTTTATGTAGCTTTTTTACCCCCAGAAGTGTGGGAAAATATCCAAACTTATAGGCCCCCTGAGGTTTTCTTCGGTGCCGTACCAAGCACTTGCCTATGACTGCACTGCCTGGCCACCTGCTATACCATCCACCTTTTACCTTGAACACAAGAACTTCAATCTTACAAGTATCTTTAGTTATTTAGGAAATTTGGTTTGCTTTCAGATTTCTTATGATTCAAATTAAATTTTTAATCCTCTCTACTGCTCCGAGGACTAACGAAAGTATTTTGATTACTCAGATTCTTGCGTTCCTCGTGACTGATGAGGAAATACAGAACACATCTTGCTGTGCAATTAGGCAAGGTTGAAGTGTTGCTTGTGAGTTCTTTTCAAGTTATTTTTTTCACTGTACAACTGGCTCCAAATGAATCTTTACTAGTTTTGGATAGGTTTCCAAAAATGTTCCCTGGTTACTTCAATTTTCCATGTAGAAGCTCCTGTAATGACATTTTTCCACTATGCTATGCACTGCTTTTTCCTATTCTCCTAGTGCTTTGCCAACTCATTCTGGGAAAGAACAAAGAAAACTTTTCTCAGCTCACTGAATCTGAATGCTGCCCTTCTGCCTCATAAAAACCAGGAAAATTTGGGAAAATACCATGCAACAATTCTGAAACATGCAACTGTTATAAACCAATTAGATGCACTTCATGTTTTTAATTCAGAATCCGATTCAAATCATACTCATCAACATTTCCAGTCATCTTCTGCTGCATTTCATACACATATCAATCAAGAGAGCATCAAGAGACACTCACAGACACATGAAAAGATATTATGCCAAAATTCTTTCTAAGCTCCTGAGTTTGGGTTTCTTAACTGATTTCTTTATTCTCTGAACGACTCAACATCCACTCTTACACTAAAAAGCATTCACACAGTGACAATAAACACCCTGTATTAATACACTAACAACTTGACACCTTGGAGCAGAGTTGCTCTAAGTTAAACTGTACAACTTAGCTATCCGCAGAATTTATACCTGTGAGAAAATAGTCCCAAAACACAGCGCTCATTAAAGGTTTAAAAGAGTAATGACAGAACTGCAGAACGTGATGTTAAGAAAAGATCCACATTTTACTTTTAAAAATAATTAATCTGAAAATCAGAGAAACATTCATGCAAATCAATCCCACCAAACTATACATTACATAATATGCAAATATGAGTTTCTGAAAGAAATCAAAACATACGGACAGCAGCCAAGTGCAAGTTTTATCTACTTGTTTTTGCTTACCCTTACTCCCACTCACACCCTAAAAGTTAAGACTTCAATTAGCAATACCTGTGTCCTGACTATGCTGACTTAACTAACGCAAATACCAAAGACATAGGAAAGCAAAATGCAAGCAACAGACCAAACATACTTGTAATCATGAGCTTTCAGGGCATAAGAGCAAAACTTTCAGAGCAGCTTTGGCTTTATTTCAAAATCCCTACCCTTCAACCCAACAACCAACTCTTTCCTGCAGGGCTTCATCTTTGCTCCTGAATCAGTTTTTGTGGTATAGAACAACTCTCTAATACAACTGATTGTTGGAACTAGCTTCTATGTCAAAACACTTCCACAGCTACAGATTCGACATGGAACATAATCCTTACTTCTTAACCTGTGCTTTTCCTAGCTTAATTAGATAGAAGAAATAAAACCTAACACCAACATCATTTACCAAAACATAATTTACTTATTTTAAGTTCATGCTAGCACACAGCCTGCTTTTCCATCTACAACTTGAGCAGATAGCAAAACACCACACTGGAACACTGATATGACTTGTATCTTTAGAAATTAACACAAATGCTTACTACTATTAACAAGACTTCAACCTGTACCCTAGCAAGTCAAACCAAACAATGTTAGGGAAAGCTGAGTAGTAAATAAGTATTTATTTGTTGCAGATTCTAAAATGATAAAAACACAGTGAATCTTGATGTTGTGATAACTTAATCTGATTCTTGTTTCCATTGCATTAATGAGACACAGAGACACATCATCATTTGAATTCAAGGGTTACAGAAGGCAGAAAAAATTATCGACACTACACCACTGTATCCCATCTACACAAACACTATATTCAACAAGCAGAGATTCAAGGACTGCACACTGAAAGTAAATCTGCCAACTATCTGACAGAGAACTCACTAAAATCTTTTTTCCAATCCTAAATTAACAGAAAAATCTGTTCCGTTCCCACGTCACCTGCTTCCTAGTCTGAGATTGATGGGAACGTCTCAAAGTCAATAACAGCAAAATTATGGGAATCTGAAGACACTTTAAAGACAGTATTTCTGACAGAAATTAGTCATTTAGGAAAGGTATATTACAGATAATTTAAGTGGGGTTTCCTTTTTTGCTCTGAAAAAAAAATAAAGGTTTCAATGCCTTTTTTTTAAAGCGGAGAATTTCATCATTATGTGCTCTACCTTTTTTTTTTACTATCAGTAAACTCAAAAGATAACGCAATTGCTAAGTCCAAGATTTTACATCAAGGCTCTCCTGACTGAATAATCCAAACTGACAATATGTTAATGCACTATAAAAAGGAAAAGTCATACAAAGAGATGCACAAGAGCTTTTCTTGGAACAGGATTATATAGCACCAAACAACACAAAATCTTTATTTCCCCAAAAAGATACATACCCTTCCTGGAAGAACCACTGCTTTAACCACTCTTGAGATCCCAAGGTCATACAGACAGAGAACACTCCCCTCTGCTTCCTCCAACCCAACCAGGAGTCCAGTCCTCTTCTGCCAAGAAAACTCCTTCACCACGCGAACGGTGGGAGGCTGCTCGTTCACTCCGCTGAAGCGATACGCAGAGAGCCGCTCTCCGGTCACTGAGTTCACCACCTCCAGCTGAGGGCCACACGCCAGCCACGCCAGGCCACTCCTGCCTGCAGGGCAAAAGCAACACCACTCAACAAATGCCCAGCAGAAGAACTGAAACAACACCAATGGCACTGCCACTGGGCCTTTCCCTCAAATGCACCTAAGGGAGGAAGGCCAACCTGCCTACACCTGGACAATTATTTTAAACCATCCACTGCAATCCTCAACCGGTACTTCTCAAAATTAATAACCCCATTCTCTCGCATTTGTACTTGTCATTCCTGCACTCAAGAACATTGACTGTTTGGGATAAAGATTACAATAGACTGAGCTCTAGTCTGTACACCATACTTGGCCTGGCTTTGCTAAAAAACACCTAAATATGTACAGGAATACAAGTCTCAAAGCATACTTCAAATACAGCCCATCTAAACCAATTCATTTCCAGTCAAGACTTTTGCTTGACACATGACTACTCTGGGCAGGGATTTGGACAGGAAATTATCTTAAAATGGGCACTGCATGCTTCTTTCCAACTTTTACATGTGCTGATCCCAGACAGAATTTAACAAGTGTTGTTTCACTCAAGACTTTAACACTTGCTCCTTTCTGAAGAACTTCAAGCTCAAAGGAAGGATGAGCTCCATTACTGCAAGTACAGACAGATAGATAAGATTTACCTGGTCTTAACAGAAGCCCAGACATCCAGACAGGCATCCAGCTCTACCTTCAGATCACCTAGAAAGTCAACTGCTTCATCTGCTTAGCTGTTGTCAGCAACTCTCACTGGCTCCTCATCTGCATCCTATTAAATACCTTGGAAATACACGGGCAGCGCTTAACAGAGCTGTCCCTCTTTCCACGTTTTATTGAGACTAGAGAGGAAAAAGGAGCATATTGTGTCTCTGTAACTATTTCTGCATGGGATGCTATGATGGACGTAGAACTTGAGCTGGTAAAAAGAATACATCCCAAAACAACACTCTTTCTTCCTTGAAAACTGCCTTCTGTTTCATTCAAAACTGAGGAGGGCATGGACAGCTGTATTATTTAAGTAGCACATGATTCTAGCAGGCTGTTCCACTTTCAGTGCTTCTAATTGTTAAAATATCCTGTTAGCACTATCAGAACCTGATGCATTTTACTTAACAGAACCAACCTGATGCTATGACCCTGTGCTTCAGGCAATAACAACTTCATACCAAATCCAAATTGAAAGGAAAATGCTCACCTCCAGAAAACTTCCCACACAGCGCAGAGTCTAGGGTGATCTCATCTTCCCCAAGTGCCTCAACAGTCACCTCTGGAAACTGCAGCAGACTGCTCGTTACCTGAGCCGTTAGGTCTCGCATTCTTCACTGGAAATAAAGGAAAAAAAAGGCAAAGAGCCTCATGTCAGCCAAAAATATCTTTGAGACTGACCCAAGCTTCATCAGTATGCAGCGACAAATCTCCCATACATCATTTGTAGCTCTTTTTTGCTCAAAAAAAATGGCACTTAGGACAGTTTTTCATCTCACATCAGAGCAAAAGGAGAATCATGAGCTTTTCTGATGCCTACAAGATCACCAACAAAAAGTGACACAGAGGGATGAACAAGATAAATAACAGGGAAGAGAACAACACACCAAGTTCAAGTCTACTCATACAGGTTAGCAAGATTTGATCTCAGAAAAATCGCATTTTAAAAAGTTTCTTGGTAAGAGGTATAACTCTCTGCCCTTTCCCTTGATTTAATACATTCTTATTTGTTGTCAGTTGTCTTCTAGTAGATGTCACAGATTAGCCATGTCTTGTTTACTTTTTCCATGCTTATTTTTGACATTCAGGAATACCAAGTTCTTGACCAAATTCATCCTCAGATTCTTCCAGAAAACATAGTGCTAATACTTTCAAGCAATACTGACTTTCATAGCTCATTAATTAGCAGTATTTTTCCATACACTTAAGAGGTGAATGTAGCACAACGCTTCAAAATATTGTTCTTTTTCTCTGCTGAAATCCTTGTATTTCTTATTCCAGTCCCTTCCTTCCTACTGCCTTTCCTTATCACACCTCTGCAGTATTAGAGAAAAATTTCTAGGCCTCTCAGACAGTTTTATGCTCATACAAGTGCTCCACAAGCATATACATTTCAGTATGTCAAGACAGATTTTTTTTTCTGGAGAAACAGAAGAGCTGAACTAATTTACAGGATTAAGCAGGTGGCTAAATATGAGATAATCCATATGCATGGAAATACAAATTACTTTAAGTATCTATGTTTTGCAAGTCATCTGGCTTACAGAAAAGGCCTCTAACAGACAAGACAAATTCAACTGTCTTGTTCAAATAGTACTGCTTTCTTCATGACATCTCAAGATATTATACACAGGTCACTAGTACTGGGTTGTGCTCTCATTTCTGCTGCCAGCAGGACAACACCGAGCACTTGAAGTACAGGAAGGGTAAGTCAGGGTCCTGCACTAAGCATAAGTCAACATTTTGACAAAAATGTTGCTGATGGCAAAGCCAGTACTGCAGCCAGCCAGCCTGACCACTCTGCCAGCATTCACTACTTGAACAGATCAGGTTCCAAGTGGGACAACTCACTTGCAGTAGTTTTGCCGAGTTTCTCTTTTGGTACTTGCCATCAGTTTCAAGTGACAACTTCTGCACTGTATCCAGGGGTCCAGAGAGTAAAAGGCCTCACAATTTGACCAGCATTCTTGCTTAGTTTAATTGCAATTTAATGGATATATTTTAAGATTAACCCATAACACCAAATATTAATTCAGACACATCTGGTTGATGAATAGCATCTTTGAAATGTTTCAGCGTGTGCTTGTGTTCCTGTCACTGGGCACCACTGGAATGTTCCTGGCTCCATCTGCTTTACACCCTCGGTTGAGGTATTTACGTGCATTGATGAGAAGTCTCGAGCCTTCTCTTCTCCAGGCTGAACAGTCCCAGTCTCCCAGCCTTTTCTGAGAGAAGCTGCTCCAATCTCTGCTAACTATCTCTGTGGCCCTTCGCTGTACTCTCTCCAGTACCTTCATCTCTCATCTTGAGAGGTGAGCCTAAACCTGATACAGCATTCCAGCTGAGGCGTCCCCGGTACAGTACTAGAGGAAGGATCACCTCCCTTCACCTGCTGGCAAAGGTTCTTCCTCATGCAGCCCAGGCAGGATACCATCAGCCTTCTTTGCTGCAGGGGCAGAGGGATGGCTCATGGCCAACTGGGTGTCCCGGGGCCTTTTTTGTCAAGCTGCTTTCCAGCTGGGCAGGCCCCCCCACACACACTGGTGCCTGGGGTGGTTCCTCCCAGTGCAGGACTTGGCACTTTCCCTTGTTAAACTACATAAGGTTCCTGTCAGCCCATTTCTCGAGCCTGACAAAGCACTGACTCTGACAACAGATATTAAGGAATTTTAGAAAAGAGCACAAAATTCCAGAATTATTGCAGCGAATAATTTTTTTTTTTTTTTTTTTTTTTTTTTTTTTTTTTTTGTAAATAAGAATGGAGATGTCTGTGCGGTAAGTACATGATTATTAATACCATATACCACAATAATAGCAAGATAGTTTTAAGTAAAGAGTGAACAAATATCTTTCAGTAGGGCAGGTAAGAGCATGCAAGGAAACTTCTCAGCTGTGTCCTCTTTGTGAGTCACCCTGAGCGATCCTGCCTGAGACACTGCCTACCTGCTGTGCCAAGAGCACAGAACCTTGTGTGGTTAAATTGGAAATCAAATTGAAATATCCTCTACTGGGGAGATTTGAGCTCAAAAAACAAACTCCTCACCATCCCTAAAAGAATTCTTCCCGGATGGAAAGCTCAGATGTTAACACAATGTCCTCCTGCCCACAATATTAAAAAAAGCCATCCATGAACACCAGTAAGAACCATCAAATAAGTAGAACTCCAAGACCTAAACCATTTTTGTAGAAAATGAAAATACTAGAGCATCAGGCAAGCTCAGTTTTGCTCCAGTAAAGCAATGACCATTTTAAACACCTCTTTTTATTTTTAGAAATCAGGTATGGAACAATGTTGATAAACTTTGTAACAAATTATGAACCATATATACTGACCTCTCTATAAGGATGCTTTCCTTGCATCATTTTGCTAAGTTAAACCAAGAACTGCTAAGAAATCAAAACAGAGGGGAAATACTTAGATCTAGATTAAAGGCACAAAGCCTCTCAGCTTTACGAGATATATCCAACAGCAACTGCATTTTGGCTCTCTTCAAAACAATAACTACAATCACATTCTTATTTCTGTTAGAAATCAGATTAGGGTAAAATGTCACATGCTTACTCCATTTTCAGAAATAAACCAGAATTCAACTTCCCAGCTGTATCCTACATCAATGCAGTCTGCATGCAAGTTGCCAAAATGAGCATTCTTTTTCACTCTAGGAACTTATAACTTCCAAACATCATGAACTATTTCCAAAGACAGAAATGTCATAAATTTTTGGATTAAAAAGCTTGGGAGGGGGGAGAGGGAAGGAGGAAAAAGAAAGAGAGAGAAATTGTGCGTTCAAGCAGAATTACATAAAGCCAAGCCAGAGTTCTGAGATGTCAGTTTTGACTGATGGTATTACACAAAAATCAGTTTAAAAGGCCAACAACGTTATGGTCTCGCTGAAGAAAAAGCTAAAAATATGGTCAGTCACAGCTAAAGACAAGATTTCACAGGACATGTTGACTACACTGACATCAAAAGAGAGACCTTGCTGCCATTTCTCATCTCATATTTGCTCCTTTGTTCTACTACTGTATTTTGGAAGACATTTCCAGCATGCCACACTGGTATGCCATCCCACTGTTGGCCCCTCCCAGCACAAATTCTAGAATCACATCGAAGAGAAAGACCTGCCAGAATCACACATGAGCACCTCTTCTAAACACCCTGCTCAAGCCATCACCTAGAGCAGGCTGCCCAAGGCTGGATGCAGGTGGATTTGGAACATTTAATTCTCCAACAGATTTTTACAACCAGCAACCTGACAAGATCAGCTGCAGAAACACCTGCAACCCCAGCAACAGGGTGAATCTCTCTTGCCAATTTAAGGATTCTATTCTTTCCACCACACCAGCAAACCAGCTTCACACCAGGAAAGGCCTGTCACCACTGCTTCTCCAAAACTATGTCCGACACCTTATTAAGCAGAAGACACATAATTAATAGACGCTTGATCACTCTTGAAAAAGTCAATCCCAGGCAAATCGATGCAGGAAGGAGAGCTGAGGCAGCACGTGAATGAGGAGCTGTCCTGCCCAAGATACAGAACTGTGTGCCCAAGCGCATGGGACAGCTGCCAGCCAAGGCTGACACAAGCAGCCAGCCTGACCGGCCCTGCAAAGGCACCTGCACGGCCACGCTCAGCCCTATACCCTAAACGGGGTGCAGGTGCAGCCATCCCGACACAAACAAGTCCCCCTCCATTTCCTCCAATTTCCCCAGACACGACCAGGAAGCAATCATAAGACCTGAAAGACTGACACCAAGCATTCTATTGGCAGAAGCTCCAGACATGGACTCACAGTTTATTAAGGAACTGAGCACTTTTGTTTAAGCCAGCAGCAACTGTGCTTCGCGATGTTTTGCTTCGTGCAAAGACCCAGAGACCCCCACAAATCGCACTGGCTTCTTCTAAAGCTGGGGCCTCCCCACTGCACCCATCCCGCGTCCCGCAATCGCCGCTCCACGAGCAGAGCGCATTTCCCGCCTCCTCATGGAATACATTCCCGATGCGCCGCGGGGGAGGGGGAGGCGGAATTAGAAAAAAAGTCAAGAAAAACCCTCCAAATACAGGACCGAACGGGGAGAACAGAGGGCGTGCGCGGGTGGCCGGGCAGGAGGGAAAGCTCCTGGCGGCAGCCGCCGCATCTCCCACGCCCCCCAGCCTGACGGAGCCTCCCGGCTGCGGAGCCTCCCATGTGCGCTGCCCAGGCCGCGCCGCCCGGGCCTCTCCCGCCGCCGGGGGCCGGGGCACGTGTGGCGAACACGGCGCCGCAGCCCGGGGGTCACTTACATAAGGGACGGGCGGCCGGGCCCGCCCGAGGCCCCCGCGGGCCCGCGCTGCGCCAGCGGCGGTGCCGGCCTAAGAGGCTCGGGAGCAGCCGGTACCCGCTGGTACGGGGGGGAAGGAAGAAAGGGAAGAACGAAGGCAGACGGGCGGGCGGGGGTCGCCGTTGCCGCCACCTCCGCCGCCTCCTCCTGTCCGCGCCGCTGCCCCCAGCCCAGCCGAGCCCGCACTCCCGGTACGTGCCGGTGCCGGTGGCATCTCCCTCCCGCAGCGGCGGCAGCGGCGACAACGGCCCGGCCCGGCCCGGCCCGGCCCGGCCCGGACCCGCGCACCCACCTCGCTCGCTCACCCGCCGCGCGGGGGGCGGGACGGGATGGGGGGGGAACGGGAGGAGTTCTCGCGAGATCCGCAGCGAGCCTCCGCGGGAATTTTCAAATGCGCGGGACACGGCCCCGGGCGCTGGCGGCGGCGGACTCCGGACTACGGATCCCAGCGTGCCGCGCGGCGGCTGCTTCCGCTTCCGCCCCGGTGGCTTGCTCTCTGTCGCGGGGCACGCCGGGAGCTGTAGTTCTTGGGCCGGCAGGACCGGCGCCCTACCGAGCCCGTCGGTGGCGTCCCCGCCGCACCTCGTGAGGACGGCTCTGCTGTCCTGCCCCGCCGAGGGGCAACCGCCGGCAGGGAAAAAAGCTGGCCCTGCCTACCTGTGTCCGTCTCATCGCAGGAGCCGCTCACCCACTTCTCCCTCTTCCCCCCTCCCCCGGTCTATCTGGATTTCATTGAATCACGGAATGGTTTGGGTTGGAAGGCACTTTAAAGATCATCGAGTTACAGCCCCCTGCCACGGGCAGGAACACCTCCCACTGGACCAGGTTGCTCAAAGCCCTGTTCAGCGTGGCCCTGAACGCTTCCAGGAATGGAGCATCTGCAGCTTCTCTGGGCAGCCTGTTTCAGGGCCTCACCACCCTCACAGTAAAAGACTTCCTCCTACTAATCTAAACCTACACTCTTAGTTTGGATCCATTCCCCCTTCTCCTGTCACAACATGCTCTTGTAAAAAGTCCCTGTCCATCTTTCTTGTAGGTGCCCTTCAGGTACTAGAAGGCCAGTCATTAGGTCACCCATTTAAAAGGATTTAAAGGGGTAGGCTATTTAGCTGCAGTTTTCCTCTTCATTTTAATAAGAAATTGTATGTAAAACCCCAACAAATTATTATAAAATTAATGTTACACTGTTAGTCACTGAAAGGAGAAAAAGTACGTATGAAGTCAAAAGTGCATGTCTAATACTACTCCTTTCAGTGTATATATTTTAATGTGGTTAAAATGTTCTTTGATTAGAAAAAAAATCGGGTATTGATAAACAAATAGTCTAGAGGAAGACATCCCTGCCCATGGCAAGGGGTTTGGAACAAGATGATCTTTAAAGTCCCTTCCAACCCAAGCCATTCTATGAAATTTGCAATGCTTCTAAGCAGTGGAAGCACCATCAAAGGGGTGGCAAAGGCATTTAATTTCTCCCAGCATACATTATTCCTAAATTACAGCTATGCCTCTTAATGTTGAGTCGCCATTCTTTATATTATTATATCTTTTTTGTGACTTGCTGGCTGCTGTTGCCACTTTAGATCTACTAATTTGTATCATACAAGAGCACAGGTCACGGAGAAGGAACCCACCATGCCAAGCAAGACGATTGCACAGGCCAGCCCGGCCCCTGACCTTAGTGGGAGGCTGTGCACAAGTCCTGGGGCATCGGTGAGACAGGATTTTCCTGCAAAGAAGGAAAATCCTGGCCCTGGCCACCAGCTGATGGGTGATGGCAGAGCTGACTTTTACACGAGAGGCTCTGTGTGAGAGAGACAGATCTGGGGTGGGCTATGGAAGGGCTCAAAAGCAAGGACAAGCAGCTGTCATCTGATGTGACAGCAAGTGGGAAGCGAAGGGAGAAATGCAAAGATAGGCATGGCAGCACCAGAGGACCAGCTAGACCTATATCCTTTGCAAAGACGTGTAGAGTGATTGTGTGCACGACAGGGCTGCATTTATTGAGGGAAGGACAAGTGCTTGGCAGTAAGCCCAATTCAAAGTGTCAATTCAGTGTGGATGAGAGCCTTAGCTCCATGCATGGAGACAGAAGGGCTTCATGTCAGGAATTACTTGTGGAACAATGCATTCAAGGTTTGGGTATGATCTGAATAAGGACACGAGAAGTCTGGACCAAAGCTTCCCCCATGTCATAGGCAT
The DNA here is from genome assembly GCF_031753505.1 of Anomalospiza imberbis. Classification (NCBI taxonomy): domain Eukaryota; kingdom Metazoa; phylum Chordata; class Aves; order Passeriformes; family Viduidae; genus Anomalospiza; species Anomalospiza imberbis. The sequence goes on along the minus strand of NC_089683.1, from coordinate 80,853,971 downwards.
CTGTGAACATTGGCCTAAACAGCAGCTGAGGGGCTGTGGGATGAAGTGGGCTGGTTTAGCCAAGCTTGAGCTTCAACTGACAGCAAGGCTTATCTGAGCAGGCATCATGGGCGAGGATGGGTTTGGAAAAAAGGGTCTGTGACTCATCTTGCCCAGTTTTAGGTGTCTACATTACAGTCATCAATGCATTCAGCTGGACTCCCTTTTTGGGTAAGGAAAGGAAACAGCTTTTTCCTGAGCGTCTGTCCTGCCTGGCTTTAGATACCTCCTACAGGATTAGCTGTAATGGGAGCCTAGATGGCGTTGTAGGTAGAGACATCTATGCTGTACCCTTTTACTGTTGGTTGGGTTGATCTCTCTTTTAGAGATTCATTTGAATAGAGCACTGGATTTTTAAGCTGCTTGGCAGGTGATTTTATGTTTGTGGTAGGGATTACATGGAGATAAGGCACAGAAGAGAAGGAGGACAAGAGCACAATTTTATACCACCCATTCTAGAGTCTGGAGAGCAAGATAAAGAGGAGTCTCCAAAAGGTATGGTGGTCAAGGGAGGGAAGGGAAAGGGGAGGGTAGAGCTTTGAATGACAGAGAGAATAACCTCTCAGGGAGAGCTAACTTATGGCAAGTGCCTGACAGGTGGTGGGAGATGTAGGGGAGAGCTGGAGCTGCCTAAGAAGTCATTTTGAGGCTTCCACAAAAACAGTGCTGACTGAATGTGGGGGCAGGTGCCCTATGAGGGAGGAGGAGTTTCATGAGGAAGAGTCCAGCCTTTCACTGAGTTTACAAAGCAAGAGAATAGAGGTGCATGTTTATACTGGGTTTGTGTGGCCAGATTTTGGTAGTGGAGGAGCCTCAAGGGTGGCTTCTGTGAGAAGCTGCCAGAAGCTTCCCCTGGCAGAGCCAATGCCTGGAAGCTCCAAGACAGACTTGCTGCCTGCTAAGGCCAGGCTCATAGAAATGGTGGTAGCTCCTATGGGGTAATAGATTTAAGAAAGTAAGAAAAGGCACAATTCCAGCCAGAGAAAGGAGTGACAGTATGTGAGAGGAACAGCTCTGCAGACACCAAGGTCAGTGCAGAAGTAGGTGGAGGAGATGCTTCTGTCACTGGAGCAGAGATTCCCCTGCAGCCCGTGGTAAAGACCATGATGAGGCAGCTGGCCCCCTGCACTCCCCTGTGGTCCATGCCAGAGCAGGTGGATGCCCAAAAGCAGGCTGTCACCCTGTGGGAAACCCACACTAGAGTAGGCTCCTGGCAGGACCTGTGGACGCCATGGAGAGAAGAGCCCACCCTGGAGCAGGTTTGCTGGCAGGACTTGTGATCCCACAGGGAACCCATGCTGGAGCAGCCTGTTCCTGAAGGACTGCACCCCTTGGAAAGGGACCCACACTGGAGCAGTTCATGAAGCACTGCAGCCCATGGGAAGGATTCCCATTGGAGAAGATTGTGGAGGACTCTCTCCTCTCTGGGGAAATCCACACTGGGGCGAGGGAACAGTGAAGTGTCCTTCCCTTGAGGAGGAAGGAGCAGCAGAGGCAATGTGTGCTTAATGGGGCTGCAACCCCCATTCCCCATCCCTCTGTGCTGCAGAAAGGGGAGAAGGTAGAGAAAATCAGAAGTGAAGTTGAACCCAGGAAGATGGGAGGGATGGAGTCAAGGTGTTTTAATATTTAGCTTTTATTTCTCATTGTCTCACTCTGATAGAATTTTTAAGAAATTAAATTCCTTTTCGCTGAATCGAGTCTGTTTTGCCTATGACAGTGACTGGTGAATGATCTCTCCCTGTCTTTATCTTGATCCACAAGCTTTCATTGTATTTTCTCTCCCCTGTCCAGCTGAGAAGGGGAATGATGGAGCGGTTGGTGGCTTGTAAACAGTAAGAGTATTAATAGTTGCATTTATGGAAATGAGAAAGAGCCAGAGAAGAGCGAGCAAATAACAAGGTAAAATGAGCATGAGGCAATTAAGGAGATGAGAGAAAGTGGAACCAACAGCAAGAAAAGGAGCAGGATGGAAAAACCAAAGAAGAGAGCTCTGTGCCTGTGGCAACAGCAAAGACTGGGAGAGAGAGAGATAAGTGGAAGTGGGTTTGAGATGCAAGGATTGCAAAGTCAAAATACAGGAAGAAAGCAGTGAGATGTTGTGCAAATAGAGAAGGAAGCAGGAAGGAAGATGCAGCGAAGAGGGAAAGATGCTGCAGCTGAAAATGTATGCAAAGTGTATGCAAATGAAAAATATTCAGCTGAGCTGGAAAAATTAGGCTGCTTGGTGTACCAGATGTCATCGGGTTTCATGCAGTCAAGATTGTTGGAAACCTGGCGGACAGGCTGTATTAGAAAGCTTATGTTCTTACTCAGCTAAGTTAATGATGGCCAAGTCTAATTGTTAAGGCTGGGTTGGGAAGCAGTGGAGTCGCAGCTGCAGCAGCACAGCAGCTCTGAAGTGGAGCTCCCCAGACTCAGGCACCAATTTGGCTGCTGTACAGCTGTGGGTGTCTGGACACTGGGTCCTGATGCACCCACGGGGTACCTGGCCCTGGCAATACCCCTCCCCAGAGGATTGGGAAGCCTGGAACACAGCACTGGGTGCAAGGAAGGGCTCCAGTACTGCTGCCTTCCCCACTGAGTCAGACCATCTGCTCTGGGAAAGCTGGGAGAAGACCCCAAAAGCAGTTTTTGAATTACAGGGAGCTGGAGGTGGGGTTTGGGCTCCCCCGTGATGTCCTGGGCAGCACACCCTTTCTTCCAGGTTGATAAGTTGATATCTGATTATGGGTGAGACCCATAAGCACTCTGCTGCTTTGTGCTGCCCCAGCACTGTGGTGTGGCTGTTGCTTTGGTGTTATCCAGTTGACATCCACTTTTGCAATTGTCTTGCATTGAGTATCTGTGATTCTGCCTCAAAAAGTTAAAATGGAAGGTGTTGCATACTTGATAATATTTTTTCCAGATCCTTGTGAAGAGTGTGCAGCAGCATCCTCTACAAGCACTTCTTGGTCCTTGTGGTCTGGCATTTTCAGTAAGCTGTACCAAAAGTTAGCAAATACTGAGATGAAGAAAGATGAAGAAAGCCCTGTGTTAAAATGAAGATCATACTGTCAGCATATATCAGGGGTGTAACTGTGAAACAAAGAAGAAGATGCTGCAGTGGTGTAATGATTATTTTCAAGCACAGGATTGTTTATAGAGACAGGATGCTCAGCAGTGTGGTTATACTTGTCCAAATTACATGGGTACAAGTTTAAAAACAAGGAATTAAATACTGCCTTTCCGCAATTACAGAGAAGGAATCTATTTTGACAGTGTATGTGGTGTCTTTAAAGCCAAATATTAAAAAGACTCAGACACAAAAGACAAATATTTGGGCTTTTTGAGAGGCTTCACTGTGAATTGTTTCAGCTGATAGAATTGTTTCAGATGAGATTTTTGTAAGGTTTAAGAGTCTTATATTAATTTAATTTTCTGGATTCAGAATGCCTGGTTATTATATACTAGCAATTAGTTCTATACATCTCTTACTCTTAAGTAATATTTAAGTATTCTCATCCTTTAATTCTACTATATATTTCATTGTGAATAAATATTTACTATTTTTTCCTTTAAAAATGTATTAAATCAATTGTAAGGCTTTAGTAATATTACACATTAAAAGAATTAATTAGTGCTTTTAAGTATCAAAATCAAAGTAATTAGAAACTTAATGAACCGAACATAATATAACAGGATCTCTTCTATTCTCTACTAGAGCAGCAAGAATTTAATATGAAGAGACACACTCCAGAATTTCTCAGAGAAAGAAAAAATTAAGTTTTGGTGGGGTTGAAACTGCAGTTGCAGAAGTGTCATGCAGTCACAGAAATAAGAAGGGAGAAAAGTGTCTGCATTTCAATTTAAACAGAAAAAGAGGGACCTTAGGAGACCTTGAAAACTTCATTCTTGAGCAGCATACTCTGAGTGATAATACTCAGATAATACTCAGTGAGTATTATCACATCTCCATTTCTCCTGTGGAAAATGTTACAGCTTGGTTGTCAGACCTATTCTCAGCTGCATTTTATGCATTACAGCATTACATATTACTAAGTTTGAGAATTATTTTTTCTTATGTTTTATTGTTGTTGTTTGGTTTCTTTCCATTGTAATCTGAAGCCTAGATGTCTTCCTCTTGCAGACTGAAAACATGACTTTTCTTCCCTTAAATCAGATTGGGACAGGAAAGTTTTCTTGTTCTGGTCCTCTGCCATCCTGCTGCTGTGTGTAGCAATTGGGGAAGTTCTGTGGCTAGTGGGCTTGGTGTGAGCTGTGACACTGGGAAGACCTGTGCTCACTCGGACACTTAGTCTGCGTACATGTGTTCCTAAATGAGCAGCAGAGAGAAGACAAACACTGCAAGCTCTACCTTCAGGCAGGTGGGAACCTCTGAGTAATATTAGTAGCTTGGCTAATGCCATTCAGGCTTTTCATTTCATAATTTATGGACATCATGTCATTTATTAAAATCTGCGCAAAGCAGTCAAAAGTGAAGAAATATGGGATTTCAAATATTTTACATATGGGTATGGCTTATGCCCACATAAGCCCTTCCTCCCCTCCCCCCAAAGTCAATGCATTTCTTCACAATACAATAACCTTCATGTTAACCCAAAATTAATATGGTTCTGTCAATAACAAGGCTGAGAAGGAATGCAGATATATCTTGAAGGGAGATTATTTCTTCTAGAAACAAACTGGTCATTATGGTAGGATTATCTCATCTGACTTCAGCTGTATGAAAGACAAGTATCAACTTTAGGTGTACCAATAGACTGTTTTCCTTCAACTGTGCTGACTGATCTCTAAGGCAGATTTCCCTTGCTGACAGCCCTGCAGTGCCCTGTACCTTACCCTGTCCCATCTACAGCAACACTTCCAATAAATTAAAGAAGCTATCTTGGGTCCCTTTTCTCCTTTTTTTTTTTTTTTTTTTTTTTTTGAAGGAAACAGTATGCACTTCAGCAGACTTTGTTTGTCCTTTGTGAGAGAGACATCTGGATAGGTCAGACCCTCTGGGGTGCCTGGTTCTCCCTCTAACATTAGAGGGAACCTAGACAAGTGGCAAGGAAAGGTTGCTTCACTTTTTGGTAGCTACTTAGGGGTGGCAGGAATCACTGTTCACCAACAGTTGGGAAGTGGCTGTGGTTACACACCTTCTTTAGTGCATAGCCAATTAAATCCCTGTAAAGCGAGCTTCTCCCATATGTTATGCTTGTTAGATTGCTCTAAAACCTTCCAATTATCCATGCTGATCATGAAATGAAAGGCAAAATAACTCCCCAGACACACGAGTCTGTATACTGCAGTTCTTTGTAGGGAAGTCCATGGTTTGCATTTGCTTATCCCTCCTTTTTATGCTTATTTTTAGGTTTGTGCAGGTAAAGGTAGATGGTTGCTTCGATGTATCTAAAATAACCAACATATCAAAGCAAACCAAGGGTAAGCAGAGCTGATGTGGACATGCCTTGCACCAGTCAATTCAGAGCAGGAAGTTTCTTTCTTCTCAATTGTTTTGTTAGCTGACCACACAAGAGATTCCCAAGTTCACCAGCAGTATTTCACTTGCCTAGCCTTTTTGATAACTGATATTCCTCCTCGTGCAGCATAAAGGTCACACAAGAGGAGTACCCATCAGCCAACAGAGAAGGACCTTCGTGTTCTAGAGGACTTGGGCTGCATTGCATGTCTTGAGAAACATGGAGTTTATGCCCGATGGCATAAACAATCAACACTTCTTTACGTAGGAAAGCAGTAGAATTTCCTGCATAGCGCATGTGCAATCTGGCTAAATTAGTTGCACTATTTGAGCACAATGGCTTTTATGCCTATGGTTTTATTGATAAATCCCAATGATCAGTAATCCAAAATCAAGCTTTTCGCATAAAATAAAGAAGATAATTTATTCATTGCTTTTCTGGCCTGTCTTTCAGCTCTGACAAACCCCATTACCCTTCACATTGAAATAAAGGAATAATGAACTTGCACATTTGGAAAATAACAAATTAGTCCTAAAGAATAAGGTCTTAAAATCTAACTTGGAAATACAGTTTCCCTGTGATTTCTGGTGCAGGGGGAGTTTGAACTCAGTAGATGCAGTGCAATAGCAACAGTGCACTGAACTGAAGAAATGGGTTGCTATGCTGAGGTGCTGCAAATGAGATGCAGATGCTTTCTGAGGTCCAAAATAAAAACACTCCCGTTCCACTTGCACCAAAACCTCTATGCTGACTACAGTTCGTTATCACTGTGCAAATTCTGCATGTGTAAGGTGTTTTATATCATGTTCAAATTTGGAATGCCCTAATTCAACACAATCTGAGCTGAGGACCACGATGACATTATTGGTATTAGACATTTTCTTTGATGATTAACCTCTATGTGTGTGACCTTGGGGCAAAGGACCAATTAGGTGTTAACTAGAAAACTTGGAAGCAATCAAGTCCAAACTTAGGTAGCAAAACCCGAAATGCTGGAAAATGCAAGCTGGATAAAAAATTCAGACTGGCTTCTTTTCATAAGGAATGTGGTTGTATATGTTGAAAATACCACAAGGACATATTTTGGCAAAGCACAGAGTACCCAGCAGTTCCTTTATAAGCATAGAAAGCAAATTATAGAAATTGCTAATGGCCTTGTGCAGGGGAGCTCAGGATATCTGTGTTTCCTCAAACCATCTGCAACAGACTGGCTCTTGAAAATATTTGAGAGAAAGAATCATTTTGCAGTGCAGGTAAGATTCAATGTCAATGTGCCCAGCTGTGCAAGAAGCACTGCTGAGTGTGGGTGACTAATACATTCGCCAGCACAGCAACTTCAATGTGTAATTTATTGTTGTGTGGGCTGTCTGGGTAGCTCAGCCCTGCAGCCTTTTGTTTTGCCAGAGGCTGATCACTTCCTGAGAAGTGCTAAGACATCTCATTTGTCAGTGCGTGCTTGGTGCCTTGCAGAAAATGATCAGAGCCTTGCTGGGTTTGTGACCCACCAGTACTGAAAAATTAAGGTGATCCATCCTCTGCAAACAGAGAGAGCTAACACAAACCCAGTGCCCTTGAAAGAGCCACTGTGACCTCTGGTTTGAGGAATTTAGAGGAAACATCACTCAGGCTGCTGAATCTGCTAATTAACTGCTGGAACAAAGAATTCATGTGAATAAATAGTCCTTTTAGCTTCCCCTTCTCCATCACTTGAAAGCTAAAAAATATTTTTTTCTGGAAGTGGCATAATGGAAATTAACTGAGTGGCACCAGCTTGAGGTTCTACCTGGCAGCCTCAGGCATGGAGCAATGGCCAGCCAGGCTTCAAGTGAGCCTCTGATGGGTAGACCCCATGATTTTCCCTCCTGCCTAACAGCCCCTGCCTGCAGTACCTGGGATGTTTTGTGTTGGGCTCATGTCCCTGGCACGTCTGGGACAGCTCCCAGAATTGGTACTACCTGACCTGTGTGAGTCTTGGCTTCTTTGCTTGGGGCTCCAAGGGCCTTTCTGGGCAGTCTTTTTCCTTCCAGACACCCAGCTTCTGTGTAGCACCAACCAACTCTATTGAAACACATCACCCTAGGCAAGGATCAGCTGGATTGTTTCCCCACCTCTACTAGAAAGTACACCAGCAACTAGTTAATTACACAAGACAGTGCAGCTTTCAGGAAATAAATGGATGGTGATGCCCTACAATGAGCATTTAAGATGAGTATGTTTGCCAACTTGTGTTGCTTGACGCTTGTAGGAAACCATTTCCTTTTAATGAGGGAGGTATATTGACTAGTTTTTCCCTTCTGCTAGCAGACATTTCTGCTGCAGGTTGTATGGCGTCCAACATCAGCCCGTGGGAAAAACATGGAGTTCCCTGAAAAAATGCTGACAAAGAAACAATATATTTCTTGATGCTGAGCCTCAAACTGTGGATGAATGTAGAAATTATTTCAACAGCTGAATAAGGACACAGGGCAAGGTGCCTCCTCCCTGCCACCAGTGCTTCCCACAGAGCCAGCTCCTTCTCCTGGGTGCCACCACCACATGCTGCAGCACCACAGCTGGCACACTGGTGCCAGGAAGCTGCATGGTGTCTAGCTTCTACCCATGAAGGATTCTTTTCATCTAGAATTTAATAGGATTTGGAAAAGGCTTGGACATTTAAAAGCTGCCAGGGGTTTCCAGAGGAAAGCAGCCAGTGCACGTGGCCTGTCAGACGCCTCACCAGCTGTGGGATCCAAAACTGGTTGTGAGCAAGCTGAATTCACTTCATATTGTTGATATTACAATGCCAGTCAGTGGCAGGACTCTGGTTGGGGATCTCACTGAGAGCAATTTTTGCCTGGTTTTGCTATGTGACTCGTCCTGTAAGAGGAGAGTTCAAATTTCCTTGCAGTCTCACTGTGGCCTCTGGATCTGCTGCTGCTGCTGACAAACAGGCTCCCAAGTATATTTTTTTCCCAGATGTACCTAACTAAAAAAAATCTAAATTCAACCACCTTGGTTTAGGGGCACTGGCTGAGATCAGAGTCCCATCTCATTAGGCTTCATATAAAGACAAGACTACATTTATTCGAGTCACACAATGTGCTTGCACCTTGACAAACTGGAAGGGAAGCAGCTACAGTGACAAACACCTTGCCAAAATTCATGCAACAGATCAAAAATTGAGCCAGAAATGTTAACCAGCTATCCCAATTCCTGGCATCTGAGGAGACCTGCTTCAAACTGGCTAGCAGGTGGATCTGTGTATTTATTCATACCAGTTCTGCTGCCTCTTAAGAAATATGCTCAAAAACGTACACTGCAAAATTAAATATACTTTGGAGGAACTGCTGGGCCCTGGCTGACCAGCACTTCAGCCAAGGAACAGCTCCAGCAGCAGCTGCTCGTGCTGGATGATGAACATCACATTCCCTGAATTTTGTAAAGCTAACAGCAGACAAGGACCCACTGAAGGGCCAAATGGGCACCATTGACTCCTAGTCCACATGTGTCCTTGATCACATCAGATAACTTTACCCCAAAATAATTGCTGTGACTTGGCCCTGGCTTTGGAGAATAAAAATGCACAGATTTTTCAAGCTTTAAGAAGCAGATTCAATATTCTAATCTCTTTTCTGCATAAGAACAAATCACTGGATTTTACCTTGTCGTTTCCACATATAAATCATGACTTCTGGTCGAATGACAAATTATGCTGCTACAGTTTGCATGCTAGCTGAGCACCTCTCACTTCAGCTGAAATCAAATCACAGGAGTGAGTATCCTCCTCTCCAGCCCACTCCCTTCTGAATGAATGAGGTTTGTCCCAAAGTATCACAAATTATTTTTGCTCCTTGCATATGTTAGAGATTTTAGCTGCTCTTCACTTTTTGATTTATTATTCAAAAGAATCTGCCTGTGAAGGAGTATTAGATCTGAAATTTGCTTTTGACCATGTTGTCCATGAGGTCTGCCAAGAAAAAAAGTACTGCTGTAACTGAAGAAACCTTACCCTGGATACTTATACACTGGATCCCTGATCATGCACTTAGAATTGTGTATGTTCTCTTGTGGTTGACCTGCTGGATTTTAAAGGGAGAATTCCAAGTTTTCTGTACTAGGGCATCTCTTTTAAGGGTATTTTGCAGTGAGTTGACCCACGTTATTTCACCTCAGCCTAAAGCTTTTTTGGACAGTACCATAATACAGTACTGGTGAGACAGATAGAGAGACAAAGGTGAGATCTCAGAATGAAAGGGAGAGAAATAAGGAATTGTGCAGGCTATGTACAGTGTTCAAACCTCACAGCTGATGGAGGGAAGTCAGAGATGATGCTGATGACAGTAAGTGAGCAGCTTGGCTGCCAAAAAGAAAAAAAAAAAAAGCAGAAAAGTCACAACCCAGGAGTTGCCTGTACTGCGAAAATGATTTTTTCTTTCTTTGATATATATTAATAGGGATTGAGTTTGCCCAGAAAAAGTTTAGCTGTGCTGCAGAGCTAGCACTATATGGGTTGCTGGTTGTTGTAGTACCTAGGCTGCCTTGGCAGAGACTCCCCTATGAAAACTGGTGGCCATGACACTACACAATTATAAGAAAAAGCAGTGTACCCCCCCAAAATGATGTGTTTCCATCTACTTCATCAGCTCAGGTAAGGAGACATTATGCTACTGGAGCAGACACAGCTTGCAAGTGTCCAGGGACAGCAGAGAGCAGAGGAGGGAGCAGTCTCGCCCAAGGGAGCCTGGCTGTGCCGCTTCCTTGTCATAAGGACGGCAGTGTGGAACTGGCCCCGTGTGGAACAAGAAAACAAAGTTTCTGTCAAGAAAGAGACTTGCTGCCCAGAGAGACAAAGAGTGCAGTTGTTGATATAGCAACAGAAAAGGACTTGTGGGAAAATCTGAGGCTGTGCTCCACCAGGGGACCAGGATGACAATTTCTGCTGCTGCTGCCCTTCTTCATACAGGACAGGTCTGGGTGTAGGGTCATTACATCTTCACGTGGCCAGTTTGGTTTTGGTTTTATTCTTATTTGAGTGCCAACCATAGGAAACAAGTTTGATTCATTGCACAGCTGTTACCATTTTGGGGAGTTATTTTTCTTTGGTCTGTTATAAAACTCTGTATGGGATGAGTATCAATAGGGCAAACATTACACTTGTAGAGGCAGCAGCTGTTAAAATTGTGCTTGAAGAGGAAGAAAGAAAATCTTTTTGTGATTACTGCTAGCAACTTTTTTATACTTTTTGGATAAGAGTGAGACAACAGCTGGTACAGACACATGTTCCTCTCCCTCCCCATCTTGCATTATTAGCAATTGTTAGTGCAAGTCAAAATAATAGTAATTTGCTGGAAATAAGTAATTTTATCTGAAAACAGTTAATTTCCTTCATGTGTGAACACATTCTCAAATGAAAATGTACAAATTACCAATGGTAATTTTATTGAAATAAATGGGGGTTTAGGCTGTTTGGACTGAAACTTACACAGCATCTGATGTTTATGGCTATAGCAAGAAAATTATTGTGGCATTTTCATCAAGTCATTTGAATGAGAGGTTAAAAACTTGAAATGCTCTGTCTGATAAACTAGTAATGTGACAACACTCTGCATTAAGCAACTGCAGTGTTGCAGTTGATAGGAAGTGGGATTGTCAACATGTCCTCAGACCAAGGGACAAAAATATCACCAAAACACACTTTGCTGTGATTGAGAAATCCTTCCAGAGAGGATAAATAAAAGACAATAAAACGAAGGGTTTTGTGCCTGACATCAGGAGCAGGTGACATGCAGTGCCCAGCCCAGCTCAGGCAGCGTTAGGGGTGAGTTGCTGTCCAGCCACTTGCCTTCTTCAGTCCTTGCTCCTTGAAGACAAGCAGGCCCAAAGCACCTTTGTTTTCACCATTTCCACATGAGATCATGTATCATTGCTTCTGTTACCTTCGTCAACTCAAGGAAGTGGATGAATAAATCCATGTCCCATCTTGGGTGTGTACCTTTTTTTTTTTTTTTCTGGGGAAGGAGTCTGCTTTACTCTTTGAGCTCTTTTGCATGCCTTTCTTAGCCCTTTCTGCCATTTCCCCTGATGGCAGCTGGGCAATGTGTTTTCATACTGAAGGACTTTCTCAGACAGCAGGATGGGGAGAGCATGGCATTCACCTCACGAGAGTGAGCATGCACTTGCCTCTCTCAACAGCTTCCCTACAACAGATCCGGCTGGGCAATGCTGACATGCCGCTTCTTGCAAGGATCACCTGCTAAAGCTGAGCAGCTCTCCAGGCTGGATGAAGCCTCCCTAGGAGGTCCTTCCGAGTCACACAGAGATCCTTTGAGGAGGTGTCATGGCTGGGCTCTGTGGTACATTAATCAACCCCTGGACTATGATGAGTCCCCAGTGTGATACAGATGTAAATCGAGGTAGGTAAAAGCTGTTGTCAGGTATGTCAGGCCAGGCATTTGCAGGAGGCTTTTTTGCTATTGCATAAAGGCAGAGACTGAGGTCTTTCCTGCCATCCCTGGACTGAGCCTGGTCACTTGTGTTCAGAGAAGATTGAGTCAGATGGAAGCAGGTGAACATATGGGGCAATTTTGGCAGAAAATGTGCTAAAAGATGCCAAGAAGAAGTCACTGCATCTTTCGTCAGGGCTGCTAATAAGGAGAGCACACTGGGAGCCTCTCCAGCCCCACCACTGCCCTGTGATGTAAGGCTGCAGCTGGACTGCAAGCCAGCTCCACCTCTGAGTCATTGCCTTGCCTCCAGCACAGCTGTGACTCATCCCTCCTTGGCTTTTCCTCCTCTCACAGTTAAAGCACAATAGAAAACCCCAAACAAAAGTGTGTTAGGTGAGGGAAGCATGGTGTTCTTGACAGAAACCATCACACGCTCCCTGACCTCCTGGGGGATGCCCAGGCAGATCCACTGCTGTGGTTAAGATCTTTTCCTCTCTGTAACACTCTAATTGCCCAGGACATCTGGCATAATCAAGCCCATTCATCTATTTTACTCAAATGCCAGTTCACTCAGTTCCCAGTCACTGCTTCAACCAGGGGAGCAGGGATGGCTGAGGCTGGCAAGAGCTCGAAAGCAGCCAAAGCAACACAGTATCAGTAGACCTCAAATGAGATGTGCTCACAGCAAGAAAAACTGAGATGCTGCTATGACACCAGCTGCCCTGCAAGGCGAGGGCTCAACCAGAAGTTGTGGTTTCAAAATAATAGAAACAATTATTTGGATATAACCAGGTGATGTCCGGATTGCCAGAACATCTAGACATCATCTCCAGACAACGTTGCACAAATGGGTACATTTGAGCCAGCATTAGAATCCACCTTTCTAATAAAGGAAGCACAATTAGTAAACTTATTAGTAGTAGCCTTTCTAGCCAGGACCCTTTCATCTAGTCTGGTAAGTCAGAGACAGACTGGGTCTAAACAGAGCCCTCGTCAACAGGGAGTCCCAGGGGACTCACAGCCCAGCACCAACCACTAGCACGACCCCACTTTAGAGAAAATAATACCATGCTCAGAGCAAAGACGGCATCCTGAACACACAGACCAGTCCACTGATACTCATCAGAGCTGATGTTAGAGATGTTCCTTCATCCTTAGCCTGAAGTGCTAAGACTGGGAATGACTTGTCTGAGCAGAGAGCATTAGCTCCACTGATGCCTTTATGCCATCCTGAACTTCATCCCCAAAGTTCCCAGTGACCTTCCCAGCCAACAGCATTTCCATTTCTTACTGTTACTGAACCTTCTATAGAGCTCCTCATCTGACCTGGGCTGACCTCCTAAGCAAGCCAGCCCTGCCATGGACTCCCTGCCCTAGTCCCAGACTTGACCCTTTTGTCCCTCCCAGGGCATTCAAGGAATTGCCTCTGTGTTCGCCTCCTCCATGACCTGCTGAAGGGTGGAAATTCAGCACTCTTCTAGTCTCTTCCAACTTAATTTGCTTTTAGGGCAGAAAACTCCATTTTATTTCCTCTACTGGCTTCTCTTTGCTACTTGAGAGTTTAGGCTTCATGCTGGGTAGGTCCTTGGTGAAAGTATGCAGGGTACAGACTTGCATCTCCCAGAGGGGCAAAATCCCAACTGCAGCATCAGATAGAGCCCAGAGCTTCAAATTATTAGATCCATTTTAAAAAGAGAAAAGGAAAAGCCTAGGAGATGGATGAGAGGAAAAGTTAGAGATGGAAGGGCATAAACCTCACAGAGCCAAGACATGGCTCAGGGACTGCCAGTTCAGGTGGAGTCTGAACGGTGACACTGAACTTGCTGACACAGACCCAAACAGAATGCCACACAATTCAAAAGACTTCAGAAACCCTGGAGGGGACTGAAGGAGAGGAAACCCTTCAAGGAAGTTCTTCATGGCAAACGCACAAAAGAAAAAAAACAAAACAAAGCAGACAATAAGTTAATGAAATGGTGCCAGGTCTTGCCATCATGGGATGCTGAGGGAGAGTTGTTTGTGTTGGCCTCTATGCTGCAAGAAGGACAGATGCTCTCAGTTGGGCTGCAGGAATGGCAGTCTCTACCTGAGCTGGTAGCTAAACCAGACTGGAAAAGAAAGGGAAGGCAGCAGTATACAAACTCAGTCTATCCTACTCCTCCTTGTAGGAAATGTTTAAGAGCCCAAGACCAAGACCTAGGAAGAGAAGAAATTCTGAAATGCCTGTGAAAAAGCATCTCAGCAGAAATGAGGGAAAGCAGCAATATTGTTTTATGAAAAAAAGCTTGCCTGAGTTGCCGGGGTTAGCACATGCTGGGTAGAAACAGAGCTGAAAATCTCTGGCTACAGGCCATTGGTACATCTGAGCAGAGAAAACACATGTGAAACCAGATCCTTTCGCTGTTCAATACGCTTCAAAGTGCTGGTTGCCGAGTTCAGCCCAATGTTATCAGCACAGCTCTAGGGTGTCCAGCTCAGCTTTGTGAGTCCCCATTTTTCTGTTTATGACTTTATCTGCAGAAATGCTTGTAACCCTTTGGGCTCAGGCTCTGGCTTGCTGGCTGTGAAGCCAAAGTTGTATCACATGTAAGAGGACTGACTGCCTGGCATAGCTCAGTTACCATCCCCAGAAATATTTCTCAGTGCACAAGCCTGCCAGGATGTGCAAGGGTAACATTCACCCCACTGTGCAGAAGGCAGGATGAATACATTCAGTGCTGAAATACACGTTTTCCTATTTACTACCAGTTATAAATTACCAGCAGAGAGAAGAGAGTATTTGGATCAGGGGACTCCATTGATGTAAATGTATTTTAATTCCAGCTTTTTATCCCAAGAGTGATATTTGCTGGTATTTTAAAATTGCCTGTAGGCCTGCCAGAGCCAGCTTTCCCCATCTCTAGAACATCCACTGTGAACATAATTTTCTTGGTTTCCTCTGCTTGAATGCCTTCCAAGTTTCTAATTGGTGAAAGGACAGGGTTTCTGTTCCTGCAGAGATCTGAAACACAGATTTTCTGGTCAAATGGCAGAGATCCTATTTTGGCAGAGAGTGATTTCCAAATCATCTGTGAGCTGCTCTCTTGCCAGGGAGATGGAGGAGTTGAGGAGTTTCCATGACAGAAAACAGATTCACTCAGGGCTGCACATATGTACCTGACTGTGCTAGGTGAGAAGGGCTTTGCTCTGGTGTAACATCCCCAGGTGTGGCAGCACCCTATTAGGGAGGATTAAGGATGAGAAAGATGAAGATGGGAATGCAGGGGAGGACTCTCCCAGGGTTTTCAGAAAGTTCCCCTTCACAGGTGTGATACCCGGTGCCCTGTGGGCACAGGGAGCCCATGGGCAGCTCCCAAGGTCTGGTGGGCACAGGGGGCTCATGGAGCTGTTTCCCCTCTCAGCACTCAGGCAGAACAAACTCACCTCACACAGATTTCAGTTCGGGCCCAGGCAAGACTGCTGTGAGCTCATTGAAATGAACCCCTCAGCAGCTGCCCCCTCTTTTACCACATAGCATAAAAATGCAACATATCCACAGTGAAGGGCCTTTCCTCATGGCTGCAACACTGCGGGGCAGGGCGATATTCAGCCTGAACAGACACAGTGTATTTGGTGTAGTAGGGAAGTGTGGCCAAGACAATATTATGTGTAATCTTACATGGCAAAAGTAGGCAAGTAAACTGGAATGCAACCTGTCAGGTGCCTGTGATGCTGGAGCTGATATGGGAGGTGTTCAAACAGGACAACTCAAGGTCTGGGAATAACACTGCTGGTCAGAGGACCCAGACACAGCTGTTTCCCATCTGATCATCTGCAATGCATATGCCATTAAATGAATGGATGTGGGCTTACTGGGATGTATTTCTAGCATCCTTATCTCCTATTTGGGATTGTAGCCTTCCAGGCTGGGTGGTGTAAATTACTGCTTGGAGGAGCTAACATCTCCACTGACTCTGCTGGAGGGGGAGACCTCGACACCTACCTGAAAAGCATGCTGGTGGGACTAGTCCAAATACTGAATCAGTTAAGATCAGTCTCCTCTCTTAATATGCAAAGGAACTAACTTTGCATATTAAGTTAGACCCTGAGCAACCTGGTCCAGTAGAAGGTGTCCCTGCCCATGGCCAGGGGGTTGGCACTGTATGATTTTTAAGGTTTCTTCCAAACCATTCTGTAATTCTGTGATTCTGTGATAGTGAACTTCCGAAAAGTGTCTTTTTCTTTTACCTTTCTGACTCAGAGCATTGAAGGTAGGTTTGTTGGAAAGGCAGCAGTTACTTGTTATAACATAGGCCACAACCAGATCCACCTATCTTCCTTTTCATTTTCAGGTGTTGCTATTAGACACTTCTTCATGTCTGCCCCCCAGTTTTGCTCCTGCAGAGATCCAACTTGCTGCCTCTTTTTGAGGTGAATAATGGCATGTTCCCAAGCAGTCAGTGGCTGTCAGTGCTTTACTCACAGAGCATTGTGCTACTCGTGAGGAGCTGGCAGGCCCTGGCTCTGAATTGGTATCAGACGTTTGTGTTTCCAGGATCACGTTACTCACACAGTGACAGCGGTGTCTGAGTCTGACAGGAGACATCTCCAGTAATGCCTACTCTGAGGAATTAGACTAGTTCAGGAGAACCCAAAGGTGGCTGATGAGAGGACATGAGGCTTCCAGAATTATACTTGGATTTAAATGAGACCCTGCAGTGATTTGCATTAAAAAGGATTTTGTTAATTGGACAAGCAAATCAAATACACGCAGACAAACCCTCTGCTGTCAGCAAATGATCATAAGGTTCAATGGGTTCATAAGGGGGAAGGGAAAGGGAAAGGGAAAGGGAAAGGGAAAGGGAAAGGGAAAGGGAAAGGGAAAGGGAAAGGGAAAGACCCCAGAAGTGGTGAGTCACTGAGTGGAATTCGTCAGTCAATCAGTGACACAGTCAACAGTACAAAACTGATATGCTTGAGCCTGAGCCATTAGAGCATTCTGCCTACCTAGGGAGAGTTCCTCAGTAGTTGTGATACCAGGATACACCATGGTTTGATATTTCTGCAGACATGTTCAGAGCTTCTGTCCAAGCATAAGAGGCTGTATTCTAGGAGAGTAATGGGAGCGGGAGTGCCGCTCTCAGATGAGTGCTTGTCTGAAAGGCAGTCACTCCGGGGCCAAAACTGGGGGGAGCTTTGCCTTTTGTGTAAATGTATGACATAAAATATGTACTTCAAAACAACGACTAGGAGTGCCCTACATTGCCTGGAACTGAATTCTATTGTCTTGAGTGACCTCTTATCTGAAGCATGGACTAAACCAGGCAAAGGCTGAAGTGTGTGTGGCACACTGAAATGGGAATGAGGGATGGCAAGTGCCATTGTTCTCCACTTTGCCTCCCAGTGAACAGCATTTAATTCTGGGTTTGGTTGTCAGAAGATATTAGATACCTAAATTCTGGAGTTCATAAGTGGCCTGTCCGATCTCTTAGGTGCAGAAAACATGTTATGCAGCAGAAACTGTCAGATGTATGATTAAACCATTTGTGTATTACCACAGCAGTATAGTGCATGTTTGCAGGAAGTCAACTTTTGAAAAAAAAACACTTGAACAGTACAAAAATAATTAAATTAACAAGAGTCCTGGGAATAAAGGATTCATTTTCCCAGCAGACTGATGGCAGGGATGAAGGCTGGGTTATCAGCTGTATGTAAGAGAGGTCTTTCTGTCAGAGCAGCAGCACTAAGAGCTGTTCTGATAGAGGCTCTTTCCAGCGAAGAGCACCCAAACATAAATGTTCCTTGAAGATTAATGAAGTCTATGATGTGAAGGATGGAAGGAAACCAAACAGAAAAACAGTATTGCAAAAGGGGGAGAAAAGGAAGGAGCTATTATTTAAAATGCTTACCAGCAGAGGACACACCTGTTGGGTTTTGGCAGAACAAAAAGACATTGCAAAGACAGTCAGGGAAGTGCTGCTTTGTAAAATATTCTACAGTCAGCTCTGAAATCATATGTGTACATAACTTCCAGAGGTTTGAGCAGAAGGATATGAAAATGTCTGCTGCATTTTTTCTCCCACAGACAAGGGGAATATATTTTTCCTTATAAAAAGAAAGAATTATGAAAGAAATTTCATAAAAAGAAGGAAAGATGAAAGAAATTTCTCAGGAGATATGCTGCCCTAGTGCATTCCCACAGAGGATCTCCATATGGGGAGAGCCTATGCCACCTCTCTGTGAGAATTAACTGCAGTCATTGCTTGTAAGGGGTCTAAAGGACACGTGTCTTGCTCCCGCTGTCCAAAAATGCCACGGGATGGGGCAGAAGAAAATTGTGCTCCTTTTCTGCCTGCAACCAATGCTTTTCCATGCAACATGTCCAAGGCCCATGACAGAGAGGATGGAGTTACTTCTGCAAGATGTCCAGAACCTGGAGGCACCTGTGCTCAGCAAGTGCACTGTGCCAGGCTGTGGGGCCCTCCAGCCTGCAGACAGGCATCTCCTACCTTGGACCAGCACCAGTTCTCCCACTCTTTCCCCCAGCTCCATGCACTGGTATCTGGGACTGACAGTGGCAATAACAGACTATCTGGTGCACATATTAGGCAAGACAGAATAAATGCAGGAAATAGTCCTGTTTGGATGTGAGGGACAGAGAAGTCTGCACAAGTCCTGTTCTGGTCAAAAGGGTGAGGCAGAGCATGGTCCCTGCTCTCCCCTGGCTCAGAAATAGATGGAGGAGACAGCAGCTAGGAACACTGGCACTCAGGGGCTGTTTGCTCTCTCACCACTTGTGAGGCTTTAGAGGGGAAAATTGCAAGGAGGGATCATCAAGGAGGATATGCTGAGGGAAGGAGCTCTGGGGAGCATGGCTGCTGCTCATACTCAGCATCCACTCCCTGGGGAAGGGGTCATACTCTCCAACGTGGTATCCTCATTGCCTCCAGCCTTGCTTTAAATAAGATAACCAAAGGAAAACACGTTTGTGGTGCTAATGTAGAAACTCTCATCCCATGTAACAACAACTTTGCTTGTATCTTATTTTCTCCCTCCCTTACCTTTGCCTGCACATGGCTCTCCTATGGGCTGTAGAGGGACTGTACAGTGCAGCCTCAGCTGGCTGCTCTGCTCTGATAGTGAAAATGATTGATAATATGAGCAAAGAAGGGAAGGTTTGTCCAGAAGGAAGAAGCTGGTTAGAGCAGAACTTGGTAAGCAACGTCACAGAGACTTGTTTCTGCAAACAGTAAATTATAGGCTAACACAGCTCTGAGTTTCACATAAATTTTATTGTGTTTTGGAGGAAATTGTATACAATCAATCAGGTTACTCCAACAGCAGGTAGTATGTTTCACATGTGCAGTCTGGTCTTTTTCTTGTCAGCTACTCAGCATAATTCCTAGCAGGATTTTATGCTCTAAAGAATAACTAAAACTATTAGCATCCAAGGGGACATCTCTTTCTATTGGGGTTAATGACATTTTTTTGAAAATTCCTAACTACCCTGAAATTAGGAAGAGGTATTCTGTCTGTTTGTAAAAATTCAATAATACCTCTGCATCATTTCCTAATAAGAGTATCTGAAAATATTCTCCGTAGACAAAATGTACTGCCAGTGTCAAAGAACATTTTCTTCAACACAGAGCTTTTTATTTGTTGTAATTTTTGTCATACATCACCATTTCAAATCTTTTTATGAGCAACAACTGAGTGGAAAATTTTTTATTCTGAAAAAAAATCTGGATTTGCAAGAGAAAAGAAATGCTAATGGAGCTGCAATTGCTATAACAAAGTACATTTAAAAAACAAACCCTGATGGCTGAAGATTAATCATCTGACAGTGAGGAAAATAACACTTAAGGAAGGAACACAGACATTGTGCTTGTGAGTGCCAGCTTCCATCTCCGTGTACCTCACCTCACTTCTGTGCCGTGGCACACTGCTCCCAGCCTTGTGCCAGCACAAGTTCCCTCTTGTTACATTGTTTTTCTGGGAGTTAAGTTGGCTTTTAGATGAAGAATAATGGGCTGAGTAATTTTTTGGGGCAAATGAGACCCCCCACCCTCTGGTTTAAAGTGTGGCAACACACAGGGCACTGCCAGCAGAGTGAGGGCGCTGCCAGCAGCGTGGAGGCAAGAAGGAGTAGTTACAGAAGTGCTATAAATTGAAGTGGCTGCTGAAGACTTTCTCCAAAGTAATGGGCTTACTTTTTACTTTTCTGCAACAATATATAGCCAATGTTTTGGGGATTTTCTGATATTGAATGAAGGTACATATTTATTTTCCGTAGCTAGAACTGCACTGAGAAGCAAATATGTTTTTTGGGGAGTCCTTTTGCTCACAACTGTCTGCAATTTCCCCTCTAATTAAAACAAGAACTTCCATTCCAAATTACCCTCTTGTATGTTACAGTCCTGGGATATCATCTATACAATTAATTATAGTCAGACCCAGCGTTAAAATTAGGAATTGGGGAAAAAAATCCTATAAAAACAAAACAAAGAGTCTATATTTCAATCATTAAAAAACAAAAGGAATCAAGGCTTTCCTTGATTTTGGATAGTCCGTAAATGTCTTGAGATAGTACCTGAAAGAAAATAAGCAAGACAATGAACCTGCATACATAGAGGGAAACTGCACAGTTTCAATACAGATCATCTGAGGAACCTTAAAACTGCTCCAAGCTGCCTTTCTTTGTTATCTCAGTGTGTTACTCTGCAAAAGAGCAGCTCAGAAACTATTTGCACCAGTTATTTAATTAACTGATAGTAGTGTTAAGGTTCTAACAGGCCTAAAGTAGAAATTTTAGGAATTCAGAGTATATCTACTCCAAAGGGCTGCAGAGGTTGCAAGGGAAGCCTTAGGAAAACTCACATTTATGAGGCTCGGTAAGGAGAGGCCTTAGCAGGGTGGAAGCAGTGATGCAGCTCACGTCAGATTAAAAGACTGTCAGGCCAGGGGCACCAGCTGACTGCCTGCCTTACACAAATAAGCCAATACACCTCCTGTACATGGCATTAGATTTCAGTTTTATCCCAAATCCTGGCTCTGGTCCTCCCTGACACTTTGCAAACTGCATTCCAAGGGGAAGTAGCAGGATATGGCAAGGAACAGTTTGATACCTGTGATGGTGATAAGCACGTGGACCAATGCAGCAAAGAGTGAAAAAGGCAAAGGCGAAGGCTGGTAGGGACCAGGTTGCAATGGCAAATCCAAACCATTCCACAATTTCTCCAAAGTAGTTGGCTCCAGAAACGTAGGTGAACAGTCCTCCTGTAGCAACAGACAAAATATCTAATTTTTACAGTCATCTCCTGCACATGGAAGGTTCTTTCACATAAAGTCAGCAGCAGAATATGTATCCTTTTTTATTCAGCCCATGGCAGAAACCTAAATGCACTTCCCTGAAGCCAATGGAGCCATGCCAAAGGGGGATCTTGTTTGAAATTCTTGTATAAATACAAGAATCAAGGGGGATTCTGACTCAGATGTTTCCAGCACTTTCACAATAACTTATTTTCATTTGGAAAATAGCTTAAGAAAGACCATTATTACATTTAAATTATAATAATTAGCATTAGTCAATCCTTTTCACGCCCTAAAAATATTTTGCAACTTCACTATCTTTGGGGAATGCAAAATCTGGATATCAGTTTTTTGCAACATTTAAAAGAGGCTGGTAAATATTAGAGGTGACAAACTCTGGGAGACACATATCACCATCCATAAGCCAGAAGAAGGAGTCAATACCAAACCCAAGAAATTCTTGGATCCCCATCCATGTTGCTCTACAGAGCTGGACATTTCCTGGAACGGCAGTTCAGCACCTTGCATCCTTGATGTTATTATTTTCCCCTAAAGTTAACACTTTGAATCCACTTTTTGCACAGTAAGAAGTCCACTACTACTTCTTTGCAGCTGCCTTTTGCAGAATTAAAATCCTCTTCCTGTGTCCACTTCAGTCTTCTCAGAATTACCAGCCAATTTCCTAAATCTCTCCTCACAGTTTGTGTTTTCCGGATACTCTTGCTGCTTGCCTTGGACTGCCTGCAGCCAGCTCACACCAGTCCCTGCAGCTTGGGGGGCACCTGAACTGAGTACCTGTGCAAGATCAGCTTCTCTGCCATTATTGTCACTGTCCTGTGAATTCAGTCAGAAAACATTATTTATTCTGCTGCCCTACTTCCTTCAAGGAAGGGAGGATAAGAATATACCTTGAGGAATCTTGTAAGTGACTTCTCCGGGTTTCCTCAGCTGGCGCAGCAGGAGATCACTGTGAATGTTGATTCCCATTCCCAGCAGAAATAAGAGGAGACCTAAAAAACCAATGAGAAATGGATTAGAAAGATAGCTCAGTCTAGATATCCCTACTCAAGCTCATGTGTGAGGTTTGTCTTTGCAGCAGACAGATAGGGGTCATAATGTGAGATGGGTGGACTCTTTTTCAAGTCAAAAGATGCATTGCTACCAAGAAGGCTGCAGAACAGGAGAAGCACAGGTGACTGGTGACACCACAGCACTTTCAGCTGAACTTCCAGGTGACCATAGTCACCATTTATTGTATACTTAAGGGAGGACATGAAGTACCCCATGGCCACCACAGCTGATGACAGCCAGCCACAGCTGTGCACGTGACTGCAGAGTAAGCACGGAGCTGTAGACGAGTACCAATACCCTCATTTAACTGCTGAGGAAAGGGGAGCACAGAGACACAAACTTATCCAGCACATCACTGGAGCTGGGAAAGCAACCTAGATCTCAGCACCTCTCAGTCCACTGCCAGTGAAGCTGCCTGGACAGAGCTATGGGCGTGGATGGAAAGCAGGCACTTGCTGAAGGATGCTGGCATTATCTGGCCAGAGTGATCCATTGACCAGATTCCATTTAACTGAAAAACCAGAGGCATTTGATTGAGGAAGTCTGCAGGTGACATGCCCTTCATTTTGTGACACATTGGACACTGAGAAAACCACCTCTGACAATGATGGGAAAGCAAGAAAAGAAATAGTGTGTGCACTACAGTGTATAGATTAAAAAAATGCTGATAAAACTTCCACATTTCTAGTAGCAACAGAAAGTTGGTAAGAGTCTGTAGAGGAAGAATATACTGTTTGTTTTTTCCTTAATATTTCAAGTACTGCTAATGCTGATTTTCTTTTTTCTTTTTTTTTCAACATTAAATACATACTTTATTTGTCATGAAAATTAAGTGATATGGTGTTTTCTTTGTTGGATATGAGAGGTCGTACTAAACAATGCTCAGAATTTTTAGTATGTGATGCTATCTGAAAAGACTGGACTTGGATCCACAGTCTGAAAAGATACAGAGAGTACCCTGGTTAGTTTGTACTTGTAGTATCCAAAACGTTTCCTCAGACCTCCATGTTAATCCTCATTTCTATGTTTACATTTAAAACCACTCTCTGTGCAGTAGCAAATCTGTAATGCCATCTAACTTCTCTTGTTAAGTTATTCTCTGAGGGATTTTACAGGGTGAAATTCAGCTAGGCTATTAAGTTATGGAATATAAAGGAATCGTATTAACATACAACCAGACAGTGCGTGATCTGTAATCTTCCCCTGTGCCTTACATGAGAAGAAAGAGCTCTTTGTCCCTAAATCCTCATTCATGCTGGGGTTTTGCCCTGCTTTTCTCTCTCACTCAGAATAGCTGCATCGAGTGCAAAGCTCCCTGGCAGGGAAGAGAAAGCCACAGCTTGTGCTCGCACACAGCCACTGCTGGGTGCACGCTTCTGGCTGAGCAAGGGCACACCCCCATGCACTTGGGGCCTGAGATTGCATCTCCATGGCCCATAGCAGCAGGAGGCTCTGGAGTGGTGTCAGTAAAACAAGGTTTGTGATTTGAGACTAACACATAACATGATATACCTTCAAAGGTGGCTGCCTAGCAGGAAAAAAAAAAAAAAAAAGTTACTGCACATTTACTTGTTTTATCTGGGCCAGCAAGCAGGTTTCCATCACAACAGATTTGACTTACATGTTCACTGAAGATTAGGACATAATTCAAAATGCTTACAAATTGCTTGGAGATTAGATCTTGGGAATCCTGCAGCTGTAATTACCTGATGTAAATCTGATGTCGGTGCACCAATTGTTTGGGTATTCAGCGCAGTAAATCAGGTAGTACCCCTGGAGGAAGCCATTATAGATACAGAATAACATGCCAAAGAAAAGCAATTGCAGTGGGAAAGGTCTGCCTCTAGTGAAGAAAGGGTAAATAAATGTCCTAAAGTAGATAAGAAAAAAAAGTCAGCACACTGCTCATGATAACATTGTATTTGCAATTTCTATGCTGTAGGGAGAAAAACTTGAACAAAGCACAAAGTAGAAAATAGGTCAATAAAAACAAAAATTTTGAAACTAACTGCAACAATATAAGAGCAATAATTTATTTGGAACATGAAATCCTACAGATACACATCTTTTTCCGGTCCTTCATGACTGCACCCAAGGTGGGAAGTTGGAAAGCTCATCCAGATTCACTGATGCTTTGAGAATGTCTCTGTACCTTTCTCTATGCTTCTTTGTGAAAATGAGGAATTCGTGCCCACAAACTGCATTTTCATTTCGAGACTTGATTTAATGCTCCAGTGGGCCAAGCAAAGATTGGTTGCTGTGGAGGGACATGGGGACATGATGTTCAGACATCAGTGATGTTTGTGAAGGGCAGCACCGACTTCAATACTGATTCTCCAAACAGGGATTATTATGCCATGAGCATCGAGCATTGTGGAGGAGCTTTACCATGGGGAAGACATTCCTGATCCCTGAGGGCTTTAACCCATGGTGGCAGATGGGCTTGAAGGCAGTGTTGAGACCCCTCTGGCTCTCTCACCCCTGCAGTATACAGCCCAAGATGTAATCTCCCTTCCCAGCCTCCCCCACTTCACTCAGAAAGAGACCCCCATGCATCTCTAACACACAACAGCTCTGTCCTGCTCTGCTTGGACACTTCGATGTAGGGGCAGAGCACTGTTTTTCCCTACCTGGGGAACTGCTTTGCCTCCAGTCCCTGCCTCCCCTCCATGCTTTCAAGGTTTTGTTTAAAATAAGAAGAGCTACAGCCGTAAGTTTAATATACTGAACACCAAGATTTCCATGCAGCTACAGCACCTAGGGTTTTCTTAGACAACAGCTGTGCTCCCAGTAGCATTAACATCTGTGCGAGCAAATAACTGGTTCTTGTATAGTTTTAATTTATATGTATGTTTGCTTCAGGTGGGAGTATCCCCCTTGACACTTCAGGCAATCCATATCATCCCTGGGAGAGTGAAACAAAGAAGTTATATTCATTTTTAGTAAGTATTTTCTTACCTGGCCAATTAAGTTCTGTAAGTGGAAAAATCTACATTCTGAATGTTTTTCTTTTGCCCTCTTGGGCTTTGGATGGTGCTCATCATACCAGTATATAAGCATTGCTGATCAGTAATTCACATCCCATGTTGCAAGTGTCAATTTAAGCAAGCTGAGGCATAAAATCTCATAGTATTATAAATCTAGATTAAATCATACTATGTCTCGAAGTGAGTAAGCAGAGTACAAGCAGCAGCATGTTAATGCATTCACTGCTTTCCAAAGCAAGACAGATTTCCAGCAATTAATGCAGCTGTGATGCAGAAGTGCTAAATATTTTTAAAGAAAGGAAATGTAAAAGGTATGAAAAATATTCCTCAGATAGTGGTCTCACATTTGTCATATTTATTACAGAATGGGAATGAATGCTCTTTGCAGTAATGCTACCAATAATTACTGATCTTGCCCTTTGGGAATGTGATGCTGGAGTTATGAGTAGGCAAGGCCAGTTTTAGCATTCTGATCTGCCGTTGAAGTCATGTTGACAAATTTGACCTGAACAGTTATGAGAAAAAGTGTGAAACTTGCAAATGCAGGCTTGAAGACAGCAAATTGTATAGAAGAGGGAATGATATAAACCACACAAAATGAGTTTAGGACGTTAATTTATACAGCAGATTCAAGTAGGACTGGCACTGCTTTATCCTTTGCCTAAAAGAGTCAGGTTTAAGAGTGTCTGAGTTTTGACAGCTGATGCAAACAGAAGTTTCTCAGGTCCCAGAAAAACTGATTTCTTCCATGCTGCTTCCTGGTGCTGCTGTTGCTGTAGAGGTTATAAGCCCTTGAAAGGTGATTTACCCTGGAGTAACAGGAGGCCACAAACCTCTCTGCCATGGAGTGCACACAGGACAGAAAGTATCTGCATGCAAAGTAAAAGTACAATGACAGGGGAGCTGGGAGGAACCAGCTTTGTTTAGTTGTTGAGGTATTAAAATCCTGGCATCACTGTAATCCTGCCTCATAGCAGTTTGGACAATCCAAGTCAGGATTTCATCCAAGAATCTTTGTTGTGGAACAAATTCTCCAAGGAAATCTCCATGGGTCTGTTAAACCAGAGGCCAGATTCAATTCTCTGTATGAGATTGTACTATGTGGCTAGTTGAGGGTGCACAAACTCTTCCTGATGAGATTTGAAAAAGCAACTGAGATAAAGCAGGGACATTTAATAGTTTAAAATATTCCATGGAAGAGTCTGCAGCTCTGCTGGAACTATTTTGCAGTGTGAAAATCAAAAAAGGCCTGAAGACCACCATTTTAGAATAACAGAGCAAATTTGGCCTTTTGGTTTTAGTCCAATGACAAATTTGACCTTTTACTTTCGGTGCAGTATTGATGACAAATTCATTACTCCTTTATTATCTTTACCAACCAAAGGCACTGCATCTGACTAAACCATTGCCAACAGCTTCTTTTTAAATGAATGAATAATGCATTATTAATTTTCTTCCCCATCATTTATTTTCCAAAAGAACATGTTTTGAAGAGAAAATCATTTGACATTGCATCAAATTTCATCTTAAAGGTATTAGTCCAGCTTCTTGAAAACTCCGAAGACTCTCACCTAAACCCAGGGAAAGTATAGGTTTGCTCTTCTTTCCACAGAAGGTGGAAATGTTTTCACAAATGTTACCATAATCCACTAAGAGTAGATTTTCAGTCCTCCAACAGCTTGTCAGTCAGAGACGTTTCTGCTCCTGCTGTGTTTTCTCCTCTCCAGGGCCTAGATGCAGCATTTCAGACAGTAACAGCTCATTTGTCACTCTGGAAGCTCAAGGTGTTTCACACCTGGGGCAACTGGGTCAAGGGTGCCAAGAATGGAGGACACCTGGCTCCCTCCAGGCCTGTGGGCCACCAGCCTCCTGCTGTGTTTGCCCATCTATGCCTCTGCCACCAGGCCTTCTTCTGGGTCTAACCAGATGAACAAAGGACTAGGAAGCAGAAGGATTGCAAGGTGGGCAGGGCTGATGCGGTGCCTTTCTCCTTGAAAGCAGGTGCTGGCCATAACCCAACTTTGTCCTACTCATACTGGGGCACGGTCTGAATGACCTGGCCCATCCCCTGTGACCCTGGCCAGCTTCCAGAAGAGAGTTATGGATTTCTCCTGACCAGGAATGCTCTGAGTCCTTGCAGGGATTTTTTTGGTTCTCCTTGGACTGTGGGGGGCAGGGCCTGCCCTGAATGCCTGGTGAGGATGAACCAACGTGGCGAACGGTGCCTGAGAACCACTGCCCCACGGTCTGGGCTCCACCTGCTCTGGCTCCTGCTTGTCCCACCCAGACATACAAAAGGTGGGGAGGGCTGGTGGCTCAGGTGAGGGTAGGCAGCCAGGCCCTCCCATGGGAGTGATGCCCTCAGGGACCTCCCAGCTCATGTGTACACTGAGCTGACACTGGAAAACACTCCACAGGCAGGCGGGTGTTGTGCAGTTGCTGCAGGGCTCATGCAGTAGGTGAGACACCCTGCTCCATCCAGGGCCCATGTTGCAGCCCCTTTTCTCACTCCTTGAAAACTCCTTGCTGAGGTGCTGTCTGCAGTTCTCACCACTCTACTGGTATGTCCTCAAACAAAGACCTCTCTAAGTGGAGGACAGGTCTCCAGACTCTGCTGCACCTCCTTCCTTAGGGGGTTGTTTTCATTTTGTTATTTGTACAAATACCTGTATCTCGGGTGATAAGAAAAACCCTGTGATTTGTGTTAAACTAACTACAGACCAGTCAGACGTGAAAGGATTGGCCTGCTATCAAACCATGGATTTACTTTCAATCTTTTTTGTGCACAGATTGACAAGACTGGTGTCCAACCTGGGGAGATTACACAGAGCAGTTCTATTTGCACTAACAATTAACACCATAGGTTGTCACTGGAATCACATTACTAGGGAGCTGCTGGCACCCTTAGCATACCTGACCACTTGGACAAAGGCTCAAGTTGTTCACAAATATGATGGACTTCTATTTGGGGTGCCTGTGATGCCTTACACAAAGCCGCTAATTATTCTGGAGAGTTATGGATGCCAAATTAGATGTCCCAAAGACATCTGCTGCTGATTAGTCTGCACATACTTTCTGAGCCCCATTCTGTAGTTTATTTGTAGGTTAGAGGCACTCTGAGGTAACTTTAAACTCTTACTGGTTTTGAGTTGTGTTACACTAATTCTCATTGGATATTTATATTTATATATTGGATATTTATAGGTGCCAGGACACAATCTGGCACCTAATTTTCCTGTGGCCAATTAAAAATTTTCAGTTATCCCAGACTGGGTTAAAACAAATGTGATTCCAAGCAGCAGGCTAATTTGCTATCAGTTTAAAAGGAAAGTAAAAGAAAATATTCGAAAATACTTTCAAAAGTGAAATTAAGCATTTTAACCCTCCTTCATCATGATATCTACAGATGCCCCAGCATCACAAGGCAGGTAGAAACTCCTCACCTGTCATATTCCTCTTCTCAAACCCTGAGATATTTCACCCTTCCCTTCCCCACTTACTCTGCAACAGACTGAGAACATCATCAGCCAGGAATATTTAGACAAAAAGTAGGTTATTAGCAGCTATTTGTACTGTGCAGGGTGGACCATGTCCCTTTTGTTAGGGTCTGCACAGTGAGACATGCTCTGTCACAGACTTGGGAGCAAAATCTGGGCTGCACCCAGGTGACACACCAGCAATGCCAGCAGGCAGGAATCATGGGCTGCCCATCAAGCCACTGGCAATACCCACTGCAGGACAGACAGACAGCAGACCTCATCTCCTGTACTGCAGCTGTATCTCATCTCCTGATATAAGAAATCCATAAATTCAGGAGCTGAGCTCTTTTTCTGGAGCTGATGTCCAGCCAGAGCTGCCTGAGGAGCCCACCAGTGCAAGCAGTGTACAGTGGCTGTGAGTGCCACTGGGTGATCCTACCTGCAGGGCACATTTCCTGACTGGGGCAGGAATGTTCCTCATTCCTGCATCACTGGGACAATGTGAAACCATCAGGTAACTGTAATCACTTCCTGGACTGTGGCCCAGTTTGTAAGCTCATCTTAAATCATTGAACAGAGTCAGTGAGGGGAGCAAGAGAGCTACCTTTTTATTTTAATCATGCAGATTTATTTATCTAGTGATGACAAAAACAAAGTTGGAATGAACTCTCTTTTCCAAGACACAAATATTTTTCCACATGCAAAATACCCTACTTCCATGTTCCTCCAAAGATCTTTGGACAAATTTTGATGGCTATAATTTAAGGAATAAGAAAGATAGATATATGATTTAAAATATTATGATTCAGCTGTATAAAACAATACTAAACCTGCCATATCAGGTTATTTTCTGAGGAGTCTATCTAAAAAAATTGGGTCAATCTACTATCTTTGGGATGTTTGTGGTTCATTTCCAAGATTATTCCAACCTGAAGCCTGTAATTGTAGGGACAGTCTTTCTTTGTGGTCTCTTAATGTCAGGTCCAGGGCTGATGAAGACTTCTAGCAGGAGCAGACTCATCTTTCTTGGGCAAGAGATAGAGGCACACATCTGATCAAGGGATGGGAGAAGGACTGAGGAAACCCTGAGACACATGGCATCATAATTGGGTTTCAAGGAGTTCCTGAGAAGCAAGGCAATAGGAAAGAGAAAGTCTGGGCAGCACTGATTTGATGCAAAGACATCAGAAACACAGTAGGATTCAGTGGGAAAAGGAGAAGAGACTTGTAAGAGACTGCCATACTGAACCGCGGGGACTGCTGAACTTGTACTGAAGATTAATAAGAATAAACTTATTTCAGATATGAAATTACACACAATAGTAAAAAATAATTTATTTGCGAGAGCTGAATTGCTGTGAGCAACAGTTGTCCTGATACTGAAAGGAAGTTAGTTTGAATGCAAGGAGATTTCTGTTAAATGTAATATAGAAAAAACACGGAAGTAAAGAGGACTGGGAGAGGGAGGATAATCAGAAATTACAGACAAAGGCAGATTCTTTAATAAAGAGAAGACAAAGGTTTGGAATTAATATTAATTCTTATATTTCAGGGGATAAATTATATTCCTTTGAAGAGAGGCAGAAGGTAGCAGCTGCTGAGGACAATTGACCGCCATTTACTGCATTTTGTTTTGAATGATCTGACACTGGCTTCTGCCAAGACAGAGTGCTGACTGTGAAGGACCTCTGCTCTAATCCAGCATGACACCTTCAGGGTTTCATAATGTCTCATGACTCATCTAACATTTTATACAAACTGAACATCTCAAAGATGATAAACTCCTTAGAATAGATTAGCAGTTCCTTAACACCAGCATTTTTGATTAAAGCTCCAGAGTGGTACTTGCTGTGCCAGGAAGGCTGACACCACGGATAACAGCACTTTCAGAACAGTCAAAGGAACCAGCAACCGCACTTGACTTGTGGTCACAGAGCTAAAAACAGACTTCAGGTTTAAACCTTGGTGACAGGTCAGAAAAGCTTCATTTCTTACAATTACCTTTGAATGAAGGGGGGTTATAGGAAAAAATATTTTCAAAAGCATGAGTATCTGATGGGAAAGGCTAAAAAATGGTGCTTCTGTATCATTGTCAATCACTGAAGAAAAAAATACCCACGATGCATTTAACCTTGGATAGATTTAAGGAATCTGAGCTATGTAATACTCAATTCCAACATTATAAACACCTGAAATAGTCATTGTGACCAGCTAGAACTAGTCAGTAATGCCTCACTGATTGATATAAATTGTTAGCATGCTGTGCATTTAGCAAAGTAAGAATAAATACAGTTTATAGATAAAGTTTAGTCCTCTTCACAATGCATACAGATATTATTAAATGTGCTGTATTTAATAAAATATAACTGTTTGGAAAACAAATTAGGAAAAAGGAAAGGAATAAGACTTTAAAATGGGTATTTGGTTTTAATTAGTAGAGATGAATTGTGTAGGCTTGACTCCAAGGCAAAAATTTTTGCTCTTCTAAATTCACTGTAACGGTGGACAGGTTTCAAAAGTGTTTTGCAATTTTGTTTATAAATTACTTCATTACTCCTCTTGGTTTTCTTCCATTATTTCTGAAAATAATGCTGGTTTGGTGCACTATCAAGCTGCCTCAGCAAGTCACAATCCATCAGCAAATTACACTCAGTATACATTTATACCAGCATATTTGTTTCTTAAATGTTTCTATTTTGGTATAAACATCAAATAGATTTGAAATATTCTTAATTTTAAATCTTTTTTTATTTTCAGTTACCCAGCCACTTTTTTTTTCCATCTTTGTATTGTGGAAAGGAGATCAGAATGAGAGCTGAACTAAACAAAGGGAAGAATGAATTGACTGCCCTTAACCAAAGGCAACTGAAACAAGAGACAGATGAACCAGATATTAATATCTTTCTCACCACCCCTTGTCAAATTTGGCATATTCATCAGAAAGATGGGGATTTTTTTTTAAAGTACTTTTCTCTTTCATAGCCAAAGAAGGTGAAGTGGAGCTAATGGAGCAAAGGGAGTATGTTTCCTGTATAGATCCCTGCTGAAATCAGTACCATTCCCTACAAACTGGCAGTTTGTCCTTAGACACAACACAGCCAAGTCAGTGGAGTGCAGAATGTGCAGCCTGATTGACTTCTTGTCTGAGCAGTAATACTTGTAACAGCCTCTTTGACTCAGAGTCACGTGTATCTAGCAGCAGGGGACAGGACTCATTTCCATATGTAACTTAGGTAACCCTATTTTCATGCAGTAGGCTTGTTGAGTGAAGGAATTGACATAAATTGGATATATTATAGGAAAGGGATGGTAGGAGCAGACTATGTCCTGTGTCTTGACCTTAGATTTTTTTACTGTATCACATGTCAACCTTTTAAGTAACTTGGAGCTCCCTGGTTTAGAGGATGTTAAGTGACTGCAAAACTGATTGAAAAATTATATCAAGGAATAATTCACAATTGTTTACTATCAAACTAGAAAGATCTTTTGAGTGGAGGTTCTGCAAAAGACTCTTCTGGTACTACTCAGGAGTTTTTTCATTAATATCATGCCTCTGGGGAAAAAAATGCTTGCAATGTTTGTGGCTGACATGGCTTTGAGAGATGCTGAGCACACCAAGAATGAAGACCAGAGTCTAGAATAGTCTTGAAATATTTGTTTGATGGTTTTAAAACAGCTTATTTAATTCAATAAAGACAATGGCAAAATACTACACTTAATTAAGACCAAATGTAAAAGACAAGCTGAAAAAAGGCCTGGTCAGGAGAGGGCATGCTGGTAGGTGGCAAGCTGAGCATAAGCCAGTGAGGTCAGGCTGTTGTGAAAAAGAAATGTTAAAATGTGTCGTGGGAATGGGCATGTTGTTGGAGACACCTGAGGTAATCTTTCCCCTTTGCATGGCACTAGGAACTCCATTTAAGTGGGAACTTAAATGATACTCTGTCCAGCTCTCTATAAATGACAAAGTGGAAGCAGCCCAAAGGCAAACAGCTGTGGTCTAGGAAGTGTCATGTGAGGAAAGACTGAAGGACTCAGGGCTCTTTAAAATAATTAAGAGAAAACCAGTGGAAGACATCATAACAATCTGCAACTGTATAAAAAGCTCCTGCAAAGCAGAAAGGAGTCAAGCATTCTCCTTGTCTACTGGGAACACAGTTAGAAGCAACAGGCCTGAACAGGTGTATAGAAAATGCAGCTTGGATATTAGGGAAAGATAGTGAAACATTGGAACATACTAGGAATCAATAAGCAGCAATTGTTAAGGACAGACTAGAAAAATGTCCATCAGGAATGAGAAGAAAATTTGAGGACTGTATGTGGCCAGGAACTGCCTGGGAATGGGAACATAGTGCTGTTTTAGTCAGAGAGAGTCTCTGATGGACTCAGCATCAGGCCAGCTATCACAGTTGAAACCCTAATTAAACTTGGTCCAGATTTGTACTTTCATGGGAATTGGAGGAAAGGATGACTTGTATGGGGATTAAAGTTCAAGATGGATTGTGGTGATGACAAAAGTGCAGATCTCACAGTGCTTCATGATTGCCTCTACTATTTGACAGTATCTAAAGGGCAACAGTACTTAGAGGTTATGAGAATATTTGTTGTTTTATCTAAGCAATAGTGTGTCAAAGCCTTAGCCAGCCAAAGGTATCTCCCTCTTTTCTTCTTCAGAAACAACAACTTTATATTTATGAAAACAGATCACTTTCTTCCCATTGCTAAACTGTGGGAGTCTGCCAAAAGTGTGAAATTCATGCCAGAGTAACTTAATCAGACACTATGCTGTGCACTTCAAAAAGTTCTCCTCTCCACTGGAGCAGAGTTCTAAGAGTTCACAGAGGTTGAGATCGTGAGCAGAACAGAAGGATGCATCTACATAAAAACTGGCACAAAATGCACAGAACTGTGCTCTTATGACTGCACTTACCAGATAAAGTGTCATTATTTTCCATAAATTGCCCATGTGGGCCTGAGAAATGACCAAAGGAAGACAGACAATTGGTAACCATCCTTATTCAACATTAAACCTTGGTCAGATTATATTCAGCCAACATACTGAACCTCTCTGATCTCACGGCACTTGGGGCAGTACATACACATAGAGAGGAACAAAATTTGAAGTGTCCAGGTCAGATCCTGAGTTTGTGCTTACATTAAAATAATCAGAGGACTTAGAAGCCTCTTTTATTCTTCCTAAGGCAAAACTGCCATGGGCTGATTCTGAGTCACAATCATCTCTGTTTCCTCCCAAAATATGTCAAAAGATTTCCTGACACTGAAAGCTGCTGAGTGAATCACTCAGCACAGTGTCAGCATCATCTCCTGATACCTGGATATTTCCCTCTCACATAATGACTTTTTCTTTCCCATTTCATCTTACTCCTGCCCCACTACTGCCCTAGCTGTTGTTAACAACTTTCCTACTTGTCCCTTCCTGTGCTCTTTCAGCTAACATTTCTGTCTCTTCCCACCTTGTAGCCCTGACTGTAAACCTCGCAATGGTTTTTATTTCTCTGCATTCAAGACATGTTGTATTTTTCCTAATCCATGTTCCAGAACTCTAGCTGGAAGACTTCTTCTTCTCTGTTGATTATCCTAGCAGCCAGAAAAGCCTTGCTCTGTCCCTACAGTGCCAGCCTAGAGCGTACTTGGCTGGATTGCAGGCTTGTGTGCTGTGGTCCTATAAGGACCATCTCAGGTCCTTATAGCCTGAGATAAACCAGAGGAACAGACTCTAAAAATGTTAGCTGACGACCTTTATGTTTGAACAGATACAAACACACTTCTCAGACAGCTCTGCCAAGTTTAAATTGCTTTCCCTAAGAAGAGTCAAAGACCTCTCACTTTATTAACCTTAATTTGGGCCAAGTTTTAAAATGTGAATGCTTTAATAGTTCTTTTTTTAAAAAAAAATGTTCTAAAGAGAAGCAAACAGGCAAAAAACCTGCAACGGCATAATATAAGTACTTTTCTTCCTCTCTGTAATTTCTCAACATTTCTTCCTCTCCTGTTCTCAGGAGCAGCAGAAATTTAATAGAGGTCCATGCATTGTTCTACCCCAAATGTGTGACAGGAGTCACTGGAAGGTTTGCTTAGGACCACACTGTCTGGAGGTATTGGCATGTGCATCTCTAGCAGGAGACCATGCTAATGCGACTATACATCTTTGGGTAGCACAGCTAACTTATTCAGAGCTCTCTGTAGCCTTCCTGCACACCCTGAATGATGGCATGACTATCTAGATCAAGGAGCCTTGGCTATGTAGGAAAGTCACCCAGCCCATCTTTACCCGTGTGTCAAAGAGCTGCAGGTCATCACCCTGACTCAGGATCTGCTTCAGCAGTCTTGCCTGGGAATTGATCTGCTCCTTAGCATCTCCCTTAGACAAACCCTCTTTCTCTAGCAGACAACACATCTCTTTGAAGACAACCTTGATAAGGTGACATTTTCCAGAGACATTTCTGGGCGGCAGTTTCCCAGCATGGCAGGTGTTGGATTAAGTTGGTGAACTCTAGCACTGTTGTAAGGAAAATGGTATTTTATACCTGGCTAAAGCTGACGGTGAATGTTGCTACTCTATTATATGTTTATAAAGGGTAGTTAGTAAGGAGGAAGTCAAACCCAGCTTCCTTCAAACAGGATCTTTTTTCATTGTTGTTGAAGGTCACATTTGGATACACCTTCCGAAGAATGGTGAAACTTTCTGCCTATCCTTAGGTCTTAATACAGTAGCAACTGGTGCTTCAAAAGTTCACAGCTAGGTAGAATTTAGCTAGTTCTTAAAATAACTTTGGACCTGCAGAAAAATTTACTATTTCTTCTTCTTATGAGTTGCCTTTTCCCATTTCCCTACATGGTATATTTTAACTCAGTTTTAATTGGTTTTTGGGGGTTTATTTGGTTTTGGTTTTTTGTTTTTTGGTTTTTTTTTTTTTTTTGGGGGGGGTTTTATAACAAAATAATCCCATTGCTATTGTTGTAACAATGAGATGTTGCAAAAATAATCAGAATGTCAGCTGAGTGGTCAGCAAAGAGTAACACAGCTCTTACATTTAAATGGGTGTAGATGTACATGAATTTAATGATTTGACCAAATTCAGTAAGGATCACCCTAGTGATCAATTCACCTGCCACATTTAAATCAATTTCTGGACAGAGAAGAACACTTGCGAGATGTGTAAACTAAGAATCGTCTCTTAATTTAAGTTTGAAAGTATTTCTTTATCATAAGCCTTCTTGACCAAAATTAATTTTGAAGGAGATACCAAGAATATAACTTACACCAAGGGAAATACGCAATGTCTGGGGCAGACACTGATTTATATTCATACTACTAGGAGGTTGTTTCACTATTTTATTTTTCTTAACGGAGCTCCATAATACTGGCAAATTACCTAATTATACAGGCTTTTGAGTACACAAAGTATATATTAAAGTGTGTGTTAAAGTGTGCCATTTTGTTAAACAATATTTATTGGCTTAGTTTGCAAGTCCTACCTCCTCCTTAATGGCAGCCTCTACTATGATAAGAAATCAAAAAAAATCAGATTTGTCAATCTTGAAGGAGCAAGATCCATCACAAATTTCCCACTGGGCATATGGAATGGACCTTAACACTTTTTTCTTGGTTTTTATTTCCTACTTAAAAGAGTAGCCCAAATAAGGGAATACTGCAGACATCTCATGTTTAAAACAAATAATTTTCTTCTTTGGTGAAAACATTCCTATTTTCAAGTAAAAACATTTACAGAAACTCCTGTATATAATTTAATTTTTTTTTCTGTCTCTGTTTTAGTATAACCCTTTATAACTCTGCTTTTCTGATATCAACGCTGGGAATGTGGTGATGCAAATCCAGATCTTTACCAGATCCTTGCCAGTCTTACCAAAGCCTAGTGAGGGTTGGAGCTCAGATTGTTAGTGTCCTCTCAGGATTTAAGCTCACAGGGTAGCAAGTGCTTTAAGTTCCTTGGTGGGCTCAAGTCTCACACAGGTGAGATCAGAGCAACCTTCCTGTGCCTTGGTGATGTCCTGGTGGCTGGGACTCAGGTGTCTGCCCTTGAACTGAAGTTTGGATAGTTCACTGCAGAGCAGTTGGACTGACACCCACCGAGTCATTTTGTAATTAACAGCAACAGTGAGGTCTCAGAGCAGGCATGAATACTCCTTTAGTGCATCTAAAGCTGTCTGGTAATAACAAAACAGCACAAGTGAATTAGCATCTGATATAAAGATACTCCTAAGAGGCATGTTATCTTGAAAAGTGAAGAAAGATAAAAGTGTTAAGTTATCTCTGCAGAAAATCTTCCAGACCAAGAGACAAAAGGAAAAATCACACGGGTACAATTTGGGCTGGGCAAAACCAATAGGTTTCTGTAATGTTAGCCCACTCTCCATTGGAAAAGGAGTGTATAGATAGGATGCTTTGTGCCAATTGTTTGGAAGGCAATCAGATAGTATTCTGTTTTGAGAACAGAATTAGGAAGGTATTTCATAATGCTAGAGAAGACTGCAAGGAAGTAAACTCCGCACCAGCACTGGGTACATGAGCATTTTACAATTCTGAGGCAAAGCATACGAAGAGATGCTTTTGTTGGCTATTAATACATTAATTTGAGGAACCTGGAAAAAACCAGCAATGAATCCAGTATTTTCATGGAAGAGAAGAGATTATATATTAGTGTTACTGTAATGCACTGGGATGCCTGGGGAGCAGGGAATACATAGAAGAGGCAGAGCAAATGGCCAGTCTCCGTTAGGGATATTGCTGACAGATCTAGAATTACTGCCAAGGCCAAACAGCAGGAGAGAGGATGCAAATGTGCTACTGTGTAGCTGGTGAAGGCCAAAAGGAATCTGGTCAGGGTCTATTCCAAAGCATCAAGATGAAGGAAAAGAGAACAGGATTTGTTACTTGTCAAATACCTGCAGATTGTGTATTGGGGGATTAATTATAGAGGTTTCAGGTGGCCAACAATAGAAATGTCTTTAGTTATTGACACTTAATAATGGTAACTTTCTAAGAACAAAGGATAAAATAACTATTTCTGTGGGGGGAAAATAATCTCTGGATTAGATCTATTGGACCTGGTGGTTATTATCTGGTCTGGTAATATTCAGTACTAGCAAGGAGAGTACCACTTAAATATATGAATATCCTTCAAACTTAATCTAATTTCTGTTTATCCACTTCATGTTTCAAAAAGCATAACTAAAACTCTGTATGAACTAATACAGAATACCTCTAAAATTATGAGCAAATTAATTTGTAAACAACTTTGGAGCCTCCATCCTTCAGCATTTCTCTGGAGGCTTGAGCTGCTTTTCTTACTGATCACAAGTAGGTATTCCAACTTGAAAAAAGGACCAGTCCAGATGTGTCCATAGCACCTGCCTGACCAAGCAGGCAGGCACTGCATTCTGCAGAGCCAGGGGAGAGCAAGAGCCTTTTTCTTTCTCCTCTCAGCTTAGTACCAGAGAGAGGGAAACTGGCCAAAAGAAGTGTTAAAAACTTATGTGAGGATGCAGTTTTCAAATGCTCCTCATTTCTCATTCTCTTGCCACAAAATTCTGCATTTCCTGATCTCTTTAGAAATATATCAAGTTGTAGAAAATCAACTACAGGTGCACCAAATGGGTCACCTCCAATCAGAGGAGCCTGGGGATCCAGCTGCATCACAAAGAGCAGCCTTACTTAATGTCTCTCAGATTCACTTCA
This sequence comes from Anomalospiza imberbis, assembly GCF_031753505.1. NCBI lineage: Eukaryota > Metazoa > Chordata > Aves > Passeriformes > Viduidae > Anomalospiza > Anomalospiza imberbis. The sequence continues at coordinate 80,815,496 of NC_089683.1, read as the reverse complement.
GTGTACTTCAGAAATGAAAACAGCAGTTTGGTTTGTTAATATATTAACAGAGTAAAGTAGAAAACAAAGATTTGACTTGATTGAAAACAAAGTTTCAAGAGAAGAAAATAAATAAGTAAATGTAATTCTAAGTGGTCTTTGAAACGGAAATGCCTCTTTAAATTGCTTGTGCCACAGCTATTAAGGGCAGCACAGAAGGGGCAGATGCAGCACCCTGTCTTTTACACTTCTGTCTTCAGGATTATCTTTATAAGTCAGTGGGACCTGCTGCCACTGCGCACGGTGGCATCGTCTCTGCTCCCTCACCACTCTGTCTTCCTCACTGGCAAGAGAAATGCAGCATTAAGATTTATACGGGATTGGATTGCAAATGTTTCCTCTCCTTGCCTCGTGTTATGTTTCCCACCTTTGGTTTTTGAAGCTGGACTGCAAAATGGAAAGGCAGCAAACGTGTTTCTTCTCGACACCTGAGGGCTTCCGCTGGCATTCCCAGCACAGCCCCTCCAGCAGGAAAGGGGTATTACATATGACATGTTACAAACTATGTTTCAAAGTAAAATACTTTGTAAGTCATTTATCACAAGAAGCGTTCCTGTACGAACATCTTACACCACTCATCATTTTCAGCTCATGACCAGCTTTCCACAGAGATTGCATATACAGATGGCAGACTTGGCAGCCACTTCTTTTCTCACTTTCTTCTTCCTTTTCTCTGCCTTCCCACCCCATCACTTTTGGAGGCCTCTGCAACCACCGAACCTACCCTGTGAAAGTGAAGATGCTAAGAGCTTACTGAAGACTCAGATTTCGATTTTTTCAAATTCCAAATAATTCCAATTTCAAGAATGCTATCTTTAGCACCAGAGAGCATTTGAATTTGATGAAACTCACGCCATGCTGTGCTAATAAGGTGCACGTTGAGACACAAAGAACTGGCTAACTAAGGAGAGCAGCCGAAGAGGCCGGGGCTGGGATTCCTCCCTTCCTTCTCCTCCCCTCAGCAGCGAAGGCAGCAGCAGTCTGCCTTCATCCCTTCCTGAAAGCCACAAAGAGAGGCTGCTGCCTAGCGGTGGCAGACAAAAGCAGAAAGCGTTCTGCTGTCACGGTTCACCACAGGCCACTGGACAAGGCAGGACGGACGGGAGCTCTCCTGGCTCCATCCACCTCCCTCTTGAATCCACCCAGACAGAAATCCAGAATCCCCTCTGCTCTGGGCAGCACTAGGGGAGGGCTGGCGCTCTGGCCAGCAGTCAGTACCCGGGTGGCCATCTCCCTTCTCTGTCAGCAGCGGGCTGCATGGGGCATAGCACCTGCCAGAAGTGGCTCACAGGACTCCTGCAGGCACGCAGAGAGGTCCTCTGAAGTCCTTGTCAGTGAGGCACCAGCAACGTTAACCCAGTTTCCAGAACAGTATGAGGGTGGTCCCTTCAACACTCCAGAGCCTCACAACAAATACAAAATTACCATCGATTAGGCTGGCTCATGGCACGGATTCTAGACAAGCAGTGAATACAAATGTGGGCAGGACAGCATTTCTAAGCAGCGTGCCCATATAAAAAAATTATTTTAAAATGAAGGAAATAAAGTGATATAAATGAAAACCACTCCTAAGGAGCGATAGATTGTAACCTTGGTTACAATCCAGGTTACACCAGCTCCAGAGTGGTCTAAGTAGCCTGGAAACATAGGATGTGCCTCTATGACTCCAAACAGAAAAGCGCTCTTCCAGTCTGTAAACATCAGAGTAGGATGGGGGAACAGGAGAATAATGTTCTCTCTAGGCATGCTACTACAACTCTGGCACTGTATTATATATCACACACTGATGTCTTCATTTTAAAATGGATATAGAAGAAAAGGAGAGGGAAGAAAAGCCACAGAAATTATCTGAGGACTGAGAGGGAAAAAAAAAGTCTTGCATTGAGGGTCTGCTCTGGTTCAGTGATATTATACATCTAGTTTATGATACTTCAGTTCAAATAAAAAAATATTGTAGCTATTTGACAACATGTCCAAAAGCAGGACAAGTTAACTATGGTGGCTTAAATATGTTCCTAAATTTATGAAAAGGTAATTTTATCCTGACCAATTTCATGTCGGATGAAGTATCATGTGTCTGCACTACTCTAACTCCATGTCAGATCAGGTAAAGTCTGTTGCCCTATATCTGGCATAAATCCACCACAAGCCCATAAATTCAGCATAAATACCACATCATGTGTGGTAATTAATGCACCAGAAATATGATCATGTGCTCCTATATTATCTGGATCAAGCTGATGCTGACAGAGTACTTGACAGCTCTGTAACAAGTAAATTAAAACATGATCCAGTACCTTGTAAGTGATATCATGGTAAGAGAATACTGAAGGACACTAGGGAGTGCTTTAAATTAGCACAGGGTGAATTGAAGGAGCAAGGCCCACTAGGAGAAAAATCAAGACCACTCAAATTTAAGAAAGACATTTTAAATGTGTTTAAGTAAGTGTAAAAGAATTCAGAAGATAACACTACCAAAGAAAACACTGGATATTTCCATTTTAAAAATGATGGATCTTTCATTTTCAGGGGTTTTCAGGTCCAGACTTGAAGTTACACTGAAATATGTACTTCAGTCTAAAAGAAGCTACTGGGGCAACACAGCTGGCTACAACATAAAGGAAGGTAGAATAGCTAATCACAGCAGTCTTTTGAAAGTCTGTGTCTCTCCATTATGGACTATAATGTCCTTCTGAGCATACCTCTAATGAAAACTTCCCTTCCTCATGTATGTTTGCTATAGTAGGTGAGACAAGATTAGGAATTATAAAAGCTCCCTTGTGGAGAGAAAGAAGTCACTAAGTTATGCAACCATGTACAAAGAAACTGTTTCATACAAGCACAGAGGAATGCTTAAGTACAGATGCCAGATGATCAGTACTAAAAGTAGGAGTGAACTAACAAAAATACCTTTATAATTAAGAGTGGAACACCTTTATTCATTTCAAAATTTTAAAGTCAGAAAATGTAGTAGGCTACACACATTAGGTAAATGCAATTTTATTATTGATTGATTTAATGCTTTACTCATTATAGTTGCAGTAAAGTTTAATCACAAAGTATTTAAAACTGTTGTTAGATTATTCCAAGTAAAGATAATAAAATGAAAAAACCAAAAAAAAAAAAAAAAAAAAACCAAAAATTCAAACTAGATCCTGACTGTTATGTCAAATTACTGAACCTATTTTCAAACACTGTATGGCAATGGAACGTTCTAATGCAGTGTCACCAGTCCCCCTTGGAAATATGATTTATTCAGCATCATTTTATAGACAAACAGCCATAATATGAAAGTGCACATAATAGGTAAGTGCATCTCTGCAATATGACAGCTTGCCCACCAGCACTGTCACCAGGATGTGGTGGTACTCAGCATGGAACAGGGAAGCTTAATTTCCCATAAAGTACTACCTAGAAAATCTAGGAGCTGCAGGTGGGCTTAGACTGGAGCTGATTCTGGATGACAAAACCTGTGAATGCTCAGTGGTCAGGGATGTCTCCTCCATTGCTGTTGTTTTCCTCCAAGGACTGAGTAAATCCCATTCTTTTAGTTAAAGGCTTAATCCAGATTACAGTTATTGTGTCACTTATTGATTGCTAAGAATTTGACCCAGCCTGCAGAGGGTCCAAGGACTAAAAATTCTAGGTAGCAAAAAAGTCTGGAAAAGAAGAAAGCTGCAGAAATTCTTTTTAACTGTAAGATATGCTACAGTCTAAAAAATTCTCTGTAACAACAAATTATCCTACCTGCTAGGAATTGTAGATAACAATTACATGTGCTGACTGTTAAAACTTCCATGTTATCAAGAAGGCTCTAATCATAAACCATGTGGCCATAGGTCATTCTACCAAGGATCCCTCAAAGAACCTGCCTGTATTATAGTATTGTCAGGCAAAACCCAGAAAAATTTCTATTTTGTGATTTTGCTGCTCTTTTACATAACAGCAGAGTACTAATATTCAATACAACATTTCAAATATTAATTGATTCAGCAGAATGTCAGAATGGCTTGTGTGAGAAGGGGCTGCAGCCTGTGAGAATAATATTGGAGTCACATGCTGTATTAGAAAGAAAATTTTTATACAGACTTGGTTGAAGTGAGGGCTTTTACTTTTACAGGAGAATAAGTATATTCCAGCAACAGACAAGAAGATCCCCGAACTGTCTGGAAAATAAAACGTAAGAAAACACAGTGCTTTTGCATAAGTCCAGCAGTAAATTTGGGAAAGAAGCCAGAGAGTCAAAAGATGTTTGCATATTAGTAGGGTAACATTTCTTTCAGTTGTCTAGCAGTGTTCATTGATAGTTGTGTTTCTCAAACAATCAGAAGTTCTTGATAACAGAATGCATTAAACTAAATTCCATATAACTACATATAATCAATACATCTAACTTTCTGGAAGCCAAATATGTTATGGGTTTGTCCTTCAGCTGACTTCTGCAGTAAAGAAAATGGGAGTGATAACAAATGCATGTCTAAAATAGTGCTAGCACTGTAAACCATTCTGTGTTTTAAATTTCTCCAGAACAGCCTTGAGTTTCTATCCCTAAACTATCTGTAGAGATACTGGATTTTCAATATATTGATTTTGGTTGAGTAGGAAATTATAATTTCTGACCAAATATTTCAGGAATGTTTTCTATTTCTATGAAGCAAACTAAAAAAAACAGATATAGCAGTGGTGGTGGAAAATGGCAAATCAAGTCAAGGTTTTGCCTCAGAAGTTACATTGCTCTTTACTACATAATGGCATAGCATTTTCACATGCACTTGCCACTTGTGAATAAAAGCCTTTTTTTTCCATAAACAGATAACCAAAATTCAACTTTCTCACGAAAGAACTCCACAGAAAATGGAAGTGGAGCAGAAGATGGATTCTGGTGATATTCTCCAGAACCAAGTTCCACTGACTGCAGAACTGGGTGACAATTGTAGAGCTATGTCTCTTCAAAGTTATCACCAACACTAGACAGAAACTCTACTATTTATTGAGCTCCTGATCAGTAAATACAGAATTAATTAGAGTTACAGCATTCGTTGACTCTGACAAGACCAGGTTTCTAAAAAGAAAATATATTAAAAGGAAAAAAAAAAAAACAAAACAACATAAAGTAGTACTTCTGTAGTGGAGCGGGAATGACGAATCGAGCATAAAGAACCAACTTTGGTGCCGTGGCACCGCACGCCCGCAGCGCCTGTGCTCGCCCTGCGCGGAGGGCAGAGCCGTGCGCTGCCGGCGCTCCGTGGATTCGCTCTCGGTCATCCTCGCGCGTATTCCCACGGCTCTGCGCTCGGCGACCGCCGCTGCTCCCGGCGCCGCACATGCGGCGCCTCTCCTGCCCGCAACAAGCGCTTCCTATGTACCTTTACAAAATATTTGGATGAGTTTTATCCAAACCTTTGCTTCAACTTAGCGAAACCTTTTTTTTCTTTTTTCTTTTTTTTTTTCTTTCTTTTTTTTTTTTTTTTTCTCCCCCTAAGAGAACAATTCAAAGCATTCATCCTCTCCCCTGCTTCAAGCACCCGAGCACCACCTGCTCCTTCCCCCGGCGGCCGGATCGGGGCAGGGATGCCCACGCGGCCGGTCCCTACGCTTCGAGCGGAGTCCGGAGCGCGGATGGCCAGCCGGACTCGGAACGGAGCGATGCTGCAGCCAGGACCTGCCCCGGCCGCACCGCCCGCCCGGCTCCGGCTGCGCCCGTTCCCGCAGCTTCCCTTGGTTTGTTTCCCCGAGGCGAGGCGGCAGGGAGCCGTGCCCGGCGGCGGTACCTGTAGAAGTAGTGCCAGCAGAAGAGGCAGCAGAGGAGGCGGCAGCCGAGCGGCTCGAGGCGGGGCGGGCTGCGCAGAGCCAGCAGCAGCGCGGGCACCAGGAAGGAGGGCAGCTCCTGCAGGAACCAGGCGCAGCGCGCCGGCAGCCGGCCCCGCGGCCGGCACAGCCGCTCCTCGTGCTTCCCGTAGCGGGACGGCACCCGCAGGTGCAGCGAGAGCTGCAGCAGCGCCAGGGCGCCCAGCAGCGAGCTCAGCGCCAGCACCAGCCCCGGGAAGCACTGCATGCTTGGGGGCGGGCGGGGGCAAACAGCCCTCGGCCAGCGCCAGCCCCGGCCTTATTAGAGCCGCGGCCGTCACCCCGCCCCGCCGCGCTGCCTCCCAGCGCCCGGGCTCGTCACAGGGCGCAGCCCCTCGTGCCGGAGCGGGCGAGGCGCCCGACCCGCCCGGAGGGGAGCTGACCCTCTCCGTCCCTCCCTCCCGTCCCATCTAGAGGGGAGCTGTCCCCCTCCATCCCTCTCTCCTGCTCCGCCCGAAGGGGAGCTGTCCCCCGCCATCCCCGCCATCCATCCCGCCCGGAGGGTAGCAATTCCCTGTCCCTCCCGCTCTCTCTCGCCCCTTCCCTCCCGTCCCCCCGCACTGTCGGGGTCCGCGCCGGCCCCTCCCGCCGCCGGTCCGGTCCGTCCCGGGAGTGAGGGCGGCGGGCAAAGGGAGGGAGGGCCGGGGGCGGCGAGGCGGCACGGTCGGCACCGAGCGGGGGCGAGGCGGAGGCGCGGCCCGGAGGTGAGCGGAGGTGACTCTCGCAGGAGGCAATCGCTGCCGGCGAGGTGGGAGCGAGCGGCGGAGCTCCCTTCCGCTGCCCCAGTGTGTCACCGTGCCCCGCGGCTTGCCCGGCCATCTGTGCTGCCAGGGCCGAGCAGCCGCCTGGTGCCCGGCAGTGCCGCTCCACTGCGGGCAGGTGGAGACTAAAGGCAGACAGATGCCAAAGGTCGGATGAAAATGAGCAAATTTAGATGCTCGTGGTAAGTCTAGGAAAACACAGTCCAAGAGCCACGAGTCTGACAAGTCCGGGTCATATTTGGCATAACCCAAGCATGCTGAAACTTTTTAAGTGCCCCAAGTTTTAATGAAGGTGGTCCTAAAGTAGGTGCTAGATTTGGGGTGTGCTCGGGAACCCTTCGGTCTGAACCACATGAAGTAGTTTTGACTAATTTGCCTAAAACTACAGTCCTTTTCTTTGCCTGTTTCCCTGGATCTTCAATTGGTAAGGATTAACAGGATGCTGAATTACAGCAGGAGGGCTAGGAGAATGTTAAACTCTGTATTTTTTCTAGGCATTACAGCATATCACATCAAGGTCATAAATTACAGTGTCATCCATGTAATTTTGCAGCTTCACTGAGAAAGCAGTTGGATGCAGCTCTGCGAAGGATTGGATGCCACACAAAACTGCTCTTCTGGAGCAGAGGTGGTAATTGATTTTTATTCAGGGTCTGAGTGGTGAGTGCACTGATTTAGGATGTAGGAGATCTGGGTTCAATTGCATTCTGCTTAAGGGGATTCCCTTTTTGCAGAGGGAGACCAAACCACCAGCTGTAGTCTGTCCTGTAGTTCAGGGGAAGCAGCTACTTCGGGGAGCACAACTCTTTTAGTCATAGACAATTTCTCCCTTCTCCTCGTAGAATGCTGTAGTTGCTAAGGTCATGTTTGTTGCAGTGAGTAAAACAGGTCAGGGTTTTTTTGGCCTCCAAGATGTGTGACATGTTAGGGCTGTCAGTCACATGCCAGAGCACACTCTTCCCCCACAGAAGATGCCTGCCTGCTTGCAAGCTGCCTGCTGCTCGCAGTCTCTGGTACATGCCATCTCCCAGCTGTGTATGAAAGAGGGCAGGACCAGAACTGTGCCAGCTATGCCAGCCATAAAGCAGTACGGATGGCAGTACAGGCTGGCAGCAGTGGTACCTGTGTCCAAGCAATAGTTCCTGGCTGTGAACCATCAGTGGAGGAAGGTGCTTGTAGGACAGTTTTCAGAAATCTCCATCTGTATCTTGATTAAAAAGAAGTGGAATCCAAAACAAATGGTTGTGTAGCAAAACATATGAATATGAGAATTAGTCAACTATAATATGCAAGTTTCATGGGGAATTACTTCCAACTGCCTCTAGCCTGACCCTGTGAATTGAAGACATTAGCAATAGAAGCACATTTAGGGGCATTTATGGAGTGAATCTTCTGCCATAGTGCCTTCTGAAGGAGAACCAGTGATGGACTCAGACTTTCACAAAGCATATCAAAGCCCAGTAGTTAGTTGGGGATGACTTCAAAAGAATGCTTTGTATTCAAAGTAAAACCCTAAAAGAGGCACAGCATAAGAACTAGAGAGGGGTGTGATCCCAAACAGCACTGGTAGCTTCAGGCAGCCCCCTGTTCATCATCCTGGGTGGTTGGATTCAAGCTGAAGGGTTCTAGTTGTACTTGTCTGCAGGGGAAGACTAATGAACAGAAATGCTTCTAGTGGTGAAGCAGTGAGCTACTCACATAGAAACTGTTTCCAGTCCATGGAGAGAAAGAACCTTTAAGGTGAGATTCCGCTCATCCGAAGAGGTAATGAATGAGAGGTATGATCAATGAATCGCAATGTAGAAAAGCTTGTTTCTCTCCACTGGCTCCGAAAGATGTCCAGACAACTGTGTCAGGAGAACTAAATCCCACTCTTGCTCTGTAAGTTAAGTTTCAGAAGAGACACTCCTCTAAGTACCATGGAATTTATGTTCATTGCTGGAAACATACACTGCATGATTATTCATCATATTCAACCACTGCACAAATCTTCTCCTGAGAATTCCTTCTTCTTGCCTAAGTACCTTGTGAGGGATTGTGATGAGAAAGGTGAAAGCAGTATTGCAAAATCTTTGTATTCATCATGGGTTTGAAGAAAGTGGCAAGGTCCAGTGTTGAAAAAAAAAGTGGATTGTATAGGGTTACCAAAAATTTATTTTAAACCAAGCTTTATTTTTTCCATTGAAGCATATTTGGATATTTGTTTCACCAGCCCAAAGGAACACAAGGTAGTAATAAATCCTGCCCTGAAACTATCACAAGTCAGTATGATCAAGCTACAAAACACAGACCATTTAATTCAGACTCTTTTCCCCTCCAGTAAATTAAAGATATTCTGAATGCTTTTATTGTCTCAACAGTGAATAATTCAGTGGGAGTATTTGTTAAAAATGTACTTCAACAATAAAGTGTTTTTAGGCCTGCTGAATTTGAAGGGAGAGGAGGAGAATTTAAAGGCAATACCCTGTTGGCATGTCTGATAGGACATCAGAACTCTTGGCTTGTTTTATCTTAAAAAAGAAAAATCCAACCCTTCCAAAGAATTGAATTGCTCAAAATGTGTGGGAGGTACAAAATTACGTATGTCATAGGTATATATTTATACATATGAGTCATCTGGAGAAAAACTGGGGTCATTTATATACCTAGAGGTCTATAGAGGTTTTTCAGAAGAAAATTACAGATTAAAATCAAGGTAATTTTGTGCTACTGTGGGTCTCTTTCCCTAAGTTCAGGAGGTAGACAAGAATCCTTGTGGCCCACTGTAGAATCCCAGAATGGGTGGGGTGTAGCACTCCCCAAGCTCAGCCTGTCACCTTCTGACACGCCCGTGCCTCTTTGGACCCCATGGTGCGTCTGTGCTCCTGCAGCTCTGGGTGAGAACAGACTGGTTCTGTTTGAGCGCCTTCCTGGGGCCCAGGGAAACTCATCTGGGAGAGCTCCTGTAAACTAGGATCAGAGCACTAGGAAGTAAAGTGGTCTGTCCCTTTCACCAAAAGGACCTGGAAATTGAGTGTAGGGGGTACCACCAGGGGTGTCACTCCATGAGTGAGCGGCTGCACGGTACTTGGTGGCTGGCTGGGGTTAAACCACAATGCAGTTGCACAGGTATAATCTTTAGGAAGGGCTCAGGATTAAGTTTCAAATGAGAATGCTCAATAAGGAGAGCAGTTGTGTAAGGTAGTCCCTCAGATCTCCATGTGTACTGGTGCAATTTTGAACAAATCTCTCTCCAGCATGAATGTAGCTAGACTGAATTTAGGAAACACTGGGAACCATCAACTGCCATGTACTGTTTCGTTTGCATCATACATATCCTGTGCTGAATAAGGAACTCTCAATTTCCTCTTGGTCCATTTGCTATTGTGCTATTTTCATAAAAATTTTCATTCCACAAGAGCACTGAGTTCCAATCCAATATAGACATTTCCCTCTCAGTCACAAGTAGTCTTTTGCTACTTAGCAGGGATTTTTTATCCACTGATATAAGAAGCTGCATGATTTCACTTTGTGTTGCATGTTAGATCCAGCAGGTGAAAAGAGAAAATTATTTTCATTTTCCTTCAGTCAAAGGTGTTTTTGCATAGGAAGAGCAGGAACCAAACAACATGTGGTTAGTATAACTCTTTTAAAGGCCTCTCCTTTGAGTTGTGCAAGCAACTGTAAAGAAGCAAATAAAACAGGAGAAGTGGGCATTAACTTTGTTTGTGAAATTTAATAAGCAACTGTTACTTGTACTCCTAACACTGATGAAAGTGTGAGAATAGGTTTTGAGGAAGACAGGGCAGATTAGTTCAGTGTGTGTGAAGAAGGAGGAATAAATCTTTTACAGAATTAACTTTAACCTAGTGCACACAGATTTTTGCAGCAAGATATTTTTAATAGTGTGTTCACCTCATTACTGGAATGAACATAAAAATAGAAAAGCTATGACAAAAGCCCACAAAGGATAGGTGGAGGCTTAATATTTTAGAGCTTTTAAAGGCTTTTCTTTTACTTCAGATTTTCTTGAACAGTATCTATATAGAAAAGCCATGAGATCAGAATCTGACACCCTAGTTAGACACCACCTCCTTTAATTAACCTTCTTTAATATGGTGCTCACTCTTGCTATGATTTATGGTTTCCACGTTCTGATCTCTGCACAGTTCTTTCAGCAGAGAAGGACAGTACCTTTACACCCACACTGCCCCACCTATTCCAGTTTGTTAGCACTAAAACATCCTACCCACTCAATATTACAAGATGAGGAAACACATTCAGGTTAAGTCTGAACTCACTGAAGCTGAGCCAGAGAATCACAGAATGAAAAGCAGGGGGAGCTTGAGGAGCACAAGAGAATTTTCCTCATCTGGTGTCTGGTGTAAAGCACAGAGCCCACACAGCACAGAACTGCAGTTTCTCTGCTCGCCAGAAGCTGGGACATTGTTGTTTCAGACAGTTTCTCAGGGGAAATTAGTTATAAACTGCAATATGTTTCTCCTGATCATTATAAACCACATATTTTCAAAGACTTCTTTCTTGGCGTGTCCCAGATGGGGAGACCACCTCCTGACAGATTTCATGTGAATGCTCCAAAGCTTGGAGGTTCTAGAGCAGCTCAAAGAAAATGCCACCACTTTTTTTTAGCTCGGTTAGTTATTTTCTTTTCAGAAACAGTTGAATGGTTGGCTGACCTTTTCCAAAACTTTGAGCAGGCACCAAGCTTGAAAAATGGTAGACTGTATGGTTAGAACTGGAAAATTTAAAAACATCATAAGACAGAGCCAAACTATGGGAAATGCCAGGCATCCATAATGATTTTTGGTATTTCTTCCCTTACCTGCCATGTATGGAAGTAACAAATGAGGTGGAGCAGCCCCTATGCTGCCATGTTTCCCTGGCTGAAACCCAGCAGCAAGGTTTGCCACTGCACCACTGCTGCTGCCTGCCCAGCCTGTGGCTGGTGGCACGTGTGGTCTGGGCCAGCAGTGCATGCTCCCTGTGGAAGCCCTGGCTATGATGGATTGCAGGCCAGATGCCTTCCCTGGAGAACCTCATCTCTTTCCAGTTAAAATTAGAGACCTGCCTGGAGCTGTGCCATAACTTCCAGATGATGCTGCTGGGTTTCTCCTCCTGGAAATGGAGAATCCGGGAAGAGAGCAGGACATGGACAGATTAGGTCTGGTGTCCTTATACAGAGTTGACTGGGTAACAACTTCTGAGCATCCAGGTTCTACAGACACATTTTTATACCTCATTTGCCTGTGTAGGATCTGTCTTCAACCATGTAAATCAGAGAGCCTATTGGTTCTGAGCTCTAGTGGTGGTTAGCAAATTCAGGAACAGGAAGTTTGTTAAATACTTTAGGTCTGTGGTTTGCTAAACTTCTAGCAATTGTTTTCTGTAACAGGGAGGTGTGGAAAGTTTTCTCAACAACAAGCACGCACCTTCCTGGCTGGCTGTGCTGCTTTGTTCTGCCTGTTTGCTCTGCCCTGAGGCACCAGACACCAGGCACCTTGGGCTCCTTTAAGCACTCCAGTACCCAAATTATCTCCTAAAGGGAGACTCCACAGGTGAAGCCGTACCTGCAGCAATCCCCAGAAGCTAGCAAACTCTCGGTATCGTGCAACAAACCAGGGTAGCCCAAACCCTTACCAAAAGAGAAAAAATATACAAAAAAAAAAAAAAAAAAAAAAAAAAAAAAAAAAAAAAGACAGAATGGGATATTTGGGATAATTCAGCGCGACCCATTGACATGAAAATTTCTGTACGATCAGCTGTTTGTGCTGTACAGCACAAACTGTCGGAGCTGTGCCAGCTGCATTAGGAGGAGCACTGCCAGCCGGAGGAGGGAGGTGGTCCCGCCCCTCTGCGCGGCCAGCGGCGAGGCCGCAGCTGGGGCGCGGGCTGTGCGCTCCAGCTGTGACGGGGAGATGGCGCTGCTGGAGAGACGCCAGCAAGGGCCGCTCTGGTTCACAGCCTGCAGCACCTGTCCCGCGTCAGCAAAGGCCGAGAGGCTGGCGCTGCTCAGCCCCGAGAAGAGAAGGCTTAGGGCAGGTCTCATCAATGCACACAAATACCTGAAAGGAGGGTGTAAAGAAAATGGAGCCAGGAACATTCCAGTGGTGCCCAGTGACAGAAACAGAGGCGATGGGTACACACTGAAACACAGGAGGCTCATTCAGAATGTCAGTAAAGACTTTTTCACAGTTACGGTGACTGAGCATTGGCACAGGCTGTCCAGAAAGGTTGTGGAGATATCTGTCCTTGAAGATAGATCTCCAAAAGCTGTCTGGACATGATCCTGGGCAGTCTGCTGTAAGTGACCCTGCTTGAACATGCATGTTGAACCAGATGACATCCACGAGCTCCTTCCAACCTCAGCTGCTCTGTGATTCTGTTAAATTCTGTGGCAGCTCCTTTTAAATTGGGGTAGGGAAGTTACCAAGTGACCATTTGAATGCTAGAAACACATTTCTTTCAGTAACTGGATGTATTTATTTGTGCTTTTAGTGCTTTTTGATTTTATCACAGATTTTGTGGTTATCATCACATATAATAATCACATTTATATTTAAGATTGCTAGTCCTATGTGGTACTCTGTTTTTCATTTCCAGTTGCTTACTCTTCCAGAATTACAAGAACTTAATGGATCGAATGTCTTCATGTAAACTCTTGATCCCCATATTTAGGGCTTTATGGCAAAACTCAACATAATAATATTAAAATGATGATGCTGTATCATGGATATAACTATAGTTTGGGCAAGTGCATAAGCCTCATCCGAGCCAGGACCAAAGCAAGCATTGGTGACACAGCTGAGAATAACTGGCATGTGAATTGCAAGTGCATCTTGGACTGTGACCTGTCCCGGTGAGAGGAACGGAGCAGGTCGTGTTTTCAGTGACAATACTCCAGGCAGTCTGTAGACTCATGGCCACATTTTGCATGTAAGATGTTTACAGGGAACAGGCCCTTGCCAACAGTAACTGCCAGAGCATGCATTGTAATCCCAACAGAAGGTTGTTTGGTTTAGGCCAAAACTGTGCCAAGGATCATTCTAGCAATTTAACAGTTGCCCTCTAGTGCCGTTCACAGCATCATCCAAGTCAGCACTGTAGATACAGCCAAAGTTTGTCAGAACATACTTATTTTTAACTTTATTTTATTCCACTACATCTGTCTGAAGCTATTACCAGCTTCTAAAATAAATTCCGTAGTCATAAATCAACATTTTTTTGTTATGATTTTAAAGTGGCTCTACAAATTGCAATTTTGTAAGTCGACCAGCAGAGTGCAAATAGTGAAAGAGAAGTTTTTCCTTGAACCATACATCTGAGCAAGAGGAGTAATTATGGGTGTCTGTCATTCCATTCTCAATATCTGCAGAGCCACTGATGTGCCATCTGTTAAACTGACTCCTGGAACCTGGATATCCTCCCTCCTGACAGGACAACTCCTTGCTTATTTTTTACTCATCATCTTTTGCAAGTTTGGTCTTCACAAACTACAAGAGATTAGCCCTTCATTTATGTCTCTAAAGCACATACATACCACTGTCTCAAATAAACATACTTAGGTGGGACCTAATGGGATGACTTGTAAGATGAGGACCTTCATTTCCTGACCTCACATGAAACAGGGCAGAATTGTGTTTTCTTCTTCTCAATTGTCTCCACCTTCCCCTGTTACTTCAGGTTCTTTTAAATCCATACAAGTTACAGTGCTGCTTGCAAGAGTAATTCTTTTTCCAAATTTGCCATTAATATTATTATAAAGAATGTTTCTGAAAGTTCTGAAATTAGCTATAAAATACTCCAGGAGTGAAAAAAAACTAATTCATCAATAATTTAAGATTACTTACTTATAAAAATTGAGAGGTGACTTTATACATGTGAAAGTACCTTCATGGGGTAAAATACTTGATGCTGACTTTCTAGCTTACCAGAAAAATGTGTAACAAAACCCAGTATGTGGAGCTAAAAAACAGACAATGACAATCAAAAATCATTCTTTTTAAAGCTGGAAATTACTATCATAGAATGAACTTTCAAAGAGCAGTAGCTGATTCTCTATTGCTTAATGTGATTTCCAAGTAATACTGTCTGCGTTTCCAGGAAGTGTACTTCAGGTGAGCATAATTACTGACTGCAGTACATGAGTAGCCAAATAAAATGAAGTGGCCTCTGTTGGGTACTTAGAGAAGATGAATTAGGTACTTTCTGGCCCTGAAAAGTGCGAGTCTATGAGAAGCAAGAGGAAATCATTACTGGATCTATTAAATCCACTTCTGTTCAGGTTATAAGCATGAGATTATGAAGCTGTGCTGCTCATACCAGAAATACTCTTCCCTTCTTTTACCATTCAGGAAGTCAGCAAAGAGGCTAGAAATAAAGAGCTCTCCAGAACGGTGTGACACAATAACCCAGCCACTTCCACCTGTCATATGGAGCATGGGTGAGCTTCTCCAACAGAAACCAGAGAAAATAAATAGAAGTACAAAGCTACCAACACAACTACAGACACACAGACTTACCAGCCCAGCCTTTAGAGTTCAGCTTTTCATGTACTGAACTGAATGGTTTGATTAGATTTGCAGCAACAGTAAAATTAATATGGTATTAGATGAATGAAGAAATTTTATTTGATTAGTTAGTGAGTTGGATTGTTGAATTTGTTGCTGATGTTTATACACCTTCTTGTAAATCATTCAATGCGTTCATCTTAAATAGGAAAATGGTGACAATAAAGACTGCACAATGTAGAAGTTGAAAAACCAGCCTCCTTAGAGTTGGTCTGCTAAAAGTTCATATTCTTGATTATATCTCCAACTGGTTCTTAGTGTATTTTTTTATCTTCACAGTTTGTTTTCATTTTTGGATCTGTTATTCTTTGGCACTGAACTAGTAACAGTGAACCACACGTTGCTGTGTTGTAACTGCTGAAGGCCTGGCTGCATGGTCACTATTTGCCAATGTCTACTAACTTCCACTTCTAACAATATAATAAGCAGTGGATAGACCCTTATGAAAGTATTGTGCAGAATGAGAATGAGTTGTGTCTGGCAGTTACAGTAAGAATCAGGGTAATGCCATCTGGATAATGAAAGGCACACAGAATTTATATTTGTCATTACAGCTAAAGATCTGAAATCCAGCACCTGAAGAGCCAGCAGGAATTGGAGAGGAGACACAAGGAGGGTTGGTCATGAATTGAGCAGAGACTGGTGGCTGCTAGATCTGCAAGGGGTAAATGTGAGAAAGGACAGGTGTGTAACGTGGGGCAGAGCATGTGAACTGAACATATGATTAAATATGTTTGTGGATTAAAGCAGAATGCTTGAACTACCCCAAGTATGATGTGCTCAGTGTAGTTATCAGATGACAGGGTGCAGCAAAAAAGACTGTTCTCTAAACTGTAAGCTAACACCAAATGCGATGTCTTGTGGGGTTTTTTATGTACACATCTCTGGTTTTCATAGTTTAACCAGCATAGCATCTGATTAACATACACTTATTTTCTGTTTGCTACATGCCTCCTCCCCACCATCTAAATTCATCATAAATGCATTGAGATGACTTGACAAGACTCCTCTTGACTTAAGAAGAGTTGAATACAACCTTTTCTTAGATTTCAAGAGAATATTAATCAGCTACCATTTTGTGTCAGATTTCATCAGTATCATGCAAGAGGAGATCCTGGGGATGTGTGTTTTCTCATATTGTTTCTTCAGATTTTGCTTCTCTGAAGTATACGCCTGGGGAGGGAACAGAAGTTTAGCAAGAGAAAGACTGTTTTAATATTTTACTCAGCGCTCAAGAGATCTATGTTCACTTCTCAGATCTGCCAGAAACTCCCCAGGTAGTTTTGAGCAAGCTAATCAGTTACTCCCTGTGTGCCTGTTTAGTCAAACGGCAATTATAGCACTGCATGCAGTCACGATTCCCTGGCTGGTGAGCAGGCTGGCATGCTGGGGACTGTCACTTCCCTCAGCACTACAGTACCACGAGCTGCGAGTTTAAAATAGCCCCAAGGAGCCCAAGTGAGGGGAGCGTGCATCACCAGCCCTGCGAGACCCTCGCTGGCAGCAGCGCTTCGCGCAGAGCCCGCGCATGCTTGGGGCAAGGCGAGCTGTGCCTGTGATGGAGCACTGCTGACTGCACAGCCTGTGAGGCTGGCACACTCCTGGCCTGACCTTAAACACCACGGGCCACGCTGGCTTTGTGACTCTGCTGTTGAAACATACTTCTTTTAATTTACTCATGGCGGTATTCTTTAAGGAATAGTTTGTCATTCTTCTTGCTTAAGTTACAAGCATCTTTGGTTGTTCTTCTATTTCCTTTTTTGTGTACTTGCAAGCCTGGTATACCACTAGTAATAAGGGAGAAGCCATGATACTCTTTATTTCTGTTTTGCCAGGCTGCTCTGACCATCCTACAGGAAGTCAAAATCTCTATGTTCAGTACTTCAGGCTTTTGTTTGCTTCCTTTCTGGAGCTGCTGAGCCTGCCTTCCTAAGGGATTGGCTGTACCAAGAGATGTGTCAAGCTTACACTCACTGGTTTAGATTGCTATTTTGTTTATTGTGGTCCTTTTGTGTCTCTTGAGGGTATCCAGTGACACCATCCATCCCGCTGTCCATTTGGGAACATCTGAGGAGTTGGAGCAAAGGTGGAATGAGTGGAAAGGAACAGGAGGGTGTAAGCATGTGAACCAACAACTGCATCTCTGGAGTAGTAGCTCTAAAGTCATATTGTCCCCTGTAAGCAGATGTCCTCCCATGTAAAGCAGGGCTGCCAGCAGCCCTCTCCAGAGGCTCGGCTCAGCTTGGACACTTAAGCAGAGCAGAGAGGTCCTTCCTGCCAAGTCTCCTCAGTGGCAGAAGATGTGGCTTTCCTCGATCATTTCTCTATCAGCTACGCTTTCCTCTCACAGGGAGCTTACAGGACTGGTCTGAAGCCAACACAGCTCAACACAGCATGCTGAGACTTGGCATGGGCTGGGGGAAGAGTAGGGGAATAACCTCTTTGTGGTGATATTCTGACATTTTCTCTAGGTTTTGCCTTCTCCATGGCTGTTGAGAGTACTGGAATCTAGGCTCTGTTTCAGAAATGTTCCATTTGCCAGTCTCTTGAAGACCCACGTACATTTGTTCAAGTTAGAAGTATTGTAATCATTACCTAGAGCTAAAATTAAAATTTATGGCTTTTATTAAGATAATTAGAGTAAGATCAACATGATTTTGGCAGAATTAGAGGATAACTCTAGCTAAGTGTTGACCTACATAAAGAAAAAGAACAAACTCAGAACATTTTGACTTGGCATCAATGGCAGGAAAGAAACAACTTTGCCTGCATTAAGCCATATGCCAAGTCCCATAACTTAAGTTCTACATATTGGCAAGCATACAGAACTCATACACTTTTAAAACTTAGCAAATGTCTACTTTCAATTTTATAGAATTTCTAAAAATGTCTAATTGTGATAGCAAGTGGAATATGAATTCAAATGAGCTCAAACTAAATTTCTAAAACTAGAATGAGTATTTAAATTAGTGCACACCTAGGAACAACTCAAAATAAAATTTGGGGCCTCTTAGGAAACATTCTGAATTCATGTATTACATGTCAAAGTGGCATGTACTTTTACAAATACCTAGGCAATTCAGCATGTATGAAATTGTAAATATGTGTTTCTACAAGTAAGTAGAACCAGTAACATTAGGCAGAGGCATGATTATTGTTAGTGCTTGTAATATCTTCTGGAATAATAAAAACAAGCTGGGTTTATTATGCCCTTTTTCATTATGTTTTTTTTTATTTTACTTAGGCAATTTAATTTTCTTCATCTATGTTATAATATGATCATTTGAACAGAAAATTTATGCTACGGAAATGTTAGAGGCAACTACAAAAGAACACAGTCATAACTGAGGATTTTTTTTAAATGGGGAAAAAAGACTTTTACTGATATTGTATTTTTTTCCCAACTTAACACTTTTTTTTTCTCTCAAAATAATTGAAAAGAATTTTTCTCTTTTGTTAGGAGTTGAAAGTAAAATATGTAAAAATGTCCTGCTGATGTACATATATTGTTCTGTCACATCCTGGGCTGAAAGCCCCACTTTTCTCTGAAAGTTATTAACATATGCCAAAGAGCTTGTGGAAGGCCTGATGGAGGATCAAACTCTATCCTAACAGCCTTGAGGGGTCTTGCCATGGAGACATGCCTTCCCACTGGCTTCTTCCCAGCAATCACAGAATGCTAAAATATATCAAGAGTAGTGGGAAAACAGCCACTCCTGAAATACGCCCCGTATTGTGACAAAAACAGTGAACTGCATTAGGACTGTACAAAAAAATGTAAGGATAATATCATCTATTCATAATCATCAAAACATCTCCAGTGGAACTCATCTGACAAAGGAGTGTTACATTAGGACACATAACAATGGTACCAGAAATTTGCCAGGAGATTTAACTGGAAAAATGCCTTTCCATTTTCAGGCACTCCCCACAATGGCAAGCGCAAAAAGAAATTACATTCAAAAACGGAAAAAGAGATTGTGGGAAAAAAAACCATTTACTCTGGCAGTGCTGCTGGCAGTTGGCTAACATTTTTATGCCATGTAGCTGTGTGGTTTCTCTGTTCTGGTAAGCCCTGCCTGAACATGGCCTGCAGAGAAATCTGTGTTGATCTCATGAATCATTCCCAGGAGATGGCAAACATGACTAAAAGACTGGAATACAAGACACATGTTACAGGATGAAAACCAAAAGAACTGGAGGGTGTTTAAAAAGCAGTCAAGAGATTAACTATAGAGAGACAGTGTAAGGAAATGGGCATGAAGGAGAGATGCAGAGCATGATCACAGTATCCTTTGCTCCTGTTGTCCTCCAGAGCTGCTGCCTGAGTGCAGGGAGTCCATGACAACCCCACAGAGAGCTGAAGGAAGAGAGTTGTCTCACTGGTCCCAACCCCAAGACAAGGAGACCACTAATGGTCCCTCTGGCACACAACTACCATTCTCCATTACACACGTACCACAGACTTCAGTAAGTTGTGCAAGTTTGCTTAACACAGGGTTGACATTGTCTTGCTATTTATGAAATCAATAAAAGCTTTCTTGTTTCTTGAGCATATGTACTTAATTAAAAGGTTTATTGAAGCACACTTGTCCTTCTTAAAACATGTGGATGCCTTTTGGGACAGACAGGAAAATTTTCAATGTCACAGAAAGTCGTATTCAATTACAAATACCATAGCATGCTAACAATACGTGTACAGCAGCTTTAACATCGACAATGTGCCATAATGAGCTGATTAAAAGGGTTGGGGGCTTTTTGTGAATCGGTGCATGAAGAAGCACTGGGTCACACCTGATGCCTCTGCACTCTGGTTTTGAAGATAGAAGTGCCTCCATGCACTTTTCCAGCTGACAGAAGCACTGAGCAGTCACCTCTCCTTCTCTCCTTCTCTCCTTCTCTGCCCTGCTAAGAGGAGCTTTCTGCTGTCCCACCACCCACCGAGTAGGCATTTGCCTTTAGAAGATTCTAAAACACAATATGCATTGGTAACAGAAGACAGAAATTCCTCAAACGCTTCAAGCCATGTCCTGACATGTTTCCATTTTTCTTTTCCTCTTCCAGAATCCATGCATGTTATTAAAAAATGGGTCTGTAGCTCAGAAGAGATCTTTCTCAGACTTCCACTGAGAAGCCTGTTACCCTGAAAGCAGATAAAATCACAATAACAGTAGTACTAACAGACCATTTAATGTCTGCAATGTGAGGCTGTGGAAAGTGAGGGAGATGCAATATATATGCAACCAAATGACATTTGAAACATCTTGGCATGAGAAGCTATCCCAGTGCTTTGTAGACCATGTAGCCTAAAGCAATTCAGGGACAGAAATATGGAAACGTGTTTTCAGGTTTAGTTCAATATTTCAACAGAAGAGAAGCAAATAAAGAAAAAAATAATTAGTCAGTATAAGTCAATAATGCATTTCAAAAGGATGTTTTGATTTAAAACGTGAAAAATCCTGAAGCTGCTTAAATCTATAAAGCATTAATTAACAAATCATTCAAAATTTTTTAAATATCATATTATACATAGTTTCTATTTTGTTGAAAAAGAAAAGCCACTGAAGAATTATTTGTTTATCTCTACCTGAGGCTGCCTGCTATATGGCATTTTTTGTTCTCTTTCAGTTTTAATTCCTTTTTTGCACTTACACTCCCTCTTACTCTCTCTATCTCATTCTACACCATTCCTTTTAGATTAGAAGTACCCATTTTTTTAGTTCCTCTGAATCTAATAGTGAAAGGTGATGAGAAGAAGATATTTTATATCAATGTGCCAGTTTGTTTGTTTGAGCAGCAGAGATAACATTCTCAGCTATGTTCTTTAACAACAGTTCCCAACTGAGAATTTGGGTAAAAAGCAACATAAAAGTTGTTATTGAAAATTAATTATATGTTACCAAAACCAAGTTTTAAAAGCACAGCAGCCTATTCTACAATAAGTTATTGTGGTGTATAACTTCAGCCAGTATGGGCTTTTAATTTTATGTTACAAACTTTGGAAGGTGACAAAAGTACACTAAGCGTATTAGAGACAAATATATTACCACTGATCTATTAATTTAGAAACGTGGATCAGTTGGCCAATTACCTTTTCATCTTTCTACATGCAAAACTTAGTAAGAACAAATTGTATTAGATCTAAGCACTTGCTTAACATTTGTTGGTTAGCACAATTACATTTAAAGACGTGTCTTCATTTCCTAAAGGACAAGTTATACATACCTTCAGCCATGGTGTCACTGAACTTCCACTTCTGTCTGTTGTACAATTGACAAACATTGCCGCATTCTTGCATTTTTCTTTGTGGAAGAAAGTAAAACAGATTTGGCAGTGAAGGAATATTGCAGCAGAAAGGTTCACAAGATAAGTGCTGGATGAAAACCAAGACTACCATTGTAGCAAAAAAAGTAATCTAACTTGGTTTTATTTTAAATTTAAAATGTGCTTTAAGTTTAACTGCAATTTCAGGGCAACATTTCTTTGCTTTATGCAACAGTGGCTAGCAATAATGAGATTTATTTTGGGAACATCAACACGAGTTTTCTTTGGGTTTGTAAAGTCTTTTTCCTCACCATAGCACTGTCACTTTGGACTGAATAGGGTTTCCTTTTGTATTTTTCCATGCTCTTTGCTCAGTTGAAAGGCATCAAAGAAATTATCATTTGTTGAGAGACTGGCATCTAGCAGTCACTGTTACAAGTCAATGCAAACTTTGCCACCACAGAGAAGCCTAATTTTTCTAATTGGTGTGTATGGTAGGATGCTGAGTGAGGTTGGAGATTTCCCAGTTCTAGTAGATGTTAAGCACCGGACGACTTTGCAGCTTTTGTTTGCACTGTAATTTTCTGAAATTACAGTGCTTTTAGAAGTATTTTCTTTTGGATTCTTAGGAAAGTCTGAGAAAGTCTGACCTGCATCCAGCAGGGATACCTGTGTGGGAGGAGGCCTTGGTGTACTTCTGCTTTGTATTCCCGTCACCTGGAGCAGTGACTCATGAAGTACGTGTACCTACAACATGCTGGCTCCCGTGGAAACCCTGCTGACTCCCTTCCTGTGAGCATCTCCCTGGATGGTCTTGCCAAAGGGATGCTCAGACCTGAGGTGCAGGGACAGATATGGGATAATGCCACAGACACTAATGCTAAGCATTGGACACTGGGTATTCATGGATCTGGGGCTCCCTGGCAGCTGAGCTCTGCTAGGCCCATGTAGCTTTGTCCTTCCTTGATGAGAATATTTTTAAGCTGATATTCCTTTCCATGTGAGAAGCAAACAGGTTACCCTCAAAAATAAATGGCCTCTTCCCAGCCATCACTATTAAAGGCGTTGTAAGGAATGTGGGAAGGCTGCACGCCAATGGCTGCCAGTGAGAAATGGGTACCTAAGCACCCAAGGTGCCTTGGAAGATCCCAGACACTTATGAAATCAAGGAGCTCTCAGCTGTCCTTACACGTTCCAGCAGAGGCTGTCTCTCATTTGCAGGCTCCAGACTGTCTCTCTTTTCAGCGTGGGAACAGTGCTGCTTCAAGGACCAACGACACGTTCCTGGTGCATGACAATGTAAAACCCTTGCTGCTCTGAAAGCACCCATGGCCTGGCATATGGGGACAACAGATCCCACTGAAGATAGGTTCGTACTCTGGGTGTCAAAATATTTCCCAAGGACTGGGCTTCCTGTTCAAGCTTTTGCTATTTTCCCTGGTTTGCATTTTGCCACTCATTTTTTCCATTCTTTTGCTGCTAGCTATTTTTCATTAATATCTCTGGTCAGCAGGAACCTACCCTGCTTCAATTTTACAAGAATTTTGACAATTGAAATTGACCCCATCGTGTGTTTCAAAGTGAATCACAACAATTCTTCATCTATTACAAGCTGTGAATTGCTGAGACATCTGACCCAAATTAGGGCTTCAGCTGGCATGAACAGGAATTTACTCAATGAAAATCAGTTCCTCCTAAAGAGTTTGTTTCATCCATGCAACATTTTTAAATGCAAGTTTGAAGATTAGTAAGGACTCTGTGTTATCACTTACTACCAACTAAATGTTGTTTTCCTCCACTATTTTAAAAACAGATGGACAACCAATTTCCCTGAAATGTCATTCATTTGTATCAATTCTAAAAAAAAAAAAAAATCAAAATAATAATCCTTGAATGACTTAAAATGAGAGATTACAGTCCAACTCCCTCAGTTTATTTTCATCCTTCCCATTTCCCTTTCACTGTTGCATTGCAATTTTTAACGTCAGAAATGTTGCTCTCTACACCTGTCTATGTCTGTGTTGCTGTTTCTATGTCTACAAGATTCAAAATGTAAGAATTTTCCTTGGGATTTAATTTATTTTTTCACCAGCTCAGAATCTGATCACAGCTGAATCATCTCTGTAACAGGTCTTGCATCTCATATCAGATTCCAGAGAACTGACTGCAGTTTATCTGCAGACAGATGTGCTATCTCCACCCCAGGCTGTTTGAACATGGTTAGTACCCATCTGCCCCATACTGAGGAATTTTACTGGGACCTCACTTGCCTCTAGGCAGGTAACGTGCAGGTCACTGATTTCAGCTCTAGAGTACCTTCTGCCAGCCTTTCCTTACGCCATATCCAAGCTCTTCCAGGTACTGAAACTAGTGGCAGAGGTCACTCAGTGCTCTTCTTGGCTAGTCTCACTTCTTGGAGCTTTGCCCATGCTTGGGAAATCTCATCTCATTGCTTATTTCCTCCAGGTAAAAAGTGCAAAAAAGAATGCAAGGCCACTTTAATTTCCTAGGAAATTATACACAAAAGTACCCTGAGCTGTGATGTGCACACAGCCAGTCTCATCCCTGTCTGTGAGTCTGAGGCAGCAGACACAGCAAGAGCTGTGGTGGAGACCTTGCTGCACTGTAATCCCCACTGATGTGCCCTGTGGACACGCACATGCTCGCTGGAAAGTAAACACAGTTCTGCGGGGCATGCTTGCACCCTCAGGGTCTGATCATGTCCTGACATCTTCTTTAACTGGCATCTCAGGGTCTCAGCAGTTTGTGCTGGGTTTCCAAAAAAGAGTTTACATCTTGTTCAGATGCTGTGCTTTGTGAGAGCAAACAAGTCTTAACAACACCTTGTAAAGTCTCATGAAAGCGGTACTGTGACACTCACCTTGTTAGCTGTCTTGACAGCTGCAGCCTTAAATAAGGCAGCCTCCATAAATACTGATGAAAATACAATAGGGGCTGCCACAGTGTGCAGCCAGAGTGACACTGGGTTGCTGGAAGGGCCACCCATGCCCAGAGGCAGAGTAACACAAGTGTCAATATCTCATAGCCTTTTGCCTTGCCTTCAAGTCAGGATACCACTGCAGTTAGAGGAACCTAGGAAGTACAGGAAGGACAGGAGGCAGGTTCCTAAACACAGGTGTCTACTGCCATTTTACACACCATATTTATGTCTCTCCTCCTCTAACATGCCTTGTCTATCTCACTTGGCTTTAATCCATCTGCATCAAAGTCCAGCCACATGCCATCTGTCACACTTTCACAGCATCAGTGGCAATGTTCTCCTTGTGCACCAGATCAGGTGCTCATCAATATTCTCCCTGCCTGTGTGTGATCAAAACATTCCACTTCACAGTTTGTCTGCTAAGGGTCATCATCCAAATGACAGAGGTCATGGCTGGAACAAAGCATGGTATTTGGCGACACAACTTGTATTTCTCTCTTTCCGAATCACCTCAGTGTTTCCTGAGTGCCTATCTCAATGCATGTGGTTATTCTCGAGCCTATTTCAGAAAAACAGTTGCACTAAGCATTAGTTTAGATGCTATAAATTTACTTGATGCTGAAAAGACAAGGTTTTAAATTAATTTGCTCAAGCACATCTTTGTACCAATGTGTCAGCATTATGTTTTAGCCAAAAGCTGGCGCCATGTCTTACCTCAATCTCCAAGGCAAATTTCCATCATGTTATTTAGGAGGGAAGGAATTGCTACATAAAAGAATGTCCCTCAACAGCATCTGATTCTGAGTGCATCAGAGAAACCTGCAATTGGCACTCTTGCCACTTACATGGGGCTTCTCTTGAGACGAGTTGTGAGAAGTCTAATGGCAAGCCCTAAGGTTGCTGCTTTAACTTCTCTTGTGGTTAATGTTAAGGAACTGTTCTTCATATGTGTCTACTCTGTGTATGAGTTGTGAGTTTTTTGGTCTGAGTGACAACCATCTTGGGTTACAGTTCTGAGCTTGGGAGCAGGAAATCAGGGATGGTTTTTCTCTCACCACACCCTGAGAAGGATATGCTCAGTTGGTTTTATGGATGATCTGAAGATCGTACAGTTGTGATTTTTTTCTGGATTTTGCCTTGTTTTGCATACCCGATCAATGTATTGAGGTGCATGTCTCTATACCTAAAGCCTGGCAACTGGAAATGATACAAGCTAAAAAATGAAAACTGCTGTGTGTGTTGGACCAGTGATGGTGCTGGGGATTAGTGACTATCGACCATTTTAGATTCTGTAGTTTGTCTGAGGCTCAGCAATTGGCTCCTTTTCAGTTTCTGTAAAAAGTGTTTTGTGAACTATTCAAGGTGTCGGTCTCTTCTTTATATAGTGCATGTTCCAAGGGCTGACAGATTTATGTTTTGCCAGAGGTGCAGTTGGGCCGACACAGTTACACTGACTGTTTTACTAAGTAAGGAAGGGAAGCTTTCCTGAGTCGTGTTGTAGAACTTTCAGCTTTGTCTTGATTCTATTTCTGTTCAGGAAGTAATTCCAGGTTGTTTATTGGTGTTTTGAGTGCCTCTTTTGATCAATGTAATCTCTTTAATTTTTATGTTTCTTCCATAGACATTATCTGTTCTTTTGGCAAACTGTTTAATGCCTGACCTTTTACTCTGGGGGAGTGATTTGAAACACTCTTAGCTAGATGCTACATGGAAAACATTTGGAACTGCATCCTCTCTGATCAGTAATTTAGTCTTTGGCTGATGTTGGATAACATTTCCTTTCCGAGGAAAGACAGTATAACTTATGGCATTTTGGTGCCACACTCTTTGTGGGCCATTTGACAGGTTTTATTACAATGGCAGACAATTTATTCTCCATCTTTATTGTCTCTAACAAAGCTGTAGATTAGAATTTGAACTGATGTTTCATAGCTCATGTTTTATTTAAAACATTTTGCTCCCATGACTTTCTATGACTCACCCTATATAAAGCATGTAGTTGTGGTACTGTTGGAATTTCTCCTAAAGAGATGGATTTCTTTTGAGGGATGGCTTCTTCTCCATTTGGGCAGTATTGGGAAATATGAAAGTGAATAATAATTTTCTGTAAGCAGCACATGGAAGTTCTGGGATGCATAGAACTAACACTATCAGTCTTTTGATGAACCTTAGGCACTAGCAAGAGTACAAAATAGCAAAATCAGTCTTATAGGAGGTGTGGTATGACAATGTTTGGGCTAAGTGGTCTGGGCTTGAGCTCCCAAATTTTTGCACCAGCTCCCTTCTGCTTTGCCCTAGGCTAAAGTGTGGGACACAGAAGGCAAGTGACAGTGTCAAGAGCCAGGGAGGACCAGCTCTTCTTTGACCCACCATGTGAATTGACACACAGAGGAAACCATGGCAACCACCAAAATGCAGAGCAAACGCAAAGAGTGGATTTATTGCATTATCTCACTAGCAACACTGGGCAGCTGAGACACACGGGAACACAGGCTGTGTTAGGCTCAGCTCATCCTAGAGACCAAAGGCACACAGGGGCACAGGCTGCATTAGGCTCAGTCCGTCTAAAAGGCTTTGTGCACACACAGTTTATCACAAGGCTGTGTTCTTATGATCTCTCTATCTCCCAGCAGGAGGCTGAAGCATGTCTGTTAGAGTGTTATCTCTACACAGGAATTCTACTTCTCAAAGTAGGCAGAGGATGAATGACACTAGGCATAATAAATAGAGTTTTCCCACACTGACTTTCTTAGCATTCCCAGCTGCAAGGTTCCAATTCCCAACTTCAAGCAAAAACCATTCTGGGCTCACCAAATCCTCCGGTTTTAACCCTATCCTCCCAACACTTACATTTTGCAGAACATGTGTCCAGTGGTGACTCATCAGATCTCATTAAGATCCTGGCAGTATCTCAGCTTTGGACCTGCATGGGTTGGACTGGAGCTACTTCTCTCCACACTGACCCGTGACTCAAGCAGCTGTGTGCCTGGGGTGGCACCCAGCACTAATGGTTTGAGCTTGAGATTCACAAGCTCTGTTAGTTAGCCTCTTTTTTCAGGCCATGTAAAAGACACTTGGGAAAAAGTTTTGCCACTTAGTTATCACCTCAGGCCTTTACCCTGAGGCTTGAGGAGAGATGGACAAAGCTCCAGGGAATGAGGCAGTGCAGAGTTTTGTCTATTCTTTGGTTAGGCCAAGGATCTGGCAAATAGACTGCAAACTTTGTGGTTTGGCTGCGAACCCTCATCATTCCTCCTTTGTTCTCACTAGGGTTTTGTCTTTGGAGCATTCAAATTTTGCCTAAAATACATTAGGTTCTTCCACCAGTTTGATTTCTGTTAATGGTGGATGTCTTTTGATTATGAGCATCAAGGGTTCTCCGTCTGTATTCTAGGTGTTTTTGGAGTAATATCTGCATTTTTCTGCTCTGTTCAGTTATTGTAAAGTACCAAGAAAATGAGACAGGGCTTGGCTCTCACTGAGTCTCTTTTTAACTGAGGCTTAGTAAAGAATATTGTGAAATTGCTTTTGTGGCCTTTCGATTTTACTTGCTCTTGGCTGCATCTGAGTGAGCAAAAGTATTTGAAGCAGGTATCTGAAAAAATTGGAATCAGATGCAAATTAAAGTTTTCACTCAAAAATATGCAAAACCTGACATAGAAATTATTCAGATCATTTGGAAGTTTTCAAGGGGACTAGAACAAAAAAACCTCAGCCTGACATCCTGAAGGCTAGGTGAAAGTAACCTCAGAATGATGCAATCTCAGCAAACCCACAAAGGGCAAACAAGGTGGCCTGAAGATGACAAAATCAAAACCACAGGGGATAATTTTAAAAGGTGTAGAATGGACATGGGAAATTATCAGTTGATTAAGGGAAATTTCCATTGAAAAGATATTGGTGGAAAAAAATGAACAAACTATATATGGAAGACAAAGAAGGTAAGTATTAGCTAAGATAGGTTTGTCAAGCAGAAATAATATTGAACTGGTTTGTTTTCCTTCTGCAGCAGGAATAACATGTCTTGTGGAAAAGGCAAAAGCAAGAGTTTCCACATCCCATGATTCTAGCCAGGCCTTCCCCAGCACTATTTCATTTTATACTACAATTTAGGGAAGCACAGTTTGGATGGTTGATTCTCTGTCTTTTCTAATGTAGAACCATGAGGAAGCTCACAGCGCTCCATAGTAAATTCTGTTTACTGAAAACATGCCTATTTCTGTTTGCTACATTTCAAAACCCCTTAGAGGTAGCACATCCAAAGCCTAAAGACAATATTTTCCCAATCAGTGCTTCACACAAAACTGCCACAGGCCCAGTACAAAACACATATGACTACAGAGTAGCCCCTGGTGGCCCACTGCTCAATGCAAAACATCTAGAGGTGGTTTCTACAGAACCTCATCTCTGCTCTGTCTGTAGGTAACGAGCCAAAAGCACAGAGGCCCCTGGAGTCATAAAACATAGCTGGGAATGATCCAAGGGGAATCAATTAACTAACTGAAGAAGCTGAACTCGTATCAACGGTGTTTGTCTGCTGACAATAAAGTAAATATCATTCTTATAAAAGCATCCTTATAAAAGCATTCTTATAAAAGACTACAGACTCCAAGACATAAGAAATGACCATTCTGCTCTACTCAGTGCTTGGTAACAGCTCATCTGGAATATTTCTTGTGGTGGTTTGGCTTTCATCCCTGCAGATGGAGAAAGGCAAGGAAAAAACAGCACAATGACTAGTGATCTAGAATATACGACTTGTGAAGGAAGATTGAAGGAACTGGGTTCTCATACTGAAGGAAAATAATATTTTAAAAGTCAGGAAGTTCTTTTATGTCTTTAAATATGTATAATGTTGCTTTATAAAGAAAATAAATAAGCTATTTTTCATATTCACAATGAAAAATAGTAGGCCTAATTTACTGCAAAGGACACCGATCATAAACATTAAGGAAAACATTATAATATTGAGGGTTGCAAGGTGGAGCTTTTGTTTTCCCTAAGGCTGCAGCTTGTTGAAACATGAATCTATCAGGAAAGCAAAAAGTACACATCATTCAGGTGATGGATTGTCTGGTCAATCCAATTGACTGGACACCAATGGATTGACTGCTCTCAGAAGTCTCTTTACAGTCTTTATTTCTAGGAGCCTGTAAAGCTGTTCAGCTTAAGCTAATATCTGATAGCAGACTTCAGCCAGTCCTTTTGGCCAGGTATCTCCAGTTAAAGAGACAGGATAATTTACAATGAGCAGTTTTTTATAATACTGATTTGTAGTACTATTTTATTTGAAAACTACATAGATGAGACTATAAATCCAGATTGTAGCTGCTATTTTATTTGCACCTGGGTTAAATTTCAGTTATGTCTTAGACTTTTTGTAACTTTGTCCATTTTTACCATAAAAGATCTGCTTGTAAATCCTTATGTGACTTGAAAACCTTGACTGAACTCAAATAAGCATAGTACATCTGAGTAGATATTTTAGTCAACAAACTTTGTTGCCCTGCTGTTCACACATGTCTGATTGTTTATGTGCATGCTGAAAAGCACAGAGTCCACCACTGATTCCCTAGGGATTCCATTAAAGTCCTTTCTCCATTGAGAAAATTTTGTTTTCCATTATTCAACTCATTATTGATACACAAATTATCTTCATTCTAAACCCCTGGCAATTTAATTCTTTTCGAAAAGCTTCAAAGGAATCCAACACGCATTGTGACTTTTCTCTACATGGTATGACACCTTTCCCAACATACCATATTTGTCTCTGCGACCACTAGTCTTAGTCTGTGCCATGACCCTGAGTGGAAGTCAGGATTGCTGATCTGTTTCCTGGATTAAAAATTGTTGTCACATCTATCATCTTCCATTCCTGTGGCATCACAGCTGAGGTATTATTCCTAGATGGATTATATATCCAAGCAGTAGCTTCATGACTCAATATCTGAGTTACAGCTATATTCAGAAACCTGGTCTGAGTAGCTTCTGGCCCTGCTAACCAGACATTATTCATATCAGCACTTCTGAAGTCTCATTTACTCATTCTTTAGTTTTAGGAAGTTTTTTTGCCATAAAGGAAGGCTAAAGTCCAACACAATGAACACCAAAATTTCCTGCTAACCTTATTGCCAGGGCCCACTAACTGTCTTGCTCGCTCATTTTACACCTCAATATCATGTTACTCCCACAGACTTCTGGCTGGTTTGTTAGGGTAAAATACATCATGCTGGGTCTGACAGCTCAAGAGAGCCGAGTCTGCCACAGCTCCATACCCCAGATCAAGGCAGTAGTGAGACTGGAGATGCATCCCCAGTAGGTACGGACACACAAAGCACTCCAAGTCACTGAAATCCCTGCCTTTACCCTCCTTTGGTTCCTCCTCTAGGCATCTTGTGATAAGGTTTGAATAATTCCAAACTGCTTTTTCCATAACGTGCCCTAGAGCTTAAGATAGTGACCCCTATAGACCAAAAGGAGGTCTGGAGAGCTGCTCCCAATGATGCTCTGTGATGGGTTTTAAGTCTGGACACGGGGGCTGAAGTCCTCTGGGGACAGCTCCGGGAGGAGCCTGAAGAAGTTCCTCCCTCATTCCTTGGGGATCCTTGATTTGTATTCCCACTTGCCCTTGGGCTTCTGTGATCCTCAGGTTTCTGGAGATGGACCTTTGCTGGTCTGATGGTCCCTGTGATGGGCCTGGGAGGACCTGGGCAGGGTGTGTTCTACACCCCCCACCCTCTGTGCTCCTCTTTGGGTGTGCAAATGAGCTTTCATTACACAACTGAACCATTTCCTGCTTCTAATGTGTTTAAAAACATTTAATATTAGCTTTTGCCTCTGTGCCTCTGGTGACTTGCTCTTGAAAATCTTTTATCTGGTTTTTATGTTTTCACGTTTACCTTGACAGAAATCATCTTTATCCCTTGCTTGAAGTAACCCCTTCCCCACCCCACCCCCTTTTTTTTTTTTTTTTTGGTAAACTTCTGTTAGGTTCTGCTGGTTAACCAAACTGACTTATTTGCCTTATCAGGGATCTTTCAGAGTTTTTATTCATTTGAGAGATGCATTTACTCCCAATTTCTAAAATGGTGTCCTTAAAGAACCTCTGGGATTCCAATATGCATATTATCCCCAGTTCCTTTTTAATTCCTTATCAAACAGCATCTTCATTTTTTCATAAATCTCTTCTAAAAATACAAAATAAGTAAATTTTGTGGGGTTTGTGTATGTGTTTGTCTTTTTTGTTTCTGCCAGAAGGCTGGATTTAATACATTATGAGCCCTTGTATGGGGTTCTGTGTAAATAGTTGCCCACTGAGCCGCATGCCCTGCTGTGTCTTTGCTGCAGGTTCTCTAAGGTCATGGATACAGCATGACTTTAATCACTTTAATTAGTTTGTGACACCACTGAAGAGGATGGTCTCCCCTCTTCTCCCTGCTACTGCTCCTTCCCCTCTGGATCAGGAAACAGAATTCAATAAAACTATTTGACACATAAAAGTTCCATTTGAAGCCTGCTGCCTTCCACTTTGGGAACAGCATGTGAAGGAGGGAGTTGAGCTGAGTAAAGCTCAGGTTTGGCTGGGGCTGAAAGTGCTGCCAAGAGCAAAACTTTAACAATTTGTCTTGGGCTCAGCTCTCATCCAGTTTCTTGTCTTGACTTACTGCAGACCCATTGGGAGACATGTCCTTTGATTTGTCACTTGCCATGCTTGAGCAAGAGGGCCTTTACTTGGCTCCTGAAAAAGCCAGTATAAAAGTAGAGGAGGTTTATCAGGAAGAAGTTCACCACCTGTTGGAGGAGCAGCCTTTTGCACTCTTCCACAGTTCTAGGGGAAAGGTTTTGGCCTCCACAGCTGGTAATTTTTTTGCAAAGAGAAGGACATTAAAAACATCACGCTTCTTACCACCTTTGCCAAAAGCACTTGAAAACAACTTCAAAGAAGAACATCCCCCCTCCACGCTCAGAGTGCAAAACATCCCTTTGTAGGGAGTCAAGCCAGACCAATGAAATGGGGGAGAGACATCTTTGATCATTTGTTGCTCAGACAAACTCGTGGGCAACAGTTTCTAGGTTAATTAAATGTTACTTTGTACTGACAAACTGAGCTTGCGCTAAAGCCTCAGGATTTGTTTGTATGGCTGAAAGTTTGCACTCCCTCATAGTCACGGCATAAACCACAAACCTTCCAGCCTAGTAACATGCAAACATAATAGCAAACACCAAGATACAAGACCTGACCTCTTGGCTTGAGTACCAGCTTTGGGGAATAAGCTTCCCATGTCAAGAGCTGGTTATCTTCTCAAAATCCATTTCTTTTCTTTCAGGAAAGAAGCATGCATTCTGTTTTTATAAACTTTCCCAACTTTGTTTTCTTTTTCTTTTTTTTTTTTTTTTCAACTGCTCCCTGATCAGACTGGCTCAGTTAACTTGCTTTCTCTGCAAAAAGGAAGAAACGGGGAGGAAGGAGAAAACAAGTCTTGCCTACTCCTTTTATGATTAGGGGTAAAAGGAACAAGTGTAGTATAGATGGAGGGCTCTGGTTGCTCTGCAGCTTTCCCACTGCTTTCCCATGTCTTTACGTCAAGTCTTGCAAAGCTGAGTGATAGCACAAAAATCCCACTCTCATGGGAGAAGCATTATTTCCATATGGTGCTACTTATCTGCTGCTTATCTATCTCAGCCTATCTGAAATAGCTCCTGCCATAGCAGAACAATTAAAGCAGAAGTTCAGCAGTTTCTTGGGCAGCCCTTCTTTACCTATACTTTATTCTGAGCAGATCTTCCAAAGATTTCAAAAGGCTTTAGCTACAGGAAAGAACGGAGCTCAAAACTACCCTGTGGTGCTATGGATGTCAAGACCCTGGTGACAAGCCCAGCTGTGAATGCTGCCCTGGAAAAGTGTTTCTTTCTACAGAGACACCACAGACAGCACCAGATGATGCAATGCAAATACTGGCTAATGTTGGGCATCATCTCCAGAACAGATCCAAACAGCCAGGTATCTGTATTTGCTGGCAAATGGACATCAGGGTCCTAATTTCTAATATGTGCATATGGTGGAGCACATGGAAAGTGACCTAGTAAATGTAGGGTGGTCACATAATTGCCGATTTTGCCATACAAAAATCACACATCAGGCTCTTTCTTTATATAAAGGCATTGGTTTTAAAACAATTCCATTTAAAAATACCCATGGCTTTTTTTGCTTGTTTGAACCCTTTAATAGAAAACAAGTAACAATTTCAAGCTTCTCTCTAGCTCATGACAGCTAGAATCTGAATTACTACTTTTAATTAATTCTGGGATTGTCCTGTGTTTGCTGGGCTGTGGGAGTCAGGGCTCTAAGAGACCCTCTGGTAGCATGATAATTACAATAAAATGCCTTGGTTACATGGAGCACACCCTTGGCAGTGGAAGGGCAGATCTGTTTGTGAATTTCATCCTAAATAGCTGTTGGATTAAATTCTCTTCTGCTTCAGTTATTTACATTCAGGCAATGTGTGCCTCTCCAGGGATGGGCTCAAGCCTCTCCCACCAGCACAGATAATCTGGCTTTCAGCCTGACCAGCAAAGGCCATGGGAAACCCTGAGAAGGGTTTGGCCCCACTACAACACAAGATTTTTGTTGTCTTTACACTTGGGAAGGTGCATAAATCTGACAGTGCAGCTTTCACATGGGATCTTTTCTGATGGGGCCACACTCTTCTAAAGCATCTGGGTGCTTTGGAGCACTTTTGAGCTGGCATTTGCAGAGACAAGAACTGCAAGTCAGCTTTTAATTCAGTGTGTGGAGAATGAAAGCCTGCCAATGCTGTGACCACCATGTGTGTTTTTGCATCAAGACACTGAGCTCAAGACAGGTTTCATGGAGGTGAAGTGCTGGTAATTTTTATCATAATGCTGATAAAGGTAAAATGTGAGCATGTGGCCAACCTCAAAAACCAGCACCCAGTTACAAAGCACCAGTGTCCTGCCTCTGTGAGGTTTCTATCAGGGCAGTTTTATTCCAAGGTAATAATTTTAAGTATCTTTCACATGGACAGGACCCTTGGGCAGAGGCAGTACAAATGCAGCTCTCCAGAGCACAGAAGAAGAGACCAGGATAGAGGAAGTATAACTCAGAATGCCAGCAGAGCTCCAGTCTGTCCTCCCAGAATTATTCTTGATTTTCATCCAAAGACTAGAGTGCAATGTGTAAGCAAAGCTGCCCTCTGCCCTGAAAGCTCTCTCAACCCTCAGCTACAGGCTCTTTCTTGCTGATATTCTCTGATGTGGGTTTGAACATCCTCCAGCTGAGAAAAGCTTAAAAGGCACGTGTCACATTTCCTGAGCACGTGTTCAAACCACTAATATAAAATTTAAGCATTACCACCAATGCCCTTTTTTATTTTTCTTCTTTTGAAGGATGCAAAAAACTTGTTTGGTTCTGAAAGGCAGCATGTTAGCACTAAGCCTCAAAAGAGGACCCAGGTTTGTGTGACCACAGTCTGGAGGAAGGGTCTAGGTCTTGGCCTTTCTCAATATGTCTCTTGAAGGTAAATTGTAGAGGTACCCTAACCCATAGCATGCCTGGTTTCTGATCCTCTTTAAAGGGTGCCGAACCTCATCTGTCTCCTGTATCAAAAGCATGAGCTTCAGGTTCTGGTTTGCATGTCAGTAGCCCCGACTGACTGCTGAGCCTTGCAGTGCACAGCACACCCAGAACTTCAGAGACAGTTGTGCGGGCAGGGTAGGGTGGACCAAGGGTCCACTTTCAGCTTCTCAGGTTGTATGGTGGACCATACAAGAATCCGCTTTCAGCTTCACGGAGCAGCACCCTGATGGCTTCCCCCCAGCATCCAATGCAGAATAAAGCTTGGCTTTGAACTTTGGAAATATTACCTCTTGCTGCGAGAGAAGTATAATAGAGCATTTAAAAGAAAATAAAGAGCAAAATTACACAATTGAAATTTAATAGAAATTATGCTTCTGGTGCCAGATACTTCATGATTATAACACCACCAGAAAAATACATGTTTAATGAAATTATGCATTTTAATAGATGCTATTGCATAGCAAAATTCTAATTAGTTTCCTTTTTAATAATTCACCCAAGAATTTTCCACACAGATTGAAGAGGCTAACCTGACCTGGCAGTCATGAAAGAGAAAGCATGTTTTTAATGCAAAGCAGTCTTGTCTAAGGATTTACTTTCAGAACACTGTTTTTGTAGGAAAAAAAAAGTACTATTGCTAAGGAAACCTTATGTATTGTCATGCTAAATATAAATCTGCTTTCTGGAGGAATACTGAGTAATCTGTTCTGATCTTCAGGATGAAATAGTATTTTTACTTCAGCACAAAACAACACTCAACCCTTTCATGGTCCAAGATAAGATAACCATCTTGCCCATTGCAGACAGAAAGAAGTTTTCTAAACTAACATTAGAAAAATTGGGGGTTTTATTTCAGGAAAAATTTAAGAATCATGTTTCTCTTTAGATTGAGTACTTGATGATGTTAAAAGAACAAAATATAACAGATGAATGGTTATCTTGTCATAATCTAAGTGTGCTTTATTCTCTGAGTATGACATCACATCTAAATACCTTTGCAGATTCCCTGAGCAATGCAGCAAGCCAGTCAAGGTTCCAAAAAATTCAAGTGTATTCACCAAACAGGTCACTATGGGACTGGGATCATGCTGTGAACATGGTAAAATCTATGTTTTATTATAAATTTCTGTGCAGCTGTTAATTGCAGGGCCTCTCCTGCTTTTTTAATTTTTCTGAAGCTGATGCCTGCCCAAGAAACACCGCTCCATGATCAGCCAGACTGACAAAGCCTGGTTCCACGTGGATCCACCTCCCTACTTGAGCCATGCTGCAAACTCTCTAGAGGACCCCCATCTCCTCCTCCTCCTTCTCTTCTCCCATGCTGCAGACTTTGTGCTCAGCTCTCCCCCACTGCCTTCTCCTGGCAATGCCCTCAGCACCCTAAACCGCTGGGGCAGCCAGCAAGAGCTCCAGGCTTTTCAGCAAGCAGGGTGAGGATAAAGTTGTTTGTCTGGTGGGAGAAGCAGAAATGTTGTCCATCAACATCCCTTCAGGTGTTGTACTGAGACAGGCACACTTGGATCCAGAATCTCCACATCTGCCTTTCCACGCAGGATGCCCTTCCTCATACTAGAGAATGAGGAACAAGCTGATATCACACCGTCCTTCAGCACGAGCCAGAGCCTGTGTGAATTTGTCTGTGAGGGACACTGCACTTCTTTCACAGGTTGTTTTGTCCTTAGAAATATTTCACAACTAAGAAAAAAGAAAAAGTATCCCTGCCGTGAGCTCTGTCTGCAAACTCTCTCCCACTTCTTGACAGTGGAATTTATTAGTGGTGCTTTTGCACCATCACGCTCTCCCAGGATGAAATGATCAGTTGTTTTAGTTGTTTCTAATTAATACACAATTTTAAATAAATTTTCCACATAAATTAGATTTTTACATTCTTCAGTAGTGCCAGATGGACAAAGCCATCTGTCAGAGATTAAAATTCACTAAAGGACAGCTAGTATTAAAAAAATAACAATAATGTAACATTTAAAAAATTTTTGCTTTGTGCATTGGTTGAACAAACAATTGCATGCGAAGCTGCTCTTATTTTTAAAGAACATAATTTGTGAATGCTTGTATAGTACTTCACTGAGTTTGAAACACAAGATTGTTGAATGATTAACCCATTTTTACAGCTTGGGTACATTTCTGAGGGTATCAGATCTGGGGTGATGCTGCATAAAAAAATTGGAGAACTAGAAACCATACAGCCATCGACAAGTCATGGATTGCTGCAGGAAAGAGTGAAGCCCTGAATGAAGTGTCTTTTCCTTTGAATTGAGAAGAAGAACCTGGATAAAAGTTAGCAAAAGCATTGTTTAAATGATGGGCATTGCCATTACCCCAGGCTCCCTTCTGGAGTTCTTGCTTGTATTTTTTCTCCTCGCTGTTCCACCACCAGCCAAAGCTTTGCACAGAGGGATCACAAGTCCAAGCCTTGCACCGATCCCCCTTGGCACAAAGGGCTGAGGGAGAGGCCCTTTGGCTGTCACAGCCCACTCTGGGGCCACACTCCTTGGGCCACTGCAGCCTCCTCCCACCTTGGGGACTGCTCCCCCAGGGCTCCCCTTCCAGCCTC
Organism: Anomalospiza imberbis; assembly: GCF_031753505.1. Taxonomy (NCBI): domain Eukaryota; kingdom Metazoa; phylum Chordata; class Aves; order Passeriformes; family Viduidae; genus Anomalospiza; species Anomalospiza imberbis. The sequence continues at coordinate 80,777,908 of NC_089683.1, read as the reverse complement.
AGCCCACTTTGCCAGCCCTGCAGTGGTGCCTGGAGCCTTGCAGAAGCTGCTCACCCAGCAAGGCAGCAGCCACAGGTGTGCTGGTGCTGCAGCCAGCAGTAGGAACATTATCCTCTGTGGAGGGGAAAGGCAGAAGGTAAATCCCCAGCTTTCCAAAAGCTCAGCCTGCCTTTTCAGTGTTAGCTGCCCAGGGTAAGATCTTCCTGGCACCAACATGCTGAAGAGGTTTGGCTTGTTAGGTGCAGGGACTTGTGTAGTCTCTGCATGGTGTAACACTTTATGGGCACTGGAGATGGGACCAGGTCATCCTCTCCTTCCCACATCTCTATCACTTAAATCTATCAATGTCAAATTTGTCTAATTTTATTTTTCTGTTTCCACTGGAGGGATCAAGCTGTCATTGGACAGCTGACAGATCTGCCATCAAAAGACTGAGATTACAGGGTGCTTAAAAAAAGAGAAAGCTATCTAAACTTATTTTAAAAGAACATTTCCATAAATAAAACATTTTCAAACTTGCTGCATCTAATGAAAGTCCCCATAGGTATTTCCATCACTGGCAGAAACTACCTGAGAATTTGAGGTGGGTGACCAAGATCTCACAAAACTGATCAAGGGCAAATGGAGAGACTAGCTCAATAAAGGAGGGACAGAGAAGCAAGACAACTGCAGACCAGTTGGCTGAACTTTAGAACCCATAAAAACACTGTAAGAACAAACCAGGCTACTTGCACATACATGAAAGGTGCCAAGCAGATGAGTGATAGCAAATAGAGATTAATGAGGAACTAACATTTCAAACCTTTGCAGGTTCCTTCTGTGAGAGGATAAAAATGGAAACTGTCATTCTACATAAGCAATAGATGTGCTTTGACTACAGTAAAGCTTTAGCATTTTCTTACATGGGGTGTTATAGGGGAGGTGACTTGAGTCTGCATGACACCATTATAAGGACAGTTCAGAGCTGGTTAGAAAGCTTGCCTCCAAGAGTAACTGCCAGTAAATTTCTTGTCAAACTAGAAGGATGCATTAATTATGGATTTCACTGAAGCCAGTCTATGGTACTACACTCTATCTTCATTAACAGATACAGAGCTCCTGAAATACTATTGATAAATCTGAAGATGATGGATAGAGTAGAAGGACTTCTAGTATACAGGAGACAACCTAGGAATTCAAAGTGATCTAGCCAAACTGGAGAAAGTATCTGAAAAACAGGAGGCAGTTTGATAAGGACAAGAAAAAGTGCAAACCTGACATGGCTTTCTAGAAGAGCAGACATTTAACAAGGCAACACTTGATATACAGTTGTTCTGTTGAATTTGGGTGTCAGTGTGTGTCACAGTGACTTGTTGCTAAGGAAGGGGGAGCATCATCCTGGGTCACACCATGCAGCGGTGACATATGTGAAAATATGAAGTTATACTCCCCCACACTTGGCACCAGTCTGGTCTCAGAACAAATGAGTCATTTTGGATGCTCCAGTTTGAGGAAGTGTTGACCAGCAGCCTGGAGGAAAGCAGCAAGAGCAACTAGTCATGGTGTAGAAAAGGATGGGGAGAATTGGGGCTGTTCCTGACAGGGAAGAGAAAAGTGAGATTAGATACAATAAGGTCTTTACAATCAAAACCAGCAGCTGGAAAGGAGGTGGAAGAGTTTAGTAAATCTGCTGGGATAGGAAAGCAAATAGGATTAAATTGCAGAGAAGACAGCTCAATCCAAATGTCTCTCAGAAATGGCAGCAAAGCCCTGGCAGGACCATACTGGGGGCTGGGGATCACCACACCAAAGGTTTTCCACTAGCACAGTGGGGAAACATCTGCCACAGGCAATTTAAGTGTAATTCAGGGCATCCTGAATGAGAGATGAGTGGTGGACCTCCCAAATGTCACATCATGTAACACTGTTATCTTGCCAAATGCCTGCAAGGGCAGCAAGGCTGGTGGAGAGTCTGGAACACAAATCCTGTGAAGAACAGCTGAGGGAGCTAATGTTGTTTAGTCTGGAAAAAAGGATGATCGGTGGGACCTTATCACTCTCCACAGCTGCCTGACAAGAGGTTGTACTCAGGTGGGGGTCAGTCTCTTCTCCCAGGCATCCAGAGACAGAATGAGAGGACACAGTCTTAAGCTGTACCAGGGGAGGTTTACTCCAGACATCAGAAAAAATTCTTCACTGAAATAAAGAGTGATTGGGCACTGGAATGGGCTGCTCAGGGAGGTGGTGGAGTCCCCATCTCTGTAGATGTTTAAAAAAAGACTGGATGTGGCACTCAGTGCCATGGTTTACTGGACAAAGTGGTGTTAGGTCTTAGGTTGGACTTGATGATCTCAAAGGTCTTTTCCAACCTAGTTAATTCTGTGATTCTGTGTAAAGACCCAGACAGATAGAGTAGAGGTCACTAATGTCTTTTTGCTATCAAAAGGAAGCCAAGTACCATGGTTTCTGCTATAAAGATGAGGAATCTCAGGCATAGATCCTTGCTTAGATTAAAGTTCAACATCAAGCACAGAGCTGGGCAAGAAGGCTAGTGCACTCTCACACAGAATATGCAACCCCACCACCAGGGATCTGGAAGAGCAATTGCCCAGCTTTGGATAAATTTATCAATATTAGAATCAGAGCTTATTTTTGTGTCAATGTCATGTTGCTTGGGAAATATTAAAGAAAAACATGGAGTTGTGTTTATAGAACACTTTGGAAAAAGTTTAATTCCTTTCATGAGGTGTAGACTTGAGAGAAACTTGGAAGATTTCATCGCCTTTCATTTACAAGTAAAATTGATGCACCCCTCTTACTCTTTAAGGGGGTCTTTCCCCCCCGGTACATTTCATCCCAGTTACACGTTTCAGAAGGTGAGGTATTTGGTATTAATGCCAAAAGGAAGAGGGCAGCTAAAATAAGACTTAATTCTTCTGATCTATAGATGGGAGGGCTGAAGAAGTTTTGGCATACTCTGAAAAATCTCAGGAGGGCCAAAACAAGAGAGCTACTCCTAAAACATCCTTACAAAGCATTTTGAAAGCTCATGTTGAAAAATACCCCATGGTAGTGACTGTACCAGTACCTGACTGTGCTGTATCAGTGACACTGAACCCAGCATACCAAGGGTTACAATTATCCCACATCATATCTGGACATTGTGCCCAGTATTACTCCCACAGTCAAGAAGGACATTAAAAAACTGGGGGCAGTCCATCAGGTTTGGAAGTGGGGAGGGTTAAGTGCCCCAAGATGGTTATAGGATTGGAGTCCTTGACACATGAAGAAAGGCCAAAGGGATTGGCCATTCAGCCTGGTGAAGTGAGGGCTCAGGGGGATTCCATTCCTGCCTTCCAGTGTTAGATATTGAGAGATGATGAAGGCACTCTCTTCACAAGAATTCACAGTGATGGCAAATTTTCTCTCCAGGCACAAAACAAACTTCTCCAGTGAGACCAGCAAAAGGCTGAGACAGGCTGTCTGGAGGTGTGGTGGCATTGTCCTTGATGGAACATGCAGGGCTTTGTTTGCAATGCCCTAGATCACCTAAGGCCCTGCTTCCAACTCACACAGGTCCAACCACACTTTCTGGCCCTGGTCAGTCTGGGCTTCTCCCCTCAGTTTTTGTTTCTCTCAGTATAGCAAGATGCTGGAGAGTCCAAGACACACTGTCTCTTAGCTCTGTTTTACCTTTCCTCCTATGAGGGTACAGCTCTGCACTAGCAATAGCCAGCATCAAAAGGCTATCTTTAGCACCCTGTCAGCTACACCCATGCAAAAACAATATAAACACACAGTAGCTGCAGTGCCCCTTTCAGCACACACCTTCCTGCTCCTGGACAGACAGCAACACCAGTGCTAGGTATGCATTCCTTGGTAAGGACTAGTGATGGCACACTCCAGCTCATCAGGAGCTGCCAGGACCCAGATGCTCTCCAGTGATAAAAACAATCCAGCATGGAAAGGGAAAAATATAAATTTCAAAATTTCTTCACTGGGCCAACTCAGTTCCAGTCAGAGACAGATGGGGGAAAAAGAAGTGGATGTTCTCTTTTGTATTTTCTATTTTTGTCTTTTCCAGCGGGACTTTTTAGACCCTCACCTTCTGACTTCATTCTGGAATGCTGCTTAGGTATAAATTAAGCTGGATCTGGCCTGAGATTTCACTCTCAGATAAAGATAAGGTTAGCTAAAAGAAACTCTAGTCATGGAAAAACTCATATGTCAAGAAAATCAAGATGTGTTCTAAAAATTTTAATAAACCCCAGCAGCTTAACTCCTATTCCTTTTTTTTTAGTGAACAGAATAATCTTATAAAATTAACTAAAGATCAGATAAACAAAACTTCTGCTTAGGGTTAGAGAGCATGGACATTTATCTCCAGATACAATTTGAGTGCATCTTCATCTCTGCTTTTGTTCCACTGCATGGGCTGCCAGTATCCTACTCCCACAGTCCCTCCCCAGCTTACAACAGCTGAGACCTGCCCCCCTCACCACTTTCTTGAGCAGTTCCAAATCTCCTGAAGAATGTGAAGTTTGATCCATCTCTCATTGACTTCAGTGAGAGCTTGGTCAGATGCAGAGGTATTTTTTCAAGCTTTGAAAAAATAAGTATCTGTGCTGAGGTAGGATGCTCCAAGATACACAGCTCAGTGGGTGTCCCTCATCTCCATGGGGGGAACCCTCCACTTGCCAGGCTACACCAAACACACGGACCAAGGTCTTGGGGTGCAAAGGTGGGAGATGCCAGAGGACACACATCCCTCCTGCTGCCCCCAGCACGGGCAGGGCAACAGCTCCAGCCGTCCCCGTGAGCCCATGTTGCCAAGATCCATCGGACCTTGGCCACCACCTTTTACAGCAGCAGGAGCACGTGTTGAACACTTCCCAACTGCAGTGCCACTTACAGCAGCGCTTGGGAGAAATCCTTCCTCACACAGGAAGGATTCCTTCCTCACACAGGCTGCCACGTTGTCTTGAACAGAAAAACACCCTTCCTGAAACACCCCACAGACCAAGTGCTGCAATTTATGCAGGACTCACAAAACCTGCATTGGTTACAGCAGCGGCACAGTGGCATCGCTTCTCTTGGAGTGTTTGGTTTTGAGCTTTGCCAACTGAAACATTTGTACATAACAATGGACATCTGTACATAACAATTGTACACAGATGCTGTTACCATTTTTCCTGCAGTTTGTGACACAGGTAACTAAGGATTTGCATTTAAAACACAGAGGCTGTTGGAAAAGGGGGTTTTGGATATGGGCCAGAAGCTCAGGACAACCTAGAAGAGGCAAGGCTGCATCTGACGTTTCGCACATCACAGCAGCTACTCCCGCTGCCGCCGGGGCCGTGGCTGCGGTCGGCGCCGGGCGGCCGCGCTCCCACACTGACACCTAGCGCCAGGCAGCCCTGCCCGGCCCTGCCCGCCGCGCCGTCTGCTCCTCGCACTCTCACACACACTTGGGGGCTTCCTCTCTTTTTTCCAAGTCTTGGGGAGTTGTTTGGGTTCCTGCGGTTTGGATTAGTTTGTTTTTTTTTTTTCTGTAAATGAACATGAGACTACTTGCATAGTCTCCATAAAGTAGATTTACACCTGCCGCAACATACCTGTTTTCCACTTAAACGGAATTATTTTCCCTCATCAGCCCAGTGCTTTGAAGTTGACTTGGAAATATTTGAGGCACTTGCCAGTAATGGATCCCGTTGCCCTGCTGCCCATCTGATGGATGCAACGCTGAGCCCATTCCAGAGCTATGTGCTTACATACAACAACCAAGTCAGTTTATTTCACAATGACTTAAAAGCATTTGGTTACATTGCAGCTCTCCAAACAGAAAACCATTCCTTACAATGGAGAAATGTGCTTTCTCCCTGAAAGCAGCTGTGAGGCCAGACTGCATTTCCAGACCACCCATTTACAGCAAATATCTTACTGACAGATTCTTTGGAACACCAACTCTTTGGACTGTGATCATGAAGAAAAACAAATTTTACCAGTAAAACATATGCATGAGTTCAATACTTATTCATCGTCGCTGAGCTTAAGGGCTCACTCTTTAAATCGTTGTAACAGCTCTGGAGACAAATGAAAAGTAGTTTAAGTCTCAGCCGACAAATCCCAGGGGATGGTTTTCCCTACATGCCCACACAGATCAGGAGCCCAGACAAGGTTCTGCAGCCCAGGCACTAAGATGCCAATATTCCACTTTCTGCTGCAAGAGTTCAGCAGAAAAATAAACACCTTTTATCAAAAAAGGGACTTCATTGCACTGCAGTTTTTAGTCTCATGAAGTTACAGTCACAGGCTCAGGAAAGTAGTTTCTCACTTTTTAAAAACTCACTAGAGGAAAAAAGAAGTCTGAGACGTTTAGGTTTGTAGAGTTCTTAGTTTGATGTTAACAAAATGTTTTATTCTTTCTGTCATTTAGGTCTTTGTCATATACAGAAGAGATACAGGATCACTCAAGTCTAAAGTTTCATTACTGGCTTCACTCACTGCAGAATCTGAGGTCCTGGCTAATTCTATTAATGAGATTTACACCAAGAACCAAACACATCACCTTAGAAACCTGGGGGGTATGGAAGTCTATCTGTCACCTTTGTGAAAAGGCAGAGATGCCTCTATTTACCTTTATAACTTAGAGATTTAGGATTAATCCTAAAGCATAGGATTCTCACTCCTGAATTTCAACAAACTGAGCTCCACTTGACAAGATACCTCCAGCAAGTCCTCTCTTTAAAGTAGCAGTAACAGGCTGCCCACCACTGCACCTGACAGCTGCACTGCACGGTGCTTGGCAGCATCTCAGCTCCTAAACAGGATAGCAGATAGCAGGATAGTTGCTTTCATCAAACTTGAAAAGCAACTGTTTTCTTCCCCATCTTCTCATTTCTGTGCCCCTTCCAAAGAGATCCAAGCCTCTAACCAACACACCCTCCTGCAACCTGCAAGAAAACAAACTCATGTAATTGCTTTCTTAATTTGGATATATCAGTACCACAGCATTTTCATTTCTTGGGCATAAGCAATGGGAGAGATGCCTCAGACCCCGGCAGCAGGGAATGCACACACTAAATAAGCAGTAGAAAAGACAAGAAGAAACAAACATTGAGATTTCAGCTAATCCTGGCATAAGATAACCCCCAAATAACATCAGCTACCTAGAAGTTGTCTGTAGAGACAAGCTGTTTTCAGAATTAGGCAAAATCAAATAAGAAAAAAAAAAAAGAAATAAACTTTAGAGACAATAGACTGTGCATTACTGAGAGACTAGAGAGTCATTTCACCCCTACAGACTAATTCCAAGTCATGTTTTGCAGCCATCTATTGAAAAGGCCATCTGGCTACACTGGATCCTAACCCAAAACATCTCACAGAGCTTTGACATGCACTGGACCCCCAAATTTGTACTTCATCACACTAAAGATCTTTTCAAGGCTAACTTTCAGGAAGTTTTGCCACTGATGTAGGAAGGCAAAGGGATTTTAAACATTTCTCCAGAAACACAATAGTTCTGGCAATTTTTTGAGAGTGGATCAGATGTTAGTTAGCACAACTCAGCCTGAGGAAATAGCAACTGCAAATCATGGTGACCACTTCAGAGCCAAGCTTCCTTTGATGCAGAGCTTTTTGTTTTTCCTGAGGGAATAAAGGGAAAATTAGAAACAGGAAGTGGAAAAACCCTACAGGTACAGAAACAGGCTGAAGTACTGTGGAACTGTGTGCAAGTGTCAAACACTCTCCTCTCCCTCCCCCCATTTCACTACTTGACATGTCAATCCAAAATTCCCAAGTAAAGCCTAAAGGAATATGCAAGACTCCTCAGACACTGCAACAAGCCCCTGACTGGGAACCAGTGAGAGCAAGAGCTGTCTAAAAAAGTGAGGACAAACACAATATTTCTGAGGGCACTGAGAAAGGAGAACTGCACTGGAGTAGAAGTCCAGCTTAAATGAGAACACTGGATCAAAGCCACTCGAGTAGTGACCTATAAAGTAAGAAAATACAGCCAAACCATCATTGTAACTTGACAAAGGCTGAGAGTTGGAGCAGCTACATCCAACTCACTCCATGCCACAAGGGTTTCAAAGCAGCAGGTGGCTCCCAATGTCCACAGAGGCTTTCACTGCCCCACAGAATGATGCTGTTTCTGCCTCTGCTTCCTCCTATTTCTGCTGATCTAAACACAAAGCAGTGGAAAACCTATTATGCCACTTGTGAAATGTGAAAAACATTGAACTGAAGAACTATGAACTCAGTAGATAGTATTGAAAAAAACTTTTTAGGCAGTATTTAAGGGAAACAAAACACATAAAGTTCCTTTGTGAGCATGAGAACAGAAAAACAGAGGAGTACTTTAATCAACATTTTCATACAATAAACATTTCTCTAAAATGCCGAAATTTTTAAATGTGAATCATGTCCCTAACTGGATTTCCCACACCGAAAGAGTGGTGAAAGCTCAGGCATCCTATGCATAGAAGAAACCTCCAGAGTAGTTAACAGGACTTAATAGTCAGTATTGTCTAAACCAGACACTTTTTGTCCTAACATGCTATATACAAATGTATATTTAAATTAGAATAAAATGTGTGGTAAAGCTAAAATAATGAATTAACAGTCTTCAATGAAGATTTTTCAGAAGATTCTGCTTTTCCTCCTGACACATCTTAAACACACCAGAAAACAGAGCACTGGAATCAACTCCTTCCAAGCCCACCAAAAGGAAAAAAAAAAATCTGACTTCTTTTGAAATCAGGTAATTCCTGCTTAAAAAAAAAAAGCTTTTACAAGGGCATTTTAAGTTACAACAGTTTTCATGAAACTTGAAATTTCTCTGAGTGGGTTTCTGAACTGTCATTGCTGGTTATTACTAGTAGGCACAGAAATTCCCATTTTAATTAGAAACTTTATTTTGAAATACGTTGTACAATTTACATGTGAAGTGTTTTCAATATAAGATATTTAATAACATTACGCTGAGCAAAATGGCTGACCAATTTCCTCAAAGCTCTTCCAGTTATGGGCTTTTTTCACTAAAACTATCTTACAGAACTAAAATGCAACTTAGGCATTTGTATTCAGAAGCTAATTACTATGTTTACCTTAGGGAGAAAGTATATACTTAACTGTTCCAATTAACTGTATGTTTCAATAATGATGTTAAGCATTTGGCATAAAACTGAAAGAAACCCAAGCCCTAAATAAACTTGTATTCACCAAGGATTTTTAACAAAAACTTCATGATCAAACTACTTTGTTAATAAGGCACAGTCAGACAAGTATTTACAAAGACTGGCTACCAATTCAGTTTTACCTGCACAGCCTTCTTGCTGGTCTGTCAACAGTAAACTGAAAGCTGTTTTCCCTGTCTGCTGCTGAGACTTTCCAAGAACAAGGCAGAGCAGTAAGGCAACTTAAAGAACAGGCATGCACAGGAGTTTGATATTTGGGATGGATTTTGAACATCTGCAAAGTAGTTCATTTTATAAATGGAGCATTCACCTGCTATTATTAAAATGGTGGCCAACTGCAATAAGATAAATAGAAATGATGCAAGCAGAGGGTATTTTAATAGGAATTAACAAGATGTCTGGTATGCTTTCAGCTAAGACTTTGCATGCAGCAATTTCCACAACTTTCAGAGATAATCTAAATTTAATTCTGAAATTCCCCTCTGCCATTTAGAAAAGCTGAATGTACCAGGAAGTTTCTTGATAGCAGGTGAAATATCAAGGAATGAAATCTCCATTTAGATAATGAGCCAATACTGCATCCTACTTTGCATTTCTTATTAGAACAAAAAGGAAGTATTTGGGAATGAAAACTGAAATAATTACATCATTATTTTGGCTGCAAGGAAGTTCAAGAACTTTTAACATGGGATGTTTAAAAAACATGAAACAATTCTACCCACAGTCAAAGAATAAAAAATAAAAATGAGGAAAAAAAAGAGAAGCCTTACCTTCCCCTTCCAAATAACCTTTGAGGAATAATTGCTTGAGATTAGCATTGTATGGCTTCTGTGGCCTATGAATGCCAGATAGATATTGTAAGAATTATAATTTTCAAGCTACTGCTTGTTTTCAATTTTTAGTAACTTCAAACAAAAATACTTTGCCTATTTCACTTGAATAATCAAACTGAGCATAAAAATCATTAAAAGTGTATTGCTGATACAAATTTGTATCACATACTAAAACATACAACTTCATAGATTAATTGTGAACAAAACAGATTGACTATACAAAAAGTTTTCCAAATTCTTTTGCACAGCTGAACTCATAGTGCAAGTTTAAGATAAAAAAATCTGTAAATGATGTAGTCAAAAGATGCTGAATACAAAATACATTCTGAAGTATTTTACAGAATGGCTGAATTATCAAGCATAAGAACTGTGGATAAAGAATGTTAATGACAAGCAGCCACATACGGAACACAAAGCAATAAGTTTAAATCAGACTATTTTGGTTTGTGTAGCCCTTTATTAGCAACTAAAATAGAAGGTATCTGTTGTACATCACGGGTAGTAACTGACTATACTGGAGGTTTATTATATTCTAATACAGAATCATTTATAAATGCGTTGTTTTCCTTTTTTTTCTTTTATTAAAAAGCTTCCACCCCCCTTTTCCCCCCTTTTTCTGTTTACAACTTGCAAAACTATTCTGAAAGCTGAGTATATGTGCACAGGTCTGCAAAGAGTGCAAATTTAGGATATGGTAAATGCTTTACATGTTGTATTTTTAAGGACAATCTACCACCATGCCTTCATAGCCATTATCTTTTCCAAAGAAAAAAACAATTCTCACAAAAAGCTGATACCAGTCTTCCTTCCATTGTCCTGAACAAGAAAGCATTTTTAAATGAGTTGAAACTAAGGAAGGACTACACCTACTAGAAAAGAACAGAGTTCTATTAGTTTGAGGTTTCAGTATACCCAAAGACCAGGGACTGTATCTTTGTAAGGGCTAGGCTGGGACCCCGAATACAGAGTGTGTGCAGGTGCCATCCCTGAGCATTCAGCAGTTCAGTGGACCATAAGTGCTCCAGCTGCATAACTCACTGAGCTGTCTTGCCAGTTTCGACACTGGCTTGACTGAGCGTAATTCAAAAATGAAAAGCTCATATTCATTCCGTTCTTCTGGAGCTCGTTGATAGCCTGAGGAGGGAAAAAGAGCTGTTTAAAGAAAGGTATCAGTGAAATTATATTTCCTAGGTCTCAAAAGTCCTTGCACCATCTCTCAAAAGCTCATTATATAACTAGTAGATTATATATTATATATATATTATACATATATATTATATATATATATATTTTAAAATATATATATATATAAAATATATATATATATATATATATAAAAAAAGCTCATTATATAACTAGTAGATCTAGCCCATTTCTGTGCTGACACTTCCCCCACTGCACTGTGTACATCCATGCAGTTCTCTAAAGCAACAATGAACCTTTCATGATACCTCCTTTAGAAACAATCCTTCCAGTTCCAAGGGGATTTTATACAGAAACACAGATGCAACAGAAAAGAACCCAACACTAAAACACTTTTGAGATTCTATTTCTTCCATCAAGGAGAAAGAAGGTACAAAGGTAATTTATTAAAGCATGACAACTGGCAAAAGTGAATTAACAGAATTTAGCTGTGATTCACTGCAAAACTAATAATTATCTGAGGGTAGGAGTTGGGTATATTTGCAGAGTTGTCATAGTACTGAACTTTGCTACATGCATCCCCAATATTGATAATGCTCATACAAACTTTTATGGACTCCACTTTAAAAGGTTCCTTTCTATGTTCTCCATTCAGACTACATTTCCAGTGAATCAAGTTTTCCCTTTTAAAAAAAATAACATGCATCCTGTTTCAGATTTGAATTACAGTAAAAACACAGTGAGATTCACTCAAGCAGTATGACAAATCTGCAGCACTCCACCAGTGCTATAAAGCAGCTGCAACCAAATTTAGACAATTAAGTTAAGCCAGGTTTATGTCTGCACTGCATCACCAAAGCAGAATATGGTAACCAGAAAGTAATCTGAATTCTAATTGCTGTTAATTTATGAGTTAATGGTGCTCCACACTAATAGTTACAGAAGTCATCTCACACCACAGTATCAAAACTCAACACTGCCGGACATCACAAGGCACTCACAATAGCTAGCTAATAACAATATCAAAAGAGTAAGTATGTACTTCTTCAGGGAGATGGGTTTATTTGTTCATTTATTTAGGGCCAAGAGAAAGTGAATGATTGCATTTAATTGAAATTCAAATGGAATGTGGTATCTCACCTCCCTTAGGGAACTGAAAACCCTCAGCCCTTTCAAGATCTTACATTTGTCTATATGCAAGACACAAAAAATCAGAGACCAAATTGAGAACACTTAAAAAAAAAATTCAAGGTATGACATTTTAGAACAAAGTAATACTGCAGCAATGTTGTGTTTTACAAATGCAAATATTTTCCCAGAAGTTACATTCTTCAACAAATCAACAGTTACTTACATTTAATAGCACTCCAATAGGATGTCTTCCACATATTGTGTTATGGTATTTCTTCAAGTAATTGCTAAAAGATACAGGATCTAGCTGCTCTATAATGCTCATACCCTGAAAAAGAAATGATAGCAATAATTACATTACACATTCACAAGCAGGTGTTTATACATCATCTATTTGTTACAACAGAGCAAGAGGAAAAACCCTCTACTTGGTACCAAGGATATCAAGGAAATCTCAGCACGTGAGCTCTAGCTTGTAGTCATCTTGTTTCCATTCCTTGCCAAACTAAAAGTGCAGGAGCTCTTCCAAAGCTGTCATTAATCCACAGATCTGTGAACTTATCTTTGCAAATACAAGTGAAGCTCACGTTAAAAAAGCTTTGAAGACTAGTTGATCCCCACCATCCAAGACTGCCCTACTTCCATAAGATTTGGTACAGCTTACAACCAGGCAAATTTACTAGAAAGGCAAAGCAGGAAGAAGTTGTGACTCCATCTGCTCTCCCTGGTAACAAAGTTCAGGGCCAAGCACTTATCTGGGACTTCCAGATGTCCAAAAACCCTAGATAAAACCAACACTATACACATGCAATTCACATACATAACAAGTGCGATGTATCCTGGACACATCAGGCATGCAGGGCAGTTGATCTAGGCATGGCCTGGCCATTTGCTCAGAGCATAAAAATCAGATCCAGAAAATCTCTAAAGCACTATCAAGTTGGTGCACAACAAAAATGTAAGAACCGGGAGATGGTGTTTCTATTTTACATGAGATAGTCACATGTATACATACTTTACTCCACTGAGAGCGAGACCCATGATCCCATGGAGTCATGCTAAGGATACCAGCACACATGCGCAAAACCAAACCTTACACATATACAAACATTTGCATTCTTAAAAGCAAAAAGAATCCTACAACTCCAGATACAATCTACTCTTACCCCATCCCATAAAGCAAATCAAACACCATGAAAGTAGTTTAAAAATAAGTGTAGATCAATTATTGTCTTGGTTTCATCATGGGTTTGCTCTTTTGCCTGTATTAGACTCCATGCACTTCTTTTTTGCCTTCCTCAGAAAATTATTAATTCCCTTCACCAGAGAAATGAGCTCCAGACACTCACTAACTCAATAAAATACATAGTTATGCTGCTTCTGTTGGTGAAACAGTAAATTCTTCCTTAGAGACGAGGAAAAAACATTTACTTTGCATGGGAATAACTGGAGGTTGATACTAGAAAAGGAGACAATTTCTTTTAAGATTTCTGCATTTGTCCCAGCTCTTTCCCCTACTTTTGGGTGATAAAAGCCACAATGCAGGAAGCAGTCAGTCTGACGTCTCCACCTCAAGAGTGAATTTTCCACAACACTCTGCAAGGGCATTGGCTGATCTGGCAGATATCAGCTAATTACTTAGGCTGGATCACTGCTTGCAATGGAGGAGCAGAAGATTCCCAGGATAGCTGGGAGAATTACAAACAGCAATGATAATTACTACCCTTGTGCACTTTTGAGTAGAAACAGACATATGATTAATTCATAAAGAAATACGTTTTATGGAAAAACAAAACCAAGCTAAGCCCGTCAGTTGGTGGTAAGAGCTCAGTTCTGGATTCATGGAGAGAGTGTTTGGACCCCTGGCCAGTAATTACAGCTGTTAATCTCTACAGAGCCTAAATCAGTGCCAAAAAAAAAAAATAATGGTAGCTATTTTCTGACTAGCAGTGACTATATAGATACCATTGCATTTCCAAAGCATATATTTCAACCATCCATTTACTTGTAGATTGTACATGTCAATATACAGCTAAATAAAGCAGAACTAAACTTGACTACATACTCGAGTGAAACTAAAGGTGCATAAGGCACTTACTCAGATACTAAACAGTTCATGAGAATATATTTTATCTGTTTGTAAAACCCTTTCATGACCTTTCAAAAACATGGAAATGGCTGCTCAATCGAGAGACTCATTTTACAGCTGTAAGTCTCTGGAACATACTGGGCAGAGGCATTTGAGCATTTGTCTCAAATGAATGGACATGGATTTATGAGAATGCCTAGTAAGCTTATATCAATGCACAGTTCAGCACTGCAAAACATTTACAGCTATGCAGTTCATACCAGAAAATGCTAAGAGAGTTCCATACAGAGATGGAGAAAATCTATAGGGAATTGGTATGAACAGATGTCCTACAAGCATTAGGTTGCACTGAACTTTTCAATCTTTTGGATTTAAAAATCATTGTGGCAGAAGAACAAAGACTATCAACCTTGTTTCTCAAATGGTGTTGAGGAACAAAGGAAACATTTTTGCCAGGTTGTGTTTTATAAAAAGCAGAGGTATATGAAGCTAATACTTTTCAGTATTTGAAACAACTCAGCTAGGCATGGCTTAGAACAGAGTTAAAACACATAACAAACCCACATGATAAAAGTGTAAGCACAGTTACACAGTTTATCACATGGTCATTATGGCATCATGTAGAAATTACATACTTCAGTTACCCAAATACTGTTAATGGCATCTACAATATCCTAGCACAGTGCACTTAACATGATTAGAAAGTTACATTTTCAAATATCATCCCTTAATAGGATCAAGTATTTACAAGCCTACAAATAAACTTTAAAAAGTAATAACCCCACACACATATATTAAAACAAACAAACAAACAAAAACCCCCTCAAACAACCTATAGGCTCATTTTATACTATATGCCAATAATCATTTGGCTAGTCATGGTAAAGTTTGTTATCAGTTATTTCAGCTGTTTCTTCACATTTCAAGATCTAAACTAACAGGACTCTAACAGAAATGGAAACAAACTTGGTCTTAGTACTATCCAGCTCAACTATCTTTGCATGTGTGAGTCACTCAGACTACACGACAAATAACCACCAGGAAAATTACTGTCTGGGCACAGAGAACAGGGACCTGGGCGTCCAGGCAGAGATTCATAATCTTACATTATGCCCAGCCTAAGAAGCCTGCCCAGGCTGGAACACTGTGGAAGGTCCTGGCACACTGCAGCAGCACTGCAGAAGCCAGCACAATTCCGCAGGTCATTAGAGGTACCTGAGAAGCCATGGGTGCTGAGCATTTTTCCTGGACCAAGTACTGGCTATTCCTGCACAGCACTCCTCAGTGCCTGATCAGCATTCAGGGTAACACAATCCTCCCATTGACTCAAGTGAGGCGTAAAGCATCCCATACCAAATGTATGCTCATATAAAATGAGCAATGCAGTGAAGACTGAAGTGAGCAATCTGCATTTTCTGTCTAATCAAAAACCATTACTCGTCAACAATGTCTTACAAAATACTTTCACCACTTTTATGTAAAATGATAGTGTTTCAGGTTACGATACACAAACTATTGCACATCAGCTGCTCAGTTACAACTCTTCATTTGAGGGTTCTCCCCTAAGGTACCCCTTCTAACCATGAGGTTATTTCCTCCTTTTGCCATTATGTCACAAAGTGTGCTGTAGTCACAGGGGTCAGATTAACAATTACCATGGAGAAACTGAGGTCTGCCCAGCAATATTTATTACTCTGTTATTGATTAAACAAATATTTATGTATTTGTTTTATGCTGGAGTCTAACAGCTCTAAACTTCAATGCCCAAAGTGTTCAGCAGTTTTTACACACTAGATTTATATTTACACACCTACATTTATATGTAAGGTCCAGTCCAATTAAGGAAGAGGCCATCAATCTCCCACAAAGGCTTTTCTAAGGAAAATTGATTTCATCTTGCACCAGAATACCTTCCTGCTTACAATGTGCTCAGTTGACTGCTTTCCTAGTTAGGGCCAATAAAATGAAGCCAGTTTTAGTACAGTTTTGTCTCTATCTTAATGCTATTTTGTCTGTGTAGAGGCCTACTGGTTACCAAAGTACAAGTTAATTTAGCACGTCAAATCACATAAAAAAAATCTAATACTTTTCTAAGGAAATGAGAAGTAACGAAGTGGGACATAAATTTGAACAAACTTCCAAAAACTGGAATAATGTGACAGGAAGATCTCTGTGATATTGCTAACAAGAAATCTTTGAAAAATCACCCAAAACAAAACCTCCTCCATATAGCGTCTGAATATGGAGTCATGTGTTCAGATATGCCATGATACAAACAAGCAAAAAATAACCACAGTATGCTGCTATACAGCATGTTTAGTTTTTCAGTTAAACTTCAGATTGAAAAAGTATTTTCATAATTATTCAACAGTAGACATGATTTTCCACGTTACAAAAAATGCCACTTCCATTTAGCTGAATAATTACCAAAAGGAAGAGCTGGTGCAGCAATGTATTCCCTAAAAGTAATTACATGCCAAAGTCCAGTCTTTCTTCAAGCTTTCACCACAGAAATTAACAAGGGGAAACTAATGTTTGCTAATGCACCACAATCTGCTCTCCTGCAAAAACATTCAAAGCTACTGATGCTGGGATTCTGTAGAAAAATGCTTTTCTTGATAGAGAAGCCTCTTAACTGACTACAAGAATTATTAAAAGTGGGATAAACAGAAGGAAGGCAAATTATTTACTGTTATTATTTCTATTCCAGTGATGAATAGTAGAAAAACAAAGAGGTTAATATGTATTCACAAGGCAACAAAGTCTAGAGATGTCTCCAGCAGATAGGATTTATTCCTTCAAGACAAGGAAAAAATTACCATGCCATGAATAAGAACAGCTCTCTGTTCTAACAGATTCTACATAAGTTACATAAATGATGCAAACAGTTGCAAAACAAATTTTAAGGTTACGTATTTCCAGAAGAATTACTTCTAATCTGTGCCTTAAGTATAGTCTTGAACATTAAGTTGTTGGGGTTTTCTTATGTTAAAAAGAAATCCTTGGCTCCTCTGACTGCAAAGAAAATGCAACATAATTGGCATTGGACCTCTATGTATTTAACATTCCTTTCAGCCTTTTGCCAAACCAAAATGAAGCATGGTGTACTGCTTTTTCCCCACCACCTACTACAGAGTAAGGGGCAGGGGGAAGGCCACTCCCAAGGAAACAGTGGCTTTCACTTTCCTGACCACTGCAATGCCCTACAGCCTCTCCTCCAAATGGATGTTGCTGAAACCTTTGCATAATCACAATGCTGTTTCCATATGCAGGTATCACAGCTATCAAGCTGCAACTACCACAATTTTCCATGCATAATTTCTATTGCTTTTCAAAAACATAAGAGGGTATGTAGACAGAAAATACATTAGGGCATTTTTAGGATGGTGAACATGCATTTTTTTCTCATTAATTATGCTTACTAGTTTATACCCACAATATAATTGTGTGCAGTCAGTAAAAGGGAGGATACTAGCTAAAAGCATCAGCTAAATTCTTATTGTGGTAAACAAAGGAAAATTATACATTCAATAAAATAGCTAATCTATAATCTCTTGTTAGAAAAATTTCTCAAGTGTTCAAAGAAATGGAATATACAGGAGAAATTTGTTAGTTAGTTCCACCAAATCTGAAAACTTACCATTTTATCTAGGTGCTCAATGGATCTATAAATTTCTCCTTGGGATTCATCATAGTAACTGTAACGGAACCTCTGACCTTGAAACAAAAATCATGTATAAAATAAAAAAGGGAAAAATTGTAGCTAAACCACTCCCTAATACTTACTAAATATTTGAAAGTATAATACTTATAAAGTAGTAATCTTCATTTATTTTATACTTTTTAGCTCCAGTGAGGAAATTCTAGGGCAATCATAAAGTAGCAGCCCAGAAGTAAAAAAAAAAAATACATGATGGGTGGCTATATTCCTAAAGAGAAATCTACTATGCAGAACTGACACAGAAGTATCACTCACTAATTACCTCTTATTGCCTTAGAATCTAATTCTGTAAATTAAGAAGTAAAGCAACATTTCATTTTGCTATCCCTCTTGACAAAGTCAGCCAAGGAGTCAGGCTACTTCTGCTTGCACAACAATACCCACAGTAAATGAAGGTTAAAAGAAAAAATTAATGATAATTCAATGAGCAGTTCTAGATGGGTCATTAGCCACAACAGAACCAGTCATTCTTATATACACCTTCCACCTACTCCACAATTCAAAGATGAGTGAAACATGCACTTAATTAAGTTGACCAAAGATGACAATGGAAAAAAAAAAGGAAGAGGGTCTCTTGTGTCACATATCTTTCTGAAGCAGTCACTTTCCCAGCTATTACTGCACTTAAAATAAAATTATAAAGCAGGGCAGAAGTCAAGGCTTCTGGAGTCTTTGTAGCTCTGTCACCAAGATGAACTGGGGTAGCACTGGTGAATTGGCAAAAATAATCCATCTGCTATCTCACCCAGCAGTAAAACATATAAAACTTATTTCTGCCAGAGGAATGTGGCCATGCCCAGTGAATTTTTAGCTAATTAGTTCTGAAAGTTGTTTTGAGGTGCTTAAAAAGAAGAGCAAAAAGAGCAAGCAACTTCAGACAATTACTTCATTGCAACAGTAAAGAGATGCATATAAATTCACACACCTTCACCATTTCTTTCCTCCACTATACTGAAAACACATTATCACAATATTTTTATCTATTATTCCAGATTTTAAAGACTTTTTTATCTTTATGAAGGCATTTAAGTTGCAAAAATGAATTTACCAGAAGTTAAAATGTTCAATATTTAATAGAATACATTATTTGAAAATAGCTGCAAAATATTCAATATACTCTTATAATTAAGAAACTTACCCCAATGGCAAAAGTCAGAAGAAACCACAAAGAGATTACTAGGATCAGCTAGGTATTTACTGAAGAGTTTTCCAAATTCCTGCTCTTTTGACTCACTCAGTGCTCCGACCAACACAGGAATAATAGTAAACTCATCCTTATGGCTTATAAGTAAAAGAAAAAAGGTTGTAATTCAAGTAACATCTGAAGATTTTTCAGGGCTTGCTAACTGAAACTGTAGAATGGTTTAAAACATTGGTATTTATTTGAGTATAGCAATTTGGTAAGGTTATACCAGGATGTTGTTTTAGGAACTCAAAGTACTTCAATTTCAGAAAACACACCCCCCCAAAACCAGTATTTCTTTCTGCTGCGAAGTAAAAATACCAGGCACACAAAAAGAAAAGACACAGTGAAATCAGCAATGAAGTAAGAATTAAATTTTCCCTGTACAGATGCTGCATGTTGGGTAATTCTCCAAAGTAAATGAAACGTATATGAAAATGCTCAACAAAGTACCCAAGTATATACTGATACTCTAAGGAAAATTCAAAACACAATGGCAATTAAAAGATAAAAAGAGGGGAGGGGGCACATCTTAGGGAAGAAAGCCCAACATAGATTGACAATTTTTATTTAAAGTAAACATCTGAAACAGCAGCTATAAACACACCCCTCATTTCAAAATTATTGAGTTTGGCTCCAAACAACTTAAAATCCCACAGAAAACTAGTTGAACTTCTTTCAGAGATGCCTTGAAAAGTAGGGGAAAAATCAGCTATTGAAAAAAAGTTGATGAAAGCATATCTAATATTAACTCTCTTAAGTAAACCTGCTTATAAAAGGTGTTATAACTTCATTATTTACCTGTTTGCTTTGCTCACAGTTTTAACTACAGCAACTTATCCTAGTCTCTCACCCTCTCCTTACCAGAATTTTTATTGGGGGATGGGGGAGTATGAGCATTATATACACCATATGGTCTTCTATGGCATAATATGTATTATTATTTCCTACTGTACTTGACAGTAGCTCAAATATTTAATGCACATAATGTTCATTCTTGTAGAAGTAAGTAGCCTAGTACCTTTCCATGGCTTTAGCAGTATAAGGCAAATGCATTTCAATACTGTGCTCATCTTCATCTGTCTGTAGGGACATGCGCTCAAACATTCCAGTCTTCCATAATTCTCCATAAACTGAAAAGAATTAAAGATGAGTTTTTACCTTTTTTTTCCTTATTTTTGAAAACTACTTCAAGTGCAAAAAGCAAGCTACAGTGTACCTTTACCAGAACATACCCACTATAAAAAATTACTTGCCTCCAAGGGCTATCATGAACCACTTGTTTCTAAATAAATTCAGAAATAAAATTATGTTCAAATCATTAAAATATAAGCCTAATTGATTTCGTCTACAAAATGGGTTAAATCAGTGACCTTACTAGTATATTGAAAAAGATTTTCAGTCATGACACAAAATTTATTTACACAAATAAAACACATTTGAAAATATACATGAATTTGCCCAGTCAACGAGTTTTTATTTTCATGAACTGCCCATTATATGTTAAAAAAAAAAATCAGATGAACTATTGTTCAATTTGTTACTATTTAATTGATTATTGTCTGAATCATGAAATATAAAGACAACCACAACTGATTAAGTAATCCACACTTGTAAGTTATCTTTTCTACTCTCAAGCATACTTGAGAGTATACAAAGTCATCTCCATATTCTGAAAATTCTCCACTGGATGATGAATTTGATGTACGGCTGTGCCTCCTTCTCACCTCCATAAAGGAGTTCGACAGAAAGCAAAACATTTCTCACCTAAGAAAATTCTGCAGGCACCATGTAAAAAGCCGGAATTAGCTTGCTTAATCACAGTTACAATGAAACACAACACATCTGTGCTAATTAGCCCTTCTGAAAAAGATACCATATTACTTAGGTATACCTCCAAATACACAAAAGCCAAAATATCAAATTAATCTTCATTGTACTTAGTTCAAAAGACTGGCATTTCATGGACTAACAGTTTCTAAGTTTGCAAGTTAGAAAGTCACATGCAAGCCAAATAAAAACAACTTTTTGTTTCTCTGTTATTCCTTTATCAGAAATCAAACTCAAACCAACTAAAGAACCTTTATTTCCAGCCAGAACACTTAACAGGAGAATGGAAAAGATGTTCAGTGAGTTATTATTTGAAATAACAATTTTTAGTTTTAAAACCCTGTAGCACACACTCAAAATTGAAAAGATAAGCAAAAATTTAGAATTCTTGCCAGAAGGAAGAGAGACACTATGGTTATAATGTGACCATGTCTGAAATAACCAGGATCATTCAGAAGTTCTTTTTTTTTTGCACTAAAACCAGATTTGCACTTGTATGCCACTTACAGCAAGGAAGTGCCCAACAAGAAGAAAGTCTTCAGCACTGCAGTACCACAGTCAACACCCAAGCCTCAGTGATGTCCAAGCTCTACAATGCACTTACTCTTTTGGTCAATTCGAAGATCATACAGAGGTGTTCTGTAAATGTCCACACTGGAAAGTGCACATCGGGAGAGGGGCACGTGATGGGAAGGCCCAAGAATGAAAATTTTTCGGCTACAATAATTAACACAGAAGGCCACAATTAGACAACTGCAATTGTACAGCAATTCAGCTTAGAGTAACAAGTTTAATAAGAGCATACAACAAAGTGATACTTTCTCATGGCTGCAACAGTTTTACTCTGTTGTCAGTAAGACCCCACATCAATCCATGGCCCAACCTTGCTTGGTATCTCAGGAATTATCATACCAGATTATATATTAGAGGGCACTCATCAGCTAGAAATTTGTCTGACTTCTCTCATTTGGAGGCTGAATGATGTGTTACAGCCATTTAGAACAGATTTTTTGAATTCTCTCCTTGAATCAACACAACCTTCAGCTACTCAGCACCTTCAATAAATACAGGATCAAATAACAATTATGGGTTTATCATCTATTCAGCGTTTTTCACTTATTTACTTGATTAGCCTTACTTAGGTTTCACTAAATTAAATTTTAAGTCCTTCTCAAATGCTGGGTTTATGCTGTTACATGTTATGGCTTTTTTGCTGTTGCATCAACAACAGAGACTTGGACCGGCACATTCAAAGCTTTAGCTGATACTGCAACCTTTTACATGTCATGACATCATTATTTCATCAAGTCCTCAGTTCCTGGCTCTTGATTAGATGTTAAGGGTCTCCTGCCACAGGACTTAAAAGAAAAAAAAAATAGGAAATTCAGCTTTTCAGATTCAGGATTATACTGTCTTGTTTCTGGAACTGTATTAAAGGGGTGGGAGACATGTAAAGTTCTGAGAGTTTGGTTTTCTTAATCCCTTACACGGGGAGTACTATAACAAGGTATACTAAATCACAAACTCCCTGCAAAGCTAATAAAAACAAATATTTAAATATGCAACAGTTTAGCCCAAAGATGAGTTCTAAACATCCCACACAGTACAAAGCAAATGATCCAGCAAGTTCAACCAACTCCTTATCAGGGAACTTAGGGAATGCAGCTATTTCCAGAAATTTTAGAGAAACTAGGTATCTGTTATACCATAAGCTATTTTCACATCATTTGCAATAGCTTAGGAAGAACTAAAACCATTGTCTTTGAAGAGCAATACAGCGTGTTATCTTATGAACAACTGGTAAGCCTAGCCAGATTTTATTTAGCATTGCAAAGTACAAACTTTGAGTAAACACTGCAGACGTTTTAAATTTTTGTCATTAAAAAAAATGTTGCAGTCAGCAGAACATAACAAAAATTATATTCCTTTATCCAAAAATAACTGGATTCAAGTTTTCAGAGGCAGACACAGACTACAACAGCATGTTGGGTTTTTTTTAAAATTGTTCCTTTTTTTAAACTTGTTAGATACAAAAGTCCATTTAAAATTACTGGAACAGTTAACTTTCATAAACACACTGGTTGCTTCCTTCACAGCAAAAGAGAATCCTGGCAGTATTCAGCCCATAATCCTGCACTAAAAAAACAATGTAGAATCATGGTGAAGTATATTAAGTATTTTAATAGACTTAATAAAACAAACAAAACCTCCCAACAATAAAAAAAAAAATCCCAAAACAAAATCCAAAAAACCCAACAAAACCAGCTTGGGCTTTTATAAAAACAGTGGAACATCAGTAATAAACTGTCAAGTCTTTAATCCCTCCCTTGTAAAAAGTTAGTTACCAATTTTTTAAACAGTATTCCTTTTTCCCATCTTTTTGTTACATCCAATTTGAACATTTATGATTTAAAACAGAAGTGATGCATAGAAGGCTAAAAAAAAATACAAAATTTATATGTGAGTACTTCAAGATGTGAGAATGTAACAAGAACATTCCACTTAGAGTACTGCATCCTCAGGGTCTCAGGCTTTGTAAAGAAAGCGGTAATACTCACGTGATATTGGGATCCACTTGTTTGTAAGCATGGGCTGCACAAGATCCACAATAGGTATATCCTGCATGGCTGCAAACAAAAATGTACAAAACGTTATGATTTAAATATTGCTTAACATCTTAAATATGTTGATATTCAGTGTTAATCTCTCAGGATTCATTTTTTGTCCCCAGTGAACTAGAAATTGTAAGAGTGATCCAGAATTCCTGAAAGAGCAGGAAAGCGCTGCTGCAGTATTGCTCACACAAGACACGTATTTGTTGAAGAACTGGCAGTGACTATTTACCAACCAGTTAAAAAATTATCAGTGACCATTGAACAGTCAGGAGACCCCCATATCAAAGAACCTTTCCTTATCTTCAAAGGATGTATGCAGACTGCACAACTGCCTGTTATCCAAAGCTCATGGTAATGCTAACAGTGCAGCCAGTGAACAAGGGAGTGGCAAACTGGCAAACTACTGGAGAAAGCTCTTCTAACCACACTCCAGTAACTGGATATAATGACAGTAGAGGGGTCTTGGCAAAGAGAAAACTACATGTCACAGCAGATAAAGAGAATAAAAATGCTCCGTCATTAAAGAATAACTTAGCAACAGAATGAACAAGCACATGGAAAGGAGTGGAAGGCAGCATGCTAGCTTTTACTGCAGCAAATAAGCTACATGCTTCACCATTTCCTATCAGTCTGGCATTTCCTATCAGTCTAGTCCTTTCTCAGCCTCTTTTCCTGTGTGTTGTCCAAAACAATTTACAGTTATTTTGACTAGTTGTTTCAAATACTGCTTTCAAATCTGAAGAACTAGTCTCTTCAAGCCCATTAAAATGAGTGAAAATTCACGTTACACTGCTAAAAGCATTAATTTCATAGAACATTCATTCCTAGAGTCGCAGGTCAAGTGGCAGAAAATGGCTCCTGGTCACTCAGCAGTGTGCCCACACCACAGCTTTACACAATGACTCTGAGAATGATGCATGCTGCAAGCCCTGAGGTATACAGGATGTTTGAAGATACAAGTTCCCGTTGACAGCACTGAAAGATTTTATATATATTTATATGTACGTATCCTCAGATACATCTATATTCATCCACAAACTGATATCTGGAGCAAGTTACCTTCAAAATGACCCTGGGATTTTACTTCATCACTTAGCTCACTCATTCTAAAGAGCTCAGGAAAGTATTAACATACATGCTAAGGGGAGAAACAGGAAACCAAGACCTCGCAAATGGGCAAGGTATGTTACTAGACAATGTCAGAAGAGCCTGCTAAAATGTTCCCTCTGCTACAGGCTTCTTCCATCTTCCACAAAAATATTAAGAATACCCCATTTCACAGGTGGTAAAAAAAGGGCACAGTTAACAAAAAAAATGTGGTGAGACCACAGGAAGACCCCAGCAATTCTGGAAAAAGAACCAAACTAGATAATCTGCAGCTGAAAGGTCTCTTTCCTGGCATTCCTGCAAGAAAGAGTAAGGCAGATGTGGGACAATTTCTTCTGCACACCCAATACTATTACACAATACTTCAAACATTATGGCAATAATTCTCCCTAAATAGTTCAGATGATCCCTATTTTACCTGTGGACAAATACTTCAAACAAAACCAAACTAAAATAACAAAAGTAAACCATTTTAGATAGTTGAATAGTGTTTAATTGCTTTTTGTTTTTAAGCTCTGCTAAATTTTTTTTAGTGGCTGTGAGGGACGCACCTGTTTTGCTTATTTTGTTTTGGGGTTGGGTTTTTTTTCTGTTATTGGAGGGGTTTTGTTTTTCTCATTAATATAACTCTTACCCATCTTATTGGATCACAAACAAATACTATGTGTGCAGTCCATCACCAAAAGCAAGCTAATCATACACCCAAATGCGCACAGATTTCTGCCATTCTATGCTATATCCAAAATACTTATTTAGAAACCATACAGCACTTCTTTCAGCTAAATACTAGCTTTAAACAGTTTTCAAAATCACCAGGGAAAAAAAAAGAGCATTTAAACAAGTATTAGATACACTAAACTTCTGTTTCAAACTTACGGTGCAATAATGGCTCTTGCAGGTCTTTTTGTGGACTGTACTTGAGAAAGCCAACCTTCTAGCTGTGCGTTCAGCTGGGGTCCTGTGAAGAGACATGGAAATACTGAAGCCATGAAAGAACTTAATACATCTCAAAAATTCACAAATAAAGCTTGAAAGTCCAGCAGATTTAAAAGTTATCTTAAACATTCAAAGCTGGGTTCAAATCAAAAAACAAACCAACAAAAAATCATTCCCCCAAAATACCCAATGCAACAACAAAAAGAAACCCCAACCCTGTAAAGTTGAAGGTTACAGTAGGAAAGTTTCAACCTCCTGGTCTGGGAAGTTCATTTACTGCACATCCAAACACACACTTATTATTTCCTGCTCTGTGGGGACTAAGGAATACACCACTTCACCATTTGAAAGAATGGCTGCTGATTTCAAGAGTCGCTAACAGATGACTGTTTCCTCTCATAACCAAAACTGCACAACTCAGAAGTAAAAAGTTATGATCTTTATCAAGAGAGCCCAATATGAGAAGATGATATAATACAAAGGCCTGACACTTGCATGATAGCCAATGACTATGGTAATAAATCCTTTATTAAGCAAGTACAAGAGCATACTACAAAACACTGTAATCTGGAAAATGTGTAAATGCACAGGAAAAAGCTAAAAGTGAGAAGACATTATGCTTATCCTAACACCTTAACTTCTGGTCAATCAACATATACTACAAGTATACGATCACTTAGTCGACATTCACTTTGATAACTGGCCAATCCAGAATTTAAATTTTTTTAAACTAAGTTCTGTACCTCAACAAGTAGCAAATATTCTTAATTCAATCACCTGACAGATGAGAAAAAAGCTTTCTAGAAAAACAATATTAAAAACCCAAAACCAAACAAACCACATTTTGATTATTTCGCATCACAAGAAAACTATCTGATGTTAAGCTATCCTTCAGGAAGCAAGTCTGGCAAATACAGTACAATATTCTTTCTTATTAATGAACACTAAACAAGCTTTCAAGAAAAACTCATTCAGCTGCTATTGTTACAAGTAACATAGCATTAACAAAGAAAATAGATGCACTTTTTTCAGCTGATACTATGCTTTTGATAGAACCCTATGCCAGCAGAGTTTATCTGTAAAGTATGGTGCAGCAAGCTGCTTTTCCTCTTCCGTGCACATTGTAGATCTTTGTATCTTCCCCACGCAGGTGTTGAACTACCAGCTGGCAGTGCAAGTCAAAATCAAATTAACTACCTGAAGCCATTTCACAGATACGTTCCAAACAGCCCTGACAAGGGCTGACAGCTCTCCAAAAGGCTGACAAGAAGCACAGAGAACAAGAGAAAAGATGTCAGCTTTTGCAGAATCCAATCAGTCCCTGACCAGGGATAGTCAAAAAGCTTTCCCTAGAAAATGCAGGTGTGAAGGATAGAGGTGTTGAAGCCACTAGTTTTTATACAAAACTTAAATCCATGTCTCATTGAAAAAGGGACAACTTCTGTAGTTCTGAAGAGCCCTACCTTCTTACATGAACGAAGTGAACAAGTGCAGCATCATTTTCCTAAGCCTTCTATTACACCTTGAAAGCCTTAGTTACTGTCTACAACTCTAACAAGGTGAAAGAGTGACAGAGCAGCTGCTGTCACTCATGTAATACAGTGACTTTGTGAAATGATGAAATTGTTATAAAAACTCCACTACATACCAATTTTGTTCTGCTGCTTCTGTTGCTTGGGGAAATTACAAACAGCTGACATGCAACAGAGATAAGCATAATGACATCTTAGAAAATGGAGGCTATTGGAGAAGCTAAATAAAAATAAATGTCTCTATTTTCACCCTCCTCCTAAGATAATAGGAGACTAACAAAACAGTACTCTTCTACAGTATTACCACTTTTATTTGTTAAATACTTCAGTGAAGAAACAAGTCACCTAAAAATGTTTTTACTTCCTAATTCTCCCAAAATATGTAGAAAGATAAAATACGTACTGAATGAAGCTCACTAAGAGGACACTCTTTTTTTCCCCAACACTGACTTACCAGACTTAAACATGACTTTGCCTCACCTGACCCATTCTCCTCAAAGAAGAGGATCCATAGGCAACACAACTGCAAAAGTCACAGAATTTGTTAAGCCAAGGGGAACTCTTCCCCTGCAAGACACTGTGCTTAGCCCTCCTCCATCCCTTCTTTGGCAAGGATTTTTCACTAGGGATGTGGTTAAGGCAATTTGCCCTTGGTTGAGATAAATTAGGTAACCTGCTGAACACTTTAAAGACAAAGGTCAGAACATTTGGTAATATTCTAAAATTTCACGATTGGTCGAATCTGACTAAAATTTCTGATCTTAGAGTGTAGTAGCAGATTAAGAAGCCCAGGTTTGCTTAGTCTGCTATTACAGACACATACTCTAACAAAGTAACATTTTCTTCCTAGAGGCAGTAAAATAACTGATCTGTATGACCCAAGGGATGAAACTTCTGTCAGTGTTTACTTAAGGACCAAGTAACACATCTGCTTTCAGACTTTTTCCCTTTAATGCCAAGTATAAGGTGCCTGTTTAAATAATTAATTTTGATCTAATGTAAACTTTCATTTTAACTTATACTTATCTGCACTACTTTAATAAAATATGCAATCAAATTTCTCTCTCCAGAGGACTAACAGAAAGAGAATGGAGAGTACAACATATCCATGACCTTTTAGCTAAAGAAAAAAAACTAATCAAACAGCACCCACATGAATTCACAAAAGTATAGCCTACCTGCAGCTTCCTGTGCTTACAAATACTTTAAGGGGGATACTCTAGAACTAATTTTCTTGTTACCAAATTAGCACCAATTTTTTCTTGAACTGTTGAGAGAAGTTTTTCTCCCAACTTCTCAAACATGAGAATTCTTAAGACTAAAGTAAAAATACTTGAATTGGTTATACAAAATATAAATAAACCCACACTATCACAGTACCTGTGCTCTGCCATATGGAATTGTATTATAGTACATGAGTAACTTCTTCATAAAGAATTAAGTTTTGTTCATATTTAAATGAAGCTTAACTGGAAAAAGAGTCATCAAGACAATCCAGTGAATATGTATCTCCTCAGCTGACCAGCATGGACAGTGAACAGCACTGCCACCCATGTATCCTCTTGCTGTTGTGGCAGGAAGTAAAACAGGTCCCAGTTCCTTGAGCCTCAGGTGGAAAGCTCATCTTGAGAAAGCTGGCAGGATGAGAGCAACAGGGATTTTAAGGCTAACCCAGACAGAAGGACAGAAAACCTTATGGATGCAATTTCTGGATGCAACAATCAATATACTTTAGCAGTGAGATACTGTAAGATCAGACCTTTCATTGATCAAAAGAAGGTTAAGCAGCAAAATATGAGCTTCACTGAAGTATGTAACATTAGGATCTGCATTTCAAGCCTATGAAGTCAGGTATAAACACAGGTGTGTAACTAAAGATTTCTGACATTATCTGTGGATATTTCACATCCTGTTTTGTTTTGAAAACCAGCAGAAGTTATGCCAAGGTTTAAAGTAATTGCAAGCACAGACCAAGTCTCCACTAGGCAAATTCATGGAAACAACTACAGGCAGCATTTATTCAATTATCTTGCCTAAAACGACAGCTTATTTTAACAATAAAATTATCCCATCACAAAGCTCTAGAGTAAGTAAGAAAGAATCCTTCCACATTACTTGCATGCCATTGTCATCCAGGGAATAATAACACAAAGACATCTGGTAGTGACTCAGACAAGTTCAACATCCCAATTTATAGCTGTCACAGTCCAGACTTAATAGTTTAAACCAAACCAGCACATTCTTTCCACAGCCAACCTCACCTTGGTGAGGCTGAAGTGCTTATATGCCAAGTATCAAGACAATGTAATGGCATTTTGCTCTTTTTCCTGCAGCAAACATTACACATACAAAACATATTTCTTCAGACTGGTAGGGAAGACTCAGTGTTTGTTCTGAATCCTCAGTCTCAGTGAATACTTTTTTTTACTGGAAAAGCATAAACCTCAATCAAAATTTAGAGCAGCACCAGGGAAAACAGCTCACGTCCCCCTTGACTGCGTGTGTATAGCACTCACCCCAAGTCAAGTAATGCTGGAGCACAATGACAGTAACACTGCAGTCCCCAGCCTTGACAGCTTTTACTTGTCCAAGAATGTCCCCTACCTATAGGAGCCACCACCCTTCTTTGAGTCTTCCACTTTTTAACTACCTTTTCCCATTGATGAGAAAAGTCTACACCTTAAAAATGCTCCTAATAAATATTACAATGTGTGGTAAGAACTGAGTAAGTCTTTACTCCTGCAGAGTGTTAGAAAAATCAAATAAAAAACCCTGGGGGCTGGCATACAATTAGTTTAGTAACTGGAACTAAGGGAATGCCTTTCTTCACAATTCTGAAGGTGAATCTGAAACACAAATTGTTAGGCAAACTGAAATCTGAAACGTGACAGAGGACCAGCAGTTAAAATTGCATACAGTGTAAAGATTTTTCAAAAAACACAGACCACACTGGAAAAAAAAAAAAAACAAAAAACCAAAATCTGTTTCTCAATGCAACAAAAGCCAAATCCTTGAATAAAGAACAAGTTTTAGCTATGCAAAGACTAGTAATTGTCAGGAATAGAAGGTGATTTCCAACAACTCATGTTTATGGGCACATTTTCCACTGCTAGCATATACTCTCCTCCAATATTGATAAAACGGCGAAATCAGACTATAGGCAACGCAGAAATTTACCAATGCAAACAAGAACCTGGGGGAAAATTAAGACACAAAATAGGGATTACACCAATGCCACATTAATTACTATTTATACACATTGTAAGATGGAACTAAAACTGCAAGTAGTGCTTGAACAGGGGAAAATAAAACTGAAGTCACAACAGAAACACTGAAAGAGATATCAAAATCTGCTTTAGTGGCAGTTCTTACTTGCATGCCCCCGTTCTCCAGTACGCCACTAGTTATTGATTTTCCTTTACTGAAAGTTGGCAGGAATTAAAAAAAAAAATCAAACTATAATGCTCCTCATTAAGAATATCAACCAACATGTACCTACATAGCTTCATAAAAAAACCTTAGCACCTAGGTCATTCAGAGATTCAAACAAATGACATTCTGTTCCATACCTCTGAGAATGATTTTGGCTTTAACACACACTAAAAATGTAAATGAAATTTGTGACAGTGTTCACTAAGTGATACTTGCAGGCCTATTTTAATGATACCAGAACCATACCAAATATAAAACTGTTTTTTCAATTCCAACTGTAGAGTGAAAGTTGATTCTACATTCTTTTCTTGAAGTATGTTAATTTTGACAGTATTTAAGTGATTCAGCTAGAAATAATAGCCTAGAAATTGTATTTCAAATTATTCCAGTATGCTTTTTCAGTATACAATGCTAACTAATACAGTCTGCATATTAATGCTGTGTTCCATGTTTAATTCATAAAAGAGTCAGTAATGACACATCCAGAGTCCCCCTAAAAAAGATAAACGACCAAAGGGAGAGAGATATTACATTTGCTATTTAACATTGCAAAGCAAATACTTGATGAATTTGTAAGGCACTGATTAGTTGTTCACAGATTGCAAGGTAAGAACTTAAGTTAACAGCTGTATTTGTAATGCTTCAGCTAATGTCACAACATTAAGATTTCATGATCAGTACATTAATTATCCTGCTACAGCAGAAAGCTCCTTTCATTACAAGACGTAATAGAATTATTCAAGCTGGAAAAGACCTTTAAGATCATAGAGTCCATCCTTAAGCCTAACACCGTCAAGTCCACCACTAAACCACATCTCATTTCATAGACCCCCACATGCTTCTTCTATATTTTCCTGGATCCATTTGTCTATGACCATCTACAAACAACACGATGATTTACTACTTCTACACTACATTTATAACAAACTGTGATGAGTTATTTCAGTTTTGGGGAGTATGCCAGGCTTCTTGGCATGCCACAGTAAACCACTTTTATAGACTCTTCTATGGCATAGAGAACATCTTTCTCAACTCCTTGTCTGCATTCCTAGTCTGAACCACACAGAGTCACATGTGATTCTCTTCTGACCAGTTCAGCCACTACAGAGAACCATATCCAACACACTACAGAGAAGAGATTCTGCTCTAAATTAAGGTGGGATGCAGCCATTCAGGGTCAGTAAACCCAGCAGCAGCATCTGCCCTCAGGAACTGTGGGCAGCAGGCCTGGGGAATGGATTACATGCATTCAGCAACATCATGGCAAAGCAGAAACAGCTGGAACTGATGTACACAATTTCTCCAGCGCTGATGAGACGTTCCAGCTCATGCCAGCAAGCATACAAATGCTGGGATTACAGCACTATTCGTTGAAATGAACGGTCATTCTCACATCACTCCTCAGGGCACCCAAGCCGCAGAAGGCACAAATGAGAACAGTTTTACTATCTCAGAATCACCCTGCTATTGCACCTTGAAGGTGCCTACCTCACAGAGCTACTAAAAGAGTAAGAGGGTTTTGACATCAGAAAAAAACAGTATTTGGTACAAAGGCATTAAAAAAGCATTAATGCCAATCTTACTGGGGATTACAAAGGAATAGAAGGGACTGCAAATGTGTGAAAATAGTGGCCAACTTTGAGGCAAATGCAACTTCTAAACTGATCATACATGGCACACAATTGCCTTTTCATTTATTTCCTGATCTGCTGAAGTTCTTCAAAGCACTTTACTTTCCTGCTGATCTACACACCATCATGCAGACTTCTGCCCAAAAGACAAGGCTGAAACATCGCTGGCTGTACAACAGCCAGTTATTAAAGAGTTCTGGCATTTCTTGTCCAAACAAATTAGAAGCTTAATCTTTAGAAATGGCAGCAAGAAGATGTCAGTGCCTACCTCCTTTGGGTTTCTTTTGCTGACAAGCTAGGGCAGCAGAAAACTCTAAACACAAGTGCACCATTATGCTTAAAGTCTCCTCAAATATTTACTGGCCATTTACTTGGCTCATCATAAAAAAGAGCATTCTAGACAATGAGCACAATGGTGTTTCAAGTCCTCGACACAGCAATTACTCTGCCAACTCACATTTGCATTAATAAGCTTATGGAAATTAAGGTTCTCTTAGATCAAACAAGTTGGCACAGGCTAACAGCACACCTCTGGCCACTATAGTTTGGTCA
Organism: Anomalospiza imberbis; assembly: GCF_031753505.1. Classification (NCBI taxonomy): domain Eukaryota; kingdom Metazoa; phylum Chordata; class Aves; order Passeriformes; family Viduidae; genus Anomalospiza; species Anomalospiza imberbis. The sequence continues at coordinate 80,744,991 of NC_089683.1, read as the reverse complement.
GGGAAAGCAGAGAAATAAGCCCTAACTAATACAACAACAAACTTGTTTTGCACAGCAAGTTTCACATCATGTAGTATTGTTATTCACACACACTCTCAATTTGAATTTTACTCCTGTGACCTAGAAGAGCCTACTAAAAACCTTCATGTTTTACTTGTATCACCATGCCACTGACTGGGGAAAAGCTGAAACAAGAACTCTATCACACACATTAATGAGCAGCACAGTATTCAGTTAGCACTTCCAGGGGCCAGACAAGGGAGGCCAGCTGTGAGCCCATAAGCCAAGTTCCACACCATAATGTGACATCCCACTTGTCATGACATGCTACAGAGGAAAAAAAAAAAGACACACTTAGCTAATGTTTATTCCCATTTCAGAAGCATATGGATTGATTTCCCACAGTAGTAACTGCCCAGCACTTACTGAACCTACTCATATCGAAGAATAAACACCCCTATCCTGCATACAGTCCATGCTCAGGATAGCATGTCACTTCCATTGCTCTTTTCTATCTAGGAATGTGTCTACCTGCATTAAAAGATATTGAAAATTATGCCATTTTTGTTTCAAGTTGCCTTAATCTTCCTCTTCCACCTGCTGGTTAAAAGTCAATTTCTCAAGACATCTGGATACTAGGTGGTTGAATTAACACAGCAGGACTGGGACTTTCTTCCAAAAATAAATGTGAGTGTACTACTTTTCACCACACGAGAATGATATTTTCTTTTTTTTAAAACCATCTACATGACAGCAGTGCTTTGTGAAATTTTTATTTACACTGTATGCTTTTATCTAAATTTTGCAGATGTTTTCAGTGACCAGCATACACCAAGCTGCTAGTCCACAAAAGCAATTGCATGTCACATACCACTAACTTTTTTTAAAAGCAGACATGCAGATCAAGCTCTGCAAGTAAAGAACAAGGTTGTTTAGACCAGTGGCCTCCTATCAGCAATGGGCACAGCACAGTTTCAGTTTGGACGCTTGGCTGTAAAGCTTTCCATGCTCAGTGGTGCTGCTAAGTAGCAGGAGAAACCACTAACCAGACTTCACTGATCTGTTTGCTGCCAACCAAATGCTCCAGAGGTATACACCTCAAGTTCATCAAGATGCTCCATTGACTGATGTGGAATGAGCGTTAACTTTCCTCTAGTGTGGTGAAAGAGATAACCATTTTTTAATTAAACAAGTTAAAACTGTCATACTGAACTCATCTGCTGAAACTTCTTAAAGACATTAATTTTTAGAATTTTTTTTTGTTACAACAGCACACAATGAAGAATACATGGGAAGTCAAGTGCTATAACATCATGGTGAAGTTCATCTTCAACTTCTTGCCCCCTTCTCAGCTTTACTGAGTAGGAAGCAGCAAGCTTTCTCCCTGGGACCTAACTTTCCCTCTAATACAAAGTTGTTTTCTTAGATGAAACATTCTAATATGTGAACACATCTGGATGCGCATAATTGCCCAGCCAGTCTGACCTGCTCTACAGCATTCATTAGCATCATACAAGTAGGTGGTGTATCCATACTAGAATGGAGTGCATGTTTATATTTTCCAACACAGAACCTAAGCAGTGCACATCCTATGGCTGGAGAAAATGATGAAGCAATGGTCTGTTTTCAGCTGAGGCAATTGCTGCCCCATGGAAATGAGCAGCCTCTAAAGACAAGTGGCATTTCTTCCAAAACCTCTTACACATGTTGCATTGACCATTCATGAAGAGTAGTAGCTCCCTCTTGGTTGGCGCTTCACTTCTGATATTGCTTCCACTCCTGGAGTGCAGGAGACAGCTAACCCAGTTTAAGAATATCCTCTGACGAAAAAAAAAAAAAAAAAAAAAGGACTGCATTCTGGATCCATCCTTTGTCTTCCCCCCATCCCCAGCCGGCTCTGGCCCTTCATTCCCAGAGCTGACTTCTACAGTCAGATTTTCAAGAACAATTTTTTTTAAAAAATAGCAATGTGTACTTCACTTATGCAGTAAACCCCCTCCAAAGTTCAGGATGCCATGCATCATCCTGGATGGTATGTTGATGTTTTAGCCCTAGGTACTAGGCACCTCAGGATAAACTACCACTCAAAAACCTTACCCTCACTCAACCCTTTTAAAAATGCTTTCAGATGTAAAGATTTTGAATGTGTCTGTAAAAAAAAAAAAAAAATCATTTCTCATTACTCTTTCAGATGGGTCATCTAAACTACAGAGCGATGAGGGTAGCCAGGGCAACCATTTACCCTGTGTAGTCAAACTCAGCTCTGTAGAAAGAGAGCATTTTGGAGGAAATGGGAAGCTTAAACGCTAACCAGTTTATATATAACACAGCAAATCGCTTCTGGGCCGAGACAGTAGCGCGAAGAACAGAGGACGTAGGAGGACTTGAAAAGACAATCCCCGGAGAACCATGGGAACACACTGAAGAGCTATCACAATTCAAACTAATCCCTGCCTCAGCTCCAGTCTTGAAGCTATGCAGGCTGAAAACACATGGTAAAATCCACTTTCTTCAAGTAGTACAATTGAGGAAACTATGTTACAAGTTTGAGGTAGCAGCTGACATGTGATTATGGCCTGAAATACAGGAAGATTTTAAGTTAAATCTACGATGAACACATAGCCTCTTGGTCTCCATTTGTTTTCTCTCGAGTTTTGATGGACCTTCCTAAATGGCACACGAAATGAGCTTTCAAGCAATAAATTATAGGTAGTCCTTGCTGAACAGGCAAAATTCCTGCTCTCACATACCAGTGCAAACAGCAGAAGAGAGCTCTATAGCAAGACACATAATACTCCTTGCTCATTTAAGGAAAAACATTTCCAAAATCCCCAGATTATGCAACATCAACCACTTACCCCCACCATACACACTGTAACAATTTAACTTGTCACAAGCACAGCTGTCATAATTCATTATTACAACATGATTCAGTTTGGGTTTTTTTTCATGCAGTGTGTCTGGGCAACCATCCCACATCTCCTCAATAAGCAACTGCCAGAGGGCTGCCCAAAAGCAATGGGAGCAACATGCTTTTGAATGTCCTACTACAAACAACTAGTACTGGCCAAACTAGTCACACACACTTATCAGAGTGTAGTCTAACTAAATTACGCACTGAATTTTCACAGAAAAGAAACAGACAGTATCCATGCCTCTTAAATTATTTTTAAAAAATGAAAATTCTTATTTCAAGTATCCAGATATGAAGTCCAATACCAAACAAACTACAAAATCTGTGTGTAACGTCATGTAGCCATTCCATATCGCAGATCAGTTTTCTGCCTTACTCATAAACGAAAATATAAATTGCAAGACCAAGGTGATTACCACAAAGCTCCGATGTCTTGATGTCTTTGCACACGGTTAAATCTATACCTTTGACATGATTTTGCATATTTTCTGTAAATGGAGTACTACTGACCTTTCTAGATCATTGGAAATAAATGTAGTTGCGAGCCGCACAAAGACTTGAGGCCAGTTTTGTAACGGACACAAGAATTATGTTTAGAATATTAAGCTCAGAAGGAAAACAATCATCCTCTATTGTTGTTTCAAAATGCCTACCCAACCATTTGAAGCCCAGCTACTTATCACACAATCCACCTCTTCCTGTGTTACCCTCTTCCCTGTACTTCTTTTATTCTCTTTCAATTTGTGCCTTGTACCTTGTTCATCAATTTATGGAGAAGAGGGGAAACCACATCTATTTTAGCCAAGAGAAGCATATTACTTTTCACATCCAATCCTTCTCAGATGTTAATTTAGGATCCTGAATGCAACACTTCATTGTTTGGTTTGATTTATTTTCAATTGTACCCCCTATTCCTCTGAACTGCTAATTACAACAGCTTCTTATTCATCTAAGCTCGTTCACCTGCAGTTTTGTAATCATCTTTACTCCCGGGGCAAGTAAAAGAACATCCCTTACAAATCTTATTAACAGCTCTGAAAAGACAAATGTGCATCCTTTTCACAAAAACGGTTCTGCCCCAAAACCAAACAAAACTTATCTCCAAGCATATGTGCTATCAAGCTATCATTATGTGTGTCTGCCTTTTTTTCGGCGTGGGCGAGGGGAGAGCAGTAGCTCGCCCTCCAATACACCACGTTTTTCTTCTATTCTCCTTCTGCAAGTACCGCATGTTTAAATGGACAGAGCCGCTCTGCGCTATGGCTTAGTAACTTTTCACTCCTACTAAAGAAGGCACTAGGGAAGGAAAAATAGAAGGTTTTCTTAGACTACATAAAGAAAAATAAATCTCCCTATTTTCACACCTCGACAAGAAGTAAAATAAACCTCCCTATTTTCACACCTTTCCCCTTGCCATCTAACCCCAGACGGGCGGTATTTTCTCACAGAATTAACAAAACAAAACAAATAAACCCCAGGAGCAGTTGAAAATAGGGAAACCCGTCCGTGTGCTCCGACGGAGAGCAGCACTCGGCACGAAGCACAGCCCCGGGCTGGCTCCAGCCCCGCCGCCGTGACACACGGAGCTGCGGCGAGGCGCGGCTGCCGGGCCGGGCAGGCACACGAGGCGCAGCCCGGGGGCCCGATCCATCCCCGGCGCCGACAAAACGCCGGTTTCCGCCGAGAGGCGCCGCTGCAGGTACCCGGGCCGGAGGAGAGGGACGGCGGCGGCCGGCAGGTGCGTTCGGGGTGCTCCGCGGCACCCCCTCCCCAGCTCTGCCCGCTCCCCGCCGGCGGCCGGGCCCGGCAGCCCCCAACCCCCCGCCCGCCATGTGCCGGCGGGGGCGGAGCCGGCGGCCGCTCCCCGCGCCCGGTACCGGCCCGCCGGCCCCAAAGTGCTGATTCAGCCCGCGCCGCCCGCTCCCCTCTCCCGGCGGCGGTACCTGAGGCCGTGTACCAGCTGCCGGCGTGGCTGGCCTCCCGGCAGAGCACCCGGTTGGACATCTTGGAGCCGGAACCGCCTATGGTGTTCGGGGGGGGCGCTGGGGGACGGGCCCGCCCGCGGCGGCGGCGGCGGCGGCGGCGCTGCTCCCCCTCCTCCCCCGGCACGGCCCGGGCCCCGCGGGCGGAGGCGGCGCTGCCGGGGCGGCGCGGGCCGGGGGCGCGGGGCCGGGCGGGGTCGCGGAGGGGGGACGCGGGGACAGAGCCCGAGGCCGCCGCCGCCAACTCCGCGCCGGCGGGTGGGGGGGCGCGGAGAGAACGAGGCCGCGGCCGCAGCTGGGTTTGGCCCCGCTCGGCTCCCGTGGACTAAGGACCGAGCGGGCGCCGCGCCCCCATTGGGCACCAAAGCAAAAGCCTCACCGTGATTGGCCGCTCGCTCGCCGCCGGCTCCGCCCACTCCTTTGACAAGTGTGGCACCGCCCCGCGGAGGCGGGGTAGGGGCGGGGCCACGTGGGGGAGACCGTCGCTGATTGGCCGGCGCGTTGCCATGGTGATGGGTGCCGTGCGCGCTGATTGGCCGGGCCGTGTCTCCGTGGTGGCGGGGCAGATTCCGGGCGCGGGTCAGGTGAGGGGAGCGGGGCGGGGGGGCCGGCAGCCCCCCGGGGGGACCCGCGGCAGCGTCCCGTCCTCCGCCGCTTGCCGCGCCCGGCACGGCCGCTGCGAGCTCGTGCGATGCTGAGGGCTCGTGGGACGGGGCACCGTTTCCCAAAGGCATCTTTGGGAACATGGATTTTGCTGCGCCGGGCCTCCGCGTTTCCGAACTAGGATCCTTCCCTACGCCTCGCTGCCCATGCCGTGACGCCCGTGGCAGCGTGGCACGGAGCGAGGGCCATGGGAGTGTAGCTGTGTGGAAGTCTCCGGTTCTTCTCAGCTTAATATTTCCCCACCCCTTTAAGTTTTTTTGGTGGTTTTTTTTTTTTTTTTTTTTATTATCTGGTGAATGGACTGCTGCCATGGAGACATCAAGCGTGGCTCAAAATAGCTAAGGAGGCAGAACTGAAAGGGGGAGTATGGCCAGTACAAAAGGGGGAAGGGAAAAAGCAATTTAAACCGCTGACGTGAGAGATGCAACCAGCAGAGAGGAAACCACAACAGGAGAGATGAAGGGCTGCAGCCATTAAGGCCTTAAAAGCAGACTGGGCCTTTGTGAGTTGGAGCACGTGTGGGCCAGGTCAGGAAACACAGTCTCCTCCTCCCCCTTTGTCATCTAATTCTTCGAAAAGTCCTCCAGGCAGTTATAAATGCGTGCAAAATACGGAGGTTTGGGGGATTGCTTTGGTTTTGAATTTTGTTACAGTAAAACAAAGGAAGTGAGGGGACACAGGCATTATTCTCAGTAAGTCTCAGAGATCAGAAAGGCTCATGCTGCAGGCATGGCTGGTCTCCTTTTTATCAGTGAGGATCCTCCTCTGCACCCATGACCTTGCCAATGCACCCGAGGGCCAGGAAGGACTGGGGTCTCCAATTTCTAATGGGAAGCCATGAGGAAATGGGCCCTGATTATCCCAGCAAATGTCCAATCTTTTATGCAGCCTTCACTGCTCCACATATCCTTACAGTATTCTATTGTTATTTTACAAATAGTGTCTTCAAAAAGGTTAATGCAGATTATAACTGCTACCTAGACCGAAACAAGTACCCTATCTGACTGTTTTAACATAAAACCATATTGGTAGTTGTGATACCCATTTGTACCACTCAAATAGCTTACACAAACTTCAGTAGTAAGAGTAGTTCCTGAAGTGATCCTTCAATAAACTAATCCTTCAATAAAGTTAACAAATGCAGCAGAGGATAAATTTTACTGCATGGGAAAAAATACATGTAATTATATACTTTAGAAACGGGTCACATCAGAGTATATTCAACTTATTGATACACCATTGTCCCACAGTCCATCACCCACAGTTAGAAGAGGCTGCTAGGAGGAACATTTTATTATAAAACATAATTTTTCATTATCTGGTATTATTTTCTATCACTTAGAGAAAAAGCTTTTATTTTCTCTAAGCATTTCCCTTTCAATTAAATTAAAAGATAAGAACTTCTGAGCAGTAACCCAGATGGTTTAATAAGTAAAAACATTTTATAGGTATTTTCTTCTGGGTGTACTACCTTTCTTCAACAGTGTTTTCTTCTTCTTCAGCTTGTATTTTAAAATTCCTTACATATATTTCTTCTTGTTGCTATATAACAGGCTGGATTCCTTTTCTCCTGATGCTTCTTTTTTAAGCTTCCTTCTCCCTTGCTTTCCTCATCACCCTTTCTTTCCTTGTGTGTAGTTGTATCTCTCCTAGACTAGGATGAAGTTTTTACTGGGTGTAACATGAACACAGCATCCATGTAGATGCAGAGGAACACTACAGCTCAGTGTTAGCAGAAAGCACAGGCTTTCTTTTTGCTAATTCTAAAATTGTGGTATGTGCCACAAACACTGTGACAGCCAGGTGAATCTCTGCCCTTCTCTGTTATCAATTAGCACTGTCAGTCCAGAGCCCATGGAAGCTGAAGAACACCCTCTAGTTTTTGCTTGCTCCTGACAAAGTTTGTCAGTCATAATACTACAAAAGCAACTTCTGCCATTTCCACTGCTAAGGGTGACAGCAGGATATTAATTTGTACCCTATCATAAGTGGTCCTAATACCACTGAGCAGTGTTTAGTGAGTTGTGGATTCCTGTTGGTAACTGTACTCTCCTGATCGTCAATTGTCTGTGTAAGGGCCGGTGGTGTGCTCCCTCAGTACCACCTGTAAATGGAAGAGGCAGAAACAGAAAAGCAGTCAGCTCTTCCAAGAAGTGTTTGCAAAACGCTGTCAAGCACATGGTGTGAGTCTTGGGGTGTCCTGTGCAAGGCCAGGAGTTGGACTTGATCCTTGTGGGTCCCTTTCCACAGGGTGGGATCCCACCGATGGCAGTGCTGGGCTTCTTGGTGCTCAGGACACGGAGTATGGAAATGTTCTAGCCACAAACTGAGAAACTAGGCTGAGCTTTCAGTGGAATGATGTGAAGCATGGGTTAAGTTGGGAGATACTCCTACTTCATCTAAAATTCTTCCAAGCACTGTTTGTATGGGGAACAGTAACGGGAGCACTTAACAGTTCTGAGCTGTTATTCCAGTCATTTTTCTCTGATATGCAGGAGAGAGCTGACAAAATGCATGGACAATCCCCCAAGTTTGCCCACCCTTAAAGCACAGACCTCTGCTGCACATGTGTGTCTGTTGGCAGATTGTTCCTTACCTGGAAGAAAAGCGTGAAGGCACTGGCAAGTGTCCTCAGCATGCAGAGTTTTCCTTCAGTAACACCCTGTGACCAGCTGGGATGGGAGGTTTTCAGCTGGCCCAGCTTTCATGGTCTGTTGCTTTCTTGGTTTTTGCTTTCATTGTCCTCTTGCACGTGGTTTTTTCCTATGGTGTTTTTCACAGTGATCGCTTCCTGTCCCCTCCCTTCTCAGGAAGCTGTTCACTGTTACTTTAGGTTTTTCTATTTACAAACTGTTGTTCTGCATCTGAGGAACCTGCTGTTCCTACCAGTCCTTCCTTCTACTGTTAAAATCAGACACCCCCGCCTCACTCCCAGCTTCACAGTCCTTACAAGGGAAATATCTCCACTTCCTGTGCAACATAAGAGCATCTGAGATAATATCAGTGGCTAATTATCCATCTTGTAAATACTTCTTAACCACCCAGCAGTCTTTTATCAATTTAGGCTCCTCTTGGAAAACAGGTCTGTTACACACAGTTGCAAAGCAAACTTCAAGAAGAGAGCTAAAAGCACATTTGGAATAGGAATATGACACATTCCTAGTCAGTGTTGCACTAGCACCGATGTAAACTGCTCCATAATTATTCATGGTACATTTACATTTGAAGTCCTTGCTTAAAACTATTTGAATGGGAACATTGGCAGAAACGGTGCCGATAGACTTTTCATCATGGTAAAATGCCTCCTTCTGTAACAGCCAGCATTCTGTATTTCTGTGATCTATGCTATGTAGTCACTCTTAAAATGAATCCTGACTATGAAATGGCATAGGGAACACAAGCTAAGGCTTGGCTAAGAATAATTTGTTATGTAATTAGTACAATGATAAGACTATATCAAAACCTCCACTCTATGAAGCGTGGTAGGCATAGGAATTTTTCTCATGTTTCCTTTCCAACCTACGGGTTTCAACTGCTTGTATCTTTCAGAATTTTTCAGATTTTTCACTTGTTTGAAAGCAGGTCTTTTATTTCTGGAAAGTCTGATGGGGAGAGAAAAGTTTCTTTGATCAGACTGCTTTTACAATGGTGATAGCACCTCAGAAAATAAAATGGATTGCTCAAAGACGTACTGATTTTGGAGAAAGTCCTTGATAAATCACAGAAGCAAAAAAAAAAAAAAAAGGATTTCACAAGTCAAACTGTAATTTTAGGTGGTAACAGGCTTCAGAATAGAAGGATGTAGAATCCTTTGATCAGAACTGCTTTTAGTGGGAAATCCTTTCTTCTATCATTGTTCCCTTCCAGGTAAATGACAATGTTCTCAGTAGAAGCAGTTAAAAAGGCACACTTCAAAATACTACATATGACACATATATAATTCTTTCACAGTTACTGAATAGTAACTTCTGGATATTGGAGATCTAAAATAGTAATCTTGAAAGGCATGTTGTCAAGTAAATTAGGTATTCAATTTTATTATCTACTCAATTTTACTGCCATTTGGAGCATATACTCAGCTACCTGGGGTAGTGAACACTAAAAAAATAATTTAAAAAATATAATGGCTTTCAGCTACTTAGCAGTGGCCTGTCATATATCTGAAGTTGCCATTTCAAGTACTTCTTCAAGCTTTACTCTAAGTGTATTTGTATTTCAAAATTAAATACAATTTATCTTAAAGCTTTCAGAACTGCTATTTCCTGTGGAAAAACAGTACCACTTTCCAGTTTAAATTGGGTAGCAAGCATCTGTCAAGTCTCTTCACAGAATTTTCATTGTTTTGTAGTGAAGAGTTTAAAACAAGTAAATGCTTTTAAAATTCAGGCTTTATCATTACTTTTGTAACTGAGAACTAGCTAATACAGGTATTAACTTGCTACTTATTCCTGTTACAGAATATCTTCTATGCAGAAGAGCTCAATGGATGAAACCAATTTAACAAGTAAAGGAAAATGGTTGTTTATCTTGTTGACTTGTCATACCTTCACAAGAATCACTAAGATTTATTTCTTAGAGTGGTGAGTTCACTGCTGCTAGTCACATTACAATTTATTTCTTAGAAGAGGCTGCCCAGAAAAGCTGCCATACTAAATCTTCTAACACCATCACTGTGTGAACATGGCTTTTTCATTCTTTTGAATTAAATCTCTAGCCTAGATGGGAAAATAATAGCAGATGACACCACATACCAGTGACACCAGTGGCTGAGTAGACAGCACACTGCTGGCAGGGACAGCTTCCCTAAGTACTGGAACTGATGCTTTGAGATTCCAGGTTAATGCAAGAGCTGTGCAGAAAGCCAGAGTGTTTCAAGTTTTGTGCAGCTGCTTGACAAGTGTTAATGTGAGATAAGAAATCTGATTGTATTCTGAATTCAGGTACAAAAATCTAAGACAATTGCTTTGTCTGGGGAGGATTACGAGTGAAACTGCTTCTTTTTCTTTGGTCTTGCAAATTTTCAACATAGACACTGGGGACTCATTCCAGAAAGTCAAAACACTGTTGTTAAAATCCTTTCGGTATCTTTTTAGTGTCGCTGTTTGATGGAGACTGTGTTCACCACAATGCAGTAGAATTAGTAATCTCCTTCCAAATTTTGGTACATTTTCCAAAAGACAGCTTTTAGGCTTGATTTGGGGTTTGCAGGTTTCTTTCAATTTTTATTCTCCACTCTTACTGCTCTTAGACTGTACTAATTCAATGTTTCTATTTTAAGATACTAAGATGTATGTAAAATAGTGGGAACCTTCCTACTAAGACTAACAGCAATATCTCAGTCCCTGCAAGTTTTTAGACAACTAAGGGTAGCAGTACAGAGAGCTGAATTAGAGAACTCTTATACATCACGTCCAAATTCATTCTGTGTTTCCACTGAATCCAGTCATAGGAGATCAATGACAAATGCTGAACAGCACACCTCATTAATGTACCTATGTGAGACACTGGATGCTGTCTGTAGGGTGGTCTGTTCAGCTGCTGGATGTCACTGTTTGTTTTAACTAAATCCATTTCTGGGTGTTCTGAAGCAAGTTCTCACTACTTAATAAATAAATTTTAATTGTTCTGCATTTGTTTGCTTTCTGTTTAGGCATGTTACACTGGAGGGTGCTATATAAAACCCAACTAAAAGTTATATAAATTATCAGCCATGTGATTCTTGTAATGAATTGTTCCCCTTTATGTCACGCATTCAGAGGACATAGCACCATGGAATTATTCAGACTTTCATCCAGTAGTGCAGTTTCAGTACTTTATTTTGAAAGTCTCTTAATAGCTAGTTTAAAACAAGAGAACAATTAAATGTAAAGTGTTCTTTATTAAATAAACTCAAAAGATAAAGCAAATTGTGCAGTTAAGAAAGACAACAACGTGGCCAAAGGATTTTTACAGCAGAAAACAAATTGTGGCAAATGAGCATTTCAGTCTAGCAGCCAAACTGTCCTCATTTTTATGGAGTTAATTTCGGTCCTCAAATTGTGACTTGTTTTTTAAAAGATAGGCTGCTAGAAATTCAATGGGATTGGGTGGTCTGCAAAAAAAAAAAAAAAGTAAATCAAAAGCAATTCTTTTTTATTATATGAAATATGGTAGCTGAAGGACCAATCACCTTCCCTTAAAAGCAACGCAGCTCCTCCCAAACACTTCTAAGCATTGATTTAGGGATGACCAACTACCTAGAGTGACTCTGTAAATTTCCAGTTTATGTCTAATGAGAAAGTTTTTAAAAAGAGGTCTCAGTCAGTGTGGGTTCAATGTTACTAAATTGCTAGAATAGTTACATACCTAAAACCACAGTCTGTAAGCATAAATACTGTACAGATATCATTGGATATGACATGCATTTGCCTCTTTCTTTAACTCATGCTATTTAAAGTAAAACTCAATTTCTGCTGGTTTTCCTTTTTTTTTTTTTTTTTTGAGTGGTTATTGTGTAGCTTCGTATATTAAGAGTTTTTTCATGGTTCCTGGCAACTGAAACACAACAAATCTTCAAGTTTGAGAAGTGCTGTAACTTGCAAGTAGTCAATAATAAACACTTTTGATCACTGGCCTTAGTCTGTAGTTTTTTTAAAAAGAATTCCTCCAGCTATACCATGTGAATCCTGCTAATCTGTATTCTGTCCACAGAATAAATGACATACTTATTCCATAGTAGGTCAAACCAAAGGTCTGGCAGCGAGCAAATATGCCTATAAAGAGCACAGAAACAACAACAACAAAAATATGCAGAGATACTTCTCAGGACCATCCTTTTGGTTTCCAAGCATGTACCAATTCCTGAGCTAGCAACCTCAATAGTCCTGGGTGGATTCCTCTACAGCTTTGACCAGTTGCTTCTTGAGCACAAATAAAATGTTAATGTCCTCAACTGAAAGCAAAAAAATAGCTTAATTATGGGACCTATGAAGATCAGCCCTTTTGTTCATTATGAATTTGCCACCTGCTTCATTTAATTTGATTACTGTATCAGAAGAGATAGTAAACAGTCCATCCCAATTAATCATCTCTGTGCTGTTGTAATTTAACAGGCTCTAATATGTTCGTTCACAGAAGCCTCTTTTCTGGACATCATCAATTCAGTCACTCCATATACACATAGCATTCCATACTTATGACCACCTTGTCACTCTCACTTTTTCACATTCTACCAGAATACAGGGGACTTGCACATAATTTTAAAAATACAAGAACATCACAAATTTAAATAGTGGCATTATGCTTATTTTTTACCACTTTAATTTTAAGTTGGTTTTCCCCCTTCAATTTCCAAGTCCTACCATTCAGAATTTATTTTTGATTAAAGCAGTGCATTGACATATACATGTAACAGTTTAATGATATTTTTCCACAAGGGTAATTTTCAGCTCAGAATCTAACATTTTGTCAGCAGTGTTTTTCACTACCCTCCGAGGTCCACAATTTTATGTTTATTTGGATTCAATGTCACTTTCTGTCAGTTTAAATTTTTCATGGCAGTCTTCACAGTTTTATGAAGTTCCAGTGCAATTATTTACAATTGATCAACTTAAAAAACCAACAGAAACTGAAACATAAAACTCCCTAATCTATTTTGTAAAACTCAGTCTCATTAACAACTTTTTTCAGCCACTTCTTCAAATTCTTATAAATGATCTTTTGCATTTTTCTGGTGTTGAGCTTGTTTCACCATAAAAATTCAACATTTACTTCTACCCCTATCTCATATCTTCCCATCAGTTCCTTATCCATATAAAGGTGTTTCCTTTAATCCCAACAGCAACTAACTCTCTTTAAAAGCTGTTAGTGAATAACTATGTGAAAAACTTTTTGGGAATTTAAACAGTCAGACTGCATCATCTGCATTCCTCTTTATGTATGCCTGCTGACTCCTTCAATAAACTGCAAGGCACTTAAAAGACCTGACAAAAATTGTGTTGACCTCCTGCCAGATATGTCATTTATCCATATGCTCACTATCCTGGATGGTAATTTCTACTGAATTCCAGGCATGATCATCAGATGTACTAAGGTGTTCACTGAACATTTCCATATTCCTTTGAAAAAGAACTTAGCATCCACTAGTTATTTTCCTGTTCAACTTTAAGCAGTAGATTATACAGCAGAGCTGATAGTTCAGCTTTCTCACTCTTGAGGGTTTATTATTCTCAGCTGAACAGACAGTTTGCCCTGGCAGGTTCATACTATTCATATTTTACCTGTTCCTCAACTCCTCCTATCAATGATCCAATTTCACTTCTGTGATGAGCCCCCATAAAGAAAATGGAAAAAAGGCAAGGCAAGACAAAGCAAGGCAAGGGGATGGGAAAGAGAAAGGGAAGGGAAGGGAAGGGAAGGAAAACGTTTGCCTGTCACACAGATATTCAGAGTGTAAGGGTGGGGTATTAACCTTGGGCTGTGTTTTACATTAAGTCTGCAGCAGAATCCCCACAGATATCAGCTGAAGATCTGCACATCCCTCAGGTGTGCACATTGGTGGACCTTCCTAGGTGCCTAATTTTGCTTAATTAGCTGTCTGTACATTGCAGCTTAAATTCCCAACTCCTTTTGAACTTCATACGCTGTTGATGGTTTTTCTGACTGTAGGTGCCATGATGCAATTATGGTCATCTATACCAGCTTTTGATTGTATTATTTCAATTTGAGAGATGGTTACATGCAGTATGATTTGCCACTAGCGAGGACACACCAAAAGGCTAGAAATTAGTTTTGTTAAGAATGACACCTGTTTGCTGTTATTGAAGGATACCTTTCTACACTGACTGGTAAAGATAGCTGGGGCATCTCAACAGCATCATCTTTACTCAGAGGATAAACCATTAGTCTGCTTCTTACTCTGTTGACAGTGCAGGCTCAGCCACACCTTTTAGAAAGTATTTTAATCTCTGACAAAGATGCACATCATGCCTTAGTCTTTCCTTCTCTTAAATGTCAAGCAGAACTGTTTATAATTCCACACTACAAAAAATCTTCAGAACTAGAACATTCTCTTGCCTTGCTTCTCTAAGGTGAATTATGTGATAAAATTAATAACAAAACCCCTCCCATTTTTCCCTCTAAAAACTTTTGCAATAGTGTACCTCATTGGGAGATCATGAATTCAACAAATAACTCCTGTCGTGCCATGTGTGCCTAAGGGAGGAACCCATCTTGCATGGCTAATCACAGTAATTCATGGGTTCATAAACCTGTTATATAATGAGGACCTTACAAAGAGCAAAACCATATTCGGTGTGCGAGGCCTGAAAGGTGCTGCACTGCCCAAGTTTGAGATCTACATTCTCCTGGGAACAGAAGGATCACGGAAGCATCTTACCTCTCTTTTGCAAGAACAGCAAGTCCCTGTAGCAAGATAGGTACAACTGTCTGATCCAAGTAGGCACGTGTGGGTAATGACTGGAGATCCACCTTCTGCTTTGATGTTTTCTCGGCATTTAGTTTCTCATTTTCTACTATCCTCTGAAGTAAAAAAAAAAAAAAAAGTGAATAAACATTGGTAATAGCAGCCACATCTACTATGAAGTTTGTGTGCAAAGTACCAATCTCTGCAATTTGATGGCAATAATTTCTTTACAACTTTTAAGAGTATTTAAGTGCATGTTTCTCCTTGCACAAAAGCCTAATCCAGAGGAACCTTCTGTTAAATTCCTGTGTTTTGGGGAAACACTGTTTAGAAGTTGTAAGTTTTCTACAAGAGAAGACATCCAATCCCAGTAATTTTTATTTCAGCTTTTTCATTCACTGATTTGAACTATAGACCAGGAATGACTACCAACGAGAGTCTCAGATGGTTCCTGTACACGTGTGCTTCTAACACAAAATGGTAAAAGCACAAGGAATTCAGGTGAAGCCTGACAAAGGGGACTCTGCTAAAGTCAAGTACTTTGTAAGTGTGCTCTACTCAAGTATACATGGACACTTCAAAGAAAACACATGCAAAATGCTTCCAGGTACTTTTTGATGAAAAAGTGCTGAATCATCTTACACCATTAACTGTAGCTGAAAAGTGATACCCTCCCGCTGCCAGTAACCCAACAGTAACATACATGAATCTACTGGCACGGGACCAATGTGTTATGATTCTATAGGAACCACGGAAGCTGAGGCATAGAGACAAGCAGTTATCAGAGAGATGAGTCCCAAAAGATGTTTTAAAATAGCTTCTGCAAAAGCTTAGCACAGAGTAGGAACTTATAATAAAGGGAGACTGAAGGCTTTTCTTTAATAAAGAGAGTAAATAAATGCCATAGAGTTAGGAAGTGATTCTCCCAGTCTACTCAGCACAGGTTGAGCCTAATGTGGATGGTTTTTTTGGTGCCATACTATATATCTCTCACAGATACCAAGAGAACAGATAATAATCATAAGATACTTCTAAAAAAGTCCCAACTTATTAAAAGGCTCATTATTTACTTCAGTACCATTTAGAACAATGGAAGTAGCAAAACAGAAAATATATTTACAGCCATTTTCCCCAGGGACAGGTATTGCTTAGCTCCATTGAGATTATTACATTTTTCTGAAGTTAGACTCAGGTGTCAACTTTTTTCCCCTAATCACAAATGTGACTTCCACTGCAACAAAATCTTTGTTACCTCTACATTTTCAGTGAGGCCGTATTCAGAATGAGGATTTTCCGGAACCTGTAAAATAACACATGGTTAGCAAAGCTAAAATTCTCCTTTTACACATATAACGTAATGCTCTTAAAACATTTCTTGTAATACCTGTGGCTGTCCCTCCATAATCTGTTCTCCCTCCATGATTCGAAAAGTGAAATTTGATGGACGTCCAAGAAGATCTTGGAAAGCAATAAAAAAATCTGATCAGTCGGCTGAGATGAAGCCCATGTGAACTGATATTGCATCACTCGTTACTAATGGTTTCCAAGGCACAATTACTAGAAAGCGGAGGGAGTTGCTCCGTGCTCCCCCCCGCGCCAAACTTGAACTGGTTTCTCCCGCACGCAGAACCGAGATGCGCCTTTAAGTTTTGCGTTAAGTCCGCTGAAGAGAGCAGTACTATGATTAGGAAACACAGCACTCATCCCCCCGGGAAGCCGGAGACATCCCTTTCCCTCCCTCCTTCCCTCCGTCCGTCCCTCCCGTGCCCGCCACAGCGCCCACAGAGCCCCCGCGGGCAGGGCCGGGCTGGGGCCGCGCCGCAACCGCGGGCCACGTGCGGGCACCGCCCCGGCCGTGCCCCGGGCACCCCGCGGGGGAGAGGCAGCCCCGCCGCAGGGCTCTCACCGCCGGCCGGTCCGGGATGGGCGGGACACCGGGAGCCGCTCCGCGACAGCCGCGGCCGCCGTCGCGAACTGTTGTGACGTCAGCGAAGCGGCCGCGCGATCGGCCCCCGGCGCACTGCGCCTGCGCCGGCCCCACCCAGCCCCGGCGCCGGCCGCGGGGAGGGCGGGGCGGGGCGGGGCGGGGCGGGGCGCGGGCCGGGAGCGGGGGTGGAGTGTGTTCCTCTCGGGGCGCGCCGTCGGCAATGAAACCCGCGGGATGCGCTCGCTTCCGAATCAGCCTGGGGTTTTGGGGTACGGAAATGTGCTCGTAATTAATGCGGCTAGCTTTCTGAGGAGGTCGCTGTGGCGTTCACGAAAAATAACATTGCTGAAGCTAATTTGGGTGTGAAAATGGGGTTTTGTTAGTGAAATAACCTACCAGAGCTGCGTTGGGGTTTTGTTAGTGAAATAACCTACCAGAGCTGCGTAGTGTGGTTTGCGCAAAGGTGAGCGCTGGCCGTGAATTTCCCCTCTGTTAATAAAATCGCAGCTGCTCAGCTTTCAGCAGGGATCAGCTCCAGTCATCCTGTCCTGACTTGAAGCGGTCAGGAAATGGAAGAGTCTGCTGCTTCTGTAGCTGTTGTGCTGTGACAAACTGTACTGGTGTTTGAACATCTGTACCTGATTGCTTTGTTTTCTTTTCATTAGGAATTAAATTTGAGGAAGAACTTCTTGACGCTGAAGGTGGCAGAGCACTGGAGCACAGGCTGCCCAGTGTGAAAAATGCATATTTTATGATTGGCTTTTCGCAAATATTAAATTGAATACTATACGTATATTGTTATATTGATTAGAAGTGCTGTATTAACATTTTAATAGTATGGTATATGTAGTTTTGTAGTTAAAATATAGCCTATGTATGTGGGTTTTTTTTTTTTACTAGCTCAAGCAAGAGATGAGATAATGAAGAAACTCTTCACACAGAGATGACAATGATGGGGGCCCATAAAGAATTACTGCCTCCTTATCGGAAAAGACAAACATTCTTCCACCTTCTCTCCGTCTTTATGGAACCACCAGGATTAAGGGGAAGAAGTTGACAAAAACCAGAAAAGTTCTTAATTTGCAAGGAATTTATGCATCATGTATGAGATGTATGAATATGCAACAGGCTACTGCTTTTAAAGATTATTCCTTTGTTCACAAGGCATGCTTATTGGGCTTAAGTGCCCGAGAGCATCTGGACGTCCGTAATTCTTTGCTTTTTATTGTCTTGTAATTGTCCTCACTCTAAATTTTCATTACTCTAATTGTATTACTATTTTTATAACCATTTTATTATTATTAAACTTTTAAAATTTTAAAAACCAAGTGATTGGCGTTTATAACACCAGGGAGGTCATGAAGTCTCCTACTCTAGAGGAGACTACCTGATTCAAAAGCTGCCTGGATGCATTCCTGTGTCACCTGCTTTTGATAACCCTGCCTTGGCCAGATGATCTCCAGAGGTTCCTTCCAACCCTAATGATTATGTGAATGCTTTGTCTGGAAATGTGATTTGTGCTAGAGAATTAAAATACCTTAAGAATATTTTTGGGTTCAAACTGACAAAGTTGTTTCATTTCTGTAGGTTTGGAGTTTTGGGATGTTCTGGTTTGATTGGGCTTTTTTTTTTTTTTAGTTTTTTTTTTAGAAAATAAACTTTGTTTTGTTGTTTTACAAAAATAGGTCTACTTCTTTTTCTGTCTTCTTGCTGCAGTGATGACGATGTATATGAATAATCTAGTTGATGCTCCTAAAAGATTAGTGAAAGGGAGAAATAACAGAAAATGCTATGTTTTCAATAGATTCTGCTCTGATATAATTATCTAGTAGTGGTAATAATGAAGTGTGTGTACATAAATGAATTTGAAATAATGTTTGCCAAACTGACAATGTTACCAGTGTGATAAGCAGGCTCAAAATTTAGTGCAGTTAGTCACAGATTTGATACTCAACTGAAGAACTTGGAATTAGAGCAGAACTGTGTCCTGTGTTTATATCTATTTTAGTACCTAGTGCTGGCAAACTTACCTGATGCCGAACAGGTGAGGTGAAAACACTGAGATTTCTTTACTGAAACTTAGAAAAGGAATACAAACAAATTCTTAATGTGAAGATGTATAAGCTTTCCAGTCAGTTTTGAGCCTCTCTCTGAATTTTTCATCATGTTCTAGTCATGACATTTTAGAGAATTGCATTTAGAGGTCATGTTGGGAAAGAAAAAAGGTTTTCCAAATTACCCTTTTGTGCACTGGTAAATCGTGGTGTCAGGGTAGTTGCACCTTTCTAATTCCCATGACTGTAATGCTGGTCTGCTCAGATTACCAAATCTTTTGCTGAGACACCAGATTGTATCTCCTGTATTTCACAAGTCCTCAATCTTTAGAGTAGAATGAAACTTGCCCGCTCCAGAGTAGGAGCCTTCACTTCTTCCACCCCTTGCTGGTGTTAGTCAGAATCCTTGCTGAGGCAGGATATGTCACTAACCAGCAGAAAGCCACCCACTGCTCTGATGTGGTTTAAGGGTTTGTGGGTTTTGTTGGGTTTTGTTGGGGTTTTTTGTTTTTGTTTTTTTTTTTTTTTCAAAGTAGCATTAATCTTTACCAGATTATTAATCAGAATGTTTCACTGACAAGTCCAATGACTGCTAGTGTGATCTTAATAGAAGAGGGTAGGGAAATTAAACTTGCAGAGCAATAAAATATTTAATAGCCACAATAGTGAACTAGCTCTGTAGGTTTTCCCTAAAAGCATTAAGACTTTCTCATAATTTCGCACTGATTTCTGCTTTTGAAGCTGTGTTTTGGTTTAACGTGTTATTACACCCCTAAAAAGTGCACTCTCTTATTGTCATGATACAGTCACATGATTCACAAAGGTGTCATTCTACATGTTTTGAAAAAGTAAAAATAACTGAATAAACTGACTAGTCAGGATTGATTGAGATACCTTGTCTTCTATTGTCATTCAATCTGTCCTTGTTAATAAACTTATTCCTTCACTGGCTTTTCTGTTTTGCTCAGGAATAGGATGATACTTTAGATAGTAGTGGGATAGTAAAGACAATAGATCGATAATCTGTTGTTAGAAGCTTATTTCACATTTTTGAATGCTGCTTAGTGTTAACGCTGCTTGAAGCTTCTGGAATTTCTTTGGTATTACAACATCTGTTAAACCTTTATATCAGTAAATAAGAGATTTTTTAAAGGACAGTTACATATACTAAAAAAAATTTCTCTACTCATGAGTGAGTGGAACATACTTGATAGTATTTTCATAATAGAAGTACATAATCCTTCTTGCAAAATACAAAAGAAGACTACTTGGTGTACATTACTGCATTTTTTCAGCACTGATAGGTTCACTGTCTAATAATGGTCTAGGTCATGAATAATTGTTATATATTTGTATGTTACTTTATATGTGATAAAATTCTGTATTTTCTACAGTAAGAAATCTGTATACTCTGTGCTGTTCTGTCATTAAAAGAAAACCACTCCACTCTGTAATTTAAGAAAATAAATACACATTACCAGGGGAATCTGGAGGTAACTTTATGGTGCATAAACAAACAAGAAAAAAAAAAACCCAGTAGTTTTATAGTAATTTTGGAAGAACTAATAAAATATTGCAGACAGTAGTGATTTTAGTTTGGCATATACTTTTAATTAACATGCGCCACCAACTGCTACTTCTTGCTATGAGCCAGGGGAGACTTGATTGTGCACTGAATTATCTGTCTACAGTTTTGGGACTGTCTCAGCTCCTGTGTGCAGTTCAGGGCTGCAGCAGGGAGATGATTTTTCATAATCTAATATCATTATTTGTAGAACAGAGAGTGTGTGACAAAGCAAAACAATGGTGAAAAAGATTAGTCAACAGACAACGCACCCACAAAGGTGGGAAGGTTGAAGCAGAGAGGGACTAGACTAAAGGTACCAAAGCATGTTTAAGGTTTGAAATAACCAAAGGAGTAGTGAGGTGGAGGATCTATCTCTTTGGTGAAACACAAATAAATATTATGGCTGGGCAAATAATTGACAAGGGCTTGGACAACTGCGAGTTCACTTTTGTAAGTAGAGTGAAGATTTTTTTTTTTTTTCCTTCCAGAGCGGTGTATCTATAATGTATAGTGCATTCCATTAACTCCCTGCATGTGAGCAGACAGCCTGTCATTACCATTACAGAGCTGCGGAGCAGACAAAGCACCGGAGCACACTCCCGCGGGCAGCTCCATTGGCGGCGGGAGCAGGGCCGCCGTCGAGGACTGGCTGCTCCACGCCTCTCCGTGCGAGGGAATTCCCCGGGCTCTGCCTATGTGCCACTAGCAGTGACTCCCGGCGGGATCGGCGCCAGGGACCTGCGCTGCATTGTGCCTGCGGGGCGGCTCACAGCCAGTCAGAATAACTAATCCTGTTAAATTATTCATCGCCCGTCCACTCGGTGCGTCCCATGGGCCGACACTGAAGGGCCTCGGCCAGGGCTGGAGCGGGCTGGTGCTTTCACTGTCGAGTCGCGCCCCTGCAGCTCCCCGAAAGGAGGCTGCAGCCAGGTGGCAGGCGGCCTCTTCTCCCGGGCAACCAGCGACAGGACAAGGGGACATTTCCTCAGGCTGTGCCAGCGGTGGTCCAGGTTGGACACTAGGAGGAATTTCTTCACAGAAAGGGTTGTTTAACAAGGGAATGGACTGCCCCAGGAGGTGCAGTCACCGTCCCTAATCAAGTTCAAGACGCGTCCGGACGCGGTACTCGGTGCTATGGTCCAGTTTTACATCGGTCAAAGGCTAGACTCGATGATCTCACAGGTCTTCTCCAACTGCATTGATTCTGTGACTCTCTGCTTCCCAGGCCCAGCGCCGAGCGCCCCCGAGAGCCCGCCCCTCGGGCCGTGGGAGCGGGGCAGGCCGGGCGCTCTAGGCGCCATGCCCTCACCTCCCATGGTGGCAGGGGCGGGGCCACCTCTCCCCGCCCCCGGCCGGGGCCGCCCGCGTCCCGCCCTCCGTCCCTCCCCCTGGGCCGGCCGAAAGGGGCGTCGCCGCCGCCGCCATCGCCATGGCCGGTTGTTGTCAGTCCCTGGCAGCGGGTTATGGCGACGGCGGTGAATGAATTCTCCGGGCGGCCGAGGGAAGAAGAAGGGCTCAGCCGGCTCCAGTTCCGCGCCTCCGACCGCCGGCGTCTCTCCTTCCTCGCCGCCCGGGCCGGCGCCCCCCGTGCCGCCGGCGGGGGCGGCGGCGGCGGCGTCCCCGCACAAGCGGAACCTGTACTACTTCTCGTACCCGCTCTTCGCCGCCTTCGCCCTGCTCCGCTTCGTCGCCTTCCAGCTCGGGCTGCTCTTCGCCTGGCTCTGCGAGCGCCTCTCCCGCGGCGCCCTCATGGCCGCCAAGGGCAGCAGGGCCGGGGCCGGCGACGCGCCCGAGCCCGGCGGGGCGCCCGAGACGGTGCGGGCGTGCCACAAGCGGGCCTTCGAGTGCATCTCCATGGCTCTGCGCATCGACGAGGACGAGACAGGTAGGCAGGGAGCACCCGCGGCCGCCCCGGGGTGCGGGGGGAGGCCGGGAAGGCCCTGTGCCGTAGAACCGCTTTCAGCTAAGAGCAAACAAAACCCGCTCGCGAGAGAAATGCGGGGGGCCGCGGACGGTGTGTGCGGGGGTTGAGCCGCGCCGTGCCCGCATGCCGTGGCGGTGCTTTGGTCCCCGGCCGGGTCCGTCCCTGCCGCAGCCCGCAGGTGCGGGTCGGATCGCAAAGCTGCGGCTCGGGCTCGTTCCCCTTGCAATACAAGTGCTTGTATATCTCCCCAAAAATTTAATTTTTGCCGCGGGGGTCTGGGTGAGGCGGTAAAAAATTGCGGGCGGGTGTGTGACTGTAACTAGCCTCCACCAAGCCAGCCGGACAACAAAAGCACCAAGGACAAAAATAAGGATGCTCCTGTAATGCACTGCCTGACAAATGGTGTGAGTGCGCAAGCGAGGCTGCAGGTTACTTGGCCTTCAGAATGCCCATTTGGAGTGGTGTGACTGTTAAGGAAATAAATACTTACTCTAAGTATTTTGGCAGTTTCTTAAAACATGTTTTTCTTAAATTTGCCATGCATACTCTTAAAAAACCTAAAAGCCTACTGCTATGTGATGAGAAGACCTTAAGGAGAATGTTTAGGGTTCAATGAAATAAAACAGAGGAGTGAGACTTTTTTTTTTTTTTTTGGTAGAGCATTAAAAAAAACCCAATCAAACAAAACACTTGATACTGAATTAAATTTAATAATTTATTCTAAATGCAGCAGCATGATTCTGTCAGCATGCAAAAGGTAGGCCTGGGGGGCATGCAGTGCTGGTGTTCAAAATTCTCTGGAAAAGTCAGAATGCTTTATTCTAAACTTTCAGTTGAGCTTTAATGAAACTGCTATCCTAGAAGAGGAGATTAAAAATATAGGAGTAGGCTTTCAATAGAAGCTGCACGCTGAGAGCACCATAAAAGCATGGGATGTGTCCTCCTTTGCCTTGACAGTTTGGGAGTGGCACTGGTATGTGCTCTGGGAGAGAAAAAAAACGTGCACCATGTGCAGCAGGGTTAGTTCAGCACAGATGTACAGCGAGAGAGCACTGAGGGTCATAGGAGCAAAGCATGAAAGAAGGTGAGGTAGCTGAAAGCTTCGGTGTTGCTGATGATTGCTCTGTGAGGAGTAGCAAAGTCTTACCTTATCAAGCACCTGTTCCACTGCTGTGACCTTTAACTGTTGGAGGTTTGGTGGGTAAGCCCTTAAATAGGAATTTTAATAATGGACTTGTTCTGTAGGTATCTTTAGGGTGATCATACATGAATGAACTGCACAGGCCATGCATTTAGTAAGATGATCTTTGCTGCTAATATGAGCAGTTGCACAACTGTTACAGCCCTGCAACTGCAATAAACATCCCATTGAGAAAGAAGTCCCTTTAATACATAGATTTGTTATTTGCTTATCTGATTTTACCAGAATACTTGTCTTGTCTTTGTAATTTTTTTCTGAATGAGTGGGGCAGTTATTCTTGTTTTGGCACTTTCACAAGTAAGCTTAATATTTTTTCTTAAGAAGACACATATGGTGTGTTGACCCCTGCAAGCAGTTAAGCATCCACAGAGCTGCTTGTTTACTCTTCTCAGTGGGACAGGGGAGAGCATAGGAGAAGCAAAAGTGAAGAATAAAAAAGAAAGGTGAGAAATCTTTCCAAGTGATGATTGCCTTGGAAGACAGCCCTCATTCAGTTATTCATCTACACAGGTTTTTACTTATGAGCATTATATTGTATGATGCAGAATTTTCTGTTGGCCAGTTTGGGTCAGTCATCCTGCTAGTGTTCTCTCCCAACTTCCTGTGCACCCTCAGCCTCCTCACTGGGGATCTAGATGGGAAAAAGAAAACCTTGAGGTTGTGCTGTTCAGCAATATCCAAAACATTTCTGTGTTATCAGCTGTTTTAGTCACAAATCCAAAACACAGTGCCAGTCAGGCTGTTTAAGGAAAATGAGCTCCGTTCTGCCAGAGCCAATATAGCAAATCAGCAACTTCGAAGGAATGTGACATTTATTTTATTTTTAATGTCATAATCATTGAGAACTAGTCAACCATTCTGTGTGGCAGTGGAGCACAACCTTTGCAGACAGCTTGGTGTGGTATTGTGTTGTGAAAACTTCCTCCAGTTAAAAGCTGGAAGTGAAATTTTAATGATGACCTTGTAATGTTTGCCCCTAAGAATAACAAAGCCATTCAGGCTCTGTTAGCAGAGGTGGCTGGAATCATCTCAAATCAGGATTTTATTTAGCTATAATCAGTATTAGATTTATGATGCAGTTGAAACTGTTTCTGTGGGTGGTGGAGAGAAGAAGCTTAAAGAAAAGTCTAGAGAGGATTGAAGTCACTCACCTCAGGTGATTTAATTTATCTAGCTTTGTCCTTAACAGTCAGGATATATGAGGCTGGTGAAGAAAGGGCAGTAATGAAGTAACTCCCAAGGTGTGTGGTGTTCATGACTATAGCCAGGTAGTCTGTGGTTTGTGATGCTAAGAAGAGCAAAGCATGAAATTACCTGCACTGGGGAACTTGCCAAGTGTTGTTAAGAGATTTTTTTTTAATTAATCTGAAGAGGAGCAAGAGAAAACCATGAAGATGATTCTAGAAATGTATTGAAATATTTTTGCTAACACTGAACTTTGCTAGAAAATAGGTTTGTGACTGAAGTTATCAAAAGATTTGAGTGTATAAGCACACAACCACTGGTAACTAGCACCTAGGAATACTTTTGTGAAACACTGTCATCTGAAACTAGAGTAATGGTAGCTGAAGTTTCATTGTAGGCATTTTTAATTTTTTCTACCACTAGTAGCTTGTTAATGCTGATCAGGTTTTAAGTTCTAATACCTAATCTGTTATATTCCTCTGTGGAAATGCATGCTTAGTGTGATTATAATTATGTTGCAAGAGTATTTTTCCATATGCAGGCATATTCATTTTTAATGCAGAGTAATTATAGAAAGGGAGCAATATGAAGTAGGTATTAATAGGTCTTCAGTGGTTGACTTGCAGTCATGGTGTCACATAGCTTAGGTCAGGCACAGGCATGTTCATGGTTGTGTTTACTGCAATATCCACTCAGGACATGGTTGGTACATGTTGGGTTCCAGAGGCAAAAGCTGTTAATTTCACTGTTTCTGTTGGGAGTGAATATTATGTGTTTTATAATTTTTTTTTTTCAGGGCTGGGGAGGGGGATTAATTTCTTTAAGGCAGATGAAGAGTTATTCTTTAAAGAGGCAAAAGTGATTTGAGGCTGGTGTAGTACCTGTTTTTAATAGAAAAGCTAATTTGATATTTAAATAGATATAAAGTTGATAGTGTCCCTTTAAGACTTCCTTTAAATCACAGGATTTTGTTAAAATATCTCTTCCTCTCTCTTGTTTTATGCAGCATTATGTAGAACCATTCCTAAGCTTAATTCGTACAAGAAAATAATGGGCTCACTTCCTTTTTAAGCAGGACAAAAGGAACAAGCTGTTGAATGGTATAAGAAAGGAATTGAAGAACTGGAAAAAGGAATAGCTGTCTTAGTAATTGGTCAAGGTAAGCCAGTTTTGAGTTTTGTGGAACTGATTTGAGTTTATGGCTTCTTTGAAGTGAGAAATCAATATTACTAAATATGATAGGAGCTAGGAGCAGGCTGCTGTATTAATTATTTCATGAGGATTTTCTTATTCCTGTTTTAGCTGTAGGTGAACACTGGTCCTTTTCTCTGTTCTGCCTTAAAATTCTGGTCTTTATCACATGCAAATCTTGCTCCAAATATTTTCAGACTCTGCAAAATCATAAGGAGTTCATGAACACTGTTAAGTAAAACATGTGATTTCTTATATAATGGGAGTGCCAAAATACTGAGTTTTGATTTGATTTGCTGAAGTTGACAGTTCATGTTCTCACTTATGCAGAATTTTATATTCCCTTCAGTATAATCTAAAAAGAAACACCCCAGTTTGGAATGGCCTGACATTGTATTTCTGAATAACTTAGGCCAAAATAACTGAACATTTCCAACAAAGGAAGAAAGCCATCTCTGTATGTGGAAACATTTTAACCTTTAGTGTAGAAGCAGGTATGTACCATAGACATACAGGTGTAGTGAAGGACTTGCTGAAAATTTCTGTCCTCAAAATAATATTATAATAATAACAACCCAAATCACCTGCTCCAAACCTAAACCTGTAAGTGTGTTGGCAGATTTGTATTTATTCCCTCACATGTGTTTAGAAGTATGTAATGATCTTACTTAGGGGGCAATACAAGTGGCATTTGATATAACCTGTATAAATTGCACAATTTAAAAAAAACTTGACTTGAACTGTGTTTCTTAGAAAGTGGTGTTAATGTCTAATTCTGTTTGTTTTGAAATATAAAGGGACACAGTCAACTGAATTTAAATCTGTTAATTTTGCCAGAATGAATTCTTTCAAATTGTACTTGCCTCTCAGTCACTTTTCAAGCTTTTTAAAAACCTTTTTCTTTTCACTTGGTTGCTGTTCAGAGAAACACAGAGACAAGGGACATATTAGGTCAGCATGAAATGTTAGACAATATGCAAAGCAGTGTATGGGTTCCCATCACTCTATAAGCACTGTTGTAAAGCAGAGAGTGTCAACTAACTTTAAATGCTTGATTAATTAGGAAGCTTTAGAGTTTTTTTCATTAGTTTTGTAATGAAGTTCCTTAATGGAGGGGATAGATAAAGGGTGGGAGGAGGAGGAGGGAAGGCTGGGTATCAGTATTTTAGTTAAAGTTAATTTACCAAATTAACACTTAAAAGTTAATTTACCAAATAGTGTTTTAACATGGATTTTTCTTTGTAAGGTGATCAGTGTGAACGGGCTCGACGTCTCCAATCTAAAATGATGACAAATTTGGCAATGGCCAAGGATCGGTTGCAGCTTTTAGGTACCAGTTACAATTCATGACTTTGGAACATTTGTAATTATTTGCACAACTTCATTTAATGTTTCTTCTAAAATATTACTTTGATTTTTAAAGTGAAGGAGTCATTATCTTTGTAGGGTCTCTTTAATTTAATTTTTAGTTGAGAGTAAGTGTTGTTGATCGGTTTTGAAAATGGAATTTCATTACCCACTTTCGGGTATAAAAGTAACTGAGAAGTCTTTTATATCATAGCGCACTTTACATATAAAATGAGGAAGTCTTGAGTACATATAAAATGAGGGAGTCTTGATTAACTCCTGATGAAGTTTGCTCAGGGTTTTTCTAAGTTAGTACTATAGTGAAATTTATGATATATTGCTGATGATGAGTGCCAAGTGTGCTTCCTGTAAGTGTAACTACTTCATGTTCTGTTGATTTTGCTGACACTTGTGTTAACAATTTTCCTTACTATTGGTAAATAATAATAATAATGATGATGATGATGATAATAGTAATTCTAAAACATCATGTAGACCATAAGGTTGTGAAATTCTAATATTCTTGATTATTTTCTAGTAGTGTTCTATTTTTAAATTAGAAGGTGAGGTCGTGTTTTTCAGAAGCATAGTGTTGTATAGCTTTAGCTTTATTAAAATTAAATGTTGTATATAAGCTCTTAACAAAGTAAAGATCCTCCCATCAAACAACAGACTCATGGCTCTGTGTAGTGCATCTTCTAAATTTAAAACTTTGAAAATGCTTTCAGTTTAGTCTGTAAAAGTAAAACAAGGGATATTTTTTTTAATTGCTCTTTAAGAGTACACTAACAATTGTACTTGATTTTAACTGGCATATCTCAGCTTTAATCATAACCCTCTCTTGTGTGGAGTTTTACTAACTCATTCTCCTAGGAGCATATAGAGCAGGTGGGAAAACTTGAGCTCTTTTCTCCTTTTACACTTCATGGTTCTGTGGTCCTAACTGGTGATTGACAGGGGAGTTGTGACAACCCCCAGGAAGGCAGCCCCTTTTGTTTCCGTTGAGTTCCTAATGTCTTAAATATTTTTTGAAAAAAATTGAAGGGGACAGGAGGTGAAAGAGACATCTGTCTTCTGTGCTTTAATATGAGTGTTTCTTGATACAGTTTTAGTATATGGAGAAAAGATATTTTCCACTTACTAGGGTTAAAGGCTGACTTCTAGAGGTAATATGAACTAGGGAACAATGGAGTGAAAGTGATTACATGCTAACAATCTTTGATAAGGTATGGCTTGAGGTAATGGTGTTTGTGTTTTGTGGATAGTGCTTCATCCTTGCTAGTATTACATTAGTAGCGCTTGCAGTATTTTTGAGTTGCTTACTTGCTGTGATCTGCTGGAAAAGAAACAAAGGGTAAAATTCACAAAAGACCCTGAAGTTGAAGTATGTTCATCTCTACTACCAGAATGTGTGATGCATGCTACTTGTTTGCTTCATTCGAAGTGCAGATAGTGTTTATTACATTAGTTGATGTAAAGTAGTGTTTTATTTTATTTTTAAATTATCAGTTTAACACTTTGTTTTTCCTAGGTTGTTGTTAATTTTTACTGATGATGTGCTTCATACATTGTACCTAAAAGCAAAATTTGGATAAAAAGGAGCAAGTGAAGTCATGTACCCTTTAGGAAGACAAAAGATGTGCTTTGGAGGGATATTTCAATGATTTTCAGTCCCTACAAGTTTGACCATTAGAATTCTATTTGAGTAATATGTTATGCCATCTAACCAATTTTGAAGTGTTGGCAGCATATTTTTTACTATTTTTGTCTGTCATCTTACATGGATTTTGTAGAAATAAGAGGTAATCTAGAGTTGAATTGCATGTGCCATTCTAAACACACTTTTAGCCTGTTACTTATAGTAACAGATATTTGGAAGTTTTTGAGTGGTGTAAAGATCCTTTTGTAGTTGAACTAAGCATGAGGCTCTTGAAGCTATTAGTTTAATGAAGTGATTTTTCCTGTGAATTGAACTCATAAGAATGTTGTCTGCTAACTTTGTGGAATTTCTCCCTTTAAGTCAGAATAGGCAAGTCCTTTATTGCATTAGCTGAAAGGATCAAGCAAACCAGACAATAATGCCAAATATTTCATCCTGCTTGCTAGAGGGACGTGATTGCAGACTCCCTAACTCAAATGCCATCCAGTCAGGCAGGTTACATTGGTAGTAGATAGAAAGTGAAAATTAAATCGGGCTGATTACAGCTGTCCCTTGAAAGTGCTCAGTGTTTTTGTGGTTTTTTTTTTGTGGTTTTTTTTTTGTGGTTTTTTTTTGGTTTTTTTTTTTGGTTTTTTTTTTTTTTTTTTTTTTTTTAAGTGCTGGTACATCAGTGTAACTTTAAGTTGTATGACCCCACTGATGGGGGTGTTCAACACCACTGGTGAGAGTGTGATGTCTGATCACACCCATGTGTTACCAGAATGTCATCACACCACTGATGCCTTTCAATGTTGGAAGAGGATGGAACTACCCACTGGGGATGATGAGTTTTCTCTTTTGAGCCCTGTTTTCATCCTGAGTCTAAATGATGTATCTTACTCTGTTTAAAGCTGTCCTGTGACACAGTCTGAAAGCTGAAGTGACTGCTGGTGTGTTTCAGGTCACCTCAAGTGGACTTGATGGCTTTGACAGTCCATTGACAATATTGGGTTGTGCTGGCTGTCAGGGGACTTGGAAGTTCTTCCATTTGATTTGGTGGTGGCCCCCCATTTTTGACATGGTTTAGGGTATGTTAGTTGTGTGGTTAAATCTTGCTTTGATGGTCTTCACACACCTGATCTCTCCTGGATAACTGATCACCCATGTTAGAGTCATTAAATTTGATGTCTTTAGAATGACAGGAGGGTATATGTTTTCTATAGATACACAGAACTTGGCAGCTTGTTGTTCCTAAAGATAGATGGCTGTAATGACCAGTGCAACGCTATTCAATTCTGTTTGTGTTTTTACTTACCTGTGTTCTCTCATTTCAGAGAGACTTTCTGTAGGGGCACAGATTTCTGTCACGACAAGTGCCTTCCTGTGTATTTAGTGTAGCTTCAGTATTTTGATTGACACATAATTCAGATATCTGTCATCAGTATCCTCTTTGGAGGGTATTAATATTCCTCTATTCTGCCTGTGTAGATAGCACTCTTCAATTGACACATTTTGGAATATTTTACTTTCTTGGAGGAGATGGTGCTTCTTGCTTCAGGCTTATGTTACAGGGTAGCAATTTTTAGTAGAAATTAGTTTCCTTGAACTCAAGCTCCAGTGTTGCCTAAATAAAGCAGTGGCTGCAGTGCTGTTTGTTTGGAAGGTTAATGTCAGTGTTGTATCATGAAGGTGAAATAATGAACGAGAATCTGTGAACTTTCTGTCAGTGTCTGGAAAAATAGGGAGAAAGTATTTAAAGGGAAGATCCTATAATTCCCTGGAATAATATTTAAAAGCTCAATTTATTTTTAATATTCCAGAGGAACCTACAGCTATACTGTCCCTAAAGAAAGGTGATCTATTTGCCTTTTGAAATTTTATGTGCAATACTAAAATGACATGTTAATAGGTAATGTGATGAGAGGACTCTGAACTGAAACTGGACAACAGTTGAATTACGTTTTTTCTTTGGTTTGAGTTGTGGAGTGCCTGAATTTGTGGAACTAGCTAAGCATTGATAATTGTAGTAGAACTCTAGTGTCAGATTGTAGCATTGAAGCAAGTAGCATTTCCTGAATTCCTGCACAAGCCAATTGATGTTATTATGGTCGCTCACTAGAAGGTTTTTTTAAATTAAGCTCAGAAGTGTTCTGCAAACTCAGCTGATTATCTAATATCTTAAAAGTCTATTAATACTAATTTTGTTTCCTGAGCTTCCTGTATGTTCTTGCCACGTGGGTTGCATGCACTGGGCAGGGAGTAGACCATTCTGCTGCCTCCTTTGGTAGTGCTATGTCCACTAAAGTAGTACACTGTCTGCAGTCAGTCCTACTAAAACGATTTTCCTTACCCTTCTGGAGATGAAAGCTTATGAGGGTAACTTCTTGGAAGTTGCAGAGCTGATGGCTGTTTGTAGGCTGTTCTTGTGTGACTGACATTTTTTTGTTTGACTCTTCAAAACTTAAATTTAAAAATTAAGTAAACCTTGTGTACACATACGAATCTTGAACTTTTCATATTTGCCTGTGATTACCAAAGTTTCATTCTAAACCACATCTTGTTCAACCTAAATGTTATTAAGCCACCACTTTAACTCTGAGGTATAAGGATACTATTCAGGAAAGCTAGGTGATGAAAGATGAGGAGCAGGAAGAAGAAGAAACGAATGAAGCAGAAAGATTAGACAAAGATGTGTAACAGGCAAAGAAGCCTAAGGAAGGAAGTGCTCATGGCTGTACCATCTACAGGCTCTGAATGTCACTTCTTCCTCCAGCCAGGTTATTTATGATCTTAATTGTGTGCATTTTCAGTAGAATTAGTCTGCTTTTGCAATATATGCTTTCATATTACCAGAGAACATTGGTTTTCTACTTGGCATCTCTTTTCTTGCTGCTTCTTGGTAGTGTTATCTCTTGTGGTGGGGAGAAGGAAAGAAAAAAAAACAGGAGGGAATGAGAGAGCGTAACAGCTTATATCTTTACAGACAGTGGTTGGTTTTTAAAACAAGAGGGGTGTGCGTGAAATAAAGATGGGAGAGGCAGTAAAGGGCCCCAAAAGTATGGCCTAGAGGTTTTTAACTGCAGTGGGAAAAGTAGCTGGGCTGCAGGGAACAAGTGGTCCTTAACTTTTGCGTTTGCAGCCTTACACCTCTTTGACTTATGGTTTGGCTGTTTTTCCTTACTTCTTAGAGTTAATTTCCTTCTCCTTAATCTTTAGCTTTATAAATATTGTATTTGGGTGTTTTTGAAGTTAATCTTCCTAAAGAAAACAATTTGCATGATAACTTTATTGACCTAATTTCAAAGCAATTGAATACCTAAATAGAGATGTCAAAAGACATCACTGTAATGTGTATATGGTGTTCTGCTTGAAGTTTGAAGGTTTCTGTAAAATGTTGACTGGCTGTTAATACTTAAGTGGAACACTTATTATGCAGAGAAGTGAGGACTCCTTGCACCTGGCCAAAAGTAACACCTTTAGTAGGACTTTCAGAAATGTGTTATCAACATAAATACTTATTAAATTAATTGACTTAATCCTGAATATTGTTTTTGAGAAGTAACTGCAATCCCTAGACTGGAAAGATTGTTGTAATTAACTCAGCCATAGAGGGTGAGTTTTAAAGATGTTTTCAGTCATGCTTATACTAACAGAATTTTCTTACACATTTGCTGAATGTGTAGAATAGATAGAAATATTCCTTTTATCTTTAACTATAACAAAGCCAACCTTGACATTTCTATGTTCAACATACATAAATTTTCTTGGTTCATTTTTGGTTTTTGTTTGTTTATTTTGTCCTTTTTCCTCCCTCCCCCTCTGTTCTACTATGTAGAGAAGCTGCAGGCGGTTTTGCAAATTTCCAAGCCGCAAATGGAGGTCTATAATGACAGTACTAACCTGGCATGCCGCAATGGACATCTCCAGTCAGGTGGGTTTGGTTTTACCAGCACCTATTGAGGGGATGTCTCTCAGTTCCTGGTGTGTTATAAGGCACAATAATGCAATGCTATATTCTGGCCCCACCAGCTTTAAAATAAAATTATTTATATTTCTGTTTTTAAAGCCTTTGTATGAAATACATTCCATCCTTTCCATGGCTTTGACAACACTGTTTTATTTTGTAGTATTCAGTTTTCTCTGACTGTCCTAGAATTCAAATTATTAAATAAGGCAGCATTTTATAAAATATTTCTCATGTAATATTCTTCAAGGAATTACATTAAACCTGTTTTAGAAAGTGTCAGTGTCTGATATATAGGTTATATGTTGTGCCTACATTAATTAGCTCTTCTTTTATGATATTGTGAATATACATTAAGCAACTTTAAAATTCAGGGGGTTTTTACATCAGGAAAGTGATATGCAATTGAAATGAGGGGAGAATGACAGTAGCTCTTGCATTTTGTCATGTAACATTGTTTTAATCCTTGCCCAGAAGACTGAACCAAACTTATTAATATAGCAGAAATGAACTTTTTTTGTCCATAAACAAGGTATAAAGTTGTGGAAGTGGAAGTGTTACCCAAAGTACTGAATGTTTGCCAGTTGTGGGATCCCAGTTGTGGGATCCCTGATATAGTACCATGAAAGTCAGGCTATTAGCAGGCATCTGGATTTCTTAAATGGTTGGTGCTTATGCTCTTGTGCTTGCTTTGTCTATCTTTCTGGGGTGTGGGGTGAAGAAGTGTTTTTTTTGTAAGAACATAATAGTAATACACTTTTTTTTTCTTAAAAGCAGGGTAAAAAGGTGTATGCTTCAATCTGCTAATCATCTTGCTGTTGTTCTTCCTTTATATGTGTAAAACAGTATATTCATATGGACAGCTCTAATAATTTAAAACCACAAAGTAGATGACCAAGTTTCTTACAAAACTACAAAATCAGTTTGCAGGCTACTTCAGATAAGAGGACTGTTGTCTCTACCTGAGGAGGTAGAGGTACTTCAGAGGTATTGAGCCACAGGGCTCTGGCATAACCTTTGTTTTCTATCTGTGGAAAGTATTAACTGCCATTTTTTGCCCATTATTTGGTCTAAAATTAGATTGCTTTCTTTTATTTGCCTTTAAAGGCCAAAGTCTTTACAGATGTTTTTGCTTCCTAATTTTGTGTAAGATTCTGTTCTCACAGCTAGGTTGCGCATTTTTTATATTTCTAAAGTGTTACTGATAGGAGATTCTTCGTTCTCTCAAGATACTATTTGTGTCAGCCTTCCTGCCCAATTTACTTGATTCTAACATAAATGACTACCTGTCCCTGTCTTCAGCATTTGTGGTTTCCAAACTTATATGAATAGCTAGAGATTTTTCTTGGAAGTTTATCTTCCAAATTTATACTGAGGTTTTTCAAGACCTCGTAGCAGTAGTATCACCTGCCCTTCAGTTGCAGAGGGCTATGCAGTAACTTGTCTTAAAAGTAATAGCAAGTAGCCTTGATCCCAGCCTTTACTTGGAAATAATATTAATATTCATCATTCTTCTCATAGCAGTCTTACATTAGATATTTTTCTCCCTCAAATATCTTTGTTTTCCTTTGCATTGTGGATTGTTGTTTTGTTTTTTTTTTAAACAGGCTAGGGGAGGAGATTATGCCAGTCTTGCCAAAGGCAGAGTTTGAGTTTTATGAACTCATTTACTAGTCATACAGTACTTAGAGTGTTACAGTAATTCCAGTGTATACCATTCTATGTGTGAATCCCAGCATGATGGATGGCCAGAGAGAGCATTACATTTCTATTACCTCAACATGAATACTGTGCAGCTAGCTAGTATTTTATCTCATTTGTCACATGGAAGGAGTTGCTGGCCTGTCTTTAATAGTAGATATATACTGGCAGTGTTTGTCATGTTGCAGAAGTTCTATTTTTAATACTGAAGTTTTCAGAGGAGTTCCCTGAGTAGAAGAACAAGTAGCAATAAGATTGTTTTTAACAGCATAATTTAACAAAAGCAAATCTTTGACTGATGTGGATCTGCCAGTTCAAAAAGGAAAGCAGCTGTAATTCCTGGCTTGTGTAGTTGTGCTACCATTGAAAACAAGCAGCATGTCCTTAGTTGCTGGAGCTTTCTGTTAAGTAGCTTTTATTGCTTGCATCTACCTATTTGAAAAATCTGAATTGAATTTTTGAAGAATTACAATTTTGGGGGTTGTTGTGAATGCTGATCTTGAATAATGATCGGTCTTGCAATTGCTGCAAGTTTAAAGCAGCAGTTTAAAGTTTTTTTGTTTTGTTGGTTTTTCTAAATGAAATTAGAAACATAAAGTTACAAATAATTTTAGACTGGTGGATTTTTCTTCCAACTTGGTGTCCACAGACCATGTACAATAACTTTTTTTGGCCCCTTTATCTTGCTTCTCAATAGGCATATGTAGGGAATTTCTGAGGAATATTCCCTGACGATTTTTAAGATGTGACAACTGAAGGCTGGAAATTGTTCTGCAGTACTGGAAGCTGCTGTTAATTTGAATTTAAACTTTCTTTTGGATGCTTTAGAAGTTAGAGATTAGTAGAAGCTTCTTTATTGACACATGCTTAAATCTGGTTTAAGTGCAGAAAAGAAAATATAGTGGGTTTGCTTTTTAGAAATATAAAGGATGCTATATTAAATAAATGAGCTACAACTGCATAATTTTAAGATTGTTTTTGCATTTCTAGGTATTTAATATAATCAAGCTTCTCTTAGATTTGTTCAAACATATTTGTACTTTATCTTTAAAACCAGTTTAATATAATAAGTATCTATATTATATAATAACTTTTAACATTTTTGTCTGTAAGGGAGTCTGAAATTGGGCACCTGTGTCTGCATCTTACCACTGTTTAGCCAATAGAAAACCTCAGACAAAATTTTGCTACTTGCTTGTTTGTAATTTGTGTTGTGTGTGTATTTGGATGGCAGATTAAAATTGCAGGGATGCTTTCAGGACCAGACAGCTATTATGTCTGTGTAATCCAGTGGTTTTTAGCCTGGAGCTAAAATGTAAATTATTTTGTCCAGAATTAGAGAGTAAAATCAAACTGATTAACCATCTATTACTGTTCTCTGAGTATGTATGAAGTAGACAGTTGAACCGTTCAGGGTTTCAAATACACTTGAGAAAATTGCATGGTGTCTCTTTGTGATTAAAACATGTTTTAGGTACTTCCTTACTGTTTTTGGCAGAACAGTGAAACATTTGGCAAAAGGCTGCTGGAGATACTATGGAGGCTTCAAAGTCACTTGCTATGTATTTCCAGTCTTTCAGTAGATAACAAATAAAAATGGGTAAGAAATGTGTTTGGGGGGTTTTGCATTTGTTATGGCAAAATACGGATTTTGCATAATGGAACAGTAGGAGCTGTCTGACGTGTGTTGTACACTGAAACACCTCATGCTTTAGAAATGGATAGGCTTTAGATAAACTGTAATTCTGAACAATTTGATAACATTTTTATTTGTTGCTTCAATGAAAATTTGTACATAAAATGAAGCTTCCCTCTAGAATTGACATTCAGCAGCTACGTTGAGGAGCTGTTCATCACTGCTTCTTTATGTGCTACCCATCAGGACTGACAACAAAACACATAAACTTATGGGTCTTGAGTCCTGGAGGTGCAGTTAGAGTAAATAATAATTTGTACTATTTGTATTATTTTTTCCTACTTTCCTCCCTTCTGTTTCCAGCTTCCTAAAATATTCCTTACCTGTGCAATTTTATGACCCTCAAAATTGCAGTATCTGTGTATTGTTCTCAGTGTGTTGGAGTAGTTCTGGGAGTGAGGTAATGGAGCAGCATGTTAGGGTGAAGGACATGGAGAAAAACTAATGTAGGTTTTTGAAGCCTTCCCATGTTGACTTCAAGCCAGGTCTGCAAATGAGGTTGAGGTGGACTAAAAAAAACCCGACCAAACTGAGTGCCACCTTTTGATTAAATTGGACCAGTCAAAGTGCTGAGTAGCTGGATGTATTAGTAGATTCATATACTGCTTTTATAACTTGAAAGTTACTAAGTATGCTTAATTTTTAAGAGTTTTTGACTTGGAAATTCCTGTGAAGGAATGACTAAGTAAATGTATCCAGCTCTGGAGCTGTGTGTGGTTTAGTCAGTAGCCAGTTTTGGTGGTTTTTCTTGTTTTTTGTTTGTTCATTTGTTTTTAAGAAGAAACATATTACAATTAAGTAAATATACTTAATTAAGTAAATATACTTAATTATATTAGTAAAGTTGCCTTGTTTCTTGCACATTGATGCATCTGCACTGTGACCCCAGCAGAGTTTCTGTAACTCTAAAAAGGGGTAGATTTGTGACTGAAGAAGGGCTTTAGAAACTTTTTCACTGAATTGTTAAGGCTGCCTGGAGGCTGTGTAGAGATTAGGTCCTGGTAGTATGTTTAAAGAGTCTGAGAACATAGTAGTAATTAGCTGATCCTTCCATGATACTGTTTGACTGAAGTATTATTTGAGTTTTTTAAACACAACATTTAAAATTAAAAGGATTTTTAAAGTATTTTTCATTGAACTGCAATGTTATAAATTAAAAATTTGTCATAGAGCCACTAACTTCCTTAAAAATCAGAGTTCTTTGGCCTGTTCTTAAGACTAGCAGGTCAAATTGAGTTGCAAGTTTCTACAATCCTAGTGAAGATACGTGTAGCTGAAATCTATTTTGAGCTTCCTTACCTCTGATGCCCTATTTCTCTTACCTAATCAAAAGACTCCTTAATCCTTTTAAAAGGCTGTAAAATAAGACAGTATTTATAGTTTCCATCGCAGACAACAGTACTGTACTAGACAGTTTCTAGTAGTGTATTCTCACCACAAAAAATACTGTAATCTAAAGCTATGCTCTAATTGTTAACCAGCCTGACCAACCTGCCTGCTTGCTCTATCACCTTCTTACCTCTTAATCTGATTTGATGTTTTACACTTGCCATCTCTGTGCCAAGGAACTTTATTTTATCGTATATCCCATATGGAGAACATAGACATCAAGTGCTATTTGGTTTACTCTGGACCAAAATGGCTTTTTGTAGTTTGATGGTCTGTGGCCAATATTTCATGTTTATCTGTCACCTAATTTGAGACTTTCCTGCTTCATCATGGAGGTGAATAAGTCATGTGAGTGGAATGTCTGGTGATATTTAAATATATTTTAAGACTTAATTTTTAATGTAGGAAGGTAAGCTGCTTCAGAGTTGTCCATTCAGAATTTACTTCCATCTCGAGATTCCTAAAGTGAAAGAAAATTGAAAGAAAAAACAACTGACAGTCACTTGCAAGTATAACTACTACTGTAATTTATCCGGATTAAAATGCTTGGTGAAGCTTCCATGTGGAAGGTGCTAGATAATGTTAACTGGCATCCAATTAACTAGCCTGCTAACATCACTTAAATAATCAATATTCAGAATCTAAAGGCTTGAAATTTGGGGGTTATTGTAATGATTATTTTTAAGAGTTCTTGGGAAAGAAGACGGCAGAAGACTTTGCATCATAAGGAATAGATGGTGTTCTTCCCTCGATAACAGGACTAAGTTATCTCTGGCTTTTCTAAGATGGCTAACTAGGGTTCATTTTGAGAGCTAAAAATTAGAATTGTATCTGTAGGTGAAAGCAGCAGTCAATATCCCCTTAAAAGCACCAGACGTCTTTAGAAATATGTGTTATTCTTCTGTAATGCAGTATTATATATTTAAACAATTCTGTCTTCTACTTCAGTTGATGGTAAGAATACGACTGCTGCAAATGTTCTTACAACACTGGTTTTCTTTATAGAAAGTGGAGCAGTTCCAAAAAAGAAGGACCCCTTAACACACACGAGTAATTCCCTTCCTCGTTCAAAGACTGTTGCAAAAACTGGATCCACAGGCCTTTCAGGTCACCACAGAACGCCCAGCTACAGTGGGGTATCATCATCTGTGTCTAGACCAGCACCTAATCCTACACCTTCAGCTCACAAGGTATAGTGAGGATAAATATGGAAGTATACACTGGAAAAATCAAGTGTAAATTCCAGAAGAAGCTTTGGATTTAATGCTTTAATTGCAGTATTGTAGCAGCAGAAAGCTTTTTTGAAAAAACGGAAACTCCACATTTTTAGCCAGGCCTCTTGAGGTATGCTGCAGAGTGGATTTTAGAAATTGGAGGACATCAGGTGGGTGCATGGGCAAAAGGATTTTAAGTATAATCACAGTAATAAATACTACTTGTTTTTAAAATTGCATGGGAAGTTGAGTGAAAGTTACCTAGCAGAAAAATAAGTGTTACTTATAGTATGTAAAAGATGGAAGGAAAAACCTCTTATTCCAGAGCTACAAGGTTTTCCCCCCTAGATGTTCTTCTCATTCAAAGCAGGCATGCATGCAGAGGTTGTTTTGCAACCACATTGAAAAGCAAATCATAGTTAGGCTGGGACTAAAACACAGAAGTCCAATAGTGAGAATACAGAAAATTACAGCATTTCTGTTGACCCATCTTTTTCCCTTTCATCCTTATCACCCAGTAAAGTAGAATAAAGAGCAGAATGGACTGAACATAATTGTTCTGTTAAAACATTATTGCTGCTGTAATATAATATGAAGACTTTTAAGTGGCCTGTTAAAAAGTATTACAGCAGTAGGAGTTCTTGCTTATAGGTATTGAGAACCTGAGATGGTTTGTGATGCTTATTGCCAGAGTATGCTGGGGGAAAATACTGTAGTTAAATAAATGAATTATCAAACAAAAAAACTCAAACCAAAGACCCTTCACCACTGGAGCCTAAGGTATCCTACTCGTGGCTGACTAATGATAGTATGATTTGTAGCAAAATACAGCAGTAGAATATTGGGTGTTTGTTAACATGCTGTTTTACTGGAGCAAATGAAATGTAGATCTTACTTTGTTTAACACTGTGCTTTCTAAGTATTAATCTGGGGTTTTTGGTTTTG
This sequence comes from Anomalospiza imberbis, assembly GCF_031753505.1. Lineage (NCBI taxonomy): Eukaryota > Metazoa > Chordata > Aves > Passeriformes > Viduidae > Anomalospiza > Anomalospiza imberbis. The sequence continues at coordinate 80,705,085 of NC_089683.1, read as the reverse complement.
GTTTTTTTTTTCCTCCCCCCTCTCCAGGCTGCTCCTAAAAACAGTAGAACAAATAAGCCTTCTACTCCTACCACTGCTCCTCGAAAAAAGAAAGACACAAAGATATTTAGAAATGTGGACAGCAATCTTGCTAATCTTATCCTAAATGAAGTTGTTGATAGGTAAGTATGAAGAAAACTAGGCTTTTCAATCCAATAAATCAGTTTTGCATTCAGTGCAGTCTTGGTCCACTTGGAATGAAATAAGTACTTCTACTTTGTTGGGTTTTTTTTTGAGGATTTTTTTGGTTGGGTTTTTATTATTGTTGCTTTGGCAAAAGAATGTTTTAAAATACTTAACAATATAAGTTGTAGATTTTTCTCAAAAGGGTTCTGTATAAATAGTGAAATGCATTAAATTAGTCAGCTGCAGCTGAAAAAGAGTATCTCATTGTTAGACTAATTAGTATTCCATTTCTTTGTTAGTGGGCCAGCTGTCAAATTTGATGATATTGCAGGGCAGGAACTGGCTAAACAAGCTTTGCAAGAAATTGTTATCCTTCCTTCTCTTAGACCTGAGGTAAGCAACTGGGTATTGTTATCAGTCTGTGGCAGGATTAAAGAAATGTACTGTGCTTCACACAAGAAATTATGATTCTTGAATCCTGTTTTTACTGATTATGATTGCTACGAGTAGCTGTGGGGTCCTAGCCATCTTGGAAAAGGATTTATGTGTTAAAATAGTACCATGAAATTCCTTGTCTTCTGCTTAATCAATGTTGCTGAAAGTGACTGGAGCAAGAAAAAAAAGAAACTCCCCAAAAACTCAAGCCCAAATCAAATCAGCAAACCACAAACCCCTAAAAAAAACCCAAACAAAAACATAACCATAATACCCCCACAACCCCATAAAACAAACAAACAACAAAAGCAAACAAACAAAATTTCCCACTGTTTGTCAGGCTGACTGTTCCAGATAGCTAAAGCTGTGTGTCCAACCCTATGTGGCCATGTAAGGGACAAAGCCCACAACTGGAAGGGTGAAATGGGAGAGATTTGTGTAGGTAAATTAGGTTGTGGCACTATCTGTTTGGAAAAACGTTATTGTTTTTGACCATCATCCTCTCTGCCAGGATGTTGGTCAAACACTGAATAGTTTATTCACAGATGGAAAGGATGCAAAGAAGTGTAGTGAACAATCAAATACACTGAGATATATAACACTTGAGGGCAGTACTTGGCTGCATGGAAGTTGATAATTTAGGCTTTTACCTATCATAGATGGTACCTCAACTACTGTGACTGCCTAAATTCAGGCCTAGTCTCCATACTACTGGAATTTTCTCAGCTACTTTTAAGAAGAAATTAAATTGGTCATTTTCTTAAGCTGGACTTACTAAAAGTTGCAGTACTTTTGAAGAAATTGCATGCAATGATTTCCTGCAGTGCTATCATGAGATCCCAGCTGGAGTGCTGTGTCCAGTTCTGGGGTCCCCAGCACGGGAAGGGCATGGACCTGTCGGAGCAAGTCCAGAGGAGGAACAGCTAGATGATCAGAGGGCTGGAACACCTCTCCTGTAAGGAAAGGCTGAGATTTGGGGTTGTTAAACTTGGCGAAGAGAGGGCTCCAGGCTGACATTATTACATTATTTCAATGCCTGAAGGAGACCTAAAAGAAGACTGGTGAGGAACTGTTTACAAGGGCAGGTAGTAACAGAACAAGGGAAAGTGGCTTCAAACTGAAATAGGTTTAGATTTTGATATTATGAAGAAATTATTCACTCTGAGGATGATGAGACACTAGAACTGGTTGCTCAGACGAGTTGTGGATGCCCCATCCTGGAGTTGTCCAAAGCCAGATTAGAAGGGGAGTGGAAAATGTTTCTGCCCATGATAAGGAAGCTGGAAGTAGATAATATTCAAAGTCTCTTCCAACCCAGCCCCACTTTATGATTCTATGATTATTGAAGAAAAATTGCCATTTATACTTTTTGTTTGCTTGTGGGTCTCATTTGTTACATGGGCAGGTGACTGGAGTTGCCCTGCGGTCTTCCCCTTAATGCAGCTACTGGTTTTGAAGCAGCATATATGGAAGAAACCTTAAACCTGGCATAGCATCACAGAAATACAAGCTGTAAGGAGAAAAAAGCTTTGGCAACAAATGTGTGTGCTCAGATGTTGTTATGCAGAAGGAAGATGTCATTATGGCATCTCTGTTACTACAGTGCAACAGTATGTCAAGTGTGTTGTTCAGTGACACCAACAGTGAGAGTTGGGTAGGATGCTTGGAGTAGCTTTTCCAGTAACGTGGTACCTTCAATGTGGTTCTTTCATATTACTGTAGCTAGCATTGGGCCTGACTTCGGTGTAGGCTGAGATGTAATAAGGACAGAGAATCCCATGAATTTTTAAACTTTCCTTGGAAGTAGAGAGGGTTGGTTTTATTCCTTATAAATGAACACAATAGATGTGGCAACTATAGAGGGATACTTCGTAAATTAACACTAGCTCAGTTTTGATCTTAATGAGTTTTGAGATCAAGATCTTTTTTAACAAGCCAATGGTATTTTTGTAGGAGAGCAAAAGTTGAGGTACATAAGCAGGAAACATTGGCTGAAACCATTTCAGTGGTAGGATGCTAATGAAATGCTAGCAGTTAATTCAGACCATGTTCAGTATAATTAGCCTGTTAACAAAAACTTGAAAAGTTTTGTGTATCTCAGTAATATATGTCAGTGCAGCTGAACTGTAGGTGATGATCAAGGTGAGGAAGAGTTACAGATTTGATCTGGGCTGTGTAAAATTGGTGGAACTCCCCAAGAATTATATCAAACAAAAGAAGTCAAAAAATGCACATGGTGGTAAGCAGCATGGACAGCAGAAACACTGGAGTGTTCACTTAGTAGATAGCTGGGTAACTACTTTTAGGGATTAGAGTCAAGCACAAACAAAATGCTGTGGATGATGAAATAAGAGAGAAAACAAGTGTTGGACAGTCATGACAGAAATACAACACGGGAAATGGAGCTACTTGTTGTCATGGATATTGTGGAAAGAAATGCCTGCAGGCAGTGCTGGATGTATATGAGATACCCTCCTATGGCTTTTGCTTGTTTATTGGAATTATTGGAAGCTGGAAGGGAGGGGTGAGTGTGAGACCAAAAGAGAAACTCTGAAACTTTTGAGGGAAGGGGTAAAGAGGAAGTGCTAGAGAAAACCGGCAAGAGTAATAACTAAAAGTTATGTGTTCTGTGAGAATTTGTAGACTTGCTTGCACTAGGTGTGGTGGGAGCAATTTTATAGGGTAGGAAGGATGAATCTGGTGCAAAGTGAGAGGAGATGACTGTCAGTAGCACAGAGAAAGTAGGTGGTTAAATAATATTTTAAGTAATTTTGTTGAAAGCTTGTCTTCTCAAGTTTCATTTAATAAGGAAAGATGAAGGAGTTCTTCCATCTGGAATTAGTAAGAACACTACTTTAGCTCTCCTGTTGTACACCTGCATTGCTCCCTTTTTAACTGGAATTGATGCTTTAAACTTGATAGGCTAGTCTGTCATGTGGAAAGTGTTTTAAACTGCTTGCACAGTGCATCCAGGCACAGAACAATTACAACATAATTTAGCTGCTGCGTGGGAAACAATAGTGGTGTGCATTGGGTCAAGTTAGTAGCAGAGTGTAGTTCTCTCAAAGCCTGTACTGTTGTGGCACTCACTGCTACTGTTATTTTCAGTGCTAGCCAGTGTCCTCAGACTTAAACCATTCTCTTACAAAGGTAAAGCAACATTTTTTTCAAGTCTTTGATGATAACTAAGATGATGTCCTTTTCAGTTATTTACAGGTCTGAGAGCTCCTGCACGTGGTTTATTGCTGTTTGGCCCACCAGGAAATGGGAAGACAATGTTGGTGAGAAAATTAATTCATGCATGTGTTCCTGGGCTTAAAATGTAACCACAAGGGGTGGCTTTCAGTTTGGGGCTTGGACTAAGAAACTGTACATTCTTACAGAATATGTATTACGGTGTCATTTTATATATAAAAGGGCAAAATTGTTCTTAACTCTGGATTTTGCAGAGGGAATCTCAAAACTGATCTCTCTTCAATTATTTTCATTACGACATGTAATATTTTAGAACTTAAAACCAGCAAGTCCAGGTTTCATTTTCAGAGAGCACAAAAGGAAGTGGGTTAATTGTTTTGTACAGCAGTGATTAATCAGAAATTGTCTGCTCTCCACTGAAACATACTAGAAGTACATTTTGGAAATGAGGAAGGGAGCACAGTAGCAAAAAAAGGGATTGTCTCACTTGCACGGTGCTGTGCAAAGAATGTAAGAGCTGTGGAACTGCCTAGCCAGAGCTTTTTTTCTCAGCCTGATGTGCTAGATCCAAGGAACTGGAGCTCTGTGGCTGTGCATCAGCCAGGGAGCATCGAGTGTCGTCGTCCTCATCACATGGTGTGGCTGCAGCTGCACTCTCTGCTGACACTGGAGCTGGATCAGCTCTCAAGTGCAGGAATGTGAACGTAGAGCAGCTCATGTAGGCTCATCTGTTATGTTTGACATACTGCAATATGATTGCTAATCACTAAAATTAGACTCTCTAAGCAGGGAATCATAATTTCTTGAATATGTGAAACTGTTAAAGAAGAGGGTAGTCTGAATGAGCATTCCAACTGATTATTTTCCCTAGCTTTCCTCTGAAAACAGCTTTTGCAAAGATAAAGAAGGGGAAAAAGCACTGTAATTTTTTTATGTGACTTGATCCAACCAATGTATTAATTACCACCCTAAATTAGTTAAAACTGGCTTACATGTCTATTCAGGATAAATTGAAAGGAAATGGAGACTTTTATTCTTCCATAGCAAATTGTAGTTAGCTATGGAGCTAATGGGATTAGAACAGTCTGTGGGAGTCCGGAAATTATTAATTTGGCTGCATAGCCATTCTCATTTTTAAGTGACCTGGACAGAAGTTTTCTGTACCATTTACAAGGTACTCCCTTTGAAGAAATAGGAGTTTTCAAAACTGTCCATCAGGACATGAGTGGTCACTACAGATGCAGAGAAGTATCTTCAATATGATAGTTTTTAAAAGTACTTTTGTTTTTCCCTCTTTTACCAGGCTAAAGCAGTTGCTGCAGAATCAAATGCTACTTTCTTTAACATCAGTGCAGCAAGTCTGACTTCAAAATATGTAAGTAGTGGCTGTAAATTACATTGAGTTGAAAACACCCATGCTTTAACTGGGGCTTAAGAAAGCCAGAGTCTTGTGATGAGTCCTTGGTGAACTGTTAGCCTATAATGAACATAGTTTTTAAAAAGTGACTTGTGAAGTAAAAAAAGTTTTGTTTTGTGCTTGTGATAAAGCAATGTCAAAGGTTTTTTCAGCTCAGCAATGGCAGTATTGCTGATGAGTGGTTGTCGGGTTTTTCATCCTTAGAAAGTGAAGTAGTTGGGTCCCAAGTCTCTTTCACTCTCGTAATTTAGACACCAAAATCTCTTGATGGTTAATTCAGATGTGATCATAAGAGACGTTGTAGTGTTTCTTGTAAGATGTAAACAATACCATTGTATGTACTGAACCAGTGATATTCTGAATATGTATAAATGGACTGAGTGTGGTTAGTTACCAGCAAGATTTCCTGTAGGTCCTTTTGTTAGCTGTCTTGTAGTAAAAATTTTAACCCCCTACAGAACCAGGTTCTTGTTATTTTAGGTGGGTGAAGGGGAGAAACTGGTGCGTGCTCTGTTTGCAGTAGCCAGAGAACTTCAACCTTCTATAATTTTTATTGGTAAGACTTTAAATGTTAACTTGCATTTACTTTCTTAAATAATCTTACTTACCAAAGATTAGTAATTAACTATTGGAATAGTTGGGTAAACTTCTTTTGGGTAATTCTGCAGCTCAGGACAGCTGTCTCTGATATGACCTGCTGGCCAATCAATAGTACATATTAAGCATGTTAGATTACTCTTATGTTATTTAGTTGGTGGTAATAGTGCGAAGAGGTGGTCTCTAAAAGAAAAATACTGTACTGCCTTTACCGAGTAAGTCCATTAAATTTCTAACTTAAAAATATGTTCTGCTTGTCCTGAGTAGCAGTTTATCATCTGAAAGATTTTATTTTTTTCACCTCTCATTTGTGCTTGGCATTACTTATTCAAAGGCCAACACATCCTGCAAGTTTTTAAACTTTGCTAAGATCTGTCTGTCTCCTAAAGAATAAAAATCTGGTCTTCCTTAATGGAGCCTTATATTAGCAAAGGAGCTTAGGCAAATACAAACACTTGGATGTTGTATGCTTAATTAAGACATATTTCTTTGTTTTTTAGATGAAGTTGATAGCCTTTTGTGTGAAAGACGAGAAGGTGAACATGATGCTAGCAGGCGTCTAAAAACAGAATTTTTAATAGAATTTGATGGTGTAAGTATTTAGTCTTGGTATTGTTTGATTTAGCTAAACTGGCTAATGTAGTGGGTGCTTGTATAACCTGTAGGTGAATTACAAAGGGTTTGGCTACTGGGGCTTAGCTCAGCTTCCCTTCCACCTCACCATAATTGATAAACGGGATTTTTTTGTTCTTAATTTTCTACCTGCTTACTGTGGTATTCTGGAAGATGCAGTCTGGACTGAAAGATAGTGATCTGGAGATGAGCTGTAATAATGTCTTGGAAGATTATGGACAGAGAAGAAAGAAGGATAACAGATGGCAGTAGTAAAGGAGCTGTGAGGATAACTGTTCTTACAGGGCAGGAGGGACATTTGAGTGTCACGGAGAGTAGAATCCAATTGCAATTGCGTGGCTTTATGAATCACTTTTCTTTATTCTGGCAAAGCAAAACAAGATTAAATGGCTTTTAAATGGTTTTTGGTTTCAAAGGAATATGTGTCACAAGCATGCACTCTCAATGGGTGAAACTTGAGGGATGAGGATTTCCAAGACTAGTTCAGATTTTATATATATAGGTATCTCATGTATACACAGTTCTGACACATCAGAAAAGTCCATTTCTGTGTTAGTACACCTTTTATTGAGCTATAATGTTTTTCTTGGTATGATAAGCTAGACAAGACAGAATCCAGTAAGAAGTATTTAATGGCATGAATGCAATACCCAGGAAGAGGAACTGGATTTCGTAGTGGGGCGCACAAATGAGATCAGTGTGTTTTTCTGTCACAGCACTGTTCTTGTAGTGAATAATTTTAGTTTGTGTTTCATTAGCACGATGGAATGTTGCTACAGTGGTGAAGCAATAGTAATGAGGTACAGGAGGAGCAGATGACAACATGGAGAGGCAGCAGGGTTGGGGAAAACTCCAAAATTAATAAATCAGGACAAATAATGCAATGTGAGAGTGATATGGAGAGGCTGTTTACACACACATGGAGAGATTTTCCTTAAAATAAAAATGGAAAAAAAAACGTAATGCAAAGTTTGCTGACTTAATATTTAGGGGGTAACTATGTCCTACAGTATTTCTGGGGAACCTTTTGAACATGGTATGCTAGCAGTGAACCTAAATCTATGAAGAATTGAACACTAAGCAAATAATAATGTCTCTGATAGCCTAATGTTTTCTCTAAAGTTGGGTCTGAGGTGAATTAGGAAGGAAATTGCTGTGTCTTTTTGCTATTATGGTTATTTTGTACCCTATTTTGATTACTGGATTTCTGCAAGGCATGGGTTCGATGGATCTCTGTTTTGAATTTGTGGTTCTGGCTACACTTTAAAGTTTTGATTCTCGCCCTATAGGCTGCAAAACAGTGTTTGGTGTTAAAACCCCAGAACAGCAGAAAGTCTTTTTTACCATAATTATCTCCTGGCAGCTAAACTGACTAGTGCCTTTTATAGTTTTATAGTCTCAGGTTTTTCCAGAAAGATTTTTTTTTTTTGGTGGGGGGAGGATTTTCCTACCTTTTCCTGGTTTGACTTTACATTTATCAGGAATATTTTAAACCTACCTTAATGGAAAAAACCCCCAAGCATATATATATTAAAGATCCCATCAGTGTGAATCCATGGCAAGTTTCTAACTGGTTTTGTTGCATTTTTGCTTAATGTAGACTGTGTAAACTGAGAGCTGGCTTGCCTTCTCACATTATATAGGTGCAGTCTTCTGGAGAGGATAGAATACTTGTGATGGGAGCAACAAACAGGCCTCAGGAGCTTGATGATGCTGTTCTCAGGTATCAAAACAGCTTTTTCTGAATATACACTAAGATGATATTCATTATGAAAAACGAGCTTTGCTTAGTATCTTGGTGAAGTTTTGTAATAAGTGAAAGCTATTCAGCAAGGCTAAATTATTTGACCTCTCAAAGAGGGGCTTTACTCTTTTCTTTTGAGAGGTATCTGCACAGTCATGATTGTCTTAGAATTGTCTGAAACAGTAGTACAGATCAAGGCAGTGCTTTTTAAATTTCTTGGATTTAGTATTTTGCTTTTTTGTTGTTTGGATCTTAATGGCAAAATAAAGGAAAAAGTTTGATCAGTATTCCAGATTGACCAGATCCAATATTTCTCCTCTGTGAATATTGTCTTCTGACATCCCATGCAATTACAGATCTTGCTGTAGATTTGCCTTAGGACTTTTTTTGTTAAAAGTACTCATACTTTATTCTCTTTTCATTCTTGGTTGAGGAAAATAGATATGTCAGCACTGCCTGAAGAAATTATTCCAAAGACTTTTTTGTGTCAAAATTAAGAGGTGCTTCGTTTCATTGCCGGTAGTCAGTGGTATTTCTGTCTTAAGAGTGTTTCCCCTCTGGGAGGAGTCTTATAACTTCAGATAAGTGTAAGGTGGCACCAGTGGCTTGTACATTTTTTGTTTGGTTGTTGGTAGTTTTTTCAAAATCTCCAGTTGTACTTTCTAGAATTTGATGATGAAAGTGAATTTTGTCCCTTAACCAAAACACATGTTAGATTAGTATGTGCTAAATAGTTATAGAATAGTGTGAACAATGTGTACGTGTTTGGGTTTTTTTCAGACGGTTCACCAAACGGGTGTACGTGTCTTTACCAAACGAGGAAGTAAGTATTGTTTTCCACTCACATTTTTAAGACACTTATAGGCAATTCTTAACTTGCCCTCGTGGATAATTACAGTTCCGTGAACTAACTCCTAGCTCACCCTGACCATATGCACTGTGCTTAATTCTGGGAGCTATTTTAATTTTTGCCTATTTTTTTTCACTCATACTAATAGCAAATCTGGTGGTAGCTACTCCGTGTTTCTTGAGTAGTGATGTGTTGCTTACAGACTGGCAGACATGGGCAAGTCTGAAGTAGGACTTACAGGAGCATGTTTATTTGGCTGAAGGAGAGTGTTTTACTGCAAAAGACGGAAGTAATTTTCCTAATGTTTTTCAGTTCAACAGGAGATCAGGACTTCTGATGAAGATGCTAATTATTCTTGATACTAGTAGTTAGGCTCTTGATCTTGTTTTTACCTAGTCCTTGTCTCTGCTTCTGAAGAGATGATATGTGCAGTCTAATTGCACAAGCACTATAGGCAAGTTTAAACTGGTGAAGCACGAAAACAAAACTGACAAAAGCGTAGTTCTGTTCTTGCAACATAATTTTAAGTGTTCCATGAAAACAAATTTTACATCTGATAATTTTATCTTCTTTTCAGACAAGATTGATTTTGCTAAAAAATCTACTAAGCAAGCAAGGAAGTCCATTAACCCAAAAAGAGTTGGCTCAACTAGCTAGGTAAGTATTTTGTAACCATACTAAATAAATATATTCTTCTACTGCATTCATTCAGGTGTTTAATTCATTCAAAATGTAACTAATGTAAATCATCTGACAGCGATAACATGAATTGCATGCATTTGGGGAAGATGGTTCTCTGTCAGGCTGTATGAAAGTGTTTTTATATATGCATATGAGGATACACCCAGTCAGGTTTCTGTTGTTGAAACATGCTCATCAGCTCTTTACTTTGAGGAGGAAGGAGGAGAATGCACATAAAAGGCAAGATCTCTTTGCTGGTGCCATGCTAGGCTTGCTGAATGTATTACCAAGATAGCAGAGCAAGCACTAGATAATTTCAGATTCTTTTCACTTTCAAATTTTATTGGTAAAATGTGGGTTAATTTTTCCCTCGTGTTATGAAACGGAGTTGTTCTATGTTTTTCGTCATTGAGATTGACACAGCACTACTGTTAGTCATCTAAATCTAATAATTTGTGTGAAGGAGATCAGACTAAAAAGCAGGGCAGGAAGGAGTGAAGACAGAGCGTGAGACAGCAAAGAGAGGCAGGTGGATGTACTTCAGTCTGTTTCTCTTTGTGGTAGGACAGCAGAGGTTAGTACAGTCTTGGATGTAGCATTTGTCAGTCTCTTAATGTTGCAGAAGTGGATGTGTAATCCAACTGAATATTCCCTCTGTGCTTGAAGGTTGTTAGCTCAGGCCACATTTAGGCTGCAATAATAGCTAACTGGAGGAAAAACACAGTATCAGTATTCTGACTGCAAATATAAGAACCAAATTACAAATGCAACTTGAGTACACTTTTCTCAAAGGGTTTAGAGAAAATGTAAAAGTTGAGCATCCTAACTGCTTCTTTTTCCATTTTTCTTTGTTTTGAAAGAGAGAATTAGTTAACGTCCATTGTGATTTTTCTCTGCAACTTTTTCTATAAACTGTAATAGACTTTATGATCTCCAGAAGACTACGCTCTTGTTTCTGCAGCTAGCCACTGTTCTTACAAGGGTGCTGGTTTTGTTTTTAAATTTTCCTTTAGGCAACCTGTGCTACTAATTTTCACTTATATTGGCATTTTGTATTGGTGGCTTCCTGGTTCAGTGCAGGCCTTTATTCTCCAAAGTATTTCATTGATTAACTTGAATATTAAGTCTAATTCTTGAACAGCTCCTGCAGAGTGTACAGGACAATTGAGGTTTTGGTTTTACGGTAATTGACAAATGTTGATAAACTACTGCTACAGAATACTATTAAGAGAAATAGTGTGCTTGGGATCAGTTTTCATCTAAAAATACTAGTTGCTGCCTTTTTTTTTTTCCCTAGAATGTTAATTGGGACTTGAATATCTGTAATTTAAATTTAATCTGTGAAAGATCACTTATAGTGAACACACTTCTGGTTTATTAAACTTGAAAAATAACATCAAAGAAATATTTCTTCTGATTATGTAACACTTTGATTATCTGCAATTAAATTGATGTGATTTGAAGCAGGTTTTTGGTTTTTTCCCATTCCTCCTTGACCCCACTTTTTCCTTTGCTAAAGAATGACAGATGGATACTCTGGAAGTGACCTAACTGCATTAGCGAAGGATGCAGCACTTGGCCCCATTCGAGGTAAGCTGCAGAGATTTTTATTGAGGTATTGACATTAGAGTTATGTTTTCTTGCATCTTTATAATTCTCAAACCTCTGAAATTTAACTTTTTACATTGGATTTTAGTCTGTTCGTCATAACAGCATCTTTATAAGATTACTTACACAAAACCCTTCAGCATCTCACCATGTGAAACAGAAAATTTTTGTCCTAGGAGAAAAGCAGTGTGAAGTGTTTCTCACTGATTTGAAGGGTTTTTAACTAGTGTCTTTTTGAGGCTGGTGTCAGTTATGTTGAAGCTAAATTATTACTTGAATAACAATTGCTGATTGCATTACTTGTCTTTATAAATGGGTCAAATCTCTTTCAAGTCTAAGGGAAGGAAAACTGTTACAAGATATTTTTTGGGTTTTTTCTAGATACAGTTTGAATGGCATAGCTTTTTATATTTTTAACTCTTAATGTTGAATTGTGATCCAAATGACAACTGTGAATGAACTAGAGTTATGCTTGTTCTTTCTCTGACATGTCCATCTAGGAAAAACTCACAGTTCTAATGTGAATACTTTTTTCCAACACCTCCTCTATTTGTTCCATTTAACTAGCTAGTTATGTGTCCAGTAACCACATCTAAAGGAACTGATCTTGTTTAGTGGAGATCAGTAGAAGGATTTTTATGTAGAAAAGATTGTGAAGATTTGGTGTTAGTTTTCTGTTTGTAGACATATTATCCTACTTTACAGAGAGGTACTAAAGGCAGGCAGTGCAGAAGTGTTCTGTAGTACCAGCCTATTATGTGTAAATAAAAATTGTTGCAACTCTCTTAAATTATTTATGGGGAGGAGAGGTCTGTTCATGTTTTGTAGGTATGTTTGTGTTATTATTTTTTAAATCCTAAGCATGCATTTTTGCCAGTGCACTATGTCTTTTGAAAGCAGCTGTTGGAATGTAATGTTTTTTACCCATTTTCTTTCAGCTGCTGAATTTGTAAAGCAGATCTTTCACAATACTGCATAATAACTGGGAAACAGAACTGCATTAAATGGCTCTCATAAGAGGCATCGTGTCTCCTAAGAATTTGAATATATTTATTTAGAGTGGTGGAATTAATAACGTATGCATGCTTTACTTTGCTGACAACTCACTTCACACACAAGTCCATTTCAAGAAGAGACCGTGTAACATTGTGCCACACATTTTTCACTTGCTCCTGTATTCCATATAAAACAATATATTTTTGAAAATGTTTTGTGATACTATCCTTGCCAATCCTGCCTAGATTCTTTTTCTTGTGCTCTCATAGCAAAATGTTTGCTGTTACATGTTGATACCATGAAAGCATTGCAAGTTACAAAAAAACCATATGGTGAATGATACAAGATTGTTTAGATCCCATGAGTGCAGCATAGGGCAAGAAGCACTGTGATGTGCCCTGCCTGATTTTATTTCAGTGTTCTTGGCTGACTGTACCTTCTTTTTCCTGAAATTCAGTAGGGAGGTTGTGGATACCACGATTAATATGTGGGAGGTAGCTCTGTTGGCCTGTGTGCTGTTTTCCCTTCTTTAGGAAGAAGGAATAATTCTGCTGTCACTTTGTGCTGCATCTGCAGTAACTGAGTGTGGGAGCAGCCTGGTTGAGGAGCTGATAAATGGGGAAGAAGGAGACAAAACCACTATGTACCTTTCTGTACAGGAGTCTGTGTTGAGTCAGAAAGGTATAATTTTTAGCTGCAGGGGTTTTTTCCAGAATAGAAGCGCTTTTAACATGTTCTGTTTGTCAGAAGCAATGGAAGTTTTCTTACAAAATTCACCCATCTCTCTTTATTTTTACAGAATTAAAACCAGAACAGGTGAAGAACATGTCTGCCAGTGAGGTAAGCTGTTCTAGCAGCTGTATTTTCCCCTTTGAATAGAATATTTTCTCACTAGAAACTTTTAAGGTCCCTTTTTAATGTGTGGTATCATACAAAATAGGATAACTTTTGGGAGTATTATGCTTTTTAATCACTTCTTCATTAAAGAAAATTCTTTAGAAATGGAGATTAAGAAGATCTGTCCTCAGATGTCAGAGGTTCATGGGTAGTTTGTTGGCTTTCAGGCTTCAGAGCACTTCTTTTTCTGTTAGTAAGTCTGTTCTTCATTTCAGCTGACTGTTCTGTCTTTTCCTTCACACTGAACTGCAATATTTGTTACCTAGCTGATGATGTCAGAGGCCTGGCTTTTATTTACTCACAGTGTTAGTTCCCAAGGACATTCCAGAAGTATTGCGTGAAATTACTTCTACCCCCTCCACCCCATCTTTACATAAAGCAGGTTAACTTAGGGACAACCTAGAACAGTTTTGTGCAGGTATATGTGTAATGCTTGCATTCATTGACACGGACCATCATAAAGAAGAAGATTAAGCTTCTGACCACAAACTGCAGCTGTAAACGTGAAAGGAAAAAAAAGGGAAGCAATTGGTCCTGTGTAAAAAAAGTTTCTGTTCAGGTGTGTGTGCAAACCACGGTTACACAGGGGAAAAAGAAGCAAAACATAATTTCTGAGTTGCTTTTTGTGTTTAGCCTGAGCTTGTGGCCAAAACTATAAGCTGGAAGGATTTGTTGCAGGAGGATGACAGCATCCGTGATTATTTGTTGTGATGTCCTCATATGCACCAGCTCACACCACCTACTGAAACAGGAAGTAATGACACAGTCTAATGAGCTATGAAGTAACAAGGCAGATTTTACTATTAGCAAGTGTTAGTTTATTAAAAATGGTACATACTGGTAGCCTTTAAATTATGAGACTCTTGTATCAGGTCATAGAGTAACAGACCACTCCGGTTTGGAAGGGACCTTGAAAGATCACCTGGTCCATCCTTTTGTGGGAAAGGTACCTTAGATGAGATTATTTAGCACCTTGCCCAGTCATATCTTCAAAACCTCCGTCAGTGGAGACTTTACCACATTCTTGGGGGGGGGTTGTTGCAGTGAGTGTCTACTCTGCAAAAAAAATTTGTTCTTACATCAAGATGCAGCACTTGTAGAATTTGTTTTGTTAAAAGTGAATACTCAAATACTTCTTGAATAAACCAAAGTACATAAACCACTTGTGACCCTGATGTCTTTCATTTTCTGTTTAGATGAGAAATATCAAACTGTCAGATTTCACAGAATCTTTGAAGAAGATCAAGCGCAGTTTGAGCCCTCAGACCCTGGAAGCGTACATTCGCTGGAACAAGGACTTTGGAGATACCACAGTGTGAGACACTACTTGAAGTGAAACACTGCTGCCTGGGGAGCACTTGGTGCAGACAACTGGGATGCTCCCAGAGTTTACAGGACTTTACAGATATTTAAGTATCTGCATTAAAACTTGAGATTAAGAGAAAATTATACAATGTGAAATGTGTTCATCAAAGCCTCCTTGCCATTTAGTGAGGATTTACACACTGTAAGTAAGAGCACAACTGGACTTGAGATGAGTAAGATTCCTAGCAATCCGATTCTGGTTTGAACATTAATATATGTATATTGTTTCTGCGACAAGGCTCTGATGATACTGATCATTGGAGGATCTTTCCCTATGTTGTGTGTGTGTTTTTTTGTTTTTAATTTTGCCATGACATTGGTGAACAATGAACTTGGAACAATGATGTTCAGTTTGAGGTTTGTAAACTGCAGTTCATTTTTTTGACTTTTTTATCCTTAATGTGCCAAATAAAACAATTTCCCTGTGCAGAGTGGAAGAACAGCATGGGGGAATTATGATTATTAAAATGTTAAAAGTAGCTGATCTGTTATTATTTGTCTTTTTGTTTCATTGTAATGTGACTGAGTTGTTCACAGGACAGATTTGAAGAAGACCTTTGATAGCAGAACAGCAAAAAACCCCAACCTTATAAAACCAATTCAAACTGCCTTTTAAAAGAAACATTACTAAATAAAAGAATAGACTGAGATACTCATTTACTGGCAGTATTTTCTCTTAATGCATTTTGTAACGCTTTCATTGGTAGAATGTTAGCTATATGCTTACAATGTACAACTTGAGCCCAGCTGATATTTGAGGAAGTAAGTGATGCTACTTGTTGAGTTTCAGAAATGACGTGTTTCTACGCTGTATTTTGGTCTGTTTATGATAATTGAAAGTAAAATTTCCATTGGGATAATTTTTTAAATTTCCACATGTAAGCATTAAAATATGAGGTTACATGTTTAATACGTGGCACACATTAATGTTTTTATAGCTTTCATGTGTTTTGGTTTATATATTGAAGTATGAAACACTCAACTGATCTGCTTTTTTAAAAAGAAACTGCATCTTTGTACAAATACTTGTTTTTATTGTATAAATGACAAGCTATTAAAAAAACAAACTCTTAAATGATAGCCTTTAAGTACCATAATAAAGGAAAGCGTTTTTGCCTTTACTTCTGAAGGCCCCACATCTTGTTTACAAATTCTACACAGATTAAACACAGATGTTTGCAAGGCAGAACACTAGTTCCTTGTTAAAGCAGGTTTGTGGGTTGTTGGGTTCTTTGTTTTTTTGGTTGGTTTGGGGTTTTTTTTACACCTCTTCCAACTTAGTGATACTGCGAAAATGCCTATTGTTTACTGTTGGTTTCATGAAAATGAGTTATAAGTGTTGTTTGCTTTTGGTCTTAACAGAAAATTTGTTTTTAATTTTTCATTTAACTTATTTTTTTTTAACTACTTACCTGAAAGTTGACTATAAATAATATATTAAATGTATATATGAAAAAAACCCCAACCCTAGCTGATAGATGCAGCTGTAGGCATAGTAATACTCTGAGAGGACTGTGTTCACTGTGTGGTATTGAGTACTAAATAGCAGAAACTCTGTCAGACCTTTGAGGTGCACATATGCAATACGTTCGTGATTTTTTTTTTTTTTTCAACCAGAGATGCTTTTAACTGATCTTAAGATTAAAAGCAATCAAATAAGAGAAGATTGTGTTCTGCTACTATGCCTTTCGAAATAGTCTAACCAAACGACTTCTAGCCTTCTAAGGATAGATACTCTCAAATGTATGTCTTATGTAAATTAAACATGACTTTAGTTCCTGTGATTCACTTTTCTGAAGAAATGTTAAAAGATTTCACATTCTTAAATCTCACATCTTGTTTGCCTTAGTTCTGCCTGCAGTAGCCCATCTCTGTTCTTAGAGATTCCTGGCTGACTTGATCCATATTTGTCATACTCTTCATAGTACTAAGAATGAATGTTACTGTTGTATTAGCATCTGCTAAATAGCTACAGCTAAGAAAGGGCCTTGGTTTTATTCATAAAGCTTTGGTAAACATTGCTTGAGATCCTTTGCAAATGAGAACTTCGAAGATAATGCTTCTTGTTTTGAGTGTTTCTAAGTGATTGTTGCAAAACTGTTGGTTTTGTCCACTTAATTTTGAGGAACATACTAGTTACTTATTTCAAATACATACTCATTGGCATGGGATAGGCACCTGAAACGTTGAGATAGAAATCCCCATCTCCTCAAGTAGAGTGCCAGTATGCAGCACAGAGAGTCAGAATCACCAGCTGCTACAGAAAAAGAAAAGGGACTAGCCCTTTCACTAGTTTGTGCAACCATTTCGGGTCAAGAGAATCTGTGTGACTGGTACGGCTGCATTTTGGTCTTCTATTATACCTGATTGTTTTCTGCTTAGTGGATGAACTACAGCCCCATAAATTAAAGCTGGAACACAGTAAAAAAAAAAAAAAAAAAAAAAAAGAAAATTTTGTTCTACAACATCAGTTTGCCCCACAGCTGCTGGATTCTTGGCCCATGGCCACGTGCTGTTAGATTCATAAATCTCCTTTAAATGTTGTGTCTTATATTATTTTCTGAATAGTGTGTTTTAAGAGTAATTCTGTTCCACTTAAGGCATTAGCTTCCATCTTACTCCTCATTTTACATGTACTAAGTCCCAGCTCAGTCATTCCATCTATATGTCGGATTAGCTGTGTATAAGAGCAGATCTGGGGAAAAACAACCGCAATGGGAAAAAAACACCAAACCTTCCCTTCCCCCCCACCTTCCTAAAAACAAAAACCAACAACACCCCGAACAACCTCCAATTACCCATATTTCTCAAGTCTGTAGTACTCACGCAGAGCTTTACCAACTGCATTTTCCACAAAATCAGGTTGTGTACTAATACCAGGTCTCGAATCAGGATAAACAGGACAGCAGCTTGGGTGCTTTTAACCTTTGTGAAGACTACCATTCCATTAGCTCTCTGGACTGATTTTTTCCTTTCTTTCCACTCTCCCCCCCGCCTTTTATTTTCTGTTAATCTGGCCACTACTAGTGAATGAGCAACTTGACCCACTTTTTTGACATGATTAGTTAGCAGCTTGTCTGGCTCTCTGCCAGTGTGTTCTACTGACTTTCAAGTGTAGCAGTTACTGGAGGGAGAAAATAAAACCAACCCAAACCCCTTGTGTTTTTCTAACAATCTTCTTCATACATTTTTCTGCTTTTATTAAGCAGGAGCTGCACTTTGTCTTTCCACATACTGGAAGAATAGTATGTAGATTGCTTTTTCTCCTTAAACTGAGAATTCGTTGTGTGTTATGATGCTCCCTCTACTAATGTTGACTTTTCTGTGGATTACAGCAAACCTGTACAGGTTCTCTGCGTATGCAAAGACAAAATCAACACAGAATACTAAAGATAAGCCTTAAACTAGGATATTTATGCACAAATTAAGTTTCTCTGTCCTGTTAATTTCTTAGACTTTAAAGTGTTTAGTGTATCAGAAATAGGCATTGTGCCCCTGAGATATCTTGCTGACTCAAAGCCAGTTGCTAGTACAGTTCTGTTGAACATGGCCCTGCAACCTTATGTAGGTAACAAATGAGATAGTAACACTTCAAAATGAGTAAGAATGGGATCTCTGAACTGAGAAGGTATGTTGTCACTGCACTAATTAGAGGCTATTGCTGGTTTTTCTGTTCCGTTCTCTCAAGTGTTTTTAAAATGACAGTTTTTATACATACAACTCAATTAACCTTACCTTCTGGTATAGGATAAGTAGTATTTTTTCTGTTCTAGACAAGTGGAGTTTAGCACTGCTTGGCACTGCTGTCAGGTCCCTCTTGTGAAATTTAAGTACTTTGTACTGGGACTACTGAAGTCAGATGTGCTGGCAAATGGAACTGAGGCATCTGTTCTGCAACTGGAAAGCAGCGTTCTCTTTGGGGTTTCCTTAAATGACCTATGGTGAGACTTTGTGCCCTGGGTTTCCATAGTGCTTTCCTACCCAAGACATGGATGATGCATAGTTGTGTCTAGGACGTGCTTCTATAGCTTCTCCAGCGCTTTAGTGGTGCTTCTGCATGTGGCAGCTTTGGGAGGGGGCCAGTGCTACTGTACCTGACCAGATTTTCATTCATTTTCTGTGGTGCCCTCAAGCTTTTGTGATGCTTTAAGTTGTTGGGGTTTCTACCAGATATCAAAAATAGAATGAAGAGTAGCAAGCAGATAGTCAATGCAACTAGTTATGTCAGTCATTGTGCTAATTAGAGGCAGTTTTATTATTAGTTTCTCTTGAGCTGCTGTTTAGTGTTGAAGAATGTTGTTTTACTGACCTATGTGAATTTTCATGCTTAGGATGATCTGCAGACAGCTTAAGAGATTACCAGTTGATCAGCTATTTTCTTTTAGAATTTCTTATTTAATTATAATTTTCATTATATTTTCTTTTAATTATGGTAATTATAATTCCACAGGATGAGGAAGTTAAGCTGTGACTTCCTACAAATACAAAATCATCTTTTAAAATATGGGGAAATGTGTATTCTGTTTTTCCTGCTTCTTGTGTAAATCATTAACTGTCTTAGAGTGGAAACTTCTTACCTTGTCAATAACTACCTCCTGAGTTCAGCAATAATTGGCAAGGTACACACTCCTCCGGTGGATTCAATATACTGGCTCAACACTGCAGGTTCTTCAGAGTCCGATGTTTTGATTTGAAAATGTTTGACATTACTTCTGGAAACTGTGGTGATGAACCTTGTTCTGCTGTAAGACTTTCCTTGCCTTCATAAGATAACAATTCTTAAAAACTCCTTTCTTCAGAGAAGTGGCTTTGAGGATTAAAGGTCGGTGCTCCTTGTAGTTGGTTAATATAGGCGTAGTCGTCAAAGATGCCGGGGTGTGGCCTCTCAGTTATGCAGGGTTCTCTCCCATTAGAAGTGGGGAAGAAAGTACTTTGTCTAATAGTCGCACACCTTTCAAAGGGACTAGAAATACAGAAACGGTTTTTGCCACATGATTCCCATTTTTAGTTGTGTGAAGGGCTAGTCAGTATTTTTCAGAAATCTGTATTAAAGCGATGCAAACCAAAGGTGGAGACAAAACACCATACCCCACCCCCATAAAATATATTGGACAACTCCAGTCTGGGATGGGATTAATTTTTGTATTTTGTTGTTTAGAAGCACTTTTGTTTCATTGTTCTTTTAATAATGTTTTATGAAATGTCAAAACACCATTTGACTAATAATAAGCAATGTAAAAAAGCATGACAAGCAGACACATAGCTTTAGCTTACAATAAAATGTTTTGTTTGTCCTGTTATTACTGTTTTCTTGTCTGTTTATCAGATAAAATGTCCAAAACTAAAAGCCTTTTCATTAAACTTGAAGCCTATGAAATTGCTGCTGGTTAAAAAAAAAATTAAAAACATCAGGTGTTGTATACCAGATGATGGAACAATAAATATGTAAATAAATCCGTTTCTAATGAACATAACTCAAGTTCTTAAAACTAATGTAAACAGAAGTGCTACTTCCTAAATAAATGTGCTTAAACTGAAAGTGTGTGTTTATCCTAGTCTTGCTAGATCATGGTGAAAACCAGGAGGTTTCATATAACTAATTCTGGTGGTCATGGGGAAGTCCTGAAAAATTTGGAGCAACATTTGCTTGGCCTCAAAATGGCTTTTCTTTTGCTTTGGGGAGAGTACTGCTATTATTTCTGTTAACTATAATTTCGTCACTTATCCCCATTGCCTTACTGTTTGTAATTCTCTGTCTTGAGGCTGCATCTGGACTTCTTACAGCTATCTCTGTTATTACAGTTACATCCTGAAGATAAAATTAATCAAACTTTGTTTTTTAAGACTAATTTTAGTATTACATATCTGGCAGCATTAGGGGTCTCCCAAAAACCAGCATGACCACTGCCTTCCTCACATCATCATGCCAATCACTGCTAAAAGAAATCAACCCAATAAAAATCAATACAGTAAGGAAGAAAAAACCCCAGTGTTTTGGACTGAAGCATGTGAGCTAGTCCCGCCTCTGGGAAGGAATAATTCCTTAGGACAGAAAGACATCACTGGTGTCTATCCAAGTTCTCTCTCTTTGGCTGAAGTACTACTGCTTGGAGGTAGATTTTGAACCACTAAAATGATTTCTATTGGTATTTTTGTGTATAGGTTGCAGACATTCAAATATTTTATTCTTGTAGAGGAGATAATCAGATAAATTAAAATCATTGAAGAAAGAAGAGCGTGACAAAACATGTCCCACCATTTGCTATTTTGAAATCTACCGAGATTTTGGTTTTGGCAGCATACCCTGGATTGCAGTTTATCTTGGACTCATTAAATTGTTCCCATTCCTGCTAAGGAGGGGGGATGAGGCTGCATGCCTAGTGTTAGGTGCTGGTGTATCTCAGATGGAGATCTGTTTGTTTCTGTATTTTAGTGCTCTTAAGTTTGCTAGAGAAGAGGGAATAAAAAGTAAGCTAAAATTTGTTGGGTGGTGGGTTTTTTTGTTTGTTTTGGGTTTGTTGTGGGGTTTTTTTGTTTATTTCTTTTGTTAGTTTATTTGGGTGGGTGGGGTTTGTTTTGTTTTGGGTTTTTTTGTTGTTGGGTTTTTTTTCCCCAATCATGCCATCTTTCTGCAAAGTTCAAAATATGTTGTGAACTTGTGAAATACAGCCTATTTCCTACAAGGGTTCATATGGCTCTGGAGAAGACAGTTATGCAACTTTCTCTAAGTTGTTTTTTATTCTATGTATCATGATAAACCAGAAAGTACATGTAGTGGTGAAGGCAGAAAAATAGAATTTAATTCAAGTCCATCATCTCTCAACACTTGTGGGGTTATTCTAGGGGCTATTTGCAGCTATATTAAAAAAACCCACACGTTTTTCAGAATATCAGCCTACAAACAACCTATTGAGCAAATTGTGATGTTTTTACCACATAGTTTTGAAAATTCCACTTTTTGGCAAGTGTATACTGTAAGAACAATATGTTCTTTCTAAGTCTGTAACTTCTGTTATTTTCAAATCTCATTTTAGTAATTTCTAAAAGGCCTAAGTACGACATCTTTGAAGACTTAGTTTTGTTATATGCAGAATGCTAGTATCAGCTGTGCTATTGTAGAATTTTTCTTCTGTGAAGACACTTCCTCAAGTGCAGTTTCTAATAACTAACTACTGGCCTCTTCTGGGAAAAAATACCCCGTGACATCA
The DNA here is from genome assembly GCF_031753505.1 of Anomalospiza imberbis. Taxonomy (NCBI): domain Eukaryota; kingdom Metazoa; phylum Chordata; class Aves; order Passeriformes; family Viduidae; genus Anomalospiza; species Anomalospiza imberbis. The sequence continues at coordinate 80,683,294 of NC_089683.1, read as the reverse complement.
AATAAATCAAAAAGCCCAATACTATGTCAATAATGAAGTAACCAAACAACTTTGTGGAGCAAATTATACAGTGGTTTATCAGAGTTCTGATTTCTGCATTAAATTTGAATGGAGGCAGCAGCTGCAGTTCGAATTTCTTGCCTGTCATCCAGATTCTATAAAGCACAAATCTATTTTCTGCAAAAAGTTTCCAAAACTTCTTCCATACACTGGAAAAAAAGCTTACTGATTACAGCCAAGAGCTTAGAATGAGGTCTGAGACATTAAATATATCTTAAGGAGTACAATTACCTGATAAGTGTGATAGTTGTTCTTAATTAATGATACCTCTAAGGACCAGATACACTCAAAATCTGGAAAATAAAAATTATTTTATCTTTTTTTATCAATAATAAAATCACACCCTCTGCAAATGCACGGGAACAGGAGACTACACACAACTTAATTGTAAGCACACCAACTGTGAAGCAGATTAAAGACTGGCTTGTTCCTGGTTTAATTTGATGTACAGGCCTCTCTCTCACGCACAGTCAGGTAAATATTTTGATATGTTGTACAGAACAGGTGAGGTGCAAATAACATTTTTAACTATAGGTACTGGAGAACTGAATAGACTCTTTAAAAGAACAAAGATTAAGGCAGTGTTACAGAAGGTTGTTTCAAGTTTCTTCCTAGGCACAATAACCTGTCTTAATAAAATATCTCACTTCAATTTTTATTCCTCTCTTTTCCTCTTACTTTGCAAATAATAATAAATAATAAATAATCTCTTTTGTGACTAAATCTTTCAGTATATTCAATCCCATGCAGGTGCTTTGCAACACAATTTTTCAGAGCTATCCGAACTTCCAAGATGACTTCTGTTCTGGATTTCGTTGTACTTTCCATGCAAAGCGGTCCTGCCGTACACATTCCTTCCGACGGGAGCTTCTGGGCACAGTGAAGCCATCTGCTGGCCACCTAGCCCGGGGGATCGCTGTCACCTTGTGTCCCGGCGTTCCAGAGCCTCGGTAGCAGTAGTCAGTTGCAGAATCCTCTCCAAAGTCTGCTTTGGATAGCAGCTGGCTCTGGGATGGAGCTGGACTGCGTGCGGATCCCTCCTCTGGACTGTGATGCTTCTATTGTCCATCATATTCAGAGCAACGGGAGCACTTCCACGAATCTCAGCACACAACAAAGTGACTAAATTTTCAACATAATTCCTGTAGTTTGGAGAGCTGCTGTCCTTTGGGGGTTTTGCTGGGGAAAAGAAATGCCTTTTGCAGGCTGTGTCCTGAGTGCCCTTAACGCCGGGTACCGCGGCAGGGCGAGGGCTGGCGGTGGGGACTGAGGAATGAACGCTCGTACTGGGAAGCAAACCCATCCTTGTGGAATTGCTGGAGTATCCTGAGAGACTGTGATAGGCCGACTACGACACTCTTAAGCTGTGCCATGGGAGGTTTAGCTTGAATACTAGGAAGAATTTCTTCACAGAAAGGGAGGGTGGTTAGATATAGGAAAGGCTGCCCGGGAAGTTGCGGAGTCGCCAGCCCTGGAGGTGTTTAAAGGAAAGACTGGAAGTGGCAGGCAGTGCTATGGTCTAGTTGACATGGTGGTGTTTGTCACAAGCTGGGCTCTGAGTCTGTGATGGTACCAGCCGTGGGAGCCCTTTCCTTGAGCTCTCGAAAGCAGCGGGCAGATGAACAGCAGAAGTGCGGTGAGGCGGCAGACAAGACCTTTAAATCCCACGGCGGGCCTCCACCTCAGCCTGCCGGCGGCTGGGGAGGAGCGAGGGAAGGGCGCCTCGGGCCGCACATCCCGCGGGATCGGGACGGAGCCGCAGCCGGCTCCCGGCGGGCGCCGTTTCCGCCACGTGTCCCGCCGGGCCCGCTGGTTGCCGCGGCGACGGGAACCTCTCCCGCCCCTTCCGGCCTCGCATGGCGCCGTCTCTTCCGCTGCGGGGAGTAATATGGTGAGTGGCCCCTGCTGGGGGCAAGGAGGGAAGGGGAAGGAAAGTCGTGCGTGGCACACGTCCTGCGGAGGCTGCTGGAAGCGCCCGCTCCCTCGCCGTGGCGGCGGCGCCGCGGGGCGTCCGGGCCGGCGCGGCCCGTAACGGGCCCGGGGGCAGCGCGGGGCGTCGCTGCCCGTGCGGTGTTTCCGCCTCGGGGCTCTCCGCCCGCCCCTCGAGCGCCATCACCGGGCCGCGGCCGGCCGGCACCGCGGGCGGGGCCCGGCTGGGTGCCGGGGCCGCGGGGGGCTCCTGTGCCGGAGCTGCCTCTCGAACGGGGTCGCCGGGCTGCGGTCTGAGCCTCGGAGTTCTCCTTCAGCGGCACATCGGTCAGGGAGCTCGGACTCGCCGCAGGACAAACGGGTCCGCGGTGTCGGGGCTGTCGCTCCGTGGCTCGCTTCTCAAAGACGAAAACCCGATCTGTTGGGAACGACCGCCGCGTGTGCGTGTTCATCTGGGAGGCGAAGTGTTCCCTTGTCGTGCTGAGTGACATCGGTATCCATAACAGGTGCTGTCACCTGTTGGAGCAGACAGTGCCGCTGGCTGCAGAAACACGTCTTGCGGAGCTCTTAGAGCGCCTCAGGGGCTGGCTGAGGTGTGGGGCAGCCGCCCTGCCCAGCACCGAGCTCTCGGCAGAGCTGTAGGATCTAGGGGTGCCTTAATGCCAAGGTGCAGCACGTGCTGAGTTGGAGCTTGCTTCCAGGGGTGGGCTGTGGCCTGCGTGAGTTTGCAAAAGTCCCCTGTGGCACAGAGTACCCAGCTCTGATGCACGGCATCCTTTGTGAACAGGGAGGTGTGGCTGGGCAATGGACACAGTGCCAACGGCGCGGGAGAGCAGTGGGTGCAAAGGCGACAGGGAGAGCGGCAGAGATGTGACGGGTCTGCAGGGGAAGCCCTGTGAGAAGTGGCTGAGGTCACTTGGTCTGCTCAGCCTCAGGAGACTGATGGCAGACCTCTCTGCAGTCACACCTTCCTTGTGAGGGGAAGAGGAGGGGCAGGCACTGATCTCTGCTCTGTGGTGACCAGTGACAGGACCTGAGAGAGTGGCCTGGAGTTGTGTCAGGGAGGTTTAGGGTGGGTATCAGGAAAAGGTTCTTCACCCAGAGAGTGGCTGGGCTCTCCAGGGAAGTGGTCACAGCATCAGCCTGACAGAGCTCAAGAAGTGTTTGGACAACACTGTCAGGTACATGGTGTGACTCTTAGGGTGTCCTGTGCAGGGCCAGGAGTTGGATTTCTATGATCTTTGTGGGTCCCTTCCAACTCAGGATATTCTGTGATTCTTTGTGATTCTGTAACACAGCAGCTTTCGTAAGCAGGCTGCCCACTGCCTGTTAGAAAAGCTTTCCGAGGTGTTCTGGCATCCTGCATGTGTCTATTAAGAATTAAAATAATCATGTAATGATTTGCTAATAAAGAAAAGAGTAGGTGCCAGTGTTTTGTCCCAGATGAGCTAAATTTGCGATCTGTAGTAGTGCTTAAAGTTTAATTCATGGCACACTAGTATTTCTCAGATAATATGAAATGCAGCTGTGTTGACAAAATCTCTGAAATTGAATGTATTTTAGTGAAGAGCCCATTAGTATGTCTTTTTGCCTTCTGCTGGCAGCTAAGGTGTGATAGCTTAAAATCAAGCCTTATTTAATCTGGCCCCAAACTGCTACAGATGACTGACCATCCATTAAAAGTCCACAAATTTCTTCTGCAAATCAGAAGGGCTTTTCATGTGGAAAGCTTACTTCTTTGTGGGGAGAGCAGAACAGAGGACAACCAGAAGCTTGGACCCTCTGAGGAAAGGGAGACAAGTGTCATGGCAGATGAATTTCTCTGGTAGTCCGCTCCCTGTCACGCTTGCAGGAGAGCCATGTAGCAGCCCTTTAGGTTAACTCAGAGCCAAGATTGTTGGTATGTCTCATTTTGTTACTGGCTTTGTGTTCATCACATCACAGCATTGTTTTTACTTCTGTGGTGGGTTCTCCTTTATAGATCTATGAATAGTATTTTCCTGTTTAATAAATCCATTGCCTTTGGGTGGGAAGTGTGCTTTGATGAAGAAAAATATTTGTGTTTTCAGACTGTCTTGTAGTAGTTTCATCTAAATAAAAGTTAAAACCCACTCTTTAAGTGATACTGTAGTGTCTTTTCCAGTAAACCTGAGTTCTGGATTATGTCTAAATGAAACTTGATTCTAAGTTATTTGTAACTTTCTAATATAATAGACCATGTGAAATGGTTACCAAAATATGGCTGAGTTTAAAGTTTATGATAAAGTTTCTGGTTAACAAAAAGTTCACCTGAGTCTTTGATTTAATTGTGAAAATAGTTCATCAATGAAGATTTCCTTTTTGCTAATTTAAACTATGGTTTAAGTAAATTTTTTAATTAAACTGTTGATTTTTTTTAAGGGGACAATACACCTGTTCCGCAAATCACAGAGATCACTGGTTGGAAAGTTAACACATGAATTTAGGTTGGTTGCAGCAGACAGAAGGGTAAGTGTTGCTTTAAAAAATCATAATTATAATAAAATACATTAGCTGTAGTAAGTTAAGATACACTATTAATATATTATGAATTTTTTTCTTTGAATTTTTTAGCTGTGCTTAAAAAAAATCTCTTTGAAGCTGTATTGCTTCTGTGCATTGTCCCTGTGAATTAGTGTTCTCCAGAATTATACTTAAGTCTGATGGGTTCAGTGGAAATGTAAACTGAATGTGTTCAGATGTTTCTGGGACCAAAGTTTCAGCACAAATAAAGGAACACATTAATGTAAAGTTGCACAAGTTGGTCTTCAAAAGTCAGATGCTGTGTGCTGTAATAAAATGCAAATATTATAGATGGGTGGAGTTTTTTTAGACCAAAAAGGTATTTTAAGCATGGTGGCATTCATAAATGAGTTTTAAAATAACCTGTAAAGTTTAAAATAGACTAAGGGCTTGCTGTTCTGAAATGAGTGGTGAATTTTTGGGAGGGAAGAGAAGCCAGTTCTGTTTGCATGACCAAGTACTGCAATATTGTTTTTTAAGACCAGAAAGATATATTTCTGTCTTGTAAATTTTGGAAGGTGTAAAATACATATTTATTCTCATCAACAGTCCTGGAAGATTTTACTGTTTGGTGCTATAAATTTAATATGTATTGGCTTCCTGCTCATGTGGTGCAGCTCTACAAACAGCATAGGTAGGTGGCTCTCGTGTACTGAAACTACAGCAATCTACCATGTGTTTCTTAGCTTGTGGAGTTCCAGCTGACTGAAAAAGCCAAATCCAGTACTTAATGGAGTTAGGGGTTTGCACAGCCAGGTGCAGAAAGTGCTTCCTTTTGATTTGCCACAGTCAGCTTAGAAGCAATTTTCACAGACAAGTTTAGATGGGTGGAAGTCCTTCAAAGTTTGCACAGTTTTTCAGTCCTGCTGGTCGTTTGTTTCCTGCAGTAGCTTCCTCATCTTTCTCTCAGAAAACCAGTAGACTTTTGAGTTATTAGTCCTCAAAACTGTTCCTTGTATAAGTAGCACCAGTGACATGCAGAGACCCTCACTTGCAGTTGAATGAGGATGTTTGTAGCGTGGAAAAGGCTTAAGACTTCTTTGCTTCCAAGGAATGTTCAGCAGTAGCCAAAACACTGCAGTGTTCTCAACACCTCTGTAGCTGCCACTGCAAAGCACAGCACTGTGAGGGCTGCCGTGGGGAAATGAGCTCCAGATCAGCCAGACCCAGTGCAGTTTTGTTTGCTTTCTGCTTTTGGATAGGGGCTTCAATGTGCTTCCCATCACCTGCACTGAGAATAGAATGCTATTTTAGTTTTTAATTTTTGGTGCAGGTTTTCTTACAGTTTCAAGATAGGTTAGACATGCAAAACAAGTAAAATATTCCATTCAACCTACTTTTCACTGCAATAACACACATAAGAGATCTCTTACTTTGGTAAGTGATGTGTTTCTGGAAGATCTCCTGACTTTCTAGTACTTAAATTCCAAGTCACAACTTAGTCACAAATGTGATACCTTTTGTATCTGGGCTTTATTACATGCTTTAGTTGAATTAAGATTGCCATAATCAGCCTGCTTATGACATTAAATATATTGGTATCTTTAGAATAACAGAAACTTGTTCTATCAGCAAAGACAGTGTGTGTAGTTAGAAGACTGGAAAGAGCTGCACAAGAGGGACTTGGAATACATTTGCATTGAAAAATTAAGTATTAAATTTTAATACTTACTTTTCTTTACAGCTTTAACTGCTTACACATATTTGACAATCTTTGACCTTTTCAGGTGAGTTTTTCCCCATTTTGTCTTACTGTTCATTTTGTCAGTATATTTCTATACATTTAAAATTTACTTACAGGTTCAAAGTCATGTAACTTAGTCAGCAATATAGAAACAGTAATTGGTTTAAATATAGCTTAAATGAGTATAAAATTGCACACAATAAGTAGATTGTAAGCCCCATCATAGCTATATTGAGAATGACTAGTAACTGATCAGTTTAGTCATAGATGTCTCTGTGCAGATGTGTGACAACATAAAACAATATGGCACAAAACTGTTGTCTGGTTGTTCTCTCAGAACATTTTCCTAATGCCATAGTCACTGATTGTGAAGTAACGCTCAGTTTTAACATCAGGAAACAAGAAGCATGTAATTCTATTTCAAAAATATTTCGCAAGCTAGATACCAAGCCCTCTGTACATAAGGTCATTAGATATTTTCAGCATTTTTCTTGTGTTCTAATAAAATTACACTTCTAATATGATAGTTCTGAACACTTTTGGTACTAGTGATAATACAGACATGAAATATATTCAGTTCTTATCCAAAATACAAAATGGTAGCAGTGGTTGGGAAATAAAATGTATGTATTTTTAAAATATTAGCCTACATTATCTTCCTTGCTATCTCACTGTCTTATAAAAGGTATAGATCAGCTTTCTGAGTCATACGTATGTCCACTACATACTAAAACTTATCTGACTTACAGTAAAACATTGATAAATAACATCAGCAAACATGCAGAAACAAAAATTACTTGTTGGGATAGGCACAAAAAATTGATCTGTGACTGCATTAGAATTAAGATTTAACTCTAATGAATCTTGTCTTTCTCTTAGGATTTTGTATCTACTGAATTTTTGTTGTCTTGTCTCAAAATACCTTTTTTGAGAATACCTTGGGGAAACTGGGGAAAGTGTTGATGTTGTACTTCCCATTTGTATGGAAATGTTTTTTTTCTTTTAGTTTTAGGAGGAGGTAGGACACCCCTGGCGCTCCTGTCTTAGGTTAATTAGGGGTTGGACTAGAAGATTATTCTAACTCACAGCAATCTCTTTCAAGAATTTTGATTTGCTGTAAGGGAGAACAGTGCTCAGTAATTCTGCTGCAAAAATCAATTTCTGCTTCTTTTCTTTTTGTCATTGCCTGGTTGCATATAATAGTCTTACTGAGAATATGAGTTCACGGCTTTGTAGATAAGCAGTATTACTTCCTGTGCTTTTACTTTTATTCTACGCAGCTGAGAATCAAGTTGTGCGGATGTGATTGTTCATCAGTTGTAGAGATGAGTTCTTGATCCAGTCTGATTTAGCATTGTTATTTTAATTACAAAAGGACTGCATGAAAGCACAGATGGCACTGAATCTATGTGGGCTCCAGTTGAAAAAATTGTTCAACAGAGGAAGAATAGTCAGAGAAAACTATACTCATCCTTGAAACATTCTGACTATTACCGTGGAGATTCTAAAATAATTGGAATTCTAGATGTTCAGTAGGAGAGAAAAATTTGGACAGAAGATAGCAAGAGGGACCAGTGAATGGCCAGTTAGATTAGAGCTTGTGTGCAGCCAAAGAAAGTTAATCTGTTTTGGCCGTATACATAGCGAAATTACACTGTGAAAAAGAAAGGCAATACTTGGTGTGGCCTGAGACTTACTCTAGAGTACCAAATCTAATTCATGGTATATCTCTAAAAGAAGGCTTTAATGGAGTGATTTCTTTGCCTTTTCTTTCATTCTTCTGTCTTGCTTGTCAGCTTCCTTCTCATTTAAGCAGCATTTCTCAGGTTACAGCATTTCTAGGCAAGTTCAGAAAGCACATGAGGAACATTTCGAACGTCACTGTGACAGTGATGGAGGTTGAGTTCAGGGCAAGATGTGGCTGTATTCGTTTGTTGAGTTCTGGTGGCTCAAGTGTGCATTTGTAGATTATGCAGTTTGTAAAGGCTGCTGTTATTTATCACAGTCTAATTCTCCCCCTTTTTTCAGTTTGGTGACATGTCTAATAAGCTACTGGGTAATGATGAAGAAACCCAGCCCAGTCTATTCATTTGGGTAAGTACTAATAATAAGATGTAATGTTTGATAATACAGCATTTCATATATTGCTCACTGTCATTGCCTGGATCCCCAAACAGCCATCAGTAATACTCTGTATGTGAAAGAGCCTAAAAGTGAGGAGGGCCAAGACTTTATATAATAAAGAACAATTATGGAGAAGGGGATGAACAGGAAGAATAACTAAGAAATGCTAATTTTAAGGTGTCTCTGACAGCAAGAAGAATTAAGAAATGCTTAATTTTAAGGTGTCTCTGATAAGTGGAGTGTTAAAAGAAACCAAAAATATTGACTATTCCATAAAACTTCCTTCCCATCAGTCTGCTGTTGAATGAATTAGAAAAAGTCGGTGTATCCTGCTGGTTCTTGCACAGAAAAGATTTTGTTGAATGCTTTGTTCAATGTGCAATGTTTCTAAACATAATTCTCAAATTTCAGGTTTGAAAGGTTTGAAGTTCTAGCTGTATTTGCATCTACAGTTCTGGCACAGCTTGGTGCTCTTTTTATACTGAAAGAAAGGTAGGGTTATGTACTGTTTTCTTTCATTTTTTAACGTATGAAGATATAGTCCAGATCAACCAAAAGCACATACATTCTACGAGTCCTGTATGTAAAGAGATACTTTAGGAAAAACTCAAAGATTAAAAAAAAATATAGCTAAACCTTACTGCTTGCTTACATTTATTACACTACATGTAGGCTTTAGATGTAAAGATGGGAATTGATAAATGTTCTTAAAAAGCTCTCTAGGGAAAGATTTAATGATTTTAAGAACACATTTTCCAAAAGGTTGCGTAATTAATTTAATGCATTTCATTATACATCTTGACTTTTTTAAGCTCATTAACAAATAAAAGTATTTTGGTTTCACTTCTGTTACTTTTTGAAGTCAAAGCAGCTTCATAATTTATGAAGGAGCTGAATGTTTAAAGCATCAACTTCTTCACTCCCTCAAAGTTTGCTCCAGTATTAATTTGCCATACCATCTATACTTGGAAGCATTTGTATTTCAGGAGGTTAGCCTACAATATTATTTTAGTTTTTAAAGATGAAGAAGCTTTTGTTAACATCTGGAATTTAAAACTGCAGCAGTATACCTTCCCTTATTTTATTCAAGTGCTCTATTTTCTGTGTAAAGGGCTGTATTAACAACTTAGTAACTTTATACTATAAGGTCAATATATTGAAGTGACAGTCCACTGGAATGAATCACCCTCTGTGAAAACCTCCAAATTTTCCAACATCAATTTTAGGAAATTCCACAAACTTAGCAGGTTTTTCTGTTACAGCTGAAACTCATTTGTTAACTCACTGGTGGGTGAAAAAATATCTCTATCTCCACCACAGTATCCAGTGTCTGCTTTATTTGACCTTGCTTAGTGTGAGGCTGTAAGTCAGGAATTTCACATTTAGTTTGTTGTGGTCACCAGCACTGGTGGTGGTGCCAGTAACAGTATTATTTTGCATGTTCATTTACAAGCATATTTTTATCATGTAGGCAGCATTCATGGTAGCTACCACATATATGGCACAGTTTGGAAATATTTGGGAAATCTAAATCACATCTGCTTTGATTCAGTGTTAAATGCCTTCATTGCTTATAAAAGTTTTTGTGTTTATTTAAGCAATCCATTTTTTGCAGTACTTTATCAGTTTTTGTTTATGAATGGCTAATAGCTAATGCTAAGGAACTGTAAAAACATGCTGCAGGTATCAAGGCTTTACTGTATGAATATAACTCAAATTTTCAATTGTTCTTGTAGTGCGGAGCGGTTTCTGGAACAGCCTGAGATACACACGTAAGAAATTATTTTGATGTATAAAATATGTTGTTGTCCATTTATGTTTCTAATTGTTATCTAGCATATATTAGTTATGCAAGTACTTTCAGTTCCAAATTGCTTTTGGTGCCTTGGTATTTGTTTTAAACCATGTGCAAGCTATACTGCAAATGGTTCTTTTCAAGGTACAATTGAAATTTAATGCTCGTGTTATCTCAAATAGTGATCTAACTACACATTACTGCTTTTCCTAGTTCAGTTCCTTTTGTTTCTTGTGGCCTCTTGGAAGGCCTGGTATGTGGGGTGGAAGGATGCTGTGGTCAACAGGGACCTGAAGGTTCAGTTCATAAGAGGGTTCAGACTATAAAGACCATGGGGAGAGGAAAAGAAGGTGTTATGGGGCAAAGGAATGGGACAAGGGACGTATGTTGAAGTAGTTCTAGAAGAAGGCTGGGGTATATGGCATAATTCCATTGAATGCTAAGCTTCATAGCTGTGCTGCTGAGGGGACAATGTGTTTTTATCTTCAAAGGGCAAATATATATGTGTGTGGATGTATGCAGTTAGCTAAGAGCTGTTACTCAGTGTTATGAGCGTTATGTGATAACAATAATGTACGAAGTTCAGTGATCTCGTATAACCCTTACAACGATAATACGCTGCTGGTTATTAAGTATTACACTAGTTTATCCTACTGGTTTTCAGCCTCAGCGAAGGAAACCAAGCAAAATATCTGGATACTGTTACTGGTAGTTACAGCTTGATGACATGTTCTGTAATGATGGGAAATTAAGACACCTTTTTTCCCCTCCCTAGGGGACGACTGCTGGTTGGTACTTTCGTGGCTCTCTTTTTCAACTTATTTACAATGCTTTCCATTAAGAATAAGCCTTTTGCTTATGTCTCTGAAGGTATGTGATAAATTAGACTGTAACAAGAATTGAGAAAAAAATGATAATGTTCCTATTTTAGCAAGGTATAACTTGTCTGGTAATTTTCTTAACTATTGGGTGTATATTACTGTTACCTCTGTTAATGTAACTTTGTGCAGTAGAATTGCCATCTGATTTTCAACTCCAGTTTGCTTATAAGGCTCTGAGTAGTCTGAGGTCGGTAGTATGATAAACCAAGTATTATTTTAGTGCTGCAGTATCCTTTATTTTCAGTCTTTAAAATTCAGCCAGTGAAGGTCATGTGGCAGATACCAGAACTTTCAACACATTTTATGGATGTATTAATGGATTCAGAAATAAGTTAATACAATAGTTATTTTTAAAAGCTCTTTTACCTTTTTCATTGTGAAGTAGTTTGCAGTCATTCCTTTAATTGTAAATTGTCCTGTTGTAATTGTCCTGTAAATTGTCCATAGTTATAAATATCTATTTTACACTATATTATATAAAATATAATGGTTATACCCTGCAGTTACATTTATATTTAATCAGTTCAGATTATTATGAAAGATGGATGTTGTATTTGCTGCCTGGAAAAGACAGACCTGTGGCTTTTTTCAAGTGCCAGGGTATCTGTTGAGATATATTTATTCAGTCACACTGTATTTATTGAATTCTTCCCTTAAAATAAAACTTACGTGTGCTTTAAAATGTAGTAACTTTAAAATGGTATTTACAATTGTGGTAACTTTATTACCTTATTTCTTTTGCAGCTGCCAGCACAAGTTGGCTTCAGGAACATGTTGCAGATCTTAGTAGAAGGTGAAGCTTTATATTGTTTTTCAAAATCATTAGCTTCTGGAACGCAGTGTTGGTTTTGTGTGTATAATAACATTTTGGAGGGGTATTGAGGCATCAACTTGTATTAGAGCTTTTAAAATAGCTTTACCTACTGTAGGTCTCATGTATGAACTCTGGAACAAACATTGTCCCCCATATTTCCCAGATACATCAATCTAACAGAAATACATCTTTCTGGATAGCTTTTCTTTTGAGTATATATGTTCAGTACATTGTATGTAACTCTCTTTGGGTGAGAATAGGAAAACTAGCATTATTCTGTACATACATGAACTGCATTTCACAACATGCATTATTGAGTGATATATTTTGTAATTCATGTTTACTTACTTTGTGGGCTGAACAAATGATTCAGATGGTTGAGTTTAAATGTGATACATGAAACAGGTTACTCACTGAACCATAGCTATGGAAACTCCTCACCTGTCCAGCAGGAAACTGGAAAGTCCATGTCTTCCAGGGATATAAGCAGTGTTGCTCATTCATCTTGTCTGTTAACTGTCTTGCTTGTATTGGATATCTGAATGCAAGATAACATTGTTTGCAAATAGTTTTGTCAGATGTTGGGGAAGTTTATTTTAATCCATACACGTTCTTCCAGCTATCTGTCAGTATCAAAAGAAAAATGTTAAACCAAGTTGTAAAACATGTTAAGTATGCTTCAAAATCAATCTGTTTCTGCATCTTGTGATCTTTTTTACAGTTAAGGAAAGCAGAGAATGCTGACTTGATAACAGAAGAATTGATTTTATATGGGTATAAGATGTTACATCATCAGAACCAAAATCTGTGACATAATATTGCAAGACTAATAATTAGCTTGCCCAAATTTTACTGTAAAAGCAAAAAAAAAAAAAAAAAAGGTGGATACCAATCACAGACAGTAGCACAGCTTTCCTCTTACTGGTCTAGAAACACAGTTTTAAGGGGAAGGACACTGATAGATAACTTGAAGGGGTCCCAGATCAAGAATAATATAATTTCTACTGGGTTTTGAGATAGCCTGTATACAGTTAAACCAGTAAGAAAAAAAATTGTATTAGTATGTATGGAGCTATTTCAGATGTGTTATGTGAAGCAATGCTGATTAAAAATATCTGCACCTGTATATAATTACACTGATTAAAATTCTTACAGAAGCAGACCAGCACATGATGTCTAAACAGATGTTGGCTTTAACCATAGCAACAAAACATTTCATGTTGTCTTTGCCTTGAAAATTTCCAGGACATGACATGCACAGTGGGAAGTACAGAAACTCCTTTCGCTCTTCATACTCTCATTGACAGGAAATAACTATAAATAAGTAATTTTCCCAGCATTCCCTAATGCATTTTTTGGTCTCCTCATATGCAACTAGCTGGTCTGCTTCCTCCTTTCAGACTCCATGAATTAGTTAGCTTTGACTTTAGGACACTTTTGCACACCAAGGTGGCAGATGGATTGAAGACAGGTGATACACATATCTCTCACTGTGTACATCTCTGTAATATCAGTATTGAACCCATGAAGCACTTGTGTTGTGGACAGCTGATACAGCTATATCATAGAGCTGTGTTCCCAGAAAAAAACACCTGATTAATTTTTGCTGACAGCAGCCTTTGAGCAGAACTAGTGGGGCCTTTACAGTGCTCATCATATGCTATGGCAGCAAGGTGTGTTAGAAGTCAAATGCTAAATGATGTGTGTAATTTTGGAATTTCAAAGTAGTGATGAAAACTTGCTGACAACTGCTTTTTCTGTTTTGTTGCAGTATTTGTGGAATTATCCCAGGACTGAGTAGCATCTTTCTGCCACGGATGAACCCTTTTGTCTTGATTGATATTGCTGGAGCTCTGGCTCTTTGCATTACATATATGCTCATTGAAATCAAGTATGTGCAGTTGTTGTTTTAAAACAGTAGCTCTTTTTTTATCCAGTCTGTGGGAAAATGTATTTTTTACATTAAAGCAATGCTCTGATGTAGAGCTGCATTTTATATGAATGGCATTGCAACTCTGTGGATGCATCTGTCTATTGTCCAAGATGAATGAGAGTTCAAATGAGATTAGTATGTGTAAAATTCTGTAAGTTTATGTAATTTAAAAGAATGCGAAAAGAATCATAAGTATGTTGTTCTGCCTTTCAAAAATGTATATACCAGTGTTTCTTTAAAATTGCTCTTTCTCCCTAGCAATTATTTTGCTGTGGACACAGCCTCTGCTATAGCAATTGCTTTGATGACATTTGGTACCATGTATCCCATGAGTGTCTACAGCGGGAAAGTACTACTCCAGGTAAGGCAGCCTTACAGATCAGCAGATTTTGTGGTTTTTTTAAATGGCCTCATTAAAAAAAAAAAAAAAAACTTGAAATCTGTTTTAAGCTTGCAAATTGGAAATATTCCTATGGGAATTTGTGATGTGCTACAAGAATGTTAAAGGTTGTGCAAATATGCATCATGAAGTCATAAGAATTTAATGAAAATGCCATTGGTCTCTTGTGTGGGTAGACCAGACTTAAAGGCTCTCTTACTTCAACAGGACCAGTTAATCTTTATTATAACTTGTATTTTCTTTACTTCTTCTTTCTGAAGACAACCCCACCTCATGTGATTGGCCAGTTAGATAAACTTCTTAGAGAGGTAAGTCAGTGTATAATACATTGCACAGTGTGTACAGCTAATAAGCATTCAGGAATGTGAAGAATTTTTCTGACCAGTCCAAGAAGTTTGCTAAAATTATTTTTTAGCTGCATATAGAAAATAGGAATCTTGCTTTCCAAGATGAATAGTGTCTTTTAGGTATCTGGAACAAATCTATTTAAGTAGTGCAGGCTTTTTTTATTTAAAATTGAGCTACTATTGAAGTGGTTTACAAATGTGTGTTGAAGGAGGAAAAGGAGTACAGGCAGTTGTTGAATTACAGCATGTCAAGTTGAGAACATACTTCAGTTTGGCAGCAAGAGTTACTTGAAATATGTTTCTTAAAACTTTTTTGATGGATTTGGATGTTTAAGGGTAGCACAAGTGTGTTAGATAAGCATTAGTGACATTAACAGACATCATCTCTTCTCTGTATGGAGCTTTTATTTCACTACTGAAAACTATTTGTTATTCAGTTATGTACAAAAATACATTCTAAAGGGATTTGAAACTTCTAATTTATTTTCATATTTGTGGATGTTTGTGTAAAACTAGGTTTCAACTTTGGATGGTGTGTTGGAAGTTCGAAATGAGCACTTCTGGACATTAGGTTTTGGCACTTTGGTAAGTTATGTCTTTATTATCTTTCTAGGCTTTGTTGTCAGATACTACTTTAGTTTTTAAATTTACATAAAGTAAGATTTTTCTTCTGAAATATTAACTATAAAAAATTTTGATGGAGTCAGTACTCAGTCTGTGTGCTTTATTACAAAACTTTTCTTCCTCTGTCCTTTACATTTTTTAAAGCTTTGTTGTTGGTTAATATTATTAATGTATACTGCAGTTCTGGCTTAAAGCATGCATTTTTGCAACTGTAGAATTTCTTTCATATTTTGGAGTAAAGAAAATGACAAACAATGGAAAAAATATTTTTCAAAATGGGGTGTTAGTGTAAATTATCTAGGAAGAGAGAAATAACTGTAGCCCTTCAAGCACCTAAGGCCTACATTAGACAGTAGAGTCATATTTTCAGCATTTCTAGGGGAGAAGATAGAACTGAATAATTACAGTTGTGTACCAATAATTCTGTAAGCTGAAAGAAATGAAGGGGTATTTTTTGTGATACAGAATGATCACACAGAACTTGGTTATTCCTAAGTTGATGCAGGTATTTTGTGACAGCTGGAAAATTAAGACTTAGAATATTTCTTTGCTGGTTTCTTCCAGTACGCTACCCTTCTTAAAACAGAAAAAAAGGCATCTGTTCTCTTTTTCTGATGTAAAAATAGCTTTCAGCTTACTGTTCTGCCACTTACACTTAAATTTGCACTTTGTTCTTTTGAGCCATTTTTCTCCAGTTGTTGCCTTTCTTGCCAACACATGTTGTGTTGTATAGTTTGGTTCTTAGACTCACTTTTCCTGAATAATGATCTTGATGTGTTCATAAGAGAGCAGCACATTAGGAAAGATCAGAATGTAATAAGAACCTGTAATAAGGTTCTTAATTTAGTCAGTAGTTTCCACTGCAAAAGGTCTTTGTGTAATTCTCTGCAGGGTAATTTGCCTCTTCTTGAATCCATGTGGGGAGTCTTTATTGGAGTAACAATTAACAGCCAACTTGTTTTTATCACTTTCTAGGCTGGATCAGTCCATGTCCGAATTCGGAGAGATGCAAATGAGCAAATGGTACTTGCCCATGTTACTAACAGATTATACACATTGGTCTCTACCTTGACTGTTCAGATTTTCAAAGATGACTGGATCAGACCTACCTTATCATCTGTGCCTATTGCAAACAATATTCTGAACCTTTCGGATCATCATATTATTCCAATGCCATCTTTGAAAGCTGCTGACAGTTTGAACCCTGTTACCTCCACTCCAGCTAAGCCCAGCAGCCCACCACCAGAATTTTCTTTTAACACACCAGGCAAAAATGTGAATCCAGTCATCCTTTTAAACACTCAGACAAAGCCCTATGGATTGGGCTTTAGTCATGGATCTGCACCCTACAGCAGTGTACTCAATCAAGGACTTGGAATACCAGGAATGGGAGCAGCTCAAGGATTCAGAACTGGTTTTGCAAATGTCCCAGGCAGATATGGAACAAACGCTCGTGGTCAGCCCCGACCGTAATAAACACCATTATTTATTATACTTAAGGGTATTGACTTAATTCTTTTATTACCCAATTTTTATAAACATTTGGAATGTCGCATCATTCTGAATGGCTTGGAACAAGTGCATTGTTCATATTCATGAAGTGGTTAAATAGCAGTTTTTTCCTTTGCATCAGCAGTAGCCTGTGTAATGCCACAGACATTTTGCAGATTTACAATACTTTACAAGTAATTTTTATAGGGTGTCTATTTCTACTCATCTTTTTTATCCACTTTTCTTGATTTATCCAAGAGTGTATTGAGATGCAGCACAACTCCATAAGAGAATAAAATTGTGACCAGGTAGCATTTTTTTTTTCCTAATGAGAATTACTGGATGCTGAATAGCTGAGAGAATAGGAAATGGCAGAAATACAAGTCCCAATTTTCAGACATGTGTGATTGCTGTATTAAGCCATGCTTGGGCCAAATCACAGTTAGTTTTTGGTTGCAAAAATCCATCAATATTCATGTTGTGGCCATTGTGAAGACGATCTGGCATTTCAGATTGTAACTGATTTTGCGAGAGTGTGTTTTTACATTTTTATTGATGCTTTTATAGAAATTCAGATGGTTCAGCAACCATTTTCTAGTTGTAAGTATTCCATACTCATATCTGGTATTTCTTACGTTTTGCTTTAACTGCAAAATTATTTAGCAATATATTGGGAAATAAAATACTTAAAACTTAAGATTTTACAAGCACCTCTTTTTTACGATTAACCCTATTAAGGATACAGAACAGATGACTGTTGTTTCTGAAGCCAGTATTTCATTTTTGATTATGGGGAGTATTCTGTGATTTGATTGTGACTTTGTATTTTCTTCTTTTTATTTTTTTTATAGTTCCCGGGGGAAGAGTAATTTATTTATATTCCTGGTTTATATCCAGAGTACAGATCAGAGTACAGATCGCTGAGAGTTCATAGTCACTGCTGGAGTGCTTAACCTTTGGGGCACACTTGGAACGAGACCACTTAACTTGTCTCTGCTTTTACATTACTGTCCTACTATACATTGAGCTGTCCACATTTCTCCAGGGCCTTTCTCAGAGAGCTCTTCCCTCTCGTTGCTGTCTTTTCCTTCTCTGATCTGACAACAGGGAAAGGCCTTTTAGAAATACTTCAGTTTTTTTTCTGTCCCCCTGTGCAGTATCTACGTTACAATTGCTCCTTTGCACATTCTTCTGCATCTCTTGGCTGTCTAGGAACAGGTTGCCTATTTGTGTTGTTCCACTTGCAACTCAGGGTGCTATATATTGGCTTCCTCCTTGTTTATCTGTGTGCTAAGTCAGTCACTCCACTTCCATGAGGTGGTTACATGGAGCTGTAGTATCTCAGGGATTCCAAAGATACTATGTTACCTGAAGATAATTGCTTTGATGAAGAAATCTTTCTTATGTAGATCTGAGTGGAGAAAACAGCCTTCATTTGAATTTTAAAGATCTGTGGCCTCTTCACTGGCTGAGGATTTATTTTTCTTTTTCTGTGTAAGAATATTGCATTCCTCTTTTTTCTGTTTTTCCCCTCTCTCCATGACCTATGTTTCTTGAGCCAGTGCTTGGAGGAGGGAGTCATTCTTGCAGAAGCAAGGTGGCATTCTGCATGATGGAAACATATCTTTTGGGGATGTTTCAGGCTGAGGGTAGTGCCCAGACTGCCACTGGGACGCTGTCCATGTAAGCTACAATTAGAGAATCTAGTTCTGAACTTCATTTGCAGCGAGAGTGGAAATTTAATTGCTCTGTTAGAAAAATGTAATGACCTGGCAAACTTCCATTTAAAGATTGCAGTGAAGTTACAATGATTGGCTCTGTTTCTATGAGGTCAGTATTAACTCAGAGTTAATCACCTGTGGTCCATTATCCTGTCTTTCTGTGAGTCTATTACATGTACCATTGCTGCATGGAAATTCACTGAAGTACAGAACACTTGAAGAGATTCTCTGTACCTCTTGGGTGCTGAACTAGACTGCACCTTCCACAGCATCTGCAACACCTTAGAGCCAGTGGAATGTTTACAATACACTACTCTTGTGTGGCCTGGTTAAGAATTGTTCCTTACTCTAGTTTCATAATCACATGCCCTTTTTCTGATATTTTCAATACATTGTATTATATGGAATGCATGCTTACTTGTTTTCAGTAGAAAATTAAATCTCCATTTTATTAAAAAATGAAGCTGTTCTCTGATTTAAAATGAGAAGGGAGGGTGAGAATCCAGGAATTCTGAGTGCAATATAATCACTTTAACAAAAATACGTTTATGAGTGATTGTTTACAGTATATATGATATGTGCAGATTCCTTTAGATATTAGAACAGCTTTTTAGCTGCTTTATTGTTATGAATATATTAGAACATTTGTTAAATCAGCACAGAGTCAAATGTCTCCTTTTATATGAGGAAAATAAAATCAGTGTCATTCATACATGATAAGGAAAAAGTGGTAATTTGTGTACAAGATTTTATAGTTATCTTTCTATATATATTGTTTAAGTGATGCTCTCAGGTGATACTTCAGTCTCAATGAGCAGGTATGTCAAACTTCAGAACTGTTTTGCTGGGTCTACTACCTACTACGAGTGTAGACTGGGTCCTTGGAATAATTCTGTAGAGCATGTTTTTTTGTACATTTTGCCTTTTCTAACTGTGTTTTGCTGTTAGGTGGTTACAATCTAAATGTTTATTTGATACATAGTGAATAAGAATTGAGAATTTTTCAATTCCTAATGCTAGGAATGTTGTCTCAGCTAGAGAGAAGAGAGGACTGGTACTTGCTGTCATTTCCATCTGCCAGAGGATTTGGCATTGTTACCCCCTTAAGTTGTTCCAGCTGTGATCGCACAGGATCACATCACTTGTAGGTAAATGCATCCAGCTTTAGAGAGTTTGAGGGGCTTCAGATTCTTGTGAGAAACTGCCTTGTCCTGGTACAGAAGGAGCCAGACCTCCTATTAAAAGACAAATAACTACCATAATATGGGTTTTTTTCAGCTTTACATGTTGAGCGGTGACTCTTGAGTTCATTCTGTTCTGCATTCCCTTAACCCAGGTGGTAACCACAGACACCTTTGGCACACAAATCCAGTGACAGCCTTTTGTGGCTGATAAACTGGTTTTTATCCCCTTCCCCTTGACTGAGATGTGACAAATCCTTTTCAAGGAGAGAACCTGTGCAGCAATTCCACTGATTAGATTAACTGAAGTCCTCTGTTGATTTCTAACCCTTGCTGCCACCATCCAACAGGGAAGGAGAAACTATCTGGCCAGGGGTTTTTCAACACAAAGCCTCTCTCTGAATTCTGAAGTGATTATCTGTCCTGTGCTTGTCCAGACCAAATGCATCTGGATATTTAGTCATATTCAGTGTTGAAACTGAGAGTAGAAGAGCTACCAGTCCTGGTCTCTTGTACTTTTTGTTTTCTGGGCATTTTATGAAATAGCTTTGACTTTGTCCTACCTGCTTTGTTGGGGAAGATGAAATAGGAAAACCTTATAAATATGATTGCCTGGCAAAAGATTTGGAAAATACAGACGTTGAGATGAGAACTAGATTTGAAATAACAAACCTTGACTACTGAATAACTAGAAAACAATAGTATAGCCAGGCTGAAAGCAATCCCTCCTTCTGATTAAACAATGCCCTTTACCTGCAGATAGGTCCAAAGGTCAAATGGAATGCTCTGTCTCACCCCCAATGTATGGTTCATCCCACACCTGTAACCCTCCCCTGAAGTATCAGGTATCTGTGACCCCATTGGCCCAAGTCCTGTTCCAGCCCACCTTGAAGCCCCCTGATAAGGTGTGCCCGAGGGACCGGACGCTCTCTTGGACCTTCCCCTGGGACCCTCACCTGGAACCCTCGCTCCCTCTCTCTCCCTCTCCCTATCTCCCTGGGCCTGCCACGAGTTGCACCTGGCAACTCCAAGCAGGGCCTTTTCCCCCTTTTAATAAACCACATCTTCTAAGACCTGACTTCCGAGATCTCTCATCCATCCAAACCGTCCTGGAGTCCCGCGCTCTCTACACTGCTTGTTCTCCCCTGCCTTAGTAGCAATGAAAACCCCCCTTGTGCCAGGTCTGCCTTACTGACTACTTCTTGTGCTTTTGAGAGCTTAGATTCTTGGATTCACATGGTTACTGGGTTGATGTAAGTTTTCCTTCCAGCAATTATTTTTTAAATGAATGATGGATCATATAAAATGCTAAGATGATGACCCTTCCCTCTTTAAGTAAACTTTTCCAGGGCTAGCATCCAGTTAGATGGCCGTTATTTCCTGTACCAAAAAAAAAAAAAAAACCCAAAACACAAAACCCAGGGAGGGAAGAAAAAAAAAGTAAAAAGTAAGCCTTTTCATGGTTTTTTTTTTTTTCACATTTTGAGGAATATTGAATCATATTACAGTAACCAGTATCTCATTTCCTTTGACTGAATAAACATGACTCAGCAACTGCATGCTCAGTCAGTAAAAATTTAGTGACAAAATTGACATGATTTGGTGTACTACATGGTTAAATTATGGTTTCAACTAAGTCTACATGGAGATTTTTAAAAAACAGGCTTTTCCCAGTTACAACAACCCTCTGATCCACCATTTCACAATGAAGCATGTTTTAAGTTAACTTTCAAATTCTCGAAGAGGCAGAGCAGCAGTCCACACTGCAAACATGTACTGCATTTTTCAGAGGTCCTGCAAAATATGAAATACCACAAGAGTTCACCAAAACAAATCAGCCACATGAATGCCTGTTTAATAGTTCTATATTTAGCCTTTCTGTTACCTTTCTTCACCACTTAGGAGGGTGTGAAGGCGCCTTATACTGCTCAAAGATTTAATGTAGATTCAGAAGATTTAATGTAATTTTCTAGACTATTTTCTCATGGGCTGAAGTAGAAGAGAATATGATTGCAAAAAGTTCAAGAAGCTTTGATATATTTACACAGATATACAGTAATACCTGAAAATAAAGACATCTGTCTATTTTTTTTATTTTCATATTATTCTATTTCAGAAGTAGCAGGTAAGACAAACGTTTCTCGCCAATGTTAAAGTGATAGGAAAACACAAAATGCTTTTGTTTCATCTTGAGCTACCAAATCAGAATTAAATTTAAAATCAGATTATATTTAATTTTCAGGCTGTCCTGTAAAAGTAAAATTTTACAAATTTTCATTGCTGTAAATACCTATTTCTGTAACAATGTCATAATATGGATATAAATATTGTCTTAGGCTCCAAAATATTTGCTTTAGGAAAATGGTAAAATACAGACCAAATCTGACATGCCTAAAACTCCATTGCTTACCTCCTTTTTAAATCTCTTTGCTCAGGGTAGAACTTTGCAGGGAATAAGTTTGGAGCAGTAAAATACTTTTTTTCTGTCAATTCATCTCCTATCAGCTTGATTTTTTTTTTTTCTTTAAAATGCTCTCATCCTTTTCACACCAGTGGAAACCATATTTCTGTCAGTAGCTTTTGAATATTGTTTTTTCTGTCTTTCATTAATCTCATTCCAGGCTTTCTTTTTGCCAGTGTTACATTAAATCTATTGAATAATTCCAGTAAGGAATGTAAAAGCACAGGATTTTTAAATTGCTATAGTTTTGGTGCCTAAACGGTTGCCTTGCTTTTAGTAACATTTTATTTTTGATACCACTTTGCCTTTAAAATTGTATTTAGATAAACTATAGTTTCTAAAGTGAACACTTTCCTTGTATGATTATTTTTGTTGTAGTCTGTATTAAAAACAGCAGGTGGGTGGTGGTTGGGAGGTTTTTTTGGGTCAAATTGCAAATGATTCTCATGTGACTGAATGGTGTGTACTGGGTCATTGCTCCCACACACCACCTGATCTTTTGTTTGTATCTCCTGTGTTGCAGTCAGAGCACAGGGAAACCCCTACATGCCTTCCTGTTAGCATCACTCCCTACCACCAAGTATCCATCAACAAGTATCCAGCAAATGATAGGGCAAAATTGAATTTGGGTTATTGTTCTGTTTTCTGGTGGTCAGCTGTCTGCAGAGAAAACCCTTGCAGTCGCCTTTCTAGGGGAAGGGGGGGAGGGACCAGAGAGGATTAAAAATCACATCTGTGTGTCAGGAGTTCTAGCAGCCCATATCAGCATGAGGTGGTTTAGTTCAGCCCAAACTAGAAGTCTGCTATGGTGTGATTTTTGCCTCTTTTGATAACATGGCGTAAATTTCCATAGTTGAATACTGCAAAAGTTGGTCACACCTTGTAAAAACTGTATCATATAATTAAGTCGTGAGGCATTCCCTCCTGGAATCATAATACATGATTAAAAACAACGCTAACAATTTGGAAAGATTCTGGAGGTTTTTTTTATTCAGAGACAAAACATGGAAAGATAAAATTCTTTCCAGGCTAAACTAGGTCTTATTTAATGGTATCTTATTTGGCGACTGGATCAATGGGCCATGAACAGCTCAATCAATAATCAGTCTAGCAAGAGCTATCACATTTTTCTTCACTGTGGTACTCTCCAGTGCAATTAAATAGCAAATGTGAAGGTGGGCAAAGAGTAGTGTGAATGGAGTACAATTTGTTGATGTTTTGTCTGTCAAAGGTTGAGATATTCCAATACAAACACTTGCAGGATTTTGTTGAGATTGTCAATAGTGGCTTTGTCAAGGTTTTCTTCTGTGTCCTTCATGGTATGCCATACTGCAGGAAAGGGGGATGGAATCAGATGCAGGACTGGAACCCCTATAAAAAGGAAAGTGAAATTTGGAGCAGAAGAAATATTTTAGAAGTTCTGTTAAGCCAACTGCTACTTCACCATTTAGCAAGAGAGTCAGGTAACTACTCAATAAGCTTGCTTTATAGGGTGTGTCCCTGCAGCTTCCTTTTACCTTCTCTTGTTTTGTTGCTTGTGACTGCATCCCATCATTAAAGAGTGTGTTGTGTAAAGCTGCCACCTTCCTTTCATTTGAGAACTGTTCCCTCTTTTTTTTTTTTTTTTGAGTAATCTGTAGCTACTAGTTATTGGGGGGTTTTGTTTTTTTTTTTTTTAGATTCTTTGCATTGCGTGTTTAGGAGCTGCTGAAGGACAGAGAAAGCACTGCAGCTCCTCAGAATGAAAACTGATTACCTTGTTTTTATGGAAGTGTTAAGACTGATTATTTTGAAGCATTTTTTTAGTTCTCTGCATAAATGTTAAAATAGGGTGTCTTATTTTTACTCTGTAAAATAGAGACAGTGTTGCCCTCAGATAAAGGAACTGAATCACTGCATATGTATGTGTGTGTGTGTATACATTTATATATACACATGCACATTAAGCCACCTATATGTACTGCAGCTTGTAGGTAAAAGAGGAATTAAATCAGTCTTCTGCTTCCCGATTGCTTTTGGGGGGGAGCATTTTTTTCCTCAGCCTCTTTCCTGTTTGACTTCTTTTTCTCTCTGATTTTTCAGCTGCATACCACTAAGGAATCCATTTTTCATTAGGTGTTACACCAAAGTTCTAAAGTTGGATTCAGAAGCCTCAAGTTGGGGCAAATAAGATTGAAAAACAGGAGCAAATGCACTTGCTTATTTACTAAATGATGCATTTCTTAATGAACATGTAATTCAAAATGCAAGAATTTCTGGCACCTCTTAACAAAAATGGAACGTGATCATCTTCAACCAAGCCTCGATGTAAAGTACTGTGGAAATACTGACTTTCAACAGGGTGATTCTTCAGCAGATTCATGTTGTGTAGCTTTTGCTCTGAAATGCACAATGAAAGTGATTATTATAATCTTTGGACAATGAGGCATGTTAGCACGTTTGAATTATTTTTCCTCTCACAAGGAAACTTTTTCCTTCAGAAAATAAATAGGCAGTGGTGACTGTCTCTTGCATTCGTTTAATACTTGGAAGACCTCAGGATTGGTGCTATTACCATAATTTTACAGAAGTGAGAACAAAAATACAGAAGTGAAGCAGTTGCCAAGTGTCACAGAGTGACAATCAGTAACAGAATCTGTTTTGTTGCTTCCAAATGTCTGAGAGTCTTCCTCTGTTGTTTTATTAACTAAGTATCAAAATCTTCATATAGGTTTAAGATTTCACATTTACATTATCAAAGATCATTATTGTAAACCAGAAAAATGAATCTAAAAATCTTATTTAAGAGATTACATTACATTCAGAAACTACTCACTAGGTTTTGAAATTCGTTCAAAACCCATATCCTTCTGCTTACCAATTACTTGAAGCCTTTGAAACCATCGAAGAGTGTTTGGAAAGTAATTGGGAAAGACTGGGTTTGGTGCACCAATTAAATCCAGTAGTACAAACAGGTCCTAGACAAGAAAGAATCTTTAGTACAGAATGCTTTCCTATAACCTCAGCAGCAGCAATGGAACTCTTGGTTTCCTGTATAGGTCATGAGCAGGTCTTTGCTAGCCCTGGCCAAAGATCTGCCTTTAACCATGGTGCCTGAGAAGAATTCACTAGCAGAACCTGATTCCAATCTGTTACATTTTGCTGGCTTCCTGAGAAGGGCAAAGCTAGGCTATTCCTCCGTTCCTCGAGCTGAAGCAGGCAGTTAGCCTGCAGTTTGTGTGTTATATCTCTTTAAAAGAAAAACGACGGTAGGTGGGGAGAAAGAAGAGGAAATTGCTTTTTCCCCTGAGAACAACAAAGTCTGTCAAGGGAAAGACATTTTATGAGTCACAAGAAGCAGTGACAGAAAAGAAGTGCTTCAGCAGTAAACAGGGAATGTAGAAGGGAACAGACAACCAGAATGTTAGTAGGAATCAAAGGAAAACAGAGCTTGCTGTAGCTTAGTACTGAGCTAAGGGAGATTTGTTCATAAGCCAATGCTGTTTGTGCTCTTTCCTTATCACTTTGAATTATCTTTTCCTGAAGGTGGGTATCCTAGTTTATATTCTAATAAATAGTGTATTTTGATACTTCTATGACTCCTCCTTGTACTTGCAAGCAGCAGGTCTAATCACCTGAAAATCTCTTGCCAATTCTCTATCATATTCATAATGTTTCCAGAAGCCTGCTTCTTCCTTTAACCTTAATAGGGTTGTGGTTTCTTGGGAATTTGGCCAGTTACCTACTAATTAAATATTTTTTAAAATGCCATTTACTATTGTTCATTAAGGAGGAAAGTCCTTAAAAAGTGGAAAGCCACTTACTATGCCCTGCAGCTGGTTTGTGGTTGTTGAACCAGGTGGGTGTGGAGTTGATGCCATTTTTTGAGCTAAGTGTTGAGATCCATAGAGGGAATCGGAAGGGGACCACCGAACAAAGGCTTCTTCACCATCAAAAAAAATGAGCTGAAGGGAAAGGTCTGGTCTTGATGTTGAGCTGGCCTGTTGGAGGAAGTTAAAAGTAAAACAAACTGATTCTGGCCAGAACATGAAATAAAGGGCAAATACTGTAGGCATGTAAGTAACACAAATAAGGATGTATTTTCAAGGTTCCCTATGCAAACCTTCCTTTGGCTGTTATTATGGTGTAATAGTGGTAGTGATCAGTTAAGGTAATCGTTATTTATCTATCACAGTGACACATTCTCCAGTCTCATAATTTTGGTTCTGGATAAAAGTTTCATTTCTGACTTTGGAGGACATGACCTGAGCATTGAGACCTGCAAATCCAGGTAGCAGCAACATTATCTCAAATAATGAGGAGATGTGTCAGTAACAACACCTGATGGGAGTGCAAATATTATTATTTGATTGCATCACAAAGATTAATATAATTGCTACAGCTGTGCATCAGTGGAGGTGAATTATGTATTTGACAAGTTGATGGTTCTTTGAGCCCCTTTCTTTTCATTCAGGGGAATTTGCAATCACTTGAGGCAGTTTTGCGCTAAACCAAAGCAAAGAGAAGGGGGTATGTCAGATATGTCTTTCCCTTTCATCAACCAAAATATATCAGCACTAAAATCTTAGAATATATATGATAAATGTATTTCATGTCACAAAAAAGACATTTGTATAAAATTTCTTCCCAATGTAGAGGGAGTCTACTATCTGAAGCCTTGTTTGAACTGTCAGAATTTCCTAAGAATCCACAGCACAGCGAATCCCAGTCTGGTTCCACTAAATGAATAGTTTTGGGAACTGTAGTCTTGACAGTTGCTATAAATATTTAGGCCCTCTATGAATTAACACTACTTCAACTAAAATTGTATGTTGTGGTTAAAAAAGGCGGGGTCACTGGCAGCAGTCATGTCCTGCATGGGCTACAACTCCCAAATAGCTGGGGCTGATGCAATATAAACAGAAGCTTCTATAAAATGTTGGTCATGCAGGCAAGATGGTATTGATTATGCTCACAGTGGTACATTGATTTCTCTAATGGCAATGGTTTGCTGCCCTTTGTCCTTTGCACATGACAGAGCTCTGTGGGCAGCATTCATTTTGAATTACATTCTGGAGGAAACTGAATCAGTGCTATTTGAGTTTTAGAAAGTAGTACTTGTGTTACTATTACTGCTTAACACGTTTTAATAATGTAGAGAGATGTCCTTGCCCATTAATTTTAAATTTACTCTGGAGAAGTAAATTATAACTGGAGAAGCATCAAGATAAAAATCACAGCTTCAAGTCAAAGTATAAATAGATTTGGCTGAAAACATAGCAAAGTCTGTTGTGCTACCATAAGCAGAGCAAAAACATGATAACTAATGTATTAAGCAGATGGATCCCAAAGTATATTTTGTTAACAGACTGTAAAAGTGGTGGCCTGTGCAAAGTAATTAGTTGCCTTTTTGTCAGATGCTGTCATCTTTGACAATAAAAAATAATTTTCATTGTAAAATAGTGTATTCATTGTGAAAAATGCCAGACTTTAACGTCAGTGCAGGTTGTTTCATAAATAATCACCAGGCAAATTTATTATAAATGAAGCCTTTGAATGAAAGTCTATGTATTACAGGTATGTTTTGTTTTGTGATTAAAAATACTGGCATATTCTTAATCTTCTCATTCTTAAATATTCACAAATCAGAAGGCACCAAATCAGTTTCGGGAAACTGATGTCTACAAGTAATCCTAATACCTAGGCTGAGTGTACTCCTGACACTTTGTAGAGTGTCTCTCACATTTGAGAGACCTTTTCCTGTAACAGCTCTGTAAACGTATGAGAATTATTTTTCTGTAAATAGTGAATACTGAACCAGTAGATGGCACTCGTGAATCCGTAATCCTACAAATTTGTAATCCTACAAGCTTTAAGAGTTTGTAGGCTCAACAGATTTTTGTGCCTAGCAATTGCAGGCCCCTTTGAAGCAGATTTTTGTAGCATAGGTAACACAGACTGATGACATTATACTTCTTTCATAAATAAACTGTTCAAATTTGTAAAAAAAAAAAAAGAAAAACTTGAAATCCTTGTGGGACAGGGAGACTGGAGTGTGACTCTTCTGCACAACAGTTAGTTCTTCTGTGTCTCAAAGCAGAATACTACTGAGAGATTTCTGCAGGATTCAGAATGCAACAAAACTTTTCAATGACCCTAGATGTTACTGGATATGATAGGAACTTCTGAATCAGGCTCTGTGTCTTTTATATAGAAAGTAACATTATATCTTTCCAAGACTATGAAACATCTATTATTCATATAGCATTTTTAATTTTTATATGGTATATGTTTATATAGATAACTTTTAGATATACACCCTTTTTATAAGAAATTTTAATGTGATAATGTACTTTAGAGTAGTAGATACTGATCTCTGTTTGTTCTTGGAGTCAATGGGAGATTTATTACAAGCACAGTGATCAGAGAACCCAGCATGCAGGCCATAGAAAAGAATGTGGAAATGCCCTGAGGCCTGTTGCTGTTGGAAAGGCAAATGAAAATGCAACAAAAATACTACCTTGATTAACTGAAGCTCATTATCCAGGGCCCGTGCCAGCTCCAACATCATAGCACAAGGCACAGCTGAATCAGTTGCTCCCACAAACACTCTGCCCTGCCATTGTTGTCCAAAGAATTTTGAGTCATAGTGGCAAGCAAGTACGAGATGGCGTTTTGCAGAGGGCTCAAGAGTGCCAATAATATTTGAAAATGTTTTATAGCCATATGGTGTGTATCTCTGAAATGTATCTTCTTCAATTTCCCAACCTGCCTTTAATGTTTGAAGACGGTGCTTGATATGCTGCAATTATAAAAAACAATCAGATTAATATTTCTTGCTTCAGAAAGATGTTGCAGGCAAATGGTTATTAGCTAATTAATAGTGGCTCCTAAGCTTATTTCTGTAAGTTCATGGTGTTTTAAATGACAAACTTTATAGCAAAAAATGTAATATCACTGTATAACTTTGCTACCTAAACCTTTGCCTCATTTGCTTTTTATTTCTTCCTTTTGACCTTTATCTTTGGAGTGTGAAGATGTTTTTAATTATTGTCAATTGTTATGATACATTAAGGTCTTGATCTCCAAAGTTTTCAGGCCAATGTCTTTTTCAGGTGTAACTAGAGCAGATTCAATGTTAATATTTTTCAAAGCTTAACTCAGATATGCCCTTAAATTGAAATTCAGAATTGGCTGCACAGACCTTGTTTTGGCTGTTTGGACAATTACCACACAGAGATGCCACAGTAGTATAAGGAAAAAAAAAAAAAAAAAAAGCTGGGTTGCTTGGTTGGTGTGAGGTGGTTGGGCTTTTAAGCTTCTGTGAGAAATCTGCCTTTCAAATGATATAAATTGTTTACAAGGCCATAACAGATAGGTAGATTCCTTTAATTAAAGAAAGAATGAAACATTTCAGAACAGCAATTTTAAAACTGAAATTCTGTAAGTGTAGCTCATGTAAAGATAAGAATTGAGACAATCTATAAGGCAAATCATTAATTTTAGCTGTCTTCCTGCCTGAAGATAATACCTCTAACAACCCCAGCTATACTTCAACCAGACTTCTGGCTAACTCATATTAGAGGAACATCTCTCTTTCTCTGTTGAGCAACTTATTTTTATGGGTCCCTAGAGAGCTTCTTCAAGGCAGATTCCTCTCTCTTTAAGTAAACATTAGGAAAAGCCTCTGAGGGGAAAATAGACTTTGAAGACTTGTTCTGCTCTTAGGGAAGTCAGTAGGAATGATAAAAAACAACAATATTGCCATAGATTTTAGTGCTAGAACAAACTTCCATTTTGTTCGTGGTCACCCTCTGAAAGCTTTTACAATATGGTGTGGTCTATCAGCTATCAGTAGGCAGAGTGAAGGATGTCTGTTAAGGATTGAGGAGATTGTATAAGCCTGGATGGATTTCATATAGCCTTTTTCCCTTAAAGGAGTCTGATGATTTTGTGTTTCAACAAAGAAATCCATTTCAATCTCCATTATTGTGTTTTGACAATAGAGGACTCTTATTTTTTTCCTTTGGTGCAGAGTCTAATTTAATATATGCTGCTACCTTGTAACAGGATGATCCTATTTTGTACATGATCTGTGGTTTTCTAGCCTAGGCTCAGCTGTTTTTTTGTTTTTCTTCCTTTTCCCTCTTTCACTTGGCTGCCTTCCAGAGTACTGCTAAAGAAACCACAAAACTAAATCTACAGAGATGTGCACACACACGCACACAATGCATAAAAAGGCTGCATTTTTCCATTCTACCAATTGCAGAGTAGCAAATAAATTTCTTGTAGTTGGGGCTGTCTTAGAGCTGTGAGTCAGTGCCTGAAGGGTAGATGAAGGCTAGTGATATGATATGAATGTCTTTAGTAAACTCAGCTGTACCATTGTCTGTCTCCCGCTTGGCTAATGGGATCCAGAGCCAGCATGGACACTATTCTGAAGATTCCCACTCTGTGAGTGCAGAGCAGAGGTGCCGAGAGAGCAGCAACCTGGTCATGTGGTAACTTCTTGTGGCCCAAAGACACTGTGCTGGAGTCTTTACTGCCTTGGGGCCAGCTGCAGCCTGGGTTTGTTAGTCCAGCACCAGGATACTGCTGTCCTTGGGCCGGCGGAGCTGGTGTGATTTCTGGACCAGGGCTGCACTTTGTTGTGCTGACCATTTCATCTGCCTGCCCCTTTGGGCGCCTCTGATCCCTTCTTGTGTTGATACACCCATCTGAAGCAACACTCCAGGGCACTGTAACAGCACAGGACAGGGCCTCTCCAGAAGTGGCAGGGGTGTAATTTATTTCATCCCATGCATGGTCTTTGGTTTGAACTAGTGACCAAAAATCTGCTCATGTGAGGGAAAGGACAACCACTGTGTTGTACTTTGGGTACCAAACCTGGGGCAAACTTTTTAATTTAAACCACGATTTTTCAAAAAAAAAAAACTTATTTTTCATCATGTTATGCAGCCCTGGGAAATAATGTACAGCTGATGTACAAGCTGTGTCAGGTAAGCACTATATGGTCTAGACTTGAACTATGATAGAGTTCATCATATTGAATGAAAGGAATATGACTGTCACTTCTGTGCGACTGTCTCTTTGGTGAGGGTCACCAAAGGTGTTACCAGAATATAAGGAATAATAATAATAATAATATAACGTATAGTAAAGATGTTCTTAGAGGTTGTCGGGAAGTGTTGTCTTACCTGTCGCACAATGTAACTTCCTTGTGATCCCGGGTATCTTTCTATCAGGATAGGGTGCAAATCATTCTCCCACATTTCAGAAATATCTGTTTTGGCCACAACTTTTCGAATAGCGTCAGAACCTAAAATTCTTGGTTGGTGAGAATACTGTAGAAGGTAGAGAAAAGAAAGAGCGCTATAACTATTACTAGACCTTTTTAACCATAGTTTTCTTCAGAATTACAATAAAAATGGTATATTGTGCTACTTTGACTAATTCCCAACAAAAATTAATTAAAAAACCCTTTTCACTCAGAAATTATTGGTTTCTCTATCTTTCATTTCCACGCAAAATATACTAGTATTTATAGTATGGGAGAAAGTTCTGCCTACCAGCTAGCTGTAAAATCTGAACCTATGAATGGGTTCTCTGTTTCCTAATGTCTTAATTATACATGTCATGTCTGCAACCACGCCACCTTCAACTGAGGTTTCTATTGAGACAAACACCAGAAGCTTTGTTTCCAGTAGTAATAATATTTAGCTT
Organism: Anomalospiza imberbis; assembly: GCF_031753505.1. Classification (NCBI taxonomy): domain Eukaryota; kingdom Metazoa; phylum Chordata; class Aves; order Passeriformes; family Viduidae; genus Anomalospiza; species Anomalospiza imberbis. The sequence continues at coordinate 80,651,606 of NC_089683.1, read as the reverse complement.
TATGCTGTGTACTGCAAAGAAATGCCTAAGGTAACTCACTCCCAGAGGAAGCAAGCTGTGTCATTGTGGTCTCTACCCACAGTGGCAGAATGAGTGTGACTGCACAGAATGTGCAGAATGTGGGGCTAGCTGGGGCATTCATCAGCTTGGTGACACATGGGTTAACCTCAGATCAGACAGCTCGTCTCCTGTGACAGCCACTAGTATGTGACCTACCTCCCTACCTCCCAAGTGACTTCCTTTCTGTTGCCCAAGCACAGGCCTTTGGGACTGTATCAGGTGACCCAGAATGCTTGAGACATCCTTATGTAGCTGACAAATGCACATTTAGATGTGCAAGAGCTCCACAGTGCTCTGGAATGGTAGCTGAATGCCAGGTGGGATTCCCAAGGACATCTCAAATGCCCCTTTATACACCAGGTTTGAACCTATCCAATCTCTAGCAATTGTCTCCTCAGAAACTTCCTGTGCCACTACTGTTTTTACAGATTCCTATTTCAGGCACTATCATATACATTCCTCATTTATATCACAGGGTCTTCCCTCTACTCCTGTCTTTCTCCTAAAGTAAAATACTGCTTTGTTTATTTCTTCTTTGATCAGAATTCCCTTCATGATTGATCAGACTTGCTGTCCTTCAGTGCACCTTGTCTATGTCATCCTTTCTCAGATGAGCAAAAGGAGAGAAACTGGAACATGAGTGCATCATAGTTTATACTGTAGGACAATGGTATATTTTTTGTTGTTTTTCTTTCTTCAAACTGTTTAACAGCTGACTTGCTTTTGGGCTACTCCTGCATCAAAAGGACAATTTTATAAATATCTGTAGTCTAACCCATCATTATATGTGTTAACAAAAACTAATTCATTCTCCTTTTCTACTCTTGTGTGTCATTTCACATTTATCTGAAATAACAGCAAAACCCATTACTTGGCCAGAATGTGAACTGACCTGAAAAGTCAGGTATTTTATTATCAGTTATCTTATTATCCTAGGTGATGAATATTGTTTAAAAACTGGGGTTGCCTCACTATTTGACTCTTTGCTACTTCATTTGTGTTTCTACAAGCAAGTATGAGCAGAAGTTTTTTCTAGACTTTACTGCAAACATTTAATTCTACCCTTCTCTTGTTTCATAACTGTTTATCTCCATGTGAACCTTTCCTCTAGTTCTACTTAGGTTTACCAGGGAAATTAAGCAGAGGGGTGACACAAAGACACTAAATCTCGTTGTGCCAATTTTAATATAGTGTTTAAAGCTGAATTTTAAGAATATAAGGACACCAAAATTTAGGATGGGCAGTTAACATTTCTAATGCTAGAAAATTTAGACATAGATTAAAGAAAAAGAAAAATTATATTATTTCATCTGATATAAATAGGAACTTTTGAAAGTTTGGAAATTATACTATGGAAGATGTAAAACAGTCTTTTGAAATACTAGAAGTTTAATAAGGTGGAACTTAGACCAGTGTAGAAGAGGCACAGAGAAGAGAAAATGTCAGGGAGCTGTTGGGTTTAGGAGGAGCAGGCTGTAAGGGGAGAGTGAAAAGCTAAAGCTATGTACTTCAGAAGAGTGTAGGAGGACAATTTAATTAAGGAAGTTCAGAAAATCTGTCTGCAGTTGAACAACAGAAGAGCATGCCTAGTAATTGGGGTCATCAAATCACTTTGCAAAGAAACATTATTAAAGTACTATTGCATGAAAATACTTCAGAAGAGAGGAATCTATTTCCACTTCTAATAATGGAGATACCTTCAAATTTGGGAAGTGAGAGGAATTACAAAAGTGGTTATGAAATAAAAGAGAAGCAAAATAAGATTTGTAAGTGACTCATTCTTTACAGCGTTGGTCAATCCCTATTTTGCCACAACAGGGAGGCAGAACAGTATATTCATGCCAGGGCTATCACTAAACATGTTGTACTAAGCTGTATAAAACTGCAAAACTTCGAGTTCTACAAGTTGCCCAGGCTTACCTGTAGGACTTTGAATTTCTGGCTCACATGTCCCTCCAGGGAGAAAGAACAAAAGTTGTTGAAGGACAAGAATTTGATGAGAAAGAGGAAGTTGTTCTTGCTTAGTGTGTGCACAGGCAGAGGAGCTCAGATGCCATGGTTCTGTGGCTGGATGGCACTACTGACAGCACTGGCGAGGAGACTGACTGGTCAGAATGGAACCAGCCAAAGTGTGGGAGAAGTGCTGGGGCTCAAGGGGGCTGAAAAAAGGAGCACTGGGGCTATGTGACTGTTCATTGACCAGTGTGACTAAAGATTTAGCCCCACATGTATATACTATATATGTACATATATATGTATTGTGCATAATTACAGATGTATTATGTTACAGATATAGAGTCTATACATGAGCTATATATATTATATATATAGAGCTATACACATATATATGTATGTAGTGTAAGATACAATTAATAGAACAAAATGAAACAGTATCTCATTAACAAAGAAACAAGCCAACATTTCCTTGAAATGGTGGGGGGGGTGGTAAATAAAATCAAGGAGAAAGGGAATTAATTACTAAGCGGAAGCATGGAAGAGTGTGAGGGAAGCTTTGTTTTACCAGCCTGTCCTGGACTCTGATCTATTGGTGATGAGAATGGTGCACTGGATTTGTGGAATTCAGTTGCTTCTTGCTGAACTTTGACTTAATCTCTTCTACAAACACTTGAGGAAGGGCCCTAGAAGTATATTTTCTGTTTGGAAATTCCTCAAGTGTTTAGTTGAATGTGGTTTGCAGTTTTATGCTCTCCTATGTTTCACGTGGTTTAATTCTTTTTGAAGAAAACTATGTTAATATTTCATAATGAAACACTAAGAGCTGCTACATTGAGAAATCTGTGGTTTAAAGCTTACCACTGTTTAATTAAACCTTATCTCAAGATTCCTTTTTTCACTAGTTCACACACCACTCTAAATTAGACACAATATGAGTCTACAATATATTAGAGCATTATATCTTTTCAAAACCATTTTGTACTGGCTATCAGCACCGTGCCTACTTGTTTTTCCTAAATACACGTGCATCGCTGATGAAAGAGCTATTTGTCTTCTCAAACTAAGTCACTGTCCTCTGACTCACCATAATCACAATGAAAGTTGGAGTATAGTAGAATGTTATAAGGAATACAATTTCAGATTTTGATCTGTTTTGCCCTGTTTGGGTTTCCCCTTAAATTCAGTAACTGCCCCTGACAAAGCTTATCACTCTTGCTGCCCGGTCCCAGGCTGTGCGAGATGACAAAGCCAAACGTGTGAATAAGATCTGCTCTCTGCAGCCACCGAGCTCCGGCTTAAGAGGGAAGCCATGCTACCAACCCTCACCTGCGGGACGGCGCCAGGAGTGACCCCAGCCCGAATTCACGTTGGAGGCCAGGGGAGGATGGATGGGGCCGACCCCGCGCCCAGCCGCTGATCCCTGCCAGCCGGGAAGGCGCTGCCCGCACTACCAAGGGAGAGTCAAGAAGCGCCTGGGAAAGGCAAACGCGACCCACCTTCTCCAGGGTCCACTGCGCTCCGGCATCCCTCCCGAGCGTCGGGGGCAGGCAGGCGGCGAGGCACAGTGCCCCGAGCAGGCGGGCAGCGACCCCCGCCATCCCCTCCCTCCGCCTCGCCGAGTGCCGGGGGAGCAAAGGAAGAGAGCCGCGGCTGTGCCGGCGGAGGCGGAGGCGGCACGGAGGAGGCAGGGAGGGACGCACGGAGGAGGCACAGAGGAGACACGGAGGAGGCAGGGAGGAAGCACGGAGGAGGCACAGAGGAGACACGGAGGAGGCAGGGAGGGACGCACGGAGGAGGCACAGAGAAGACACGGAGGAGGCAGGGAGGAAGCACGGAGGAGGCACGGAGGGAGGCACGGGGGATGGAGGCTGCGGCAGGAGCGGCGCTGGCTGCTGGAGCCGCAGCCCTGCCAGTGTCTCTGGCAGCCCGCGTTCCCAGGAGCCCAGCCCGTCCCCGGCAGCACGTCAGCAGTGCCAGGGGCTGCCTGCGCCCCCGGCCCCCTCCCGCTCCCTCCTCCCCCGGTCGCCGGGCAGCGAGGGCGGGCAGGCACTCGTGATTCCCACCGTGGGAAAAGCCGGAGCCTGCGGCTTTCCCCTGAAAGCTGGTTTTGTGTTCCGAGGGGCAGCTCGTGATCTCTCGGCCTTCGAGCACCGGTGGGAGCTGCGGGCGCTGGGATGAAGGAGGGCTCTGCGGCGCTCTCCCGCTGGGAGCCGGCCGGGAGCAGCGCTCGTGGCTGCTGGAAGCTCGGAGCAGGTATTCCTGAAGGGTGTGACAGCAGAGACCTACAGGATTGAGAAGGGGTTTAATTTATTAGTTTATAAGTTCTTCTTTTGATCTTTTTTAGGCCTAAAGCAACAACAATACTTGCTAAAGTGAAAACCCAGTCTTCAGGCGTTTTAATTTCTGTACTTATATTAACAACTAAGAATGAAGCAAAATCTGTAGTGAAGTGGTATTTTGCAGTACACTAATTAAAATTAATTAACCAAATATACAAGTTTCTGAGCTCTTGTTCTCTTCTTTAGGCGATTTGACATCACTGTTCTTGCTCTATGATGTTGTAGAAAACATCTGACATTCTGCATCACAGATACTATATTTAAAGTCTTTGACTTTTACATATTTCTTAAAGTTCAGGCTTAATCTCAAAACAAAATAGAAGGAAAAAAAAAAAGTGAAGGAGGGAAGCAGCAGGAATAATAATTTTGCTGCTTGTCAGCCGTGTACTGGAAAGCCTCATCCTAGTAACTATAGCTTTGCAAGTAAGGGAGATGTTGGAGAAATGCAGTGATTCGTGATTTGCAGATTGTTGACCCAGATTTCATAGGTTTCCTAGAAAAGCTGGTGGATCTGCCACCCAGCATATAGATGACATCTCTGGTGGTGACAGTTTTACTACAGATACAGCATCCTTCTAGCTGATACTCAGAATGTGGCTGTATCCAATTTTTCATATATGGGAAAACAAAGAGTTAATTTAAATTGGTGCCTTTTTTTTCAGTCGAGAAAGTCCATACAGTGCTTTGTTAGGAAATTGTTCCAAATTCACAGCTGAATCACTGGTTAACAGAAAGAAATGGGCAATCTTTCGATTACCAATAAAAATCAGCATGGTTGACAGATTTTTAGACAAAAGCCTCAGCATGTCAGAGATCAAGTCAAGGGCAATTAGTCTAAATCCCACTACCAAGATGATGGTGACCCCAGCAGAACTACACAACAGAACAAAAATCTGTTGCCCCTCCATGAGATTTCCTGTGGTTGACTATACAATCCAGATGCTGGACAGAATTTCTGGGTGATGTGCCAGGGTTCTCATACAATTTAGCAGAAAAGAAAATAAATATTAGAGCTACAGGAGAAATCTGACAAGAATATGAGTCAGGACCAGCTAACACTGCTTTTCCCTAAGGGATTGTGGTTGCTCTGAGGGTTACAATTATTTGTTAGATTACAAATTTGGCAAGTGTAAAGTCAGTTTAAGGCAGTGTTAATATCACCTACATGGGAAACACACATAAAAATGTAAGTGCTGGACCAGATGAGTAGAGAGATCAAACAGGATTTTTAAGGGCATTACTTTCAAAATTTGGAGTGGAGATGTCCCCTCTCATAACCACCTCATGAAGTTCTGTGTCTACAGAACAACAAAACAACAACAAAAGAATTCATGTAACAGAAATCAGAATGCTTCACAGTTGAAAACAGAATTACATAACTATTTTAAATATGCAAACTTTAAAAACGATAATCAGAAGTGACAGACATTTAGCTTTTCCAGGGATTCATAAAGGAAAAAATGTATTTTTAGTCCTGTGCCATACCACCTAATAGAAAATGTGTCAACAAATTTCTCAGTGGTCAGCTGTTCTATTATATACATTTTAAATAGTTGGATTATTACTCTGAAAAATCAAATAGATGCACTCAGGTGTCATCTAGAGGGCAAACAAAGGGTAGTTTATTTGAAGAAAAGCATAGGCAACCTGTGACAGTATGATCTGTACATTGTCCCTTCCTGTGCCCAGGAAGTGACAGCTGGTGTGACAGTGCCATCTACTGAAGTCCCGACGGACAGTCGATGCAGGCACCTCTGTCAAAGCCTTTTCCTTCTGCTGACCCTGCTACATGGTCAGCATTTCAGCCAAACCGCCCCAGGGAAGCTGAGGCCGCGGGCTCCGTCACTGCCTTGGCTATCAGCTCTGGAGAAATGCACTGCCCGGCGCTGCGGGTTTAATGCGGGTTTGATGCACGCCAGTTTTCTCCCGGGGGGAAACTCCTGCAACTTCCACCATTACAAATACAGTTTTAATGCTTGGCTCTCCCGACTGGCAGGTCTGTGGCAAAGGGAGCAGAGGAAGTGTGGTTTGCTGTGGTTTGAATCCACATAATAAAAGGTCATTTCCAATCCAAAAGGCTGGATGGCGCTCCAAGCAACGCAGTCTAGTGGAAGCAGGGGGGTTGGAACCAGATGGTCTTTAAGGTCCCTTGCAACCCAAGCCACTCTATGGTTCCATAATTTTGAGCCTCAGCTAGGGCTGATTTGCCAACAGCAGTTAGGCAGCAGAAACAGTCTGAGATTTCCAGTGCTCAACAGCCTGGGCTGCTGCAGACTCAGAAATCCATAGGCAGCTCTTCCTTTCCAGAGGAAAAGGATGGTGGGGCTGATGCTCACAGAGGAGCACAAGGGCCTGCAGGTGCCTGGTGCTCACATGCATTTTGTGGGCTTGAGCTGCTGCTGTTCATCCTGGTTAACTCATCCACTGCTCGTCTCCATGGGGTTTGGAGCAGCCTTTACCAGGCTGTGGAAGCAACCTACTTGGTGATTCAGGTTAAAGAGACCCTGTTTCCATGGGCTGATGCCTTCTCAGACAAAGCTTTAATAAGTGGAAAGTGTGAAATGTGTTAGGTTTACCCGAAACACTTATTTAGGAAATTAACTTTATTTTGGAGCCAATACAGTAGAATTATATATATAATATGAATGAAGCTACCCATCTAGCAGATGAGAAGATCTATGAGGTCATTCCTTAAGCTGGAGGGGGGGGGGTAAGTGAATTCCAAAACTCAATTAGCTAGAATTTTAAATACGAATATGCATTTTGTTTAATTTAAAAAAAACATGTCAAGAATGTATGTTTATACCAAGGTAAATTTTGATTCTATGTTTTTTAAGTCTATACTAAACTTTTCACTGGTTTGTTGGGAGGTAGATTTTGGGACAAAGTTCAACTAAGAGCTCAAACCAGGACGATGAGGTAATTCATAGACATACCCACGTTTCAGGATTTTATCCAAACCAAACCTGAACTTCTTTTTTTTTTCAGTTCCCTTATGGGAGAGGTTGAGTTGAGAGAGTGAGAGAGAAAAGAGACAATGAACAGAAAAAAGAAAAAAAAAGGAAAAGCATTTCTATATTTTGTCTATAGAGATATTACTTCTTCTTTTTGCAGATATTTGTTGCAGATCTTGCAGATCCTAAATGAGGGCCTTTGCTATGCAACACCACGGTCAAAAGCAGTGAAAAATAATCATGGCAGCATGTGCTTATGGAATTTCTCAGGCAAATGCACCAGTAAACACTCCCAAGATGTTTCCTTGGATTTGAAAATATTAAAAACATTAGATTGGTGAATAGAAATGAATACATATGTATCCATTTTCAGATATGAACTCTCCAAATGCTAGACATATTATTTTCAAACTAGAAAAACTTGATGCATTTTTAGAGTTACAAAACTGTTCCAAATGAAGTTTGTTCATATAGCCCTTGTGGTCCATACAGAAAAACAGCTTTTTGTTTATAAAAGCAAATAAATACAATGAAAGTTACCCATTTCCTAGTATCTTGTAGATGAAAGAGAGAGTGATTTGTAAAGTGCAGCTGGCTTCAGCAGGGAAAGCTGAATTGTGAAAGCAAGCTGACCATCTGAGGGAATGATGTAGGCTCAGAAAAGAAATTAACAACACTGATGAAATCCACAGGAAATCACTTATTATGGTAGTCATAAAAATAACAAACCAGAATGCTTGCCCTGTCAATTACTGCAGCCAGGGCTAATGCTGTCATGATGCTGCAATCACAGAGTCAGCTGTGCATGTGCACAGATGGATGTGCTGCTCCATACACAGATACTGAATACAGAGCTGCTTTCAGATGTGTTTTACACATCTTTACAACAGAGATCTTTACAAGCAGAACAGGGTTTGGATGCTTCAGCAGTATTTGTTTAATAGAAAGTAACACCAAAAAAGTACTTACAGCAGTTTGGTTTATTTTGGCTGATGCTGTCCTGTGTTCTGTAATAAATTGATTTTAACTAATCCATCTTCTGATTTATGAAAAAGCAGCTATTACAGCTTAGGGCAGCAAATTAAATGGCACCAACCCTATTGGATGGAATAAAGCTGAGCTTCTTTACAAAGAAATACAATCGTTGCCCAGTGACTGCGGTAATACCTAATATCCATCTGGTGTTGTCCATAAACAGCTATTTTTAGGGCTGCTACTTAAAACGTGAGAAGCTTGCTGCACTTTAAATACAGCAGAGTGTGACTCCTCGCTGTGCTAAGCATCAGAAATCATGTTTATGGAGGCAAGCTCTGTGTTTACAGTGGTGGCGTGTGGGAGTCCCACTTTAGAGGAAAAAGGAAACGAAGATTGCTCAGCTATCTGGTGCAGAGCTTTGGCAAGAACATCCTCTATTCATGGAATAGCCTTCATTAAAAAATCCCAGGGTGGTTTTTGGCATTCAAAACCAGTTAAAAGCAGAATCAACCATTAACTGCTATGTATTTAGTTTAAAGTACTTCCAGATTGTGACAAGAAGCTGCAGGCATATTATTTATCAAATAAAATGGCGCCAGTCAGGGCAGAGAGCTGGTTACACTCTCTATCAGCTGCACTGTGTAAAGGTCTGATGCAAAATAGGGTGCAGAAAGCGGAAAGGCTCCCCTCAGCTTCAGTGGGTTTTGGGCCAGGCCTCAGGAGCGCAAGGTGAAGGAAATGAGAAACATTTATAGCTCTGTTGCAAACAGAGCTATAAATGACAAGTCACTAATCTGCTTCTCCATCTGTGTCTCGCTGAGCTGAGGATTAGAAGCCTTTGAATTTGACAGTTTGCCTTTTCAAGGCGTTTTCGGTCTGGTATATAACTTAAACTTCAGCAACTCCCTATGGTAGTGGATATTATTTTAAGACTTGTACCCAGAAATTGAATCCAAATTCAAGAAGGAGGATTACAGGTTGTCTCTCAACAGGGAGCTGTCGGGCTGAAGCGAGGTTACAGAGGCAGTTTTGCCTTGCACCAGTTTTATTTGGTACTTCAGCTCCCTGTTTTTCCCAACTATCCTGCGTGCAGAAATTTGCTGCTGATGCCAAGAATGGCATCATTAACGCAGGGCAGAAAATGGGATTTGGGTGAATCAGAGTATTAGAAGCGGGGGGGCTGAAACGCAGCAGGAGACGGACAGAGAAAAGGGCCTGGAGAACTTCTGAGCTCTTGCACGCACATCCGTGGGGGCTAGCGGGAGACGCCGAAAGCCACTTCCAGCTCCCAGGTCAGCGCGGCCACGGAAAAGACCAGCGCGGTGCTGTGACACACTAGGTCAAGTATTTCCTGTGCAGCGATGGAGGGCCTGCCCGGCCCAGGGGACATCCCCGCGGGGCTGCGCCACCCCCGTCCCGGCAAGGTGAACCGGGAGCGGCGCGGATGGAGACATGGGCCGTGCCTTGCCCCGGCCGGGCGGAGCGGGGAGGAGCCGCGGTACTGCGAGGTACGGCGGGCAGGGCGGGGGGCTGCCCGAACCCGCGGCCGCCGCTGGCACCGCAGCCGCGGGTGCGAGCTGGCGCGGAGCCAGGCTTTGGCACGGCTGGAGAGGCGAGGCCGGGGCGGCAGCTGCCGCTCGGAGCGCAGGGCCCCGCAGCCGGGGCCGTGCCGTGCCGTGCCGTGCCTCTGTAGCGGCTCGGGGCAGCGCCCGCCACGGCCAAGGAAAACTAACGGAAACTCTTTCAGGGAGCCCTGCGCGTGCGCCGCCGCGCGCGCTGAGCCCCCCGCCCGCGCGGAGCACGTCGGGGCTCGTGGTTCGCACAGGCGGGGCGGCCCGCGGCAGAACGCGCTGGCGGGACTACAGCTCCCGGCAGCCCCCACACGGCGCAGCCCCGTCCCGTCCCGTCCCATCCCGGGCGGCTCTGGTGTGTGTGTGGGGAGCCGCGGGGCTGGAGATGCGCGAGTGGCCGCTCCGGCCCGGGGCAGCGGGGCCGCAGGTGAGTGCGGCGGGACCGGGGGCGCCGCCGCCGCCGCTGTGGGCGGGAACCGCCGCGGGGCCGCGGTGTGTGGGTTCGAGGGTCGGGGCCGCCGCCGCCACCGCGCCGGGGAAGGGCGGGGGCGGACTCGAAAAGTTCCTGCCGCGGCGGCGTGAGCGGCCGCCGAGCCCGGCACGGGCCGTGCCCCGGGGGAGCGCCCGCCGGCCCCCGCGGGGGGAGAGCGCCGCGGCGGCAGCTCCGCCCTGGGAGCCCCGGGGTGGGGGTGACGGGCCGAGGCCACATCATCTCCGGAGATGGTGCCGGCGGGGGCGGGTCGCGCAGCGGGGATTTAAACCTGGGAGGGACGGGCGGCTGCCAGCGCCAGCCCGGACGGGGCTGCGTGACCCGCGGCAGGCAGGACGCGACCCGCCGGTCCCGCCCGGCATCCGTGGCGGGGAGCTGCCGTCCCTCCCGGTGGGAACGGCCCCTGCGGGGGTAAGAACTGCGAATGGAGGCGCCTGGAGCGGGGCTCGACGTCCGCCACTCGCCTCGCATCGGGACGGAAGGGCGCGTTAAGGGCTAGGTGTTGGAGAAGCTGCCCGGGAGACGCTTGGTTTGGGGGCAGCGGAAACGGGAGGGACAGCGCTTCTGGGCGAGCGCAGGCTGCGAGCTGGGCTGCAGGGGAAGGAGGCAGAGGGACTCCTTCATTGCCCCTGTTCCTCTCTGCTTTTTGAGGTACAGGGTTTTCCTTGCATAAATAAAATTGCAGCGTTGTAGACTGCATGTCAGTTTCAGCATACACTTATTTGATTTGATGTTCGGAAGAACTATATTCTCACTACAAAGCGAACAGTTTCTATGGCTTTCCTTTCATACCATTCTTTCCTACCAAGTAACAAAAATAAACTTCTTCAAAGGCGTGTATGCAAATACACGTGATATCAAAAGGTTTTGTCAATGCAAATGCATCGTGCCTTTGATAAATATAATTAACGTTCTAATTAGGCAGTTGTAGGTGAGCTTCCACAGGGTATTTTCACCATTTAATTTAAACTTGCCTAGCAGACTCATTAATTCTTTCACATCATAAGGCTTTTCTGTTCTCTATTATGTTGGTTAGGCATCGTTTTTTGTAATTCAAATCCACCCCTAAGGCTTTGTATTTGCTGTCTCTGGTATCTGTGAGAGGTGAGGGAGAGGAAAGCAGTAAGTAGAAAACAAGAACAAGTCATCTTCAAACAAACTTGAAGGCGCTGTGAAGCTGATTTCTTGAGAAAGGTCCTTAAATGTTACTGCTGCTGTCCTTACTCTTCCTATTTTTTGCTTTCATCTGTGTCGTGTTTAGCCTGTTCTTTAAGGCTGAAGTTTCTTTTCGGATGTGGTTGCTGTATGTCCAACAAGTCTTCTGTATTTGAAGGCAAGAGTTGCTAGATAACTCTGCTGAAAATCCAAATGTATCAATTTGTTCTCTCTTACAGAGCCTCTGTTAGGAATTTTTGTCACAGTAACGAGCTCTTTTTCCTTCCAGTACTGCAAACTGTGTATCTGTGTTTCCTTATCTGCCTTTCAGAATGGAATGACAGTGGGGTTTTGAGTTATTACACTGGTAAACACCAGGAGTGCATAGTGTATTAATTGGACTGTTAGCAATTCTCAGCCTTATTTCTGGGAAGGACAACATCTGCTATGTGCAATAAGATGTGGCATTTCTCTTCTGAAATTTTATTGCAACAGTAATACACTTTCTGAGATTTTTGTTTGTTTGTTTTGGTTTTGTTTTTTAGTAAAGGGAAGGAAGAAATGTGTGAGTTTACTGATTTTGGTATCCTGTATGGATCAACGCTCCTTAAAAACTGTTAGCAATATGTAGTATCTATGTATTTGGACCACTTTTGCATCCATGGAAAACTTTTCCTGTGGCAGCAGTTGCATGGGGAATCTTGAAATTATTCTTTTCAAGCATTTCAGCTGCTCATGAAATGCTTGAAATATTGAATCAAGTAGCATAGCATCTTGTAACAAGTATCTCAAGCTCATGAAATTATTTATTTTCAAAGGTTATAGCAGACTTGCTTTTTTAATCAGACGTGTGAGTATTATTGAATAATTTTTTCCCCAAAGGAACCAACTGATGCTCAATTGTAGGCTCTGCATATTTCGTATAGTTAGTTTGTGCAAGTCATTCTTCAGTTTTCTTGAATAACGCTATTAAAATGATACCCTGAGTACATGCTGCCACATAGAGTTTGAGTTTTTATCTTGTATTTTTTTTGACATTTCTATGCATTTAATGAATTTCCTTCCCTACCCACCAGCTTCTCAATACAGATGTACAGAGCAGAGCTGTGTTCTACTGCTCCCCTACCTTTTTTGTTGTTTTCCTCTTAAGTGCTAAGGGCTTTGCTCTGCTAAGCTGTCATTAATTAGAAGTTGTAGTAGCAGACTGGTGAGTGCTAGATCTGATTTTTTTAGTGTATCATACAGTGGGAAAGCAGTTAAGTTTAATTTACAAATACAAAATGCCTCTAATGTAACACATTTGAGTAAAAGGAATTGGTATCCTGCTGCGTAAAAGTGGAGTGGTTGTGACATGGGTCTGTGACTTTCATGCCTTTCACGTGAAATAACAACTTTATCTTTTCCCCTACAGGCAGAGTACAATGTTTCAAAACGCTGGAGATTATCTGGGTGATGCTAGAGATTACGTTTAATATGATTGTGTCTTCAGACATTTTGCTCCTCTATTTCATGAGCTAAAATATTTTATAACAATGGAATTGGGTATCTTCATTGATCTTCAAGTTCACCGTGTCCTGTGAATCCAGAGAAGACTTTCTGAAGGAGGAATAGATTCATCACATTCATGGACTTCTGTTGCTCAAGGATACACTTTTTTTTTCGTTGTGAAAGGCGATCTGCGTGAAGATGAGTCTTCATTTGAGATATGATCTTTGTAACTAGGTGAACAAGGATACTTTTAATGAATTATCAACATCTATTTCAATCTGTTTCTCCAGCTTTTGTTTTTTAATAAAAAATGAAGAACAAGTATAAAACAGGAGAGCTGATGTGTTTCTGTGAGGCCTTTTTGTAAGCCTCTGTGTCTGGATGTGGTGCTAAAGGACAGGCAATCTGCTTTTGATCAGCTGATTGTAACTGCAGGAAGAGAACCTTTAATTTAAAGTAACTTGCAGCTGTAATTATTTTACTCTTTGGCTTGCATCGAATGAAAGGGAAATTTAAGTTTTACTGGTCAGGAGCATTTTACTGAACTAAGAAAGGGAAACTTACATTATCCTTGTTTTCATTTCAAACAAAGAACTGATAGCATTTTTCACTTAGAATTTGACTACTAGGGAGATCTCGGCAGAGTAAAGCAAGTCAGATGTCAGCAAACGACTCTTCTCCCCCATCCTTACAGAAGTTTTCCCCACCTACGTCTCATGCTGCTGCATCACAGACCCCAACTTTGTCTTCAAGTCCCCAGTCGGGCCTCTCCAGTCGACTCTCCAATGGCAGTTTCAGTACCCAGAGCCTCACCAACTCCCGAGGCTCTATGCATGGGATCTCCTTCCTTCTGCAGATTGGTCTCACTCGAGAGACGGTCACCATTGAAGCTCAGGACCTGTCCCTCTCTGCTGTTAAAGACCTCGTGTGCTCAATAGTTTACCAGAAGGTATGGTATAATGCTGCCGTGTTCTGCTGATGGCAACAGTTGTTTGCTAACAGGCTGTTTAGTAATAGCACCTGAGATATGTCAAGAGTTTGGTATGGTGACAAGGATCTATGCTAGGTATTTGCAATTATGGAGAAAGAAATTTTGGTAACTCTCAAGGGAGAACCTTTTAATTCAAAAGGAGTAAACCTTCCTCTTACTTTCTCACTTGTGAAATCTAGTAAAAGAAGATGTAGAATTTCCTGCAAGAATGACTTTTCACAATATAAGCAGTTTTTTTTCCTTTCAACAATTGCCAATGATACCTTAGGTTTTTACTAGCTTATGCTTACTACTGTTGAGGAATGTTCTTGGATCTGTATAGCCAGCCACAGTGACAGGACCAATTGCGGCTACAGACGTGCGTTGCAGGGCCACAGACTTGATACTAGCTGTTCTTTTTGTTTCTAGTTAATAACTAAAGGTCCCACCAAACAGCTAATAATGTCCTAGTACTGTTTTTCTGTATACTGAATACATGTGTTACTCCTATATGTCAATGTAGTTTCTGTTAGGAGAGGGTTGACTGAGAAATAAGAGAACCTTTGCACACTTCCCCATGGTGTCTTGGCTGCCCTGTTGCAAATGGTGTCTATCTAGGAAGGAAGTAACACTGATCATGCTGGTTTTGCATCCAGTTTTTATCTTTAGGTTAGGAAGGTTAGATCCCAGGAAGCAGCCTGAAAGAAGTTAACAGTATTTCATAAAGTAAGAAATAATGGCTATTTTCTGTCAAGGTCAGGGAATTTTCTCCATGTCTTTCATTGTTGCAATAATTGTGATATTTATAATTGGTTAGTTTTATTATATAATTCTTTTTCACCTAATAGCCTGAAAAAACATAAGCGCATTATATGTTATTTGCGTATGCTTGTGTATCTTTTTTCCCCATCTCATAACTTACTGCATATTTTTCATATAAGATATTTAATATCTTTTGTATTTTTACAAACTAGTTGTCAAACAAGCCAATTTCATGATAACTTCCAAAATATAATTCAGCATGTTAGTTCCTTTCTGAAGAGATGAGTTATTTGGGTCAACTTTTTTCTTTTTCATGTACCATGCATGTTAGGTGTACCTTTACGCAGCCATTTTAGGGGCTGCTTTTTCTTTCTATATCAGCTCCCTCTCTTTACATCTGTATATTTCCTGTCTTGTATCTTAAAGAAAGATGAAAACAAGTACATTCACAGTTACTTTTCTTTTTTCCTTTCTGTTTTTTCGGCAGGCTCAGCTAAAAGTGTAACATGAGGTCTTCTTGTAGCTCCAAGTTCTTACATGCTAAGCCTAATCTACTGCAAAACTGATGAGGTTTTCATGATCGGTTTTCCTTTTTGTTTGGCTTTGCTGCAGTTTCTGCTCTCCTGCGGCTGACACTACCAGAAAGTGACTGCTCAGTGAAAACATGTTGCAGGCAGCAAACTGATTAGGAAACAACCTCATGGGTGGTGGATTCATCTTTCATAAGTAGTTTTGCAGCTAGTGCATGAGTGGCAGTATTCTCCCTGGATGCTCAATTTGACAGCAGTATGTCCTGCCTTGACTCTTTTTCTCTTAGATCTGGTGACTATTTCAAGACTGTTGAATGTTCTAGGATTAGTGGATACCTAATGTGAAAATTACGAACTGCGTTCTTGTCGGTAGTCATGCGAATGGTTGCTTTTTTTTTCCAGTTAAAAGCTTTGAAGCTGCTGGGTATGCTGTTGAGATTCAACAGTGTTAAAGCTCCTCTTTCCTCTGGTATTCCACAGCCTGCTTAAACTGTCTTGACTGCAGGGTACTGTGTGGTTTGTTGTTTTGATGGTTCTGCTTACCAGTATCTAGTTACTGTTGCATTTCTTTAATGAATAAGGAGAAATCCCTTTTTTTTACTTGGAATAATAATTGATAGCTTTTCTTCTTATTTGAGTGCTATCTTTACCAGAGTTAAACAGATGTTTCCTTACTTAACAGTAACATTTCAAGTTAGTATTCCTCTATGTCATCTGGAACAAACTAAAACTCTGAGGAGTCCTTCTTCGTTTACTTGGGAGCTTGAACCACCTGCCTTACTGTATTTGAGGTTACAATTACAGTGTCAAAAATGTTGGTTAAGGCTCTCTTTTCTGTGTTTCCTGCTTCAGACACTGGTGTTCAGTGTAGCTTGTTCAGGTTTTGCAGAAGAGTAATCAGAAGCAGCATCAGCAGAACTGAAACTAAAGAGACATGTGTCTACAAAGACAGTGAGATGAGTAATGCAAATATTTGGTGTGTCTCTTAGCTCTCATACAGATGTTCTTAACATTAGGAGATGTTTTTTTCTTTTTAAGTGTTTTTCTTCAATTTTTTTCAATTATAAAGTTAAGTTTGGGGTTTACTGTGTTAGGGTTGTTGTGTACTGGAATGGTTAATAGAAGTCCTCAGAAAATCCAAACTTTTGACTTTATAGGGATGCTTAAAAAAAATTCTCGTTTATGGTCTCGAGTACATTCACGGTCTTAATTCCTTATCTAGGTTGCTGTGTATTAAAGTATCAGACGTACAGTTCTCAGGGGCAGTCTGAAGAGGAACATAAACTGGACACATATGACTGCTGGAACAGAGGGACAGTGTTTAGAAGCAGAAAAACTTGTAGCAGGTAGACAGTGTGTGTCTTTGCACAATATTCAGATATTACAGAGGCAGTTCTTAATCCTGTTCTGTGTTGGAATACTGTCTCCTCACATGAAGTAGAGCAAAGGGATTACTGACTTTAAAGTAGAAACTTGCCTGTGGTGATGTTCCACTGCCTGCGAACTGAGAGTTGTGTTGGACAGCATGCTCTAAATGCTGTATTTTAATTTACCTAATTTTATTCTGGGTAGAGCTATAAATGAAAAACATTTGATTACTCTAGCTAAAAGTTTAACTTAAACTATTACTTGTGTAGTGTCAGTACCTGCAAGATTTGTTGTAACTTTTTCAGTAAATTTATAAGTCTTTACTTTCATGTTTCTGCAACTTCTCTATCTTTTTTGATCCACAGACCTGTCCTTCATAGTTTTCACTTTCAGTCATACTCAACATTCTCCTTCTCTGTATATATTTCCTCTGATGGCTTTGTTATATTTTGCTCTGAAACAGACCAATTGCTCTCCTGCCTTAGAATGTTCTCCTGAATTTCTCATGATCATTTAACTGTTGCATTCTTTTTGATTGAGTACTGATACTTTACCTGTGCAATCTGTTTCCTACTCTTCCCGCCTAGTTTTTCTAGAACAGTTTTTTTGACTGAACCCACCCAAAGTCACCATTTAGCAAAATCAAAGAGGTATTTCTTATGTCTTGCTGATAAGATTCCACTTCTGTATTTTCATTGCATTACAAGGATCATAATGCATCCATATTGCAGATGGATCTCTACAACTCTTGCAGTTACAACTTAAGTGTAATAACTAAGTAACAGAACTGCAACCAGTGTTCTGGGTTTTTCTCCAGGTTAAGCCTGTGATAGTTCCCGGTGTTTGTTTTTGAAAGGCTCTAAAATGAATGCAAATCATCTCTTCTGTCCAGATGTGCTCAAATCTGTTTTCCTCCTACTGCTCTGCCTTCTTGACTTGTCAACTCCTTTCTTCATGTGAGCTAAGTAATGCAGAGCCTTAGCAAGAATTGAGGCATGAGGAGCAAACATGCTTGTGAGAAGGTGGGAGCTGGGGGAGTTACTGAGGGTACAGAAGTGTTACATGGGGGGCAGATCAGCATTTCCAGCATGATAATAGGTTTGTATGCTGGAAAACCTAGCCAAGCAGTTGTCTAAGTATGTCTGTAGTGAGGCATCTGATGAGGGAAAGACCTCCTGCAACACGTTTGAAGCTAATCGTCTGTGTGATAATGTGATTTGGCACATGATTCTAAAGAGTGGGGTAGGGATGCAGGATAATAGAATGGATGACTTCAGTGAACGGAGAGACTTTCCAATGGTGTTTTGGACCATTAGACTTTGGAATTAACTTTCAGTGGTTTGAAGCATTTGTTTTGAGTTATGACGGGTCATGAGATATTGGACCTTGAAACAATATCCGCCTACGCTTTTCCCTAGTGTGAATTTTTGGCAACTACTCCAGAACTTTGTAAAGTAACTCCTGGAACTTGAAGTAAAGGGATTTTTCAGTTACTGCTAAGATAGAAAGAAGCCTCAGTTGTGTTTCACTCAGCAGTACTGACTGCTGCATGTTGGTTGAGTTCTTCTGGATAAAAAAGACCATGTAATGTACTCTCAATTAAAGCTAGCTACGCTGTAATACTTACAGTATGAGCATGCTAGATAACACCAATGATTTTTCCTCAGTGTAACTGCAATAGTGCTGTGTTATTTTATAACACAACAATAGTTGTGTTATTTGTGCTACTGCTACCCAAGTATTAAGAATTACATATATTCTTGATATAAGTTGATGATATTGTTGTACCAGAGATTAATTTTGGCACAGTCTAGTGCATATGTAGACTTCCCACAAGTGATTTCCTGTCACTAGATGCTCTTTTGGAACTGTCAAGACTGGGAACAGTCATGTTTTTGCTTTTAGGAAACTCAGTAATACTGGGATTAGCAGTTTATATGTTCTGAGTAACTGTGTAGATACATTAGGCTTTTATGCAGGAAAGTAATAGCTGTATAATCCCATAAGATAAAACAGGCTTTAAAAAATTCTGCTTTGAGTTTTGTTTTCAAGTTTACATTATGAGCTCTTAACACTTCAAAGGAACTGGATAATGTTCTTCCTTAACAGCTTCGTGTAACTGAGCATAAGGAAAGCTATAAAAGTTGTACTTTGCTGCAGTACAAGAGAGAAGAATTTGGTAGTGTACAACTTGAATATAGTTCAACTATTGAACATAGTTTAGGCTTTGCGTAAAAATTCTGTTAAAAGATACCACTTGAAATAGAACCCCTGTTAATCGATGAGGTTATTCTTGGCCAGCAGTCTGCACATAGCCTTCTGGCCAAGGTGCTAGCAAGGAATGCTGTATTCCCGAATGGACTGGGGAGCGGAAGAGAGAGCAGGGCGCCGCATGCCTGTAAGGAGCCAAGCTGCTTGGTTGGAGCTGATTGCTCCCTGCATCGAGGCCCGGCCAAGTGCCTTAGACAGGGCTCTGCTGGGCCACCTGCAGCTCATCAGAGCCGGCCGTGGGGAGGGCAGCCAGCCAGTGCTTCCATGGCTTGGGTGCACGAGGCTGGAGTGGGGGCAGAGGAGAGGAATCTGAGCCAGAGCGTGAGCAAAGGAGTTGGGAGGCAGGCATCTTCCCGGTAGGGTCTGTTCTTTTATAACTGGGATTTTTTTTTTGTGCGGGTGGGGGAGAAGTGTGCAAAGAAAGAGCAGGATTATTTCATCTAACTTGAAAAATTTTATTAGGTATGATTGAATTTGGAGGCTGCTGTAGCTCTGTCCTTATGTGCAGCTATGGACAGCAAGACTGACCACGTATTCCTGATAGACACTAGCATTTGGATATGAGTGTGCAACACATACATGTATATGCACAGATCTGAACAGATCAACAGTGTGTCTGTCTGTGAGCACTCACATGAGCACAAACAGCACCAGCGGTCCCATGCTGTATCAGTCTCTGGTGGTTCAGGATGGAGGTCTGGTAGTGGGGAAAAAAATGTACAGACATGTACCCGCTCACCCACCAGTAAAAAAATAGCAACAATAAAAGATGGGTATCTCCAGCAGCCGGCTTCAAGCACTCTCTGCTACTTCAGAAGCAGCTGCTGGATCTTGGTCTTTTCAGTTGCTGATGCCTGGATATTCAAGCTCTTGCTTTCACTTAACTCTGGTCTCTCTAGTCACTGACATTACAGGGTCCTCTTGCTCTGATTGCTGGCAGTTAGAACCCCCCACCCAATACACACACATGGGCTCAGAATGAGAGAAAATCATTCAGGAAAATAGCTAGAAATTGAATTTAATGAGAACAGAGGATGGGTGGTGCTGATGATGCACAGGGCATGATCAGACAGTTGTTCTGACCAACCCCTGTTTACAGGTGACCAGCCTCTTTTATCTTCTTATCCCTCGATTTTTTTCCCACGTTTATTCCTTCCTGAATCACCTCTTTCCTTGCCTTTGTTGCCTTCCGTAAACATTCCATAGGTATTGTACAATCCTAATTTCCCAGCATTTTATAATCTGTGCCATACCATTGGACTGCAACCCCTCTCAGGCCAAAAGGTGTTCTAATGTTGACTTACCTGATCAGTGTATGTGTGGAAACTGGGTCTAAGGATGTCCTGTGAATGCTGGGGTATCTTTTCCCTGGAGTTCTTTATTTGGGTTCCTACCTGTCCTTCTTTCTCTGTGCTTCCCCTGGCTTCTGGAAATGGGCCTTGGGTGGCCTGATGGCTCCTGTGAAAGGCCTGGGAGGTCCTGGGCAGGGTGTTGATGGGCTTCCCCCACCTGCACTTTTCCTCTGTGCTGCTTTGTGGATGTGCAGACAAGCACCTCACAAGCAGAGCAGGTAAAGGAGCTGCTGTGACGTTCCTCAGCTACTGCCTGTCCCACTTAAGGATTCAGGAAAACCTCCTAGCAACTGAAGTTCTCCATGCTAATGAACAGGCTAAGTCTCTTCTCATCCTTTTAGCTTTTGGAATTTCAGAAATGGAGATCAGGTATGCACAATGCCTAGAAAGATGTGTCCTGATGCAGTCTTGTCACATACTATAGAAACTGTATGCAGAGTCTGTGTTTAGTGAGAGAATTCTTGTACTCCATACTAGTATTGATTATTCCCTTGTTAGTCGTGAGCTTGTGATTCTGCATCTTAGTCTAGAAGCCACTGATAAAATTTGGAAGTGGAAGAAATACCTTTTAAGGAGGTTAAATGTTAGTTATAAAACCAGACAGTCTTTCACTGTCACTTCTTTTATGTCTATGTATATTTGTTTTGGAGGAACGGGACAATAAAGCATATCACGACGATATGAGAAGCATTCATGAGACATAGCTTAAAAGGTCAATTTAAGTAATGGAGAACCAGATGAGGATGTTGATATCAATGTTCTGACAATCTGTGATAGATGATTTTGCTTTTTTCACAATATTTCTACTCCATAGAAATGAATTTTGCCTTTGTCTGGAATTTATTTGAAAACCAAAATCTTAATTATAGGTATTATAATGTTATTTGCAAACTTTTGAATTAATGTAGATGCTGCTTTCTAAGGGATGTAATGTCTCATATTTTTAGCGATTATGGTTGCTATCACAAAGAGGACTTGAGTGTTCAACTGTAACTTTATTTTGCTAGCTAATGCTTTTTAGTAATGAAAATTAATGTGGTATGTTTAAAACATTTTAATAAATCCAAGATTTGTATATGGGAATGGGTAAATGGTGCATAGAATATATTTTGTCATAGCAATTAAGATAAGTGCTGCTTGGCAGGTGATTATGTGACCTCTGGTTACTGAGGTGGGGGATTATATGCAGGGATGTTCTAGCCGCTGCATGACAGGGTTATGGTCTTAAAGAGTGAAAAAAAAAATAAAAGAGAAAGACATATCTTTATTAAAAGGAGACTCAAACCTGTGAAATATCTTAGAGGCTCCCTTAAAATCTGTGGTTTTAGGTAGTTCTGTGAACTTAATTATGAAGAGACAATAGTTCATGTGATTCCCTGAGTCATGGGTTGTCCCTCCTGGCAGCTGAAATTAATATTGGTGTTCTTAAAAAGTGTCATGTGTATCTGCAGGCAGATATATACTGTTGTAATGTTAATTTTATATTCCTTCTGTTAAAATTAAGTTCCTCAGCAGTATAATGCAATTAACAGAAGTTAACAGTGTGTCAAGGAATAAACCTCACAGCACTTATTTTAATAATGTAAATATATCTTGTTTTCTTGTCAATCAAGGCACAGTGGGATTTTGGGTTAGAGTTTAAAGTAAGTTTATGATGTGGTTTCAGTTATGAAGAAATGTCAGTTCCCTTGGAGGAATTACTAGTGGCTGTATCTTTGCATGTTCAGAATATAAAGTCAAGTCCTTTGCATACTTGCAGAGATACTGAGATGCATGTTAGGGTAGCGCAGCTAATTCTTAAGCTTTACATTTTCTTTCCTATTACAAATTATCTTTGGGCAATTGGAAAAATGTAATTTTCAGAATATTCTTGGATATTTGCTATTTTATGTAGGAAACCTGAGAGTGAGTTGAGAGACAGAGGAAGCAGCTGGCTGCTTTGACCTCAGCCCAGTAAATCAGTTTCTTCTTGTTGTGGACTGAATACCTATGTGTCAGTATAGATTTGTCAGCTCTGTCTTTTGCTTTTGCAAGGGGTAAGTTGTACAAGTTCTGCCTCTCTTTGTGACTGTCCAAGGTAGATAGCATGCTTTCTGGACCATGGACTTCTTCAGTATTGTGTGTCATGTAATTATGTAGTGTGTACACACCAAAACAGAGAAGACCAACTTAATCTGACCAATTTCAGATAAAATTGCTGCTGTAAAGAGGACATTATTTTTTTCTCTGAATGAGGAGACAGCATGGAAACAATGGGCACAATGGATACGATACCTTCATTATGTTTTTGATTTGGTAGAACAAATCTTTGATTTTAGTTAAGAGCAATTAATATACCACCAGCTTCATGCAGTTTAGATACTATTGACTGTGTGGCATGTAAACTACTAAATTGTTACCACGTTAATTAAAAGTTTCTTCTGAGCTTTTCCATATTTTTTCCCCACACTTTTCCTGTTTTGTTCTGTGTATGTGATCCCACCTCAAGTTTGAATTCTGGTTTAAACCAAAAGGTCAAGGGAGCTGCTTGAGTGCTGCTCATTCCTCTCCAGGGTCTGTTCCTGCTCTTTTTCCCCATGAACTGTTTACTTTTAAGCTTTTCATTTTAAGAAGTTTTCATTTTAAGAAATTTTACTTGCACTTGACAGTATTTTGAAGATTAGGAAAAATACCAAATGAGAAAACCTTCAATGAGTAGGGAAAATAGAGAATGAGAAAGCTTTTTTTCAGTGACGTGTCATGGAAAAGTGGCATGTTATTTAGTGTATCTATTTCCTGTATGGATTTTTTTTTTTCTCTCCTTGTGGCGATTTGAGTTTTTCTTTTCACAGAATCATGGAAAATGGGTGATGTTGGAAGGGATCACTTGAGGTCATAGAGTTCAACTTTCCTGCTGAAGCAGTG
The DNA here is from genome assembly GCF_031753505.1 of Anomalospiza imberbis. NCBI lineage: Eukaryota > Metazoa > Chordata > Aves > Passeriformes > Viduidae > Anomalospiza > Anomalospiza imberbis. The sequence goes on along the minus strand of NC_089683.1, from coordinate 80,628,461 downwards.
TTCTCTGGAGCATGTTACTTGAGATTTCTCATATCTGTAGATCTAAACTGTTGTAGTACAATGATTTGGAGCCTCTTACTGGCTTACTTCTCAAGAAAAGTGTGGCAGGTGCTGCTGCAGTGTCTCAAGCTAAATACCTGCCTGACTAGAATACCCATGAAAAAAGGGTTCTAGGTGGTGATATCCAAGTTAAAGGCTTGCATTGGCTTTTACTTGCCAGACTGATTATGCAGGTCTGAGAGATTAAAAACCCAAAGAAACAAAAACCTTAACACTTCTTTTTTCCAGGTAAAAAAAAAAAGGAATTTTCAGAAAATGCTTTGTTTCCAAAAAAATAAGCAGATTACTTTTGTTACCATGAAACATTTACAACTCTTAAGTTCTGTAGCTGTTATTAAAAACATTGATGTATAGGATTATCATGGAGCATGTATTAATTTAGAGTTTGATTTCTGTTGCAGTTCCCAGAGTGTGGTTTCTTTGGCATGTATGACAAAATTCTCCTGTTCCGTCATGACCTGAACTCAGATAATATTTTGCAACGAATTACATCAGCAGAAGAAATACATGAGGGAGATCTTGTTGAGGTTGTACTCTCTGGTAGGTATTATTGTAACAGTGGAACAACTCTTTGTTCAGTAGATTAAAAGAAAATAGTGCTTCATGGAGCATGATTTTCATGCCTGCCTTGAGCTTTTGCACTTAAGTCTCATATACTTTGGGGTAGAGGTTTCCAAGAAAGTCCAAGTGTCACTGATGCTTTAGTACTTAGTTTTGTTATTTTTTCATTGTTCTGTTTTAATTTTCTTCATGTTTATTATTATAAATAAATCTGAATTATACAAATTTATTATTTTTTAATTCTACAAATCTGAATTATACAAATTTATAAGTATAATAATATCAGTTTTTAATTTTTATAATTGTTTAAGGTGAATTGCAGGTAGGATTTAGAATTTGTTCTTTCAACTGTTGTGGGTTTTCTTTTGCTTATATTTGGCTTTTTTTTCTGTAGCTTTTGCTATTGATGGCTTAAGTGCTGTCATAAGACTTCATATAAATGTTGCTGAGTCGTACCTATAAAAACAGACTCTTATGGGTTATTGTAGTTCTTAAAAATGGGTTCTTTGAACAATATAGTCCTTAGAGTGGTGGTTATTAGCCAATAATGAGGACAAAATAACCCCAGCCCTTATTGTCATTGTATATGTTTGTTCAATACTTTGTCAAATTCAGTCAAAAGTCAACTGTAGTTAAACTACAAATAAAAGCTGTAGTAGTATTGAGGAGTTCTTAAAGTCTTTGAGGATAAAGTGACAAACTGTGACTATATATTAGGAGGAGAGACCTCTTGACTGTCACGAGCTTAGATTTGTAAACCTGGTCAATAAAGTATGAATTTGATAGGTGTAAGGCTGAGTCCTCGGCCACATTCCAGGGCATGTCTAAGGTGTTCAGTAATCGATCATCTTATTTTGAACTTTTCATTGCTTCTAGTGAATAGCGTATTTGGAAAATTTGTTGGACTCTTGGCAATCTCTGACAGTTTCCTTACAGACAGACAGACCGACCACCCAAAACTGAGGCATTTTTGAAGACGCATAAATCTCTTTAAGTAGAATTTTTAAAATAAGAATCTGAATAGGGAGTGTTAGTACATATCTGATCAAAAACCAGTAGCCATCAGGGCAAGGCAATCTTGATGTAAAATACCTTTTTTTTTCCCTTTCCCTCAAAGAAACAGGACAAAAATAACTGAAATATATCTACGCTTGCTTAAGGAAAAGAATATTTCAGTGTTCTGTGGAAACTTTATCCACAGTTCTGTTTTGATACACTGAGTTTAATTTAATAAGCTTTTAGAAGTCCTATTTTGCAAAAGTCCTATTTTGTAGAACTGTGTTTTTTTGAAAATTTCGTAGGTTACAAAACAGCTTGAAAATTAAGTTGCTCTTTCAAACATTTAGTGTTGCATTTAGCAAAACTTGTACCTGCCTTCAATTTAGTGAGGTTTTCAACAGAGTGATTCGTTCTGCTGATTAGTTGGGACCATTAGTCTGCAGATTTTTCCTCAATAAAAATGTTTACTGAGAACTATGTAGTCTCCTAAATGCATATTTAAATGACATAGAGTAAAATGCTGATTTCTAAATAGCTTGTCAGCATTCTTTAAATTAGCCATTTTAAAAACATGTTCTTTCCATAAATCCTTGTTGATCCTGTGGCAGAAGCTATAACTTACTGCAATTTTTTAAAAGCTTTGGCTACAGTTGAAGATTTCCAGATTCGTCCTCATGCACTTTATGTGCATTCCTACAAGGCTCCTACTTTTTGTGACTACTGTGGAGAGATGCTTTGGGGTTTGGTACGACAAGGATTAAAATGTGAGGGTAAGTAAATCTATGATATTTAGTGTATTTGTGTGTGTGTGTATATCTATATGAGATGAGTAAGAAGAAGTTGTATCGTGTTTGGTAAGTTAGCAAGTGATAAATACAGTATTTCCTAGCTAGAAGGGTTTGTGCATTGGAAAACCGAAGTTCTGATCTTGGCATTAATGCAAACTGCGTGACCTTGGGCTAATGACTTAAGAAGTGTTGTTGTTTCCCACTTTGAAAAAAAATAGCTAGCTTACAACCTTGTGTTCTTTGCACAAGGAACACATAGTTTGGAGAGACTCCCAAAGGGGAATCCCTTTCCTAATGGCTTTCATCCAGCTGGCTGTGGAGCACTCTGCAGCCTGTCAGGTACTAACACTGCCTTCTCACAGAATTCTTCTTGGTTCTTGTGCTCCAAAGTGAGGGAGTGATGAAAGCCTCCTGGTGGTGGGAGATCAGCTGCTTCCAAGTGTTAGACCTTGTTACTAGAACTGGGCTTGCTGGAGAAAAAGCTGTTTTTGTGAATCGCATCATGAACACTAAAATAAGAGAATTTGACACAACAGTCTATTTCTGCCTTTACCATTTTCCTGGGTCATCTTTTTAAAACTGTCTTATCAAAATATTGGTACTGTTTTTGTTACTTTGAATCTTGGGAGGTTTTTTTAATAAACAAACTCCTCTTCAGGTTGTGGGTTAAACTACCATAAGCGATGTGCCTTCAAGATTCCAAACAACTGCAGTGGAGTGAGGAAGAGGCGCCTGTCTAACGTGTCTTTACCAGGAGCAGGGCTTTCAGTTCCAAGACCAGCACAAGCTGAACACACATCCTCTGCCTCTGAAGAAGTATGTAATGTGAAAGGAGAAACAATTTCTGTTTTAAATTCTTTAACCTCTGGAGAACTAGATAGTGTTTTAAGTGGCTCACAATAAGTATGTGGGAGTCAAGCTGTTCCATTATGGTTGGTTTTAATGAATTTTAAAATAGGACACTTACTGCTTATTATTACTGTGAGAGGTGCAACAGGAAATAAATATAAGTTTTATATATAATTTTGTTATTAGCCTTTCACTCATGGTTATATGAAATCCTGAGAACTTTGGCTTCAGAATGATAAAACATCTTGCCTTCTTAGTAATACAGATTAGTTCTGTAATTATTGTATCAGCATAGATTAGTTACTTGGCCAAAGCTGTACAAATTGTAAGCTTTAATACTGGGGAAGTGGTCCTGATCTGCTGTTAAGCTTTTCACAGAGTTAATCCAAAAAACCCCAAACCCTATCAAGGAGGGTGTAGGAGATGAAGGGCTTACAATAAAAATAGACATCCATAGTAGTTCCTTGTTGTGATGATTGCTGAGAGGTTATCAATTACATAACAAATATCAATTATCAAGTATATCCTAACTATACTGGAGTCATAAAACAGGACAGGCAGGGATTAGATACATTTGTTTCTGCCTTAGGCTTTTCTAATAATCTGTTACTTTACACTATAACTTTTCTTAACACAATTTAAAATACAAAGCATATAGTCTAGTTCAAGAACATGATTTTTTTAGCTAGAGGCTATAAAAGCTTAGTCTTGAGTTATGAAAAATATTTATTTTGATGTTTATGACCACTGGTAAGGTTTATTCAGTGAACACAGAATTGTAAGCATTTATCACAGAATTTAACTTCATGATTTCTGTGTGCATGTTTAGGACTTTTTTGATACCTCTTCATTTTAGTCAATGCCTCTTCTATTTTAATTGCTAATGTTTTTCTTTTCATTTCAAATAATTTTTGAGGGGGTTTAATTTTCTAAATAATTTTTGATTTTTCTAAATATTTTTGCCTAATTTAGTAAGCTATCCAGCATGCTATACCTTGCTTTTAAAAACTGATAGTTTGAGGTGGTGATTGGAATTTGGTTTGCCTGCCTCTCCAGTGTTTTCCATTTTACCTTCTATATGGAGGTTTGTATGTGCTGTCTGCACCTTGTCAGGTTGCTCAAAAATGAATGTCATAAGTGAATTTCTAGCATTTTATCTTCTGTGGAAATAAAGTTCATACATAACTTCCTGCTTTCTGTAAGGCTTTTTCATCTGGTATTTTCATGGTTTTATTTTACAATACCAGAAAGTCCTCTTAAAGCTTCTTGGCCAGGTTACTTTCTTGTCTGGTCACTTTTGGAGCCAACACCTCCCTTACAGCCCCACTGGCTTTTTCTTTTTATCCACCGGGACCCCCCAAATCCTTCCCAGCAGGGCTGACACCAATTCCCCAGCCTGTGTTGATACAGGGAAGTGCCCCAATCCAAGTGCAGCGCCAGCACTTGGCTTTGTTGAGCTGCAGAAGTTTCACATGGACCCACTTCTCAAGCTTATCCAGGTCCTGCTGGATGGCATCATGTCCCTCCAGTGTGCCAGCTGCACCACTCAGCTGGGTGACATCCACAAACTTGCTGAGGGTGCACTTGCTCCCGCTGTCAGTCATTGGTAAAGACATTTAATAGCTCTGGTCCCAGTATCAACCCTGAGGGACACCACTTGTCACTGATGTCTATCAGGACACTGAGCCATTGACCCTCTGGATGTGACCATCCAGACAATTCCTTATTCTCCTAAAAGTCTGCCCATTGAATCCATCTCTCCACTTTAGAGTGAAGGATGTTATGGTGACCATGTCAAAGGCTTTACAGAATTCCAGAGAAATGACATCTGTAGCCCTTTTCTTGCCCACTGATGGAGTCACTCCATCATGGAAAGCTGCTGGCTGTCCCAAATCACTCCCCTGTGTGCTTTTCATGTGCTTTAGCACAGCTTCTAGTAGGATCTCTGTGGTCTTCCCAGGTACAGAGGGGAGGCTGAAAGGTCAGTGGTTCCCAGGGTTGTCCATTCTGTCCTTTTTAAAAATGGGTGCAGTTTTTGCCTTTTTCCAGTTCACCTGACTGCTGTGACTTTTCAAAGCAGTCATGGCAGTAGAACTGTTCTGGTACAAATTATGTATTCCTCCTTTATTTCAGCGTTGCTGCCCAGAACCTAGTAAGAGGATTCCCTCTTGGAGTGGCCGCCCCATCTGGATGGATAAGATGGTGCTTTGCAGAGTGAAGGTCCCACACACCTTTGCTGTTCACTCTTACACTCGTCCCACCATCTGCCAGTATTGCAAACGGCTGCTTAAGGGCCTTTTCCGCCAAGGAATGCAGTGTAAAGGTAAATGTTTAATTTTCTGCTGTAGCAGTACATTTCAGTAAAGGTCTTGTATTTAAAACTGATTGCAACTTAGGTGGCTGTATACTGGAAAATAAGGACATGTGAGTTTTGAAAAATTGCATAATTTTCAGAAGATCACAAGCAGCCCTCATTTTCTTTGTAGTATGCTATGCATTGTACATTTTTATTAAAAATAAGATTTACTTGTGTAGATTAAAAACACTGTAATTCTAGAAGGATAATTATGAATTAATAAAAATGGGAAATGCTTCCTTTTGTTCAGTATCTGTAATCTAGACTGACCGCTGTGAGTTTTCATTGTATTATTCTGTGAGTTTTCATTGTATTATTCTAGTACAGGATACTGATTGTTACCTTTTGGAGGTAGGTGCCCGTGCTGAACTTGCATGGTTTTTATGTAGCATATGTTAACATGCATGGCTTCAGTTCTCAGGCTATTCCATGTGGTTCCTAGAGCATAACTAATGTGATCTCCTTCTGGCTTTTTATTGCAAGTTAGTGCAGATCTGTTGGCTTTATTGCAGGAAACAAAAGTGTAGTGATGAATCATAAACATTAATATGGAAAGGAGTTTCCATTTCTCTCATGTGAGATTGTCAAATGGGAGTATCAAAGGTCAGCTTTTTGAGAGAGGTTACTTAATACATTTTCAGTTTGCTTTATTAGAGGACAGAAAAAATTGTAAGCTTACAGCTGTTTTAACCATTTTTTGGACTAGTAATGCTGCTGTCTCATGTATGGATGTAGTTTTATCTTTAATTTCTGTTGTTATTTGCAGTCTTTCTAGTCTATTTGAAGTCTGCATCCTGAACTGGTTTTGATTTTTTTTCCAGTCAGTGTGTCTCTTAAATACCCATGATACAAAAATAATGAAGCTTGAAAAAGATGCCTTGTAGTTTTAACATACAGATGCTGCTGGCCATATACAATTGCTATGACTGTATCCAGCTGAACAAATGGCGCTACCACATCAGTTTCAGGGAATTGAATGGCACTGGATAAAAATACTATTTGTATGCATGTTGTAAGCATTTATGCATGGAAAACGAGCCTAGAGAAATGCCATGTATATGTGCAGGACAGAAATAAATGTCTTAGTAGGCCTCCATTTATGCAGTAAGATCCTATACTTATTTTTAATATATCAGGAATTGATATCAAGCAGTTCAAATATTTTCATACTGACTTTTCCTACAGATTTTTAAGATTTCCCACTAACTTCCTTGTGCACGTTCAAAAAGCTTGGGGTCTTTTAGTAGTTTTATGTCTCTGATTACCTGTAAGAGCCCTGGATTTCTTGATTTAATTCAGGTTGCTATTTGGACTGTGAGGATGCTAAGGCTGTATTTGTGGTAATGATAAATGAAATGTGCCCAGAAACATTCCTGGACACTGAGGTCAGCTGGGACAGAATGACCCGTGTTCGTGAACAAGTTTTCTTAGCATCCCAGCCTGGGTGGCTCTATGCAAACTGCCTGGAGCAATTTCATAGGATTCTCTGGTTTATGAGCTAGACCTTGGAACTGTTTGAGATTATGCTAATGCTGTGGGCCAAAAGCATGCTTGGGGATGTTTGTAGCTATTTACTAGACTAGAGAATTGCATTGCAGTATCCAGGAATGTTTCTGAATATGGTTTAATTTTTTAGGATAGACTCAGTCTTTGAGTTTCGTGACAGGATTTGAAATGTCTCTTTCTTCCAGCATTCTTTAAAGTAGTGAAGTAATTGTATTTCATAATATGGACTGAAGCCATGGCTGTAAAATACTGTTAATGGGTCTCCTAGGATGCATCTTTTTAGGCACTCAGAAGCTGAGCAATATTGTATTCGGCTCTAGAATTTGGCTCCTCTGCTACTAAAAATGGAGAGATAATGGTTTTTCTCTTGTCTAGGCTTAAAAGAAAAACACACTGAGCTTGTTTTGGATAGCAAAAAGAGGTTTAACTATCAATATGAAAACAGTTGTGGGGGCAGTAGGGAGTTTTGAAATTCGTGGTGTTGATGGAGTTGAAAATCACAGGGATGCAACTAATAAAGGAAATTCCTGTTACTACCAGTAATGTTGTATGCTGGACTTGGTTCAGTAGGCTGTGTCTGTTACCTCGGGTGCAGAAATGGCACACATCCAGGTGAGATTCCATCTCCACATCAGGCCAAATCTGGACATAATGTTATTCTGTCTGCCCTGTGTCAGCAAGAAATGGAGCTTGATTAGTCAGGCAAATCTGTAACCTGAATGAGAGGGGAACTGGACTTGGGGATTTGCTGCAGAACATATTTGCTCTGATGTAGTTGTGTGATCATAGATGTTGTGTGATCAGACCTCTGATGTCTGCAACTCTTAGTTGGCAGGTGGGGAAAAATGTTAGAGATGAGACAGTTAAATCATATAGCAATAGAAAAAAGGATGTGGAACAAATGAAAGAATGGGAGAAATTACATCATGAGGGAAAAAATAGCTGCAGAAGAAGCTACAGAATTAGCAAACCATTTTGTACTGGAAGGGGAAGTACTGACATAATAAATAATGGTGGGACAAATCAACATGTGACATAAGGACAAGATTGCTAATTTCCTCCTGGTGGTGACCTCATTGGTGCTGTCTTCAGTTACATGCAAATCTATGCATCTGAACTGAAGTTAGTGTTGGAGGAAGTGAATGGGAAATTTTAGTGTCTGGATGGGAGTGAGTTCTGATATCATGGGCTTATTTATCTGCTGTTTTAGATTGCAGGTTCAACTGTCACAAACGCTGTGCACCTAAAGTACCTCGAGACTGTCTTGGAGAGGTTATTTTCAATGGAGGTAAGATGAGAAACATCCTTTCAAATAGCAAGAGATCTTTTGAGGCTGAATAAGATGCTTTAGTATTTAGTTCCCTCATCTCTGAATATTTGACATTTTTATTTATCTTGCCAGTTTTTTCAGTTAAAATGAAAAAGATTCACTGTAAAACTTACACTCTGGGGACTTAAATTTTACTTATCAATCTTGACAAGTTCTCTATGCTGTGCTTGGGATTGCTCAATGGAAATGAAAAATCCAGAAGCCACCGCAATGTGAAGATCTGTTGTGATCAGTCTGCTCATTGTTCACCATGAAATACATGCTTTAAAATGTTAATATCTGAAGACACATACCATTTTTTATGACTTTCTCATATCCATGATTTTTACTGGCCAGAGTTAGCTGAGGTGTTTGAGATAAAAGAGAAAGGAGAAAAACCCCAAGCCAAACCAAAAGAAAGAATTGCCCTCTAATTTCTGGAAACCTCAATGAAGTAGGACTGCTTTCTGAATAGACCTTGCAGAATTGAAAGAGGAACGTGTGGAACACTTTGTGGAAGAATGTTTAGAGTATTTTTGTAAGTTTTAAACCAGTGTTAAGGTGATGAAATGTAGGATAGATGAGCAGATAGGGATTGAAAACCGATTGAATGGGTGGGCCTAGAGAGAGATTATCAATGGCACGTAACTCATGGTGTACCCCAGGGACCAACAAAGGGTCCAGTCCTATTCAACATCTTCATTAAGGATCTTGATGGGGCAGAGTATATACCCTCAGCAGGTTTGCAGGTGACTGGAAGGACTGGCTGATACGACAGAGGGTTTGTGCTGCTATCCTGAGGAACTTCAGCAGACTGGAGAAATGAACTCGGGGGGTTGTTGGACCAGGTGACCTTTAAAAATCTCCTCCAACTTCAGCCATTTTGTGGCTATGTTGCCTTGTCACACATTTTTTTAGTGAAACAAAATTGGTGACGTGGAGCAGGTCACATCAAACTGTACAACTTGATTCAGAGGCTTGGGCAACAGCTCTGTTAGCTTGTGGGTCTGTTGCTATTGCGCAATGTATCCCATCCATTCATGCCAAAATTCTCCAGCTCCCAGGCTCTTTCCTGGATCTTGAGGTGGTTGGCTGTGAACAGCAGTGTGCAACATAATGTTGCTGCAGCCTGGTTTTACTGCCCTTGTGATGCTAAGGTGCTAAAGGCCCCATAGTTTGGGAACTACGGTTTCATGTAATTCTTCTGAAGATGTAAAGAGCAATTTTTTTTTTTTTTTTTGTTCTTTCTCCCGCTCTTAATTGAACTCACTCCAGGTAAAAGCAAACACAAAAACAACTCCCCACAAACCAACAAACAAACAAAAAACAACCATAAAAAGGCTACAGATTAAGATATTTTTATGTCTTAATTCTTAGTTTTCCACAGTACCAGTTGTACAGCTTTTGAAAACATTAAATTTCTGCCTGCAGAAAATCAGAGGTGAATAAGATCTGTTCTGCTTTTCTCTTTTCCTGCAATTCCACAGCCCCCCTTTTCTTTCTTATTTTTCTTATTATGGACTACAAGAGCAGGGAGAGCAGAGCTGGGTTGCTGTTAATGGAGAATTTCATTTGCACAGGAATAATTCTCTGAGTCATCTCTAGCGACTGAAAAGTTACTTTGTCCTCATTACTTGTGGAACAGAATTATTTAATGAGATGTAGGTTTAGACTTTAAGCTTTTCACTCCGTTTCTTTCAGTATGGTTTGTATTTTAGTTGGGTCTCTCTTGCCGTGGCATTTAGCAAAACGAAATTGATAATGTTCATTAGCATACTCTGCATCTTACAGCAAAAGTGTGAAGATTTTGTATATTGTGATGGTAGTTTTATGTTTATTTCTATAGGTGTAAACTGAAAAAAAAAGGTGAGTTTTGGAGGATTTTATTATTTTTTTAGTTGTGTGTTTGAAATAATGTCTCACTTGTGTTGTTTCCAGAACCTGCTAGCCCAGGCCAGGACTTGGATATGCCGATGGAAGTTGATAGCAGTGAAATGAACAGTGATGGTAGTCGAGTTCTAGATGATGTTGAGGAGCCCTCTCCTCCAGAGGACAAAATCTTTTTTATGGATCCATCTGACCTCGATGCAGACAAAGATGAGGAAGCTGTCAAAACAATCAGGTAAATTATGGGATGGATTTCTTTGCTGAGGATATGTGTTGCTGAATATTGTGAGCAAAGTGTTTCCAATTAGCCCAGTTTTATTGCTGAAAGTGTATTTTCCCTTTGTGTGGGATTTCTTTTTTTTAGCTTGAAAATACTTTGTAAAGGTCTCCTATATCAAGAAGATCTGAAACAAAAATAGACTGAAAGACTATAGCTTCTTCTAATTGGAAAAAGCGTTATGCTATGACAATTATGGAAGAAATACAACTAGATTATTAAAGCAGGATAAAACTTATGGCTTAACAAAGCTAATGTGTGGTAAAGGTCTCTGTGACTGGAGCCTAATTAATTACTGTTATATATGTGTGGATTTAAACACATGGGATGTGGAATATTTTAATATTTTTATTTATTAATTTAAAAATATTTAATATTTTATTTTAATATATTAATATATTTTAATATTGGCATCATAGTCTATGCATAGACTATGTATAGTTTGCTTTATTTATCTTGAAAGTGATTTCTCCGAAGTCTTTTATCCAATAACTGTTAACATAGTTCCTTAAATCATATTTGATCTTTTTATTTCTCTATTATTCTGAGTAGTGTCATCCTGATTTTCTTAGTCATTCTTAATAAGATGAGTGCAGTTGTATTCGGTCAAACTAAACGTCACTGTAGCTCAGGGCTTAATAGCAAATGTGTGAGGGAGAGCATATAATGATACCTCTCAACTTTCAGTGATTTATAGCTCACAAATCTCCTGAGTGGGAGGTAACATCTACCTCTAAGTAGGATTTTTCCATTTATTTCTAATCAGATTTGAAGCAATTCAGGTTTTTGGTATGACAGCATCCTGTAGCTAATTCTGTAGTGTACCTCCATGCCGTGTTAAAGTATCCTTATATTTTTTGTTTTGAAACTACCTCACGATGTGTGTTTACAGATGTGTCTGTTAGTGCCACATGTAGAGCTCTGGCGTTAGGCAGGCACCTCGGTGGTTAGCTTCATTTTCAGTGCTATTAAAACTTGTATGTTTAATTAATGGCTCTCTCAGAATATTAGAGATTATTAAACCTTTGTCTGCAGGACAGTTAATATACCTTAGCATTGATAGAATTTTCTAGTGCAGTTGTGATATGAGTTAACACATCCCAGTTTATGTTTTCAGAAGCTGAAGGTTTGCTTTGATAGGGACCTTCATTAACAACGTTATGGAGCAGCATAATCAACTTACATGGACAAGAAGAAAGGATAGTTATGCTGATGTTAATTATATTTCTGTGGTGTAAAATGGCATAAAAGACCAGCAGTGTCAGCAGATTGTTTTGAAAGAGGATCATTTCTATAGGTGTCCTGACTCCAGTGTGTTTCTTCTCTGTTCCTTCAGTACTGCAATACTTGCCCTAGGAGACCTAGTAGAAGCTCAGATGCCTTCTAAAATTCATCCATCAACTAAATCTGTATGGGAAGAAAAGGTGTCTGTTCCTGAAAATTATGGACTAAATGTGTAAAACGAGTATAATTGCAGAACTGTTGTATTTTAACTTGTTACATGTTAAACTGTTGTATCTTCTTTTTAGTCCTTCAACAAGCAATAATATTCCTCTCATGCGAGTTGTACAGTCAATCAAACACACAAAGAGGAAGAGCAGTACAATGGTGAAAGAAGGATGGATGGTCCACTACACTAGTAGAGACAACCTGGTCAGTTACTTCAGTTTCTTCCTAAACTAAGTTTTTCGCGAAACTAATGTATTTTATTTCTGATCTGGAGTATCAGTTGAAAGAATTTAGCTGTGATGTTCATTGTAAAGAAATCTGGTTCCAGGGAGAAACTGTAATTTATTCAAAATTCTTCATGTGGTGACTGAGCAGTACTTTTCCCTTAAGAAGGAGAAGCATCTCTACATGGTCTCAAATGAATTGCATATGTAGTATTTCAGCTTTCATGAGAAAGTAACTTAGAATAATTATTTTGTGTCTTCTTTCTTTTTAGTAGTTGAACTAAATACTTGTCTCTTTTTCTATTCTACTGTGTAAAAAGGTGGAAATCATAAGAATATTATGTGTACTGAAATGGTTGAGAGTATTATTCTAATGATCCAGGTGTTTGTAAATAGTTATGTGTAGATAGGAGCCCTTAATTCCTCCAGCAATTCACTCTAAGAGTTGTAGCTTGACTTTATGTCCTTGGGTATGCAAGCATCCCCCAAAAAGCCTGTGTTGTTTGTTGCCAATGCTACCAATAATGCTACCTTAATTGAGTAGGCAAGCTACTTGATTTTGTGTATTGAGGAGGAAGACAAAGCAAAATAACAGGGTTCCTTAGTATTTTCTGATGTGAGGAAGTGAATCAATCCTCTTGTTTTTTGATAGGTGAATGAAATGGATGAATTTAAGAAGTTCCCAGGCCTCATGGAGAATATTATGGCATATTGAGACCATTCATGAAAGGCAGCAGAAATACTTTTGCATTCTTTATCTCTGTGGCATTTGATAGAAAGGGGCTTAGAGAATTTAGAGAAGCAAGGTTATTTAAGTTCTGATGGAATCAATTTGAAGGCTGATAATAGGCAGCTCAGGTTACTTTAATGTTTACACTTTTTGTGATTGTCAGCTAAACTGCTGTAAATGATCTTTATGAAACTACCTTAAAAACCATTTCTTTAAGGTACAGTTTTCTAACACCTAGACATATTTATCACAGTCCAAAATAAGTATCCAGCGTATTTTAGATGTGGTTACAGCTAAGACTACATAAAAGCCACAATTATCATCAGCTGGCTGTGATAAAAATAAGGTCAGGTAGCAGACTAAGGTGAATTGTTCTAGCAGAACTGTTCAGAGCAGACCTGGTATTCAGCTCTGATTTAAACTTTCAGTACAACCAGTATGTTTTCCCATGGACTTTTTTTTTTTTTTTTTTTTTTTTTTAACAACTCCTTAGAACAATGATCTGATGAAACACCTTAGTTTAGTTTGATTTTCTTCATCTGTCAGTCTGGCTGCTATCTTGATGACATCAACTGAAAAAGGCCAGTGAAATGAAGTATCCTGACCCAAAGGATAGTCAGCCAAACAAGATCTCACAGAGCTTCCTAATGGGAGGAGACTTCCGTATTGGGCATTACAACATCGGCTATTTCCCTTGACCATTCCGTTCTCAGCAATGTCAGACTGTTTCCTATTCCTGAAACAACTGGGCTTCCTATCAGTTCCACACAGGTTCATTTTAACAGTGGGATCTGTGTGCTTCTTGTGCTCCCTGATAACAAGATGTTTCACTCTTTAAAATGAGAAGTTTCTATGTCATCATCTTTACTCTTTTTCTGACCCTGGTCCCATCTTTCTCAGAGTAAGGTATGGGGCAGATTTTGAACCCCTGAGTAAGTTACCAGCCTTTTTCTTAATTCCTCTCCTCCAAAGTCTTTCCTGATTCACAATTGAAGAAAAGAGCATATATGTCAAAAGGAGGGGTTTACACCTTTGGTTTCACCCATTGTCCTGGTGCTGTCTGGGAACTCCTTTTAGTTAAATCCATTTTTGATATAGTTTTCTTTGTCAAACTCCTATAGATTGACTTAACTTTTCCTTGACTGAAGTGATTTAAGCTCTGCTTAAATATGGCCAAAAAAAGTGCTTTGTTTTTAATAGGAAAAAGTTTATAAAATATAATAAAATAATATTTCAAACTTTGTCATCCTAAGTTAGGGTGAAGGGTCTTGGGTTTTTGTCCCAGAAAAATGGAAGTGGTTTTCTAACTGTATGAGCATTGTGCAAGCAAAGTATGTTAGATTCATACAACCATATTAGCTTTCTAAAAGCTTCTTTATTTTGAGGAATATTAGTCTGTTTAAATTATGAGACAGTTATATACAACAGTTAATCCACATTACTTTTTGGTGAGGGAGATTTCTTATTGGTGGATACTTCTAGCAAGTGGCTATTTAGTCTGTCTTGGGGTTTTTTTTTAATCCCCATAAAGTATTTTTTTCATTTGAATCTCATAATGTGTCTGTTTTGTCTCTGTATTGGCAGAAGAATTGAGGACTTGTTAGGGTTGCTCAGTGCTTGAACCCTTGCAATGTTGGTATGATGGCATAGAGGGAGAAAGCATGACTCCCACAGTTGTCACTAAATTTAAATGATTCAGATTTTGTGAGAATATGCACCTGGAATAAAACCTGTCTAGTAACTGTTTTTTCCTATATGAGGTAACTCCTGTTGTCACTGCTTTTGCTGTAAGGTAAGTGATATTTTTGCTAGATTTTGGAAATAATTTTTGAGCTTCTTCTTTGATTATGACAAAGTATTTATTACCAAAGTTTATTTTTTCATTTCTGTAGTGCAAGATGAAACTGTAGATTAATTTTGAATGTTTATCACAGTAATTTAAAGAATTTCTTTATTTAAATAATGTGATAGTAAAAGCCATAGGTTTATTCGTAATTGTACTGTGCATTTTGTAGAGAAAAAGACATTACTGGAGACTGGACAGCAAATGCCTCACATTATTTCAAAATGAATCTGGAACAAAATATTACAAGGTAATTAATGATGAGTAATAATTATGTTTCCCTTGATTTATTCAGTGCTTTATAGATATGAAGTCTACTGTGAGCAGTTTATGTATTATCTCCATTTCCCATCTCTTTTTGAATCAAAACTGTGACCAGGTTAATTGTTGCCCAAAGCCTGTAAGTGAGAAGGACCAAGACTAACTCTGAGAAGTTGCTTGCAGCTCCTGCTCTAATTCCCTTGAGTATGTCTCTCCTTACATTTTTGCATGTACTGTTCTCCTGAATTACCTGGCATATTAAGCTTTCCTCTCAATTAGCAGAGAATTTCTTTGGCCACCAGTTGAATGAAGGCTTGGATTTTTGTGTTCTCTGAGTAGTGACTGAAAGTTTGCATGCTTATGTGTTTTATTTCGACATTCCTCAAATTAAATTATTCCCTACTGTACAACTAAAAGTTTCAAGCAAGACTTACAGGAAAATTTACTGAATAGCCTTATGTTTATGTAAATGAAGCTTAGTGTATTGTCAATGTAGGACTGTGTTTGGTGGTGGAATATTCAGAAAATGCATTTGAATGTGTAAACAGGACTTTTCCCTTTCTTGTCTTATACCTTTAGGTGGGGGTCCAAATCTTGCAGCTTCTTCCTTTGTAACATCTCTAAGATCAAGCCTTTTCTCTGTACACCCAGCTAAACTTGCCCAGATCCTTTTCATCCCTATCTTGACCAAAGCAGTCTCTTCTCAGACCTCTCTGATACTTGTATTGCCCTGTGCATTCAAAACACAGCTGGTAAAATATGTTCCTTGCTTGTTGCTCCATTACGTCACTGCATTTAGTCATTTCACTTGCCCCTTTGCACCCCTTGTTTTAACTGCTTAGGTCTGATTGTTTGTGTGTGCTGTTAGAGTAACTCACAGTTTTTGCCTTTACATTTATTTGATCTTCATCTCGATCAGCTGCTGTCTCTTATCCTCCTAATGCCTGCCTGGTGTTCATCTGCTTGTTCACTACTCTTGCAAGTGACATGTACCTGCACCTTCCCATGGATGTGGAATGTCCTCCTCTACCTAGTGTGAATGTGAAATTATTTCTTCCTTGAGACCTGTTCTGTAATACTCTTGTACCATGATCTTAAACTGACCAGGCAGAGGATAGTATCTGTATGCAGATTATATCTGCTAATATCTGTATGAAAATCTTTACCCAAAATTATTCCGATGCACAAAGCAGTTGATTCCGATGCACACTATTGGTTAAGTGTGTATAGCTGCATCCTCTCCTTAATGTTACTGTTTCACTTTTTCCCCCTCCTGCTCTTCTCTGCCTAAGCTTTATAACCTGGAAGGGGAAAATGGTCATTCTCTAGTTGTGCATCACTTACCCATGTAGTGGGGGTGTGTCTCATGATGAACATAAATGTAGTTTGAGTAGAAAATAGTAGTTGTATAGCGAGAACTGTGGTGGGCCTGAAAGTCTCTCTAGGCTTGTATATAGGAATTCAGAGCACCGGCTGTTCAATGGTCATGTGCAATTTGAATTTATTTATGAAACTTGGTGTTTAGGTTTTGGTTTTTTTTGATATATTTGATTTTGTTTCTTTGCAATGCTTGCAGTTAATGGATATTAGTATATTAAATATTATGTGCATTTTCATTTTTTAATTTCTAATATCTTTCTTCAGGAGATTCCACTTTCAGAAATTCTCCAGGTGACTCAGCCTCGAGATTTTTCACACGTGATGCAGGGCAGCAACCCCTACTGTTTTGAGATCATCACTGACACGATGGTGTACTTTGTTGGCGAGAACAATGGCAGCACTCATCACAGTCCCGTTCTTGCTGCCTCTGGAGTTGGACTTGATGTAGCTCAGGGCTGGGAGAAAGCCATTCGCCAGGCCTTGATGCCAGTCACTCCTCAACCTAGCATTTGCACTGCTGCAGGACAAGGAAAAGATCACAGTAAGCAGGCAGACAAGGCGCTCTTGTTCATATGCTGAAGCTGCTGATGGTAGTAATTCCTTTGGGAACAGTGCTTATTTAGAGCGAAGTATTGTCTGTTGGTTATCTGCTGAATTCGGTTCATCATTTTCCACGAGTCTCTAAAAAGTGACCCTCAGGTTTGTGGAGGGTGGGCAAATCCTTTAATCTGTTGTAGCAGAAAGTAGTAAAGAGTCAGATCTACAATATGAATGCAGAATGCAGAGTTTTATTGTGGGACCACTAAAAACACGCACAGATGTAAAAAGGGAGCACAGATTAGATATTTCTAATATACATAACTAAATAAAAATATTCAGATTATATGCGTACACTTTGAAAGAATTAAATTTTTTTTATTCTTTCTTTTTTGGATTTTTTTTTCATGTTAGCACCTATATACATGTATAGTTTTTAAATTCTGTGATATGTCAGTAGCTAAGGAGAAGAAAAGGAGTTAGTGTTGTGACATAAATGCCATCAGTGATGTAAAAAACTTTCTGAGGTGTGGGTAGTTATAAAAAGTACCCTGTTATTCTTTTTATGCACCTTCCCTCCCCTTTTTCATCTGGCATAGGATTATATTCATTATCAAGGCTCCACTAAACTTATATATTGTTTCTTTCTTTTAAGACATCTTGTTCCTTGCAACAACATTCATTCTCATTCTATACTGAGATTTATGCTTTCACTTTTTATTTTCCTTTTGAATTCCAGCTAGTCTTTAATCTCTTTGCAGTAAAATTTCATTTTGCAGTAGATTGAGATCAGTTTCTCTTTCTCTGATATCTGGCTACTCTGCATCAGCAACAGTTAAGAATATGTAAATGGTAGTCTGAGGTAAAGGCACTTCCTGCGATTGCAGCAATGGTCTAAAATAGTAAACTATGAAATGCATTGGTATTTAATTACAGTGAAGAAACATGCCTGTGAGATGGTGCCTCATACTTGGCTTTATACAAATATAAAATGCCACTTTTGATATGGTATTTTTACCATATTTGATATGGTATTTTTAGTTTCTCATATATATATATATACACACATACATACATACATATATATATATATCTATATATAAACACCAAAATTCTCTTTGTTTTCTAGCACCTAAAGCTTACTGTTGCTAACAGACTTGCAAAGACACTTGATTTTTCCAAAGCAAATAGTTTTTCAGATATAAATAGTACATTTCATTGACATTGGTAGGGAATAGAGCTGCAGTGGTAGATGCTGAGAGGAAGTATTTTAATATGTTTAGGATTGTAGAAATATAAGAAAGTACTGTGTGTTGGGGAGTGGTATTTACATATTTTTAGACAACTCAGGTTGGTTTTTAAACTCTGAGAAGGCCACAAAATGTCTGTTCATCCCTCTTCTTCCTACACTTTGTGAATCATGAAATGTATCTCAAGAGCCCTTAAGATAATTAGATATTAATTAAAAAAAAGTCTCAAATACAGGCTTTTTAATGAAAAGACCAAAAGGAGGAGGGAGACATTGCTGGCACTTGAAATACTTGCAGCAACAGGGAATTTGTAGCATCAAAGTGTCCACAAGTTACTATCTAGTTATTATATACCACATTGTGGCCAGAGGTAGGTAGAAATGAGGATATTCTTCCAGTCTGACCCACGGCGAAGAATCCTTTGTAACCACGTACCTTGTTTTTGGGGTGGAGTGTTTCTTTGTGGTCTGATTCTGAGCTAAAATGAGAGAGAAACCTGCCTGCTGTAGACAGAAACTACCTGCTGTAGATTACGTGTGGAGTTGTGGCATTACTAATTTCTTTAGAAGTGACTGCTTCTTAGCCCTTACTATTGCACATTTCAGACACTAGAAAAATGGATTTATTTGGAAGGAATAACTCACTCTACCTCCGAGTTATTTTGTATTCTGTAGCCATCTATGGACAAGTGTCCAGTGTGTCTGTTAAACACTTTCAAAAACTGTATCTTTATTTTCTAGTTACCTTGAAGCAGTTTTTGTTGACCTTAGGAATGTTTTTGTCTGAATTCTTTGTTTTCCCTTGTGTTCTGTACGGTTACCTCAGTACTGACTTGACTATAGTCAATAATCGGTAGGCATCTGCAAGACTCGGAGTTCGTATTTCAGATGCAGACTTCAGGGTGTCTTTGAGAATTAGTAATTGTTCTTGTCTTCTCTCTGTAAATTTTTTCTTTGAGATAAAGCTCAGGTGGCAAAAATCAGACATCTTTTTTCTCTAAATTCTCTCTAGGATGATAATGGCTCTGTTCCAAGTGCTAGTAAGTGTATAGTGTGTTTTCTGTCTACCTTGTAGATGAATTCAATCTTTTTTTTCTTTAAGTTAACATAATACCACAGAATTGTTAGTGTTGGAAGGGACCTCTGGAGATCATCCACTCCAACCCCACTGACAAGTCAGGGTCCAGGTTGCACACAAACACGGCCAGTTGGGTCTGGAATGTCTTCAGACAGACAGACTCCAAGTGGTAGATGTCTGTTAGTCTGAGATGCTTTACTTTGGCTGTGGAGGTCAAAAGATAAGGGTATTTCCTGCCTTCCTTGGTATATCTCTTCTTGCCCATGCATCAGTGTTATTCCTGTAATGAAAAATTCCTGTCAATATCTGCTGCAGACCAAAGAATTCTTTAACTGATACGTTTACTTGGAAATTACACTTCCTGAACTTGCCCTTATGTTCCAAGGATTGATACACTTTTGTAGTTTATCCATGAAACAAAGATTTTTTTTTTTAATCTTACGGGCTTTATTGCTTTTTTTAATTATCAGTTATTCTGTTACTTGGTTCCTTTGATTTGTTTACTTTTCTTATGCATTAATTCAGTATATCTTTGTGCCATAGAAGATAAGAATCCACATTCATTTGACCTTGTGGGATCTACCTGCTCCTCTTGCCCGTGTTTTTCTTTATTGCTGCCAGAAATTATTATTCATTTAATGGACTATGATAACAATTGCTATTGCTTTTGGTTCTCCAGCTGTCTATTGTGTACACACTTGTATTGTTCTACTATTTTTGTAATCAGGAATAGGACAAAAAAGACATAATCCCAGCAAAACTTTTATCTAATGAGTTCCAGAGTATGAAGTTTCTGCAAAACAACACTAAAAATCATTTCACTGATAGTGGGTTAGAAGTCAGTCAAGGGTTTTTGTTGAATTTAATTTTTCCACTAATTTTAGAAAAAGTCTGCCTTTTTATTTACTTACTTGGCTTTGTCTTCTTTATTGCAGAAGAATTGTCTCTAAGCATCTCTGTTTCAAATTGCCAGGTCCAGGAGAATGTGGTGAGTCATGTACACTGTATTACAGTAATATTTATTTATCTGAGTATTACGAAGTAATTGGTAGTAGCAGTGTCTGGATGAGAAAGCAACACCAGAGCACTGTAGGTAAAGAAGTCCATGTTATATGCAGGAAGTAACCTACTTACCTGCCATGGCTGTTAGTTTTTATGAATGTATGTCCTTGCTTTTGGTGCAGCTCAGTGGATCCTCTTCAGGAAAAGTTTGTTGTGTTTTCCCACTCCTCAGTGTAATGATGGTACTTTTTACAGATTTTGATTAATGTCAAATATAATTACAGCCTAGCCAGTAATAACTAATGTGGTTCTGAACATTTTAATGACTCCTGGTATTTGTGATTTCTTTTTTTCATGCATTAGGATATCAGCTCTGTGTACCAAATATTTGCTGATGAAGTGCTGGGTTCTGGTCAGTTTGGTATTGTATATGGAGGTAAATTGCATTTTGTTCCATTATGTATTTATTAAGGTAGAATGTCTGCTTGATAAAATTATCCTTTTCATACTTACTTAGCTGTATCTAGAATGTCTAGGTGAAGTTAATCTTGTTAAAAGTTGTGTTTGGATTACTTTGCTGCGTGTCTCTGCAGTTTTATGTACAGTATTTCTTACAATTAAATTCCTGCATTTACAGTTTTGCATTGGCATCCTAATCTGTTTAGAATATGTATTGCATTTTGGCCGCAGTTAAATACAAAGCAATCCAATTTGGCCATGTTTAATGATTTTTTTAAATTGCAAATTCTAGCACTGTGTTTTACAGTATTAGAAGTCATATATTTGCTGGCAGTTATACCTGTTTTGAATGACACCTGAGAGGTGGCCAAAAGCAATTAGAAAAACCCATCGTTTATGGTTTGACAGTATGGATGCAAACATATTATTGACATACTTGATGCGAACAAATTTCTGTCAGCAGGGTAAAGTAGAAAGTGGTATTCTTTGCCAAGAGTGTTAGTCCTAGGTTTCAAGTCTAGTATTATCACCTAGTTTTTAAAATGTTCTGTTGCAGCATATAACTTGTTTTAGTATGTAATCACAAAAAAAGAAGAAATACTAGAAGTGCATATGAATTCTATTTCTATCTCTCTCTTTTTTTTAATCTCATGTTATATCTCAAGTATTGAGAAAACCACAGACCATAAATCTGGAAAGAAAGAAAGAACAAGTCATAAGTAAAGATTTACAAGTGGTAATCTTTCTGCTTCTGTCATGTTTTCTTTCTAATCAGGAAGTATTGTGGCTTTGATTTTTCTGTGTGCCAATTGTGTAGTTAGATACTTTACTACTTCTAAACTGCTTGGTGGAAATACAGTTTTGTCTAGTTTTACATCACTTTTGAAAGAGGTTAGGTTTTTTGCCCCCTCTGTATTTCCTAAAGTGTAGTGTGAATCAAAATGTCCTCCCTCTCCTATGAATTGAAATTAACAAATGCAGACACTTGTTTTAATGATTGGATTTTATTTTTCCTAAATTGCCTTGTAGATAAATCTCAGCTTGATGTTTTGCATGATTCAGTGTTTACAAGTGCTTGTAAGTGTAATGAACACTTATAAAAAGCTTTCATTAAGTTTTTTTTTAAATGAATAAGGCTTAAAATATATAGGATGACCTTAATTCTTAATATCACAAGCCGAAAGAGTATGAAAAGACAATATAAAAGACTATAGTTTTGCTGGCTCTACACACTGCTTAATTGTTGCTGGTATTTGGGGATGCTAGATCTGGTAACTTCTGATACTGGCTTATCCACACCTGTGTATATACTGAAATAATGGTAACAATTAATGGAAAAATTGTTTTCATTGGTGTGGGGTTTGGATTGAGTTTTTATTTTTTGTTGTATTTTTTGTGGCCCCTAATCTTGACAAATGTTTTCAAAATTGCAAATCAAAAGTTATAGGGTATAGATATCCAATTTCTGCATCAGTAAGAACAGTTTCCCTCTGCTTTTCCTTTCAAACTTCAATTAGTTTGAAAGATCTGAAAAAGGGAGACAGAAAAAAAGTACTCTTGACATCTTCTTACTGATGTAAAACTTGTACTGAAAACTGGCTGGTTGTGTTTTGTTTAACAAAAGGAATTTTCAAGCTGCTTTTCTGTTACTCTTCAAGGGCAAGTTTTAGCTGTAGTCTAGTTTATGTAGTTAGGTGTTTCATTAGATGAGTTGGTTTGCTTTACATTCTTCAGCAATCTAGCACTTGCCTTCTGTGTTTTGCATCTAGTTTGTATTTGATTGTATTTGTGCTACATTGCAATATAATTTCTTTTATCTGGTGCAGATAAACCCTTTATTCATCATGTTAAAGGCAGGTGCAATAGTTGCTTGGCAGAGCGGCCTGTGAAGCAGTTCTGTGTCCTGCCTAAGCCCTGGCCACAAGTGCTGACCAGGGAGCAGCAGGGGAGGCTGGCTGGTGGCTGCTGAGGCGTAGCTGGGCTTCCCACAGCAGTGCTGGTAGAACCTTCTGTGGCACTTACACTGTAGCTGTGTGTGTTGTCCCTTCTCCTAAAATAGCTTCCAAACCCTTCACTGAGTGGATAATGACACTTTTCTTTGGTGCAGACTTGTTCTGTCGTAGTTTAGTATTAAATGTCTCAGATTTCCAAGGCCTTGCAGTGTGTGATCCTATTAACCTCTCTGATGTGACTGAAAGAAACCAGTTCAGCAGCTGTGAAGAAGCTGGGGAAGCATGAACAGCTCCTCACTTAGCCCTGGACACAGTCTCCCTGTGTATTGCAGAATTTTTCTCATGCAGCAGATGCAGGTTGCAGCAAGGAATAATACGTTGTGCTGTCAGCATGGTGTTTTTCTTACCACCTTTTTTTACCACAACCTTTTAGAACTTTTTGATCACAGCAGACTGCCCCGGGTGTTAAATGTGTTGCTGTTCTTTGGTGCACCTAATTGCTCTCATGTTCACATAGAGTATTAGGTGTGTAATTTCCTGTGCACATGGAGCCCATGAAAGTATGAAACCACTGGAATGGGTTTGTAGGTCTGTCTTCACTTTGGCCTTGAATTGTTGTTGTTTTTACAGGAGAGGCAATATTCTGTGGAGTAGGTATTACTTGCTCATGTGCAAGTCCCTTGCACAAGCAAAAACTTCACCCAATATATCTAATGTCAGTGTGTGTGTACCTGACAGCAGAGTGGTAACTGGTTTAGGTTTAAACTACAGAATTCCTGTGGAGGTTGATCACTTCTTTTTACTCATATACCATTTGCAATTCTAAATATAAATATGGTAATGTTGTGCAATTGACAGAATATACTTGTTTCCCCAAAAAGGGATTTCTGCTGTAATGTTTAATAGCTATGAATTGCTTCTACCTCTTGATGGATAACACTGACTTTCTGTTTAGGAAAACATAGGAAGACTGGAAGAGATGTGGCTATCAAAGTCATTGACAAGATGAGGTTTCCAACTAAACAGGAAAGTCAGCTTCGTAATGAAGTAGCCATTCTTCAGGTATAAAAGTGTTTTGGAATCATGTTGGAGTTTTGTCTTAAATAGACCATTAATGAGATTTTATATTGTGTCTAAGTGTTCTGAATTGATTTTTAATTTTACATCTGTGATTTCTGAGTACTTTTGGAAGATGGAATCTTATAAAAGCAGGAACTCTTGAGTACTTGGTGGAGTTGATAACTTGGGGGTGATATCTACCCCACTGTAAGGGATCCCACTGAAGCCATGTACTTTGGCTGCATGTTGACTCCCTCAGTATTATTTTCTGCTGTTTTCCACAACTGACTCCTCAATCTTTGAGTATTATTCTTACACTCAGTAACTTGATACAGAACATGCATCAACTGTAAAATTAATTATTGCAGCTAAATTGTATTAAACAAGTTATCCTTAGTAGTTGGCATGTTTCATGGGTTGACATTTGTTTCAAACTAGTTTTTTTCCTCAGATATTTTTTTCACCTGTATCTATTTAACTGGATTTTTTTTTATTTGTGGTCAGCATTTCTGTGTAATTAAGGATATTTCATACTGGTTTATTTTAGTGATGTACCTATGCTACTTTGTTTCAGAATTTGCACCACCCTGGGATAGTGAACCTGGAATGTATGTTTGAAACACCAGAACGAGTCTTTGTTGTGATGGAAAAGCTGCATGGGGATATGCTAGAGATGATTCTTTCCAGTGAGAAAAGTCGACTTCCAGAACGAATAACTAAGTTCATGGTCACTCAGGTGAGCAGTCAGTTCCTCTGCTTTGAGAGAAAAGGCTAGATTTGGGTTTTGTAATTATAAGATGAGAATTTGGAGAAGTTTTCTGTACTGTTATTTAAAAAAGGGCATAGAGAGCTACACATCTAATGAAAGTTGAATAAACAAGAAAAGAGCTTTGAATGTTAATTGCATTAATTTTTTCAGCCCTTCTTTCCCAAGACATAACATTATGGACAGCTAAAGATGAATGTCAAAACAGTAAGCATTCAAAAAAAACAGGAGGAGGCAGGGGGGAAAAAGGTTGGGGAAAATAAACCCGCTTGTTTTCAAGTCCTGGTAGGCTGGAAAAAACAGTACTTGCACAGTATATATGGGTTAGTTCTTGAGGACTATGTTGATACAAATTGCTGTATTGCTTAGTCTCTGTGTCTTTTGACACTTGTGGTCTGCTTGAATATGTTCTGAAAGTGTTCTTTCATTTTGTAGATACTTGTTGCTTTGAGGAATTTACACTTCAAGAATATTGTGCACTGTGATTTAAAACCAGAAAATGTGCTACTAGCATCAGCAGAACCATTCCCTCAAGTGAGTGAAGATTAAACAATACTTTTCATTACTATTCATTGGGTTTTTTTAAAAGCAATATCGACACTGCTGCTTAAAAAGCAATCTCTTGTGGGATTTTCAACTGACTTCTAGAATTACTTGAACTGCCTGTTATTGTAGTTGTCTCTTTTTTTTTTCCCTTGTCTCACTAAGTGCCATTAGTGCATTGCTCTTTTTTATACTCTGAGGAGGGCTTATTGACATGGTGTTATATGTTGAACTTGATCCGGATCCTTTTATCTTCACAAGTGCCTGCTGTGTTCAAGTTAAGGAACTGTTGCAGGATCATGAAGATTTGAGCATCAGTGCATGTACCAGCTGTGCATTTTACTGGGATGTTCTGTCAAGAGCTGTCTGGCTCTGAGTTCATGTTAAAACTCATTGTTTGATTTCCATGTAGCCAAAGCCTCCAGCTTCAGGAATGCGATTAAGAGGAATGTGATTTGGCTGGGAGTTGTGTGTGTTTTTAACTCTGGTTCTGTGCCTTTCAAGAGTGAGGATTCACCTCTGAAAATGAGCTGGGTTTGGAATCAAGATACTTCTTCCTTATTTGCACACTTGTGGCCATGTAATACACAAAACTGCCTCAGACCCGAATCTGTGCAGGGCCAGTTCAGGTCTTGATCTGAAGTGTGGCGGATCTGTGTGCTGCAAACCCAGTAACCTTAATGGACTGGTTTACATGGGGTTTTGTTCTGTTTGCATACAATGTTTAAGTGATGGCAGAAAGGGTGTGAAGTCAAGCAGAGATTTCTCCGTTTAAAATGTGCTGCTTTTGCAGGTGAAGCTCTGTGATTTTGGCTTTGCACGCATCATTGGTGAGAAGTCTTTCCGGCGCTCTGTGGTGGGCACTCCTGCGTACCTCGCCCCTGAAGTGCTCAGGAGCAAAGGCTACAACCGCTCCCTAGACATGTGGTCAGTAGGAGTTATAGTCTATGTGAGCCTCAGTGGCACGTTCCCATTTAATGAAGATGAGGATATCAATGATCAGATTCAAAATGCAGCATTTATGTACCCACCAAATCCTTGGAAGGAGATTTCTAGTGAAGGTAAAGAAATTGACTTTCTCTATTAGAATGTTTGTGTGTGGCAAGCACATTTGTGTATGTAGGTAACACATTCAAATGCTTAAATGTCAAGGTTCATTTAGGAAGGAGTGAGAAAATTGTTGATAGTTTGAGTTTAGTAGACTATGCCAAAGTAAGTAAATATGAGGTAAATATATTTGTGAAAGATAAATTGTAAAATATGTTTTAGATAATTTTCAGGGCAGGGGAATCAGGAGATTTAGCAAGAAAAATGAATTTCCTGCATGATGAGTGGAATGAGTAATCTGATACTTCCCAAAAGTCAAAAAGGAAAGTTAATTCATGTGTGGGTATGTGCTGAATGATGGTATAATTTATCTGAACTATAATCACAGAAACGGCTGAAAGTTGAATCTGGAATTTTAGTTTGTACATTAGGAAGTATGGATTTATGAGGTCTGAACAACCTAGATGTTTACAAGGCTGGTCTCTAGAGCTTTCCAGTGCCAGCTTTGGTTATATGTTACCATGTTTGGTTAATGCATGATTAAGACACAGGTAGATGTGGAAGGACATATACATTAGTGGAAGTGCCTGTATAATTGTGGAACACAGGATTATGCTCAAGCTTTTTAGACATATCTGAAAATCACTAAAATCAGTAGGGAAAAAGATAAATTAATAACACAGTAAAGCTTTCAGTGTTTCCAGCAAAAGTAGGGGGAACTTACCCCATACTTGTTTTTGTAGCCACATTTAACATAAGCAAAGCTAAATATAAAATTCAAGAGTTTGGTTAGATTTAAAGGAATTCATTGTAGGATGCACTCACACATAAAATAATTTCTACTGCAGCATGTGAATGATGATGGAGGTGATTAGTATTTAAACAATATAATTTTTGTTCTTCTTTGCCAGCCATTGATTTAATAAACAATTTACTTCAAGTGAAGATGAGAAAACGTTTCAGTGTTGACAAATCCCTTAGTCACCCATGGTTACAGGTAAACCCATCTGCCTTTTTCACTATGTTTACAATGGGTGAATAATTTTTTGACTGAAATTCTTCAGAGGCTTATGAAAACTGCAAGTGTCCTGTTCTGTTAACAAGCATTTATGAAGGCTTGAGCATTTCTGGTTTTAGCTTTACATTTGATGCACTCCAGGGTTCTGACCATTTGTGAATGGCTTCTTTCCTCAAGGGAAATTTGTCATACTATCTCTCCCACCTTTTCCTTTCTGTCTGACAACAACATGGGTTTACTCTTCTGGCTTCCCCCCATGAGTGTGGGGAATGAGGAGTGCATGGAGCCTTGTGAAATCAGCATGGAGACAAACATTGTTAGTTCAGTGCTGAAGTGGACACATAGCCTGGTGTGTGCTGTAACTTGTACTCCATTTAGAAAAGATTTGTTTGGCATGGAATGTTTTATCTGCTGCTTTTACAACCTTACATACTAGCCTATTTAATTTTGAACTATTCTTTGTGGACAGTGTTGGGGCTTTGTTTTTTTTTAACAGATCTTGTTGGTTATATCTTCTGGCTCTTTACACTAAAAATGGACACAAACTGCAGGATTTATCTGTGGGAATGTAGTGGTGCTGTTTCTTAAAACTGCTTCCTTAAATCTCTTTTACTCTGTAGGATTATCAGACTTGGCTTGACCTCAGAGAATTTGAAACACGCATTGGAGAGCGTTACATTACCCATGAGAGTGACGACGCACGCTGGAAAGAACACGCTTATGAACACAACCTTGAGTACCCCCAGCACTTCATTATGGCTCCCAATCCAGATGACATGGAAGAAGACCCTTGATTTGTTCATTATTCTAAATTGCAGCAAAGAAGGATACTCCAGGCAGAAATTGAAGATAAGTTTTGGAACAGCTATTGCTCTTTCCAAAGGCTGTACACATAGTTTGGCGTGTAAAGCCCCAGAGGATCCTGCATTGCCATGGGAATAGACTGTCGTTTGCAAACTTTTCTCCATCCCTGACTTTAACTCTGAGTAGTTACTGGACAGTGGGATACAAAGCCCTGTTGGGTAACATTTCACTGAGCTGGGTGGCTACAAAGCCATTACCGAGGTGTAGTGTGTACAGACTGAATGGTTTGTGTTTTTCAACGTTTTTTGTTTTTTCATAGCCTACGCAGTAAGAGTTTTGTAATAGTTTTCTAATCCCTATTTACTAGGCCATAGAGGACTGTTTTCTGCTACTTAGATACATCTCCTGTTTCTCAAACTGTGGATGGTGAAGAGACTCTATAAAGAAATCAGTACAGAATACCTTGGCTAAAGGAAAACATGGTGGTTTAGTTGAATACAGCTTCATAGATGAAGGAATAATTTGCTGCTGTTTAGACAGTTAAATATGTGTGTCTTGGCCCTAATTGAACTTTTTACAGATAGCAACCAAAACAAAAAAAAAAAAAAAAAAGGAAAATCCCTTAACTTCTTACATTCCTCTTGAAATGCTGGCTCACAGTCTAAGGAGATGACAATCAAAGCTGTGCTACGCTTTTATTTTGTCTGTTAAAAAAAGCAATAAGCCACAACAGTGCGCTGCTCTGCAAGGCTGGCACATCATTGATACACACCAAAGGCATTTTGCCTTAAAACTACACAAATAATGCACAGAGAGCACACGACTTGATGTAGCATATCCTTTCACTCTGGAAGATCAGCTTCTAGCAGAAGGATGTGGAAAAATAGGGAAAAATACATGCAGCTTTCTTCTGTCATTTCGAGTAATAAGATTTTTAAATTTTTCTAATATTTTTCTAATTTTTTAAGGTTCCCTGGACTTACATCAGGAGTAGTTTGTAGCCTGCTAGCTTGTTGTGTTAACCCTGCTCAAAACCTAGAAGTAACAGTGGATACTACATCAGTTGTTGCTTCTGCCAGGGCAGCTGGATTGTAGGAGAAAGGACTTTGCCTTGCCACCTTAATCTGCAGCCCTCCTCTCCTCTTTACTTTGCTCAGAACTGTTTGAGCTGAATGTTCAAAAGCAACTGCTCAGTTTTTTCTGTGCACATGCCTCAACTGAAGGATTCCCAACCACTGATTCTACTTGTGGCACAGTAGAGGGGAAACAGTAGTGTTCTTTGGAAATTATTCCCTTGGACAGTTCAAGTTAATGGTATTTCAAAGAAGTTTGAGGCCATAATGCTAAATGCAAATGGAAGAGGGTTTTTTGGTCTTATTTTAAAAAATGAGAAGGGTGAAATCCTGTTTTTGTGGGGTAACGGTGTTGTGCTCCTGGAGGGTGCTGGATGGCTGCAGGCATCCCTGATGTGCCAAGCTGCTTAACTGGAGCTTAGTTGGAAATTTTTCTAAAATACTGATACAGACTTGAACTGCAAAGGCAGTGAGAGGCTTTGGGGTATCTCCTCTCTCCTACAAAGATTTTTCTTTTTTTTTTTTGTTTGTGTGTAGATAAGTATTTTTATACTGTTTTTATTCAGGTAAGGAAACAGGTGAGCAGATTTATAAGTTGTTAGATATACCTAAAATGTTACATGGTTAGTTCAGAGCTGGCAGCTGCTTGCAGTAGCAGTGACCTGACAGTGGTCAGTAGCAGCTGCAGAAGGATGTGCCCACAGGTAGGTCTGGGTCTTTAACTCACTCTTTCTTTTCCCACTGTCCTTTATCTATCTGGCACTGCATTTTGTAGGTGTCTATGTTGCCAAAGGCTGAGCTCTGGATGCTTAACATTGTTTAGAGAGGGTTTCAGGACTGATTGTTCAAAGAGACACTGCTTTATATCTCTGCAACCAGAGCAATCACCTCTGACATTGGTAGTTTGGTATTTGCCCGCTATGGGCAAAGCAAAGCAGTGCTGTTTGTCAACTTCCAGTGCTCAAGTGACCAAATTTCAGTGAAGCCATTGCTATATTCCATCCTAACTGTAATACGTAGATACAGTTTGGTTTTAAACTTCAGATTTTTTACTTGAGCTGTTACTCCCGGTTTACCTGTGGGTTTGTTGTTTATGTTGTTGTAAGGGAGGAAATAAAGCAGCTCACTCACTTGAAAAAGCACAACAGGAATAGAGGAAGGAGGGGACAATAATGAAGTAGAAGGCCTAGCTTTTGTCTGTCCCCATGAAGTCTGCTCTGCTTCAAAATATTATATGAGCTATTTATTCTTCGAGTTGTATTAAAATAAAAATAATGCTGTTGGCCTTTGGAAGAGATTGCCTGATCATATGCAGACTTATGGAGCCAGACAAGAGAAGCCACAAGTAGCTAGTAGTCAAGAAAACAAAAAATCAGGCTTACATTATAAGTAAAATTCCTAGAGTAGTAAAAATAGCTGGGTTTTATTCCCTTTCTTCTACTTTTACTGCAGACTTTGACAGCAGTAGGTTACAGTGTTTAATACCCTTACCCATAGATGAATTAAGTTGCGTTCATACAAGCAATAGTGCTATGGTGATGCTAGAAAAAAGCTCATGTAAAATTTATAGCCTCAAAATGACACTGTCAAGTACTTTTATATTTTTATACTCCCCATTGTTTGTAAATATCCTCTGGTAAGCTTGAAAATAAAATTTATTTCCCTATCAGACTAGTTATTTTTATTTACATGAATTATCTCTCCTATCAAATGTTCATTAGAGTAAATGGTCTTATACTCTCTTGTTTGTGGATTTATAAAATATGTCCTGCTGTGGAAATTCAGCCAGCAGGAACTCCTTTTACATGCATCCTGCCACTATTGTCTTTATAAAAATACCTTCAGAGATGTCAAGGCATCTTGATTTTATTCAAGTACCAAAGCTTGAATACATTTAAAGACTCCGTAAGTGCATGTTTGTCACTGACAAGTTTGGATTCCGTTAGTAAATATTTCACTCTGTTCACTCATAAGACTCCCAAAACGTTGTTAATTCTCTGGTCTGTGTGTGCTGGTTTCTGTATGTGCAGTGTTTTATTTCCACTCATACTGCTTTGAATAGGTCAGTCCAAAGGTTTGGTGTACTGCACCAGACTTATTCTGAAACAGCCATCACGCATTTTGCCATAGTATTTGAAATTACTTTAGTAACAGTTCATTAAATCCAGCAACAGGTGGTAGGGGAGACTTTGATTCTGGCTTATCTTTCTTGTCAGGATGTACAAGTCTGTGGTGAGGCAGCAGGGCAAAAAAATTAAAGCAGTCTCCCATCTTCTCAGGATTCATCAGCATATCATAGCTGTGAAGTAATTGCTCACGAGTTGCTGTGTCACCTGAATTCTGCAAGAGCACCTGGAAAGAAAAATGCAGGTTAGAGCCCTTCCTGCATTCGTATAAATTCCTGCATACCTGCAATCCCTTCTTGCATCCTTTTCACTTAATGTGAACCATCACAACACTGTGATGGTTGGTAGAACTGGTGAGATCACTCGTGGTGGTCCACAGCCCACACACTGATGCAAGTTTTGCATTAAATGCTCCTAAATATAATATGATCAACTTACTTTCAGGGATCTGGAGTAACTTACATCTAGCAGAAGCAACTTTCTGATCTCAGACCTACATGTTATTTTTAACAACTTCATTTTAAAACCAAAGATTTTTACTACAGCTCTCGTACTGCTTGAGTATTGCCTGTGGACTGGGAGAGTTCTGCAGATGTGAACACTCGTACCTGCAGTCGGAGGTCAATGCCCATGTTCTTTAAAAACTTCCTCTGTTTTATAGGGCCTAATGTAGCTGTTTTTCCCTGTGCCATCTTTCGAAGGTAGCTGAAATCAACATCTGCTGTCAGGTCTGCTGTACCTGGAGCACTCAGCACATCGTGAAGTCTGTGATTCCGAAAACCCTGAAAATGAAATTGGAAGATTACACTCAGCTGTAATCCAACCATCATAGCCGGGGCTGGCAAAAATTAAGCTGTGCCTTTGGTGACAATAGCAAATTATACATGGAAAGTTTGAGATAAACATAGGAAGAGCTCAGATTACCCTTTCCAACTGACAGAAACCCTTCTGGGTACTGATTAAACAGGAATTACTCAGTTTTATGCAGTTTTTGCTATTACGCCCACCTACGAACTTTAACTTACAAGAACCTAACAAACAGGATAACAGAGTCTTTTGACTTATTGCTACAGGGCAAATGCCTTACCCGGAAAGTGTCAGTTTTGGTTCCGTCGTGGCCGTAATCTGCGACCAGAGCAGCTCCACCATCCTTCTCTATCCGAGAGGCCAGCCTCTGCACAATGACACCAGCCTCAGGACACACTTCCACGTGGTCTCTTGTTTCTTCTGGCTAGTGCAGAGTTCAAAGACCAGAACACCTGTATTAGCAGAAAAGCACAAGGCAAGTATCCCTCACACTTGGTGTCTTGGGGCTGCTGCTTTGCTGGGACATGCAGGTACAGGAGGTGCATTCTAGGCTACCTATACTGGCTTGAGCTAGTTTTTGCTATCACTCATTCTCAATTAGTATTTTCTGAGTGCTGGATTTCAGTGCTCTCTTCAATAACTTGTAGTCAAATGCAAATTTTTCTACCAAGAGTATCTGTATCAGGTGAAATTTCCTTACTGTAGTACTTGAGGAAAATAGTGCTTCAGCTGTGCACACCCTTCTAAGAGGCCTTCCTGTGCGAGACTTCGTAGCTCCATTTAATCTCCACTACTTAATTTTGTAGCTTTGAGTATCCAGTGCATTCAGGAAGAAACCACAGCCACTCTCCATTAAAGGTCAGCCTGGCACTGAGCAGGCAGCTGCCCTGAGTACCCTGCAGCAGGCTGAGAGCCTGGCTGGGGCAGGGCCATTCTTGAGATGGTGATGCTACACACACAGTGGAAAACTCTGCCCATCATTTGGTGCCTTGGTTTGCTCTCTGAGACATTTTGTGTGTGCAAGCTCCTATTTGGCAAAGTTTGATACACGTGGTAACTTTTGTGCTGCAGCTTCACAGCATACAAAGCTAAATGCTTGTGGAAATTTTAAGCTCTATTCATTTATAGACTGAGAGCCCTCTTCTTGCAGTCAGAGTAACTGAGAAGCACTAAATGTACTTGAAAGAGTCAATAAAGGCGTAAGGATGAGCTCTGGTAGGCATAACCTCACCTGAATAAAGTTTTGCGTCGCAGGGGTCCTGGATGGTGACAGGACAAACCGCAGCTGGCCAGGAACTTCTGGGTCAATATCAACCAACACCTCACGCCAGCCCTTCTCTGTTCGCTGTTCAACGATCCCAAAGTACTCACGTTACACTCCAACAGGTACCACAGTATCTTGTTCATTTGATTGAACTAATATGTCAAGCCTTTTCACAAAGGTTTTAGGAGCAATACATTGCTAACAACTATTACTCATTTAATTCCAGTAACTGCCTTAGAAAAAGCTTGTGGTGGAGTCTCATCTGCAGAGCCAACAAATACAGGTTTAATTATACTTGAAAGGAATGAATGATGCTCTGAAGAAACATTCTGCCTCTTCTGTTGACAGTGCAACATTTAACTTATCAAAATAAAAGACTTTGTTCTACTGGTGATTTTCATCAATTAGCTACTTCTGAATTGTAACTAGCCTCTATTTGGCTGCTCTCATTACTATTCAAGTGAAAGCCCTTCAGTCTTTTGTTAGTAGTATTACAGAAAATCATGTGGAAATTAAAATCTGTGTTGATGTAGCAGAAGAAATAAAAAAAAACCCAAAACGTTGAGCATTATCTCAGCAGAAAGAAATCCTTACCTTTCTTCAAGTTTATCCATTCAAAAATAATTACTAATTTTATAGTTTTCAGCTGAATTAAGCTTTATTTGTCCAATACAATTAGAATTATTTCATCACCAGAGAAACGTGACTAGTTTGGCACTTCAATTCTGTTCCTCCTCAAAGAGAAAAAGTGTTTAAGCAGATGGTCACAATTAAAGTAATAATTTTTTTATACCTGAAACTTATGTATTGGCAGGGCATCAAAGAACTCATGTGCTAGATAAAAGCTGTAACCTGTGGGAAGGTAAAAAAAAGAATGCATTAAATTATTAACACTTCTAGAGCAGCTTCCAGTTGAAAACAGTTTTATGATTTTTAATGAATTAAGCTAGGTAATGTGGTTGTGAAAAAATTATAATTACTTCCAGCTTGCACATATTAAAGATACTATTTCTACAGTTAGTTCTAGGTACCAGTCCATGAATTTTAGATCACTATCTCGTGAAAGGAGATTCAGGCAAAGCCAGTAAAGTTTTGGGTTTTTTTCCTATGGAAAGAAAAAGAATATAGAAAATTGGGTAGCTGTCGCCAAATGAAGGTAGACAGAATAGGTAGCAGTGATGAAAATGAACCAAGATTCTGCCTCAGTCATACAAGTAAGAACAAATATTTATATAACTACTTTTCTGTCCAGTGTGAAGTCTAGCAGAGATGCCCTCTGCTATGAAAAGCTGTCAGTGAAGGAAGGGCACCATCCCTTTAACAAGGCATTCAAACTTCTTACCTGGTGGCACATCTTGAATGTCTCTGTACCAAAAAATGGGAATTCCAGTCTTGCTAATGCCTTTCATGTAAGCAGACTCATCCTCAAGGCTTGGCTGCACCTTCCCTCCTGCCAGCATCTCTGCTTGGATCTCGCTGAGTTTGGGGCTCACTTCTACCAGATGAACAGAGACATCACATGTACTAAGAACAGAGGCGAGCTGCTTGAAGACCTATAAAGGCAGATGAATTCTATTAGCTGCAGTCTTGTGCTGTGTCCCTTAATGGTTTAAGTATTAACCTTTCTTCTCACTATTTACTGTTCACTATTAACTATTCAAGGTAGAAGATTTTAGTTAGCTTTCACTAACAAAACAATCTCAGTGAGAGAGACTGCATTTTTTCTCTCTCAGTAGGAAGTGTGAGTTTCTTCATAAATCTTAATAGAAGCTGCTACACTTCAGAAAAGTTGGCTATACATTACAGGGCTTTAAGGACAAAAATATGAAATGCTAATTTGGAAGAGTAGCAGCAGCTCCTCCAAGACCTGTGGAAGGTCTAGCATTAGGAGAAAAATGGTTCCGTTTTCCCTGCCACTTTAAACAAGTGTTTGATATCCCACATTTCACTATTTTTATTAACATATGTAAATAGAACAGAAGTTCTTATGTGGTGCTAAGTCCCATTAGCAATCTGTTTATGAATCAGCAGCATTTTAATAAAGACAGCTGTGAAGGCACGACTGAACACAAAGCACTAACTCAAAAGAAATAAGGCTTTTAAATGCCCAAAGGAATTAACACAAATTTGTTCTGTGTTATTGTAATCCCCCATTCTGTTCCTTGCACTAAGGTCTCCATCTCAATTACACACAGCAACACCTTCCTAGATTGTTTTTCAGTTTGGATGTTTTACTGCACAGAAATAATTTACAATGGAATATTCCTGCCCTCCCCTTCTCTCCAGTGGTGTTTGGAAGGTCACAGGCGTGTCCGTGCAGTGTGCACATGCTGGCCCCCAGTCTGCTTCCACCTGAGAGCCCTGGTCCCAGAAACTCATCCACTCCAATCAGAGTCTGAGCTGCCAAACTGACTGGAGGGAAGGGTAAACCCTGACAGCAAAACATCTTCCCTTCAGATTTCACTGTAGCTATGGAATACAGCCAGAAACAAAGAACACAAATGGTTTTCACCTACCCGCAATATATCCTCGGTGAGGGTGCCCTTCCCTGGGCCCAGCTCCACCAGCTGGAAGGCAGTCGGTTTGCCCATGGCCATCCATTCACTAATGTACCATATTCCTATTAACTGTCAGTGAGAAACAACACAAAGGGTTACAGTAATAACTTCAGCACTTGTGGAAAATCATACCTGCCTTTGTCTGATAGTAACTGAGATAACATGGCAACATTCTGTCTTGATATTTTGAAGTTAAGAAGACTTATGATACATAGCATCACATTCTTGTCTTTATGTATTAAAATTGGTCATTGATTGCTGTCAGCCCAGCAGAAGCAACTCTCCATCAGTAAATGTGGAAAGTCTGTTCTGGCTAGAACAAGAACTTTCACCTAAGGCTCAAATGCAGGTCAGTTCCCAGGTGCCTTTGGGACTGTTCTTCCTGACAATGCATTTACCAAAGCATCACTGAGAACAGGATTTAGCCGATCTTCACTTCTGGAAACAATACACAAACCAGAGTGAGCCAGACTAAACTCTGGAGATTATTTTTGAGGAAAGTTTTCACACTGCAAAATCACCAAACTCTTTATTTATAAGCAAGTTCTATATGAAAGTAAAGTGTTACTAAGCACAGATGGTGTTTCAGACAAAGGGCTTTCAGAAAAACAAAACCCCCTCTCCTCCCTAAAAACCAAATTTTCTCTTGGGAAATAACTTGAACCTTATCATTGCTACTCCAGTATTTTGACATAGATAAGGTGGCTTGGAAAACTGGCTTGGAAATCAGTTGGGATGGAAATTGGAAGAGACCACATTGGGCCATCTGGACCACCCTCCCTGTTCAAGTAGGGTCATCCTGGAGCACATAGCACAGGATTGTGTGCAGATAGTTCCTGAATGTCTCCAGTGAGGGAAACTCCACAACCTCTCTGGGCAATCTGAGTGCCAGTACACAGAAAAGTTCTTCCTCATGTTCAGGTGGAACTTCTATGCATCAGTTTCTGCCCATTGCCTCCTGTCCTATTGCTTGGCACCACTGAGCAGAGCCTGGCTCCATCCTCCTGGCACCTCCCTCCCGATACTCACAGACACTGATGAGTTCCCCTCTCAGTGCCTCTTCTCGAGGCTGAACAGGCCCAGCTCCCTCAGCCTTTCCTCATTAGAGAGATGCTCCAGTGCCTCAATCATCTCTGTTACCCTCCACTGGAGCCACTCCAGGGGTTCCATGTCTCTCTTGTCCTGAGGAGGCCAGGACTGGACTCAGCACTCCAGATGTGCCTCACCAGGGCTGGGCAGAGGGGCAGGCTCACCCCCCTTGACCTGCTGGCAGTGCCCTTCCTCATGCACCCAGGATTCCATTGGCCTTCTTGGCCACAAGGACACACTGCTGGCTCATGGATGGCTGGTTGTCCACCAGGATTCCAGCCAGGCCCGCGTGGTTAAAGTACAACAGGTAACTTAACACAAGGAACTGCGTTACCTCTCCGAACACCTGGCTTATTTCAGGCGAGGTGACGAAGTCCCCGCTCTCGCCGACGCCGCCGCGGCGTGTGTAGTAACCCTGCGAGGGGGAAGCGGCACAGGGGCCGCGGTGAGCGGGGCCCGAGGCACAGCCCCCCCGGCCCGGCCCGGCCCCGCCGCACCTGGCCGGGGTTGGTGAGCGCCTCCCGCATGTACTCGGCCACCGTGACCGGCCCGCTGGCCCGCAGCTTGCGCGTCAGGTGCCGCAGCATCGCCCCGTCCCCGCCGGCCGCCTCCGCCTCGCCCCCCGCGCCCGAGCAGAGCCGCGCCGCCGCCGCCGGAGCTGCGGGGAGAGGAGGGGAGAGGAGAGGGGGGCTCAGCGGGTCCACGGCCCCACGGCGAGCGGGAAGGAGAGCGGGGAGAGGCGGCGCTCACCGTGGGGAGCGGCGGCGGGACGGGGGAGCCGCCGGCGGCCCGCCAGCAGCGCGCGGCGCGCGAGCGGCAGCACCATGGCAGCGGCTCCCGCTGCGCCTCCCGCTCCTCCCGCTCCTCCCGCTCCCGCTCCTGCTCCTCCTCCTCCTCCTGCTCTCCGCCCGGGCGGCAGCGCGCGGCCGTGGCACGGGCCGGACGCGCGTCACGCGTGTGCGCGGCAGCGCTTCCGGCGGGCGGCGATGGCGGCCGCGCTCTGGGACTTCGGCGTGGGGGAGCGGAGGAAGGCGGGCGGCGACAGCGAGGAGGAGGGCGACGACGACGGTGATGAAGAAGCAGAAGGGGGAGATGCGGGAGAGTTCACGCTGGACGAGGTGCTGCGCCTCGGCGGCACCAAGGTAAGGGAGCGGGGGGAGGGAGCGGGAGCACGTGGCGGCCGATCCGCCCATCCCGGGACGGGCCCTTGCGGGGCGCGAGGTGTGCGGGGTCCCACGCGGATGTTGGGAACAAGTTCTTTGCTCAGGGGCTGGTGAGGCACTGGGACAGGTTGTCCAGACAACTTGTGGATGCCCCATCCCTGGAGGTGCCTAAGGCCAGGCTGCATGGGACTCTGAGCAGCCTGGTC
This sequence comes from Anomalospiza imberbis, assembly GCF_031753505.1. NCBI lineage: Eukaryota > Metazoa > Chordata > Aves > Passeriformes > Viduidae > Anomalospiza > Anomalospiza imberbis. The sequence goes on along the minus strand of NC_089683.1, from coordinate 80,590,182 downwards.
TAGGGGAAGATGTCCCTGCCCATGGCAGGGGGCTTGGAACTAGATGGACTTTAGGGTCCCTTCCAACGCAAATCATTTAAGGATTCTGTGGGGAAGCCTTGGGAGTCTTGGCAAACCTTGCACCGGATCTGGCCATGACAGCTGTGCCCTGTCTCCGCAGCAAGATTACCTTATGCTGTGTGCCGTGGACGAGGAGAGCGAGATGGTGGACGGCGGCAAGAAGGACACGATCGATGACCTGAAGGAAGGGGAGCTGGAGGCGTTTGTCAGCTCCCTGGGGCTCAACAAGTATGCAAAGAGTTGCCTGGTGGTGGAGGAGGATGAGGATGATGGTGGCAGCAGGGAGAAAGAGAAGCCTCCAAAGAAAGAGAAAACCAAGAAAGAAACAGATTGTTCTTCACTAGAGGGGAAAAAAGAAAAAAAAGGAAAGGAAAAGGCAAGCAGTGTGAAAGACAGCAAAAAGAAGCAGGCTGGTGGTGATCAGCGCCAGCAGCCTTCCACAAAGAAAGAAAGGCTGGAAGAAGATTTTGAATTTCATGCTAGGCAAGCAATCCTGATCAAACCGGGGGGCAAGTGGTATGATCTGGAATACACCAACGAGTTCTCTCCAGAGCCACAGAATCAGACACTTTTGTCCAAGTATAAGGCCCTGGCCCAAAAGCTGTATGAACATGAGACAGACCTGTTTAAGAATAAGACAGACTATCAGAAGGGGGCCTCTTCGGCATGGATTAAAACTGTGGTGTCCTCGGGTACCTTGGCTGACAGGATGGCAGCAATGACCCTTCTCATCCAGGACAGTGCTGTCCACAGTCTCCAATTTGTTGAGAACTTAATAAACCTCATAAAGAAAAAGGGCAGCAGGCAGCAGAGCCTTATGGCTTTAGATACTTTCAAGGAGCTTCTCATTACAGATATCTTACCAGACAATCGAAAATTGTGGTCTTTCTCGCAGCGACCGCTTAACAACATAGTGCAGATGTCGAGTGGCAACAAGGATTCGAGAGACAGGCGGTTGATACTTTGGTACTTTGAGCATCACCTGAAGCTGCAGATAGCAGAGTTCGTGCAGGCCTTGGAAGCACTGAGCCACGACTGTCTGACAGCCACGAAATCCCGAGCGCTGGCAGTTTCCCATGAGCTGCTCTGTAACAAGCCCGAGCAGGAGAAAGCTCTGCTGGTTCTGCTGGTGAATAAACTGGGTGATCCTCAGAACAAGGTTGCCACCAAAGCCTCTTATCTTTTAGAGACGTTACTTCACAAGCATCCAAATATGAAGGGAGTAGTGTGCAGTGAGGTGGAGAGGCTTTTGTACCGCTCAAACATCAGTGTGAAAACTCAGTATTATGCTGTCTGCTTTCTAAATCAGATAGTCCTCAGTCATGAAGAAAGTGCACTGGCTAACAAGCTGATAACTTTGTACTTCTGCTTTTTCCGGAACTGTATAAAGAAAAAAGACGTTGAATCCAAAATGCTCAGTGCTCTTCTTTGCGGGGTAAACAGAGCTTACCCTTACGCTGAGACTGGTGATGAGAAAGTGAAAGAGCAAATGAACACCTTGTTCAAAGTTCTGCATCTTGTGAACTTCAGTACCAGTGTCCAGGCCCTGATGTTGCTGTTTCAAGTGATGGACTCTCAGCAGACTGTATCGGACAGGTACTATGCAGCGCTGTACAAGTAAGTGGCAGGTTTGCATTTTTAAATAAATTTCATTCTAAGAAGTTGTAGAAACTTCTTAAAATGAAAATAAAAAAATAAATTGAAATTAATGAAAAAAATAAATCGAAAATTTAAAAAATTTTAATTTAAAGTTGTAGAAACACTTACTTTGTTTTTAAGATCTTGATGGTTTTGTGTTTCGTTGGCTAAAAATTTCTGATGTTTTGTAGGAGCTGGAAGAAAATGCATGTTATTTCTTTGATTTCACATGAGGAGAAAAACAAAGACAGTGATAGGTCCTGAGAGCACATGTGCATTTCATCCTTTGCCACTCTTCTGGTGGCTTGCTTTACTTCCAGATGTTATTTGAAACTAATTGATAACTTTTTCTTCTGAAATCACTTTTACAGGTACTAGCCTGTAAATTTGGCCTGTAAATAGCCTAAAATCTTGTTTCTTTTTGTCCTGATTTTGAGGAGGAGGAATATTATCTTAAATTTTTTAGATTATTTAATTTGTGCAGCTGGAAAGCCTTCTGTTATAAAAATATTGCTTTTTTTCTTGTCCCAGCTGATTGCTTAGACTCTTTAGAGGATCCTTACAGGCTTCTGATTAAATGACCAAGGGGAAGTTACCGATTTTTTAAAAAGGGAATTCAGGTTCCCTGAGAATGTGCACAGTTTAAGGGCCTTACTCTGCTTGGCAGCCTGGAAAAAAAATGGAATAGAAAATTAACTTGCCAGTACAAATGTCTGATCTGATTGTGAAGTGTGCTGATTTTTAACTATTTGCTTTCTTTTTTTAAACAAATGAACAAATCAGATTAGTTTCTTAACACTGTATATCTCAAAATTTGAAACTGTTTTCAGTTGAACTCAGTTTCTTTTTATTTTCTTGCAATATTTTGTTTACCAAGGGAGTTTTTTTTTTTTTTAATCTTCAGTGTCTCAAATATATCCAGAAATATTACACAGCTCTTGACAGTTCAGGATTGATCTTAATGATTTTGAGTACTGAGGAGCAAGCTGCCACTAGTTTTTTAGCTAGCACTCAGAAAAATGTAGGTAATTCTTGTTAATAGCAGTTGTTCTCCTGTGTGCATTGTGACAATCAGCAAAATTTCTCCTGTGTGTCCTACAGGAAGCTTCTGGATCCTGCTTTAGCAACGTGCTCAAAGCCATCCATGTTTCTAAATCTTGTCTATAAGTCTCTGAAGGCAGATGTCGTGTTGCGGCGTGTGAAGGCCTTTGTGAAGAGGCTACTTCAAGTCACTTGTGGACAAATGCCACCCTTCATTTGTGGAACCCTGTACCTTCTATCTGAGCTTCTGAAAGTAAAACCAGAGTTAAGGGTCCAGTTACAGGATCACATGGTATAAGATGATTTCTTTATCTCATTGCTTTTTCAATAAGAGCTGTTTTCATAAGCACCTTTTCCTAACCTGTTCATTAGTAACCATTTGCTAAGATGATTCTTGACATGGGGAGGGACCATTATAGTTATGTGTTCTAAGCAATAAAGTTCAATTTTAAGTACTATATCTTAAACATCAACCATCATTTGTTTAAATTTTTATAAGTAGCTCAAAAACTTTATGTGCGTTTTTCTAAAAAATCAAGAGTAAATCTAGAAAGGAAAAGCTGTTTGCTAATGTTTTTTGTTTTTTAGGGGTCAGATGATGAAGAGTGCTTTAAGGATCAAGAAGAGGCTGAAGAGAATGAGGAAAAATTTGTGGATGCTGATAAAGAAGTAGAAGATGAAAAGAGAAGTACAGTGGAAAGTTCTGCTAAAACAAACAATTCAAATTCATCAGCCTCGTGGGTGCATCATCTGAATATGAGAGGTAAATCAGCAAGAAAATACATAATTTAACAGCTAAGAGTCCATAACAGGGACATGTTAGTCAAGAGTTGTTGTAAGATTAAGTGATTAAAACAATATTTTAGTTTAATTGAAATTTGGTTGAAAGCAACCAGTCAGAGCAATTTATCTGTTACCTCAGCAGTGATGAAAAAACTCCTGACTCGTGCATTTCACTGTGAAGGGCAGCTGAATAGAGCTTTTTCCTGCTGCCAGGTGAACCCCTGGCCTGTCCAACTGGGAGTGATAGGCAGCATTACTGTTATGGGGAAATGAGAATAATACTTTTGTAAAGTTGCCTGAGAAAATTTGTTTTGCTCCCCTCCATCCCACAGGCAGGAAGAGTGAAGCTTCCTATGATCCTATGCACCGAAGTCCTTTATACTGTGGTGCTGAAAGTACAAGCCTTTGGGAACTGAAGAAGGTAGGGCATTTCTTGAATTGCTGTTGTTGAGTTTAAAAGTGTGGCCCTTGTATGAAGAGAGAAAAAAGAACTTGGTCATTCTTGAACTAGCTGCTTGAGTAACAGCAAGGTTAAAGCTGACGCATTGTTCAGCTTTAAGCTTGTATATGTTCCATACAATACTGATATTGTTGAGTAGGGAACAGGAAATTTTTAAGTGGAGATTTGGACAATAATAATATTTTTTGACTATTGGATATTAGCTTTGATCATCAGAGCTTTTTAATGTTGACTTAAATAAAATTGTAAGTGAAAATATATTTAATGCAACTAAAAGATTAGAACTTGAAGTTCTTCAGTTGTTAAAGTACTTCATCAGCCTTGCACTACTATATGTATGTCTGTTGTGTGGTAAGTCACAGAGTGGTCTTACAACATATTTTTTTTAATTAGAAATAAATTAATGACTCATGTTTTTCAGCTTTCTGAACATTTTCATCCATCTGTGGCCCTGTTTGCAAAAACAATTCTACAAGTAAGTGCTTTTGCTAGCTTGTTGCTTTGAAGTTTGATATTTTATGTTAGATGTCTTTTGCCATTTGAAAAAATACATTATAAAGTCTCCGTGCACTTCATGGGTAACTAGAAGCTCTGCAGAACTCTTATCATACTCTCAAATGCCAAGCTTTTCATGGAATTACAATGCTATGTGTAAAGGAGACTGCTTACTAAAGTTTTAGTTTTGTAGAAATGTAGGTATTATATGATTCTTAAAGCTTTATTAGAGTTTTTTAATATATTTTTGGGGTTTTTTTAATATGGGGAACCCTACTACAGGAACAAATTATTTTTTAAATGCTGTTGTGGTACCATGCCAAGACCACTCCAACTTTCACAAATATGTATTGAAAATATTTATTTTTCATTTGAATATATGGTATTGAAATGATGGTAAGTATTACCTGCTGTTAACACAGTCCATTGCAAGGTTGTTTATCACTGAAACAAAACAAAGGAGGTGTGGTTTAGTTAAGCAAATAGTGAAATTGCAAAAAGAAGAACCTGGTCAGGGTTATGTCGTATAGTATTCCCAAGTCTTTATCTTTTTAAAGTGTGTTTCAGTGTTGTTCTTGAACTGATTGCAGTCCTCTGTGTTTAAATGGTGTCTTTCAAAAATGAATACCTTAATGGTTTTTGGCTTTTTTCTTCTTTCAGGGAAATCACATTCAGTACTCTGGTGACCCTTTGCAGGATTTCACGTTAATGAGATTCTTGGATCGTTTTGTGTACAGAAATCCCAAGCTCAGCAAAGGCAAAGGTAGGCACTTCTCTGTACCATGTGATCTTGGTTGTAGGTGCTGTCTGAATTGTCATTGTCTCACATTGGCCTTGTCAAGTATTTGGGGTGCATGTGGTGGAACAGAGTGGCATCAGTCTTCAGGGCTGCAAGAGAGATGTCTGCAGCCCAGAACCAGCTGACAGCCACATCCTGCTGCCCCTCACACCCGCAGTGCAGAACTGCTCACTTAGCAGGAATAAGCAAGGGATAGGGAGATATAAACACTGCAGAATGGTTGGGACTAGAAGGGACCTCCGAAGTCATGGGCTCAAGCAGAGACACCTAGAGCAGACTCTCCAGATGGCTTTTGAATGTCTCCAAGAGTGGAGACTCCACTGCCTCTCTCTGCAACCTGTGCCAGTGCACAATTTTGCTCACATTGAAAAACTGTTTCCAAGTGTTCAGGTGGAGTCTCCTTCATCAACTTAGTGACCCATCACTTGATTCTCTCCAGCATGGCCATATCTGCCTTATACTGGAGAGCCCAGACCTGGGCACAGCGCTCCAAGTGTGGTCTAACAAATGCTAGGAAAACCATCAGCCTTCTTTGCTGCAGGAACACAGTGTTGGCTCACAGTCAACTGGGTGTCCACAGGACTACCAGGGTGTCCTTAGCCAAGCTGCTTTCCAGCTGGGCAGCCCCCAGTGTATACTGGTACCTGGGGTTGTTCCTCCTTCAGAGCAGGACTTTGCCCTTCCCCTTGTTAAACTACAAGAGGTTTCTGTCAGCCCATTTCTCCAGTCTCTTGAGGTCAATATGGATGGCAGCACAACCCACTGGTCTATCAGCTGCTCCTAACAGTTCTGTATCCATAGTCATAAAATAAAAATTCTCTCTGATTTGTATTCTAATACAGAAAACACCAGCAGTGTGGTAATGCAGCCAAAGAAGAAGCAGTTTATGAAGGATATGCAAAATCTTGCAGGTAAGTCAGCCCCTTAAATCAGTTATGATGACTAAAAAATCCCTGGCTGGTTGATGTAGATGTGTCATCTGCACTGTCTATAGTGTTTTTCTTAGCAATAAAAGAAAGTGCCATCCATCAGGAGTGCAGTGGTCATGCCTGGAGTTTGGGATCAGACCTTATCTTCTTGTAAGGATGTATGGAATCTTCACAGTTGGAACTTTGGATATTGAATCATTTGAAGAAAAAATTATGTAGGGAAAGTCAGTTATTCTATAGCCATTTTTATTCTGTTTGTTATGATTGAAAAATGGCTTAAGATACCAGAAAAAATGATCTTTATAATTATTTAAATCACATTAAGTTACTTAATTAAATGATATGGATTACTCTATACAATACCACAGCTGCAGCTGTTGTTAGGATGAGTGTAAGGTGTCTTTGGCATTGTTATTTTGCGAAGAGTCTTCCTGCCTCCAGAAATAAGCTGCCTTTTGTCCAGTCCCACTGTTTCCAACAATCGAGAGTAGGATTAAGTTTAAGAACCAGCAGTTAAAAAACCAGAGCAAACTATCAGTAAAACATGCTGCTTTGAGGACAGAAGATGTACCATCTTCTGTGGCAGTGTCTCTGTAGCATTCCCAGGGATGTGCTTTTCCACCAGCTTTGGGTCTGTTGCGTTGCAAAGAGGTGTTAGTTATTCAGATTAGTAAGTACTGATGTACTTTTATGGCTGGTTTTATGGCTGTTAAAGCTGAAAATAGAAATTTTAGCCTGTACACTTTGTCACATTTTTTTAGTTTATTCTCAGTTGAAGGAGCAATTTAGGAGCAATTCTGTCTTGAGGAATATACTACTAATAAATAAATAAAATAGTGGTGTAAGTTTCGAGATTAAAGAAAAGCATCTTAACAACCTGCCCCTGTCTGAAAAGTTAACAGTGTTGTTACATTGGAGATGGCTGAAACTGAGATTACACATTCAAAGTCTTCTGTACAAAGTACTCTTTTGTATATGGTCAAAATTGCCTTCCGTGTTAGTTTGAAGAGGTTTTCAGATAAGCTCCCCTTAATGAATGGATGTCACTGTGTGTCTGCTTCTGTCTGTGTGTGCTGCTTAACCTCTGGAAAGAATAACCAGCATTTCAACTTGAGGTAAAATCAGTTCATTTTTCCTTTTTGCAGTCAACAGTAAGGAATTCCGGGCCAAAGATGAAAGCAAAATCCCAGTGGATGAAGTGTTCTTTCACAGGTAATGGAATACTTATGAATGTTCATTTTAAATGTTGTTTTTTTAATGCAGTGCCATTAAAACCCACTGAATTTTGTAAGTATTCTGAGGTATTTCAAGTATTAGCAAATTTTTATTAATTTGAATGACTTAAGATAATAGTGCTTTTCTTGGACATAGTTTTAACATTTGTCAAAAATGCTTAGGAAAGAGTATCACCTATGAATGAAGGCAATTGGGGCTTGTAGTTAAAGTATATTAAGTAAGCTGACATTCCAATAGAGAAGCCTTAAGTAATGGGTAATGATGAATATCTTGTGAGTTGTAATTCTTGTGCATTAGAGGTATATATAATAAAAGCTGGACTATAGCTTGTTTATGTTATTAGCATCAAAGCTTATTAGAATGGAACAAAGCAAAAGAAAGTCAGAGGAGCTACTTTTCAGAGTATTTAGGTTTGTATTGCTTATAGTTCTTTCTGTTTCTTTGATTTTCCTTTGAGATTATGATATAAAAATGCACTTCTACTACTAAAATTGAAGTGATATGCATTTGGCAAAGATTTGTTTTTATTGGATCAAAATACTGATTACTTGTATCTCCTTAGGAAAATATTATTTGAATTAACTTCATTTATTTTAAATTAATTGATACTATAATATTGAGGAATATACTACTAATAAATAAATAAAATAGTGCTGTTAGTTTTGTGCTTAAAGAAAAGCATCTTAAAAACATGCCCATCTGAAAAGTTAACGGTATTGTTACATTGGAGATGGCTGAAACTGAGATTACACATTCAAAGTCTTCTGTACAAAGTACTCTTTTGTATATGGTCAAAATTGCCTTCCGTGTTTGGTGGTTCTTTAACATGAAACGAAGGTGAAAATAGCTGACAGAAGATAAAACTAAGACTCAAAAGAAGAGGGCTATGTGAGAAAATTTCGTATAACTTAATGGGTAAATGTCTTCTTTATTTTTTCCCAATTACTTTCAAGTTGAATTTGATCCTTTCTTCCTTCTCAGTCTAAGGCAGATTTTTACATCTTTGTTGTGCTCTTTTATAAATTCATTATGTTAAAAATAACTTCTGCCACCTTTGGCCTGTGAAATTTCATTGTTTTAAATAATACAGTAGTGACTGATTCTTTGAAAAACAAAGGAAGTACAAGTCTCTTGATTTTAGATATGTTTGAAACCATGATGGTTTTCAACTGGTAACATACATGGGAAACAATTTGCAGATTTTTAAATTAAGAAGTCATAAAGATGATCCTCTGTAATTTTGTGTCTGAGTGCAATATATTATTTCAGATTTTATTCAAAGTTTGATAAGAAGAGAGAGAAACAAAAGCGTCTGGATGATGAAGAGAGTGTGGAAGATGTGGATGATGATGAATTTGAAAGAGCATTGGGTAAGGCTGTGTTCTTCCTTGTAGTAACTATCCCAGTATTCCCAGATTTTTCAAATTACTAAATTATCCTTTTAATAGTTCATATTGTGTAAAAGAACCAGATAGAGGAATATGAGAGTGCAAGAAAACTGGCTTTCCAGTTGCTCTTTGTGCTGCTGCAGACAGCAGTTCCTGCTATGTGCTGTGTGAGCCACGTGTGTGGCTGTTTGGAAAAGGCCTTGCTCCCACCACTACAGTAGTCAGCTTGTTTGAGTGGCTGGAAATTGTCTGATTTTGAACTGACACTCACAAGTGACAGTTCATGCCCTTTTGTTCTTTTCCTAATGTAGTCTGAGTAACCTTTTCTAACAGCATGTAACATTTGCCTCTACTTTTTCTTTACTGCTGGGCCTTTTTCAGTCTTGCTTACAATTTCTCTCATAGTTTCTAACATCCTTCATGAGGTTATGAGTTTAGGAAGGTCATTTGCAAAATTCTGCAGTAGTCTTAGCTCTTCCTATAGCATGTACTTTACTTTAGAATTAGTGTGTGATTTGTTCTAGAATTTAAATTTGTTAGTATACCAGAAAATGTCCATTTCAATGTCCATTTCAAATTTTATTTATATGTATTAAAAAAAATCCAGTTAACTCTCCATAACTGTTTTGTACAGTATTTTGAGAGAATTCTGCATTCTTTTATCAGTGTTCTTAGTGACTCAATTAATTTGGTTTTAGTTACGACAAGAATCTGTTACTAATAGCATTTGTCTTTTATTATTAGTATCTCTAATGAGAATTTGCTTCATAAATTCAGAAGCTTAAAATAATGACCCTATATCTGAAAATTAGATATTTTGCAATGCTAGAATCATAGAATAGCTTGGGTTGGAAGGGATCTTAAACATCATCTCATTCTATCCCTCCTGCCATGGGCAGGGACACCTTCCACAGATTGCTGAGAGCTCCATCCAACCTGGCCTTGAACACTTTCAGGGATGGGACAACCACAGCTTCTCTGGGCAGCCTGGTCTAGTGCCTTACTACCCTCACAGTAAAGAATTTTTCCTCATACCTAATCTAAACTCTTTCAGTTTGAAGCCATTCCCCCTTGTCCTGTCACTACATGCCCTTGGGAAAAGTCCCTCTCCAGCTCTCTTGTAGCATCCTTTAGGTACTGGAAGGCCACAGCAAGGTCACCCTGAAGCCTCCTCTTCTCCAGGCTGAACAGCCTTAATGCTAGGACAGGTGCTCCAGCTCTCTGGTCATCTTTTTATCCCTCCTCTGGACTTGCTCCAACAACTCCATGTACTTGCTGGATGCAATGACTTGCAAATTTCTTTGTAGTAATAACATTTTTTTTTCTCCCTAGATACTTTTGAAGCTGCTGATAATGCTGTTGTTGGCCAGGATGACCTTGATTTTGCTAGGTGAGACTTTAGATTACTTCTTACTCCTCTTGTTTTAATGTCTGTATAGAGTTTTACTCTGTGAAACTAGATAGATCTTTTTCAGAATGGTTTAGAATATCATCGTGCAAAAAAGGCAGTATCAGATCTACACTGAGTAATGCAGATTTTCTGCATGTCCCAAAATAGTTCATGATGACTTTGGGATGCTTATAGTCCTTAAATGAGACCTGTAGTATTGGATTGTCTTAATTAATTAATTAATTGTTTATTTTATACAATGGAGTGACCCAGTAAGCAGTGTAAAGTCTTGTTTTTCATTGTCTCAGGTTTCTATTTGATATTTACCAAGCACAAAAGGAAGTAGAATGAGGCATAATGGCACTGCTGCCATAAGTACTGGCTGTAACTGAACCTAACACAGTTAATAAACTTTGTGAGATCCAGAGTCACAGAGCTCAGGTCTCCTAAGTCAACACTTCCATTAATCATAGCATCATTTAGGTGGGAAAGGACCTTTAGGTTCATCGACTCCAATTGTAAATGATTAAGCAGCTTCTATTTTACTCAAAGTATCTGTAATGCAGCGTTTGAATTTGCACTGACGCTTCCCTTGAGGCAAGAGCAGACTAAAGTCTGAACTCCTAGTGAAACCTGAAACATTTTTGTGATCTTGACTGGTGTTTAATAGAGCAGTTTGTGTTTTACATAAAAGAGTTTCTGAAAAGGAGCAAACACAGAGAGGAGATCAAATAAGCTGTCATTTCTGCTAATTTCAGAATAGGATTCTCTCCAGAACTTCTTAAAAGGGTTGACTTTTATAACACAACTGCCTTTACTAATGTTGAAAACATACCTGAGTGTATAATACGGATATTTTAGGTGACAGCCTACATTTGCAGTAGTTTGCAATGATGTTGAACTTTCCTAACACAGTGTTTGGCAGTAGATAGATGTCATCTCGATGCAAACAGTATTTTTCCAGATGAAGTGCTAAGCTTGTTGCATCTTCTTTTAGTAATATAAAAAAAAATCCCAAAGGCGGCAAGAAAGGCCAAGCTGGTGAGGGATCTGGTGCTGACTGGGAGGATTCTGATGATGAAGATGACTTCAACGATCTGGATGATGAGGAAGTCTCCTTAGGAAGTATGGAGGAAGACTTTGAAGAGGATATGGATGAAGAGGGAGGTGTATTTATGGATGTGTCTGAAGATGATGATGACCTAGGTAAAGTGCCATTTGTTACCAAAAAACAAGAAGAAAAAGCTTTAAAAACAGGTTACCTAATATGTAACTACATATGCAAATTCCAATTTAGTTATCTAGGTGGGAAGTTTGGCTTTTAAGCAAAGAAATGACAAGTCCTTCTCTGTACAATGAAGTATTTAGGAGAAGCATTTCCAGGCACAATCACCTAGATGAGAGGGGGAATTAGACATCAAAAACTTCCAAATGAGACATGTTTCTTTCATTCTGAAAATTTATACACAAATAACTGGCTTCAGGAGGCAGAAATATTAAAAGAGCTCAAGGAGAAAAAAAAATCTGGTAATTGATAATTTTTGTATTGCTTTAGACATAGTTAATGCTGATTTTTTTTAAGCTGAAGTAACTTTTATTGAAATGGCTGTCTTACAAGTAACAGCTTACTCTTGTAATATAGCTATGCACTCAAGTTTTTAATACCACTGGAGTAGTAACTGATTCTTGTACCTGCATGGTTTGATGTTTTCACCTGAGAAATACAGTTTACACAGAATACAGTGCATGTGGCTGGAAAAGCAGAGATAAATACTCTGGAGTATTTCAATGAATAATTAAAGGTCACAGGAAGATGACTGAGGGTAGAGGAAGTAAACTGTTCATACAGTTGTTAACAAAATATTTCATGAGATTATTATTTCACCAAACTAACCATGCAGACATTCGAGGTTTACCTAACGCCTGCTTTTAGCTTTTGTGTTTTATGTATCATATATCATTCCCTTCTAGTGCTATGGAAACAACATAAAGAACAGCACACCAAAGACCAATTTTTAATGGTCCAGCTTGAGGAAATACTAGATTTGCTTGTGTGCACTGCCTTTTAAAGACTTGGACCATTATGACAAGTATGCCTAGAAAGGAATTTTAGTCTCTGCTGCACTTTAAATACATGTACATGGTGTGAAAAATTGGAGACTGATGTATTTGGGTTTTTTTCCTGTCAGACTCAAACAATAACAAGCAACTGAAATCCATCAGCAAAAAGGGCAAGAAAAAGAAAGATATGAATTTTGCGGGATCATTGGAAGGTAAGAAAACACTGACATGAAAACTTAATAGAAATAAAATAGTCCAAAAATCTTTGGAATAGAGGGATTTACTACAGTAGATTATCACATTTTGGATCTAGATTCAGATTTGAATAAACTGTAATTAAAAGGAGGTTGTCCCCAGCCTGCAACATCCTCCTGCTGTTGAGGAGACAAGAGTTGAAGGAAGAATTTTGAAGAAGGATGACGGCTACTGGTGGCTTGTGCATCTGTTACACCTGATGCACAGATTTGTGCTATTTAATTCTTGGTTGGAAACTCTTTTTCCCCTTAACTTTTAGGGGAGGTGGGGAACAAAGATTTCCAACAATTGCTAATTCAGATGATCTCATTAAGAAAAAGTTCTAAACATTTAAAACACGGTAAAACTTTGTTTTACTGTCTTTGGGAACTTGAAGTTGTGTCTCATAAGAGTAATACTCTTTGTTTGAAGGATCCAGCCGAGGAAAGAAGAGAAAATTCCAAGATGCTGGTATACTGGCATCTGCAGAAGAGGTGAGTTTGATCAGTGCTTAACAAAAAATGATCAAGCATTTCACCTGTTGCTTTGTAACAGAATACTAAAATTTCTCTCTTTAAAGTTTGGCTATCTGCTGGATGAAAATGCTGGCTCCAAGTTTGACAATATAGGAATGAATGCCATGGCCAACAGAGATAATGCGAGTAAGTACATGCTGCAAGTAGCAGGCAGTTGTAATGCTGAAATTCACTTCTTTCCCTTCAGGTTCTGTACATGAAAACATGAACCACCTTTAACTGGAGTACAGGGTCAGAAACCACACACAGCAGGGACAGTAGCTCAACAACAGTAAAACGTGACAGTTTTCTCCAGTGACGAGAGATGCCCAGCGCTAAATAATTAAGTGGGAGTAATGGAGTGAATAAGGCTTCAGAAAAGGGAGAAGCTGTCGTTGGCCCTTTCACACTGTAAACAGGGAAAGGCAGGATGCTCTTTGTCAAGCATTTGTGTGAATTCTGCTCAGGTAAAGTGTCCTTGATTCCTTGGGAAGGGAAGGCATAAGGTACTGCTGTCTTTACCTACCTATTGGACTCTCTCCTTGCAGTATCAGTGAAGCAGAAAGTAGTTTTCCCAAAGTAATTCTAATGAATTACATGTGTATATGCTGGTTGAATAAACACCGCTCCCAACGCAAATGTGTCTAGCATTAGTAAAATACAAAGCAATGTCTAAAATTCTGAGATGGTAGGGTTTGTTTTGTGAAATAAAAAAACCCACAGCTTTCTCAAAAAAAAAAGGCAGTTTGCATTTTATTAACATTTATAAATACAGTATTCAAGTTTTAACTATTACATGATTGATCTGTATGCCACTTCATGGTCAGACGTATCCTTATTTCTTGCCTTTCCTCCTACAGACGTCAAACAGATCCAGTGGGAAATAGAGCGTGACAAGTGGCTTCACAACAGGGATGTGAAAAGCATCATCAAAAAGAAGAAACAGTTCAGGCACAGAGGGCTGAAAAACAAGTACAAAAGCAAGAAATCAAGACGATGAATGGGACATCTTGATGTGGACATTTTAAAAATAATTATTCTTAAATAGTTTTTTATTTAATCACACATCTTTCTTACTTCAGTTCTTGCTGCTTAACCATGTCATCTGGTCATTCTCCCTTATGCCATGAATTCCAGACCGCTCATTGGATTTGTAATAAACTGAAAAACAGGAAAATCGGTGTCAGCTCTAAGTGAGACATATCTGACGAGCAGCCCCTTTGTGGCTGGTTTTATTCAGTGTATAACCCTCCAGCTCTGAGATCTCTATCCAACACTATGACACTCCAGCCATGCCTTAACAATAAAAACTTCTGCAGTGTCTCCTGGGCAAAGTTTTAAGCCATCCTAAATTCGGTTGTATATATTAAGATGCAACAGAAGCTTCAGCCATCCTTCTGAAGCCAACGACTACAAACTCACCTTCCAGAATTGATGGAAACCTCTTCTGCATTGTGTATCTGAAATCTGACAAGCAAGATAAATCACAGTTACTTTCCCAGCATATATTAAGATGAATAATTAAATGCACTATTTTTATAACTAGAGTTGTTTTATCAAAATTTGTTCGAACTCTTTAGTTACAGCTACCATTAAATAATGTGATAGGAATTTGTTTTTTAAAAATAATTTCAGAGACTGTATTCAGGTTACTCATACATGCAGCCCCATCATCACAGCGTTTTCTGAGCTTCCTCACAATTGTGATAACCAAGTCCAAGCTACAGATTCACAGGAAGCTGCATGCCTCTCATAGACTGACATGCAGATAAAACCAGGAAAATTTTGTGTCCTTGTACAGATTTAGATGTTCACTGAATCATTCCATGGGCCGCTCTGACAACCCAGTATAAAATCACAACAGGTTTATGCTATTTTACTTATTTACAGCATCTCGTAAAAGGATGTTAACCACTCTAGTACTAACACAAAGCAGTAAAAGCCTCACTCAGTTCACTGACCTGTCAGATTAGCTCACTGCGCCTTATGGAACTGCAATTATAGAAAATATGCAAATGCATATAAGAATTGCAAAAGAGGAGAAAAAATCCCAACAATGAATGCTCAGCATCAAGTTACAATAGACTGAAAACATCTGTTCTCCATATTTTTGTTACATGTATTTTCTAATAAAAAATACAAAGATGGCTGAAATTTAACAGCCCAACCTCATCTGGATCCTGGAAAACAAATGCAAACGGATTTGAAGGTGAAGCTCACCTTGAACTTGGCATGAAGACCACACCTCTGCTGAAGTGAGTGGATTCTTGCCCTCCCAGCCAAAGCAGCAGCTGCCTTTTGGCTCGCCCTGACCCTGCAGGTAGCAGGACAGGCTCTTGTCCCGAAGGGACACAGATCTGTCTAACCAGTGCTGCACCCTGCAGAGCCCTGCATGCAAAGGCCACTGCTCTGCAGAGCAAACCTCCTTGCAGTAACCAAACCGCTGCTTTGCTTATTCCTTCTGTGTTACCTGGGCACAGGTAAGTCTAAGAGACCTAGGGGACTGAAGCTAAATAATCCGGGGACAACGCTGGCCGTCTCCTGCCAGCCGGGTCTGTCC
This sequence comes from Anomalospiza imberbis, assembly GCF_031753505.1. NCBI lineage: Eukaryota > Metazoa > Chordata > Aves > Passeriformes > Viduidae > Anomalospiza > Anomalospiza imberbis. Next base: position 80,574,593 of record NC_089683.1, on the reverse strand, counting down.
TCAGTCTGGGAATGTGAAATCGCAGAGGCTGCGAGACCCAGACACAGCCAGGACATCCCTTCAGGGGCTCAGCACCAGATGCCCGAAATAGGACTGATCAATTCCTGCCTCATTGGCGGACAGCCTCTCTCTCTTTTAAATCCTTATCTGGCCCGATGCTGTTACTATAAAACCGCGCAGGATTCCTCTTTGTTCCTGGTGTGGTGGCGTGCTGCCCCCCGAATTGCTCGTGGGCTTGGGTTTGTAAAAGCGCAACAGCAGCTTGTTCTTCAGAGGTAAATCCTAGGGCCAACGAGACAGCCCCGTGCGCCGGCACTCACCCAAGCCCGACTCCTGACCCCACCCGGCAGGATTTCCTTACACAGCCCGGCCGGTGCGCGCTGCGCCGCGGGCACCGCCGGCGGCCCCCGCGCGGAGGAGCCTCCCCTGCCCACCCCTCCGTCCCCGTCGGGGCGCGGCCCCCGTCCGCCCCGCCGCACCTTGGCTGCGGTCCATGGCGCGGTAGAGCAGGAGGGCGCCGAGCAGCCCCGCCGCCTCCAGCAGCAGCAGCCCCCTCAGGACGCGCCGCGCCATGGCCGGGGCTCGGCGCCTTCCGCCGCCCGCAGCGCTGCGCAGGCGCCGCCGCTCCTTGGCCGCAGGGCCCGTCATGGCCGCGGCCGGGCCGCTGAGGCCTCCCCGCTGCAAGCGGTGCAAAACATGAGCTGTTGTCCTAGTTTAGGGCAAATTTGGGAGAAAACCTCCGGGAGGAGCCCCCAGAAAGCAAACCCCTCACGGCCCTTCCCCCACCTGGTTCGGGAAGAATTTCCGTGGAGAGAAGTGGGAAAAAAACTGTTTATTCAACAAGCAAAATACTCCCCAATACAAAAAAAAAAAAACAACAGATGACAAAACTCTTTCACTGCTCTGAAGAGATGACAAGTTCAGAAAGTCTCTCCTGGGAGTGGTCGCCCAGTTCTGTGTCTCCGGCGCTGGGGATGGCTGCTGAAGATCACAAAATGCTCTCGGTGTTTTTTGGTGTTTCCCAGGTCCCGGTCCAGAGCAGGTTCAGATGATATTCAGGAAAGGGAAAGGGAAGAAAAAAACCAGTCCAGGGTAAAAATTGGACTGCCTAGCTAAACTAACTAATAAGCAAAAGCGAAAGCAAGCAAGCCAGCAAGTGAGCAAGCAAACCTAGTCTCTCCTAGACACAGACCATGGGGTGAGGTGAGCCGGCTGATAACAAGACAAAAAAATCCTTCACTTTTCAGAGTCAGTCCTGAAGGCACAGAACATAATATCAGACATGAACAGAACACACGACTGGGGATACAAGCACCATAACGTCACCCTAGGACAGCTGTGTAAAAATCTTCTCGAGAAAGGATGGGCTTTGTTGGATATCCGGCCTAATCGACCAGAAAAGACACCAATCTGTGAGGCAGGTCGCAGGTAACAGGCGAGCGCTAAGTGATGGCCAGGTGTTAGAAATACAAACGACATGTCCATAGAATTGCCTTGTTAAGGTTAAGGCGCGATATGCTTCGGTAATCTCAGATCTAGGGAGAGGTTCATAATGCCAAACGAGAAGAATGGACTACTGATAGTGGACACAAAGGCATCCAGCAAAACCCCCAAGATAAGGAAGAAACTGATAAAGCAAACTCAGATCGACTGGGTAAAAGGTAATTTATGGCAGGGGCAGACTGTGACCGCCAACTCATGGTCATGGACCTAAGAAAACCACCGACCCAAAAGAAGATAAGGATGTCTCTGTCTCTTTCCATCTTGAACCAAGAGGCCCTGATGTCTGGCTTCCTCTTCCAGCTTCTTGGGTGTTTTCCATGCTGGGCTCAAACTCTTTGGCATTTGCCGTGCTTAGATGGCAATGAATGTGTGTGATGAACGAACTTGCATTGAGGCCATTCAAAAGCTTTGTTTCTTAAAGCTGTAATATTATCCTCATCCCTTTTACTTGTTAAGTAATATGAAGGTTGAATTACAGCAAGGTCTCACTATACTAAAGGTTTTTCCCAACTCACATGTGTGTAGTAGAGAGAGAAACTGATGCAAAGGACTATTGATGAAGTAGGGATTAAAGACAGTGGGTCTTCAGGAATCAGTAGTTCCCAGGGATGGCTCATACGGTTGAGAAGCCAATAGGGAATTTAGAGACTGGGAATTTTAGGTTTATCAGTTGTAGCTTTTTGTTAAAATAAGATTTGCTTTTGTGCATGTAGTGGCAGATGTGAGCGTGGATTTGTACGTAAATGGGAGAGGGATATAGATGATAGCCATCATACAATGCCTTATATAAATGATATTAGTTGGTATGTAAATGATAAATGTATTATAAGACATTGTAGAATGTGTACATGTTTTATATATATATATATATATTACTGTATAAATGACATGTATCAGCTGCTTCCACCCAAGCATCTGAGACCCTTTATGTAAGATAGGTTGGAATTTATTCCTTTCTGGGAATTACTTTCCACAAAAAGCACGAGCTGTTTGCACTGTGTTTTCTATGGTAGTGCATCTGACAGCTGTATTCACATGGGACTCAGCACGGGAGGCAGTGGCAGCTCGACAGCTCCATCGCAGGGGGGTGTCCCTTGAGAAGCCTTCCAAGCACTCCCCGACAAGGACACGGGAAGGGTGCTGTGGGTCAAGGTGAAAACACTGTTCCCTTGCTCTCTCCTGCCAGCAGTCGGCAGAGCAGCAGTGGGGCAAATGGGAGTCGCAGAAGCCTTGGGGAAGCTGGCTCCGCGGCGCAGCTCCGGGAACTGGCCACAGGCTCATGCTGGAACGGGATGCAGTACGGGGGAGGCTGTACCGCAAGATGCCTTCCAAAGGGTCAGGGGTGGGGAAGGATGCAGGTGTCTGGGGGAACAGCTCTTCTCACACTTGTTCTGGCACCTGCTTTACGGACACGGCTACAGGCACAGCTGACGGCATGCACTGACAGTGACATTGAATAGGTGACACTGCTTTGTCCCTGACCCAGAGCAGCAGAGAGAGGCAGACACTTCTCTCAGCAGAATGAGCAGAGTTTCTTGATAATTCCTTCCTTCTCCTACCCAGAATCTTCCAATGTATCTCTCTGTAAAAGACAGGAAAGGTCCTGTCATTTTCTACCACTGACTATGTTATGAATATATTAAAATACATTTAGTGCATTGTTGAGTCAGTTTTGCCTCCAGAATTGAACCAGGAAGGTCACAGTAAGAAAGCTGTGGAGGTTCTCATGAATGGAAAACATTACTTTGTTTATAAATGTTTGAGTGTTTTGGTGTTGTCATTTGATGACTATTATACTGAATTAAGTTTGTGATGAGAAGGCTCTGATATCTTACTTAAGCCTCTGACATGTTTTATTTTGTTCTCTGGCTTTCTTGGTGCAAGTATGAAATGGCTTATCTAGATTTTAAATGATTTGATATTTTCAACTGTCCAGAGTGTACATGTAAGCACAGAACTAATTTTATTAAATGTGGCGATCCAGGTAAATATAATTATAGTGAAAAGAAATTGCCAAATCATTTAAAACTGTTTTTTTCTTTCTCCTGCACAAAAGTTATTAAAATGAAGTCATGCAGCAAGTAAGGCCATTTCTCCCAAGATAGGAAAGATAATTTTTGGATGACTAATGCCTTCTGATTGGGAGCTCTTTCACACAGGAAACTCTCACAAATCATTGCTGCACCTGTGTAAAAAACATGTTCTCTCTTCTGTTTCTGTTCGTTTCTGAAGAGGATAAAATAGTTTTAATTTCTAAGGATTTTGATAACACATCTGAATTATGATCACCTCCCGAAGTCTATTTTCAAGGAAAAAGGTACAGTGGGTTTTTTATTTTTCCAAGAACAAGTCTAATCTCTCTGACAGTATCAGTGTACAGGGCTAATTCTGGGACCATATCCTTTTTTTGCTCCCAAGCAGGTGGCACTGAGGGAAAACAACTTGGAGACAGTGGGAGTCTCATGATACTTGGGCTGTCTTAGCATCCCCTACAATTTACAGTAGCCTCAGGGGTGTTGGAGTTGACATAAGCAGGGACGTAGGTAGAGCTGTTGCAGTGCTCTGAAATTGCTGGAGTGTCACGATTTCCTTTTTAATGCAACTCTTTTCTGTTCACAGTCATGATGGGAATGAATGTGGCAGCAGTGTCTCTGGGACATTGGCTGTCTCCTTGCAAAGACTCATGAGGTTAAAACTTCCGTGTTTCTGGTACTTGGTCACTGAATGCTGGCAGATACTTAGCGCTTCCAAGATGCACCATAGAGGAAACAAATAATTAGTTAAGGGATAGAGATTTTTTCCATGAATTATTGTCATTTTTTCCTACACATGGTAGGAAAAAATAAAATGTGTCTGGCAAAAACATTTAATGTGTATAATGTGTTTTCAGAAGTGTGTTTATGCTTCTCTTAGGATTACAGTCTCTTAAGGATTTCAAGAAAATTATTGAAAATGGGAGATTATTGTAAAAGCTGTGGTTTTCTAAAGGAGCTTTTCCTGACAGGAGGTTGGCAGATGGTTCCTTAATATTTCCCAGGTAGTTATGGGATAGTATTCAATGACAATATTACAGTCTTTCCAGTTACGTCTTTCTACAGTTGCTTCATGACATAAACAAACCTTAGAAGTGGTGATAATGTCTTTATTATGATTATGTTATAATTTTGTTCTACATGCCTTTATTAATAAAATATTTTATAGCTCCCTGTATGTTATTGGTTGCAAAACGTTTGGTTATACTCCCACTTTGGTTGCCAGGGTTAGATGAGTGATCTAAAATTGTGGCCTCTTTCTCCCACTCTGCATAATAGTGTTGTTTCAAAACCCTAAAGACACAGCTGTTTAATTTTTCCATTTCCATAACAATGGAATGCACAGTGTCCCCAATTACAGCTCCAGGGATGAGTTCTTCTCAGGATTCATGACAGATCTGTATTTTTACAGATACTGATTGTAGCTGAAAATGCAATGGAAAAAAAATTAAAAACATCTGCATGGGGCCAGTGGGAAAACAGCTGTGCCATAATTAATTTCTTGATGGCCGTATGTCACAATAAAAGAGGCAGCTGAATGCCAGAAGGGGAAAATGTCCAAAAGATGCTTTGCTTCTGGGTATTTGTTCTTCCAGCAAAGGGTGAGAGAATTACATGGCAGCTGGACAACGGCATTGAGTCAACATTCTGCCCCTTAATGTTGGAGGAAATGCTGCAGGTTCAAAGTGTTAATAAAATGGCAGTTTGTTTCTTCAGTGTTTCTCCATATTAGGCCAAATACCTCATTAGCAACCCATATTTTAGATGTCAGGCTTTGTCTGTTAAAACATATTTACAGGACAGTATAGTCACAGAAGGGAAGCACATAGTGAGATTCATGTTTATGTGTGGAAACTGTTTACCTACAAAAGTTCAGAGGAAGCCTCTTGCCATTCTCTTGTACAGACAGTACCACGGAAAGGACAGGCTGTTCTTTTTGTCTGCATTGATGTAACTAACAGGCAACAGAAGGCAGTTCTTCAGTTGCACAAAAACCAAAACGTGCCCAGTTAGAAAGAAAGATCACACCAATGCTTTTTTCCTCTTCTTTATTGTCAGCTGGGGATCCTGTTTTGATCCTGCAGTCACCTGGAACAAACACATTGACGATAAGAATATTATCGTAATAATATATGAAGACCTGAAAGGGGTGCAGCAGATGCTGTTTACTGACAGCCAAAACACATCTGAGCCCATTCCTTGAAATCTGCTGAAATTAAGAGGAAATGGCACAGGTTTCTGAAAAAGCAAAATCCAGTTGATTTTAGCGACAAGTTGAGCCTGGCTATACAGAAGCAGAGCTCTAGAAAACAGAAATGCAGCACAGAAAGCAGTGAATGAAATTAGTAGATGATGGCAATGCTCATCCCAAGTGGGTGACTCCCTTTTTTAGAGGAAGCATATTGCACATCTCGCTTTCACTGTACTGCTTTCAGAACCTGCCTGCCAGTGTCAAACAGATAGCTGTATTCTTTGGATTCTCACCAACAGCTGAGCAGATCCAGGCCATTGCAGGAAGGCACACTTTCCAGCCAGGAAAAAGCTCAGGAGACTCATGGTGCTGTTGGCTTGATTCTTTTCCATAAAGGTAAATCTGTTTGTATTTTGCCAGAGGGATGAATGGTAGCTTTTTGTCTTGGGCAGCCAGGAATTTGGATCAATAGATGGTTAATATTTATGTATAATTTTTAAGGCTGGCTGTTGTTTAAGAAACACCAATTGTGCTTCAGGAATCTCAATTGATTTCACCCCAAGGGCCAGCACCATACAGTAAAGTCCCATATAATATGATTAGCAGAAGTGCCCTGCAAGACGTGCACCTTCTGTTGTGGTATGCACTAAGCACTAAAACAAAGAAGAATTTTATCTTGGCTTCTGTGACCACTGGGGTTAGCCAATAGACTGACTGCCTCCACAGATCTTTCTTCAAACCCTCAGGTTTGCCTATGGACCACAGTAAACTCACAGAATCCAGGTGCTCCATGGATTGATCTGTGTTTTTTAGCCATGGATCAGGCTAGAACCTCAGACAATCCCCAACTGTGGGCTCTCCAAAATCTAGGTTAAAGGTAGACTGCAGCTTAGAGGAGTGTCTGGTTGCAACAAACAAAGCTATTGCAGTTAAAAGCACTTTTGAGCTTTCTGTGTTGGTGTCACAGCTGCTGGTCACCTTTTCGAGTCTTCTGCAGCTGTACAAGGTACATGCTGGAGCTATGAAGGCAGACCAGTTACTTCCCATGGTTGCTTTATGTTCACATTCTATTGAAGACACCAAACATAAAGCAAATGTATTCTGTCAGATATGTTTTCATGCAGGAAAAAAAATCTGAAATATGATAAAAAAGAAAAGTTAGTATTTTGTTTTAAATGATACTCTTTGGTTGTTAGAGTCAAGGGTAATAATTTCCTTTTCTTTATATTCAAGCTGTTTTTGGAGACTGGAAGAATGTTTTTGCTGACGCTCAGAACCAGAAATTGGCTGCTAAATTCACAGTGTGCTTAGAAGTAGCTAAGCTGGGAGTGAAGCTTAAATATGATGTGTATTGCAATGCCTGAACATCCTTTGCAGACAAAAACCCACTAATGTTCAGGCTGTTTTTCATTCACTTTGAGAAAATAAAACAAAAACCAGGACAACATCCAGTTTAAAATTTTGAATATCCATGTGATTTTCAAACCTGTTTCTGCTGGCTTAATTTACACAAGCAGTCCTTGCTCGAGCACTTAGTATCATTGAAGGCCACTGGGCTCTCTCAAACAGCCTGAAGAGCTTTGGCCTCCCATATTTTTAGCTTTGGTCTTTTGTTTCTGGTAGAATCCCATGTGAAATATATATGCAGTAATTAAATCTGCTGAAATAATTGGAAATATATTCAGTAGGTTGGAAGTGATTTTCCAAGAGTTGTTTTAAAGCAATCTGAAGTGTCATTTTGATTCTTAATTTCTAAGTTCATGGGATTCATATATAATTTCAATTTCTAGATTCATGGTGTAAAATGAAGTTTCAGAAAGTCTTGTAGTTACATTTTGCTCCTTTGCACATTTGCACCGTTCTGATCAATATAAGGAAAAAGTCAAGGGCTCAGTGGTAAAAATTTTCTCTCCCTTTCAGCAATATTGCTTTTCTTTCCTTTGATAGTTTGAAATCACTGGAAATGGAGCCTTTGCCTGGGTTATCTATGTTTACTTGGTTTTCTTGGGTTACTTCATGCTTAAGAGTAGTACATACAATCTCAGAGCCAGGAAGTGGACTTTCCTGGATATCTGTCTGAGAGCTTTGAGCTGTTGCCATCCAGAACAGAATGACTGTGCTTTGGTGGAGCCAGACGACCAATATACACAAGATGGTGCAACACTGAACAGCATCACAAAAAGGTGTCTTTTTTAGGCTGCAGTTTTCCCTTGAGAGGCTGGTTAAGTACCAGTCTTTGGCAGCTGGTTGTTTTTTTCACCAGAGACATTTCTTTACCTCTGAAGAAAAGGAATCCAAGGGAAAAAGTGCTCAGAGAGAGTATGTGGGTAATGGACACACAGTTGCTAATTTAGCCAGTAGAGAAGGTTACAGTCTTCTTTCTCATAGTTTTTCAGCTTCTGTCTGATAAATAATTGCTTGTGGTAGATGTGCCTTGGCCAGAGAGAAAACTCAAGTTTTGGATACTTGAGGTGTTGACACAAATGAACTCTGTGAGAGCATCTGCTGCACACTTTGTTAGCTGATGGTAAACACAGCAAACTCCCAGCCATTCCATGCTAATAAGAATCCCCTTCTAAAAGTCTGCCAGTGACAGGGAAGTGATTAAGGCAGCTTAACTTCAGTCCATACTTAGGAACATCTTGTCATTTTTTGTTCCGGTCTCCACAAAATCTTGTTTGCCTGTCTTTCCTTACATATTGCTCTTTATTTTTCTTCTCCTGTTCTAGCCATGTTTATTGCAGCTATGTCACCTGTGTACAGCTCATTGATGGTGGAAAACACTCCAGCTGTTGGTCCTTTAGGCTGACTAGACTAAAGGATGCCAGTGTCCTGAAGACTGGCATTCACGTGGTGGGAAGAGAGGATCAATGCAGCTGTGAATTTTCTTTCAAAATTAACAGCTGTAATGGCAATTTAAAATAAGTAAACCAAAAGTGAGGAACCAGCAAGGATGGAAGAGCTAAATAGAAATAATGAAATCAAACCGTATTAGAATGAAGTGGGTTAATACCAAACAAATGAAAGTTTCTGGTCACTAAAGCTATCTTAAATAAATCTGAGGTTCCCTATAACCTTCATGTAGGCACTGGAAAAAGCAGCAACATTCCATGGCTATTTGCCTCATCTGTACCTGCCGCAGCAGTGGGTCAAGATCATGGCTAAGCAATTAGTAGAAGTCAGTTCAAAAGGCTTTGGTCAAGGATGGTGTTGAAGCAGGAGTACTACTTCCTGTTAAAATAGGTTGTCTGAATCACTGATAGATCAGTAACAGCTACCCTATGCACTCTAAAATCAGTGAAGTATTCCAAAACAATTCAAGAGGAAATTCTGTCTCAAGATGCTAAATAGGCTGCTCTTAAACATATTCTGAAAAATAAACCTTTTCACCAGCAATGTTATTTAGAGTGAGGCTATTTAGTTATCTGGGGTAATATTTTATAGGTGATGTTCTAAAATTCCTTCTGTCTGATCTGCACATTCTTCCCAGGGCATGTTCATATACTCAGTAATTGCCAGCTAGTAATGGGCATAAAAGAATGAATATAAGATTTGTGAGGGTCAGCTAATTTTTTTTTTTTCCAGCTTTCTGTGTGTTACAGGTTCGGTTCTGTTGAAAATGAAGTGGTGGGGTAACCAGGAAGAAAGCTGGGCCTAATGTCACTGGAAGGCAGAATTTGTACCTTCCTCAAGCACTTGAGCACATTCAGGATGAAAAAGAACAGTGAGGTGCTTTGAGATGGTGGCATTATCCACCAGGTCAAATCCAGTAGCTCACAAAGATTGCAGCTATTGACAGCAGCTAAACCAAACAAGCAGTAAAATCAAGCTCCTTATTGTGGAAACTCACCATACATTTTTTCCATCATAAATACAGGAAGCAATTTTGTATATGTATTTTCCATTTCTATATGTTATGCTGTCTATATATTTTAGCTGTTATGTTTTTTATTATGGTACTCAGCAGTAAAACTTTGAATGGTATTTTTGACACACAACATTTAAGGAATATGTTGGATCATTTAGCTTCTAAATGAGAGTATTTTCCATTCTTCGACCACAGTTTTGGTATCACCTTCTTTCTGTATTTGTAATCTGCTTCACACTTAATTTTCCAGCAGTTGTAGATATTTATGATGTCTACATTTATGGTAATTGGTAAATGCTGTTCTATTAGTACTTCTATTACCTCAGTTTTCCTTATGAGCTATTCAGTAATGATCATAAGGCAGGAAAGTATATCTGGTGTTGAAAAAGAAATTTGAGATATTTTCTTAGAAAAGAAAATAATAAGTGTATCTTTTCTATGCAGAAGGTCATACTCTTTGTGTGTGTTCAGGGTGTCAATAACTCAGCCAAGAAGGAGAAGAATTCTGGTAATGAATTATAATAAAAGTAAAATGGGATTAAAGCAGACAGAGCTGAGCTCAATTTTCTCATTTGAAAAATCTGAGCATTTCATATTGCAGCATTATGCAGTACATTAATTGGAAAGATAATTAATGTTGAATTACAATAGAAGTGCTGTAAAATTACAGGCCACATATGACATATACAGCAGCATCAAATAATTTTTTCTGAGGCTAGGTTGTTATAAAGGGTTCCAAATGGATTTATAATGAAGAGGAGCACGAAATACAACAATCACAATCTTTTCATGGCAACAGATGCCTGGACTTGTATTCTAATGTGTTTTATTTTTTTTTTTTTTCGGTTTTTTTTTTTTTTTGGTTAGTCATTGATCTGAATTGTTCTGAATTTTGTTAAATTCATTGATCTGAATTTTGGCTAAAGGACCTTTGGTGGGGATTAGGACCTTCTGTTTTGCTTGTAACACCCTGCAGAGCTTGGCACTTTGACACTGGAAGTGTCAAAATGAGAGTGGTTAGTGATTGTTGCAGATGTTAATATTGTCAGGATTGATGTAGAGGAGAGAAACAAAGAACAGCAACATTCTGAATGAGAGCGCACTGTATCAGTGCTGTGTCTGAGCTCATTGCTAGAGCACTCTGTAAAATGTCATTTATGTCCAGGTATTTATGGTCTTAGATACAATTGTCCTGTATTGCTATTGCACTTTGCAATGCATGTCAATTGGATATATGAAGTATTAGCCAATAAAATATCGTGTGTATCTGAACTAAATGATTTTCATATAATTATTTGGCTTCTGCTAAAACTTCATGGGCTTGAGGAAGGCAGAAAATCAGTCGTTGACTTTGCTCAAAATGTGAGGCAGTCAGGAACAGTCAGGAAATGAAAGGGGGCTGGGAAGCTGGTATCTTGGGAGGCTTGTGTACTTGTGAATAATTTAAGTTTATTGACATATGCTTATGGGGTCCCCAGTGAGTTCCTTGCTGTTTTATATTTTACAAGCCAGTGAAGCCATTTTCATTGCTAGAATACTCATTAGCATTGCCCCAGCAGGTAAATAACTCATAGTTGCATTATTGTGTATTTCTAATATATCCATAGGCAATGTATTTATATTCAGAGGAAAAAATGAAATACTAATCTTAGGCATTAGACATACATCCCAATAAATGTTAAAAAACCCTCCAACTAACAACCAAAAAACAGAGCACTTAAAATCTTCTGTCTTTCTCACTTATTTCTCACAAACAGCTTTGAAACAACTTCTGCAGATGTGGTGAGACTTCATGAAGGCTGGGCCTTCTGTGCACCTCCATCCCTGGAGCACCAGGTGGGTTCATGCCTGGCGGTGTCGTGCCAGGTGTGAACCGAGGGCCCTCTCCACGCTGAGAGGAGGCTGCAGTGGGAAACTCCCTCTCCCCTTGCCTTGGGAGCAGTGGGAAAACTCCATGGCTGCTGGAGCCCGCTGCCTTGGGGCTCTCCTGCTGCGGGAGCTTTCTCTCTTGGGCTGTCTAGTGCTACATGGCTTGCTTTTAAAGGTGAGAGAAGTTGTTCTCCATGTTTGAAAAATGCAGCTTAGCTCTTGGAGCTGGTGCAAACACAGCTGGGAGTCAGTTCCCCTCCTGGTGACTGAGGGTGCCAGCCTGCCTGGGGTGAGCAGTGGTCACCTGGTGTGAAAAGCACAGTAGATTCCCCATTCTGTCTGAATCCCAAATTCCTAAGGGTTTTTCTAGCAGTAAAGCCTGGCTGTGTTCTTGCCAGAGAGAGAAAAAACATGGTCTGTGGACATGGGGGAACAGGACCGTATAAAAACGAGAGGGTACAGAGGGAGATCAGCTTTCAAGGCTGTATGTGTTTGATGAGTGTGTTTCCTATATGGCTGGAGATCGTAATTTGGAGCAGAAAGCCACTTGCACAGTGGTGCCAGTGGGAAGTGTCTGTGCCCTCCAGAGTCTCAGCAGAGCAACAAATGTATTGGAGTGCTGGGGTTTGCTGAGGTCCTTGTTGTACACAAAGCACAGTATTCATGGTCAGGAGTAAACAGGGCTGTAAACAATCTTCTGTTCTTATCAAGTCCAAATGTCTCTGTGGCACTTAATTGCTTTTGCAGGCTATTTTATGTCTCTCCAACCCCCATGCCCTGACTTGCCATTTTAACTCAGCCATTTGAAGCACAAGAGACAGACAGTGTATTTTATACATGGGTGATTTCATAGTTTCTGGACAGTTTCTGGTCAGGCCCTCCAGGTCTCTCTTGTGTTGCCTTTTTCACTGTCCATGTTTTGAATGGTTTACGATTTGAGGGCTGTACAAGTGCTTTGTCCACAAATGAATTGTTTGCTGGAAGCCCAAGGGCACTGAAAGAGAAGAAAAATGCATGAATATCAAAAGATGACTATGTAATGAGTAGAATAAATATCATTATTAAATCCTGTAAATATAAAGCTGTTTGTTGGCATGGTATAGACCCTCTAGAATAATGACAACAGAAGTAGCCTGAGTTTGCTTCAGAAGGAAAACTGTTCAAAGTCCAGCATTAAATCATTGAGGATTGGAGGAAAAGACAATCCATAGCTCAGGTGCAGCTCTGCTGCAGTCTTTCAGAAGGCATGGAGGCTTCCAGGATTGAATCCTGCTTGCTTCCTCTGTAACCCACTTGTGGCAGTGTATCACTGCTCTGGCAGGTCCCACTGCACCCCACAGCTGCCCTGCTGTCACGTGAGGCAGTGCCAGGCATAGTGTCTTGGGCACAGGAGTTACTGAGATGCTACAGCAGTTTTATGGTGAGCTCAAAGAGACAAAAGGAACTTGAAAAGAAGCACACTGAATGTTTGCTGGGTGGTTTGCACATGGACATGAGCAAACTAGCCAGGCAGGAGTCAGCTTCATTATGGGAGTCCTAATCATTCTGAGGACCCACATCAGCAAAAGGGCCAGCCCCTCTGAGCTCAGCAGTGTGATCCAGAGGAAAGCAGAGTTCCACAGCTTGGATGCAATAGATGTAAGCAATCCAACTTGCCAACTCTAAGCCAATTTGTGAAATGTCAGTGTCACCTGAGGTGAGCAGGGTGAGTAAATGCATGGCATCATGGAGCTGTTCATGGGTGTACATGGGAGAGTGGCTGCAATATTGATGCTCTGGAAGAGTAAAGCAGTGAATGAGTTTGTCTGGGGATGGGTCTGGAAAATGGCACTTGTTATTTGCATGTTAAATATTGATACCTGCACTCACTTATCTTTTTAATGCCAAACTGAGTGCAATTTTATCGTATTCTGGAGTGATTATATATAAATCACCTTCTTTTAGAAATAGTTCTTTAGAATTAAATGCAATGTTATATTGCTGGGGTTCATGGACTTCTGCTGACTTATATGAACACAACAGTTAGCTGGGCTTTAATTATATGCGTAGCTAATCCAAAGCAAGGCAACATTTTATAAGGATAATTGGTAAGTTGTCATGTAGGTGGTTTCTCTAAATGGGTTTGTAGCATTTAGAAGGATAAAAGAAATTGCACATAAATAATAGGTTATTAGAAATAAATAGGTAGGCAATTATTCATTGTATTAGAAGTGTACAATTCAGCTTACAATGGAATTCTCAGAATGCTGCCGCTCCAATATTTGCATAAAATACCCTCTGAAATGTGTAGTTGGCTTTATTTCCCATTTAGAGTGCCTTGTATAATTATTATACTAGTTCCTTTTTGAAGAAATCAATTATAATATTAATTATGTTAATTCTGGTGCTGTGAATAATTGTCCATGTATTCAGTAAAATTGATTTTTGTTTTGGCCCCTTAAACATGAGTGAACCATCCTATGGGGATATGTGCCTGGTATCTTTTGACCTATCTTTTCCTGATTTTTGCATAAGAGTGTCATACAATTAATGCTCTATTTGGGAACTAATTTGGAGTGGGGGAGGAAGTTTGGACCTATATTTATCTTTGGAAAGCATAGCTGTATATTGGGGATTGTTACAGAAAAAAACCCCTTATTTTTTCCTTCTGTGGACCATAAATGTTACTTGAAATTAAATAGAAGAACAGTGCCACATTCTCTTCTCAGATAAATACTCTCCTTAGAATCAGGTGCTGCTGTGGCACTGGCATCAATCTGTTGGGGATGAGTTTGACCTCTTAAGTGCTCTCCCCTGTATACTGGAAGATGCTCCAAGTCTCTTTCTATTGAGGGGAACAGGAGGGAATTAATGTTGTGCTGGTTTTTTGTGCCATGTGAACACTGTTGAGTTTAGTCAGTAAGTGCTCATTTTGTTCCGTCTGTTTGATTACCAGGTTCAGTCAAGAGTAGTACATGAAAAGATCCATGAAAATGCCCTTCAGCAAAACATGGCATGATCCTGCCCTGCAAATGTCAGATTACTGTTTGTATTGTGACAGCCCATTTCTCTGTGCAGATAAAAAAACCCATTATATTTTTGCAGCATTGCAGGAGAGAGATATTGAATTACGGGGAAAATCCTGAGGGACAGCAAAGTCCCTCTAGTTGAATGTAATTTCATCACTTTTCTCAAGGCAATAGTCCTTAGAATGAAGCCACAGCATCTAGGTACTGGCAGTGGTTACAGGATATGAGGAACATACTGGACTTTTCCTTTTGTTCTTTACACTGCTTTCCTTAAAATACAGTCTCAGGTTCCTTCAGGTAGACCCCCAGGGGATTTCAGTGTCTCAATGCCCTGAGGTCAGACATCGACTCATCCCCTTTTTTGCTCTTCCCCACCTCACAAAACAAAAAAGCAGAAGGGACTGATTCTCTCTGTTTGTTTAACCAAAGTGATGATGCCAGTGTCCCCTTCTTGTATTTATGGAATGACCTTATAGTGAGATCTTATTCCTAACTTTAATTTATTCTGCATATGGAGGGATCTAACCTGCGTCTCCCAAGACAAAACAAGATAGAAGTGGTGGACTCCTGTGCTATAAAGAGGCTACTGTCATGTTGGAACTATTGCACAATCAAAATTATTCAGGCAAGACAGAGCGGCTGTGACTGACTGGGCAAACATACGTGCTATTGGGAGATGGGAGCTAAAGGACTGCACCTGAGGAGGAGGGAAGGAATTTACTGGTCCCTTGCACTCTGCAGCAGTACATTCATTAATCACTGAACTCTGCATTGTGCTGTATTTCTCGAGTGGAAATGACTGCTGCTGCTGTGCCTGGTGTGGACAGCAATCCTATGGGTGCATGTCAGGCAGGCACGTGAGGTCAGAGGTCCTCAGGGAGACTGGAAAATGTCCTTCTGCTTATTTTGGTATAGGAGAATGAAAATATAATTGTGGAATGTTTGCGTTGGAAGGGACCTTGAAGATCATCTAGTTCCAAACCCCCTGCCATGGGCAGGGGACAGTTCCATCATGACCAGGTTGTTGGTAGCCCCATCCAGTCTGACCTTGAATGGTGCCAGAGATGGTGCATTGATAACTTCACTGGGGAAACTGTTCCAGTGCCTCATCACCCTCACAGTAAATATTTTTTTCCCTAATATCTAATCTAAACCTACTCTCTTTCAATTTGAACTCATTCCCCCTTGTCCTGTCAGTTCATGCTTTTGTAAATAGTCATGCTCCATCTTTCCTGTAAGTTCCCTTCAGGGAAAAAAAAAGCTGCAGTTAGGTTTCTCTGAAGCCTTCTCTGCTCCAGGCTGAACAATCCCAATTCTCTCAGCCTTTCCTCATAGGGAAAGTGCTCTATCCTCTGATCTGAACTTGGTGGCTCTCCTCTGGACTTATCTAACAGATCCATGTCCTTCCTGTGTTGTGGACAAGAAGTTGTTTGTTTGTTTTTGATGGCACTTTGACACTGGTGCCCAGATGGAGAATGGATGGGTTAACCTCTAATTTTCAGCGTCATTTCTAGCGTGTGCTATCTCTGTAACTCTCCTGGACAGAAGAGATAAAAGAACTCCAAGATTTGCTGGCATTACATAGAAATCTGGGAACATCTGTCATTTCTCAGCTTCTGAAGTGTCATTTTTTTCCAGGGAATCTATTCCACAGCACAAACCCTGCTCACCTGTGATCCTCTAGGGAAGGCATGCTGAAGAGGTGAGCCCAGTGCTGCAACCTGCAGGTGTTGAATATTTGTTAATCACTTCACGCCAGTTACTTCAGGAGGGATGGCTGAAGGGATTAGCAAGATGGAGACAATAAAAAGGAGAGAGCAGGCAAAAGAAAATAAATGAGAGGTATCAGTGAGTTAAAAATGTATTAAAAAACTTCAGGGTTATCAGCATTTTTTCACCAGTCTGTTCACACTACAGAAGACTTCCTCTCACTGTAAGTTGCATGTTGTTCCAAGGCTGCATGGGGTATTCAAGGCTAATAATGTACTGATGTAGTTACTATTATTTTTACACAAACATATGTTAAAAAACAATTTTTGCAGTCTTGTAAATGTCTAATTATCAGCTGTATTAATCTCGAAACAAAGCTGAAACTGCTGTAGTTACTGTTTATTGACCAGCTAAATAACATTTATCTCCAGCACAGAGTTTGCTGATTTTTTTTTTTTTTTGGGTGTGTGTGTAGCTGCTAATAAAATTTGATAACATTTTACTTGTAGGGAGATTTTAGGTTGCTGTTGAAAGATGTGCTAAGAGTTAGCCAATTATTTTACACGACTTTCCACTAAAAATTCTAATTCTGCTTGAACAGAAGGAGGCACTCTGAACCTAGTTTTCCCCATGGTGTTCATTTTGAATCAAAACTAACTGATTTTTGTCTTTTCCTGATAAATGCTTCTATTGATTTTTCTACTGCTTAAGCTCCTGCTTTCAGGAAAACACTTGTTTAAATCAATCCCTATTCTGAAAAACATGTGAAAACAGGCTTAGTTGCAGGTCCTCTGTAGGCCTGATGGCTGTTTTCTCTGCACCATAAGAATGCTTCTATTATGAGGTTGTTTGGGTTAGGTCCATTAGTCGTGGTCCCCCTCACCCTTCATCTACCAACCTCCTTAATCTCAAATGGTGGTTAAATATTCCCTCCAGACAAATGACTGTTCTAAGGTGGGTGAGCCCCAAAGTCCTTCAGGAGATTGTTGCACAGACTGCCCTTTGAAAGCTTGAGACTGCCTTTTCTCCTTCTCACCTTTGCTCCGGGCTCCCTTTGTCCTTTTGGGCTGTGGCTGTTCTGACAGGTTCGGGATGGAAGTGATCACTACGTTACCTGAAATAGAATCCCCCAGATCCCTAGTTAGGAAGAGTCCAAATGCTCAGTGCCTTAAAACAGGGGTACATACCCTTATATCTGGGATTGGTTTGTCCTGTTTTCAATAACTTGACCAGCTGAGAAATGCAGATGCAGAGTTTAAACCGTACTCACTTAAAAAAAGCGCGTTTGTAGTTAGGATATAGATTCAGGCACCAGTTGATTGAGAGGCGCTCTGCCAGTGCTGAGAACTTCTCTTACCTGGTAAACACAGATACATTTAGTAAAATAATTTAGTGCGGGAATCTTTCATATGAAGCATTGCAGAATGTTAATGAGGGTGAATGGAGGGTAGAAGAACCCAGTTCCACAGGCTGAGGTAAATCCACAATGGCAGAGCGCTTAGCACAGCAGCTATGGGCTTCTTCTCAGACCTTTAGGTTAAACTAAAATGTTACTAAAAAAGGAGGAAACAGTTCATTCTCTCCTCCTTCAGCAAATGGATCATTCTAAAACATTTTCCTCCAGTCTGCTGTATAAAAATTCCTCACATTCTTTGAGGGTTTTCATACTTACATACATATCCACAGTAGAAACAAAAAATGTAAGCCCTATGTTCAGTCATCCCTGCATTAGCTACTCATCAAATAAGTTTGACTTATACTGATCTTTTTATTGAAGACCTTGCATAGCTTTTTAAAAGTACTTAAAGTTTTCTGTTCCTTGTAATCTAATAATGTATGGGACTAAATGTTTATGGTGACAGAAACTTCTGTTTCTATTTTTTATCTTCAGAAGATATTTCTTGTTGTCTTTCGGAAATACAGGAATTGCCCCTGTGTGGTTACACCTGGCATCAGGTTACTATATGTTTTGGGGAATTTACAAGACTCATGGGAGAGCATTCATCCTGATAAAAGTTTCAGTCTTACCCTGAAAAGTTTATTGATCTAAAAATAAGATGTATGGCACTAAAAAAATTCTGATTCAGTTATATTTCTTTCTGTAGTTGATATAATTCTAATTATTCTTCCTTGAGTCAAGTATGGGTGGTTCTTCCCTTCAGATTGCTTATGCAATTGCTTTTGAAGTTTGTAAAAGTAGTTGCTGTTCCTGTGGCTTAAATGGTCAGCTGTTTCTTGGGGTTCAAATGTAGCTTTGATGTAGCTTTCATGTGTACTGCCAAATATCAAGGATTACTAAAAACTTGTTTTGTCACAGGTATGGAGTGAGGTACATTTTTTTGGAATAAGATAAAGATCCTAAGAACAGTTGATTTTCTGGAAAAATGTGAAAGGCTTGCTGACCTTTTGAAATTATGTGTAACTGAACTCCAGGGTTTATTGATCTGCACAAAAAACCCTCCAAAATGCCACAAATTGCTTTGTGAAATACTCCTGCCTTCTGGCATTAGGTGAAGTATTGAGCACTAGAAAGTGTTTTGATTATGCATTTAAAAATGGGGAATGTATGAATATACATTTAAATTGATTTTGTGGGTTATGATGAACTTTCAGAGTGCTAATGCCAGGCTGTAAACTTAATTTTGATTGCAGGGTCAGTCCTTGTCTTCCTCCTCTCTGTTTATCTCTAGTGTGAACTGTAATTTGAAGACAATGAAGGCTTCCAGTAGGAGGGTCTCAAATTTAGAGTTGTTTCCCTGTGTGTACAATGCTGAGCAAGATGCAGCAGGTGGTGTATCTTCTATATCAGTGCATTATGTGACTGAGCTCTCAGAGATACCTGACTCAAAGAAAATGAGTAACACCTCTATTTATGATACAGTGAAAAGGTGTAGGAGGTTAAATTTGGACTATTTTTCTTCTTAAATGATAGTCAAGGTTTAGGGATTCGTATTAAAGTCCAGTATTTCTAGATAGTTCACAATGACAGTTTTTTTTAGGTTTTTTAAAGTTGCCCTGAGGTGAAGATCCACAGAACCCACAGTAGGCCCTTGTAAAGCTGTAGGCCCTGTGACTTTGTTAAGCTGTGATCCTGATCCAAGTAATCAGCAGCACTTTTTCCTGTATGTTTTCTTGAATATATTTTGAGGATACATTTACTTTTTGGCAGCTTTCTGTGGACAAGCTGAGTCAGCAGGGTGTGCCCTGGCAGCCCGGAGGGCAAACTGAACCCTGGAGTGCGTCAAACAGCATCATCAGCTGGTCAAGAAAAATGATTTTCCCACTGCAGGATTGTTGATTGTCCCACCAACGTTGGTGCAGCCTCACCTTAAACACTTGGCAGTTCTGGGCCTCACAATTGAGGGACGTGAAGGTCCTGAGTGCATCCAGAGGACAGCAACAAAACCAGTGAAAGGACCAGAAGGAATGTCCCATGAGGAGCAGCTGAGGGCTTTGGGCTTGTCTTGTTTGGAGCAAAGAAGGCTGAGGGGTGACCTCACTGCTCTCCACAGCTTCCTGAGGAGGAGAAGGGGAGAGGGAGGTTCTGAGGTCTTCTCCTTGGTATCCACTGATAGGATACATGGAAATGATTCAAAGCTGTGTCAGAGGAGCTTCAGACTGGACATTAGAAAGCATTTCTTTACCAAGAGGGTAGCCAAACTCTGGAACAGGCTTCCCAGAGAGGTGCTGTGAGGGGCAGTATCAAAAGCCTCCCTAGAATCCAGAAAAACTGCATCCACTTTTTCCCTTCCTCCACTGGGCAGGTGACTTTATCAGAGGAGGGTGTCAAATGGGTTAAACAAGACTTTCCTTTGTGAACCCATGCTAACTGTGCCTGATGAGTGCATTATTCTTCAAATGCCTTTCAACAGTATCCAGTAGACTCTGGTACTCCATAATGGTTGCAGGTACTGAGATTAGACAAACAAGTCTCTAGTTCACTGGGTCTTCCCTCACATTCTTCTTTGTAGGAGGATGTGGAATAACACTGGCCTGCTTCACTCAGCAAGGACCTCCCCAGACTCCCAAGACCTTTGGTACCTGATGAAGAGAGGTCCTGCCGTAACTTCACTAGCTCCTCAGTACTCTGGGATGAATTCCATCAGGCCCAAGGACCTCTGAACATTCAGCTGATACAGCTGGTCCCTTACAGTTTCAGTCTCCATAAATGGAAAGCCACAGTTCCCACACTCATGGTCCTCTGGCTCAGGGGGCCAAGCAACCCACGGCTTATCTTAACTTTCCAAATGTGTGTATCTGTATTTGAAGTGGAATATTCTAACCATATTCTTGCTAGAAAGCAAAATCTTAATACATATGTGCATGTATCTATATGTATTTTTTTTAAGTGTCTTGAGAACCCCTTTATGTGGAATCTTTTACACATGAAAAGCAGGGTCATACAAAGACTTGTATGATGTTATAGAACACTCACTCACCATCTGCTTGATAGACTTGAATTGCAGAATCTTATCTTGTAAGTTGGAGAGTGAAAAATCATTAGATACAACTAGACCTGGCTCCTGCTCTTATCTTATGAAAAGTTTAAAAATTCATTATTTTCACATAAATAGGATCACTCCTGTGAGTAATAAGCTAGAAAGATGGGCTAGAGGTTATAATTCATCTGCACTAATCTCAGCAACTAATACAGAAGATGATGGATAGTAATGAAAATATCTGCTTTGAGGAGTTTTTTAAATTGAGCTGGATAAACAACCCTTAATCTATTTCCAGTTGAAATAGATTTTTTAAGAAAGAAATTTCAGAATTGCGTCATGGCTACAGCCTTGGACTCTGTGCTGAGTGTCATTTAATAAAAACTAAGTAAATTGAGCAAATGTGGTATTGTTAGCTAAAGTTACTGCAAGAAGAAGAGCTAGGGGCTGCTGCAGACTTGAAATATGGAATCTGTTTTCAATGACAGATTTGTTTCCTGTTTGTTTGAATTAGTAGTAAAATATGGATGACTCTGAAAACTGTTTTTTCCTTTCTTGTATTTCCTTTCTTGTACATGTCGAAGTCTGTCCAAAATACTAGGATCCAAGTCTCATTTTAATCAACTGTATTTCTTTGGTTGTTGTAAGTCATACTTGTTTTGTCCTTAACAGTCATGTGGTTCTTGAAGTCACCTTTTTTAGTGTGGGTGGTTTTTTTTTTTTTTTCCCTTTGGTATTTTGCAATGCCTGGTAGCTGTTATGCCTAATTTTCCATGGGGAAGATTTATGAGTAAGTTGAGGAGAGAGAGGTCTTGGGGAAAATAGTATATATGCTTAGAACCAATGTTAGAAAAGTTCATTTCCCTTTTGGAAGAGAACTTTAGGTGTTTTTTGGTTTGTGGTTGTTTTTTTTGGTTTTTTTTTTTTTTAATTTGATTTCCACACAAGGTTTTTTCTTGGACTTTGTGTGGAAGAAAGGTCCACACAGCAAGCAATCTGTCAAAAATTGACAGTCAGGCAGTCCAGTAAATAGCATAGAAATGCCCGTTGAGATATGAGTGGCCCTGCCCTTTGAGCACTTTTTGATACACGTGGGTAACCTTTCTCCACAGATCCGTTTGCTCAGAAGAGCTATCAGGATAACCTTTTCTTCCACAGATCTGTCTGCTCAGAACTATCAGCATAACCTTTTCTTCCTTGCAGAGAGTGAGTTTGATGTCTATTTAACTCAGGAAGACCTGCTTTTCCCAGCACTAATAATGTTATCCAGGGAGGCTGGTTGAAGTGCAGCCTTCCAATGCAGCAGGCAGAGCTCAGAGTGAGGGGATGAGCCACAAGAATGGGATTCAGATGATGTGTATGGAAATTCTGATTCTCCTGTGTGGCCTTAAGCAAATTGTTTCTTTTGCACTTCAATTTTCTTTGAGCCACAGGCAGATTGATTCTTGTTCAGAGGCACTTAGCGCCACAGGTCCAGCTTTACTTGTGCTTTCTTCCTTTATGCAAAACCTCTACATGGGCCTTGGGAAGCTCATATAACTCGTTGGGTGAGCTAACCTGCAGCTCCTGTGCTGTTTCTGTCAAGCCAGGGCTGCTCTATCTGGTTAAACACTGTATGCCTGCAGAGTTCAGGTTTGATCCAAACCCCAGTGGGTCTCTTTTCACTAATTCCAGTGAGCTTTGGAGCAGGAATTTAATGCTTCATGGGATGTTTTCAGTGTGGGAAGCATACACTCATTCCTGGTGTTTCAGTACAGTTTTAAGCTCCTGACTAATTCCTATTTACAGGTTTTGCATTCTAACGATTTATAAATTTGTGAAATGAAAGTAGAATTATTTAGGTTTCCTGGGGAATGCAGTTCTAGGCACACCTGGTCTAATTAGAGGTTTAATTTCTCTCCTGAGTGAAAGTCTAAATCCTTTTAACTTTCCAGAGTCAGAGAATAAAAATGGTTGTGAAGTATTGAGCAGAGCCAATTACAGAAAGAAAAGGGTTGGATGGCCATAAAACTGCAAAGCACAGCAACAGGTACAGAATAAGATGGCTCACAAGTTTTCTGTCAATCTATCTCCGTAGCAGGCTTGTTAGTGCAAGAGAAGCAATTTCAAGGCATGCATCTTTGCAGATGTGGCTGTAGATTAATACCTTATGCATGTGAATGGTTTTCTTTTCCTGGTTCTGCAGGGCTGTCCCAGTTTAATCTCTCTCTGTGTGTTCCTTCTGAACCTTCTGACTGTGGTTGCTGTATTCTTGGTCCCACAGAGTTTAGTAACCTCCCTTGCAGCTCAAGGCTCGTTGCATGGAATGATGGTAGGTACAAGACCAAGTGCAAGTTGGAATTTATATGCTTGATATTTGAGTTAGGATAAACTCAGGTCCTTGATTCTTAAATTATGTCCCAAACAGTTTTGTTTAGATAGTGTTTATACCCTAGAGGTTTCTAATTTATGCAGGGGCATCTTTGCTTGAGTGAAGTTCCCGAGTGTCTTCACTCTGCACATATTAGGAATTATCATTTTCTTGGCAAGTGAAGCACCTCAGGTATTAAATGATGTCTGAAGTCTGCAGGCACAGAAATTAAAGTCCTCTTCTCCCCCTGGCTTGTGGACTGCTTGATTCTGCAAGTGTTCATGAAATTGGTCTATCATAGGAGATACCCTACAAAACAGAGTTTTGTATGACTGATTTATTTCTAATTACACTTAGAGAAGGGGTAATTTTGCTGCTTAATGTGGTATGTAAGCTTTAAAGTTCTGTCTGGAGTGTCTGTATTTGTGGCTTAGTGGTTAAGATATGCAGCTGGGAGGAGGCAGGCTTCAGTTCGAGTCTTTATTTTCTGGTTGTGTTTTAGTGAGTGTTGAATCCAAAATATGGACTTGGTTTGTCTGAAAAATCAGCTTGAAAGAAAGAACCCACTCAGCTGTAAGAATAAAAATGGGAGTAAATAATGATTAAAATGCAGTTCAAAAACAGCAATTGAAAAGCAGTTTTACTAAGTTCTGTGTTCAGAAGCAGAAAGCTGTAAGAAACATTGTAGTCAATATCTGGTGTATTTTTAGGGCCTCAGCCAATAGCATTTACTAGTTTCCTGAATATTTCTCTTACAACATCAAAATTGAACTAAAAATGCTATCAACAGAGCCGTATTCAATCAGAGAAGCATAAAAATATGTGAAGGGAGGCTAATTCATTAAGTCTGCACTAAATAAACATTTTTCCCAGCTCAAGGAAGTGGACAATCATCTGCTCATGATCCACGTTTGGAAATTTTTTTTCCGGGAAATATATACTTAAAATGGAGAGAAAAACCCATAAATATCTGCAGATGTGCTGTCTTCTTCAGAGTACTTGGCTTTTGTGGACAGTGTGCATTTTCTCAGGTGATAATTACAGATTTCTTCAGTACCTCTTTGTTAAAAAGGAAGATAGTGTTGTGGGGTTTTTTTGGCACAGGTTATTTTGCTCTTGATTTGTATTGATTTATTTCTTGAGAATACTTGTGCTCTCACTGTAAGTGCTCAAATTATGAGAGGGGGGAGGATGGTGAATTAGGAGCCTCCTAGAAGGACCTGTATGCACACATAAGTGACCTGTTAAATGGATTTTCTGCTGAGTGTTTACAGAAAACTCATTAGTTATCAATGACATTTTTGTGTTAGACTTCTTCAGAAGGATGAAAAATTAGATCTTGTCTCCTGAAATACACAGAAGAGTGCTAAATGTGACAGTGATTGCCTTGTCAAATAGTTGAGAAGAATGAGACACCAGGTAACCAGCTTTTCATTGTTTTATCTCTATCATTGTACTATTGTGTACACTTAATGACTTTCTGTCTTGAGTAATTTTTATTTTGATGATCTGGACTTGCAACTATTTTTTTTTTTTTTGAGAACTTGACCTTTCTAATTTTGGCTCCTTCCAGCATATTTTGAACAATGTCTTGAGAAAAAAAGTAAAACCTTGCTGCTTTATTTCACTTCTGTTTTTGAATTACTTTTTTTTCCCCCCTGATTTTAAAATTATTATTATTTTTATTGAAAGAAAGTGCAATGGTGCCAGCAACCCAGGGTTTGGCATTGGGCAGTGCCTGGGGTGGTAAGTTGGTGATTTCTTTTGTTTTTTTTTCCTGTGAAGCTATTTAGATCTGCTGTTTGCACAGGCACAGCAAAGTTTTAGATTAACATCAAGTTTTTTGAATGCCCTGTCTTGAGCCTCTTAAACTCCATTGATCTTTCCCATTGACCACCACCTGAGCCAGACATAGGAAGATCTGAGGGTAAAAATCATTGTGAGAATCCACCTTTTAAAATATCCTGTGATGCTGGTACACAGCCAGTACACAAAAATATTGCCTCTCAGACTGCCTGCTGCAGACACTGCCAGGTATTTCAGAGCTCTCCATGTTGAATGGATTTGGGTGTGCTTTCATCTTAAAGGTTTTTTCTGGGTTGTATTTCTTCACTTGGTGTTTATTTTTTTTTTTTATTGTGACCCACTGCTCTCCCTGTCCCCCTTTTTAATGTCTTGGGTATCTGTATTATTCCTGTTGTCAGAAAACTGCACCCTAGCCAAGGTTAATCATAGTGAATTTTAAAATCTGAATATGGGATAAGCATTGGTGCAAGTCTGCTCTTTTCCAGTGGTTAGCCTCACTGTTGACTTCCAGGCAATTTCTTCTATTACTCCTCTCTTTATAGATCACCATTAACTTAGAGCCTTAAGTAGGGTAAACAAAATCTGTTTTGGTCGGTGGATTAGGAGGCAACATTTGGTTTGTATCTATTTACCCTGAAGATAGATATATAGATATACATATATATACACACACATATGTATGCAGTGAATATATATATGGGGACAAAGTTTTTGCAGGGTCTGTTGGAATAGAAGAAGGGGTAACGGTTTTAAACTAAAAGTTGATTTAGCTTAAAGAAATTTTTTATGATGAGTACAGTGGTGAAACACTGGAACGGGTTGCCCAGAGAGGTGGTAAATGCCTCATCCATGCCTGGAAACATTCAAGGTCAAGTTACATGGGGTTCTGAGCAAACTGATCTAGTTGAACATACTCTTGCTCATTGCAGAGGCATTGGACCTATGGGCCTTTAATGGTCTTTCCAATCCAAACTATTCTATAATTTTATGATATATATAGAAAAGGTGGCTCTAGAACATTGTTACAGATCAGTTTAAGTGACTTTTTCCGGCCAGGACGGAGCGTCTGATATGAGATTCCCTGGTGATTGAGGATAAGGCCAGACGATTTAAGCACAGCCGGTGGGATGTCTCATGTGTAGCATCTGGAGACGATCACTAGATGGCAACGTTACACAGCCGAAGGGCTGTCTCGTCTTCCTGCAGCAAGCTTTTAATTTATTTATTTTAATCACTGGATGAAACGGTCTTTTTCGTTCCGAATATGTAGCCAAGGTAGAGTCTCATGAGCCTGTAGGATGAAGAAATAAATTCATTGCAGATTGCACAGTCATCTCAGAAAATAACTATTTTTAGAGCTCTTGTTAATCCATCTCTATACTTACTGTTCCTTAGTGTAGTGGCTTGAATTTTGGATAAAGATCCTTAAAGAATAAAAGCCCAAACTGAAGGATTTGACCTTTTGCACTGCTGCAGTTTTGTCCGTTCTGTAGCTGATAGGTGGTTTTTCATGTGACTGTTTTAGAGCCAAGTGTGGTCTAGGTTCTGTACAGGTAAAAAAGTAAAGCATGAGCAGCAATGCACCTCAGGCTGATACTCAAACTGACCTGATAATGCGATATAGTGCGTGTGCCAGAATGAGTAAACATCTTAAAGCACAGGTCTTGTGCTGAGAGCAGGCAAGACAGAGGGTTTCCTGAAAGTTGAGATGGAGAAGGGAGAGGCCAGGCACACACTGGCATTTCTTTGTCGTGAAGTTCTGGGTGCTTTTGGTCAGAGCTACTGGTGCACATCATAGGTTGTGCAAAAAGGGCCAAAATTCTCTTCCTAAAATTTCTTCAGCTTCTCAGTTTCCAGAGATGCAGATTTAGAATATCTTTGGAGTGCACAGATATACTATTAGAGAGATGGAGTTCAGAAATCATTAGTGAAGTCAGAAATACTATTTCTTAATTAAAACAGATTAAAGTGATATTCATCACTTGTGGGTTAAGGAAATATATTTCTTTAAATACAATATGAACATTGAAGGTTAACCAGAATAACAAACTTCACTTATGGCAGAAGAGAAACAGTTTTCTGCTGATACAGTAACAGATGAATCTAAAATAGTAGCTTTCTTGAGGACAGAGACTCCAGATTCACCATTTCCAGCAAGAATTTCTTTTGCATATTGGAGATTGCAGTCTGGGGAAAGACTACACGTATACCTCAGTGAGTGTGTAGCCATAGCATCCTAGTATCAAAAGCGTAGGATGTTTCTGTTAAAGTACTCCCACTGAAGCCAGGGAAGAATTAGTGCTCTGGAGAAGTTTATCTCTGATCCTGAGATGCCTCTATATCTTCTCTCTCTCCCTCCCTCTCTCTCTCCCCTTCTCTCTCTCTCTCTCTCTATATATATGTATCACCTAGATTTGATAGTTTTGGCCACACTATGTTCAAGGAAAATAAACTTGGGGTAGGATAGGTGTTAGCACAGCCCCAGATCTATTCAGCCATAAAGTAGAAGAAGAGACTTCAACAACTTTTCTCATTTGACCAGCAAAATGAAGGTTGAGAAGCTGTCTGGGAGTGACAATACAAGGGAAAAAGGGGAGGAAAAAGCCAAAGAACCATGGTAGCAAAAGAGCAAGTGTATGTACGTTAGGTATCAGTTCTAGATGGAAAATATGCCAAGATAAACCCAACTGATGCTTTTCTTGAATGAATTATATGGCTTGGTTGACTGTGGGAGGACTCATCATCTCAGCTCTTTTCATTCCTTGAACACACATATAAAATGTTTGCTATCCCAGTGAATAATCAGGCTGCCTGCTTTGGGGAAGGGCTGTGTGCTGAATAGCTCAAAGATGTGCTTGAGACACCCACTGTTTTTAGGACTACTGTGGGAATATTTACTTGTAGCAGTAGTGTGAGTCTTGATGTAGGGATATCAAAAGCTGAACTGCTCCTCTGCTGTTATTGGAATGGACTTAATTTATCCTCTTATCTCTGCTGAGCTGAATATCTTTTGTTAGCAGTAGAAGCCTCCTATTTTTTTTTTTTTTGGCATTAAGATGAAAAAGGGAAGATTTAAAATCTTCATTCACTTTTGTTCTGTTTCCTTGATGCTCCCCTGGTCTGGGGCAGATAGAAACTGATCTGAAATGTATGGGAGGGAATGTGGAACACCAAGATGTTATATCTCCCTCAGGTCTTCAGGTGTGTGTTGCTGTGTGTTTTCTCACCTCTACACCTGCAATGATAATGTCTAGTCTTGTCCACTTCACACTCAGTATAGCACAAGATGAGAATCACAGCATTGGTAGGGTTAGTAGGGCTGTCAAATGGCTGCTGTGATGTTACCTTTCCACTGCTCTGATCCTGAACACAACATCAAGGAGAGATTCCAAGGTGAACAGCCAGCTGATCTGTCCCTCCTTGTCCCATCGGGATGAAGGGTGGAAGGAGAAGGGGACACATGCTAATATATATTCACATATTTTTAATATAACTAACATAGGCACTGGAAGTTCAGACATGTTGAAACATGATCTGTGCTGCTTTCTTCCTTCCTTTCAAAGGAATATGTGCAAAGCACACAGTTTTCAAAGACATCCACAAGGAGGAGCCCGGAGCTTGCCAAGGACAGACCTATTCCTGTCCCGCTTTTTATTGCCACATCCACTGAGGGTAGCCTTGTCTTGAAGCATAATTAGTTCTGAGGCAGAATTTTATCAGCGTAGTCCTTGGGGAGTGGTAGCATGTAAACACTTATTAAAATGTTATTTTGGGGTCATAATTCTGTCATGAGCCAAACTTGACAGATGCAGATAGAAGAAGGGGTTATCTCTCCACAGGGACCATTTGTGTTTCCTTCTGATGATTTACATCAAATGGTGCATTTCCCTTCAGTCTGTGGGATCATACAAGGATAGAGAAAATTTTCATATTTAGAGCAAGAAAGCATATAGCCTTTTACACTGTGAAGGATGTGGACAGTATAGATTCTTACAAGCAAGATTTTCCTTCTGGTAGCATCAGAAACCAGAGTAATGGGCATTAATTGACAGGGACTTCAGGTCTTGTTTTTCTTCTCTGTATCCCCTCCTTCCCGAAAAATACCACTCAGCTTCTTTTAAGTTATGGTATTAGGAGGGACAAAAGAAATATATTTTTAGCTCTGTGATCTTCCATAGTCTTGCTGTGTGACTGGATGATTTTTTTCATCTCTGTATCTTTGTTTTCTTTTGGGAGAATCATAGAATGATTCAACAGCCCTTGTATTGGGGGCCCCAGAACTGGATGCAGCACTCCATGTAGGGTGTCACCAGAGTGGAGTAGAAGAGCAGAATCACTCCCCTGGACCTGCTGGCCACACTGCTTTGGCCGCAGCCCAGGATTCCATTTGCTTTCTGGGCTGCAATGGCTCAAGTCAAGCTTCTTGTCCTGAGTCCTTCTCCTCAGAGCTGCACTCAATCCATTCTCCACCCAGCCTGTATTTGTGCTTGGATTACCCTGACCCAGGTGCAGGACCTTGCACTTGCTCTTGTTGAACTTCATGAGGTTTTCACGGGTTCACTTCTCAAGCCTGTCAAGGTCTCTCTAGAAGGAGCACAGTTCTCCTTGCTTTCTGTTTATGATTCCTTTCTCTGGTAAGGTCTCAGATAGTGTCTCACATGAGAGGGTGTGGTTACTTAGGGGCTGTCTAAGAGAATTTTCTAGGGTGCCTTAACCTTTTTTCAATGTTCTAGCTGGGAAGGGATTATGTTTAGATTATAGTCACAAAATTATTAGTGATGGCTTTGGGGCTCTCTGCCACTGACTGATGGATGCAGTCCCCTTCCTAGTGAGGGGAGTATTGTAGCACACTGTCCTGTTGCCTTGTGCAGTGTGTGCTTCCTTGGGCAGTAACGCATGGGAAGGTGGCAGGATTACAGACATCTAACTTTGTGCCTTCTCCTCTCCGTTTCATCTATCCTTTTGACACAGTTAGCAAAATTTCCCAAGACTTCAACAGGACTGGGAACAAGCATTTACAGCATTTTTTTTTTTTTTAGAATGAATTGCATTTGGAACGTGAGTAGGAATTTAAGTGCAACCTTCTAAAAATCACCTACCAATACCTTTGCTAGCTGAATGCACAAATACACTTCAAAAACAGGATACCAACATGTTCTTAAATTCTTACTTTTATCTTGCTGTTGCACATTGCTGAATCAAATGCCCCAAGGTAGTTGACTTCACTTACAAACCTAATTTTCATCTCGCCTCACAGAATTTTTATTCTGGGGCAGCTCTAGTACCCACATTTGGATCTTGCCTATGTAGTTTTTCTACCAGCGTGCCTACCCTGCTAGCAGTGGTACTTCTCCTAGATTTGAAGGACAGCTGAACTAGCTCCAGGAAATCATAACATTCAGAAGACCTGCTGATACCTGTTGTCATTTCTGGACACAGGTATCTGCATCTGAGGGAAGTTCTCTGCAACTGGTGCAACTGTTCTCTGTTAAGTGTGGTGCATACAGCATCTAACACTTTCATTTGTACTTACTGAAAACTGTTCTGCTCCTCTGTGCTCATTAGCAGTGAAATTGATAACATCATCTGATGGTCCCAGCATGATCTGGGGCTTCAGTGATTTATTAAATGCAGAGGCAAATTTGAGGCATCAAATTAGTTGCAGAAGTGGTTTCTTGCAAGTGGACCGTGGAAGGTGGCACTGATTGCTATTGCAATGTGAGCCACAGGGTTCTTCATCCTTTAACTCTGTGGAGGCTTAAATATATTGTGACATTTTGTTTCTTCCGTGGCTCTGTTATGAAGAGGGATTAGGTTGTGGTCATGGAAAGGAGCAGTGTGAGGCTACGTGTCAAGAGACAGGTATTGTGGCTTGGCTGTTTCAGTTGGACTCCCTGCTTGTGTTAGGCTAAGCATCTTTTCCTCTGCTCTGTATCCACAGAATTAAGCTAATGTGCCTCTGCAGCTGCCTGGGGACATCAGGAGGCTCGATGGTAAAAGCTGATAATGACCACCAGCAAGTGAACCTCTGGAGGGGGGATTATACTAAACAGATTTTTCAGCTTAGTAGAAAAAAACCACATCCCTTTCTGTTCTTCAAGAGAGATAGGGCTTGGGAGCTCGTGGCTTCAGTGTTATGGAGATTTTTGAGTGTCTAAGAAATGCAGAACTGGGTTGGAAGGCTCTCCACCTTTGCACACCTAGAAGAGAAGAGTGCTTGGAAGCCCAAGAACAGAGTGCAGGTACATCTGTAAGGCTTTGAGAGGAAGGAAGGAAGGTGACTGATTTTTGCATCAAAAGTTTATAGAAATGGCTGGCCTGGGATTTCTCTGAGTGAGGAAGTAGCCTACTTTGTGTTTCTCAAATTTAGGGTAAAGGACATTCCTGTTTCCTCTCAGCACAGCCTGCTAAAGGTTGCAAAATTTGATTATCTCTCAAGTTGATCAAGACCTGCTGAAACAGGTCTCCACTTGCAACCTTTCCCGTCACAAAAGCTATCCTGGTATTTGTTAAGTGCATCTTGGATCCTCGTTCTGACAGTGCTGTGTAAAACCAGAGATTATTCCTGTGCAGAAAGTGAGGGAATGGTTGACATCAATAATTGAAGCTTTTAAAATTAACCACTAGGATTAAACGTTGAATTAGTGATTCAGAGATCCCTGTTTAGTAACTAAATGAAACAGAAAAGAAATTACCCAGAGACTACTCTAGCTCTTTTAATGGTGAATAAAGGACTTCTGTTTTCACTGGTGTCAGTTTTTGCTGGGGCACTGTTACCTTGTGAGAGCAAGGATCCCCCCAATCCTCTTCTGTGGTGCACAGCCAGCTGAGCAGTGATGATGGCATAGTATTTGTGCTGTGCTTTAATACCTGGATGCCTAATGTGGCAATGAATTTAGTTTCCCTCTTCACTGTCCCTTCCCTGGTCTCTCACTTTCACCTGTGCTGAGATTACTTTCAAGTCTTGATTCTGATTTGCCATAGCATGTGTAGCACCTGCCAGCCATGTGCAGAGAGAGCAGGGGACCAGCTCCTCTGGGTCTGAGCCTTTTGAGCAATTTCAAGTGCTTGTGCTCTTTGTGAGTACGATTCATTTTGTTTCCCTCTGGAAAAACTCAACAGGCTAAGATAGCACCTCGTAGCGTTCTTGTCATGTTTCCTTAGCGACATCTCTGCCATCTTGTCCATGTGAATAACAAAGCCAGATCTGCAGTTTTGTCTTGAGATGTAATAAAAATGAACTCCAGCTGCCTTTGTTCTGGTGTATATAAATTGTTAGCCCTACTCTATGCTCCAGGACCAGAATTTGTTTTCTGGCTATTGGTGGTACTGATGTATGGGGGAAATGCTGTTGTCTGCATTTTGCAAGCAATGTTGACAATGTAGAGCAGAAACGAATACAAATATGGCTATTAAAGTATACAATAAATTAGGTAATGCTGACATGGATGTGATAAGATACAAATAGGTAACATTGAGTTGTTGTGCTTACTAGGGCAGTTTCTCTAGAGGCATAATCAAGCAGTGATTCTTATGTTTTTTCACTTGTCTTCCCTCCCTTCTGCATATTTCTGTCTTTTCTCCAACTTAATTTTTTGCATGCATCTCCTGCCCTGTCAGCCTTGAAGTCTAAAGACCAGCTTTTTGAGGGGGGATTATTTCTTTAGAGAGAAGGACTGACAGTAGAAATTGGACATAACTTATTGTTTACTGAGGCAAATGGCACAGACCCAAAGGACCCTTACTGACTTGCACATGCCAAGGACATACTGCTCAAAGTCCCATCTCCAGTTTTTGAGAGTACAGGCTACTTCTGCAGACTCTTCTGCCTTGGACGGCATTTGACATGAAGCATGTTAGTGGGATGTGAGATTTTGGCAACTGAAGTACACTTGGGAGAGGTTTGTTTGAAACCTCTGTGGTTATTTCAAAGAAATTTTTGAAGGTGTATTTTTTTTTTTTTTTTCATTTGGGAAGGGAGATGGGACAGAGAGCTAGGGTCAGGCTGTCCTACAGCCAGTTCATCCCTGCCAACCTGCAGCTGCCATGTGCTCAGAAGGAAGTGCTGTAACCCTTGGTGCTATGAGATAAAAGTGTTCTTGTATTTCAGTTTGATTACCCTTTCCCGAGTTCATAAGGTCCCTATCATTTATTGCTTGGTGTTCGTGTCAGGGTTTTAGTGTAGTGAAGGTCACCCATCTGTGACTTTGCCTTTGCTACCTAATTGTAAGTGACACCCCACTTCCCCAGCTTGCTTTTAAATTAAAAAAAGAAAGGTTACAATTTGGAGCATGAAATTTTTTTTTAATGAAGAGAAGTCATGTCTTTCCTCTAAGGAAGCGCCTGGAAAATTAACATTTTATGGTGTGCCAAATTAGTTCCTTTGAAACTGCAAGGTGAGAAAGGTTGTTAAGTCAGACACTCAGAGAGGCTTTCTTCAGCTCAGAGAAATACCTGCACGGCCAGCTACAACCTGTTCCCTCTACAAGTAGCTCTGAAGACAAGATCAACATTTTGCTTGTATTGATCACTTCTTCCCACTCACAAGACTTATTCAGAACTGATTTTAGAACCCTGAATACCAGCAGTGAAATAGAGCCTTGGAGTGTTTGAATGAACTACTAATGAAAGAAAGATTCTGCACTGCATGTGAAGGCTCTGAGGCTAAATTTAGCCTTGATGTTACTATTCTGGAATTTTGTTCCCAGTTAGGATGATCTTGTGTGTATCTGTATTATCTTTGTATGTTTTTTTTGCACGTAGTCTGCTCTAAATAGGAGATACACATTCACTAAATGCTTACACCAGCTCAGCTGTAAGGGTGGTTTGGCACCAGAAAACAATTCAAAACCCTGGATCTTTCATGTTGGTGAAATCTATCCAGGAGGTCAGCAGTTCATATGTTTTTTATGCATGGCTCTTACCCAGGAACCACAAGCAGGAAATAAATAAAAAAGAGGTAGCTTTTTCAGCTGTCTTGTGTCAAGCTCCCTGAACATCCTTTTGACTAATTACAGTTGATATGTAAGAAAAAGACAAGCTACTTTTAGGATTTTTTTTATTCTAAGGAGGGAGATGGGAGAGAAGCTAGAGCAAGATGCCAAAATGTTTTCTACTGAGATACCATCACCTCAGTCACTTTTTGTTTGATTAATGATTTAAATATGTAAACAAAATAGAATATTGTTGACAAGGACTACAGTTTGTATTTAACAGATCAGTAGGCAAGGCTGCCTAGGACCAAAGTTCAATTAATGACTTTTCATGAGGATTTGCCGCACTCTGGTCTTCAAATGCTATTATAAATTTCACATATTTTAGAAGGCAAGATGCTCTGCTGATTAAGTTCATTCTGTTTCATTTTCTACCTGTTAAGAAAAGCCTTGCATGCTGAGTAAGAAAATAGATTGTTCAATAAACATGCCATCTTTCAGTGCCCTTATACTCCAGAAAGGATTGGAGCTACTAAATGCTTGTCAGTGATGGGCCGCATCAGCTTCTTTGTTGCCTGATTTGGAAGATTTTTCCTCAGTCATTTGAAATCCCACAGTGATGAAGCTTAATATACAGGTTGTCAGGCTAAATGTATGACCTTTTTTAAATATAAAATGTTTCCTATCTGTTAAGCTCGTTCTGGAGTTGTAAAGTGACAGAGGACTGCTAATTTTTAAAATCTTAATTAAATGCTGAGCCTAAGCCTGGAATCAGCTTAATGCTTAAAGGTAACATGTACAAATGGTTGTTTTTGCTCTTGAAGGTACCATGCCAGACAGTTTGGCCATGTGACCTGGCTTTCCCCATCTGTGAAGTGTCACAGACTTGAACAAGAGCTGGTTGGGTGTCTCAAGCAGTAGAAGCCTGGTGTGGTGGTGGGGGACACAGAGCTGTGGGTTGGCTGCAAGCAGGGCCCAGACCCTGCTGGGGTACGTGGGGCTACCTCGCTGTGCAGCAGCAATTCCAACATCACATTTCCATCTCTAGCAGTGGGCACTACATGGGAAAAAGCAGCCTCCCTGGGGAGATGTTTGAACAGATGTCTGCTTTACACAGGAACTTAACCAGTGTATTCTAAATGTCAGCCAAGGAAAGATAAAGTGGTAGGGAAGAGTGTTTTTTAGGACCTCTTCCTCCAAATTCAGCCTGGTACTAATGAAACATTTGTATGTGCTGTATACAAGGGTGGTGCTTGGGTTTTGGAATTAGTCACAGCTCTCCCAGAAGTGCTGGAGAAACACCATGGGGTTTGCTACTGTTTAGGGCAGTAACTGGGTTTTCTGAGAGTCCTGGAGTTGTGGTATCACTGTAACGAGGGATGTTTCTTAGCAAATAGCACCTAAATTCACAGGGACTTCCCTGAATGGTTTTGATGCCTGAAGTTTTAGCTTTCTTATTTTCTAGACTCTGTACTGCATTAGTAGATAATGACCTTCATATAATGTGTTAGCAAGTTCTTTTCACAGTTTAGTTAGACAAAACAATCCTTTTCCAGCCTGAGAACCAAGGACACCGTAGCAGCTTCAGGTCCAAAAAGTGTAACCAATGGTGAATTGAGGAGAGCAATCTGGGAGGATAGGACTTCATAACCTGACACTGTAATTGGACAATTAACCCCGATATGTAAATGGACCAACATTTATAAAAGCATGAAAACTCGTGACCAGGAGTCCATCTTGGGTAGAGCCATGGTTAGTCTCTTGTACTGCCCAAGGTGTATCCTTTGAAGGCCTTTTTAATAAATACCTACTTTATTCCTTTAACACTGTCTAGACTCTGTTCTAGGTGGCCTCTTTAAGAATCAGTTTCTTGTCGCTTTTGGTCCCAGACACTCAACAGCCCTGAATTTTGAACCTGGACTTCCCATGGTATACAGTGTACCTGTAGGTTTAAACTGCAGAGGAACATGTGCTTAAATCATTCCTTTCTTTCATTGAAGGCAATCTAGTCATTTAAAATTTCTATGGGGTGAAAAAGTTATGAAGTCATATTATGGAATTTCAGGGGATTCTTCTTATTTTCTTGGTAGGGGGGTGGGGAAAACCCTGAAACATTTGCAATGTGACATAAATGTCAACTTTCCTCTAATAAAGAGTCCTGCAGGTTGATTGCTTTCCACTTTTGGAATCATGACAGAAATAAGCCTGAGGAAAAAAAAAGAGTGTGTTTTTTCCCTATCTTATACTATCTTAGAGACACCCACAGAGAAATTGGTGGAAAGTATTTCTTGATCATGAAAGATTGATGGGCCCATGGCAAGAGCTTAGCCACCAGATTCTAAGTTTAGTATGAATTTTTGCCTCTGGGTTTGAGCTGTTTACAACAGGTTTTAGCTTGAAGTTCAAAATTGTGGTTGTAGGGATATATGGCATTTTTGCTCCTGAAAGTGTATGAGGGGGTGTGTGAAATAGAAGTTCTTTTTTCCTTGCTTAAGCAAGTCAATGGAAAAATCCAGTTGCTGGGTATCCAAACGTGAGGACTTTTATTACCGTCTGAATGCCAACAGATTTTTAGGGACACCTCTGTTCTGTGGTATTTTATCTTCAGCAGATTAGAAGCAAGCTCCAAGCCTTGCTACCCTATCCTGTGTATTTTAGTGCAAACTGGACAAGCTAATCTGTTTGAATCTCAATACCTCCCTCTCAGCTCTGCCAGTTGAGTAGTTTGTATGCATCCTCTAAAGGTGAAAATATACACTTGGTGGAGGGAATTTTTTTGTGTTTCTAGATATTTTCATTTTTAAAAAATGTGCTTATCTTGCTTTATTGCCATCAAAAATACCTACAGCACCTGCAATATGTGCAAAGTGTTTCCCTATCTCCCCAATAACCTGAACATTTTCATTTTTTAAGGTTAAATCTTGTTCCTAACTCCAAATTGATCATTCCCTAGTGTTTGAGAGCATTCTACCCTCTAGAATGGCAGAAATGCAGTCAGCGATCGTGGTAACTTAAAATAAAGTTGTACAAGAAAAAATCACAACAGAAATAAGACTTCTCTGCAATCTGCAAGGAGACTGGTAGTCTGATCAGGCTGAAAGTTCTATGAGATGTGGCCTTATTACTTTCGCACTACGTTAGTGTGAAATCTGGATTCTCAATTCTGCTCTTGGGGTGCTTCAGCTCCTTTTATAAGGAGTAAAGGAGTTGTCCTCAAGAGGAATCTAGTGGTTCATCCCATGAAATCCAGTTTCTGCTACTGATCAGTATTTTATGGTCCAGAGAAAGTTTCGAGCTACTTAGAGTGATGACTGTTGTGATGGGAAGGACACTGGTTTTCATGTCCCGTGTGGTTAGTGGTTAATTCATCCTCTGTGTTTTGATTGACTTCAGGAAGCAAGGATGTTGGGATTTCAAATCTTCCTATGAATTGGTGACTTTGTTAATGTAGTGTTTCTAGAAATTAATATTCTATAGGAACATTAATAAACATAGTAAAGATAGGACAGGAAAGTGACTGTCTCTATGGAGGCACATTTCATCCAGAAATCTGTAGCATCTGTGAAGTCGAAACTTTATAAGAAGCAGCTAAGTCAGCTCCTTTGTAGTGTACTCCCTTCCCTATATTTTTTATCTCTCAGTTTTAACAAGTCATGTCACAGTTGTGTGCTTTAGTCCCTACTGTAAGCACTCTGTAAG
Organism: Anomalospiza imberbis; assembly: GCF_031753505.1. Lineage (NCBI taxonomy): Eukaryota > Metazoa > Chordata > Aves > Passeriformes > Viduidae > Anomalospiza > Anomalospiza imberbis. Next base: position 80,537,184 of record NC_089683.1, on the reverse strand, counting down.
TTTTCCTGAGTGCCTGAGTCTTGTCTGAATGACGAAGCAGCACATTCTGTCTCTGTGGGGTATATTTTTAGTGTGGTGTTCAGGGAAAGAAGGTGCAATTAGAACTAACCCATTAACTGTAATAGCTCTTTATGTACTGCACTGAATGCAGACCCCTGTGAGGGTCAAGGCATTGCCAATTAGCCTACATCTGTCCAGAAACAAGGTTCTCTTTGATCTCTCTAATTCTAATCTAATTTTATTTGTAAGTAAAATTGGACAGTTCAGTCTAAAAGAGATAAATGGAAATTCTGCAAAATGGCAGAGTTTGGTATTGTAATTGTTGGAGGATATGTTTTCGTTTATACAGCATTTTCTGCTGTAAAGTGACTGAAGCCTGGTCAGCCAAGCTGGCATAACTCAAGACCTGTTGGGTACTAACAATTCTTTTGAGTAATAAAAGAAACATGTTCTGAAACAGTGTATGTGCTTTGACTTGGGGACAGACATTTTATAGGGTAATAACAGTGTCTTTTATTCATGTCTGTTCTAGTGAGAATATTGATGGAATACAATGAAGGCTGTTTTAGACTGAGCTGGAAAAACTGCCATGGATTCTTGTGAAGATGGTGGGGAAATGCTACATGCCTTAGTCTTGGTCACTTGGCAGTCAGGTGTTTTTTTCCTCTTCTAGAGGAAGTTTTGCATTATCAAGTCATAGGGAATCTAAGGAATATTATTTAAAGATTACCTGCAAAGTTAGTTTTCCTTTCCTTCTGTTTTTCTCTGACTACATGGCTATCTGAAGTTATTGTAGCATGTCTGTTAGGGATGTTATACTTACTGGGTACATAGAGGGTGAACTGCTCAACAGGGTTCAAAAAGCAGTAAAACAAAGAAAATACATCAAAACTTGTCATCAATTGGACTTGCATAAAAGCAAATTCACTTTTTCTTTAGCCCTCTTGCAATAGACTGTAGATGAAGAACTATCAAGAACCACATGAAGAAATAAGTAAAAAATAATAAAAAAAATATTTACAGAGTAAGTGAATGCATGCACAGCTATACTGTCACAACATTTCTGAACTGATTTCTGTTCATGAAAACCATAGCTCTCTAATGAGACAAAATTTTGAAGCATATCATAAAGAACTGCGTGACATAGTTTGTTTTTAAAGACATCAAAAGTGCAAGGCATTACTTATCCTGTGTTTGCCTGCTGTGAAGCTTATAGATTTCCCTGGAAGAATTTGTACAGCATGGTTGAACCAGAGGAGTCATCAGATTCCTACAATTCATCCTAAATTCACATGAACTACTTGAGAGTAGTTCTTACTTTCAAGGTACAAAAAGAAGTATTTTAATACAACACTTTCCAGTGCATCAGGAAAATGAATTGGAACTTTTTTCATTATATTATTAAATACAACAACTGGGTGTTTTTCAGTGGTGTTGCTAAAAAGTACAAATATTAGAGACAATCCTGCTCCCACTGACTTGCAGCTGAATTTTGTTCCATTTGAGAAGTGATGTTGCACTACTACAGCTGTAGAAGAACAAGCAGCAGGTTCAAGCAGCCTGGAACCATGCAAACCAGAAATGAGATGCAAATTATTCAAGCACATGAAACAACCTTACAGTATCTTCTTTATATATTCCAGGCAAGTCTATTTTTTGTGGTATGGCAATGTCCTAATGGCACCTTCTCTAAAGCTCTGGTCCTTCAAAAGAAAAAGCCAGGAAGGTCTTAAGAGAGCAGGAGAGCAACCCTGCTGAGCTGAAACTTGCTGGTGTCCCATTGCATCAGATCTTCGTGGTGTGTGGTCTTTTTCCTATCAATAAGTGTCTGTGGGGTTTTTTGTTGTTGTTCTCTACAGCAAAATGGAGTGTAGGGAGTGGTTTCTCTCTGACCTTTATTCAGAACTATGCATATGAATTCTTGGGTTTTTCTGCCTAATGCTATTATCATCCCTCCACTGACTGGAATTGTAAGCACAGGGAGACTATATGAAGCAATAGGACAAATAACAGGACAAATCTAGTCCTAGATTAGTTTTACCCACTTTATTCTTTCTCCATTATCCACTTTGGCTGGTATTATAGTCGTGTCTGCCACTCCAAAGCCTTCATTTTGGTTAACAGCCTTTTCACTGTTACCATAGAGTCCTGTAACCCTTGTTTCTGTTTACAGTGTGAATAGATGTCCATCACTACATTGTCCATCATGACATGCATCAGTAACACAATAAATTGTCTAGGGAACTAGTCAGCTTCTAAGAGGAAATGTGCTGTGGCTGCTAATGCCTTCAAGGAAAAAGATTTTTATCTGGGGTGGAAACTTTAGTGAAGGACATACCAGCCAGCACAGTGCATTTGGAAAATATAAAGTCAGTGAGGGACAAGAGGAAAACAAGAGTAATGGGAATTTCTGATTTCCTTCTTGTTGAAGGAGGTAAGATGTGATGAAGAAACCAAGTGTTGATGAACTTGCTGATGACTGGTTCATGGAGCAGTTGAGCAGCAGGCCTGCAAGGGGGTGGGTGGCTTTGTGCCAAATGATGTGTAGGCCCTGAATCCTACAAACTCTGTTACAAGAACTGTAATATACTTTGGTTCAGTATTCTTGTTAGAGCATGGGAAGCCAAAAAATTCATCACAGCTGTCCCCATTGGGGAGAAGGATGATGGTATAAAATTGAGGAAGTGTTATCAATAAGCTGACATGAAGACTATTTAAGGACTCTACACCTATTAGAAGATTTTGCAGGAAGACATTACTATTTCTTTTGCCCAAAACAGAGATTATCAGAAGTAAGAAGAATCTACCAAGAAGATGAAATTATGTTTAAAGAAAGAAAGAATGAAAAAAAGTCCTACTCTTTTAGGTTATCTATAAAGCCCAGAAATGTACTCAAATTTTTCAGTTCTACCTATCAACTACCAAAAGAGATCCAGACTGTTATAGTAACTATCATATGTTTCTTCAAATGCATCAGGAGCATGAAACCTGCTTGGATATGTGTAGGTGATTAAGGTGTAACAGGGATACTCCATCTTGTTAAGGCAAATGAAAGGAAATTTCATTAATTCTGTGAATTGTTCTCTATGGAATAACCTGGGGAAATTTCCCATGCCACAAACCTTTCTGTGGGGTACCATTGAGAAAGTATTTCTGAAACTGAAGTGATTGTAAAAGGTTGTAGAAGAAATAGCCAAAATGAATAGTAACAAATCACCACAACTAGAGTGTGCTCATCCAAAAGCTTCAGAGGAACTGCAGCTTACAGCACTATGTGACTGCTGGCTTGGAGATGCCTTTGCACCAGGAAGTGATAAATATGATCAGCAAGTTTCACAGAAGTACTTGATACAGCATAAAAACTATAGCAAAATGAAGAATTCCCTTTGAGATTCTCCTTTTAGTCTCCTTGGTCAGAGACCTTAATGAAAACCAGCTTCCTTGTTAGAGGACTTTAGGAAAGCTAAGCAGTTATGACATCAGAAGAACAGTTCTGGTGTGGTTAGATAATTTGGCCATAAGTTGGAAAACGGGGTCTGGGGTCTCTGGAGGGTCCCTCTGGGGTCTCTGGAGGGTCTGGGTTCTCTGTGGGGTCTGGGGTCCTTGGAGTGGAAGGAGATGACACAGGAATGTGTGTGTTCTTGGCTCTGCTCACATGTGGCTTGAAGAGAAGCTTCTGGACATACCATGCCATCATAGTAGGGGTGGCAAATATGAAGTCTGTCTGGAGGATTGCAGAAGGACCTCATAAGACTGACTGGCTAAGAAAATGTTAGCTAAAACTCAGCTTAGGTAATGATAAATTGATCCATGTGGGGAACAAACAATCCTATTTGCATTAAAGATGAGTAGTGAGCTGAGCTCACACTGAGAATTGGGGTATCTGGAGTGAGAACCTGGGGCTTTAGTGGATAAGTCTGTGAAAATGTCAATTTACTCACTTGTGGTTAAAAATGCAAATCAAATGATGGCGTTTATAAGGAAAGGAATACAGAACAAAACATGACATTGTGTGTAAATATGATGTTTTCATGCCTCTGAATAATGTGTGAAAGTTTGATCTCTGTATTTAAAAATAATGTAATATAACTGGAAAGTTTTGGAGAAGGACAGCAAGGGTGATCAAAGGCACAAAAAGTCTTCTGTAGGAGGCTGTGACTGAACTGGGACTCAGTTTAGAAAGAGACAGCTGAGTAGTCTCTGATAAAGAGGCACATGAAAAGTTGAATATTCTCTGTGTGTTTCAATTCAAGAACTTCTGAGCATCAAATGAAGTTAATAGGAGAAAGGCTTGAAAAAAAGTTACATCTTCCTGCAGAGGGTATTGGACATGGAACTTTTTGTTAAATGGTGTTTTGAACACTTTATGTTAGTTTTATAGAAATTGGATAAGAGAAAGTCGGTGTTGGGGGCTACTAACTACACAGAAAATACAGCAGTTCATGTCCCTGAGCTAAACCAACAGGAGATTGGAACAAAGTTAAGAATGCCATGCATATTTGTTCCCTGATCTTCTCTAACTATGGCTGCTGCTGAATACAAGTTATGCCAGGCAGTGCTGAACTTCTAGTTGGGTGTAGTACAGCCACTCTTCTGGGACACAGCAGATCAGGGTCTCTGCTTCGAGCAGCACCATGACCTGGTCACAAGAGCAGGGAGCTGCAGCAGCTCTGGTGACCACTGTACAAAGTGCAAAAGATGAGCAGGTTTTGTAGTGCCCAGACACTTGCTGGCCTTTCACCCCAGTGCAGGATGGATGCCAATTGTTAGCAGCGAGTTTTCCAGTGTTTTGCAAGTGCTTCTCCCAGATGTTCAGGGTGACATATAGGCGAACTACTGAAAAAACAGCTTATATGGATTTGATTTGAGATTGGTGCTCTCTGCTGAGACTATTGCAATCTGGGTGTTGCCCTGCAACTTGATCTCCAGCCTCCAAACAGTATAAAAGTGTTCAGTGTGCTGCATAATACTTTTGCAAGGTTTCTTTTTCTTTTTCTGTTGCTGAGGCTTGATTGGTTTTTGGTGATACCATTTATTTTCATACACAGCCTTCCAGAGCCTCTTTGAATCTCACCAAAGTCAGGGAGAATTTTTTCCTTGACCTCCCCAGCTTTGGAGTCAGTTCAGCAGTGTGCTGTGCTGCACTCTGCTTTCTGTTAACTCCAGGGATGCAGTCTGGGAGCACAGCTTGCACCTGAAAGGTTTGATAACTGAATGTGTTGGAGACACAGGAAGTTGTGCAGTTGGAAAATGTGAATTTATATTTTTCCTGTAAATCATTCGAACTGGTGTGTATATCCACTTCTGATTTCTGGGCATGGATCCAGGAAAAGAGCAGAGCAAAGTGTGTGTTCATCTATTCTTTTCCCATTGTACAAAAAGAAAAACAAAAACAGAGCTTGTGCCTATTGGAAACTAAATAGCAGCATGTTCCTTTTAACCACTTTCTATTAAAGTGAGATGCAGAAGTTTATGTGGAATGCTCAACCTGGATTTGAATCTGTACAGACTGTGAGTGTCAGAATTTTTTGTTTAGCTTCTAAAATCTTGGGCAAAAATGGCACCGTGAAAGAGGACATCAAGGTGAGGTTGCATATTTTAACATCATTCAGATCCACTTGGGTAACATCTGATAACTGCACGTCATGACTTGCTGAGGCTAGGCTGCTGCTGTGCATGTGAACCATCGTGTTCATGTGGCTGAAGCCTGTGGCCAGTGGTTTTACTGTGTTTGCTCTATTTTATGCTGACCCATACTTGTCCAGCAGGTGCTACAGCATAGCAGGGGGGCTGTTTAGATGCTCAGCAGGGATGCCTGACTGCCTAATCTTTGTGGATGGCATGGATCTGCCAGAATCACAGCTTTTTCTAAGCTTGCAACACTGGGCTAGAACTGCAGTGTGTGGGTGATACGGAGTGATTTTTGTGAGCTGCCAGGAACACACACATACTTTTCTATTTTTTAGTTGGACATTTTTTTCCCTGAAATATTCTTGACTGACCCTCTCTCACTGTCCCTTGGGTATTGGTGCTCTGACACCCAGCAGAACTGCTGCAGTTAGTCTGCTTGGTCATGGCTGTTGTCTGCACTTTCTGTAAGAGGCTACTGGAGCCCAGCTGCTGTGAGAGCCTCCTCAGAGCTGTGTATATACTTGAATCTTCTCTTACCAGCCCGATAGTCAATTCTTCATCCTGGAAAACTATGGCTGGATGTGTGAGGTGCAGTTGCTGGGAGCATGCTTGTGTATAATTCATTCCAAAGCAGATGCTGGCAGCCCACATAACAAAGCCATGTCTGTATTCCAGGTCTTGAGCAGAGCTGCAGGTGTGACTGACTGCAGGGAAACCGAGAGGAAGCTAGTGGAAAAAAGGATGCGTGCCAATTAAACCAAAAAAAAAAAAAAAAAACCACCAAAAAAAACCCCACCAAACAAAAACCCTTGGAAAGCATTTCATGTTACCATCATGGAAATAGAGGGCACAAGCAAGGGCACCTCCAAAGTAGGTAAATTGGCAAATAAAACAATTACAGCAGGAAGAGGGAAAGTAATAAGGTTTGTCTGAAAATCAGATGTGTGTATGAAGTTACTGGCAAGATGGATAATAAAGGCTGGGAGCAGGCATCCATTTCTGAAAGTATTCTCTTTGGACTTAATTTCTTCTTCAGACTTCTCTTATGGCTGTATATTTTCTATGGTTTTAGCTGAAGAGTGGATGTTTTTGATCTGCCATCCAGCATACCTTTGTATCTGGACTGCTCTATCTGGAATCTGCAGGGTTTTCCTGCCCTTGTGGAAGGCTCTGGCTAAGGAGGGGACTATGTACAGCCCCTCTGTTCATTCTTTCAGGGAGGACTGAAATGTTAATTAGAGAGCACTTTGCAATGGAAAGTGAGCAAAACACATCTGCCTCTCAAGCCCTTGATATTTGCCAGTTTGCTTTTTACTGGTACATCCTACTGCCAAATACAGCCCTGCCTTGGGCTTGCCAGTTCATGTTCTTAAGAGTGAGTATTCCTTTCAGACACTGAGCTGAAATAGTGTGCTTTGACACAACAGACCCCATTTTGTTGGAATGTTTAATAGGAACTAAATATTACTCTGTTAATGAACAGTTTATAAGTCTTTGTACTAGCAATAAGGAGAATTAATTTAATAAGGACATTTCCTGGTGAATTAAAGGGGCTCTGCACTAGGCCCAGTGACCATTCTTACACCATATTTTTATGTGACCTTCAGAAGGGACACGAGACCAGATTAATGAACTAGGCTATTGATCTGTTGTAGAATGCAGAGACTGTTTTTATGGTAACTAGGACAATATTTTACAGATGAAAAGCTGATGTCTGTCTATGCACTGAAGGACACTCAAATGCACGCTTGCTATTCAGATTAATGCTTTATTGCTCTTTCTGATTCACAGATCAGTACAAGAACAGAGAGGATATCTTACTGCTAATGTTCTCTATCTCTTTCTACAGTGGTCCTGAGATTGTATTAGGGGGTAGGTGGGGCTTTTGGGTCGGTTTTTGTGCCTAGTTTCAGTACAGGCACTGCCCATGCCTGGTTCATTGAAGCCCCAGGTATCCTCCAGGAGCTGGACATGAAGGAAGGCTTCATGCCAAGGCAGGGGCTCCCTGCTATGTGCTGCCTTCCATGTTTTCCCAGAACACTGGAGAAGTTAAATGAGCATGTGCTTACTCTTTCTTTCCCTGCAGGGGTGCAAGGCAGGGACAGGAAAAGACAGCTACAGCATAATTCTTTGACTTTGTGTTTTCTGCTGGAGTATGAGCCAGAACAATTGATGTTTACTGGACCTGAGCAACAGAGTAGTTATTTACTGCTAGCTTACCTCTATGCTTACAGTAAATAACCACCCGCCTGCAGTGCAATTCCCTCCTGTGGTGCCTCTGGAGCAGCTCAGAACTGCACTCCCTTTTGTTAAGGATGCAACACAGCCCTAAATACAAACTGTTGTTTTGGTCAGCTTTTCTGTGGCTTTGTGCAGTAACTGGAAATGTGTGTGTGCACTATGCAGGTGTCTGTGGAGTCAGTTAAAGAGAGATTTTGGAAAAAACAGACTTATAAAAGCTCAGTAACAGTACCAGCTGATAACTAAATATTTCTTATGTGATGTAACATAAGAAATATGTCTGAGAAATGTTTTGGAAAGTGTTGTAAAGTATTCATTATGTTTCCCAAGATAGACTGAGAAGAAATAGAATTATTTGTGATGAAACAAATGGATCTCTTATTGCTAGACATTTTCTTTCTCTAGAAACTGATGAATATAACATCATGCTAGCTTTTGTAAATGTCATGTGAAATAGATGAGGAGAGTGACTTGGAGAAAAGTAATCAATCACAAGGTGACACAGTTCTCTTCTCTGTTGATCATCTCCAGAATGCAGTTTGAGGAGGGAAAGATTACAAGTATAAAGAGAACAAACCCAAATCTCCCTCCTCTTTGTTAAAGGCGGATTAAATGGGTCAGCAACCATATTTTTTTTTTTTTCTGGAAAAGAGAAACCAGAGGCTAAAGTGTGGTCTAGACTTTACTAAAATCTTCCCAGTTATTTGAATAAATGGGAAGGATAATGGTGTGTATATGGGAAGGATAATGGTGTGTATATGGCTCATTCTGTAACCTGCAAGTTTAACTCAAGTTGAAACAAAGTCATTATAGGGAAAGAAGCAAAATAGAAGGGCGCTGTTAAACCAAAATTTAAGATGATACCTTGAGATCAGGTCAGATGATGATCTTAATAATAATTAAATGAAATTTTTTATAGCACCCAGCTGTGTTCATACTTCCAGGAATGGCTCTGTTGATACTTGGGATACCTTACTTATGTGTAACGCCATGCTTTTTATCCTCTGGTTCTTTCTATTAAACCCTTACTGCAGTTTCATATCATTCAGGTAATGTGGTCCCCATCCCCTCACAGTTCACAACTGTCTGCTGAGGGTCAGAGCTTCCAAAGTGCTTGCACAAATTAGAGAACTGTGGATGTGACACCTATCTACCCTTTTGCAGGCTGTGTGCTCTGTGCTCTGCTCAGGGGACACACTGGAGGAGAAACAGTGTGGGGACACAGAGGAGAAAGCCCACATGCTGTGCTATGGGTGGCCTTATTTTAGATGTAGCCTATGGTAAGCTTGTCAACTTGATGTTTCAAGGGTGAAACAGCAAACTTCTGCTTAAAGATTTGGGAAGGTACAGTAAGTGGACTTGCACTCTGTAGCAGATTATATGACTACAGCAACTTGCCTTCACTTGCTTGGGTGTGAAGTGGGTCAGCATTAGTGACAGCTGAGCAGCTCCTCTGCTAATTGGTATCCTGAGGTCACTGACTGCCAGTGAGGCAGTTCACCTTCTCACACAAGAAAAGCACTTTGGGCAGGTACTCTACAAGTAAAGTGCTTAGTGTGGAAACTTCAGTGACACGTGAATTCTGCAACCAGAAATCACGTGCTAACTGTCACGAAAATGAAGAGATTATATTTAAAGCACTGCCTCTAAGAGAAAAAAATTAAAATTTCTTATCCCTTTGATAGCTTAAATTTCAGACTCTTAGGTAGTAATTTTCAAAAACTTTCTTTAAATAATATAAATATTTAATATAATATGATATAAATATATAATATTTATAATATTATGTGAATATAAAATAATTCACATATGAGCCTGTGAATGTCAGAACATGGGTTTTAAAAGGAGAGATAAATAGCATGAGGTTCATTGTGCTTGCTGTGGTGGATCTTGAGTAGATGAATTTACTGCTGCTCAGCTGACCTGTGGAGTATGGGAGCACTGCCTCTGAGCTGGCTCCAGAATGGCCAGCTTTCTCCTTACAGTGTGGTTCTGCTTGCAGCCTTGAGCTTGAACCATTCCTATTTCTGTGGGAGGACTGCAATGTACACTTTTTTGTTTCCCATGTTTTCCTTGTCTACAAACACCTTCAGAAGCCTTCTCCTGGATGGAGGGTTTGGAAAGCTGCTGCTGTTAAGATGGGTGGCATATACATTTGTATGCAGTTTGATTTGCTAACCTGATCAGTGAGGTTCCTTGGATGATCTTTTCCCTGTGTTTCTGCATCAGGCACTTGGGCTGATGTGGCATATCCCTGACTGCTTTAAACATAACAACAATGTCGGGTCAATAAAAAAGTCAGAAAACATCTCTAAGTAAGGAAAATTTCGGTGAATGTTATTTTCTTAACTCTGGCTGCTGACGGTGTTGTTGGGGGCTCACTCTATGTTCTGCTGTCACTTGCAATATGCTCAGATGTGTAAAGATCTTCATGTTCTGTAATGATCCAAGACCTTCTCTATCACTCTTCACTGATCTGAAAAATAAGCAATTTCTGAGGAGTTGTCATCATAGCCAAAAAAAGCTTCTGAACAGAAGTGTTTCTTTGTTTTTTTAAAGCCTATCTAACCCCTGTGACTGAAGCGCTGGAAATGTGTGAGTTCAGTAGGCAACTTCAAACAATATTACACGCAATTGTGAGCTCTTCTGCAATGGCCCTTTTGAAAAAAGTACCTCTTTTATTTTCTGGTTCAGATCACAATGTGGGCATATGGAAGTGTAAAGGATAATAATAGCCAGCAAATTTTCTAAATTTTTGATATATAGAGAGATTTGGAGTGAAGGAATTTTGCTGAAGCTGGAAAATGGGAAATAGAATGAAGATGTGGCTAAACCATTTTCACTAGAAACGCTGAAACAATCTCAGTTTGCATGACAAGTCTTCAAATCACCTCTTAAACCTGCTGGAAAAAATGACCAGAAAGCACATATCTGGGATACACATTTGATTTTTGACCTTACAAGTTCTTCAGTAAATACAAGAGACAAACAATACCAGGGAGAACCTAAAACATCTTATATGCTTGATATCAAAACAGTAGGCTTTTTATATGGATTAGCATGCATCCTGCAAATGAGTCTCTCAGTTGAGTCCAATCCTCTTTTTCTCGTCGGTAATTTGCTTGGACTGGTTTGTCCCTCCTGTATTATTCCCCTGTGTCCCATAAGGAATCTCATACTCCTTTAGGTGGTAACTGCCACCCTGTCAGTTTTTAAGCTGAGGAACTACACCTGTTGACTCAAGGTGATGGTTTTAACACCTGGACAGAAGCAGTGATCACTCCTCTTGAGAGGAGTCAGGGCACGGGGCCCCCTTTTCTCTTATCAAGTCATTGGTGTTCCCATACTTGTCATGGTACTCCTGTTCCTGTTTGTTTGTGGAGATGAGCCTTCAAAACACACAACCTGACAATTAGGTTCTCTACAAAGTTTAAATCAAGGCTTCTTTTATGAGAAGGGAGGAGAAAAGTTTTAGGAAGAAATTTTTCTCTGTGAGGCACTAGAGCAGGATGCCCAGAGAAGCTGTGGATGCCCCATCCCTGAAAGTGTTCAAGCTCAGGCAGGATGGGGCTCTGTGCAACCTGATCTAGTGGAAGATGACCCTGCCTGTGTCAGGGCAGCTGGAACAAGATGATCTTTAAGCTCTCTTCCAACCCAAGCCATTCTGTGATTCCATAAAAATGGTAACTGAGTCTCCTTTTGGCACTTGGAGGAAAAGAGATGGCACTACAGTAAAAAATGGAAAAGCACAGTGTGAAGTGAAGGAATTGATTTAGGAGAAGAGGAAAGTACAAAGGAGAAGTCAAGCCTGGGTTTTTGCCCCATATTGAGGAGGATATGGGTGAGGAGACAGGAGATGACATCAACACTGTGCTGAATCTGCAGTGAATATGACACATCACGCAGAGTGAGAAACCAGGCTGGGCAGATTGGGGTACTTTCCTTTTGATGTACATGCCTGTGTGGTTACTGTCACAAAGTGTCAGCATAACCACTCTGTCATTCCCTGGATCAGCCCTTTGTTGGCAGGATACACCTTCCTAGCACTCCTGAGATGCTCTGCCTGCTAGTTTTCTCCCTGAAAGACAGGACAGTTTGAAGCTTGCACCTGAAAGTGAGAAGAAATATCTCTCCAAACATATAAATTATGTGTCTGAGCTTGACCTCTCAGCTGAAGGCATGTTGGCATGGAAAAACTGTTGTCATGTTTTTGGGACGTTTTACTTTCACTAACTTTCTGGTTGGTAGTATGGGAAATTACAGCAATCTAACAGTGGTAACTCATTAAAACCCAGAAAAAATGGTTCGTGAGAATAAGACAGAAGCCTAGCTAGTGTTCAGTGATGTGGAACATTACCATAAAGTATTGCAGAGAAAAAACTCCCCCAATTTCTATAAACAGGAATCAGGAATGTGTAACAGGAGGAAATGTATTTTCAGCCAAACTCCAGATAACGTACAGAAAAAGAATTAAGCTTCAGAGATGGTTGCTCCAGCTGCCACTGGAGAGCACAAACCATTGGTAAAGATTGGATATGGGGCTACCTAGTGCCCAGACAAAAAATATTATGGGTGAATAAAAGAATACATCATTTTTATGAGGTTCAAAAGCAATAGATACCTTCTAAAACTCAGAAGATTGATCGGATAGCGCAGATGCTGATTAAAGCAGAATCACGACTGGCTTCTCTCAGGCACAGAAACATTTAACCAGCTATACTGTAAACAGTTCTCTTGCTGGCATAGTTTCCTCCCAGCATGTATTCCTGCTTGGTGTAACTTCTGTAATTACAGATGAGATTTTCTGTCAACACATTAGAGTCATTTATCTGTATGAATATTCTTCCTGACTGACGTTTAGAGAAGCATTCATGTGCTTTCACTTAACTACTGGGTTTAGTTGCTGCATGTTTCCTGTCCCAGCTCTGCCTCATTGTCTGGTTTTCTTTTATGTATGTTCTATTATTCATTTACTTTGTAGAGTGTGAGACATGAACATAATTTTTTCTTAGGACGCTTATTTCCAAGATCCCTTTTATTCATGTAAATATGAATAGAGAATAATGCCTTGCCTCTTCTTTTGATAAAAATCTAAATTTCTCAGCATCCCCAAATCTCTGTTCCCCATATTCCCCTTGGATAAGTGTTGGTTTATTGCATCAGAAAAAGCCCTTTAACTGTGACTTTTCTTACCACTGTCATAATGCTCTAATTGATTTCTCTACAGACTCATTTCTTTTACCTGCAAAGTCTTCCTCGTTGTCTGTATCATTGTGATCTGCTTGCCTGCTGGACCATCCTCTGAGTGCACTAGGAGGGCAACATTACCTACTCAGAAATATGTTACATACTCACATATACATAAAGTGAAGTGTTAGTTGCTGTCTATGTGCCATTCATCTCTGAGCTATTCATCTCTTTCCTCTGAATTCTTTCAGGTTCCTTTCCAGTCTCTCTGGAAAGGATTTTGATTTTCCCCCTGGTCTGCTTTAGAAAAAGCTTCCAATAGTCCTGCTTTTCACTTTTAAATTTTTGTTCTAAATTCCTGAGTGTCTTGACTCATATTATCTCCTGTTTATGTTCTGGAGATTCTGTAGTTTTTCTGATTCCTATCTGGTGTTCTACATATTTGTTTTTTTATTGATGATACTTTCTGTACTCCTGATTTCACCTTCAAAGATTTTGGTTGGTTATGTTTGTCTGTTTTCCTTTTGTTGCACACGTTCTCAGTAAAAATTACTCTGGATCCCTCTGCACTTTAACACACTGACTATGTTATTATCACATGATCTCAGTAGTGCAGGAAGAAGAATTTGTCTCTTATTTGGAGCTTCATCTACTGAGTGCTGCCTTTCCATGACCCTAGCTCATCTGTTTCCACCTCATCTCTATTATCTTTTCTCTCTCACCTCCTTTCTTCCCGTCTTAGCCTATGATCATATCTTAGCTTATGATCTTATCTCTCTAACTAGCTTTTAATCTTGTAAATCCATTTGAGATAAAAATGGTTAGATTGTATTTATAGCTCCCTTCAAATACATTGCTGTATAACATTTGTAATCTCTTTACTCCTGCAAAACAGCAAAGCACAACATACAGACATGCACTGTGGCATACCCAAAGTGCAGCCACGTCCAATCTGAAACACTGTGGCTATTAAACAGCCTACAACTACCCTGCACAAAGCAGTAGTATACATGGATGCAATGTCTAATACCTACTTCACACCAGAGAAGGAATTTAAGTGCAAAGTATATGTCTACACACAGCAGAACTGTTAAATTCCCTAAAAGTGCCAAGAGGTACAATAGTGACCCTGTATACATCTATTATTTACTTTGTAGAGATAATATTTCCTCTTACTAGTTCTGGAGGGATAAAACCGCTGAACTCTAAAATGAGAAAAACTGATCTGATGAAAAGTTAAACATAGGTTTATAAGACTCTTCTTAGATTAAATTAGATGCAGAACATAAAACTAGACTTTAATGATGTTTCTTCATGTGCTAATCAGTCCTGTATTGGCCATCTGAGGATACTGATGAGAGATGAAAAACAGAGGAATTAAAGAACAATTTGGGAGAATAAAAGCATTAAAGAAGGAAAAAATTTATTATTCAAGGTTTAAGCCCTGCAAAGTTTTACTTGTTTATAAAACTGCAAACTGACTTATTTCAGTAACCCTGAAGCTACTCACAGTGCTTAAAAATAATTTTCATTTATGAATATTTTGCAAGTCCAGGGCTGATTGAAATAGAGTGTAAACATATAATTTTAGGATAGAAAAAGAGAGTTTAAAGGGTGGTCAGACATACTGAAATATATTTTGTACATATGCATTCTACCCTTCTGTCCTCATTGGCTTTTCAGTCTCATTACCAAACAGTGAAACTTTCTTTTTATGAACACAAAAAGCAGCTGGGTTCTGCTGTAATGATTTTTAATTTTCTAGCAAACACAGTGGATAGAAGATGGATGAATGATAAGCATGATAAATTAGCTTAAAACCTCAGGACCTTGCAGGATGTTTTCCCGCGAAATGAAAATATGCTTCACCTCCCCTTTTGTGGAAGGCACTTGGATACTGTGGCAAGATAAACTTGAAAGAGTAGGCAAGAAACAGGGGCAAGAGGACTTAAACAGACCATTACCAAAGCCAGGACACTGACCCCACTGCTGGTATTATTAAAACATTTTCAGTCTCTCTCTACATATAGCAAAAATCATGGAGGAGTGCAGTAATTTTTGACCTTTGAAAACTGTGGGACTGTCTCACACTTAAGTAAATGCTTATGTGCTTTTCCCTCAGAGAAGCTGCCCTCCAGTTTTTTTCTGGTTATTTCTATTTTGCAGAAGGAAGGATTTCCCATTTAGAAAGGTCCAGTTTGTGGTTTCCATTTCTTTCAAGCAGCTGCCAGTGTGCCCTTGCTTAATTAATAGAAAAGTGAACATTTCCTCTTAGAAGCATGCTATTGAGACACCAAGAAATTTTTTTTTTTATGATCAAAATTTGTATATTTGAAGAACAAAATACTTGAAAATCTGTGGAAGCAAAAAGCACAGCTTAGATAGTCAACAGCATAAGGTTGCAACAAATTCACCAGGAGGGATCTAAGGTGTAAGCTCTTGATAAACAATGAATGAAGTGAGACACAGTAAATAGAAACAGCATCTGGAGATGTGCATGCCTTAAGAATCACAAAAAAGAAACCAGTGTAGGTGTTGAATTTTAACACATCATTCTCAGATTACAGGCTTTTAAAAAAAGAACTATCTTTTTGTTGATGATGTTTTCATATTAAGAATTATATCTAATCTGAAAATACTCAGAGTTTGAGAGATTACACTCTGCTAGGTATGCATTAAGGATTCTGCTGCTAAGGATAATTTTTTAAAGTAATGATGAACTGAAATCCTGTGTCATTGAACAGGCTTACTTCTTATTGAATCTAGTAGAAACTGCAAGTTTTCAGAACCTGTTTGTGCAGCCAATCCTACAATCATATTCAGTTTTCTTTGGTCTGAACATGCAATAATCCCTGGAGAAATCGACTGTGTAAGAATGGATGGCTGAAACAGACTGTTAAGAAAAAGTTGCAGAAGGCTCCACACAAAACAGGCAGAAATGTAAGGACTTGGATAGAAAAGAGGAATGAGGACTGATAGAGAAGGAATGGAAAGTATTCCAAACATACAAAAACATGATTAAAAAGAGGTTATGAGAACAGAAAAGCGTGCAGGGACTGAGGCTGTAGTTCAGCCAGGATACTTATCCTTAGAATTTACAGTTAGAATTAACAACCTATGCTGCACAAGAAAAGCGGGAAAAAAGAAATTTTAATGCAACCCCTCCACCTCCCCTTCCTGCCTCCATTTGTATGTGAATAAACAGGTTGTTGAATGTGGAGGCATCATAATTGGCTTTTTTTAAAATATATTTTTGGGCTGTGGCTACTGGCTGCTTCTTACATGATATCTAATTGTCTGAGGAGCAGATCTTCATCCTCTTAGCTGTCTGCTCTGCTTTCCTGATTGCTGGACTGTCACTGTTTGACTTATGTTTGAGGTATGTTTCAGGGATGTTTAGGAACATTTTAAGAATTACTCGTCCTCTAGCCACCAAGAGTCTGTATAGTCTCAGGTAGAAAACTCTGGGATGCTATGCCAGAAAGGTCTGATCTCTACATTTTATTAATTTTTATATTTTAGACAAGAGAACAAGCAAATAAGTGTCACTGGTAGGCGTGGATTTAAAAGCCCTGAAATTTCTGAAAGTGAAGGGAGGTCTGCAGAAAATTCAGGTGAATAGGCTTGTATATCTTCTCTAGATAAACAATCTAATGAAGATGCTTTCATGCTGTGCATCTAAAGGCTGCTTTATAACTAGCAAGGCAGGAATTAATCTTCCTGCCCGCAGTATGACACTTGTATCTGCTAAAGCACTAGCTTGGCTGATTAAGGAACTAAATACCTTCTTAAAACAAAAAGAAGTTTGGGTTTATATCCAGTGGTCTCATATACATTTAAAGGATAGTTCTGTCTGAAGTGCTTTCCATCAGAAGTAACAAAATCCTCACTGTTTTAATTTTGAGATTGATTTCTCATTCACCCTCACAGGTGGCCTGAGGCAAAGTGATTAGGTTTCACAAATTTTTGCTGGAAAAATAAGTAGTTTTGATTTTTGATGGTAAGTTGAGCTTCTGCGTGGAGGAGTTTACTGGAAATAATGTTTCTGCCCACTTTGTTGTTGAAGTTTCAATGATGAAAAGCATTTTCTGGGCAAAGTTTCTGTCTGTTGAAGCTGAGCACTTACATCAGCCTCCATTTCCTTCATAGGAGTGAGAGCTTTGGCTGATGATGATGTGCTCCTGTTTTCTGCAGTCTTATAGGTCTTTGGCCCAGCTCTCATCAGGTGCAAATTCTTGTAGATTCAGCCTAGTACTTGTCTAACCAAAACAAATATATTGATGGAAAACCTAGAATCATCTAGGTTGGAAAAGACCAGACAATTCTAGGCCTTTTTGTTTTTTAACTCAAAGTTTCCTCTTTTTCTTGTGTCTGAACTTTTCCTATGGCTCCTCATTATGTTTGCTCATAGCAGTTCCTACTTGTTGAAGTTTGTGCTTTATCCCAATTGCAGAGTTATAAAAAGAACTCACCTTCTGGCTAGAAAACTGCAGATCTTGTATATTTAATCAAACAGGGAACAGTCTAAGGCAGTGATAATAACTCACCACCTACACTTAGCAACGGAGGATTCTCTATTTTGTGAATGTGCAATTGTCATCTCAGCTGACCTACATTGAGATGAACTCAAATGACAGACAACAGTCATGCAAAGTAATTTGTCTTAATTTTTGAACAAGATGGCAAAGTAAGTCTGTAAGGAGGATAATGAATGACCCATTAGGAGTTTCTAAGATGACTCTTGAGAAGGCTGTTTCCTCCCTATACTCCAGAAAGGTTTTGTTTAGAGCCAACATTTTCTTTTAGGTTTTCACACTGCCACCATTTTATCAGGATGTTTATTTTCCAAAGGCCTAATCTCAAGGTGTTGAAGTGGCTTTGAGAGTTGGAAATTGTGAGGTCATCTCAGTGTTATCAAGATTTTACAGGATTGGATACTGGATGCATAAAATGGACATTGAATCACCTGCATTCCCCTTTAAGAATTCTAGATTTCAGGAATTTTGAAGAATCACATTCAGAAAATTAAGACCACTGCATAACATTTGGAAATGCTGTCTGCTTTTAAAATCCTGAAGTTATTTACGGGCATCACTGCTAAGGATTGTGATTGATGCATATTTATTCGTCAGAACTACCCTTAATATGCTTGAGAGCATCAATGTTTTAAGTTATTTGGAGAATGTGGGAAGGCATCTGGGAGACGATTGCTAGATTTAGAGCTATTTGTGGTGCCAGGGGATCACACGTATTTTAAGGGAATATCTATTAAATCTTTCATAAATATAATGTGTTTATGTGTGAGACACATGATGCTTACCCCTTCCCCTTAGTGAACCATCAAGTATTCAGTTCTCTTATACTCAGTGAGGGTAAGAAATATAAAAATCTGAGTTGACTGCAAGGAAAACACTTCATTTAGTGGGAGCATTGCTCATGATAATTTTATTTGCTTCTCAGTCAATTCTATTCTATTCTGAAATAATAATCCCATAGGTAAAATGCCTCTATGGGATTATTGCCTCCAGAACTCTGGGGAAAAAGCCCTCATACATTTGAGTGATATATTTTATATAGACACATGGATAAGATAAAGTAAAGAAAACAGAGAATAAAAGTAACCAAATGTGGAGCTGAAAATTTCTGTCCTATTCCCTTTCAATTAAATGCTTCACAAACTTTCAGGGCAAGGCTGCATTTGTTTAATATTTCATGATAATAAATTTTCAGCAACAGAAACACAGCAGTGGAAAAGACTCACAAAGTGACTGGGAATCACTTTTTACAAAGAAATCCTGGCCAAGGTAGTAGAAGTGATCTCTACAGGCTGTTACCTATGCACTTACCTTCTGGAGCTGCTTTTATCTAAGAATGTCATTTTTGATAAATAGTGCCCATTGTATACTAGGAAAAATCTTGAGAGATGGGGGAAATGGAAGGCAGTGAGCATCAGAGAGGAAAAAAAAAGAATATTGAAAAGAAACTTTAATTATGCTAGATTCAGTTTTTGAGATGGAAAAGAGCAGCATTATCTATCAGATAGTCCACCATCCATCATTCCTGTGCATCCACCCTCACCACTGGAACATTTGAAATGCATGATCAAAGTGCCAAAGAGACACAGCTACAAAAATGAGGAAAGATAGATCTTTAGCTCACTGCTAAGATTAGCTAAACCAAAAAGTTTCTTATTAGATCCAGTTAGTATTGTACTCCAACTTTTAACTAGCCCAAACTTTGTCTCCAAGTAGAGCTGGACTTCCACTTCAGATAGAGAAAGGTACATAAAAAAGGTTTAGAGCTTTGCAGGTTTTAGATGTTAGTCATTGACCCTAGATTTGAGAACATGCCCAACGCTGCTCAGTGATTTAGTGTTAATTACAAATTTTTAAATTGCCATGCTTTAGCTTGAGATTAGTGGGAGTTCAGTCAAAGTTTCCAAATGGACAACACAGTCCTAGTGTTTAATGTTTAATTATTTTTGGCCAAGCCCAAGATGGTCTGTAGTCATGAATATATGGGAATGAGCTACTTTGTAGAGAATCACATTAGACAGTGGTGCAACCCCTCCAGAAAGATTTTAGCAGCCATTAAGGCATAAATTTCATGTACTATGCTCTGATGAACGCAAGAAACAACTGCAGATACTACTGAGTATTATAAACAGAGAATACAGATTAGGACTATTTAGATTTGAATAACTAATCAGCACATAGAGGATGTAGGAGAAAAATGCCTTTTATTTCAAAATGCAAAATATGTAAGAACTGTGACTAGAAGGTCTAATTAAACATTTGAAATGAAAGGTTGGTAAAAATACCTGAGTGGTACGTCTAGTTTAAGCATTGCTCTGGTGAGTAAAAATGTTGCTCTGAACTGTAGCATTTTTAATAGTCAGAATGCTGCTACTGTGCATCTGCTGATAATTGCTGTTCTGTAAAACTGTCAGACAGGAGCAGAAGTGAAAAACAAGAGAGGGAGACTGAATGGCACAGAGAAACCACTTAGAAGTCACCTGGTTAATAACCTTAAAGTTGTCAGAAACAAAATCGTGATTCCTTTATATTTTATAAGTAAAGAATGACTACAGGCATTAATTATTCTTTGGATATAGAGAATGAGGGATTTGTTGGCTGCGAAAATAAATGAGATAATTCACTGATAGAACTGATGCACAGTAAAAAAAAAACTGAGCAGTGCCAATGTATTAGCATGCCTTTTATTACTGGAGTGGTACTAGCAGTACACAAATATTTGGATGTCAATCCTGAGATTGTGGTGAGGCATTGAAATCCCAACTTTTAAATCCAGAGTTGTGTTCTTCTGGTAAAAGGTACTGATGAAATATGAAGCTTTGGAGTTGTGCTTGGGATAGACTGTTGCATTTCAGATTCCAAACCAGAAAGCAACTAGTGTTCATTACATATTAGATATTAAAGAATTATATTGCATTTTATTGGCAGTCTCATCATAATTGCTAATTTTTAACACCTATGAGACTTAGAGCTTTTTTTTTTTTTTTTTTTTGTTAAATAAGCAGGTTAGGAGAGATGAATCCACTCATACAGATCATACTGGGATCAGAACTTGGGTTTTACAGGTCAATCTGTCCTGATTTTGCAGTCTCAGATAAACAAAATTGTATGAACAGTATGGTAATTAGTACTACTATCTGCTGATATTCCAAGCCACAGTATTTTTCTTTCCTCTGGAAAAAATCAGAAGGTCTTTTAGAACAAGCCTAGTAACACAGACACCATTAAAACATCCTCTTAAGAAAGAGGCTGGTTTGTTTTGCATTGTTATTTTCTGCTAAGTAGCTTGGTACCTTGCTTCCTTATAAGAGTCACTGCGTTTTTAGATATATTGATGCTGCTTTTTCAATTAAATGATCCCAGCACTTCATCACTGCATTTCTCAGAGGTCAGGACAGACAACAAGGTATTTTGCTGTAAGTGCTTTGCAGAAGTAGTGGAAAGGCAAAAAAACCCAAATGGTTTCATTGATGGTATTAATGCCTCTGTTTGAAGTACAAATTGTTTATAATCCATCTGTACCACTGGCGTCAAGGAATTATTTGTTACATAAGGACTAGTTTAAGGACATTATATTGAGAGGTACCTGAGTGGAAAGTCAGAAGATAAAAATTTAATGGAAATGTAAACATGATTGCTTGGGTAAACCCCCCCCTTTTTTTTTTTTTTTTTTTTTTTTTTTTTTAATTTTCTTTCAGTGGTATTGAAAGAATGGGATTTCTTGAATTTATGGTAGGGTTTTTCTGAAATCTGAACAATTATTTTTCCCTTGATGGAAAGTGGAAAAACTTATATCATTAAACAGAAGGGCAAAATTTTCTCCTCTTGCTTCTGCATAAATATGGGGCAAGAACCTTTTCCTATGTGCTCGGTATTGGTACTTGTGGAGGCTCACTGGAGTGACTGTGATCACACTGTCAAGCAATCAGTTCCCATTGGTACAATACTGAAGTTTACTAGTGGTGTATAGCAAACCATCTGAACTAATGCCTGTAAAAGCCAGAGGATGCCTCTTAGGAACTGTTCTTAACTTTACTTGTTAGCTTAAAATATCTATTTTTCCATGCTTAGGTGATAAATCTGTAATTTCAATTTTAAAGGGTTGAGCTTCCCATTTTGTAGCTAACAATGGTCTTGTGGTGTTTTTTACTGTCTATAGGGGTAATAAAGAAAAAAAAAATGGGACAGAAAAAAAAAAAAAAACCTTCATCAGGAACCAGTGAGGTTTCCTTTCCCAGGACTGAAACCCTAATTATTTCCAGTCCTGTCAAAGGGAATTTTGCTCAGTTATCTTTCAGCACATATTAAGATTCCTAGTTCTAAAGTGTTTCTGTTAGATCACATTAGTCTGATTTGATGGCAATTAAGCTCACTGCTCTTTTTGAGCTCTGGTACCATATTTTTTTTCCTCCCTTATGCTCCTGTCTTAGTGTCACACTAATTTTCACCATTTTCTAATTTTTGGTGGTTCATTTCAGAGTATGCTGAAGAAAATATGAACCAAACTGTAGATGCTATAGATAATTTAAGGAACTTGAACTTGATGATTAAACCTTCATGGCTTATATGAAATGATAGAAAAAAGGCTTGCTACAGTAATTTTGGCAAATACAGTCAATGCTCCTGGATCTCTTGAGAACAGGGATGAGTACAACCAAAGAGAAAGTTTTAGAACCCTATGAGAGTTTGTGTAGAGGACTGAGAACTGGCTGAGGAGAGAAAACTTGAACTGAGAGTAACTGAGAGTCAGGCCAGCTTGGAGGGATAAAGAACTTGAAGCTGAACAGGCAACAAGCAGTAACAAAATTGCCCAGTGAGGGTGTGTTTAGATCCAATTTATCACCATTTCCCTCTCCTTCTGAGAGGCAGAGAGAGGGAAGAGCTGCAGTGCTGATTTTTGCATCATAACCACAAAGACTCTGGTTAGAGCCTCTGCTTCTTACAGCTCTGAGAAATGCTTCAGCCTCACTAGATTTATGTGATTATTGACTGAACATATTGGTTGGGGGCATTTCTCCTCATTCATCTTATGATGCATAAAATGAAGGGAGCATTTTTTTTCCTTGCTCGAGATCTTTCTTTTTGATGGGGCATTTGCAAGAATGATGAAAGATTGAGATGTAGTGCAACTATTCTGGGAGGGCAGAAATTTTCTAGCTTGTTTCTCAAAGTGAGCTGAGGTGTGGGTAGCCTAGCAGACCACAAAGCTGGTGGACCCTTACAGGAACGTGGGCCCTGTTGAATGGGAGAGACCTTGCAGGAAAGAAATCTCCTGTAGTCTGTCCCTGATACATGACTGAGGGCTGTGTCCAGGCTGTTCTCCAGATGAATGGTTCTTCACATTTTACTGCTTAGTGCATTTAAGGACTGTGTATCCCTGATCTACTTGTGTTGAACAGATCACTGAACACCACTGGTAATACCTGACAGATGTCTGAACTTTGCTACTGCAGTAAAACCAGAAACATGCATAAGGGACTTCTGGACCTCCCCTCTCAATGGCACCTATGAGATACTCTATAAAAGAACCAGCTGCCAGTCTGCCAGAGAAGAAAGGCTGTAGCTTGGAGCTACCACAGTTAATTCTCTTTCTAACTTACAACTAGATCACAGATGTATTGCAAGAAAGCCCAGACTAGAATCACTCTCAGAAGATTCTGTTATTGAGAGGGAAGTCAGAGTGTGCATGGCCAAGGACAGGGAAATTTGTATTCTGTGCTTTACAGCCCTATATATCACAACATAAAAAGGAAAAAAAAAAAAAAAAAAAAAAAGGAAGGTAGACTCATCTGACTGGCTGGTAAAATACTAATCTCCTAGTGAGGGAGCAGGCCTGTTTTTTTAATGGCATAAAGCTGTATCTCAACCAACATTTAAAAAACTGCAATTTTATTTTTAAAGAAAGCTTTCAAAATTGCCCAGTACAAAAGCAAAGGGAAGAAAGCCAGGGTTAATATTTTTTCCCTTTTTCCATATAATTAAGATAAAGGCAATTTCTGCCAACATGGAAATGAAGGGAACATTGACAGGATTCAATAAATGGGCAGGCTTAAATCAAAACTTAAGTCGTAAAACCTGAAAGCACGGAAGAATTGTACTTCAAAATCTAGCTTTTTAGTTTTAATTAACAGTTAATTAAGCTGATAGTTAAGCAAGTCCTTGTCACGCTGTGCAAGAGAAAGAGGTGATATTAAAGCTGCTGTAATATATTTTAAGAAAAGATGTCTGAATCTCACAGTATGTAACCTTAACCTTCAGAATGTTAGCACAGCTTCTGTTGCACAGGCTGAAAGGTTAAAAACTGTGGGGAAAGATTCTCCTTGACACTAAGAAGCACCTGTTCTCACAAGATAGAATTTATTGCATTGCTGGAAGAGATTTGACATTTCTGGCAAACAGTAACCATGCTCAAATAAAGGACAGGACACAATAATCTAAATAGATGGAATTTTTTGTGGCTCTCCTCAGTGGTGTGCCTCTGTAGGGAGAGGAGGGGGTAAAAGCGCATCTCCTTAGAGCCACATCACCATCAGAAGATATCCTTAGCTGAGACAGTTCCTCCCAGGAGTGCTTTTTTATTAATTACATCCCTTCTGCAGAGATCTCAGATTTAGGGAAACTGAATTACTACTGAATATTTTGCTTGATTCAAGTAAAGAGTCATTTTGCTCAAGTAGATAAACCAGCAAAGACTCAAAATGAAAACTTGTGAAAGAGATTTGACCTTGTAAATATGACCGAAGTGTAATTTATATTGATGAGTGTTCACTTTGGTATTTGTTCACTGTGCTGTGGTATGTCTTGTCAATGCAAAGAATGGAATTAATGCTTTAGGGCTGCAACCCTCAAAAATGGATGGGCAATCAAGTCCTAAGAGGATGAAAAGTCAGACAAGCTATGATTTGGGTTAAAATAAAAGATGACCAAATCCTAATTTCCAACACAACTCCTCTCCTCCTCCTTCTTCCCCCTACCCCCTCTGTATTTATAAATATGATTTCCAACCAAAAGAGGTGGGAGCTGAGATCTATATGAACTGAACAGGCTACAATTTCTGTTTAATTTCAGATGAGCCACTGAAAGTATGGTGATCTATGATTTGAAAGTTCTTATCCCAGAAGAACACAGTAGTTGACAGAATAGGTTTTTTATTTTTCTTATAACTTGTATTTTGTGCTTGGACACTCGATCATTCAAGTCATTTGAGCGCTTGCATGCCTCTATGATCTGGATGAGGCAGATGTTTGGTGATTGCTGTAATGGTGTATCTGTTCTACAGTGAAAATATTTCCTTTGATTTGTGGTGCAGTACATAGCTTATCAATGCCTGGCACAAAATTGTTATCTTTATCTCGTTGTAGATGTGTGTCCCCTCTAAGCCTAATGGATATTTCAAATCAGTGATTGCTAACATAGTTTGACAAAATAAACTGAATACCATAACAAAAATGATTGTTGCTAGCCAGGATATTATAGCATTACTCACCTCTGCTTTTTGATGTTTTAATGCCACTTTCAATGACAGATAATGAGGAATGGCAGAAGGCAATGCATTGCAGCCAGCAGAGTGGCTGTGGTTTTCTGATACCAATATTAACAGCTGTGCCCAGGCCATTAATATCAGTATTTGTTCACAGCTCCATGGTGGTAAGGCAGTCAAGGCATCGCCTCTTCTTTTTTTAAAGGGACAAAGGCAGGTTTTCAAGTCCTTTTGGAACACTGACTTTTCAAAGATGACTGTTATACCTGAGAACTGTGCAATGTACTCTTTGCAATAATTATCTTCTTTTCAGTAATAATGTGTTATAAGAAGCTGAAACTGGAATTTCTCTGGATTTGAATCTTTCAATTGATTATAAGCTCTGTTTGAAGGGTCAGGTATGGGATTTCTCATGTGTTGATTTGTTGGAGTATAATTAAAAAATACTACCTAATTACTCATTTCCATCTGAACATCTATCAGTCCATTGTGTATCCACTTACCAGTTTTCATAGATTTGCAAGAATTTATGAGTCTTTGATATGTCTTTGTTGATCTCAAATATACTTGAAAAATATAATGGGGAAGACACTAGGCAAAAATCTAACAAATGTCTAAAATTCTTGGAAACCAGACATACAAGACTGCATTCTTGTAATGTCTCACCCCATGTCTCTCTGGTTTCTGTATCTTCTCTTTCACAGGGAAAAATGTAAATGTTTATCTGAGTTTTTTTTTTTTTTTTTTTTGTGGGTTTTTTGTTTTCTCCTCAGTAAAAGGATGTGTATTATGATGGGTCACAGCAGTGGCAGCATCAAGCCAGAAAGTTTCCTGTTTTGGGCATCTGCAGAGGGAGGGCAGCCTGCCAAACTTGTAAACAGCACCTTTCAAGTATCTACTGCAAGACTGTGTATGCCTGTAGTGAAAGATGTTGCATACACGTAATGATGAAATAGTACCTTTATTATCTACTGTCTCAGCAGCTACATAGCCATTTACTAGGGAGTCATGTGATCAGGGACCAAATAGGCAAACTGATTTGTGACAAAATTATCAAAATTAAAAGCTAAGCTTTTATGCTTATTTAGCTAATGGTCTACAGTGCCTGGAGGTGGTTAATCAGGATTTGGCAGAATGTTCAATAATTTTCATTTCCTTCTGTGCTTTTTGTTTGGAAATTGTTTTGTATGTCCTATTGTCAGCAGATAAGCTGTGTTTCCTGTGTTAGTCGGGGAGGCATTTTGAGCTGTCTTGTTGGGTAGTTTGCAGGCATAAGTTTTTTTTTTTCTTTTTTTCTTGTTCCTTTTCTGATAGTCTTGAGAAGCAACATGGACTTTGATTCTCCTACTTAAAATAATCAAAGATTTTATATTCTCACAAGCAAGATGCTTGCAGATTCTTAGCACCATGAGGATAATTTCAGTCTGTTTTGTGATTTTACTTCACTATTGGGCTGTTTTGTTTTATATCCAGTTATGCTTCTGTTTCAGAGTAGCTTATCTATAATACAGTAACATTTAGCTTTTCACTTCTCTTCCATATATAGTCATTTGGGAAGCACCTTAGACTTTTGAAAGTACATGCTGTGTAAGTTTGAAGGAAGTCTTCTGCCCAGCAATCAGTACACCTTTCTTCCAAAGCTTAATTAAAGTATTTGATCTTCTGTGTATGAAGCTTTGCCTCTGCAAAAAAGTTTCAGACTCTACAAGTGTGAATTGTGATCCGTTATTGGATACTAATTCTTCTGGGCTCCACTCTGCGGGGAAGGGTGGACAGGAAAGTAATTACAGTAGCAAGTGTTACTTGTGACGTAAATGCTGTTTCTGGCCATTTATTGAAGCAATCTCTCAGCAAGATGGCAAAGCAGAAGTCAATGGTGCATGAACAAATAGGTCTTTGATATCAGTAGCAAACCTTCCCCACAATGAATCACATAAAGGGACAGGCTGCAGTGGTGGTGCCAGGGCTCTGCTGCTCTGCCAGGAGACTGATGATAGGGGTTCTATAGTTGCTCTTTTGTTCTGACAATCCTTTGACATGAATTGTGATCCAGATGGAGAAATTATCACTGTATATTTGTACATTCTCTAGAATAACAAATCACCGACCAACTTGAACCATAACTTTCTGATGGGGAAAGGTTACAGAATAGTTGGAACAGCAGCTAGGTAGAGGTGGATAAGGAAGTTTGGAACCAGCAGATCATGTGGGCAAGATCTTGTAGGACTGGCCTTATTAAACTAGGAATACTTAGCGGCTCTATAAATTACAACACTAGGCCATAAGTCTGTAACCCTAAAGTATGTGCTTTTCTCTGTCTAAAATGGAATGCTCTTCTCAGTTTCTTCAAGTGGTCTGGGTTCAAATGCAATGGTATTTTCAGTGTCCTGTAGATGTTTGCAAGTTTTGCAGGAGCCCACATTCATAGATGGAGGCAGCGGCAGTCACAATATTGTGCAGTAATATAAATACCTGGCTGTTTGCAAATCCGCATTTCACTACCTCGAGTCTTTTCAATTCCACAAAGTTTTGCTCTAAACAATTGTGCAGCAGATGCACAGGTGAGGAAAAATATACCATGTTGTACAATTTAAGCCAGAATATATTTGTGATTGTGGTAGGGATGAAACCTATGTACTTGTATTTGTTCATTCTGAATTTTACTCTTATTGGAGACAATAAGCACAAAAATAGAGAATTCTGCCAACATAAGGTGGCAACTGACAAAGCTCAGTTTCCACCTCACCTTGTGAAGGTGCTATAAATACAGCACAAAGGCAAAGGTAACGTTGTTCTACAGGGCTTAAGAAACCTTTCCCAATTAAAGACTATTATTTTGATGTCAGACTTTTGACTGATTATTGGGAAACATAGTTGTCATTCTTTAAAGAGCTTTGGACATGGAATTAAATCTGTAGCATACCCATTTGAAGTGGAGAAATCTACCGAGTGAGCTAACTGCTGTGTAGATCTGTCTGTTCTTGCACAACAGTATGTAGCAGTACACAGTCTACCAGGGTAAATGATGTCTTTGTGCAGTTTGCAAGTATGACTTCTGATTTTTTAAAATGTAACTATTTCTATTGTATGAATCAGAAAACTGCATTTTGTTTCTGTGAACAAACCCTTTACATGGCAATGTTTTTTCCAGTACAGTCACTGACATTAGTCTGTTACAGTAGCATAAAGTGCTGCTAGAATATTACAGCAAGTGGGTATTTCCCTATTTCTCATAACTATACACAATATTAAATACAACAAGTGTACTATCCGGGAAAAAATCATATGCTTGTACCAACCAAGCATAGAAATTGGTTCCCCAGATCACTCACTGCATATAGTTGAGGGTCAGCAAGTAACAAACCTCGAAAGCATTGCAAGTAAATGAATTCAGGTAATTGAGAGACCATTGAACTGCTGTTTGACATTAATGAATCACCCGTGTCTGTCCTTCTGATGTAGCAGAAATATGAGTTCCTGCATAATGTACATTGGAATATTTATGTATAAACTTAAGAGGCATGCCTGTAGCAGTAACTTTACTTACCTGTTTTTACAGGAAGCAGCACACCATACTCAGCAAAATGTTCAATTTTTCTGCAGTGTTTTTACCCAAATTTCTTTGCATTATCTCCAGGGTGATATCCAATATGTTGTGCAGACAAGGGCAACAAACTGATTGTCCTCACAATGTTGCAGTTTGCAGGACCCGTGGTTTGGTTTTTGCTCTGCTGTAATTTTCCATAGAGTTCTTTACCCCATCTTCTGTCTGACTACCTAGTTTGAGCAATGCTTCACATCCCAGAACTTATCACACTTTTGCTATTGCTGACTCAATCTGAGCACAAATGATTTGAGACTGCTGTGACTAAGCAGTTTTCAACACAAATTGTAATTTTGAAGCATTTAATCTTCCATGCTTTCAAGCTTGTATATGACAGTGGTATTAGCAATGCAGCAACCTAGTTTTGCTAATTTACTCACTTTATTCTTATGCTGATGTGACTCATTGTACCCAGGTATAATATTTGCCCTGCAAATGAAATGTTCTTAAATGTACATGTAGGTATCATGTGCATGCATGCTGTGTGTACATATCATCAGCAAGAGGAAATACATACAGCACATACTGAGCTTTGGCTTCAATAGTTCAAGAGTTTAAAGCATGTTAGAGCATGTTTTACTTCCTCAGAAAGATGACAGCCATTAATTTCAATTACATCGCTTTCCAAGATTCCAGCTCTGAGAGTAGAGAGAAATTGCAGATTCTCTGAATTTGCAGTAATGATCTAGAGAAGTGGATGGACAGAGAAAAGCCAGGTAGTCCAGAACCCCACACAAAGAGATAGCCTACAAAACTCCATTTCTGAATCGCTTCTCACATCTGGACACTATCACTTAATGCTCCACGAGGTCTGAAGTATCCCATAATAACTGGAATTACCTATAGTACTGTTCTGAGATTCCTTGTCCCTGCTTCAAGACAAACTGAGAGCTGACTGTTGGAAATAAACCACATTGACAACATTTTACACTGATCTCTAAAATCAGAGTGAGTGGGACAGAACAAACTAATGCAAAGAGATATGTTTGTATGAAAATTAATATGATTTCTACTTGAATAATGGGCTTTTAGTTTTGGAAAAAAGACTTCCAAAGTTAGTTTATCAAAGATACTTTTCAACTTGTATCTAAAATGTTTCACAAATGCATTCATAGATCTAGTGCAATTTTGTGAGCAGCCTTTCATTTCATGGAGATGAATACCTTCATCCTACAGAGTATATGCCAAGGGAGATTCTTATGTATGTTTCACCTGAATGTGCCTTCTTATAATCATTGTTAATTTACAAAGATTTGAAGACAAAAGAATACTATAAATCCATTCTGAAGTAAAATGAATTTTCTAGGTTGAAGAACTGTATTGAGCACAGTTCTTTATGCTTTTACTCTGTAGAAGAAAAGGCTGTGGGGAATGAGTTTTAAAGACTTGTTTTATGGCTCATTAGTCTGCTCTGATTTTGATTGGTAACAAATTCAACTAATTTCTCTTAAGTCAAGTATGTTTTACTTGTGAGGGAAATTGGTGAGTGATCTCTCCCTGCCCTTATCTCAACTCATGAGCTTTTTGTTATATTTTCTCTCCCCTGACCTGCTGAGGAGGGGAGTGATGGAGCTGCTTCAGTGGGTACCTGGTGTTCAGCCTGGGTCAAGCCACCACACCATGATACTTTTGATCTGGCTGAAATATTTTTCCCACAGTGTTTAAACCTGACAATTCCAAACTGGCTGTAAGACCTGTAATCCTAGAAAGGTAGAGATGGGTCAGCCTTGTTCCAGTGCCTGTGTGTTTGGGGATTCTGACCAGAAGTCAAACAAAACACTAGTGTACACTTCTTGTTCCCAATATCAAAATAAACACCTTAAACAAGCAAAGTCTGCCAGCAATTTGGTATCTTTCACAAACTCAACCTCCTTTTTATACCTGGCACATAGAAAAAACAAAAAAGCAGCTCCAAGGACTATACCATTTTTAAAGTAAGCCATACAGTTTACTTATTTCTATAAACCATACCTAGTGGTTTGTTCCATATTGCATTGGGTAGGCTATCCTGTGGAATAAACTTTGACTCACGTTTATGTCGCTTCTGCAGTAACTGCTTTATCATGGTTACCTTGTTACCATTACTATTTAACCTCAGGTAAAGAAGAAATAAAACTCTCATAACTCTGCACAATTATTCTGCCTATAAGTCTGGTGATCATGGCTTTATATTTTCTACCTCAGCTAATACAAAGTCAGTTCCTGTTTTCCAGTAATACAGACTGGGATCATGCATTCTCAGTCAAAAGTAACTATGTCATGGATCCTACTGCCCATAATCCATTTTTCAGTGCAAGCGGAAAAGTTCCTAATAACAATTGAGGGGGGGAATCTACCATTTCGACTTTTCTGCCTGTAGTATACAGTGCACGAATGAAATCAACACTTCCTCCATGAAGACTCTTGTTCAGAAGCAGGTAAAGGGCTGAAGACACAACACTAAGGTGCAGTGTCCTGAATGCCATTGTGGACAGGCTTCTTTCCAGTTGAAAATGCCAGAGCAATGGTTACTGAGTTCTTTGTCAGACTCTGGATGCTCTCAGTGCATACATCAGGATATCTGACCTTGGTGAAATTGGTTTCCTTTTCATAAATAAGCCTTATCAAATCAGAAAGCTCTTCTACAGCAGGGCAATGCTTTGGAATACCAGGACTAGAAAAAAATCAGTCAGAACTGCTTATTGAGACCTGTGCAGAATTTGTAGTGAAGAGCTCAAGCCTCCCTTTGTCAACTAGCTCAATACCTACCCAACAATTTCAAGCTGGAAGATCTCATCTTTGGAGGAACTGTTCCTACTCCAGTTGAAATCTATGAAGCTTTTTGTAGTGACCTCATTGAAAACAGAATTTCTCTCTCTCTCTCATTCACTAATTTGTCAAGTCAACACTGAAAAAGTTTAGTATTCATCTTAATTGACATCAGAGTTCTGCCAAAAAATTGTGAAAAGTAGATGAGTGTGTTGTAAAAAAGAAGAAGCATATAAATGCTAAATGTGGTTAATCTGGAAAAGTGTTTGAGAAAATTGAAAACAATTACCATTAATAGATTATTTTAGAATCTCATTAACTAGCAATTAATTTGGAACTCCTTAATAAAATAAGGTAGGGAAGACATGTAATCAGTAAGGTTTTGTTCTGATCTTATTTGTATCTTTGAAAATAACAGTGCTTGCTCTACTGCAACCAATTAAATGATAATATCCAAATGAGGAGCATCCCTTACTCAATTAACAACAGTTTGATTCGTATAAAGTGCCTCAGGAAAATGATGGAGTTAACCCTGGTTTATGTCACCTGAGTGCCTAATCCAAAAGACTTATGGTTAAACTGGTATTGATTGTCACAGAATTGATGAAACATTGACCATTTAGAATTACCTGACAAGTGATTCTCCTTCGAACCATTTCTGATATTTTCATTTTTATTGCTATGCAAGGACTCACCCTTAAGATAAAATACTCTGATCAGAGAGTGCAAACGATTGAAGTTTAGAAGTAGATGAAATGGTAAGTATTGATTTGATTTATTTTTTACTACTTCTTCATTACCACATTACCGTTCCTCACCACTTCAGATGGAAATTATCTCCAGGGAATTTTTGCATTGCTTTGAAGAACAATATTGTAATATTAAGAAATGGAAAACTTAAAAAAATGAACTGCAGCAGTGTTTAAATCTGAACACAAATAATGACCAAAACCCCTCTAAGATATGGTTTATTAAGGTCGTTGAGGAAAAACCACCAACCAAAGACAGCTATTTTTTTTAATAAGTCAGTGAGGTTGAAAAATGTGCTCAGCAGTAGTTAAGGTCTCAGAGAGATAAGGAAGATTTTCTAAGGAGCAACTTCCTCTGAGTTGAATTTGGGAAATTACGACAACAAACACTTTCTTACTCAGATCTGCTGCCTCCAAGGTTTCTGTGCTGGTCCTCTGTGACTGCGGACCCTAGAGCACATTTCACTATGGGCTTACTCTTTCTTAGCATATTTTTGTAGTAATGTATCCATTAAATATAAGGATGGAAGCAATCTGCAGAGTATTTATTGACAAGTAATTTAGAAAGATTATGTTACTCCCTCTGCTTGGTGCTTATTTTGTGCTTTTACAGATGATGGTCTTTGAGGGTGTACAGTGTTCAGAGGGACCATCTGAATCTGTTACTCAACATCAGCTGCAGAATATTTGAGGTCTGTGAATTTGTAATGTTTTCCCAGTTTTTATGTTTTCACAGGAGATACTGTATTGTCACAGACCGTTTTTCTCAAGTAATCATCCATCTTCTATTAGAAGATAGATATCATCTATCTATTCCCCCAGTTACTTCATTTAACTCTGTCTTTCAGCAGAACTAAACCATTAAACAGTACTGAAGCTTATTAATTCATTACCATATAATTCTCATGCATGTATGTGTGCTATCCTACCATTTCTTTACTGTGATTTTACAATGCAGTACTGAAAAAAAGTCTTCTACTATTGAGGCCATATTATGCTTCAAACTCAATTCTAGAAATGTCTGTTCTATAAAATAAAATAAAAAATACTTAAAGCTGAACTGCAGTAAAAAATCAACAATAAAACTACTTCTTCAACACTCTGCAAATAAGAAATAGTGGAGCTCTGTGTTTTTAATGTATCGAGTCAGTTAGCTTGCTTTTTAACTTGCAAGGTCCAGTCATTTTTTCTTTTCAAATACACTTACTCAAACACAGCTGAGTGCATTGCTTTTTTGTATTCCACTAAAAACAAGCAAGCAACTCTGAGGTGGAAAATGTAGCTAGGAATGTGCAATATTATTGCACACATGATAGTACTACTGGAAAATGAAAAATAATAATCATAGCTTTCATTAATGATTTATAGGAATCTGTAGTGTTATAACCATAAAGTTGTAATAGGAACAAGAAGCATGCTGCTGGTCTGTTAATATTACAGTTTAAAATTATTCCTTATTCATGTATAATTTCTTCAATTCTTATGTAACATGTCATGCATCATAATCCAGAAATTGCAACAAACCTGATTTAAAAAAAACTGATTCCGAGTCTCTGACAGGAAAACTGTTTCTGCAGTTTAAATATGTGTGTCATGGTGTGTGTGGACCTGTCTGTGGGCTGAGCCTGTTTTGTCATTGGAACAATTCAGTAGGATCACAAGATCCTGGTGCAGCTGAAGTTTTATTCACTGGTCCTTTACTTCTCACTCGGGGTGGTGTTATGCAAGGAAATTTTGCTACGTGAAGTGGTGCATCTTCCACAGCAGCTCAGTATTTTGTTGTTTAGTGTAATTTGTACATTCCGAGAGACAATTCTCTAACAACTGGCACTGCTTGACATTGTTCAGTGAGATGTGTTCCCAGACACTTGGAAGAATTGCTTGATTTCAGGATTGGCATAGAAGTGTTGCAGTATAGGGTAATTCTAACTATATCTGCAAAGATTTTGTGTGCTTGTGATGACTTTATTGTGATAGAACAAAAACAATAAATCATAGATAGTGAGTTAAATAGCTTTTTTTTTTTTGTGAAGAGAAATGGTGGCTTTAATTTTTAATTGACATATGTTTAAAGGGCACAGCATGTGAAATAGTCAGTTGTAAGTATGTTGGCTCACTGAAGTGGTGTTTCCAAAGTCACAGCTTTTTTTTCATTAAATACCTACAAAAAAGATATGTAACAATGTTCTTTCCTTTTTTTTATTTTCTGTAAAAATAAGAAAGAAGTTTTAATCTCCCAAATTATACTTTTCAAAGTGTATATACAGTGCAGGCAAATAAAATATTTTTATTCTTTTTAGTCATCTAAATCTAAGACTGAATGAACAAGTGTTTGGAAGAAAAATTCATTGTTCAGCGTGGAGTAATTTATTAGAATAAAAGGAGAGTATTTTCCTTCCAATGTATTTATAGAACAGTAAAATCTCCTAACCATCTTCCATTTCAGGCTTTTTAAAATGTTAATGTAATAGATATGTATGACATAGCTCTTACAGTCTTTAAAAGAGGAGTTATTAAAATGAAATTAGAAATCCAGATGAATAGTATTAGGATAAAATGAGGAACTCTTCTAATGGATTGTATTTCTAATTGTAAAATTTTAATGAATTTAAGAGTTTTTGTAAAGAACTAGTTCCTTATAAAAGTCAAAAGTTGAAATAAGACAGAATTACCTTCATGTGCTTGATTTTAAATGCAGAACAATGAAATACATACATATTGCATTTCATATGGTAAAACGAGTGTCATTATCAACAGAGACAGATGTGATATCATAAGTTATTGAAAGGCTAAAATGAAAATTGCCTGAACTTTGATTTTAAACATGGGGATGAAATTATACTGTGATGCTGCAGAAACTCAAACTCATTCCAGAAAGGCAAAACAATGAATAAATGCTTTGAACAAGATATTAAGACATGTTATGGGGAAAAAAAATAAAATATCTTTAAATATAGATTAATAATTATAAAATATAATGCATTTTAATGTACAAAAATAATTAATTTTGATAGTCTCTAGCAAGTTTTAATTATTTTTTTACATTAAAAACTTTATCAAAGTCTTGATATATTTTCAAATACAATACTTCAGGAATATTAGGAGAAAAATAATTGATAGAAGCCTTACAGGACTTATTTCAGCACTGGGATTCATCCACAGTGAACAGCAATCTGCAATTTACTAGAATAGCAATCTGATCTACCATTAAAACCTACTAGAAGTGTTTAGCTCTTAATGAAGGAGGGGACTTAACTCATCAGATGGAAAATCAGCTGCACAGTGTCTCCTTATTGCCACAAGTAAAGTTCCTGAATAAGAAGTATCTTAAAACTAAGGGCACTGGAACTGCTGGGGAAGTGTTATGATACTTCCTGAACAATGTCTTATATGCAACTTGGACAGAATATGAGTGAGAGATAAATCAGTATCTGTCAGTTAAGGTTGGTGAACAAAGTGATAAGTTCTCCCATCATGGTTGTCAGATTTGGAAAGCATCCTTAAACTTGGGAAGAGTACCGATGGTCTATTGATCCTTAAGAAAAGAATATTCTTGGACATTTACATCTCTAAGGGTGCATAAAATGAAAGTTCTGTAATGAATAGTCAGTATACTCTTGGTGTCTGTGTGCTTTTGTTGATCATCTCAGTAAACATGAAAGGTTCATACAACTTGAACTGCATAGCACTTGGCATGACAACAACTGTGCAACCATCATGCTTTCCTTGGGAAGGAACGGTGTGCAGGGAATCTGCAAGTCAATGCATTTGTTAGAAGTACCTGAACAAGGACTGAATTAAGTGCAAGCACTTGTGCTGTCTTTACAGATGAACCAATTTACATAAGACTAGCCATTAGGTTTTTTTTTATGAGCCCTAATGTCTTAATGTACATTTTATATGCACTAAACTTATGATGTGTTGAAAATTTCTGTAGGCTAAATAAATCTAAATATACTTTTCCAGCAGCTGCCGCTTAATGGTGTAGTCTAACAGGTACCTCAACATCTTTTTGAGAATCACACTTTTATAAATGCAGAGCTGGAAGGCAATACTGACTTAGATTCACTCTGTGATGAAAATTAATCTTGTTACTGTGGTTTAAGACATCCTCATTGTAGGAAACAGACTGTTGTTACAAAACTTAGCGTGATCCATATGTGAGCTGAAGCTTGGGTGATGTGCAATTAAAGATATGTATTGTGTCTGGTACCAGGTGCACATGTAAAGGAACCTCTTGCAGAAAAAAGGACTTAGTAAGGACTATATGGGTGTGTTAGACTATATCCTGTGTATGTGACTGGAGAAGCTGACATTGCATTGCTGTCTGCTCAAATACTCTGTAATTCTTCAGAACTTTAGTGCACTAGCTAGACAGTTTTGTCTAAAAGATTTGGATGCATACTGTGCACTCTGTTCTTCAGGAAAGGTGACTCTCTATCACCTTCCACATGCAAATTGTTATGTTTTAATTTGTCTTCTCTTTTTAGGTGAAATAAACCTCTTCTAACTGTTAGTCTTCAGCACAAACTACAATCAGTTAATTTTGAATAAGAAACAGGAACTCCCTGTGATGACTCCAGTAGATTTTTTTTCTCTCTTGTATAATGTTCTCTCTAATCAAGTTCAGAATATAAAATATCCTTGGAGAAGTATAGTGCTTAAACTAATCTCTTCCTTCTAAGGGTATTACCACCCTGCCAGTGTGTGCACTAAGGATTCTCCCCAGTACTTACTGGGTGTGCAATGGGAAAAGAGACTGTGATAGGAATAGGAATGCCTTAGGAGCGCTGTAGCACCACCAGCTCATTATTAGTTTCCTGCATGGTCCCTCTCTGACTTCCATGCCCCTCTCGGCCACTTGATATGTGACACAGGCTTATGCTTCATTTCTCCAAAGCTTTTTCTAGCTTTCCCCCCCCTCTCCTTAAATTCTAAATTGTTGCTTTCTTGCAATATGATTGTCCAGTGTGCAGATACTGAGCTGCTGGAGGAGCATCTTTATAGTATTTTGACTGAGACAATTGAAACTCTGCTGTTATAAGTGCATATTTATTTGATGTACTTGACTGGGAGTTTATAATATTTTTCATTATAAGGAGGCTTTTCTTGTTTCCACTGAATCATTAACTTTGCTATTAGTTTTGAAGGTTGGAAGGAACCATTGGGAAAATGTACTTCCGGAGCATGTCGTTTCATCTGTATTGATGAAATAGGTTGTTTTGTTAACAATCTGTTAAAATAATTTGTTACCTCTGGGTACATTCTGCCATACCTTTTTGTAAAAGATTCAAGCAAGCCTGGTCAAGCAAGCATCGCCCTGGGAAATGGTTTTTCCCCCCCAGAGACCTCTGTATCTGGACCCAATTGGCTGGGAGCCAATTGTCCTTTCCTGAACAGGAGGTTAGAAAGGGCCATGCTCTTCCATTGTTCGCTCTCTTTCCCTCTCTTTTCCCTCTCTTTCCCCCTCTTTAATCTTTGTCCTATGGAATAAACGACTGGGACCACATCGAGGGTTAGAGCCTCTTTTGGAATCTTTTGCCTTAACCCTGTAATAATTTTCCCCCAAAGCTCTCTCAGATATGGGCAAGCCTTGTAACTCCAGAGGGCTGTGGGGGAAAGTATTTACAGCCCTCTTCTTAACAGCTCTATTCTAAACTCCTCTCTATGCAAATACTGTATCTTCATGCAAGACTCTGATATCATCATGCTTCTAAATTTCTCAGAGAAAAATGAAACATTCAAAGCTTCTGCCAGTTGTTCACTTTTCAAATAAGATTTACAAGTCTTTGAATAGTTCTTTTGTGTCTTGCCAGTGTCTAAAACTCTTTTTCAACCTCTCCCTTAAAAATTGGAAATCCAGTCTGAACAAAATGTCTCAACGTCATGGGCTTAGTTGAACCAGCAAGAGTAATGCTGTAATTTACTTAATAAATGGTTAGGCTTAAGAATCAGACATCTTAAGAGACTGAACTGCACATGATTTTCTCAGTGTGGTCTGCATGCCTTTGTTATCAGTCGATGTTGATAATATCTTTTGTTGCTGGAATTCTCCATGCAGAAACATTAGATCTTTTTGGTGTTTAATAAAAAAAAATCAACGTTTTTTTAAAGTTATCCTAAGTTACTTAGCTTCTCCCAACCTTCTTGCTACCTGTGCTTCTGCCTTTCTTTATCAAAGGTAATTCCTTTTAGGAAGTATTAATGAGCAATGAATAACTGTAGGAGGTACTTGCAAATTGCTGTTTAATTTAGCAGGAAACAAGGTGAAGAAAAAATACTAGAAACAGTGTCAGGAGTGTTTAAGAAAGGCTCAAACTCAGACATTAGCCTGCAGAGAAGCAGATCTATCCCTCACAGGAATTGTGCACTAGGAGGCACTTAAGTAGCTGGGTGTGCTGGGGAAGGGGTTTTCACAAGTATTTAATGTTAGGTGCTGTTGTAGACAAACAGAAATCTGTAGATTTGTTCTAGGGTAACAGTTCTACTTCCCCTCTGAAAGTGTGCTGCAAAAAGACGTACTACATTTATTTCTTCTGTTGGCTACTGTCCTTAAAATCATGCATTAATCTCAAGCTCTGTCTGATTGCTGAGTATGTCATGAACACAGGCCAACAGGGCTCGTTACCAATGCAAGAAACACCCTAAGTTTTACCTGAACCTATGCTGCTAGGTTTCATCCTAGATTAGTGACCATAACTGCAACATGTACTGATGAGCTATTGAACAAATACTGCATTCTTTAATGATTTGCCTGTGTTTCAAACCAGAACTGGCTATTGTTAAAAGTGGGCATTATAGTGAAATAGGTTGGTACATGTTAACTGCAGAGCATACCTTTTAAAGACTATGATAGCTGTATTCATGTTTGTAAGAGTTTTTGTTTATTTGTGTTTTTTTTTTCTTTTTTTTTTTTTTTACTGGGAAGGCCACTGAATTGCTCAAGTTTATTCAAGAAGAAAGGCACTATTTGAAGATTGTGACCTCGGACCAAGTCTTCTGAAAAATTAGATTTTCTTCCAAGGGTTGTTATTACACTAGCATAACACTATTATTTTCACTGAGCTACCAGTATAAGTGAGGTGAAAACCAGCTCTGCTACTTCCTGATTCCTTTAAAATTTATTGCTGTTAACACCTTCCCAAATGGAAGCACTGCAAGTTTTAATTAGATTGTATTCCACTATCTTGTAAGGCAAGAATATGCCTGAAATTGGAAGTCAGCAAGAGCAGTATTTCATAGTGAACAGCAAACTCTGTGTCCTGATAACCTTTGTCAATATAAATCAGAAACATAAACAGTGAAAGAATACTATCCGACTCCTCTAAATAAATAAAACCCAAAACCAAACCCACAACAAAATCCAACAAAACTACTCTGCATGAATTTTTGTGAATGCTTCTATGTATTGGGTACTGCTATGCAAGTACTGCTTTTGTAACTGCCATGCTGTAATAGCATTTTGAAGACAGAGAACTTCTTCCCAAAGAGGCTATATAGCTCCAGAGTGTTAGTGGATAGATTTCAAATGTTCACCACAAGAAACAATTTTTTTTTTCTTCCTTAAACCAAGGCACTAAATTATCACAAAAACCTTGATTATATTGATTGTGAACTGATTTTAAGGAAGCACTTAATTGTACTCCAGCAGTTGAGTTTCTGAGAGTAGTGCAGAAGTCAGAGAATCCAAAGGATATCCCATGATCATATGAAACTAGCTGACTTTGTGATAGCATTTGAAACAACATACTGCAAGCAGGGATAATATAAATAATTACA
Organism: Anomalospiza imberbis; assembly: GCF_031753505.1. Lineage (NCBI taxonomy): Eukaryota > Metazoa > Chordata > Aves > Passeriformes > Viduidae > Anomalospiza > Anomalospiza imberbis. The sequence continues at coordinate 80,497,230 of NC_089683.1, read as the reverse complement.
GGTGAGTAGAGATGAACATCAGGAAGTAACATAAATCACACAAAAGCTGTCCTCTCTAGGAAGTACTTTTCATCCAACAACCATTATAAAAACAGTCCACTCTTGCGCAGATTTATTCTTCTTCTGTATACAGACTTCTGCCAGTTCCCTGATTTTTTTTCCCCACCAGCTGTTCCTACTTGTCTAAAAGTAATTTTTTTCCTTGCTATTTTTTTGTGTGCGTCTGCGTCAGAATCAGTTCTTAGAAGGGGAAACTACATCAGTTGGAGTCAACAGAGGAATCAACTGAGACAAAGTAAGAAATGGCTTCAGTCAACTCCTTCATCAAGGGTTAAGGATAGCAATGGACAGGGCTTTCCTGGCTGAATCTCATCTTCTAGTTGAAGTGGTGCACAACTGGATTGTGAGGACATTTTATACTGGTATAAGTTTTGAGAATGTCTTCTAGCCTGGCCTGGTACTGCTCCCACATGCTGAGCTTACAGAAGTGACCAGAGCGTGTGTGCTGTTCAGTGCAGCCACTCAGAGCTCACAGGATTGTGCACGATGGTGTGCTGAGGATGTGCAGGAAGCGCTGCACTTGCCATGTACTTGCTGCCAGGTGTTCACACCTTCACAGGAAATCCTGCTTCTGTTCACATCCCCTTTCCCTTCTCCTTACACATTGGATTTATCTGTTCACATCCCCTTTCCCTTCTCCTTACACATTGGATTTACTGCACAATACAGGACATGCTCTGTAGTAGAAACGCCCTGGCACTGTTGGGTTTGCTGCGCTCAGAGCCTGCAGTATGTGCATACCCACTTCTGGCTAGGGACTAGAGACTGAAGTGTTCAAGTCCAACCAGGGTCTATTCTGACTGCTGTGGTGACTTCTTTATTTGGGACTTACTTGCTCATCACTGTGTCTGAAGCTGACCCTTTCGTCTTTCAAGTTTTCCAGTAAGTTCTCTTCTTTGGATTTGGTTTTTGCAATTCAGGTGAATTAGGTGCCATCCTAAGTGATGGCAGCATGGTTATCCTTTGCCCAGTGACTTACAGGAGGGCTTCAGATACCTGGCACCCTAGTAAAGAAGCTCAAAGTAGTTGATATTCCCTGGTTAAAATGTTTAGGACTAGAAACAGTGCCATATGATTGAAGTTTCTTTTGATGAACCATTGTGAGAACAGTTTGATAAAGGCTGGAAAACCACTGATATTCATGAGTAACACTTCTTTCTCAGAAATGAGCTTTGATTTCTGAATACTGGGCAAAGAAAAAGTGATAAATGGAAGAGATAATTTTGTTTGCTGCTAATAACTTATCTGCTCTAATCAGGGTGAAACCTGTCCATTAAAATGTATGCACAAATGTGATGATAGTCTTAGGAGAGCCTCATTATTGTTAATTCATTTAGTACTCAAGTAATAGCACTAATCATAATTAGCTTCTCTGTTATTAATAGGGTTGTCACACTATACGTACTGTATTTGTATGAGAATTCCACTCTAGATTCTCATTAGTTAGAACACCATAAAAATGACAAAATGACAGCACTTTAATTTTCCTTATATTTAATACTATAAAGAAGCTTCCATCTTTTTCCTATTAGAATTTATCAAAATACTACTGCTACATTAATTTCAGCCAGAAATAATAGTTTGTAACCACCTATTTATCAGCTAATTAATTTACTGTTTAAAAGTCTTTAATTCTTCAGGGGATTACTGTTGCTAATGTACAGAGGAAGAGGCAAAATACCGGTGTTTTCTGAAGAGGTTTCTCTGCCACTCTTTGCAAAATACTAAGTGTCAGGATCCTGCAGGTTTGGTGTCTCCCTGGATTGGGTCCTGGGGCACCAGATGCTCTGGGGGCTGTGTCAGGGCCAGGCTGGGCAGCCAAGTCATCACTGTACCGTGGTCCCAGCCAGGAGCAGGGCAGTCAGGGACTCTGGGCATCTGCCTGGCAGTGGTGCTGGGCTCAGGCTGAGCATGGATGTGAGCTCACAGGTGGGGATCCCTGTCTGGCCCCATGGTGCCCATGGCAGGCACAATTAAACCAGCTCCTGAGGGACTGACATCTTCCTGCAGCACTCTCTGGAGCCCCTCCAGAGGCAGCAGGAGGAAGGGGCAGTCCTGTCTCCAGGTTGGCCCTGAACACAGGCAGCCAAACCTCCAGAAGGGGAATGATCTCAGGGCCCTTCCCAAGGTGTTTCTGTTTGGAAATAAAGAACAAAGGCAGTGTATTCATGATGGCTGTATCAGTAGTTCTAAGGCTCTATAGGGTATCCCTCTGCAGGGAGTTTCTGGCAACCTTTTTTGTGTCTTCTGCTTGCACCTTAAGCCCCTGTCTTGCTGTGCTGCTTTTACAAATCCTTTTGGTTGACTCATGGAAATCTTTCATCAGAGCACAGACACTGAGAAAGTCTTGATTTCCTTGACCTCTGGTCATAAGTTTCAGCCTTTTGCATGTGAAAACTGATGGCTGCAAGATGGAAATACTGTCTGTCTCTGCCACCCTAGGTTATGAGAGCTGGTGGTCTCACTTTAGCTGATGAATTGCGGATCTGAAAGTAAACCACTAAGTAGCCTGTGGCCACAAACCAAGCTACTTCACAGCAGGATATTAGGTCAGAGTGGGATATTTAAACTTGATGTGCTAGAGAGGCAGCTGGAGTTGTACCTTGGTTGGTGACTTGAGGGACTAGGATGCAATACCTGGTTCAAACTGGTGTTATTGATCCAGGAATTTGTTGCTCTACACAGTACCAGTAGAGTTTAATCTCTGTGCTTTCCTAATCTACAAATAGCCTATGGTGTGTTTTAGTAAGTCTTACGTTTTATGTTATAGAAGCACATAAATTGAGTAAGAGCTTTAGAAGATCTTTGTTTTCAGACTAACAGCTTCAGAATCTGTGAGACATCACAGGGTTAATTAAAAATTCATGTTTCCCTTATATTTTCTTGCTGCTTCATTTGTATTCAGGGTATGTCCTGAGCAGGTTTATTTTGATAGATTGTTATCCACAATAAATTGAAATACCTTCTACAGTGCACTCTGTAAGATAAGAAAAAAATTGCTTGAGTTATATTCCTAAATCCTAGGTGACTATGCCAGTAGATTGATTAATGCTGTAGGTTTCCACCTTCATTTAAACATTGCTGAAATGAGCCTGAAGCTTAATAATTTTTATCAGCTCTCTGAGAAAATATTAGAAATTGTTAATTGATAGTGCATATTGCAATATTTATACAGCAGTAAAATCATAATTCTTATCACTGATACACACTCTGGTCCAAAATCCATCCATCCATGTTTTATTCTCCTTTGTTCTCTTCTCTCACAGGGCAGTTTGTGACATGCTTGTGTTATGTCTGTGTGTAGAATAACGGAATGAATATGCTTTTGATGCCAGCACTATTAAGGTAGCTGATTATTCAGGTTAAAATAATACCAAAGCTTTGAGCAAATCTCAGGTGTCACAATCAGATCCCAAATTTCAATACACTGAAAGGTAAAAAAGTGTGTCTATGGACATTGTTCGAATGATAATGATTGTTCTGAATACAGAGAGGAATGTACAAGAATATAGGAAACTTGATCTCACTAAATGTATCTGTAATAGAGCTATGAAGTTAGGACTTAATATGTAGTACTTTTCTTTAAGAAAGTGCAGTTTGTTAAGGCATACAACATTCACGTAAGGAAGGGAGAAATGCACAGACAAAGTTTACATATATGCTTAAATATGGCATAAATATAATCTGTCACTTGAAGTTGAATCCTTAGCTAGAGATGGTAAAACTTGTCTTCCAGTAGTGGGAAAAGCCTTCCAGGATTTGAAAGCAGTACAGTGTGGTTCAAGTAACCTTAAGATATGAACTGTCTCCTGCAAGATGCCTTCTCCCTCTTACTGCTGCAGAGCTCATGCAATAGTGGGACAAAAGACTTTGTACTTGGCCTCCTGCACGGTCAGGTACAATCGAAATCAAGCCCAGAGCCTTTCCCTACTGGTGTTGAGATGAAAAAAAGAGAAAAGTTAATAGAATATTTTGGGTTGGAAGGGATCTTTAAAGTCACAAATTCTAATTCCCCCTGCAATGAGCAGGGACATTTTCAAGTGGACGAGGTGGCTCATAGTCCCATCCAGCCCCTGAAAACTTGCAAGGATGGGGCATCCATGACTTCCCTGAGTGACTTGTTGCAGTGTTTCACCACTATCATTGTAAAAACTTCTTTCTGATATCTTGTCCACATCTAAGGATGTTTGTTTTATATTATTTTTTTTCCCTTGTCCCAGAAACAAAATAAATTTGGCTGCCTGGCAGGTCCCTATATTTCTTTTTGAATTCCATGGTCACCATGGATCTGTTGAGGAAAACCCTTACAGAAGATTGCATAGCAAACAGATGCTGGTTTGGAATTTGCTTTCTGATGCTGCTTGCACATTTGAAGAGGTACTACCAAGATTGGTAGATCTGATTGTCTTTACATATTTTTTCCCACTTATAAAGGTTATATGGCTTTTATTTACTTAGTAAATTATGTTTTCAGACCCCCAAAAGGGTGCCTGATGGTTTATTCATTTCCACTGTATTAGTTGTCTAAAGAAGATGCAACCTCTGCTCATTAGCCTTGCTTATATACTTCTACTGCCATGGCTACACAAATCAGTCTTGCAGGAGATTTTAGTAGTGCAAATCTGCTTTACTCTTGTAGTGTGTCCTACTTATCTATGCACCATTATCAAAACTCCAAATGACTTTTTTCTTCCTTGTTAGTGAAAACTGTGATGTTGAATTTGGTTTTTTGTGCATGATCTAGCTCAGTGTCTATCTGCGTGGACACTAGTAAATGCATTTATTTTGCTGAAGATTTCTATGACCAGCTCTTAGTAAAAGTGCAGTGACATTGGGAGGCATCACTTGAATCTTTCATGATGCAAATGTTAAAAGATGCTATCAAGTATTGTGAGCCTGTAATGTATTCAGCTACTTTACAGAGTTCAAATTCAGGGCTGGATTTTCTGTCTTCTCACTCATCTTTTTGTTTTCTGAGACAGTCTCATCTTAATAGGGAGGTCAGGACACATTTCTGGTATACTCAGCTCAGGAGGTAGCTGCAATAGGTTTGCACCAGATTTGTAATAGATTTCAGGCACCAGTGACATTTTCCCATTCCTGGGGAGTTGGCCACCCATATACAGCTGTATGAACAGATCTTAAAAGGGGTGGAGGAATGGAGTACAGCTTTATAAACAGGGGTGGCAAAATCTTGGCTTGCCCAGAAAATGCAAGCTGTGAGGTTGTGTGGTAATAATTCATTACTGCGTTAGCAGATGTTACAGTTCTCTCTCCCCCAGTTTAACCTCAAAGACCCTGTTGGTGCTAGAAGAAAGAGAGAATGATTTCAAACCTTCCAAGTAGTGAGTTTCCTACTGTGTGGTGGAGCAAAAATGGAAAACACTTTGTGATGGATCTTAATAAATTTACTGGTAGAAGATATACAACGGCAGGAAATGAAACTCAGAAACTCTGGAGGTCCTTTTGAGTGTTGTATTTCTGTGAGAACTTAATCCTCTTCTGTGTGAATCATTCCATATTTGCCACCTCAAGAAGCAGATTACTCTGCATTTTCTCCTTCTGAGATTAAAATTTCTTAATGCTTTCCTCAGCTTCATACAGGAAGGTCTATTTGCCTAATATTTTGCTCACATTCATAAGCAAATGCTTGGAGAGAAAGAGGAAGGAAAGGAGAGGGAGGAATCTGATCTAGCCCCATTTACTTGCCATTACAATTACTCAAACTGATTTGACTTAATATAATGTGATGTTATTTTAAAATCCATGTTTGCAGATAAAAGTTATTTTCACTTACATTTTTAGGTCTTGTTAAAATCTAGGATTATTTTATTTTTAATTCTATCCCTTTCTCTCTTTCCCTCTCTAGTCCTGAATACCAAAGCTCAAAAACACAGAGCACCCTGACTCCTAAAACTGCCTATTGCTGACACAGGTAAAGGTTAATCTGATAACCTGGGGAGGTTTTGGGGAAAAAATACAGAAACATAGATGCAGATCTATTTCTTCTCAAAACTTGCAGAGCTAAAATCTCATTTCTGAGGAGTCATAAAATCTGTACTTTCCTGAGACAAGTTACTCCTTTAGATTGTTGCTGGCATTGGCTGCCCAGGAAAGTAAATGGCATTGTATAGACAGGAAGGTCATTCACTCTTTTTCTGGAAGAAGAAGACAAAAGGAAATTGTCAGTATTTCAGCAGTTTTTCATGCAAAAATAAAAGGGAGAATGTCCCCTTCATGTCCTCTCCACAGACCCGGCTCTGTGGGTTAGGGAACACAGCCTGGAAGCCTTCATCTGCAAGCATTCTCCCGTGAAAATTTGAGAACCTGAATAAAATCCTGGCCATATTGAAATCAGTAAGAAGTTTTGGCACTGGCATCAATAAGGCTAAAATTTTATCCATTTTATTTTGCAGTTGTTCTGTGCTCATAAAGTTCAGGGTATGTACTTTTTGCTATGGCTGCACATGAAAGAGTTATTTATGTACCTATTGAAAAAAGGTGTACAGTTTCTCTGTTAATATGCCAGAGGCTTTGTTGATGGGATATGAGCTAAAGGAATAAATTATTAAGAGACTACTGGCACAGGGATACTGCAAGGGAAAAATACGTATAGCTAGGACCAGATGTTAAGCTGGAGTTCCAAAATTAATATTCTGTATTTAGGATGGCTATGGAAGCTGAAAGGCTCAAGCAAAATGCAAGCTTTTCAGGGGAGATAAAAACTCAGGCCTCACAACTGAAAACTGGAAACTCTTCTCTCAGGAGAGGCTTTCTGTCTGTGAAATGGAGATAACAACATTGTCCTTCTTTCCTTTATTTGTTAGTATCTTCTGGCCAGAGACTATTAGTAAGAATGAACTTATATAGTCCATGTTACATAGATTTGTTTGTGTGAATTTATAATAGCGCCAAGGAGAATTCACTGGTATCGATCAAGACACACTCTTTATTTCTCAAAGAAAAATGAAAGTGACTATTTCTGAAGTACAGTAAATTGATCAGATGGTTTTTAGTATCTTACTGTGCTTCACCCAGTATTTTAATGAAAGAATAGAATATTTCTCATCACAGTGCCAAACTCATAGAATTTAGAGAAGGGAATTGCTGTTGCTATGGGAACAAAGGTCCAGCAGACTGTTTCAGTTGAACTATTTTGGAACAGAAATGTCTGTCATGGATTCTGCACATATGGGAAACCAGACTGGCTCCAGCAAGGCCTGTTGCCTGGAACACGGCTTCCCTGGTGTTTGTTCCTTTGACACCCTCTTTATCATCTGTGTTCTTTCAGTCATTCCTTCTTCAGATTTCCCTTATTTCCTTTGTCTCTGCTATAATTTCACATAGATTCCTGTCTTTTCTTTCCATAGTGTAGACTCCAAAATCTGAGATTTTCTTGAAATGAAAACTTGTGCTACATGTTGATAGAACAGTTATCTGTCCCCTTCCCTACGGTGTGCATACACACAAGCACAGCATGAGAGGAAGATGGAAGTAAAATCACAATTCCTTACTTGGAAAAATGTTCATTATTAAAGCTAAAAGAGCCCTCTTATCTGCCTATGCTGATGGAGCCCATGTTATGGGTTCTAGAATATAAAAAGCATTTATTAATATATCAGTACTAATACACTAATAAAAATATGAACCCAATGCTGCTCTTGGAAAAAAACCCCAAATCCTTATACAAGCTTGTGTGCCAAGCATGTCCTGCCCTAGAGTCAGTCAATTAAATTTTCTTCTGATTATGCAATTTTCTTAACTTAGTATCTTTGCCTGAGACTGTAATTTTGACTTAATGAATGGTGTCTCTACCCAGACAGAGCACTTCAGCTGCTTAACTTGATCATGCTGTTGAATTATTCTATTGTATTAAATGCACTTGTTTTCAAGTAATATCAAAGTTTGAAAACAGATAATGTTGTCTTCTCTATTCCCCACTCAGGAAGCACCTAAATGGAGTGGCCAGAATGTTAAAATTGTGTAGCAATAAGAAGCTCCTAATAGACAATTCTGTTTTGTAAAGGAAAAGAGGCAGTTTCTCTTTAACTGGGTCAGCAATGCTCTTTTCCTCAAATGCCAACATGTAACACAGGGAGGACAAAAAAAAATAGTGGGGCTACCATGAAGTAAATAACTGTGTGTGATATTACAGCTTTACAGAGCAAGAAATACTTTGCTCGTGCTTCACTAGGCTTTTGCTTTATGACACAATAAAGTCCTGTGGCAAATAAATGGCAGGACCTCAACCCAAGGGAGTGGTGATGCTTCTCAGAAGAGTTTTTTAGGGCTTGTTTATTGCCTTATAAACTCAAAGCCAAATTAAGTTGCTATAATGTTACATTTTGCATGTGAATTATACCTCCCCTGTCTATCTGCAGTTATGCATAGTTCTTATTGCCTGGGTTTCTTTCCATTCTGTTTGTTCCCCTTTACATTTCTACCTGCATATATTATGCTAGGTGGGTCTCCTCCCAAAATGTATGGCAAATGTCACCACTGCAAACTCTAGGTATTTATGAGTCAGGGACTAAAGTCCTAAGATGCCAAATGAAATCAGTGCATGCTGGATATGTCTTGAGCGATCTGAGCTGATATTTTATATCTGGAACAAGTTAGGGCTTTGTGGACTTACCTATGTGCTCTGGAGAAAAAAAGAATAGACATTAAGAATTTCAAGTGCCTTTAGGGGCTCAGGCTTCAAATATGCTGTGAGAGTTGGGAACACTGAATATGTCTTATTCATTCCTGACAAGGACTCATTTCAGCCACAGAGGACGACCAAGATGAACAGTCAGCCTTGCTGCAAAGCTGTCTGTAGGGAAGTTAGAAACCAGGCTGGTGGATAAAATGGAATGGGTCATTCAGGTGGGTTTTCCCATCTGAATTTTGCAAATCTATGCAGAACTCTCTCCCTGTCACTGACCCTGCCACCGCCTACAGGATACTTAACAAATGCAAGAAACAAGAATGTAGACAGAATTATTTCGGACTGTCCATAAATGCAACAAGATGTCATGAGACCATAGGATAATTTAGGCTGGGAGGAACCTGAGGAAGGACTCCAGTCCCCTTCACTACACTCAAGGCAGAGTCAGACCAGGCTGTTCTCCAAGGATGCAGACTATACAGCCTTATCTGTACTTTGGCCCTTTTTTCTTTCACTATATGTCCTTTGCCTGCCATCCTCCTGCAATAGATCTCTGGAAGGAGTTTTGGCTCTGTCTTCTTGATAACTCATAGATATGGAAAGGCTGATACTAGGACATGAAATTGAGCAAAGGCAAATTTAATCCACTTCCTTTATTTTTCTTTTATATCAGTGAGGGCTGTGAAGCTCTGGGCCCCATTGCCAGATTAATTTAAAACCACTGAGAATATGATGTAAGAAGTAATTTTGCATGGACAGTAGAGGGGAGGAGAAAATTTCTTTTGTCCTTCATATCATATGTTCCAATTAATATTTTAGGGAGTGTGGCCTGATGGAATTACAGACTGCAAGATTGGAAGCACTTCCTTATCCATACCAGATCAATCCTTAATTTCTTCTTGTCAGTAGTCTGCAATTATGTTAATGCTATTATTTATGAAGATTTTGCTAAGGGGACTCTTATGAACTGTGGAATACTGATCTTCATATTCTGTTTTGTTAAAAAATTCTTTGACATGAGATGAAATGAAAACGTTTTCATTCCCTCTGCTACTCAGTGCTCCCTGTTGTGCTTCAAACTTCTATGCACTTACAGTTGAGACTCAATGCTTATTTTTCCGTAGATGATGACAATATATAGTAAATGAGGACAAATAGATGATCTATTTAGCTTTTTATGAATTTTGTGCATTCATTGTCTTGTTTTATTGCATTTATGTTGAAGAGCTGTTACGAAAGGGGCTCAGTGGCAAGTCAACCTGCCTTCTCCAGGTGTTTGTATCAGCTGAACCCAGTTGAGCATTAGGTAAAACAGGTGTGTGTGCACTGCCTGGTGAGTGATAATTAGTGCCCTATTGTTCCTCATTTCCCTTCCTTCAGCTTAAAAAGACTGCCTTTGAAAAAGGATTGAAGTGAACTTTGCTAGTGCTGGAGTGGAGGCTCTTGGAGGCTATAGATTGTGCTCCTCAGCAGATCCATGGACTTGGGAGCTGAGGCTTTGGTCTTGCTGAGGTGCCTCTGGAGAGATAGGGATAAAGGCTGCTGAGCATGAATGTCTGCATTTTGCCAATGGAAAGAGGGATTCTGCTGAGAAGATTGGAGGTGGGGAGCAGGACTCTGCTGTCACTGTAGCTCGTGGCAGAACTCTGACCAGCTGCAGGAGCAACGCCTGGGGTTGTACTGGGTAAGTGCTCACAGTGTTGTGTGACTGCTGATGAAGCTCAGCAGGGTAAATGGCGCTTGGTAGTCATATGCCTGGTCAGCTCTTTAGGAGTATCAAAATAGAAGCCAATGAAATTGCCACTGGGGATGCAAATTTGATCATACTTACAGGAGTTCTAATGTAACTGCAAGGCCTGAGTCTTGTCCCACAAGGACAATGCAAAAAACTCATGGGGTCAGCCAGGGAATCTGAGACTTGATTAATCAACAGTATTTCTCATAGTGGAAAACTAAAAACTCAACCTCTAAGTCCTTCTGTGTTATCACACCATGAAAAATATGCCAAGTTATGCAGGTTGAAATGTCTCAGGAATTTGAAGCTAATGTAGTTTTTATTTTGGGGTCTACTTATAATTTTGTTAGTGCCTGACACTATCTTTGTTTATACTGAAATTTTTGGTGTAGTCCATTTTCTATGGGTTAATGGTCAGGCTCTCATATGTGAATAACTTAAAGTAGCAGTTTGTTTTATTGTATTTTTTTAAAACTTTATTCTTAATTAACTAGTAATTAAAAACATTCTGTGGTTGTTTTGCAAGACTACTATATGGTCAAGTATATTACAATTCCCATTCTTATCCTGTGTCAATTAGCAATTTAGCAATGAAAATCCTAATTAATTTACTGCCCCTACAGTATGATGCCTTTCTACCAGAGATCCTTGTCTAAGTGTTCCTTGGAGATTGGCCTTGTCAAAGAGCATAATTGAAGAATAAAGCTTACTGTATTCTTTCTGGAAAACTGGCTAATTTATGTACCATATAAAGATTGCTTCCTTTGCTTTAAGTGTTTTTCTGTCAAGTGGTACAAAAAGATCTGCCTTATCAAATTGCTGTCTTTTTTGGTTAGTTTTTTTTCCCCAGTAATTAGAGTTCTCACCCGAGATGGGACTGAAGTGTGTTGATTCTGAATCTGGCCTATGGGGATTTGATATTGATGTTCTGTAATGGCATGTTTAGATGTGCGTGATGGATTTTTTCCCCCCCTCCGCTGAACCCAAAGCAGAGTGTAAGAAGAAATGTAGCTCTTCTTCCAGTGTTTCAGGGTCTGTGTCTGGGTTGGTAGAGGGTGTCTGTCATTTCTTACAAAAGTTTTTAGTATAAAAATACAGAGATCTACTTGTTACGCTTTTCCCACGTGCTTTATCTGTTATAGTGATAAACCAAGCCACAATCTAAAGCCCTTTGTTAGCCATTGCTCTTAATGATTAAACCTCTCAGTTACTGCATCTGAAGGACTGATCATGATCAAGTGCAGTGTGGGAAGCTGTGGCTGCTCTCAGTATGTTAGCACAGCTATTATTAAATATATTTAACTTTTAGATGCAGGGAGTCAGAAATCCATGGCTGATTCCCTTGTTTTCACCTCAGTGAATACTAAAGATCTGGGTTTCAAGTGCATCCATGTTAATGCATTGCTGCCAGCTGGTAAAGCACCCATGAATAATGGGAGATTATAAGCAACTCGGCCTTTTCCAGAGAGCATTTATCTATGCTCATTCAGAGGCAGTGCCAGTTAGGGCTGGCACAGTTGTCCTTTGTAATGAACCTCTTGACCTAGGAAAGCTATCCAGAGAGTTTAGAAAGATTATCTCTGACAATATGCAAGTCACTGTAGCTTTCTGCAATTTCTATTCTTTCTGCTGCAGCTCTGACTGCAGCAATCACATTTTCCCAATCATAAATTCATATAAGTGTTAGTATGGCCAAAGAGATTACCTGATGTCTGCCTGATGCCCTGTGTACTTAGTGTTTTGTACAGCAGGGCTCTAGGAATCGCAGCATATCAGCTTCAGAGGGTGCTCAGCCTCTGAAGTCTGTTCACTCTCCCTCCATCACATTAGCACTGTAGTGTAATTAGTCATACTGTATGCACGCCTATCCAGCTTGTGGGAGACTGCCACGCTGTCACAGGAGATTAGCAGCTGGTTAACAGAGTGTTTAGTTAACTAATACATGAGGGGGAAAATAGAGCTCTGTGTTATGAGGAAGGGGAATTTCACGTCCCTTATTAATATAGTAAAATGGTGTATTGATAATGACAAACTGTGGGGGCTAATATGCAAGAAATAATAAGCATAAGCAAAAGCCATTAAGAGTAATGACAATCTAGCTAGTGTTTTAAACAGTTCTTTCTAAATATGCATATAAAGTAGGGGATTCATTTAATAGATATTTATTATTTTTCACTGAACACCATTACATACCTCCTTCCTCCCTCTGCCCCTCCAAATTTGATATAATCCTGTGCTAGAAAAGATATAAGCACACACATTCAGAGTAAGAATAAATATTGATGTGAAAATATTTTTTGTTAAATATTGTGCCATATTAATGAAATGTAACTCAGTTCTGTAACTTGGCTGTTGGTTGGAGAAATGGGAATTTGAGTGTTTAGTTGTTAATAAATTGCAAAGCTGGAAAAATGTGTTGCATGAAAATGGAATATGGTGTTATAGGGAAGTTGACACTTCTGTACAACAAGAAATAAACTCTGCTGCAGTTGATAAGGGTTTCTTTTTGCTAGGATTTTCTCCAAGGAGACCAATCTCAACATTGTAGTACTGAAATGCAAATTGAGTAGATCTATATTGTGACGCAATACATACATTGTGTAATGAGGTGAACAGCTACAAAACCAGTAGTTTGTGCTGAAGCATGTGCTCTAGAGGAACAACGTAGAGAAACGTTGTCTTCTTAGTTTCTAAGTTCAAATACGAGAGTTTTCTTTTGGTTAGTTTGGGAATCTTTAGCTGTTGCTTTCTGTGTAGCTGTGACTAGTGAAAATAGAGGAAAAAAAAAGGTAGTGCAATTCTGAGAGGGGAAAAAAAAGTTAGAGAAGTACAATTTATATAGTTTCCCAGACATTTCTAAAACTACTCAAGCCAAAAGTTTGTCAGTATTTCATGCTGACTTTTTTCGTTAGCATTTCTATTCCTGTTCACTTGTCTGCAAGGATTAAGCTTTTCAGAGTAAGGGTTGTATGGCTCAAATACTTTGCTGGTGCTTATGACATTTAGTTGTTCCTCCATTTACTGCAGCAGTATCTTGTTCATTTAACCATCAGTTTTGGACTATCTAATTTGTGATCGCATGACTGTAAATGTATTTGAATTCTCAAGAAGCTATTGGCAAAATTTTCCTGTTGAAGGAGAAGGGATTTCAGACGCAGGGCTCTTGGTTTCTGTAATGTCCAGCTTTTAGTAAGCAGTAGGAGTAGGTTTTTTGTAAGCATAACAGACATATTGCTTACTGCAGTACTCCTGCTTATACTGTTCTGGACACATGCTGTCATTTGAAATACAAATGTACTCACACTTTGATATACTTCATGTACTTTTTTCTCCTTTATCAAAATGGTTTGACAGAATTTTGATGAGATTGCTTGTTTGACAGGATAGTGCTACTCTTTTGATCTACAACGCTTTACTGAGATTATGGCTGTGCTTGTATTCTGATATATTTATCTTTGAAATAAGTTTGTAAGACATTCTTATGTGAGAAAATGCTGATAAGATCCCAAGAGTGAAGCATTTTAGTAAACTGATGGGTTTTTTTACATTTAGGCATAATCATGGTCTGTCAGTCCTTTCGACAAAGAATGGTATAAACTGGGAAATAGTACATAAAAAGGAAACTGAAAAAGATAAAGATCTCAGCTATGTTTAAGCGCTGGTCCAGAATTAATCACGTTAATAGCTCCAAGAAACCATCTGAGGATTTCATACAATGAACAGGCCTATGTGTCAGCTCACCAGTAGCAGCCTTATGAGGTACTTCCTATTTCATTGAAGGGTCACTATAATGGCAAACCAGGCTTTGAAAGCTGGTAATTCAAGTAAACCAAAACTGTTGGGTTGTACAGAACAGCCATGTATATTCCTCATCTGCTGTTTGTGGAGGATAGTGCAGAATGAATGCATTAATTTTAGGGCTGATGAAAGGGCATGTCCAGTTTGTCCTTTGGGAGAAGCTTCTGAGGGTCGCAGAGCGTAACTGTTATTTTTGCCTCAATGTTCACTTTAGCAATGAACACAGCAGGAGGTTTGATAAAGCTGACAGGAAAAAAGGGAAAGTCACAGATGAGGAAAATGCTTGTTAAAGAATTTCTGGAGAATCTGAACATATTCAAATCAGCAGACAGATGAATTTAACATGGTGTGCTCAGTGAACTGGTTAATTGGATCCATTTTCAGTTAATTTGGAGAACTCATAGAGGACAGGTAAGGTTTCAAAAGGACAAATATACTTGCAGGAAAGAAAAAGGGGACATGAGAATCATGGCCCAGTGAGTTTAATTACAAGACCTTAATTGTTCTAGAAAATCTACTAAACAGGGACACAAGTTTTGCTGGTATCTGGAGGGAAGAAAATAGTTGTAGAGAGATGTAAAACTTTAGGTTTAAGACAGAGAAATTCTACATTTAGAGGCTTGCTGGAAGCTTCTACTGACATTTGAATTTTTCAGTAAAAATCATTTTTCCTCCCTATCTCTGAAGTCATATAGGGGAGCCTTCAGTCCCCTGGGCCAGATGCTACTTGCTGTGAATAAATAGCATTAATATCATATTACAAGCCTTTTCAAATTATGGAGGTTGTTTTAGTTGGCTGATTATACAAATTGAACCAAATCTGTGTGTACTGAAAAATAGCTTGATTACCTAAGCCATGGAAAAAAATTAGATCCTGCCAGCGTTTTGGGACCACCTACTCAAATCAGCAGTGGCAAGACCAAGAACTAACAGTTACCATTGTTATTATCTAAACAGAAGAGTAAATTAGCATAGACAGATTTTTCATAAAATGTGAATTGCAGAGAATTACAAGTACTCCAGGGTAAGGGTCTAAAGGCAGAAAAGGGAAACAGCAGAAACCTCAATAGTGTGTGTTACGGCAAATAAGACCAGGTAAGACAGCAGGAGTGAAAACCCCATTAAATGCTATCACATTGTCATAGTTTCTGAGCACTAGGCCAGAGTGCATAGCAAGGACAAAGGAGATGTTCTCAGTGCCAGAGCATTTCTGCACTCTCATCTGTTGCTCTGATAAAGGTGATGAACAAACTGCCAGCCTGAATGCAATTAATCTGGACCTATGTTAATTCCTTTTAATTGAGGCACAACTCCCTGTGCTAGAAATAGTGATGTCAGCACTGAGGGAAGAGCCCTAGGCACTGAAACAGATAGGAAAATGAGCAAGGAATTTTCCCCCCAACACAGCATGAAATAAAACAATGTCTTAGAAAAGACTGACAGGTCTGAGATTGAAGAAACAATGTTGATCTTCAGCAAGTGAGCATGTAAAACATACTTACAGATAAAGAACAGATTGGAAGATATGCAAGAGGTTGCAATTATAGCAGCAGAAAAAAAGTCTTTAACCATTATGAGATTTAAAAAAAGTCATGCACTTTGCCTTGTGAAAAGATGGGAACTGAAGAAGAGTTGGAGCATAAAAGGCTAATGGTGAAGTTTTCAACTGATGGTATTGTGATGAAAGAACCCAGCTGTCCTGTAATTTATGCCCCTAGGAAAGTTCTTGTGCCTTTAGGCAGATAAAAAGAGGAGCTTTGCTCTGTCTGTGTTATGAAGGCAGTGAATTTGACTTCTCATAGGACTAATGTTAAGAAAACTCACTCTGAAAATGAGAGAGCTGACTCAGACAGAAGATTGTGTTTTTTTAATCCACTTTCTCAAAAGTGCTGGCATTTATGCATTTACAATATTACTGCAGTACTTCTGTTTATTATTAGGTGCCAGCAATATACACAAGTTATAATTTCTAAAGTGTATCTACAGTGTTTTCCATGAGATGAGCTAATCCTGATATAAAGACCTTTTGAGATAAATAGCCTTATCTGAAAAACTTAATACTTGCTGATAATTCTGGCTGGGTATATACCTCATGGGGTTGCTTGGCTGTTATGCTATCTTATTGACTATAAACTTAGAAATAATTATGTATCTTTTTTCCAATTGTTCTTCTTGGCCTAAGGGCAGACCATGTACCCTGTTGCTTGGGACTGTTGCAAAGTAAGATTTGGAACAGTGGGAATGTTTATCTGCTGCTTCATTGCTTCCCTGCTGTAGTTTAGTGATAGCTCAGAGATGTTGGGAGGTGTGGGGCGACAGTGTTGAACAAGGTGATTTAGGTGCAAAAACTCTTGAAGGCTGTGTTTTCCATAGAATATAAAAGACACAGCACAGATGAGAGGAAGTTGAAAGCTGCGGAGTTCAAATGTAAGTTTTCAATGAAGAATGGTGTGAACTTCAGTAAAGTTTTCAAAACAGCTTAATTTTATTTGGTGTCTAAATAAACCTGTGCTCATATATTCTACCTATAGAGTCCCTCTGGGATCAGAAATGAATATGCAATGCAGCACACATCCGTGAAGTAGGAGAGGTTACCACTCGGGTCTGTATAGAAGAAGCTGGACAGCATAATGCTGGGAAATTTACTACATGAAAAGAAGCACAAATTACCCCTTTCAATCATTAAGCTTAGTGATGACCTATGTTCTTGTAATTTGACAAATAATTGAAAGAGGTGAATGTTCAGTGCCGCAGGCAAGCACACGTGTTCCTATCACAGATAATAGCAGCCACATCCTGGATCTGCTGATGTATAATCTTGAAACTGAAGGTCTTTGAACAGCATTTCCTGAGTTCCATAACCTTGTAATGTGTGCACAAACAGCAGCACCATGGGCTGTGTGCTTGTGAAGGTTGCCATGGGCCCAGGGGTTGAGGCAGTGCAGTGGCACCAGCTACAAACATGAAGGATGTTGTCACCCTGATGTTACCTCACAGGAGCACCTTTTTGCTGCCCTGAAGGATTCTTCCTCTCCACCTCCTGGCATTCTGGGGGCTATGCCCCTCTGAATGACATAGAGTGCTTTATAGAAAGGTTTGATTAATTGGGACTGAAGTGGCATTTCTAGATGTCCATCAGATAGTGTTTCATTGCTGAATAAAATGACCTGGGTTGAAGAGAAGCTAGGAGGCATTTTATGAAATACGTACCTCTGCTAAAGAAGATTACATTACCCGCTTCCAGTTTCTAATGGATTGTACGATATCTCAAAGTAACCTGGATGGCATTTAATTGGATTTTTTTTGAGTAAAATGCAAATGAAATTATGTAGATGAGAGATTTAAAACTTCTTAGCCAAAATGTTTTTCTCTGAGGTTCCATGTTTAAAGATTTCTACAGGAAACCTTAAATTTTCTGTGCTGGAAACACTGAAGTGTGTCTTGAAAGCAAAAGTCTTTCTTGATATAGACCAGCATAAAAAAATACATTACCTCACTCAGAACGGGAAAACTCTTGAGGATGGCAGGATCTGCATGAGCCTGGTGGATAAGAAAGCCTGCATAAGAGACTACTACCGAAAGAATTTTGAAATACTGCTGTTTAAACAGAGTGTTATCACTTGTTCATGTATGTTGGAAGGGAAACAAATTCACACTGCATTTAAAAGGACTATAAATAATATCTTTAATTATCTTATCTCATACTGAAATGTCCTGTTGTGCATTTATGCTATCAATAAATTGATGATACTGCCATAACAGTAAAGGTTTCTAAACACCTGTAGTCAATAATGAAAATGTATGCTGAGCTGCTGGTTGCATGTCAGAAAATTTGTTGCTACTTTTAACTAGCTAAGAAAGTAGACAGAGATTTGGGTTTAAGTCTGTTTCTTAATTTATGACCTTTTTTGAGAAGGGAAGAAGAAATCTTTGGGATAAAGAAAAACGGAGTTAAAAAATACTGTAAAAAGTATGAAAATCATGGCGTCTTTAATGATTGTAAAAATTTTCATGGTTTAAGTCTAAGCTTTATCTCACACACACAAACTCCTCCTGAGGTTCTGCACTCCCAGCTGACTGTGCCATGCAGCACTTGGAGGCCTTCAGGCAGAGCAAGCAGCTGTCTGTCAGGTTGACTATGTTAAAAAGCAAGGAGATGCAGAAGATGAAGTATAAGGTTGATATGCTAATAGTAAAACTGGTAGCCAAGCTCACAATTTTGAATTTTATGGGAAGATAAGGAAGTGGGAAACTGCTTCTGGCAAAGTAGCTTGAGTCGCTGTGCCAGTTGAGATGTTGTATGTACTATGCCTAAAAATCAACCAGCCCCTCAGAAATCATGAGCTCAGCAATATACTTGTATGTGTTTCATACAAATTTTTTATAAATTTATGGGTAGCCCCAACTCCCTGTGAGTATTTCTGTGGGTAACAGAGGCAGCTACTGGTGGGATAATGAGGAGCAGGAAAAAAATCCTCCTAAACTGTCACTTGACTGATTTCCAAAAGAGCCATCAATGGCTGACCCTTCTGGTACCCAGTGGCTGGGGTGGGCCTAAGAAGTCAACCTGAGGTATCTCTGGTGTTTGATTTCAGAAGGTTGCCTTTGAAATTTGAATTTAAATGTGAAATCTAACCCTTCAGTCTTCCCGATGGTCTTATAGGGAAGCTGAGTGCCCAGTGTGGTGGGATGTGGTGGTTTGAGCTTTTGTTCAAGAAGAATGAGAGGAAGGGCACCCAAAGGTGAGAAGAATTCCTACTGATAAGTCTAATTTAGGTTGTGTTTAAATTTGTTTTCCATGTGATCTTTTGTTTAACTGCAACTTGAAGCAGCAAGTGTAATTTTTGTCTTGCAGAATAAATGTTTGCTGTTTTGCTACCAGGTATGCTTTTTGTTATGCAGACTTAGTGAGTTCATTTGAAATGGAAACTCTCAGGGTTTTCTGCTCCTGTGGATGCATTGCATCAGAAAAAAGCAGATGTGTCCAGTCTGTGTGAAACAGACCGTGAAAAGGTCTGAACTGTTGGGCAGATGTCTTTTTTTCTAGGTGGGAATTCCCTCTAGCTGGTTCAAATCAGCACTCTATCTTCAAAGAGCAGATGGTAGAGAGGCATCCCGTGGTGTGAATACAGGCAGAGAAATTGCAGTCTCTTTTTACAATGTAAGAGTTTCTAGAATGAAAGAATATATAAAACCAATTAAATAATATATTTGAATTGCATTTTGGTGGCAGGAGCTGTCCACATGAGATATTTGTCTTGCTCCCAAAATGCAAGGGATTGAAAAGTGAGTCTCCTAACAGTCTGTCTACTCGTATTCAGGAAAATGTTTCCATTCCCCTGGTAATCAGAAGCTGGTGTACATTGCCACAATGACTGCTGTTCCCCTGGTTTCTACTTCTCTTCATCCCCCATGGCAAAGGCGCTTTATCCAGCTCTACAAATTGCAGCTTTTCAGTGAAATGCTGCTCTGCATTGGAAGGAAAGAGTAGGGTCGAGCCTGTTGATATGCTGCTGCTGCTGCAAGAGGGCCCTCAATACAGGTACTCTTTTCTGCAACCTGGCTTGTTTGGGATGTGCTCCTTACATCCCAGGATGGGGTGGCACCCATTGTCAGAGGAACAGAGGAAGTGTGTTTTAATCATATACACAGGATCTTCACTCAGGCTGCTCTGAGAAAGGAGCTAAAGCTTGAGGGACTGTATGAGAATTTCACATAAAAGCTGACTTAGAATTTTACATAAAAACCAAAATGAATGCCTCTGAGCTGTTCTATTCCTACTCAGAAGGAGGTCCCTCAATACCTGCTAATTGGTACCAACCCTACAAAGTGAGGTGAAATCACATCCTGGAACTTGGACAAGGCGGAGTGAAATAGTTGGCTGCTGGTGTTCCCATATTCCTCTCAAGGTAAACATATGAGTTAAATTCTTAGCACAGTAAAGTTACAGGGCATTCCTCATCAGGATAGAGCTATATGAGTCCTGGCAGGGCAATCATGGAGGCTGAATTTCTAAAGGAAAGCCCCCAGTGTGATTCCTGGCAGGACAATCACAGTGTTTGAAATCTCCAGCCGTGAAAAACTGCATAATACAAAACTATCAAAACAAATGATATTCCCAGCATGGAAAACATAAAGGGGGCACGGAGGCTTATATTGTATAAGTAAAACTTTGCTGTAATTGGCCTTTGGCATGAAAGAAGGAAGCTGCCATTCAGTTCTTTGGCAAGGGCAATACTTTTAAAGTTGAGTTGCTGAGAATAATAACCTTCCTTTCTGGGATTAAACTGCAGATTAGAGCATTGCCCATTTAGAAGTTTACTTGGAAAGGGTATCTCTGAGTATGTCTGAATGCTCTGACAAAAATGAGGGGGTTGCAGTAGAGGATAGGGGAAAAGAGAGACAAAAGGCTGGTATCCATTTCCTCAGGAGCTACTGAAGTGGTCTCAGAAGTTGCCAACGTGGCATTTTGGTTGTATGCAAGATCCAAGCCTGTCAGGATGATGTTTATGGTCAGAAAAATAGATTGTATAAGAACAAACCTATTGAAGTGCCACCTGGAGCTCAAAGAAAAGGCTTGTGTAGGAAATGACCTGGCAGTTGTTTAACTTGATAAAAAGTTTCCTGTTCCCTCTTTCCTTAAGTGAGGTGCCAGCAAAATAGCAGGAATGTGCTTCCTTGCTAGTGATGTGTCAGTATTACATAGGTGTAATCCTTGTCAATTCATGTTTTAGTAACTGGGATGGAACTGGGTAGCTTTGTGAAATGCTGTTCTTGTCAATGTTTGTGACTTATCTGTGTGCTGTAACTTGCCTTCACCACACACTCAGTCTGTAAAGTCACTTTTGCAGTGCTCCATAGCTCTGCATCCATAAAGATGCTCATCTTCTGTGAATAAAGAGTTTGTGCTGGGAGAATCATAAGGAAGCATTTAAAATGGTAACAAGGGGGCAGTGGAGTTATGCAGGCTTGTCTGAGAATGTTTCTTGTGTGCTTCACACCATTTACCCACGGGGGACTGCTGCTGTGAGAACTGTACATGCTACAGCTTGTGCATGACTCTGCTTGGTAGTAGCACAGGCTGATTCTGGGTGCTTTCCCTGTCACTTGTGCTTCTCTGCCTGCTTGTTGTCTCCTGTGATGTGTGACTGCAGAACTTATTTATATACATGACTCATCAGTATGGGCCTCAACTTGATTTTTATCAAATACAGCATAAGTAGGGAGGAATGGTCAAGAGCTGTTTCTATTTCATGAAACAATGGATTCCTGATGAGTAGGACAATTGCAGCAAGAGAGCTCAGACAGATCAACTTACAGCAAATGAAGATTTTAAATACTGTCATTAAGCCTAGAAGTCAGCATGCTTGCCATTTTTCTGAAGGCAGGTAGGTCAGTAGAATGAGCAGACATATTGTATGGAGACCTTCTGCTCTCAATTCAGGAGCATCAGGTCTTTCAAACCAGATCTTTCCTCCTTTCCATGACACAGTCAAAATAAGGTGTGCAAATTTGTGTGCAGGCTTTGAGGAGAGAAGGTGAGTCGGTGGAAAAAGTCAGAACTTCTTTAGGTACTTATAGCTTAATGAGAGCTAAATTTGTATTGCTCCCCGATGCCCTTAAGGTTCACAGGCAGTAATTCCATGTCCTTTCATATGTAGTGGGTGAATGAATAATGAATGCTGGTGTTCCCTGACAAAGAATAGAGTGATGTTGCCTTAAAGCAGAATTAGAAAGTACTGGTAGGCTTGGAGTCATTTAACAGGTTTGAGTGAAACTTCCATGTGCTGCCAGACAAAGAAGTGAGGTAATCATTCCAGAAGTGTGCTTCTATAATTTCAGAGTTGCAGCAGCTGCCTGGGATTAAATAATCATAATCTCTTCACCACAGGACTGATTTTTTTTTTTTTCCTCCCATCATGAATCCTTTTACACTGGGGAGGAAAATTTGCACTGTACATTAGGGAAAGTTTTTTCCTGGAAGATGTTCCTGCTATGTTCATTCTCAAAAGCGGCTAATTTGGGGCATTTGACTGGGAGTGTTTTCATAAGTTTTTTTTTTTTTTTTTTTTTCTTTTCTTTTTATCCAAAAGAGAATTATCAGATGTATAAGCAAAACTATGAAGGATGGTAATCTCCAGTAGGTGCACTCCAAGATCCAAGATGCTATTGGTACCTGAATCCTAATTCTCTGCATGTTGTGAAACAATGATTATCAACTCCTACATCTTGCTTTCTTCCAGCAAGGGTCTGAGTGGCTTTATGCCTGGGGGAGGGCAGATCTCTCTCCCACCAAATGCCTCCTCCTTCATGTCATACTGAATGAAGCTTGTAGCAGAATTAGAGGCAATATCTATTCTTAATAAGACTGCTTGTAGTTGACCCATTTTCTATCCCTCTCCACCCTGCCTGTGAATCTGGTGACTCATAGGAGAAAAGCATTCCTCTTATCCTCTGCCAGAAGTGGATTTTTTTTTATGCTGGAGAAACCTTTTACTGCAAGTAAAAGAAACCAAGGTCTTTTCAGGGGGTTTTGTTTTGTTTTGGGTATTTTTTCAGGTTCAACAACATAATATATAGATAGATGCATCTAAAACTTTCAGTGCAGCCTTAGTTTGCTGTTTATGCAAAAAAGAAAATCGGAAATAAGAAAGATGAAGACATGATGAGGAAAATAGAGTAGATGAGAGGTCTTAATTGTCTTCTTATTCTTTTTCTGTTACCTATGTAAAGTTTGTGAGTGATACTGAGCAATGGAATTAGTTCCCATCTATCTTTGTGGTTTTCTTTTTTTAGTACATGTGGTCAGCTGGCTCACCCCCTGGAGTGACTCTTTGGTAAACTGAACAAGGTCAGGAGGAGTTTGCCACCTCACCAGTTTACTTGATGTAGGGCATTGTGCTAGCAATGAAATACGCAATTGGCAATGGAGTGGAACATCTGATCAGGTTCTGTGAATTACAGTAATGGTCCAATTAGTCCAGTGAGAGGAACAGAAGGAATTTTATTTCTGCAACTGGTTTTGTGGACAGTTTTTCACAGATCTTACTTGATACACTGCTTAAAGACATTATGTAGTCTGTCATGGAGTCAAGTGAGGGCAAAGCCCTAAAAAGTAGCCAGCCAGAAAACTAAATGAAGAATGTGCATGGTTGGATGAGCAAACAGCAGACTGGTGGAGTGTTGTTAGAAGGAAATCTGGAAGACATTAGGCTGTGATGCAGAAACACAGTTTTATCATCTGGTGAATATTTGGCATCTCTTCAGTCCATCCCACCACCTCCATGTTATTCAGCTGCATGAGAACTCCTGTGGGCAGCAGAGAGTCACCAGCAGTATTGTGGTGCTCTCAGAATGAGAGCTGAATGAATATAATCAGCTGTAATTGTACCACTGGGCTGCTTCGTGTATAGGAGTACTCTTGTGTCGTAGGAGAGATTGCCTGAAACACAGAAGGGTGATAACATGACACTGTTGCCTAGTGGTGACTGCTTTTCACTTGTGTCTTTCAAAGTGTTCCTTGACACAGGAGAAGAGTTTCTTAGTGTAATTCAAAGCAAGCAGCATAATTATAGTGCTTGGTGTTTTGGCTTGAAGGGTGGTGTGCAGGTGGCGGCACTGTGCAACTTATTTTTTGTGTGTTAGTTTTTTTTTGGGGTTGCTCTTTTTTTTTTTTTTTTTTTTTTTACTTAAGTACAGAGGAGCCCAGTATTTTATAAAATACTTAATTCAGTAGATGAGCTCTGGGAAAGACAATTGTGTGTAGTATTGTTGAGATAGAGGATATGTGGTTTGCTCTGTGGTTGTGGCAAAGCAGAAATATTTATTCTAAAGCTGTTTAAGAACAAATGTCCAGTCTGTTGCTCATAACTAATTCCAAAATTTTCCTTAACAGCTTGTCTTATTGTCTGTTTGTGGTGGTGGTGAGAAGTTCCCACTACTTAAACTCAACTTTTCCTAGTGCTTTTAAGGTCTCTGTTTCTTTTTCAAATCTTGTGGCCGAAGTTGCTTTATTATTCTTTAAACATCATCCAATATGCACTTGTTTCTGTTTGTTATTAAGATTTTCTTTGGCTAACTATATTTTTTATCCAGTAACATTTCCCTCATTTCTTTTAGATACAATATCTTGAAGTAAAACTAGCACTCTTCCAAGAGCTAACAAGTCCAGGAAAGAATACCATCTTATTACTATAGCTGATTTTATTAAACAAATGCCAGGTCAGTTGTTAGCATAAGCTTTCCCATTAAAACTCCTCCTGGAACATAAAGGCCTCTGAGATGCATCCCTTTCTTGAAATCACCCAGCTTCTCTAAGTAAATTTGCTTCTAGAGATTATTTTCTGTGGAACACCTTTTCTCCAAAGAAAGGATACCCAGCAGATTCAGGTCGTCAGTTAGAAGGTGAGATGGGTTAAAAGCTATCAGTTCTGGACCAAGCTTGTATGTGACAGAGTTTTGTGATTGTTGCAGCCTGTTGTAGGAAAATGGAGAATTACCAAGGGTTCAAAAAATTTCCAGTTTCAAATGTACCTCATCAGTCTATATGTGCACTAACTCTCTCTGTTACAATGATAACTGGATGCTGTTTTTTTCTTGCTTGCATATGAATCCCTTTGAAGCAAATAGCTTGATCTCTTGCATTTTTGGTAGTCCTCTGCCTTTAATCTTGTTCTTGCTTTGTATTGCTTAGATGAAGAAAGAAGGAGCTCTGTATGCTCCTAGTGGAATATAATGTTTTAATCAGAATTTAAGGATTATGAAAATTAATAGTTTCTGCAGTGAATGTAGTTGTTGTCTCTGCCAGCAGTACCCCCTGCTTACTAAGACGTCTCTATTTTGTCACCAGAATTTTTTTTGTGTTTTCTCAGTGTTTGGTTTCAGTAGGAAATTAGTTTTATGGGGAAGACACAAGAGTTATAAAAGATTTAGGAAACCCATGCTGACCTACCTCCTTTATATTTTTCACTGGTTATGTGGAGAATCAGGTTCATCTCTGTCCTGTTGCTAGGTTACTCTGTGACCTTGGGTAAGTTGGCTCAGCTCTTTGAGTTTTGTTCCCTATCAGAGGTGAAAATAACCCACCAAATAAAACTCCTGCCTCAGTCGTGGCCCTTTTCAGTCTCAGGCTGTAAGTGCATATGCTCTGAAGCATTTCCTCTAATAACAGTACCTGAACTAATACTACCTTTTGAAAATCATCCCTCAAGAGAAATCATATCTTTAAAAGGCACCTATTTTTCTCTTTCACCTACTGTGTTCAGAGAGAGATGAATGGTACCTCTAGGTGGTTTGAGAAATATTCTTGAGAACCAAAAATTTGAGATTTGTTCCTATAACAATTAGCTAGGCCAGTGTGTGCATTAGTAGGCTGCTGGTGCTGCTCGTCGATGGATGGAGGCACTCAGCCTTCTGTTTTGGTCCTCAGAATGCCTTCAAAAGTGTGTGCCAATAGCCTATTGATGCACAGCCTGTTGTGACTTATTGTTGCATTCAATGCACAGATGATTATTACAGGGGTAGGTTATTTGTTAGCATGATTTTACACACTGCTGCTTGAAGAATTTTAACAGCGTCCACTAAACTCCCTAAAGTATAGTTCAGAATGAGTAAAATTCTGCTGGATGATGTTTACAAGAGTCTCTGTGCCCACTGCTGATGAGTCATGGAAAACAGCGTATTCCTTTGACTCCTGACTATGCGCGTGACACGCACAATTATTAGCTGTGCTTTACGATCGACAGGTTGGTTGCTTTTATTTTAATCTGTATCCTTATTCAGATGTTTTCATTTTTCAAAGAAAATAAAAACAAACTTAGCCTCTCTAGCTACTATCTTGCAGCTGTTGCACCTCAGAGCTTGCCAGCTGAATAAATTGCCCTCCTGTTTTTTCTTGACCTGTTGTTTCCTCTCCTCACTCTTCTGAACTTCTGCAGTGGCCATTACTACCAAAGTCTCATTAGATCCTTTCTCTTCCTTTGTTTAACAGGTGTTCAGTCATTTCCCACTGTATCTACCCTTCAAATGACTGGTTCATATGCTTTTCACTCTTCTCATAATGAAATGCGGAGTTTTCATGACAGCTGGGTATCTCTGGGGCCTTATTGCAGCTCGAACATTAAGTCATAAAAACAATACTTTTGTGCATATCTGAAAAGGCTGTGATGTGCAGTAGCTCTGCTGTAAGATCCAACCTTACCCAGCACAGATTTTCCATTTAAAACAAACAAAAAACTGACTTCAAATTGTAACACCAGAAACCTCAGGTTAATTGGAAGTTTCTTTGTTTTTCTTTAAGACTGACTGAATGCTGATTGTCCAAGACATTAGAAATTGGCTTGGACATAATTTAGTTTTGGGGTTACTGGTCAAGAATGCAAGTGCGTGTCTTCAAATTGTTGCTGTTCCACCTCTAAACATTTGGAATTTAGCTGAAGGGAGCATATTAAAGGCAAAAGTTGCAGCATTAAAATCTCTGAAACTAAAGTGCTATAATTTCCTCCCAGCTCTGTTCCAGATTACCTAAACAAACTGCTGAATTGGCAATTTCTGTTAAGCACCTAGAAGATGATTAATGTGTTATGAATAATGTCATGATAGCTGGCTGGAAGGCGGCTCTTCCTCATGAATAACAATAGTGTGGTAATGTGCCAGAATCAAGAATATTAACTTCATAGCAAGCTTTATCAATGATAACTGATGGAAAGCAGGCAATATGTCTGACTTGCTAGCTTCCAGCTTTTAATTAAGGCAATTAAACAAAATGTGATCTATTCTTTTTTCCATTTATTTATAGATTTAATTACCAATAGTTAATTAGCTCACAATTCTATAAATATATACTACTGACCTTGTGGTTCCAAGTGGGAATTATATTTTAGCTTAAGATTGATTCTTGGTAAATAAAGTAATTTTTCAGTGCTGCTTCATAGCTTGTGCTTTGCAATACCCTGGAACCAAGCTCTTAATCTTCCTCAGTGTGTCTTCAATGTAGAGAATATAGTGATATTTATTTAGGTATTTATAATTCCTCAGTATCATAGTTTAACCCTGGCCAGCAACTAAGCACAGCTGTTCATTCCTTCCCCCCTGGTGGGATGGGAAGAGAATCAGAAGGTTAATAGTGAGAACCCATGGATTGAGATAAAGACAGTTTAATAGGTAAAGCAAAAGCCTTGGCTTTTTAGAATAGATTAGATTTTCAATATCTAGCCTGTGGTATGTGCCCCCCACTGACCTACCTATGATTGCAAACCTGTAAGGATAGGTTCAGTTAAGCATGCTTTTGCAACCTGGTATGTTATTAAATTAAGGGCTCCACCTATACTTAAACATATTTGAGCAGGAAGAGCAGCACTGATGCACATGTATCTTGTTACGAGTCGGTATGATAGGTATTTACAGACAGCTTTAAGTTTTTGGCTGTGGATGGGATGTATTGCAGCCTATCTCCTGTTAAACTCTTTGAGGCTTTGTCCATGAAGACAAGATGTGATGTGACACTGTCATGTCTCCAAACACTGGTGTGTTTACACTCTGGTGTAACTGCCCCTAGGACACTTTATGGCAGCTCAGAGAATTAAGAATATAATTTAATTTGGGTAAAAGGAACACCAGGCAAGAGAGATGATAGAGGGCAGCGTGATGCTTGCCCAGTCATTCAGCCTAGAAAACTTTATTTTTAAAGAAAAAAAAATGAACAAAAGTATGACACAATATTCCATACAGAATCTGAAAATGTTTTGCAGAATGAGACTTCAGTACTGCTATATTCTTCACCCAAATGAATCAGACTCTACCAAAAACCTTTTGAAATGCTTCATGCATATTTAGACAATTTTAGAAGCATTTAGTGGTAAGTTTTAGTGTGGGGAAAAAAAACCCCAAAAAACAACCCAACAAATTCTACTGACTTCCATAGGACCATGAAAATAAAATCAATATTGAATGTTGTTAAACACCTGTTCCTTGGTAAGCTTACTAAAACACACTTTCCTTCTGAGCCACAGATGTACTTAGACTTACTTCTCATCTTCTACTAATCTTCTGTGTCTGCTTCCCCATTATGAAGATAAGAAACACATCTATAGCCTTTCTAAATTTCCGTGGGAAACAGTGATTGGAATCTTATCCTTTGTACAGCTTTTAGAATACTAGAGTTAGTGAAAGTGTTCTATAATGAGATGTGTTATTTCCTGTTATTAGGATTTAAATTAAATTATTTCTCAGGGTTTAATGGCTCATAAAAGTGTCTATAAAATATCATTTATTTTAGATTTTCATTATGTATGGACTCCAAAACTGAGACAACAGGGAATAGCATTTTTCTTTTCATTCCACTATGGACAGTGCATTCCTTCTGCCCTGTTGCAAGTATTCAGAGGGGAAAAAAGTAGGAAAAGCATGTCTGAAAAATTACATTGATTTTTGGAGGAAAGGTTGGACCATGCTAATTTGTGAACTGTGCCACACAGAGCAAAGATTAGCCCTTGCTTGAAAGCTCTTCATCCAAGGGATGAAGAGACTAGAAAAAGAATCACACAGTGCTGAAAGGAAGCACAAGATAACTGAAGGGTGGTATTACTCAAGGTGAAAACCTTCTGTCTGAGAAGGAAAAGCCTAAGCAATGCCAGCTTTAAAAAGAATTATGCAGAAGCAGATGTATTTGATGTAGCATAGTTACAGCTGGTGCTTAGAAATAGAAGGGATAGATTTCTGTAATACCTTAATTTGAAAATTGATCACTAAACAGTAGCATTTAATCACTTTTTTTTTTTTTCAGACAACACTAACAGAGGTAAGAGGAGAATTCATGTATAATCTGGTCCTGATGTGTGGCTTTTTCTCCCCGGCTCCCACTGGCTTCAGTGAAAACTGAAGGAAATTCCTGCCCTTCAAAACTGTCTTTAATTAGCTCAACCTATTACCTAATGACACCCATATTGCTGTGATTCTTTTGGAATAAAAAGTTATAGAATATTTCTACCATTTAGTCTTTATGAATGACTGAAACTGTTAGTATGAAATCTAAAATTTTTTGTGCACCCAATGACATCCCAGCTTCTTTGGTATTTCAGTAGATGAAGTCTGTATTTTAAAATAAAAGAAGGATATACAATTACTTTAACCTAAATACTGAAGTAATATTTGACTGTAGGCTAACCAGATGTGAGTGCAGCAGGGCAGATAGCCAAGTTATTAGAAAACTGAACCTACACACTCTGTCCAGGTAGATTATAATCTACTGTAGATGTTTCACTTTTTTCAAGTAGCCATTGAGATTTGGAGTTGTGAGCATGTGGAGGATTCCCACCCTTGATGGCAGCTGATGGGCCATGACTAAAGAAGGAGAGAAGCCTGACCTAAACAAACGAGTATTTTTCTGTAAAGTTCATAAAAGGAATGATGCCCATGGCAAAATAGGATCAGAGCAATTGGTTCCAGGACTAATATCCAGAGATTATGATTATATACAGTCTGATTATCCTCTGTGCAAGTCTGTGTGTGAATGTTTGCTTGGTGGGGCTCAAGGAACAGGACAACTACAAATTTGGACTGTGCAGCTATAGAGAAAGCTGGACTCTGGTTGGGGATTTCTAGTACTGGAGGCAAAAAAAGGTCACCGCTTTAGTCTAGGCAAATGTGAAAAGAATCATACTCTAAGAAAAATATTCTCCTGTGTAGTTTAGGAGTGATGTTTAACTTGTGCAAAGCATGGAAAATGAGGAGTATTTTATTCTAGAACTATAAGATATTATATAACAGCTTAGTATTACCAACTGTGGATACCTGTCTTGAATTTCATTTGGCAATCTAAAAAGATAGTCTTTGGTGTTTAAACCAGATACAACATGCCTTCTTGGCAAAGTTTTTTTTTTTTTTGTATTTTTGGGGGGAGGTTTGAGTTAAAGCAATTCAAAGGGCACAACATATTTTTTGTCTTCTTCAGAGAAAATGTATTTCTAGTCTGAATCAGTCTAACTTCAGCTCCCAGACATTTTGTTTTGCTGTATTTTTCTTGTCTATGGTAAAGGGCCATCTCTTTTCAGAAGTTAGTTCATGGTGTAGGTGCTGACAGATCTTGATTGAGGCACCTTTTGATCTGCTTTTTAGTACATTGCATTGAACTTTGTTGTCTGTTCTGCATAATTCTTTCTCTTCTTTAAATTCTGATTTTTGTCACAATGCCCAAGTGGGGACACCAGAAATGGGGAGACAAGGTGCATATAATAGTGTCAAAGGGAATTTTTTGTAAGATTCTTACTTATGCCATCTGCAAAGACAAATTTGCCACCATTATTTACTGTATTTGTCCTTACATTCTATGAATGGAGTACCATTAAATTTCCTTGCTGGGAAATAGTCTTTTTTTTCTTCCTTTAATTTTTTTTTCTTTCTTTCCTTCCTGACTGCAAGCTATGTTTGACCTTTGTGGAAGAAAGATGAAGACTGCCTATTAGCTTGATTTATGGTACATGGTGATTTGCATAGTTTTTCCATGATACTGTGTTTCAGTCCATTACATTTGCCCATACTCAACAGTAAAATTTCCTGGGCCTGTAGTAATGACATTTGCATTAGTATAAAATGGAA
This sequence comes from Anomalospiza imberbis, assembly GCF_031753505.1. Lineage (NCBI taxonomy): Eukaryota > Metazoa > Chordata > Aves > Passeriformes > Viduidae > Anomalospiza > Anomalospiza imberbis. The sequence goes on along the minus strand of NC_089683.1, from coordinate 80,466,394 downwards.
ACTAAAATATTTTTTAATTAGAGGAAAAAGAAATACAATCCCTAAATTACATCCTGCTTCAATCTCTTACACATCATTATGAGACACAAAGTACAACATTTGATCTGGACATCTTCCCTGAGTGCAGTATGGAAGGTAATTTGGAAATGAGGGCTGGTTTTCTCTGGAAAACTCCAAATTGCTGACAGCTGATTAAATACAGAGTGCTTCCATGACACTGGCACCTTGTTATGTAGTGCTGACTGGACTCCTGCCTTTTAGTAGCTGAAATGTATTTAGTGATCCCTGGTCAAACCTGAGAGATAATGTGACAATTCCCATTTGTGTTGGCAGCCTTGCTCCAAATGGAAACTATCAGGCATTGATTTATTTCAACTCATGGCCATTTGCCACCTCTTGAAGTCCCACAGGGCTGGCTTGTCTGTGGCCACCCAAAGACTGACCGACAGATAGATGCTGTATTCTCATTTCCCAGAGAGGGGAAAATGGAAGGCTTGCATGATGCCAGTAAGAAATCTGATTTCAGAAGTTTGTCTATTACCTTGTGGCTAAGCTGAGGCAAAGAAGACAGAAAAAAAATCTTTAATGTGAGCCCTGGGAGAGTCAAAGCCAAATCTTCAGGCATTGGCTGAGCAAAGAACATCAGAATTTTGCCTCTTCTGTTACTGTAAGTTCTGCTCACCTGCCCTGAAAACCTGATTTCTAGGCCTTTAAGGATGGTTAGACCTAAAAATCTTTCATATTAAAACAATAAATCAGTGAAGAGTAGTAAGGGTGTATTCCTCCTATTCTCAGGGAAAAAGTAGGAAGCATTTATAGATTGCCCTTGTTGAAGAGATGATGTAGCATTGCTCAGTACTCTAATAATATCTTTGCTAAAGGTTTAAGAGCTGCTGTAACCTCTGTCCAAATAAGTGTGGCCAGAATGTGATCTCTAATGGCAGAATGAAACCTTTAATATCTGCCCAAATAAGCATGGCCAGAATATGATCTATATTCACACATATATTTGAAATTGGAGGAGACATTGGTCTCACATGGCTTCTTCAGGTGTCAGATTCAATAGATAATTGTTCATTGTTTATTTCATTCAAGATATCAGGGCAATTATGATCAATAATGCAGTTGTTTTCTGTGTTTTTTCAACATCCAAGGGGTAGTTGGGATTTGTGATGAATGCTGGTGATTCTTGTAGCACTGCTAACCACGTGGTGATCTTGTCTTCCTAGCAGAGGTTTAAGATCCACTGACCTGGCTACTCCTCACATTCCCACCTTTTATTCTGTAAGAATATCAAGGTAATTTTTTAAAGCTAATTGTAGGTAATTTTATTGATCTTGGAGGCTTTGTCAGATGGCCAGCAATTGTTCATGGAGGAAGGAAGGTTCCCTGTTTAGGCAATTGATGGCATTAAAGTGAAAGAACATTTTCCTTGAATTGCTCCAAGTGTTTCTTCATCACAGTGGATATTTGTATTTCATGCACTGAATATGTGGAGCTGAATTCTCTGCAAGAGGTACTTAAACTCACTGTTGCCACAAGCATCTCGGTGACTAAGCTGCTGTCAGTGAAGGCTATTAAACCATATGAAGCCTGGCACTTGGGCTTCCTGGAAATCAAATCAGAAGCTCTATCTGTGCAGCACTGAATTGCAGTCTTTACCTTGGTGACCTCAAAATTGGCCCAAGATGTTTTTAAAATGTGTTTAATAAAGCATATTTTAAATGATGGCATTAATCTCACCTCAAATTACTGAATTTGCTTATGCATCTTCAAGCTACTCTTCATTACCTCAGTGGTTAGCAGTTGCCCACATCCTTTTCAAGAAAGGGAAGCATTTGACTTGGGGTGGGTAAAGAGGACCATGATGAGAACTGTTGTTAGATTCCTGAGACTGTTTGTTGAGCATTTGTTTGTGGCTTTTTCTTTTATTTTTTTTCCCTGGGAGATGAGATGCCATGAAAACAAATGGGTCACTGCAAATCCGATATTCCTAGAGCCTTTCTGATTCTAATATATTTACCCTTAAAGCACATTTTCAAGTATACTAGTAAGGCTAGTATATTTGCAAGAAACGTAGTTTCAAATCAAAATATTTGGGGCTGAATGGATTTTATTTATTGAGAGCCTTTGTTTAACCACAAAAGATTTGGCAATGCAGGATTGCTTTAGGAATATGTGTTTGCTTCTCCAAATTGGTGTTGGGTGGTGTTTTTTTTTTTTTTTTTTTTTTTTTTTTTGGGTGTAGGAGGGAACCCTAGACTAAAGGATTCACTATCCCTTTTATTTAACTCTACCCCCACTACAACTTAAATGTGGCTATCTTTGAGTGATCAAGAGAACAGCTGCTTTTGCCCTAGGTAGATATTATCTTTTTTAATAATGTAGATATTCCTGATATTTGAATTAAATTTTCTGAACTCAAAACCTTATTGAATAGTTTGACTGTAGTGATGTCCTCTTTGTGTAGCCCAACTGTAATTGATAGGTCTAGTAAAAAGTGAAAGGTTAGACTCTTAAGGAGATTGCCATGATTTCATAAGCATGGGCCATACTGGTTTTAGGAGGAGCAGTGATTTAAAAATGCATACTTTTAGGAAACCCATTAAAATTCAGAATGAATAATGGTAAGACAGTAGGCTTCTGAAACAGAGACTCTGGAATCCTGTGCTATTCTTTTATCTTTATACGTTGTGCTACAACTGCATTGTGGGATTATTTTCCTCCTCTCCACAATACTCTTGAAAACCAGACAAACTCTGGCTTTCTGTAAATGACAATAATTAGGGCGCATGTTGGCATACCATTGTGGATTGCAGAAGGTACATTGTGTTTTGGACAAAAAATATTTTGAGTAGCTCTTGTCAGAGTCAGCCTTGCTGAAGGGCTGCTTCACATCTGAGGACCTGATTCCAAAAGCAGTGAGTAACTGTTAGTAGCTATTTGTCTGAAATAGAATGGAAAAGAACATCTATGCAAATGAAAGAGCACTTCTATATTCTTGGAAACAGCTGAAAGCAATGCAGACAGATAATCACCAGCAGCCATATCAGATAGAGGTGTAATTTCTGGCTGGCAGCTCAGCTTGCCTCCACAAGCCTTTATCTTGGTAGTTTAAAGAACGGAGTTTGATAGTGCTAACTGCTGTCTTGGTCAGTGCTTTTCGTGTGCTACTTCTATTAGTGAAGCATGTAAAAAAGGCAGTGGTTGTGCTGGGCTTATAACTAACTAGGAGAAATAACATTTAATAGTTTGGCCATGATAGACATAGCACTCTGCTACTTAACTCCTGCTCCGTTTCAGGCTTCAGGTACAGCATTTAATCAAGGTAACTTTTAAGATGGTATGTAGAAGTTTTAACAAAATATCATTGAGTAAAACTGGAGGAAATACTTTAGCTGATTTATCTGGCCCAAAATGCCAGCTCACGGAGTAGCTTTTTAGGCAAATGTCCTCTGTCAGGCTGTCATTGAATGACTTTGTTTTACCAGCAACTCTAATCCATCATGCTTGACTCAGCCATCCAAGGAGAAGCATACAGAATAAAAAGCATACAAATGTTCTGAACCAGTATGTATAGGTATGTTTAAGTATCTGTGCACCTGAATACAGAAAAGCACCTCCACAGACCCTTGTGGCAATACATATAATATAAAGGTTTTAGTAGGTGACTGTTTAAAATTACATACAAAGCTCACTTGTGGCATGATGCTTTAGAACAGTGTAAATTATTAGACAGAGTGCTGGCACCCAGCATGTGGAAAATTAGGAGGGATCCTTCTGAACTCTTTTTAGATTGATTGATTAAGACATAAAATATCTACAAAATAAGGGGTACCTGTCCAGATTTGCTTTTTTTTGTATGAAAATTGAATTTATGATGCAGTCTTGATTCTAGAAGGTGTATCACCCTGTGCCTGCCCCTTCCCTACTAAAACACCCTCTTTATTGTAATTAAGGTCTTTGCGTCAAAGAAAACAGCCAAACATCTCAAGGCACTGTGTTTATGCAGGTTACATATTTAGTGTACATAGGGACTTGCAACTTGGTTTCTATAATAGGTGCAACTAAGCCAATTCTACCTTGAATGGCACAAGCACTCAGCCTCTTCACTTTTGGTCAGTTGTAGGACAGCTTGGAGGAAGGTTTGTTGCCTTTCAAGTCCAGGGATCATTTGTGGTAAAGTAGCATGCCCGAAAGTGGAAAAACTGAGCTTATAAAGCCAGAGCTTTAACACGGTCAAGGGAACTGACTTGCAGGCAGGCAGCGTGAGCTCTAGAATGGTCTTTGCCTTACCATTTATTAATTGAAAGCATTCCTCATCTCCCAGTAGCTTCTCTGGTCTTCTGCTAGGTTTACAGGAGCTACATACTCCTCTGTTCCTTGTGTCTCCTCCACCTTCAACTGCTCAACAAGCTTTTTGGCTATTGCTTTTACCGGGAGCTCAGTGATTTAGTTGCTTTGCCTCAAACTCTCCCATTCTTGATCCAAAAGCTGACGATTAGTTTAATACTTGACTTCAGAGGCTTCAATGCCTCTGACAGGATTGCCACACCTCACCTCTCATATTTTTAATCTTGGCCAGTTACCAGTGTTTCAGAGGAGGGTTAACCCTGTTTACCCCTCTGGTTGCCAAATTTTATCAGTGTGTGTTTGATGTGGTTGAGTGTGTCAGTGTCCTTAGGGTATGCATTTAGCATGGGCAATAATAAATGTGATGCAGACAAATGTAAACAGCTCAAAAGGACAATCATCTCTTATGTTTTGGGGAGCAGCAGAACATTAAGGGAAATTTTAAGGAAATAGATCAAAATCTCTTCAAAGTTTTTAAGGGGTGACATCATTTATCAGAGACCAAGTTTTAGGCAATTTAAAACTAGTGTTGCTTTTGCAATCTGGGCATCAAAATAACCGTAACAGTTAAATAAGACTGGGTGGATGGCAGCTTAGGATGGAAACTTGTGAGGACTTTTTTTCTCTCTCCTTTGTAGAGAGACCAGATAACAGAATCTTCTGAGGCATTGCAGGCTTAAAACAGGGGTCAGTGTCTGTAGGGCCAGGTGTGGGATCTCTATGTAATCTGTATTATGCAAACTGACTTAGTTGTGCTGTGATAGTTTGTTAATCTAGGTGATTAAATATAGATTTCTGAAGGAACAAACCAAAAACACTACTACTCTGAAGTCACCCAGAAAGTAGAGCATTTGCATTCTTTGTGTGCATACTGCTGATTTTTTTTTTTTTTTTTTTGTTTTGTTTGCTTTCTTCTAATAATCCCATGCAAATTTTATTTTATATTTGCTTGGAAATATATTTGTGTTGCAATACATTACAAGTACAATGGCACAACTACATGTGCACCTAAAATGTTTATATCGGAGATTTTCTGTGAGTGGGGACTATACTTGCTGTACATATTAAAAGAGGACCAGTGAGGGACTTGGAGCTTTATTTTAGGTCAAAAACTTTTGGAGGCCGATTCCTGAGTAACAGAGGATGAACCCTCAAGTACAGAAGAACAATAATATATCTAAATAGATAAAGGTGTATGTTTGAAATAATTGCATCAAAAAGATCAACTGAATACTTGTATTTCAAGTTACTCCTTTTGATTTGGAAGGAATACATTTTCAGACCATAAAAACAATCTCCTTTTCTGTCTGAGATATTAAGAAATTATATGGTATTATATGCTGCTTTTCTCCATTTCATGTCTCTTTGGGAAGGAATGAAACATATTAGCTCTAGCTCATTCTTATTTTAAATCATTGATTGTGTTGCTGACTCTCTTCAGCAAATTGCAGAAGAACAGAAAAAAAGCAATAAAGCTCTGCAGTGGCAGAAGCTGCTGAGGAGGCTACATGCTAGCTGGACAAGATAGCTTTAGGACTGAGAAGTCCTGAACCAGGAGCACCTTCCCAGTGAAACTCCCAGGGGAATGCTGTGAACTTCTTGGTTCTACTGACAGAAAAATTAAAACAAAACAATTTAAACAATCCCTCCCACTGCAAAAAAACCAACAACAAAAACAAACAAACAAAACCAACAAAAAAAAAAAAAACCACCAAAAACCAAACCAAACAAACCCAAAGTGGAGGGGATTTTTTTTTTTTTTCTCATTGCTTACTTTCTTTTGAGAGCTATTGCCATTATTTTTCTATAGACAGATGCAGGTGTCCTCAACAAGCCTGTGCTAACTTTAAGCCGAGTGCCCATGCTGATGTGGCACTGAGCCCTGCTTAGAATGGTTCTGCTTGGCCACAAGGATTATCAAATCAAAGTTGAGTACTGGGTCAGTTCCACCACTGAGATCTTGGCTACATGCTGCCCATGCAGCTTAACTATGGCTTTGACAGCAGAGGTATCTTTGTCCTCCTGGCTCTTCGCTACAGAAGCACAGAATGGTTGAGATTTTGTAAGAGACCTCTGCAGATGGGGACCTCTCAATCTCTATGGGACACTTGTTTTGACCACTCAAATGGTCCAAAAAGGGCTTTGTTCTATTCAGAATTTATTCAGATTCTATTAAACTCAATCTGTTCCTGCTGTCTCCTTTCTCAGAAAACATCACTGATAAGATTCTGCCTCATTCTTCTTCATTTCCCCCCATCAGTTATTTCTATGTATGGATAAGATTCTCCCACTGCGTGAAGCATTCCTCAGAACTCATTTATGTACCCTTGTCCCTACTTAATTGAAACACTAATTCTGCATCTTTGCACAGAAAGTTTTGAATCTTCTTGGAGGACATTCACAGTTTGAATCTTGTTTAAATGGGATTAAAAGATTTCAAGATTTTACGTGGGGCAAAATTTGATTTTTGTCTAGTTGTATCCTTTCCTTCTGTCCTTGGCTGAGTTCTCTTAGAGCAGAGGAAAGGCTAACAATCTGTGCATGATCAGCCTTGCTGAATTATACTACTGGCTTCTGCCCTTCTCTGTGGGAGGCAGCTTTAAGTCCTTGAGTGGTTTCTTATAGAAACAATTTATTCCAAAAGGATTCAGAAAAATTGAAATTTCTAGTGTGCTTTGACTCAATTAATGGAATTCACTGAAATAGCAGATTTTTCATCCTGGCAGACTCAATTCACACATATGTGTTCTCAATAGAGTGGGGTATCTCTCAGCAGTTCAGGAAATAGGCAAGTACATTTTGGAGGTGTGAGTTTTCTCACTTATGAAATACATTTGGACATTGATGGACCAAAATGGCTTTGAAAATATATAGCAAATGTGTACTTGGAAATATGATCTGAACCAATGAGAATTATTGTACCTGTTCACAAGCTATCCCCAGAACATATAAATGAGTGTAAAAAATGAAAGCAAATGAATGTTTGCTCTTTACAAATTAGGCAAATTCCTTAGGTAAAAAAAGGAAGTCTAATGTGTTGACACTTTTGTGGGGCAGTTTTAATAGTGTGCTAAGTATTTTTCTTTCAGTTCCCTTTGTTGGGCCATAACATGCCATCAGATATTTCCTGGGTAGGGAATAAAAGCAAAGTTTAATTTGCTTACATGGGCCACAGTTTACTGGAAGGAAGTGACCAACGTTTTACCCTATCTGTCCTCTGAGAAACTGCTTTCAGCATGTTTGTAGGTGTTGGGGCGTCACTGCTAAAGCAATGGAAGTTGAGGCTAGCATTAACCCATCAGCCCTGAAACACAGAGATGCCTTGTGCAAGATGACCTATTCCTTTTCAGATTCCTGCCCCAAGTTCAAACATGACCAGGAGAAAATGGAAACTGTCCTGCAACAAAGCAGGGATGCACAGGTCTCACAGGCATTGGCTTTTTCCATAAACGGATATGCAGCTCATTATAGATGCTCAGATTAATGTGGAATAGCTTTGCTAAAGGAATGGTTAAATGGAGGAGAGAATATACTGGTTCCATAAATTAGAAAAAAAGGAAATGGATGGCAATAGATAATATTCATGTCAAATTATTATTTTAATAAAATATTTAAATATAACTTTTGTGGAGTTTTACCATGAAGAGACTATAAACAACATTTGCCATCGTGACAGTGGGCTCGGACAGCCTTGTGCAGTCTTGTTGGAATAGTGCAAGTTAGTGCTCCTTGCCTAATACACAAAAGCCTGCTCTGCATGTGACATTGGGTAATTTGTAGGTGACAAGCCAGCATTCTTCTTGAACAGTTCAATTTTTATACCTGTTTGTCCTTCTAAGTCACCATTTTTTTCCTGTATGTTTTTCTCTTCTTGCCTCTCTTCATCTTATGGTCGCTTGGATATTCTCCTCCTCTTCCCCCCGTCACTGTTAAATTCTATTTTGAGAAAACATTTACACTCACAATGTCAAAACCACAAGGGCATTGCGCAAATCAGTAGCTTCTCCATCGCTATTTTTTCTCCTACAGTCCCCAGGAAGATGGAACTGTAGCTTTTTGTGATGTGGAAAAAGGAACTAATGGTACAAAAAACTGATTTATTTGGGCTAATTATTCTTCCTTTTTGGCAGCAAGTTTCAATTAATAATAGTCACACATATGAGTCATTATCCATCTTAATGTATTTCCAGAGAAGTGGGCACTGAGTTGGTGTAATTTTAAGGGAATAACTTTTTTGTTTTTTTTTTCCCTTGTGGGGTGGATTATGTTGTGTAGTTCTCTCCCCATTTAAGTACTTTCAAATAATAAATGAAACAGTGATTATGTTTCTATGACCTCCTAGTATTAGGTATGGAAAGCCTAAACAAGAAATGATCAACTGTTTCTTAAGAGAATTAAACAAACTCTTTGTAAGGATAAAGGTCTATTTAGGATAGTTAAAATAAAAAATTGCAGAAGAAGAGACATTGCCTTACTTTAAGAAGAGTGAAAAGGGCATTTGGGAACTTTGTGTATTTACAAAAATGAGTGCTGGTCTCAGTACCAGAGAAGATTCTGTTGTGAGGAGAGGAGTAACTTCATTGAAAACACGTTTTTTCCCCCCCTGACTTCATAGAGCAAAGGAGTTTATGATTGTGCTCTTTGTAGGAATATAGATATGAACCCCACCTAGGAACTTTTGAACCCTTGAGCCCTCTCAAATTTTGAGACATAAAACACAAAGCTGCCATGAGCTTCACAAAAAGCAGATAAATACATTGGTTTTATTAGTCTATCTCTTGGAAGAAAGGTCACAGCATTCATTATACTACTGGATGTAAAGAATAGGGAAAAAAATATTGCAGTGTCCAAATATGAAAATAAGTCTGAAGAGGTACTTGGGCCGTTATAGACAATGAGTATCAAATCAATAAAAATACCATGATTATGGAACATGCTTAATTAGAAATAATTCTACCTGACAGTAATAAGATTAGAAATTAAGTGATAGAGATCAAGAAGGAGAATCATTTTATTAAAAATAACATAATAATTTGATGTGTTTCATGAGTGAAATAAATGCAACAGTATTCTTGACTCTAAAATTGATGGCATGGTCTTTCAGTTAATGGGGCTGAAGATGCACAGGTTTTATTCCCTGATGACTCCCTGTGTAAACATGGGAAAGTTTCTTTGTGATTCTGAATCCTAATCTGAAGTATAGAGAAGATAATTTTTGCATAGCTCACTATGGCATTGTGATGCAAAATTAGTTATTATTGGGAAAGCAAATTGACCTTGAAAGGAAGATTTAGTATAGCCAGAGGAGAGATATAAAACAAAACAAAACCTCTCAAGCTGAATACAAAATAAGCTTTTAGTAGAACCAGAGCTCTTAGAGGACAGAACAGTAAACTGTACTGTTCTAATTGTGCAGTTCTGATAAATTCAATGTAACCTAGATTGATATTGTAATTCCAGAGTAAGTTTTTGATTTATGCTTTCAAGGGCAAGAATCTAGAAGCTGGCAGTTGCTCCATTCCAGAGCTTTGTCAAATTAAGAAAAATTGTTAAAGGGTATGTGGGTGTGTTTGAGATCACCATCTTTCTACATGCCAATCCCATGGACTTTCATCCATATGTCCAGAAGAGGGCAACAAAGTCTGTGAAAGGCCTCTAAGCATTGTTTAAGTGGAGTAGCTGACGATTCTGGGCTTGTCTTATTTGGACAACTCATGAAAACATTACCATCTCTTTCAACCAGCATTAGAGAGACATAAGGGGAAGCCTAACGTCAAGTCACCTTTTGGCTTAGTAATTGTGAGGGTATGTTCACTTGATTTAATCATTCAGAAGAATTGCTTTGAATGCTTAGGCGTGGATGCTATAATAAGTGTGCTGGAATAAATACATATTAACAAAAATCTGGCAAAGGCAGCTGCTTTGCTGCCTCATTGCTTCCGTCACCATCTTTCTCTGTTAGCATTCATTCATACTCTAATTCAGAAGCCTTAGAACCCACAAATACTTAGAGACTCTACTTTTCATTTGGACAAAGGCAAAGATTGGCTCTGTAACTGAGGTTGCATATTCAAAGCAATAAAATGTATCTGAATATACAGCAATAAAATGTATCTGAACATACAGTGCAATATCTACTCAAGAAGGCAATGGTTCTGTATTATTTGTATTGGTGGTTGGCAAATATCAAATGCATCAAAGTCTTGTCAGAACCGAACTATTAATGGGAAAAATACAACTAAACATCTCTAGTATTAAAGAATCTTCTGAATTTTTTCAAAGCTGCGTGGTAACAGAAAGAGATGGATTGTGAGCAAGAATGAGTCAAGTAAAAATAAAGGTCTTCCTCTGGGCTCTCATTATGCCACTACTTGGATTGGAGCATAGGGATACCAGAGAGCATGAGCTGTACACTGCTTACATTGCTACATAGCCTGGTGGGACAAGAAAAGAAACTGGAATTGTGATTCTCAAGGCTGTCCCTGAGGTACTGTATCTTCTGTCCTGCCCTGATTGTGGGACTATGGCTTGTCCACATCACACCTACCCTCAGACTTATGCTTAAACAGTGCAGACAGCTGAATATTTTTTTTTTTTTTTTTTTTACTTCTTTGTTCATAGCTGAGATTATTGGCTAGGAGTTTGTAGATGGTGGTGGGGATGTTTTTTGTGTTTTTCCCCCTTAATTTCAGACACTGTATTAGCTTTCCCCCCCTTTCTCTACAAGTTTTCTATTAGCTCTTCTCTTAATACACCTTAATAGGGCTACAAGAGGCTTTCTGATGTTAAGAAAAGATGAATACAACATGCAAAAAGATATTTAAAAAGCTGTTGTTAGCCAAATGGTCCCAGGATATACAGTTTTATATATATATATAAATTTGAAAGGCAACTTTTTTTTGAAGCTTTTATGATCAGAAAAAGAAATTCCTTCAGCTTTAGTGCATAAATGCAAATATATATTCTAGTCAATAAAGATTTTCTGTATGTGCTAAAGTCTGGTTTTATTAAGAAACTGATCTAGACTTCATTGCAGCTAGCCATGTCTAGATCGTTCTAAGTTTCTGTTTCATCAGTTGTGTGCATAAAATTAAAAAAAAAAGTATTTATAAATGCCTCACAGCTGAAGTTTGAATATGACTATGAAAATATAATAGTGTGGTCTGCAAAAAAGGTTACTTTCTAAACTTGAAAATCTTATAGGATTGGTGAACTCAACACTGTCTTCATATGACAAGACTATAAGCCAAGTTTTATGCCATTCCATTTTTTTACTTCTCACAGATAAATGAAGAGTCCAGAATGTTTTATTTGTGGGAATTTTGTGCATAAGGTAGCAAGACTAACCTTTTCGAAATGTTATTACAAAAACACTGTCTCAATTGCCACCTTGTTAGAACCATGTAAGTCTGCTGTGAGTTCATCCTCCCAGGAGCTTAGCCACTTAACTGTAGTTTTAGAACACCTACAGAAACTAAAAAATAAATGTTGCCTATTTATTTCCAAAACAGAGTGGGAAAGCAGCATGGAAAGTGTGGAATTGTGCACCAGTGGGAAACTTATGCTGATAAAAATTTCCATCTTGTAACCTCTGTGAGTAATTTGACACGTAGTAGCAGCCAAAAGCAGTTGCACATCAGTAACCCCATCTGTAGGGTACCTGAATATGTAACACTGAGTTGTTTCTGAAGGAAAGAACCAAGTAAAACTAGCATGCTGTTTTCCAAGCTGTCAGTTAAATGGATTCCCTAGTATATAAATACATTGCAGCAGTGGTTGATTGTTTTCATTGCTTTGCCATTGTTTTAGTATGCAGTTAATATTTATGATGTCAAATTTTGTAGCTGCATGATTTTACAGTGATTAAAATCAATGTGTAACTTCCAAAAGGGAAGCTGAATGCCATGGGGATTTAATGATCCCCATGTGATGTGATGGATGTGGTCATCTGTCTGGGTCCTGAGAAAAGTTGTGACAAGTAGACGACAAGTCACACTAACGATGAAATAAAGTAAGTTGGATGCTGGAAAATACATTGATGTAGATTAGCTACCAAAAAGAGGTGGAGATTGGCAGCTGGAAGATAAGATGGTGTGCGTGTTTGCCTTGTTGAAAAAGTCAAATAATACTGGAGAGTAAAAATGAACAGTTAAAGAGTAGGCAGAGCTGACCCATCCAAAGCAATGTCATGAAAGTAAAGCTTTACAGCCAAGATTGAACATAAAGTGGGCTCTGGGCTTGGTCCCTGGTGGATCTTGCAGCCTGCTTTAGCTACTTGCTATGCTTACCCTAAAGGATGTGGTTTAAGCCTTCTTAAAACTGTATGTTGTCTGAGCTTTGGAATCCAGTGCTTGAGCTCCAGCCTCTTTGGATCACTGACAAGTTACTCTACTATAGGGAACCTGACCTGTCATGCAGTACCTTGTGGGCATAGAGAGCAAACAGCAGCCAGGGAATCCTATGTCCTAATCACACTTTTATGCAAAGAAAGCTGACTAAAGATACAATGAATGTCATAGAATCATTAAGGTTGGAAAAGACCTCGAAGATTTGAGTTGAACCATAATTAACAGCCACCGCCAAGGTCACCAGTAACCATATTTCCAAATGCAACATCCAGAAGCATTTTCAACACTTCCAGGGATGATGATTCTACCACTTACTGGGGAACCTGTTCCAATGCCTGGTGATCTTTCAGTGAAGAAATTATTTCTAACATCCAAGCTAAACATCCTTTGACATAACTTGAGGCCATTTCCTCTGGTCCTATCACACATTTCCTGGGAGAAAAGACTGGCCACAAGCTCCTTTCTGGAAGTTGTGAAGAACAATAAGATCCCCTCTGAGCCTCCTTTTCTCCATGTTAAACAACTCCAGTTCCCTCAATTGTGCCTCATCAGACTTGTGCTCCAGACCCTTCACCAGCTTTTTTGCCCTTCTCTGGACTTGCTCATTTCTTATTAGCAGGGACACCTTATTCCTCCTGCTTCAGAATTTGAGGACAGAGCCCGTACGGAGTGATAGTGTGTTCATAACTCACTTTTTCCAATAGAGCTGTAGTGTTTTTTGAGGGTTTGAATTTAAAAGGTAGTTTATGTCCTTACCCCATTGTCAAGGGACAGCTTGGGAAACTGGTTACCAGCTTACTGTGGAGGTAAAGGAAAGAAGTGAATTGTTAGCAATAACATGTCACCTAATGCCTGGATGGGACTACTGCACATGGCACTGGAAGGTTTGGTCATAGATTTGCCATACTTGATCATCAGACTTCAGTTGCCTGAAATCAGACATAGACATTTTCATGCTCCTCCACACCAATCTGTGGAGGCTGGTCTAAAACCACCGAATGATTATTGGATAGAGGAATTGGAAAGTGAGCTTAAGGACCAAGAAAAGTCTGGTGAACATAAGGTCTATTAATTCCTACAGATCTCTGTCCAGACTTGTCTTTAAACCAAATCTGACTTTTTAACATTAGATTTGTGCACTACTAAGCAACTTAGGTGTGGATAATAGGATTCTGATAGAAGCGAATAACTTCTAGGAAGTTTAACCATATGGCTTTCAAAAGTAGGTTTTTTAAAAGCTTCAAAGGAACTTAAATATTCAGGTCTCATTTAAAGTCTGTGGTGATAGGCAGCTGTCTGCCATAAAAAGTGTTACACTGAGACATTATCCTCACATAGTACAGATATTGTAAAATGAGTTCAAACATTTCTGTATGGTTTCAGTTTCAAAATTAAAAGATATCTCTCAGCTATCTATTGCAATGATATTTTTTGCATTACTCTAAAGCGCCAAAGGAAAAGAAATCCAAATGATTTCATGCAATTAATTTCAGTTGCGTCTGACTGGGTCTTTGCTTCAACGTTATCGAATAAGTTATGGGGAGGACACAGGAGGGGCTTGTGTCAGCTGCACATAAAATTTTAATGCATGAACTTGTGTCCTGCATCTGACAACTATTCTGGAAAGAGCAGTCTTTCTCATGAGAATTCATCTGCAAAAGAGGAAACCTTTAAGGAAATGAAGTTAAAATACTCTATTGCTTTTTAAAAAATAGCAGTAATTTCAGAATTCATACTTCTTAGGTGCCAGTGGGAACGGCTGAACTTTGAAGCTGTTGACACTAGGTATGCTCTAACTCAAGCTTTCACAAATTCTTCAGATTTTTGTTTGTTTCTTAAACTAATCTGTTTTTCTCTGTGTTCCCTGCCTGTCAGTTTGATTTGACGAGTGGTTTTGGTGCTTGCTGGTTAAGGCAGTCACGCTGGTGTTCCCTCTGAGAGTACCCTATATGATCCCCTGTCCCCATTGCCTGGGCTAGATTGGCCATGGGGCCCTCAAGCAAGCACTGAAGAGGAGTTGTAGCACTGACTGCCTCCATCTCTTACTTTGTTTCTGTTGTGCTGAATTTCTCAGTAATACAGCTGTAGCCAATGAAGATTTGCATTTAGGTCCAGGTTTGCATCTCCTTCTTAGCTTGCACCTTACACTTTGCTCTCAAACGTAATATATAAAAATATATATCCAGCAGCAAGCTTATGCAGCTCCAGCATTTCACTGCTAGTTTCCAGACTGTTAGGTGAGTCTGCAGAAAAGTTAGGAGGCCTAATCTTGGTCTAGGGCTTCTGCTTAAGGTGCCTACTTTTAAATGTTGGCCAGTAGGGAAAACACTCACAGAAACCCAGTGATGCTGAAAGTTGCCTAGTAATTGCCTTTTTAAGCTATATTCTGTTTCACTGGGCTTTTCCTAACACTGGTGCTGAGAGCTGGTATTAGTCTTTCCAGTAATTTTCTACTTCATGTAATCTACCCTTGGAATAAGATTTCTGCTTGAGGGAGGTTGCTTGAGATTATATTTTGTTTGCTACCCAGTTCCTTAGCTGAGTCATGAGGTGTGTGGTTCTAAGATTCATGTTAAAGCAGATCAAGGAAGACCAGGAGGCTGCAGCACTGTTTGTCTTTAATCTTCTTATTCATCCCCTCATTTCTTATTGAGTGTTGTAATCTTTCACCTGCAAAACGACAAGAAATCCTGTGATGAAAAAGAGCATGCTAACGTTTTGAAGCTCATGGTCTGACTTATTGCAAGTTTGCCCTTTGAATTTTCCAGTTAATGGTGTGAAGAGAAAAAAAAAAAAGGCACAAAATTTTTAGGTTTAAGTGAATAAAAGACGGAATGATCTTTTCTGTCCGCTATATAATGCAATGTATAAGATTTATGCTGACAAATGTCTTCATCTGATGCTTTTGCTAATTGGAGGGGCAGTGCATGATAAGCTCAAGTTTACCTTCCAGGATCAAAAAGAGCAACACAATCCTTCAAATAACTGGACTGTGATCAGAAGGTGTTACACCTAAAATATAATGAAGTGTGAAACATCCAGGGGAGCAGAGTGAAGCTTATCACAATGTCAAAAAAATGTATTATGAGAGACCATTGTAATGAAGATGGAAGGAGCTGAAGTTACAACCTTTGCTGTCTCTGTCCTCTAATACTATTTTAGAGAGAATGCCAGCCCAGGTAGGGATTTATAGTGGAACTGTAATCTGGAGTGGTGCCTTCCTCCCATAACTCACCTACTGCTACAGGCAATTCCATCAGCTTGACACTTGCTCTTGAAGTGTCTGTGCTGATTAAAACAAAATGCCCACTTGATTTGAAGAATAATCTTTCAATAAAGCAAATGGAGCAAAAATTGGCTCTTTTGCATTCTTGAAGTTGAGCATCAACATTTTTAAAGGGAGTGAAAAAACAGTCCATCTGAAAGCTACAAAGGGCATTGGTAAAGGTGTTAGAAGAAGAAGCTGTAGAAAAAAAGAAGTTTGATGGAAGTCAAACTATTGGCTATTGAGGGGCCTGCTCAAATCAGAAAACAAAAATAAAAATCAGTGGTGTAGTAGAACTGGAGACCTTTGCCAAAACCTGCCACTCTTGTTAAAATACCATTAGCTGTTTTTGTGTATTGCTCAGTTTTTCCTTCTGTGTTTTTGCTTCTGTGTTTTTTACTTCTGTGACCTATAGAAATTGCTTGGTGCTCTATGCAGGGTGCGGCACCTGCACGTTTCCTGTAGCCTGCCTGCTCAGCGTGGTGGGGGCTCTTGCTCTAAAGGCTTCAGGGGCACTGCAGGATGTGAAGGATGGCAGGGTCTGCCTGCTTTTGAAGCATTTCTGTCTTTGGTCTGTCTAGAAAGATCACCCAATGAATTTCAACTGTGTTTTAAATTAAAAAGGACTGAGAAATGGCTGCTTTCCTTTCGCAAAAAGAAATGGATAGAGGTTGGAATGTAGGCTAAATGTGATTAAGAAGCTTCTTTGTATAACAGGAGTTATAAAGAGAGTTTGGGTATTGAGATGAATTTTTTTAAATTGGGTGCACTGATAGGTAGGAAAGCACAATATTTGAGTTGAGTTTATTGTAATTTCAAGAGAAAATGAGATATTTTTACTTCTTTTTCACTGCCCACCATTTGTTATATGTGTTGTATTGCACAAAATGGCCTTTTAATATACTGGCATAGGATATAATTTTTGAAAAGTGCTTATAACTAAAATAATTTGGAAAATTAAATTTTAACTACATAAATAGAGGTATGGATCTTCTGGTAGGAAATTTGTTTTAGTGTAATAGACATGTGGCAGAAATCTGTGGTAAATGCTGAACAGAAGCCAGTAAGCATAATTTGCCTGACCTAAAGAACAGAAGAACATGTGTACTTAATGCAAAAAATTAGGGATGTGAAAAACAAAACAAAACAAAACAAAAAAACAACAAACTGAATTGGAAGTAAGTTGATACTACTTTCCGGCACATATTTATAAATATTGGTAACCTTATTGAGGAGTAAAAAAAAATATAAAGGCAAATACAATAGAAATTTTTACTGCTGTTATGTGAGACAGAACAAACGGAGTCCAATTAGCTGCACTAAATGTGCATTGCACTTGAAGTGGGAGTATTCCATCAGACAAATGGAAACTTAGTAACAGCAATGTCAAATAAGGAGTGATTTTATTCCCATAATGGAAATCTTGAAGTGAGAATTTGGAATAGAAGACGCTTTCATTGTACAGTAATATTTTTGATGTAGATATCCTCTTAAAAGGGCAGTTTAATCTATTTTTAAAAAAGAATGTAGTTAGTACCACTGGCTTGCGTGTAGGACCCATACATTTCTTAGTTTGACCATGACAGCTGTCTTTCTCTCTAAATATACAAACTAGGACTAATTAAACAGCAGAGATTAAAAACCTAAAAACACATGAATTATGGCTGAATGCAAAAATACTAGAAAAAGTGGTTAATACAGTGCAAATGTATAATGGGAAATTTGTGATTTGCCTACATGATTGTATTCGCATGAATACCAAAGGTTGCTTGAGAAAGGTTTGTTCAGCATAACTTTGGGAATAGTTGTCTTATGTATTTAAAAGTGGTTAAAGGCCTAAGGAATTTGGGCAAGTAGAGAGGGACGAGGGACCATCAAGGGACCATAAAAGCTTTCTGCCACATCATACATCAAGTACTCTGTGTGTGTGTGTGTGTATATATATATATATATATATATATACATATATATATATATATATATATATACACACACACGCACACACACATACACACACATATATATAATGTGTGAAAAGCTGTATTATTTTCAGTTGGGAACTGTTGTGGCTGCTTAGCACAGTTTTCCCATAGTGGAAGTGCAGCGGAGTTGGGAAGAATGGGTAAGAATTTGGATGGATGTAAGTAACAGTGGGAATTTGGGAAATGTTAACAAGGTGAGAAAGAGGATCATGGAGGATGTGATGGTGGGTAGGTTGCCTGGTTATCTGTCTCGGTTGTGATTTGAAGGCCTTTAGAAAAACATGAATTTAAGTAAAAAATTGTAAATTTTTTTGAGTTGTAGAAGACATTGAATAGGAGTCTATACATTGAGCAACTACAATTAGGAAAAATTGTAGCAAAAGTTCTTTTTAATGCTAAATATTTCTTAAAAAGAAGACCCTTTCCAGGGTAAGAGAGAAACTGTTTTCAGTCTAGCTGTTTAATTCTTTGTAATTCTTCTGAAACACCAAATAGATGAATGAATCATATGTGTGCAATTACCCTGACTGACCTACTAGTAATTAACTCTATTAATCTCTTGAAACTGCAGTCTGTAATGGGTTAATAAATGGCCTTACTGCTTTCCTTGTCCATGCTCACAGGCAGAAACAGTGAGAAGAAAGAACCAGAAGCTTATGGATATGTAGCTTTAGGACAAGAGGCAACAGACTTACATCACAGGAATGCCCACTTGGATAGTAAGAGGTGTTTGTTGGGTTAGGATTTTTTTTTTTTTATCACCAGTAGAGTGGTCAAAACACTGAAACAAGGGCCCAAGGAAATTGTGGGGCCTCCAGTCTCAGAAATATTTACACTTTCATTGTCAACACTGAGTGACTTTATCTCGCTGGCCATTTGAATGAGGTGCTGGACCTCCAGAGGTCAGATTCTATACCCAAGTGCAAATCCCATCCTAGTGCTGCATACCCTGACAGTGACATGCACCATCTCTCTCTAACTTCAGGCCATTTCATAAACAAGTGTCTTACAGAAGATAATAATGCTATTAGTGACAATCAGTGTCTCCTTATAAAAAGAACTAATATTGGCAGGCAAGCTAGGCTATACTCCTGGTTAAAACTGTGATAACAGA
This sequence comes from Anomalospiza imberbis, assembly GCF_031753505.1. Taxonomy (NCBI): domain Eukaryota; kingdom Metazoa; phylum Chordata; class Aves; order Passeriformes; family Viduidae; genus Anomalospiza; species Anomalospiza imberbis. Next base: position 80,447,332 of record NC_089683.1, on the reverse strand, counting down.
AACTGAAGGGAAGGCAAAGATTGGAGTATTGTAGCTATTACAGTATGAGGCTTTTAAGTGCAGCATTGGATACAGTGTTTCATAAGGTGATATTTGCTGCTGTAATTTAACTTGGGGGTTGGGTGTTTTACGGACTTTGAATATCAGACCAAAAATTTTCTCAGAGATTGGAAATAAAAGTAAATGTGGATTTCTCTACAGTTAAGCCTTTAAAAATGCATAAAGTTAGTTCTGGTTTTACATAACTTTGCTATGAGGATAAGAAGAGATGATGTAATGGTCACAATAATAATTATTGTGATGGAACCTGGCCTTGAAGCAGACTTGGACTCTTTCTCCCTCAATCACTGATATGCATGTTTTGTGTTCCTCATGTCTTAATGTTTTCAGTAAGTTATCTTTGCTAATTACCTCAGAGTGGGTGTGAGTGCACAGTAATGCCATAAAGAAATAATATCTCATTGAAATGAATCACATGTATCACTGAAAATAGGAAGAGAAGGAGAAATTGGATTAATAAAGACATAAATTAGCAACATCATACTCCACTTTGTAAAAAAAGTATGTGAAGATTTGAGGAAATATAATCCAAAGCTCAGATAACCGTAAGGGAGGTAAAGTGTGAGAGGCTGAAAGTATTTCTGGTCTTAACAGAAACAAAATACATTTTTGCTGGGCATTGTAATTTTGCTTTTAGACTAAAAATGTGTGCTTCTGCCCAAATGACTAAATGGCAGAAGTATTTACTTCTGGACAGCATGGCACCAGTGTGAACACTCTTGTTACCAGAGAGCACATGGTGTGCTTTTTGGGGTTCTGACTTCTCACTGATTTTTCTTCATCAAATGTTCTTGTGTTCTTAGTTCTGCTTTTCTCCTTTAAATTCTTTCATATGTATCGATAATTTTGTAGAGCTGAGCTGAAATTCTTATGTCTGTTACAGATGGATAGCTATGATAGAGACTAAAATTGGAGTTGAAAAGGGCAGGCGAGAATTTAATCCGGACTGTCGTGGCATGCAAGTTACAAGTCAGTGGAAGAAGTGCTATGTGAAACCCAGTAGCGTTTATTTAGAAACTCTTGTGAAAGCAGTGTGTTGGTTATATTGAACTATTAAGCCAGAGTGACAAGTTGATGCGGGGAGAGAGAGAGAGGAAGTGATTACTACGTATCTTCATACCATCTTCACATACCACCTAAATAGTCAGCGTGTCAAATTAATAAAACAGAAATTCCCATTGGTTTTAATGAGACCCCGGTTGCTGCTCTGTCACAAAAGCTTGCTTTCTCATTGTGATTTTGTGGGTAGGGCATCTTCTGTGCTTACTGACCAAGGACTAATGTTAAATTCCCAGAATGCCCTTGAATGCATTAGTGCAGGTCAGAGAAGAGGCCTTCTTGCAAAGGATTTACTTAGCTCCAAAGCCAGCTGTGGGAAAAAAGTGAGGATAATATTTTCTGTATTCCTCTCAAAAGGACCTTTAAAAATTAATGGAGGTTGTGATTCATGCTTCTGCACTTCTCTGGCCAAATAGTTGAGAGACTATGATGTTTTCAGTGGTACTACCCATCCCTTAGACTAGGCAGCTTTGAAAAAAAAAATCACATGTGACCTTTATTACTGCTGTTTTCCCTCTTTCTCAAGCAAATGTGTTCTGTGCATTATTATGGGACAAGTACTCATCACAGCTTTTGGAAATATCCAGTGAAAATGCCTACTTTGGTAGTTAGGGTAGTATGTCTACAACTTGTGGAAAAACAAATTTCAGTACCCAGAATCTTTTTTAAAAAAGATGATGCTTGGTGACTGTATTGATGACACTTGAAACAGCTGTGATATTCACCTAATAAATTGGTTTCTATTGCATGGAGTTGGACTAGGGACACTAATGGTGTGGTTGTTTTTAGTCTCGTTCATAATAGCAATAATTTTAGTCTTATTCAGAGAGCCAAGTTCTCCTTAGGAGGTTATGTGTTCGTGGCCATTGGGAGGCTTACATGCATGGCGAATGAACACTGTGTTCCCTTCAGTGCTGCAGGAGGAAATTCCTCATTCCTGGCTGTGCATTTTCCCTAGGTAAATGAGTCTGCAGTTGATGATGGGGCTTAACTTCAGCATGTACTACCATTTTATAACAGTCATTGGACTAGAATAAGGCTTTCTAATAAGAAAAGCAATTAACTTCGCAGATTAATATATTTTTCTAAATTGGAATTACATCATTATGGTTATAGAGCTGTAAACTGCACTGCAATCTCTGTTTATATCCACAATATAAATGTTGCCAAGTGGCTTATAAGACTATTTCAGAGCAAGGTGACAAATGTTTAAGACTTGTCTGAACAAGATTGCTATTTGTCTGCTTGTTTTGGTAGGGCTGTTCCAAATTTTGCTTGGAAAATTTGTTAAAATTTTTTTAGAAACCATTTCAGTACTTCACAGATGTAAATGCTGCTGCTGAGAAGTGGCTTAGAAATGACGAAAAGTACCTGTCTCAGCACTAATAAACCCCACTTACTTAAACATAAATAATTAAAAGGAACTCAACTGTTAGATTGTTGCTATGTAAAAAAATCTTCCTTCCTTTGAGCTTTTAAACCTGTTGGGGGTGGTTAGTTTCAACACTTTTAGGAAAAACAACTTTGGCTGTTCTTGTAGAGACTGACATCTTTGATTTACCAGTCAAATGTAATGGAGTTTATGTACAGAGAGAGAGGCACAACTATTATGCATGTTTTGACACATAAATAAAACAGAATTTCAAAGAAATGAGGCATGGTCTTAAGCTTGTATAAATCCAGAAATGACAAATCAGAATATAATAACAATAACAGAAATAACATAATAAACTCTCTGTTCAACATAGAGAACCGTGTTTCCCCAACTCATGGGAGCCTTTTTCTCCGGGGGTCCTGTCCTGTGTCATTCATTTGTGCTCTCTGCTTGCTTAAAATGGACTGGCATATACAGCTGCCTGAGAGAGTGACCTTGGCTGTGCTTCTCTCATGGGTCTATTGAGCCATCAACTATTGCAGAGCACACACTGGTATACTATTTTTAAAAATTATTTTTATTAAAAAAAAATTATATCAGCATAGATGGAAATTAGGAGTGAGAGGGAGTACTGGCTACAGAATTGTTATGAAAATAATTTACTAAGCTGTGCCTCTCCCTGGGACAGCTTTAAGAAGAGATGCCAAGAATATATATTACACAAGAAGACCAGCTGCTTGTACCAGCCCTGGATTCTGCTCTGGATTATTCAGGATTTGAAAAAAGTGACATCAAACTCTCAGATAGCAAACCTTTTCCTGTGCTAAATGAATTTATTTTAAAAACATACTGTTTGAAGTACTGTAGACAAAATTTTCTATTAAACGATAAAATATATTTCTCCCTCCAGACAGTACATGGATTCTTAATATGTCCATATTAATAAAGTTTTGTTCACTTGCAATTAAATCAGCATAGCTTTGAAAGATCTACTCTAATATAACCTAACCACCTTTTGAAAGTACTATGTAGTTTGATTTTATCGTAATTATACCATGTTCTAAACCAGCAGTTGAAAGACTTGACTTTATACTAATTAAAGCCTTTGGCCTTTGTATTTCAAATTAAAATATAACAGAAAAGTCCGATAATTAGTACATTATTGGTTGTATAATTTAAAATTATGTAAATTGCACCGCTACTAAACTACTCTAAGTGGAATACATGGCCAATTTATTTTTAAATAGCAGAAAATAGTAGTTAATTATATATAAGGGTATTTGAGATGCATAATCTGGAATATCACGAAACCTTGAGAACTCTTTTTGCACTGGAAATTTCTGAATTTGAAAATAAAAAAGAAGTTACTGAGTTTTCAATGGAAAATCTTTTGGTACAGCTCAAGTCAGACAAACATCCCTGGACATCTCATGATGGTGTACCACTGGCACACATGTGTAAAAGAGTTCTCAATTTTTTTCTGCTCCAGCTTTTTTGTCCTGTAGGGGAGAATGGCAAAAATGGCTTTCCCAGCCTAGTGCGGGAGACTTCTCAGAGTAATGGGAATTCTTCATTGATCAGCTTTGAACAGTTTCTATTTTGTGCTCCTAGTACTTCAGTTCTCTTGCATCCCAAAGGTGATGGACATGGTGTTAGGTGGTTGTTATATGTGCAGCATGGTGGGACACAAATCTGGGCGATACTCTGAAACACAGATTTTGCACAAAAGTCAGAAAGCCTGAAGATCCAGTTTTGTTAAAATATGTTGTGAAATTTGTAAAGCCATGGCTTTTGTAGAAGGTTTTTGGGCAAACAGAATCTATACAACTAGACACTTGAGCTGTTGGCCAAGTGTGTAGGAGATCTTGAAGAAGAACTTTTGATGTTTCATGCACTGATGGAAAATTCCATTCTGGCTTCCTAAGGATCTAATGTTTGAAAGGGAGAATTGTTGTTGAAGGATTTTTATCTAAAATTGAACTTACCCAAGATCATTGTAAATTCTTTGGGATATGGTCCCAAGACTGTCTTTCCCAGATACACTAAGTCTGGATTATGGGTACCTACTAAGGATCAAAACTGCGGAGCTGCATAATGAAAAACACTTATGTCATTAATTTATGTCATTAACTGCAAGTTCAACTATTCAAAAATTTGAATGGGTTAAGTCTGTAATATTTACCAGGACTTCTGGATTAGGTGTTGTCTGTGTGCATCACTTGAACTTTACTGAATCTGTATTTTGAGCTCTTGGAGTAAAGTAAAAAAATTTCGACTTGCTCACCGAAAAAGCAACTGCATGTCCTTACTGGATCAGCATCTGTGTAAATCTGTAATGTCATCATACAAGTGTATGGATTAATTTTTCTAGAACTCGTGGTCTTAAGCAGAGTATACCCATCAGGTGATGTAGCTAAGAACTCTTCTTGCAGAGTCCTGGGAATAAATTTATTTTGCTTGTATAACTGGTGTAATGGTTCTTTGCAACAACTTTTTTACTGGTCATGATTCAGGATTACCTGTAAGGTTGACATGTATGGTTTGGAACAATAAGGAAAAATAAGAATATACTGGGGAATTAATAGCTCACTTTCCTTTGTTTGCTTGACATATAAGAAGAGAATTAAATCACTTAATTTAGCCTGTAATTTTTTTCTTTGCAGAGCTCCTGTGCTGCAGAACACTTCAAGCTTCTCCAACTTTGCTCTTTTCCTAGCTTTAAATGGCTTGTTTTGGCATCTTTGATATCAGATACAATTCTATCTCAATTTTTATCTGTTTTTCTCTTTGCTTCTAAGTGTGAATCAACATATATGTATTTGGAAACTATTTCCTGTGAAATGACATAAGAGTTGGTGAATTTTTTAAATCATTGGAGTAATTAGGATTATTCAGTTAAAGTTCTGTTGACATTTTTGTGATAAACCTTTGTTTTCAGGTAACAAAGTTTTCAGTAATACTTGCACTTCATTTAGACAAATGTTATCACAAATATTTTTTTAAACTTGTGGAAATGTGTTGAACTTTAAAGACTTAAAACTTTTCAGTTGTAATTCTGAAAGCTAAAGCTAATATATTTTAGCTTTATTTAGCTATTCATATTCAGTTAGGCATGATCTTGAAGACTTTGGTTAGTTCAGAGTTTGTGATTTCCTCCTGTCCTATATAAACTTTTTAGCTATGTTACATGTTAGTTTATGACTTCTCTGTATAGAGTCTGCTTTCCAAAATAAAATATGTGCTAGATTTCTAGATAGCGACAGGAACACATAATTTTTAGTATTGCTCTCTTTTTCGGTGTTCTGGAGGGAAATTTTGCTGAGTTTTGAGGCAGACATGAAAGATTTTATTCAAGCACTTGCTTGAGAAACAATAGTGTGTGTGTTGTGGCAAGGTTGCTCAGGCCCAGTATTGGAACTGATATTGTTCACTATATTCACTGGCAACCTTAAAGAGTCAAAGTCCATTGCTACTCCACTTCCAGGCCTTCTTCTTTTCAGCCCAACTCCTCACAGTCAGTGCCTGCTACACCACACTAATTCCTCTTCTCTATATTTTAGCTGATCTCGTGTGGCACTATATCAGATGTGTTTCTTAAGTATGGATAGGTTGCATATAGAATTTTCTCTTCTTCAAAAAGTTTGTGCCAGTTAAAGGTTTGTTATTACCAAATCCCGACACCTCTTTCTTGATTGTCACCTGGGTTATTTTTTCTGATGTTCTATCAGGTAAGGCCAACTCCAATCCTGCAGTTACTTTCTTGTTTTGCTTGAGATGATTTCCAGTGGCAGAGCCCCGCTGAACAAGGGAAGTGTATTTTTACTCTATTTTTCTATTGCTGAGAATCTCTTATGCAGCTTAAGGCTCTCATATAGTGACAAAAGCCCCTGACCTTGTCCTGCGCCATTACATTATGACAGAGTTGATTGTTTTGTGCAAAGCCCATTTTGATGTGATGGGCAAGAGGCTGCCCCTAGGGAACCATCACTCTTGTTCTGATTTCTGTTTGTGCAATTCAAAAGGATATTGGTTCTAAATATATCCACCTACAATATCAGAAAATTCTACTAATTTATCTCTGTGTGCAGAGGAAGGAGGCTAATAAGTTTTAGTATTTCTACTCAGTTGAAGTGGTACGTGTGAAACCTACCTGCTGCATGTGCAAGATTAAACTTTTGGCTTAGCTATGGCCATGAGAAATGAAGTCCTCAGGGCAGAGACTTTGTCATTGTCATACCTCCGTTGTCATCTCAATTGCACTGTGCTATTTGAGACTCTTGGGTAACAGTTGAAAGCTGTAACGCATTGTCTTGTATGTTGTTAAATGCAGTAATTTTCTGGCGAGTGTCCTGTCTGAATGTTCTGAAATTTACTACTTTTGATACAAAAAAGAATTAACAGTTCTGTTCTGTGACAGATTTGTCACAACAAAGCCTTTGTTCTTGTACACTTGCTCTTGTACGGTTGCTGGGAAGAGAGTTCTGGGGTATTTGCTAGGCTTGGCTCAGCAGGGCAGACGGGAACCTTCATCCTTCTTTCTCTGTTGACACAATGGAGAGGAGGCAGTGAAAAGCATGAAGGCCCTCTAGGGTCTGGGTAATGCCTAATTGCAACCTGTTTGAAAGACAAGTTGACAGGCTGCTTATTCTTCCCCTTTGGCCAGTAGAGTGAGGTGTATGTGAGTGCAATTGTATGTGCTGTAATCTCCCTGGTGTAAGCCTTGTATAGGTGCTTTGGGATGCTTTTACTGCTGGAGGCGTACTGGCTTCATGGAAGCTGTATGGCTGAGTGCTTCTCCCCATAGAGGGGCCGCTGGCTGAAATAGCTTGGTTGCTTGTAGTATGAACTATTGTTTTTTATCATCTTGGCATGATTATCCTTCAGTTGTTGCTGTGGATCTCTTTTTCTGTGTGAGATTAGTGTTGTAGTGGGGAGAAAAGGCGGGTGCATAAAGGGATAATTCGTGTCTTTATTTGCCTTGGGATGGTGTTTAGGTGTGAGATTTGACCTGAGGACCTACGTCTTCTACTACTTCTCTGAATCATCCCCAAGTGTGATTGATCTCAAATTATTTGGGATGATGCTGGTGGCATGTGGCTCTGCTAAACAGTGTTATTGGAATAACGTTTGTGCTATCATTTTAAATACCAGCATAGCTTTAGGGCTGCAGTCAATTAAGATAATTTGCCAACTTTTTGTAGGGATTGAGAGATTAGCAGTTTTTAGTGCTTTTCCAGTGCCTTGCTCAGTATAAACACTCAAGTTGTTTTAATTAGTACATGGAAAAGAACATTCAGAGCCAGGTCAGTCCATAATGGATCAGTTTTTAAGGGCTGTGATTTAAATGTGATTCTGGTTATTTAGCCTTCTGAAACTTGGCAAATATTTCCTATTAATTAAAATTCCCAGAATTTTACAACAAAGCATCTGGCACCTAGGTGTAGAATTCCTTTCTTTGTGTTGTCAGATTGTTTTCAGTAAGGCTGGTGTGTGTGCATGTGACACATGACTGTAATAGTGTAGGTGTTAAAATCATTTATTCTTTCTCAGCTGTCAGGTGTCTCTGTAAATCATTAGTCTTCATTATTTGAATTGGAAATGCAGTACTGTAATATATCAGGGCCATAGGAAATAACCACTGAATATGAGATTTTCTGGGTTTCAAGAGCAGTCTTCCTGCTGGCTGATGGATTCGCCTCTGACCAGGCTAGAAGTGTCCTAATGTGCAATGCACCCAACCTGTAGTACATCAGTTTAGATTTTACCTGCATATCTTGACCTGGTCTGCTTGTGTTTCCATACTAGTTATTTTCTGTGCAATAAAAGCCATTCACAATACCTCTTGCATGCTTACTCACTCTTATGTTCTCATTGTTTTCATACCCTAGAGGAAATGTAAATGCTTTTTTTGCCAAATCTGTGCTTGTTCAAATGTATTTTACAGGTGAATGAGTGATACTGGTGTTTTCTTTCCTGTTCTCCCAGCTTGCAAAACTTTAAACTTCAGAGATCTTAATCAACTTTGAATTCATGAAAGTCATCTTGAAAAACTGATTGCCCTGGCCAGTTCTGGAAGTAATTGGGAGTAAATTTCACCAAGAGAAGTTGATTCAACATTTAATCTAGTCTCTACAATATAGTCTTATTACAGATTAATTATGGTAACTCAAACAAAACAGGTTGTAGTCAGAAAATTTGGATTTTCACAAGGATTCCAAATCCGAATTGGTTTGTACAGAAAAGGGATCCTTTAAAATCAATAAATGAAGAAGCAGTGGATTGTGAAGAGATGTCCAATAATCCTCTGGAAATAAATGTTAAGTGCATTTTCCTTAACATATTTATTAAAGATATAAGAAGACAAGTAAACAATGTATTAGTTAAATATGTAGGTGATGCTAATTGCAGAAGCCTTTGAAAATGCATGAGCTAATATGGGAAAGATGCTGACGTACCAACAGAACTTTGAAAAATGGATAAGAAGCAATATACCAAGCAATTTTTCCAGATTTACTTTGAAAAAATTAGTATAGATAACATATTTGCTGCAAAAATAATTGGGAATTTAATTTTTTGATATGATAAAAATAATTGGCCTGCGTATGCAGATATATGTTCTTATCTTCCTGAGCTAACGGTGCTTCCTTGCTGCTGAAGAACATAAACTTATTGGTGCTTTAGTTTCAAAACATTAACAATGATTACAAATCTGTAGTAGCTTAGGACAAGGGTTTAACATGTTAATTCTGCCTGGAGAGAAAATCCTTTAAAGATTTTAGTGTTGTTAAGTTTCGTAGACTTAAGATTAGACTTAAAATGTGAAGACCTTGGCTTGTAATCATCAGCTTTGGATAGACTTTCAAGCTAAAAGTTTTTTGTTGATTTTTTTTTAATTAAAAAAAAAATTCTATTTTTTTTAAGTGAATCCCATAAACTCTTCACTAAGTCTCTCTTGACCTTGGGAAAGGGATTCATCTTTCTGAAAAATATCTTTCCTTTGTGATATTTCTTAATATCATGATACCTTAGCCAGAACTAAGTACAGTCTGTCAACAGACCAATAAACTCATGTTCTACATTGTTGTAGTAATGATGTAGTGTTTTGTAATTTTAAGCTGTTTATGTCAATCAATGTACAATTTTTTGAAGATTTTTGGAAGATGAATGAAATATGTAGCTATTGAAAGCCTACCTGGTAATTTAGGACTGTTAATAAACATTAGCTCATATCTCAGTGAATCTAGAAGAAATAATAACATACTAGAAGCCTTATGTTTGTTTTTAGTGGAAATAAGACAGAAGTAATTATGCCAGAATAAATTATGCCTTTTTTAATTACAGTATTTAGTATCCAAAGGGATGCAAATAGCTGATATGTCAGATTGTGTATGCAACACTCTAAACTAATAATCTCTTTTAAGATGAAGCTGAGAGGAAGTAGTTAAAATAACAATACTTTGAAAGACCAAAAAAGAAATGTTGGGTTTGTAATGGCTGTTATTCAACCACCTATTAAAACTGAATAAACATGTAGTAAAGTTCCTTGAAAGTCTCCAAGCTTGCATAACCCCCCTGAAATCTAGTGCAGATTGATCTGTCAGTTTGTGGCCACTGTACATTATGAACTGTGGGAAAACACACATATAGGTGTATGTGAAAATTTGGTTAGCCTAAAATCTGGAGTTGCCTGAACTCTCTGGGTATGATCACATAGCCGCCTTATTTGTCAGTAATTATTTTTCTATTTTTCACATGGGAAGAAGAAACAGTGAAGGAAATCTTCAAATATAGTTTCTAGTACTTCTTGGGATGCTGGCATGCTAGAAAAAAATAATTTAGAGGTTACCTGACATTTTTTAGACTTAAGACTATTTGATTAGGCACTTCTTGAATTTTGTCACAGGTATTTGAAACTGTTTTGAAATTTTCCTTGTATCAGAGACTAGTATTTGGTCTACCTAGAAATCTCAAGTATTTGTCCCTCTTGAACCCAGGGTTGGAGTTCCTGGACTGATATCCTGGCCTTTGCTGCTTCAGTGCATGGAGTGCAATAATGGAGGTTAGTAGAAGTGTTATAGCATCTGCATAAATGTATTTTATTCCTGTGGTGATTCCTTTGGTCTTCTGCCCTGGATTACATGGCTAAACTAACATTTCCCTGTGATGGCACTGCCACTTATCTAAAAAGCTGGAGTAGAATGTAACATCTTAGGGTTCAAAATGTAATCAATAACTCACCTTTTCTGGCTTTTGTGTGACCAACAGCCTGGATTTGTCCTTGGAAGAAGTGAACAAGAATGTTCTAACTTAAGGAGAATTATGCTTGCTTGAGCTGGGCCTGAATTTATCCCAGTTCTTCTATATGGATGAGTTGTTACAGTGCCCACAAATGCAAAAGGCATTGACTAGTTTAAATTTAGCCAAGCCAATAATCTGGTAAAAAATATTGATCTTTCCTTTTTGTTCCTTGAAAGATTTTTAGTTTCTATTTCTTCCATCTTTGTCATGCTTTTCTTTTGCTATTCCTTCTTATTCTATTAACTTTGTGACTAAATGAAAATAATTTTAGAGGTTAAAAAAAATTATTCAAATGGATCTTGTGTCAGTAAAATGCAGGCAGTAGTGTTTCTGATTAGACTTTTACTTTATTAGCTAATTCTTTAGTCCACAGCAATCATCTCTTGGTTGCTAACTAGTTACTAAGAAGAATAGATTGCCTTCAGAGAACATTCTGGGAAATGGTCCAGTTCCTTGCTTGCCTATTTTAATCTCAAGCTTCCTGTTAGAATTATGCCGTGTTATAGAGTAACAAGTCAGACACAAAAACCCCACTTCGTTGGTTGGAAGACAACTGAACACACATGCTCTCTGGAGAATAATATGAAATAACATCCTCTGTGCTTTGTACCTCACTAGTGCTTCATTATGTGAACATGTGAATTTCTGTTTTCTTCACTAAATGAAAGCAAGATAATAGTGCTGTGCTATGCTGTATGTTGTGTGATGATGATGATGAATTTGTTAATCCGGCTACTGGATTTGATATGGGGAGCTTGATGAGCCTCTTATAGGCTAAATGAAGAAAATGGAAATTTCCAAGTTATTGATTTAGTATATTTTGATTATGGCATAGCAGAGGTTGACTAGATACTGGATAAAATAATGTTTTGACTAATTTCTTTTAGGAAAAGTGAGAATAACAACTCTGATTAAGCCAAGAAGCACCAGAGACCAAAATGCGTTTTATTTGAATGCATGTGGCCCTACTACAAAACACATGTGGCACTAGCTGCAGCCCATTAGCTCAGGTAAAATATGATGTTGTGTAGTCTGGCCTGGGCTGTGGCTGGCTGCCTATTTGTGTCTAAATTGGGAAGGGAAGAAAACCAGACCTATTGCCTCCCAGTACAACTGGCATAACCAGACTTTATAATGAACTGCAGATGTAATATTTTGTTGATTTCAGGATTGCAAAGGCTGTCCAAGAGCAGGGGGCAAGATCAGATGGTAGAAAGCAATAGGGCTGATTGAGTTGGGAGAAAGGGAAGAAACAACCAAGCACTTTGGAGTAAGGCTTTGCTCATTTATCATGATGTTATTGTGAGTGATTTTGTATGTAAAAACTATTCTTGGTATCAGTGTCTTGCTTTGGAAATTGATGAATCTGAGGAAAAACTGGAAACATGGTGCAGTCAAACATCTTTCTAGAATGAGGGTGAATCAGTAGCACTTGCTCTCTCAGAACCCATGATCTGCCCAATCCAGCCATGAAGATGTCTTCTGGGGTAGTAACTGCTGAATAAACAGAGTTTATGCTCAAGTGTTCACTCAGTTATTAGGAAGAGGAGACTGCAATTATTTTCATTTTTTTTTTGTGACACCTGGACTTAAAGGAATATTTGCTGTATATTTATTTCTTCTTGGTTCTGGACTTGGAGCCTATAGTTTGATGCCACCTCTGAAGTGCTCTGATTCCACGCAGCTGCAGAAGTTTTTGAGAAACTGTGGCATATCCCCTTTTCATGATTTTAAGAAGGACTTGCATCAATAAGGCTTTGTCTGTGTGCTAGACTTTAGACTGTGGATCTCTATGGTTATTATATGAAAGCATACATACTGCCATTGTATTTTAAACTAATTTTCCTCAACAATCTCTGCTTCACACATGTACTTTTGTCGAGTTTATTATTCTGCATATTGCACAATTTCACAAGTTCTCCCGCCATCAAAAATTCTCTATAAATATGTGAAGGTAAAGCATTTACTTTGGGGTCAGAATTTTCTCTTGCTGTTTTAAAATAATTTTTAAACCTGTGAGAACTTTCACAACTTGCTTTATTTTGATCTACTAAAGAAGTAAAAATACCGTAATAATGGCTTTAACATGTGTTATATCAGTTAAAACAATGCCAGAATCTTAGAAATACAATGTGCTGGTCACATCTTGTTTTTGTGTGGATATTCTGCCAGAAAACAACAACAACAACAAAAAACCAAACCCAAAAAAAAACCCCACAACTTTTATTTTCAGAACTCTCTTTTTTCCCCTGACTTTGTTCAGGCTAGATATTAGATCTGAAGTTGTCCAGGCCCTGTGCAAACAGTGATCTCAATTCAAATTAGTAGTTACTTTAGGCTTCCTACACCTACTGCTGCAAAGCAGACAGTCATGGTGCTCTAATCCATATTGCTGTGTTCTCCAGACACTGCACTGCCTTAGTTTCATCAGGCCTGAGGAATTTCAGTGTAGGATGACAAGCAGCAGCTAAAGGTTGACAAGGAGAAAAAAACTTCAAAGGAAATTCTGGAGCTCTAGCAGGCTTGCTATTGATAGTGAGCATGAGTGACAAAAGGAAACATGAAAAAGATGCATTTTAAAATAGATAAATGTAAACTGGATAGATAGTGAAATTCTCATACTTCTTGAGTTCTAGATGATCTCTCTTGCAAGAATTCTTTTCTGTTTTGGAAAGTTAATGGTAGTACTGAGAATTTATCAGCACGTTAAGGGAAAATATAGCAAAAATCACAAGATACATACTACATCCATTGTTCCTGAAAAACTACTGATTTGGAGAGCAAGTTATATGTCTGGATGAGCTCCATGAGTTTCTGTTTATTAATTCTGATTATACCACATTAAATATTCATTTGGCAAGACTATAAATAGGAAGTTGGGTTTTGTTTTGCCTTGTTTCTTTCTATAGAGGATAGATTTATTGCTAATAACTATCACTGAGGGAGGTGAATTATGTCTTTTGTTTCAATAGTCACTCAGCAATGCAACTACTCATTAATAGCTCACTGAATCAGTGTTTTCAGAAATTACTAACAATTTTGTGTGCCTCGATCTCTGACTACCCAATTTGAGAGGCCTCTGTAGGGGGTGGCTTGTGGTTTTGTTTTCTTTGTTTGTAATGTTTTTTGTGATGGTGTTTTTTTGCTTATTGTTTTTTTTTCCTTCCCCCACCAAAGAAAATCTTACTAGAAGCCTTCTAGAAACCTGGATGTAGAAAACAGTGCATACAGAATTCAAGGGAATCCATTTCCTTCAATGCTGCAGAGGGGATAAGAGGCAGTTCTTAAATGTATTGATGACTTTTCCATGCTCCAAAATGATAGAGAAGGACACTTGGTTCTTCAACTTTACAATAAATTCCATGAAATATTTAATGCTTGTGTGATGATTTATTCTTCTTTGCATAATGCAATCTAAAAGAGTGGTTTTGTTAATTATTTACATTGTGCTGCTGATGTTATTTCTCTAAGCGCTTCCCAGCAGTAGCTGTTTCTGCTTATTACCAGGAGAGACTTTAAGAGGCAGATCTTGTCAAGAAAGCAGAATTATAACTTGTCTTTTTTGTATCTGTGTGCTTTATAATGTGTTTTCTGGGTAGAAAATGCCAATAGGGTTGAAGCAAAACAAGAGGGACCTAGGAGACCCATGCTCAGAAATGAGAATAAACCCTGGGCCTTGCTGGGGTTGTGAGTGTATTCCTTAGGGCTCCTGATGGCTGTGTTGGCAGGATAAGAACTTGAAAAGGGCAGTTCAGGGAGGGTTTTGAAGCATCATCCGTGTAGAGTGAAGAGCAGTAGAGATCCTCTTCGAGGGTGATGATCCCGCATCACTGCAGGGCTCTAAACAGCTTGCAAAGTGCTTGTGGGTAACGTTTTTCCTCCTGCAATCTTGTTTTAATAGGGTGTTAATCTGACAGCCAGCATGGACTTGGCAGCAGTGGTGAAGGAAGCAGGATGGCTGCCAGGTCTTCCTAAGCATGCATGAAAAGGTCTTCCAAGTATTTAGGTCTCATGGCTTCTGCTTTTGGTGATCTCCCTGGCTGCCTGAGACCCACACAAGTAAACGCAGAAAAGGAGAGCTGCCAATGCTGATGTCAATAACTCTGCTTGCTGACTCTGTTCTGACCAGAACATGAGGTAGGAGAGTGAAACAGCCCTTCAGCCTCCTGCAGAGGTTGAGTGGCTTCTCTCTGTGACAGCTGGATGATTGTGCTACTCTTGTAGTGCAGTGGGGAGCAGTATCTCCAACTTTGTAGGAGAGGAGTAGGCTGACATTTACTTTTTCTCTTGATTGATCTTTCAAAAATAGCACTCATTAAAGGGGAAGAGTGAGTCTCAGCAAAGGTCACAGGACAGTTGAGACAGTTGAGACTCAGTTTCTTAAAAGTTTCATTGCTTAACTTCTTAGATAACACTGCCTGGGATAGCCAGGTGTTAGGTGACCAGTGATAAGCATTATACTAACAACCTGAAAATTTTATTTAAGGAGATAAATCACAGGGGAAAGATCTTTGTAAATATTCAACGGTATGGGCTGTTGAAGACATAAGTGAGTTTGAGTTTTTTAGCTTTTTCAATACTACACAACTTTAGATTATTCACTGCAGTGTATGGTAGTAGGAAATAGTAGAATTCACACCTCTTTTGGTAGGAGAAAAGGAAATTAAGTCCCTGTGCACAGTGGAGGACTCTTTCTGGGTTATGGAGATGTGCTGTGCAAGCTAGAATCTAGCTTAGGGCATCCCCTGAGAAGAACAACACAGATTATTTTCTCAAATACAGCAGTAAAAAATCAGAAATAATCTCAGTGAATTGATTTTCATTGGCATGAGAAAAGAACAAGGGTCAGCGGGTGAAGCTGGTTAAGCAGTTTAATTACTGACTTGACTCTCATTTGCCTCCTGACAGGTCTCTTAACTACTGACGCTCAGAGCTGTAGCTGTATCTTGAGATAAGATGTACTCCACTTTGTGAGGTACAGCTACTCTAAGAATAAAAATTATGCAGTGGTTTATAGGAGATAAGGTATATCTGGATATCTGCTCCTGTTCATTCTATGGCACCGGAATCCCTGTATGTGCTTCTTGGCTTAGTCCAACAGTCACAATAATCCTGCTGGCTTTCAGCACAGCAGTCCATGCATTCGCCCATGACTGAGAGGAGTGCTCTTGGTTAACTTTGCTTTATAATAAAGCAGAAACAAAATATGGCTGTAATTTTTTAAAGCTTTGCTAAGCATGAGTAAATTTTTAGAGTTTGAATTGCGCTGTAGACAGAGTTGGGAAACTTTCAACCGTGTCACCCTTTTGGTCATCCCTGGGACCCTTCTGGAGAAGAATCCTTCCCAGGGAGCAGCTCCATCAATGGGCTTATAGCCCAGATGGAGCTTCAGATACACTCATACGGATTTCTGTGTTAAATCAGTTGCCCTTGGCTTAGTCATATCAGAGACATACCACATAGCTGAGAATCTCACATTAGACTTGTCTAAATAAACAAATGTATAGGACAGGGAGGGATAGAAAAAAAAATGCTGCATTGTTTTTTTTAAAGACTTTGGCATAAGATGAGGTATTTCTTTTTTCTTTCTAAGAGAATCCAGACATTGCTTGAGGTCTTTTGTGAGTTCTCCATACAAGGCTCTTGTGAAATTTATGTATTTACAAATACTCAAGCTTTCAAATTTTGAAAATTCACAGACCTCAGACCCTTTCAGACCTCAGATGTGATGAAAAAGCTGACAGACTGACTTTTATCTTGTGGTTCTTACATATAAAGCAACATAAATCCTTAAATAGCTTGCAAGACAAAGGCAAGCTAATTCTTGTACATCAGTGATCATTGCACTGATCAGTGTCCATGCATGTCAAGTGCAGTTGTATAACAGAGAAGCAATGCTGACAAGCCACTTGCCTATACCTGCTTGTTATACAGGTACTCTCTTCTTCCCATTAAAAGCTTAGTTGGCAGTGGTAAGCGACTTGCTGTTTAAAGAGCTGTCATAGGTACAATCTGCAGGAGTGTGTTTTTGAATTTCCCTGTACATCTTGCAGAGCTGCTTCTTAATAAGTACAAACTCATCCTATTGCAGTGTTAATTACTGAAAATCATGGAACTTGCTATAGTATTGCTGCAGTACACAAAAATCTTGAAGCCCTACATAAAAAGAAACTAAGCAAGAACATGAGGGTGTAGGAAGTCCCAGGAGAAAAAAAAAAAAAAAAGAAATACATTGAACTATGATTTCAAGTTATCTGGATCTTCTAAGATTATTTCCATTACTTCTTAATTTCCTTTTCTCTTTATTGGATATTGTTTCCTTATCTGGTGTTCTCTCAATTATTAAAACCCAATTATTGTTTGTTTGGTTTTTAAAAAATAATTACTTAAAACTCAGAATGATGTCTAAGAGATATCAAATACCTGTGTCCATCGCAAGTTTTTTTGGTAACTTGTTAAATTCCCATTACTTTCTTGTATAACTGCTAACCATCTCATTTCCTTCAGAGGAATTAATTTCAAGAGTTGTGCATTTGTATATGAGATGGAGAAATATATTTCTACAGTTCTATGTGCTGTGAGCGCCATTAGACTTCTCCTTTGGTTTAGAGAACTTTGGCAATATTTTATTCTGAGTGGCTTCTCAGGTCACTGTGACATTCAGAAATGGGCCTGATTTGCATTAGAATATTTAATTTGCAGTGCTGTATCATTACACTTGTCTGTGCCCAAGATAAAGGAATTTAAACTTCAGCAGAGCTCTTTTCTTGCATATCTTCATGAATTATTTTGCTGTAAGAGTTAATGTGGCCACACTTTTTTCCCCTGACTCAGGATATGTGGGGGACTTCCCTGGGGGGTAGTGTGGTGGCGATGCTTGGCTTTTTTGCCTTGTGACCCCATGAGAAATAAAATTATAAATTTCTTCTGAAAGCATTCAGAACTTAGCCTTTCCTATCCTTATTATCATCTCTTTCCTGGTTAATGGTGGACCAATATCAAAGGGCATTTTGGTTTCCAGTGTTTCTGTAATGCTTACCTATTGGGCTGTCATTACACCATGCAGAGAATATGGATGTTTCTTATGTCTCCAGAGGGAAGCCAAAATTTCTTTCAAAAAAACTCCAGGATTTCTAATCTTCCCCAGGAAAGCAGTCTCGTGTCTGACAGGAAGGTGAGGTCAGGTCCCAGCTGTGGCGGCAGAGATACTACTCCAGGGCTCTGACACATGCAACACTAAGCTCAAGAACATAGGAGCACATCCTGCTTCTGCCTGAGGAGCACCATCTGTGGAGCAAATTCCTAGGTCTGGAGGCAGGGCTGGGACATGTTGTGAAACACATTCCAGTTTTCTCTCTGTTGGTGCTGGCACTGAACTTGTTAGCCCCAGCGGGAGGTACCCAGGCTGCACATGCTATAGGAGGGAAAGAGGTAGTGGGAAAGGCCACTGTTTGTGTGGGCACTAAAAATGAAAGGCCTCTAGAATGAGAGTTGTTGAACTCACTTCTTTGCGTCAGGGATATGAGGGAATAAGTGAACTTTGCTTTAGGAAAGGCTGTTCCTCATCCTCTGCACAGGAGCTGCTACTGTCCCCATATGCCTTCCAGTGGCAACCAGTAGTACTTCCAAAAATTTCAGGAGGAGAAGTTGGCATCCTTCTGGAGACACCAGGAACCCTCTGTGTTCTGCACGTTGTAGTGCCAGCCCAGCCAGTGAGCTTTACAGAACCACTGGAATCCAGAAGGCCCTTTAAAATTGATCCACCATTAAACAGGAAAGAGGTGATGATAATATGGATCAGAAGAACCTGTCATTACCAAAGAAACTGAGTTGAGGAGTATACCATAGATACTTAAAAACTTCAGAAATGCCAACACTTGCTTTTCTGGATCCAAGTCTTGGATCTTGTCTGTAAGAATATGCATCTCAATATTTTTCTTGATTATGTCTGCAAGAACTTTTGATTTATTTGGCTGATTTCTCAAGGTTGCCTCAGTTCAAAAAGACTGGTTTACCTTGATGCCACCAGGCTGATATAATATTCTCAGAGCAGTAGGTGTTGACAGTCAGCTGTTGCTTTCATTGTTAACTCACTTCAGTTGGTTTCCCATTGCTAAAACTTCCCCTTTGTAATGTTACATTAGTTTTTCTTACAAGTTAAAGGTTGTAATAATTGACATAGGCTGGAGTGAAAGGTGATGGTCTGCAAGAACTCACAAGCATATGGGCAACTATTGGGGAAATGTTTAAAAACTGTGGGTTGTTCCACGATTGACCTTAAACATATATTGTTTTTCTTTCTTTTTTTTTTTTTTTTTCCTTTTTCTTTTTTATTTTTTTTAATTACTTAAACTTCTTAACCTAGACATGAAAGCAAAGCTAAGAGAAATCACATTTGCTTGAGGGGACCACTGGCAGTATGGATTGCTTTAACATGGATTTTCATTCAAGTATTATTAAAGGCAAAGCCTATCATAAAGAATTTGAAATGAAGGACATTTAGCAGCAGGAACATAGCAGAGAGTCAGGGGGGAAAAGGCATTTATAATACAAATGATGATGGGCAGAGTACTTTGCATGTAGACAGTGCCACTAATTAACAACTGTGAGGTGGCCCAGGACAGGGACTGAGCTCAGAGGAAGACGCAAGTCCAGATGGCTCTTTGTGATCCAGAAATGCAGGGCATAAGACTGTTAACAAGATTACTGCAAGGTGAGAACAAGGACTACAGGGTCATTTTTTTTTTCCTAAGAGCAAATGCTCTATAAGAGAAACTGCATGGGGTGGTAATGATCTGCTGCACAGATAGACCGAGCTTTAGAGCTAAGCATACCTTCTGTTTTGCTCT
The DNA here is from genome assembly GCF_031753505.1 of Anomalospiza imberbis. Lineage (NCBI taxonomy): Eukaryota > Metazoa > Chordata > Aves > Passeriformes > Viduidae > Anomalospiza > Anomalospiza imberbis. The sequence goes on along the minus strand of NC_089683.1, from coordinate 80,427,691 downwards.
CAAGGTTTTGTGATGTGAATGTCCCCTGGGAGATATTTAACAGCTTGGAAAAGTGGAAGCTGTTATATGGAAGCAAATGTGAAAGCAAATATTTTGTTTACCTTGTGTGCTAGGTATTTAGCTGAACAATTTCTAGTCTAGGGGATGATATTGCTAATCCCTCTGTGGGAGTGCAGAGGAACATGTTGCACTGCATGGTGTCAGCTCAGGAGGCTGGGGAGAGTTTGGGAATAGAGGGTGATACAGAGGCCAAGGTGCCCCCCCTTCCCCCTTCTGTGAGTGTAGGAGCTGTGTCTCCTGGCACAGTGTGCTGCATCTGTTCTTTACTTCACCTTTGCAAAGCCTGTTCACATTATTTTAGTATGTTTTATGTATGCAGTGTTCATCCCTCTGAGCCTAATGTATCTCACTACTCTGCTTTCAAGCACTGCATTTCTTAGGTAAGTAATCCCATATGTTTTGGCAGCATTATTACTTTCAGAAGTATCTGACAATACAAGGAATACCTACAAAATGAAGCTATCGGGTAGGATAACTAGGATGACACACATCATATACACAGTGAAATGCTGAGATTGTATAAATCTAATTATTCATTACATATATCAAAATTGACAAAAGGCTGGAAGCTTTTGAGAAGAGGTGAAGCATTACTAACTAGTGTGCATTGGCATCAAGTTTCAGTATCAAAATACTTCTTCAAGCAATGTCTGATTTGGATGCAAAGTATGAACGTATAGCAACCAGAAACAAAGCTCACAGAATATATCCTGTTGTTACTGCCACTTGACATGGTTCACAGGTAGATGATTCAGCCCTTTGATTGTAGGAGGGTATCTGTTAAAGGTTTTCTCTTATCTAAAATTTAATTTGAGCCCCCAAATGTGAAGTATGTCTTCTCAGGCCATATTGAATTTCAAATTAAAATCTTGGTTTCAGCATATTTTTTGTGTTTCTGTAATAAGATGTGTGTTCCAGACTAGAGCCTGGAGATATATTTTTTTTCTTTGAGTTTAAGATCTATATTTGCTATTCAGCTTCAGTCTGTTGAGAGATGAAGCTTGCACTGCAAATTCAGGCCTGGGCTGCCAGCTGGGACAAACTTTCAGCAATATCTCTATATGCATTACATGAAAATAATTCATAGTACATAGTGTGAGACAACTGCTCTTGCCTACAATTGGAAGAATGCTTGTGAACAGTTTTTGTTCTTGTCATATACATATTTGTTATTTGAAACTAGTTCACCATATTTAAAATGTTGAGACAAATGTTTACTCTGTGAAAACATTTGTTGTATAGAACCTCAATTAGTGTTCTTAGTAAGCAAAACCAAAGATGCTGGAAATAACAGCTGCAGGAAATTGATTAAAAATTCACCAAGTACAAAGGCATAATATCTTTTTACTTTTAGTCCAGATAAATTAGAATGCCCAGTTGAGTTATTGACTGAAACTTCTACCACTCAGTGAAGCCAATTTTGTGTGTTTGTGGAAAGCATGGAATGGGATGACAGCATTGAACATGTCACTTTCTCTGTTTCATTTATGCTTTGGTATGAGGCAAAAAAGGGTTGTGGGACACATTATGATAGTCAGTAGAAAGAGCACTAAGGATCCAAAAACTTTAGAATGATGTTCTAATGCTGATGGAAAATGTCTTATTGTGCAATTTCAGACAAAATTGAAATGAATCATGCTGTTCTTTTTTCAATATACTTTTTTTCTGTAGTAATTCATTGCATTTCATTGTATGTGAGACAACTGCTAGCTTTTCTGTTTTGGATGTGAAGTCAGGACTGTTATAGTCCAACAGAGCTGACAACAACACTAGACTAAACACGTTCTGTAAAATTTATAAAGTGCTGAGTTTAGAGTTTAGGGTACATTTCAGTAAAAGCCTCAATACTAAAGATTATGAAGGGCAAATCTCAAATCACTTGTGAAATGTGAACTCTGAAGAACTTTCTCACAGGAGTAGTCTGACAGATTTAAGTCTTCAAACTTCTAGTTTAGTTTAATAAGGCAAATTTTTGTTGGTTAAGAAGTGTTTTGTAATAAAAATAGGTGCAGCATTTTATGATGTGGGATGCTGCAAATTCAGGAATTATATATGCAGCTTAATGGATTCCTCTGTTATTATAATTTGCTCTTTCTTTTCCTGCTTTGTGGGCTTGGTGTTTTTATAGTCTTTGAGTGTGTTCTTCCTTACACTGATGTAAATTGGGAGTAATACATTATAGCAATGGAAAACTGGTATAAAGCCTCTCAGAGATCTGTATTGGAACTTTTGCATTTAATTCCTGCCTCCTTTCAATCTTTATAATAGGTACTTAAAGCTTTGTTTCACATGAATTGTGTGTAGATGTGTATTATATATTAAATACTTTCAGGTAGTACCGGAATATTTTGTAATAATTTTTCATCAATTCTGTAGTAACAAAATACAAAGCAGTAGGGTATTGGACTAGAAAAGACAAATTATATCAAGTTTTTCTACTCTTGCACAGCTGCTGCTGTGACTGTGCTTTGGGGTGTACCCAAAGTTAACTTTAAATTAGCTGACTTGGACAAGAGCGCAGGAGTGTGAGGTACTCACCAAGAATTTCCTAAGCTTTCAGGAAAGGTGTTTCAGCCTTGGGCTGGGCTTGCTCCTGGAGTTAGCTCAGTCTAACCTGACCTAAGTTCACGGCATTGACTGTACTGCAGAGGTTGTTTGAGCATCACATAGATGCAAGCATATAATTTACCTGGTATTTTGTTATCTCTGTGTCTGATCTGCTGCTTCTGAGGGCTGATGTAACCCATACTGAGGAGCCCCTACAAGGCAAAGAGCTGTCAGGGAAACACACGTATTTTTATGTAAAGAGGAGGATAGTTCTACCTTAGACTTCTTTATCCCTTCTGACTTGCAGATGCAAGGGATGATCTAGAAAGAGGAGGAGGGACCTGCTGGGATTTGTAGGTAAGGACACTCAGTGGCTGGCCTTCTCCATGTGCTTTCTGGGCATGGTGAATTCACTTCAGATAGTTCAGGGGCCAGGAATGTTTTCTAACTATGCTCTCCTAATCTGTGGAGGTGGTCAGAGGGAGGCTCTGAAAGAGCCATAAAGGAAGTGACAGTGCAGGCTTGGGTTATGGGAACAGATAAACCTTTATTGCTGGAGATGAGAAGATTAGACTTTTGTGATATGGGAACAGGTAGAGAGATAAATACCAATTCTGTCTTAGCTCCTGATAGAAGATATTGTGAATTACTGCTTTATCTCTCCTGAATCACTCAACTGCTTCCAACTGAAATTGGGTTGGAAATTTTAAATGTATAGCATTCCTGAAATGAAGGCACACATTGGTGACTGAGCTTTGTGTGCAAAATACTGATTTCTACAAATACATTTATTTCTGGAGAGTGGTAGAAGAGCCTCTTAAGTGAAATATGCTGATATGAATAACAAAACAGAATGACCTTTGGCTGGCTGTGGATTCCCAAAGCATACAAGACATGCAGCTTATACTACTAAATATCTGTGAAGTTATATTGTTGCTGGGTTCATTATTAGTAGATCTTTATCTTCTAAAATCAATGATTCCCTTTGTGAGATTTAAATTTTCCATGCAATCACTTCCCTATGGTAACAAGGGATGCCTGATTTAGCAGTGACATTTGTAGTGAGACTCACCATCAGGTGATTCATTGTGTCCATTATTAGCCTTTACTTCCTTCCCAGGGAGTACTTTTCAATTTAGTTTGCCTCGTACTGTGTTTAGCTTGATTTCTTATTGAAAACGAAAATATCTTGCCCTTAGATTCATCAGAGGCTTTTAAAACCAGAATAGTGAGGAAAAAAACCTCATTAAGGTCAAAGGCAAAAAGAAAGTTTTTGAAAAAATGGAAGCATTGGAATTTTTCACTCTTCAGCTCCTGCTAACAGCTTTCCATTTCACTGTCAACAATATTGTTCTCCCTTTGCTGTTCTTCTCTTAAATCAATCATCTGTGGCACAAGAGAGGGAGGTTAGACGTATTTCTATATAAAACCATTAAGGTTTCAGATGCAACCACAGAGGTGCCTGCTAAGATATTATCAACAGGGGTAGCAGAGCTGGTGGTGTAGCTAGTACTGGGTATTAATTCAAAATGTTTCTGTTAATGAAAGGCACACCAGTATAAGTAATGAAGGTCAAAATGCAGCATTGATACTGAGAGTGGGCAGTTTTCAAATGGGATTGTAATTGCCTGGATGCAGGGCACTGACTGAACGTGCCAAAAAAAAGCCCAAAGTGCATTTCAAAGGGCACAAATAGTGACTTGTGATACAACTATATTAGCAGTTTAGGTTGGACAAAGGACATGCTTTTAACTTGAACCTCCTGAGTTTTCCCACTTACTGCTTTGGGTTTGCACTGTGGGACAGTCCTGGGCTGTGGAGGCTGGTGATAAAACTAAACTGTTAGGCCTAAGCTCCTGTGTGCAGGAGCACTCCTAAGTGTGCTCCAGCTGCTGGTGGGCTTTCAGCCAGTGGGGACAGACTACAGCAAGCTTGAAACAGTGCTTTCCCTCTCTCCCTGAAGTGTACCTAGTATGGAAGTGTGCTCAGCACCAAGGAGTGCTCTACAGATGCACTTCTGCTGCACGGTGCTAGTTGGTGATGCAGATATATCTGTAAGGCATTAGCAATAGGTCTCATCTTGTCTGACCAGCTTCTTGAAAGTAGCTCTGCTAGTCAGGAGCAGAGGTATAGAAGACATGAATCACCCTCTGCATTAAGTGGGTGCTCCAGATATGGTGAATCAATCTTAGGGGTCTTTTGTATTTTTTTCCCCAAAGCCTATAAAGGAAGGCTGACTTTTAGGCATCTACTTGCATCTAACTACTAGACTTAAATGAAAAGAACACCATGCAAAATGGGGAAGAATATATTCTGTGAGAGAGACAAAATTATATGAGAATAATGTAAAACCAACCATTAAAAATGACTCAGAAGCTCTTATTCTCAAGACAATTATTTTAAAAGAATATGGTATAATATTAACTAGCGCGGCTGCTCTTTACTTTGTCTGCCCCGGTCAGCTCCCGAATGCCCGGCTTGGGCTTCTCAGCTTTTCGTCGGGGCCGGGGCTCGCCGCAGTTCCCGGGCGCTTTTGCTGTCGCACTCCGGGTGGGCTGTTGGCCGCGCTTTGCCGTCGGCGCGAGGGAAGAAACAAAGAGGCAGGGAATTCGTCCAAATCCGTCCGCGTGGCGGCTGGATGCTTTATTGGCTGCGAGAGCTGCGATGGAAAGGCTGTAGCCGACCCCAGCTTCGCACAGACGCAAATGGCCTCGAGCATGCCGAGGAGTGGGATCAAATAGGGAAGGGACAGGGCGGACGGGGAGCCCTCCCGCCCAATGGGTACAGACATCGCGGTGATGACGTGTACTACAGCGACCGATGGGAACACGGCAGGGGCGGACACGAGACTTTGGGGTGAGTGGCACCACGAGACCGGGAACACAGGCACGGAAATCGCAGGAGTAGGGGAAAACCCGGGGGATGCACGAGGGTGCAGAGAACTGGAAAACTAACAAAGGAAAAACCCATGTGAACCTAAACCTGGGATGCAACAAACTAGCAAGTATTTTTACCGGTAATATTAAACAGAACATGCTCTGTATTTGGCTGTGGAAAATAATGATAAAAAAGAAACCCCAACATTTTTGCATAAGTGATACATGATTATGGGATGTTTTTTTCCCAAATCCTAGACAACTTGCATGTTTTGAAGGAGGGAAAAGGTGATAGTTAAATACAGTTATTTGAAGCTGTACATGATATAATGAAGATCTTCACTAGAAAATGGATGTGCCACTTCACTTAAGCCTTTGAGGGTCAGTTGAAGAAGGACCAGTGGGATGTCACTGGATCCATGGGTGGTGACTACCTTCTGCATAACCTTTCTCTCTCTTCCCCTTTCCCCTGCTTTTCTGTTTCCATCTATCTCTCTACCTCACATTTTCTGTATTATTACCTTTGGCATATGGTATTGTTTGCATCAAATTTGGGCAGAAGCGGCTCTCACTAGTCAGATTGTAACACGCATGGGTTAAGCAAACACAAAGAAAGACCTTGCAATCTTTGTGCTGTCCCGAAATCCACTGAGAAAAACATGTATTTTTGATTCCTTGGTTACCACCTGAAGCAACGACGTTCTCTACCGCACTTTCAACTGCTTTTCACTATTACTGCTTGAGACATAAGCAGCTCTGCTGGGACAGTAGATTTACAGCTGGAAGGTCTTTTTACTCACTAAACAGGAAAACTGTGTAGGAGTAAAATTCAGTAGATATGGTGTTCTGTTTTCCTTGCAGCACTAAATCTTGCTTCCTCTAGTTGTATTTAGTGATGTGTTTGCCAACTGGTATGTACCATGATCAACAAATTTTTGTTTTAGACTAACTTGCCTTTTTCCATCTCTCTTCATGTTAGCTAAGCTACCAAGCCTGTTAAGTTGCTGGGCTCTTAAAACTTTTACAAAGCTGCTCCAAACTGATCTAGCTATTTTAGGTCACTGTAAATCTTATGTGACTACTGCAAGTTTACTGGGTGCTGGTTTTGTGTTGGTATTTATTTGTGCAGTTAGCTCTGGTAATTCCACTGAGTTGGTCTAGAAAATTGAACCTTCTTAGGCAAGCAATGAAGATTAATGCAAATGTGCAGGCTTTATTCTTCCAAAGTTATTTATAACATTGGAAATTGGTTTAAATTTGCCCAGAAGAATAAATTCATCTTACATCTATACTAGAAAAAAAAGTGATACAGTAGAAGCAGAACTGAAAAGTAGACTGATCGTGAGGACTTGACATCTGCACTGGATGTTTCAGCAGGTTTTTCTTTGGTCTAGTCCCAGGCTGATACATGGATTGAATGGTCACTAGAAGGCATCAGGTGAGGTCCTGGAGAATGTCTTTGAGTGGCTTGGTGTTTCATTTCTTTTCCCCCAGAGCTTTCCTGCTTATGTGTGCTGAAATCCCTGTAAAATGTGAAGCACAGCACAGTAGGGATATACTTGGAAGATCTCCTTCAAAACCACTTTTTAATGAAACTAGGTACACCCTGTGACCTGGAAGGCTGCTAGAAGATCCAGTAATTATACATGAAAGCATTCAGGATGTCAATGTCAAGACAAAATATTTTCTGTTCTGGATTGCACCTAAACTTGTCTTCAAAAAGACCATATTAAGAAGAATGTCAGAGTATGTTTTGGGGTGATCTGTTTTCTTGTTTCTCCTATTGAGTTTTCTGCTTTGTTTAGACAAGTATTTGCTGAAAATTTGCATGCTGATGTGCTTTCCTATTATGCAAATGTCCTAACCATAAAGAAACAGCCATTCTTACTGCCCACTCTCTGTGACTCTCAAGTATGAAGTACTAAAATTAAAATGAGAGCAATAGCAGTTAGATAATAATTTATATGAATTCTCTTGTCTTTCAAGTCTGCCTGATACAAACAGAATGGATTTATCTTGAGGATTTACTGTTGGGAGCTGCTTAGCACTGTGTAATATACTTAATGAAAAATGGGGAATAGAGCAACTCTCTGCTCCAGGTAGGGTTCCTGTTTGTGCAGTGTGCTGTACATCCAAGTTCCTCCTCTAAGAGGAGGAGGTATTGCATATGCATCTGAGATATTTCTGCTCTTCTGGAAGGCTGAGCTTTTTGTTCCTAGAAGAGAGTCTAAATTTTGCTACAGAAGATAATGAATGAAATAAATGCTTGAAAATTCTACTTGGAAATTAAGTAAAAAAAGATGATACATATTTATTTAATTGTAAAAACTGTTAGGTTAATGAAATGTATTACTACTCCCCTGAACTTCTCATATTGACTTTAGAGGTGAGAGGAATCCCTGTAATAACACTGTTAATTGAAAGAAACTTGAATGATGAGACTGAACTAATAAGAGAGAAAAGGATTACCTAGCCCAAGACATGTATTTCTAATATCTTGATCCATTTAAATTTTTTTCCTCATTATTATTTAAAGACTGCATTTTTGAAAACATCCTCAAACTAGAACTGTTCTCCTGCTAATGACAAAAAGTAAAGATATGAAAACGCATAATTTTCTATTGGAAAAAATAAAATGTTCCCACAAGGAAATAAAATTATGAGAATTCAGGAATAGCCTGTGTAGGTTATATGAAAGTATGCAGGTGATGTCCCCATAAAACTGTTTGCCTTTTCTCTAGACGTTCTTTTCTATCCATAAGGAGCCTGGTTAACTGACTCTTTGGGACAGTAACAATGAAGACTTTACTGTCACACAGGGGAATACTTCTGTGCTCAGCTTCTCAGGATAAGGTGACTTGGACTGGCTTTATTAATGCATGGCAACATCACAGTAATTTTACATTATTGTTGAGAGCTGCTGGAGGCCAACAGGAAGTATGATAGCTGGAAACACAATAAAAGGTAAGAAAAAAGAATGTGAAGAATAAGTCTCACTTGAGGGGAGTTCACATTTGTATCTGGTTTTACAGAGCTGTGAAATTATACTCTTTACTGAATATCATTTTGATTGTTACTACACTGACTATTACTGATACCACAGAAGTTTATTTTAATACTTTATAGAAACTGACACTGAACTTTTCAAACTTTAAGTGCTTTTTTTGTTCTAGGCTATAAAAATGCCTGTAAAACAGAACAAGAAGGGCCAGAAAAAAGGAAACAAATGAGGTTTTAGTAATGCTGAAAGTGCTTGGTATTAGAAATCTTGGATTTCAGGAAGCAGCTCCTGCAATGAACAGATTATCACATTTAAAGAACAACAGATGTGTCATGGAGAACATCTCAAACTGTTGTAATTTTGCCAATTTTTTACCATTATTTTTGTTCCCTTTCCTTATCTTTTTAACAGACTTCTTTGCTTAATAATAAAGCATATTGTTTAGGTTTCAGTTCAGTTTGTATTTCCCCCAAGAAACAGTATTACTTTGAGTAACAGTAATTATTCCCTGTAGCAGAGCATTAGGCCCCCTGATAGCAGCAAGATTGATAAGAAAAATACCGCAGCTCAGGTTATAAGCAGCCTGTGATGAGTTACTGCTAGTTTTGTAACCTCAGGATCCCATTGGTCAGTCTTGCTTGCAGCAGTGTTCAGTCAAGCTGCCAATAAGAACCCCCACTATCTTCTTCTTTTAAGTGCAGTGAGATTAAGGTGAAAAATCAATTTATTCTGTCTGAATTAGATCCTCCATATGTGTGGATATACTGGAGTTCTGGGTTAAAATGCCAGGTGCTTTTTGGAAGAGAGAAAAGAGTTTCCATAAATAAAAATATAATTTTCTTCTGTGTGCCTGGGTTTTACTCTGACTTCCAGAGAAAGAAATGAACAGAAAGGAGACAAGATTTTCAACTACCTCAGAGTTACGGAGAAGGGGTGGATGTCACTGTGATGGGGTAATGCCTGAAAGGAGTTTTATATGCCTCCTGTCCAAGGCCTGGATTCAATGCTCCTTGGTGCCCACAGTTTCTAGTGAATTCTGCAAGCTCGAATCATGTTGCTTTTGCGGGCTGTAGCTATATCTGAGTGTGGATTGAGAGCAGTGAGCCTCCTAACAGCCCTGCTTGTGCTGCCTTGGTGTTGCGCTCACGTTGGCAGGCACTGAACACGTGGGGTGCCTCTGCAGGCAGCTTGGCTTTAAGCTGTGTGCCAGGACAGTTCCTGTGGGCACCAGTTGGCATGTGGGCCCCAGGGGATCCTGGAGCCTGACCAGGATACGTGGTAGGAGAGGTTTATCACGCAGCTCTGAAGGCAGAACATGGCCTCGGGGCACTGCAAGGTGGACCCAGGTGAAGCTACCAGGTCATGCGAGATGACCTGCCTGATGTCTGGTCCTGGGGGTGCCCTGGTGCTCCCTGGTTGTCCCACTTTTTGCTGGTAGAGTGAAGGCAAGTCCTATCTTGTAGCACTGTGGCCCTGGGGAGATAGCAGGCTCCGTAGTGCCACTCCAGAATGAGAAGAGGAGGTCTCAGTGGTGTCTGGAGACTGGTGGTCGGTAGGTGGTCCTTGGAGCTGTTAGCCTCCTTCACCAATTTGATGAAGAAATATACCTGGTAAATCGTTTACTGCTTACTCTTCTTCTGGTTTGCATGCTTTCTTTTCAGGGTCCAGCCATCTCCAGATTTATGCCTTTATTTTTTTGTTTGGTTTCATTTTTTGGTACCTCTTTGTTGTGTGGTATTAAAGTATTCATTCCTGCTCTTTCTGTATGCTCTCTTCCCCTCCTAAGAAAGCACCAGGGCTTGCCCTTTGCCCTTCTCTCTGCCTCTCTCTTTTAAAAAATCTTTTAAAATTTTGTGAAGTTCACTGGCATGAGACACTTTCTTATAAACCTCAAACCTTTCTGTACAGGGAATCCATGCATGTCCTTTTCTGTGCCTGTCCCTCAGAAGTTAAGTGGTCTAGAGACCTAAATCCCTTTTGATGTCTGCTCGTTGTCAGTTCTTATTAGGTGCACAGTTTATTCAGAGGAATTTAGATGGGAAAAGACAGTGAACAAACAGATCACAACTGTCTTTGAAGGAAAAGTTGGATTGATATAAAAGGGAATGTTTGCCAAAAGTTGCCCTTGAGGTGATGGTGGGCTCACCATTGAGTGCACTGTGATTTTGCTGTGCCGTGTTCATGATAGCATGACGACAACTGGGGAGAGGCACTTGACCAGCACAAAGTAGCTGTGGAAGTGATAAGCAGTGGTTCATATTGAACGCTGGCATACAGCCTCAACTAAGATGTGGAATAATGTTTCCATGATGCTAGCTGTGGGCAAGCCCAGTAGTCACTAGCCTCCATCTATTAAAAAAAAAAAAAAAGGCATTTATGCTATTTCACTCCTGTAATATCCTGTGACTACCTCTGTCCCAGGGCATTCATACACACCAGTGCAGCTGGCAGCAATTTCAACATCTTCATGTTCACTCTGTTCTGGAGAACTTGATGTGGCTTTTGGGAGATCCTGGCTCATGTCACTATTCATCTGTTTAAATTTGTAACTGGATGTTTTGGCTCTTTTTCAAGGAAGTACCACAACATGTTGTGCAAGGATTACTTTGAGAGTGGGTTGTCTTCACTACCAGTTGGTGATGCTGCTCTACTCCTGTAAATGTGTCAGCTGCTAACACAATACCAGCAGCAGCAGACATGGAGACACTTTGATGGATGTGGGACAGTCAGAGATGATAGACTGCTGCTAGAACTTTGTTTTGTAAATGGTGCCTTGAAGGCTAGGAATTCACTTCCAAACCTGGGTGCTTTGTATAAGCTTCTTCAAAGAAGAAAATTTTAGTTTAATAATTTTTTTTTGCTTTCAGCATTTTATTTTGTTCAGTATGTTTGAGAAATCAATCCCTTGAAAAGCTGCAGTCCTCAGCAAAGTATACATATTGGATAAACCTCTAGAAAGTGTTCTCACAGAATTTAACTCCATCTTTAGAGTGGAAGGACTTGGCAAAAGATGGGGTACATATTTGCCAATTCTTTCTGAAATGTTTTTTACTCCATTGTCTTGTATTTTGGGATTTATTTCAGTGTGGGAGTAGAATACTAGGGATGTGTAAGGCAGAATTTTATCTCTGACCTCCTTACCACTTTTTATTAGGTATTAAACCTCCTACCATTTAAATGTTACTCACAATTGTTATTTCACCATTAATCCATTCTCTAATACACTTGACCTAAATCCTGTGCTGGTAGTTGTGGGCTCGGGCTCACCTCACTTTTGCACACCCTTACACCATGGTATAATGTACTTCCAAATGTGGCAAAGACAAAACCCCTGTGAATGTAAACAGGTTACATGGACCTAAATCTATACCTTAATATAACATTAGGAGGATCCTGAACAACAGACATGATGATCTAGAGAAAGCAAAAATCAAAGAATCAGAGAATGGTTTGGGAAGGGACCTTAAATGTCACCAAGTTCCAACCCTCCAGCCTTGGGCAAGGACATCTTACACTTGACCAGGTTGCTTGGAGCCATATCCATTCTAGCCTCAAACTCTTCCAGGGATCCACAATTCTAATAATATAAAAAGAAAATGTGTATAGTCTAAAAAACTACTTAGTTTTCCTACAGACCCCAAATATTGTCTAACTAATATCCCTTAATAATAAATGAATTTATATGTTCACATATTTGCTTTAAAAATAGAGCTACTTTTGGATTTTTTTTTCTTTTTTCAAAGATCTGTGTGGACAGTTAAAAGAGGTTTTTTGCTTTCATCAGTGTTGTGCTTTACTTTGATATAGTTTAACTATCCCTTTCTTCCTTTCCTATAAATATGGATATTTACATGAATATATGTTGCACCCACTTTCAAGCAGCATTTTCACATTCCTAATGATAACAAGATGGGAAGCTGTGATATGTGTGTTCTAGAGGCACAAAGAGTTTATAATGAGTCACTAGTATAATTTGTGTGCATGTCTTTGATGCTATTGTAGTTTTCCATGCAGATGTCCCACCCGCTGCGTGTTCCTAGTTTCAGTCTAATGAACTTCTAAAGTTACTGGGCACTCAACAGTAGCTCTGGCATCCCACAATGTATTAGTAATAAATTTTCTTCAAATTGAAGAGGTTTTTTTAAGTACTGTGCACAATGAGTAGCCCACAGTGGAAGAAACAAATTACAAAACCACTGTTCCATAAGCGCGGAATTGAAAGAGCTGCATAAGTAAAATGACAGACTATCCATTCCACTTTGGAAAGCACGAATAGGATTTTTGATCTAGCTTAATTTCCTTCAAGCTCTTCAGCTGTGGCTAAACCATTTAAAATAAAAATAGATGTGTTATGAAACACCATGCTCATCACTGTTTATTATTTTGAAGAAGCATGGGTCCTCCTGTACCTCTTTGCTAATGTCAAAAAATGAGTGGAATCCTCATCCCAATTTCAGCACTGCAGAAGGGGCCTGATTCCCCTGGCTGCAGTGACTTTGCTTCGCATTTATGGCAAAAATGGAAGGGAACCAGTGATTTTTAATTGCTAGTTTGCAAATAACAGTGTTTAATATCTGACACATAACTGAGCTTTAGATTTTTAAATTGTTTATTGTAACTTAAATAAACCTCCAGTAGATAAAATGTTAATTGAAAAGATGGATTTTACTGACCAACATAATGCATTACTATTGTCAAATGAGCCCCCTAGTCATCATATACCACAGTGAAATCACTGTGGGTGATTTCACCTTTGAGCAGAATGCATACTTGAATGATTGTATGCACTTCAGCTAAACCCACCAAATCTTAGAAAACTTGCCCATTTCAAGGGATTTAAAAACAACCAAAAAAACCCAACCCACAGCAACCTGCCAACTCCCAGTTCTTTGGAAGAAAACTTTCAGACCAAGAACACACTCACATCAGTGAGCTGAGTTGACTGAGGAAGTTTTGGACCAAAGGCAATGCCTCAATATTATCTGCCTCAACTCTTGGTGGGCACTTTCTTGCTGTACAAACAGCCTTCTGTACAAACAGAGTTCAGGGAGCCTACTTATGGAGCACTGCCCCAGTCAGCTCCATTGCCATTGCAAGAATCTCACCTTTTATTAGATAAACGACAAGCTCCTTGGGGAACATGCAAATCTGTGCTGGGCAGAGTGAAGAGCTGGAGGAGATGATAATTATGGACAGAAAAATACAGACCCCCCCTCTTCCTCCTGATTCTTTCTTTTCTTACACTATTATCCTTTGTGGCGATCAAAAGAATGGATGAGACTGTGAGTCAGCATCCTTTGATAGAACCTTAATGAGCTTTCAGATTACTTACTCCCTTTTTTCTGTACTTCTAAGCATTTTGCAGTATAACATGTACAGAGCAGAAGAGGTCATTATAAGTCTCTGTTACAGTACACCTGTGTTTTCAGCTGAGGCCTCTGCCTTTTTTTTTCCTGTGCTTTTTGAAGTCCAAGATCATAGATAGCTATAAGAAGTGTTTTTGAACACTCATTTTCTAAAGAGCTGATCAAGTAGCCAGGCTATTCATGAATGTTTTTGGAAACTGCTTTGTCTTTACAGTGGTAATTGGGGAATTACAAACACGTGTCATTTGTTAGCCACTGCAGGTTTTCCTTGTCATAAAAGTATCTATATGATAGAGCAAAAAGATACTATGTTACCCCTGTGTGACCAGACAAAGCCAAGGAAGAGTGCAACATATTTTGCTAACAAGTAACTTGACAGTCACACATAGCCGAAGAACAGATGCAACGAATAAACAGGTTATGAGAGCTGAAGAAGGCAAACAGGAAAAAAAAAACCCAACAAACCCCCTATTATCCATCACAGAGTGCTGATTTATTTGGGACAATAATTTTACCAGTCCTAGCTTAGGTGGCAGTGACGAAAATAAACACTTGTAAGCAGGAATCTGTTTAAAAGGAAAATTAAGATTTTTTTTTGGAGCCTTGGACATGTGTTTATTTATTTTTCATGCCAATGTGCTCAAGGAAAGATAAGTGGCACACTGGTTAATGCTGAAAGAAAATAAAAATGACAACTAAATATTGTTGCGGCAACAGTTGTTTCTGCCTGTACTGACATGTTTTGGATCCTAGTTTGGCCCTGAGCCATTGTATCCATATTCATGTAATAGCATGGATCTGCAGCCTGAACTGATGTCTCTTATTACCAGTGGAAAGAATTCCAGGGAAGACCCAAAAGGTTTTTTATCAACCTTTTACTTTTCAGAGTTCACTTCAGTGGCACTACTTAGCGGAACAAGCTCTCAGTTCATGTCTGCCAGTACCCAAGACTAAATTGGTCTGTTCTCTTTGTTTCAGCAGACACAGGGCCTGAAGAGGACTTCCCACCAAGTTATACTTTGATGTATCAGCTGCTTGAGCATCCAGTTTTCAAGTGAGTAATTCCTTTTGGTCTTTTTCATCCAAAGGTCAGCTGTAAAGTTGCTCAAAGTGCAGTCAGTACTTTGATAGCATTATGAATGCTGGAGATACTAAATAGATTCCTGTGGATCATGGAGTAGGGGTTTTGTTGTACCTGTCTTTATGGTTAGTCTGACCATAGTCCCAAGGCTTTCACTGTGGATGCAACTTTTGTACAATGTCCTAAACAAAATTTTTGGTGATGGAAAAATAGCCAACTTCTTTTGAAATTAATTTTTACTACCTAAGTGCTGTCAGTACTAATGTCAAGTAACAGCATCACTTACTAGCCATGACTGAATAGTATCCATCACATTCAAATAGTAAAATGTTTTGTCCTCCTCTTCTCAATGAAGCTTGACAATTCCTGTGAACTGGTATAATAATGTTTTTATTCTGTCATTAATATTTGATAGTAAAAGATAGTAAGCAAGAAATGAGCAGTTTATGGACTGTCCATTATTTCTCCAGAGCTTATACTGGAGTCTTTAAATTGTTCACCTGAGGCAGAAGAGTCTGTGCTCTCAGACTGACAATAATAAATAGATGAAGAACATTATTGAACACATTTGGCTTGTCTTTCTTCTAGAGTGAGTCACCTTCTTCTAGGTGAGCAAAAGCTCAACTGGTCTTGTAAACAGAAATCCCTTGGGATGAATAATTAGACCTTGATGCTTATGCTTCCTTTTGTTGCCTAGGTCAACCTAGCAGTGTCATATTATTTGCTTCACATCTAAAATGTACCATTCAAAATAGATTTTTTAAATTAAAGAGTAGCAATGTATTTAGTAAACATGCAAGGCATCTTGCCACTCTGTCTTCTACTTGTTTTTTTTTGTTATTGTAGGTGGTTTTTGTTTTGTTCCACAAACTTTCAAAGAAGAATGAAAACAGGACTATAACTAGGTTCTCCAAACAATTCTTACCCTGTATTAGAACCAGTTCTACTCTCTGTGCTAAATTTTAGACTAATACTTGTATAATGTGACCATCTACCACAGATATGATTCTGTATTTATTTCTACAATGTGCCTTACTGTGCTGTGGTATTAATCAATAGGAGAAAGAGATTGGAGGAGTTTGGTAAATATTTGAAAATTGCACAGAAAAAAATATTAAAGGGCTGGGCTGTGGATTAGGTCTTTGTGTTCACTAGCTCTGAACCAGCTTACTTACCTGCAAATATTTTTTGGGGAAAAAAATTCTTCCATTTCTTAACGTCCTCTTTTCCACAGAGATCACAAATCAGGTCTTAATTCTTCCAGTCCTTATGGGTTAGGTACAAGTATTTTACTCTGCTTGCAGTGTTGCCTTGTATGTTCAAGTAAATGCAAGACAGTTTTTGTCTGTGGTATGGACATGTTCTTACAGGGATCTATCTGCCTGACCCAGGACACTGAGGTGCTCTCTCACTTGGCAAACTTTTGCTGCTGCTAAGATCATGTCAGTTCACTGTAAGGAACAAATATTTTTCTGGTTTTGTACTTCAAGTTTATTTGTTTTGGGTTTATAAAAAGAAAACAGTAATGATTGTTTATACAGGTTGAAATATAAAGGGCTTAGGTAAGTATGGAAAAAACCCCTTTCTAAACAGAAAGTGTACATCCACATATTGATTGCTTCTAGGTACAAAAAGGATAGAGCTGGAATTTCCCCAAAGATCTTATAATGAACAAAATTCCAAAAAATAAAAAAATAAGACCCAAAGAACTAAATTCCCAGGAGAAATCAGTAAAACACATTATTCTGAGATAGATTTCCCCCCCACCTTTTGAAAAAATTCTGTACACCAATAAGTATGTAAGTTGGATAAAATTTCAGCATCCTTTCAATTTGACTTATGGTTAAAATAAATACTGAACAAAATGCTTCCTGTGAATTGCTCTATGGCCTTTGATCAGCTAGGTTATATTCATTTCCTCATAACTCAGGCAATATTTTACAGTAAAACATGCCAGGGGCTTGTATAACTGGGGAAGGTTTTGCTTCTCCAAAGGAGATGTTACTGATGTTACTCTCTAGCCTTTCCCCTCTTATCTGCTCAGAGGTAGACAGAGAAGGCTCCAAGGTACCCAAAAGGGCATCAGTAGCCTGCTGGACCATATGTTTTGATAAATAATCGCAGTACTGTTTGCTCTTCAATTAGATTAACAGCTGAACTTGCAAATGATGTCTCTGGAGGGCATTTTTTTGATAAGTAACTAATTGGCAGTTGTCTGTAGTAAATTGCTTGATATTGGTCAATGGTAAATTGCGATCATGTTAATTTAATTGTAGTTCTGCCAATGATATAATTAACGCTGCTATCAAAGCAGTCAATTGGTTCATTGGGGAAAAAAAAAGCGGCACTGTGGTATTAAGTTCCCAGTTTCCATGACACAGAATGTGATTCTGAATGATAATAATAAAGTTGGCTCTGCTCACTGTGAGCAAAAGCCATTGTTTTCAATGGAAATAGGGGTAACGGGATGCAGTGGTGTTCTGCAGTATTACAAATAATGCAAGCAAATTGCCCCAGAAAGACTTCTGTCAATCTAAGAAAGCTATTTATCTTCCCAGCTGTCTGGGAAAAGATGTGACCAGGAGCTGTGTTTCCAGATTCATTATGATTGACAGAAACACTGCTGTGGACATTGCCTGGAAATGACAGGGCTTTGCTGCATAACACACAGAAGCAGATCACAGAATGGCTGAGGTTGGAAGGGACTTTGGGAGGTTGGGTAGTCCAAGCTTCCTGCTCAAGCAGGGCTCCCTAGACTCCATTACTCAGGACTGCCGTGTCAGGACTCAGAAAAATGGTCCTTTATTACCCCTTTTCTGTATTTCTAGTTTCTGTTCTCATTTTTGGGAGTCATTTACAGGGACTAACAACATGAGCTCTGTCCCACATGTGCCACCTTTTCTTCAGAGGTATTCCTCAGGCATAAAGTGGCCCTCTTCTTTCCCTTATCCTCAGCACATACTAATGCCTTCCTCCATTTATCAAAAGCCATCACTGGAACCTAGGGGCCTTTGAGATCACTGGTTTGGTTTTGTTCTGGTTGAGTGGGAGGAAATAGAACTATGTGCTTTCACATCTCCAGCAGTTTTGCTGAGCATTTATCAAGCAGGGTTACCTAGGAACTACCTTAAGTGAGTCTCTGTCACCTCCTGGATTCATTGTATGCTGCTACAGCAGCAAAAAGCTGCCATTGAGATTGTCTAAGCAGGTAACTTCTAGTTAGTGCCTCTCCTTATAGAGCCTCTTTTCTTGCCTTTTTTTTTTTTTACTTCCCTTTTTTCTTCTCCCCTTCCTACCTAATCTGTGCTGTTCTTTATGTCCAAAGATGGAAATTTGAGAGGAAGATTCTAGAGTGGTATGGAAGAGTATAAAGTCTTGAGCTTAGAGTCAGCTATTGGCAGGTACTTTCAAAAGTCATTTCCAGAGCTGGCTACTCTAAGAGGCTAGGTTCTGCAAACCTGTTTGAAATAAGTTTCTAATAACTCTGTGTGGAAAATAGTAGGAGATATTCCAGATTTTATTCTAATTTCTAAATGCTCCCAAAGTATTTAAGATTGGCAGCTGCAACTTGTATTTCAGCTTTATTTCATAAGGAAGTTGTGTGAAGAAAGGCTAGCACTTACAAACTAGGAAAGGCTTTTCTTTCTTCTGTTTTTTTTCTCCTTTTTTTTTGGTGGTGGTGTTTTTTGACTGATTTAAACAGTTAACCTGATTTAGTATGGCAATGGATAAAAATTATTCATGCAAAAATCTCATATTTGAAATTTAAATATACAAAATGTGAGAGATATGTTCTCCATTATTCTATGACTTGAATTCATTTGCAGACGTGATTGAAGAAGATCTGTACCTTTATAAATTGAAAAGGTAGTAATTCCCATTTGAAATACTAAATGGAAGTCTGAGCAGATACAGATTATTTGAATACAAACTGACTTTAGGAAACATTATAATCTCACAAAAATGGTAACACATAGAAACTGGAATTTCATTGGTAAAAGTCCTGATATATGAAGAATAAGATCAGAAAAATGTGTTAGAGTAGAATTGCAGTGTATTTTTATTGGTATGGGTTCTTATCACTTGCCTTTTAACCCAACATAAGGCTCAGAAGAATTTGAACATTTATGTTTCCTGTAAGAGAAAATTAGAGAAACTGTATTTCTTAGTAAGAAGCATTCATGTTGATCTCTTTCCTAAGTAAATTCTTAATTCACACAAAATACATAAAAACAAGCTGTTTTTTAGTGTTTTGACACAAATGGTAAAAGTTAAGAACATTTTTAGAGTCAAGAGTAAGTTGGAGATAAATAAATCAGCACAGATTTAGCATGTAGTAGCTTTATAATTGCAAGCAGCAAGATGTAAAAAGCCAGATTTCTCTTCTGTAGAAAGAGAGATTTCTAATTAACTCACTTTCATATTCCCTTTACCTCGCTGCATTCCAAGCAATTAAGTGTTAACTTAGTTTCTCTTTAGATTGTCTCTCAAATGCCTGCTGTGCAGTTGTACAGAGCACAACGTTTTCCATAGTTGTCTATTGCCATGCTTTTTATGTGCCTCTCTGTCTATAAGCTGGTAAATATCTATGGGAATTTCTATCAGCTGGAAATTTCCAATCTCGCGTGTTTTGTAGTTAACAATTGAGAAGGAGGGCTTATAATTTTTATTGCCTCTTGTTTAGGTAAATGTTGCTGTTTCTTTGTCCTAATTGATAAATTTTAGTCTATGAAGGTCACCAATAATAAGTGTGAAAACATTCTGTGTTTTAATTTTTGGTGGCTTTTGCTTAGCTCTTGTGCTAAGAAAAACATTAAGATATTTGGTCTGTTCATTACTTTTCACGCCTTCTTCTTTTACTCTGTGTTTTAGTCTTTTCTGCATTTTTTTGCAAATAAATTATTTCTTCATATTTCTAAAAATCAGACAATCCACTTTTTTTCCCATGTTTTTGCTTCTGCTGTGTACTTTTGAAGCTGGATGTTTAGGGAGAAGCAGCAGTTCCAGAGTAGGGTGCCCAGATAATAGGATTTATTAGAACTGAAGGTAATAGAAAAACTCAAGCTGAATGTGCATACAGCACACAAGATACCAATTCACAGACACAATAAAATGGAAATTAATATTAATATCTCCAAAATTCCTAATCTCTATCTCCCTAATCATGTGCTCCACCGTTACCACCATTATAGCTACTGCAGCCTAGAAAACACATGTAGCACTTTGGATGACTCTGAATTTCACATTGTGGGAAAAGAAGCTTGAAATATTAAGGAAAAGCTAAAACATTACCTATGGCTAAGAAAACATTTGTATGGGCTGCAAATGCATAAAGCATATTCTGATGGGTAAATGGAAGTGCTTGGAAATCTTCTTGGGCTGATCTTAAATTTTCACAGCTTGTAATTATTACATAAATATTGCTCTGAATTTAACAATTCAGACAGCTACAGCAAGTTGAACACTTCAAGGGACAAGGTAGTAACACTCCTTCCAGGAGGAGGGTAGGTTGCAGGCAACCGAGATTGTATTGCTGTCAATGGAAAAGAGAGAAGAACTTGTTCAGTCTTTGGCCTGACATCTCTGTTGAAGATCTGCTTCATGGTTTGTCTATTCTATATCAGCAATGTGAATTTACTACTCGTGATACTGTAAATTACAAATCTCAGTTTATAATTTTAAATTCTCTTCTGACATTCAGAATTTACTACTCGTGATACTGTAAATTACAAATCTCAGTTTATAATTTTAAATTCTCTTCTGACATTCAGCAACAAATGGGGTGCTGACTGGGAAGCTTTTCTTACATTAGCTCCCTATTTCATGACAACTATCTCATAACAAAAAAAAAATAGTGTCAGTCTCCACTACTGCATAAAATATAGAGCAATATCAGATTGCCACAACATTGTTTGGTTTGGTTTTCTTTTTTTTTTTCCCACTGAAACTTAGAATTGTTCTAGATTAGTTAGCTATTTATGCCTACATTAGTTTAAAAAAATTCTAATGTCTTTTAAAAAAATCAATAACTATTGCTTATTTCTAGACAGAATGTTGGACATTTATAAGCTCTATTCAGTGCATTCAATTCTCAAACGTAGTATTTGCATTGAGCTATTTGTCAAAGTAAACATGAAACTGTGTCAGGAAAATATATAGTTAAGTGTTTTATACAACAACTTTAGAACATTTTTCCATAAAGATGCTTTCTTTCATAGGCACTTCATCAGATTTTCTTTTGGTCTGTTTAGTGGAGATTGAGTCTAATTTCATTCAAAGCAACAAAAACACATCTGAGAATGTTGGGAGGTAGGTCTGAAATAAAATCCATGTTGTTGTCATGACAACTACAATGCTAAAAAGGATGCAGAGAATGATTATTAAGTTGTTGCATCAAGTTGTTATGGCAACTATATAGTAATAGGAAAAAGGTGAGTTTTCAGAATAATATTGTGTGAAAAGTTTTCCCTTTATCAAGACATGTAATTGTAAAAATATCTTAATGAGTTAAAATGAAGAGTGGAGAACCTGGTACAAAAGGAGGTCAGGATTCAGCTATCTGCCTTGGTGTATTTACCTTAAGTACTATAATGTTCCATGGAGAGTATCTCTGCTTGGTTTCCAGCTCTGTCACAGGTGGCGCAGAACACAGAAGACACTAAAATACATCCCCAGTGCTCTTTCCCAACATCACAGCCACGCAGTTCAAGGCCATGTTTCACAGTGTGATAAGCCTTCATGGACCTCATTTACCTCCAGTGGAGTGCATGAAGCCTCAGTGGCATACGAGAATGGACTGAAGCCCTAACACAAAAATGGGATAGGGAAAAAGGTTAATGCTGAAGAGCAGTATTAAGAGGTGTCAGTTTTGTGAAAGAGCTTATTTTTCAGCACATGGGATGACTTTCTTGTTTATTTAGCTTAGGATTTCCTAATAAATGAGTATTTGATAGCAGAAATTATTGAATGAATTGTATAAACCTATTTTTGAAGCAAGGAAATCTCTTAAGGAGCAACTGCAGTGGAAATGAGTATCTGGGCTCTGTGCCACCACTTGTGGTATAAACAGCACTAAAGGCTGCCTTGCCTGGTGCAAAACAAAGGAGATATCCTGCTCAGGGCAGCCTAAATATCCCTGTGCTGTTTTCCCTTTTCTGTGGTGCCCAGCTGGCTCCATCCTGAAAGTCAATGCTCCCTTCCTGCAGATGAGTGAGTGCAGGAAAGAGGACTGAGCAGGGAGAAGAGCGAAAGCTGTGGTCAGAGAGACACACAAAGCTGATTCACTCTTGTGTAATAGTTGGCCATTTTCTTGGTCCCTTGGGTTCTCCTGCAGCAGGACACGAGGCAAGGCTGCTCAGTATTTTTATCCAAATTGTTTCTCTCCATGAACAAATAGTTTTCCAGGTAAATTTTTTTTTTTCTGTATTTTTTTGCATGAAAAGTCATTGCTGTTTTTAGAAACACCTTTTTAAATACATATATATATATTTTAAAGCAACACAAGGTGGAAATATTGCAACACTAAAGAATATTAGCATGGATGTTGGGGTGCGGTGTCTTCAGACACCTGAAGTTTACTTGTCTGGCTTCATCCTCAAGGGCTGAGCTCCCATCAGGACTTGTAAATAGTTTCAACTACAATTATCTTCTATAACATGGACCCTCTTGCTAGCAGCTGAAATTATGCAATCCATGCAGACATAAAGTAGAATTTGAGCTTGAGGTGACTACAAAAACTATGAGTAGTGTAAGATACTAGATTTCAAATCAGAGTAATTTTTAAGAGTTATTGCTAAAAGTATGAAACTTGTGGGAGATGGAGCACAGGTTTGGAAGCCTGAGCATTGGCCTGTATAGAGCTGGGGTACATTGTGATTTTGCAGATTTGAAAACAGTTGCATATTTGGATTGAAAATACATGTGAACCATAGCTTGAGGTCAGATTTTAGCTGCTATTCCTTGGAACTGTGATGGCAGACAGGCTAGCTGTGATGATTTCTGCCTTGGAAACCTTTATTTTGAAATTCAGAAAACAATGTTTTTTTAGCAGAAATATAACTGCAGACATACACTCTTAATCTTCATGGTATTTTCTACTATGTTTGTAGCAGAGTTATGGACTGAATTGACTGTACTGATACGGCTGGGAAAAATGGTTCTGGAAAAAGTTGGCTTCAAACCCAGAGGCTGTAAGTGAAATGGTGATGATGAGGAGCCATTTGAAGTAGGACAGAGGGAAGGATCTTGTGTGAAAATAAACCACATGTTTTTTTCTCTCACATTGGGACTATAAATCCAAGCCAGCAGAACTCTTCTAAGCACAATCTTGTTAAAGAGCCCCGAACTCCTTCGCCCAGCTTCAGCAGCCTCAGATTTTTTTGTTGCTACAAATTCTTGTTGTATCTCACAGGACTAAATTAAATGGCTTTTCTAGCCTAGAAAAAATTAATTTGAATTACTTCCCTGCATCTAATAGTTTATGCCTCTGTCCTAGTGGCATAAACAGAGGTCCTGAAAGCATGAAGAGATGTCTCAGCCACCTGTGCACAGCAGGCACTTTTCCCACATGGCTAGTAATAGCTAATGAAAATAATGGGAGTTCAACACTAATCAAATTAAGATATTTCCCTGAGGGAAGCACCCATTATATACTTCTGTGTAGTATCTATAGCTTGCCTAATTCTCTAGGCTCAACTTAATGACACCAACAATATTTGCCAGTCAGTGCTCTTCTTCATGGATACAGCCAGGTGGTAGGGACTGCATGCAGCACCACTTGCTCTGAATGTATGTGTCATCAGCTGGTGGAGTTACTTCACTGTGCTGCCTGCTTTCAGGGGGATGTAGGGACTACTGACACCCTACTGGTTTCCAGGGCAGTTTTGAAGTGCAAATATAAGCGTAGAGTGCCTTGAAGAGTTGGCAAAGATAAAATGTGTTTAAATAAATGTGGAAAAGGAAGATGTAGGGAAAGATTATGAAATGATGAAAGAACAATGCACTTTAGAAGCGGCTAGACAGAAAATGGTGTCTAATGACTAGACTCTTTTACTAAGTGGTTGGACAAAGCTGCCAACAAGGAATATGATTAAGAAAAGGCATCTAGATTTTATTCTGAATATTTTCACACTTTTTTCTCCTCTGACTGCAAAGATAGTCCTGGAGGAGTGCTGTGCTCAGGCTACCTGCTACCTTTGGTCTTCTCTGCCCTTGGCAAAGTATGATCTGTTTAAAGTTTCATTAGTTGTGCCTCCTTCCATAGTGCCTGTTCTTGTGCAAGACTCTTTACTGTGGTGAGTGGTGTGTGTAAATCTTCTGCTGTTGTGTGACTGCAGCAAGAGTTTTCTCTAAGGCCATCCAACTTGGCTCTTCTGGAACACTCTCCATAATGTCGTTCTTCTGACCAGAAAGTACTTGAGAAGTGTGACTAGGTGTTTAATATCTTCCTATTTAAAATTTTTCAGTCCTGTGGGAGGTTGGTGCATTTCCTGGCTTTGATTAAAAACCATACAGACACTTGATAAGCTGCTAACCACTGCTTCTCTACTCATGCTTTGTTGTTCTTGGAAAGAAACAACAAATAGAGTTTTGGAATATTAATTTTAAGACATTCTAGTACAAAATATGCACAATTTTCTTATTTTTTTTAATAAAGAGGTGTCTATTAAGTATGTCCAGTCTGAGGAGAAGGCACAAGGATGTGGTGAGGAAAATGCTGAATCTGAGAGAGGCAGCTCAAGCACTTCCTCCTATGTTGAGTGTGGCTTCATCATTGCTCTTGACTACTGCAGCCAGATGATCATATCATCGTCTCTA
Organism: Anomalospiza imberbis; assembly: GCF_031753505.1. Classification (NCBI taxonomy): domain Eukaryota; kingdom Metazoa; phylum Chordata; class Aves; order Passeriformes; family Viduidae; genus Anomalospiza; species Anomalospiza imberbis. Next base: position 80,402,944 of record NC_089683.1, on the reverse strand, counting down.
TAAGCACCTGAGACAGTGGATGTAACGAAAAATGAAGGGGAAAAGACTAATTATTTTTGTGTTTTGGGATTTGAAATGTTTCTCTATGTTCATTTTGTTCTGATGCAGAAAGGTGCAGCTGGTGAAACATTCACTGAAGCACAGCAGAAGAAGGACTACTGTAGGATTCTGAGGGATGTTGAAAAATTTTGCTGCAGTAATTTGCAAAATAGATGGGACACTGGAAATAAATTTTGATCTATCTGGAATTCTGAAATTTCTATGCTATGGTAATATAAATTGTTCATAGTCTTATAAACAAGACCATTTCAAATATGTGGATTTACTTGTCATGAGTCATCTAGACACATGAATCAAGGGACATCAGTGGGGAAGTGTCAGCTGTTCTCTTCCTTCTAAATAGCTTTTCAGATTGCTGAAAAGGTGTATGATTGCAGCTGGAAACTTTTCCTTTTGGAATGTTTAATGATACCATTTTTGCTTCAACTGGGATTGCAACAATAGTCCTTCAAAATTGTTTTCCATTTTTCTTTGAGTGTTTTTTGCCATATACGGTTTGATAAATCAGTTAACAGTAGGGACCAGGGATAAGGTTCTTTTTAGGTCTTATCTTTTTGTTCTTTTGGAAATGTCTGTATTCCCTGTAGAGTTGTCCCATTGTATTTTTCTGAAGGCTTTATATTTTCTCTGCTTACTGGAATAATAAGAAATAAGCCCAACAACAGGGAATAATCAGTGGCAGTAGTTATTAAAATAACCAATAAAGCATACAACAGTGATTATTTTTCTCTGGCTAAAAATTAATCCATTGAATCTTGACCATTATTTCTATAAGGAGCAGCTAGGTTACAATGCTCTTTCCTTCCTGGGTTCTTCTGTAGCCTAATAAAGGGTCTGGCATTGTAATTTCATTCAAAACAACTGTACTTTTGTGTGTTCTGCTATGGCCATCATCCTGCAACTAAGCAGGGCCTGAGGCTAAGCAAAGAAAGAGGGCTTGGGTATGTCTGCAGCATGGCACGGTGACTGCAGAGCAAACTAGAGAGCTTTGACCTGTCTGATCTGGAGACCAAAAGTAGCCCAGCAGGAACGTTCGACAGCTCTTCATGGGATGACTTATGCCCTCTTCTGAAGTTGGGTGCTACCTGTGAACTTCCTTTCTTTGATTGCTTTGCCTTTCAAAGCACAGTAAAGAGAGAAAAATGTGATGGCAGTGTTTGATGCCAAATGTGGCAATATTAGGCAACACCCTGGAATTGATCTAAAATTACTCAGACTTCCAAACAAGATGTGTTATGGTCTGTGCTCTGAAAAGCTAATGAGAGCATAATAATTCACTTTATCTCATGCAGTATGAAATTATCATTGACATTCCAGTTCCTCCCAATTTTTTTAAAGCTGGGAAACAAGAATAGTTCATTATTTAACTGTCAGAATGAATTGTCATCCCATTTGGAGACCTTGTGCTAATTTTGTTGTCTCTTAAAAGATCCTTAGGGTAATGGAAGGAAGAGAAATCTTAACTGACAAACTTCCAGTTTCCAAGAGAAACCTAAATATGAAGCTAGATATAGCTCTCTCTACCTTCAGCCTGGAAAGCAATGATAAGTGATTCTGTGATAAGTAATAATCAGTATATTGCTCTTTCTGTTAAAAAAACCCCAGAAAACAACAAACACATCTATTTCAATTTCATGTTAACATTAATCTCTCATAAAATGCATTTAAAATAGGTGTTTTAAACTGGGATACTAGGAAGTGACAATCATAAATCTTGAAGCAACTCAGAAGTGGCAGGGTAATTCATAGAATATCATACTGTTTAGAATAAAGTCCTCTTCCCATTCTGTAATTGATCTACTTGGTGTTATTGTGCAGCTCATGTATATCTGAGGTTTGAATAGCTGATCTGTACAAGGGGCATAATTCTGTTTTTCTGTTTTGTAAATTACTGAAGCGCTTGAACTTTATTAAAAAGCTATCTTTGATTTATACTAAAAAGACCAGAAGTCCAGAACAGACCAGTTTCTGTTATTATTGCTCTGTCATAATAGGCTTTGCAAGGTCCCAGAGATGTTGCAGTGCATGTTTTGCAGTCTGGGCTTTCAGGTATAAACATGTGTAGCAAGCTAAGTTGAACAGCCAGCACATAGCGTAACTTGGAAGCAATCACCATCTCAATAGCCTTCTTTCATTGATATAGGTTAAATCTTGAATGTGACCTTGCTATTATAGGACTTTAAATACCAAAATTATTGAGGTCCAGGAAAAAGGTAAGGAAGATAGAGGTGTGTCGAAGAACAGCTGTGCACTTGTGTATGCATTCACACCCACACCACCTTTATCCTGAGCTGCTGTTAAGGTACTTCTAAGTAATTGCAAATATCAAATGACTGATCTTTTTAAATGTCAGTACTTATGGACCTCTCTAGGGCAGCACCTCTGAAAATGCTATTAAGGATAATAGAGGACAAAGATTAGCATAACCAGAAGTTTTATTGCAAATACTCAGTGAAAACTTTTGACAAGACTAGTTTGAATGCATACAAAGAGACTAAGAATCATAAGCTGCCATTAGAGAAGACTTTTGCAATTTGTATTGCATAGGTTATTTTTTCATTTTTAGCTAACTTAGCAATCGTATATATGTTTATATCAAGCTGAGCAGTTGAATAGATTTTAAATGGGCTGATAAGATGATATTGCACCCCTTTGCAGTATCCCAGTCCTGCTCAAACCTACTTTCAAAATACTGTCTCCATGGATTATTGGGCTTTTGTATTATTAATTTACACGTGACCCTTGGCTGCAGTGAAAAGGTTTGCTACTACAGCATCTGATTTTTGGCAGAGTAACCAATGAAGAGGAGATTCACAAGATACTCTGGAGACTACACATACAAAGTTTAGGGTAGGCTGCTGTGCTCGGGAAGCTTGGTACAGATCCAGGACATGGTCATGGCTTCTGAAAAGTCATCAGAAATTCCAACTGTAAAGGAAGAATATTAAATAAATCTTTATGGATTCATTGACTGATCCATGCATAACAAGTTTTTGCTGTGTGTATGGCATGCTGATTCTTACAATCTTTTGAATACAGGCTGTAGATTTTTTTTTTTTTTTTTTTTTTTTTTTTTTTTTTTTTTTTTTTGCTTAGTCAGCCTCAGGACTGCAGTGTTCCTATGTGCAGAGATACTTGGCTGAAGGTTAGCTGACTAATCCTGAAGTGTTCGACAGAGAATCCCAGCACTGCTCCTGTTCTGAAGCACTGTAGTGCTGCTGTAAGTACGTAATGGACATAAAATAATAACATTAAAATTCTAATAATTCAGCATGAAACTTTTATAAGTGTATGACAAAGTTTTAGAAACAAGACTCTTCTACTGTAGCCCTATATTTTAAATATATGGCAACACGAATATCTACAGGACTGGCAGAACTAACTGTAGCAGCAATGTTAGGAAATTGTATTGAAAGTTATCTATAATATTAAAAAAGAATTAATTTTATTTGTAATGATCCCTGAATGCAGTCAATTTTTACTTTGCTGAGGCTCTTTGAGAAGGTGGCTTGGAAACTTCAAGCACCTACCTATGTGGGGTGGTTTTTATGTTTTTTTTTTTAATTTTTTTTTTTTTTAGTTGGAGCCTCAAGAGGTGACTTTTTAGTACTTCATAAGATTTATAAGCAATGTGCCACCTATTATAGTTGGAGTACCTTCAGGAAACTTCTGTTAAGCAGCTGTTCTGCGTGCAGTATTGCTTCTGGCTCTTTTCCCTCAAGATATCCCTGATTTGTTCCAAATTTTTGTGACACTGCTTGGCACTTGACACTTTCAGCATATTTTAGACTGTGTGGAGTGTGTGTTTATATAAAAAGCTACTGTTTACTTCTAGCTGGAAAACAGCATGGCTTAAGTACTAATTAATGAGAACATGGCTTATAAAGGCATTGCTTTGGCTTAGGCAGCTGTGGTTTTTGAATTCAGGACATAGCTGTCCATGTCTAACTCTTCAGGAACTTGCTGTATGGACTTGCTTAAAAAGCAAAAAAGAATGAGATACATAAAAATGTCTTAAGCTTCAATCAGACTGTTATCTCCCCTTACACCCTTTTTTTCCACTGCTCAGCTGTAATTTTATTTTCTAGTTTCCTCTAATGTATTGTTCTGCATAGTTTTTTTCCTTAGAAGCTCAAAAGCGAGGAGGATTTTTTTATCTGTGTGTTTAGCTGGTAAGTGGGATATATCTTAAAGGGTCTCAAGTACTTGAACTTAAAAAATCAAGACCTCCCCTCCCACGCTGTACGATTCTAGCACATACTCATATGTTTAAAGTCCCACAGAAACTGGATGGAGGCTTTAGTTGCTTTTTAAAATATTGAGACAATGCAGAAAGGCCCTGTTTCTGCTGAAGGAAAAGCAACTGAGTTTTGAGGAAAGACTGCAAAGTTTCCATCTAGATGCTAGCTGCCTGAGTGGTCCTAGGGAGGGTTGTAGCTGGGGTCTCCCATGAGTTATCATATCCTTTGATTTCTTGGTGTGGACACAAAAACTAGCAAGTGAAGATAACCAAGTGCACGTGGGAATGTAGGTTTTCCCTCTTGCCCTGATGAAGAGGAGATCTGCTTCTCTGGTCTAGTATGGACAACTTCCCAAAGAGTCGAGTAACAGCTCATAAGGTTCTACTGAAACTGTATTAAGTAAAACGCAGTGACATCTGCTCACAGGTACAGAAACACTTGGTCTGATATTCCCAAAGCTTTTCCTGAACAAAAGACTTGCATAGTTCTATTCAACTATATGTTTATTCTGGGAGATTGTCAGCAAATAGGTGATATTAACCTTTCTGTCTCATTTGCTAGAAAGTCTCTGGATTGTCTAGCTCCAAGAGTCAGCAAAGGAGGACAAAATTGTCTTGGGTGGGGATAAAGTTCATGTCTTGTTTATGCTTTCTTATTTTTCCCTTCCCCCTCCCCCTGTCCCACATCTTCATGGGTATTTTTAGCTTTTGTTTGAGAAATGCCACATTTGATATAAATATTTGGCAGAAGGACAGTTTAGTAAACTGTGTGAAGAATATAATCCCGTTTTCAACCTGCCTGTCGACACTAAGCACCTTAAAGCTTTACACAAGCAGAGTCTCCCCAGAAAGGTCACTTGGTATACTGGTGAAATGAAGGCAACCATGAGAACTTCCTACAGAAGGAACCCTCCTCTATAGAGTTTGCCAATGATGAGACATTAGAAAAAGTGTAAATACAAAGTGTCCTGATTTTTAAAATTTTTTTCCACAAATATCTATATATCTTCCATTGTACTGTTCCTTTTTTAACTTCCTTATTCTATACTAGTAATCAGGTCCACTTTAGCAGGGATAGCTCTCTATGACTCAATAAAAAAACTGTTTTTTTTTTTTTTCCTTTCATCCTTTGTTCTTGTGATAAACACAACTATGGGAAAATAAACACTGGTCATCTCTGAGCAAATGTCCAGCTGACTGAGAACAGGTCAGGGTATACATGAAGTGACACATTTCTTAAAATCATTGACCTGTAGTCTGCTTTCATGGATGTTTATTGTTTCTATACCTAATGAAGACTGGACTCTAATGCTCCTTTTTTTTTTTTATCCCAACTTGTATTTTAAGATCGTAGTAAGAATTCAAAAGCAGGAAAATGTATTAAAGTGATATGGAATTGATGAAAATTAGGTTTTTGTTTTTGTGTGCTCATGGATTTGGTAAGAAAATGGGAGAGTTCTGATACTGAAGTGTAATAAGTGTAAAATGGGATTAGAATGGACAAAAATAGAGCTTAAATAGAGCTTAATTTTCTCATTTACAAAATATGAGCATTTCATACTGCTGCATTATGCAGGACATAATGTGAAATATAATTAATGTTGAATTACAATAGGAGTGCTATAAATGTACAAGGCACACATGACATTCACCAACACATCAAATATTTTTTTTTTTGAGAATAGGCTAGCAATTAGAATGGATGCCAAATGGATTTGTAATGAAGGAGGACATTAAATACAGTCTTAGCCTACTTATTGTCACACCAATTACCTAGACTTGTTCTTATTCTAATGTTGGTATTTTATAATAAGTACTAACACATTGATCTGAATTTTGGCTGAAAGGACTTTTTTTGCAAAAGATCAGTGCCTTCATAACTTGACAAACATACATTTTATGAGACTGATGCATGAATATAATTGGTATTTTAAATGCCATCCTCAATGTATGGTGAAAAAACAGGTAAAGAACAACATAAGAAGGTGTAGGGATACAGTATTTTGTAATTACAGTCAAGATTTTGGAGTGATTACTCAAAAGTCTTTATTTTTTGGAACTCAGGTAATGGGTACTGTAAATCCCAAACCAGGATAGCATCCACCCCTCAAAAAATTTTAGGGTGTTTTTCCTTTCTTTTCAGGAAAAAAATGCTTTCAAACTAATTTTGTGAGTATTTTATATGTCTGTAAAGATTCCTTTACGCACTCTAAAGCGTCCTATTATGTGATTTTTATTTGAAGGCTAAAGGAAAATTTTGAAATATATTTGAAGTTGTAAAGGATTGTTTCTTTCAACAAAGTTGACTGGCAGTATCTTGTGGGAGCCAAACAGTTTTGAGAGATAGAAATGTTGTTCACAAGCTGTGCCAAAGATATGGCATAGTAGGAGGTAGAAATGACGATTTGAAGTTAGTATCCTAAGCATGTTGTATTCTTGTGAATAATATGAACACATTGGCAAACTTTGAGTGTTTTTGTGGCCATCTTCCTGATTCAATTTTTATGAGCCAGCAAAACTGTCTTTTGCTATGTCTAATGCTCATTGGTATTTTACAAATAGGGGTGGCTTTTTTCCCCCAGCTATAAAATAAAACTCCCCCAGCTATAAAATGTGAGGAGCCATACAAGATAAGGAACACCACCACATGAACAAACTATAATGACTTTACTGTCCAATCTCAATGTAAAGAGAAGCAAAATATTTCTACTTAGAGTAAGTTTATATGAGAGATGACCTTAGATATTATTGCTATCAAATGAAATGGCAAAGAAAAATATCTGGGTTCTATTGCTTCTTTTCTGTTTCCTTTTCCTATTTCAAAAATATTAATTTATTTAAATCATTTTTGCAGCACACCGACCCATGTCTTTTTCTTATATTTCTGTCAGGCATCTGGGTTTTTTAAATAGCTTTCTTTATTTTTTTGTTCTAATCTTCCCACACATTCCACTCTGTCCTTTGAAAAGCTTAATGGCATTGCACTTTGCTGTTGATTGTTACTTTTACAGAAAGCTGTTTATTTCCTCTTGGTGCATTTTCAGAAAAAAACAAAAAAAAAAAAAACAAACAAAAAACTTTCCTTTTTTTGTTTGACCATGACATTGCTTATTGTGTTTATCAAACAATCCATAGTTGTATTTCCCTTTATTTCAGAATGAAAAGTAGTTATTTCAAATAAGTTACTTTCACTTAAGAGACTCATATATGTACACACACATATATATATCAATTTCTCTGCATTAACTTTTTTTATGACTATTGAGTCTGATGTTTTGTGAGGAATATTTTCCCAAATGCAGGAATACATCAGACTGAATTAAGGCTTGCTCTTGTCTGAGTTTCCTTTGGGCTTTTTATTTTGAACTAGATAAATACAAGCTGTTTTTAGCATGTAATTAGACTCATATGAGTAATTTTCTGGTGCTTATATGATGAGACAGCATCCACAGTTCTTGATTCTATTTTTAGGCACTTCTTTAAACTTTCAAGCTGACCATTACTGACCTTTTTTCAATCTCATTTGCTGGAACATGTCTGGTTTGTTGTTTGGTTTTTTTTTTTTTTTTTTTTTTTTTTTTTTTTTTTTTTTTTTTTTTTTGCATTGAATATTTAGAACTATTTAACCAACCCACACCATACACACCTTATTTTTACATATGAACATGGTGTCTTGCAACCTTTTTAACGTGGCAAAATGCCTAATAGATCAGTTAGGTGGCTCCTTCATCCAAAAATGTAATTAACCATTGGCTATCAGCATTGCCCAATGGATCAGGACAGTCCTCTCTTCCTCTGCAGAAATGACTGGGAAAGCTTGAGAAGGTTTAGTGTTGATAGTTGCAGGGAAGCCTTGGAAAGCTGTGAAAATTTGCATGTGCTGCTAGAAAAGCTGCTCCCCCTCTGTCCTGTGAGGCCTGGCAGAGGACAGCAGGGCATGGCAATTTCAGTTGCAGTGCTCTGTTTGAGCTCCTATCTGAGTAAGCTGTGGAGGCTTTCCTGGACAGATTGCCAGTTTGAGTTTTGTCCAGTTCAAAGCTATTTTGGTCTAGCAATGGGCCAGCCCTGAAGGTGGCTGGGGGCTCCTACTGTGCCTATGTGCTATCTTCATTGTTGACATTGAGGAAGGGACTGAGTGCACCCCCAGCAAGTTTGCAGATGATTCCCAGCTGAGTGGTGTGGTTGATACCCCTGAAGGATGGAATGCCATCCAGAGGGACCTGGACAAGCTTGACAAGTGGGCCCATGGGAATTTCATGTGGTTTAACTGGACCAAGTGCAAGGTGCTGCACCTGGGTTGGGGCACCTCTGGTATCAATACAGGTTGGGATGAACAGATGGAGAGCAGCCCTGGGAAGGACTTGGGGATGCTGGTGGGTGAGAGGCTGGACATGACCCAGCCATGGGCACTCACAGGCCAGAAAGTCAAACGTGTCCTGGGCTGCATCCAAAGCAGTGTGGGCAGCAGGGGAGGGAGGGGATTCTGCCCCTCTGCTCTGCTCTGGTGAGACCCCACCTGGAACCCTGCATCCAGCTCTGGGGTGCCAGCACAGGAAGAACATGAAATAGTTGGAGCAAGACCAGATGAGGTCTGCCAATAGATTAGTAGCAGCTTTCCTATGAGGAAAGGATGAGAGAATTGGGATTATTCAGCCTGGAAAAGAGAAGGCTTACAGGTTGTGCCTTCCAGTACCTAAAGGGAATCTACAAGAAAGATTGAAATAAACTATTTACAAGGGCATGCAGTGACAGGACAAGGGGAATGGCTTCAAACTGAAAGAGGACAGCTTTAGATTAGATATTAGAAAGAAATACTTTACTGTGACGGTGGTGAGGCACTAGAATAGGTTGCCTTAGAGAAACTGCGGTTGTCTCATCCCCATCAGTGTTTAAGGCCAGGTTGGATGGAGCTTTGACCAACCTGATCTCGTGGAAGGTGTCCCTGCCCATAGGCAGGGGGCCCAGAGGCAGATGAAATTTAAGATCCCTTCCAACTCTGACTGTTGTATGAATCCGTGACCAATCCCAAAGGAGTCTGATTTTCCATGGAGGCTTCTGCTGAAGGTACTTCATCAGTAGCCAAAATCTCTGTACTCAGTAACAGGTGAGAGTTGCAGTGCCGTAAGCACCATGCACGTGTGTTCAGAGCAAGCAGGAAACATCCCCAAACTGCAGCCATTATCTTTAAGTGTTGTATAGTTGGTGTTCCATGGAATTTTAGAGTCTGACCTATCATTTGTAGATTTTGGGACTGACAATCTGAGAGTGGTCAACAGAAAGAAATGCAGCAAAAGTTTTAAGAGGAAGATTTGGTCTCTGAAGGAGACTTGCCAGTAGCTGCTCTGGAGGGGAAAAAGTGAAAGAGCAGCTTTGCAGAAAAAGGATGGTTACAGCTGGGGAGGGAAAAATCCATCTACCTTTTAGGACCTCAGAGTGGAAGGAGGCTGGCAAAGGAGGAGAAACCCAGCTAAAGTAAGTTGACCCTGGCAGCTGAGAGTTGAGGAGAGCCTATTTAAAGAGAAGCATTCCTTTCTCAGTTCCTGCAAGCAAGGGGGCTGTTCCAGGTTTAAGATGTTTTGTGTGGTCAGTTTAGTTGAGGTGGATATATATCTGAACAGTTTTTTGTGATTTTCTGTATCTGTGTGTGACTCAATGTAAACAATAACAGTTTAATAATTCTTACTGCAGAGTCCTCCTGCTGATTTGCATGGTGTTCCATACCATACTGATGTCTTGTATGTAAAATAGAGTGTAGCTAAGAAGATTATTCAGGCCACAAGGTAATGTAATATGCACAGATGTGAGTTAAACAGAAAGAGAATCTGGAAATTCATATTGTTGCAATCCCACATCCAGTATAGATTTGGGGATGACCAGAATGTGGTTGGTTGGTCTTTTTTCACCACACACACCATCCATGTTTATAAGTATGTTAGGAAATGATGAACATTCTTGCTTATGTTGAGGCCTGCTTGTGAGATCTTTATGGTGTCATTTCTCCTGAAGGCTATGAAAGCAGTTTTGTTTTGGAATTTAAAGTGTTAAGACTGACAGATGTTAAGGAACATGTACTCCTGTTATGTAGTAAGGAAAAATGAGAAACAAAGTATTTGTAAAAGATCCCTGTGTGGCTCCTATCTATGCTTTTTTCTTTTTTTTTTTTTTTTTTCTTGTGGAAGGACACAATTTGAGTGGCCTGGAGGAGAGTTTGCAGGCAGGAATGGATTTAAACATTCTGGGCACTGAACAAACTGGTGTTCTGTAATTAATCTCTTGTCCTTTGGCTTAGCTTGCCATTGCATGAAGTGTCTGAGACATCTTGACCCTCTCTAAGAGGAAATGCTTCTTTGTGAACTGGCAGGTTTGCCTTTCAGAAGCAACAGGGAAAAAGACCTCCCCAGAGGTACTGAGGTGATACTAGAGAGGTGCCCCGGGGCAGTTACTGAGCTGTGATACATCCGAGTAGAGAATTTTTCCAATTGGGAAGGCAAATTCTGGTTCAGAAGTAATGACAAAATTTCAGGACCTGAGATAAAATAGACCCTGTGAAACAGACCTGTATACGTGGCATGGGAAGTTCAGGCTCTGTTCTTGGGTAGCAGTAGTATCAGTATTTTAGCTCTTGTTGTGCATGTGCCCTGTGGAAGAGTCACGGTTGATGGTCAGGTACAGGCTTCTGCCAGGTGGCTCCACAGTGCTTTGGAAAAATTCACTTCAGTGGTACCTGAGGAAGCCTGTATTATGTATGAGTTTGGGATTTCTTAAAAAGTGTTTTTCTTTCTACTAACCACTTAAAGCTTACCTCAGAGGAATTTTGATGAGCATAGTCACTGCAAGTACATTCTCCTCATCTGAAATGGAAAAAAACATTGTGGGTTTTGTGCCTAAAAAAAAAAAAAAGAAAAATAGATGACTACAGAACTGGTTCAGAATTTACTTATAATGACACTTTTCTTACTTTATAGGCATAGACCTTGGTCTATTGTTTGTCATCAACAAGCACTATCTTCTTTTCCAAAGAAAGAGCCAGCATAACACTTTTCTGCCCCCTTTCATTTCAAAGAACTAAATGAACCTTCATCTAGTAACTGAACAGAGTGATGGATATCACATAATTGCAGCTTATGACTGAAGAGTTTTGTAAGCATTCTGCGCATCATGCATACAGAAGAGATGAGGCATGAATTCTGCTTATGTGAGAGTGTATATGTATATATATGTGTGTGGGAATTGGTGCAATGCAGGACAGGGCCTCTAGAGCTCTCTGTTGCTGCATTTTCTGTGACAGGGTTTTGAACTGCTTTCAGAGAAGGGCAATACAAATGTGTTGGTATTTTGTTGTTGTTGTGGTTGTTTGTGTTGGTCTTTTTTTTCCTGATTTTTTTTTAACCCCAAATGGTTTGTACTCAATATGCCCAGAGGCACAGGTAGAGATGAAGATAGTGTTGACTTTGACAACTTGTCTCTGTAACGTAACAGAATAGATATTAACACCAACTTTTATAAGTCAACATTATGAAAAATCCTTCAAATAAAAGAACTAACTAGAGTCTACTGCAAAATGGAAAATGTTAGAAGTTCAGAACTGAATTAAGTAAAACAATCAAAGAAAGTAAAAAGAAGGAAACTGAGGTAATGCAATAGCATAGTCTTTTGAGGTAAAAAAAAAAGGTAAGATAAGTGCTAACATACAAGTGAAGAATGTGTATCAACAGAATTGTTCTGACAACATCTCCCTTTTTCCTCAGAAAAACATACAAAGGAAACACTACTAGTAAGAAAAATAATTCAGTCGTCTTCGACAAAAGTGCACAAACAGCACAAATATAGTAAAACAAGGAATTAGAAAATGTGTAGAACAAACATATAGGAAAAGTATATTATATTTGCTGCAGAAAAAATTGGAAGTTTCTATCTTAATTTTTCACTGTTCTGAAGAATTCACAGTTATTGAAATGTTACAAACTAAGGCAACAATTGGTATCCAGTTCCAGGGGGGATGTTTTTAGTCCACTCAAGCAATGGCTAATTGTCACAAAACCTAATAAAAGAAGACATTTTTATACCATATAATAAGCACACCTGACACGGTAGTGTGCAGATGTCATTGCAATTTTGGTTCTGAACATATTGAGGACATTTTTTCCCTGCATGGCTCTTTGGGAAGCTTTGGCCTTCCTCATGCTGTCTAATCACCATGGGAGTCAGAAATCTTGATTAAGCTGCAGCCCCTTTTATGTGGCACAACAATCCAGCATTTGCTGGGAGGGCCTCACTCAAATGTATAAAGTGTTCTTCACTTCATCTTGCCTTGCCAATAAAGTATTGGCCTAATGGGAAAACTGCAGGACTCCTTTTTTTACTGTTGGCAAAGAGGAGATGGATTGAGTTGTGGGAGGCAAGTGCATGATAGAATTTTTATTTGTACATATTAGTTGAAAATGGCTGAAGTATGTTAAAAGTGCATAAGCTGCCAGCAGGGATTGTGTATTTCTGTAGGGCTTTACCAAGTGGGCAGCTGGAACATGCTCCTTGTGTCACTTGGAGGTACCTGGCTGCTTTCTGGCCATCAGGGGGCAGCTCAAACTGACCTGCTGTAGCTGGCTTCTGGCATCCCAGACTGGGGGAGAGAGGCTGTGGCACTGGGCTGCAGATATGTGTTGAACAGCCTGTGGGCAGAGGACCCTGTGTGAGGTGAGTCTCTGTTTTGAACCTTGCAATCAGCATACAGTGTCTGTCAGGTTTGAAATACAAGTACATACTGTCTTGGCAAGGGTGTTTGTTAGTCTAGCAGAAAGTCTCAATGGTCTCTCTTAAAAGCACTGTGTTTCCTCAATTTTATTTTAAATCTAACACTGAGGGAAAACATGAAGAGGTTTCTAACAGCTTTACTTCTTTCCACCCTACAAAATAAAGCATTAATCTTTTTCAGGTCTTATAACTGCAACTATATAAGAATGGTACCCTTTTCCCCCCACAATTATATTTTCATATCCCGTGTTTTACGTATCTTTTCTGTCTAGGCTGGAAAGAAAAATTTGAGATTTGTTGTATTTTTGATTCCAGTTCACACTCCAAAATGTTTGTGCTTGGCAACTGCTGTTTGGAATCTTAGATGGGCTTCTGGTTCTGCAAACAAGAAAAAAAGATTATACCACTCATAAAAGGAAAAATCTGTGTGCTTATGGGGTCCTTGTCTAGAACTGACTGTCACTTAAAAAGCCAATTAAATCCCTTTAAAAACACATATTTTCTCTGAACATAATTTCAGCGATTATATCTGCCAAGTTTTGTATAGATAGAAGATATTCCTTGTCAGTGAGAATGGTGTATTTTCCTTAGGACTTGGCCCAGGAATAAGTGGGTGTCTGTGGGGTGTCCTTTGTGTCCCACACGTAGGGCATCAGTACAGAGGGGGAAATTTTCCAGTTAGCTTTTGGGAACAGCAGCTGCTAGTCTTTCTGAATCTGTGAACTATATGCTAAGCGAGGAACAGTGTGATGCCATGGCAACCCTGACTGGAAAGCCCACTTTTTTGCTGTGCCACCCTTGCTAGGGATGGACAACAAAGAAGATTGATCTCCTCCTTGGTCTGGAGTCATCCCATCTAACTTCAGGCATGCAGCTGAGATGACTTCTGCCCCTTTAGCTGCAGAAGTGGTGCAGAGCCTTCCAAGGGGTAATTCAAGCCACCAGACCTCATCTAGAGATGCCTCCCTTTCCCTGTTTGGCTGAGCAGAAAACTAGGCTTTGTTCTCTGGCTCAGGCAAGTCAGAAACATGCCTAAAGTAGGAGGGAGCCAATCTGGAGTTAGCTGGGGCACCACAGTGGTCACAGGTGACTGGGAAGGGTATGAGGAATGGTGATCTCATGGGCATTCCCATCAGCGTGAACACAGCAGGGTTTGGTGATGCCAATACAGGGGGCAGGTGCTGGGCTGTCAGGCTTGCTTAGCAGCTCTCCGGTGGCCCTGTGGCTGTGTCCAGCTGGCTGAAAGTGTCTGTTCTTTTAGGTGTGGCCATGCCATGCCTCCTTGCCAGCAGAAGTAAAGACTAGTTCAGTGTGTTGTAAAACAGGTCATGTCCAGTGCCACAGATTGAGGAATGGACTGAAGCACGAGGAGATGCCTAGCTCTCAGTTACATCACTTGCAAGACCACAGTTTCTGTGTGGCACTGAAGGTGAACCACAGAAACACTGACAATCTGGAGACAGTGAATACAGACATCTGTGAGACAAATCTCCAGAGTACAGTCTGTTAGGACTGTCACCACTGTTTCTGCTCTCTTGTCCATCTGATTTTCAGTTACATGTTTGAAGAAACTCTAGGCTTTGGCTGAAAATATTTTCTTTCTCAAACCAAGAATATAGTATTTAAGAACCAGTTAAAAGTTCAGATGGATCCATGGTTGCATTTGTGTTTTGGACCTCAATTATCCTCTGCTAGAAGAGAGATTTTCATCTAAGACTTTTTCAGCTGTGTTATTAAATACTGCTATTTTAAGGTCTTGTTCAGTAAGCATAGTAGTTTAATAAAACATGATTGTGAGTATGGAATAAATGCTATTTTTTAGGGAAGTACATGATTATTCAGTCGGAACAAACTGAGGGTGCTACTTTTTCTTTTCGAAATGAATAACTTGGTCATTCTCAATCAGCCTGTAGTTAAACTGTGGCTATTGTGTCCCCGTGATTTTTTTTCCCTGAAGTTGCTAATTATGTGCCCATCAGAATAATGGAAAGAGTAATTATCCTTATAGTGCTTAGTGACATTGAAACCTCTATTATACTGTGATTGGAGCTGCATAATTAGAGATAATTGCTGCAACTGTATTGTCTGTTCAAATATAGCTCTACAATAATTACCTTATTTTAATTAAATATGTTTGGGATTTAAGTGGATCTCTCTTCATTTACTCTATTAAACAGAAACTTCATTTAGGTATAAAGATGCTTTATGCTGCAAACTAACCACTGATTTAACACATCACCTATTGATCTCACCTAATGTGATTTTACTTGTTCTGTTTGAAAATCACTCAAATCCAGTTAATTATTAAAAAAAAGCATCTCTGTGTCCCAAGGCTGGAATTTAGAGTGAAAATCTCAAAATATCTCTCGTTGTAGAGCTGTAAGATACTGTCTTAATTCTTAAAATTTCTGGAAAAAAAAGTATGTTTTCTGTGTGTAAGCAAAAAGCTTTGTGAACCTCAGCACTTTAGTTTTTGAAAAATTATTATTGTATGTCTTCCTTTAATCAGACTCTAAGAATCCATATACTTTGTTTCAGAAAGTAAAGCTGGCCCAGATTTAACATCCATTGAAGATATGCTCTGTGCTTTATGATCTCAGACTGTTGCTGACCTGACTGCTAAGGAGGATTTATGGGCTGATGGCCTTTCTTCATCCCCTCATATGGGCTTATGGAGGCTCCTTTTATCAGCTTTTTCATGCTTGATCTGAGAAGGAGTTGGGCTGCTCACTTGTGGAGGGAACATCTGAGGCTGATAGCCCTTGTCCCCACCTTTGCATAGAAATGTCACTCACAAACAAAATTTACTGCGTACTGCATACAGGTATGGCAAGTGGAAAAGTGTACACAGTGACTCTAAATGGAGCTAATGAGATATGTGAAGGACTTGGGCATCCTGAGAGAACTTTCCTTTAAGATGTGACAGTTTGCACTGACTTCAAGTTAGCCTTAACTAAATGCAGCTCCTTTTAGAGCTTTGGTAATACCTTCTGCTGAACAGAGTTGCTCAGGTCACAGCTGAGCAGTGAAGGTCAGTGCAAACAGTATTTGCTGGTGCTAAGATTGCTTAGTGGCCTTAAAAAATTTTGAGGCCCCTATTATTTTTTTTCTGAGATGTTTGAATCACTGCTGATTAGAACTGGGCAGTGTTTATCAGGTGGTCAGGCAAACCCAGCATAGTTCCTTGCTATGAATGA
Source organism: Anomalospiza imberbis (assembly GCF_031753505.1). Classification (NCBI taxonomy): domain Eukaryota; kingdom Metazoa; phylum Chordata; class Aves; order Passeriformes; family Viduidae; genus Anomalospiza; species Anomalospiza imberbis. The sequence continues at coordinate 80,386,696 of NC_089683.1, read as the reverse complement.
CAGCAGAGCTAATGATACTTTGGGAGTTTCAAGTTTTTCTCCTCTTTATTTCCGCATTTACAAGATCAACTCAGGATTCATGTAAAATGCAGGAGATGTAGCAAAAAGAGAGCAGGAAGTTGCAGGGGACAAAATCAAGATAGTAAACCCTTCATAGAAGTACTGATGTATGACCTTGTCTAATTTACTTTGGCTTTAGTGACAGCTTGAATGCACTGCACTGCAAGTGGACTGTTCAATCTCACTCTACAGTGCATTAAAGCAGTAGTATTATACATAATCAGGCCTAATATTTAGATTGTGAGTGGTCTTACACTGAACAACAGAAGGCCTTCTGTTTTGAATGATCATATAGTTAAAGAGAAGAAAATTGAATGCTATCATGATCCAGAGAATGTACTTTTACTAATAAATTATAAAGCTTTATGTTTTGGATATTGATGCCATATATAGATAACACTCATTAGATTCAAGTAGCACACCTAATGGTGCAAATAGTTAATTAATGTGTTTACCACATCCCAGTATGTGAGCTATAAAAATTATAAAGAGGCAAACTAAGAATTGAAGATTTAATTTCAAAATTTTACATATGAAAAGAATCATAATGCATACAAGCAAAATTCTTGGCAAATAGTGATGTTACATTAAATAATTTCACATAAATTTGTATTTCTAGTCAGGCTTAATTTGCCAGTACAGATGGAAGGAGTATTTAAAAGTGAGAAGATGAGTGCAACAATTATATTTTATTCTTAAGGATCTTTGTTTGGATGTAATTGGAGATGATGAGTGTCATAATTATGCTTCATGCCTGGGTTTGTTGTATTTTGTAAGATAATTGTGTTCAGAATACTATTTTAATGTGAGCTTCCTCATTATTACCTCAGTCTGAAAAGATATAGGGGTGCTTAGCCTTATGTGCATAATAACATAAATGATTAGACTAAACTTTAATAATGGCAATTGTCTGGGGTCTTTTGTTGTAGTTTTGTTAGTTTTTTTTTTTTTTTTTTTGGGAGGGGGGTTGGGTTTTGGTGTGTGTGTTTGTTTTGGTAGGGATTTTCTTTTAATATTACCATTCTTGCAAAGATTTAATCTTTTCCTTTCACCTTCAGCCCAGAATCATGTGGGATGACCTGGCTTTCTTTGATTCAAAAGGATTATCACAGAGAAGGGCAGAATGATATGCATTTCAGAAAAAATGAAACAGGAAATCTTGATCCCTTGTAGTTTATTATTATTTCTTTTACCACACAGACCATTTCTAGTGATGTCATTTTTGCCACAAATTTTTTGGGGGGTTGAAGGTGAGAAAAGATTGGATCACAGGAGGGTTTTCCATCAGATATCATCCACTGATGAATGACCTCATAATAACATGTTCTTAGAATCCACTATTGTCTTCAGACAGTCATAAATAATTTGGAGGTAAGTGCCACTTTGTAATTTCTGAGAGCAAAAAAACCTGGATTTACTTCAAGATGGCACTATAAGGAATTGCTCAGTCCTAGATGATGTCCGATGTGGAATTTTCCTAGATTTCCCTTCTCCTGATGGGGCCTTCCTCCTGTAAGTAGCAAAATCAATGGACTACATGCTGATATCTAGAAAGAATGTCTGTGATGTTTTGTGACAAATTACTGGCTTGAGTTAGTGGGTTGTGCCTTCCCAGTGGCAAATTACTGGTTAGTAACAAAGGAAGGGAAATAATGACAGTTTTCCTTGAGGTAGTGTTCTACTGAAAGTTGCATTTCCCTAAAGGAGATTATTATAGCTAGAATTTGTGTGTTGTTTGAAGAAATAGAATTTAACTTGGTTGGTTTGCTTTAGGTTTTTGCATCCAAAATCCTGGATTATAATAGACAATGCCCTTAACTATCATTCTGCTTTAATTTACAATGACTTCAGTGTAATTTTGAATGTTAGCATATATGTTTATAACGGAAAAGGTGACTAGAATGTTCAAATTTTCTGCAAGGTACAGTACTTTCAGGGCTTTTTCTCTGACTGGTGCTGTTTTGGATAAGACATTTCACGTATAATCTTCCAAATACTTTACTACTGCATTACTGTAGTGTCATTGTTTTATATAATATTAAATGAAGTTAGAAGAGGATAAATGGACTTAAAGTAATGGCTACCTCCTGTTATGAAAAAGGAAATGTGGCTAGCACAAAAAATGAGTGAAAGGTGGCAATGCAGTGACTGAATTTTAAGATAAAAGGTTCATAGAATTGCCCTGATCTGTCATCTTTATAGCTTCCTCATTATACTACTGGGGGCTGCTTTTATGACATTCCCAACCCTTCCCTTCTCTGGGCTGATCAAACCCATATTCCTCAGCTTCTGTTCATAGCTCAAATATTTGTCCTGACCATCCCAGTGACCTTCTGCTGAATTTCCCCAGTTTCTCCATGTCTCTTTGCTCTGGGTACCCCAAAATTGAACCAAGCATGCAAAAGCTGGATTGCATATGTTGTTCCGGGCTCAATAAATCAGAGGTGCATCTGAGCTAAATTTTAATGGAATAGGCTGAGGTATGGGTTTAGTGATATTGCTGTGCAAAGCTGCATATTTTCCATTCATTTGTGGGGACGATGCAAGGTTTTTCCTTACCAAAGGTATGAGAATGAGAGCTTCCAAGGTACCTTCATCAAAAACAAACCATGAAAGAAGACCCTGGATTCTATGCTTCAACAGTGGGACAGTCTTCTGGTTTATTTTTCATAACAATGTGAGGAAAACAATAATGAGAAATGGAAACATATTAATTAGACTGAGAGGAAAATAATAACAATGTTTTGTGATTTCCACCCTCTGCAGGTGTAATAGTCACTCTTGACATCACTGCTGCATTTTTGTTGGGTGAAACTCTTGTTTGTAAGGAGAGCTAGAAGGGACCCTAACCATTGATTTAAAATCCTCAGAATAAGACTGGGCTGTTGGACAGACTCTAGTCTGGCCCCTTAAGCATTGCCTGGCATTTTATTGAATATTAAATGTAGCCTTGAGAAACAAATAAAATCCTTTAAATGTAGTTGGGAAAATACGTCCATTTGATATAAAAATGTTACAGAAGTTTTTTTTTTCCTATTTATTTTAACTTAGCTTCTCTCTAGTTAGAAAAACCTAGTATGTTGAAACCTAGCATTTGTTAATAGTAGGTTTATTTAGAGATAGACTGTTTTGCTTAACCTTTTTTTAATTTCCCCTTTAATTACCATGATCTGCAGGTTTCAGCCACCCAACTGTGCAGATTATAGTATCTAGTAACTTTTCAGGCAGCTCTGCTGCATTGTCTTTGGCTGCCTTTAGGATCTAACATATGGTTTGTTAGGATTAGTCAGGTATTTGTCTAAGAAACTTTTCAATGACTTTCAGAAAGAGAAATTTAACATGGGGAAAAAGTTAAAACAATTGTCTGCAGACCAGGCATAACTGCAAATGGAATATTGTGCTGTACGAGACGGTGAGAAAACTTCTGAAAATACTGTGACCTTGGTCGTGGTGGTATGAGTACATACATTCCTCTGACTCACTCATCCTGAAAAGCAATGATTTTTTTAATGAACCAAATCTGTCCCATGCTTGCAATTAGTGTTTATTCACTTCAAATAGTGTTTGTCCCCTTCAAAATCACACAATGTGGTATTATTCTATTAGCAGTAAAGTAGGTGGCTCCAGGCTGTTGAGTTGAAGCGGGTAATACGGTGAGCGTTTTTTGATGCTATACACTTGGTTTTCTAATGACAGGAGCCAAGAAAGCAGCCAGGGGACAGATTATAGAGAATAAAAATTTGTGGAGGAACAAGACTGATGTTAAGTTGGTCCTACAGTGACAAGCAGTATCCGAAGATCTAGCTACTGCAAACCATCTTTGTGGGATTTAAGGTGGAGTTTGAGTCTTCCATTAAATAGATCTTGTTTCGCTCATCACAACTGGATCACCAGTTTATTCCTCCTTCCAGTTCATTTCTGCACTGCTTCTGAGCAACTTTATCCTCCCTGTTTCAACTGAAAATGGTATTAGAGAAATGGTATGAGGGAAACTCAGCTTTCCATTTCTTTCTGTTTCCAGAAATTAAGATTTGGGTAGAAGATTCAGAAAGTGTTCTCTAAACTGGCTCTGTGCTTTGGGTCCAGTGAAATGCACTCTGGGACAGTGCAAGTAGCTGCTTTTCACATTGCTTTTTCTTATTTATTGCTGTTTGTTGTTCTTGTCCTACAATGATTTCACTCTACTTTTGACTGCAGATAGCAGCAGAATGGAGTGGTTTCATGAGGGTCTTCTATGATATCTCCCAAGACATTACAAAGACATAGATAGTACAAAATTGTCTAATTTCATGCCCCAGAGGATTTGAGAATTGAGCAATAAGCATATAATTAAAATACTTAAATGTGGTGGGATTTTTTTAGAGTTTTTATTATGTTGAAGAGGGACAATAAATTCCAGTGTTTCCACTCCCTACCCAGCATCTCAAAAAGCTTCAGTAAAAAATGCTAAAAATATTTTGCAAACTATAGGATTATGAGGAAAAAAAGGAGTAAGCAGAAAATGCAGAAATCCAGTTGTCCTATTTCATTTCTTCAGACTTTCTTTTTCTTTGGTTTTCATTGTGTATTTAGATAATGTTTGTGGAATACAGAGTATTTTGTGCTGCTAATACCAGCAACCTCAGGATTAAATTCACATCAACATTATATAAACTGAAAAGGAAGGAAAGTGAAGAGCATATGTGGAAACAACAAAAGAAAGCTTGGCTTTGAATATTGGCAGCACTGGTGGAAAAAAAGTCCATTATTCTCAAACAAGTACAATAGGAAAATGCAGAATTTCTTACGACAGAAATGCCAGATAATGTTACTAAAGTGTAACCCCAAATCTCAGATAATGAGATTTGGTCATTAAGCAAGGAATTTTGAAAACTCTGTCATTAGAAAAATACTAAAATTCAGGTAACAAAGAGCACCAGGACAAGTTCAGAAGAAATGAAAATCCCACAGTGGAGTGTATGCAGAGAAGTAAGTAGAATAGTTGAAAAATAGAGAGAGATCTCTGGCTAGATTTTTTTTTTTTTCTGTAATGATTTCTGAAATGTAAAATACAGTTCCTCGGTTTCAATTGTAGTCAATAGAATTAAAAATTAGTGTTTTCACTTTATTTGATCCAAATTTAACTATGCAATTGAGTTGAATGTTTTTTCATAGATGAAGCACAGCTGTCTATCAGTTGAAATTTTCTTAGACATCCTGATCTTATGGGTTTCCTGATGTGCTGTGCCTTCTGTCATGATACTTCTGACATGGTAATTATGGGTTTCACATGCCTGTGTACACAGTGTGGATGGAGTTGACTACTCCAATGCTATGGAGAGGATTTCCTGTCCCAGGCAGAGGTGTGGGGTAAAAAGGGACACAGCATTGGAGTGAGCACACTGAAAAGAACTGTCACTGATCTGCACCCATCCCTGGGGTTTTGAATCAAAATGCATCAGGTTAATTTTTTGAAAGTAAAGAAATTTGGTTGCAGAATGAAATTTTGGCAATTTCATGCTTCTGTTCTTTGGATTTTTCTTAATAATTTGAAACAGAATGCTGCTTTGAAATGTTGTCACTACACCCAGCTCCTTAAAGAACGAAACCCATGAAAATAAATGTAGAAATATGGCTGATCAGCAGCATAAAAATCTGTCATGAAGTGTTTGTTTGCTGAGGTGAAAGTAAGACTCAGTGTATTTGTGTATCTCTGGTATTCACAGATCATGAGTACCCACACAAGTGCAAAATTGTCTAATATACACAGAGCCTGTCTATTGCAGATTCTTGTATGAGATTTTCTGGAGCAAGAAATAAAATTTGATTTTGAATGAAATAATTATAATGAATTAAAATAGAGTGTTGTGAAGTGAAGCCATCTAGTCAGTAGTCAGGAACAGCAGCATATGATTGAAATGATGTGCCCCAGGACTTCATCTGTCACATGAACTATCCTCCTAATTGGTTGCATAAGTCTTCATAAAACTCTCCATTGAAGATACACTAGTGTGAACTGTAATTGCAGTTTGTTGATATGGAATTTACAGAAAACCAAAAATTTACAGAAAACCATTTATTCAGATAAATGCCTGAATAAATTATTCTCAGTGATTATTTATTCTCCTTGTCAAACACCCTGCAAAAAAAAAAACACTTTGAGGACGACTGTAGTACAGAATTTTGCTTTCATCTAATATTGATAAAATGGATTTCTTTGTGTTTCTAAATAGAAAAATATTACACTTATTTATTACAGGTTTTCGTAGGTCCCTGAAATTACTGTTCTATGATAGTAATGCATTGCTGACAGCAAATTTAGTAATGTGAACCTATTAATCCAATTAGGGGGAAAATCTGCACTTCTTTTTCCCTCAACAGAGAGAGAGAGTATAAGCAGATATAACACTTGCATGCAGGTTGTTATGTACAAATGCACACAAACATGTTACAGAAGAAGGAAATAACTGCATTTTCTACCTCAGACTTACTCTATGGCTATACTTTTATTCCTGCGGGGTGGATTTTTTTGTTTATGTGATTTTTTTTTTCTTCAATTTCTATTTAAAATGTTGAAAGGGTTCATGTCTTCTTGGTGGTCATCTAGGAACTAATAATCTGAAAGGTCTTATAAAAAGTATTAATACATTAGTAGAATTATGCTGATCTCAAAAGCTGTAATATAGAGCAGAGCTATATAAGAACAGGCTTGTTGATTTTCAATTACTATTCCACATCTACTCATCAATGAAGTTATTCCAGTGTTCAAAAACGGGTTTAAAACAGGAGGCAAAAATGCTATTCTGGAAATGTTATACATCTTTTGCTCATATGGCTGTTTCTTGCTGTTTGTGTGCCAGAAAGCCAATATTTTTGATGATGGACCTTTTAGATTTCACATTTTCATCTTCCCAGGGTAGTTTTATATTTTTTGAAAACAGAAATATAATGTTTTCTGGGAGCTGGCAAAGGCTGATAAGTTGGTTCAAACAACAAAGAATTGAGGACAGATTCTGACTTCCAAATTTCAGGGCTTTCAGGTTTATTTCTAAACTAAAACCAGAAAAAAATCTGGATAGTCAGGTTAGTTTGGTATAGAGTTGTAATATGAAAATCTTTTTACTTTGTTAATTACAAGTTTTTATAGGGTTTCCAGACTTAATTATAAATTGTTACTGGCATTTTCAGTTAACAAATCTTATAATGCACTGTGTTATAAGTGGTGGTATTAGAAATCTCTGTTATGCAAAATTCTCTCAGGAAGATGTCATTGGTCTAGTTGTAGGTTGGATGAAGTTTAGGTTGTCATCTGGCATGAATATGTATGTGGATTGTTCATTTTGAACAAATTATTTGGGGTTTTTTGGGTTGTTTCCAGAAAGGGCATCTAAGTATGCTCAGTTCTGTTCTGATGGGAGCTGCTGGCTCCAGCGCCGGGGCTATGATTTCAGAGGCTTGAGTAGGTTTGGGTTTAGGCAGGTCACTGTAAAATTGCTGCAGACTCTGATACACCACACCATAGGCTGTGGTATCAAGGGTTGGGGCTGTTGCTGGTGACTGCACACACCTGTGTGACAGGTATGGCAGCAGGACGGCGGAGGCAGCATTCGAGTGGGTTGGTACCATGGTTATGGCTGAAGCCTCAGTGGGTTGGCTGCTGCTGTGTTCGGTGGGGGCTGATAGCTGGGTTTGTGGTCACTGTGCAGCTGCTGCACACGTTTGGTTCTGTGTGCAGGCAAAAAGAAGAAGGAAGTGAACTTGTTTCTCAAATAGGACAAAGTAGATATAAGCTTTCCTTCTTCAGAGTATGGCAAGGATACTTATATGTGATAAAAATTTCAGGCTGAGCTTTGAGCTCTTAATTGGACCTTCAACCAATAAACTGCTTAATTAACTAGATCTTCATCAAGCAAGGAGCTCAGTCATGATGCAATCATTCTTCTAGTGCACTTGTCTAGAAATAGTCCCCTGGATGTGATACTAGTGTCTCCAAGTATCTGGGACAGACTCACCTTATTGTTTTTTTTTTTCTCCTTTGTTTTAGGTTTAGACATATCCAGTGGGTTCTGTGCTTTCCCATTTCCAATGTCCTGTTACAGGCAAGTTAGTGTAAGAAGAGAACAGCTTATGTGTTGTGAAATTCCATTCTTAACAATGGTCATGCACATGCTTTATATTAGAGGATTTACAGCATTTTTATATTTCACAATTAAATATTCCACTTTTCTTGATATAAGATTCATGAAGAGAGAATGATAGAGGAAATCTGTCTAGCATCACTTATTTTTGTGTACCTAAGTTTGTTACACTGTGTATGGACTCCTAGCAGGCTGATCCATGACTGAACATTATCTTTTGATTTAGGTTTTTCTGAACCAAGCTGCTTGCCTGCTTGTATCTTAGCGTGCTAACAAAATATACTCATAACAACATTTACTTTTATGAACATCTGGAATTCTTTTTAGTTGGGATTTATTCTGTTGTGATGCATCTTTTTGCTAATACTTCTCTGTTCAGGGTAGTGGAACTGTAAAAGTACTGATACAAACTGGTATTTAGGACTCAATCTTGTTTATATATCCTTTTAGACCTTGAGTAAACAATCTGCAGGCTTGTGAAGTAAAATCGGACCAAGAAACTACCAGGACACCAGAATTGGAAAAACTCACACCAGAAGGCCTTGAAAGTTACAGATCACATTGCATTTAGACTTTGATGCATATCTGAGATTAAAGAAACCAAATCCTGCTCTTGACCCTGAAATGCTGGATGAGTTCTGGGTATTCTGTCTTCCTGCTGGCTGTTTGCTGTGTCTGTTTAGAGCATAAACTTTGGGGGGGCAAGGGCTATCAGGGATATATAAGGCATGTCAGTGACCATGGCAGATTGAGAATCTCTGCTGAAGACTCCAGGATCTGTAAGGCTGTGGATTTCTATTAGAATTTAATCCAAATCAATATACTGTTTTTGCTGATCACTAATGTCCTTCTCTTCTCCTGATTTAGACTGTGCCACGTGTCATTTTTCTCAGTATTAGCACTATCTAATTACATGTTTAGAACTTGTTAATTTGCAAAAAAGTATTTCAAGAAAGGAAGAAAAGGAGTATATTTTAATGCCAGTGTAACAGTGGTCTGGGAAAGCTTTTCTGAGTCATCAGGGAAGTCTAAAAAAGAAGAACACAACAGGATTTTTAAGAGAGGAAGAATAAAATCTTCTGTCAGCAGAAAACTTAGTTCAGTTCCAGTATAACAATAAATTGTGTAATAGGGAACGGTGCATTCATGTTTCTCTCCCTTTCAGTAAGTAGCTTCATGCAGGTCACTAGAACATTGACAGCATAAGGTAGTGGTCTAACTCTGCTGTTGAAACACGAAGCATTAGTGAGAAAATATTTTATCACTTTGATCTGGAAAAATGCAAAGCAATGTGGGATGTTATTAAGAAAACTCATATTCCAACAGTTCCTACTTCAATTATTCTGTTGCATTTTATTTTGTGCACATTAATGGATGAGAAACAGAAGGAAGGAACCACAAATGTTTCAACAGATTATTAATATTTTGCATTTTTTTGAGTTTTTACTGGAGTTTGTGAATACATGCAGGAACTCTTTAAAATATCCAGATTTGGAGTTTAGTGACCATTATCACTGACTTACATAAAATTGTGTATGAGTCATAGAGAACCATATGGGTGTTTCTCCCATGACTGCAAAGTAAATCCAGTTTCTGGGAACAGATGCTCCTTTGATGAGGCTCTGCTGACAGACAGTGGCAGTTCAGCACTGTTGTGGTCTAGCTGTATTCGAAGAGAAAGCAAACCCAATGTGGTATCAATGATCAGACTTATTTTTACTAAGAGATCAAAGGAGTGAAAAAATACGTTGAAATCTTGCATAGACTGTGCAAATTAAAGGTGTGACTATGTGGTATGATTAAATGATCTGAAGAAGTATTTGAGCAAGTTCTAAACAAATGAAGCATAGTTAGTTCTCCCTGGATTAAATATAACTGTATGCTTTTAATATTTGAGGAAATGCATTTAGCAAGTCAGGAGAAAACCATTGTGCCAATAGTGTCAAGGTTGGAGGAGTTTTTTAAAAATACACATCTAATCTTTTGTCTTCTAAAGTCTTCTGCAAATCTTTGTTTTAAAACTCTAGCTTTTAAGTGGAGGAATGGAAAGTCATTGAAAGAAGAGAAAAAAGTGAAATAAAAATGTCCAGGAGAGGGGTAAAGAGCTGGTACTTTGTAACGTATCCTCCAGGTGTCATCACAAAGACAAGTGAAACTCTTTCTGTCTTTTGAATGAAGTTTGTCAAGTAATTTGGTCAGCACATGCACCACTGGGAACAGTAATAATATGCACTAAGAGAAATTGTGTATTTTCAGTGTTAACAATGTTAACATGTTACTTGTAATCAGAATGAAGGAAGTCAGAGGACAAAATCTGTGTTAGAGAGCTACTGTGCCAGCAGGTGTGATATGAGGGGAATGCAAATGGTAGCAGCCTGCACTGCCAGCACACTCCTAGAAATGCAAATAGCACAGTGCCAGATAGGCAGTCTTTATGGAATTATTGAAACTTCTGCATTTCTCCTGCAGATAACACACTCTATTTCTTCTTGTCATTGTGAGGAAGGCAGATGCTGAAGCAGATATTATATTGAAACCTTATTTTCTGTGTTCTTTCAGTGTGCAGTACAAGGTAAGCCTGTCTAACATGACAGTTGCCACTTTGAATTCTTCTATTTTGCTGTTTTACCCTGGACAGAATTGCATTATAACTCAGTCCCATATAGGGCATGACAGCAGAGCTGACTGGGAGCTTGATAGTGTACTCAGTTTTTGTTGGAAGGTGCACACTTGACAGGAAAAAAGCCTTATGGGAATTTGGTTTCCAAGTTCTCCATATTGAAAGTTGTTCAGTTTTGAATTTAATCCAATTTTTTGTTGCTATAAATATTTGTTAAATTGTAGTGGAAAAGCTTAAAAAATTTTTGGTATCTTTGTATCTTTTTCTGCACAGCTCTACATGTGTGGGGTTTTATGATCTTCATCATGTATCTGGGCAGGAAAGCTTTGCCACATTGCTCCTCTAATATGCCATGCTCAAACACTAGAATCAGATTGACTAGGGACATTAAAACAGCTGAGGCAAGACAGGAGTTGCAATTCTCAAACCTCAATGCAGCAAAGCTAAGCTACTGTGAGAGCAGGCAGAGATAAACAAAACCTTAAATGTGTGAGGAATCCTGGTATAAGCAAGGACCAGCACTACTTTATGTTCCTGCAACTCCATTTACTATGACACCAACAGCTGCCTGTTACCTGGGAATTGGGCATTAGTTCAGTGTTTACCCTAGGAAGCTTCTGATAAATTAAAGGCCCTCTAATCTGGTTAATAGTTTATGCCAATATATTTAACATTAAACGTGCTTTTCTCAAACAATTTGCAAGTATTTCTTTGGGGGAAGATTGGTAAACTGAGTAAATCCTCTTTGATGTTTTCCTGAGGAAGGTGCTGTTGGCATCCTGTGTGTTTCTAGCTTAATCTCCACACGACCTCAGGGCTCTTTCTGTGAGGTAACAGCTATCTTTTGCTAAGTCTCTCTGGTAATGCTGTACATATGTAGAAATCAGTACTGCATGCTCCAGCATCAAAGGAAAAAGCTGGTATTTCTGTGATAAGGTACTTACTAATATGATACACACCTCTGATAATAGGTATGTGTAATGATAACACGTAGAGATAAGGAGTGGTAGGGTAATGACACCACACTGGTCTATTCCTACATAGAAAATAGAGAAAACATGGGAAAACAACACACATTATTCTCACTCAGAAGCCCACCGCCTACATTTGTACTATCTTTTATTTAATATGAATATAAAATAAACAAGGCAGAAATATAAAGCACAGGGTAAGGAAGATGTAAAAATATTAACTTCCAGGTAACCCTTGTAAAATTACATCTTATTAGTGCTGACAGAACTTTGCTGTTTGGTAATTTCAGCAGGCTTACAGTGCAGTCACTGAGCCTGAAAGAAGCACATTGTCTTTGATCTGGAAAGCAAGTGCCATTTTGCAATTTCAGTCAAAGACAGAAATACAGTTTTTTAATTTCCGACTGAGTCAGTTCTACTTTCTGTTAATGAGTGCAGGTGAAATGAGTGGATGGAGCCAATGAAACTAAACCATTGCTGCTCCTAATCCTTTTGAGACTTGATTTCTGGATTTAGAACAATTATTAGAAAATGAATACTTTTTATTAGAAAAGTTTCTATAACTATGCCTACCCACATACATAGAAGAATGTTACGTGCACCACTCTTGTGATATTTCTTGATATATTTAATTAGAAGTGGCTGACTTGTAAAGAAAAGTCATTCTCAAAATGTAATCATCAATTTTTTGGTATAACATATCCACAGTAAGATTGTGATTTAATAAAATATATTTCTAATTAACACAAATTTGTTTTTTTAATAACTAAATTTATTTTCCTGACATTTTAGAGTTTGCTCAAAACATAGTCTGCTCTCTTTACAAATATTTTTTAGTGATTATCTAAAATAAATCACATAAAAGTGTATCTCTTAGATTTCATAAGTGTGCAAATACTTCTAGCTTTGAAAATTTGCAAATACAAGATTCCACTAATCCTCATTCCATTAAATTGTGTTCATCATGCTACTTAAAAATAACAATATTCAGAACAAATAAGCATTAAAATTATGTTTGATAAGTTGAAATAACTCATGTTTAAGAAGTGTGAATGATATAAATTTTAATTTGTTACATTAAAAATTACATTAGTTTAGTCAATATTAGCACATATTTTTGTTCTCCTTAGATCATATAGTAAAAGAAATCAAGCTTAAATTGTCTTTAGTACATTCTCTACCTTCTCTACTAGAAAACCTCTCTGGACTTCAGTGTGTCTTGAGTCCCAGCTTGCCATAATAAAGAGAAGCTGAAGTAGAGAAAGATATGTTTCTACTTTAAGTGAAGAAGATCCATTTGATCTAGAAGTTTTCATTGCATCATCTGTGATGTTGCTTTTAAGACTGGTGCTTATTACAAATTTCCATAATTTGACTATATTAGCCGTAAATATTTCCTCTTTTTTTGACTGAGAATAATAATTTCCAACCCTTAGGAAGAAGTGACCAGCAGATTTTGATTTTTGGAGGGCAGCAATGTTTAGTGTTCCAAGAAGGTGCTGAGGAAAGGTTCCCTGTCCCTGTAGAGTCCTGTTGCCTTTTTGCAGCCTCTGCTGCGGCACAAAGAGTAGATGAGAGGGTGGCACACGCAGGTGGCTGCAGCCACCTCTTCCAGCTGCTGCTGAGCATGATGGTGTTCAGAAGTCTTTGGCCTTAAGAGCTTTAACTTCACTTAAAAGTCTCATTGCCTCTTGATATCTAGCACTTGGAGCCCCTTCATTTGTTTGGAGATTTTACCTCACTGTGGAAACATTTAGAATTTTAAGGCACATGTCCAATAAAGTCAAAATAGAATAAGTTAGAGTGTGATGTAAAATCACATTAGCTTAAGTGCAGTCAGCTCAGTGTGGACCCTCTCATTCAGAAGCAAGGTACCCACACAGGAATCTAATGAGCTTTAGCTAATGTGCTCTCACTTTGCGGCAGTCTTTAATTAGTCTTTCCATTCCCTGTGCCTCCTAATCATTGCAGACTTCAGATCTATATCCGTATGTATCTAGTGCATACTGTATGTTACCAGAAAGTTTATGAAGAGCACAGATCTGCACAGCCTCTTTCAAGAGCAGAAATATATTGCTGTCTCCTATTATGTGTGGTTTACTTTAAAATAAAATTAGGTTCCCTCAGTGGCCCTGTTGTATGCTCTCCATATACAGCCCTGGATGTTGATTTATCTTCTGTTATTAATCTCAGCAGCTGTTTATGCCATTGTGTAGCAAAGCTGTAAGAAATAAAGATTATCCCTTAAATAAGTGTAAAGATATGCAGGATTCTCATAACAGTCTAACTGCAGGTATGCTATACTGCTGTGTAATAGCCCCTACACTTAGAATAAAGTTTAAACTCTCTTTTCTTTACCACTGTTTTGTGGGATTTCTTTTTCTCTGAATTGCCAGAAAAGTCAAGGTGACCAGAGTTTTTCCTGCTGGCTTAGAAATTTGGTTATAAAATTAAGGTAAGCAAACTAACACCTGCTGAAAATTGTTTGTCTGTGTTATAACGTTAATGTCCTTTATGCTGGGGGGTGATGCCAATATTTGTGAGATAATAACAAACACTTCTGCAACCATAAGCTTGTGACAATTTCTGTCCCATGGGTGAGAGGTCTTTTTTGAAACTTCACTTTATCTCATAGGTAAACATCCAGGGTATTGCAGCACCTGAGCTCTGCACTAAGCTGGTGTCTTCTTTCAGGACACTTTTCTCTATTTTACTTATTTCCAAGAAGCCTGGAGGAACATAATTATATTTTAGTCCTCTGCATATCTGCCAGATTCTGTTGAAATTTGGTAACAAGAAATGAATGAGGTTGGCAACATATGTTATTGGATCAATGAGAATTCTATCAGTATTGTTGATTCTGCAGGAAAATACATAAAATTTACAAAATGCCAGAGTACAAATAACTCATTGTACTTTACAAACTGGCCAAGTGATAAAGAACATACACTGAAAAAAATGTTAAAGGCAGCACATATACAACAAAGAGAAAAGCAAACAAAGAGCTATTGTGTAATGGGTGAGGGAATTCAGAGAAAAAATTACAATATGCATACAGTTTGTAGCCTGCTTGTATCAGACTGTCTTTTAGAGGTTTTTTTTTCTATTCCTAAAATAAAGCAGGAGTGTTGTTTAAATTAAACAAACACATTTAAACTTTAACTGGTCCACTTACATGGAAAAGAAAGCATGAGTGAGGTTACAAATACCATTGTCAAAGCAGGAGTATTCAAGATGCCTGCCCTAGAAGATATTTATATAGAATTTATTAAAATATATTGGTGGCTGGGTAAAAAAGAAATCTTATCATAAATATATGACCTAGTCCTAAGATTAAGTGGAAGAATAACCACATTTGATTACCAAAGAATGTCTGGTAAAATTTCCTTTGTATTATTTTTCTATTTGGCATGAACTAAATATTCTTAAAGAAGTAGCTATTACAGCAGTACTGATGAATAGCAAATATCAGGCTTATGTTTTAAAATGGCACTCGTGATGATTTTGGGATTTACAGAGTGTGACCTCATCTTCCTTTAGCACACAGTAAATTGCTCGAAACTATAAAGAAAAGGAGATTAATAGAAGACTTTGAATATAACAGATACATATAAGAATGGTTTATATGTAAAGGAAAATAAAACGTGCTATAGTTCTAAGTGCATTAAAAATTGGGCACTTCTTTATGTTTGAAGCCTTTTAGAAAATTTTGTCAATGGTCTCCTTGGAATTGGGAGGAGATGCTGTCATGACTAAAAAGTTAAGAGAAAGAAGTATCAGAAAGAGTCCAAAGTTCAGAAATATTCTGTGTCAGTTGCTAAATTCACTCTACAATCTCCCAGACTTGCTGGGTTTCAACAAGAGAGATGATGTCCCACTCAGTTGTCTTGCCTGGATAAAAAGCCCATTTTGTGTGAGGAAGGTCTCATCACAGGCATAATGAAACTTAAATAATTTATTTATTAACTTGTTCTCCTGAAATATGCTAGTGGGGTGGGAAGAGGTTTTCCCTAGGACTTATGATGGAGAAAGCTCTGTCTAGTCTGACCTTGGCTGAGAGATGTTAAAAGACACTTTCTTGCTGATTTAGGCTCCCACTGTCTCAGTTTTCAGCAGGTGTTGAAGTCTATGCATGCCTATTCCACAATTTATAGAATTACTTGACTTATCTCAGAGTCATATGATCATAGGAATATAAAATAATGTACTGGAAAAAAGGAACAAACACCAGTTTCTTATTCCAATCATGTATTCCTCCATCAAATGAAATTATTTCTTCCTACACTGTGGTGGCAGATGATTCCTTTTGTATTGCTTATGAACAACTCCACATGAGTATTGTTACAGGGATTGAAATCCTTTCTTTCCTAACCTCTGGCTAAATTGCACAAATCCTTTCTTCAGTTTAGTTTGGGATGCCAGGGCTTTTTTGCATCAACTGTGTGGTCTTTCAGACATACAAAAGATCCTTGACACCCTCTGTGCTGAGCTGTTCCTCTGCTCACTGATTATGCATCTGTGCTTATTACTCTGACTCCTGTAGCAGTCTGGTATAAGCCTGTTTCATATCAGATTGAAAAATCTGGGAGCAAAAAAAGAAAATACCAACTCATGGTGTTCAACAAATTCTCAAGAGGGCTGTTAATTCTGAAAGTTTCTGGCTAGATCAGAGAGCATATTCCTGTTCCTTTTGAAGACTGGATATTGTATGAGAAAATCAGGAGGTTTATCACCAGTATTTTCATAATTCGCATTTCAAAGCTCAGTGCTTCAGTGTCTGGATTTATACCAGATGCAACCATCCTTATATAAGACCAAGGCAATCTCTCTTTGATCTGCATGCTTGTTGGACTTTAATCTTTCTTTTCCACCAGTCTCAATACTTAAATCCTGACTCATGCCCATTCAACTACAGCATGCTGCTGCCCATCAATCTGCTAAGTCGCCAGAGGCAGAACCCAGAGCTAGAACACCCTACCTATGAATGTGACAATCACATTTTCCCAGCTCAGCACCCTCACCCAGTGGGTCCTGGAGCACTGCACATGGTGTAATTATGAGAATGGAGTGTTTTGTTTGGGAACTGAAGAGAGGATGCCATTAATAACAGCAAGTGTATCTCCCTGGATACTGTACTGACTTTGATAATTGCAAAACAAGACTGAGTATCTGAGCTGAAGTTACAGGAAAGGCGAAGATTGCAGTGAACAAAAGGGCTATTTTCTGTTCATAGAGGAGGCTCAGTTTTAAGGTACTGTACAGGTCTAATCCCTAATTACTTATAGGATTTTCTGTGTGAAAATTTTGGTAAATTGAGGCTGAGGCATTTCTGCTGGTGAAGAGGAAGAAGACATAAAAGTTTATAACCACCTAGCTAGGGAGGAGGAGCATGGGGCCTCACAATGGTCAGTATCTCTCAATAGCAGTTCTCTGAGGATCACTGGTGAAGTAATGAATATTTTTTATTCTGCAATGTTTCCTTCAGTGCTAAAGCCTCCTGTATTTGCAGTGAATATCTCTTCTCAGGTTAGAGATGTTGCAAAGGGAATGGCAGTCATTGCTCCTGTGGGAATGTTGACATCATGACAGAATATCTAGCAAAATAATGAAATGAGTGTGTATCCTCACCTCTGTTTACAGACTACCTAGCTGTAGGTAGCCCATGCTGAACATGAAACAAATCACTTCCAAGTATGGCTGTATTACCACAGGAAGGATTGTTGTGAGGCTTAGGTGTGGACTTGTGTTCACTGCAATTTGCAAAGCTACCCAGGTCATACTAAGATGTATTTCTAATGTCTTTACCATGTTGAAATATGCAGCACATCTCCATAGTGCAAAGACAGTCCAAGATTTTCTGAAGCAGTGGTTCACATCACAAAAAGAAAGTTTTTTCTTATCAAGGGGCCAACCACAAACATCTTTGTGATGGGACATTGCCTGCATCCTCCAGTGAATATGAACAGTGGCAGGCAATGCAGAACTGGATCCCAAATGGCTTGCCCAAGGTGCCTGCTTGGCTAACTTGATGGAAGTGTGTAATCATACACTTATGACAGATAGACATTACTTTTGTGGTTTTTTTTTTTTTTTTTTTCAGATGTTCCAGTCGGGACACAGAGAAAGAAAGGAACTGAAACTGCATCCTAGAGAGCAGAGGTGGTCTTTTGTTCTAGTCAATAGAAAGTTAGGTGTTTAAATGCAGAGGCTGGCAGTGTTGGATCTCTTCTACTGCAGATCCAGAATTGCATTTGATTTTTCTTTTCAGATCTTACATGCTTCAAAACTGTTCGTTTTTCTCTGTAGGTGATTATTTGACTGTCTGTGCTCTCTCACCCTTTGTTGTGGCTGCCTTGATCTGTCATTGCATTGGGTGACTATTGCAAATGAGGCACCAGGGTTTTTTTACTGGACAGTACTGTGTCTTTAAGCTTCTGAGAGCTAATATTTTCTGCTGGGGATTGTTTGTACACAAATGGTATGTATTTCTTGCATGCTCTTCGAGCTTTATACTTGGTCATTGAAATTACTTTTCATTGCTTCTGTTCTCTCTCTGAGAAAACCGTAACAGATTGTCTTGCAAATGTGTTTTCATGTTAGCATTCAGATTTATGTGCAAGTGTACACACTGGCAACAATATAAGCTTCTCCCAAATGTTACTGTGAGTAAAACTTCATCGTCAGCATGTTCACAAGCACCAAACACAGGTCATGAACATCAGTGAACTGAATAGCTTGCATTTGTCCAAATAGTCTCAGAGAGTTTCTCCAAAGTTATTGAGCCACCGCTGGCAACCCACAACTTTTCACAGGGAATTGCATTCAGATTTTACTTGTCCATTGTTCCCTAATTACAGGCTATACCTGATGTTTTTTAAAGCGTGTGTTATACACACATCTTAGCTCTTGAATATGAAGTTTTCTAAGGTTATAGTTGAAGATTTATTTTTACCTTGCAAGAAGCAGAAAATCACAGATAGGAGACTGCTGTTCCACCTTCCTACCCACCCACCCACCTCCCTACCTCCCTACCTCCCTCAACTTGAACTGGTTACTAGTATATGCTGTGATTCTTATCTTGCCAAATAATGACAAGTGGAGACAATTCAGAACCGACTGATACTACCTACCAGTTGTTAGAGTAATTTCTTCCATATGCCCACAGGCATTATTTCTGAGTCTAACCAATGTTCATTTATATTTACTGCCTGTTTGTCAAACTGGAAAAAAAAATGTCTGAAAACTGTTTTAATTCAGTTTGCAGTTCTGCCAACAGGCAGCAAAGTCATTATTTCTGCTGTAACATGGGAGGCACAAAGGGACAATGGTCTTGCTGTTTCTTACCTTTTTTATAGGCTGTCCTATTTGGCATTACTGATAGAAATGACATAGACAACTTGGAAGGCTTTCCCTCTTTGTCCTCCAGATTTACAATACCCTTTTGCAGGCAGAGCTCAAAGGCCTTTGGAAAGCGTGTCATCATCATGAACTTCTCTGCACAGTGAAAGTGCAGAGGCACAGCCGTGCCCCTCCTCTAGAGCGTATTTTGTTCAGTTATTCAGTGGAACAGAAAGCAGACTCTTGCGAAGGAATATCAGTCTCTGCCTGGTCCCATAAAAGAGAGCATGAGGTTTAGTGGCATAGCTGATCCAGGAGCGCAAGATCCTGTAGGTCTGCTGTAGAAGTGCTTAGATTATGTGTGGGAATGAGTAAGCAGAGGGCTCTAATTTCTGCATCAGTACCCTCGTATTTACTTTTTTTTGTGTGCTGATGGAGTGATTTTTTTCTCTTCTTCCACAGCAACATGAGCACTTCCTCATTCCACCTGTTCTTTCAGTAAGAGATGATAAAAAAGAACACAAGAAATCCCTGCCAGCCATCTCTCTTGGGATGGTGCAAATCTGGATGCTGTGGTGCCGACAGACACTTTTCTGTCAGCACTCTTGAACAGTGGGGTAGATAGGTACTTTTTTGGCCTCTTTCTTCTAACTTGGTGTACATTGTACAATTTTCCACCAGGAAAAGCATCATAGAGTTTTTTTCTTCTCTTCATTGTGTCAGGAGTCTAAGACAGGCTTGATTCAAGAAAAATGAGTTTGTAATGCTAAGCATAGCCAGAGACCTCTTTCCTATAAACCAAAGAAAATTTATCATAGGTGCCATAATAGCTGGCAAACAAGTGTCCTTTGATGAATTATATTGATTTTCACAAAGATCCTGAAAGTTCAAATTTGTCTTGTTCTTTGTTGCAAAGTCATAGTGCTGGGCTTTCTGTGTTGCAATTTATCAATACCCCAAGCCTTTGTAAGATTAAGAATTTCCTTTTAAAAGAAGTCTTGCATGCAAAATTATTTGAATATTGCTGCTTAAGCCATCTGTAAACAGCACACTGAAATTTTCTGGAGTTAATAAATGTGAAATAGCTTCTACTACTATTTTAGATATACATTTTTAGAGCTTATAACCACAGTGGATTCAGCTTTCATTTCAATATTAAGAACCAATTATTGAAACATCATTGAAGCATCTACTTAATCATTTTAAGCTTCATTAACTTTATCAGTGTACTGCTGATGCAAGTTCTGGCTTTAGATATGGACATTGCAGTACTGTTGCCAACTGCTATAAGATATAGTTTTAAAGGGTAGCAGAAATATGTTAGAAAAATGGTATGTTGGTAGTTAGACTCTCATTATATTCTTGGGCCCATTCCCTAAACTGAAATTTTTAAGAAGAAGAAGAAATCTGAATATTGTGTATATTTAAGTGCACTATGATTCATATATGGTCATGGGTAAATCCATATACTGATATTTATGTAAACAAATCCAGTAAAGAATCCCAAGAATTAGTTAAGTTCACATCTTTTAAAAGAGAACAGCCAGTACTAAAATGGCATTCTAAAATATAAGATTAATTTTCTCCCTCTGACTCCTGATATAATTTCTATGGCAATTTTCCCTTTCAAAAGTTGTACAGCTGAAGCTCTTTGGTATATGATGATGATTATATCCAAGGTATATAGGATATGTTATTAATAATTTTTGTGGGGGAAGAGGGTTTGTTTCTTTGTTTTTTTTTCCCTAAATTTTATCGTCCTCTTTTCTTTCTAAGGTTAAAAAAAAAACACATTCTCTTTCAATCTATTATAATGAGATAGTTAAAAGATTTAGAAATTATTTTCCATGGCAAGCTTTATACCTCCACTCCTTAATGAAGCGAGTCAGTGAGGAGTGATACAAGCTAAGAAGTTTATAATTTCAGGTCTTGGTCCTAAAGATATCAGCTTGGGGCTATAACAAATAATATTTTTATTGTCAGAAGTTAAAATTTTTGACAAAAAAAAATTCAAGAATTGCAACATCAGTTTTCTTTAAATAATAAAGAGAGAAAGTTTACAAGAAATCTAGTACTCTGCCTCCAGGACTTTACCTGCACACACGGTGGATGTTAACACTGTGCAGTTATGCAGTATGACACAGAACCAGTGCTGCAAAGCTTTATTTACCATGGTTGATGCACTGGTTTTGACAACTTTATTTCGCCAATGATGCCTTCACTCACAAAGAGATGAGAATAGGGCTATAATATGCATGATTTGCCATCGTTTTTTGTAAGGATCTGGAAGAGATTTATAACCACGTAACTCCTTTTCAAAAGGTGACCATACTTAAATGGCTTTGAAACTCTGCTGTTAACTCAGTGATAGACATTTGCATGACTCATTCTTATAGTGAGAACTGGTCTTTCAGTTCACATAAGTGCTTTTGAAATTTTTAGCTTGTATCATTCATAAAAATATTTACAAAAGAAATTTTTAACACCACTCCCTCTCCCCGTCCCTTCCCCATGACTGCATGACAGCTAAAAGTCTAGGTAGGGTACCTGGTTCAGAGCCTTGTTTCTGGTAGAAGGCTGGATGAGATCCACTAATATTAGGATTTTTGGCTTTCACCTTGAAAGACTTTTTACCCTGAATTTTCTTGGCATAGCAAAACTATTTTTCTGCAGTGATATTGACACATTGCTGCAAAATGTATATTGTGAATGGCAGTTGATTTTGTGATGTTATAAGTATGCAGTAGGCAGAGATGTTTTCCTTCTGATATTTCTGCCAGGGAAAGGCTGCTAATAGTAATCTAGTAGAGAGGAAATCTGGTAGTAAAATAAATAACAATTTTGTTTTACTTGATTTAAGCCTAAAGGGCCATGCACTTAACATTTAACATGAAGGATATGTATTTTTAATTGTCTCTTCTGCTTGGTAAGACAGTGGCATGAATGTCATATAAGGCATAATCCCTGTGAAATTAATATAATGAGTTCATAAAGTTATTTCCCTAGAATCGTGGAAATAACAGGGAAGAATGGACATTGTATTAGGTCCATAGGCTTTTTGTGGGGCTACAGAAAGTAGATCTTTACATCTTTCCATCATGTGGAATACTACAGTGCTCCATGTGCTCTTACAAGACTGTACTTAAGGCATCCTGGGAGCACCAATGTAGAACTCTGTTATTATGGCAACTAATGCAAATGTTGAATAGGAAAGAAGTGAAGGTTGGTTGTCTCTGCTGGAGACACTGGAGGTTCTGTGCCATATGGAGTATTTTTAGAAACACGGAAAAGGGATAGTCAGTCTTGATAATAAACTGATAGCGAAGATGTGCAAAAATATCTTGCGGTATTAACTGTGGAACAATGATGAGGTCTAATATTGGTGATGTTTCTATGAAAAGTGTCAAGTTGCAGTTTCAGTAGCAGACAAAAGGACAAACTGAATGTGAGGAATTACTAAAAGAGTAAAAAATAAAGCAATAATGATGGCATTTTCTAAACCTGTGGAGGACTCATACCTTGAGTCCTATGAACCAGGGCTGCAAAAAATGAACAGAGATGACAACATGATCAAAGGTATGGTATTTTGTATAGGAAATGACCACATAGAGTGACATTACTCACTGAGACTAGTGAGGAATGATAGAGATCTGTACCTAAAAGTAGCAAAGATTAGATGAATACAGATTGCAGGTGCAGTTTTTCCTTAAAACAAACAAAACCCCCAAAGCATTAAAAGAATATTTAGTTAATTGGGTACTAGTTCAAAACATGAATGATGGAAAGATGATTTTTCACCAAATGTATGACTAAAACTGTGGAATACATTACTGCAAAATACTGTGGATTTCAGATCTTGGGATGACTTCAAAAATGAATGGGACAAATTCATACATGAGAGATGCTCTTTATGGGCAGTTACATGCAGAGGTACCACCTCCATCAGAGAAACTCCACAGCTGAGCTACAGATGGCCTGAAGGTGTGAGACCATGGTGAGGCAGCAGCACTACTCTTACATTCTTCCCTAACCATCCACTTTTAACCACTGCAGAAGCAAGATGATGGTGTAGGATGTTTCTGAGTCTGATGCTATCAGATCAGTCTTAACATGTGCTGCTCTGATACTCAGAGATCTAAGTTTCAGTTCAGTGCAGCAATATGGACATCATGCCATGGAGCAGAGAGGTAAGAGACCCTGTCCTGTAGTAATGATTTGTTATTGTGGTAGGTTTTACAGCTGAGCAACTACAATGATGAAGTAGAAAGAGGAACATTTTGGAGGATGGTCGTCATCCAGATTAATGACTATGGTATGTTGCAGTTAAAAGCATAAAGGAACTGGATAATGGTCTGTGGACTGAAGTCTCTGCTGCTGCTACCCTAATTCAGAAGTTAAAGGAACAGTGGTGTTGTACTTGAGTTGGAAATAAAGTCCCACATATGTGGTGTAAAGACTGGTACAGAGAAAGCAATTTTCGTTTTGTGGTTAAGGAGAATCAGTAGAAATAGCAAGATCTGATGGGAAAAATTAACATACAATCAACAAAATTAAAAGACCATTGATAATGCACAGGGGAATTGAGACAAGACTTCAGAGGCAGCTTGTAATTCTGGTATTTACTAACTCTTGCCAATTTATTTTTTGGGAACTTAATGTACTTTTAAGGTAGAGTTTTGTTTCCTGGCAATGAAAATTCATTTTAGCGAATGTAGTTCCTCTCTGATTAGATTTCAATTTTTAGGTGAATGAGCAGAATTTGACAATTAGATTTTTCAGATAAAGAAAGGACCGAAGAACCCTATGAAGAAAGAGGACAGGAGGACAGAAATGTATTTAAAAATATGGACATGAAATGCTGGAAAAAAATTAATGTTAAAATTTTCTGATATGATTGGTATTGTTTGTCTGAAAATATGTATATAATTTCGTATTTACCAAGTGTTCAAGTATCATCACTGAGGGCAGCACGGCAAGTTGTGATGGACATGAAAAAGGCCTTGTTGGTATTTTTTTCCCACTGGTACAATTTGCTATCAATCTTCCCAGTTCTCTGGACTTAGTGGTAGAGTGGGTGGGAATGAGTATTACCTGCAGGGATGATGGCAGGGCCCAGCTTTGGCAAATGGACTGCCAGAAAGCACCCTTAAAAGTAATTTGTTTGTTTGTCTGTTTATTTTTTACATACCTGTAGCTACTTTAAAGTATTTCCTTTGCAATCAGGATGGAATTGCTAAAATATGCTGGTTTGAGGGGTTTTTTTCCTTCATCAAAGAAAAAGATATTTTTCCTTGTGATGACTTTTTCTGACATTGAATAACTGGCAGGTGGACAGCTTGGGCATAATAGCATTTGCCTGGCAAAAGATGAAAGCCAGACTACTGTTCTCTTGCCAGATTCTGCCTGGTTAATTTACCCAGTATCAAAATATTTGCTTGCTTTCTTGGATAAAGAAAAGGAAAAAAAATAAAAAGAAGACAGTATAGAAGAATAAACAAGATTTAGCCCATCAATTTTTTTTTTTTTACTTTCTAAGCAGCTTGCACAAGGAAATAAATTTAAATCCTAAATGATTTTTCTTTACCAGACAGCCCATATCAAGATCATATATTGATTACAGCTTGCCTTTTTGTGCTCTGATGCTTTTATTAACTTTTCTCTTCATTACCCTCTTTTGCAGTACCAAAGTGATTGGATCAGTATATTTTCCCTTTGGGATTACATTAGAAATCTCAGATACCTTACAGATGCATATATTAAGTCTCAAATTATTCAATTCATAAAATGAACAAGAAAGATATAATTTTTAAAAGCAAAGATGAAAGAGACAATGATGAAAATGTTTTCTTTTTCCCTGTTGAAATATCTGGAGATCTGTGAAGAATAGTAGGAAGATCTGCTTAAAGCAGATTTTTCCTCAGAATAGAAATATGGCAGGACATCTGAATGTCCATAGGTTTTCTGCTCATCTGTGCAAGTCTGATGAGGTGTGCTAGTGTCACCTTTTTCTTCCCTTTTGTTTCCTTAATTTGGTAGAGAAATATCACTGGGTCAATTCTCTTTTATATTTGGGCTCTTACACACCAGAACAGAGGAGAGGGTTGCACTTTCGTGTCCCTACATACTCCCTGGGAAGGGGTGATTTCTCCAAGGACAGCATATATGAACTTCTGAAGTTGTATGCTTAGTAGAAGCTACATTTACGTAGGACTTTAGCTTTCCTGTGTTACCTTTTCCCATCAAAGGAAAAAAGTGCTAGTCTTATAGGTAGTCAAAGTTACAGAAATTTCACAGCCAGTGGTATAGCTTTTGTTTTATTGGTAGCTGGGGGAGCATTCATACAATGTCAAATTTTGAAATTAAAGAGGAGGGAGGACATCTGAGAGGTGCAGGTCTGGAGAACACAGGCTGGAGCCTTTGGGATGCTGCTGAGGATGTGACATTTCTAGGTATAAAAACCACTCTGGTTTTCTTCAGTGTAAGCTAATACTTTCCTCCTTTAGTCTTATGTAAGCCAGTTATAAATCTTCTCCCAATATAGTACATCAGCACTTCTCAGTTCTTAATAATTTTGCTTCACACAGTTTGTGATGTAGGTAAGCATGAGTCTATACAGAGTGAAGGAATCTAGTGAATTGTTGAAGCAATTGCTTCCTGTGTGCAGGAAGGTAAAAAGTAAATTAGATTACAACAGTATCACAGTAAGTCTTTTCCTCATTCAATTGTCTCTTAATCAACCCTTTGCCTTTTTTCTGTTTTTAATCAGGACCAAAGAAGAATGTAGGTAATGGGTGCTTAAATTTTGCAGAAATAACTCTTCAAATTAACATTAAGTGGCACTTAATGTTTGGTTGACAAAGTGGTCAAAGGTTGGACTCAAGGATCTTGGAGGTCTTTTCCAACTTTAATGATTCTGTGATTCTATTTTATTATTACTGACATTATCAAAATGTGATGGGAGATCCTGTTAAACTACCTGAGTGTTAAGACAATAGAGTTTGGATTCCTGGAGTTTTTAGAGAAAATAATTCAGCCTGCTTATCTTAGCAGCTCTAAAAAGCATCTTTGTGGTGTCTTACATGCCATATACTTGGGAAAAAAACAACAATGGCTGAAAGCTTAAGAAAAGTTCTGTGGAAAGATTGCCTCAAGTCCCATTTAATACTGCTACGACAGAGCAGCCTGCATTTGCCCTTACTGAGAGTGCAGCAATAGGGAAGCTGCATACTGCTGGAATAAGCACCAGAGCCTTCCATTGCTCCTTGGGGTACAGGGTGACACTCCAGACTGATGTGAGACAGTCATTGCCCCTTGCTGTCTCCTCCTGTGGGAGCAGAAAGCACTTTCTGACTGAGCAGTGTGAAACACCATTATTTCTTTCCTTTTCAGAGTGCCCCGAGCAGCAAGGATTGGATCACTGTCTCAAAGTAATTTAGCACTCCATGCAGGACAATGCCCAAGTGCACATTTAACTATAAGCAAGCAAATAATCCCACTGGAGTCACTTAAGGGTCCTGTGCTCAAATGCTTAACTGGAGAGGAACCTGAGCTTGCAGCTGGCTGGTTGGAATGTCCTGTGCAGGCTTTACATTCAGGGCTAACAACTTAAGTGGTGCATAGGCTCTGAACAGCTCAAAGGATATGCTAATTCTTGCAGCATTTCATATTTTTTGGTGTTTTAATAAAATTTATAGTGGCTGAGTAAATAATGCAAAACTCACTGATGCAGGGACACCATGAAGCTATTAGAATTTTTTCTCTTACCTGTTTATTTCCATATGAAAGGTATTAATGGTAGTGGCCATTAATACAACGAGTTCTCTTCTGCACTCTGTTGAGCTCCCATTGACCCTCTGGAACTGATTTTCCTGATGGTGAACGACAAAAAACCAGAGTGCCTACTAATCACTTGATAGGGAGCACAGCACATTCAGGCAGTGGTGGCAGCAGTGCTCACCCCAAGAGTTTTAAAGGGTGGAAATGGCAGCCTATTAATTTAATCAGGCTGCAGTCAGGTGCTATGTCTGACCTCTGGTACAAGAACAGCCTGTTCCTGTCTGCCACTCAAACTGACAAGCTCTTTCCCTAGTAATTAAATCATTATAAAGTAATGAGTTTGTCAAGTTAAAGAGGTATATGGTACTCTAAAAAGTACCAATAACAATAACAAAAAAAGATCACTAGAGCTCTAGAAAGGCATAGTGGAGATATATTTCCTTCTTCTATTTTCACATCTGGATAAAAAAAAAATGATAGATTGTTCCACAATAATTAAAAACTAAGTGTAGATGATCCTTATAGACTTCTTTTGAAACAGATTTCAGTGTTTATCCTACTAATGCAATTAAAATGAATATGGATTAGAATAGTGATTTTTAAAAACAAGATGAGATATTTTCCTGCGATTTTAAATTTTGTAGGATTTTTTTACTGGATAGGTTTATTTGTCAAGTATTCCTGAGAAAACTTTTTTTTAACTTAGAGTCTTCTAGGTGCCATATCATGGATTTTTAGTATTGCCCTTTTCTTATTATTATTCTGTACTTTTTCTTCTCTCTTCTACTTTTCCTTCTTTCCATAATGAAAAATTAAAAAAAGTATCTAAAATATGTACAAACATATTAGTCAAAAATCAGAAAAATAACTTCAGAAAAGCAGCAAATCCTTTTAAAACACAGTTCCAAACAGAAATATTTCAACCAACTCCAGTTGCAGTTTTGACTAAATGTGCTCTGCAGACCATATTTGAAAGATAAGCTTTAGCAAAGAACAGGTTATCTTAAAAATGAAAAGGATCAAAGAATTGTTCCAGGCAGTAGAAACCTCCAGTGTGGGAGCTGTGTTAGGCTTAGCAAGTGGAAAAGGGATAGAAGGGTGTATACAATGCCTCTTCTTCAAGGGAGGAAGGAGAAGAGAGGAATTGCACAGACTTGCTTGATGCAGTTATGAGCTGTGAAAATCAGCTGGCTGAAACCCCAGCTCTTGTAAACTGAGATTACAGTTGAAGGTGCTCATAGTCACTCCAGCTGTGAATCTGTCCCAAGGAGGAATAATTTCAGCATGGATTTCTTGGGAAGTATCGGAAATATCTGACTCAGAGTGTAATCTCTGTGTGAACAGGAGCATTTTCAAAGGATGTCACTGGCCAAGGTGAAACACTGGTTTGAAGATAACTGGAATGGCAAGCCTCTGGAGACAATTTTTAGGGCATGGCCATTGGAGACCCCTTTAGTAAACCCCTGGTGTTTTGCTGACCCATAATATGCTTCTTCTGTTTAGTTCCAGATCATCTTCTGGCCTTGCTCCTCTCCTTTCTATCCCGGTTACATTTAATCAGCCTGATTACTGTTCACAGCTCCTGCTGTATTGATTCTTGGAGCAGATTTCAGCAGAACCTAAAAAAGGAAGCATAGACTGCTCCCTCTTTCTTTGACTGATGCTTTCCTTTACCCTACATGACAAAGTGATAGATGTACTTAGTTAACTTTCTGCAAAATCATTAATGCCACCCTTGCCGGTTGGCTTCCCAGACATTGTTTAAGTAGCTGTCATGCGTTTGTTACCTGAGACACTGCAATATTGTATAATCGGACCATTTATTTTCTTCCGAGGCTGGTCCTACAGAACTGGTTTGAAATGCATAGCTAAGGGAGATAAAAACTAGCACTCTTTCAGGCAACCAGATTGTTCCTGGTTTTGCCTCAGATTAAAAGCGCAAACTGGTGAAAGTTCACTTGGGAAAGCTGAAGTAACTATTCCAATGAGATTCCTCTGATGCATTCCTTTTTCTCCCCCCATGTAATCAGAGTCTACAGCAAAACAATTCACAACTACCTCCCCAGTCCTGCTGAGCCTTTAAAGGTCCTGAGGTCACTGTATAAGTGACTGATTACCAGAAGGTCATCTGGTCCCTGATGTCCTCACTGAATTTCACCTTCACTCCTTCAATCCCCACTGAATTCTGACATTTGATAAGTGCTACTGTTAATGCTTTGCCAAAGCTTATTATCCTGAGAAGGGATGACAGTCTCACTCTTAAAACTGGGCACTTTAGACAATTCATCACCAGTCTCCACAGAGGTATCTTCATCATGATCCAGAATATGTCTCTTATTCAGCTGAGTTTTGTCTCTGTAGATTATAAAGGCTTCTATTACTCTGTATTTTTTCCCAGTGAGGATTTTATGCAATAGTCAAAACATTTCTAGCAGTTTTGATAAACTAAGCAATTATGAGTTCTTTGAGGCTGTCTTTGTAAGATATTTTCTACAGTCCTGAAGTGTATGGGTGGATAGTTTTCTGTACCTTAGTTCATTCTGTTGACATTATTTGAAAAGTACGGAAAACAAAATTTTACCCAGCTTTACAACCAGCCTACAAAATACATGGACAAAGCTAAAAATATGCTATTTCTCTTTTGTTCTACCCTGTTTGTACATCAAAGACTGTAGACTGGTTTCATCACAGTGGGAGCTCATTTACTCCAATTCCTAAAACTCTTTCAAGTCTTGTAGAGAGACAGGAAAGCCTTCTGTTTTGTGTGTTAGTATGTAGAAATTCTGTGTTTGACTGAATTCAGCTATCCAAAGCCAATGTGTTTTCATTTATTTTTATCTAATTTCATTATTATCTTGTAAATGTTTATTGTCTTCTAGTCCATCTAGTCCTCCCAACTTTTGCAGCCAACAGTATCCAGTCTACTGCATATCTAGTGAATATCCAGCAAAAATTCTTCATTTCATGACGATTTCGGACTAGCAGCTATTTTTTGAATGATGGAAATTACAGAATTGTAAATCTCTGCAATGTGCATATCGTTTATAATGATTAATAAAAAGAGTCAGAAGCATCATAGTGAGGCTTCAGTTGCTTGGAATCTGTGTGGTGTCCCAGAGTTTGAAAAATACAGAAGGTTTGAAAATTTGTACAACCTTCCCAGCTGTACCAGGACTGTGGCACCTGTGAAAAAATTTGCACAAAGAGAAGCTCTACTTCTCTTAGAGAAGAACTACCTTAAATTCCCCAAAGGCAAATGCAGAATCCTGCACCTTGGGAGGAACAACCCTGGGCACAGGTACAGGCTGGGGACTTATGCATGGGTGGGCAAAAAGCACTAAGATCTGGTCAAATGTGAAAACAAAATCCAAACGTGGTTACATGGGCATGTTGTTGCTTTGCGATTGTAAGTTCTGCAAGGCCAAAGACCGCAAATACATATATTTCTAGCTGAACTTGCCTGTGTCAAAATAATATTTATTTTGACACAGACTGTTGACTAAATCCAAGGCTAAGTGGACTTAGTGGCACCTAGACTTACCACAGAAGTTTAGAAAGTAAGGGGGTCTCGTTGAAGCTCATAACACAACATGAGGGACCACAGCCTGATTATGTTAGAATCCATTGTAATAGATCATAGAGTTGTTGCTTAGATACTGTATTGGCAGTTTTTATGTATTAGCGATAAAACAAGTCATAATCATCCACATAATCTGTCCGACTGCTTGTGTCTGGCTGAGAACCTTCTCTCAAATGCTCTGCTACAGACATTCAGATTCCATTCTTAGACCTGCTGGTGTAAATTCTTTGTGTTCTTGTTGATAAGCATTACACCAGAATTTCACAGATAATTTCTGGTGCATCACATTCAGTGCATCACATTTAGATCACAGTTTGAGATCGCATCTACATTAACAAGGGGATGGGAGAGAAATTTTCATACTTTCAAAATTACAGTTCAATATTTTTTTAAACTTTTGATTTTTAGTAGAAATGGTTTGAAAATTTACAAGTGAGTAGTGTTTTGTACCAAAAATTTCCCCTTTCTCTTCCCCTGCTCCTAAATATTTGGCTGCAAGTTTTGCAGTTTCTGAGGTTGTTGGTAGATGTCTTCCTCCTGGCTCCTAGCCCCTTAACCAGAAAAAATAAGATTTAATTTGGTTTAACTACTAAATTAGTGATATAAATAAGCAGACTTTTTCAGTTTTCTTTTTTACCTAACCAGTTTGCAAAAGTATGATCCCGATCATGAACATTTTTTCTGAAATGAACATACTGTGAGGATACCCACTTGTGAATAACAGCTGCATGCACATTTTAGGGAATAGAGACCTGTTTTCCTATTTGAGTGGTACTGGGCTGAGACTTCTGTGCAGGAAAGATATGAGCCTTATTTCTTATCATATTATAAACTTCTTGCCTACAGTGTTTTAAAGGAATTTATAAAATCAGGCAATTTCTTGTGGGTGAAAAATAGAGATTCAACACTTAGCATTGGACATTGGCATTCAAAAACTCAGATACTTTAAACTGTATCTTGCACAGTTGTTTCGCTTTTGTTTTTCTTGCTGTATCTTGTTTTTCTCTCCAAATTTTCAGTGCCGTTCTATTCTGTTTTCTATCTTTCAGTGTATTTCTGCTGCAGCACCTGGGTGTTCAGGCCCTGGCAGCTCCTGAATCTTATTGCTTTGAAGGAACTGAATCCCTTTAATTTTATTTCACCTGCTCTCTCATAGAGGGTGACAGATGACAAACACAGTATGACCATTACTATGAGTATGAGTACCCCATGATTTGCTGAGAATAATATGGCCTTTGCTTTGATAAAAAGGTTAGTTGTGGATGCAAAATACATATGTCTCTCACATAACAAATGCAATAAATTGGTGTACTGTGTAGTGAACAAACTTTTCTTGCTTTGATTCTTGCTTTTTCCTTCCATTCTCTAAACAATGTTCAAATTCAGCCATTTATATCACATTTTGTAGTATGATATCCATGAAGGAAGTAATGGGTCTCCAAGACCTGTGTAATGCTCTAAGTGTAACCACAATGTTTTCCCACTTTACACCATTCTTTTCATTTGTACTCAGGCTGTTATACCACCATTACTGCTGTAGCAACATGACAATATTCCATACAGGTTTCTTAGTGGAGTGTCTCTTGCCAGCACTTGTTAGTGTCTTTCAAAAAAATTTTTGCTGCTGGTTCCTGTCTTGTCTTCCCACTTGCTTAAGTGGATGCCCATTGTCATGTCACAGGTGTCACAGTCCTTGCTATTACCTTGTGGTTCTGCTGAGCTCTGATATGTACTGTCCCCATCTGATGTATGCAAGCAGACCAACTTCTAACAGTGAGCCCCTGGATACCATTTCAAATATGTGCCCTCTTTTCTTAATAGCATCTCCAGCACACTCAGCTTTCCAACAGTTACATCTGTGGCTTGAGACTTAGATAAAGATCCTTTTTAAAACCTTTTTACTTATTGCAGAATGAAGTATGATCACACTGTGTCAGTGTTGCATATTTTGCAAGGCTATTCCATCTACAGATTCTGCTGAAGGTGTTGTCGGCAATCTTAATAAAAATTCTGAATGATCTGGGCTACTCAGCTACTGGACCTGGGGCTTCAGGTGCAGAGCAGATGCCTACCTTGGAGAACACCTTAGGTCTTTGAACCAGGAGAAGCAACAGCTGTATTTGCTGGAAGCTTTCCAATATGTGGTCTGTGCTACCTTTATGAGAGATGGGATGGATTTATTTATCCATAGAGAATTAGTGATCTCATTTTTTATTATTATTTTCTAAATGAAAAAGGAATTTGTTTTCTTTAGCAAAATCTACTGTTGCATCTATTGTGCCACACTTCAAGCAATTAATTATTTTTCCTTCCAGGTGCTGACAAAGAGCAGAGATCTATTGAATGAATAGCTCTTGATTTGTTCTTATAGCTCTCCTCAGCCAATTTTGAAATTTAGTTGTAAGGTATGTGAGAATGTTTCACTAAATTTTGTTATTTTTTTGTTAAAAAAAAATCAAACCATGGAAAAAACTCAAAATATGCAAGATGAAGTCACCTCTCATCTTACTGTGCAGTTTGGTCCCACTGGAGAAATTAAAATGAATATGTTAGTGCAGAATATGTGGTTATACCCAAGAAAGGAGTATGCTGGCTCCAAAACTTAGAGCCAGACATTGAGAAAAAGTCAGAACTGAGAAATTTTTGTCATGGTTTGAGTTTATCTCCACAGATTGTAAATTACAATGTCAGTATATGCCTGGGTGTTTTCTCCCCACAGTGAGTTGTTCTGTACAGGGATTAGATACATGCAATCTTTTGATATGTGAAGTGGAATCTCCAGTGTCTTTCCATTATGGAGATTATAGAAGGCTTATAAGTGTGTTTTACTTTCCCATGAGCATCAGTGCTCTTGAAAAAATATATTTCAGTGAACAGGAGTACAGCTTGAAACATTTTAGCTGCTTTTATCTGAAGCACTCGTGGTAATTATTGCTTTGCATTATTATCTTATTTTCTGTCTATTTATCATTTCATATGGAAAATTATTTGTCTGATGCTGACACAGAGCTAGGAAAATCACAAAGAACTTTGTTTCAAAAGTAATCTTATTTCTTAGCCATATTTATGGAGGATCCTTCAGGAACTTAGTGCAGTATTTTTCCCTGTAGTCAAATTTTCAATGAGCTGTGTACATTATACAATTTCTCTTTTGGACATAGAAGCATATATTTCTCCTAAAAAAAAAAAAAAAAATAATTCTAGTGTTTGATAGTATCTAGAGGCTGAAATCAGAAATTTTGTGGGCTACAATACATAGCTATATTATGACATTGTGGTTTTGCTTCAAAGAATTAACAGTACTGAGGGGAAGACAGGAATCTCAGTTAATCTCAGCTGTAGGGAGAAGTGCTATTTTAAAAGGTTTCTGAACTATTTCAGCTTTTAATGTCCCAGTATTACCTGTCTTATCAGTGATAAATGATTAGTACTTCATACTTTTGCAAAAGGACTTACAGACCTTGCCTTATTCATTTGTATTTTCAGAATGATGGATTATGATATGAGTCCTTCAATGTTTGGTGCTAGAAGAAATCCAGCCTTTTTAACAGAGAGATATGTGCTGGAGCTAAGTACAAAAGAGCCAACTAAACCATTGGTAGAAAACCTATTCAGTGTTTGATACTTTGCTGTTATGCTTCTCATGCAGAAAAAATCTCACTGACCTCAGGGAGAAAGACTTATCTATGGGAGTAAGGTTGTTGTGTTGGTACAAAAGAAGATTTACCTTCTAAATATATATAGTTCATAAATATGCCTCTCCAAAACAGCAACCTTGTTAACATTCTTTCTTGTGAACAATAAGCATGAACCAAAATTTCTGACATTGATTTAAAATATAAACTTTTCCTGAATGGTATGAAATCTAAGAGGAAAAAAAAAAGCCCACAAGATAAATAAAATGTATTTTAAATCATTAAATTACACGTGGAAAGTGTTTATAATGAACTTCTGAGGTGTTGCCAGCTTTGAGCTAATTGGACAATGCTACTTCTCCATTAAATAGACAGATGGATGAAGTAATTCATAACCCACCCATTCTTATTGGCAATAGTTGGTGTATTAATCAATATCTGCCCACTTGAGAATAGAATTTTAAATATTAATGCACCATTCAGATGTATAAACAGCTGTATCACAGTCCTGTTGGCAAAAAGGTTGTGCTATAAACTGCATTAACTAGAATGAAATCTGCAAATATTCTATTCAAAGTGTCAGTTTTCTTGTCTTTAAATCAGTGCAATGCAGAAAAATAATATAACTGAGCTACCAATGATGGCACTGGCAAAATATAGGTGTTAAACTGCTGCAAAGCAAAGTATTAAATGCATGGTATGTGTAATCCTGCTCCCCAGTGACTAGTGACATTATGCACAGAATTCCTCTTCTGGCAAGTAGAGAGTGTTAAAAAATGTTATGTATCAAACCTTGATTAGCAGTTCTCAAAGTTGGCCTTAGTTCCTGGTGCTATTAGTAGTAAGTCAGATGTCTCATACTGAAAAATTCCATGAGGGTGAGAAGAAGAGCCACAATTCCTTGTAAATATTTTGTCAAGGAAAATTGTTCAAGAGGCATCAGATACTACAAAACATGCACCTGCTTCCAAAAAAGTATGTGTGAAAGAAAACCAGAATGGCTTATACATATTATACCCTATATTAGCAAAAGGATTTAAAACTGAATCAGAACTATATAGGATAAAATAGTCATTTGTTCACCGCTAGTAAGATCTGCAACCTTTAGTAAACATTGGAATGCTATTAAAGGAGATAAAAAAAGCCATATTCTAAAAATGTTCAAGAAATCATTACTGACACAATGATCTAACCATATATTATCACTTCCATGAGTGCATTCTTTTAAAACTTATTTATTTTCAACAGTGCAAGCAGTAGTGAGAAAAACATCAGACATAAGCTCTGTTTGGGTGAGAACAACCTGCAGAGAGGGCTAAATTGAGAAATATGCATTCAGTGAACTCTCAAATTAAAGCCTAAGCAAAACCTAGATGAACCTGCTGAAGATTGAAAACTGAATATTCTCTAGGGAATGGAGTTACATCACCATAGAATTATTTATATGACAGGTTAGATGATAATATTTTGATAGCAGACATGTATTGTTGCTATGAGTCAGAATTCAGTTATTTAAAACAAATTCTGTAAGGTTTTGTTTCTTTTATGAAGGTCAACATGATTCTAGGGGATCAGAAACTTTTTTGATTTTGCATTGGGTGATTGGTTTACAGGAATGTAAACAGGAATGTTTGATTAATTCTGTATATCAGTGGTTAAGTTCAGACCTTGTTAAGAAAACGAGTTTGTTTTATTTCACAGGACACTTGAGTGATTTATTCAGACCTAAGTATAAAGGAACTTTGAAAACCATGCAGTGAGGTCGCTCTCATTCTGTGCATCTGCTCCATACAGAAGGTAATGATCTTCTGCATGAGAAGTTAATGACCATTAAAAATGGCCTCTCAGCAAGGCCATATTTTTGTATAATTGAGATGAACCAGGGTTGAAATAAGTGGTAATCAGCACTGGCAAAAGAAGTACATCACTGTGAGAAATAAGCTCAAATCATGTAGTGAACTGAAAAAAAAGCCAGCTCTTGGAACCAGAATGAACCATCTACTCATTGAATTTTTTTAACAGCTTGGTCACGGAAAGCTGAAGATAACTCTGGAGGATGGAGAGGTTATACCTGAATGCTTTTGCAGTTATTTTAGATGTGCATAAGATATTGGTATTCAGAATTCTCTGTTTTTTTTTCTATGAAGTAGGGCAAATACTCAGGAAAATACTCTGAGAAAGAGATTAACTGCTTTGTTTTATATGTAGATTCAAATGTCTTTTGATCACTTGTAGAGTTTTATGCTTATCATGTTTGAGTGTGGATTCAGGTAGGCTTGGGCAAAAAAATCCATGCTCAGATTTAGAAGTGTTTGTGGATAAGTAAATGTTTGTTGCAGAGCTTGAAGTTGCTTATTAGCTCATTCACTGAATCAGAAAAGGTCAGTTTTACAGAAGATCCTATCCCATCTGATGATGTAGGCGTATCCTCTTTGGTGTCCCATTGCAGTTCATGATCGAATCAGGTATTGCAGGCTTGGAAGTCCTATCAAGTCCCTGCAGGTGCTGCACAGTGGTGTGTGAGAGCTGGGGAAGAATCCTGTCATTCCAGGAGGGAAAACCTTCCTGTGTGACCATGTTTCCTCTCCTGTCTGTGGTTGCTATGGAGGCAGTGCAGGGTAAATAAGGGGCAATGTTCTTGGGACACCTGAGATTAAGGAATCTCCTGGAGGAAAGTAAAAAGAAAATGTTGCACGGACAAGGCTGTCTTTTTCTTATTGGGGTTTCCTTTGGAGCCTAAGCAGAAACATGCTCTTGGCCTGACTGACCAAGTATGGCATGGTGGAAATCAAACCTTCAAAGTAGGTCCTTTACTTTTCTATGTGGTCTGTGTCAAAAATTTAATACCAAAAAAAGTGTGTTTTTTTTCTGGATCTAGTATACTAAGTTAAACTATTGGAAATGCCACACAAAAAAGGGTGAGGCCTGGTCCTTTCCAGAGCCTTTTTATTGCAAAGGGGTTACAGCCTGGTATTCTCCTTTTGCACCACGGCCATTGTCACAGCAAATTGGACAAACAGCTGCTCTCTGGAGAACGTTCAGCTTCCTACCTGTTGGTGGTGCTTCTCTGTTGGCTTTTGTGGTGGAAGAAAAGGCTCAAGCATTTTTTAATTGTCATCAAGGACAGAAACTGATTAAGGTAGTGAGTTTGACTTTGCCTGAAGGCTCTTGGGGGCCAGGATCAGAGGCCCCATCCCTGCAGGACTTGGGAGGCCTGTAATGTCTGGAGGGAGGTCATGTGAAGCATGTTTGAACAATGGTGCCATAAATGGCATACTTAAATCTGGAATAGAGTGTTACTCTGCTGGCTTGAGGACCTTAAATTCAAGGAGTCTTAGCAAGTATTTTTGTTTACACTCTCCCCCACAACATGCTCCATTTCACAGCATGTTCCATTTCTTCTAGGATGTCGGAGATAAGCTCATAGTTTCTCCTCTTCAGGATTTTCAACTCCTCTCATGCTTCAAATTAAAGTATGTTCTGAAGCATTCCCACTCCTCTTATTTTTAATGCAGTTCTGAAGCATTCTTTAGGCTGTGGAGAACATGAATTTACACACTCCCAGGAAAGGCAGAGAATCAACATTCTCAAAATAGGCAAAATTCTGACCTTTTGATTATTTGGTGAAAAGAGAATATAACTTTCTGAAGCAGAAGTTGAACAATTTGTTGCCAATTCTAACAGGGTTGCAAGACAGGGCAAGCAGAGAAAAAGTAAGGTCTAAGACTTGACAGGAGTAAAATTAGGTGCTGACATGTCTCCAGGGTAAGATGAGAAGTTTTGCAAATGCCTGTATCACTTGATTGTTGACACAGATGCTCACAGAAATCTTTAAGCACAAGTTCTTCATCTGGTGAATCATTAAATCTCTGCTAGAATTGATAATATTTTGTGCTTGCGGGTTTATGGTATTTCCTTTTTGGCAGGCTTTAATAACTGCCTCTTCTATACCCCTAGGAAACGTCAGGAGTTCTTTATTACAGCCTAGGAAATGCTGAGGCCTGTGGCTGGGAGTCTTAAACGTTTGTATTTATTACCATTTTTCTAGCCACAATATTCATGTTAAAAGTACAAAGTAACCAAGAAATTACAGAATAGGAAACCACTGGAATTCTTAAGATCAATTTACTCAATCAAGCAGAATATGTCCTTGGACAAAGGCACACTGATTTCTGACCAGCAATTTAATCCAAATTTTGAAGGATGAAGTAGGAATTAATGGATACATAGCCTATGGATAAAGGAAGGAATTTCTCCCTGAGTAGCAGTTAGGTTTGCTACACCAAATATTGCAGTTTCTGAAATCCAGTCCTTGCAACTCAAGTGCAAACATTAATATTTGGTTTTAAATATTTTTCAGTGTTACCTAGTAACAGAAGACACAAGGCTCTCTGTTATGATCTGATTATTTTGGCTACTAGAGAGATGCCTCTGCCCAAACTAAGGTGCAAATGAGACCATACACTGAAATCAATAGTATGGATTTTATTCAACAGCAAATGTCGAGTAGAGATAGAAATAAAAAAGAAGGAGGGAGAGGAGAGAGAGTGTCAGAGACACAGATTAATTAGAGAGCTAGTCACCCCACCCTGTGGATCCTGCAGCATCCCATTGGTCCTTCTTCACTCTGCTCCTCTTGATGGTGGGGTCCTATGAAACATAGGATCCATGGGTTAATATACGTTCAGTTACTCATGGGGATGCCAAGCACCTCCCTTGTGGCAGGTGGGGAGTTTTACCCTGTCTTTTGCTAAACTGTGGATCTGTTGCAACACTGGATCATGTGCAGCTCTCAGGCAGAAGGCCTTAGGAATGAGGCAGTGGGCTGTGGCTGGCCAGACCCAGCCAGAGCTGATTTTCAGGAGAGCTGCTGAGTTCACTTTCCTTGTGGATTCATTCTTCTTCTCCCAGCCCTGTTTACTTAGATCTGAGACAATTGAACAATACTACTACCTTTATTTTTTTTCTCAAGTTCCTGTCAGGTGGCTTAACTCACAGTCCAAATTCCTGGAATCCAGGAGGCATATTTTGGGGCTGGTAGTTCAGTTGTTACAGATGAGCAGTTGCTTCTTTATAGAGTTTGCTATAGTGGGCAAAGTCCTTCATTGAGCTTAGCAATATTTGAACCATTAACCATTAATATCTCTCACACTCTCCCATTAAATTTAAATGCAATCTTTTATGCAATTATAACCATTTATAATTCATCTTTTATGCAATTATAACAATTTATAATTAATAAAGTAGAAGTTGTAATTAACTAGTTAAACTGCAAAATAATTACTTAATACAAGAAATAAAAAAGAGACAAGTGTAGAAAGAAATAAGTCATTAACTAACTGTGAATGTATTTAAGATGGAAATTAATTAAAAGCATTTTTGTTCTCGGAAAAAAGTCATTCTGGACCAGCTTCCCAACAGTACCACAGTTGCAGCCAATATACAATTATTTTAAGAGCTTTCCATGATTATTACTCAAATAACCTGGCTGCACAAAATAGCAGAGGAATGATCTTTTATGTTTTAGAGCCCCTTGTCAAATCTATAATCAGTGTATTTTGTTTCTTTACAAGTTCTTCACACCACTACATGACTTAAAAATTAATACAGAATTACATGTGCTAAATAGTGCATTTAGACTAGGCTCTGTTAATGAGGTTTCTTTGCAAAATTTGCTAGTGTCATGTTGCTTTCAGGAGATTTAAATGTCTTCTTTTCTTGTAGAACAATACCTATTTAGTTAGATCAATTTAGCATTTATTGCATTATATTTTCCATTTTCTAACTACATCTGAAGAGAATAAATCCTTTCCCTTTGTTCTCTCATGCACAAAGCTTTCAAAAATAGAAAAGAAAGAGTACCATCAGCAAATGAAATAGAGTTCACCTTTAAAGTATTGCATGTGACTGAAAATAAAATAATTCCTTTTCATGGAGTGGTGTATTTTCAGTGCTTTTTCTGTCTGCAGATTTACTGTCATGTCAGAAAAGTAACTTGAAATCTACAGCAAGGAAAGAGAGGGAAGATATCTGTATTTCCTTCTGGAACACATTATTGGCAAATACCTTAAGTCCCTAAATTATTGGTTCATTGGATGCAGCATGAAGATTTTCTTTGACCTTTTGAGTTTCAAAATGCCTGAATCAGCAAAGCAAACCTTTCCAACTGCACAAATGCAAATAATATCAGTTTAGAAGAGCCCACTGGCCTTGAAACCCAAATAGCTCAACAGAGCCTGGGTATTACTAAAATACAGGTACATGGTTGTGAATCACTGAGTGTAATACATATTGCACCACTTTGGAAGCATTTGGGCTGGACAAAAAAGTAGCGAGAAATACTCTTTCATTTTTACTTTCAAGGAGTTCAATGAGATAACTAAGTTTATCAGAGGAATTAAGAAGACAATGTTACCCATTCTGCTTGATACCTTTCAAGCTGCAATTAGATAACTGGCAGTCATTCTGATACCAGACATGAAACCACAAATGCCCCAATTTTTTTTCTGAACTTATACTAAAATTAGTACATTTGTCAAGATCTGAAGAATTCAAGTGTGAAAATGTGCACTTTGAAAATCATCTATGTAATTTTGAAAGGTCTGTTCAATCTGCAAATCTGTCTAAAAGTGTGATTTGTGTTGAATGAAATGTTCACAGTTTAATGTAAAACCCAGAGAAGTGCCTGGGAAATGAATGCATACAATCATTGCATTTCCTACTCCTAGTGCCTCCCATCCTAAAATAATTTTTAGGTAGGTTGAAGAGGGTTTTCTGGGGTATGCTAACACTTCCTAGGTGCTGAGGTTGGTGAGAAACACGATTACCTTTATAGATATGACAAGCATGTGAAACTTACATAACCAACTCTATTTTGCTCATTGCTAGTTCTCTTTTATTCCTTTGATTGCAGCTACAAACCCAACAATCCATTATTCCACAGCATTCACCCTCCTCTGGCAGAAAATCTTTCTAAGAGCAGGGCTGGTGACACAGCAGAGGTGCAGGAGGTTTGAGAGTGGGTCTAAATTGCATGGTGCTGTGCAGACCAGAGGCACCCTACAAAGCTCTGGTCGCAAGGATGTGGTAGCTGGTCTAACATAGCGTTTTAGACCTGATGATTCTCAGCCTGGGAAGAGAGCTTCCCTAGAATCTAGTTGTGATAACTAGATAGGGAAAATTCATAGAGACTGCAGAAAGGATTGCATTTTGTCCAAAACCTACTTTGAAGACTCAAGTGTGGCTTAAATGATATAAAGATGTTGAATAAGATATCTGTGTTGGTCTATAGGAGTTGACTGAAATTTTGGAAGCAATATGAAAGTCTTTAAAAAACAAAATAATTTTAAGAATGATAATGATGTTATGGAACCCTTACTTCTTCACATCTTGAAGGTAATGAGACATTTTCATTTAAAAAAAATAAGTTATTTTCTAAATTATCAGTGAATGTGAGTTGTCTTTCACTGAGTTGCAAAATGCAACTTCAACTTTGTAATTATATATCAGCATGCTATACTATTCAATGGTTGATGTAATATGACACATGAATTCAGAAAATCAGAATTCATGAATTCAGAAAACATGCAAGTAATAGTCTAAGACACCCTCTAATAATATTAGCTGAAATAGGAAAGAAAGTGTGTGTGTGTAACAAATACTTGAAAATTTTATTTACACACAGAAATATATACACATGCATGCCATAGCTGATATCTGTTAATATGGGTGTTTCCCAAGAATTTTCTAGTAATATAGTTCAGTCAGATATTATTCTTGGCACACCTGTTCTTAATACTGTAAATTCAAAATATAGAAAATATCTGCATTTACCAGTCTTTAAAATTAAAATTAGAGTTTGCTGTGAGTTGTTGTGGTCCATGATCTGGGGAACATAATAATATAGAGAAGGACTCTGCTATGTCAGCAAGTGCTGAGTGATAGCAGTTGTTCAATAAATTTTTTCTAATGCCCAGGCTTCCTACAGAGTGTTTGTGGCTGGAACAATTGCAGCTACTTAGTATTGTTTATCTGCTCCTCCTGGTGTTCATAAATACAGTGGTGTATCCACATAAGGCACAACCAGTGAGTGCTGTGCCTACAAAAACTGGAAGAAAGACTGAGATGCAGATTTCCCTGTATGCCTCGGTGCCTTAAGCAGGCCAATTCTCATTTTTAGCGTGCATATGTGTGTTAACAAGGTGTGAGAGATACCATGTGCAACTGCACTTATTTCCTACTAATAGAGAGTTCCCTTTGCTGGATCTTTCATTTGCCTTTGGCTTGTGTGGGTGTGGCACAGAAAGGAGGTGAAGAGCTGGGCTCAGAGAGTGTCTGCGGGGTGTTTTGCTCTCAG
Source organism: Anomalospiza imberbis (assembly GCF_031753505.1). Classification (NCBI taxonomy): domain Eukaryota; kingdom Metazoa; phylum Chordata; class Aves; order Passeriformes; family Viduidae; genus Anomalospiza; species Anomalospiza imberbis. The sequence goes on along the minus strand of NC_089683.1, from coordinate 80,344,243 downwards.
GGGGAGATCCTTGTATGGAGTGCAGTGGCCTATGATATGTCCTGCTCTTCTCTGTAAAAAAACCTGGTGGTTTTCTACTGCTCTCAAATGCTTAAGCCAGGAACAACCTCTTGGTATTTTAAAGGTTGCACAGATGCCTATTTTGGCCTGTGGGATCAAGAAGGTTGAGTGAAGACCAGGTAACGTGTTGTACACATGTGGTATGTAGCTCTTGCTGTGAGTGAGCCTTTTGGGATTCTCATGCACTTAAGGTATTTGACTTAGCAAGTCTAGCCTAGAGTGGGAGGATCATTCCTTGGTTTAGGCTTTGTTCTTCTGCAGTGCAGCTGTGGTTGTAGGTTGTCAGGAAAATGAACAGACAAATTGAGAGAGAAATAGAAGAATATGCAGCAGAAAACCGAATATTGAGTATTCTTCTAGTAGTGGAGGAATCACTAGCAGAGATGATGGTTGATATATGGGATTCAGATTGAGCTAATATAATTGTAGTATAAGTTTGGAAAAAAAAAGAGAAGTGATTGTTCTTTACTTGAAAACAATATACTGGCTTGTGTGCTGAACCCTTAATGGAAATATTGATTTTTGGAAGCCTGTTTTTAAAAGAAATCATTGCTAAATCATGCTTGACAGACCTGATTGCCCCCTATGACAAAAAAAAAAGACCCAGATGAATGAGGGGAGTGCAGTAGATGTCTATCTTGATGTCACCAAGGCTTTTGACACTGTCTCTCACAATATCCTCATAGGCAAACTCAGGAAGTGTGGGCTGGATGAGTGGATTGAGGTAGATGGAGGCCTGGCTGGACAGCAGATCTCAGAGGGAAGATGTAGTTGGTGGCATGGGGTCTAGGGTGAAGTTTATCGCTTGTAGTGTCCCCCAAAGGGTCGATACTGAGCCCAATATTGTTTAGCTTGTTCCTCAGTGACCTGGATGAAGGGGCAGATGCCTCCTCAGCAGGTTCACTGATGACACAAAGTTGGGAGGAGTGGCCGATACCCCAGAGTGCTGCGTGGCCCTTTGGAAAGACTTCAACAGACTGGAGAGATGGGCAGGAAAGAACCTTCTGAAATTCCACAAAAGGAAATGCCCCCCAGGTCTTGCACCTGGGGAGAAATAACCTCAGCACAGTCGGGGGACTGACCTGCTGGAAAGCAGCTCTGTGGAGAAGGACCTGGGAGTCCTGGTGGACAACCAGCCATCCATGAGCCAGCAGTGTGTCCTTGTGGCCAAGAAGGCCAATGGAATCCTGGGATACATTAGGAAGAGCACTGCCAGCAGGTCAAGGGGGGTGAGCCTGCCCCTCTGCCCAGCCCTGGTGAGGCACGTCTGGAGTGCTGAGTCCAGTCCTGGCCTCCTCAGGACAAGAGAGACATGGAGCCCCTGGAGTGGCTCCAGTGGAGGGTAACAGAGATGATTGAGGCACTGGAGCATCTCTCTAATGAGGAAAGGCTGAGGGAGCTGGGCCTGTTCAGCCTCGAGAAGAGGCACTGAGAGGGGAACTCATCAGTGTCTGTGAGTATCGGGAGGGAGGTGCCAGGAGGATGGAGCCAGGCTCTGCTCAGTGGTGCCAAGCAATAGGACAGGAGGCAATGGGCAAAAACTGATGCACAGGAAGTTCCACCTGAACATGAGGAAGATCATCTTTAATGGGCAGGTGACTAAGCATTGGAACAGATTGTCAAGAGAGGTTGTGGAGTCTCCCTCACCAGAGATATTCAAAAACCATCTGGACGCAATCCTCTGCAATGCATTCTGGAATGACTTTGCTTGAGCAAGGAGATTGGACTAGATGACAGATGACCTCATGGGGCCCTGACCCACCTTATCCATTGTGTGATTCTGGAATTAAAATAGAGGTATGAATAATGAGACTGAAGGGTTAGCTATTATAACTGGCATAAAGAGTCTAGACAAACAAATATCTTCAGTCTAGAGAGTGGAAATTTAAGAGATGTCTATGAATTCATAGAGATTTCAGTTGTTGCTTATTTTCATTCATTGTTGAGAACAGAAGAGGAATTATGTGATTTGAACTAGACCATGGGCAATTTAATTAGATACCAAGGCAAACTTTAATAGGACAGCAGATTAAGTCTCTCTTGTATTTCAGTCCTTGCAAATATGTCAGGCTAGAGAAAACACCCAGTTGTCCTTGCCTCTAAAGCTCTTGTCCTTGTTGATAAAAGTCTCTGGTTATGGATGCTTTGGTGTAATCACCAGGCAGAGAGACACCCCTGCTCTTTCTTTTCATGCTGCTTTGCCTGGTGGCCAACTGCTTTTCCTCCTACCCAAATATCTTCATCCAGTTTTACTCCCCATCCAGAAGAGCACTGACAGGGTAATGACTCACCAAAAGCAGAAACTGCAATTTTGAGTTCCTCTTACATGGGCTACCTAAGGAGTAAAGGTAACAGACTACATAAGTAAACCCTAAGAAATTATTTCTTTCCTGAACATTTCAGGAAAGTCACAGGCTATAAATCTGACTTGATATTGTTATGGATAATGATATTTCAGTTGATGACATGCATACATTTAGGTGGTGTAAATCAGCATTGTTTCATCTGGCTGAGACTGATCACTGATCTTTTCTCCCTACAGATACTGCATCTTTTTTACTTTCAACAAAAATTGTCAGTGAGCAACAATCTACTGATAAGCCTGTGAACAGAAATCTCTCATGATGAATAAGAATGAGAGATGGAGAAAATAAGATATCTGTCCTTTGGTGATTCAAGTTTATTTTTTGCTCTCATATATTTTTCAGAGTTCTCCCTCTACATTTTTTTAAATTAACTGAAGCAATTAGGTCTCTTTTCCTTGGGAGTTTTTAGAGGCCAAGAGACCTTCACTGTTCGTGGGTTACAGTGTTGAGGCAAAAATGTGTTACCAATGCTGTAATAGGGTCACTCACTTGTCTATGTGCAGGGCGGGTCTTTCAGCTTTTGCTCTATTTTGCTTTCTTTTCAATAATTGATAAAGACTTCTCACACATTCAGTCTCTGTAGCTAGCAATTGCTCATTCTGTTTTGCTGCCTTTATCTTTTTTTTTTTTTTTTGCAAGCTTTAACTCATGTAGTCTTCATTGGTTCCTTCCCTTTATTTCCCCTAGATCTTTCAGCTGTTCTTAAAAAGTCATGTATTTCATTACTAATTGATTGCATTTTTCTGTCAGTGACACTATAGTCTGTTATGTGTTAATTAGTGCTGTAATCACACCCAGATATTCTAAGTGTCTCTTCTTGTCATAGCCACATCAGCTTTTTATGTAACTATTTTCATCAAATTTTTAATTTGAAATCCAGTAGCTGTGTGGGGCTCTCTGGGACCATTCCATGAAGCTAAAAATTCAATTGTCTGCCTTAGCCATGCTGATATCTTGGGCTGGGCATCAGCCCTACCACATTCAGCACTCTGTGTAGAATGTTAATCCCCTTTAGTGAACCTGTAAGAGCCCACACTCTCATTTCTTTTTTTTTTTTTTTTTATCAAATCAGTTTTTCATCTTTCTTGGTGTAGATGAAAGCCTAAAAGATGTAATGCCTGTGGAGGCCAATCCCAAAAGGCAGAAAACAACTGAAAACGTGGTTTTTAAATGTCACAATTCTGAAGTCATTTTTGTGGGCTTTTTGGTCTGCCTAATGATTCTTGGATGTTGGTAATCGCCTCTGATCAGCAGCCTTGATGCTTCACATCCTCAGCTTGAGACACAAATAGTTCTGTTAGTGCACGAGTTTAGGAGCCAGGGAAAGGTTGAACACTGACAATTTTTGTTGATCTGATGGTGCACAACATTAAGTGAAATTATAAACCTTGCATAACCATTTTAGGCTTTAGACAGATCTGCCTCTGAACCTATGCTTCCCTACTTCTGAATACCCCTGGTAAAGAGCATATTGACAAGGAAACTAAAGAATTATGCATCCTATAAAATCTATCCATCTTATGATCAAAATGACTGATGGTGCCTTTAAATTTGTGTCAGAGCATACCACAGTAATGCAATCTTATTCTCTGCCTGTCTCCAAGTTTAGGCATTTACATAATCAATAGAGTTCACTGAGTGGGAAATTTTCATTAATATCATGAGTAGTAAGAATAAGGAAAGGAAAATTCAAGACTTCATTGCATTGTTAAATAAGAAAAAGCATCTTGCAGTATTAGAATATCCCCAGGGTCTTTTTGAGTATTAGAATGAAAATTTTGTGCTTAGGGCTGTTTTGACCTCAGTAAGAAAAAAACACTTTTTCTACCTCACCCTAGAAAGATCTTTTTTCTCATCAGCACTCCTCATTCAGCCTAAAAAACAAAAGAACTTGCTTGCACCCATTAAAAAGAAAATGTGGGAAAAGTATAATCAGTTTTAAATTTAGGTAATTAGCTTTCTTCTGTCTTATTATAAAGAAATTTCATAGAGATTAAAGAAAACAAGTGAAACATTTTAAGGAAACCTTTTAAATTTCACTTTTTAATTATAGGACAGTAAATCTGGGTATTAAAGCGATGATGTTTTGTTGCATTTAGGAGTTGGCAATAGATTTTTCTCTTTGATTTTATCCTAATGGTCATAATTTCTGGATGCGTTAATTAGATAACCTTTATAATGTCTACCTTTTTTTCATGCAAGTATATGATATTACCTCTAGAAGAAACCTCTCAAATGAGTGCCTTTCTACTTAACTAACAGACATTAAATGAGCCTGTTCATAAAAAGGAAGGCACAGGGAACAATTTGAAATGCATTACTTTAGAAAGTTTGCAAGTGTCTAGAGCAATTTTTCAGCTTCGTAAGTCTTCAAGGTCATACAAGAGAGCTTAAGGCTTAAAAAAGTTGGAGGGAACAGCTGCAGTTTTTGAAAACAGTAAAGGCAAACTTGGAATGTAGTTTTATCAAAGCTTGGCTGTTTTCCTATCACAGGCAGTAGACGCCACTAATCTCTTCTTTTTGTTTAAACAGATGCTATTTGCTTGGCAAGTAGCTGAATTTTAAATGCAGAAAATTACTATACAAGGGGGAAAATTTTGACTGGAGGTTAGAAACACAAGGTTAAGTTCAGGAGAAAATCTTATTTTCTCGGACATCTTCCAAGTTTTGTGAGGAAAACTTTCCCACACACTGGGGACTATAAATTTAGATATTTTTAATATAAAGAAGGGGTTTTTCTGTTTGGTATTTTTTGTGTTTGTGGGTTTTTTATTTTTTGATTTTTTTTATTTTTTAGTTGTCAAATATAATGATGATATTCAAGTAGTAAATGGTCAAACCCTTTGGATAGATTTTGTTTGCATGATTGTATTTTATATTAGTGAAAGACTAGAAGGAATAATTCAGAGGATCACAAATTTTCCCTCTGTCTCCCTTTGGTGTATCATTAGTTCAGTTAGTAGAGAACTATTAGTACAGTTCTTTTTTATCAGTACAGCTCATTTTTACTCTAGCTAAGTCAGGTTAATCAGCATTCATGATATGAGGGCACAGGGGTTTTGGCCCATTAATTGCCTATAGCAAAGCTCGGCCATTTTTCCTCATTTTTTGAGGCTGGATTGAAAATCTTATGTAGGGTGGCTATCCTTGGGATGGATCTCAGATAGTGTCCGCAGCTTTCTTCTAAGCCATCCAAAACATGTGAGCAGAACAGCATGGAGTCCTGATGCAATGCAAAGCTTCTGGACATTTCTGTTATGACTCAGGCAAGAAAATGATGCTTTGTATTGCACGTGGAGTGATTAATCAACCCCCGGTAGCGTTTAGATAATGTGTCAATAGCTGCCGTTTTTGAAATCAGCAGTGACCTGATTTAAACACTGCTTCTACCAAGGCATACCTGTGTTGTCTCAGAGTACACAAAACACATGTTGCTGAATATGGTTTGAAGATATAGGTCTAATCTGATCTGCTCATCTCAAGAAGGGGTTAGCTTTCAGGGCTGAGGAATAAAGGTTGTTGCTGGAGCAAGTTTTGCCTCTAGCCCTTAAGCTTCTCAGATCCAAACAGAACAGATGGTGCCTCTTGCAATACAATATCTCTTTAACATCATGCTGAGGTTTTGGTTCGGTAGGGGCTCTCAGCACTGATTTCTGCAGTGGTCTGTTTTTTTTTTTTCCTTTTAGTGAGTGGTTCCCATTTCTGTCAAGACACAACATATTTAGCCAGTTATGGCTGCCAAGATCACTAACAGCAGTGATTCTGTAAAGCTCCCAATTTTAAAGTTGATTTCTTCTTAGTACTTTGTTGCCAGAAAGCAAAGAAAAACCCCCAGTTCCCTGTGTTCTTACCTTAATTTTGTATTCTGCTCTGTCCCAAGACACATTCTCTTCGCTCCCTGAGTTCCTCTGCTCCTCCTGTTAAGAACTGATTATTGAAGAGATGTCTTTGCCTGAATTAAGGTGCAAATGAGACCATATGCCAAAGTCAATAGTATAGATTTTATCTAGCAATAAAATGTGAAGTAGAGAGAAAGAAATATAAAAGAGAGGAGAGGGAAAGCGAGAAAAAGGGAAAGAGACAGAATGTGTAGGGTAGTTACCACCTGTGGCCCCAGGAGTGTCTCACTGGCCCTTCTTTACCCTTGACTGGAGGGTCTCAGATCATTCCAAACTTTTCATTTTTTATATATTTTAGCAAACAAAGGAATTAATGCTCATTGGCTACACAGTTCTCTTATGCTGTTTGTTAAATGATTCTCTCCTCTAAGGCTAATTAATCTGTGTGCTTGGTCTTTCTCTTGAGGCAGTGACTTGTGAATTGGTGGTTATAATCTTCCCCTGGTAAAATTGCCTTTTACTCAGTCCAAGCTGATTTCAGCACCATTGCTGAGTTGGCTTTCCTTTTTGCTGCATTCTTTGTGTTCATTATCAGTGGTACATTCTACTCCCCCAGCATTGTTAACCTCTCCCTAGACCTGAGAAAACATTCAGACAATAGTATCACCTTTATTGTCTCTCAAATTCCTGTCATGGTGGCTTAAATTACAGTCCAAGTTCCAGGTATCCACAGAGGCATATTCAGGGGTGGGGCTTCAGTCACAGTTTCTGGACACAGGTGCCATCTGTCCCATAATTTGGGGTGATCTTTGTTTGACTGTTGATATGTGTATGAGCAGTTGCTTCTTTATGTAGTTTGCTGCAGTGGGGATTTTTGTCTGGATGCAGTACTCAGGATGTGATAGCCAGACCTGGCTTCTGCCAGGCTTGGAATTAGCACCATCCTGTTGCTCCACTCTGTGCCTATCTCATGACAAAATCCTTCTGTGGCCTTAACAGTGTTTGAGACAGGCAACTGTGATTCTTTAAGTCTTTACACCTCCCACAGGTAGACAGCTGCTCACACAATTCAGGAACAGAGATGTTTGTGATGATGTTGGGGAAGGTTGGCAGCAGAAAGGTGTTGCATTTTAATTTTTGAATTTGTTCTTGCTGTGCAGGTATTTCATCCTTGATGCAATTCCACGTGTACAGCAGAATGTTAATTTTTCCTTGACTAACTCTTATTTGGCAGAGGCTGTAAACAGCTTAAAAAATCAAGAACAAAGGAATGTATCCCTTGTTGCTCTACTTCTGACATTTCTGTCACATACTGAAGGCAGCAGCATGAGGGTGAGATGGGAGAGATATAACACTTTTGAAATGATTTGTCTACTGTTACTGGAGATAATTTTTAAGAATTGTTTTGCTACTCCTGTGTTCTGTTTATTGCATTCTTCCTCAGGTTTTTGATGCTTGCTGTTGGATTGTTAATTTTTAGGAATGGAGGTCTTTCACCATTACTTTTTTTGAATATTAATTGTCAGTGGTATTGTACTTAAATTCAAGTGCTTAGCTTTGCTTTTGTAAAACAAATGCTGAGTGATTTGTAGGAAAATAAAAGTGAGACCCAGACTATTTCTTTCCCTAGTTATCCTTACTTTTTGGTGCTATACACTATGAAAAGGAGCCAAAAGCAATTTTTTCATGTATTCTGCCTTCTCAAGGTTTATCAGATACTGTGCTCAGCATAGTCCTTAGATAAAAATCCTTAGAGTTAATTTCCTTTTGTCTATCTCCAAAGACAGGTTGTCATTTATGACTTCCCTATCTCCTGCTGTTTACTGATAAATTCTTTCTGTTGTGTGTTCTCACAGTGAGTATCAGAGGTACTACTCTAAAACAAAATTGCGTAAATATTTCTGTTTGTCAGCTTATGAATTCACCTGAAGTGAAACTCAGCAACAGGAGACATTTGTCTCAACATTCCCTCATTTCCTATATGTTTGAGGTTTAATGTGCTGCAGTAATTTTTCTTATGTTGTGATACTCTAAGCTCCACTTTAACAGGAATTAACAAGGAGAGAGAGGGTTTATGAATTTACCTTCACCCAGCAAAGGCTGGGGGTGCCTCTGGGCAAAACAGCTATTGATAAAGCTATGTTTCTAATAAAATATCTCATGAAATAAGAACCTACTTTAGGTCACTGGGGACGGCTCTTGATACTATTCTGATTTGCCCTGTAACCTCTCTGATAACGCTGTGACTTTAGACAGCCCTGCAGGATATGACTCGGATTTATGGATCCTTGCATTGCTGGGAGCTTTGGTCTCCAGTTGGGCTTTTCTTACCCGGATTGAATTTTCCACAGTCAGTTCCTGAGCATTACCAGGCTGCTAGGGGTTTTTTGATGGGTTGTTTGCTTCTAAAGCCTGTAAGTAAATTTGCTGTTCCTGTCTTTAATACAGCCCTTGATACTAGTTTACTTACATTGCCCTGGTAGCAGTTTCCTTAAATATCTGACCAATCTGTCAAGGGGTCCACGTTCATCCTTTAATGACTGTGCAAGTTGCTATCACTTCACTTGTACCTTTTCCATCTTGAGTGATCATATCCCTTTCCAGTCTGTACTTCCTTCAGACATGCATTCTAAAAAACTCAATAGAATACAAATAAAATAAACGGTATTATGTAAAATTATAAAGTAATAATATCATACTGCACATAATTGCAAAATAAGGTTATATAAAAATTATGGAAAGAAAATTAGGAATATCTGGGATCTGATTTTTGCTTTAGATTTTGTGTTAAAGGTACTCTTGGATTATTTGCTTATGATTACACTGTGCCTCAGGAGTTTTCATCCTAAGGTTCAATTTCTCTCTGAACTGCATGCTAGAAATCCTTCTTGGCTATTGCAGTCTTCTGGAAGAAATTAAATCTCCAAATTCCTGAAAAGCTCTCCAATGTGGATTTAGGGACAATACTGTCCCTAACAGTATTCTTCAAACATATGTAGTTGGAAACCTCTAGTGTACCCTAGTCCTTAAGTTTTAGAGTTTTACCTCTCCCACAGGTTGCAGTCCTATGATATTTTGGCATGTGCCTCTGCCTTGGACCTGCTTGTCTTCACAGAAAAGGATTTTTGCACTTGGGTTGAATTCTTCCAGTAAAAGACAGGAAGCTGGAGGACTTTAAAATCTGGCTAGGGATGACATAAAGGTAGTAAACACTTGGAGCCTTGGAAGCTGGAGGTAGAGATCTGCAGGTTTTGCTGGAATTAGTCTGACAATTAATCCCTATCTGTTTGCATAGGGATGTACTTGAGTACATGTGGTTTTGTGGGTATTTGCACAAGTGAGGGCATGGCCTGGTGGGTCTTCTTCAAACGAAAGCCATAGCTTTAATTGCGAGTGTTTCTCTCAGCTTGCCTTATAAGCTCCATGGTTGTGTATTTCTTGCTAAGTTTCTCTCCTCTAGAGCATATTGTCCTTCTTACTCAGAGGATTGTTTTGAAAATTCTGTGGAATTGTGGATTTCCTTATTTTTTTTGTAGATTGAAATGTTCTTGTGGTAGATAAGGTGTACTCTTCTTTATATGACTTAGCAACTAGTACCTAACAAAGAGGGGACTGTTCCCTGCTTTGTGATCCCGTGTGTATCAGGAAAAAAAATATCTGCCTCCATTGAGCCTTTTAGTGCCTCACAAACTGTTAAATGGATGAGTATTTTTCATACAGACAGAAAAGTAGTTTCATACTGGTACTTCTCTCTGACTAGTGGTACAGATGAGACACAGAGGTTTCTGTTCTTATATGTTCTTTGCAATTTCTTCCATTTCTGCTGGAGTGGGTTTTGATAAATGCTAAAATAATTGGATTTGAGAGGATTAGCTGTAGAAAATATTTTTTGCTTTTAATTCAGGTGATATTCCTAGGGATGTTGATATGATTTTATCATTATGCTCTGATACAGTTTTCATAGAATGACGGCTTACGTAGTGGCGTTCTTCAGCGCAAGCATTAAGCCAAAGCCTATTTGAATCAACAGTAAGTCAGTGTCTGACTTAGACAGTGAGACAGGACTGAATAACCAAATTAATTTTCAGAAGTCAGGAACTCCTTTTATTCTCTTACTGTTCTTCACTTAATGGTGATACTTGTTGCTGACAAACATGTTATGAATTTTAGAGATCTCTCCCACTCCTCACTTTTAGTGGCCTGGGTCTGGTTTGCAGATTCTGTGCCATATCTGCATTCCCTATAACTCTGGTTTCAGCTGTGCTGACCCTCCCATTGAGGTCATATGTGTTTCAAGTAGCAGCAGTTGATATGCATATCAACTCTAAATGTCCTGATCTATGTCAACATTTTCCCCTCTTTATTCAGGCTTTTCACAGGGAGGATCTTTCACTATCTAACAGAGGTAACCAAGACACCAATTTATTTCCTTTATGGAACTGAAACCAGTCTTCCTGAGCTTCCTGAGCTGAAGATTGCCATTTTTCTGTGTGAATGACTTTTAAAAGTCACTGAGATTTCGAGAGTAGATGCTTTATGACCAATTTTTATATTTATAAGGCAAGGTTAAGAGCGTGATAGATTCAGTTTCAGCAGGTCCCATCTTAGATGATGTGCCCAAAAGAAGGGGTTATAGTATGATGAAGAATAGTAGGGGTTATAGTATAATGAAGAATAGATTTTCCAAAAAAGTAAAGAACAGAATAAAAAAACGAAAGTAATCCCTTACAATCCAGACAATGTTCTCCCCCAATTATTAAATAAAAAACCACACAATAACAATTACACAAATATGTGGTTTTTATACCCAAGAACAGTTAATGAGAAAGGGAAACAATGCAACAGTAAAACTTAAAAAGCTGTACCTGATTCATTTGACTCTGCCCTTACTTTCAGTGTTCAAAAGCACTAATATTCATTACAATTTCTTTTCACTCATTCTATGCTTTGCATATAAGTTGTGCAAAAGAGGTACAACTCCCAGTATTCCCCACTTGAAGCTAAGGATAGGTATTTATAATACTGGGCATAAGCTTGCAGTTTTGCTCAACCCTCATATTTAGCAGTAATAGTGCATTTCATATCAGTTGTATAACTTAAATTTGGGCCCTATCTTTTTTTGGTCAGCACTAACTACTGTAGCCTCTTCTGGAATCATGCACACAGTCTTTGATCCTGCATTATTTAAAAATAAAAAAGAAACAAAAGAGTTTTACTTGATAAAGAATAGGAATTGTGAAAAAATATATGGAATTATTTATTTTGTAGTGACATCTACAATTTAAAAAATACCTGACATTGCTTTTTTTAGTAGTCTTACATAACCATGTAGACACATTTTGCCTGACTGTGTTTCAAAGACACAATAATCAGAATTGCTAGGTACAAGGGAAGTATCAAATTTTGTAACACATTTTTGAGGCAGACATTTAGTTTGCAAGCAATTAATTTCCAAAGTTTTCAATTTTGAGTATGATTTTCTTTGTGAGGAATACTTTGCCTGTTGTATTCCTTGAAGTCCTTCTGCATTAAAACCTGTGTTAATTTCAGATGAAATACTAGAAGTTCTCTGGATAGCCACAAAACTTTCCTATTTCTAAAGAATGATAATGACAGTTCAGAAGGTAACAGTTGGAGGTAGGCAGTTAGAGGGAAGGAAGTGCACTACCATAACTCTTTTCAAGGCAGAGATTTTCCCTTTAAGCTATTGTCTGAATGTCTCATTTACCAATATTGTTCATCACCTTCTGCTTCCTTTGTTCTGGTACTGAGGAATTGGACATGGACTCCTTTGTCAGCTTTGTAGAGCTTTCTGTGATTGCTAGTCTGTTAATATGAAAACCAGACAGACCATTATGAGTGGCTAGTTTGACCTCTTGTATATCACTCTGGCAGCCCAATTTTACTTGAATCGCGCCACTAATTCCAGCTGAGCTATTGTTTACAGTTTAGTACAGCCTTGATTCAAAGACTTTGTGATGGAAAACCCTGCATGTCCCTGGGGAAGTAGATCCCAAAATATGTTACCATTACTGAAAGAAGGCTGTATTTTTTTTCTGCATTTTCTAAGATTCAATATGATGCCTGTTCTTGACCCCCAGTGGCTATGCTCTGGCATTTGCTAGAGTGATTAGGGAAGTATCAACATTTTCTTCCCACCCAAGAATTAAACAGGTTCGATGCTGCAGTCAAAAATAGCTGGTGTTGTTGTTTTTTGTTTTTGTTTTTTTTTTGTTTTTGTTTTTGTTTTTTTGTTTGTTTGTTTTTTTTGTTTTTTGTTTTTTTTTTTTTTTTACTTGAGTCAGAACAGCATAAATTTGGTCTTTATGTACTCCTGTGGTATGTTGTTGCTGTACAAGAACATTTTTGGGCATGATTTTACAAGCTAATATATTTTAACTTGAATTTTTTAAAGATGAGCAGCCCTTTGAGAAGCACTGAAATAATTAGCACAGAAAAAGGTGTTTTCATGAACGCTTCAGGAACTGATGAACGCAGATCACTCTTGTAGTTGATAGTTCTTGAGTGATGAGATCACTCTTGGAAACTCCTCCCCTGTGACACATGTGCCAGGGGAGGAAGGAAGCATAATCTTGCATTGCCAGAGATAATGTATATTTTTATGTTTTCATTTAAAAATATTTAACAATCTGGAAGTTTTGGTCAGTGAAACATGACTTGAGTTGCTTTTCTATTCATTCACTCTTATAGGAGAAATTGCGCATCTGGGTGCTGCATAACTATATTTTCATGCCTATTATAGATCTGTAGTGCTGAAAAGGATGTGAAGAAATCACTTGCTTCTTCCCTTCCCCAAAAACAGGATGGAACACATTTATACTATTCCTAATGTATATTGGTTCAACCAGTTTTTAAAAATGTTTGGTGATGGGAATTCTTCCACCTTTGAAAACAATTCACTCCAGTGTTTTACCCTCTTGACTGTCAAAAATTATTTTAAAGGAAAATTTGGAATAATGCTCTCAAAACTTCATGACTATTGACCAGGGTGGATGAAATATTTTTCTGTGTGTTAAGTTTATTGGGACACTTGAAGACTGTCCCATCCTTCTCTTTACTATGTTCAGTTGTAAAAAATGCATTTTGTTTTTCTTGGAAATATGCCTTTTTTCTTCCTGACATGGTTGTCAAAGTCAGTAAAAATTTGGAAGGGATTTCACAATTATCTGTGTTTGCACCTAAGTATTTTTACCCCCTCATCCCTCAAGATCCAGTAACAGAAAAAAATGGCAGTGGTTATAATTATTTTCCATCACTGTCAACATGAGGATGCAGAGTTTCATTGTAGTTGGTGAGGTGGCTGTATCTCAGATGAGACAGCCTGTTACATTGGCTTTGTGAATATGAGATTTTGAAAAATGTTGTGGTTGGACAATGTGCTAGAAGTTTATTGAGGTCATGGGCCTTGCTAGCATTGATTGTGTGATCAGTGTTTACATCCAGAACACAAGTCGGGCCTCGGATATGCAGTGCTTATAGACAACCCCCTTGCAACCACATATGGAGGAGCTATGTAAGTACAGACTGTGATTCCTCCCTCCAGTAGTTTTACAGGTCAGGCTAATAACTTTGGTTTCCCAGATCCAGCTATCATGAAGTGTCAGCTGGTTCAGTGTCCCCATTGGCCCTGATGGATTTTCATCACATGCACTAAAGTTCTTTGAGCTCTCTTGAGAGGTAGAACTGGGGAACTGTCTGAGGACTTTGCTTAGCAAATCATACCAAAGCAGTAGTACAGAATAAATTGGACAATGGATATGTGGTAAGATCTGTGCAGAAAGGAACACTTCAGCATCATTCAGTTCCTGATATTGCCTTGGCTTTTACTGTGTGAATAAACTGAAATGTGTATTTTCCTCTCTATGACTGGTCTTGAAATTGTATAGTAATTTCCTTGTCTTTACTTGCTTTATGTAGAGTTTTTAACAGTACGCATTATTTCCAATTTTTCTGGTGGTCCGCAGTATAGGAGACAGAAAAGGCAAGGTTTTGGATACCGAAAAAATTCTGTGAAGCTTATAGTTCAAGCTGGTAAAAATGGCAGCAAAGCGCATGTGGTGGAAAATATGGATTATTTCTATTAAAAGTATTTTATAATATGAATAACATTCACCAAATTATTTCACTCAATAATTTATTCAGAGATGAGTAAAAATTATATCGTAATAATTTTCCTCTTTTTGTGCTTATCTCTGTGGTTGGAGGATTTTGTGAATTTCCCAGCTAGAGCCAGATGTTCTTTATGATTCTGAAATATTCTTTACTCTAATCTCTTTCATGTTTATAACATTTGTGTAAGAATATATGTGGTAAGATCAGAAATAGGTTCACTCCTTTAAATCATTCAAAGTCCCTATGTCCTTTCCTCATAAGCCTCATATCCCCCAAAACTTGCACTTTTTTTGCTGTCTTCTAAGTTAGAAGTCTTTTGCCCACTGTTTTTGATATTTGTGTTCCTGACAACCAGACCTTCCACATTTATTCCTTCAGAAATCCATCAGGTGCATTTTTTCCCTTATCTTTGGTATGCAGCAGCTTGTATTACTATTTTCCCTAAATCCTATTTTTTAGATAACCTGCTTGTTTTTCAAGTGTCTCTTTAGTCTTTTTGTACCTTGTATTCCCTGTCTTTTTTTTTTTTTTTTTTTTTTAATTTTCCTTTTGCTTCAGGATATATTTTCTATCTTGCAGCACATGCCTACAGAGAACAGATGGTCTACTTACCTGAGTATTTGTTTATGGTATACATGTACCCTAGTGCCACAGCTCAAACCCTTCTGCCCTTTGGTAGATTTAAGAGAAATGCAAGGCTCAGTTTTCCCTGAGACATTTGATTATAAAATGAAGCAATCACTACTGTTATGTGAAAGGTATGAGGTGACCAGCTAGTTGCTTCCTGGTGGCAAGTGAAAACTGGATGAATTTAAAAATGTGCTGCTTGGTGCCTAACTAGCAAACCAGCTCAGGCAAACATGGGAGTACTCCAGGTATGTGTAGGGCTCAATTCATGTTGTTGACCCATGATATTCAATTGTTCATGTGGATGAACAGTGATGTCTCACTGTTACAAGACATATTTGAAGCATGGGTCTTAGTGATGTGTAATACTTTTGAAGTGTGACTAGAACCATCAGAAAGATCTCTTAGAAAACAACTTGCAAAAAAGAAAAAAGTTGTTGAAATTCCTTTAATCTCTTTTGGTACTTCTTGGAGAACAATAGCAATGTTTGGTGCTGCTGACTATGAAAATTTATTGTATAGATTTATGGATTTCAATTCTACTGCGTAGTTGAGCTTCTATTTAATGGGATGCATACCTATAAATCAAGGAAGTTCTGCTGCCTAATCTACTCCTAAATTCTAAAGATTTTAGAATTCCTAAAGAATCACAAAATTCTCTTATGAGTCCTATATTTTTCTAAGCATTCTCTGGTAGATACAGTGCAACATTTTTACTGATGCTTTAGAAATGGCCTTTTTTTCAGGTGCATGATGTCTGATTTGTTGTCTTGCCTCTTACCTCATTCTTGCTTTGCAGTGTGATAAAAATTTAGTAATTGAAGAACTGATGCCTTCCAGTCTTATTTGGAAAACATTCTTTCCTAGGAAATAATTAATGACACTTACTTTCAGACAACTCATATACATAAAATGAAGGACAAAAAATGCTTCTTTTCTGATAAAATGTATTTTTTTTTCTGGTTTGCTGTGTCTGTGGTGCCTTGAATGGGGTCTCCTGGCTTAATGAGTTGGCATTTTCTATACCAATTTCCAGGCAGTTTTACTCTAAAAGTGCTGTGATGAGAGATTGCTGAATCAGTATATCACAACTTGCATCTCTCTTAACTAAGTGCTGAACAATGGCATTAAACCATATCTCTGCACAATTGACACTGAGCACTCAGTGCCACCCCAGTGAGGGCTTGTCACCAAAAAAAAGCCACCAAAGTCTGCCAGTTATTTACAGATGGCAAGAAGCATGCACAAAGAGGGCCAAATGCACAAAGATTGAAGGACAGGAGTTATCTATGGAACTAAATTTATAGAGAAGTAATTTGCATTAATTTTCCTTGGCAGGCCTGGCTAGCATGTTCTTCAGTTCTGCTTCATATTTTCACCACTGCAGGGAATTGTCCCATTGCGAGTGTGTGATATTCCTTCTGTTTGTAGAGATGGGCACAGTGAAAGCTACAGCACTGCATAAGTAATTAAAACTCCTTGGTGTTCAACCTGAAACTTCACTGACAGAATGCTAAGAATAATAGGTACACACCCATTGCACAAGAAAAAAAGTTCTAAATTAAATTAAAAAATAGAATGTCCTCTGCCAGTATGTTGTTATGCAATAAGCACAACCCACTTCTTGAGCAATCCAGGGAAGGTAAGGAACTCATGTCATGATTTGGAAACAGCCATGTGGCCAGCAAATTTCTTACCTGTGGCTAGGCACCCTTAGTGCTGTCTGGTGCAATTTGATAGGTTAAACTATAAGTTTTGCATGAATTTGTTGAGAAGGTGAGGAAGTAATTGCACATCTAAGCAATTCATTATTGTATGCCATCCTGCAATTTTACCCAGCTAATTAAAAGAAAACACAACATTAAAGTCAAGGTCACAGCAACATTAAATCTATAATCTGTAATTCTTGAATCTTGAAGTTACAGAATAATTCCAAATTGAAAGGTTGGTAGTGATTTTCCTGTGGACAATTTTAAGTGAAGGACTGATCCCTTTCAAAAGTATTAATCTAGCTGGTGCTATATGTCTACATTGACATGGGTGGTAAAAGATACAGATGTACCTCAAATGTATTTATTCAAGGACTTGAGCATTTGTTCTCCTCTTCCACAGCTCCTGGTTTTTCTTCAGGCAGTTCCAGAAGTGCTTATAATGATTCCCTATTTCCATTTCCATCTTAAATAATATTCCTCTTGGTCATTGTTGTGCTTGATTTTATTCTCTCCCTTCCTAAAATGGGAAAAAGCCCTTCAGTAGAGGTATTGGTAAGTTATACATAATAGCAACAGTAACACAATAATGCAAGATTTAATGCCTGAAGTACCTATTGACTTCTTCCATTATTGGCTGATTTTTACTTTTGAGAAGCTGTTAAAATCATAGCTTTCATAAATACACGCATGCAGTATATCCATAAATGCATTAAATTCATTGATGCCTATACACTTGAAAAATAAGGTAAAATAGAATGATGAAATTATTTTTGCTTTGTTTTGTAGTCTCACACAAAACTTCTCATCTAGAGTGAGAACCTAGAAGCACAATTTGTCTCAAAATATGTACAGTGAACATGATTGTGAATGGTTGAGAGCAGCCTTGAGGAGAAGGGCTTGGGGGTTTTGGTGGATGAGAGGCTGGACATGACCCATCAATGTCAATGAGCACTCACAGCCCAGAAAGCCAATTGTATCCTGGGCTGCATCCAAAGCAGCATGGCCAGCAGGGCGAGAGATGGGATTCTGTCCCTCTGCTCTGCTCTGGTGAGACCCCACCTGCAGTGCTGCATCCAGATCTAGGGTCCACAGAATAGGATTGAGTCCAGAGGAGGGCCACAAAGCTGATCAGAGGTCTTGGAGCACCACTCCTATGAACACAGGCTGAGAGAATTTGGTTTATTCAGCCTGGATAAAAGAAGTCTCTGGGATCTTATAGTATTTTCCAGTATCTAAAGGGAGCCTGCAAGAAAGCTGGAGAGGGACAATTTAGAAGGGCATGGGGAAATGGCTCTAAACTGGCAGAGAGTAGCTTTAGATTAGCTATTAAAAAGAAATTCTTTACTGTGAGGATGGAATTATTTACTGTAAGGCACAGGAATATGTTGCTCAAAGAAGCTGTGCTTGCCTCATCCCTGGAAATATTCAGTACCAGGTTGGATGGGGCTTTGAGCTATGTGGTCTAGTGGAAGGTGTCCCTGGTTATGGCAGAAGGAGTTGGAACTAGATGATATTTAAGGTCTGTTTTGACCCAGTCTCTTCTATGATTCTATGATTCTGTGATTAGCCATCACAGGACATAGGACACCAAATCAACAAAACCAAAATCCTGGAAAAGTATTGAACAGTCTAAACAGTACACATTCAAACAGTGATGTAAATGACTCATGGCTCTCCAATGTCTTCCACAGGTATTAAAGAATCTGCTTCCTGTGACTGACAGTGAACTAGGGAACTAATTTGCTCTGTAATTTACACAGTGGCTTTGATCACAAAACCCATGATACATTTTATTACAATAATATCTATTTGTAATGACAGTATTGGCATCTTCCAATGTGACCCTCAAATTTGGACCTATTTTCTTCAAGTATCTTACACAATTTGAAACATATCAGTAAATTGGAGTTGTCATTTAGCTGCCAGCTTTATTGGAATAGATTTTTAAATCCTTGGAGGACACATTGTAATTGAGAATGAGGTTCCAGGTATCTAGTGGTTACTTCATGGTGATCCAAATAAACACGCCAATTTAGAGAGTATAAAATTAGTCTCATCTGCTAAATGCATCCTGCTGTGAAATTACAGCCAGTTAGAAAAGGGAAGATGCCCTTAGCATAGAAAAATGGTTTGAGAGAATATGAAAGTTATAATGGAAAATGTAATAGATGCCAGAAATAATTACACAGGTGACTTCCACAGAGTATGACTGCTATTACTTGTATTCCTTTGGAAAACCCGAAGCCTGTTATTAATTAAGCTGCAAAAATAGGAATCTGCTGTAGTTCTTTAACCATCAAATAGTCTGCTTTTCTTTTATATACATTATGTTCTTTCAAAGGGTACTTGTTCCTGAGATATTTTTCTGCAGAAACAAAGGTTTATTTAATATTCAACTTATAGGATTGTTCTATTCTCTGTCTTAATCTCTTGAGGTACTGCTTTGAAACAACTTAGCCAATGGAAAGCTAACATGCCAGTGGTGTTTTTAAAGATGTATACAGAGCAAATAATTTGTGCAGGAGAAATGGCACTGCTGTGAATGTTGACTGTAAAAACCACTTATATTGCAAACCATGCATGTGTATGAAAAATATAAGGAAGGTGGAGAAATTGCAAAGACATCAGGGTGTTGCTGCCTATAAGTGTTTGCTGCCTTTGAGGTGGTGGATTTGGTTTCTAACCAGGAATAATCTGTCGTGGTGGCTTCTGGGCTGTTTGTTTTACTAAGCAAATTCAGACATTTTTTTTCTATTTTACTCTTTTGCTCTCAGTGGTCATTAATTGATATAACCCCACTGTTATAATTTAAAGGGGAGAAAAATATCTTCCAATTAAAAAGACTGAAGAAATAGAGAGTAGACTGGTCTTACATCTCTTGCTTCACTATCGAGCGGCCCTTGAACTGTCAGTACTACTTATGAGTCTGAAGAGTCTGAAGGCTGCTGTTAATGCTACCAGCAAGAGCCAAGACGGCAGGTGATTATTGCAGTGCACCCAGCCTTCCTCTTGTTAATTATCCCTTACTTCTGCTGGTTGTGCTCACAAAGGGGTGCGACAGACTCTGCTGAGGTCACTGGAGAGGAAACACATCGAGGTATAATGCAGGTGTCCAACGCATGATGACACTGCTTCAGGTATTTGTCTAGTCTTTTTTAGAGCTGATTTGGGTGCAAGGTGTAAACATAAGCTCTGAACTACCACTGAGGATTAGTTTACACTGGAGAGCTCCTCCAAATATCAACTAACCTAATTTTAGATCAAATTTCAACTCTGAAAGAGACTGCAACATATGATGCATTTAACAGTGAATGGCAAAAACAAGCATTGTGCCACAAAAATCTGTTTTTTGAAACAGATTTCACTAGTGCAATGAATAAAGTCATAACTAAACATTAAAAATCTTCGGGGATTGAAAACATGGGGCTGGGTAGCAATCTTGCAAAGCCAGGTACAACATTTAGTTGACTGACCTATGGTGCAGAAATAAACAGAATAAAATAAACACAGCAATTGGAAGAAAAGACAGTACTTGTAATTCTAGAAGAATAAGACAAGGAGGAAAAATAAGGCAACAGGCAATAGTAACAGGTAAATGATGTACCAGTATCAATAAAATGTCTCAGAGTAATATTGCAGAAATTGTCTAAGGGATTTGGTTAATGTTTTGAATACAAATCTATCAAAACTAACTTTTTTCTTTTTTTATTGAGTTAGGAAGCTTTTTTTTTTAGTATCTTCCCACTGCCAAGACTGTTAAAACTTATCTCAGCAATAATTCTGCAAGAGAAATCTTGTGCTAGCCATAATAGAGCAGTATGATAAAGATCATGATGAATAGCAGACTTGACTCAACTGTGCCCCTCAGTTAATGAATAGCATCCATTTTTTATTAAATGATTCAGCCAAAATATTAAAGATGGAGCAATCAGGCAGGTCAGAAGCCTTGAAGAGCTACTATATTTTATGAGTTTCTTATCAATTAAATAAGTTTGTTCTTCTATATGTCAAAGTTGATTTGCTCTTTTTTTTCCTGGCTGAAGTCTGGATTCCACATTCCTTATAAGCTTTGTCTCATGCATTATACAGTGGAAATATGAGTCAAGAATTACTGGATTCCCTTCTTTAGACTTCCTCCTCTGCTGCTTCAAGCATCAGTTTTTCAGCTTTCTTCATTATACAATCAAGCACCTGATGTGGAGACAGGGCAGGTTGTGATCTGCAAGTTTGAATGAAGTAGGTGTGTAAGACAGAGAGGCATGGGGTACACCTCGCTGTCCTCTTCAGATTACTTAGATGTCACTAAACTGTGGGGATGGGATCCCATGGCTTCCCTCCAAGATTCTTGGGCTTCCCCACCCAGATATGGCAGGTGTTCAAGATCCAGCTCCCCATGGCTGGATCATACCTAATTTAAATTGGAAGGTCTTGTTTCTAGTCAGTCTTCCCACAGTGTCTCCTGAGTGGCTTATCCCGGGCCAAAGACAGAAGACCAATCCTGCAAATCCATACCGATTTGCTTATGCCTTGTTTGCATGAATAATGGCAGGAGTGATTTTCAGGGTTGGGATGTTTAGTCTAGAACCCAATTATTAGATCATGGCTTATGTTCTTCAGCAGTGAGTATGATCATTAATCAGAATGCAAGGTTTTCAGCTCAGTGGGAAGACCTTGTCATGGGCTGATTGCTCTTTGAGAGCAAACATCTTCCACAGCCTTCAGACCAGCTCACAGCTATGGAATTTTGCCAGTGATTAGAAAGGATAAAGATCAGTAAAAGACAGTTACAGTCACATCAAAGGGATACATAATAGACAGGTAAACTGAAAATAGGCTATATCTAATGTCCATGTAAAGTTAAAAGTACCTCACACCAACAAATGCTTCCAAAGTCAGTGATTTGGTGGCTTGCTTACTGTTATTATTTACTACTCTGTAGATAGATGCAGATTTTTTTTAGAGTTATTTCAATTATTTATGCTTCAGCAGTGGTAAGCAATTTAAAATAGATACATCTTGATGAATATTGTTCAGATAAATATTTTAAAATGATTAGATTAGAGGAAAAGGGAAGCACCATGTCCAGTTCATCTATTATTACAAACCAGAAAGCATTCTAAAATATTTTTGCTTTCCAGGAAAAAATGTTCCACACTAAGTTACTGATTTTTCTGATAATTATTTCGAGCAGAACTGTGTTCAGTTTTTCTGCAGAGAAAAAGATACTGTGTCATTGCTCCAAACCACTGAGAAACTTTTCTTTTTTATATTAGAATGAAAGACCATGTAATCAAATTATTAGTTGAAATTTGTCAGCCTGATAGATATTGTCACACTTCAAACAGATTTTTTTTTGGGGGGGGGGGGAAGGGGGAAATGCTGGTTTGCTGAAAATTCCTCAAATTGTCAAGCTTGTTGAGGCATTTAACTTGTGTAAAATCTGTATCACAGTCATTGAGTAATGTCTATGTTTGTCACCCTGTGAAATGAAGTCAAACTGCAGCATTACTGATTTCAAGAGAAGGAAGGGGCTTAGGGATGCGGTGTAGGGACACAAAGACAGTCCCATAAAACTTTTGGGGGAGCAGTAGGATTTCTGTGGGGACTGCTTCTGCTCAGCACAGTAACTGCCATATGCTGCTCACCTCTGTGTAGACAGTCTTACTCTCGTGTGCTTAAAGAAATGACATGTTAGCATTTTGGGATTGAGATAATCTTTCAGCTAGACTTTGAACTATACTGGGGCAATAAAGTGCTTCATAGCCATATTTGCTTTTGAAATGAAGAATGGGGAGAAAAAGTAATTCTGTAATCTTGAGAGAAGCATGGAATAATTTGAATATATAGCCTGAAATTCACAGGTAGAAAATGAGTTTACCACTTCTCACCTGCCTGCGCAAAGCAGTGTGGCCCAGGTTCAGATGGGACCAATAGTGAGCATGTTGCTTTGAGCAATTTCAGGAGAAATATCAGGAAACTTTTATGACATCATTGTGTCACTCTTCAAAGAAGAAGAAGGCTAGTATGAGCTGACACTGTTCAGTATTCGAGAAAATCACAGCTTGGTCTGAATAGCATAGCAATCATAGTTTAAGTCACCTGCAAAATAGCAGTAAGTATTTTATCTATGGTTTAAGAAGGAATATGACTGGTACTTAAAGTGGATTAAAAAAATTTATAGAGATAGAGGCCATAAAATGCCAACTGAGAGCTGTTAAAGATTATTTAAGGAAGAAAACAACAAAGGTAATGAGGTTTGTATGGTTTATTGCATTTTGTATTGTAAGATTGCAATTCAGTTTTTCTGGAGCTGAAGTCAGCATGCTGTTTTGTCTGTATTGTGTGCAGTCTATACAGAACTTTGTGGCTAAAAAAAAGTCAATAATATATTATATAGTCTAATCTTTGATTTTTCCTTCATATTCCTTTAGTAAATGACTTTTTTATTTTTAAAGATAAGAACAAGGAAACTGGTGTATATCTTAATTTTATTCTGGAGAGAGTAATATTATTTTCATTAGTGACAGTGTGCCAATTTGCTCCTATAAAAATGCTTTTCGTCTATGCATCCCGTGCTCTTCAAAGTAGGAGTATTATTCTAATCCCTGTGTTATGGCTGGTGTAACTGAGTCACTGTGTAGTTATGTCTTTATCCAAGGCTGTGTAACATGTAAGTGACAGATCTTGCAATAAAGGTACTGAAATGAGCTCTTTAAATTGGGTAAAAACAACAGTATCAGCAGCAGCAAAACATCTTGGAAGTTGGGGATGAGATGAAATCTCAATTGGAAATCCCTATGTTAACACATCAGATCAGGCTGAGACATTGTCAGAAGCAGAGTGTATTAGGAGGTAAGATGAAGTGTAGTGATGATTCACTGGTGAAATCAAACCCTTCAAAACAGTCTTGTCACTTGCTAAGTAATCGAGGAACATTTTAGCTACCGTCTTCTTCAAATGATATAGTTTTCTTTGAATGATGACATATTTAGAGGGTTTGTTTATCCCAATCAAGGTGCCTAAAAGTTACAACATGTTCAAGTCAGTGCAGGGGCCACAGGTTGCACCCAAGACAGCTGAGAGAGATTCACCATCACCAACAGAGGGGCTGATTGTCCTCTGGAGATACTGCATTTTCTTTAATGACTGTGCAGTGAGAGTGACAG
This sequence comes from Anomalospiza imberbis, assembly GCF_031753505.1. NCBI lineage: Eukaryota > Metazoa > Chordata > Aves > Passeriformes > Viduidae > Anomalospiza > Anomalospiza imberbis. The sequence goes on along the minus strand of NC_089683.1, from coordinate 80,320,340 downwards.
ATTTTGCCACAGTTATCTAGCCTCTTGACAACCAAAATTCAGGAGAGATGGTTGCCTCAGAAAAATAATATCTTTGAGCCACTCTTCAAATTTAAAACTTTTTGACACTTGTGTTTTATTGTCAAACTGCTTCAGTTTATGAACTACAAGGTATTAGTGGAGGTTCAGATCTTGTAGAAGTTTTGAATGGATGAGGTCTGGAGTATATGTTGGAAAGGAAAGAATGCTAATGTAAGTCAAGATAGCTACAGGTGATGTGGCAGACTAAAGAGATGTTAGCATGCAGATAAAAACCTTTTCACCAATTAAAAAGAAGATTACTTGCATTTAGCTTTGCAACTGTTTGTTAAATATTTCTTGACATTGTGTCATTCATATTTAGAAGTTAGGTGTTTGAGAGGTCAAGAAGTTATCTTCAGATGTTTCCCAAGGCAGCTGCACAGGCAAGGAATGCTCTGGTGGCTGCCATCCTTTGTAAACCAGTGTATCCACCCTTTTGTGAATAACACTTGAGTCTGAGTTATTTTATTATCTTTTAGGTCACTTTCAAAATTCAGATGTGCTGGGAGGTGTTCAGAAATGCTTCATGGAGTTAGGTTTAAGGCAAGAAGAGATGACCAAGTAGCATAACTGGACTCTGCCCAATACAGACCATGGGATTTCATGAAGTCAGTTGTGTGTTGAGCCCTAGCTGTAACTGCTCAGAGTGTCTTCCATCAACAAGCTTTTGTTTGCCAACAGCATGAAATGGAAAATATACCCATATCCTCAGTAGCTTTTTCTCTGGATTATTGAAATCTTATTACTAGTGAGATATACAGTAAACAGCATACAGGATTAAAACAGGTCTCAAGTAATTGAATTTTTTCTTAAAGACACTTAAAAAATCATAATTTTAGATAGCACTCAATTTTACTTCAAGTAACCACTAAAGCTTCTAAGTAAGAAGAACTGGGGGAAATTTTTCTTTTCTGTGTTTAACTTTACCAGCACTTATTTTATCTTGGATTTTTTTTGTTGCTTCTCTATAGTGAATTCTTTGTTTTTGATGTGGATGTTTTGAAACCAGACAAGGGAAAGCATTATTTAAATTGGGAAAATGTTATTACATAACTACAAAAAATTGGCAGAGAGATTCAGAGAAAATATTCCATCTGCCACTAGTTTTAATTAAATCAGAAGTCCAGAACAGAAGCAATCAAGCATGCACAAATCCAGAATTCAGTCAAACTACTTGTATACTCAGAGTTATTTTTATTGTAAAATAAAATGACCTCCAAATATTTTTCCCCTTTTATCTACTATGTGTTGTATTATTGTATGAAACAGAAGGATTTATAAGTAAATAACTCTCTCCCAAATCATGCTATTCTTGTTTATTTATGTTTTGAAAGTCTGCATATTATATTGTGTAGCCCTCAAGCCATTTTAGTTAATATTGAAATCCTAGTTAGCCTTTTTACCACTGATTTTTCTTCTGTTTCCCTAGAATATAACTTTTTGGATAGTTGTTTAACTGATGAAGAGATTCATATTGGCGCTATCTTTAGTGTTATCAAATTAACAAAGAAGGTTCTTTGTATGTGTATGACAAGAGGATTAATAAAAGTTCTCTCCAGATTGACCAGCAGTTCATTTTCTAAAACTGTTAAGTTGTCTACTTATGTCACTTTGAGTTAGAGATGGCAATAAATTAATGGGTATTATAAGGTATGATGAGAGGGAAAAAAAATGTGTGTTGCTATCTGGCATTAAACAGATAGGAAATTAAAGCTGATGGGTGTGAGAACAGTTCTCACACTTGGAAAATATTTAGGAAATTTGTTAACTATGCATGTCCCACACTCACTTAATATTCTACCATTTTTAATGCTTTCTGTATGCAATTCATCATTGTTATTGCCAGCATGCTTTCTTTTATTCCCTTTTGCTTTCCTGCCTCCTTGTATGCATACACAGAAACATGTATATTATTTTTATTTCCTATAAATAATAGTAATTCAGACAAAAAAAATCTATAGTTACTATTAGTGCATGAAAAATACAGTGCAAACTGTGTTCAGCTTTCAGAATGTAAGTACTTTTTTCTTCCTGTTCATAATTTGAGAGGTAAAAACAAATTCTGTGGTACCTCAGCAAAACCTTAGCAAAGGATTACTCACTTTTTAAAGAAAACAGTCTACATGTGCATTTGTATTGTGTAGATGCATAGGCTGAGAACTCTGAATTTTTTGTTTCTTGTCAGTCACAGAGTAGGTTATGATGGACATGCAAGCAATAGAGTCATAGTTTCCCCAGATATCACATCCTGTATCTATGATGATGGAGGGATGTCTCAATGTGTCAATTGCCTCAACCTATGGGGATACGTGATAGGATTTGTAAACATACTGGGAGTCATAGAATAGTTTGGGTTGGAAGGGACCTTTAAAGGCCATGTAGTCTAACTACCCTGCAATGAGCAGGATCATTTTTAATTAGATCAGGTCACTCAGACCTCTGTCCAACCCAATTTTGATTGTCTCTAGGGATAACTTCTGTTCCCTTGCTTAGGTTTTACCTGCATTCAACACCTTACAGCATGAGACATAAGGAATATATGAAGCATCACTGCCAGAAATCAACACCACAGTGTACAACCTTCAGAAACAGGATGGTGTAACACCTTTCCCATTTCTTGGGATGCTGTTGGTTTGAGTCTAGTGCTGTGTTCAAACTGACATGGCTACAGCAGATAATATGAAGCAATGCTACCTGCCGTGTCAATGTATGCTGAGGTAGCCGCTTTGCCTCAGATGTAAACAAGATGTGAAACTGCTTCTGAGGCTAGGTCTGTTTTTGGTTCCTTTCTTGGGAGACATTCTGGTACTGCGGATGAGAAATGCATGTGCAGTTTCCCCACGGTTCTCCTTTTGCTGAGAATGTTGCATGAGGTGAAACCGTGTGTGATAATACCTGGTCTGATGGTCTCTGTGAGGGCCCCACTGCTCGTAACACAGCCTGCTCAGCCTGCAATGGTGAACTCCCACACCTCACCTTTACTTCCAGACCTGTCTCTGCACCCTTGGGAAATTTGAGTTGTCTCAGGCCTTGAATCTTGCTGGTCAGTGGCTGGATGAGTGCCACGTATTGAGGATGCGTGTTCATTCCTCTTCTGGTCAATATTAAGGGATGCACCATGCTGTTGAGAACTGTGCTGTTAGGTTCTCCTTTCTTATTGTTTTTTCTCACTGGCCACAAAGGAAGGGTTATCCACTGGTTTATTGAGTTTTGCTTGACCATCTCTTGTTAGACTTATTTCTTATCTTGTTCCATAGCAATCACATCTTTGAAGAATTTGTTGCAGTTTTGCCATGCATCAATAAACCCAATTCCCAATGGGACTTGGACCTAATATTTTCCATACTTTTGTAAAATCAGCTTTTCAGTCCATCGCAATCTACTGTCTGTTGCATATATTCTGGAAGGTGGCAATCTTGAAGGGAGTTCTGTTGTTCTAAGAATAGCTGGAAAGAAAAGTGAACTGAGTAAGATGGATATAATTAAAACCTTAGCAATCTTAAAACAGGTATAATTTTAAGAAAAAGGTGGTTTGAATAATTTTCTGCAGTGTATTTACATTAGCATATGTCTAATGCAGCTGGAAAAAGTAAAGAGTATTCCAGCATTGTACCAGAAAGATAAGTGTGAATTTTGGGGTTTTTTTTGTGATTAGGTCTTTCCTTCATGCTTTTAGTCTATCAAATTATTCTGTAATATTTGAAAAGCTGAAGCATGCTGTACCTGAATAAAATGTAAACTACTAGCAATATAAATGTACTTGATATATGAGGAAAGAAGAGAGATGCAACTTTTCTTAAGGTTAGTAAAATGAAAAGATGACCTTACAGCAATTTAGAATTTCCTAAGATACCAGTGAAGTTTCTAAGTTCTGACAAGTTGATTACTGTTAGTGTGTGAGAAAAGCCTCTTGAGGGTACTTGGGAAAAAGGAATGACAAGAATTTTCAGTCACAAAATTAAAAGCCATTTCCCTAAAAGATGCTGAGATTTAATTTAAAATTTGAACCTTTAAGATGTGTACTAATGACCTCTGTTCCCCATACATTGAGAGAGGGTAATGAACAGGACTGTAAATAACACGCCAAATGATTATGGATGAAATCATAGTAACAGAAGGCTCATGTCAGTTATGGCCTGGGACTTATGTACAGCTCTGATATCCAGCTTAGGTCCTCATCTGCTGTCATGGATGCACCTCTGCTGTTCTGGGGACATTGTGGTGAGTGGTGTGAGCCAACTGGATGCTTGATTTTATTTTCTCTGCGGAAAATGTGTAAACTCTGGGCTAACATAAGAATATTTATACACATAGTGATCTAAAGACACCAAGATATAAGGAAAATATGAGAAATAGCGCTGTTTCCCTAAGATTTCTATTAAAGGGTTAAATGATAAAAATGAGAAAACTAATCACAAATCTTAAGTTAGTTTCAAAAAGAAATGAAAAATTCAAGCCCCATATACTTTAGAAAAATACTTTTAACATAGAGCTTGTTTTTAATTGAGCTGATGTTTAAAAAAGGTATTTAAATATTTAAAAAACCCTCTATTCATGTTATCTGAATCAGTGGCCCGTGAGGAATTTAAATTAGTTAATTTCACAGATTTAAATAACAAAGAATTGACCCTGCATTTCTTTCAGAAATATGTAGTTTATTCATAATGATATGGAGATCTATGGTGGGGTATCTCAACAATGATTAGAGCAATGAAGGGTATAATTCTCCAGATAATGAAAAAGCTCTTCATCTTTGATTAGCTGAGGAGGTCCAAAAGGTCCAAAATTGTTTTTTCAGGATGAAGAATAACTAGCTTCAGAAATGTTTTGCATACCTGTTCAGGGGTAACAGTTTATGCTAAAAATAAGTAAATCCCACTGGATCATACTGGATCTTTCACTCACTTGGAGTGTCTCACTGTAAATTAAGTGGCTGATTTTTTAATTTGTTCCTTTAGAATAGGTCCTATACTCCTGAGGGTGATACAAGATCATTTATAAATTCATGGTTACAGTTTTTCTTCTGGATTAAGTCCTGTTTGCAATTATTTACATGTATTTAAGGAAATTAGTAAAGGATATGAGGGGATCCTGTGGAATATAATATTCACACAACGCTGAAAGAGATGCCATTAGATAACTTTGTACTGATTCTGTGTTAAAAGGCTTCAGTGATAGACTTGGGCATTTAAACACAACCCAGAAAGCTCAGACATATTAATTATACCACTGACTGTTTGTACAGCAACTAAATCCCAGTTTTGGCCACACGCAAGAAATTTTAGGTCCTGCTTATATCCTGTATTTCTTTCATTCATGCATAGTCTAATAGGGAATGCCTATATAGTTTTGTGTGTACCTTATCCCTACCATCTCATTTGATCCTATTCTGAGTATCTGAATTTCCAGGGTTTAGGCTATGATTCTTGACAGCTTTCTCATGTCCCTGAATTTCATCAGTTGTGGGATAAGACTAGTGATGCTTACCTCTATATGAGAAGCCTTGTATTCTTCTGTTGAAAAATGCCTTGTGAGAGCAAGGCATTTTTATTTACAAATTTAACTCTGGTCAGCTAAAAGACCTGTAAATCTATTGTCCAGTCCAATACATTTTTAGAAGCTAAAAAAAGCAAGCAAAAGCAGCAAACTGTGAAGACAGGAAATCTACTGGCATAGCATGGCAGACTGGGATGGCAAATACAATTCTCTTTCTTGCTTAAAACAAGAGGGCATCTTGTGTCTGAGCAAGTTGATGTAAAGCAGGCCTAGGGGAGTCAAGTATGGAAACAGCAGACACAGACAGCAATAAGGCGCTCTTTGGAGCAACAACAAAACAGATGGTTCAATGGCCCCCTGTCCACTCCAGAGAATATACAATTACTTACAGGACAAAGCCCATCTGGTCCCATAATAATCTCAGAATTCATCATGGCTAAAACTGTAGTAGGCTTTTTGCCAGCTGTTTAAATTAACTTGCCCCTCTATAAACCTATCTAAAAAAATTCAATCCTTTCCACCCTTTAACCTGCTGTAATAGGTTCACCTCTTACCTTGTGATCAGAAAAACAGGAGAAACCTGTGCCACCTGTTAGCTTTGGGAAGGATGGCTTGTGCCTGTTGGAAACTCCTGCAAATGAAGTGAGCCATCATAAAGTTTTAGAGGCCACCCTGTAAACCTGTTTCAAATTTTGGCACTGTGACTGATTGTCCGAGGCCAGACAGATAGAGGAGATAGCCTGTAAAGCTGTATAAAAGCATAGCTCACCATGAAAGGACAGTATTTTCAAGATGCTAAGCCAAGGACTTGTCCTGCACTCAAATGGAGCAGGTGATGGTGCTATAAATAGGAGCTTGAGGAGGCAGAAGGAGAAAACAATATAGCCATACTGGGATAGATTGCAGATTTGGGAATTGTGGAACATCAGTGGCTTTATTTAATATTCAGGGTCCGTGAAGTCCTGGCTTTCTACCATTTGTAGTCACTTCTGGGCAATAAGGTGCACAAAGGAGACTCTCAGCTCAGGGTAGGAGCCAGTTTGCTGTGTATGTTAAAGGCTGTGCAAGGCATGTGTTTGTGTTAAACTGGGCTCTGGGTGTTTAGATGGCAAGACTGAGTGTAGGGTGCAGGGCAAGAATAAAATGTGCTCAAATTCAAGCTGCAGTCTCCTGGAAGTATCCTTGGAAAGTATCCTAAGCACTGATTTCTTAAGTTCTTTCATGTATATTGTGTCACTTTGGAGGAGTCTCTGGGTCAAGTAATATATACAGTTAATTCCTTACTAAATTTTATCCTCTGTGAACATTATTGCCATTTTCAGCATTGATCTGATTTTATCTTTTGTAAGAACCCAGCTGGTTTCAGTATGCAGTTGGCTTACAGAAACCCATTCAACCTTTTAGCCATTTACTATCTAAAAGGCATGATTGCTACCTGCAGGAAACAGAGGGAGAGAAGTGAAATGAAGAGAATATGTGAATATAAAACTCGTCTGTCTGCATATGAAACTAATACTGTCCTAAGGATAAAACAAAAGCCTTCTTCCTCAGTCAGACATCCAGTCTTGTGGAATGAATGCTTCCTCTGAACATCTTTCTAATTCAATCTCTATCATTTTCATACCTGCACTGCAGCTAAGATTTTAGTAACCAGCTGCCAAAGAAAAATGTAGAGGCGTGACAATATGTTTTTGGAATCTGGAATAGGTTTCAGGCTGTCACTGGCTCAGTTTCAGGCTTTTTGACAAGCTATTGTCTGTCCTTCTTGGAACAATTGACAATTTTGCAGGCAGAACTTGTGCAAATAGCCTGAAAAATGGACAGCTATTATTTTTAAAATATTATTAAGAATAAGAAAATGAAAACTAGAAAGTGCAGGTGTTCTTGAGTGCTGTTTTTCAGATTAGTGAATGTAATTTTTGTAATTCCACCTGGTGGTACAATTCTAAGTAAAGACCGTAAAACTGTGACTAGTTTAGCATTTGTTAAGAGAGGAACATATGCCATTTATCCTGTGGGAATTTACAGTGATCTGGTATGCCAGATGACACAAAGAAAGGACTATAATTAACTGCCACAGTGCATTCATAACATCTAGGAGCATTGGTAATAATAAAAGGTGCTACTGCATGGAAATTTGACATTGACACTAGAAGGTTCTCATCTTGATACTTTTTGCATTTTTCATCACTGTGACCTGAAAAATGGCCTGAAAACATCTCATTGATTCTACATATTTTTTTCTTTTAAAATATATAGTATATGAATTTTCTTTCAAAAAATTCTAATTTCATTTTGTAGTTAAAATCTTGCCTAGCTTACCTGATTCTACTGTGGTTCCTGCAACTCTGAGTGCATGTATCGGAGTGTCTGTCGCTGATGGGCTTTGTTGCCACAACAGCCCCACTCCCAGCCTTGCTTACAGGTAAATCTTTGGGTGTCACTGAAGTACAGATGTGCCCTCAGCTGTCTTCTGCTTCAGCACTTCAAGTGTACCTTTCTTAATATGTCTTAAGAGAGTTGATAATTCTCTCTGCAGCGATTTTGTATGGGAATATACACCATCCTATGTCCCCAAGCAAGCCACAGTAATGTGAGCAACACATAAGGATGTTGTACCCAGAGATGAATTTTGTTCCATTAAGACCCAGATGTAATTGAGAGATTTAATGATGCATGAGGTTTTCACAGGCTGCTAGGATACAATTGAATTTTATCTGCATTGACTACTGTGCAAACATCCCCAAATCCAAACCTAATGACTGTGGAAGGTATTAACCTCTATCAGTACTGTACATGATACCTTGGCATCCTCTGTGTTTACAGTTTGTAGTGAGTGCTTCATTAAGATTTCTCTGTGTGCTTGCCATTGCTGCAACACTTCAGGGACAGATTAGAATAATATGAAATGTTTATAAATCACATTTAGGAATTAAAACAGTGAGCACAAACCTGCTATTTTCAGGTGGGAGAAAATAAGATTTCAAAGCAATTATGGAAAGTTTAACATATCTGGTCTTCTGTTGCTTCAATTCAATACCAGGTATTTCTGTATGTAATGATGATGGGAAAGCAGTTGCTACCTACTATTGAGCAACTGGAAAGTTATTTTGTGTTTTTTTTAATCTCATAATCATTTCATCTGAAGTAACAACACTTATTTAGCTTACTCTAACTCCATAAAATTCAAAATCAGATATATTGTTTTAAATTTGGTTTATTTAAGGAAGGTCTTAATGTGCATGTGCCATTCTGTGTCCTCAGACTGTATATTATTCTCAGCAGAATTTTAAAAGCTGACCTAAGCACCTATTTTCACTGTTTCAAGCTTAATGCCCCCAAAGTATTTTTTAGCACCTTCATATCACTTAATGCTCGGTAAATTTTTATAACTATCATTTTTATTTGAACATGTGGAGAAGGCAACACAAAAATGGAAATATGCTGTCATTAAAATTTCATTGAAGTTCCATGTCATTGTTATTTAGCAAATTACATGATGCATAATACTGTGCATCAGATGAGGTGCAAGAACTGATCTGCTGGAGGCATGCAGTACTGGCTGTGCTGGTTGAATGGGTGAGAGAAGCTCTGAAGTTGCTGTTCCACTTTGTTACTGAAGTAAGGACTTAACATGCTTAGATAAGGCGATTTTCCTAGACCACGGTCACCCTGTCTGAAAGGTAAAAAGAAACTGGTGGAATAACCTCCTTCTGTTTTGGAATAATAGAAGGTATTGCCTGCACAGACCCCCTGCTTTCTTCATAGCCTTTGGCCATCATGACTACAAAGGCACTGCTGTCACAGTTATTGAAAGGTTTTTAGGCACCTGTCTCCTGAAAATTTCAGATTTCTCTGAATGGTTAGGATTGCTCAGATGACTGGGATATCACATTTCTGAAGTGTTCAAGTGATATGGCATTTTGACTAGTCCTGGTTTTCCTATAATTTCTATGAAAGCTTGCTGCTGCTACAGATTTGAAGTAGCTCAAGTGTCATCTCTGGGAAAATAATCAACAAAACCAGATGAACTTTTGGATACTTGAGACTCTTTGTCTGTCTTCAAGTCTGAGAGAATATATGGATCTGCGTGTGACAAGCATGTCAGGACATGGACATATATTGAAAAAGGGCAGTGAATAGCGTGATGCAACAGGTAACTTTTGGTAAGTGGTCTAGCTGCATTACCAAGGGGTAAAGATCCTGCTCCACATATAAAGCAGAAGGAGCATACATTATTTTTATATAGATGTTATATGCATAACAATGTTAAGCCAGTGTCCTGTTACGACAAGTGTGACCCTGTGTATCTTCTAGAACCTGAATAATGGGCTCATAGAGATAGTGTTCCCAAGACACAAAGCTTTTTCCCTTTCCTTGGCTTCAGCAGTTTCATAGCAACTGAGAAAGATGCTCCTATTGTATGAAGTTTACAAGGGATTAATTTCAAATACAGGTCATGTTTAGTGTACAAACTTGGGTCAGAAATATTCTTTTATAATGTCACAGAAATGCTAAAAGTAATGGGACTCACTTCACTCCGTTTTAAGACTGGGAATGGGATTACACTTGGCTATAACTGCTGTCATATACTGAAGATGCTTCTAACTGCATGTATTCCAAGCACGTTTTCAGTTCAGGGAGACACCAACGTTATCAGTTCCTAGATCTGCATACTAAAAAAGAAATGTTATTCAAGAATAATTTCAGCATGTAATTTCAATGTTATTCAAGAATTAATCTAATAATCTGTTCAGGCTGATACTAATGTATCTAGCAATAATAGTTATGAAATGAGTGCAGTAAAGAGGTGGATAATATAAGCCCAAGACCTACTGGTATAATAAATATTCTAACGAAGATAAATATTCTATGAAACTTGATCAGTTACTCTGAAGACACCCTATGGCTTCTAAGTGTCTGGATTTTGCATTATTAATTATTTAGCTGAAAAGGAATCAAAATATTCAGGAGGTTGGGAATGGTTATTTTTGTCACCCTTGTTCATCACTACACTGTTAATTGTGTTGTACAGAATAAGTAGAGCTCTACTAGGATTTAAAGGCAACATAAATGTGTGTCAGAATTTACAGTGGTCCTTGGGGAGAAACAAGCCCAATATTTTTGGCATTCCTCTGAGTGATGTAAATGAAATCAGGCACTAAGCACAAGTTTTGCATGCAAAGATGTGCTCTAAGACACTGAGAAATAGATAAGCAGATTGTTTACATCTGGGCTGTGTCTTGGGAAGGGCTTAATCAAATCATATCATATTTACATTGCACAGTCATCCTGTGTCATTGGTAGCATCAGAATCTTCTGGTGTTTTCAACTGCACACATGGTGTGGCAGACAGTTGCTCCAGCACAGTCTGTCACTTTGGTGCTTTTCCGTGTAATGCGAACAGGATTGTGATCAGCTGCCAAACATCCTTAACTCCACCCTCTCGATCGATTGCTTTCTGCTTCTCCTTGGTGGCATCACGCAGCAGATCACAGTAGTTAATTTTTCTAGGTGCCTGTCACAGCACTAACGCATGGGCTGCTTGCTTAGAAGTTGTTGCAAAATAGAGAGCTGTCCGTCAGGAGCTTGTCAGAGGTTGCTCATTTCAGACAGGCTATAAAAGCTCATACACACTGGATAAGCATTTCATATGAGATGACAAGACTTGAAGAAAAACCCTGTATCACCTTAACACAACCTTCGACAAATGAGTTCTGTCTTGTTTTCACAGTAGCAACTACTTGAAGGCACATCTGACACCTGCTGCATGTGGCTACAATTTGATTTAATATTGTTCCTGTCCCTTGCTTACCTTGTTGATCACCAACAGTTTTTGCAAGTGTCCATTCCAATTTGCTTTCAACCAGAATGGTGTTTATTAAATGATTGTGCCTACATCTCTCTTAATTCTAACATGTCTTCTTTAGATCAAACACAAATGAAGAGGGGTTCTAAAGACACAGAAGTTTGGAGGGAAACTGTTCCCAGGTGTTTGCACAGCAGCTCTGTGGTATATAGCAACACTTGCTCTGTGGCTCCCAGGGTGGGGAGGCATTGCCAGGGAGCCACTTCCCTCTCAGGTGCTGCCACAGCACTTGGAGGTTTTCCCAAGAGACTGACATGGCAGAGTTCAGTAAGAGAGTTTGAGGTGTTGAACTGAGCCAACTGTGAGGTGCCCCAAAATGGCAAACCAGCTTAATGGCAACAAGCTGTGGCCATTACACAGTAGTTATACTGAGGCCATAGAATCCTAGCAGAGCCCTTGTGTACTGGACACTGTAGTGGAACCACAAGATCTATTGCTTACTATCTCTTGGCCTTCACTTTTCCTTGCTGTTTTGCACTCTGCAGCAATGGCATGGATTTAACCTGGTGTGAAACCACATGGATGATAGGCAGTAGGTAACAGCCTTAATGACCTAATGGAGCATTACACAGTGAAATATCATGACCTTGTCAGGAAGGGCAGAAGTTTCCTGTTAAATTGCTGAATTTTCAAACAAAAGGTATAACATTCTGAATGGCAATTTTATGTAGCTACTGCATTAAATGCAGCTTTTGTGCTTTTAGCCATTTCACTGAGTGTTTTATATAAATTTTATCCCAATAAGTCTCCACAGATTATTTGTCCTGATTGCATCTGTTAGACTTTGAATGGTGAATAATTGATTTTTATTTTTTTAATGTTTAACTTGGTCTCGGAAGATGGGTCTGAGAAAGCATAGGCTGTAATTTGTTTCAAATACAAATAAAAAATTAATCCATTGCTGTCTATGCTATTATCTGCAAGGGACTAAGTCTCAGAATTTCCCAAGAGCTGCTAAGAACATCATTACTGGAACACTCAGGGTGTTTTAATTTCATTTTTTACTAACTGTCTTGGTTAATTGCAGCATACTCAGTGGGGTGGGTCAAGGCACTATTTCATTGGTATACAATATTTGCAAAGAAATCTTTACTTTAGTGCCCTTAAGTGCTCTGGAGAAATATTTCTGATATATTTCCTAAAAAGCAATAATGTTTCCATCCTTCTCTTTTCTTCCTCTTTCCCCTATTTATGTGGGTGCATAATAATTGTTCATTTAAGATTAACAATTAACCTGGGCATGTGTTTGGAAAGTTTTCAAAAACAACTTTCTTATTGGTTTAAGGAGAAAGCACAAAACTAGAAAGCACATTCTGACAGTGGAGGATGCAGCAGGAGAGGGGATACAGACATCTGGATTTGAAACACATCAATACATGTCAAAACATATATTAATAAATTCTCAAGCTAATAAACAAAGGTATTTTTTTCCTACAGGAAAGATTAAATTTAGTATCAGTAAGGTAAATAATTTTAAAAAGTGTTTTGGGATTTTTTTTCTGTGTGGTAGTCATTAAGTGAGTGCATGAAAAGTGATTTGAAGTCTTCACAGAGAACTTCAAAGCAAACAAATATCAATGAAAATTGAAAGGAACTGCTAAGTTCCTAGACAAATGTTGTGATCATGTCTTGACATGGGTGCTGAATGTCTAACTGTCTGCTTTCCAGCATTTGTGTGATCACATATTCACAGAGGAAAGCCTTTTGAATCTTTCTCAACATTTTCTTAGATTGGAAACTCTTGAGAACCAGGTTCAACTGCCTGTGTAGAAGGAGGCACATAGAGCTACCTAGAAAGAGACAGCCCTCCTTGTCCTTTGGTGCACACACAGCTGCTGTGGCTCAGATGTGTGTTATTTTGTTGTCTAGCCCACAGATTTACTGCTGATTCTGCTGACAGAGATACTTTTGATATTTCCAGAACTCAGTCTGGGATTATCTTTCCAGAACCACATGGGAGAAGTTTATTGCCTGGTTATCTATGTATTTTGAATTCTGAATTTATCCCAGTGTCTACTCTTGAGTTTCACTTTTCTTTCAATGTGTGTGCTTTTTTCTCCTTTCACACTTTTCCCCATGCCTCTCAAGCATGCTTATTCTGGTTCCAGTGATCACAGGGAAGAAAAAAGGACAGCACTCTCTCTGGGTATGGCCCAGAGCTCTTTTAAGTTAGAACCCCCAACAGCTTCAAGCTTAAAGTCCTCTATGCATACTCTCACTGTTTCCTTTATTACGTATCCCCACATAGTCCCTAAACACTGACTGTCTGGGTGTACAGAAAAGGATAATGAATTAGAAGCCCCTCTAAATAAATCTGTACACTTTTAACCAAAAATTTAAAGCAAAGTCTATTAGCAATGTCACCAACCCTGTATTTCTACTGTTCTTGAGAGTATCTCATTAAACATCAGTAACCTCCTGAAATATTTCAATAATGTTGATTATTGCAACACATGATTGAATATTAAAGTGTTTTATATTCCAGTTGACAAAGAAGTTTTTCAGCTATAACTTTAAAAGCCACTGGTAAATTTACAGAAGAACCTGTAAGCATCAACACAGTGCTAAATTCTAATAAAAGTGGAAGGAGTCTGGAAGCTGATAAGAGATGTGGTGACTTAGAGATAAAAGATAGTTTAGGCAAGAGTAAGCAGAGAGCACTGAGTTGTAAATAAGGAACCTAAATATTTTCAGGGAGACTAATGCAAATATTAAAGCTGTGTATGAGAGCTTTAAATAACACAACTGGAACATACGTAATACTAAGGACAACGCTGATCTGGCATCAGATAGGGGTTAAGCTGCATATAATTGTTTGCATTAGCCCCTATATTTATGTATGAATGAAATCTTATGATTGAAAATCTTCCATATATTGTGTCTGTGTTTTCTTTCTGTGGATTTTACTGCAGCTGTGAGGAAAAAAAATAACATTGTAAAATTAAACAAGAAGAGTAAGTAGATATTCAAGGGTGTAAAAAAGGTGACTTAATTCTTCAGATGCTGAACTGTCAAGCAATGGGTTGATTTTGGTAGTGGTAGGGTAAAGAAGCGTGGTGTCAAGGTGGGATATGTTGGTGCTTATGTTGGTGGCTGAGGTACTATGGTGGTTAAGTCCAGAAACAGGAGGGGAAGCAGCTCTGGCATTCCCTTCCCTCATACAAATCTCACTCTGACCATACCCATGCTTCATGCTCAAGTCACTTGAAAGCTGTTACCACCAGTCATTCCAAATTATAGGATGTTTTGTGATTTTAGAGGCTCATTGTGTATAACAGACATTTAACTGCTGCTATTGCCAAGAGGCATCTTCAGAACCATCTCAAAGAAATATTCCTTTGCTGTGGGTGGAGACCTGTGAAAGAAGGGAGGATTTCCTTGGCAACAAGTCGTAAATAAGTACCTGGCTAGCTGAGATTCAGATATGCTGGGCTGCTCTCTGTGGAAAACAGTAAACCTGGTAGCACATGGACTAGGAAAGAAAGTCAGCATACTTCATCCCTGAGCCTTACAGAAAAGCATGTCTAGGCTGGTTTCTGATGTTTTCAGGAAAATCTGTTATCATAATGTTCTTCCAGTTGAATGGAAACTGTCCAAGTTTAATTGTTGTCTTTTTTTTAACTGAGCAGTTGTCTTTTTTTTAACTGAGCAGACACTACCCTGGCAGCAAAACACTGGGAGTTTAGTACTTATGGTACAGCAAGCTGACTACAACAAAAAGTAAGGGTTTCTTCACAAAGGCAAGTTCACAAATTTAAAGTATTTCTTTCTGTTTTAGTCTTCTTTTGAATCACAGTATTGAAGTGCTTTTATTCAGTCAAATCAAGTGAAAAAAGTAATAAAGGCAAATGATAGAATGATATTTTCTTGTGTAATGAACCAGCTTATATAAATGTGATGTTTGATACTGTTCTTGTAGTCCCCATTACTGGTACAGTGTAAGACAAAATTTTTTTTTTAAAAACCATTGCTGAATTTTTCAATAACTGAAGAATACTTGATTTATAAGCTTTGAATATAAAAAGAGTCACAGATTTTCATGTCAGTGAAAAAAACTGTAATAACCTGGATCTGTTAGGGAAGTGTTTTATTTGTTTGATGGGAGATTTTGTAGGGAAAGTCTATGTTTCTTCCCTGAAACAATGTGTTGTCAACAAAGTCAGATTCAGCTGTTACCTTTATATATGCTGTGAATATTAGTGCACTTATGCTACCTGTGGGGCAAAGTTTCCTTTAAATAGAAGTTTTCAAAATTTATTGCAAGCATCATATGTCTAAATAATTATGTCAAAATTTTGGGATGAAAACAGATTTAATGAAATATTAACTACTTATGAGTTTGATGATATATGTAATACTTTATTCATATTTTTGTGTCAGAAATATGAATATGAATATTTCTGTGTCAGAAAAATCCTACATTTCTGAGTAGGAGTTGACTGGTAGCCTAGTGGAAAAAAGATGAGGTCATAGATAATGTGTGATGTGAGTGAACATAATGAGTGTTTATGCAGGTGATAATTAGTCAAAAATTTTAAACAAAGAATTATCTACTATTTGACACTAGTGCTTTAGATTGCTTTTATTTGGTGCATTTCATAGAATATCACTAATGTTCGAAATGTCCATCAGTTGTTCAAGGGAGTAAAATGTGTAAGGGCATAATTTATATATTTTACGTAAATGTATTTTTAATGTGTATGTTAGCCCACGTGCATAAAACATAGCACCCTTGAGATCTGTGCTTTCCCAGCTCAGCAGACTTTCAGGTAACTTGCTTTGGATGGAAAATTAGGGGCTCAAGAAATTTATTTTTATGAAAAGAATTATTATTTCAGAAATTGGGGTTTAAAAGTGTCTAGAAGACACAAATTCTTAAAATTCCCAGTAGACAACTTATAGTTTTTAACCAGGGAGGGAAATATTACAGTTTGGATACATAGCACTACAAACTTAAGGGAGTCAAAACTCACTTGTTCCGCATACCTTTGAAACATAGCATAAATTTCCTCCTGGACCTTACATTGATTTATTAAAGAAATATGGATATTGATCTAGCACCGATATCCACCTGTGACGGACAAAAACTCTCTAACAGTTTAAAGTTAGAAAGTGTATGTTTATTATGACGCCGGGCGGCATGCGGGATAGCTCCCAAATACACACTGCGCCCCTCAGGTGATTACAGAGTCCTTTTATCCATACAAGTATTGAATACCCAAAATACAAATACATATTCATCATTTTGGTACACCCTACTACTCGCTTCGTATGCTAATCAGTTCAAAAGCTATTAAGCATGTGTAGTTTGTTCCTTGAAATGGGTCGGTGGTCCCTTTCATGGGGAGGGGTCCTAAAATGAGGAAGTAAATTAAGTCTTCTTCATTCTGACCTTTCTACCTTTTCAATGCAAATGTGACAAATGAACCCTTGGTAGAACTCCCATTTCTTAGCTGTAGTTGGTTTCGGAACAGAAAAGGCCCACAATTGTCTTACGTTTCTAAAAGCTATTTGTCAGTTTCTATATTCCTCATTACAAACCCAGCTAACTAAACATTGTGTTGACAAGCAATCAATTATTAGTTAACTACTAACTCTTAACTTCATGAAGCAAGGCCTACCCATTTATTTTAATTAATTCCAATAAAGCTTATTTTTAACTAAAATCTTAGCTCCTCTAAAATCTCTATATTTCTTAAAGTTTATGTTTCAACATAGCACGTTGTGCCTTCCTGAAGCATCTACTGTGGCGGATCACCAAGAAATGAACATTTCATCATGACAGCTTTGATTTTCAAAATTATTTCAAGGTGTTTCAGTTTTATGTTGAGGCTATTTATTTTTTGATCATTTATTTGTTTGAATTAATAGCATTTCTAAACAAAATAATTGCAAATATATCGAAATGCTAGATGTTGAAATGCTGAATGAATTGACTTGATGAATAATAAGCAAAGGATTTGAAAAATTCTGATTTTGTCTTCCTGTTGTCACTACTTCTACTTCTCCCATCTTCCCCTTTTCGCAAAAACCTTTAATTTTACTAAATCTGCACTTTTTAAAGTTAAAAATAATTTGTGAAACAAGAATGCTTCTGAAGGCACACTGGCCATCAGCTATGATGTTAGTATACATTTATTAACAATTTGCTGGTATTTGCACACAGTCCACTGCCTGATTTAAAATTATAGTGGACATTAGCTTTACAAAATATTTGTTCTTTAGTTAAAAGACTGTGATTTTTTTTTCAGACTCTGGCTGCTATTAAATACATTTTGCACAACTTCAAATTATTTCATAGAGATGTTATAATAAGTTTTGGTTCTGCATCTGAAATTCCTTCATTCATAGAACTTCTCTGAGAATTTTTCTACAGGAAAGATTCAAATCATTAAGGTCACATATAGAAAAAATAATCCTATTGCTGATGGTAAATTAAAGGCTATTGTCAAAATTACTTGTTAATAGGCGAAACACAGACCCAGCAAAAAAAGAGTTGAAGATATTAACTTATGTTTGGATAGAAAAATGAACCTAATAAGTGCAAGTAGTGTTGCATAAACAAAACTGCCATCCTTATTTTGCTTTAGGATTCTCAGTTGCTGCATCGTTTCCCATGTATATTTCTAAGAGTGTATCAATTTACCTGGATCACCATTGTACTCTCAGAAAGCTCTGCTTACAGATCCTCAATAGGACAGAGACCTATGCATGTTTCCATTTACGCACAATTATCTTGAGTTACTTCATTTCTACACATTCTGTAGAGATTAATTTAAGTGGCAGTGGTGCAAGCCTGTGCAAGTTTCCTGCCACTGGGGAATCCAGATTTTAGTTGAACTCCAGGACAGAAGACTGAGCCTAACTACCTTTGCTTTAATTCCCCATGCTTCTCCATTTTCCTCCTTATGACTCAGAAATTATTTCTCTGGGAAAAATAACAAGCTTTTTTGCAATCACTGGAGGGAGACAGACTAGGCTCTAGAAGTGTTTGTCTGCTGTGATGCTGTGGAGTGGGAATAATCCAGCCAAGAGGTGGCCATTGACCCAGCACCTCGTGTGGCACCTGGCTGTCACCCTTGTCTTAGAGCTGGGCCTTCCTCAATGTACTTGGGCCACACAATTCTTACTTCTGTAGATCACTGGACAAGCTTACATTGTTTAAAATTCACTTTGGAAATAAAAAGGAATTAGTATAGAGATATATAAATTGTCTCAAAATTGATTCAGTCTAACTTCTTTTCCAAGGATGAGGAAGGTTCAAAGCCAGGCATTCAACATTAAAAGCTTTGTGGAAGTTAGGACAAGGTCAAAGGAATGTGGGAAGATTTTTAGTTAACATGATGACTGCTGATCCATTAGACATTCAGAGAGGTTTGTTTTCTTCTGTTATTTTCTTTTCCCTATTGATTTCTTGCTCAAGCTATTGAAATACTGATTTAACTGATTTAATCCTACTGTACTTGCTACGTCTACGTGATTCCACATTACAGAGGGTGTGGATTACATCTATAGGTATAGATAATTTCATTTACTGTGGATTTTCATGACTATCTCTTGAGGTAAGGAAGCAGCCTTCAGTTTCTAAGCAGGGATAGTGAAAGAGGAATGCTGAAGCTAGAAGGAAGAAATGCAGAAACCTGAAATACCACAATTTAGGTTTGAGATTGAAGTCCCACAGTGTATTTTTTTTCCTGCAAATTAGTTCTGCTGACTTACTGTAGCATGTACATGAATAACATTTACATGTCCAGTTCTCCATATGGTTGTCTGTGCTGTTATTAGGCAGTCTGGTTTTACTTCAGCTGTCACTCAGCTGTCACAAAATTTGCCAAGCCTCTGCTAAGACCTATTTCTTGGCTGGTTGTGTGTGTGTGTGTGTGCCTAGAGTTGTGCTGTTCAGCATCCACTGGGCAGCAGGTAGCCTGACTTCTTCTCTAAATGCCCAGCATTCCATGACACAAGCTCCCACACAGCATAACACTCCATTCTCATTGCTCCTTCCAGACCTCCCCTGTGAGTGCAACTCAGTAGCAGGACAGAGGGGGAAGCCATAAAATCATTTCTATTAAAGATATTCTGGTTACTTGCTCAGGTTACTTAGACAATGAGAGAGAAGAAAAAGAAAAAAAAAAAAAAAAAAGAAAAAGTCAAGGAATGTCTAGACACTTGATTTTAATGAGCATTTAATCTAGAACAATATTTTTGGCACAGATTACATCTTGTTCTCCTGTTGCAGTTCATGTCTCAGAGCAAAGGAAGCAGGGGAACCTGAGGATGTTCTGGTGTTTGCCCCTTACTCCTGAATAGCCTGTTTAGAAACATAGACGATGACTGTTGTTTTGAGGGTAAGGTATTATTACTTGGCTGTCAGTAGTCATAGTAACACTGCTTTCCCATTACTATTGAATGCTTTGTGCTGAAGGTTTCTTTAATTCTGGCAAACTGTTTTTGTTTATTTTTCTTGTCAGAATTTGTTCCCCTCAGACTTTAAAACTAATTTGACAAGTTAGCCTATAATTTAACATGTCATTAACTGGAGGTGCTTCCGCAATTTTGGTGCAGAATCTGTGCTGGTGCTAATAGTTGTATTTGTTCTGCCAAATTGTTTTAATGCCCTAAATTTAGGACACGGTTTTCTGCTGGTGTTGATGGCCCAAGCTTCCGTTGGGCTTTTAAGGCATGTCTAAACAGATGGGCACAGACAGCTGTAAGCTTCCCTGTCCACTCTGTGAGCCAGCTAAAATCAAGCCAGCTCTACTCTGGAAGTTGTAGAGCTCCATTTGTGCCCAAGCATTTATCTGCTGCCACTTTGGCAGAGTTTGCAGGTCTGAGCTGGCTCTTGTCTGTCCATCCTGGAAAGTGAATACAAATGTTCATGCCTGGCTCCATTCTTGGTGTGCGTGCATGTGTGTGCGCCTGAAGGATTCAAACCCTGGCTCATGCGGGGTGTGCAACTGACTTGGCTCTGTCAGTCAGAGGTGGCTCAAGGGCTGCCCTTTTGGTGTCATTCAAAGCAAAACTGAAATACTGTGTAGTGCTGGCTTTTGTTCTAAGCCCCTTGCCATGGTTGTCACCTTTAGGAACCCTCCCATGGAAGGGTGGTGTGGCAGACCCCAGCTCATCTTTGAGCCCCTTCTTAGGTGGATTTGTTTGCTTTAAAATGTGCAATTATTTCATAAACCTTTCCAGTACCTGGCCTGAAACCATAAGTGCAGGAAGACATGCTAACTGCCGTGTTTGAACAAACTCCTTTGAATGCCAAACACATTGTAAGGAGCTCGTGCTCTCATGCACAAGGCTTCAGTCTTTTCCCATTCTCCACATCTTTTTGTGCCTGCCATCTGCTGATGTGCCCTCTCTAATTTGGATTATAAGGTCCCTAGGATATTGCTCTAACTTTTAATATCTTTCCTCTGAAATGTGGTTGGTAGTTATAATAATGATAGCTAATTAGAAGAAATAGAACATTGACAAAAGCTTTCTTCTCAGTGATCTGATATTTCTAGTTTGATTGGGTAGGTAGGCACAAAGCTTAGAGACACTTTCTGCTTCAAGTATAACTTGTTGTAGATGGTACTTCTGGGATCTTTCACAGTGGTCATGTCAACACACTCACATGACTATAATACTCTCAGCTGAAGCATTTAGTGCTGCATAGCAAAAAATGCTGCTGAAAGAAAGAAACCATTCATTGCTGATACACAGAATTTGGTGGTGCTGCTGCTGTTTTTTGCTTTTACTCTTCCAGATGTTCAAAATGAAGCTTTTGGCTGTCAGCTCTGGGGGAATATTCAAAGGAGCAAAGAGAAGCTAGCTCTATAACTCCCAACAAGCACGAGTGTGTGCAGAGAATGTAGATAGTACTGAGTAGGGTAATAAAAAAGTCCAAACTATTTTCTGGGCTCTTGAGTTTTGAATTTTTGCAGTGTGATATAAAAGTCAGAATGGTGCCAAAAAACTTCTGCTTAAAGGATAAGGATCAGTCTATAGGTATTTTTCTCCATCTGGCTTCAGGAGGAATTGCATACGCCATGTATATAGGCAGACTGTGGACTGTCTAATTAGGAGAGTGCAGAATTGGAGGATTCTCTATTATGCTTAATCTTAGCTAATAAGAAGCAGTACACTAAATTATTCTCTTGCAATTCAGTATCATTCTCATAAGTATGGAATTGATGCAAATCTATATTTTTTGGGGACGAATTAGTGTTGGGCATTAAAACCCGGAAATAAAAACTTTTACTTTCCTCTGTTAACATTGGTTTCTGTTTGCCTCCATATGAGCTAGAGAACTTGATTTTCTTTGCATTGTTTATATCTTAATAAAAAGGAAGCAAGAGCTGCCATCGGGTTTGATTTACACAGAGAGAGAGAGCTTCCAGATGAGCATCAGATCTAGTGAAGCATGTCCCACATCGCATAACCATCCATCTTCTTTCTTTAGTGAGCTAGGTTTCTGCTTCCTTGGATGCTAGATCTAAATCAGCAGGTGATACAAGCACTGTTCATTTTGACTGTGGTTTTCTGCCTCCTGTATGATGGTGTCGATATCAGCTTTTCATGGGCATTGCAGCATCATATCAGCACAGGAGGCAAAACACTCAGGTCTGCTTTTAGTCTCAATAGGTCTATTACAGAGAGAGAACAGAAGTGCCAGAGAAGCTGAATCGGTAGCGCAGACTAAAAAGAAAGGGATCCTATTATGTCAGTTAGCACATCTTTATAAACCTTGCAGTGTTTTATGAGAATATTATTTGATTGCCTTTTTGCCATGCAGATTCTTAACCTATCTGCAGGTATCTGTATTTCCCAGTCCTTGATCCCAACACATCTGTTGAAGCCTTTTGCATATGTCCTCTACTAGTCTCCTTCAACAATTGGGCTTTTTGTTTTCCTTTGACCAGTTTGTTGCAACTTTTCAGGCTGACAGGCTTTGTGCATGTTCAGAAAGATTTTCTTTCAAATATGAAGTAGCCAAGTCTTTACTTACTGAACTTGAACATGAAAAAATGGTTCACTTACCCATACAAAATTGCAAGCAAGCATTTACTTTCAAAGCAATGTCCTTTTGTGGCTTTTTCTCACATGCTCATTAAGCACTGTGAAGTGTCTAGGAATAGAAAAAGGGATTTAAGATGCTTTAAGAAAAAACAGCATTCTTGTTCTGTTGTTATTCATTTGTACTTGTTAGTGTGTAGAGATTCCTTTCAGGCCCACTGGAATTGCTACCATCCAAATATGTCATAATAGACAACCCTTGTCCCAGGGATTTGCCAGGCTAAAGAAATCATGGGCAATGGTCCAGGGAAAGGGACAGCAGAGAAATTGAATTGCTTGGCTGAGGGCACCCAGGATTTACTGTGATCTGGAGAAGAGGGAAATATTTGCCTCTGCCTGTGCCAGGGCTCTGTGTAATACTGTAAGCCAGTCCCATTATTTTAGTGCTGAGCTGAACCCCCCTGCCCTCATTAAGCAGCCACTCATGGGGGATGTTAGTTGCAGAAATTAATACATCTCTTTTCTTAATTTTATTATTTTAATGTTGAATTTCCTCCCAAGACTGATATTTTAAAAGCTAATTGTTAAATTCTAGGCTGCCTGGTTCACCTTGAGGAACAAAATTCTTTGCAAAAGATTTTTGGATTAGTAGATTTTTGTGACTGAATTAAATTAGGGCCCATATTCCAGTGTCCTAAGACTAGGCTCCATTTATAAAGCCACATGCCTTGTCAGACAGAACTGGACCAGTGGGCAGAAAATGCCTTTCAACACTGGGGAGCATGATTCTCCTCCCCATGCCAGGCTGCAAAAGGTTGCTATCTTTACTGCAACCTGCCAACACATTGAATTTTGTTGCTGAATGAGTAATGAAGAAGAAAACCAAACAATTTTCCACTTATTTCTTGCTGTTGCAGGAGCACTTTTTTCTCTGAATCTCTTTACAGAGAGTGAAGGAATTACAAGGGTAAAGAGTGGATGGCTATACAAAATCTATTTATTTGAGAGGTGTGTGTGTATGGGTGCTTGTTTCAATACAAGTTAGAAATAGCAGTAAGAAGGAAATTCCTTGTCCCTTCTCTAAGTTTATTGAAAATCCAAGCAGGACAAGATTTTGCTCACTTGTCATGAAATTGCTCACTTTCATGAAATTCATGTGATAAGGTTTATCCCAAACAAAATAGGACTAAAACCACCAGACTTTTGTTAGTGGAAATCTGGTTCTTTTTTATAGAAATAAAATACTTGAGCACCATGAAAGCCTAGAATTCAGAAGCACAAAGTCATCAAATTCCCTTTGCTATTGAAGGAAGGCTGATGCACAAGTAATTTTAAGTGGCAATCTGCTAAGGATGCTGAGTTTCCTGTCCATATTATTCTTCAGTCTACAAATAGGCAGTGAAAGGCAACACGGCTGCTGGAGATACCATTGCCTGTCACATGGCAAACACGTGACCATTGAACAAACACAGATATCGCCCCAAACATAAGCTCTATGTGTGCTCAGATGGTGGAGCTGAGGAAGATGGGTGAATGACAGGGCTCTCTGGGAGCCATAGATAACAGAAATGCTGATGCACTTCTAAGCACCCAGCAGTTCTGCTCTTACTTGGAGAGATGTTACTCCGTGCCATGCACTGAGTCTGTTTGAGGTCATTGTCATGACCTCTCGAAAAACAAAGCAGAACAAGAATTTTTTTTTGCACCTACGTACATACATGATTGTATTCATGCACAAATGCAGTGGCAATCAGCGGTATGCCCCATTCTCTTTGAAGTTACCATGAAATGAAACACAGATGTGATTGAACTCACTCACATGTCTTGTCTGTAATAGTTATGATTGGGATGACCAGCAAAGAGAACTTGCTCAAGTGCCCTTATTCCTGGAGGAATGTGGGAATTGCCACATTAAATGTGATTAGTGTAATACTGCCCTGATCAGTACCAATTCTTCAAAGTGAAATAGTATCAAAGTTAAATGTACTTAAATAACTGATTTTAGATTACCTTAAAAATGTGAAAAAGTAGAATTAATTTTTCAGTTTAGCTCCAAAACCAGATCAATTTCAGAGAAAAGATTGTGGGTTTTTATCACCTTCAAACAAAGGGGCACTTTGAAAATGCAAGATTAAAACATTTTAACCTTTGAAAAATTCAATTATTTTACAACTCTATATTTCACCCATGAAACTTGAATTTGTGAATATCTATTGACATCAACTGCTCAGGTCAAATCAGGTAAGTGATATAATACTGTATGGCCAAGTTATTTGGATGAAAAATTTCACTAAACCTTCAAAAAACCAAATTAGACCCCCTAACCTTCTGCTTCTAGCTACTACTTTCATTCGAGCCATGAAAATAGTTTATTCAGCTTTTCTATCATGTCTCTCTAGGCTAAAAATGTCTATATTTTTTCTAAATAAACGTGGAGATAGTAGTTTTATTATGTAGGTTGAATGCTTTACATAGCTCTCCTAGACTTGCTGACATAATGATGT
This sequence comes from Anomalospiza imberbis, assembly GCF_031753505.1. Taxonomy (NCBI): domain Eukaryota; kingdom Metazoa; phylum Chordata; class Aves; order Passeriformes; family Viduidae; genus Anomalospiza; species Anomalospiza imberbis. Next base: position 80,295,410 of record NC_089683.1, on the reverse strand, counting down.
CTTGTGGCAATACTTTTCCAAGATTAGTATTGTAGCATGTAAAAAATTATGTCCTTTCTATAGACTTTCTTGTTTCTATGCGCAGTGCTTCAGAGATTTAAAAAATGTCATTGGATTTGCCTATAAAGATAACGAGTTTTGTTCCTGCGGCACCAAGTATGAGAGTATATTCATTGTTTATACACAGACAATAGAGCTAGAAATGAAAACTTTGACACATTGACAAAAACAAAATATTTGTACTTTCCCTGACAAATGAGGGCATATTAATACGTTTTGACTTAATCTTACAGTAATATATGCTCATACAAGTATTCTCTGAGCCTTGCACAGGAGCTGTTGTGTCAATCATTACAACAAATTCCTTTGCCTTGATAAATTAATTTATACCATATTTTGGTGCTATTGCAGGACCATTCTACACAGGAGAGCAGTTAAGGTCAAGTTAGCAGCATTTTATTTTTAAAAGCAAAGTTATTTTCCCTTGCATTTGTCTAAAAGGACATTGTTCTGTCTGTTCCATTACCTGGAACCAGGAAAATTTGGACTTTCTGCTTGCTGGTCTGTCAGACCCAGCACCCATGTTGTTACATCTGTGTCAGGTGAGACTCTCCACATATTTTGTCCTGGAGCATCTAGCCACAGTGGGCGCTATTTGAAATCAAAACGGACTGAATGCATCTCCAGACTTTCTCTGCCAGTCCAGGGACAGGGCATGGCTAAGAGAGCATACAACTTGAGTGCAACAGGGCCAGTCAAGGGATTAGCTGCTGAGATAAATTTAGGACCAGGAATTAAGCTTGACAGAAGATTAACAATTTGCCCTGGAAACAGCTGAGAAGGTAAAATGACATCAGAGATTTTGCTAAGTAATTTTGGCATCTGGGAGTAGAAATCTGAGAAAAGCTTCATATGTTGGGCCTTATGCATCAAGAAGTGCAATATTAGCTGTCTGATACAACCCCTGAGGCTGGTATCATGTTGGATATTGTGTGGGGATGGCTGGTTTCCTCGGGATCTGCAGGAGCTGATTGATGGAACTGTCACAGCCCCTCATGTGTCAGAGCCTAGGGAGGCCTGTGAGGGAAAATTTTAATAGTGCTTGTCATCAAAGAAAAATTTTGTGCTTCTCACTTCAGTGGTCCTGCTGGCACCATCAACACAGGATCATGGCAGGCTTTCTCTTGCCAGTCTGATCTTTACTGGGGCTTCTCATAGATCCTTTTCACTGAATGTGTGTCTCTTCTGCACCATTAAAGGCATTGACAGGACTCCAACTGCTCAGAAAGATGAAGTCTAACAGCTCTAGAATATTCTAGCTAGATACAAAAGTCATGAATATGTAAGATTTAAATAAATGTCATCTTGCTTGTAAGATGAGAGGAATAAGGAATGAAGAATTTACAGAGGAGTTTTGCTGTTTTGTTTTGTTTTTTTTTTTTAAATTATTTTGTTAATGTACACTTTCATAATTTATAATTTGTCTGCATCCACAAAGAAGCTCAGGTTCATGTTCATAGGCTGGATGGGTTGGTGCTGGCAGAAAGGTTGGTGAGACACAGGTTTGTGCTGAAGAAGAGCAGTGCTTGTCCCGAAAGAAAGAGGGCAGAGCAAAGCAGGCAGAGTCCAGCTGGTGAAGGAATTTACAGGAGCTGCAACAGTCGTAACTCTTGCACAAGAAGAGGAGGTGGTGATGAGGACTGAAAAGGCAATGTGTCATGGGTTCTGATTCCTTCTTGTGGCTTTGGAAATTGAAGGTATAAGGAGAGATTGTAGTGCGTGTGTTAGAGGTGCTGTGCAAAGCATAACAGAAAAGATGGGAATTTTTTTTATCTGAAGTCCCTTACTTATAAGTAAAGATAAATCTGAGTGTGATTTCTCAGAAAATGTCTACGTCTCAGAAAACATAGGAAACCTGGATGAGCAAAGCTTTTTTTCCTTATAATTTTGTGATGCTATCTGTAAATGCTTGAAATCAAATGAGATGTTCTGTTCCCAGCTGCCATGAACCAGCACTGCAGAGGTGCTTTGTACCGTGGAGGCTTTTGTGGGTAGTGGGAGCATCAGCCCCTCTGACCCCAGGATCAGGGCCGAGTCCCCCTGACACAAAGCACACTCCTGGGGGTTTGCTGCCCATTCTTCTGGAATGGCTGGGGAAGCCCTAACATGTCTGCCCATCACTTTTGGTGGCAGCCTGAAGCATTTTAAATATAGGTGTTGCTTCGGTTTGAATCTGGTGTAATAAATGCAGTGAACACAAATGCCTTATGGAGCATGAGTCAAAAATAGGAAAAGGGCAACAGGTTGTCTTAGAGAACTTTCCAGAAACAGAGCACAGTCTTTCTTTTTACAGTGAAGCAAGATTGTAGGGGAATATCTAGATGAAAGGAAAAGGACAGTTTCATACTGTGTGGACACAGGTGGAGGAAGCCACATCCAGGCCTACCTTTCATTTTCTGAGAGATGTCACTGACAGGTTGTGGTTCTGTGCTCAACCTCCCCGCACTACAGGAGGAAGCACTTACAGGTCCTACTGAAAACAAGCCAAGTAGCAGCAGCAAGAAAATTTAGCAGTAGGTAATTAATCAATTGTACCTCTTTGCTCACCATGATGAGGGGATGTTTATAGCTACTGTGAAAAACTATACCTTCATAAAAGCAAAAGTAATTGTGATTGCTTCCCTTAATCTTTGCTTCTTTTTGACAGTGACACTTATGAAACATCTGAATACTCTATGAGCTTCTGAGTAAATGTCATTAAGTTAGTAGTTGCAGAGTTTCCTTTCGTATTGACAAAGATTTAATGAAAATAATACAGTTTTGTAATATGTAAGCATGTGATAGTGATAAGTAGGCTACAAGTTTAAAGATTTTTTTCTAGTATAATTTTATGTTGGTATTTAAAATGTTGCTTCTATATTTATTGCCTTTCCCTTCAGAATGAGTTCCTTGAGATGATGCAGTGTGATTGGGTGTTTCCTTCAACTTTTAAAAAAAGTTTCCGCATTAAAGCTTAGCACAAATCTATCAGGGGATCTGTCTTCCTGTCAGATTTTCAAAACAACAACATTTTGAAGTCAGTGGGAATACCTGTTGAACAAGGTGGGGCATAATATGGCCAGTCTGACAGCTGTCCCTCTTGCAGAGCAGCTGGTACATCTTCAGCAATTATGGAACACCAAAGAGAAAGGACAAGAGTCCATAAAGAGGTAGCTCATCACACTTGGCATTTTAGGACAGGTACTCAAGGGGATACATTAGAACTGCTTGGCTGACTTTGAAAGAAAGCTTTGGTTTTACTGTGTCTAAGGCCTTTTATCCTTTTAGATACTTCCAATCTGGACATAGTTTGTGATGTTTTGTGCATTACGGTTGATAGTAAATCAACAAGGATTCTTCTAGTCCTGGAAACTTCCGGGGAAGAATTGGAAGAATGAAGTTGTTTCTATAAGATAATTACTTTTATCCTCACTAGAATGGCCTATGTGAGCATCTACATATTGGTAGAGTTGGCAAGCAGCTTTAGCAAACACATTACTGATTTTTAAATTGCAGCTTGAGCACTACAAAAATTAAGATAGCCCTTAATATTTTGGTCAACTTCAGGAAGAGTGTGTAGCTTTAATATTAGCTTCAATTCCTGCTTATTGTGACTTAGTAAAAAGGGCACATATTTCCCAGTGAAGGTCAGATGCGGAAGAGGTTTCACTGAAGTTATTTGGTAAATTATAGACCTGTAATTCCCTGAGGTGAGAACAGTTGGAACACAGGAATGTATTCAAGGAAAGCAATTTAGGGCAAATTTCCTCTATTTTTCCTTTTCTCAAAGTATCTGTTTATAACCAACTGCTGTTGAAGAAAGGCAAATTCTTTAAGACATCTACTTCTTCCACTGGAATAATTTATCTTTCTGCTTTTTGTCTTTGCCTATTACAAGTGAGTAGTGGGGCATCTAAGGCAAAATTGCTTTTACCCAAGTTCCTGGTTTGTGCAGATAGCAGAAGTTACTTTTCAAGTGTAATGAATTAGAGAAAGGGAACTAAGTCCTATATCCATGGAGGAAACTGGTACACATGACCTCACTCATGCACAGCCACATCAGAAGCCTGATGTAAAGACAAGGCTCTGTAATGAGAAAAGGAAAGAGAAGAATCAAACTTTAACGTCTATGTGGTTCTTCTATTCTGATGCAAGACTGTAGGAAACGATCCCCAAAACATGTACATATGCTCACCTTGCTGGGTCTTGTGGGTATGAGTGGTTCTTAAAAAATATGGTCTGTGCAGCAAGTCTCACTTTGAGCTAGTTGGAAATACTGAAAATATTTTTCCTTCCTCTTCTTCTTATTTTTTTTTTTTAATTTAATATAACAGCATAATTGTTGAGAGTGTCTGTGTTATAAGGTGCTTTCAGGTCCAAGAGAGATTTCTGATCACATATGCGAATAGAAAAGTTTAAAATGACTTTGTGTCTCCAGTCACTATTTGAGATGCAGATAGTCTAAGTTCAAGTCAGTGCTGTTATTGATGTGAAGTAGGGATGTTGCCCATGTGTTTTCCAGCTGGTAGGGAGGTCTCAAACTTTGCTGGAAAAGCTGATACTTTTTTCAAAAGAAAATGAATTTTGCGTTTCACACTGAATCAAAATATACACCCTGCAACAGGCTGACTTGTTGACTTCTCTGTCTACTTCTGCTCTTCTCATTTTTAGTAAAAGGTCTTGCTTTCTGAGCATCTGTAATGATAGCTGTAGCCATGACATTTGTTAGAGATTACTAAAGCTGGAAAGGAGCTGATATCAGCTTATGCTATGTGAAAACCAGGTTATAGGCTTCATAAGTTCTCCCTGACATCTGAATAACTCCTCTGATTTTTTCCACATAATTATCAACATAGCAAGACATCAGCTTTGATGTGTGTTCATTCCTGTGTTCACCAGTGTGGCCTCATGTCTCTGTTTCCTCACTTATCTGTAAAGTGTAAGTTCACATCCAGTTGTTTCAGCTCCTTTCCACAAGACTATCTTCTCAGTCATTTTTCTCAGTGTCAATAACAATCAGATTTTCATCTTTCATTGAGTTTTCACATGCTACTGCATTTGAAACATAATCTGTTCTTATTACCCTTGACACTTGTTTTATAAAGGGGGTACACAAGAAGTAACTAGAGCCAGCTGTTCTTCAGATAAAAATACAGAGCTTTATTACCCCTGGAAGAGTTATGTCCACTTTTACAATCTCATGGCATGTCATAAATGTTTTTGCCCTCTGAACTAATATATTTGAAAGCATTTTCCTGCATTCTAATCCTTGCTGTAAAAAGAGAATGTTTCCAAGAGTTGCCCTCTAAGCAGCTAATCACTTGCTCAGCTTCCCACATTTTAGCTTTTAACCTCTTCTTTCTGACTGATGAAGATAGTTTAAGTCTGGAAGATAAGGTTTTTCTACTATAATATATATAGGGAAAGCAGCTTTTTACAAATCCAAGCAGACTGGGACCTGCAATATTTCACTTCATAAAAGTATCAGATGAGGAAGAATAATTGCCTGAGTACAAACTTAAGTAACTCATTAAATGCACCAAAATTATGAAAGTAGTTTCTTGATCTGACATTAAGATTAGTTAAAAAGAAAAAATAGCAGCTGCTTTGTCAACAGAAACAAAGAATTCAACACTTTCCCTTATCCTCTTGCCAAGCTGCTGCTTAGTCTTATCTTTTAATTAAGCCTGAACTTTAAATACATGTGTCTAGCATAGCAGTTTATTAAATAAAACATCAATAGGCAAACAGTATTCTTGTCAATTAGCATTCAGGTCAGAGGTTTCTGGTTGTTATTTTTTCCTCATCACAGGATGGACATATTAAAGGTCCTAGTTTTGTTGCAACTTAGTTTAAAGTCACCGATTAAGAAACAGAAATTACAGTCTCATGCTGAAAATGTTTTTAGTTTCAACTAGCATTATTTTCTACTACAAAACCACACTGAACTGCTTTAATTTTGTGTTAAACAGAGACTTTACTCCCAAGAAGTGAAACCTAGAATAGCAATCTCTACTCATTATCAGCCCTTGATAAGGAATTCATAACATCTCCATTCAAAAGGGAAAACTTGATTTGATACATTTTCTTCAATTCCCAAATAATTTTACTGGTTTTCCCATTTAAATTTTTTTAAAGTTATTTTTACAACTTTTGGAGGAATTGAGTCTCTTTGGGGAATTGGAGATAAAACTTTAACTACAGTGAAGCCAGTGGGAGTTTTACCATTTTTCAGAGGACATTTTTCATTAGGTTCCTCAGATGAGACTGAAGGAAATATCAAATGACCCTGTTCATTGCTATGCAAGCCCACAGTTTTGACATAGGGGTAGTTATTCATTCAAAGAATTGAAGTAAAACCTCATGACTTAGATAACCAAGCCCACATCGCTAGAACACAAATCAAAGTACTGAATGCCAAAGAATGCAATTTCTGGCTACAATGGCTAAAATACACATCATTTTAGGCTTGTCCCAGCCTAAAAAAGGACTTATTTTTTTCCTAAAATAAGAAATGCTGATGGGATTAATGATATTCTTGAAGTTAAATGTATAGTTTTCTAGGTTAATCATCAAGTCCTTATAAATAATTGAGAAATTAGAAAGCAATCCAGATTAGTCCCAAATTACTGGATGGTCAAAGAAAGAGTTGAATATATAAAAAAAATTGGTACTCAAACACATGTATATCTAATGGAAATAAAGCTTATATTTAGGACTCTGGTGATCTAAAATATTTTCACCACCTTGAAAATATTAAGAGTCAAGGCTACCCTTTTCCTCAAGCATGGGATGACTGCACTTTCATTTCTGTTCAATACAGCATTACATTGCAGTTCTGTGCACATTAATAGTGCAGCATGGGTGTAATGCTATAATGACTCATAACCTAGAACAAACATAATGTATTTATCTAATATGAAATGATGTCGTAAGCAATGAGGCTAAAACAAGCATCTAAGAAAGAATTCATGATGGAAGAAAGCAAGACTGTTTCCAGTAATTCTGTGCAAACATTAGGAAGGTGGTTAATTGGTAAAATGAATTGGAATTAATTATGCATGAATCCTGTGGCAAGTACAGCAGCACTCAACTCATTAAGAAATCATAGTTTGGAATGCAGGGTGCTGTTCTGACTGCATTATATCCTCAGTGTGCTTATGGCCACTTTTCAGAGGATTGCAAGGTAGCTTTATAGAGTGCACTGTCGTTAGGAGAAATACCTGGGATTTCTGAAGCATGTGGGAAGTCAAGAATCCTTTGAACTTGTGAATTTCCTGACAGATGAGTGAAGACAATATGCTAGCTTTAAAAATAGAAAAGGGTTAACACTCAAAAAATGAGGCCCCTGGGAAAATTTAGAAACAAATAACTAATCAGTTTGCATTTTAAAAAATCAGGAGATAATAAAATGGTAAAAAGTGCTGTTTTAGGTTTTTAAAAAAATTAGTCCGTCTAAACAATTTCCCTCCTTGACAAGGTAACGAGCATAATCTCTAGAAAAACAGAAAACAAGAAAAATAAGAAATCTGTATTTTTTTATTGCTTTTTTTGACACTCTCACAAGCATTATAACGTATTATGGCCTAGCTTTAATCGTGGTAAAGAGGATGCACAATATGGATCAAAATTTCTCCACTTTAATTATTGTGAGACACTGGGACATGTCTTTTTAGGGAAGGAGAAGATAAACAGCATAACAGACCACAAAAATTATACAAAATTTATAAAGAAAAATCTAGAAATTTAACTATATAAGGGAATATTTCAACTGTGAATGTCTTCAACAATGGAAGTTGAAGAGTTTTCTGCACTGCTAATTAATGACAGAAAAAATAATTTACATCAAAACAGATTACTTTGGATATTTAGAAATGTCTGAAATGTTATGGAGGATGAAATATTGGGATGATATATGTGGTCTCTTCAGAGATTCATGGAGTCACAGAACAATTTAGGTGGGAAGGGTCCTTAAGAGGATATTTGTTCCAGCTCCCCAGTCAAATCAGATCCAACAAGAACTGGTTGCTCAAGATTATGTCCAGTGAAGTTCTGATTGTTAATTTTTGGTTCCAGAGGCCTATACTAAGTGAAATACAAGGTGTAGACAGATAGCATTCCTTTATTTTTCACGAATTACAAAGCCTGGTTGGTATTATATGAAGGGTTAAGGAAAGGAGGAATACTTTAGAAGAGAAATAGAAAAATATTTTAGGAATGCTCATTATTTTTTCAAGTAGGATTTCTCAGGTATGAACCCTATGATAAAGCTTTGGAGATATAGAAGGAAATTAAAATTACCAGGACATTGTTTAAAAACCACGCAGTTCAAAGAAAGCTTAATAGGAGAACCTGAATCTTCTGCTGTTGTGGGTTTAGAAGACATTTGAGATGAAAATTTAAGCTATCGAGTATTTAAAACAGAGGAAAGAAGAAAACTAAGAAGGTGTTATGTGTGCTCTGTAGATACTTGCAGAAAAAAATAAAACTAATAGCAAAAATATGTGCAGTCTAAAATGAGAAAGGAAAGTGACAAAGAGAAAGAAATTGAAAATTTCAAATGGTGGAAGAAGTCCTAATCAGCTGCATGTGTTAATTATCAATAAAGATGTCTAATGAGGGCATAGAAAATAAATCAGAGGATTTGTGCTGGAAGCAAATAACTAACAACAAGAATTAAATGAGAAAGAGCATAGAGTAAACAAAGTGATGTTTGATGAGAATGTAACAAAACAAACAATAAATATGCAGATTTGTACAATGTGCACAGAGAATATGAAAATAGTGAGGAGAAGAACTCTGAAATTTCAGAAATTATATTTTTCAAATTCATGGGAGCCAAAAGGGTTGCTCATAACTTTTGGAAAAGTAGATTTGATAGCTGTATAAAAGAGTAACTGAAAAATGATTGCATAACTGTGGTAATGGTCAATTATTCAAGAAAATATTCAAACAGAAAAAGGGAGAGTTGGAAATATTGTGAACTATTTTTTCCCTTATCTTGATCAAAATCCGGCTTCTTGCTAAATTAAGGTTGATTTGTGGTGGTCCTCCTCTGGTGCTCACAGCCTCCTCACCTGGGCCATGATCTTGCATGCGGTCAGCAAAGCACCCACTGCTTTTGCAAGTGGCTGATTGATTGAGTCATTGTCCATTAACATTCCAGTCTCTTACATGTGGTTAACATGTGGTAAAAATGGTACTTTTCTGTGACCTTGAAGGCAAGATGCAAAGCAAATGTTGCTTTTGAATTTTGGTTGACCAAATATCATGATGGGCCTTTAATGATGCAAAAGTACTTTGCCTTTAGACTAGAGAATGAAGGTTTGATGAAACATTGAGTAAAGAAGGAAAAAGTCTTGTAGATACAATTAGGATATTACACATTATTTAGAATATAGTTTTCTATATGGTATTTTCTACTCAGACTGTCCTGATTAATTTTTTGTAATGGAATGTAGTCATATTCCCATTTTCAAGAAAACATTTTGGAACACATCAATTGCCATGATTATCTGAAATGAATTAGTAGTTCAAGGAAATGTATTATCTCTCTTTTCCAGGGCTGGATTACCTTTCCTGGGAAAAGGACAATGGGGTGCAAATATAATGTCTGTTAATCATGATAATACATAGATTGAACAGCTTGCCAGGATTGCATTTATTATTTTGCTGTGCAGCCATAGTAGATATTTCCTTCAGCATTCCTTCACAGAGGTATATTTCTTCAGCCAGTTTAGAAAGAAAAAATAAAACCTATTTCCATAAACATGGACATGTCTGCAGTCCTGACAAAACATTCATAATTTGTAGTATGAGAAATGAGGAAATAGAAAATCTTTAACCATGTTTTAATATGGTTAAAATCTTTAACCATCTTTAACCATCCTGCCATTACATCCCTGGGAGTATTGGAGTCCTCTGCTCAGCAGAACAGGCATACCACATCAATTTTTTAATGTCAGTGACCATGTATGAACCTTCCTATTGAGCTTCATCAATGATTTTTGAAGAATACTTGACCTAAAATGTAGTGTTTTAAATCCTCCTTGCAATCACTGTCTTTCAAAACATGCTTGTAGGAGAAGGTGGTAATAGCAGAAGACATTCACTCTCTAACTATAATGCTCAGCCTGAATCAAATCTAATTTTGGTTGCCCCCTTTCCTGGATGTAATTTTTTTTTTTATGCGAGGAGGAGGAGGCAATTCATCTTCCCTCTTGCTGAAATAATCCTAATTAAATATTAATTCATCCAGAGAGTGTGAGAGTGTGCCCACAGGCAATCAAAATTAATGGTGAATGCAGCCACAAGCAAAAATTTCAGTTTGGGTCATGCTGACTGTTTAGAAATATTTGATGGAGTGGAAACTGGAGTGGAATTCACTAAGGCCATTCTTGTGCTTATTTTGTTGTCTATATCCTCTGTCTTTGTATGGTTATTGACAAAGGGCATAAAAGCAAAATAGACTTCAGCCTGGGCTTCGGGGGAACTTGTCCCTCTGCAGCTTGCCACCTAGTTGTCATTAGTTCAAAAACTGGTTTTCTTCTTCTCATTAACTTACTTGCCTTTGGAGCCGATATGCAGTCCTCACATCCCCAACAAACCAGTTATACTGGAAGTGGGCAAAGAGCATGACTGAGAATAATCTGTGAACAGCTTGAAAAAAAAAAAAAATAGGGGCATCAACAAACACATAATTAATTTGATCCTTGTCAAGAATTAACAGAAAACATTAGACCTTGAATTCAGTACTGTCATCCAATACAGGGAGAAGAAAAACAAGCATAAATTAAAAAGAAAAATATTCTGCTTGCAAAGTGACTTTTCTTTTAAAACCTTCTCCCTTGACCAGAGGAAACATTAGGAAAAACACGTGTTACATGTTTGGTGCGGTATCCATGTGGCAGATAGAGCTTCTTCACTAAAACAGGTTTCCTATCCCAGCCCAAGGAAAAAACCTGAGCCTGTAGAAATCTCACAGAGCTGGGTGTGCCAAAGCAAAACTGAGTGAATGCAAACCAATCTTATTGGAATGCCTTATAGGAATTTTCTAGGCTTGAAACCCTGAGGTACTAAATCAGCTTTAACGTGGATTTAGTGGGTTTTACAAATTTTTAATAAATTCAGACATGAAATAGACTGAAGAATTATTCCTCAAATGAAAGGGTTAAAGCCTATCTTGGTGATATCTGATAAATAATCTCTTAGCACAAAAATCACCAGATGCCACCAGTCTGTAAGATTTAATTATTTATAAAATTTGTTTTTTGAATGCTTTGTTTCCAAACCATATCACTTGCAGTTCTTGTTTCTTATCTACTGCTTACTCTCTGAAATCTTTTATGAAATCCTGTTAACGTTTTGCTCTTGGGACTGCTGGATTTCTTCTTTTTGATGTCATAATCTACTGTTCAGCTTCTGGGTAAGTGTCTTGAGATTAAATGGGAGAGAGGTCTAAGTGTGGGTTTAAGAATTTGCATTCCAGTGGAGATGTAAATTACCTGTGACTGTAGTTGAGATGAATGTCAAGGAAAGAAGCACTGGTACACTGGTACAATCCTGGGTTAATGTGGCGTGTCCAAGTGTGGTAGCAGCAGTGAGCTGATATGAATATTCCTGTAGTAGGATGACCCTGGTTTTCTTGGGAAACATGAATATAATAATTGATCAGACCTGTAGACCCATCACTGCTCTTTTTCTTTCAGTCAGAAAAAGAAAGAAACCATCCATCCTTTGATCACCAAACACATTTTTTGTGGCGGTTTACTGGGCTATTTTCTAAGAAGAGAACAAAAAAGTGTCCTTGCATCACAGGAACAAAAATAATTAATTAATATGCCAGGTGTAAGTGGCTTGCCCATCAGCCTGGCTCTCTCCTGTGCTATTGCAAGTGTCATCCACCTGGGGCCATGTAGACCACTCATGCAAAAGGGACTTACAGGAGTCCTGGTGCTGTATCTCTCAGTCTGCTTTGAAGTCCACTGAATCTAATGGGAGGTTTTCTGAAGACTTCAGTGGTATTTTGAACACATTTTTCCATGGGCTTTTGAGTGTAATGGGTGTATGTAGGTGTTCATGAATATCCATTCTCTGAAGACATTCTGGCAGAAATTTCCTTCAGGCTCTATACAAGAGAATCTTGGATGTGATTTTAAGTTCTTTACTCAGCCAAATGTGGAAAATTCATGAAGTCTCAGGGCTTTGTTCCTCCAGTTTTCACAAATATTGGTAGCTCTATCATGGTCTGCATACTGCAATTTAGTGATTATATCAAAGGAACTGAAGTGCTAATCCCCACTGAGCTGTTAACTGTGTAATGAGAGGCTTCTAAAGTTTTTCAAAGTTACTGAAACAGGTGTTGTGAGGGATAAGAATATCAGACCAAGGCAAATAAAATCATATCACAGAAGCTCTTCTTCCACAGAAGCAGATTTCCTTATGCCATCCAAGTTAGCATGTGGTTTCACAACCTTTTGTTATTTTTAAAATCAATCTCCCGCTCCAACAAAGTTCCAGACTAGCAAAGCCAGAAAGTGATACCACACAGACAAAAAATTTACAATAGCAGTGGCAAGAACAGTTGTCAACCTCTTTTGAAACTACTAACTGGAGCACTAACCTTTATGTTTGTTTTTGCAAGGCAGACAAATATGTACTGGGAACTAGATGGAGGTCATCCACACATTTCATATGGGTCACTGAATAGCGATCACAGAATAGCAACTTTCATTTTGAATCAGTAATGTAGAGGTGAAAAGCACCATATTTCATTATTAATGCCACAGGCGTTCCAGGTCTCTGCCTTCATTTCTTTATCCTACTGGTTCTATGAACCCTTAGGAACCTGGTCACTTTTAGGGCCAAGCAGGCTGCTTTTTCTGATATTCAAAGGGGATTTTGAACCTTAAAAGTTGTCTGTTCACAGTGGCAAAAATGCATCTAGAAGAGAAATGTAGCATGTATGAAAAATACTTTTCAGGGAACAAAGGAAAGAAATATATAAGAAGAAAGAGAAAAAGTTGTATTCTTTTCCTATGATAAGACAAACTGTAAAGTAATGAAAGTAAGCAAATAAAATCACTGGTAAAAACCAGAAAAGTAATAGTAAAGCTTCCTTCAAACAGATGGTTTGTTTTTATTCCAAGAGATACATAAAAAGTTTATTATTATCTAAGTTCTCCTTCCTTCATTTTATGACATGAGAGGAAAGAAGGAAGATAGGAAAAGGGAAATTAAAACTATTTGGAAACACAATGGTGGAATTTGCTGTTTCAAAGAATCAACAAAATGCCCAGGACTGGATATTGTTGTGCAATAGGCATGCCAGAATACTCAATTTTCAGCAGGCTTAATTCTTAAGTGACAATCCAGCGGACCAAGAAATCAGGCTCTGGTAACTGAAGTGTCATATAATGCCCATATGGGCTTTTAAAGATTGACTGTGAGACAAAAATATAAGCATGTAATTATAACTGTAAAACAACTAGAGATTATTGTTACCATTTTGTTATTAGCATGAATAAGTTTTCAGTTCAGGCTACCCCAGCTATCTTATGTTTCAATGACAACCTATGCTTGCACTGGTGATGCTAGGAAGTGAGGCAGTGTGTTTACCATAAGTCGGGATTTTTTCAAAGAGCATGTTCATCCAAATTTTAAGTTTCCCAGAGGGAAAACTGCAACAAAGAGAGCAACTCCGGGGGTGTTATTTCTTCAAACTGAAGCCACCTTTCTGTTGGCTGGAACTTACTGAACTTCACACATTTTTAAATATTTCCTTCAAGGTAACAAGGAGACCTTTCATGTTGGTGTTTGAGAGCCATGTTTGGACCTTTGTGTCTGACAATTAAATGGACTGTGGGACTAATATGTCTGAATTAAATCTGATTTTTTCATCTCTTCCTGCTAGATGTGCTTCATCAGCATATTTACTAACCAATTTTGTAAAGACAGTGCAATGGAATTGATTTTTCTAGCAAGAGTCTATTCATGCAGTGAAAGATACTTTTGGTCTTTCTTTATTGGCTCTCATTTTGCAAGGTGGTTCAGGTGTTTAGAAGCTTTGAGAGCTGAGCCTGTAGTGATTTTCAAGGCACCCTTAGAATTCACCTTGGTGAAGTTTTCTATGTACATCAAGTCATCAAACAACTTGCCTCCTGCTGCTTTCCAGTAGTAATAGAGCTCTGTAGCTTCAGAACTGGGTCCATCAGGAGGAATTGAGTGCCTGGCGATTTGGGTGATGGTGAGGCAAAGGTCAGTCTGCATCCAGTAGGCTGGGCTCACCTCAGAGTTTTAAGCTGACCTCAGTGTGCTACTAAAGTTCACTGTAGGCTTTTCAGTGCTGGTCAATGCACATTTTGAGCTGCCCATCCACTGCGCAGAGGTCACTGTGCACACAGCAGTCCCTGGAGCATCACAATGGGATAATCTATTGCTCTAGGAATCTTCTTGGGCGTGAAAAATCTTTATATTAAAAAAAAAATTTCCAGGAGACTTTTAGCCATAAGATAAGCACAAGCAAAAAGCCTTTTCTAAGGTTTCTCCTCAAAAGATTATGTTCCTTTTCATTTTGTTATATAAGAATATATCATATTTGACTAGAACAAATGAACGAATTTTATAGGATTTAATAACTGAGCCAGTGACTCAAATACAAAATTCTTTTAACCCAAGGAGAAAAGAAATTCCAGAGGAGCAATAACAATAAAATCAAAACAGCAGTAACACCACCTCTACCAATAACAACAGAAAATAAATAGGTAATAACTTTAACCTAAACCATATTAAAGATCATAAATATATTTTAAGCATTTTGTGCTCAATTTAATATTTAATCTTACACAAAATGATAAATTTAAATTGCTGGAATACAAAGCTTAGCAATATACTTTACTGAGGCATATGTTTGTTTTTCCACTCTTTGACATTTTTATTGGAAAGGTGGGTTTCTACTATTAGTCTGTAAACAGAGGTGAGCAGTTTGTCTACCTCATACACCTCAGTAACCAGTCAGTGTGGGACCAGCACAGGATTTTCTGGTTTGCAGAATCACCTTGAGGTATTATCAATCAAGCATAATCAATCAATCATCAGGCAATACTTTCAAATTTTTACACAACCTCACTTTGTTCTTGTCTTCCTCCTGTGCTCGCAGCAAACAAAACACTGTCAACAAGGGCCTTTTTACAGATAAAACTGAAAACTGGAAACTTTGTTTCTTCCAACCTTTCTAATCAGGGCAGTACAGTGTGTTTATTAATAACTGTTGACTTATGAAGATAAGAACCATAAAACATTTTTCTATGTGTCAATCTTTAATTGTCATTAAACCTTCCATAATTTCTGAAAAGCAATATAGCTTTCAAGTATTCTCTTTTAAAATCTAAAAGAGAAGATTATCTAACCTGGAAAAACACCCAGTAAATCCAGACTGGCTTCACCATGGTTTCTTGACTTTATCTCTCCTGGTCTTTTAGATTTTATAGCAGAATTATTAAAATTCTGCTCTTTCCATGACTCTCATTAATTTTAGCTGCAACTAGGGTCCATTCTC
The DNA here is from genome assembly GCF_031753505.1 of Anomalospiza imberbis. NCBI lineage: Eukaryota > Metazoa > Chordata > Aves > Passeriformes > Viduidae > Anomalospiza > Anomalospiza imberbis. The sequence continues at coordinate 80,279,815 of NC_089683.1, read as the reverse complement.
CAATTCCTTGCTTTTTGCAGAGTGGTAGCTTATGTGCCAGATGATGCTCTATGCTAGACAGGATGTGTTCATGACCACTCATGAGGTTTGTCTTCTCTCCAGGAACCTGATACAAACCTGAGTCTGGTCATGACAGTGTCTGTACACATAGAAAGGAATAAGTGCTTCCAGCTCTAAAAAGGTGTATTTTTAGATGTCAAGCAAATGGCACATGTGGCACAAGGCAATAATCAGCCTTTCTTAGAATCTAGCTGTCTCCATTGGCTACTCTGATGTTTTTCCACAGAGCTTCATTTTCCTTATATTTAAGACCTTTATCTCTTTATTGTGTATATAACTTGAAAATTGTATAGTCATTTGTCAGTTCATGTCCACTGGTTTTCTCAAAGCTGGAAAAAAATAGGCACTGAAAGGTGCCTTGTGCAGGTTTCTCGTTGTTAGGTGTGCTGGATGTCTGCGAGAGTAGATAATGTACTGTCCCCGTTTCCAGTTTTCTCTACTCTTTGATGCTGCTGCCATGGAGAGAAAGAGGAGGACTAAAGTCTGCTTGGAAGCCTGCCCTGTGCTAGTGAGCCTCTCTGTGTCTTAACAGGGAAATGCAGACTCCAGACATAGGGACAGAATTTTTTTGGGTCTCTTTTGATGCTTGAGGACACTGTCAAATCCAGACATGGAGAGAGGGTGACATGAGGCAAACTGAATGTATGGGTGTTTTCCTGGGAGGAAAGTGATCCAAAGTTCCCATTTCTGTGTTTTATTTTTAGCTCAGTAATGGACTCCTGTTAAATGTATGCAAATCTCAGGGAATGGGGTCTGAAGCCCCAGGTCCATCCCCTGTAATTGCTATCCTTCTCACTACATGATTTCTCCACTCTTTGGATGCACAAATGCCTGTCAACAGCACAAAGAGCTGAGAACAACCATGCTCTTCCCTTTTTCCCTATTTCCTCCATGTTCTTCCCATAATACCTACAGAGGTCCTGTTTAGAGTGCTTTTCTAGATGTAGGGGAGAGGAGAGGAGATGGGCATAGTGTCATCCCCCTCAGAGACATGTCTCATCTCCTTGCCAGGATTTATGATAGATACGTATATTGTAATGTAGAAGTACACCTGGATGCATGAGGAGAGGATGGAGGGAAAAGGCTGTCATCATTCCTTTTAATGATTTTTTTAAAGCAAATCCAGCGTTCCTTCATTTAGTGCCTAAAGGCTTTGAGCAGACTCTATACCAAGTGCATTTTTTTAGAGGACTGCTCCTCCTAGCTTTCATTTTTAATTCATCATTTATTTAAAGGGTTTTAATTTATTTTATTCACATGAATAAGTGGAAAGCTCAATTAAGACCTTTTTAGAGCACTTCAAAGAAATGCTACTGCTAATTAAGGTAGCATCAGAATTCAGACTAGGGACACTTAGCTGAGTTAAAACAAGTAGCCCACTGCACATCACACGTGAAACAGAAGTTGTGTTTGTGTCTGCAAGGTTATGTCTACACTTACTGAAACCTGATGTTACACCACATTTCTACTTTTTGTACTTTTAACACAGGTGAGGAAATGGTGCTTGAGGAAGAGTATGAAAGGTCTCTTATTTAAACAGCAAGTCAAAAAATAATGGAATGGTTTGAGTTGAAAGGGAGTTTTAAAGATCACATAATTCCAGCCACTCTGCCACAGGCAGCAACACCTTCCACTGGACCAGATTGTTCAAAGCCCCATGCAGCTTGACCTTGAACCTTTCCAGGAATGGAGCATCCACTACTTATTTGGGAAACCTGTTCCAGTGTCTCACCACACTCGTAAAAAATTTCTTCTTTATGTCCAGTCCAAATCTATGCTCTTTTGGTTTAGAAATGCTTCCAGTACATAGGCACTAAGTATTTTTCTTGCAAAGGCTGAGTGAGTCCTCACAGTATGGCTGAAAGCATGGTAGGAAGCCATCTCCTCCTGGCTGGATTGGTTCTGAGATTACTAACACACTCTAGAAATTTCAGTCTATGAATAGTGGGGCATGTTGGTGTAGAGGAAGACCTGGTGTGCCACGAGCTCTTGACTGCTGAGCAGATGGTCGGAGGGAAGGTTAGACATCTGTGATAGTCATAGAAGGAGTAAGATAAAAGGACTGGGTGCGGGTTTCAGAGAAGTTATGAGGTGAAACGATATCTAAAAACAAGGAAATGAAAGGTGAGGATTTCATCTGTCTTATTCAAAAAGATCCCTACACCAGTGCATGCAGACAGAAAAACACAGATTAAAGCAAAATACTAGGGACATCCTTGAGTGCATTCACCTTCCACAGAGAGATTTCTGAGCAATGAAGTTGGAAATACTTTTATAGAAATCTATGTAAGTTTTTCATCAACTTTCTGACCAAAATTGAGTGCTGTGCACAAGTGTGATGCACTTGTGCAGTGCCTTCTAAAGAAAAGGACCCTACATTTGAAAACTGTGAATAGAATGACTTTTATCTACCACTTAAAAAAAGCCCAAGCTGTATCAAAGTGTATTTTCAGTGCAGCTTTTCTGTATCTAAAAGAAATGCAGCAAGTATTGCCATATAAACTTAATGATTTGTGTATTTAATGATGATAATACCCTGTGAATTTATAGTTGGCTACACATTGATTGTGTTCTGTTTGATATCTAGAATTTATTGGCTAGCACAGAGGCTGTGAAACAGAGTTATTATAGTCTCGAGTCCAACTATTAATGTCCTCTTAGTGTCTCAGATTACATCCCTGCAGGAACTCAGAGCATGACAGTGACTGTGATGGTCACATTCTATCAAGTTAGGTACATGCCCTCAAGAGAAGAAAAGCTTTGCATTTTCTGTCAGGAGTGGAAAAATCATTTTACATGGGCCAGTAAAAGTAGCAACAGTTGCCATAGGGTTTAAGTAATTTATGCATAGGTTTTTCAATTGTTTATGTTGGACTGTCAGGTGGAAGTCAATGTGTAAAAATAATTCTAGATCAGCTCTTAAGAACAAAACTCTTGAAGCACTTTAGTCAATAACAAATGCCCAAATACAGGAAATTACAAAGTGACTTTTGCAGGAACGTTGACAATGCAGTAAAGATGCTCACTGAATTAGACAACTAGAATTTATCAGGTGTAGTCAGTGGGAGAGATCACTTGATTGTATCAGCAAATTGAATAATAATTTGTTCCAAGATTTACCATTAAGTAAAATAATGTGTCCTAGTAGTTCAGAAGTTTCATATATTGTCAAAAATATCTTGTCTACTGTATTAGCAGGGAAAAAAGTTACAGCTGTGGATTTCCCACGATCTGTGACATTTATACATTGCATGAAAATTTGCTGGAGGTAATTTTTAAGTTCTTGAAAGATGATAAAGATAGGGATGATGGAGAGTAATTTTCATTGTCGGAAGACGAGTTATATATCTTTCATAATCTGCTTTGTGGTACAGACTTGAAATTAAAAGAGTCTGATTTTTTATGACCTGAAATTTATTACATAATATATTAATTGAAGGGTCAGTTTCAATAAAAAATTGATGAAAAATCCATACAGTTTAATCCTTATCTACCTAAAAAGATATAATGAAAACACAGAAAAGGTGCAATTATGTTTCTTAGTGGTATCCATCAGCTTCAATGGCTTGACCTCGTGGTTTTGCTTTAAATGAAGAAGATTAGCTTCACTTGATTCAGACACTTCCCTTGAAAAATGTTGACTTTTCAGGAAATTGCAAGTGTTTCCAATGATCAACAAGCTGGATATGGTGCTCTTTGGTAAGAATTATTGTTTACTAAGACACTCAGAACAGAGTCTGCACTTGCTTCAGAAGTAGAACTAGTCTAATGGTCTATGTACAAATCTTAGTTTTTACAGTCCTTTTAAAACTCACAAAATTTATTAAGGCCTTTCTTACCTTGTAATGGGTACTGTGAAAAATTTCTTCCTTTTCTAAACACAGTACAATCTTACAAGCTTTCCAAGTATTGATTTTGTTGAAGATAAGCTTCAAATTAAAGTTTTTCATTTGTACACGTTAAGAGTTTCAAAACAGATTTCAAAAGAAACACTGTCTCCTTCATCCTATTATGTTCCTGCAGTCTTTACTATCAGAGTTTTCGCAACGCCCTTTCAGTGAATAAGTGTTGACAGTGTCAAAATCTTTAAAAAATTGAGTCCTGAATGGGCTTTAAGATTTTTTTTTGTCAGATCCTAGATTTGCAGAGCCTATGGATTGAGGAGACAGAATGACTCCTTGTGGTCTCTCTAAGGTGAAATAGCTTTGTGCCTCAAAATAATACTTTATTTGCTCGATTGAAGTGACGGTGTTCAAGACACATCCAAAATGCTCAGAAGAGTTGACTTGCCTCCAAAGCTTGTTTTGACCCCAAGTGCCTGGAAGAGGTCACTAAGGACTTTTCCATCTTTGCAAAAGCGGTTTTCTCCTACACAGACATTTCTGTGTGCATCCCAGACTCACAATGTGCAGGAGCTGGTCCACAGCTTCTCACAGCACTGCATTGCCTCACAAAGATAAAAAAATCGTAATTGTAAGTTTTAGTTTTGTTGGGTTTCTTCCGGTTAGTGTATAGGTGGCAATTATTCAGTATGCCCTTTTTATCTCAATTGTTCTTATCCTGAAGATTCACGTTAGATTTACTGCAGCCAAAGTATCAGATGCAGCTGAACCCTTATGAAAAGGGTTCACTCTTTAGAAACATTCTTTTTCAGACCATAAAGTTCCCAAATTTCCCCCTGCCACATTTTTCAAAATCCTTATGTTTCTTTTCTCTGTTTTTGTTTGGAATAGTGTTTTGGTAGATGATTTTAAAACAGATTTTGATCCCTGACAAGAAAAAACTTTGACTCCTTTGGACCCATTTCACCAAAAAGAACAAATCCTTGTATTTACTGAACAGCTCTGCTTTGTGCCTCTCTGTTGTACGTGCTTTGCATTGCCAGGAAAGCATTATCACGGCCTGGGGCCCCGGGGGTCCGTCTGGCCCCCCGGGCAGCTGCCGCAGTGGGTGTCCCGGATAGTGCTGTGCTGATGAGGCACAACCTCTCTGGGTCCCTCGGGCTAGCTCCCAGCCGCAAGCAACCTAAGCGAGCACTATTGAGTGATTTCAGCTCTGTGAGTTCAGCTCTTAGTGATTACAGCTCTGAGCTCACAAAGGTGCCTCGCCAGACGCAGGGATTGAGAGAGGAGAAGTCTGTGTAGAGTTTCGCAGCGGTGTCTTTATTATCAGGGTCCTGCGAAGGGTTCCAGTGACAGCTCTTCCACTGAACTGGGCAGCGATGGGGGTTGATATACAGTACCGGGGTGTTGGAAATTGTCCAGTGGCCAGGGTTGAGGAGAATACGACCGATAGCCTTACAGAGAGATAACGAGGGTCCGAATGTGGAAGAGGGGCTGCTTTGGTCCACTCATCATGACTCTGCATTTCTCGTCTTAGGTGGATAACCACCAGGGAGGCCTTGCAGGGCCTCTGGCTGCTAAAAAGCATGTTGCATGTTTATTCAAATAATGTGCTATTCTCTTTGCAACTAGGCAAAAAATGTTATCTAAGACATTGTCATACACCTCCTGTATTCCCCATTTCTGTCTTACCCTACTATAGCAGCTAAAGCAGGTATTTAATAAGTTTTTTGGAGGGTCTCAAAAATGCCTCCCTTTCTGTTTCTACCCCTGATTACCATTAATTGGAATGAAATTCTGGCCCCACTGGCTACATCTGGGCTACTAAGTGACATTAGGCCAGGGACCATTTCTTGGCTGTCAGGCCAAATGTCACAAACTGCATCCAAACTCTAAAGCGCTTGACCTTCTGCCTCTGCTGGGCCCCAGGTGGCTGGAGGGCAAACTTGTTATTTTGTTTGTGTTTATTTTCAGTTTAAAGGATTTGAAATAGTGTGGGGATTCTGTAGCAGCCTTTGAGAATGGTGTTTTTATAGCAGGAATCTGAAATTATGCTGCATGCCTCTGGGTGTTGCATTAAGGCAACCAGAGTGTGAAGGTACAAAGCCAAAAAGAAGAGTGTTGGAATAGTGCTAGGCTAGGGTTTCATCCTGGTTAATGCAAGCAGTATTCTAAGGGAAACTGCAGCTGGACAAGAGTCTTGGTGATATTTTCAAAATGTGTCTACAGTTTAGCAGAAGCTAAAAAGACAGTCATTGTGCATTGAGCACAGTCTGGTGAATATACTGAAATGCGCTGATTTCAATTCCCAGTCAAGGATCAAAAGGATGGCAAACAGCAATGAGTAAGAAATTGGAAGATATTTTCTGGATGTATTTCTAGGTTGGGGTTTTTGGTTGGGTTTGTTTTTGTGGTTTTTTTTTTCTATTTTCTTTTTTTTTTCTGTAGCCTAATTAGAATACTCTGCACTCAAAAATTTCCAGGGACTTAGAGAAAAGTTTGTCTCTTCAACAATCAACATTAATAGGTACAGTTGACCTTTATTCCTTTATTCCTTCTGCCTTAGACAGGATATAGCCTTTCTTAATAAGTTGGCATCTTTAATCTTCACCTGCAGACTGCATTCAGCCTGAGCTTTGAGGCTATAATTCTCACGATCCTTCACAGGTGCTGGTTACATTTGATTTTAGTATGAGACATAAACCTTGATCAGAGGTAGGGGGAAATCTAAAACATTTGGATTGCCACTCTACAAGAAGTCCAAATTTAATTTTTTTTTGTCTTCATGAAGCCGAAAGCTTTATATCCCTGTATTTTTCCATCCTCATGAAAGTAAGTTCTATCATTCCTCACATCTGTTCAGCTCAGTTAATTTCAGTGGAGTTGCAGGGCTCTTTTACAGTTAGTTTTTCTTGCTTTCCTCTCTTTGGCTGTTTAGTACTACAAAACAATCTGATCCATAACCCTCAGCTAGAGGCTCTGAAACAAAAAAAAAAAAAAAAAAAAAAAAAAAAAAAAAAAGAGAGAACTGAACAAAAGAGAATGTCAGCCTGGAATGACACTAATTGCATTCTTTTCACTAGACTTTACTTGCAGTTCTTTTAAACAATAACCAAAGTTTCTGCATTCAACATACTGAGCCTAATCCCTGCCTCTTACACTACACTAATGAAAATCAAGAGGAATTCTATTGATTCCAGTGCAGTTAAATCAATGTAAGAGAAATTTAAATTAGGTCCATTGTAGGCAAGATATACAGCTGCAACCAGTCAAGCATTTATGTAGTACAGAATGAATAAATGCAGAAGATTCCCTATCCCAACCTGTCAAGGCAACTGCTTAGAAATTAGCATTCAAGAAGTTCCTCATGGCATGAAAACATTCTGAAACTATATTGGGGTGAGGAAAAGATTATATGTATTGTTAACTCAGAGTACATTATACCCCATGTGGAAAGCCAAGAATATTTGTTATATTAGTCCAGAAAAATGTGGTTTAAAATGAGGAGTAAATGTATAAGAAGAAATATATTTGAGATGAAACAGTGTTTTATGTTTTTATCTTGTAACTACTCACTCTTTCAAGTCAGTGAATTCTCATCATCCCTTGCTAGCAGGTGTGTAGAAATTAGATTAAAATCTGGATGGAAGAAAATCTTGAAGGTGTTTCCTTCTGTCTGTTACTGTTAATGAGGTTCCTGGACTCAGCCGCAGTGCTAGGGACTGCATGTATGTGGTAGAAGAGGGTCTCAGTAGGGTTTTTTAATTGTCTTCTGATCTCAAGGCTGTAGTATACTCTATGCAGGAATAGGTATTTTATATGCCACAAAATGGCCTTCTAAGACACCAGGCATGTGTTTTTAAATAGAGGGTCAGTTTGCACAAGAACTGCCTTTTTTTCATGATAAAGAACCAGGAAAAAGGAAAGGAACTGGAAGTAAAAAATGTGTTATTGAATACAGAATGATGAGAAATTCCATGTAATATGACAAAAGAAATGTAGCTTTTTTGACACTGGAGTGTGTTTGAAATTCTTATTTTTGAACAACTCTTTCACATCAGTAAAAATCCAGTCCCCCTTCCCCAAAAAATCTAAAGCCTGATGGAGGGATTTTGTGCCAATAAAGGCTCAACGTTTCCAAATATACCAGATGTTATATCAAGAAACACTGTACTTTCCTACTAAAATGATCTCTGAAAAACCCAGATAAACAAACAGCATGCTCCCCTTCTTTTTATTTCCTCAATATGCAGTGAATGTTTTTCTTAATAAAATGAGTTTTAATTTTGAAATTTAACTCCAGTTTTAAAAGATTCAGAAACATTTTAAATGGACGAAATTATAAATTAAAAGAAATCTTGAAAGATTTACTTTTTATCACATAAATGATATGTATTTTCTTGCCAACTCACCTGCAGTTTCAAAAACCTCGATGTTTGCCTCACAGTTAATTTTATTCTTAATTCCCCAATAAACAGAAAAATCTATAACTTCCCCAAGAATTTTTTTAAACATACTTTACTATGTCTCTCTGTAGCTCTTCTTCTGTGTTCAGAGGGTAGGAATTAAAGCTGTTTTCTGCAGGCTGTTTTCAAATCCCTGTGTGATGTGTAGTCTGTCAGTGAACTCTGCAGCATTCAGTCACTGACACATGCAGAAGAGCTTTTTTGGTGAGACACTTTTTAAAAAATTTTGCTCTATCTCTGCTGTGTTCACTTTTTCCATTAACTCACCCTGATTGCACCATTAAATCCTTTACTAAAGCTACCTTTGATTTCAAAAGGATCAGCTTCTGGCTGATGATTAACTGGATCTGATCAGCCTGCTGCTGTGGAGCAATAAGATGCTCAATAGTCAGGCTGCAAATAAACTGCTTTTCAGTAGGATGACATTGCACACTGTCACTTCCATATCATCAAACAAAACTCATCAATAAGCGCGTGAATATATCAGCTTTTCCTCTTTGTTACCACTGCATTATTTTGGTGTCAGTAGTGTCCTGCCTACCAGTTAAATAAATGCCGAAAAATGAGATCCAATGAAATTGTGGAGTTAAGCGCAGGTTTTCAGCCATACCCGTTTTATTAATACCAATGGGGGCTGCATGGTTGAATACCCATTATACCAGGCTATAATATAAGCCTTGGAGGACAACTTCTGTGCTCCTTTTGCTACCAGAATTAGAAAAGGAATCCCAGGATTCTTTTGGATCAGGATGTAGCTATTTGTGTGATAATGGAACTAACATCTAACTCAGAGATGGGTCTTTCTAAGATCTTAGACAACACTTGCAAATCTCCGTACACCCCAGATTTTATATCTGGAGACATGCTTTTATTTGCAATACATTTTGAGATATGTGAAGCTACATGGTGTAAGGTCTATGGATAGCACGAGATGTCCCAGTGTCATTAATTATCAAAATATAATGTGAAAATTGGTGGTAGACCCCATTCAGAAACAGAGGCATCAAGAAAGTAATGGGAAAACAGAAAGAAATGAAGAAAATAGTTGGGGATAAAAAATTCCATGTGTTTTGGGGGAGTGGCATAAGTCTTACAGACTCTTGTCTTCCAGATTTCAACTATCTTCAAAAAGAAACTTTCCATCTTGGAAGCACCTTTTTTGATTCAAAGTATTCATATTCACTAGTTTTTTAGTAAAATGTGTCTTAGAGGGTCTAGTAAGTGCAATTTCTCTTTGTTCTGAGTAAGCTTATATTTCAAGACATCCTTAGAACTTAAAGCAATGAGTGATATTGACTCCAATTGTAAGTGCTAAGGATCTAATTCCTTTTATTTTTTATAAATGTTCTTCCAACACCACCAATGCTACTTACAACAGTGCTTAATGTCACCATCATAGCAGAAAAATACCTGTTATTTATTCCTAACTTCAAAAATTTTCTTTAATATGGCAAATCTTTTCCTCTGTGAATAAATATATTTTTTGCTTTGTAGTATGGTTTTGCAAGAGGGTATAATTTGTGGAAATATTATTAAAATATTAGAAGGTAATTTTTTGAATCTTATCAAAAACTTGACACCTTAATTCAAGCCTTTGTCTATTTCAGTAACATAAGAGCATTTGTAATAAACTTTAAGGGTTTAAAATGACATGATTAATGCCATCTAGAAAAAGTCAGTCAATATTTTTGCTTTTGTAAATGAGACTTGTGAATCCTTACTTTTTCCCTGGGTGGAAGGTTAATGAAATTAAATGGATAAAAGCCAGAAAAGGAAATAAACTGCCAGGTCTGTACGTTAAAAAGACTTTTTGTAGAGTCACTGTATTCAGAAAGAAAACTTTGTAGTTCACAAAGTGTGTCAAGAAATTACTTAAAATTGCATTAATGTGGTAGTGGTATCATGACCTATCATAGAAGCCCTCTAAGAAATTTTTGTTTTTTCACTGAACTCCAAACCCAAGGAAGCATATAATTATTAATATAATTTTCTTGCTGTTGGCAACATTATTACTATATTATCATCCACATAAAAGGAAATTGTTGCATAGCTTCTAGCCAGTTGCTTAACTTAGCAGAAGAGTGTACCCACCTAGGACCAGCCTCCCAGCTTGTACCTAATGAGGCACATAAACATGTAAATGGGCTTGCTGGCTTAACAAAATTTACTCTGAATCTGGTGTTCAAGTTTGCAGACAGGGTAAAGGTAGATTTTCTCGTGCTTCTTTGAGATCAAATCCTGAGAAATGAGCTCAGATAACTTAAAAATGGAAAGGAACCAAAGAAATACCAGATGCAGATGCTTTAATGGAGAAGACACTAAAATCTTCTGCTTGAGAACAGTCTAAAAGTAGTTGTGTAAGAAAGGAAAAGCTCCTTTATCTTTGCATGTGACTGAACTGCAATAACCTGCTTTGGAAGTGGCAAAGGCATTTCTTTCCATTGCATGAAATAACCTTATCATATATAACCTAATATACAATATATCTGTACCCTCTGCAAATGATTCTAGTATTAATTGAAGTTATCCATAGCGAGTCATTCTCGTTCAAGTCTTTTTTTTCAGGCAGACTGTGGAGCAAAAGGATTATGCAGAACAGACTTTCAGATGAAATCTTAGTGCGATCCTTTCATTTTAGGCATGGTGAGGACCTGTCTATTGCTAATCCTGAGACCAGAGGAGCAGCAAAACAGAAATTATTAGCCTACTCAATGTTATGTCTGTCTAGATCCTATAAGACAATAAGTAATGCCTAGTGCTCATTAGCTCTGAGTTTTATTTTGGGCAAATGCTCCAAAACATTACTTAGCAGTTCTTGTTGGACCCCGTATCTCACCTAAAAACCAATAAATAAAGGAACCTGGAGAACTTTAAATAGTTGTCATGACCAAGAACAATAATTGTGTTGTTTCTATTCTTAGCATTTGTATTATTTTGGTGACTAAGAATATTTGAAATCTGCAGTTATATTGGTTTATGATTTAGATTAGCCCTTGTCTAGTCAAAAATATCACTTTATTGGTTCTAAAACTGAAACTTGTATCAATATTGTATAACCACCTTGCAGAACTTTAATCAGTGTAGTCTTAGAACTGCTTTGAAATTTGTCTTCTGAAAGAGATTTTTCTGCTTTTCTGTCTAATTTATTTAATATCTCTTTAGAGTATCTTCTCCTACCCTCTGAAGTTTTGTTCAGCAGCTTCATCTGTGCTAATATCATCCTTTCCTGGAATTCCCTGGAATCTTTCCATCTTCAATTAGGTAAGATGGTAATTCATGGTGATACATACTTTTGCCATGTCCATATGAGAAGCAACTTCTTAGGTCTATTCATGATCAGAGGATTTATTTATAATGGTAAAACATATTCCTGTAGGAGTGGGAAAATTTTGAAAGCATTTCAAATATTTAGCTTTGACAACAAGTCTTATAATAAAAAATCAGGGCAATACTGTATCAACATAAACTCTTACCTAGCAATCATTTGCTGATCAATAAATTAAACTCTCATTTAGTTTAACTAATTGCCAAACAGTTTAAGTGTTTCTAAGTATACATAGCCTGGGCTTCTATTAATAGATTGAAATTTAGCAGATCAGGCAGATTCCAACCTTGTGGTTTTCAACAAAATGTGGATATATCAAATTCCTGAATGAAGAAGATATTCACAGCAGTAGCATGTGAGCATGCAAAAATGGTATGCAGGATGAAATGTTTATTCATCTATATTTCATGCCCAAAGGTAAAAGTGGCATTTCAGGTCCGTACCATCCTTTAAACTATGACAATATTTGCTCATTGCAGATTAAATATTTCAGTCAAACCATCTTGTTTTGCAGAACTTCAGGACAGTTTACCAAAAATAATTGCCTCAACTTTTCTCTTGGTTCAGCGAAAAAAACGCTGTTTTTTTCTCATTCCCTTGTCAAAGGGATTTCTTAATGTAGTTGATTTAGACGCCATTCCTTTTTATCCATCCAGTTAATTTTTAAACTGATTCATCTGATAGACATGACTGTAGGGGACTGGATGCTTCCAGCTGAATTACTCTCTTCAGGGAAGAAATGATGGATGAATTCTATGTCTACTCTTTCTGTAGCAGTTGATCTTCCTGCAAAGTAATTTTGTCTCACATTCTGTTTTTCACTGCAAAATGTATTCCCTTCAAGTGTGAATAACCAATCCTAGTTTTATGAAATACAACTTTTCTCTTTCCCCTCTCTTGATCTCCTTGAAAACATATCCATATGTGGTTTAAGAGCAGCTATCATAATTTTAAAGGTCTTCAGTGGGAATTAATAATTTTCTAATTAGATGTCTGGAAGAACCACATAAAAATAAATTACTTTTATTTTTAAGTTTATTTTCTCATTTGGGAAACATCCTTAAAATTACTAAGTGCTTGAATTCAACAAAAAATTTCATCCAACCATCTAGATAGTAAACAAATTAACTAGTAAAGGACTGTGCAGAAATGAACTGCAAAACTGAGGGACTTTTTCTAAGAAGCCTGTTTTCCATTTTTGCTAGTGAGGGTTGTGTAATTATTCAGTCTGCAATTTAAATTTGCATTAATATAAGAAACTTACCACCTTGGTTAACCCCAAATTACCCAACTGGCCTCATCAAGGGATAATGAAATCAGTTTTCTATGTGTTGATAGAAAGACTTTAGTATTTGCATAATTATATAAAAAAAGTTTGCTTCTTTAGCCTGGTTTTAGCTGTAGATAAAGATGTTGAAGGAATAACATTTACAATGCCCTTTTGTATTTTTACATTATCTGTAAAGGTCAATGGAAACTGTCACATTGTCACTATCCTCTCTGCCATTAGCAGCATTACCATTTTTGTCATAATCCAGTAATTCTAGACAAATAGTTGAGTTAAAATCCAATTATAACCAGTGGTGTGCAGGCTTACTCTAATAAGAAATCTTTGCTCACAGCACTTACATAATACTGTGTTGTGATATCATGGCTTAGAGGGTGCTGAAAAAACAAGACAGAAACCATTTGAAAGTATGTTCTCCTAGAAAGATCAGCTTACCTTGTCATTTGCGCCCCTGCCAAGACTCTCAAGTCAGCACGCACTTTCCAGAGAGCTTTTCAGGACATTGAAGTTAAGCACACCCAAACACTTCTGAATCAGAGAGTGAGTGAAACAAAGGAAAAGGAGGGATTCATGCAGTGAGCCAGTTCTTGCAAGAACAGGTATTTGTACAATTAATATTTATAATTTTACACATATTATCTACATATTCATTATGTAAATTAACAATATATTGTATATTTTTCATCAGAATTTGCTTGTAGTATATTTATTTTCTGTGGAAGAGTGCCATCACAGTTCTACAAGCTTTAATTGCAACACACACAAATATTGAGAGGCAGACATTTATCAAGTGTATAAAATACACTTCAGGGTATCCTGAGGGAATTGCTTACTTAGGCATGGAGATCAGACGAAGCCTTTCTGGTCTAATTTCCTCTTTTTCTGTGATTTACTCTTGCAGTTATCTGAATTTTGTGATTTTCATAGAATTTTCTGCATTTATGCTAGTGCAAATATTTTTTATTTATATTTTTAGTTAGAACAGAGTAGAATAACCTTAATTAATTGAGGTACTTATACATACTTGTTTCCTTGCTGGGTTTCTTTGATGGCAATGTCAGAGACTGGCAAAACATAGTGGGAATAGTCCAGAAATGACAGAAGTAGCAGAAGCAGCAGAAAAAGAAGTATGTAAACTCTGATGGAAATGATGAAGAGGGAAGGTTATTGATTGGCTGGAAAATGATGTTCTTCCTCAGTTATAGTTTAAACATTATTTCCTGGAGTGGCTGAAAGATAGAGAAGGTGATAACCACTGGACAGTCACAACATCGTCTGAGGAGATTGGTGGAACAAGAGAATGGGATTTTGTTCTTGACTGTTCTGGACTGAAAGCCAGTAAGGCCTCTGGCACTTGTCTGGCAGCTCAGCCCTGCCAGTGCCCTTTACCAGCCTAAACGTTCTATAAAGGACAACCTTTACTGTGTATTTTAACTGATGTTGTGCCAATTTTCCTGAAGAGTTATTTTTGCCTATTCTTTTTATATTAATAATGCATAGTTCCATGACAGCAAACATTATACTGTGAATAAGAGAGATTACCTGGCCTTTCAAATTACAGTGTGTGTAACTATAATAAAAAGCTGTCAGCCAAAGGACTAGTGCTTCAAAGCTGGACCACTAGAGAAAATTAGGCAGTAGAGTAGAAGGGAAAAAATGATTTTTAAATAAATATGTTTAATAAAGTAAATTTAATGGTGTTTTTCAATAAAAATTACAGACGATCAAACTAGCCAGGGAAGATTGTAGAATGATGAAACAGTAGGACCTGCACCGTCAGCCTGAAGTTCTTTGAGCTCAAAGCATGTGTGCATTCTGCAGTGTACAAGTTCTCCTTATGTGTTAAAGTAAGAAGATGAACTCAGCATGCCTGGCTTACCCTTGGAAGCAGATGTGTGAACCACAGTGCCCAGAAATGTCTAACTGTCAACAAAGGCTTCAGAGCTTACCTCACTTGGAAGCTCTTAGGATCCTTGTTGATAGCACATATCCTAAACTTGTACAGTCTCCAAGCATCTCATTTTGGGGAGTCATATGTGCTCCTTAAGCACCTCTGTGCAACAGGTCAGAGCAGACCTGGCCTCTCCACTAGCCAGTCCCCATGTATATTTGTTACAGAAGTTCAGAGTGAGTTGACTGATAGGACCATGTGTCTCAGTGAAATATTAACCTGGAATTTCCCACCAGTGCAGCATAATTGCTGTCTGAAACAGTCTTGCAGGAGACCAGTGTCAGTGAGCCTGCTGAAGGCTTGCTAGCAGTCAGAAGCTGCCTGTGGCATTGTTTAAAGTTGTTCCTTTTAGTTAATTTTGGCTTATAGTTTCAGAAATGTGTTCATGCATATGCAGCATAGGAGCTGCTACTGAGAGCAACAGACCCCAGATCTGAAATGGATATTCAGCTCTCTTTCTGTATGCCACATTCACTGCAGTTTGCTTTGTTTGTCACTTTACTTGCTTTCAGTTCCTTAGCACCAAGTGCCTGTGATTTCCCACTCTAGCAGGAGTAAATAATGTCTCCAGTTTGCTAAGTGTCTATGAGAAATTCAGGATGAAGTTTGCCTTTTCACAATAGCCTGTGGTTTGTGGTTGCGCAGCAATGCTAAGAGCTTGAAGAGAGGCACATCAACTTGCACAGGATAAAGTAATGTTTGCTGTGTGCTGTCAGTCATGTACTGTCTATGAGCCAGTACCTCCCAGGAAAGAGGGATACTGTTGTTTCTTGTATTCTTATGTAAATAGTGGTGCAATTAAAATATTTATGCAGACAGCAAGTGTAATGTGAAAATGTAAAGCCCACCACAGAGACTACTGGAATAAATATCTTGTAAGTATCATCCACTGAGTTTATTCTTCTCTTTCATGAGAATAAGAAAGTGCCAAAAAGATGTTTGTGTCAGAAAAAAAATTTATAATAAAGCTGACAGGGAGGCTGATGATTCTCATTCCAACAAATGATGTTCCATTGATAATGGTCTCATGTGATTTATGAAAAGATTAATCATATTGCCGTGTAAAACACACCAGAATTTGGGAGTGTTAGGTCATGTGATTAGAGGATAATCATGGAGAATTCACAGACTCCATGAGAATTACGAACTCTGATAGAAAAAGCTAGTAGCCTAATCAATGGAAACAGGACACCTCCAAATGCAGTGTTGGCTTTAGTTCTGCATGCAGTGTTTCCTTTTGGGACAAGAAGGAAGTGAAGTAGGGACTTTGAAACTGGATTTCAAAAGGTAGCATATTCATCCTCTAGAATACAGCATTACATATCAACAACTGAAAAGAAAAAAAAACTTGGAAATAATTGTCCTATGTTCTTGGTTAGTAAGACATTGGCTCTGTAGAATCCTGGGAAATTGCAGGTGCATGTTTGCCAGATTTCCAGTCTTCAGCTTTGTGTACATGCTTTGAGGAGTGATGTTGCCTTCTTGATTGGTACTGGAGTAAGCTGGTATAAAAAAATTTTCTCAGGAAGGTGGGGTTTTCTCTGCACACAATATTTATAGCACTGATCCAAAAGATTTTTCTGAATATTCTGTAAGTCCACAGTGCTTACCATATCTCCCTGCATAATAGGCTTTGAAGTTCACGTTTCCAAGAGCTCACATCTGTCACATTGCACACTGAGCCTTTTTTTCTCATCTCCTGCATGACCAAAGTAAAGAATTTTAATTGCTTTCTGTGTATTTGGGTCTGGCAACCAAATATCAACATCACAAGTGTGGTATCTGCAACCACCAGATAGCAAAATCTTTGAACATTTAATTTTAGTTCCTGACCATTTGGGAGCATTAAGAACTCTCCTGAGTAAAGAAATTGTTGTATACTAAAAGCAAATATATAAAATATGGGCAAATGTGTAAATAATTTCTTAATTAAATCCAAACAAACATTTTCCTTCTGTATGTCATGAGGAAAGCACTTTCTAATGTAGATGGGCTTTTAATACATACTGTGACACGTTTCACTCAAAGCAATAATGTATGGGTTTTTTTCAGAATGATAATTTTTATAAAAAGAGTGCACATATAAGAAGGTGGCTTGCCCATATTTGGAGGGAAAATGAAGCCACACAAGCTTGCTGGCATAACACATAAACCAGCACATTTTATATCATTAGGACTGAGTAGCTTTTATACACCTGTATAAGGGAGAGGAAGGAAAAGCAGGAAGGAATACATGGGGATAGGTCGAGCAAAGGTAAAAGGTGAACCAGTACATCAAACAACAAGACTTAGCACCAAACAAAATCTCTTGCCTAGAACTGATCTCTTTCTGCATTCTATTATCTGATATTTTTATTTTGGATAGAGAGTATATATGCTCATTGGCACTTTAAAAATTATGAAAAGCAGTAACTAGCACTGAAAACAGATTCAGCTTTGATTCCAGATTCATGTTGCATTTACCTGCGTGAAGAATACTTAAAAACTGAATCAAGGCAGCTGTGGTCTCTTTTAGCATAAATCATGTGAAAGCTAATGGCTAAGGATGAAGGAGACTATGGGTTTGGGTCTTCCCAAGTGTGGGGAAGGCTTTCAACCTTAAAAATTTAGCTGAAACCCAAAGATTTGAGATGAAGTTCTGGCCTTCAGATAAATCAGTGCATTTTTTCCTGTTTACTTTGGAGTGGCTTAAAATTTTATTTTCCTGGGGACTTAATGCATAGACTCCAATGTATGAAACAAGCAGATGTTTCCTGCTTTGAAAAAGTAAAATAAAATGAAAGTGATTACAGAACTAAACATGACCAGCAGACATTGCAAAAATTATTCATGAGACATGTGTTATTGGTGTGTAGAGGAGGGGAAGATTTTATAGTTTTGAACTTATGCTGGTTATTGCTGTGTAAAGAGAAAGGGTGAATGAAAAACTACCCGCCTCCATATCCCAATACCATTATTTTGTGCTCTGTTCCTTTGAAATTACTATGATACTGTTCCCATTTTCCTTTCAATTATTGAAATGGTATCTTTCCATAACGTCTTTCAATGTCACGGATTTTTGTGAGCCTCTAACAAACATATGAATTGAAGATAATTAGACAAATCTGTGACTTTTGGAGCGCACAGACATTATGTCCTTAGTGGGGAGTAGTTATGAATAGAAGAGAAAAAATAAAGATATCTCAGTGTGTTTATGTTGAATATGTGATGATATACTTGTAAAAAAGATTTCGATTCTCAAAATCGATTTACTTAGCAGGGCCTGTAGGTTGACCTGAAAGGGTTGATTCTGTGTTTCCTGCTCTGCCATTTCTTTGTTTTCACTGCAGTTACAGAAGAATTGTTTGATTCTGGTGACCAGTCTGTATTTTTTTTTTCAGCCAGAGTGAGCAAGCTGCCTTTCAGTAAAAATTCAGATTGATCCTCTCTGTGCTCATAAGGGCTGTACATCTTTGGGGTGTGGTGAAGGGTACTGGATACTGGAGGACACTGAAATAGCTCTTCTGAGCCAACATTCTGTTTTTTTTTTTTTTCTTTGAGAATATTAGTGCCCAGAAATGCTGAAAAGCCACATAAGGGGGGGGGGGGGTGGGGAAGAAAACATCCTCAAATAGATGTATTTCACAGAGATACTCAAACTCACATGTCTTATGACCCTTATTCCTGTGGAATTCATAGTCAAGAAGAAAATTTACAGTTTGGGGCAAACAGAGCTTGCTGCACAACAGGGGTTGTTTTATTACCAGTTTTATTGCAACTCTGTAAATTACTGTGGCATGATGAATGTCCAGGTCCTGAACCTTTATCCACATGATTTTCAGTAATACTTTTCTCCTGCTGTGTTCTGTGATCGTACTGGATAACAGGATTACAAGTTCCCAATACTGTCCCACCAGTTCATGAAAATCTGCTCAAGGGGTGAGGTAGCTGCTGAAGAAAGATGACTGATCATAGTATCTGCAAGAAACATAGTTAATGGTTTAGCAAGGGATCTTCTGAGTCTGGCATTGCAGCAGCTCTTTGCACTGAAAGTGCAACAATGCTAAAAACTAGTGGCATCCCTCTCTAACAGACCTAAAATGTCCTCTAGCAGACTAAGTGAGGCAGAGGCAGCTGTCACTATTTCTTTTTCCATTCTGCCCCCTCTGGATGCCTGTTTGGGAGGACATGTTCCTGCTGAGATGCCTTATTCTTAGTTATGTTGACACAGAGGCCTGTAAACAAGAATTTGAAATGGTAGTGAAAATCTACTTCATCTGCAACCTTTGTATCAGGTCAGAGTGGTACTCTTTTCGTAAATAAATCAGCATCACAGTCTGACATTCGTCCTCATGTAAGTGTCTGCCTACACTGGCTGCCATCAGCTCTCTTCAAGCATTGTGGAAAGAAATAGGTACTTTTAGGACAAGATTAATCTGACTTATTTTGGACATCCTTTTCAAGGTGAAATGGAATCCAAAAGTGCTTGTTTCACTCCAGTGATTATAAGAGGAGGTGAGGTCACCACTTTATAAATTAGTATCTCTGTCTCAGCAGATGTGTTCCACCCAGTACTAGGTTTATGCTGACTGACAGAATAAAGATCAGTGAGATTCTGATTGGGAAGACTGGATTAGAAGTCTTCTTTATGACTTGTTAGGATTGATAAAAATGATTAGAAGAAATATTTGGATTCCCATTTCTCTCTTGTTCAGACCTCCACCATTTATTCTCATGAAGAAACCTGTTATTTTGCCTTCCCAATATCCTTGGGCTGGGTGGAAGGTGGTACTGGATACTAGTAACAAAAGCAGAAGAGGAAATGAATATGTTACAACAGGGAGTGGCACAACAAGGAGTTGCACTAAATAAATGCAGGGGAGCATTTCTTATTTGTGCCAGCATATTTTGAGACACTCCCCATATCTTCTCCACCCAGAACAGGCCCACACACGACTTTGTTTTCATGGACTCATTGCTGGTATTAGATTGGTTTGCTGGACTTCCCTCTGCATTTCCCTGTGTGTCTGTTCTGAAAGAACTGTAAAGATCCATTTTGTCTTTGCAGTCTGTGAATAGTCCTTTGACCACGGACGAAAGCAGGTGATTCAAAGTTATCAGTCCTGTCATTCCTCAAATGATCATATGCAAAAGCAATTTTGACCCCAGAGATGAGCAGATCAAGAGCTAAGTAGTTTTAATCATAATATCATAGAATCATAGAACCATAGAATGTTAAGGGGTTGGAAAAGACTTTAAAGAATATCTAGTCCCAACTCCCTCTGCCATGGGCAGGGATACCTCACACTAGACCAAGTTGCTCAAGGCCTTACCCAACCTGGCCTTGAACACTGCCAGGCTTGAGGCATCCACAGCCTGCCTGGGCAATCTGTTCCAGTGTCTCACCACCCTTGCAGTGAAAAATTTCTTCCTAATAGCTAACCTAAATTTCCCCGCTTTCATTTTATGCTTGTTACTCCTTGTCCTATCACCACAATTCCTGATGAAGAGTCCCCGTCCAGCTTCCCTGTAGGCCCCTTTCCCTTCAGAAACTGGAAAGTTGCTGTCAGGTCCCTGTGCAACTTCTCTTCTCTAGGATGAACAGCTCCAACTCTCTCAGCCCATCTTCACAGGGGTGGTGCTCTAGTCCTCTTATCAACTCTGTGTCCCTCCTCAAGAGTTGCTGCAACAGTTCCATGTCCTTCTTATGTTGGGGGCCCGGGAGCTGGATGCAGCACTCCGGGGCGGGGTCTCACAAGAGCAGACGGGCAGGATTATCTGCCTTGACCTACTGGCCACGCTGCTTTGGATGCAGCCCTGTGTTCCATTGGCTTTCTGGGCTGTGAGCACACACTGCTGGCTTGTGTTGAGTTTTTCAGCAACCATCACTGCCAAGTCTCTCTCCACAGGGCTGCTCTCAATCACTTCTCCGCCTGGTAGGTGTGTCTGGCATTGCCACGATCCAGGTGTAGGGCCTTGTTCTTCACTTTGTTGAAATTTATCAGGTTTGTATTGGCCCACCTGTCAAGCCTATCAAAGTCCCTCTGGATGGTGTCCCTTCCCTCCAATGTGTTGACTGCCCCACACAGCCTGGTGTCACCAGCAAACTTGCTCAGGCTGCACTCAATCCTACTGTCCGTGTCACCAGCAAAGATATTGAATAGTGT
This sequence comes from Anomalospiza imberbis, assembly GCF_031753505.1. NCBI lineage: Eukaryota > Metazoa > Chordata > Aves > Passeriformes > Viduidae > Anomalospiza > Anomalospiza imberbis. The sequence goes on along the minus strand of NC_089683.1, from coordinate 80,258,737 downwards.
TGGCCCCAGTACTGACCCCTGAAGGACATCGCTTGTCACTGGTCTCATGTGGACAATGAGCCATTGACCACAGCTCCTTGTGTGCTGCCATCCAGCCAGTTCTTTATCCACTGAGTGGTCCATTTGTCCAATTCATGTCTCTCTAGTTTAGAGAAAAGGATGTCATGTGGGACAGTGTCAGGCACTTTGCATAAGTCCAGGTAGACAACGTTAGTTGCTTTGACCCTGTCTAACAGTGGAATCCTCAGTCATTCTAACAATAAAAAAAAAAAGGTTTCCTGATGTTCTGATGGAGCCTTCTGTGTTTCTGTTTGTGTCCACTGCCTCTGATCCTGTCTCTGGGAACCACTAGGAAGTACCTGACTCTGTCTTTACACCCTTTCTTCAGATATTTGTACAGAGTGATGAGATTCCCCCTGAGCCTTCCCTTCTACAGGCTGAACAGTTAGCTGCAGCTCTCAACCTTTCCTCACAGGAGAGCTGCCCCAGACCCTTAATCATTTCAGTGGTCTTTCACTGGGCTCTCCAGTATGTCCACGTCTCACTTCTACTGGAAACATAGATTGCCTTGATACCCTGAAACTTTATAATACTTATACCGGCAATTTTGGCTTCTAGGTAAAGTACTCAAGTCATCTGACTTTTGTTAACAAGTTTTGGTCATTTGCACTTAAGCCAGAAGTGCTAATTTTTAATATTTCTATTATTTTTTGTTATTATTTTGTTATTAATTCATACTGTTGTTGTGAGGGCTTCAGTGGGAGCACAGTGGGACCGACACAGAGCAAAACAGCTGTAGCAGATATCCCAAAGTTTTAGTGGCATAGCTCAAAGGATCTTCAGTGAGGAAACCGTATGTAACTGGTGCATTGAGTGCTTTGCAAGTGTTGTCATTAGAATATTAGAAATTTATAAGTGCGTATATGAATATGCCTAAGCTTGAAATGCAGAATATGCACAGTAATACACCCCTATTAATCATGTCCAGTGGAACGATATCTGGTTGCTTTGCTGCTAAGTAAGTCCTCAGAACATCAGCCTAGGTTGTAGAGCAAGTGTCATTTATTTGAACTTGGTGTGAAATGCTTGGAGAGATTTTAAGAGGAAGGTAAGTGTGTGTTAAAGGCCTGACTGTTTCACTCTGTAATCACTTCATACCTGCCAAATACAAAAGAAACTGCTGATACTGCTGGCTGTGGCATTCTGATGACGTCCATTTTGTCCATGAAATGATGAAAGAGGAAGGAAAATAAAGCAAACTTGCAGTGTCTGCTGCATCTGTGACCTCTGTCACTTTACTCATGGACCTCTGCTGACATTTCTAATAACTTTAGCACTTGAAAGAAGTGATCCTTCTTTGGGCACCCAGATTTGTTTAGGCAAATCCCCACATTTGGCTTCCTTATTTTTCAGATTGGGCTTTCTGACTTTTTTTATATATAAGAAAGTGTGTATATAGATATATATATATATATATATATACACATATATATATTCTGATATACTTGTGGAGCCAACACTGGTTTATGTCATCTACAACTTGTTAGCTCTCCTAATAATATATTACTGTAAAGAAGGGGGCAATGGCAGCATTTTGTATGTAGTAAATATTGTGTAAAAGTATTATTATGAAAAAGAGTTCCTCATAACCCTTGCTGACATTTTAAGATACACTAATTTTGTAGTTTCTGTAGAGTACTATTACAGTACTATTAAAATGTCACGTGGGCACTTCACCAAAAAGTCTGTTTTCTCAATGTTTTAAACAGCTTGTTATTTATAAACAACTTTGGACACTGCCTGCTAATTAGGAAGCAACAGTCATATAGTCATCAACAAAAGGATTGTGTCTGTTATTTATTATGTGAGACTGTCGCATGAATAAAAATTATTTTGTTTTCTGTGTCTCAGATACTGCTTTTTGCCATTTGCCAAAAATTTATGCTAAAATGGTTTGCAGTCTTTTTGTATAAGTTTTAGGCATCCTGAACTCCAGCACCTGTCTGTTCTAATGGCAAGTGACCTAAAAAGATTGTTATTATTTCTTCTGTTTTGGTACTTTTAATGATAATCATATTTCCTACTTAGAGGCTGAATGTTTGGATCTGCTTCAATCGGGTGAATGATCTATTGAAATCAGTTTAGACTACTACATTCAAAATTTCAGAAGGCAAATCCTACCTCTTAGATCTTCCTAAAAATTGATTATAATGAAGTAATGTCATTGCTTGTGCTTTATCTGCTGACTCAGGGAATAACAAACTTGATGCTTCAGTAGACATATGTCTTGACCTATGAAATTATAATTAGATTTGGAGGTTATTGCTCTCTCCTGCACAGACTTGACACATTCATCTTACGCAAGGTAGATGAAAAAAAGGTGGAAGATAAAATGCAAAATATTTTTTAAACTTACAAAAATTTGTGCCTGAGTGACTTTACTTATGCCAGTAGCAATTCACCTAAAATCTCACTTAAAATCTCACAGTATGCCTTGTAATCAAATAATTTGCTTTAAAGAAAGTATCTGTAACATGTAATCATATATAAAAGTAAATATTGGACTCAGGATGCAGTAAAATGAGAACTGGTAACCAGAGTCAACATAAATGCATAATAGTAACTTCCCTTCAGGGTCATTCGGATTTGACTTTCTACTTATGTCTCAATGTTTTTGAACTTACATAAAAGAAATTTGAACTGGTTGAGGATTTTCTGTATCTGATAGACTTCATATAGACTGGAACTGCAGACATTTTCATGGAAAGCTGTGTCATCTGCAGTGATAGAACAGTTTTTCAGATTTCTTAGCAAATCACTAAATTAATGCAGTTTTTTCTGCCTTAGGAGATATGGTTTTAGTGCTTTGGTTGTATCTGCATCTCTTTTGAGCAAAGCATTTTTTTCTATAGTGTTGTTAAGTCTAGCCTCAGAGAAGAGCATACTTCTGTTTGCAGAATAGCATAATCATTTTTTTATCCTTCTTTAACATTTGCTATCTAGAATTTAAGAACTTAGGTTTCATTACCTGTTGGCAAAGTGGAGCTTGTTTTAAAACAGATAACTATTGCTATACAGGCCCTAGACAGGCCCTTTCACATGGTGTGAAGTACAAAACTGGACTCACAACTCCAGATTTTTCTCACCAGGGATGAATAGAGAGGAAAGACCACCTCCCTTGAAGGAAAGACCACCTCCCTCAACTTGCTGGCAGTTCTCATCCCAGTGCAGTCTAGGATGCAGCCAGCCTCCTGTGCTGCAAGGACACATTACTGGCACACGGTCAATTCGTTGTCTGCCAGGACCTTCAGGTCCTTTTCTGAAAAGCTGCTTTCAGGATGGATTAACTTTGTAATGCTAAATTTGCTTGAAAACTGTGATTTAAACTCTGAAGCTGAGGTCTGAATAAGGGCTTAAATGTATCGATGATGAATGTCAGAGAACAAAGTCTTCAGTCACAGAGCACAGAGCTGCAGAATCTAGGATACCTTGCAGGGAGGTCTGCAGGGGCATGCAGAAAGCTAAAAGTGTTTTAATACCACCAGCATGTATAGCTGGGATCTTGTCTATATTAGATGTTTGAGCAGGAAGGTGCCTTCTCCATCTGACAGTGAAATACTGAGGACCAGAATATGTCCTAAATTCCATTCTCCATCTACTCAAATTCCTACCGCAGATCCTGCCAAGGGAGGCAGGCGCCTTCAGCAATTTTCTGTAAAACTTTAGTGATGACCAATTTCTCCTTTTCTTTTCCTTTAGCAACATGTTACGGCCCTTATTCAGCGTTTTGAAGTATCAAATTTAGGTTTTCTGTTGTTTGAGGAGGATCACTTCTCAGGAGAGTCTCTGAAGTCGGGTTATCATATGAAGTCCTTGCACTTCACACAACAGGACTAAATATTCTCTGAGTATGAGAGAAGAGAGGATTCTTCAGCTTTTTGAGTCTCCTGGGACTCTGAGGCTGAACCTCACTTATGCAATCCTTCCCTCCCTTCTCATTCCTTCATCTTTAATTGTTTTATAACAAGTGTGAAAACTATCAGAAAAAGTAGAAAAAGCCTTTCATCTTTCAAAAATTATGATACTTTACCCAACTAATGGATGTAGGTCACAGATACTCTGCAAATTTAATTCATAAATCTGTTTGAAGAAACAGCTTTTTATCACACATGTGTACCATACATCGATATTTGAGTCTGGATTACTTTAATTAGGAGTCCAAACTCTTCAGATTGCTGCAGTGATCCAAGTAGTGGCTACTGCTTATGACACATCTTTATTATTTTTACTTGAGTTGTAATGATGCCTTTCTTCCTGTTGAATGGCAAAGTGGGCCACTTGTCTCATGGTCAGGAGATGAGAAACAGCTCAGGAAAATAGTCTTCTTTAAAAAAAAAAAACATGCAGAAAGAAAAATTGTCTGTAAAAGATCAGAAATAACAACAACAATAATAGTAATAATAGAGTAAGGTGTACCATAGTTTAGATATAGACAGTTAACAAATGTCCTTAAAAGCAGTCACTTAAACCCCAAGCAATTGGTTAGCATTATCCTCAATGGCATTTTAATATTAGACTGGTGTAAAATATTAATTTTTGAGCTTGCTGCTACAGTATTTTTCTGCATAACTTCATCCTTTTGTTCATAGCTATTATAGGTAAAATTCCAGGTTAAATCACATTTTGTCTCCTCTAGACCATCCATCACCTCCTAAATACTTTTAATTTTCCTGGAATGAAATTGTATTTTCCATGTCCAGCACCAACATGATTTCATGAGGTCAGAGCAAATCCTGTGCTGTGCAGAATGGAAGGGATGTGTACCACTTCACAGGTCTCTCCTGACTGTCAGTGCCTGGGACCGTGTTACAGTACTTGGAGTTCTTTCTTGAAGAACCTCTGTATGGTGTTTACAGTGACCAAGGTTTAACAGCCTACGATAGTTGTGTCATTCTCATTTCATCTTCCCTTATGTTTTGTTTTTTGTCTGTGTCTTTTCTCCTGTTGTGTTTCAGATGAATTATTTCTCTTTTTTTGCCAATCACATCAGCAATTAAAGCTCTCAATGACCTTTGTTTTTCTTCAGTGAATTAATTTTCCTTCTGTTTTATATGTGCAAATCCATTGTCTTCAAAATATAGCTGAGGTACGATCTGAGTAATCCCCCCGGGAAAGTAAATATGATAATTACAGTCAATTAAGAGACTAAAAATTGATGTGAAATCTGCATGTGAAGAATACTATGGCCCTAGGTAAAAAAAATTAAGTGTTTTGGCTTTACAAATGTTGTTCACTTCAAACTTGGTACCTGCCTTCTTGAAGACTCTGGTCACATGTCATTTGAGGTTCAATCACAGATTTGTCTGGTTCACAGCTGTGGACATATTGTGTGTTAACTTGGCATTACTTCTTATTTGTTTATTCTATTTAGTTATGAGATCTCTATTACTATGGCTACATAGATTTCTGCAAGAGCAAGTCACATTTCAAGCCTCTGTGGTTCACATGTTCCCTGGAGAGACTTTTTACATATGTTGTGCCCATATATGCAAGGGCTCTTGAATTTTTAAATCCAAGCCAATTCCTTAGGCTTAGCATGAATCTCTATATGTTCCAGTGTTCTTCAATTGCAGTTCATAGTTCTAGGCCTTGACAAAGCTATGAGACAGTAAAAATTAGAAGATTTAAAAACATCTGTCATCTTGGTGGCTACTTCTGAGCATAGAGTGCTAGAAATCCTACAAATATTTGGGCCAGTCTGAAAATAACTAAAGGTGATCTTTTTATATCTTAAGAATTATGGCAAGAATCAGTGTTCTCAGAGAGAAATCTGTTACAAAAGTATTGGCTGATGCAGGACTGAAATTTTACAGCCTGTAAGCTGCAGGGGAAAAGATGACATACTAACTATTCTTTTTGATACTTGGATCTATTATCTCAATATAATAACTAATTTTTATATAATAGACTGGGCTTGAATGAAATCTTCAAATTTACATGAATACACAGTAATGTTTGATTTAACATCCAGATGCCTTGGCCATGGAGGAGACCTCTATCTTACAGGCTTTGCAAATTTAGAATAAAAAGACAAGCCCAACCCACACAGAATTTTTAGGATGTATGGACTAGAGTAGTCCCACTGGTTTTTATTAATATGTGTCAGTTTACAGTGAATGAGAACCACAGAAAAATCTTATGTAGCGAAAAAGAAGTAAAAAATAAGTGCTTATGCCGACCAGATCTCCGGAAGAAGTCCTCCAGTGCAGAGTTATTTTGTACCATCACCTTAAATGTCCTTGAATGTCACCTGAACAGCCTGTAGGGAATGTTTCTCCAGATCTTCCCTCTCTGTTGGTGATAGCCAAGGCAGGGAAGAATGCAGGGAAGGCCAGGGGTGTTGTTTCTTGTTTTTATTGTTGGCCTGTTGTGTTTGTTACTGTCCTGTAGAAAGTAAGGAGGTCCTTGTACTACTCTAAAATGACATGAGAAGAACATTCCTGAAGGAAACTGTTGCAACAGGATGAGAGCTGAGCAAGCAAATCCCTTGGGCCACCTTTGTAGTCTGGTCACTGAGTCCGTTGAGCCTTACCACTTCCAAGTTCATTGATACACCCAGTTGTCTCAGCTAGGGGTGGATCCTCAGAAAAAGGTAAGAGAAATCTCATTCTGTGAGGTATTTATATAGCTTATTTTTATACAATTAGATATATGTATATTTATATATATATGATGAAAGCATTTATGTAAGCATTTATCATCAGTAAGACTTCAGAGAAAGTATGACTAAAATTATTCACTTTGAAAACATATCTTTAAAAATATTGCAAAGGAAAATATGATCCCCAATGGCCAAAGCTGCAAGTCAAATACTAAATTATTGATCATATATATTTTTATTGTTGTGAATGCTGTACCACACTAACAGTATCCTGTTTAAAGTGACGATTAGATCTTGAGGTCAGTTTACTAAAAGGACTTCATTGAGTAAGTCCTTAAGGGAAAACATTTTGGAAATTAGCTGTTCCATGAAGAGATTAATTGGGAGACTGAAGTGCTTGGGTGGGCGTGAATCTTGAGGCATTAAAATCTGCTGTTCTGGAAATACAAGTACATTCTATTTTACTATTAGCTGCATGGACTGTACAACCTCAGCCATAGCTGTCTGTTGTTGTACAGGGGCCTAATGAAAGCCTGGGAAGTTTTCCACTGAGACAAAGACACTGAATGATGGGAAGCTACGCTGAAAATCTGGTCCTTAGCTAGTAAGGGTGGCACAAAGATGTTATTTCTTGCTTTTGCAATCTTTAGGCTTGTTTCTTGCATAATTAATTAGTGAGTTTTGCATGTCCAGGTTCTCTGAGTTTTCATTTTTGAGGAACTCCAAATAAACTTGAATTGTAAACTTGAATCCCACATCAGGCCCTATTGAACTATTTCAAGTGCAAATTCAGAAGTGAGCCTTGGTTATTTCTGAAAATTTGGGCCACAAGTTTTTTGACCTCTCAGACAATTTGAAACCTTGAGGTTGAAGGGAATATATGGACTGCAATGTGATTATAGATCTGCTGAGACTTTAACCTGGTTTATTGTGTTCTACTCAGAGTCTACCTTTTCAGACAGAAAATACTTCAAAAAAGATGCCTTAGCATGAAACTCCTTCAGACACAGCGCAGGTGCACAAGGGAAACTTCTTGAGCATACCTGCTCTACTAACTGGTTAGGACCTTGTGCTTTCTTACAACTTCCCTTATCATATCAATTCCAAAGTGCAGCTCGTCTATGATTCTTCTTTCTCTGAGCAAGAACCAATAATATAAATTTAGCTACTCATACATATCAGTGCTACTCAGTCCCAACTCTTCCTTGCTATGAAATTCCATATTGATTTGTTTAGTTTTTTTTTCCCCCTCTGTCCTTCTTAAGGCATTAATTGATTATGATTCTCCATCTCTGGTAGCTGGTCTCTGCAGTTTCACAGCTTTTCATGACCATGTAAATGATCAGCTGTGAAGTACGTGCTCACTGCAAGGAGATGCACAGTGAGGCAGATGGGAGGATTTTGAACTGATTTTTCCACTGATTTGTGGAACACCCGAGTTTCTTTTTGAACTACCTGATCTTTCATGACTCTTCAAACTATGAAGAATATTTGCACCTCTTTTTCCTTTCATGCATTTTTAAACATATGTTGATAAATACACTTATATCTACCTAGAAGGTTCCTCAGCACTGCATTAAGAACAAAGTATGACTATAATTTTCTGCTATTTGTAACACAAATATAAAGTTTTGAACTCAAAGACAATTTTCTCACACAACATTCTTTTGTCAAAAATGGTGTTTTGATGAATTGAAACCTTTTGCAAAGGCCTGTCATTTCATTCAAGACTCAGAAGAGATGCTGTCAATAATGATGTTTTCTAGCATTTTTGTTATTTTGTTTTCCATTTTCTTGCCCTTTCTCTAGCCATCTTTGCTCATTGCCTAGCAGGTACATTGGACAGCTCTATCCAATCTTTCTGGCTCACTATGTCCATACTGTGGACTTCTCTGCTCCATGGGATGTCCTTATGAGGAAATGGCTCAGTAGACAGGCTGTTTAATTGCCCTGGTCATTCAGGCTTGTGAGCCAGGCCCCATCTTTTTAATCAGGCTGGCTCCCCCATCCTCAAAGTGAGTGTGATGGGGCTGGCCCAGATCATGAGTTTGCCTGTTGGTAGAACCTGGGGTTTCCATCTGCTTATGCAGCTTGAGAATGGGATGCCTGGATTCAGTCATTAGAAGGCAGGGGAGCTGGCTGACCCCAAAGATGTCTATGATTATGGGAGAAGGGAAGAACAACAGTTTTCTTCAGTGGCAAAAGTTTTTTTTTTTTTTTTTTTTTTTTTTTTTTTTTTTTTTTAATCTTAGGGTTATTTGGTTGGTTTTTAAATTAAGCAACAAGATTTATAAATATACCATGTCAGACTCTCTGCAGATGATTCTAGTCAGCTGTCTTGTTGGATGATACTCTGGTGCTGTTGGTGTTTTTGAAGATCTACAGGAATTCCTGTGCAAATGATAAATGCTTATAGGAGTTTGATATGAAAATCACTCAAAAAGTATGAATCACATCTTAATCTTGTTCCTTGAAGAGATGCAAAATACATTACTAAGTCAAGCTGAAAATTGTATTTCTTTAGTATAAAAATATAGTATATTATTTTAAAATCAATGCTTCAGATTGAAGACCAGTGTAAATTAGCACAGCTACACTGACCTAATTCAAGCCATATTGATTTGCAATAGATATGAATCAGTCCTGCAGAACAGGGATTTAATAAAAATTATGTAATACCTAAAGCTGAGTGAATATGTGAAAAAAAGAGATATGTACCTATCAAAGTGCTTTGTCATTTGCCATGCTTGTGTGAGTGTCAAAGTGTTAGCCAGTAGGCTTACATCAGGAACTATTCATTTATTTTCAAACAGATGTCTAGTAAAAGACTTGCCTGATTGATCCAATCTTTTTGTATGGGTTGGACTGGCAACATGAGAAAATCTATTTCTTGGTGTACTGTTCTCATATTTTATCTTAACAGTAAAATATTTTCCTGTTCCTCTGAACTACAAGTGCATGCCACTGACAATGACAAGATACAGGGCTACTCCAAAATTATATTTCTTGCCTTGTTGAGTGCATGTAGCAATGGCTTTTGCCATAATAATTGAAATATATCTGATCTGGGAGTCTAATAGGTTCTCCTCATTCATTGGAGAAGGGCTAATTTGGAAAACCTGAGCCAAGGCTCATGGTCAATGAGGGATATTACTTAGGAAAATATAAAGAATTTGAGATATTGCTTTTTTGCCCTTATCACTGGATGAAAAATATATGATAGACACTTCAAAGGTGCTCAACAGAAACAGCAGTCAATTAATAACAAAACTTAATTGTGAAGATGATCATACCTGAGAAAGGTTAAGTTGTTTGCCTGGCAGGTGTGCCACATGTAGAAGAAGTGGTAGATTATATTCTATATTCAATTATACAAGTTGCTTTCATTCCTCACAACCTGGTGGCCTTTAAGTTCAGGTTGCAGAGGTCTCTTGTAATGATAATTATTTGCCTTTGGGCATATTAGATGCATTTCTCGGATGCATAAAAAACACTCATTTCCATTAATTTATCTTCAGACTCCATGCAGTCAGCTTAATGGGGAATGGGAAACTTATCTTAAGGAACCTATTTATTTCCACTCTTATAAGAAAAAAAGGTACAGATCTGACTTGCATTATATTAACATTGATGCATAGTAGAGGAAGGGTCAAATTTCAATTATTCTATTATCAGCATTCAAGTGGATAATCACAGGTGCTTAGTTTTGTTTGCAAGGTACTTGGGTGTTTGGGATTTTTTCAATAAAAGGAAATTTTTTTTCCAAGCATGAACATTTCTCAAATGAAATTGCAGTTAATTGAAGCTGTAATTGCTTTAGATGAACATCATTATAATGTTTAGAAAGTAATTTTGAGTTATTGTTTTTTTTAATGGCTTTTGAGAGAAAACCTGCAGCATTTTTATGCTATATTTTAAAAAGGTGCAAGACAGATTTTAGATAGAATTAAATACATTTAATTCAGATTTAATAATTTAAAAGTATTCTAAGACCATATTAAAATATTGAAGTCTTGAATGAAAGAAAGAAAGTTAGGGAGGTTACCAACAGTGTGAATATTATACAAGCATGCTAAATTAAATTAAATTAAATATTTCAATAGTGTCTTGATGCCTTTCTTTTGGCAGTGAGACAGATTTTTTTCTCACCCCATACTTGGGATCTAACATGCTGCTAATGATATTGTGTCATCTGCAGATGTAATAGTTACTGTAAGATTTTTTTATTTTTAAAAGGAGCTATTTGCACAGAGCTGCTTCAGCTTCCACATGCCCATGAGGCACTCAGTGTTTTACTGACAGCTGAAAAGAAAATCGAGTACATATACATGTGTCTTAGGTTTGTGCTTCTCAAGTGGCTGCCAAGGAAATCAGTGGAATTGTGAAAGACTGATGAGTTTGACCTCTGGTGCTCCTCTTGATGTTTCAGTCCCTCAGTGTCTTGTACCGGATTCCTTCTTCCTGCCACATTTCTCTCAGGGTGAATGAGACTTGGAAGCTGCTTTAGAGGCCAGACTCATTTCCTTGTGAGTAACCTGCTGGGAGGCTCTGCAGGTCATGAGGTTTCCTGTTGCAGAGGTTGGCTACTTCCCATACTCAACTAACTTGACACTGATAGGACTTCTTCCTGTTTAAGTAATTTTCTTGCTATGATACTTTGCAGAAACACCTCACAGTTACTCTCATCTTCACCACAGAGGTGATCAGAGATGATAAACGTTTGTTATGGTTTAACCTGTTAGACAGCTGAACAGCACGCATCTACTAAATCACCATGCCACCCCTCATGGGATGGAGAGGGAAATGGAAGAAAAAACCCAGCAACAATCATAGATTGAAATAAAGCCAGTTTAATTGGAAAAAAAAAAAGGAGGGTTAATAATAATAATAATAATAATAATAATAATAATAACAGAATTAGAACATACAAAACAAGTCTTGCCCAAAGCAATCACTTACTACCTGCCAAACTATGCCCAACCAGTTTTGGAGAACTGCTCCTGACCAGTTTTTTCCCATTTTATATACTGAGTATCTTGACATATGGTATGGAGTATCCCTTGGGTCAGTAAGGGGTCAGCTGTCCTGGCTGTGCCCCCTCCTGACATCTTGTGCACCCCCAGCCCGCTCACTGGTGGCATGGTGTGAGAAGCAGGAAAGGTCCTGACTCTGTAAGCGCTGCTCAGAGGTGAGTAAAACAACCCTGTGTTATCAACGTTATTTTCATCCTAATTCCAAAACACAGCACTATACCAGATACTAGGAAGAAAATTAGCTCTATCCCAGCTCAAACTGGGACATGTAAAACATTTTGATTGATGTTTTTCTGAGCTGTAGTTTATTGCTCTGCCAGCTACAGCAAATAGAAACTACAATAAAAAAGAGGTTACTATTAGTCTCAAATAAGCATTTAACTTCATGAGCTAGTTACTGTATATTAATTAAATCTAAATATCTTATTGAGAGGCTCTTTCTGAGATTGTTTCATGCCGTCTGGTTAGCTTGTTTTAAGTGACAAAGGAAATAAGTAATTATATTTCTGTTACGTATATTTTAATGGGCATTTTTCAAGGTGTAGTGAAAGCACAGAGATTTTACCCTTTAAGAGTAATTACTCACATTAAGAGTATATATACCGACTGCTGTAGTAACCTATCTTTGGAGTTGTGTCATGCAGACAAGAACAAAATATCAGTATCTTGTGTTGTGACAGCCTTAGAATGAAAACCAGACATCTTCAACCAACACATATCTTCTAAAGCAGATTTCACATTTCTTCCTCCTGTTGCTTCTGCTCAGTAGACCTAAGTCTGCCTTGCAAGCCTGTGAATTTCTTACCAAGAGATCTACAGTAGTGGAATATTAGAATAGGGTAATTCTGGAGACAGAGTAGACTAACTGGCCATTTCAACGTTGCCATTCCCTGGTGTTCTTACTACAATTCACCTATACATTGCCACTGCTGTCACCTCTGTCTACACATGGGACATCTATATCTCCCAGGATGTAATATAACCAGGGGCCCCACAAAAGAAGGAAATCTATTTTCTTTTTAAATTAGGTTATATAAGGTGCAGCTGAGAAGCAAATAACTGAAATGATGACAGTATTTAGTGAAACGTTCTCTGCTGTGTGTTTAGTGCTTTATGAAGTCTAGTGAGAAAGGAATTTTTTTTTGAATTTGTGGAAAAGGAAAAGTCTTTTTGAAGTCATACTGCTGCTTCTGTCAAAGCATGGATCTGTTTGCCATTAGATATGGATATCAGTAATTTTCACCAAAATCACCTTTTTAGATTGGATTTAAACACAATTTAGCCACTTCAATTCTCATCCAGTGACGTGCTGAGTGACTGGAAGAAAATGAATGACAGTTGTACCTGGTAATTAGGAAAATGCCATTACCTGTCTTTCAGGGCCACCTTGGTCTGCAGCCACAGATGTTACAGTCAAGCTTTACAGGGAATAAATGAAAAAAGTTAGATGCTGTCCCCAGAGGCAGTTTTATTCCTGGCTCAAGCCATGAGGGTGCCATAGGCAATGCTCAGAGTTTATGCACAATATGTTTCTTTCTGTGGCCAGCTGGGAGCTGAGAGTTTCTGTGACAACCACCACTTTTCACTAATGGAGAGATAATGGTAATACAGCATATAAAGGAATTGGCCTTTTGTACCGTTCAGAAAGAAGAGTAGAAAGAATAGGTAAGACATATTCATAGAGACCTCAGTACAATGATTGGCCAACAGAAAAAGGGAAATTTTCCAGGTGCAAGGAACACTGGGGTGTTGTGTTAGGTTTGTTCACACTGTATCTATCTTATTTACATGTGCTGCTTATACGACTTGGATTTGAAGAGTTTTGTTTATATGTGTTTATTTAAAGTCGAAACCTCACAAAAACCAACAGGCAGCTCCATAACATGTTTAGATATTTTATCTAGCAGGAATCAAGTTCAGATAAAAGTAGGCAGAAAATAATGAAAGCTCTCAAAATCCACATTGTTTAGCAACTGGATAATGATATAATTACAGATTTGATGGCAGAGTGCTTAACAACCAGTGCTTAACAGTCATAAAGTCTACATGCAGGAGGCTCTGCTGAAGAGAAGTGCCCTCTCAAATCCATTTGAATACTCTTTGCTTTTCATTCTTCTCTGTGTGGGAAGTAGAACCATTTTGGTAGAAGACTCTAGCACCAGTTTCTTAAGGCACAAGTTGAATAATTGTGAATTAATACTAGATTCATAATCTATAGTTCCAATATAACTGTGAAGAAATAACAGTTCTGTAAGCAATGTATTAACCACAAGGGTGCCAGAACACATAACGCAGAAATAAGCTTTGTAATTAAAAGTATTTAATGTGAAGCAAACTCTGAATTTCTGTTTTTTCTTTTTTTTTTTTTTTCCATTCTTTGTCATTTCTCCCCTTGAAAAATAAGCTTTTTATCTTTCAGCCTATTTTCAGAACAATACAGGCAGCAGAACCACTGCAGTTAGAGCATAGTGGCAAATAATCTATCAGATAATCTTATCCAGGCATCTTATAATTCATTTTTCTGCCTGACCTCCCACTCTTCCTCCTTTTAAGAGGGGAACATAAAGCCCCAGAGTTCTCACTTCAATTACAGCAGTTCCCTCTACTCTGCTTATTAGTTTCAGGAGGCTCTAAATTTCCACCAATGAATCAGACTTGCTGGCTTTTTTTTAACCTCGGTCATGCAGCTGTCATACTGTAATTGCAGACTTCAAACTGAAGAGAAGACAGTGAAGAAACTGCAAAGGTGATTCTTTACAGGGCAAGAAAAAAGTGTGTTCTTACTTCAAATTAATCTAACCAGGTGAACATAAGACAGTATGCAAATGCTGGGTCAGGTTAAGGAGAAAGCCTGAGCAGAAGCAAACCTCTCTAACTCCTGTAAATTAGCCACAAAACCAGCTGCATTGCCTATTTGAGTACTTAAATCTACGGATAAATTTGGAGGTTGGTTATATAGATAGAGAGAAGAAAGAAGGCTAGGAAATATTGCCATAGGAATTTAGGGCCCAAGCCTCTGAGGACTGGTACCAAGAAAAGTGATACTTGTTTTTATTTAAGAACACACTAATTTATATCCTGAATCATCAGTTTTCAAGGGCTGAGATTACTTATTGTGTCCTGTTCTTGGACCTGTGTTTTTTTCAACTTTGTATGACTGCAGCTGGGAATTTGGACCAAATTTTTTAGGTCACAGCAGCCCAATAAGTTATTTTTTAATAATTGTTATTATTATTATAGATTATTATTTTGTTTTTATTTCAGTTTTATTTCATTGATTGCAGTTTCTATTAAACTGCAGCTCAGAAGCCTATATTTTCCCACAGCAGCTATAACCCCTAGAGAGCATGTAGAGCTCAGAGAAGCAGCCAGCAGTGTTTGTTTTTTGTGCATCACCCTCAGGGAAGGCAATGCTGGTACACTTCCTGTTTTCCTAGGAAATTATTTCCCCTGCAGCAGAAAGGAGCTGTGCTAGCAATGGGAAGTGTAATTCGTAGCATGCTGAGCCATCTTCACTCAATACTGCCCTAGGTAGGAAATTGTTTCTGCAAGTTCACATCATTTTGAAATAGGAATTTATGTAAGTGCCTAGTTCTTAGAAGAACTCAGCAGATATGTACCATATATATCTATGTGGAGTGAAATGTGACAGAATTAGAAAGAGTATGAGAAGGAGAATAAGCATGAGCAAGCAAAACAGCTCTTACTATTAGGCTCCTTGATCACTTTAGGAACACTTTAGTGGCAATTCTGCAGCTCAAGAAATACTGGGTGCTCAGCAATGCCAACCTAAAATAGGGAATTTAAGTGGTTGTACACAGAACACTGCTATTAGCTCACCAAAATGCTTGACTTAAGAACTTCCAAGGTCTTGATTTAGCAAAGCTGTGTTATGTGGCTTTGCCTGCATGAGGGTCTTCTTGAGGTAGTAGTAATATAAGAAAAAACAAGAACTACAGATAATTAAATTAAAATGGTCTGAAGAACTTTACACGTTAATCAGAGATTGTCGTATCCACAGGAGTCAAAAATGCTTGGGGAGAAACCTAAAACTAAGGAAAAGGAGTCTTGTGTGAGCAGATAGCTTCTTGTAGGCTCTGATTTCCCCTCTCTCCACCATAGGTTGTGGGTGGCTGTGCTTAGAAGTTCTGTGGTTGCCTCAGTAGGCTCAGGAAATGTGCCCAGTGCCTGTGGTGTGCTTCAGCACAGCCAGAGTCAGATCAGTCTGAAATGTCTCAAGGAACAAGAATCATGAGACGTGAAGGACAAACGCTCAAAATACAGCTATAGAGCAATGGACTCAGAAGGCAGAAGGTAACATGAGTGTAAAAGAATCTTGAAAAATTCCACATGGAGAAAAAGTAGAGATAAGAAATCCTGCCACACATAATCCATTTTTAATGAGGGAATCTTTAGATGAGGTCTGAAGCATCCTGAAAGGAAACACTAAGATAATTGTGTTAGGTGACTTTTAGGAGTTTTAATCAATAATTCCTTTATATAACACTTGTGAAACTCACAGTGAAATACTGAACTACTCATGCCATCAGGATTAATAAAAAACCCACTTACAATGGACCTTCCTGGCTGGAGTACCTTAATTGAAGTCCATTTAAAATCTATCTAGGAGTCCTTAGTTCTAAATTAAAGACTTTCTTAGCTGGTTTGGCTGCTTCTTGCTGCCACATGCCAGAGGCATTTTTCATTTGCCTAGGTGATAATATACCCATTGTAATAAATATTCAATCATACAGTGAACTGCTTGGCACTTGAATTTTTTTTCTCGATTACTGTCAAGTCAGCCAGCTTGAAGGGGCAGCAGGTTATTTTCAACAGCTGGAAAGTTCTGGCAAAAAATAAAGTCCTTTGCATATTTTCCTGATTTATTTACATATTTTTATTTTGTTGTCTTTTACTGACTTATACATGATGTATTTTATTTACAGCCTATAGAGGTAATAATACTGAATAGAAAGAATGTGCTACTATAAAGAGATAGAAGAGCTGTATTACAATACCTTGGAATGTGCTGTATTCCATTGAGCATACATGAATGAAAATTGAATATGAGGAGGGGGGAGAGTGAGGCATCTATCTTTCTGTCTGTGCCTGTATATAAAGCCATGTGTTGCTCTACATATGAAAATGTGATTGCAACAAAAGTAAGGCTTTGATGTACCATATATTTTTTATTGAATTAGAAGAAAAAAACATGACCACGTTTTTTGAAATGGGAATATTTCAAAAAGGAGGTGGAAAAGCCTTTGAAAGGAATATCTGAGTGGTGGGTAAACAAGAAGAAATAACAGTGGGTAGAATGAAGCTGGTCACCCCTAGATGCTAGTCATGCTATTTTATGATGTATTATTTTGTCCAGGACACAGGCAATTTGCCATGGGTAGCCATTTCTAAAACATTAACCTCCAGGATATGAGTTCTGCTCACCTAATCCACCAAAATAATTCTACTCCACAACAAGATCTCTTGCAGTCTGACTTGGCCCTTGAAAGGCTGGATATATTTTTTTCTGCATTTGAAAGTAAAACTGTAAATATTGCAGTCACAAAGTTGGCAATGAAAACAGTTATTGTTTCCTTCTTCTCATCAGAAATTGCATCTGGTTTGTTTGCAATTAAAACAGACCTGCAAATACAATTACAAATTTTGGCTTAGAGAAGCAGCTGGTGCATGCCAGGAACTTGCAATGATGCTATTTGATTATGAAGATGCAGCCAGCAAGTACAGAACTGAGGTGTTGGGGTGGGATGGGGGCAGTGAGCTGGGCAGGCAGGAATTGGGAAAGGATCACAGCACTGCTGCTGGGGAGATGGTATTAAAAAGTTCTCTATGGGAAAGCTGCACAATGCCATCACTCCTGGGGCTGTCCTCCACAGCTCCTCTCAAGGCCAATGGACAGGGTTATTTTGTCTGCCCTCCACCTCCCCCTTAGACATAATACACAGCACTAAAATATGGCCTCCCCTTTCTTCTCCCTCTTCACAGAGGACTAAGGACTAGTTTCCTGCCGCTGCCAGCTGTTGCTGTGCTGTCTGGCTCATCCCCATCTCCTCCTACTGCACAGGATAGCCTTGAAATCTTCCCACAAAGAGGGGTTTTCAGATGATGTGCAGTCATCTCTTTCAAGGACTGAAAGCAGAGAGCACTTATGACTAACAGAGTACTTCAAGCTGGATGCAGAAGCCAGCGGTTGCTGGATCAGGAAGGATGACATTAGAAAGCAACCCAAAACCAGGACCATGTTTTCTGCTGTGCTGTATGCGAATATGTGGAGCAGAGAAGCCATTTTCACCTTCCTACTCTGGAAGTCAGATGAATGCCAGTTCAACATTTAACATAATTTGAAGTATCCTGGGATCCTGACAATAAAGCATCTAGAGCTAGATGTGCATGCTGTGTGTGCACCAGCCAGCTGGCTGTTTCCAGCATGCTGCTGTAGCTCTTCCTCCAGCACATGCAATACCCCAGCACTAAAAACATGCTGCCTAATAGCCAGGTTGCCTTGCTTTAGCCTGTTTTATTGGACTTCCCAGTAGGGATGCAACACAGGGGTGGCTCGGCATGGCTTAGGAAGTTGTTGTCCAAGCTTCTGGCTTTCTGTGCCATGGGACAACAGAGGCAGAGTGAGCAGAAACCTGAAATGCAGCACATTCAAAGGAGAAGCTGCCAAAGGAGAAGCTGTCCACCTCTGCTTCTAGCGAGAAAAAAGGAGCCTCTTAGAAAGGGAAAACATTTGGTATTCAAAGATCAACAGCCTGCTAAGCAAGTATCTCTGTACTTTTCATTTAGCTTAATGACAACCACAAAAGGCTGGCAAGCTTCTTTCTTCAACTTACTGAAGCATTACACTGGTACGTGGGAGTATTGGCTCTGGCAGGCATTGTGTGCTGTTTCATTTGTGAGTAAAAGAGGCTATCTGCATTTTGAGGCATCACAGTGAAAGCTATACTCAATTTGTGGCAGAATAATAAGGTGATCTATTGTACTGCTTATAGAAGTAGAAAATGAGCTCTGCTCTAGGTGTATAATTTTCTCCCATGGAAGCAACAGAAGTATCAGTAACATGCAGATGCTCGTACGTGCTGTGCCCCACACAAAGGGTCTTTTCTTGCTCCTATATGAGCACATGTATATACTTGTACTGGGAGGGGCTGTATTAATCTCTGGCCTGTAGCTGTGCAGATCTTCAGCCTCTGGAGCAGAGGTTCTTGTGAGGTATCAAAGGTCATGGTGGAGAATTTATATTGAAAGCTTGATGAATATTCCTCCACCAAATTTCAGTTATGGGGACCACAAAAACCTGCTTTTTAAAATGGAAATGAAAAAGAGGTCTGTGCAGTCATATTAAAACAGATGGATGTTTTAATATCTATAGTACAGTCCTCTGAGCCTGTGCTCTACCTATGTTCCTCTAAAGAGTAGGAAGTGCCATTGATCAGGCTGTGATCTTAGCAGTCAGTTAATGCTGAGCAGAAAAATGCAGAAATATTTTTGTTATAATAGGTTATGGGGAGGAATGTGAGAAGATACTCATTTAAACAATAAAAAGTAACATAAATTTTCTGTAAGAAAGGGAGAAAAATATATTTTAGAGGTGAAGAAAAAAGATAGGTAGCTGGCAACATACCAGCTACAAACATTTAAATGTTTTTTCTTCAAATACAACCATCCAAGTTTGTCTAATGTCTCTCTTCTGTAGAAACAGCTGCAGGTCTGAGCTCAGAAATGGCTGTTTTATTTCTCTGCCTACACTGTGATAACGTGTTTTTGGACGAAGTGATGCTCAGTTTAGAAAATTGTAAAGGAGAGAGATGGGGAAAGAAATGAACAAAGATCCAGTGTAAAAACTGTGTGGGAGTAATGCTTATGTCTTCTCTGTGACATAAGGTAGCGGCTCTGCCTGATGTGATGGGGCAGAAGTTGTCATCTTGAATTTAATGAATCAGAGCAGTAAAAGTAAAAAAAACCCAAACCTACAGTACCAATACCTAGAAAACTCTTCCTAAATTTCTGCTGGTAGTTAGCAGTATTTTCAAGATTGAATAAAGTTAATCCTGAGACAAAAAGAAATAACTCTGGGCAGTAATATAAAATCATACTGGTAAATATTTGATGAAACAGGGGTATAAATTACTGAGAACCAGAGCTCTCCACTCCAGTATTCAGAATCCCAAAATAATTAAATTTTCTGTTTTCCACTAAACAAGATTTTCACCATAATCTTTCACAGTCACTGCTGATTCAAAAGGGTCTAACTCTTTTTTAAGTCAGTAGTGCTTTCTCAATGCAAATAAAA
Source organism: Anomalospiza imberbis (assembly GCF_031753505.1). Taxonomy (NCBI): domain Eukaryota; kingdom Metazoa; phylum Chordata; class Aves; order Passeriformes; family Viduidae; genus Anomalospiza; species Anomalospiza imberbis. Next base: position 80,238,729 of record NC_089683.1, on the reverse strand, counting down.
CAAAACATGCTGGTCTGTGTAAGGAGCAGCATGGCCAGGAGACCCAGAGAATTTACTGTTTGCTTTTCTCTAGTACTATTGAGGCTGTACTTGAAGATGGTCCAAATCTGGATTTCCAATTAAAAAGGGGTGTTGAGAAAGGTGATAGATTCTGGATAGGTTATCCAGAGAAGGACTAGAATATCAGGGACCTCAAGCTCATGACCTCTGAGGAGACAAAAAGGAGCTGTCTGTGAAGAAAAGGAAGCTAAGAAGCTATGTGATAGTCTGCATTTGTCTCAGTGCCAAAGATTGCAAAGCTAAACTTTTCTCAGTCGTAGCAGATAACACAAAAGCAATCCACAGAGTGAGGATTTAGAGCTTCAATGACTGGGTCTTAAAAAAACCCTTAACACAAGTAGGGGGTGGTGGAGGATTTCAAAAGTCAGCTACATCAAGTCTTGGCTGACCTGATTTCGTATTGTGATAGCACCGAGTCTTCTTCAGGTTATCTCCGTAATGAATGTGAGATGGGAAATCTCTGTGACACGGGTTCTGCTGCACACTGGGAATGCCTGAGGCTGTAATGATATTTGTGTCAGGTACCCTCACTAAGAGGAGAAAGCAGCCATGCATTTTCCATTATAAGGTCATTATAACATGTAAGCCTATTAAAGCAATCAGGACATGAGTTTCTGATTTAAGTTCTCATATCCCAGCAATGAAGAATCCTGTCTGAGGACATGTATTCAATTTACTTTGCAAGCCTTCTTGCTTGTTTCATATATATGACACATTTATCAAAATACCATTAATGTGCATTTTTTCTTTTCAAGAACCAAATTTTAATAAAAAGCAATTCCCTTGGATTTCAGCAAAAGTATGGGAAGCATCCAGTGAGAAATCCTAATAATTCTTTTTCTGAGGTGCTGGTATCAGAAGATATCTTTCTTCACTCTCATTGGCAATAAAAAACTTTCAGCCTTTTAAGTAATTTATTTGATGCAGTTCTAGGCTATCATGCTACATGGTGGGAATTGTTTGTAATTGCTTGCAAGCTGACTGAGTGGCTGAATTTGTGATGAGCACCCATTCATAATTTACAACACTGAAAAAGAAAAAAGGCTAACTTTGCATTAATTTTCCCTATTTCTATTACACATATTCACTGGGACATAATTAAAACTCTATTAGATTAGAAAGCAAGAAACTGAACATGAGTTTGGAAGATTTTGGTGGATGTAGTCCAACATTTCTTAAAAGCTGCATTATGGATTTCAATGGGACATTAATTATGCAGGGAATTTAACTTCCAGAAGTAATTAATATAATCACTCTTTGAAAAATTTAACCAGAAGTCTAATCATTAAATTATTTCATACAAATACTCAGTGTTTGATGAAGATTGAGGAATTGAATGACTGGAGGGGGCCCCTCCCTGAGAGCTGACATTGAAATCAGTGAAGGATATGAAGGAACACTTTCTGCCTCCTTTTTGTAAGTGTTCTGTCTCCTTTTCTGTACTAATTTAGAGACCCTCAGTGGGTACAGTCCTGCTAGCAGGAAGCTGAAACTTGCCAGCAATTAAACTACATAGCAGGCTGTCTTTCTGTGATTCATGATGGTTATCTGAATCTCAGCTTTATTTACATGATTTTTAACCTGGCTACTTTCTTTCTAGGACAAAAAGACATGCCTAATTATCTGAGTTTGGAAAAAACAAGACACACAATATCTTGCCCTCATCTTGTACCTTTATATTTTCTGATGTGAAATGGAGATCTCCTGTGGGGAGGAATTGCAGCACTGGCAAACTCTTGGATTCATCCCCTCTACTTTGCTCCTATCACCATGGGAATAAAGGAGTGAAGGAATAGATGGTGGTGTCAGACTTGCAGCAGCTCCTGTATCATCCCATATTCCTCTAGTATGGAAAGGAACTAATCAAACCAAAGGAAGGTCACAGGATAGCGGCTTTTTATTAATTAAGTGTCCAGCTCTCGTGGTATCTTTTTAGAAGCTCTCACAGGTGCAGGCTTGCTCTATGTAATATTTTTATTTATAAACCATGACACAGTCACTGTATATCTCTGCTATCTTGTTTAAACACATGTACTGAGACAAATATGGGCTACTGGGGAGAAAAAACACAACAGACAAGCAGAATAGCAGGGCAATAGTTTCAGGTGAGTCATCTCTCAATAACCATGTAGGTGAGGTGGCAAAATGCTGGAACTGCCAAAAATAAAAGGGCTACCGAGGAGCTCTTGCTGGTTACAGTGGTATTCTGAATAAGGTTTGAAAGCTTGAAAGTGCAGATCCTGGGGGTAGGTAGCTCTGGGATGAGGATGTGATGTGGAATTGGCAGGAAATTGCTTATGATGAACTCAAACAAAGATGAATTGAAGAGGAGCACCTGAGGCAGCTGGCTCAGTTCTGCTTTGAGAGGAGACCAAACCATGAGAAAGGCAGGCTTCTGTGGAGATGTAGTTAAAGTCACCTCTCAAAAATTGTGAGGCATGGTCAGATGGCTTTCTGGCTATATCTGGAGCTGGAAGTGTATTATGGGGAACAGGGATTGTATTATAGGGACTACATTAAATGCTTTACAGGTTTGAACATCCACCTTCTGTGTGACCCTTTAAACCTAAACCCGTATTATGAAGGTAGAAAAGCTTGAATATGCAGGTTTCCAATTTTGTGTATTTTGTTAGCAGAATTAAAATGAGTAAAAAGCATAAATTAATCATGCAAACTAAGTGAATTAATATTATAACAAAATAAGAAACTAAGTAGCCATCTGCTTAAGCTGACCCGATTAAACTAATGCTTTTTAATGTGTTTCATACCATAAATGGGAAAACCAGAGGTCATGTTTACCTATCAGCCTGTCAGATCCAGCATTAACTTAACTTACTCACAATGATGGTATCAGAATATTTTTATTCTGGCAGGTATTTTGTGTGTATATATAAATACATATACACAGAGTAATCTCTCATGGAATTAATATAAAGATTACAGTGCTGATGGTGTATAAGGCAGAGTGCTCATCCCCTAAATTGTCAAAAAAAGTTAGTGCTTCATGACTGGCATAAATAAGGATATATGAAATATTTTGATGTAGTTCAAGATAGGAAAGCAAAGAAGACTCACCAGCAAAGAAAATGCAAGCAGCAATTTCACAGCAGCAACAATGTCTGTTGTGGTCTGCAAGATTTATCTACTTGTGAGGATTTAGGCAATGAAATTATGATAGGTAGGGTTGAATTCCTAGAGCTGTCCTAGAATTTAGGATTACTGAGTTTTTAAAATAACATTGTTGCATACTGGATGTGAAAAGCAGTTGACTGCTTCACTTCTGGGCAGTGTCTTGCCCAGTGCAGGATCTTTAGTTGTGTTAGTCATTACAAGGTGTTGGCAAAGCCATTCACTTCAAAGTGGCTTTGGAGTATAAGATAGACCTTTGAATAAGCACTTATTTTTTTTTTTTAATGGCATGGAGAAAAATGAAGGAATTTGAGGGTCAAAATTAGAATATCCAGTGGAAATATCTGGAGCCTCTAACACCACAGAACTACAGGATTTTCTTTGTTTCCTTGCTCTTATTCTCTTCAGTAGTCCAGAGCTGTATTTCATCTGCTGTTGGCCCAGTGACCACGGCAGTGCCCAGATGTACTGTCTCTCTTCACTAAAGAGGAAGGTTCAATGCCTCTGGCAGAAGTATGCAATCTAAGTGGCTGTACAGAATGAATGTTTTCTAGTGCAACTCCCATCACTCAGCATGGCAACAGGTCTAATCTGAAATATTTTTGAGGGGAAAAAAATAAATTTGAAAGTAATAATATTTAAATGAAAACTTTCAATTACCTGAAACACTATTTTGTGATGATATCTAGTGACTTTAATTGGAGTAAAGCTTCCTTAAAGGAGAAGTCTAGAAAGTCACTACTTCAGGGTTTCCACAATCCATGGGTCTGAGGTAAGGTAGCCAGTGATGTCTGGAATACCACAGGAGCCCATCATTATGCTATGCAGCCATCACCTCTGCAGCTGCAGTGTGTACATGCTAAAGCTAGTATTATACAAAAATAGGTATAGCCCTACATAGGTTTTAGAGATATATTTTGATCTATATAATTTCAATTACAAGGCCATTTAGGATTTTAAGTTCCTATTATGCAAATTACTATTCATACTATGAATTACTAAATAATATAATACATTTTTTACTCTGTTTCAATGAATGGGTAATTATCCAGGAGCAAGGCAGGAAATTCAAAGCCACTGAAAAAATAGATCAAATGGAATCTATTACAACAAGATGCAGTAAGTTTCCTCCAGGCTCTTCTTCACTGGGATTATTCTAGCTCTGCGTATTTCGTATTCTGGTTATGTCTCTTAAGTCTAGCTAGGTGAGGGTAGCCATGTTTGTCTCTGTTTGTGTTTGCATTTAATAGAAGGCTGATTGCTCTTTGCTATTGGATTTTGCTACATAAAGACTTCTTGCTTTCTGTTAGAATTATTTTTTTCTTCTGCACCCATTCTGATAGGTTTTGTGCCAATATGTATTATGAGTTACAGTTATTTTCCATTCATCTTTTTAGATGGTCTTTGGCCTTTAACAATACAAGTTGCATAGGTTTTCACAAGTTGATATTGCTTAATGGAGTATTTTGGGAAAGAATGGTCTGACACTAAATAGATGATTGTAACAAAGATTCTCAGGGGCAAAAGTCAATATAAAAATTCCATGGGCTTTATTGAATAGACAGTAGACACAGAAGTCTACTCATTTTAATTGATTTGGATTTACCCATAGGAAGGTGTAGATGTAGCCCTTGAAAATGCATTAAGCAAAGAAGAGAGTTGTATGTTACTGGCTGTTAATTCTGTCCTTCATGGAAAATTTATGTCAGAACCGGAACCTGTAGAATATGTAGAGTATTGCTGCATGTTCCTAAAATGTGCAGGAGATCTGTGGGATTACTAGTTAATTGTTTTGACTGCCAGCTTCCATAAATTGCATAAATTTAAATGGAATTATAAGTAAATATAGAAGGGAACAGAGTCACCAGTTTTTTTTCCATTCAAAATTAATAGTGGACTCATAAATCCCCAGACACTATCTTTATGGTGATTAGTGAGGATTTCAGTAGTGGTGGGCTCAAGTAGTTGTGTGGTGGTTTGATATTGGCTCAATGCCTGGTGCCCACTAATGCTGCTCTATCACCGCTCTTTCAAGTGGACAAGGAAGAGAAAATATCACAAAAGGCTCTTGGGTTGCGATAAGGGCAGGGAGAGATCACTTACCAAATACCATCATGAGCAAAACAGATTTATCTTGGGTAAATTAATTGAATTTATTAACAAGTAAATCAGAGTAGGAAATCGTGAAGTAAAAACAAATCTTAAAAATGCCTTCCCTCCTTTCTGGGTTTAACTTTGTTCCTGATTCCCTACCTTCTTTCCCTGAGCAGCACAGTGTGACAAGGAGTGGGGGTTGCTATCATTTCATCACAGTTGTTTCTGCTGCTCCTTCCTCCTCATGGGGAAGACTCCTCACACTCTTCCCTTGTTCAGTATGGGGTCTCTGCCATGAAAAACAGTTCTCCAGAAACTTCTCTAAAGTGTGTCCTTCCCAGAGGGTGCAGTTCTTCAGGAACAGACTGCCCTAGCACAGAGGCAGCAAATCTGCTATGGAATGGGCTCCTCTCTTCACAGGTCTCCTGCTAGGAGTCTGCTCCATCATGGACTTCCCCTGGGGTCACAGCTTCCTTTGGGGATCCAACTGCTCCCTTGTGGAGTCCTCCATGGGCTGCAGATGGATCTGTACTCCACTGTGGCCCTCTGTGGGCTGCAAGGGGACATAGTGACTCACCTTGGTCAGCACCATGAGCTGCAGGGGAATCTTTGCTGTGGTGACAGAAGCGCGTCCTCCCTCTCCTTCTGCACTGACCTTGGTATCCACAGAGCTGTTCCTCTCATGCATTCTCTTTCCTCTTTTCTCTGGCCACAACTTGCTTCTGCACAAATCTTTATTTTCCCCTTCTTAAATCTGTTATCCCAAAGGAACTACCACCATTGCTGATGGGCTAAGACTTAGTCAGGGACAGGTCCATCTTGGAGCCAGCTGGCATTGGATCCTTTGGGCATGGGGGAAGTTTCTAGCAGCTTCTCAGAAAAGCCACTCCTGTAGCCCCCTCTGCCACCAAAACCTTGCCACACAAACCCAATACAAAGTGCTTGCCATACAATTAATGTTTCAGGGTAGTCCTTTCATCAAGTCCTCTTACACATTTCTCTCAAGTCAGTGGTCCATATATCTCGACTAACAGTAGTGTTTGCTTTTGCCTTGTGGATGGAGATTGTGAACTGCAAGATTGTGGCAGAAAATTCCTTTAGGTCAAGACATTAAACAGAACTGACATCTTTCCTGCAGTCTTTGTTGTATTAGCTATACTTAGAAAGGGAAGTGCAAATGTAGCAGTAAATTTGTCTGCTGCAGTTGGTACATTTTCAGTATCTCATGGGGACCCTGTAGATTTGTGAAATGTTATTAATTTTTGAAATTTCATATAATTTTCTCATTGCCCTATAGCTCTGAGACCATGATATTAAAATAACAATAGTAATTTATATTAAAATGTAACAAAAGCTTATTTATTTACCCTCAGAACCTCTGATCATGTCCTGCAAAATCTAAGTCTCTTTTTTCTGGAGACAGTTTTATCAAATCAGATTGTTTGAATGGTCACAGCTGTAATCCTCCCCCAAAGAATGGACATTACCTTTGCCTTTTGTTTATAGCTCAGTCTTGCTGACTTATAAAGACAGATTTATTCCACCAGCTACTTCGCTAGGTACATATCACACAGCTCCCCAAAACATATGTCTCCATGAGCATCTCCTCTGTCAGGTCTTGTGTTAGAATTAGAAGAATCTTACATAAGAAGATGATTTTGACTTTTCTGCCTCAGACTTCTTTGAAAGGAATCAGGTCTTCATTGAATAAGGACTTTCATACTCCCATTTGTGTGCAGAGATTAGAGAAAGTATGTACATCTTACCTTTGAAGTTAGAACTCCTGTTAATTTGTGTTTTTCCTGCAGGGGTTGACATGATTAGCCAAAAATCTCTGGTGCAGTTCATTACAAAATAAAACCTAGCTTCTGAATCACCAGGAAAGTCTCTGTGGAAGAGGCCTAGGATCTGGGTAAGACATGTGAACATTTAAATGAATGCCTCTCATTTTACACTCAGAAAAAAAAACCCCTTTGCTGTCATTTGAAGTGATGAAAAAAGTTCCTTTGATAAAAGGAAGGCAGCTACTCCTACAATTTCTTTAACTTCTTCTTATCAAAGACTTTTCTGTTTTGCTTTTGTTTTTTGTTAAACAACAAAGACTATGTTCAAGATCTCAATATTCATTGTTTTCATGCTGAACTGAAAATAGCTCAGTGGTGATAATAGTTCCTTCAAATCTCCCTGAATCTGCAGGACAAAGAAATTTTTTTCTTCCTATCTACATGGGCTCTGAGTTAAAATTTAAGAGAAAAATATCTCATTTATTCTGGTAATGTAAAGTTTGATGTTGTTGCAGAATAAATGGTAAAGCAGGTAGGTTTAAGTGAGAGCTCTCTACATCTGATATTCTCCAAAAGAAAGCTAAAAATCCTCAAAAGATACTGTTCTGGGGAAAATATGGTTGAAACATTTATTCAATGTTTGCGATGAATACATTTTTACCATGTCTAAACTGCTACAAATCTGAAATCCTATAAGGTTTACAATACCTTTGCCTGGAAACACAGTTAAAGATACTGCAAAAGAGGTTGTGTAAGAACTGTAGTGTGTTTAATTTTATTTCATTTCAAAGGCTGTTGAAAATACAAATAAAATAGCTAATCTTTCCACGTTGACTTCTGAGATAAGGAAGATCAGGCACAGAGCTGGAATACTTGTAAGGTGTAAGCGTGGACAGGTGTAAAATAGCTTCAGCTCCATTTGCTTCTGAATGTCTATACTCGTACAGTGAGAGACGCAAAACAAATAAGAGAGTCCCTTTTCCTCAGCTGCTGTGTGCCCTTTCTGATGTGGGAAGCCTGTTAAAATTAAGCAGATTGACTATTTTCAATGCAAAGTTTGCTATCTGAAATACTGAATATTCAAACTTAAATGATCCTTAAGGAAATAACATTTTAGTTAAGAAGAAATAATTTTTAAATGTAATAAATTTAAATACTCAATGATTATGGTATTGTATTATATATAGTTCAGCAATTAGATAATCAATTACTAAATGTATTTGTTACCAAAATAATTAAAATGTTAATTACCAAATTCTCAGTCAGTTTTCAGCTAGAATGACAATTCCTAGATCAGGAACAAATATCAGCCTTCATGTAGGCTTTGTCAATACTAAATCCTAGTTGGAAAAAAAAAGACCTCAAACATCCAAATTGAAATATATCTTTTCAGTAGGAAAATCCAAATCTAATATATTTTCAGTACTAAAATACAAGAAAATATTTCCTGTTTTTCCGAGGTGACTACATTACTGAGTTTCTCTTTGTTGTTTTGAAGTTTTGATTTCTCATTATTGAAACAGAACACATTTATATCTGTTCCCAAAGTGTGGGCAGATATTTTTACTCAGCACATGTGGGTATGCAAACAGAACAAATTTGCTACATTTGTATCTTAGGAGGGCATCAGGAATTACACCCCTGGCAGAGGCTTAAGAACTTTGGTGGCAGCACCACTTCCAGCACCCCGACCACTATCACACAAAGACCCACAGCTCATTGACCCTCCCAGTTCAGTCCTAGAAAGACCCTTTGGTGCTGTCCAAACAAAAACACCCTCTGCTCTCAGTTTGCACCCCCTCATCTCTTTCTACCCCTCTCTCCTTATCCCATCAATGGAAGAGGTATTTATGCTGCTGCTTTCTCCCCTCCTCTCTTGCTGTGTCAGCTTCTTTGCCCAAACATCCTAATTTTGTGCCCTTTGGTATTCTATTCTTCGGGCCTAGCTCCAATTCCTTTCAAAGTTTGCCAGTGCAAAAAGTCTTAATCTTTTCTACCTTCTTGGTTCTGAGCTTCCTCACTACCCACAAGCTCTTGGGCATCTCCAGCATTCTCAGTTATGTCACACCCCCTGTTCCTTCTGCTTTTGTGTCTATGGCTTAGATGATGGTGCAGTTGACAGTGCTAGGAGGTGCAGACTCAGGGCTGGAAGGGGAATGTGAGCATGTGGAATGAGATCCTGAAGCAGCAATGGGCATTAGGATCTTCATGTTTTGATGTGTAAAGGATTGTCTGTAGATATCATTGCTGTTATCTTTCATCTGACTTCCTTCATATCTGCTGCCTGCTTCTGTCCAAGATCCTTCCCCTTTCCACATGATCAGTGGAAATGACTGAAGTTACTTCCCAGCTCCCTCTCTCTTACCTTGTGAATGGCTGTAGATCCAGCTGTGCACCCTGCCAAGCCTTCAAAGGTCTGTGTGCAAGGTTGCAGTTATTAAAAGTCCACTCAGGATGCTGAAAGCTAAATAGTGTCAAGTCTGGGAATGGTAGTGGCAATTACACGTACTAAGAAACAGAGTCATTCCTCTTGCAAGCATCCACAGTACCATCAACATCTATAAAGAGCAGGTCGGTGTCCCTGAGCTGACAGGATGCCACAGGAGGTGCATGCCCTTCCATCATCCTGTGTTGGAATCCTGAATGCTGAGAATTTTAAACTTTCTGTGCTTAAAGGCACAGACCCACAAGAGAATGCTGCATTTGACCTGAGGTCATGGAACAGGCTTTTAAAATTGATTAATAGCACTGGGATTACAGGTGTGTAGTTGGTTAGAAGTCTGTAATGTCACAGAGTGGAAAACTTGGATTTTGGGGTTTTAGAATATAGAAATAAATATGAAGCAAGATGGAGGTTTTAGGGCGGAGCAGGTTGTTCTTCTTTACCTCCTTCTTCCTTCTTCTTCAGGGGTTTGGGTGATGTTTTGTGATTGGGCAGAAATGTCCACAATGCGGGCTTCGGGGTGTCAGTTATTGGGTTAAAAGGGAAAATAATCTAGATGTCTTTTCTTAATTGGACAGTTTAGTTTTAAAAGACCTTGTAACAAGAGTTAGTTAGCCATTTTGTGCCTTGCTAATGAAGAAGCTGCTGACCTCACAGTAGTGAGACTGTAACGTAGATAAGAAATAATAAACACCTAGTCTGAACATGAAATACTGTCTCAAGTGCCTTCAATCCCGACCTTGAGAAATCCATAATCTTGCATACATCAGTCCAGCCCCTCCATGCCCTAATCTAGAGCAGAGGACAGACAAAGAGAAATCAAAAGTCCATCTCTGAGAGGGCAGGATTTTGTGTGGCAGTAAAACATAGGAGGCATTTTCTGTAATTGCTGTTCCTTTATAAACTTACTCAAGGCTATATATGTATTTCTCAAATTTTATTTCAGACCACTCAGTCCCAAAAAAGACTTTTTATCCTTAATTTTAAAGAAAAACTTTTATATTTCTACTGGAGAAAAAAGGCTTAAATGAATTGATACATATTTGAAAATGAAAAAAGTTGGTTCTGATCTGAATTACCATTTTGGTACCAAAATGTGTCTCTATTACTGGGGCCATTATTAAAAACCACATTTCTTGGCCCCAGTTTCCCACCCTCCACTCTGCCCCGTGAGAGTGTCCATGTGCATGCAGTCATGTTTAACTGCATTTTTGTTTGAAAAGTGTGCTGGTTATGTGCAGGATATTACCAGAGGCATCTTTCATTTAAAACAAATTGGATGAAACTGCCAGTTTACATTTTTGCCATTAGAAACTTTCTGGTACTCCTTCTTTGAGTATATGATCCCTTTCATGCCTCCTACCCTCACTTATAAAACTGTTGAGTGCCTGGAAACATGCCGCTTTCCTTACTTAAGAGCCAGAGTGGAGCTATGCTGTGCTTACTCACCTTCATTCAACAGGGGCTTTGGTGGAGCACAGCATCCCGTTCCTGTGCAGGATCATGGAATAGGAGCACAAAATGCCACCAAGACAGAGAGAAGAGCAGTTCTTAAAGGAGTCAGTCTGGCTTTGGGGAATTTGGTTCTGGGAATATTTGCAAATGAACACAGAGATCATGAAAATGATTATTGTTGTTATCACAGTTTTGGTGTTACCTGTTCTTGTTGCTGTGACACTTCATAGCCTCAGTCATGAGTGGGACTTCACTGTGTAAGAAAGGGATGGTTTGTTCCCCTGTAACTGGAAATCTAAGTTTGTGTTTGGCAGCCCCCTTTTCTCCATATTAAAACCTTTTGTTTAAAGTTTGTAAAACTTTGAGCACCATTGGTACTACTTTTAGAAAAGCATTTTCTGAATTAAAAAAATGAGCTATGACTTTTCCATGTGCCCTACTTTACTGACAATTCCACTTTAGATTGAGTTAAAGCCATGAAGATAGCTCCCAGGAGAGTATCAGCTGTGGTTTGACAATATGTTGTCTCTGGCAGAAACATCAGCTTTAAGACTTTCTGCACACATGATATTCCTATTATATATATATTCCTGCTTCTTCACCCCTCCTCTGCCTCTTGGATCATTGTAAATATATACTAACCTAGCTGTTTTCTAGGGATGGTCCACATCCTCTGGGGGCTTTTTAAACTAGATGACGTATCTGTTATGATTTAGAGCACAGGCCCCAGTTGCATTTTCCTTGTAAGAAGAATTTGGAAATTGCTGTGGTAAAGGAGTGGGGTTAAGTGGCAGGAATCATAGTATCATAAAAAAAAAACTTAGGTTGAGAGGGATCTCAGAAGGTAATAGCCTTTGACTCAAGACCCGGCTACCATCAAAGACACAGCAGGTTTCTCCTGGCTTTATCTAATCAGATTTTAGATGTCTTTAAGTATAGAAAATCTTTAACCTCAGCTCTACAATCATAATGCTAAAAAAGGAGGAAAATATAGAGGTTGCATGCCAGCTGTGTTATATTTTCATAATTGAACAGGTCTGTGGGCTATCACCCCTTCTGTTCTGTCATAGCTTTAGAAATAGTTTATGTCTCAGAGAAGCAATGGCACCTCTGTGAGGTGGTTGCACTTTGGCCAATGAGCTTTTTTTCATAATGTGGCTGATTATCTCAGGAGACATGAGCTGAAGGGTCTGCATTACTACCAGTCTGAAATAAACTGTTTTGTTTGTATAGTGAGGTTGTGCACTGGATAGATACCCATGATTGCTCCTGGACAATGTGCACATGATAAAAAGGAGAGGATTTGGAAATGTGAGCCAGACTTCTCTGTTCATGTGTCTGTGCTTGGATCGAATTCCTAATCTGATATCCAAAACAAAGAGAGCTGCAAAATCAGCTAAAACTACTGCAGTGCTTGTATCAGTCCATTTGCTTGTACATTAATTCTTTAACCATATGTAAATGTCTGGTGCATGAAGCAAGTGAAGGGTTTCTGTTTGTGCAACAGTGCTGCTTAATATTGACAGTTTTTTCAAGCTGTTGGAAGCAGCTGAAAGGCAAGCATGCCAGGCAAACCAGGCCTGACTGCAAAACAATAATTCATTCAGGTTATTTGTGACTTAGCTGAAATTTGTGTTCCATTTAAAGATAAATGGAAAGAAGAAAGAATGAATTCAGTTCACTAGCTTCTACTCATACAGTCTTGAAGGTATCTGGCTTCACTTGAAGAAAAAGGAAAAAAAAAAGGAACAATATTTACAGGATCTTTATTTAAATTATAAGTTAAATATAGGTACAAACTGCTGAAGAACTTTCTGCAGGCTTCTAAAATCCTTCAACGCACTCCCAGAGAAATTGATTTAAAACCTTACTTACTTACCCATTGCTTGCAAAGGGAACTAGAGAGTAATAGCTCTGCTCTCTGGTGCAAACTGGAAGGGAGCAATGTTGATTCATAATAGATTTAAAAGGCATTTGGGATGCTGGAAGGTTGACTTCAGCAGGAGCTGACTATCCTCATTTCTGTGTCTTGTTAGGCACGAATATATTTCTGTGTGCCTTTTCCTTATATCTTAGGAACAGGCCTGTGTTTTTTGTTGGGAAATGTGCCTGTCTCCAGGGACTCAGGTGGAGAACTGCCATGCTGTCCAGGGACAAGACCAGCTGGAGGAAGACCAGAAGCAAATAGTGACAGCACAGCAGGAGCTTGTGATTGAACTGGAAGGTACTGCCATGAATGCTTCTGCCTCAATCCCTCTGCTTGACTCACTGTTGACTACATATGGTTGCTTGTTATAATCTGATTAAAAGATATTTTTGGTCAAAATCCTCTTTCTTTCAGAGTATAATAATTTCTTGCCTTCAATTCAGTGTTAGAGCAAATATGACCTAATAATGATTCATATTTTAAGGCAACACTTTCTAATTAAGAGAATTTCACCGGTATCTTTTGATTGAATATTTATGCAGATTTTCCAGGATTAGAAGGTGCACAGCATGGCATGGACCTTCTTGTCCCCCCATAGTGCCTGGCCTTTGGGTCACTGATATTAGCATTGTTGACTCTCACCTCCACAGAGAGAGGGTGGCTGATTGCAAGGTGAGTGAGACACGGATCACTTCACTTCTGCTGCACCACAGTTCACTTGGTAAAGTGGTAATCCAGAGGCCTTCAGTCTGGGGTAACACACTCTGTATCCAGGAATTTAGAAGCCAAACACTGTCTTGGACTACAGACGTGTCATCTGCAAAAAAAACCTGTCTTAATTTTAATTGCCCTACATATTAGTTCTGTTTCACATCGCCACCTTTCTTTGGCCCCTGTATTGTTGCTCTTCCCAATCATTGCATTGTTTGCTGGATTTTAAGAATAATAGCTTGCAAATGTGTATTTTAGGCAATTTGGGGCTAATATGACAACTGAAAATAAAACTTTCCCATCTTATTCACATAAGGGATTTATGAAAAAGGATGCAAAGCAAAAGACAGGGAAAAAAGAAAATTAAAAACGTTAACAGGGAAGGAGACTATTAATCTAATATCAAAATGAATACATTTGAAATGGCTACTAAAATCAGCAATATGGATTTCAAATGTGTATGGGCCAGGAAAAATAGAGTGAGAAAGGTACACACAGTAGATGAAAAGACCAGATCAGAGCCAGAGACACCAGACAGAAGCAGAAAGCAGAAAAGAGAGTGTCAGAGACTTCATAAACAGCTTTGGTAAAAATAGATTCTCTATTTAGTAGACAATCTGTGCGATTTCTTTAACATGAATGAACTATAATAGTATTTTTGAGGTTCTAAGTTCCACAAAGTAGATTTGATATTTTGGTAACCTTAAAATGCAATTATGTGTGAAATGAAGGGCGAAGATATTTATCAAAGTAACTTTGTGGGTTTGGTTTGTACAATGACAAGTCCTTTGTGAATTATGGTGGAGTACATAATATTGAACTTATATATTTGTCTTGCAAGGAATACAAAGTGTTTGAGTCCAGTTTCAGTGCAACTGGAGAAACCATGCACACACTAAGATGAGGTGGGTACCCCTTCATGATGTGTATAGGCAAGGTAGTACATGAATTCCATGTTTCTTCATAATTTTGTTCTTAGCTGTCAAGGATGACAGTGACTTAGATTACAAGGCAGGCCTGTAACTGATTGTAAAGTGCAAAGAAATTGCTTTACCTGTAAACTGTTCTTCAGCTTTCCTGAAATCAATTTTCTCAACTGCATGCAGTTTGCCTCTGTCATTACCACTATTGCAATTCTGCCTTTTGCTTTAGTTTTTTCCCTTTCCCTCTATGATTTGCTGTGAGATGCAGCTTGAACAGGCAAGGTCTGAAAGCTAAGTTGAAAAAATTATCTTTCTTCCTCCATCTCATACTACTAATTTTGAGATATTTTAAGCACCAAGTAGAGTCAATACTACTCTCCTTCCCTTTTATTTGTACAGGTGAAAATAATTAATAAGTTAATGTTGAAAAGAAATTACTAAAGATATTGCAGTGAAGAAAAAAGAAGGAAAAGAGAAGAGGGTATTAACCTCAGCATAGTAGCAGTAACTAGATGTTTGTTTGGTCACCACATAAACAAATGGATCACACAGCCTAGAGGAAGGACAGACCTTTGTGAAATATTAAGTGCAGTAGAAGAACTTCAGTCTGATTTTTGTTTGCAAATAAAATTATTTTAAGTAAACTTAGATAAATCTTCAACGGCTGTAAACCACTCCCTGGATTTATTTCTTTGTATTGTCTGTATTCTTGCTGTCACAGAAGAGACAAAAGAAAGCTATTTTAGTAAGGATTTAGGAAGAACTTGTTAGGAAGAACTTTTTTCCTGTGCAGGTGAGCACACAGTGGCACAGTTTGTTCAGAGAGGTTGTAGAGTCTCCCTCACTGGAGATATTCAAGAACTGTCAGGACACTATTCCATACCATGTGCTCTAGAATTACCCTACTAGAGGTGGGACCAGATGACCAGATGTAGTCCCTTTCCACCTGATAGTGTAATTCTGTGATATTTAGCATCTATGATACTAAACATCTGCAATCATATGATTACAAGTATTCCATAGGTGAGTAATTCTGATAGTTTTAGTCTGAAAAGGTATCTACTGACTTTTTACACGCCGATGTTTTGAATCTGAAGCTAAATCTAATTTAGAACTGGGGTTTTTTTCCATGTAAGAACAAACCTGATGAACATTTTGCAAGAGATATATAGAAGTGAATATAAACATTTTTTGTTTCTATATTGTGAGGAATTGTGAGGCTGAAATGAAAATGCTATTATTAATAATGATTTTCCTGTTAACAATGTTCTGAGTATTCACTTAGGAAAAATACAAATTAAAAATACTAGGAAATACCTTATGACATAAGGAGCTATATATCATAAATATTAAACAGGGCCTGGCCAAGGTTTAATTGCTGTACAGAATAGAAATATTATTTTCAGATTTTTCAGCCATTTCTTACAAATCATTCATGTTTGTATAAAATTAGGATCTCTTCATGGTAGTTTATTAACCAACATCAGGATTGAATTCATCAGGAGTAGTATTCATATATACCAGATTGATTGGTACTTTTCTGCTTATAGTTATCAAGTCAAAGTCCCTCCAATTCATCTTTGCAGTCATGGAGAAAGAGGATTTTCAAATGCTTGCATCTTGTTGAGTCACTGGAGAAAACCAGTTTGATTTTAACCTTCCCTATAGGCTGTTAATGGTTTTCTGAAGAGCACTAAGTCCTTCTCTCGCTCTCTCTCTCTCTCCCCTTCCTCTTTTTGTTTATTCCTTTAAATAATATAATCTTTATTTCCTGCCTGTGCCTCTATACTTCTTCAGCAGCAGCAGAGTTTACCCTTATAGCCTCAATACTAGCTACGGAGTTCTCTAGCTAAACTAGCTGGACTTTTGGCACTTTCACATGGCTATGAAGATTTTAAAACCTTATGTTGCCACAATACATATTCAAGAAATAAGATCCATTCTGAAATTCATACCACCCTGGCATATATTAATAAAATTCTTTCCCGAGTTCCAAATGAATTTGCTCTCTTTGCATCTTAAAAAAACATATGCAATAAACATTTGCTCAACCATAGAAAGGTGGAATGAATGCAATTAAGCCATTTAAATATCAATCATTTAGACAAACAAAACACACAAGTGCCCAAGTGTTCAGTCAATTTTATAACCACACAGAAAAGAATAAACTAAGAGTATTTTAATGGAAAAACAAGCTAATTTGTAGTCTGCTACAACACAGCACTAAGCTTCTTGGGTATACTGTGATTAGACATGGATTGCAGTAAAATAGCTGCCTAGAAGCCACAAACTCTGATGGTGTTAGTGAGAAGTCTAACTTTCCCACAGCCACATATAGGAGAAACAATGGTCGTGAAGTGGGACTGGTGTTAATACTGAAGCTTAATGGGGCAAGACATGTTCATCAGAGAAGCTGGCTTTTGGATTAGCTCCAAACCCATAAAAATCTGCCCAAGAACATTTGAAACCTGACACAGAAGATGTCTCCATATTTTAAAAATGTACTGCAATCACTGCAAAGTTGTTTGGGCATTTTAGTACCAAGGAATAATGGTAAAGAAACCAGAAAATGTGTTTCTTCAGAATCCTCTTGATGCCATCTGCAGCTAATGTACCAAATACCTTTTCTGAATGCTTTGCAGCCACAAGGTGACAAAGTAGCTATCAGTGAGATAAGGCTTGTTCTGCTTAGAGCCGTTCTTGCAGTTACAATAGGGAAGTGATAAATTACAGACTTCAGTGGTCTTTCTGGAAGAAAGAAAGGTTCAAGACAGTTACAGCTGAGATTAGCACTTTGGATAAGAGAGTGACAGGAGATGAAAGAAGAGCAGAAGCCTGCAAGAAAGATTACAAGATGTAAAAGAAAAGACTCTAAAATATTCTGCTCATACAAATGCAAATGATCATGGAATAATGAACTGAGCACCTGCAGGACAAAATTAAAGCAAGAAAAAGATTGCAATCTGGATAAATTAGCTGGTTTAAAATGACTTGAGTTTTTACTGTGGTCTGTGAATGAAGCCTTTTGTTTTCAAACACCATGAAAAGTGTAAAGGAAAAGAAGGAAGTCCAGGAATGGAGATGATTTTTTTTCCTTCTCTAAGGATCTTAAACACATTCTAGACAAAACCCACATACTATTAGATTTGGGAATATGTCAAATATGCCTCATTTCTAGAAAGATCCAGAGGCACAAATTGACTAAAATGAATATCAAGGAAATAGCTTCTGAAATAGCTGTGGAGTGTTTGTAAAGATAGATGCAAGTACCTGGCAGTGAACAGTTCTGTCTGATATAGTCTACTTGTTCATGGTAACAGCCTCAATGTCTGCACTGACATTTTGGGGAGAATCTAACTGCCTTTTCCTTGCAATGTTTTTGCTTTTAATATGAAGCTAACTTAAGCCATAAGCCAGCATGTTGATTTTGAAGGTGTGGGAGGTTTCCATATGTGAAGGATTGGTCTGTCAGTTACTTTAATATAAATAGTGTAAGTGCTTTGTAACATATCAAAGTGTTTAGTGCTCCTGGTAATATTCTCAAATGAGAGGTAATACAATCTTTCCTTTAATGAAGTGGAGTCTATTTTCTTATCAAATAAGAATATTAACTTGGAGATTTACCTTGAATCTGCAGCTAGTACACTCTTGAGGTATTTCCTAATAAAATAATCAATTTTTCTATGCAGTAATACATTGAGCTTTTGTGTGGAAAATCAGATTTTGTAGATGTGTGCTGGATGGAACAACAGAAGCTTCAGAGACATAATCTGCCTGCGCTTCCAAGGGAGACTCTTTCTACTTTAAGGATGTCAATGGTTAAGAAGGAATGTAGACAGAGAGAAACTTAGGGCCCAACTGCTTTCCTGGCAGGAATAATGCATTAAATATTGTGCGCCAACACAAACTGTGTTGGTTGGGTGTACCAACACAGCTTGCTACTTGGTAAATAGAAAGTTACTCATTGCTTGGGATGTTTTGGGGATATATGAATTTGTGAGAAGCTTGATGTATTTTTTCAGATCCCCAGGAATACAAGAAAAAGCTGCCATTGAAAAATATAACTTAATTTTCTCTGTTCCAGAGCAGACCTGGTAAATATGACAGTCTACATTCGAAACACAATGGCAAAGAATAAGACTCCCCCAGTTCTTATCACTTGGTAAGTGGAAGAGTTAAAAATAGGTCATGATTTTTAGATATTGGGATTTGACAGTATTGTTGAAGGTAAGATGCACAATGCATCTGCTGAGTGGAGAAATACCATTCCATTGGGGAAAATCTCAGGCTTTGAGACCAGGTCTTTTATATCAATCTCAAAGTCAGTCTATGGCTGGAGAAATTTCAGGGATTTTGAGTTTAGTCACGTGCCTTAACCAAAAAACTTTAAGTGTGTGATTCTATGGCATCTCATCCCCTTGAATCACTGCTTTTTGATCTGCTAAACTGGACAGATGAAGATACTGAAAACTTTACTAATGTTAACAACATGCTTTCAAAGGAAGACTGTGACCTTCTAGTTGAATTATAGTTGTGAATATCTCTTCTCCAGATTATTGCATTTAATTTGGTCAGTGTGTGTTCCAACATAACTTGGTCAATATTCTGTGTGCAGCTCTTGGAGATCCCATTTGTAGTTGTTGCTCTGCTTACTTTGGTACCTTACAGCTACACAGAGATATTTTCCTTGAATGAGATAATCTGGTTAATGGTAAAATAGTAAATAATTGTGAACATGGCTGGGCCTGTGTTGAATAGTCAAGCAATCATTTGAGTCAAGGCTTGGAAAAAGAAATGTTTTGATATATTTTACTAATCTTGTGGACTTCTGCTTGATTTACAAATGGACGTAAATGCCAGATGTTGCAAGAATAAAGAATAATTACTGGCACTTGCTCAATGACCACCTTGAAAAAATATTGATTGAATTCCAATTGAATTGTTGATTCCTTATTGACCTGTCAACAATAGCTTTTCAATTTAGTTCTGCACAGACAAAAAAAAGGTGGTTAACTCATGTTACCTCATAAGATCAAGACTACAGATCTCAGACATTAAGCCATAGGCTGGGCTTCAGGATTTTTATCATAGTCTCTGGTTGTTCCTACACTGTTCCAGTAAAGAAACAACCTGTTCTACCAGCTTCCTACATCATGATTTCAATGATAAAGACATTGATAGAATTACCTTCTCAAAATTTTTTATTTTATTCATACTTTGTCCATGTGTCAGCCTGTGAATGTAATTTTTTTTTTCCACCTGAAATGTGTCACCTCTTTCTAAAGCTTCTTTGAACAATAGTTTGTAGATAATGTCTTTGAACTCTAAATCCAACTTCCTGGGAAGCTTTAGCAAGGTCTAGAAGACATAAGTGCAAATGGGAAAAAAAGATAGGATTCCAGGAAACTTTATGTCATTTAGTGGTGTTTTGGGACATATACATTCACGTTAGAAAAATACAGTCTATTTCTTGGATATTCATGTTAGGATTAGTATTGAACTCAGAATTGATGGGAGTTGTTCAGTGCACAGGAGTCTTTAAGGTTATAAAATCAGAATGCTTGATTACAAAGAAATAAAAAATGCTCTTACACGAAAAAGATTTTGTTTACAGGCAGTGAAAAATGTAAGGTTTCCTTTAGCTCTGCACAGATTGTTGAACATTTATCAGGTTTGCCTCCATGCTTATTTATACTGAGACTGCAGCAGCAAATATCTAATTTATAGCAAAACATAATAGGAATGGCAAAAGAAACTTTGGAAAACAAAAATAACTATGTGTGTTTTTATGTATCTCCTCAATTAGCTACAACCCTTATAAAACAGCCACTGCAATTCTGCTTCTTTACTGCAATGAGGATGCTCTGGACTTTCTTACGTCGCTTCTGCACAAGATGATTTAAAGTTTATTGACTTATTTGTGTAATTTCATGCTGGGAATAGACTTTATATCAGTATTTGGGAATGTGTTGGGTAATTGTGAAAATATTCTTCCCCCACCGCTTCCTTGCTTGAATATGTAATACCATTAGAGGCTGTAAAACAGAGAACAGTGCTAGACAGCAAAAGACAGGTTTATGGAAAGGGGACAGCACCAGATAGCAGCTGTGAAGGCTCCCTTGTATCTGCCTTCTGCTCCTCCTATAAAACTAACTGCCTTTTCCAAGGGTGAGAAGAAATTCACAGTCCTTACAATAGACTCATTTCTACTGACTCAAGAATTTTCTTATAAAAGACATTTCTAAAAGAAATCATTACTACCTCACTGGGTAACATGATTTGTTCCAATTCAGGATTTTGTGATACAAATAAGTGGATGTTCAGATATTCTTCTATATCCAGAAAGAAATTTCCCAGTTAATGAATCACAGAACGAGTAATTCAACAAGATAATTAGCTAGGTAATAATTACATTAATTTAAATAAAATAGAAAGGGTGTAAAAGCTTCAGTTAAACTGCAATTCACTGGCACAAACCAATTCCTGCACTGAGGAAAGAGACAATATTTGCATTTGAACTCGCTGGATGAAGGATTGCTTTATAATTACACTATTTAACATATGCAGATTAGACTACAGAAGATTCTGTATTGAAACTCAATGCGAAGAAATGAAAATTCCATGTCTGAATATACAATCTGACCATATAATTACCAATAAGTTTCTCTGTATGACAAAAATAGATCTTAATCACTTTAAAGCCTTGAATAATATAAAGCATTACTCCAATAGAAGGGCTAGCCAAAAAATCATCACTTGTCTCAAATAGATGTGGAGCACTCTTAGCCTCTTAACACTACTGAGAAATGTCATTAGCTGAGGGCTTTTCACTTTGAAAGTCAGAGGTAAAGCCCTTACTTTATTTATGTGCACCCTTCAGCTCTTAAGTGACAGACTGAGCACGAAGCATTTGAAATTGATAGATTCTGACCCTGGTAGGATGGAGACTAAGCTAATACCACTGAGCTAATCTAGAAAGCTACAGCCAAGCTGATGAGAACTGTGACAAGAGCATTGTGTTACCACTGTGAATAACTGAACAACTAATTTTCCTCCACAGCCACAACAAAAGAGTGCTTAATTTAAAATTGCCCAGAGATGAATTGGCAACATCCCCAAAAAGCAAATGCTTATGGGTCAGATTCCTGCATGCATAGCTCCACATCAGTGCTAGGCGTGTTCTTTGGAATCTTATCTTCCCAAAGAAACAGCAGCGAAGTCTTTAACACTTCTGTATGGTGTTTTGCATTCAGAGCTTAAAAATTCCCACAGGGTCAGATGTGGTCAGGAAAGGCTTATCTGCGCTGTGCCTGGTTTGATACCTGCTGGCTTGCTAATTTTCAAGGAACTAAATGATCATTTGGACTCCTTGTTATTTACTTTAAATGCAATACATTCAACATTATCTGGAATCTCCCGTGCCTACTCAAAAACACATTAGTTGCAGCCATGTCTTTTTTTTTAACCATCTGTTAATACTGCAAGACTTTTGTCCTAGGGCCTGCACTTTTGGCATCACAGGCAAGATGGCAATGATACCTGTTATTATCCTTCCTCAGCACATACCCCCCAGCTGACTACACAAGGCATAGAAAGGCCTCTTTTTAGTTGTGTGTTTTTTTGGCTCATATCCCTTATGCTCTAACTTTCAATGCACTGTGTCTGTGTCAAGTTGGAACTTTCTTGAAAAATGTCAAGGGAAATTTTCAAGGTGTGTGCAAAAGCAAAACTAGGAAAATTGTATTATTTTGCTTATGTTAAAAAACTCTCTTGTGCCTTTTTCCTTGAGTTGGTCTAGTTCACCTAACCTTTGGAGAAGAACTTGAAAACTAAAGATGCAAAGGGCTTTGTTGTGTAAGAGAGCATGGACTTCAGCTGAATCACTTAAGTCTTTCCAATTTGCAATTTGCACATGTTATGTAGATACCTGCTAGAACCTTGCAGTTAAACCACTTTGTGCTTTGGGTATTCTGTTGAGGTGTCCTGTTGTCACATCTTCTCTGCTGCATCTGGCTGAACCTGGACCAGATCCCAGAGATATTTTCTTTAAGTTGCCAAAGACCGCCTTTCCAGGATCAGAGGTCTGGAAGCATCCCCTTCTGTTATTGAGTTTTGCTCCAGTTATTTCAGGTAACACATTCATATAAGATCCTTAACAAACCATTATTAATGTTCTTAAAAACAACTTAAAACCAGGATTTTTTGGGTCTCTGATGCTGCTATTTGCAGCAGGTACCTCTTATGCGTAAAAATCTCCATTTTTACCAACCTTCTTAGATTCATAGCTGGTTTATTCCCCCCCCTTTTTTTTGTGTGTGTGTTTTTTTTGGGTTTTTTTTTTGTTTTTGTTTTTTGTTTGTTTGTTTGTTTGTTTGTTTGTTTTTGTTTTTTTTTGTTTTATATGAAGTATGCTTCAGTGTATATCTCTTTTTGCACCTTTTTTTCCCATGTGATAGACTCTCCAGGTACTTTTTGTCTGAATACCTCCTGTGCATCATTCCCAGCCCAAACTTATATTTTCTTCACACAGGTATGACAGAGGAGGACTTCAGATAGTCTGTTTGTGTCAGATAGTATTCAGCATTTTTCTTATGACTTGAATGATGGAAGAAGTACACTTATTAAGCATAAATT
Source organism: Anomalospiza imberbis (assembly GCF_031753505.1). Classification (NCBI taxonomy): domain Eukaryota; kingdom Metazoa; phylum Chordata; class Aves; order Passeriformes; family Viduidae; genus Anomalospiza; species Anomalospiza imberbis. Next base: position 80,215,569 of record NC_089683.1, on the reverse strand, counting down.
TGACAGTAGGAAAAAAAGAAGGTTCTGTAATACATTATCCAAGGAAAATGTTCCATCCTGACTGTAGGAAATCACAAAAGAATTTTTGTTTTTAATAGTTGTCAGTTAGGAATCATGTATCCCAGATCTGAATAGATTTTGGAGAGGTGGAATTGACATGAGTTTCCGATAGCTATTGCTGGCTAATTAATAGTGATGCCTTTTTTCTGTTCCTAAAATAATATCCTTCCTCTTAGTGTTAGGTGTCTTCATCTGGTCCCTTTTATTCACTTGCCATTATTTCAGATAATTTCTTAATATCCTTAGCTTACTGAATGATATACAGATCCTTTTATGTCTCCCTATTTTGTGTGACTAGAAACTGTATTAACATACTCCCTGCTTTTACAGAGATGACTAAGAAAAATATTAAATAAGATTAAACCAAGAAAAACCATCAAGAAAATCTGCTATATTAAAATACATCTAGACTGAACACATTGTCTGTTTGTTGTCCTTTAGGGTTTTTTTTTCTTAATATGTTCCTTCTAACAGCATTACAGTTTTTGTCCAAGAGCTACATTTTCTCCCATATAACTGATAATTTCCCATATGGTGCTGTACTTTGCTGTAATCCAAACAGACTGACAAGCTTCCTTCCTCTTGTGTAGAAAAGCAGTTATTTTTTTAAGTGAAAGTGTCAGGATAGTCTTACCAGATCTATTTGGTAAATCTACATAATACTCTGCCTTTTGCATTTTGATTTTCTGCCTTTTCTTTTCAAAGTTGATCATTCCTCTGAAATCTATATGGCTTCCTTTCTACACCACTGAAGTAAGCATAACAAATTTCTCCTGCATCTTTTAACTATCCCCTGTAACTATAGGGATTTATATATGATGGCTCTCTGCTACTGATGCCAGCTTTTTGTACACATCAAGCTAAATTAGGCAACCTATTTTTTCATTTGTTATTTTTTCCATAACTCTCCTAATGATGAACCTCCTCTATATGAAAGCCTTAGTTTCTGAGTTTTCCTTCCATCTTGGATGCAGAAATCTCATTTTATTTTGTCATTACTGCTAGGCAGTCTTTCTGTGTTATATTGATTTGGGTCTCTCCATATCTTTCCTCCACAGCTGCCAAGTTTTTTTTCATCTTCCCCTCCCTTCTTCTTTTTCTGTATGGCTGACAAGTCTTTTATTTATATTTTTAAAATCTAATTTGTAATGTGCATGTCAGTCTAAATTTTGTACCCTTTCATATTATTGCCTGTGCAATCTTAGATCTGTCTTTACTGATCAGTGTTTTTTTCTTCATTCTTTGTCAGCCCTTCATTTTTTCTTATTTTACTTGATGTTTTGCATACTATGATGTTTTGCTCATCTGTTTTTATCTGGTTTTTTATAATGTTCTAATTAATTACTGCCATGAAATCTGAAAAAAATAGCACCATCTGATAAAAAGGCATTTGTAATAAAAGATATTCCACTGTGTACTCTGAATTTTCCAAAGTATCTTTAAAAGGTACACTAACAAAGCTGAAGTGCTGCATTTCTACATGTCATTGCAGAAGAGAAAAATATTTTAAAGTTTCTTACATACTGCTCTTTTACTTTTGAATACACCTCTCCAGTTCATTAAAAAATGAATATTATCTTATTCAAAATTATATAGTAGGGTATCAAATTTTGTTCAAAGGAAAGAAGAAAGAAACAGAAATATTCTGAATTAATTTTTCATTTACTCCCTTGCAGTCAGAAAATCTCACTTAAAAGTCCATGCTGATTTTCTATTTCCTCTATGAATGAGCACTGTGGCTGTAAGTGGACACATGACTCCTTAATCTTTTTGTGGATAGCTGGCAACCTACAAAGCTCTAAATGTTTGTTGGTATTATAAAGGTTTGTATTGCTTTATCATCAAGGCTCTGTATTGTAATATGGCTGCGTTTTGTGACCTGACTGGTGAGCCAGAAAATTCCACAATGACTGTTTCAGAGCCAGAATGGCTGTTTCAGAGTATCAGTAGTGGACAGGCCAGTACTAAACAATTAGCTGAAGTTGCTAAATGAAATGCACTCCACTGGTAAGAAATGAATCTTGGGCTTAAAAAATACAAAATACTTTGAAAATGTGGAATGGTATAAGATTGTCAGAAATAAAAGCTGAAAACAAGTGTATTTCCCTGTCAGGTAATGTACTGTATAAGCTCTAAGTCTTTATAAACTTCTAAATCTAAATGAAAAAATGTCTGAAGATGCTTAAACTTAGCAGTATTTCAAAACTATTGTTTTCAAAATATAGCAACTCATAAATAAAATTAAATTACTATTACATATTAAACTGTGATCATGTTTATAATCACAGATGGTAATAACACTAATTCAGCTTTATCAACACTTATTCTATTTTCAGTATGCTGCTTAATTGCTTAATTAAGGTTTCTATTAGTATTTTAGAATGACAGATAATTTCACTAAATGTTTGTATACGTCAGTATAAAAAATAAAAATTACATTTAATTATTTTCTTTTAAAATGATTTTATTGTTTGATTGATAAATACAGTAAAACTATGGCCTCAGTTTGGGAAGGATTTCAGGTTTGTCTTCAGATTGACTTCACTTTGTTGTAAATATGTACTTGAAAGTCAGTTAATGCAAAATGTTTTGCTAATAGATGGCTGAGAGAAGGTTGATATTGTGAATTAATCATCAAAGGGAGCATCTTATGATTCTGTGCCAATGTTCACTATTGCAGTACCTGCTCACCTTCTACACCCAGCTGATGGCAGGCCTGAAGGCTCAGGGCTCAGGGTGACATTTAACATTGTCCTTTCAGGAATAAAGGTCTTGAGGTCATGGGCACTGGATGTTTATTCTAAAAATGTGAGAAATTTGGTTTTATTGTTGCTGATGTTCATTTAGCTTTATTGGCTGGATGGCAAGAGTTTTTCTGTAGGAAGAGTGTTATTACTATGATTATCATTGTTTAGAGAAGAGGACATAGAACAAGAACCTTCTCTACTTAATTGCACAGCTCTTTCCAGGTCACTGGCTCTTTCTTATCCCTTGGTCACTTCAGGCACAAAAGTGGATCAAATAAAATTTTTTTTTGAAGTAAGTGAATATATTAAAGTTAAGCCATCATGGATAAATGGATAAAATTAAAAGGAGTATGTGAGTGCTGCATGATTTAATGTGGATTAATTTCTGGGGCATGACTTTCAGAAGACACTTGAGGCTTCAGTGCTGTTTGGCTAGGTTTTGAGTACTGTAAAAACCATGTATTTCCTCTTCTCATTCTTCAGGAAATCATAGGATCATACTGGCATGTCACAACAGCCATTTATTTCTTATTTATCAGTGCATATGTTCTTGTATTGAATTACTTGTACTTTTATATCATTTCACAACTTAATTTCTGAGATGTAGACTAATCATGATGGCTCTTAGTGACTATTTACTCCTGCAAAATTCCTTGAGCTTTCCTATCCCAAGAGGCAAACAGAAGTGGCATTAATTTGCATTCAGGAATAATATTACCTGTAATTTTCTAAAATGCTGTTTTAACATGGCCAAGTTTCTGGGTGATTAACTGTGAAATTACTGTTTTTCTATAAATACTTAGTTTCAGCCCATAATGGAAAACCATTATACAATGCCCAAAGGCTCATATGGCAAGTGGCTTTCAGAGCTTTTAATTTGATAACAATTTCTGTTGAATTATTTATAGGATATATAAAGAAATAGGAAAAAGTTTGCTCTAGTCTGCCATAAACTTTGCTTATGTATCAGAAAATCCTGAAAACTGTGCCTTCATACCAATTGGCAGAGGATGTCTAGCCTAAACTGCCAACTGAATTTTGCCAGAAAGTTAAATTGCTGATAATTTATTTGAAAGGTTATTTGGCCTTTGTGTCTTACTACTTGCTAAGTGACACAGAAACAAATATCAGTGTGGAAAGTTGTCTTATTTTTAAACATAGAATGAAATATATTAGGATGGTGGGCTTGCACAGTGAGAAAATGTACTTCAGGATGGGAGAGAGAGACACTGTCAGCACTTAAGGGACAAAGGACTCCATTCTTTTACTTCTCTTTTCTGTAGTTTTCTGGTTTTATGCCTACCAATATCCTGAGCACCCTAGAGCTAGAGCTCCCACTTCAAATATTTTGTATGCTTTTATATTGAAGACTACTAGAAGCCAATATCCTTGCTTTACTCAAAGCTAAGCTGTATTTCTATGCCAAAGCATCCTTGCAAGGTGTGAGTGAATTGGATTGAGCCAACTCTAACAACACTGGCAGGTTGAATCCCAAATTAGGAACAAAAAGGTAATAAATTGTTCATGTAAAACCATGTTCCTAGAAGAAGAATATTCCTCTTCTGACTTAGCTTACCTTTGCATGCTTACCTGAGTTGAGTTCAGAAAAGGGTGGAATTTTCATGCAAGATGATGTGTCTCTATTAAAATATCAATTGCAAAATCCTGCTGACAGTATGTGCTGTCAGTACATACTAATGTCTTCAGGAACTCAGTATTACATTCATGGCATTTTAAAACCTGCTTCAATACATTAGGCTGAACAGTGTTAGCAGAAGCAAGTATGGATTACACTTCTAAAAAATATATTAATACAAAATGTTGAAACATGTTACTATGTGGTGAGCCAAATTGTGGTTCCTTCAAGGTCAGTGGGTAATTCTTAGCAATTGCTTGGAGGAATTCACCAGACAACATCATTAATGTTAAGACTTTCCTTTAACTACACCAGCATTACAAATCATTAATTTTGTTAATTTACCAAAAACTGTCACTCAAAATTAAAATTTAGAGTCTGACTTTTTAGGTCTGTTAACAGTCATTGCTCAAGTGAGTGTCTAAATATTGACTTATTGACATAGCTAATTCTTCCACCCCAGTATCAGTGATTCACAGAGTACACATGTTCTACCTTCTGATAATGTGCCTTGGCCCATGGTTGGAATCAAACCCAGTTCACATCCAAACTGCTTGAATCTAAGCCACCTAGAAAAGACCAGATATATGGTGAGAAACAGGATTAGAGAGGTGACAAAGCTTTGATTCCTGGTTGCCACCAGCAAGAATTGAAGCATGCCTTAGTCTGCATGAATCAGGACTCTCACTGTACCTCCAGCATTGCTTCAATGGGGCATGAAATATCATCACACAGGAAGGGCTCTTCTTACCCCAGTGTGAAACCTGTAGGCTGAGAGCATTAATTATGGACATTTTCTGGAGGGAAGCATTGCCATATAGTATGCAGATCAAGTCTTCTGTCACATTTTAATCCTTTCATAACACCAAGGGCATTTAAAATGTAGGAATTTTTTTCTCAAGCTAGTCTTGAATTTTTTCATACTTAGTTACTTAGTGCAGGGTCTGTTGTTGTTGTCGGGCCTCACTCCCTGATTGGGGTGGCCTGGAAAAGTGGTAAAGTCTCTCCTCCAACCTGTGCCTTCAAAGAAAGACTCAGTAGTCTTCAGTTGTCCGGTCTCAAGGTATTTTATTGTGTGTTGTCTAAAAGATTTCTCCCTGAGTTGCTGCGGTCCATTCAGCAGTCAGGCAAGGGCACACTCCAACGCCCAGGGGGCTGGTGCCCTCTTTTATATCATACATTGTGTATTAGATGTTTACAGTTTTCCCCCAATGCCCATCACCTATATTGAACAGTGACTTTCTACTCTAAACCAATCTGTGAGTGCCAGCATCACCAAGAACATGGAGGTTAGGAAGAAGATGGAAAGAGGACAGGGCACACCCAAGTCCCTCCATCTTAAAACTTCTGACCCCCATGTGCAGAACTCAGACCCCTCTGTACAAGGCCTAAAACCCCCCTGTACAGCACTCAAAAATTCTTCCTCTCACTTTGTGACTACTTCTACTATGATATCTAAACTTTTGTGATTTCTTGTTCTTCCTGCAAGGTTGGTAAATTGTTCAATGGGTCACGTTCAAAGCCACAGGGATCTGTGGCTGCATTCCAGTGTCTCAAATCCTTTTGACCTGGGCCCGGAACATCCAAGAGTGTCCAAGGGACATTCTGGGTTCCGGCACTTAGCAGTCAGCTAAGACCAGAAGTTCTTCAGGGCTTCAGGAGCTGATAAAGACCCTAACAATACCAGGACAGTACACTTTTTAGAGGAAAACACTGTTGTTGTTTTTTTTTTTTTTTTTTTTTCTTTGAGTTCTGGCTCTGAAATGCAGGAATGTTGTCTATTGCAATAGTTAAACCTAAATAAGCTTTTTATTTTTTTCCCTTTTATCTTGACACCCAGTCCCATCCATGTTAAAATGGATATATTTACCAGAAGTGTGTCAATATAGGTTCAGTACTTTTTTACATCCTGTGTTCTGCCTCAAATAGTAACAAATTCAGCAAGTCCTGCTGTACAGGAGTCAGACTGCAAGATCACTAGAATCTCTTCTGGCCTTGTAATGAATGAATGTATGGTTTCATGCCAGGAATAAGCTATTAATTTGGACTACTTCTCTAAACATCCTTTGTCTCTTTACCTGACTAAAACAGTGAAAATGTCTCTTTACTCTGAAGACCAGGAAAACACAGTCAGGACTGTAGAGTAGTAATCAATATGGATGTGTATTATTACACTTTCCCCTTGGCAGGCTATATCAAACTCATTGAAGGTGTTTAAAGGTATTCCTAAATATTCCCCTAATAATTTATGAAAATTACTTCCTTGGAAAGTGCTGCTTTAAGCAAGGAAAAAATCTACACTATTGGAAGCTCAATGCTATGAAAACAGCATCAATTTTCTTGATGAATTTGTAGTTCAGAAGCAATTTGGTGTGAGTCTTCAATTCTGACAGTACATGTGACTTTGGCTAGATGCCTGGATATAGGCAGTGAGTAAACACAAAGTGCTGGAAATTATCTTGATCTCTTCTGTTCTGTGTGCTAAGACAAATAATAGTAGCACTTAAATATAGCTGCCAAAGCTATCTGTAATAAAAGTACAAGAAAGAAAAAAAAATCAAAACAGCAGTCTCTAAATTGAAGAATCATTGATCATTGTGGGCTGAAGTAAATTTGCTGGTATTGAAGTTTCCTGGAATGAGATGCCAAGGATTAAAACAAATAACTTAGGCCTTCTTTCTTTGAAGGGCTTGCCAGCCATATAGAAGGATTAAGAGAGGTCTTGGGATGCACACAAAATTTGTATTTGTCTCAATATCAAATGCATGTGAAAAGACATTGGACGTATATGAAGAGAGATAGGAGAGCAAGTGTGAAGTTAGATCCTTGTAACCATTTTTTCTTCACCTTATTATCTAAGTAGTCTTGAGTTGGCTGTCAGGTAAAAAACCTGCTAAAAAGATAATGCAGATATGCAGCAGCTGATGCACAGGGAGACATGAAAACAAATATTAGAAAGCATGCAAAAAGTCTTCTTAAAAGCTTTTCTATCTCCTGAGGTTTTAAGAAGAGAATCAATTCAAATGCCTCTCCACTCTGTAAACATAGGAGAAAATAGTGGAAAATAGTTACATCTAATGCATTTTGGTATTGTATAGCATGTTAATGTCTTTTAAAGAGCTGGAGGCAAATTTCAGAGATTTTTACAACAGTGCCTGTGGTTTTCTGTGAGACTGAATTTAGGATTTAATACTTTGGTGGGTTTTTTTTTGTTGTTTTTAAGGAAGGAAAGGACAAAGACTTGTGTTCTGCATTTTCTCCTTAAATGCTGTACAAAATGTTGGTTTAATGTCTATATCTGGTCTCACCAGGGGAATGCATTTCTTAATAAACATTCTTGTTTTCTTACCTCAGAGGAGCTGACCTTTTTAGGGTAACAGCACTTTTATGTTATTGTAATTTTCTAGCTTTGAATGAAATCATTATTTCCTTGCTTTGGACAGATTGTCAGGGTTTGTTTCATAGTCCACAATATCACTTTTTCTCTATGTGACTTCAATGACTTTCCCCTCACAAACCAGCATATACCTCTGTAGCTCTTCATATGCATTTAAAATGAAGACACCATGGGAATCGGTCAGCATGTACTGGGAGAAGGGGGATATAAAGCCACAGAGAGTTCAAGTCTGCTTATTACAGGAGAAATCTTCATCTGTAAGAAGTAGGTCCACACATTTGTTTGACAAGTGAAGGCTACTTTAGGAATCTTTGACCAGGATATGTGTGAAAAATACTTAAACAACAATTTTGAGTTTTCTGTTGGTCCAGCAAGGGTTGACGAAGGCTACATCAATATGTGTTTTCATAGTCTATCCTGCAAAGCCTCAAGCTTAACTTTATGATGTTGAAAATCTTTGAAAATCCTTGGAAAAAGTTCTTGGAAACCTTTAATTTATATCCATGGGTACTTAATATACAAGGCTTGCAACCCTTACAATAATTTGCCCTTCTTCTTCCTACTTGAATGAATCTATGCAATTTTCTTTAATTCCTGATATAACCTCAGTAGACAAACTCATTGATCTTTCCGTCTAAAGGGATCTTGCTAGCCTAGAGTTCATAAAACTTGAGAAACACATATTGCTTCAAATTATGTCCTTTATTAACATTAACAGTCATTTTGTGGTGATACAGTGCAGTCTCCCTGTTCCTTTCAATACATCTGGAGTGAATCATTAGCCTGCATGAGTTTTTATTAACTTTAATAGCAATGTTTTCCTCTCTTATTTCTTCGTAAGTTTTTAATTCCTTGGTGTCTGTTTCTGCCTAGAATTTCTACTTCACACACTACAATTCATATATCCGTAAAGAAATGCTGCATCCACTAAAAGCTATTGCAAAGGGTATATGATTCTTGGGTCTCTATTTTTCTGTTGATTTATCTAATTTTGATATCTGATTGAACCTTTCTTCTTGTGTATTCATTTTTCCTTAAAAATATCTTCCAGGGGCTTTTCAAATATACCTTATATTTGAACTTCCAAATATAGGACATTATGTTCACTGACTCTTTTACCGACAACAGTATTCCTGCTTGCAAAGAGATGTGCTGACGCAGGTGCAATTTGCCTCACATACAGAAAGAATGAGATGATACATTGCTCTTCCCTTATACCTATTTTTGGATGTGTATAATTGCATCTACCTTGAAAAACAGATTGTTTTTTTTTTTCAAATGAGTATTTTGTTAACCTTCACAAGATAGAAAGAATGTTTGAAAAGAAATTGAAGTTGTAACTTATGTCTTCAATTCTGTGATTCATTTTTGATCAAATCGTCCTATAGTACTAAGAACAGTTTGTAAATGATGATCTCATTATAAGTAAGGTTGAAATATTTAATGTCAGCCAGTGCATTTCTTTAAAAAGCACTGTACTTAGTAACTATTGTAATTATGCCAGGAGACATAAGAGAAGAGATTAGTGCAACAACTGACCTAGCTTTAATAATGTCATAAGAATCTGTAATTGCAAAATTATCCACTGTGTTATGAATGTTCACTAACATAATATTCAGGTCACTCATCATTTGTAGCACTTCATGAAGTAAGCAATTATTTTTTCCAGTGTACAAATATCAAGTCCATTAATTTTAATAAGTCCCTCACTTACAATCCTGAGAGCTGTATATTTAAGCATAGTAAAAAATGCCTTCAGCTGTGAATGAAAAAAATGTATTATAACAGACAGTGTTTGACTGTCAGCTTTCTAAATCTTGGTACTGGCCACACCTAGAAAGATTTAGAGGTCAAGTTTGAGTTGAGAACTCAGAACTGCAGAAAAATACCTGCAACCTACTCTAAAATAGATATTGACAATATGTCCCAGATTTTTTTCTTTCCAGATAGATTGTGAGCATCTATGTCCGTCCGTCCGTCCATCCATCCATCCATCCATCCATCCATCCATGTCAATCTATCTCACAGTATTTTAATATTGTATCTTCAAGAATTAGGTCAACCTGAAAATTAAAAAGAACCCCAAAACACAACAAACTGAATGAAAATGGAAAACTTGACCATAATCTGCGTGTGGGATTTTTTTTTTCTGTCCTGTAGGAAATGTTATTATTCAGAAGGATGAGGAACAGGTCTGGTTCTTTTGTTCTCTTAACTGCACTGAGCTATTGTCAGAATGAATAAAAACCCCACATTTGCCCTGTGGATAAATCAGCTGCAACAGCAGCTTTCCTTTGAGTTCCCTGGTGTTTTCTGTCAGTGTCTGCATATGGGGGAACCTGCTGGACTGACTCAAAAAAACAGTGCATGGCGCTTCTCCAGATCAAATAATGGCTAAGGGGTTATTATAACAGATGGAATTTCCCAGGTATTTTGTATTCCTTGCCTTTTTGCTGTTTGGTGTTTACCTTCACGTGTTGCTTGTTACGGTAATTTTCATTCAAAGTCTTGAGAATAGGGAATTCTTTAACACATGTGAATTGAGCCTGGCACACTTAATTTGTCCTCTACGTACCCTGTGAAGACAAGCAATAACACCTGTATTGTGAAATCTCAAATGAAAGAGGGCTTAAAAAACCAAGATATGGTAAGTCTGAAAACTGGAGATGCTTCGAGGTTATATTGCCCAAGAATTATCCTATTAAAAACTACATTCAGTGTGAGAAGAGAATAATTATGTGCAAATATTTTCCTTCACTGAAAAGTCTCCACCAACTAGTAGTATTGTACTAGATAAAGGTGCAATTCCTCTTGCCTAATTTAGACTCTGTAATAGGTGTCTGATGTAAGAAAGTCACATAGACTCCCTGTACAGCTGAGAAAAGTTGAGATAGAGGAGAAACTTTAGAGAATAATTCATGTACCTTAGACAGGTTGAAATGAATTGCTTCTGAAAAGGCATCTTTCTTTCAAGTAACTGTAATGGAAGCCTCAATTTCTCCTTATTGAGTCTGTATGGTCATCCTGCTGACACTGAGCTTAGACCAGATGCCCAACTTTCAGGTAGCTGGTACATCCAATGAACACACCACCTGTGTTATCTTTAGCACAGAAATGCAGTATCCTTCATTATGCTTGAAGAGGTAGCATCAGCCAGCAAGCAGACTAGAAATCTTGAATCTTACAAGGCAAGTCTCTCTTGCCCTTCCTAAATAGCTCCTTACAAAAACTCTAGCCATGAGTTTCAAAAATGTTTAAACAAAGGTATGAAATTTTCAACAATTTATGTGAAAATAGAGTGAGACAGGGACTGAACTTTGCTGAAAACATAATTCATGATGCTCATACTTCACATCTGCTGGCCTTTTTTTGGAGAATGCAGAGGTGGTTTTTCAACCTCATCTGCTTACTTCTCGCTTCCTTAATCTTCTGTAAATTCTGCCTAGTGGAATTTTCTAGGGGTGGGAAAATAAAACATGTTGTCATACCAAACATAGGCTTAAGCTTTCTCCAGTATTGTTAGCTGTTGAGAGCAGTAAGAAAGATACCCTGCACTGAATTGTCAGGAAAAATAGTTTTAGAAGCATTACCTAGAACAATGACTTGTCCTTTCCTAACTACTAATACCAAAGGTACTGTCTTTGCTAGCATTTCTAGGGTGCAATTTACATGCTGTTGCTGCTTTTTGTTGCAACTTGGGCCTATTTTGTTTTGTGATCATAACTTCCAGTTTATATTTCACTTCCGTTACCTCTTATTTTATGGTTTATTTTGCAGGTTTTGTCACTGCTAAGAAATGCAGAGAAGAGAAGGTGACCTAATGGAAGCCTTTTGGTACCTGAAAGGGGGTTACAAGAGAGCTGGAGAGGAAATTTTCACCAGGGCATGTAGAGACAGGACAAGAGGAAATGGCTTTAAACTGTCAGAAAGTAGGTTTAGATTAGATATAAGAAAGAAATCCTTTACTCTGAGGGTACTGAGGCACTGGAACAGGTTGCCCAGAGAAGCTGTGGATGCTCCATCCCTGGAAGTGTTAAATGCCAGGTTGGGTGGGGTTTTGAGCAATATGGTCTAGTGGAAAGTGCCCCTGCCTTTGGAACTGGATGATCTTTAAGTTCCTTCCAACCCAAACCATTCTACATCTCTATGATTTAGATATTTTAACTAAGCTCTAAATTATTTTTCTACTTCTAATGCTATTCCTCTGTAATGATCAGTCACTAAAAGACTGCCACAGATCCCTTAATATCCAGAGTGGCTAGTTTTCTATATTATAAGTGGAAATACTATATAGCTTGATTCAGATGATAATAAGTAAGATAACATGCTATGTTCCAGTGAAATTATTCTGTATAATTGTATGCTGCTGTTAAATTATATACAATGCATAAATGAAATTTATTATATACTGATGAAATGACTTACAAAAATAATTTTTTTTTAATTAAGAAATTTCTGTGGTTTATATATTTAATGAATAGAGTGTAGAAAACTGATGTTACTTCAGTTCTCTCTGTTTGACTTGTACAGATCTAGAGCAAATTAATTCCTGGTATAGTGCCATTAATTTAATGGGAGTTACATCAGAGATATGAACTCATTTAGTGATTCCTAGCACCATCTGGAAATTTATAATGCCACAGCAATGTTTCATTTACTAAGACATGTTCATCGTTTTTGTTTAGTACGGAAAGACAGGGATTAAAAATTGAAGATCACTTTAGCTTGCTCTATATCATCTTAAATTTCCTTGTAGGCTTTGTTATGTTTAGATGATGAGATGTAAATTTAAACAATATTTAAATAAACTTAATAGTGCAATCAAGAAGGGACCAAATAGGTCTCAGGAGGCAAAACATTTTCATGAACATAAACATAACCCTTTTTGCAGGGAGTGGATCTATACAAGCAGCATTTCTTTTGATATATGCAGTTAGCTGTCTGCCTGTCCTTCCTGACACAAATTTGTATCTCTGTTTTAGTGCTGGCATGTTGGAATCTCACTCCTAGGACCAGAATAGATCTGTATCACAAAGTTCAGCTCAATTCTATCATGGCTTACAACTCTAGAAAATTCTGCCAGAAATGTCAGAAACTTCATATTATCTTCTGTTTGTTTAGGAAGTTGTGTTGCTTGTTCTCATTATTTTTATTGGCATTGTGTCCAGAAATGTATTTTTAAGTGATAAGAAACCCCTGTCTAGTTTTGAAACTATGCTTTATCCTTGTGGAAACATAAAATGACAGCCTAAGCTATTTCCTTTCTTCCCAGCCTCCTCCAGACAGGAATTACGCTTGTAATGACTTCTGATTTCTTGTTTTCTGTTCAGAAATGCACTGAGTATACCCAGTCAAAGACTCAGGTAGCTCAAGACCAAAGACCAGAAACAATAGGAATATGAACAAAGCTGTAACTAACCAGCATTTAGAGATATTTTCATGCTATGTGTACATCTTTATAACTGTGTAACCGGTAGCTCTGTGTTGCACACAGTGACAACACTCCAGAGCTGGTGAATTAAAAAAAACAAAACAAAACAAAACAAAAAAACCCCAAAAAACCAAAAATCAATGAAAAGTGTAATTGATTAATTACCACACCCCAGCTTTAATGTGACATCTTTAAGACAGTATATTAAGAAACTTCATGCAGGTGCAGAGCACAAGTCTACGTGTTGTCCCATCTGGAAAACTGATACTTCTGTGCTTTAAGTATCTTGTTTGTGTTTCCCATGCAGAGGGCATTGCTGGTCTGGGCAGCATGCCCAGCAGGGCCCTCCTGCCCTGAGCCCCTCAGACAGCAGGTCCCAAGGGGAGAGCCGCTGTGCCCGCTGGCAGCCTGGGGAGTGATGGAGCGCAGTGCTGGCAGCACCATCCTCATCTTCAGTGTCACAAAGCAGGGCTAGAATTTTTGTTAAACTAGCGGCTTCGATGAAATACAAATATTGAGGTGAGTAAGTTAGTGTTTACCATAAATTCACTGGTAATGTAATTTCATAACTTTGCCTGAACGTTCCTATCCTTAGGGGTTCATTTTTTGCCTATTAGGCCCTCGTTATTAGTTTCTGCTTTGTATTTATAAAACCAACACTATTCATCGAAACGTTTCACCTTTGAAATGAAATGGAAACGTTGCTGGGTAGTTCACTGAAAATTACCACCTAGAAAAATTTATATACAGACATTTTTAGTAATTATAGTTTATTTTTAGTCAGACAGGACACAGTTAAGGAAAGAACAGATTTTTTTTCAATGAATTTTTAATTTAAGTAAGTTGAATATGTAGCTATCTGATGCTAGGATAATGAAGTTTGATAGTCCCATAAATGTGTGTATTTATATAAAGAAAGGATTCATGCAGCATAAACCAGATAATTTATCTTTGTAGCAGTCAGCTTGGTAGACATGTTGCTTCTGGAATGCTAATAACCACCAATTTTTATGTAGTGAAAATGGAATACTCTGTATTTAGAAATACTCAGAAGGAGAATTTCTTTGCAAGGACAGTAAAAGCATCAACATGTCTAAGGGGTCACTAATAGCATAAAAATCCTCAACTCTCCCCCAGACTGATAAGCAAAAAAATGCCTCTAACCAAAATATCATCTTTAAAACTGAGTTCTTTACAAGAGATTATGAAAAATATCAATGGATCCAATGAATCAGGAAAAGTGCATTTAGATGTAAGGATGTAAAAATAAATCCAAACAATAAAGGATGAAGTAATTGAAAAGCAAATCTGAATTTTAAAACAGATTCTGGTAAGTACATCTTCCCAAACTGTCAGTGCTGTAATGCTGTAATTTTTTTTTTTTTTTTTTTTTTTTTTTTTTTTTTGCACTTAAAGAAGAGATACTGAAGAGGAAAGTCTCTGCCCATTTCAGGGATCTTTGACATATGATTGACATGATATCATGTTGTATAAGCTAATAGCAGCTAGAAAGGTGATTGATGAGTCAGATCACCCCAAATTCCCAAATTCACTGCTGCTATGTCTTAATTTCTTTGCTCTACTTCTGCAGCTTGTGAGCCACAGAATTTTAATTCTCTTTGCTGGTGGAGGGCATATGCTGTAGGGACTCCTTATATCAAAAAAGCAAAGCACTGTGGGGAGCCAGTTTCTGAGGTAATATTTTAACATGGGCTCTGCTCCCCACAGTACTCATGTTTTCTGGTAAGAATAGAATAAATTACTCCTTTCTTATTGATGTTGGGGAAGGAACAAATTTGTCCCAGTCGCTTATCTGTTAGCAATCCTCATTGTCCTACACCCTCCCTTCTCTGAAAGACACAATCTGTCTCTTGGACTTTGACATGTCAAAAATCAGCAGTCTCTGCTGACTGTTCACATGGCAGCATATGGTTGTATTTAATTTTTACCACTCTTTTTACCACACATTTCTAATGTAACATTTTTCCATTTTGAATGATAGAGCATATTTGCAACTAGAGACAAATTTCAATGCCCAAGACTGCAGTAGAAAAGCAAGATTTTTGGAAGACTATGCTGTCACACACCCATCAAGAGCATTTTCTGTCTTTCTTCCTCTGTTGTCCAACAGTTGAGCTGCTGGCAGGCAGAATATGTTTTACAACAGGAGGTAGAGCTGAGTCATAGGAAAGTTTACCTATAGCAGAGTCCTGGCTGCATTTAGCCAAAGCATGAAAATCTGCAAATGAAGCCTCTAAAGACATGAGGTACTAAAGTATTTTACATTGCTGACATTCATCAAAGGCTAGAGGCATTGTGCCATCTCTATTCTCCACAGAGAAATAAAACTCTGACATCTTTCTGAATTCACTTTCAAGAAGACGCAAGGCTTAACAATAAAGTAGTGTATTCATGCTTCAGTCTTAACATCTTCACCAAAAACTTATCAAATATCCAGGCTTCGGACACTCCATATAGCACAAGAGAAAGGGTATTGTTTATTCAAGAGGATTTTTTTGTGCAGAAATAAGCCTGGTTCAGGGTGAAGAAAATAGTCTAGGTAGTACACAGTAGATTTCAGTAACAATCATGTCTTCCTCCTCTCATGTGAATATTTCTGGAATTTTTACTTGCTGCAAGCATATCAGCCCAAGATCCCAGCTACATCACTGCAACCTCTTGGTAGCCTTTCTGATTGTGGCTACTTGGAAAGAATTGAGCTGTCCCTTTAAAAGCCTTCTTTACCTGCTGGGGTGGTAACTGTGATGATGAGCACAGATGATAACTGAGGAATGAATAGGTGCATGGGTGCTGACCTGAGAGCATTAAAAAATGAGGCATGCAATTCAAGAGCAAAGGTTGGTTGTTCCTGTTGTGTGGAAAATGAGCATCCAAAGTTCCTAAATGCTCGTGGTCAAAAGGAATGACAAAAGTCAGGGGGTTCACAAAAACTCAAGTGTTTTTAGTAAACTACTTGGCATTGAAAGTGGTATATTAGTTGCTGACCTACTATATAAGCACAGGGCAGAGAAAAAGAAAGACATTAATTAAAGGGAAGACAGAGAAAGAGAGAAAAGAAGGGAATGAAAAGAAAGAGAAAAAGAGAAGGAAGGAAGCAAACAAGCTCCCAATTCTGGTTCCGGCATTGATCCAGTTGATGGGATGTCCAGGGTCTTGGGGGCTTGGTTGCCCAGGCTTGGTTGGGGTACCTCTTTATAGACAGGTTTTCCTCACCTCGGAAGATGTGTTTCTCTTTCTAGGTAAATTAGGTTCTTTCAGACCTTTCTGGAATGGTTCAGAAAGGCTTTGGGTGGTCTTGATCCCCCCCTGCAGTCCATGCCCACTTCTCAGCCTCATTCCTGCACTTGTGCTGTACTGTGTCATGCTCATCTCTAGGAATTAGAACAAGGAAGCTTGTCCCAGAAAAGTGCTGCCCTACTTCTGCATGGCCCCCTTTTCCAGCCACATCTCATTCTTTCCTACCACATGTTACTAGCAACATTCCTTGTCTGTTATTATCAACAATCCTTGGTTGGCTCCACAGCTGTCCAGCTATCAGTGTTTGAGACAATAGCTCCTTATCTTCTGGGCTTCCACACTGACATAGGGAAGAAAGAGATGACGCCTTTGTTCCTTTCTTATACAAGCTTCAAGATTTGTGTGGCTTTACAAATTTGTCAGCTAGTAAGTATACTCCCAAACCTGTCTACACAGGTTGTCTACACATTGTCTTGATGAGTTTCCATCAACTTGGACAGCTGAAAAAAAAACCCCAAACTCAATAAACAAGCACAGATACAATTTATTGTTGCTGAAGGATTTATTTTGTTGATACTGTCGGTGTTAGTGTCTCATCTGTCTCCTTTGCAGTCTGAAAAGTTTCTATAGTGAATTACAGACACTAAAAATTCCTTTTCGACTGATGTTTTGAGTGTTGTAAGCACAGAAGGAGAGGGAGAAAGTGAGATCTGCAGAACAAAAACTGTAGAAACAGACCAAAGAAACTAGCTTGGGCGAGCAGAGCTTCAGCTCTGGAAAGCTCAAATCAAAGACTTTTCATGTGTGTATGACAATTTAACACCCATTAAAGCAATGTCACTTTAAAAAAGGTCAGTAAAATATTTCATCTGGTATAGGCAAGCTCTGACAGCTGTGAGTTTATAACAATTACTTACTGTTTGTTAACTAAACCTGGCCTCTGCTTCTAAAGCATTACTCAAGTTTTGGAATGTAAAAAGGATGTACAGGAAATGCAATGTCTTGTCTTGCGAGATCATCTTCACGATGCACCTTCTCCCACAGAAATAAAAAGAATAATAAAAATAACAGCCTAGTCTTTTGTCTTGTTAGGGTTTGAACTATCTTGCTTAATTAGGATAGAATTAGATGGAATTTTCTGAGCACATCTGTCTTTATTCCCCAGGGTTATATTTCCACATGAAGAAAGGACTTTGAGGAATCTTTTCCCAGCTTTCACTGGAATTTATTTCCAGGACATCTGGCCTCTGATCAGCTATGGCCATATCCTCAACCTCATCCAGACAGATACTCTGTTCAGGACTGGATTCACATAGACTTTTTGATTTTTTTTAGCTTAGACTATTTCCAAAGCAGGCACAGTTGAGAAGTCTGAGGATGAAGCTACCAATGTTTTGAAAGGATATTTCTTGCTTTACCATGATGCATAAATAAAAAAAACTGTTTCTGAGCTGCAGTGCTGGATGCTGGGGTTTTGAAAGAGGAGTATTGAGAAGGGTGTTTCCAGCCCAGATGACCTGTTCCTCAGAAGCACTGCCTCCAAACAGCTCTGCAGGTGCAGGGCTGTCTTTGTGCTTGCTGATGCATTGAGGGGTGGTGATACTTTATTTATATTTGTAATAGTCCTCTGGAAATTTAGAAGAAATTGCAAATCGTAGATCCTTCTAAATTTTGTATCACTCTTATGCTATGGGATACAGACCTTAGGGCTCCCTGTAACTGCCCTGCTCTGTTCATGTGAGACAACTTTTCCATGATTAAGCTGCTCATATGACCCAGCAGCAGGGGGCTGTGCAGCTCTGATCCCTCCCTCTCTTCCCAGCCACAGGGCAGGGGCATCCTGAGCTGTATTGCTAGTGCCCAGCACCTGGCTCAGCTGCTCGTGGTGAGCCTTTACTTGAAAAGCACTTATCTGCAGTGGTAAAATCATACACCACCGGTGCTCTTATTGCAGTGCTAAACATCCATTAACACTGACAGTCGAGTAATGAGGTGACTGCAAAAATTAATTTCCATGTTCCCATTGAGCTGTGCTCTGGAGGTTTGTTACACTGATTCTTTGTGAACATCTGAGCATGGAGAGAGGAGGAAGAAAGGAAGTTCCATGTTTCAGCACTTCCACCTTTCTGTTAGACATTGCCAAAAGGTCACTGTCTTTGGAATGCTTCCGTGTTTTCAAGTGCCAGAAATTTGATATAGTGTTATTTCGTGGTTTGCTGAACACAGGGAGAATTGCTACCAGCAGTGTGTTTTTTGCAAAATTGGTGTAACACACACTTGATTTCATGCTGTTTCAGAATCCATTGAAATAGCTTCACTATTTTTCTCTTTCATGATGACAAGTCATTAGTAATGTTACCAGGAGACCAAAATATCGTTGGAACAGGCATTGAATATTAAGATGAATATATATCTAATGTTTCATTACATGTTGGGTCTTTTTCCCAGTAAAATAATAGCCTTGAATAATACTGCAACATTTTTAAAAAAAATCCAAACTCATTAAAAATGATTGATTGTTCTAAAGACAGGAGACAAAACCCAGATTTTCCCAAAAGGCAGGCTGCTGTCAGTCCCTGCATTTCTCTTTATAGGCTTACACTTGGAATCACTGTTCTGGTTAAGGGTGTAGGAGGCCTTTCAGTAAGGAGCTTCAGGCTGAATAATAGTCTATGTTGGTAACAGTAACTTACAACAGAAACCATTAAACAGACACAGCCAAAGGGTAGTGGTCTCAATGTTTTTGGAAAGCAATTAGATCTGAATCTTGTGTACATGGGCATAGTTCCACTGAAAATAATGGAGTTGTATCAGTTTATGATGAGGATTGTATCTACTGCTTTCAATAGACCAGTGAGAATTTAAAGTGGGCTTGGGAGTCATCTTTTCTTCTTTCAGCAGCTGACAGAAAGGCAGGAGAGGTCTTGGGAAATGGGATTTACATGGGGAGTGACAGCATTTATCTGCTCAGTACAACTGCGTGCAGAAGAAGCTCCAAAAGGAGCAGTGACAGCACTAGCTGTGACACTCAGGACAAATAGACACAACCATGCAACACCCAGACAGCATGGCTGGATTGGGTTAGGGTGGCTGGATTGGGTCTGAATGCAAATAAAAGTTTAAAGTTCATTTCCAAGCATCCCAGAGACAGTCCTAGTCTAGCATAAAGAAAGTCTTGATAAACCCAAAATCAACTCTAAAATAAAAAATAGCCATAAAGCTGTTTCTGCAACTCTGAAATTAAATTAATCCAGTCAATACTTGTATTGAACACTATGCTAGGGAAAGGTATGCTGGAAAGTAATTAATTATCTGATTTTCTCTACCAATCATTATTGTAGCAGTGCTGCTTAAAGCCTTAAATGTGATTGCACTCTGCTGTGCTAGGTACTACAGTAAGGTGTAAGAGACAGCGTGTGCCTCTAAGATCTTTGCCACAGCTGTGCATGAAGTCCAAAAGCAGATGGATGACAGCTGAGATAGATGTCTGAGGAACTGATCCTTCATTTCACCTCCAGGGCCAGAGGTCTGGATCAACCTCATTGTGTTACTCTCCCTGAAGCATACTGCTCTCTTCTGCAGACCTTCTTCCCAAGTGTGCCTATTCCCAGGCAAGCTTGTATGCAAATTTCTAATCTGGTAAATAAGTGAAGAGAGGGAAGGGAAAGTTAGCTTGTCTGCAATTTGCCTCAGTTTACAGTGGCTCCAGTGACTTCTTTAGTCAACAGTAACTTGCAAATTCGGGAATTTGCAAAGACTGACTAAGCAGTCTCTGGAGACAGCTATGCAGGAGCTAAGCAGAAACCTTTCCAGTCAGTGTGGTCTCAATTTTGTTTTCTAACAGCATCCTTGGAAAGCAATATGGCAAGAATTTAAATCACTTGCTGAAATCTACTACTCCACCAGCAGAGGTGCAGCAATAGATCTGAACTCATGGCACCAAAATCAAAAAGACAGTTCAGCAGATTTTTGGGAGTGACAAGTAAAAGTCTCCATGGATTTATTTGAAATCCTAAAATATAACTCTTAACTAATGAAGTAGGTGGCAAGACAAACTGGCACATAGGAAAATATTGGCTCTCTGACATATAGGACAAATCAACACCTTTCAGAAATTTCAGAAGCTCATTGGCTACCACACCTGGCAGGTAACATGTAAATTGTTTTTTTTTGTTTTTCTTTTGTTTTTTTTTTAATATTTGTTTTGCAAAAACAGATAAATGGGATCAGCCACAGAGAGAAATGGACCAGCCACAGAGAGCATGCATGACATGATTTACTGCAAATAAATTTTAAGGGCAAAATTAATGCCTGGCCCCTGGTGTGGTAAACTTGCAATCAGTTTTGGTTAGGTAACTCTGCCTTTTTCAGTCTGATCTCTGTCTGCTAAACTTCTTCCTATGGAGAATGTCTTTCTATGCTACATTTGTTTATGTCATGACTCTGCAAAATCTGAATTTCAAACGGTCATTGAATTTCACACCCAGATTGAAGCACTGTAGCCTGACAAAAATTTTAGCTTCATTGCTGCCAAATCCTCCAAACTGTCAAGAAGCCAAGAAGCAATATAGAAGGAACAAGCCAAGAAGTAACATAGCAAGCAAAAGTAAAATTCAGCCTGATCAATGCCTTAATTTGGTCTGGTATAGATCCTCCAAAAGACTATGCTGGCTCTAAATAAGGGAGATATAGCCAGACATTGTCAAAGACATTAAAAGCACAACAAAATAGATGTTTACCACATGTTTATTACTATTTTTTTTAAAAATAGCTTCATAGAGCAGTGCTTGAAGACTGCATTTGGTTTCAGCACTAATTTCTCTTATACAGTTATCTCCCTACTTCCCTCTTCAGTACCTCAAGAGATTTTTCAGAGCTTATCTACGTGTATTTTCTTTTGAAAAGAGAAAATGTTTTTTTTGGATTTTTTCCCCTGTAATTTTTTTTGGTGAAGCCTATCTTGAAGTTCCTCTAAAATTTCAGGTTTGCAGTGTTTTTTTTTTTTTTTTTTTTCTAATTCCTAAATTAAACATCATATCTGACCTCAGCCTTCTACTTCCCCTCTTTCAATCCTCCTGATAGCAAAGGCCTCTGTAAAAGCCATCTGCAAATGAGATGCACAAAAATAATGTGAGCCCTCAATTCTTCAAGAGGGCAATTTATATTTTCTTGTAAGAACAGGAAAATGAGGGGTTTTTTTTTGTAAATAATTCAAAGTTAACAGTCCTGTAAATGGCCAGGAAGAAAATCTCCGTGTTCAGTTATCAGTAAGGATTTAATTCAGTGGTTGGAAGCTAGTGGAGAACCTGGTTCAAAAATTGGTCTGGTGCATCTGGGGAAAAGTCCAGAGGACAGATAAAAAGCCACATATCCAGCTGAGTGTGCCTGCTCTCATCTTATTATCTATTTATCTATGGTTAATGTACTAAGAGGAGCATGTCCCTCCAATATCTAGGGTAAGAGGAGAAAAATAATCCCTGGATATGTTTCCATGGTCTGTGAGGGGTCCTACATAGAGTTGAGCCTAGACCATCAACTATTATCAGACTAAAGCTAGATGTAGGATCCCACTGAGCAAAAGGTAAGTGATTAGACAACGTCCAGGGAATTGTCTAACAGGCAGCCAATTACAAGCAGCACCATCTGGCCACTCCTGCAGTCAAATCTCTACCTTATGTTTTAAGGCTTGTACCTTAAACTTCTGTCCCTTGTGGTTTTCAGAGTGGCTGCAAGTAGCTGATGGAATTAGTGGATCATCTGTTGGAATCATCCTTTATTCCTTAGAAAAAATGACTGTCTATACATTTTGTATGGACTAATTAGCTTGCAAGATCTATTAATTGTGGCCATTATCTCTTTGAAATTGGCATTTACTAAACACTTGGATTATTTGAGTGGAAAAGTAAGAGTTGAGGCAAAAAAATTCTGACATTTTACCTTGCTGTTCTGCTTTGTGCAAACCATCTGACAGTAGAGCCTGCAAGGCTAAGAAGATAAATCTAATCTTTGTGCTACTCCCACTGCACCCCCTCCTGTCTCTTCCCCAATTACTTAAACAATGATGCTTCTTCTCTCTTTTTTGGTGCTGTCATCCAACACCAAATAATCATTTGGCTTCTTTACATTTGATTTGGCTGTTTTCTGCCATTTCTTTGTCCTAATATACTGGAGTGTGCTTGGGGATAAACCTGTGAGCAATTAGGCAGAACTCAGATATCTCCAAGTGCAGGCTGGAGAACTCAGTTATGATCAGAAAAACTCTGGTGATAGTAAAGGAGTTGGTAGCATAATCTACCAAACTTAGCTTCAGTCTTCTGATAGCTTTGAATCTAATATTCACTTTAAAATTAAAAAAAAAAAAGTCCTATTCAAGAGGATGAATAAATAAATTGATAAACTGGTCAAAAAAAAAAAAAAAAAAAAAAAAAAAAAAAATCAGCTGAGATTTAACAGCATCACCCAACCTGAAGGGAGCTAATTCTGGCTCCCTTCTGGCTCTCTCAGTAGTTTGGAAAGATTGTTTTTTCACCCATGGCAATTGTTACATGAATACAAAAAGTTCCCCATTGAAAAGGAAACATCCCTTTCCATACTTTCTGCTGATTTATGCCTGTGAACCACAGCCTGGCTCGGTGCAGTGAATAAAGAGAAGGAAGAAAAGGGGTAAGAAAGTGCAGGTGGGGAGCCCTGCCAAGCACAAAGCTTGTGACACCAGAGGGCAATGTTCTCTTGTTATATTGGTTGTGGTACAAAACGACAAGCCTGAAAAAATCTGCATCACCAACAAAAGCTCTTTTTAAAAAGAACAAAGTTTTGGAAAACTGTGGAAGTTTACAGCATTGTGTGCTAAGATAGACTATCAGTTCTGAAGCTTGGCAAGACATACAGGTACTGGCTATACAGAATGCTTTCTAAAATAAATTTTATATTGGACCGCATGTGCAATGTCAGCAGACATGCAGCGTCAGGGGGAGCTGAAAATCTCAATCACATCTGTGCTCTGGGTGAACATGGTATAACAAATTTACGTTCACTTTCTTCTTTGAGTTCACAAAAAAAGATCACAAGTAGCTGAAGAGCTAAAATGGAAAAGAATTGCTTGTGTAGCCACTTGGTAAAAATTAGTGATCTAATAAATTAATAATCATAAGTGACATTGAATGAAAAGTTAGAGTCAGTAATGCTATGCTTTTCTTTAATAAAAGTATTAAAAGAAACATGCCCCCTTTTCCCTTGTGCCATTTCTACAGTGGTCTGTTAGCTTCTCCCTTCCCTCCAAATAAAATAAGGCAGCACAGTTGGCTGCCTGATCAGGGCTGTGCTGGAGCTTGTTGGAGCCCTGGGAAGGTGCATATGCCCAAGTAGAGCTGAGGCCCCAGGCAATGGCCAGCCCTTCTGGGCAGGCCCACTCTGGTATAGCACCACTGTCTGTTAATGTCTATTTGACCTTTTTTATGCAGGATGTGAGGGACAATTTGTCTGTAATTGGGTAATTAGATCTGTTAAGTGAGCGAACATCTTGTGCAGAAATTAAAGGTAAATCAGAAAGATATTATGAATAGCCTCAGGCAGGTGTGAGGGCGGTGTCTCTCAAACAGGATTTAAACACGGCAGTGTCAAGTGCTAATTTGCTGGTTTCTGTTTGTAACCTGCTGAACCAGAAGCAGACACCTAAAAATGGGGTTCACAAAGTTTTAAAGGGTTAGATTTTTCTGAAGGGGTGAGAATAGGAGTATGGAAATTCACAGAATCACAGAATAAGCTGAGTTGGAAGGGATCCACAAGATTCAGCAAGTCTAACTCCTGGCCTTGTGCAGGACATCCTAAAGCCACATTGTGTGCCTGAGAGTGTTCTTCAAACACTTCTTGAACTCCCTCAGGCTGGTGCTGTGACCACTTCCCTGGGGAGCCTGTGCCAGTGCCCAGCCACTCTCTGGGTGAAGAACCTTTTCCTGATACACAACCTACACCTCCCTGACACAACTTCAGGCTATTCCCTCAAGTCCTGTCACTGGGACACACAGAGAAGAGATCAGTGTCTGCCCCTCTTCCCCTCATGAGGAAGTTATAACTGCAATGAGGTCTGCCCTCAGTCTCCTCTTCTCCAGGCTGAACAGACCAAGTGACCTCAGCTTTTCTCATACAACTTCTCCTCAAGGCCCTTCACCATCTTACAGCTCTGCTTTGGACAATAACAGCTTTTATATCTTTCTTATATTGTGGTGCCCAAAACTGCACATAGGACTTGAGGTGAGGGCACACCAGTGAAGAGCAAAGTGGGACATGTTGGCTGTAAGCAATGAATGCACTTTCAGGTGTTTTTCAATACCTCCCAGAATAATGTCTGTATGGATCTGGCTTCATCCTGAAAGATCTTAAACTTTCTTTCTCTTCTGGAGATGGCCCAACTGCTTTGGGCAAAAGTAGGATGGACATTGAAGAGGTCGAGAAAACACAAGACAAAGCCCAGAGGAGGGGAGCAAAGGTGTTTGAAGGTGTTCAATGGCTTATGCCCAGGTAATACCTCCATAGCTATGGCTGCTCAGCTCCAGAAAGCAGAGCTAAGGGGCAAAACAAAGGAATTGTATCATGGAGTGGAGAAGGTGATGAGGTGTGATGGTTTGGTGTTTCTCCTGGTGAAAGAACTACAGGGCATTGAGGAGGAGCAGTTGGTAATGAACTCAGAATAAACAAGGTTTTCATAGACATTGTGAATGCTAGAAGCTTACATTGATTTGTGGAAAGCAATGCAGTAGAGTAAGAACTATTTAACAGATAGATAATGCCTTTTTCTCAATGATCCATTAACCACAAAACTGTGGAGCTGGGAGTAACTAGTGGGAAAGCAGAACTGTAGGCTTTTCTTG
Source organism: Anomalospiza imberbis (assembly GCF_031753505.1). NCBI lineage: Eukaryota > Metazoa > Chordata > Aves > Passeriformes > Viduidae > Anomalospiza > Anomalospiza imberbis. The sequence continues at coordinate 80,190,173 of NC_089683.1, read as the reverse complement.
TTTCTGTTCTCTTCTCTAGGTACCTGCTATGGCACCCTGATGGAGACAGCCCTGCAGGAGAGGGACTGCTGATTTGAGCTGGTACAGGTATAACTTATGAATTTAATTCTACTTGCTCTTACTTTTCCACTTTGTACTGGATCATGTCATTCCCTGATTTTGTAGAGGAAAGACAGGGAGAATATGCATAAGTTTGGTTAGAGGTTAAATTACTTGGTTCTTCTGCCTCCCCCTGCCATCCACAGCTGCATCAAGCACATATTATCACTTTGTCTTAATTATCACATTATCTTCTGGGAAACTTAAGATATCTCCTTTTGGCTTTTGAGCTTTCCTGACCTTACTTGCATGCAGGGATTATGTAGGAAGCTTTGAAAGAAACACTAATTAAAACTCTGCAGATAAATGGAAAGGGGGATAAAATGTAGTGAGGCTTGTTCAGAGGCACATTGTGTCAGGCTATCCTGATGCCTGTCTAATCAAATATTGATAAGAATCTTCATTCACATTTCTAGGGAAAAAAAAAAAAAGAAAGCTGATATTCTGTAGACAAAAGCAGTAGATCAAATCTATCTGACCTTGAGCAAAGCATATGATGCAGTGTCACATGGGAAATTATCAGCTAAAACAGTAAAGATGGAGATTATTACAGGAACTGAGATGTGGTAAGGAGCTCTCTAAATGAGAGATGACAATGAGTCATGCTGTGAGGCAAATGATCAAGCTGAAAGAGGTTACTAGACAATTTTCTCAAGGACTCTCTGGAAAAAGTTTGTTTACTATTTCTAATAAAGACCTTGGCATAAAAGACAGAAGCATGAAAACTAAATTGACTGACAAATATATGAATTATCTGTGGTGTATGGTAGTATCAGAATCTTGTATACATGGTGTGATCTTGAGGACAACAAGGGTAGAAATGGGTACAGCAGGCTAAAGACACGTCTTGGGGCTAATAGCATGAGTCTGTGCTAGGATCTCAGTGGTGGGAAAGGATGTTTGGGAAAACACCTTTAACTTCAAGAAGTCAAAATAATTTTGCTCAGTCTGGAATGTAAAATTATGTCTCAAATGGGCATGGAGAGGGTGGTTCTCTCCTATATGCATGTCCCAGAGGACACTGCTGGAAACTGAAGAACTAGTTAACCCAAATGATGTATTTATGATAAAACTATTTGGGATGAATCAGCCATAATTCAGTTGCAGCTGCCAAAAGGAAATATTTCTTAGGGTGGAGAGTATGGAGCCATATTCTAGAAGGAAAAGTAAGGAGAGGAAAAAAAAATCTCATTTTAAGATTCATCATACAATAATGTCAACATCAAAGACTGAAACTGAACTCAGTTGCTCAAAGAATTCATCCACTCCTTCCATCTTTGCAATCATTTGGTTATAGGCAGTCTTGCTTTTATTAAAAGCACACTGAATTCTTTCAGTCAGATTGAGCAGGTTGAACGGAGAGAGCTGCTATTCCAAATGCTTGTTGACACATTAACTAAGATACACACCCAGATAGGAATTCAATCAGGTCTTATACCACCCTTGAAATAGTAAATAAAGGGAGAAAGACAGAACTTTCATTCTTTTCTCCTTCCAAATTCTTCTTCTTGCCTCTTGATGATGTGTTTTTCCTTTCAAGCCACACTGAGATAAAAGGTACACCAAGCTAGCATGTGTCAGAGAGTGTAAGGGCAGGACAGATTGCTTGGGTTAGCCCATGTGACCCTTGGCATTTTTCAAGGCTGTGTGGTACATCGCTTATACTACCTTATCTTATAATGGCTCATGTGTAAGGAAACTTTCCTGTCTGACTGTTCAGAGGGCACTCTGGTAGTCACACTCCCACCACCAGAGACTTCATTGCTGGGACTGAAGCCCCATCTCAGTGGGTAGCTCTGGTGAGGCCATGAATGCCCTGCTTGACTCCCTACACACACCCACCACATTCACACTGTCAGATCAGATTTTGTTATTGGCTGGGTTTCTCTTGCATCCTTAAAGCAATTTATTCATGATGCAGCAACACTGGAACAGCTCGGGCTGAGTGCCTCCAGGAAGGGATACCAAATAAAGTAACCCCTGGGTTTTATGCCTTCACAGTCTCTGCGCATGAAAGTCTGGGCTCTTCCTGCTGAGTCCTCAGCTTCTGCTGTGTCTCTCTCAGTCTGGTCAGCTGGCTGGAACACAGGTCCCTGTGCCCATTTTTGTACAAAGGGTTCAGTTCATGGTCTCTTGCCTAGGCTCCTGCCACCCAGAGCTCAATCTGCAGCTTGCACAATGTGCTGCCTGCACTGAATGTAATCCTCACCATCTCATCTGGCACCAATGACCTGCAGGGCTTTTCATGTCCCTTGGAAGAAGACTTTGATTATTTCTATACAGCAAAGAATATCCAAATCATTGTAGCTGCTTTCCATGTTTAAGAACTGTCCTTAAGTTGATTTATGTCCCTAAAATATTTCATTCAAAATTATTCAGTGCTGTTGGCATATTTGAAACTGAGAACTTTTCATGTCATACTTATTATTCCTGCCAATCTGTAGTTTGTTAATCACAAATTATATATAGTGACACACACGCACATATAAATGTGATACATAATAGGTGGCCAACAACAAAATTGCTATTGCTGCTGTTTCCTAGCTAGATGGCTCATAGACAATCCAAGCACTTTGAAAGAAACTACTGACCACTTCCCAAACAAATACTTCTGTGGCTGAGTAGGCTTTTGTGGCAAATTTAATTTCCTCAACTACTTTTGACTACAGAAGTGTTCTGCAGACCAGTGTTCACTGAAAATGGCTGGTGCTGTGCTGCAGGTAAAACTGGAAAGGGCCCTGCATTTTAGTCTGAATGCTCAGTTGCAGGCATCTCCCTCCTCAGCTTTACAGTTTTGTAACACTGCTGATAGCAGATTTAGTAAAAACTTTTAATCATCAGCTTTGGTAAATCTTATACTTGTCAGCTCTTGAGCCACTTCTATAAATTGTTCCCTTGAACAGAGAGTGGTCACAATTGCTGCTGTCCTGGGTAATTGCTACTATGTTGTGTCTGACAATCATGATATGTGATCCTCATTACAGCAACTTCCACTGGAGGTAGTCACACCATACAATGAGAGAAAGAAAGGGTACCTGACTTTCTCACATCTGTGCAAAGTGTATGTGTGTGTGTGTTTTATGCAGACCAACGTGCACACCTACAGATACAAGTTAATCTAATTCTTCATTGTTCTCAAACTGTGGGAGTGATTAACACATTCAAAATGAGAATCTTGTTTGCTTAGTTTTACATGTGTATAGCAGAACTAGGAACAATAGAAGAAAATTACATCAAATGCTGCTTTGCTGCATCTCCCAGGACCTCAGGAAAAAACACCCTGCAAGGATATAGACAAAGCTTCTTGTTGTGCAGGCATTTCAGAACAATACTGTGTACCATCTGTTGAAATATAGTAACAAGACTACATGGCATACTTCCATGTGATTTTTGTTTATTCCAAACACTGTAGCAAAACCAGAATCCTTTGAGGAATGGGAAGAATAAAGAAGCAGTGGATTTTCTGTGTGAGAAAAGCAAGATTTTCTGTATGAGCAAATGTGAGAAAGAAAGCAAATGGGAAAATAAGCTGAGTAATGTGGTGGAAATTCCTGAGTATGGATGATTCTCCCCTTCTTTATGTAAAATTTTTAGATGACTAGCATATTTAAAGCCTCTATGGGATAGTGAAGATAACCACTGAATTTAAAGATGGAGAGCTGAATGAAAAATCCCCCTCATATATATGCTCTTGGACTGTCTGTTCACAGGCCTTTGACATAGTCCCATGTGGAATCCAAGCAAGGTGATTTCAGAGGCCACACAAGAACCTTCTTAGCAGTCACATTTGTGAGCTGTGTACCTGCTGTGTCTGTTCCCATAGTGGCTTATTACTTGCTTCTTGCTTTAGGTGCTCCTTAATTTCACAGATAACTGCATCTTCATGTGTAAAGTTTTCCAAGGAACCTGCTCCTGACCGTGCCCGGAATGGGAAACGAAGGGTTGGGCAGCCAGGCCCCAAATGTTAAGTGAGTTGCTAAAGGCACATAAGGTTCAGTTATCAAAGGTTTTCCCTGCATGTAGGTGGTGGCATCACTGAAGTCTCAGTGTATCTGAGAGCAGCCAACTGGCTGTGCACTGTCACAGGACAAGGCAATGTTCCACTACCCTTGGCCAGGAGAAAGTGTTGGTGATACCACGGGACTTCCATGTCAACTACATGTCTATTTTGCCACAAACAAGAAAATAGTGGCTTGACAATTGAGGGGGTGAGGAGAGGTGGCTTTTTTTCTCACATAATTTATCAACCTGCAGTACTACAGCTCTGCTGCCTTTATTGCTACCCTGGTGTTTTGGGTGGTGAGATGTGTCTGACTGTGCTGCTTTTAGTTATTCCCTGGCTGCTTGGACCCCCCCACAGGAGCAGATACTCCTGGCTGTGCAGCTTTGGGCCAGGGTTTGATTGCAGGTGTCTCTCAGGTGGTTGTAGGATGAGGTAGCACCAAAGGAGGAATTAATTTTAACATCTCCTTCGGCCAATGTAGAATTATTCCCACTGCAAAGATATTGAAATGGAGGAATAACATTCTAGAAGCCGATTTTTCTCTCTTTTTCCTTCTGTTTTCTCTCCTAGTGTTCACTTTGTTGCAATATCCTTTAGTTGTTCTCATTGCCTCCTCCTTTACCATTATCCCTGGTGCAATATCCCTGGTGTTACATGCTTGAGAGGGTGATAGAGGATACTGCTGATGCCAGAATCAATCTCTCAGATGCGTAAAATCCTGTAGCCATGTGTATATTGGCTGTCTGTGCTATCCACAACAGAGACCACATCAGGAGCAGACCAAGAAAGCAGCTAGGTGTTTAAGGATGTTTAAGCTTACCATAGCATATTTTCACTGTGAACAGAAGGAAAACTGTTATTTTATATCTCCCCTGAAAATATGGTTTTATTTGCAAGATTGCATAGTAACCATTAATCATGTTTTTCTTCCAAGTCTTACCTGTGGGGATATATCCAAATCATAATCTCATACCTCTCAACAAACAACTTCTGAAGATTTCTTTGTTCTGTCATGATCTTGAGAGGGTGCAAAATGCCAAGCTTTCAGACGCACCCTTGTAAAGTCTCTGTTCTATTTGCCTTTAATTCAGTGTCTACAAATAAAGGTTTGTATTTATGAGAATTTATGGTTTATTCTAGGCTTCTCATTATTTTAAGATCTTGTACACAAAGTACTAGAGAGAGAACCTACAGAAACAATGTGCAGTGTGCAAAGGGAGATTTTTTTTCTTGAGAGGGTTCAAATCTTGGAATATGTGGATAGCAGGTTTTTGTTTGCTGCTGGAGGGGGTACTGACTCCTTGACACGATTCATGGAGGAATTAAGCAGAGTCATGAGGTTGAGATTGCCTGGTAATGGAGAAATCATTATCACACCATATGAGCTGCTAGCAGTGGGTCTCACTACGATTGCCATCAGATCTAGGAATGTGCTCTGCAGGCCCTCCTTTTCAGTGAGGATGCTGTTTGTTTTCTCTGCTGGTTTCTTGCTTCTTTTTTTCTCCTTTTTCCTTGCCTTAAGACCTCTTTGGAATAAACAGTGACATGCCAGAAACCTTTCTTACCACAATCATACTTATAATAAAAATAGATGACACTGAGGATCAAAAATGATGGAGCTGAACAGAGAGTGGGATCATTAACTTTAAGCTGAGACCTGGGCAGGATGCTGTGCCTGTGGGCTGAGGCATTGAGGTGTGCAGCAAAACTCTTAGCCATGATATCCGACATCTCATCTTGAATCTTTCAGTCTATAAATGTTTGATCCAGTATATTTATCAACTCGCATAAGATCAAATACTGCTTGGTAATTAATTTGGCAAAGAGCAGATATCCATCAATAACTTCAGTGTGTGAATATATATGCTTTACTATTATTGTTTCTCAGAGTAAAGTCACTTTGACAAGATTAATGCAGTCCTTGATCTTAAATATGAAGTCTTAAATATAAAGATATGAATCTGGAACTAAGAATGAGTAAACAACAAAAAACTAAAATACAATGTAAAATTATTTTCTTGTTTCTATAATTTTATTTTTGTCACCTTAAAATATTGAAAAGCTGATTACTTTGTTAATGGTACTGTGAGAGTTTCTTATTAGTGCAAACAGGAATTAGAGCCCTAGACATTTTGGGCCTTTGGAAATCTTCTTTTTCTCAACTTTGGAGCTCAGTAATAATGAGTAATTTTCTATATATGCCATAGCATAGTAATTGTGCTGTTCAGAGTCTGTTATGTTCAGATTAGATTAAACAGAGAAAATTGGTTCTTATCATAATGCTTCATTAAAATTTTAGAAGTAGGACAATACCAAATGAGAATTTGACTTTATTATCTGCAGAAATATGCAGGCAGTTACATTTATGCTATTTATCATATCCAATTAGACTGTGTTTATGAAAACAGAAGAAGGGTTAGTCTTCAGTGTGACTTTTCACAAACGTATGTGATATTTTGTCATACAAACTGCCAGCTGACAGCCTGTGTATCTCTGAGGTCAGGTTAAGCATCAGCTGGAGAGCTCATGTGATGCATAGGTACTACTGGCAGCAACAAATTTCACTCCTGAAGAATTAAAGTATTGCATTTTTGTATTTTTTGGAAGCTGCTCCTGCTGACTTTAAAGTCAGTGGAAGATTATCCATTCATTTCACAGCTAGGAATGCCAGACTCTCAAAGCATACTTTGATTTGTTCTTAGGTCTGCCTCATCAGTATGAATTTCCACACTTACCCAAACCAGTCTGGAAAACTCCTGGAAGGAGAGTGCTGTGTTGTAACGATAGCTCTCACTTCTGAAAGCGAGAGGGAAGAAGCCCAAGGGATCACTCTTGGACAGCAGCTCTGCAGTCTTTGCACAGCAGCAAATCTGTTAAGCAATTAAACATACATCCTTTCATCTGTGATGTGCTTTCATATGATCTTAAATTTCATAAACTTGCAAATTAAGAATTCAATAGTAAGTGGTAAATTGCAGTCCTTATTTTAATAACCAACAATTAGTCTAGTAAATGACGGGCTTTGATCTGTCGAAGCTATTTTGGACATTAACAAAAAAATAGTGAGACAAAATATAGGTCATAATGAGCCTCAGCTCAGAAATTTCTTAATTGTACTGTTAGTGAAAAATCTTTAGGTGATGTTAATGCTACAGTTTGGTAGTCCTAGACTGGTCTACTGGAAGCCAGGTCTCTCCCATGCACATTATTCTCAGTAGAATGAACAAAAAAAAGTAGGAACATTTTTCCATGGCTGTATGGGCTTTGTCTCAGCCTGCCATGCAGCAAGAAGCTCACTTGATTTCAAATCTGAAGCCAGGTTTTCTATTGGGCCTCATTTTTCTTCTGTCCCAGCCTACAGGTTTTAGCATGCGTAGAGCTAAAGGACTCCTTTCATTAGCTCCTCAGCACTTAGGAGTTGTCCTCATCCCCACAAATTCCAGTGGCCCAAGTGGTCTCAGGCTTTCAGAGATCAACCAGTACTTCCCTCAATACACACCCTACCCCAAAATGGTATATATTCTTAAAATCTGATAAGAAATTATATTTAAAAAAAAAAAAAAACACCACAAAAAAACCACAACAAATAAACCTCAGTTCTGGAAGAGCAGACAGCTCCCTATCTGGCGTGTTGTGATTATAGCTCCTTTAGAACTGTGTGTTTCACAAAAACAACATTTTACACTGCACAATAACAGTTTATGATAAGTTCTGCTAGTGCTGAACAGGAGAAACACATCCTGCTATCCTGATATGAAATGACCCTGTCAATGATAAACTTAATCTGTTAGAAGTTACTTACCTGCAGGGCAAAATATCTAAGATGTAAGCATTTTCTTGCAAGAAGCCTTCTAATAAAATGATATGAGAGAAATGTACCTAAGTCCTTTTAAACACTATAAGGAAATGAGTAGATTATTAATTTTTGCTGGCACACTCCCTTTTTGTGAATGTTAACACTGGGATATACAGTTCTCTGCATTGGTTGCTCTAAGAGAAAAAATAGCTGTCCTTGCCTACTGATCTTTTCACCCTTTCTTGGAGAATGATCTAACATTTGTAGAACAGACATACTTGTGCATCCTTGAAGGAAGGTGGGCAGGAAAGAAAGAACTGCCAAATTATGTGCATGTGTTCTCATCAGAAAAATACCATTTTAATAAAGAGACTCTGTATTACCATTTAAAACTATAACCTTCAACTTAGATTTACATCTTCGTGACATCAAGGGATGCATTAAATATGTTACCACTAAAATATAGAGCACTAGTGAGGTTGTCAAATGTACTGAAACTCAGTTTGGAGTCATGGAACTTTAATACAAGAAAGATATTTTTACCCTTTATGGGGAATAGAGATTGGAAAATTTTCCATATTTTTTAAAAAAATTAGGCCTATGGGAGAAGTATTCCTTAATTATAGTGACATAATATCTTATGGCTCTACTAAATCCCCTCTGGTTTCAAAAGTATAATTCACTTCTTAGGTTGAGTTAACAGGACAAACTAATTACTCTGCTCTCTCAGTTTTCAGTGCAACCTGTTGATAAACCCTCACTGAACTGAATCTTGTTTTAGTTACAAAGTTATAGTTTACACAAGCAATATTTTTCCCAATCCTCCAATACTCACAAACTTTACTTTTTTAATATGCTATTCAGCCCTCTGAAAGTCATCAGTGACATTCTGAAGGAGACATATAAATAATTGGCTCATCTTGCTTGCTTTCACCACATTTTTGTACTTTTTTGTGTGTCTGAAGCTGATTTTTGGCTTCCTCATTCTCATTACCTCACGTCAGATGCACCTTGGCCGCAATGTGAGCTGCAGGTCACCTCTTCATCCTGCCTGCACCACCCAGGGCAAAGCAGCCCACTGTGTATGAAGCACCAGGAAGGCTCAGGATGTGCAAGAAGGCAGGAAGGCCCATCCAGCCCAAGTAGATAGATGCTCCCACTCCTGCTCCTTGCTGGAGCAGAAGTAGGACCAGAGCTGCTTGGCTTGGCTGTACTGGTGGCATCCAAATGGCAGATTTTGCCAGACTGACTTCTCATTCCTGTTATAAGCAATTATCAGAGACTTCTATGTTTTTCAACACAGATTGGAGGGCTAGGAGTTAAATTGTTGTGATTCTCTGCATTAAAAAAAAAAATCTAATTTATTTTTCCATCAATGAATGTCATAGGTAGTGATTGGCACCCATCTGCTTACATATCTGACCATTGTATACATTTAGTTGAAGTATTCTGGAAACATAACAGACTTTAAATTTTTTTTTTTGTTTTTTTAAAGCATATTTATTTTAAATTATTGTTTAGTATCAATTTCATAAGGGAGCTTTCATAGTTTAATTTTAGGCTCCATTGCAATTGAAAATGTTGGTGTAAACATTGGTATAGCAGGCCCAAAGTGGGCCTTTTGTGATTATCATTTTATATGACTGTATGAAAAGGAATTTAGCTTCAAAATGCCATTATGAATCATGCAACTAAACAAAAAGAAAGCAATCTAGTTTTGCATTGTAAAATCAGGTATAAGCAGACAAAAAATCCAGGATTAGCTGTGGACATGTTTTAGTTTCTCATAGTGCAGAAGACAGAACTGTGATGTACTCAGTCACACACATAATCCTGCCACCTTCAGTGAGACTCTTGCAAAGAGTCTGATTCCACCAATACAGGGTTGTAGCATTTCATATAACAAAGCTCAAATAAACACATTTGTACAACAGGTCTCCTTGGGATTAAAAAATTTTGTATATCACAGTGATTTAAAATCTGTTTTGCACAGAGAATCTGTAGTAGTTTTGTGGACAGAGAAAAATTCATTTAAATATTATTAATAACTTGTAAGCAATCATTTCTATCTATAAATAAAATTAATCTTAATAGAAGAAAAGGATTTTTATTAGTATTTTTATAATATGGATACACCCACTATTTTGAGATCCACTCATTCCACCAGTTTCTTTCTTATTCTTTTTCTTCAACCTTTACCCATTATGAAACCTTCTCCTGGGCTCCAGACACCCCTTTTTAATACTGTTTTGATTGTTTGTTTTCATAGATATAACTCTGGACATTCTCACTACTCTGACCCCTATACAAAGGTTAATCTCTTCTGTAAACACTTAACCTCTCTCACTCATCTCCTCCCTACACAACACCACATTCAACCACACACCATTAGTTCCTGACTTTTTATGGCTCCCATCTCTAAGTTATCAGCTGTTTTCAGCAACAAGTATGATTACAAAGTTGAGTCCCTACTGATACATGGCTACAGCATTTATGTTAGTATTTCATTGTTCATTGAATGCAAGTTATCCCTAAGCAGGTGTGCGCGTCCTTTTAACTCTACATCAGACTGTGCAAATGCATTTTTCAGAAGAATGGTGTACAGAATGAGAATAATCCTGACTCATTGATATAATGATCATGTTTCTTGTTGTCATACTGATGCCAGATATAGGAAACATCCTCATCTCTGAGGGTTTGGGGGCTTAGGCAGTGAAATGCTTTGGGTGAGACTTGCAACAGCAGCAGGATAAACAGCCCCTGGCAATGCCAGCACTGCAAGGAGCTGCAGGGACAGCTCCACTTGGCCAAGTCCAAGCAGACACAGGGAGGAGTGTGGGACTGGTGATTTGTTGCAGGGATGTGCTGGCTGTTTGAAAACAGTCCTTGAGCTAAATGGGAGCTCAAGTCAGGCAGAAGTGCAACCCTTTGTAAGAGGTGACCAAAGTCTCAGAGGACTGTGTCTGTCCTGTGTGACTCAAGAATACAACACTTTCTCTTCCAGCTCACTCACTCTGTCACATTGCCCTTTTTCCTATTTGGCACCTTAAAAGTACACTGCTAGAACACTGCTACAAACTTAGCATGTTACTTTTTCACTTGGTTCACAGGTTTTCACATTTCTGTGGCATTTCACACAGATCACTGGATAAAATGGCTTATCAAGCTCTTGATCATATGATTAGTGGATTTTTTATTTAAATATTTTGTTTTCCACACCATTAGAAACAAAATTTTTACTCTTTTTATTTTCCAGTAGACAGAAATAGGACCTGGAGGAAAACAAAATAAATGTTATCTATATAACATATCTAAAATTTATTCTACCTCAGTTTTTATGCATGTTTGTGTTAGTTAACATGTTTAAATATTAGGATCTTAAAAGCAATATAAATCCAAACACTTGAATATTTCCATGTTCTTCCCTCTCTTTTCTATGGGGCTACAGACTAAATTTGAGCAGAACTTGTAAGTCATTTCAGTCCCTTGGGAAAGTTCATTCTTCCTGTAAAATGCTTCCTTCACTGAAAAATGGTGTCAACTCCCATTTGATCTTAGTTTGAACAGAAAAGTTAGAAAAATCAAAGTTTTCAAGCTGTGTTATCCACCAGTGATGGTGTCCTGATGGTGCCTTGGGACTGAGGGACTGTGTGAGCTGCAGAACACTGTTTTGCTCAGGCTGGCATTGAAGACACTTAGGAACAGTACTCTGGATTTCATGTATAATGCTAGGACAAACTAGCAATGCTGGTAAAACTGTGCCTCTGTACAGGTAATATCTTTTTTTCAGCTGTGCCTTCAAGTAATGAGCCCCATGGGACAGAATTATGTTATTATCTGGTACTGCTACCGTCTGGTGCTTTAATAATAATTCACAATACGATTTTCTTATCATCTTAATGAGGTGTTATTTCTCTTTTTAATATACATACAATGCTTTTGTTCCAGACATTATGAAATACCAAAAAACAACCTACAGTATTGTCATTAGAAGAGACACAATTAACAATTAAGAAAGATAGTGAACAGCCTGCAAGTTTTGAGTCTGACAGAATACCAAATCCATTGTGTGCAGGAGTGACAAGGCAGTGGCAGAGCACAGGCAGAGCCGTGAGTGTACCTGAAAGTATGCTTGTGAGATAGCAGTAGTTCATTCCATAAGAAGTGAGTGTCTGCATTGAACGCAGGATTCTGAGAAAGATGAGAAATCCTTTTTGACACGTTAGATGGGTGTCTCAGGCTTTAGGGTGAAAAGTTGCATGTGTAAGATTAAAACTTACAGCTCTCCTAGAGGCACTGAAGTGAATTATGATGACCTTTACAGGTCTCTGTCACTACTCTGTTGATCCTTTTTCAGTTTAATTGCTGACTTTAATAAACTGGCTTGTAAGAGGTTTCTTTTGTTCTCAGATATTATGTTCTCTTCAGCTCTGATCATTAATTGCAGTAAATAGCAATAAGTAAAATCAAAATTAATTACAACACAAAAGAGTTAATAGTTTGTCTCGTAATCAGGCTCGTGATTGCACAATAAACTGCTGACAGTCTCTGGTTCTTCATGGAAAGGTCTGTGAATTCCAAATGTTATTGCAATGCCTATTTGCTAGAAAATGTTTATTATCTATCCTCACAATTAATTTATTTTCTTCTGCTTATTCTGCAACAAGAAATTAGATTATGACTGTTGTTTGTGATGTAAAACATCATTTGGAAGTTTACTCACTGAGAGTAAACATAGTTATAGAAAATTATGCATAAAGATAACTAGCACCACAGAAATGCCCCACTGAAAATTCAGATCTCATTCTTTGCTATCTAATCACTATAGGTAGATTTAGACTTAATTCAAAAGTCTTCTGCTGCATCTGACTCTGGAGTTTGTGTCCATATGAAGCCATAAGGGACATAGTGAGCACGTGAGCAGATTTGGTTGTAAGTCACAGCCTGCAAAGGATTTGCTTGGCTATCTCTGCCATTACCAGCATCTAATTAATACATTTACAGGAAAAGGGACCTCTGAAGAAATCGTGAACTGAAAAAGCAGATGAACTCTATTAGGGTTTATTGACTTCCACAAATTCTGGATTAGGCAGTCCAGCAGTATGAAGATAGAGCAGGATAAGATCTAGGTTACTGTGGGCATCTCTGCATGCCTGGGTCCTGGGAATTATTACCCATATACAGAGTCACTGCCCAACTTGTGGAGATTGGGTCTGGTATCTCAAATGCTGGACCAGTTGTAGGATTATTTTCAAAACAGGGGCCTATGCCTCTATGTTTTAACTCTGTCCTGATTAACCTCTGAATTTGCAAGTTGAATTACCTAGGCTTCCCTTTCTGCAGCCATTATCAAACCAATCAGCACAAGACACAGTCTGCATAGGTAATGTGTAACTGGGAAAGGCTCACACCTGACATAGGCCAAGTACTTTCAAGATCCATTTTGAAGGAAGTACTGGGCACCTCATTGGTGTATTGCTAGTTATTTTCATTCTGTGATGAGAGTGACCTCTTTTAAGGACTAAGTAATGCTGTTTCAAGGTATTACTCTGTATTTAAAGGCTAACAGAGATATTTCTCGTAAGTGATTTAATTAAACTCTTATTCTTAAAAAATAATTTGCAGTGGGTTAGCTACAGTGGACTGTTTCCATTGCAGAGAAATCTTCAAGGTGGAAAGAATAATAGTGAAAATGACCTTCATTTTCTCAAATTGAGTGCAGTGATATCTGGCTGCTGTAAGGAGCCACCACTGAGCACAGACAGAACTCAATACAATGCAATTCTCTGAGGGAAAACAGAACTCCATTCTGTTAAGCACAGGCATTGTGTGTGCTTTTCTGCAGAATGAACAGCTCCTTTTTGGACTCTGCTAGAGAAACACTTTTTCTTAGAAATAATATCCTTTTCCCCCTAATTTCACTTTTAAAAATCTTATTTGCAGTGAAAACTGGAGACTTTATTGTTTTTTGAAAACACTGAAACTTTTAATCAAAAGAAAGACAATGAAGAAAAAGAAAAATAGCATCAAAGCTGAAAAAATTTAATGGATGTTTTATGTCTTTTTGTTTTAAAAAAATGCTTTCTCCCTTGAGACAGACTTTCAGAAAAAATATATGAACAGAACCATCACTTACCTTAAAAATATAGGATGGTAACAGCAATCTTAGGCTTTACTCTATAACAGTAATTTAACAAAACTGACACTCTCCTGCTGATTCACTGCTGATATGGTCTTGCTACTTGGCAATTGTCTTAAGTTCAAAGCAGAGGAAAAGTTTGATGCTTTGAGAACTGCATCATGGTGTGACAAGTCCTCTCTTTTGGAGCTGGTATTCTGCAGAAGGACTACTGCATCTGGAAGCCTTTAGTCAGCTGGCTAGAAGAATATTTGGGAGTGTAACCACTCAAGTCAGCCCTATGTCACTGGAAAAATGAAATTTACCTAAGAAGACAAGGCTCATCTGTAACTTGAAGAGTTAGGTGTTTGCCTTTAAACTCCTTCTCATAAAACAACAGACTAATTTTCATGAGGCACGGGATTGACAAAAAATTAAGTATAGAGACTGGAATTGTACCCTTGGTGCCTTGTGCCCACTTGGATACCACTATGCAGATAGAAATATCTACAGAGTAATAAATGATTAAGTTTGGTTTGTTTCCAAATTCATTTTCCTTCACTAGGATGTTTCCTTTATTAGGCATGGTTTTTGAAACCAGGGTTTTATCCTAGAGAATGTTATCAGTTTGTTGGATTGGAAATTGAAAAAAAGTGAGAGAACACTATAAAAGATTAGATTATTTTCCTTTTATTTATTTTATTTTGAAGATATCAAACTTCTTCTAAAACAATTCTAAAACTCCTGAAATGGAATTTTCATAGGTCAATAATAGGAAATTTACAACTAATAACTTTGGGGCAAGGAAGAAGGTAAATATTTTCTAGTATTTGATTTGTTAAAAAATCAGTTGGTGAAGAAAAAGTTGAAATTATTTTGATTTCTTGTGTTTTGTACTTTTCTGGCCTATTTTCTGATAGAAAAAAATCTTCCTTACCCATTCTTACTCATTCTTTCTTACCCATTCAGTCTTACCCATTGCATAACTGTTATTTTGATAATCATACCTGGATATGAAAACTGCTGTTACAAACCCCATTTTTTCATGGATTCCTTATTTAGCCTTTTGTTCTATTGGATTATTTCCTGTGTTTTCACTGACTGTGTTATTGTGTTGGATTTAAATTTATATCTGCTTATGCACAAAGATAGCAGAAGGTGTCTTGGTAAATTAATAAAAACTAGTCCATCACAGTACTCACTGAATAAGATACCCATGAAGATGTGTTCAGAAAGTGTCAGCAGGGAAGAGCTGGGGCATGATCACTGAAATCAAAGACAAATGAGCTGCTAGAAACTGATTAGAATCAAGGACTGTTGAGGAAACATGCAGTGCAGGAGTGAGAGGTATTCAAACCAGAGATAAGCAGGAGGATAGATAGCCTCTGTGTTCACTACAGTGGAATCTAGGTGTCAAAAGTGGGAAAAAAAACCAATCAAAAAACAACTAGTGTGGATTATTAACTAAGAAAATAATCAAATATTTGCAGTCAAACATTCAGGGTAAAATGACCCTAGAGGGAAAAAAGAGAAGTGTTGGCTTGGCTGCACTAAATGCCATCCTGAATGAAATACAAAACAATGCAGGAAGGCCTAACAGTCCTCCTCCACAAATTCCCTCCTCCCTGCCTCCCAAAAAAGAAAGAAAATAAAAGCTGCACAACTTAGAACTTGTTAAAGGTGCCATTAAAAAAAAAAAACAAAACCTCCATAAATGAGAGTTGCCAACTCATCTATGGAACAGTAATGAGACAAAAGAGAGTGGCAGGACCATGCTGATAAAGTTTGAAATTGCACTTCATGAAATGAAATCAGATGGCTTGGCATGGTCCTATGGACAGGAAATACAAGGTTAAAAACCGGAGTGATAGACTCCAGTGCATCTTATGTGTGTTTCCAGAGTCTGTTTCCTATTTGATAAGATTCATGTCCAGAGACCTTTTTCTCTAAAGGAGAAAATAGACGTAATTCTGAGACAGGTACCTAAATCTTATCATGTTGGCAGGATTTAAGAGCATCCAGTATCACATACTGTAAATGTGGATTTGAAAAAAGCCTTCATCCCTCTTACCATTCTCAGAAAGATGTCCTGCTCCTTCTTTAATACAATTAGTGATTTTCAGTGAGGAGTCTGCTAGGGGCATGCTACTGGGAAAGACACCAATTCATTAGGTGCTATATTAGCAATCCACACACAGTCACAAGTCTTTAATCATAGCAGGGTTCACTTTCATCTTGGGGGCAGTGTCCAGAAGTTTAATAAAGAAGAGTTGAATGTTTTGTTATTCCACATGCATTTCTACTGATGCTTGTGAACAACATGTTCTGTTTTAATAAACCAGTGCCAAAGAAGTTCTCCTACAGTCTTCAGGAGGGCAGACTAAAAGGTTAGTGTTCAAACATGATGTATATTTTTCTCCTCTTAAAATTTGTTTCCACAAAAAAATTTCAGACTTCACTCTTAATTTTGTTTTGTTCAGAAGAGAGGAATGGCCAAGCTTAAAATTTGCCATAGATACGTATGGCCCTGCCTATGGAAAAATACTGTGTCTTCATCCAATGGTAACTAATATAGGGTTTAACAGCACCTCAACTTATTGCTACAGGGGCAAACCAGGAATATCCCAATAGTAAAAGTCTTCAGGAAAACTTCACCACAGGATTTATTATCCTGCATGCAGCTATTGCTGATTTTTTCCCTCCATCAGCCAGATGAAATGTCCCATGGAAGTATGACTGTGCCTGCCCCTGGACATGGATCACTGGGGTCTCAGGGATTCTGGCCTTGTGACTAAATGTGAGCATCTCCAGTATAGGACTTAGAGCTAGTCTTACCACTTAATACTCAATGGAGTTTATCTAGTTTATATAGTCAGTAATGTATCTAATGCAATCCATCTTATCCTAAAGTCAGTGCCTGTGTTTTCTGAATGAATCATGCTCTTAACACCATTACTCTAAGGACATTAGCCTTGTTGCAGATCCCTACACTGCCATTTAAAAAATATTAATTCCATGGTAAGATTTCATTGTATCACAAAACTGATCTATACACCTATTCATACAGCTCTTAAAACCCTGTTATGGGCAAACAGGGAGCACAACTGACATATAGACAGAATAATTTATTATCAGTCTCATTAAATTCTTGACACATAAAACAAATAGTTATTATTAGCCCAGACACAATTTTAAGAAGAACAATCATAGTCCAAAGGAACACAGGAAAAAAATCCAAAGAAACCCACCTTATTAACAACATGGTTAAAATATTAATTAAGAAAACCTCAAAACCTGCTTCCAATCCAAGACACCTGCAAAGGCCAAATTTCCTCTTAACTGCCTGGTTGTTTCACTGATGTTATGGTTACTCATTTTCTGAGTCACCATGTCACAGCTTCAGAGGTCTTCCAGAAGGGGATGAGGATATAAAGTGTCATTGGTGCCCTGGAGGCATTGCCCAGAAGGAGTTTGTTACTGGTCACAGTGACACCTTTCTTAGTGCTGCAGTCTCCTAAGGGGTTCTTAATCTCTTGTTTCCTGACATGACACATATGTATGTATATGCTCTTTCCTTGCCTTGCTTGTCAATTCTGTTTCAGTTGTCTTTGTTGTCCCTGATTTGCAAGGCTGCACTCCTGCTGTGACCAGCGGCAGCCACTGTGATTTGTGTTTGCTGTCGGGGACCTCTGATATCTACTGGTGTTGGTGCTCTTCCACAGCTCATTTTATTCTAGAATTTCTGCCACAGAACACAGCTACTGGGTATTGTTATAAACAATAACCATTAACCACATTGTTGCACAAAATTAAATGAAATCAAAACCAATTTAGGGAACAAGGTTTAGTTTATACAAGGTAAACCCAGCTCAAGACAAGTCAACATCAGTCCTGGAGTCTATAACCACTACTAATGGCAATTTGCATTTCACGTGCTACAAAAGGGAGCCGAGGGCTACAGATGGAGTGGGGATGAAACGTGGCTGCAGGAGTATAAGCTGCACTGAGAACTATTGTGAAATGTTTTGGCTGTGCAAAGGCTTGGGGGCCTTGTGAAGGGCTCATCCTACAGCTGGGGTTGGAGTTAGGATACAGTTCATTTTTAATACGTTTCATACGTGTTTTAGTACATGATTCAGTGACATCACTGAACTGAGCATGTCCACTGCTGAGAGTCCCTTGCCTTCATGCAGCTTCCTTTTCTGGAGCAGCGCCAACCATGTAAATTCTTCACAGAAAAACATACCAAAAAATTCAGTGGGGTCAACCTGTTTTAAAATGTCCTTGTCAAGGTTATTGAACACCAGCCAAGCCTTTCCTCTTTAATCAGTGGAAGCTGCCATTTGAATTATGATTGTAACCTTCGCTTTGCTCTGTTCAACTCCCAGTGGAATCCCATAGAAACTGTGTTATATCCATGGGAAATTTATGTTACCTTCTTTTGGTTAAGCTTTGTTTCTTTAGGTTATTGCTCTCTTGCATTTTGACCTCAAAATAGAAAATAATTATCCCAATTTATCTCATTCATTGGAACAGTAATTTCATCAACACTCTCTTAATTTTTATCAAATAGTTGTATTTTAGATTTCTTCTTGCTCTAGCCAGTTGCTTCTGTGAATCTGAAAAACACTGCCTGCATCTTTAATTCTCCTTGCAATAGCTATTGGCTTAAGAAATTTTCAGTAGAATTTTTTTTTTGACATAAAGAAAAATCAAATCTCTTGTGAGTTTGCCAAAGTGTACAGAAAAATGTATCTGTCAAATAGTACCATTCCCAAATAAGTAAAGACATTTTATTATAGTATTTTTAGGTGCATATTTTAATTTTTTTTGTGTGTGCTCAGAACAACTAAGAGCTTTGAAGTTTCTTTCAACATAAACACTACTGTCATTGGTGTGTAAAAGTAATAATTTAAGACAACAGCTCTCAAGCAGCTCTCAGAAGAGTCTTTGTAGCATACTTTTTATAGTCCACAACAGTCGCCACATGATTCCCTCCTGTTTTATATTTCAAAAAGTAGCACTCATCTCAGGGAAGAAAGAAGCAACTGGATATCTTCTTAGAGACAAGGGTCATAGTGGGGCTGAGGTTGCATGAGTCATCAGCAACATATCACTTAAAGAGAAGAAGGGAACCAAATAGGACTCGTATCCTAAATTTCCCTGGCTTAGTAAGTTTTGAAAAAAGGAATGCAGATATTTACAGAAAGAGGAAAAAGTGTCAAAAAGAATTCTTGTATCATTAAAGACAATGAAAATGCATTAAAGCCTTTTCTTGAGTCACAGATTAGTCTAAGCTATGAGAAACACTGGGGAGGGTGAGGCATATGACAGTTCCCCCATTTAAAAAATACAACAAACAAACCCCCTTTTGGAAGTGCTTAACATTTTTGGAATCCAAATGGAAAGACATGCATCCACCTGAATACCTTCCAGTATACTCTGGTATGTCAAAAATAAAGCCCTTTGAAATCATGCTCATAGGTGTTTCAGATTTAGATTTCTTTATGTTTCTGTGTGAATTGTTAATCATAATGCTCCCCATTATTTGTGAGAAGATACTTTGCTGTCACACAGCATGAGTGACAGGTTTTTCTCCCACCATTTTATATGAATAATGAATTGTTTCATTGCACACATAAAAAGGACATAATTCAGAGTCAGTTATCATTTCCAGACTGTGCTTTATCTATTTTTTACTCAGCAGAAAATGAGCCCATATCTTACTGTGGTAATTTCTAGTTCTAACTTCTTTTTAGTATTTTTCAACATAGAGTATTTTCTTTAAAACTGTCTTAGACCATGCTGTCAGTGGTTTTGCTTTTCTTATTTGGTTGATAGGGTTTGTTTTTGTTGTTTGTTTGTTTGGTTTTTTTTTTGTTGTTATTTTTCTGTATGTTTGGTTTTTGTTTGGTTTTTTCAATCTGGCCTAAATGAACTGTTTCTGGAAAATTGGTATTTTAATTCTGAGATTTGTTCTTTGTTTTTAAGAAGAAATGTAGGTTCTCAGTATCTCAGTTAAGCATATGATATCTTTCTTAAGTATATCATCAAGTCAAAGAAACCTTGTGCTTTGAATTTAAGTGGAGAAAAATGTATCAAAACTAAGGCAGAGACCCATCTGGAACTCTAAGATGTTAAAATACAAAAAAGTATTGACTGTTGCAGAAGCTGCATACACTGAAATTATTTCAACTTTCAACTTTTTTTCATACTCCCACTGTTCTGAATTATTTTGTCCATTATTTATTAACTTTTTATTTGAAGGTATTGAGTTAAGGCTACCTTTTTATAGTTTAGTTTGGTGAGTAATTGACTTTATCTCATATGCCTGCTGCAATCCCAGAAGCATGTGGAGGGGAAATTATGTTCATTGTTGATTTTTAATTTTTTTCTCTTTTTTCTTATATTTCACTCTCATTCTCCATGGCTTTATGTCTTGCATAGCTTCTAATAATTACACCTGTGCACAATGGGAACTTTAGCTTTTGCACCAGAGCAAGAGAGTGACATGTATAGATGATGGAAAGAAAATTAAAACAAAAAAACCCACAACAAACCCCCAGGAACATCAGGCTTTAGCCTGATTTCTTTGTCACTATTTCTCCACTGTCTTCAGTATCAACTGCTGCAATCCCTTAATATTCTGTAATTTTCCAACTGATATGCAGAAGAGTTTTATCTCTCCTCCCTCTAAACAAAGATGATGGACAAACTATATAAAATGTGCTCTAACAAGATGCTTCAAAGAGTCACCTAAAACAGGTACCTTTTTGCTAGAAATTGAGTAAGGCTAGGTGCTTCTGAAGATGTAAGAAACACTAGATAATGATGAACTAACTTGTTATAATGACCAATTAGTAGCTGGCTTGGGAACCTAAGCAGCAAGTTGGTATTAGATCATATTTTTTCAACACCTTTTTTCATATTGCTTTTCCCCCTACTTTATTTCTCTACAGCGGCACTGACTGTGCTCACTATCTTCAGGAATTCCTATGGTTCAGATCCTTGAGAAATTCTCAGCCTTACTATGTCAATGAAATATATTTATAGGCTAGTTACAAAGTATGTTAAAGTGGCAGGTCTTTTTCTCAGTTTGTCCCATGCTGGATAAGTAATGATAAAGATCAGTGCAAATTAGTCACAGGAAAATCTATACAGTATCAGGAACATCAGGAAACTCAGGAATAGATAAGCTAGAGGACATTTCTTCATCTTATCCAAAGACTTTCACCTTTTGATACTGAAAATCATATAATCACTGTCATAAACATCAACTTGTATGCCTCTGAACTCCCACAGGGAAGTTATTCTTACTTTTGTGCTTATGAGTAGAAACTGGCTTCACATTTCTAATGTAAATTTATTTATGGACAATGTTTTTTCTTTTGACAAGTTTTTTTTTTGGGGGGTTTGGTTTTTTATTTTTTTTTCTTTAAAATTCTGGTTTGCTCTCAGACCGTCTTGCAAAATGCTCTTGGATTCTCACTCAGTCTTTTATTTGCTAAACAAGTTGAGCTTTCCTAGCCTCTCCTCAAAAGATCATCTACCAAGTTTATCTTTGCTTACCTGATTAGAAAATGGTTTGTGGTAGGAACTGTGGATTTGTGCAAAATTCTGGTTAAGGCTTTGTCAATATCTAATAAAATATTTTGATCACATCGACACATCTACTAGAAATAGCTTTTCTAAGCAGAGTCTTCCTGTTTGTCATTTTCCAGTAAGTTTATTCTTTGTGTTCTTATTGACATTATTTTGATGTCTGCAGGCCTGGAACTGTTCTTTTTTGTCCAAGATTCAGATTTTGCATCTTTTTTAAAAAAGTATCTATCCTAATAAAATTCTAGGTGTACTCTCAATAGTTTCTTGATACAGTTAACTTTACATTCCTCTTTTTAATTAAAGTTTTATCTTTTGCTGTAAAGAATATCAATTACAGATTTACCTTTATTATTTCATTTTGTTTAGATCAAGTTAATTACAGATCATTCTGCTTGACTTAATTTTCTATAGCCATTTTTTCTACAGTGGCCTCATTACTTTAGGTAACTAAATTTTTATTTCTTTTCAGTTAGTACCTGGTAGGAAAAATATCTCGACTTATTATCTCCAGGAACATTTGCACCTAAATTACTATGATTTCTGTCTCTATACCTGAAAAGTTAGATCCTCACAGAAAAGAAAAAGGTTGATACTTTATTTCTTAAAATCTATTGCAGAGATTTTCATCCATAAAGCAGTTCAGTCCTGTGAAGTCTGTACTAGAGTCCTTAACGTTCCTTTAGCAGATCAGAAATATTCCACTGCAGATTAGTTGTGGCACTGCACCTTCCTCATTCTGGTACAGTCATTCTTGTTCTCTTGCAGCTGAAATCTGGCAATAGCTTTTCTCATTGGCAAGAATTGGATTCTTTCCCTCTCCCACTGGGATCCATTTCATCCTCAAGTCCAGATTTAAGTCCTCAAGTTTCAGTCTCCTGGGCTCACTGAATGTGGTCTCTTCTACAGCAATGAGCTTAGAAAGTAAAATCAGACCAAATTCAGATTGCATTGCCTATAGATCATAATTTGTCCATCACTTTCTATTTAATGTCACGTCTTCTTTTTATCATTCCCAAAACATGGCCAATGCCAAATAGGACTGGAATGGGATAGCCAGTGATATTTTCATTACAGCTGGGATCAATTATTATGGCTTATTATTTTCAGCTATTTTACTTTGTCTTATTAGAAAATGCTAGGCATTATTTTCACTTAGAGTTCATTAATTTATATTTTCCCTAAACAACAGTTCTTTGTGACTGACTGTTGCCTTACACTCCAGCAGCTAGCCCTCCCTTGCTGTTCCAGCACATATAAATCAATAGAGGTTCCACAAGGGTAGCTCATGCCACAGAGACTTTGCAAATCCTCACTTTTCTTGTCAAACTTCTCAGAAAGAAGAGTTCATATCAGAGGTAAGGACTAGGACTAGTCTCATAGCTGCAAAGCAGTCTTCCAATTAATTTGTACTACACTTATCACTATAGTACATGAACACCTTGCATGCCCCCTCTGTAGATTTTTAAAGACCTATTTTACTCTGAATTCAATTGGAGAAAATACACTTGGCTTAGCTGTTAATTGCTGACAGACAAGAAAAAAAGGTAGATGAGGCAGATATAGTGGGGGCACAACGTAATGTTATCTGGCTAAGAATTTTAGGAATGGTTCCTAATAAATGTGTACTCTCTCATTGAAGAACTGTTGGGAAGAAGGTTTCCCTTTTTCTGCCAAAGGAGAGCTAGGCATGTGATCAAAGAGGAGCCACATATTTTATTAAAGTATTGTCACAAGCCAAATCTTTCAATTTTTCAAGGAATATAAAAATAACTGTCACTACAAGTGTGAGAACTCCTGGTTAAAGCAAAAATTTGGGGACAGGAGATATGGATTCTCTTCCTGTTGCCAATACAGCAGGCAACTGTGACTTCAGACTTAAGCATTTATGGTCTGGTTTGTAGAGATCCCATTCACGTTATCTGGAGCAGGTATGCTCAAAACCTTTGAAAATATGCTTGCTAATTGTTTCATGCTCTAGTTTCCCTATTGTAAGATGAGGAAGAAAACAGGAAGATCTAATTCATAGCTTGTAAAGAGTGCTGGAAAAGGCTCCCCAGGGAGGTGTCAGGCCAAGCCTGACAGTTCAGAAAGTGTTTGGACAATGCTCCCAGTCACGTGGTGTGACTCTGGGGGATGGTCCTGTGCAAGGCCAAGAGTTGGACTCAATGATCCTTGTGGGTCCCTTCCAACTCAGGATATTCTCTGACTCTGTGAAAAGTCATAGCAACTACTCTGGAAAAGCTGCTCTGCTGAGCTGAGCTATGTATAACAGAGGCAATATTCTAAGAATGATATAATGCCATGCCCCTGCCTTCACTGATCTTGCCCTTGCCCTTGGAGTTTTCCAGGCTATAGCCTCTTCAAGCCTCTGAGTTAAAAGGCACTTGATGTACTCTGCTGCAAATAGCAGGATCTCATGAAGAAGGTTTTAAAACAACAAATCAGTCTGCAATGGCTGCTCATTTCATATAACTGTTAAACATTTCAGGCTGTAAAATTTTTTATATTTCACAAGCCTTGCTTTTAGAGCTTTCAAGCTCCTGATTTGCAGGGAGAAGCTAGTATTACTATCCTAAAGCACTTGTGTAATATTAAGCTGATAAAATTGCTTTAGGTTTAGTCATATATAAAGAGATAGATCATTCATCCCTATGTGCTGACTGGAAGAAATATTAACCCACTATTTGTGAAACAATATTTGTTAGCAGATTATCTATTAGCCCACAATTAACTCATTCAATTTAGGATGAATTCAATCTTACCTTGTAAATAAGAGACAAAAATACTTTTTTTGTATTGGGATTTTCACAGTAATATTTTGTGGAGATTCTTTGCTGTAAGCTTCCCTATTTTGTGGGATTATATTTACCTTGTTATGTGCTGGTGCAGCACAAAACATTTAACTGTTTCAATCTCTGCAGCAGAAGCATGTTTTATACAGCATGGTGTCTTCCAGCTATCCAACTTTCTTCTAGCTTTTCTGAGAACATATTCCCTGATAGAGGAAGGCAAGGGAAACCATCCTCTTGTCATCAAATTTCAGAGACCTGGTGCAGTTGCAGCTGAGTATCTGCTGTCTCTCTGCAGGTTGCTTCTAAGCAAGCCCCTGTCTTTTTGCCACAAGTGGGCAGTAATTAACTGCTAATTGAAATCTCAAGAATCTCAGCTTGCTCTGTCCTGGCTGAGAGTCTTAACCCCCAGCCTGCCCTTTTTTTGGCCCTACCTCACTATCTGCTCTAGGAAGGAACCTGGCAGTTAGTGCTAATTTGCTCTGACATTCCTACAGAAAGTGATTTAATGTCTGCACAGGAGTTTGGGAATGTGTGTGTTTCTGATTGAGGCTCAGCACAGAGTGACACTCAAAGCAATACATTTCTTTCAGAGCCACTGCTATCACTGGTTCAAGCCTTGTATTCTGCTCCCAACAACTTAAACAAGATACTTAAGAAAATATTTTATATAACAAGATATTTGCAATATTGAAATTACTGCAGTTCTTACAAAGATAAAAAACTCTCACAGAACAAATTTAAGCAAACCAATTTGTCTTTAGTATGACTGAAAAGGCTTTGGGGCCCATGTTACATGGTCTTAGTACATCTTTTTATTGCACTTATTATCTTAAACAATGGAATATCTGCTTCCATTAAGTTGGATGATATATAAGACCAATATATTTTTAAGTCCAGGTTCTTGCCTTTTTCATTGTGAGAATGTTGCCACCATGTTGTGCTGTTTTGGAAAATTGAGAATGGTTTTACCTCAATTCTGTCTCTTTAAACTAGGAGGTGACTTATGACTATCTCACATGACAGGTAATACTTTACAATAAAAAGCTATATGTAAACATGACATGCCTCCCTTGGCACATGCCAGCCAGGTGAATTAAATTCTTAAAGATATTTGTCTCATTTCAAGTTAGTGTGTCGTGAAATGTGCTGACAGCAGGCATTGAAAGCTTCCAGAGTCCAGGCAGTAAAACAGAAGAACTGGAGTATGTGAGAAGTGAACCTGGAAAGTGACTGAGCTATGAGTGGCTGCAAAGCTGTTTCTAGGAAGCTAAAATATATGTAGTCCCACTATGGAAAAAATGACAACTCTCAAGATGGTGCGAGACCTCAGTTCAGAGCTGAGATTTACCAAGAAGGAAGGTCAGGCCAGCAATAATTTCTTCCCCCTGGCCAAGCAGCATCCACTTAGCCTCTGCAGGAACAATAACTTTTTTCCTCATCCTATTATGGCCATTACTCTGTCACTGCTTTGCTTATAATCGTGTCAGCTGCCAAAACAGCCACCTGAAGCAGTCTGTGCACAGCCTGCACACACAGAGACAGGACACTTGAGGTGAGACCTTTCTTACCTACTGAGGCTGCCTACAGCCTCGCTCAGCCCACACAGGCCTGGGTGCATCTGAACCTCATAGTCTCCTGGAAAGTGTTCCAGCAGCTGGCTGGTTTCCAAAGCTCTTCTCTGCCTTGACACATCCAGTGTGATCAAAACATTCTCAGCACATCCAGAAAACAAAACAATGTTAATCTGTAGTCCCTCCCCACTGCAGTCTCATGTCTCATTTGCTCTTCTGACCACCTCTGCTCCATGAGCAGATGTCTTCAGTGATCTATTCATGATGATACAGCTAGTGTACTACAATTTTACTTGGAAATAGGCAGCCATTAAAGGGAAAGGGGCCCAAGAGCACCAAATGTCCCTTCCCTTCCCTTCCCTTCCCTTCCCTTCCCTTCCCTTCCCTTCCCTTCCCTTCCCTTCCCTTCCCTTCCCTTCCCTTCCCTTCCCTTCCCTTCCCTTCCCTTCCCTTCCCTTCCCTTCCCTTCCCTTCCCTTCCCTTCCCTTCCCTTCCCTTCCCTTCCCTTCCCTTCCCTTCCCTTCCCTTCCCTTCCCTTCCCTTCCCTTCCCTTCCCTTCCCTTCCCTTCCCCTTTTCTACCTTTTTTTCTTTTATTTGAAAGAAAGACAGTTCAGGGAATTGTGAAGCCAAATAAGTGGTACATAAATAGACAACCAGATGAGAACAGGTTAGGATTAAGGAAACACTGGAAGGAAACGAAGAAGTACAGAAGAAACAAGAGCAAAAATTGCATAAAAAGAAAAAAGAATGTAAAAGGAAAAAAAGTTTTAAATGCATATAGGCAGACTGTGTGCAATTTCAGGTGGCTACTCAGGAAAATGAACAAGTCAAGTAATTGAAAGCAGAAATGAAATTGCAAAGGATCAGAGGATTTCAAATTAAGTGAACAAATTGTATAGGGGAGGGGTACAGACCATACAATACAATAGCTTGAATTGGCAGACAGCTTATAAAAGTGGTTCTGAGTGAATGACCCTTCATCTCCTGTGACAAATTGAAGATAATGCCAGCATTTCATAGTCATTTCACTTTTATTATCACCAAAAGTTTAGGCCAGTATTCTATTACCTTGAATGTCTTTTTGGTGTCAAGTTCAGCTGGACAAGAAATGAACTTGATGACAAATTTGCTGACTCTGAAGAAGAGGGTAAGAGGATAAGGCAAGGCATTTAGGATTATCAGAAATTTAAGCAAGTCAAACAATAAAAATTATTCAAATAATGCATTTGGGATTGAACATAAAATATTTCATTTTGTTTTGAATAATTTTTGTTATTTCTAAACTTTTTTCCCAAAAGCTATATGTCAATACAGAGAGCAGCAATACTATTTCAAGAGATCACTATTTTTCATTTTAAAATGTCAAAAGGTTATGACAATTTTGAAGCAAAACATTTTTACCATTGGACAGCTTTCCTCTTGTTTCAGAAAATCTTGCCTCCTTCAGTTGTCCTGGCCACCAGTTGTTCCTGATTTGGGTCATAACCTGGCTTCAAAATGTGTTGGTTGTTTGTTGATTCACTGGAAATATCTCAGCCAAATTTGGTGTCAAAAGTCCAAGCTGTACCTAGCCCCTGAAGCCTCCATTTTCATGACAATGACTAGGATGTGACTGAGTCTGTCAATACAAAAATCTGTGGCACAGCATGTCATGGTTTGATGCTGGCGCAATGCCAGCGCCCCCATGAAAATGCACTTTCCCAAATAATTGCTGTGAGATGTCATCAGGAACAGAGCAGAGCAGGCCCAAGCTTAATAACAAAAGAAAAAAAACTTTATTAAACTACTACTACTATAAAAAACACAGACACTAAATCCAGGATGAATACCCTCCAAAATACTCCTCCTCCTCCCACCCAATTTCCAAACAAACCCACAGTGAGACACCACCCAGGATTCCTGATCAAGTTGCCACCCTTCAGATAATAAATACTCAGCCCCTCAAAGGAGAAAGAAGTCTCTCTTGTACCACAGACTCCCCCAGGAAACACAATTGCCACCCTTGTGTCTCCATGTAAAACATGGCAACTGCCTGGAGAAAATCTGCCAGTGTGACACTTTCTTTTCCATGTCACAGTGCTACCACCACCGTGCATGGACAGACTGCTCATAGGGCTCTTTTAAGGATGCTTTGCCATGGACCAAAAGAAACCACAGTTCAGCATCTCATTTTGGGACTACAGTCCCCCCCCATTTCCCCCTGGGGCCGAGGGTCCAAGAACAGAGATCATCTTCTTCCTGAAGACAGAGGGCGTCACCATTCCCTCCTCAGCTTTCCTCTGCTCTCTCCATTTCTGCACTGGTGGTTGCTGAAGCAGGTCTCTTTGCTTCACCACTGCATCCCCCTAAAATGCAGTTTCTATTGCAGGAGAATTTGGTTCAGTCTATAGCTAACAAGAAAAGTCCAGCTACAAGTCACTCCATTATCTCCTTCCACCCAAAAATTTCCTCTTCCAACGTCTCAGATCCAAGACTGTCTCTCTTCTACTTCAAATTGAGGAGGAGAAATATTTTACAAAGCCTTCATTTCTCAGGAAAGGGTTAAAAGTTCAGACTCCCCGGATGGCTGAAATCTCTGCTCAGAAGCCAATTCCCAAGGCCAAGGCTGGGCATCTCCCCCCCCTTCTCCTTCTCCTTCTCCTTCTCCTTCTCCTTCTCCTTCTCCTTCTCCTTCTCCTTCTCCTTCTCCTTCTCCTTCTCCTTCTCCTTCTCCTTCTCCTTCTCCTTCTCCTTCTCCTTCTCCTTCTCCTTCTCCTTCTCCTTCTCCTTCTCCTTCTCCTCCACCGGCAAATTTACAGGTGCCGTCTGGACTCTCTGTCTCTTCCCTCTGTGGGGGGGATGACAAAAGCAGCTTCGCTTCTCTCCACCCTTCCGTCCGCAGGGGGCCCACCTGGTTCCAGTCCTTCAGCCCCCTCGGCTCACCTCGACCAGGCTGCATGGCTTCCCCTCCCCAACTCAGCCCCATGGCTGGGCAGGGGAGGTCTGCACTGCACTCTGACCAGAACCAAAGAGACAGCTCTTCTGGGAGTTCTTGCTTTTAACCCCCTGTGTTCTCAGAGGTGTGTCCTTACCTTCAGTGGTCACTCCAGGCGCCAATATCCAAACCTGACCCCTGATTGGTTTGACCCAACTTCCTGAAAAAAT
Source organism: Anomalospiza imberbis (assembly GCF_031753505.1). Taxonomy (NCBI): domain Eukaryota; kingdom Metazoa; phylum Chordata; class Aves; order Passeriformes; family Viduidae; genus Anomalospiza; species Anomalospiza imberbis. The sequence goes on along the minus strand of NC_089683.1, from coordinate 80,161,047 downwards.
TCACTTCCATGTCAAACCACGACACAGCTATAGTAAAAATAAGTAGGAACTAATTAAAGATGAGAGAATTGAATTAATCGAAATAAGCTACCAGCTCCTGTGGTGACTGTATTAGTATGTTCAGTTTATATTCAGTTTTCCATATTCTTCTTACCTCCCAAATAAATCCACTGCTTAAACTTGTGTTTGCCACACGCTGTACAAAATGAAAAAGCATTTTTTGCTTCAGAATTCTGCATCTTAAGAGGCAAGTTGTGTTGTGGGACAGCAGCTCTTAGGCACTACCCTGCATCCCAGATTTAAAGCAAGATCCTGATTCTCTGTCCTACCTTTCTTCCTCCGCTTCCTTATGAAGGTGCTTTCCCTGGAAAGTGTTGCTTCCTACTCATTGCCAATGTACAAGGTTTTACTCTGCAAATGGACATCAGCTCCCGTGATTTGACAGATGACTGTCAAAGACATCCAGGAACATGAGAAGAAAGTGATAGAGACTATAATGAGATCATGTAAAATTTAATACAGCATATCAAATGTAACAATTTTAAAATTCATATATGTAACTGGCAGCCAAATGCAGTTCTTTCTAGGGAGGTGATATGTGCTCCTGGCTTTTGCTTTTCTTATGAAAACTGTCAGTCACATTCTGCATCAGCCTGGGTTTATGCTTAGCTTTATCAGGCAGACCAGTCAGCACTGAATGGCATTAATGTCATCTTGGGGTAATGAAAGTGTAGATAACTATCTCAGAGACTGGTTGGGAAAAAATACTGATGCAAGTAGCTGAAGGCTCTATTGGCCACATAATTCACATTTCTCATAGAGGAAGTTATGCTCTGTAAATTGTTTTAGGCTTTCTTACTGATGAAACAGCAAGAATTTTGTTGCTGATGGGCACAGGAAGCAGTAATAAATAGCCATGGGTGCATACACGGGAAAGAAAAATGGTTTGCATTTTATCAACAGAGAAAAGGAATCAAAATGTAGCCCTGGATGTTTTGCAAGTTACAACACTGTTAATGGAGAAAAATGTGTCTTCTGTATGACAATGATAACGTGAATGATAATACAGAAGATCATTCACCCCTTCTGCACTAGGTACCTGCTGCTTGCTGCAGCTGCGGAAGCCATTCCCTGATGACACACCACAACGGAGTGAAATATCTCTAATGAAACAAATCTCATCAACCTTCGTGGGGATTGGACACTTTTTGGTCCTTGAGGTATTCAAGAAATGTGCTGCTTCTAGTGGTAGATCCCCTGTTCACTGCTACACCACAGCACAGCTGATAAATCACTTTTTAAATGAAGCATCTTAGCAGTGTTCTGCTGTGCTAGCCAGTGCTTGGGCTCAAGGGATGCCTCACAACAAAACTGTTTCAAACTTTTGGTTGAGAAGACAATAAGAAAAAAAGGAAAAAGTCCTTCCCTTCCCTTCCCTTCCTGTTTGAACTATGTTTAAGCAATTATAAAACCAAAGGTAACATTTACACAGGCTTCATGTGTTTTTGGAAAAAATGGTGCACAAGACTAGTCTTCCCCCTCCCCTCATCAGAGTCAAAATAATGTGACCAGCATGGCCAACATAGTCCTTGACTGCTGAAAGGGATAACTAGATGAATCATTGTTAATTGTTAGTTAAGCTATGACCCCATACTTTCATGAAGAGCAATCCAGGAGGAGTTGCTGCGGTGTAGTTGAAGGAGGCCAATATGTATAAAGTGTCCATCAAGAAGGACTTGCTGAGAATTCAGCCATTGTCAGTCTTCCTTAATTTGATTACTGGGATGTTTCTAGATTTATGTACAGTATGATATATATATATATATATATAAATATTTACATATATATTATATTTATAGTTTCAGAGCTGGGGTGATCTATGATGCTTTCTACAGTAAACTGTGGCTCAAGCAATAAGCCAGAGAGATGGTGGGGACAAGGAATCAGAGAATTTATTGAGGGATTTTTTGTGAGAAAGGACTCTATTATATTTAGGGACAAGTCTTGCCATGATAAGCTTGAGCTTGCTAAAAAATGTGCACACTGACACAGAGATAATACAAACAGTTTTGGAAAGGTGGATTACAAGCCTCAGCCAGAGCCAGATCAATAATCCACAACTTTCAAACTGTTGGGAAAGGTGCCAGGTATGTCACCTGGTGTGTGCATGTGAGTAAGAGAGGAAAAGGAGCTTATAGAGTGGATGGTGAATGCTGGAGACTGTCTTCACAGGAGAACAAACCTGTCCAGTCTGAGACATGAAGTGGAATTGATTTCAGTACACCCTTTTATGAATGAGTGTCAGTCAGAAGGTGAAACCCAAACAAGGGAGAACAGGGTTGGTGAGAGATTGGATACCAAACTTTGGGGAATTAATAACCTCATTGGGAGGTCTGTGTGTTAGTGCACAGAAAGTGCAGTGTTAAAGCCCTGATTTGTGCTAACTCCTAAGAACATATTGTCTGGTGGATGAACTGTTGAGCATGGAAGCAAGGAAAGGTATTTATGGTTTTTCTTTGTTCCCTGAAATGGGGTGGTTGGTACTATGCTTGGTTGAGCCAGTCAGGAGTGGCCATCACTGCCTTCTCTTTCCTTGCACTTTCCATGCAGACCCTCATCAGCAGCTTCTCAGCTCCTGTGTCCAGCATGTACAGATTCAATGGCTGTAGATTTCCCATGACACGGAATGTGCGAGATCTCGAAATATACCCAGGGAAGACATCATGTTTGCCCAAGCACTTGGCGTGGCTGATCCCTCCCCAGAAAGTGAGATAGGGCTGAGAGACCTACTTTGGGCTGTAGGCGTGACTGGGATAGCTCTGGTGTGAAACCCTGAGTGACATTTTTAGCAACTGTCATATGGCTCTAATTTCCAGGAGACTTCCCTTCTGATCCTGGGCAGGTCCTATATGCCACATATCACCCAGTTTGCTGTCCCCTGCTTATGATCATGTGGCCACTCAGAATTTGTTGACTCAAAGTATGACCAAAAAGAGATGAGTTGTGCCTACCATTCCACATTTCAAGATTCCATCCTTATTCGTGTATTGTACAAGGCAGAGTCAGAAAGAGTAGGAGGCCTGTGTAGCTCTATCCAACTCCCAATTGTACTTGTATAGCAGCAGCCTGGGTGACTTGCTGCTCATCATCTCAGACCTTGCTGTCCTAAGTGACCCAATGGGATGATTAATGACTTTATTTTATTTGCTGAAAAATTATCAGACTCAAATTTATACAGAGCTGGGTGGAGAACCTCTGATGTTGGCCAAAATGATTTTGACAGGTTTCCAAAGAAAAGAAAGGCACCTTTGAATTTTTCAGAAAAATAGTATTCTTCACATCTGCTGCACAAACTATTTAGCATCAATTCCTGGTGCCAAAGGCAAGGTCTGAAGGAACAGGCAGGGGTTACCCTAGGCAGAGTGTAAGAGAAGAGACTTCACCACAGTCGCTATGTTCGGTAGAGATTTAGTGCTGCAGCATTTTACTGTTCTAGTTTTCCCCCAAAACGAGGGCACATTTTAACTTATTCATTCCATTATTTGCTTTTTTATTAATTATACAATAAATAGAGTTTGGAAAGTTTTTAATGTACTGTATAAGGCAGATAAGCACAAGAGAGAAAAAAACCCTAATTTTTCCTGTGATTGCATGGTTTATCTAGGTTTAGGAATAGAACTCTGTAGTAATTGGAGATGGTGGCCTGGAGACAGTATCCAGCTCTGAAGGGCTCTAAATCTCTGCAAAAATGGTCACGGGATATTTCTAGGAAAGAATCTCCGTGACTCATAATTTTTGCCTAATTATCTACCAGTAGACGTGTTGAAAAGGAGGGTATCAACCCAAACTGACTGGCCCAGGCTGAGAGTTTTCCAGGTATGTGAACAGTTAAAATTTTTCAGAATCTTCAAAGAGGGGCTCCATAAGACCTGGCTGATTTTACAGTGCTAAATTCAAAATTTCCCTGTCTCCAAGCAAACATCGACTAAATGACTTAACATTAATGTACCATACCAATGAATATGCCTTTCAGATAATGACACAGGCAGTGTCTCATATATTCTTTCAAAGAAAATGCAATACATCTCAGAAAGGTGTTTGAGAATCTGCTCTGCATATTTATTGGCAAGATAGTATTTCTGGTGCATTTAACTGTTTCATACCTCTGTAGCATATACTCTTCTTTCCCTTGTCCTCCTCTCTACTCCCTCTAAAGCTGACTGTATAAGGAGCCACTTTTCAATATTGTAATATTTACTTTATTTAAGTAGTCTTACATAATTGACTGCCTGGCTTCTCATTTTGCATTTCAGCATGATACCTGCACAGTTTTTACTTTATATCCCTTATAGGATTTTGCATATATTTTTGAGGGGGGGGGGAAAGAGACTATAATTCAGGCTAACTAAAATGTTTAGTGAGGACAAAGAGACAGTTACTACTACCAGAAGCTTGTAACTCACAGTTATAGTGTCAAGAAGCAGCCAACATTTACATCTGCCTCTGTCTAGGATGTATTTGGTGCTGGGTACTATATATTGGGTGTGAGGGTGTCCTTGCATTATGGAAAATAAAGCTCTGAGTTGGTTCAAGGTCACTGTTGCTGAGAGCACAAGCATTCAAGAAGCTGAGTAGGTGATAAAGTTGGACTTCTAGAACTTACACATTTATAACACAAAGATAGCTGCTCTATGCCTGCTGTTTAGTGTCTTCAGAGTGTCACAGCTACAGCTATAACAGTCATATATCTTGTTCTCTTTCCTCATGAAAGATGACCACAGTACCACTTGTGCCATGCTCTATTGTCCAATTAACTCTAAGCAGGTTATTGCAGGTACCAGAAATCATCTGATTGCAACAGCATGAAGATCCACTCAGGTTAATTTCCCCTGCTCTGTAGTAATTCCTTGGCAAGGAAATTGAATCAACATGGTGCTCTGCTTTTCAGGCTTCTTAATCTTTAACTATTTGGTCCACTTTCTCTTTTCTGTTTTTAATATATATATTTTTACCCTTGTGTCCTTTTCTGTGTGTGGCTGAGTCTTCTAGATTCTTCCTGACTGTATTTTATAACACACTTGAGAAAGGACTGACCACTGTGAACTTAGCAATGTTTGAGAATATTTAACACTAGAGACATCAACCTTCAATGATTTAGTATAGGCACTTTTCACAAATAAAGGCAGTAAAAATGCAGATAATTGGATTTAGAAGTGGCTTTGACTTTACAGCTTTATAATAGACTTGCTAATATCTACTGCTGATAAGCTGATATCCCTTTTGTTTGGAGCTAAAGACATCCTGTTTTCCTCAACCATTAAGGGAATGAAGGGCTAAAATCACTGAAAGTTCAGTGGCTACATAAGTCATGTTTATTTTCCCTGGAAGGGAGTCTCTGATATTCACTCAGTGGAAATGGAAAAAAAAAAAAAAAGGAAAAAGAGCATAATATCGTTTTCATGTCACAGTAGCATAATGAATGAGACAAGCCATCCACTTCACAAGGATTGGGCACTCTTGATGTAGGCAATCCATAAATCTCTTTCGTTGTGTTTGTCAGCAGTCATTTTTAAGGGCTTCTTTCTCAATTCACAGGTTGTGGTTATTAGTAACCTCATAGCTGTGCTGCAGATGTCATTGAGGCTTATTCCTTGGAGCCGTGTCATCAATCATGGCTTTCACATGGTTTTTACATACTAGAGCAGAATAATCCATAGCATTTTTTCTCCCTAGTAAGCATGACTTCAGTAACTAAATGGAAAATGTAAGATATAATCATCATGCACGTGCACAAACCACATTGACTTGGCTGCTTAAACTGACACAAGGCAGTGACATTTTTGGTAATGCTGTAGATTTCTCTGAGGATTACCCTGTATGCATGGAAAGGAAAGGCAACCACAGCTCTGAGTTACGTACAGGAATTGCGGCTGATGCTGCTGACATTGGAATTGCCATAAGCTTTTTCCAGATATCACTTTTCATGAGGCAGGCTGCAGTGTCACTTCCCCAAATGTTGCCACATTGTTAAAATGCCTCACATAGTCAGAGCTGCTCAAACATATATGAAGAAACTGATGCTGAGGATTCGTGATGTTTGAAGCTTTTTTCAGGGCAAGGAGCTTTCCAGGACCTTATGAATGCATGATGCTTGCTGAAGGATGAAAAATGTTTTTGAAAAAGTGTCTGCTTAATTAAAGTACAAGAGGTATTTCACACATTTCAGCAAGAAAATGTCTGTAATCTTACTACAGAAAAGGTCTTATCTAGTATGCAGTTCTCAGCTCTGAGGTGGAAGATGAGGAGTCTAAAGTTTTCTCTAAAATATGGTGTGAGTGTCGTAAAATATGATATGTTTTCTTATATTCTACATGTGTGCATGCACATTTTCTAATTATGATATTTCCAATCCAGGAGGCTTTGTAAGTACATTGCAAACATGGTGAACAATCAGCTTCTTCCCTGGAATGAGTTGCATCTTAATAGTGAATCTCATAAATTTAATGAGTAGGCACATAGATCAGAGTGGTGATTTATACCTCAGATTTTCATCAATGATACCATACATTTGCTGCTTGTTTGCAGAAGAGATGGAGAATTTTGGATCTGTGCAATTGCAAACTGAGCTCTCCACTTTACCCTCCCTACCAAATACTCTTTTTCAGCCTGAGCATATTTCTTCTCTGCTTTGATTCTGGATTTAGCAGAAAAATACAGCTCTGATGAGCTCTTCCTGAAATTGCTGCTGCAGCTCTCCTCATCCACTTAAACAATCCCCACAGACTCTGTCAAAAACCAGAAGCAGAATCTGCCCTGATGTGTAAGCTTGGGGCATGAGCTTCTGATCTTGCCTCATTTCACCCACTTAGTTTAATTTTTGGTTCTCTAAAGCTTAAATTTTAGTCTTAAATCTTAAAGCTTACAGTAAGTCAGCTGACATCACAGGTGGGAAAACAGCCTTGGAGGAGAATGTATGGATCTTTGTCTTCTGTTCATCCAAGAGTAGTGGAGGAAATGGAATCCCCTTGTAGAATGTAAGCCTAAGCACAAGAACAGACTCAGACATGTAGATGGGGGACAAGTCTGTCTGCTGCTGGTCACCATTTCTGAGGAAGGAGGTACTGTCACATCACCTTCTCTCATCTCCTTTGGTAGTTTCTCCAATTTGGAAAATATTTCCTGCTGCTGATAAGCTATTTGAAAGAACTGATCTAACACTGTGGTGGGAAACTATTCAAAGTATACTGTAGGGGTGCAGTTGCACACAAGTACAATATGCTATGCTCTGTTCCTGTCTCACTGGACCATAATGGTGGCAGCTTCCTGAGGCTGCTTGTAAAGAGAGCATTGACTTAGAACAAGCTCTAGGTGTTCAGGCTGTTCTTTGATAATATTATGGCTGCTAAAGCTATCCTTATGCAGCCAAAACAGTCAAGCTTTTTTCTCTGCCTGACCTTTTTCTTTGTCAGGTCTGATTTCCTCCTATAATTCTGTGCAGCTGGAAAGCATGCATCGCATTCCATCCTTGCTTTCCTGTACAGAGGTGCCATCCATTACTCAATCTGTTCTTCCATGTTCCTGATGGAACTCACCTATTTTGAACACAGCAAATGTGCTGAAAACATCAGATCCCAAATGGGACCATGAATGAGGGGCAAAAATTTCAAACTGAAATGTTGGCTGTTGGACAAAAATTTGGATGCCTGGATAAAAGTGGTTGCGTTTTCTGAAGTGCTTAGGACTTGGAGCTTTCGGAGCTCTCATTTAAATCCAAACCAAGATGAACTAAGATGACCATGTTTTAATGCCCTTGGAATTTCACAGGTGAGCATAAATACATGACATTGCCTGATATTCAGGTATAGCAAAATTCCACAAGTTTCTTATCCCTATTACCAAACAGAGGAAGCATAAATCTTTAATTTCATTGCCTTGTTGAGCCATGTAAGGCCCATTAAGATATTGACTCTATCACTGCGTTTTTTGTTTTTTTTTTTTTTTTTGCCACAGGGAAATTCTCATTTATTGTCACAGAATCACCCCTTAAGAAGCTCACAGTTTTTATTCTAATGATGTCTTTCTTCTTGTGGAAGCATTTCAAGGGTCCATAAGTGATGCAACAGCACAACGGGGAGCAACATCAGTTTCAAATTCAATGTGAATTGACATATGCTAAAACAAACTAATGTCCCCAGAGGCAGCTGGATTTACTCCCTCTGCTCAGTACATTTGGGCCATCAGATAATTCACATATACTTTGTACAACATTACACTGATGACATTAGAAAATGTGAACTATCTAATATCATTTTTGAAGCACCTGTCAAAACAAAAGAACTTGATGGAATAATTTAAAGATTCTTAGATTAGTTGCTAAAATACCAATTTTCAGACTTTCAGTTCTTTTTTTGCCCCCCTTTTTCCCCTTCCACAGAGTAAAACTTTCTTATGCATATAATTCCTTTGGTTTTATTGAGAAATTAAACAATCCAGTGCAAAGTAACACAAGTAAAGCTGACTGTATGCTTCCCAGCTTCTCTGCACCAGGCCAGGTTTGTGGAGGCTTGTCACTGCAAAACAGTACTTCCACTCCAAGAAAAGTTTTCTTGGTGTACTCTAGCAGCAGCTGTGGAGAGAATCTCTTGTGTAGCTCACTCATTAGTAGTGTCTTCTGTGTTTTTATTAGATGATTAAATGCAGAATTTTTTGCTGTTTCTTCATATGCTGAAAGGCAACTTATTTTCTCCAAGATTGTTCTCTTCACCATAGAAGGGAAATAATTTCAGTTGGCTAAAGAGATAGGAAATTGGCAGAAAAAATAATTTAATGCCTCTTAAAATTTAAGGAAAAGAGATTCTTGGTGCAGGGAAAGCTTTTGTTGGTTGTTTGGTTTTTTTGGTTCTTTTTTTTTTTTTAATAGCAATAAACTGCAATAGCTCAGATGCATAAAGTCTCTGTGTTTTGGAGAAGGGAAAGCTCAAGCATTGCAGCAAGTTGAGATGTGTGTATCTTTTGTGGTAATTTAGATTATATTTAGATCTGTAGCTTTAGAGCACAGATCATTCAAAAAATCTGGGGAATTGTCACCTGCCAACTTGTAGTATCTCTTTCATTTATCTTAGCACCTTGCTGTGTGACACTTCTGAAGGTGTACAGGGTACAAGTCTTTTCATGAGGCACAAGTTTTAAAGTTTTTTATCCACTGACCTTGGATACGCACTGTTGGACAGGAACTCTGAGTTTAATTTTCACAAATGCTGATATTTTGAAAATTTGATCTACAAAATTATAAAAGGCCTGAGGACAAGTGCTCAAATGTTTAGATTTAGGACTTTGTAAGTATTCATATTGAGTGACTAGAAGCAAGTCAACATAGTGTATACAAATATGGCTGCCACATCATAAAGCTGAATATTTTTATATTTGTTGGGGTACATAATGAGAACTCACATGAGAAACATGTTCTTCAAAAGAAAAGTCCTCAAAGACCTGTAAGACACTGTAACCTCTCATCTGAATGTTCGATACCTTTTCCCTTCTGTTTAAATATGTTTCTCTCATATAAATTACAAATCAGTACTCTAACCACAAAAGATTCATCAGTCTTATCTTCTGCTTGGCATATAGTAAAAGGATCATGATTATCACTTGTAACAAATACTTGTTAATTAAAGTATCTTTTCAGGTCATTTCTTCATGACCTATGAACTAAGATTAATGGCTACAGCTCAGTAGACCATTCTTAGAGATTGTTTTCTCCATTCTGAGGAATGATAAAAATTTAATTAATTATATCTTGATTAATGAAATGGAGTAGAACATGATGTTAGTGGGGGGTCCATTTCCTCCTACAGAAAACAATAGTTTTCAGTTTTGTTCCTAACAATATTTGCTAGCTAGTAATGAGGTATCGGTATTTAAAATACAATATTTGAAATGTTCAGATGAAACTGATCAGACCTACACTGTATTATGTCACATTATATAAAATGGCACATTCAGCCTCTAGGAAGGCATGACCTGTGGTTAAAAGGAAGACAGGACAAAATAAAGAACTAATTCTCTCTCTCATACTGACTGACTTGGACATTTTCATCATGTTGTTTCCACATTCTCTCTTCACCTGCTATTTTGGCAGAATGACATAATGGCTTATGGCTTGTGCTGTATTATTTGACAAATATATTGTTTTATAAACACATACCCTACTTTATATTATTTGCATAAAGAGTAAAGCTAATAATTGAGGTGTTATAATAAAGTTTTCATATGTCTAAGAACCACAGACAATCTTCTTTTTCAACAAAATTTTAGAATAACTGAAACTATTCAGAATCCTTGGTTTATCTATGAAAATGCTTATTGTTTAGTATTAGAGCCAAAATTTCAAACTAATCACAGTGCTTTGGCAGAGTTCTGGCTGACTGACACAATGTTCCCTAACAATGAAAGGTTTTATGAGAAAAGATACTTAGGGTAATTTGAAAATTCGGGAACTTCTAATATCCTGAAATTAGATACAAATAAAAATATGCTTCATATAATCACATGTTATAAGGAAAGAGTTTTGAAATGAGTGTGGTGCTAGACTAGGATGTTGCTCAATTCGAACTGGGAATGTTTTAGTTTCTGATATTTTAGGTATCAATAATCCTTGATGTACAGTGAAATTAATGGCTGACTGTTCTTTCTTACTTTGTTCTTTTCCCCACAATGTCATCTTACATTATCTGGCTGATTTGCATGGATTATTACTTCTCAGAGGTAAGGACCTGCATGTTGTCATCCTTTTCTTTTTTGCTGGAGGGAGAATTGGGCAGAAGGTGAGCTGTGCAACTCTGTTGGCTTTTGAGGGATGCTAAGGACAGCTGGATTGAAGCCCAAACCTTGCCTTGAATCTTAATCTAGTTTGTCACTTCAAGTACCTAGTGAGAGAAACACTTGCCAAGATGGCACTGGAAGCTCTTTGGATTCATTATTCTTAAAGTAGAAATGTGCTGATTCCAGGTACTCCAGATACTCTATTTGTCTGGTGTAAATAGACCTGCAAAGTTGAATTCTTTAATCCCAATACCTATTGTGGTTTCCTTTCTTCTAGACTGTGCAAAGTGGATGAATGAGTGTGTCAACTTAATGCAGGCATGCTGAATCTGCATTCAATGTCTCTGTGAAGCCTTTGAGAACACCCAACAATTGCTCAGACTGAATGGAGAAAGTCAATCACAGACAACACAACCCTGTCTATGTAGGAGTACTTCTATTTCTCAGGACAAACTTGCAGGGTTTTTGGGAGGTAAACGCCATGTTTTCAGTGCTCTGAAGATTTAAAGAGCTGCAGGCTGTGCACACATCCAAAAAAGACTGATTTGTTTTGAAAAACTAGAGAGCTTTTTTTATGGTCCAAGCTACTTTTTGTTGTGTCCCTGGTTATAATGTCACATTGATTACTGAGTCTGAACTAGACCAGAAGCCTTTACCAGGAAGACAGAAGCTAACCCATTTACTTCTACTTTTTTTTTCAGGCTTAAATAAGAGGAGTCTGAATATTTTTGTTATTTCATACTTCACTCAATCACATGCAGACATGGAATAATTACCTTTCAAAATATAGAAGAGCATATTTTCCTTTAATTAAACTTTAGTTTTTTATCTTATAAAACACATATACTTGAATTCCAGTGGTGTTTCACATGGGCAAGAACTGACAGATTATACAAAAGGGTTTTTATTTTGGGTAAAATTTTTCACTTGTTTTCTATAGTTTAATTTTTCCTGCATTTAATTATATTCATGTCTGTCTGTCCATCTCTATTGGACTCTGCTGGTAGAAAAACAGTTCTTCTAATGAGGAAGTAAAACTATCAGTTTGAATAATCAGTAGTGCTCATTCTTTTAATCCCACTGTAGTTGTTGATTTTGGGCGAAAAATATTCAGAAGAGCCCAACCTTTTATTTCATGCTGCCTTTGTGTGTTGAAAAGGGAAAAGGGGAAAGGTGCTGCCTGGGGCAGTGATATGGGGACAAGAGGGTGCAGTCCTGCTCTGGACTGGGGAGTCCCAGGATGCAGAGGGTGGGCTTGTGATGGGGGAGACCTGGGAACAGGTACAGAGAGAGCCCTTTGAGAGGGAAAAGAAAAATGTGACAAACCTATTCCTGTGTGAATTTGCATTGAATGACTATAATGCAGATTTTTTTCTTTTTTTTTTTTTGTTTTTTTTTTTTTAACTTTTTAGTGTATCATGAACATTTTAATGAATATCATTACAACTGATTATCTGATATCTAATATTTTATTCAAAATAATTATTTAATACCTAATTTCTTTCCTTAAGGGCAAATTCCTTGTGATGCCATCAAAAAGGACACAGCCACAAAGTACCATATACCTCACAAGCGCTGCATGAAGAGCAGGCATTTTATAGTGAGAAGGGAGAAGTGTAAGACAGGTCCTTCAACTGAGCTAGATGTAGTGTGTAGGTGTCTTTGCAGATGGGTACCTGTGGGCATCTAGAAGAGAAAGAGATGAACAGAGAGAAATATGTGGATATACTTCTAGGTATAGGACATATTCCCTAATAATAATAATAATATTGTTTTCTATAAAAGGTTTTTGTCCTCAATATTACCTCCGCATAAAAGGATTTGATGAGGCTTATTTTTCTATGGATACACCTGTAGGTAAAAAAAGGATTGTAGTCCTTCACATGAAAGGACTACAATTTGCAATTATAAAGCCTGTAATTGGTAACAATAAGCTTAGAAAAGTAATTTTTTGTGCCTAGATCTTTAGTATGAATTGTATGCCCAATACTAGAAACAATTTCTGAACTTTTTTTTTATGGTTTATCACTGAATTTTCTTTGTCACATGGTTCATCCTTTTTATTTATTTCTTCATCACTTTACTTACAAAAACATTTCTAGTCATTGGTTTTGAAGAGAGATATAGGACTGCATTCTGAAAATAAGGAATATGTATCTTTCTGCATCTTGATGTGATACAAATGATAAATAATAATTAAAAAGCCAAGTTTCAGATACAGATTTCCATCTAGATATCTCTAATCTCCTTTTTGTCAACTCTATCGCCTCATAAAATAAGGAAGAACTACTGACCAGGAGCAGAGAGTGATGCAACAGGAAAAGCAAATTTGTATTGGTGTGTTGAATGTCCTATGATGTGCCTTGTTCTGCCTTGTCAAATCAAATCAAAACTCTTTGATGCTGTGCATTCTGGATGAGTGATTTGATTTAGGCAAATGTGGAACTCATATTTGTGCTTTAAACTAGATGTGGCATATAATGTTCATGTTTTGATCACTGCTTCAGTAAACACAAAGGGTTTTTTAGTATTTTACGAGTAAGACAGAGTTGCAAGACTGTACTTGACTTGCAAAACAACAAAATAAATCATAAAAGAAAGTCAGCATTCAATAAATTGTGCACTTCACATCAAGCTGTGTTGACACCTTAAATGAAGTATAGCTTAAAGATAAGGTGTTAAAAGGGAAAATTATAGATGTACAATGAGTTTCTTTAAAACTATCACTTATCCCCATTCCATCACTGTATCTGTCATTTTCTCTTTTGGGCTTTAGTTTTCTTTCTACATTTTTTAGCCAAAAGTGTCTGAATTATGACTGCCATATTATGAATAATTCTTGATAAATGCAAAAGAAGATGAAATCTCTACAAACTCAATGAATATTTAAGGTCACATATATAATATTAGCTCTGAAAGATTGTTAAACCTGAGGGCTCTTTTTGAACTGAAGGAAGTTTCATTGAAAACCTGGGATTTTTTTTTTTTTTAAGTATATATTGCATGTCATATGTTCATATTACAAAATTCTTGTTTCTGACAAGCACACACTCCCTTTTCCTCCCTGTGGCTCCAGTCTGATACACAGCCCTTCTGTTCTTTTTACCCTCACCCTACATGCTGATACCATAAGCTGTACACTTTTTATATTCACTACTGGGTTATCACTTCAAAAGGGCTGTTTTGAGTTTGTAAGAAACTTTACAACTGAAATATATGAAAAGAAGTCCCAATAAAGAGGAATTATCAGAAAATTCAGGGTTTACATTTGCTTTGGATCAGCATATAAAACTTCACTTATCCAGCTCATGTGTACTGTACACAAAGGCGAGCCATTTGCTCCATTAGCAAATGTCAATTCTCCCAGTTGTTGGCATTTCCTGCTTTCTTTCAGGGTGGAATCAGGAAATGTGAATATTATGAAAATATTTATAATAACTACAAGAGGCTAATAGTTATCTTCAAAGCAACTGAAGTCAGGAAAGTCAGGCTTAAGCTTCCAAAATTGACCTTAGATTTGACGCTTATTTCCACCCTCTATCAGCCTCCTTACAATACAGGATCTGAATCATATATCAAAGCATCACAGAGGTTTGAGGCAATTTAGTCAATGCCGGGATGAATGCTGGACACAGGTTTTTTTTCACAATGAATTACATGTTTTCTCTGTAAAGGCATAAAATGGGAAGAAGGATGTAGAGGTGGTTAATACTTGTTGCGTGACATAGTTTCAGTAGATTATGCTGTGAGTTTTGGCCAGTAAATGGCCAAAACTTTACACCTGTAAGCTGCGTTAATAACTCTTTTCCTTTTTAACTTTGCTTCTCTGATATTGAAGAAAACTGCAGGATTCTGGACTGATGATGATGTATTAGAGTGGGAGCTGTGTGTGGAAGCCTGGATTGTACATGGGGACTGAAAACTGATAATTTAAGGACTTGAGAAACTTAGTTATAACTGTTAAAATTAAAAAGAACCCCAGACAGACAAACTTTGGTTTATCAAATATCCTAAAAGTCCATTCAATTCTCTATTGTTTTTCTGAATATACATTTACAACATTATCTGCACCTGAATTTTAATTTATTAGTATTTATTTAATTTATTAGTATGCAAAAACTTGCAAATATTGATTTGTAATCAGGATTCCAAAATCAGGATTTTTTTACCTGCTAATTCTTGTTAAGAGGGTAGAGATATCATACAGTAAAGTACAAGGAAACTTAAATCTGATTTTTACCAGCTAAGCTTAAATTGTGTGGCTTATTTGATAAACTTTGCTTGCTTCACTGGCTTTCATTGCAACCTGTATTGTCTTAGGGGCACCTTGAAGTTCTGCAGGCCATGGTTCACTGCCCCAAGAGGCCTGAGAAGCTTTCTATTGAATTAAACGAAGAGTAGTATCAGAGCCAAGAAATACACCGTATCTTTGACTGAATTTATGAACATTGCAGTGACTTGATGAAGTTGTCAAACATGTAGATATTTTTTGAGAAATTACTCAAAATTTACAACTGAATCTTGATGAGATTAACTAATGTGACAGCAAAGGTAAAGGTGCTTAAGGGACATTTTAAATAAGTCATCACCACATAATCATTCCTGAATGTTTTTACAAACTCCAAGCTCTTTCTTTAAAAGCTTCCTGCAAGTGAGACCTGCTTTTAGTGGTTTTTACTGACTTAGATGCAGCTTTGAAATAACTTAAGTAAACCACTGATTCTTTTTACCCATACAGTATCCTCCAATCTAAGGGCATGAAAGTTGCTATTCTGTAAGATTTATCTTTGTTCTGTGTCTGAGGAGAACCTAAAGACTCATTATTATTAGAAACACAATACATCTCTAATGTTATATGAAAGACAAGTTTTGCTGCATAACCGTTTGAAGTTCATTTATGGTTATGATGGGAGTTTTTAAGGAGCAGTTTCTGAAATATGGAGCATGAAGGAAGGATGTCTGCAATCCTTCCTGAGACTCTAATGACTGTATGCTGAATATCACAATATATGAAGAAAAAACATATTTTAGTACTGCGCTAATTCAGACACATAGGAGTAAGAATTCCCTTTAATCCTTTGACATTCTAGAGGTCAGAACATGTTTTTTAATTTCTGTGGAAAACTTTAAAATTTTAGTGATTTATGTTAGTCAAAACTCTGAAACATTTTGGTCAGGAAATATTTCTTAGTGGTTCCAGTAGTCTGAACTGTATTGTTCAGGTACTCTTGTTTCTAGTCAAACTACATCTTTCCTCATGCATCATAATTCCTCAGTGAAATCAAAATATCCTTCATTTTCACATAAAGTTTAGTTGTATGAACTTCAGTTTCTTTCTTCTTGCATAAAGTTCGTCATATTCTAAACTATTCTTTATTTTAAACTCTTCTTTGTTCATAGAACATACTGGCACCTGCCTAAGATAATGTTACTTTTGTTTTGTGATTGAAAAATAATCCACAAATGTGATTGGGGTACATTTTCCATTTTCTGTTGCTGGGCTCAAGTTCCTTCTTTGGAAGACAGGCAATTTACCTCTAGCCTGACTAATAATTATTTATTTCTCTCCTTTGGTCCAATTCCAGTCCTTATTATTCTGCTTACCATTAATTTGCCTTTCCAATACCCAATATATATATCTATCTCATTTATTAAATTTTTTCTTATATTCTTACCCTTATTTTTATAGTTCAGCAGAGAACAGCCTTTCAATTTACACATCCAATAAAAATTTTATAACATGAAGTTGTATCTAAAACTCTCTGTAGTTGCTTGAAAACACAGCATCTGAGAGACAACTGTTGATGAGACAAAATTCATTGCTTTGACACAGAAGAAGAACAGATTACCAGGCACATGATTTCACTACTTTTTAACTTTGCTAGTCTAGTCACTGTGAATTGTTCTCAAGGTAACTGAAGAAATACAATTCAATTTTTCCTTCTGCTCAAATCATCTTCCTATTAGAACTTTATTTCCATATTTGAGACTGAATGGGACCATGAATCAACCAAGTCCTTTCTCTCCAGGTTCTTAAGGAGATTTCTTCCTCATATCTTTCTTTTATTGTTGGTGCATAAAATAAAAATTTTAAGTAGAAAATTTTGAGGTAATTCCACCTTAGATAGCCTTGGGCATCTGCTGCCTGAAAGCTTCTCATCCTATCCCAGGAAAGATTGCTAGGTTACAAATCTTTCCTTCAGACAGATGGACATAGAGATGTCTCCTGCTGTGCAGTTTAGCTCTATGATCCTTGAAAAATCTGCCAATATAGTGTGGCATTTCTCATGTGCCATGCCCTGCCACCATGGTGAGAGGACATATTGCTCTGTCTGACTTGACATACTCATGCAGGCTGAGAGCTCAATCACTGCACATTTCTAAGACTCATTTCTTAATATAATGCTATCTTGCCAGTTCACATATAAGCCCCAAAACAGTGATGGTAATGCAGTCAATGCAGTGTCATGTCTTCATTGGCATGTTAGGAGACAGCTACTTCACCGGATTCCAGAGTTCCCTCAGTTAACTCAACAGTGTGAAGCAGACTAAAGAATGCTCTGGAATTTTTTTAGTGAATACTGTTTTGCCATCTTTTACTGCAGTTTCAAGACATTCCCTGGAATATAGTCAAATATTGTTACCTCCCACCAGATTCCTGTGTAGTGCAGAGAGAGAGATGATAACCATGGTGTTTCTCAAAGACACTATCTATTAATTTTCTTAGCTTTTGCTGGGGAAATGGAGACAGACTTTGCTAGAGCATGCATTTTAGTGTAGATAAGGGAAATTGTTCAAACTTTTCCACATTTCTCTATGATCTCCTTTTCCCTGTTGTCAGTGGAATTGGTGGTGTGGCTTTCTGTCCCTTCTCCACCCACTGTAGAGATTGCTTTCACCTACAAGCTGGGCAAAGGGTACAGTGAGTTCTGTCCTGTCCTCCCTGTCCCCCCACCCTTGCACCCCTGTATCTCTTGGACTGAAAACAACATAGATGCTGTAAAAAGTCTTACTACACTTCAGACCTTGCTGTGTCTGACTTCTACCTCACACTGACAAAATGCTGAGTTTTCAAAATTATTCTCTTCTGAGCAATTGCTGTGTAAGTTATCAGTTCAAGTGAAGAGTGGCAGACACTGAAAGGTAGAGCTGCTATGATGATAATGAGCAAGAGTGCAAAGTCAATGGACTCAGACAGGCAGAGCTCAGAGACTCAACTCATTAGTGTTCTTCTAACCTCCAAATCACTCTTTCAACTCCATCCCTAGGGGCTGAGATATGTTTGAGACATTGAAGATAAGGCCTCAGGACTTCTGGTATCCTTGACAGCAGGAGGAGGTAGATCTTTTCACTCCTTTCTCTCATGCTATTTCTGGGAATCTATTGGTGGAAGTTCTGCACCCCTGATTATGAGCTTTGGAATATCAAATACAAATTCTCCTGTGTTGTTTAAGAACTGTTGAATAAGGAACTGCTGATATACATGAAAAGGGAGAGCAAAATAATGTCCCTCCCAAGGACATTGCTCACTCAATGAAGAATTGTAAAAAAATAAAAATATTATATAATTTTATATTCAAATTTTCAATGAGGAGAACTATTGACTGAGAAAATAAGAAATCTCAAATGACTAACAATGGCCATCATGGTCCAGTCTTTCTCCAAGTATGATTATACTGAAATTAACCGATTTATTAGACACAAATTTGATGGTATGACACAGAGAAATGCACATAATGATCTGTCAGCACTTTCTCTAGGACTAACACAAATAGTAAATACTTTGCAACAGTAGTTGCATTAGCTCATTATTTACCTCAGTACTTTGTGAAGAATTTTTAGGGCTGGAGAGTAGAATGAGGTGGCAGAGTTCTATGAATGCTGAAGAGAAATTATTGCAGTCTAAATGAAAAAAGAACTAATATTTTTCATCCAAACTTGTATGCAGAAAGACACCAAGGAGTAAGAAGAGGACAGTAATGATGGGGGTCAGGTCAATCGTGATCATGCTGCTGTGGAAATGGTATGGAAAGTTCATCTTGTGGGATTAATGAGCTGGTCAGCTGCCTGAAAAGCCAGGAAAGGCATGGTTGAGTATGGAAGATGATCCAGGTACTCAAAGAGAAAAGGGCCCTGGCTCCTTCTACCACTGAGACTCAAGTCAGTTTTTCTGATAATTGGCCTGAACTACCAATTGCTGTGCTTGCCTGTGCTTGTTCTTTGGAAGTGTAGATAAGGTGTCTAAAAAAAGCCTGCTCTTTTTCATTGCTTGATCATTTTGATTTTAGCAAAAATAAGAATTTGTTAAGAGTGACACTGTGATTAAGCTCTTATAGTCCAAAGGGAAGGGTTTGACTTTTGTCAGAAGAAAGTACTGAAATCTGGACAGTTTCTGAAATCTGCACTCTTCTTGGTCCTCTTCCCCTTTATTTTCAAAAGGTATGAATCTTTGTATGAGAACTACTGGCAACACACACCTGACTAGTTGCAGAAGATGGGAATCCATGGAAGTACTTATTGCAGCAGGTACAGGCATTTAGCACTGCACATTGTCACGCAGAGACAGCTGAACTAATTCCTCTCAGACCACTTGCATGCCAGAATCTTCTGGTCTTCAGATGGTCTGCTCCTGCTGAATTATCCAAACTCAGAAACTGCACTAATGTACCTACTTTGGTTGTTGACCTGGCTTGAAGAAATGCAAACATATTGTATATAATATTCTGAGTGGACACGTGCAAGGTTCACCTCACAAGGGTCTGAGTACACAAAAAACCGCAAACATGATACTAATATCAATCCTGTTTAGTCATCTAGTGTATTGGATTTGCTAAGGTCTGAAATGAGTCCTGAATGATGTTTATAATAGGACAATCATTCTGAAGTATTAAAAAATATACATTTATTGCATGACAAGTAAGTATAACCTATTGTCATATAGATTAAAAAAAAAAAGAAAATGAAGAGGAATTTCTTTACATATGAAATTCCATAATGCATGTGCTGTAGTGCTACATTATTGGTTTATGCTGGAATCAAAGCATCAAGTATCACATAATAGATTAGAAACTCTGTCATGTTAGTGCATTGAGCAGTACTATGACCATTAGTGTTTAAGATCTTGTGATTATTTTAAAAGGACCGTTAAATTTATCATTGGTCAAATCTGACAGCTACATCAAAATAAGTGCATAAGCAAATAGACAGAAGGAAGTTAAACTGCAAGGAGACTTAAAGAGGTCAGAATAGTACAGTGCAGGAACATGACATACATTTTGTGTAAAATACCAAGGAAGAAAAAAATAACATCAAAAATTTGAAGGTAGATTTCCTGAAACAACCAGGTAATACCTGAAGATGATAAAAAGAACCGAAACATATGACAGATGTTCTGGATTCCATGTAGAACCTCAGAGGAAATAGGGTAGCTTTCATAGCTCTGGTGAGTCATTGTGTAGAATAAAGCTTGATCTTTTGATTTCATGACATAGGAAATATTAAAGAAGCTGTAAAAAGATAAAAATATAAACAAAAATTATCTAGGAGACATTAACTCAGGATTCTGATGTAAGAGATTTGAAAAAACTTAAGTAATATGAGTGTTTACTTCGCAGTGGCTTTAGGACAGAGGTATGGGTCAAATGCACATCTTCATTCAGTAAAACACTACAGTGGACTTAATTTTGAACATGGAGCTCAAGCAGAGCTCTTTTCTTCAGACGTTGATTTACTCTCAAAAATTTTGAGGAATTACAGAATTTAAGCATACAAGATAATTTTCACATTTGGAAGACTTTCCTAAATTGCAACCTATTAAGAGAGAAAAAAATATGAGAAGGAAATCCTTGTGCAGTGAGAGTATATGGAATAACTGATATTTTGGAAATATTAATTACCCTATTTGCTTTATTTTTCTTTTGTGTAAATAATGATTCAAAATGGAAGACCTTTATAGTACACCTTAAAATGTATTTCAGTTCTTGGACTTGCTGGGATCTAAATCCTTGTGTGAGAAAAGAACAAATGGCAAAACTATTCTTCCACCTGCATTTGTTTCATTGAAAATTATGGAGAAATAGAAAATCTAGCTTTTCATTCTGTTAAAAGAAGTCTGTCTTTTACTGTCTTTTTCACATTCCTTTTCTTTCACCTTCTGGTTGTTTTTTTTTTGTTGGTTGGTTGGTGTTTTTTCAATGCAGTGGATGACTGAAGGGTTGGGAAATTTTGGCTTCTGTAGTGAAGTCATAAGGAGTTGTCAACTGTAACCTGCCATTCTCATACTGGGCAGCAAAAATGCCTCAACTTCTGCCCTTGTCTATGCACAGTCCTGAGTGCTACATAGATAAAAGGAAAATGCATCTTGTGGAGTCAAAATAATATAGTACTTTCCATCTATAAGAGAATTAGCAGCAGAGAATATTTGCCATGGGGAGAAATACAAACAAATATTTTCTTAGTGTGGGAACTTATGAAAATATTCATGTGTGCAGGTGAAGTAAAGAAGAAATAAACCTCACCTAAACACAGAGGCTGAGATTAACAGGTCTTGAGTGCACAGCACAGCTCAAATGGACCAGCTTTCATTCACTTCCTATACCTATCTTTTCCTCCTGGCTATGTGAAATGCTGCCTGGAAAATTTCTGAACTTCTCTAGCGGTGCTGACTGTGAGCTTTCCCAAGGGATCTTCTGACACAGCCTAATATTCCCTTGTTTGTTGCCTCAGTACTCTTACCCTGTCTATATTCATCTGTACTTCACTGTGATGCTTTTCAAAGGACTCCTTTCTAGGGCTTTGAATCTGATGATAGCTTTTTATCATTGAGGAAAATCCAACATTGGTTTCTGAAAATGCTCGAGACTGTGAGTCCAAGAGATTGCATAGTCTGTCTTTAAATTCAGAAGTCACAGGAGAGGTATCCCCAGGTATGTTACAAAACCACCTTTTCCAATATATTATCATGAATCATATACTGATCTGATCCTTGACAAACATACCATTTACTACGATCCTAGAAGCCTTATGGGAAAAGCTATAAATGCCATTTCAAACTGTGCTTGATGTTTCAGGTGGTTTTCTCCAGTTCACCTATAAAGGGGAAAAAAATATTCAAGAGGTAAAATAACATCAAACATCAGTTTAAGCAGTTTAAGAGCTGCAAGAGAATTTTTAATTAAATCTTGATGATTATATGAATATTGTTTTGGTGAGCTGGAAGCAATCTGCATTTTACTTCATGTTAAATTTGAAATTATTTTGTCTGCTTTTCTTTCCCTACACTGTCAGTGGCTTCACAGATGATCACAACACTTGGAGATTAGAAGGACTAAAATATAGTTTCTTCTTGGGGAACTTAGATACTTAAGCACAGATTTGTAGATGTTGCAAGACTTCAGATGCAGCCCAGCAAAAAGACTTTTGTGAATAACTTTTACCAGAATTCACCAGAGTTAGAGACATGTCTGTCTAGCTTGGGTGGTATGGGCATAATTCATGGCGAGTTGTAATGGAGGTCAAGCTTCCAAGTGATTTAATCCAATATTCATGCCATCTCCTGCAAGTTTACCTTCATTGGAGCAACTGCAATATGAAAGCATGTCACTGTATGCGGGGATGATAAAAACTTGCAACCTTCTGCTTCTTGGGGTTCTCTCTGAAGTCAAGAAGAAGCCATAGCAGCTAACTTGAAATGTTAATATTCTGAATATAACACTTTGGTGATTTTGAAATATTTTACTATGCACCAAAATAAATACAAAAATAAATGAAGGCAATCTTACTGGGAAATTATCAGATTTAGCAAACCAGTTTGAATGCATTTATCCTGGAAGGCTGGTAAACCTTGTTTGCCTGCTCTATTTTTAAGGACTTCCCCACCCCTTTTCTGTTTTTGCCAGGAATTCAAGCAGTGACTAGAAACACCATGTTCTGGAAGATGCTTTCCAAAGTACTTGCTGGAGAGCACACAACAAAAATATTTTACCACAGATGAAAACAAATATCTCTGAATAGCAATTACAAACAATTACATAGCTTTTTGAAATGTTATAGTTGTGTATCTGATTGTTTTTTCTGTCCTTTCAGATACTCAGTTATAATTTGTTAAACTCAATCAAATAATTTTAGAAAACATAATAAACACTTAATATGCATCAAAGCCATCTGGAAATGCTCTGCACTGCACACAGAAATAGTGGGTTCATCTATGCATATTCAGCATTGGAGTTCTTTCACTCTTTAACTTTTACATTAGCAACCTGGGTTGAGAACGTGCTTAAGCAGAAGAGTGTAAGGTTTTTAGAGGTAGGGAATTTGAAAATCCCATGAACCATTCCTATTCTCTCTGGCATTTACCTTAGAGTGAACACCTAACCCCATTTTCAGATCTATCTCAGCTGTTTGGGTGACCTAATGCAAGTGCCCAGGTCAGAGATGATGACAGAGTCATGAGCTGGTCACATGCCCAGCTGAGGCCAGTGCTGATTACAGCGTCAGACAATCTAAAATACAGCAAGATTTTTTGTGTGTTTCATATGCAACAAACACCACTGCCATACAGAATTACTAGGATCGAGTTAAAGCAGGTGATCAGCACAGAAAAAATGAAAACCTTGGGAGGGGAACAGGACTCAGGCTCTTAAAAGATGCAAGTACTGCCAGGACTTCTTGGGTTAAGCACTGCTGGTCTTGATCGCTAATTTTTGGTGCTGAAAAAAATTATGCATTTTATCATACATATACCAAATGTGTAGGTAATACCACAGGTTTGCTCAGAAGGGCTTTGGACCTGACACAGAAGAAGAGGAGGAGGAGTAAGGAAGACCAGAGTTTTTCTGTTTCAACAAACCTTTCTTTCCTCTTCATTTCTCATCAGAGTCTTTCCCTGGAAAGAAGGATGGAGAGTATGAAAGTACTTGTTTTATATACTATAGGACAGATGGGTTTCTATGCTTGAAAATTATTGCATTGATAATACAATAGCCTCCCTCAAAATTCTGGAACTCAGCGCCTGAGGTGTATTACCTTCACACGTGTAGAAATAATTCCTACTCCAAAGAACTTGTAGCAGAAGAGGAAATAAATTTAAAATACTCTGAACAAAAAGAATCCCTCTAATTTATACAAAAAAGAATATAATTAAAAAGAAGTTTGCATAGATTCACATAAAATTTGTTGAAGTAAACCCCATTATGTTTATGGAAGTCTTCACCTTAAATATCTATAGGTGAGGTCTGAGGCATTTCAGAGATGTGAAAAAGGGAGGAAGTCCCATCCAGTGCTGGGCATAGGTGTAACAAGCTGTGTCTAGCTGCCTCTGTCTGTCTGCCTGCTGCAGCAGGGGCTTTACCACATCCTCTCACCTTGGGTTTTCTTTCATGCTAATTGTGACCTGTTACTGCTTGAGTAATGTAGAGTGCAAGACATCTGTTGAAACAACCTGAGGCTTGAAAAGTTCCACAGTTCTCCTGTAAGAGCACGACTTCACAGCTGTTGAAACAAGTTTCCCACATTTTTTGCTTCATAGTTTCTACAAATTAAAATACCTCCACCAATATTTGGTTGTTACATGACTAATTGCTGGTTTCCTTTGGTTAGCCTATCTGTTAACTCTGGATAATTCACCTGCTGTGTCCAAACACTGCTCTGATGGTTCAAACACTGTGGTATATTTTGTGCTACAGAAACATATTGCAGCAAGAAAAATTACCTACATTCAACTATGGTTCAGTCAACAGATCCTCACAGGTGCTAATAGTTTGTTGGCAGGTCGTAATATTCCAGTGTAAGAAAAAAATACTTTGATTTTTTAAGTGGTAATTGTCACAATAGACTGAACATGCAGGATTCCAAAATATGAACAGTTATTCTGTGACAGATCATCTCAGTGCACATAGCAAAATATTACATATCTAACAAGAATTTATGAGCACAGCCCTTTCATGAGGCTTAAGTGCATTTTACCAACACTGAAAGCTGGGATGAAGGAAGAAAGTATTAGCAGTCAGAGCTTTTTCTGCAATTTGTCATGCATGTCAACACAGGGAAAGACATGCTTGAGCTGGCAGTGACAGTGCAATTGAACAGATAGCATGAGACATGCCCTTCGCTCTGCTGTCATGCACTCAGCATACGTCAGAGCACACACAGTAGAAGCAATTTCTGTCCTTGAGCATTCCCAGGGAAGGGACGTGCTTCTCGCCCTGCACCTGTGCTTCTCTCCAGGCTCTGGCTCCTTATTAACACAATGAGTGCAGCAGTTGCAGCTCCTGTCTTTGCCTGTGCTGGATCTATAGTGTGAGATGAAGAACATTCTCAATTCATATGAGTAATGAGCATCACAAATTAGACTCAGATCAATTATTAAATGAAGATGATTATGAAATATTAAGAGGAATCTATTATACATAATGTATTTGTCACAGATTAAAAACCAGAATTCAACTAATATCCTTCTCTGCCTGATAATGTATTTGGATATTTAACATATTTAAAGGGAGTGCAAAAAAGTGGGTGGGAGGTGCATCTATTAAAACAAGAAATGGATTTGCTAATGGCTTCTGCAAAAGGGAGTTTTCTTCTGTCTTGGGTATAATTCATCTCTGGTCTCTGGTGAGGACATGCAGATCCATCATCTCAAGCCTGTGTACCACTGTTATCATTACTGTGAAGACACTATATTGCACATGTTCAGGAAAAGAAAAAAATTGATTTAATGTGTAGCCCTGCCAATTATATGCAAGTCCTGTTGACTAAAGAGTGCTTTTGTACTAACAAAATAAAGTTGCTGTTCAGCTGGGAGCTCATCATGACAGAAGGTACAAGCAGTAGAGTTACTTTTTCCCTGAGCTTCTTCTAAAGCCCTGCTGTGCTGAGATATTTTGCATTGCATCTGATGATTCAGTGGTGCAGCTTTGTGTCCATGCTTGATGTGGTGAGGACATGATGCTTCTACAAAACCTCATTAAATTTATTTTAGGACTAGAGATGGTTGAAAAAAAGAGGAATCATTGATAGAGCAGTTCTCCATCAGAAAATACTGGCTCCACAGAAATGAGACAACCTGTGGAGATTTGTTGCTTCCTGTAGGAATCAGGCCAAAGGGCAGGATGCCTCATTCTTCCTGAACCTTCCTGACTCCCCAGGTGGTGATAACACTTCTGTCTTATCTGACACCCCACTTTCTTCCTGCATTGGATGTCTCCTGACCTCAAAGCAGGAGTGCAGCTTTCCCAGCATGCCAGCATCAAGGAGAACACATTGGCTTCTCCATCCTGATGGCTGAGCCCAGGAGGAGTCACTGGGGAAGGAGAAGGGACAGGTGAAAGAGCAATGGCCCTGAGGTCCCAGGGCACCGTGACTGTCCAGCAGAAAGGGGTGGGAGGCTGCTGGGTCGCTTGTGCGCTGTGACACAGGCAGGGAAGGAGTAGAAAAGAAGCTGGAATATGGGATGCAGGGAGAGGCTGCTGGTCCTTTGCACCATGCAGTGGAGTGCCCAGAGTGTGGAGCATGAAGCAGGAAGCCCATTGGATGGACATAGGGAAAGATTATATTTAGCTACAAGAAAAAAAGCAAAATATTCCAGAAACCCTTCCTTTAGTGTCATGGCATGTTTCGGGGTGGGGGGGGGGGGGGGGCAAGGCTGTGAGTTCGCTGGTAGGAGCAGGCAGGCAAAGAGACTCCACACGGCTTCTGAGGGTGCTCATTAGATGAGGGTTTTTTGGGGATCCTACCCCCGGGAGGCAGCATGGTTTCTGAGGGAGAGGGGGGGAAGGAGAATGAGGGGGGAAAGGGGAGGGGGAGAGAGGGGCTGACAGAGCACCAGCCAGGAGAGCCGAGGAAGAAGAGAGAGAGAACTGTCCTCCCCAGCACACTGAACAGGGAACAGATTGGGCCAATGGGATTACAGACCCGGGATACTGCAGGGGAGGATCCCAGGCTTGGAATAAACCATACATTTTCGAGGGGTGAGACAGAGCATACCATTTAACTAAAATATAACACCACAAATTCACTCTTTTTTGTTAGAAAAAAGATGAAGAGAATTATGATAATTAACAATTTAAAAATGAAGCAGTGATTACACAGTTTTACAGCATAAAATAAGTACAATTGCTGTGAGGATAAATTGAATACAGTATAAACAGTCCGTTTGACTTGTTGTTTGCCTTTGGTGGTAGGTATTGCTCAGTTCTGAAAGGGTGTTAACACAGTATAAAGATAAAATGAGTATTTAATTGTAATAAATGGCTTATGTGGGTCCATATTGCATATTTTTAAACAAATTTAAAGAATGGATGAGTGCTTAAAGGGCTTCAGCCTTTGGCACTAAGCTCATATGAGAGTTTTGGGATTGGCCTTTTCAGCATGACTGGCCCAATGGTGTCTTACGTTTTCCAACTGGCTTTTTGGACCACTATTGTTGCATCCTGGGTTTGGGTTCAAATTACGGGTTTTTTCTTTGTTAGTTTTCCAGTTCTCTGTACCCTCGTGCACCTCCCGGGTTTTCCCCTACTCCTGCAGTTTCCGTGCCCGTCTCCCCGTTCTCGGGGTCCCACTCACCCCAAAGTCCCATGTCCGCCCCTGCCGTGTTCCCATTGGTCGCTGTAGTACACGTCATCACCACGATGTCTGTATCCATTGCCGGGAGGACTCCCCATCCGCCCTGTCCCTTCCCTATTTCATCCCACTCCTCTGCATGCTCGAGGCCATTTGCGTCTGTGCGAAGTTGGGAGCGGGCTGCAGCTTTTCCACCGCAGCTCTCGCAGCCAATAAAGCATCCAGCCGCCACGTGGACGGATTTGGATGAATTCCCTGCCTCTTTGTTTCTTTCCTTGCGCCAACGGCGAAGTGAGGCCAACAGCCCACCCTGGAGCGCGGTAACAAAAGTGCCTGGGAACTGCAGCAAGCCCCGGCCCCGACGAAAAGCTGAGACTCCCAAGCCGGGCGCTCGAGAGCTGACCGGGGCCAAGAAAAGTAATGCGAAGCCGCGCACCATAACCCCCAGTTTTAGGCTATGGCATCAACTTCTGTTACAGGAAAACACCTGGAGCCCCCTGGACTCCACACAGGTTTGTGGCCTCAGATCCTCACCCTTGGATCTGAGCTTTACCACTGCTTTCACCTTCCAACCAGTTTAACCCAGAAGACCCCTGGTTTTAGGTCATCCCCCCCTCCCTCCTTTTCCCTCCCGCCTGGCTCTCTGGGGCCCATGGGAAGATGGAGGCAGGGTGCAGGAGACGACTCCTGCTCCCCCCTCCCTCCTTTTACCTCCCACCTGGATCTCCAGGGCCCATGGGAATGTGGAGGTAGGGGTTATTCACCACAAAAAAATCGCAAAATACTTTCCCAGACACCACTTTAGGTTATCAGTCACCCTCAGAACCTACTGAGGGCAGCATAAACCCAAAAGCGATTCTAGTCCAGCAGTCTAATACTATCTGAACACTCGCTATTCAAGAAACAATTGAAAACTGTTTCTCGTTGGATCTACCCTTGTGACCTGACAGGCCCCTGCTTTCTAAAACTGAAAACAGGACAGACAGTCTGCAATATGAACACACACTTAAACTAGAAAAGCATAATTGTAAAAACTACTTCATGGGGACAGGAGGGAAATGGAGAGAAGACAGGTATGGGAT
This sequence comes from Anomalospiza imberbis, assembly GCF_031753505.1. Taxonomy (NCBI): domain Eukaryota; kingdom Metazoa; phylum Chordata; class Aves; order Passeriformes; family Viduidae; genus Anomalospiza; species Anomalospiza imberbis. The sequence goes on along the minus strand of NC_089683.1, from coordinate 80,132,587 downwards.
GAGAATGATAAAAAGGTTAGAGGGTTTTAGGATAAAAGTTCTAGCTAATGAGCTCTTTTCAGCTAGAACAAGTGGATAGGGATTGGGAACTGGGGAGGTTACGGGGAGCCAGGGACTCTGCGAAAGAAAAATCTTTTCAGGGTACCCTGCACCTTTGAGCGGGTTGCTCCCAGTGAACTACCCAAAATAAGGAAAAAAGGGGTATGGATTGCAGAGAAGGATATCATCCTGCTCTTGGAATAACAGGAAAAGGAGATCATGAAGTACAATTTACAATTCAACTAAATATACAAGGCTGTTAAAACTGGTATTACAAAATTATTTTAGCTTTGGGTTTTGGTTTCTCAGCTTCTTCCCCAGTTCCAGCTCCCACCCTGTGGGATTTGGAAGGCGGAAGGTGGGAATTAGGAGCTGAAAGGGGGGAGTTGGTTCATGAGAGACAGGGAATGGATGGAGCACAGGGGAGAAAGAGCAGGAAGAGAGGGATTTAGGGAAAGAGAAAGCAGAAGATGGTGCCATGCCATGTGGCTGGAGCCATCTTGACTGACACGTGGTCGTGGCTATGTTGGATACTCTTGGGGTTTTGTTTAGGGGAAGGCGGGTTAGGGATGAAGTTAGGGAGAAGGGGCAGCACAGGAGGGAGAGAGTAAGACTGAGGAAGGAAGTCACAGAACTGACGAAAGCAGTTTTGGGGGGGAGGTGTGGTGCCCGGGTCATCTGGTGGCTCACTCGTGGAAACTGGTGGGCTTTCGCTGCTGCTGTGGTCCAGGGCATCGGCTGCTTGGGCTCAGCGCTCTGCATGGTCTGCCCGCTCTGAAGGGCCCCCCCCCGCCGCTGCCAGGCAGGGGCCGGGTGCACTCCGTGCGGCTTCTCTGGGTGCCGGGGCGCAGCGGGCCGGGGCCGTGCTGGGGCCTGGGCCCACACCGTGGCCGTGCCGAACTGGGGTCACGCTGTGCCGGGGCCCACCGAGGCCACGTTGCGGCCCGGGCCTGTGTGGGGTTAGGGCCACACTGCGCCGGACCGGGGCCATGCCGGCTGGTGGTGGTGGGGTCGCAGGGCATCTGTGCCGTGGTGACGGGGCCGCACAGGGCCACGGCTGCGGCTCCGCATGGCCCCTCCGCTGTGCTGGAGGCGGTGCTGAAGCAGTGTTCCGCGGGGTTCTGCGCTGTACTGGCTGAGTGGTGGTGGTCTCAGGGTCGTCGATCCTCGAGCCCAGAGTTGGGCGCCATCTGTAGCGGCGCATTTCAGGGGGGACCCACTGGGGGTGTCCCGGGGGGGGGCCCAAGGCTGTGAGTTCTCTGGTAGCAGCAGGCAGGCAAAGAGACTCCACACGGCTTCTGAGGGTGCTCATTAGATGAGGGTTTTTTGGGGATCCTACCCCCGGGAGGCAGCATGGTTTCTGAGGGAGAGGGGGGGAAGGGGAGTGAGGGGGGAAAGGGGAGGGGGAGAGAGGGGCTGACAGAGCACCAGCCAGGAGAGCCGGCGAAGAGAGAGCGAGAACCGTACCCTCGGCACACTTAACAGCGAGATTCAAAGTGGGCGCGGAACAGATCGGGCCAATGGGATTACAGACACAGGATAGTGCAGGGGAGGATCCCAGGCTTGGAATAAACCATACATTTTCGAGGGGTGAGACAGAGCATACCATTTAACTAAAATATGGCACCACAATTTAAGGTTGTTTCCATATTTCCAAAATATCATCTGTTTGAAAATCGGTCTATTTCAGGATTTTGCCTTTTATCCAATACTTAGAAGGGAAGCTTAAAAAGCACAAGTAATTTTGTTTTTCAGAATGATGGACTTTTCCTATTTAACTCTGCTGCTCTAATGTTAACAGTTTATGACTGGATTTTGTTTTTTATTTGGTGGTTTTATTTGGTGGTTTATGAGGTTCTCATTACAAAAACCTCTCTCATCCAAGAAGCTATCACATCACTTGTGTGCTAATACATGAAGATATTTTGATTCTACAGGACATAGGGCTGCATCCTGCAGTTATCCTGTGAGAAAGGAAAATTTTGAAGCCCTTGTGGTCTATTTTTGTCTGTTCTAGAAGGAATATCCCACTCAGGCTTCAGTCCCAAGCTATTATTGGCTGAAACCAATAATAAAGAGACTCAAAGAGCATTATTATATGACATTAATATTATATAAAATAGATGAACTGAAAATTATTTAACATGATAAATGCTATATAATATTTATATATTAAATAATATTCAGTTATTATATTTATAAATGGAAACACATTATAAAGTTATATAAATATAAAATTTAAAACATATTTATATTTATAACCATGTTTTTAAGCAATAGTAAATTATTAAAATACTTTAAGAATCTTTCCTGGAGCATGAAAGGTCTTCTTTGAAGCCTTTTACATCTCTTGAGTAAATATGTGCAGTTATAATCAGACAGTTTTGTTAAACATACATTATGTAACCAAAAACCTGGAACAACTCCAATGCCATTTCTCTCTATTGTGTAGATATGTAATTAGGCAAGGTTTTTTCCAGTACTTTTGCTGATTATATTTTCCTTGGTCATGCAAGAATGGGATTTTTCTGCACTCAGACATACCACAAAATCCAAGCTCTACAAGCCTTGACATAGCGTACTACCTTTCCACTCCCATTTATTAATTCTTTGTAAGCCTCCTTCTTTTAAATGGGGCAAACCCCATGTGAGATCTGACATAAAATATCAGTCTAAGAGATGATTAAGTATTCATAATAACACTCAGAATAGGGATGAAAGCTAATGTTTTTCCATCACTTGTGGCCAGTGACGGTGGAATAGGTCACAAGATCAGAGGATTCAGGTCATTAGCATGCTTCTGGTACTCAGCTATGTGGTACCTCTTTGCACAGTCTGTCTTCTAAGAGAGTGCCAGACACAATAAGTGCTGTGTCTGTGGAAAACACAGAAGTTGTATCTCCTGCCCTTGCAGTACTTATTTGTAGACAAAAGTTCTGTCCTGAACTCCACCAGCCCTGGTGGCTAGCGAGGAATGCTGAGCTGGACAGGCTAGAAGAAGGGAACTTATCCTGATTACCTACATGTGGCCTACTTGATGGAAGCTTAACATTTACCTTCCAAGGGAACTTCATTCAGCTGTGAACCTCACAGTGTTAGGTTGGACTTGAAAATCCTAGAGGTCTTTTTGAACCTTAATGATTCTATGATTCTTTTTCTTGCATTGACTAGAAAAGTATAGACTTTTTTGTGCAAGCTTTGTGACACCTGATTGTGACATTCACATTCTCTGGACAGAGAGACATAATTCTGTCTCTCAGGAGAAGCACAGAGAGAAGAAGAGAAAACAATCTTTATTTCTGCTCCTTTGGTTTCCCCATGTGGAATGTGGTATGGAGATTGTTTACCTGAAGTGATTGCTTGATTGGAGTCTGGTGAAGGTTTTTTGGGGTTCAATGACCAATTGAATCGAGCTGTGGCTTGGACTCAGCAGAGAGTCATGAGTTTGAGTTAGGTAAGTAAGAAGTAAGTATGTAGAATAGTATAGTATCTCTTTAAATAGTATATTAATGTAATATAGTATAATTATTATAAAGCTATCCTTCAGCCTTCTGACCTGGAGCCAGACATCATCATTTCTTCCTTGAGTCAGGGTCTGCTGCATTTTCACTATACCTGATAGCATGTCTAAGGGTAGGAAAAACTGACAAAGATGATTGACAGGAGCATATCAGCACAGGTATCAGTTTGGTTTAATTCTGGCACAAATCTCTTGTGATTTTGCCAAGAGCTTTCTAATAGTGGATTTTCATGTTTAGAAATAATTTTGAAGACAAGTGAGTAATTTTGAGGATTCATGGGGCTTGGACAGCATTTTTATTATTTCTGGCTTTGATTGTATTTTCCTGAGAATATGTACCACTTGAAAGACCCTTAGCATTCATAAGGCAGATAGAGCTTTTTAAAAACATAATTAGTATTTTAGTGAACTTCTGAAATAATTCAGGCATGTATGAGCCACTAATGACTCAGTGGAAGGGAATTTCTCACCACTCACCAGTGAAACAGAGCTGTGTGGTGCTCCCACACTGAATTTAAATTCTTGTCGTTAGACTGGTTGTCATTCTTATTTCAGTTACTCCATGAATAAACTATAATGCTACTTTTCATGATGAATATAATACTAATATCATTCCACTTACTGAAGATCAAGAAGTTAGATAACATTATACATATGCTTTGGAAAATCAGGCCTGATGCTTCAGAGAACTGCAGAAAATTAAGACTCATCTTAGCAATAAAATTGATCTTTAAAAACAAAATTATTCAATTTGCAGAGATTTGAGGTAATTCAGAGATACAGCAGCAATTTTTCTTTAAAAGAAAACCATCTGCTTTTAACCTATTGCAAATTTTTGAGCATATGAAAATAATGGCAGTCTGTGGGAAAAAGGTCAATATAAATTGTGAATATTTTTTAAAAAGCCAATAATAAAGTTCATTAAAAAATTCTATTAAGTGAGCACATGGTGAGAAATGTACCCTCAATACCTTTAAAACAGCTGAGCTGTGAAAAAAATAGGAGCACAATCCATTTTTTATTGTGGAAAGTTAACATCAGGTATTACAAGGTGCTCTATGGGATCAATTGTTTAATTATCAATTTTACTAATGGAAAAACATTATAAATCTATTACATTAAGTATTAAAAGTGTGAAGTAAAGCACTAGTGGGGCTGAAAAGTAAAATTCTGAAAGTTTCCTAGGACACAAAATTATTTCACCTAATCAGTGCAACTGACAACTGAAACTCAACAGGTCTTAAAAACTAAGAGAACAGAATTTTCCAGCTTTGATTCACTGTTGATGTCTGCCCATTGTCACATACAATGAAAATCTCATTTCTCTTATTTGTCCCAGAGCAGCTTTTAGTAATCTACAGTTTGGGGATTTCAAGAACAATCTATACACCTTTATTTTGAGAAATGGGTTTTCAGAAAGCTGTGATTAGATGGATTTTTATTCATCTACTCCATATTCTGGCTCAGCTTTTTGGGTGAGTCTGTCGGTACACATGAATGACAGGACAGGGAAGCAAAGCCAGGGCAGAAACATCACAAACTGGGATTTCCCAGCTGCACCCATCAGCACACTAGTGGCTGAATGTCTAAGTATTTGCAGAGGAATCATACTAAAAATAATAAAATCCAAACAGTTAAAAGAGAAGGGAAAAGACAAAGTTATTTTCTCATCTTTCTGTGGTGCATGTTTTTGAAGCCCAGGGAAGCAGGGTGTTCCAGGTGTTGTGGACTGAATCCCTCGGAGGTTCCTTGTCCATCACATCTACTATCTTCATTTTTTTCATAATCAATATAACCCTCCTGTCAGGGAAAGTGAGGAACTGTTTGACTAAAAAAGCTGCCCTGCATTAACAGTCATGAGAACTTAAGGCAGTTTTTAAAATTGAGCTGAACAATTCACCTTAAAATAACAGGATGGCATTTCCCCAGAGAGAGGAAAATCAAAGCCTGATCTGTCATAACTAATAAAATTTGAACTTTATCAGTCAAACAGTGAGCAAAGACCTCAGGGGAAGGGAATTAATGGGATTTATTAACATGTTGCTGTTGCCTGAACATGTGCAGCAAGTTCGCTATACAGCTGTTCAATTAAAACGTGTCGCAGCATTTTTGGAAAGTGTTGATTTTTGTTCTGTGTTCTTACCTGTAAAAACTTCATAAGAAAAAGAAATCATAAATTGCACTGAAAATAAATCTGCTCATTAAGAAAGGCTGAAATGATGCACATAAAATGAGCACTCGCTTCATCTTTATTCATATTTGGAGTGAAAACATATGTGATTTAAAGAAATACAGAAAACTGCAGCTGATTAAACGATTGTGGGTTTTTTTCCCTCATAATTATTGTTTCACAGTATTCAAAGGTCATGCCATACATAGCTATTTTTGCTAATACAAAATGTGTGAATATGCTTTTTTTTCCTAAAAGCAACAACAACAAAAAACAACTTATAATTAAAATTGTTCCATAAAGGTACTTCTACATCTTAATTATTCTGTTGTCAAATGAAAACAGGATTTAGATGACAGGACAAGAGGAAATGATGTCAAGTTGTGTCAAGGTAGTTTTGGATTAGATATTAGGAAAAAATTCTTCATGTAAAAGGTTGTAAAGCATTAGAGCAGGTTGCCCAGGGAAATGGTGGAGTCACCATCCTGGAAGTGCTCAAAAAAACCTTGTGGGTGTGGGACTTGACAACATGGTTTAATGGTGAGCATGGTGGTGCTGCGGGGATTGATGGCTGGACTTGATGATCTTAAAGATCTTTTCCAACCTTAACGATTCTATGACTCTCTGAAATTCTTCAAAATGAAGCAAAATACACCACAATGGCCTGATTTACATGACTAATGTAAAAAATTATCTCCTAACCCTTTGGTCTCCCTCCTTGCTTCTAAAGGGGTTCTGCAAACACTGAGTATGGGGCCAATCCTACATGCAGGTACCAATCCTTATGCCTGCAAACTGCCTGGAGAATTTTAGTGTGACTGTTCATACAGGTAAAGCTGAGGGCTTTTTTTTGAAATGCTGTAAATAAAAGGCTAAAAATTATCATTTACTTAGTTCTCTTAGGAAATAAATTATGTTATTCACAGTTTCCAGTCGGCTTAAAGTTGTAGCAACTTATAAAATATCAAATAAAATAAATTCTCACTGTGTTCTGTCATGTAGCATGGATCAGAAAATATATATTTCTCTGTCAGGAAGAGCTTTTGATTCCTGTAGGTCACAGGAGGGAGGTGTTTGTGCTTTGCTCTCCCTGCCATGTCTCTGAGGCCCTACTACAGCTTCTGGCAGCACCTGCTCCTTACTGAGGGGCCTGGGTGAGCTTCACCTTGCTGCCAGATGCACTGGCAACACATCTGGAAAGCAGATGCTGTAACTTTTAAAGAGGGTAGCAGATGGTGTTGTGCTCTTTTGCCCAAACAGAAGGCATTATAACGTCAGGAATATGTGAAATAGGCAGGTGCTTCACCTCTTCCAGCTCTGAAATAGCCCTGACTTCACCCACAAAATACAGCTCTCCTTTTGACATTTGTGGTTTTCAAAAGGTCACTGCAATAATTGAAGTTGCTGCCATTCATTTTTTAGGATTAAATTTCATGTCCTGTGCCCCTGCCCTCCCCCCGCCAGGTGGGGAAGCTGCCCAGAGTGCCCAACCCCACAGGCAGGTCTGGCTGTCCATGCAGTGTCCAGCCCCATCCCTGATGTTTCCTGCAGCCCCCCTAGGCTGGCACAACCTGCTTACTAGGCTCCTGGCACCATTATGTTCCACCAGAACACCAAAATCAAGGGACTAGAAGGAAATTCAAGCCTAAGGAGATGAAATTCCCAGACACTGGCACAGAACAGTGGAACTCACAGGAGGTCAAAAAATAGTCCTGTCTTCTGCCATTACCAACACTTCATACAAGCCACATTTTTTAAACTGAATTTTCCTTCAATGCTAAAATAAATACTGCACACATCACATCATCCCTCCACATTGCCACTCACCCAATGAACCTTATTAGGGGCAAATGTATTACCCCAAGCAAGAGTTAACTGAATAAAGCAAAATTAATTGAAATGCCACTGGAATAAACTGAGAAAAGAGGTTAACAGAGGTACTGATTCTTTTTCTGTTGTGAAGTGGTGGGATGCTGCCCATGTTTGCATGTAAATAGTTAGCTCCTTTGTACAGATACTGGGGTTTTATTGACTTCAAAGAAAATGCTGTTGGTCAGAGCTGTGGAAAATAAGTGAATTATAATAATATAAAAATACCCTGAAAGAAGGAAAGCTGTCTCCAAAAGCCCAAGTTTCAAAATAATGATGTAAAATTACATTTGTAATTAAATGTAGACAATGTGGTCTCAGAAACAAAGTAAAAAAAAAAAAATGATACTCCATATAAAGATAATTTGAAAATTGGTGAGAGAATTGAAGTATCAACCCATTGCCTGTAACAAAGGTAAATATAAATACAGTGTATTTTTAATTGGAACAGCACATTCAGGATAGAAACAGAGTAGATCCTTACTGGAACAAGAAAGAAATTACAGCTTAAATAAAACACAGATGGGAAGCTATGTATTAAGAGTCTTAGTAGTGCATGTCTTATCATGATATCAACTAACTATTAAGATTAGTTTAAAGCCATACCTGTATTTAGTTCCAATATTTATTTCAACTTTATTTAATTATTTCAAATTATCTGTACTAATCAATTTGTGCAAAACAGATATTAGGAAATACATGAAAAAGAGGAAAGGCTTCCATATAAATATTTTTTAAGACATCAGAGTAATTTTATGACCTTTTCCCATACTTTGTGTTTTACACAGGTTTCTCCTATCTTTTTATTTTCTTAATAGATTTTTGCACTGAACCAACATAATCTAGATTTGAATAAGAGCACATGTTTGGGCTGTAGAATTCTACTGCCTGTTCCTTTTTTATTATTTTGGGCTGAGATATTGGATGTTTTAATTCAGAAATTTATCCTCAGCACAAGACAGCTTTTATTTCCCATCTTCTCTGTCTCTTCCATGTAGGATCATAGTAATACATTCAGATTTGTTTGTAATTCTTAATGACAGTTTAATTAAAAAATTCATGCAAGTAGCAATTGAGTATTTGTGCAGCATAATACAGCTGCTTCTATAATCCTTCAGGACTCAGCCAGTCTATACAGCTGCTTCTATAATCCTTACAGCCAAATTCCCAGCCAGGTTTTACCAGGGGAGTTCCTTAATGCTCCTACAGAGGATAAAATATTAAATTTTCAGGGCTATTCTGTTATGTCAGAAACTTTGGCATTGGAAGGGATGACATGCAAAACATTTTCTAACTCTACTTTTTGCATTGATTTTGATACTAATTATAAAAAAAAAATTCTGAGAGATGGGCTAAGAGTTGATGAAAATGGAGATGCAGGCCAAACAATACCACTTGTCTGCAGCAACGTGGGCTGTAGGGCTGAAGGGATTGCAGGGGTGTGAGAAGGCAGCGAGATGGGAGATTGTGGGAGCAGAGGGTCCTGTGAGCTCACACTGCCAGTGAGACTGATGAACCAAGTGGACATTATTCACTATTAGTAAGGATCATTCAAAAGTAAGGTGTTTTTTAGACCAGGTTTATAATGGGGGAAAGTTTGTGTGTGTGTGTGTGTGTGTGTGTGTTTGTGTTGTACTATTCTAAGACCTCCTGTAGTTCAAAGGGCAATAGCTGCATAAGGACTTTAGGACAACTACTTATTAAAATGTCACCATAACATTTCTTATATCTTTTTGACAGTCATGACATTTGTATTGCACTAAAATTCTGCATTCACTTTAGAGTATTTCATTCACTTTGGTGAATTTTATTCGGGGAACCTAGAAAGAAAAAGCCATGTGCTCCCAGCTGTTTTAAATACAACACATGTAAACAGATTAAAATCACCTTTTTCATGTGAAGTTCCCTATACATTGTATGTTAGCTGCATACAAAAAAAAAAAAAAAACACCCAAAAAAAAAAAAAAAACCCAAAAAAAACCCAAACAAAAAACCCACAAAAAAACAAACAAAAAAAAACCCCAAAAAACAGTTTCCACAAAGAGAAAACTGTATTTTGAGTGCAAAAAAAAAAATCTGAGAATTCCCTGAAGTCCTGACAGCCAGGAAATGGTGGTCCTGTGATCTGCTGCTCCCAAGCTGCCTTTTGGTGGAGCACTGTGTGGAGTGAGAGGTCTTCATACCTGCTGAACCTCCAGGCTCTCTTGCAGCTGGACAGGTTAAACTCTTGATGTCATTAATCCTTCTTTCCATCTTGATCCTCTCTACCTTCTTAAAGTAAAATTTTAAATGGTAATAACCCTTGAAAAGCTTCACCCTTACAGTGCAAATATATTCACATGCTCTTAGGCTTGTTTGCAATGCAGAGTGAAAATACCAGCAGTTAAAATTTGTTATCTGAAAGGTGAAAAAAAAAGTTTTACAGTGATGTTTGTTCTGTAGAAAGAATTCAAGAGGGTGCTTTTTTTCCTACCACCTTTTAAATAAACTTCTTGGTGCCTCTTAAAATTCTTTGAACTATAACTATGAGTAGTATTGGTTAATACATCATACATTAAGGAAAAAGACCTTATGTGAAAACACAGCTCCATTTAGATTGTGCTTTCATGCATCAGAAAAATTATTTTAAAAGCATCTTGAGCCTCTTCTGAGAATTGACTTGATTCCCAAATCACTTTTCTCAGAAGTGCAATCAAAATCTCTTAAGAGCAAGATACAGTCTAATTGGCATACTTAAAAAGCTTAATTGTGACTAGGAGACAGCAGTTTATTTTAAGAATATGGTTTCAAAGAAAGAATTTCTTTTCTTCAAGAACCATTAAAATGGTTAGTTATGTCTTTGAAAACTCCATCAAAACTTCAGCAGTTCAATTTCAAACTTGGGTTTTTGGAAATTAATATGTTCTGCTGTCCCAGAAGATATAAATTACTAATGTTTAACTCAGCAGGTATAAAAATCATTCTTCTTTGTGTATTCTTGAATGTTTCATAGCCAGGTTTCAGGACAGAACTCATGTTCTTGTTTTCCATTAATAATAGCCTTGAGAATAGGACAGGAAAGCTCAGTCTCCCGGTTGTCCTAGTACCTGCATAGGCAGTCAGAAATGCACATTTATGTCTGTGACTGGAGCCATACACAGAGACGCATGATGCTGTTTCTGGCATTGTTTTTCTGTAAAGTCAGATCTTCCTTTTGCCACAGGAAGCCTCCATCTCAGATAACTTCAGTTATATAAAGGTCAGGAGTCTTGTCCAGGAGAGCCAAGAGAAGCAGCTGTCTGTCTAGCCAGGAGGTGGGTATCAGGATACTTCCCAGGGCAAGCCATCCTTGCCCTCTCTCGTGGGTAGGAGTGGGAGCAGAAACCCACAGGTTTCTGTTTATGATGCAAGACCCAGATCGGTCTCATGCAATTCCCCCAGGCTGCAGGTGTTTCATAACTGTACCTGCTAAATCATGAGGGGCTGCCATGGTTAAAAATCTATTGGAAGTTATGCCCTAATATTTACAAACAAAAATTAAAACTGGAGGTGTATTACTGTCAGGTAAAGACTTTTAATTTGCAAATCCCCTGAAATATTCCCTGTGCATCCCTGTATATTGATGTTCAGTCTACTGTCAATGTGTAGGTTTGTTTGCTTTTATTATCTTTAACAGACCCCTTAGAAGTAGCCTAGAGAGCTGCTCAATGACCCATAGATGGATGGTTCACAAAACCCTCCCTAGAGTAAAACAAAAATTTGGTGACCTGTGTTTCCTCAGTTTCTGTGATTCAGTTATGCTGGATTTTGTTTTTGATGCAAGTAATTTTCCACAACATAAATGAAGGGAAGACTTGTGTGGAATACAGACACTACCAAGACAAATATATGTGGCAGGTTCTAAGATAAAATGGGTCAGGCTAACACATAAAAAGAAGATTTAAAATATTTTTTGTCACACGGGAAGGTGGGAAGAAAGAGATTCTGTGAATTATGAACCTCTGAACAGACAACAGTTCACTGGAATAGCTGAGAATTTTGAGATGTGGAAGAAGACAAAAAGTGACAAATGTCATAGAATGAAAGAGATATAGTAAGGTTTGTGAGATTAAATTAGATTTACTGTGTCAAATAAACATCATAAATCATAATGTGGGAAGGGACACTGAAGGTTTCCCACCCAGGCAGATCCATTTTTCCTCTTGTATGTTTTTCTAACTTTCCTAAAGTCCTTGAATAGTCATTTCAATGCTCTGGACTTATTAGAAGATTTTCCACCTATCCAGTTTATTTTTTATGTATTCTATATATCTTTCTTAGCAACATTTTTTTTTCTTCCCTTACCTAAGACTAAACACCCCTTTTCCAACAATGGCTGGTTTTTGTAGCCTCTATGTACCTCCAGTACAAAAAATTTCAAGATTCTTTCTCTGTCTCTTATAAAAATGGCATTTCACAAATTCACAGATGCCTTCTAATGCTAATCCTAAGCAGAATTTCACTTTAAGTAAAAACAATATTTTGCTTAAAGACCTGCCAGCTCAAAGAAGGGGGAGGAAAGAATGACAGGAGGAATTGAGGTTTTCAGTTTATGAAGAACAATTTTAAAGAAGAACATGAAAAGGGTTTAGGCATTTTTCACAATTTTAATAAGAAAAATCATGAAACTTATGAAACTTTGGAGGACATAATTTAAAAAAAATCCTTGTCAGGATAACCTTCTTTTTCAGTTTGCATATAATTTGAATAGCGGTCAAGCACAAATTGGGAAGGGGAAATAGATGTATCAGCCTAGAGACCTTTAAAGAACTTTTTCCTGGATCATAAATATCTTCCTAGAATTTTCAGTTATTACAATATGTTAAATATATTAGTTATTACTTGAGGACTACATGACTTTTTTTGCAGGCAATTATTTCTCTTCCTTGTCACTAACACAGGAAATATTTGATGTACTAAACAAGAGGTGCATTCTGTGCCATAGGAGTCCAGTTTAGTCGCACAAAAAAAGCTTTACTTCTTCAGTTGCTCTGGTTAACAGATCTATTATAACCTGTAATAACTGAAAAAAATAATCAAGAGAAGAAAGAGAGGTGTCCCACACAAAGATTTGAAAGATACCTTCAGAATATATAGGATGAAACTTTGCATACACACACACACACACACACACATAGCTTTCCAAGGTTTTGTGAAAATTTTCCCATATGATCTTTTCCTACCTTTTGTAAGAATGGAAGAAAGAAAAGAATGGAAGATCACCAGAGACATAATAAGATATGTCAGGTAAAAAGGCCATATCCCAGGGTGACTTACTAGAGAGAAGTGAGGAAGAAACTTTCAGGAAATGCTGGCAAATTATAAATTTCCATAGCATGGAAAAGAAGGTAGAGGAGCACAGCTTTGAGAGAGTGTTCTGTCTTAAAGCTATATTAAATCCTTTCCTTTTATAGGCTCTCAATGATACATTCAGTAATTGTCTCTTCAGGTATAAACCGCACAGCACAATGACTGGGAGAACAGGATCCCAGGGACAGGCAGCTGGGTTTTGGATTCGAGCTCTCAAGAGAGGCTAAATAATTTTGTTTCACACCTGAAAGACCCCAAAACAGTAACAGACTTTTCAAACTCCAATGATTTGAAGAATTAGGAATCTAGTGGCTGCTGGACCTTGGAATAAAGAAAATTTGAAAATATCACATTAAAATATTTTGTGATGATTGTTCTGAATTTGCTTGGGGGGTTTTTGTATTTTCAGAATAAAATTCAACTAAATTCATATTAGCAGAGCATTTCAATGACTCCAGCAAGGGCTCCAGCAGCCTGCCCTGGTGAAGATTCAGCTGGGCTTCGAGGCAAACTCAGTGCCCTAAAGTGCACAACTGAGCATGGCCTTCACAGCACCATGTGTCTCCAGGGCCTGCTTGAGGATGAACCCTTGAATTTAGCATGTGTGGAGGAAAGGATGTCCTCACTGCCTTCAGGCTAAATCTCAGCTTGTGTTGCCAAACCTTGACAAAAATTGACAGGAGGTGTTTCTTGCTGGGGAAGCTGACATTTCCACTCACAGCTTCTCCTGGAGGCATCAGGTAGGCAGGAATTCTCTCCACCTAGGGTCGTTAAAAGCAACACCAACTGCAGCATGGTGGGTTGTGCTTCATCTTGACAGGAAGTGCAGGGCATTGACACAGGGATCTGTGACAGCTCTGCTCCTTTGTAATGGAGAAACTGCAACCACATTTTCTTGACTTGTTGGCGTTTTAAAAAATGGGCTCTGCCTGAAAAAAACATGCTTCTGTTTTATTTGTATATGTGTTTCTACAAATTAGAATCGTATGTCTAATTTCGAAAAAAAATCAGTTATAAGATCATTAAAAACAGAAAAAAAGAGATTTTTTTTTCTGGTCCTGAATTTTTATGTGAAAAAACAAATTATTACTATGTGAGCAAATGGTAATTATATTTTTCAAGTGGTTGAGCAAAGTTAGTAGCACTTTGGTAATAAAGCAATTAAGTCACTACTTTATTAAGATAACTGTTACATAATATTTTAATTTTCACTCCGCAAACTTATTTGTTTGCCTTTTTTTCCTTAAAGCCCCCAAAAATTCTGTAAAGACCTACTGCATATGTATTTCTGGATAAAAGGCATTCCAGCTCCTTTTACTGTTCAATGTAATCTGCAAGTGTTTGTATCTCCTCCTGAAACATGGGCACTAAAAATATTTGGAAAGTTCTGTGACTTGTCTTGAAGAAGCAGCCCTATTTTGCCCTGAATTTTTGAAACTGGTGATACCTCATCAGATGTGAGATTAATGGAGGCAGTAAGGCCCTTGGTAGGAGGATAAATGCTAGGTATGACATGAGATGACATAGATATACTTCTCATTGCAGAAGATTCTCTTTCCTCTTCTCTCTGGACCCCACTTGCTGTCCACTACCCCACCTGTTTCAAACTGTGACATGTAAACTTCTGGGAAGAATTAAATAGAAAGGTGGTCAGGAAGTAAACTTTATTTACATGGAAAATTAAGGAAAAAAATTGTCAGTGTGGAAAAATGTTTTAATTGAAAAAATGTAATGTTTTGCAACAGCAACATAAAGATATTTTGGTTTTGGTTTTCAATTTTTAAAGGAAATATGAAACATTTATTATTTGGGAAATATGTTTTACTTTCTTTTTAAACAAGAGTAAAACTGAGCATTTGCTTCAACTTTGAAATAAGCAGAAGTTCTAGCTTTGAAAGTTCTATAAATAAGAACACTGAAACTCAGGTACTACTACAAAAGACAGTTCAGATGTGGGAGAATGAGAGAGGAGCTGACTGACTTAAGTTAGTCCATTACTCCAGATCGTATGTGACAGAAATCATGCCTAGTGGTGGTAGCATTTCATCAGATTTAAGAGGCAGAAGCACGTTTTCAAGTCTGGGGAAGTCATGGTATTCAACAGCTTATATGGAAAATAAATCCAATAAGCTCCTGAGACGTAGCAACCTGAAAATATTTTCAAATAAATTATGAATTTAAATGTATTTGCATCAGGCATTTTGTTGAATAGACAGCAGAAGTGCTTGGTTTTTTGGTGAGGTATAAGAACCAATGTAATAAACATTAATTATTAGTAGGGAAAAGTCTGAAAGTAAGAGTTTCTAAAGCAGTGACCCAGGTGAGCAGGCATTGAAGTTATTGGAAATTTTTTTCACTGTGCTCACTAGTTAGGCCAACACTGAGTGCTTTTAAACATCTCCTGTAGTTTGATCTATTAGAGGCAACATTTATGCATCATCAGTGCAAACACAGCACATTTTCAGTGAAAACCTTAATTTAAAGAAAGTGCAATTCAGATTTTCCCATTTCACCCTTTTGGGCTGGATAATTACAATAATTTAAACAATTAGCAAGCTGAGCTTGTGCAAAATTAAATAAAAATAACACCCACTTTTGGTTATGAAAGTGTTCTCTTAAGCTTTTTTTGCTTATTTCTTGACTATTTCACATAGTGTTATCATGTCATATCAAATCAGAATGCATAACAGAAATACTGAAATTCACTGATTCCTATAATATTTTACTATCTTATAGCTCTTATATGTATCATACCATCATAACATAATATAATATAACATGTAATATAATATAATATAATATAATATAATATAAAAAAGTATTTAATCTCAAAAATGTAGTCCCCAACTAAAGCATTTTTAGGATGGACATTATAATTAAGGCAGAGCTCAGAGTAGAACAAACCAAAATTTTAAATTGACTTCCGTGTCCTTGATTGAAAAAAACCCAAAACATAAAAACAAAACCAAGAACAGCAATATTTATAATTTATTAGAACCAAGAGTTGTGAAAAAATGCTACAAAATTTAAGCTACACATTCGTAACTTTTTCTTTGCACACATATTACTAAAGATTATAGAAGCTTTTTAAGTGTAAAAAATTGTTTAACAGAGATTATCTAAGGGCTTTGCCACTTCAACTTTGCTAATAAGTTAATTAGTACTTGAGGTTTTTAAATGTCTGTTATGACAATTCCAGCCAAGCCCTGAAAATAAACTCTATGAAGTAAAACCAGCTTCCTGTATTTTTATTTTAAGGACAAATAAACAGGTTACAAGGAGCTTTCTAAGGAAAAAAAGGAAGGGCACAATGAACAAAAAGAAAATTGCAAACAGCCTGAGTACACAATAATGTTCAACAATAGTTTTTCAATATTTCACAACACTACTTGCAAAAAACAAACCAAAAAAAAAAAAAAAAAAAAAAAAAGCCAAAACCAAAAAAGCACCAGAAAAAAAAGATGCCACAGGGCAGCAAGGAAAAAGGAATGTGTAGAGAAGTGAGGCCAACCTTCTATTGGAAGGGTACAGAGGGTTAATGTTGCTGTCTGAGCCAGAATGATGCTGCTTGATGTTTAGATGCTGACAGTAAATTTTCACTTTTCTAGGATTCAGAATTTGCTGCATCTGATCATCTGTAATGGGATATGGGAATGAAATTGCTTCTGATCTCTGGTGATGTGAATGCTACTAACACAACATTTAAAGACACTACTCATAAAATAAGGTAATTTTAGAGATGTCTCCTGCAGATACCCAGAAGTGCAATGAAGCATTAAATCTTTCCTTATTTCTCAGTGCTTTCCATAGGGGTATCAAAATTTTTCATGAAGTGATTAAAAAAATCCCTCTAGAAAGTCTGTCAGGAAGAGAGTGATTTTTTGTTTGTTTTGTGGGTTTTTTTGTTATTTTAGAGTGGAAAAAACATCAAAATGTTTTCAATCACTCAAATGCAGGGTATGGTCCTCCCTGATGACAATGAAATTAAAAAGTTTATTTTCATTTCCTTGACAGAGTGACTTTTCCACATAGCTGCTTCTTTCTTTGCCACACCAGGCCAAAACCACATTTCTTTGATTACCATACCCAAGAAGCGTGTCAGGCCATTCCTTCAATGGCTTTTCCAAAAATCAGTAGTGTCAGGGGATATAAATTCTGACAATCATGGGTTGTCTCGATTGACACAAAAAGGAGCTTGTATGGAACAGACCCATATTACACCATGGAGCCCTGTGCAAAATAACTGAGGAAGCCTTGAGGGAGAATTTCAGTGTCCTTAAATGCTCTTCAAAACACAATTCTTTTGGTCAGAATAAATAGATGTATAAATGACTTTCAGCCCCTCTTCCTTGGATCACTCCATTATGGGGTAGTACTCCTTTACATAATGGGTAGAAATTTTACAATATGCTGATGGATAGGAAATGTAAACAAATTATAAATTAAAGAGACTAATTTTGTAACTGTAAATGTGGCATAAAATATCTTTATTTTAATATCTTTATTAATCCCACTCTATGAATTTCTGCCAGTGCAATAATATCCAAACACAAAAGCTCCTTTCTCTTTCTGGCTCTTTGCTGCATCTTCCTCTTTAGATGCATAGAAAAATCTTAAAATGTAACTGGATTTGGTTCAACCTATGTTATTTGCTACTTATGTGTTTGCTGGTTCTCATCTGACCCTGGCCTAGATCCATGAGTCCTGGTGTCTCTGAGGACCAGAGACATGGCTGAAAAAAGAAGATGGGATTAGAGGTAGAGAAAGCCAAATGGGAAATGTCCTGCTGTTGTTTTAGCCATGCTGCAATGGGGAAGACACAGAAATCAGAAGGAGCTCTGTCAGGATCTTCTGAGGTAGAAACAGCAGGTTTGGTTCTATTTCTCCAACAAGCTGAAAGGAGCTGGTTTGGACTTGGTCTTATTGAAAAAGAAAAAAAAAAAGGTTTTGTTCACTCTCTATCTCTGTAACATCCCTGAAAATTACAACTGCAAACTATTGGTCACTTCTAATTTCACAACTCACATCTTGGTAAAATACCCAGTTCTTTCTCCTCTTGAACGGGTTTTTGTCCCTGCCCTAATCCCCTTCCCTTGCCAGAGACATTAGCTGTTGAAAAGTTTCCTTGAAAAGTTTCATATTGTTATGCAGTGTTTAACATAATAGCAATAGATTTTCCTGCTGTGTATTGCAGTACTGGAAAACATTTAAATATTATCCATGAAGCTGAACCTTTTTATAATCACTCGTTCTGTTCTCTTTAGTAACTCAAAATAATTCCTGAATTGTGCCAGCTAATATCCTCCTGTTTAAGTGTTTCTGAAAGCACTTCAGCTGTGTGCACACCAAGGTTTCTTCCATGCTTTCCTCTTCCGTCCCTGTCATTCAATGTTCCAGTCCAATGGTTTTTCCATTGCTGTTTCCAGTGAGCTCATTTTAAAGTTCCAAGTCCCTTCTTAACATTTATATTCTCTATTCATTTCTTTTATTTCCATTTCTTTCTTTCATTTCTTTTTTTTTTTTTGTATGTCATTATTCATATTATCATTGCCACTATCTTTCAATTTGCAATCTACATCCAAGATTTTTTTTTACTCAATGGATCTGGAAGGTGTAAGAGATGTACTTTTATTTCTGTAACCAATTTGCTACCTTTTTTTTTTCTCTTCAAGATAGAGTATTTTATCTCTTTTTTTTTTAATTTAAAAATCAAGAATTCCCAAACATAAAGTTCTTAGAAAAGCAAGTCTGCTGACTTATTTTTCAATATTAAAGTTTTAAACTAAACATCATCCATAGATGAAATATGAGGTATGCACAGCCCATATTTTCTTAAATGTCAGTTTCCTAAATCAGTTTGAAATCATAAGTATTTTTTGAATTAATTATTTTGCTATTTATGGTACATCCTGAATGAATACAGATCTGTAACTAATAAATTAGTATTCAGGTTTCATTTCCAGACCAATTGGAAAGGACAATTATAACTTTCCTAAGAGAAGAGGGGAAAATGGCTACTATATTACAGTTGGTTTGCAGTCTGCTTTTCCATGAGCTATCCTGAAGGCACAAAAAATGTTTCAAACACAAAAGACCCATGGTATTAACTGCTCTAAGAGTCAATTTTAGCAATTAGGATTTAGCTCATAAAAAATGTTAAATAAAGACAGAAGGCTGAGTCAAGCACAGAAGAGAGAGTACTGGGAGAACATTTCAAAATGAGAGCACATCAAGGGAAGAGGACAGATAGGAGCATGATGGATTGCCCACTAGTGAAAATAAATCATATGTGCATGTTACACCTGCAAGAAAAGGCTAATGGTTGTACTTGTTTCAAAACCCAAAGGCCAAAGGAAATCTTGCTTCAGAATCTACTTTATTACTTATATCTATGCCCAAGTTTAGAAATTAAGTATTGTTTTTCTTCTAGGTCAAGAAAATACCCCTAAGCTAAAAGTAATGAGATAACTTGCTGCTTCCAGAAATTATTGAGTTCAGAAGACTGAGCCTCTGGAAAAACTGAAGTGCTGCAAATCAGAAAAAAAATGCTGCATTGTGTTGATAATGCAAGATCACAGCTCTTGAAGTCTTTCTTGTTTATGTACAAGGATTTCCCTCCTAAGAAACAGATGATCAGGTTTAAAAACATGTAGCATGGGAGTTTCAGGAGTAATCTGGTATGAATATATTATCCCTGTATTTAACTTGCTTGTTTGTGAATGGACCATGAAGCATACAAAGATATTTGCTATTCAGAACAGTTCATAAAATAATGACTAAATCACTGAATATAAATCTTATATCTACAAACATTTCACTGCAGACCATCTTTAATATGTGGTTGGTCACTTGAAACACAAGTCCTTGTTCAGTTTCTTCAGATGACAGAAATATTTCTGTTGTAATACAAGTAATAAAGAAACAAAGTTCTGCCTCAGAGGGTACTCTGCATGTTTAAAATTAGTAGTTATTTACTGTTCATAGCATTAAGTCCATTAATTCCATGTCCTTCAAAAGATAATGTTGATGATGATGATAATGATAACAATGATAATATGCTTCTTGTGTTCTGCCAAAAAGGTATATAGTCTCAGCACAAAGTGATGGTAGATGTTAATTATGGTCCTCAGGCCTCTGCTGCTGGGAGACAGTGTTATTTGTTATTTCTAAGCTACAGTGCTAAAGAAAGGTAGGGTGGATTAATTTCTTCACAGGAGCAATGGCTTGGGCCCATTTTGTCCTTCTTCTGACACTCTTCTCCTATGAGCTGCAACCCTCTGGACTCACCACCCCACATGGCTGGCAGAGAACGGAGACCATGCCACAGCAATGCTTTCTTGTTTACTGCATGTCCCTGCTTAACCCTGTAGTCCACAGGATGACAGCCCACAGTCTACATGACATTGCTTCTGAAACTGGGATTGGTGCTGGGAAGGGATGCTCTTCCTGCTTGCAAAGGTTGAGAATGTTTAGCTGGTGAAAGGGCTTGGTAGAGTTATACATCACTGAAGGTAGTCATCAGACTAGACATAACACATGGAGAATATGTTTTTATAGTCATAAAATCAATCCTCAAAATTATGCAGTTCTACTGCAAATATTTATGTATAGTGTTCAGTGTTCATTGTGTGTACTGTTTATGTTTCTCTGTTCCTTATGTCACTCACTGAAATTTCCCCTGAGATAGAATGCTTTTTTTTTTTTTTTTCCCAGAATGAATTTGTAGAAAAATTTCTGAATGCAGAATGGAGTTCTGGGTTGGAGTTTTCTGTTTGTTTCTTTCTTTTGGTTTCTTTGGGGCTTTCTTGGGGAGGGGATGGGAGGGCCTGGGTGTGTGGTGCCATATTTTAGTTAAATGGTATGCTCTGTCTCACCCCTCGAGAATGTATGGTTTATTCCAAGCCTGTGCTCCTCCCCTGCAGTATCCTGTGTCTGTAATCCCATTGGCCCGATCTGTTCTGCGCCCACTTTGAATCTCGCTGTTAAGTGTGCCGAGGGGACGGTTCTCGCTGTCTCTTCTCCGGCTCTCCTGGCTGGTGCCTGCTCAGCCCCTCTCTCCCCCTCCCCTTTCCCCCCTCACTCCCCTTCCCCCCTCTCCCTCAGAAACCATGCTGCCTCCCGGGGGTAGGACCTCCAATAAACCCTCATCTAAATTAGCACCCTCAGAAGCCGTGTGGAGTCTCCTTGCCTGCCTGCTGCTACCAGCGAACTCACAGCCTTGGGGCCCTCCCCCCCGAAACGTGCCGCTACATGGGTGGGGGGGAAATCTGATCTAAAGTAGTGGAATTTGCTTTATAGTTGAGAATCACCTCATATTCACAGCCCTGTGAGAAGAAGGTTGCTGTCCTACATGAGGCCAGCAGTTGTTGATTCAGCAGGAGGAGTCCACTGAGGTACCTACAGGAATGCTGCAGGAATTGCAACCTTTGCTGCCCCATGACAGGGGATCAGTACCAGGGCCACTGTGTCGGGTGTTTGGATGAGTGATACTTATGGCTGGGGATACTCAGGATATCTAGGAAGGAATGTCACCCTTTGGATCAGTCCCTTCTCTCTCATTTCCTGAAATAAGAGAAAAAAATGAGGAAGTGTGTTCCCTGTGTGTATAATCCTATTTTATTAAATTGCTGTATTTCTGTAATTTTTCACCATGCCATGTTGATAATAACTAAATAATGGCATACACATTTTCTATGAAAATGCATCAACCACTCCTAAGAAGGGAAGAGAGTCAGGAGTTCCCTGAACCCTTTTTGAGTGGCTGATCTGTGAGGTTGCAATACCCTGTTGCGTGCAACTTTGCATTTTAGAGCATCAGGCAGATTGCAGTTTATAGTGGTCAAGGATACCCTGGTACAGTTTTCTCAAGTTGTTATATACTTACACACACTTGTAGGATCAAAAAGAAGTTGAAATGGAGAAGCAGTCCCACAGACCATTTCTGTTATTCAAGCAAGAGTCCTGTTTACACAGATGATTTAATAAGCAAAGTGTTTGGATTTTTCTATCAGTACCTATTCACACATTAGTGAAGACATTAGAGTAACTCCTCAACATTTTCTGCTGGCTGATCCATCAGGCTGACACAAACTATGTACTACAGAATGCAATTTTATGCCAGAATATTTATATTAAAATATGATTTTAGAACAAAAGTGGATATACAGATGAGCAAGCTCACCCAGCACAGATTTCTCATCTCCATTTTTTTCCTTCTTTTCTATTTTTTTTCCCACATAGGAAGTCATCAGAGTTATATTTTTCCTGATTAACACATTTCTTCATCAACTATAATTGCAGCCATTAAATTAGATTGCCTCCTGTTAATCTTCCACTGCTTCAATCCTATTATGCAGAAAAATAACGTAAACTGTCAGAGTGAGAGGATGCAAGTGTCAATCTTGAAACTGGAGAAAAATATTGTTTTAATAAAAAGTCTTTCCATCATAGTGAATTTTAAAGCAATACAGAGATGGCATTTTCTTAAACAACAAGAAATGTGCATAAAAAGTGGAAATATTTTCATTAACAGGAAGAAATAAACATCATTTCAAAGCTGATGGCATTCTTGCATGCATCATTTGTATAGCTCATCAGATAGCTTAGAATAAAAGGTACCCTCAGGCAAGGAGTCGAAGAAGCAAATAGTCTTAATTTATATCTCAATATAAAGTTTATAAGCCTAGATAAAAAAGTAGGTACTGAAACATTAAGTCCCAACAGTCTAGCTAGTCTGATTAATATCTCTTTGAACAGAACTTACATTGAGACAGAGACAGCTGGGTTTAAAACACAAAGCCTGGCACAGCTGCCAGGCTTGGCACATAATGGAGGTGGAAGACTTAGTTTAGAGCTAACTTATGTTAAAGTACCATATTAATCTTTCAGGGATTTTTAAGGATCTCATGATCTGAGGGAACTTACTTGCTTTTCCAGCACTGAAACATTCTATACATTCTCATCTGATTTTTTGAAGATTTTATCAAATATTGATTAGAGCTGCAGCATGTTCAGAAAAATACTGCATTTTTAAATGTTAAAATAAATTATAAACTGTCCCTAGTTTTCTAGTGTCTAGATAAAACCTATGACCCCTGAACTTAATAATTCATCTTCAGTGCCGTAGTAGTCCAAGGTCAATGAATTATTTTTTTGATATTTGAGATAGTAAGGGAGAAAAAGCTTATTACCAGAGTAAGTGGAATTACATTAGCTTTGAAGTGAAGAGTATGATATTAATATTTACACAAATCTGTTTGTTTACTACCTAGTTTCTAGGATAGCTTAGGAACTCTGTCATTGGTAGATCTTAAGAATTAGTTGTTCATTCAGACAGAAAACATGTGACTGGAATGTCAAAAGAAAAAAAGACAGAGTACTTTCATACAACATCAGCTCATACATTTTCATTCCAAGGTTTTTCCATCAGTTTTTTATAGGATGATTTTTTTTTCTCCCATAGGTTATCATGAAGATATTCTCAGAATTCTTTCAGGTTCCCATTTGTAACTATTGTTATTACAATAAGTACTTTCCCTGCAATAGCAAAAGTTTTCATGGTTTTTTTTTCAGGCTTTTTTATTGCAACCTTTGCAGTCCTCCATTCCTTGGTGCAGTAACTTGGCCATTCTCCAGCTGTGGCCTGCAGGGATTAGTTGATATCCTCTGCCAGGACAATTATTTCTATTTTCAAAGGGGTGGAAAGAAGCTTAAATGTGCAGTTTGTTTTTATGACCTTACTTTTCTGCATATCTGATTTCAGTAGTCACCCTCAGCACATTCTGCTGCTGAGAGCAGCGAGCAACATTAACTCAGTGTGCCTGAGTTTAGGAGAGGTGTACTCAGGGCTGGGGATGTTTCAGAGGAGGAGGTCCCTGAGTTGTGGGTAGGGACACTTGGGATGCCAGGTCTGTAGCTCTGCTGTTGCAGGCTAACCTTGGCCACCAAAAACTTGGGTAGCGTTTGGAGGCAGGCTCAGGGCATGCCTGTGGTCTGCAGTGTGGTGCTGTGGTCACACATCTCTGTCTGGTTGTGTACAAAACTTCCATGATGTAAAATATAACTGACAGTATTTGGAAAAGAGAGTCATTGTGCTGCCAGTGGAGCAGGAATGACTTTAACAGCTGAGGATGACAAGTAATGGAGAGCTCACTATTGCAGAATGTTTTATACCAGCAGGGAGGCATGCCTTCAAAGGTAAGGGAAACAGAAAATGGGAAAATGGGAAAAGCAACAAGGAAGAATTATTGGATGACAAGAAAAGAGGAAAGAAAGGAGACATAGAAATGCAATTCAGATAGGAAAGTGCCCATGTGGAAGAAAGGATAGAAAGAATTTGGAGAAGATTCACAAAGATGCTGAAGGAAACTATAGTGAGAATAAACAAAGTGATTCAGAGAACAAGAAAGTGTGAAAAATGCAAAGTAGGTTTGAGCAGCCACTGAAAAGAGACGCAAAGGAAACTGACTGCCTGTGTTCCTGCAGGGGTGGGTGATAAGGGGAGCCAACACATTTGCCATGGTCAGCACCCAGCATCCCCATGGATCAGACAGAACAGCAGAATCCTTGTGTTCTTCCAGGCACTCCTTGGACCTCATTCCTTCCAGCCTAAGCTGACATAGTAAAAGGCAAAGGTACTGCTTGAAGTACATGAATGAGTTCCTGCCGTTTGTGAATGTGATCTGTCACAAGAAGGAAAGGCCTGCTGGCCTTTCCTGCTGACCAGTGGGGTGAGACACTGCTGAGTCTGAGGAGATTTCCCATTCCCTCCAGTGCTGCCCACAGACCACTTGCTTTTTATACTCAGTTTTCACTTATGTTGTCACTCTGGCATTGGTGACATCTGTATGGCTTGTGGGTTTTTAACTGATGACAAAAGGCTTGTCGGAAGTGGATAAGGCATTTTTTTTTTCAAGGAATTCCCCTTCTGTGTCTTTATCTCTCAGTCTGTCATATCTAGTTCTAAACTACCTACTTCAGATTCTAAGCAAAAGGTGTGTTCTTAATTCTATTAAATATTTTCTAAAGTAGTTTATGTGCATATTTCTATGTGGAGTGTGGAGCCTAATTAAATTAAAATTATATAATAATTTTAATGGTAAAAGTTATTATATATTTGCAATCTAAATACAGAGCAGTTTAATGAGAATTGAAAAGTTGTTATAGGTAATCACCATTTTGTCTTATTTCCCATCACTGTCTAAAAAATACAATGACAAAATTGCTTGTATGACAGTCTCAAAAAGATTTTGCTAAAAGGAGTTATTTGTTCAGATTTGAATGAGCTAGATTATGAGACAGCTTTCTTTCTCTCATCCCCAAACCTTTACATTCGATCATCTCTACAAACCACGAAAAGTCTTCTGGTGGACAGACAGCTCTTCAACATGTCCTCAGGTACTTTCTGAGATAAAATGGGGATGAAAAGTAGAAGAGCATCTGTGTACTGGGTGATAAGAATGAAAAATCTGTGACACTGTGATTTACAGAATATCCAAGATATACATGAAGTAATTTTTCTTTGTTACTTTAAAGGAAATGGAGCTTTGCACGACAGTTTTGGACTCTTAAGAGCCAAAAGTCTCATGCGGCTTGTCAGAATGAGATGCAAGTGTAGTGAGACTGCCACAAGATCAAACAACTGAGCAGAACAGAAATTTTCCAAAATATGGATAACTGCATACATGTTCATGTTTTGCATTAGCTTTCAAATGTTTTGAACAGCATCTTCATGGTCACAGTATTCATGAAAGAACTGCTATCTACTGGAGAAATATTTCATGTAACCTTGAGATGGCAACTCAGTTATTTCTATACTTGTTACATCTTTAGTAATGGCCTCACTGTTTAGGCCCAGCCTGTTTTGGAGGGAGAGCAAAGACTTGGCTCCCAATGGCCTTACTTCCTGTTGGGAAAGAGACAGATGGTCCTGAAGCTATTCAGGTCTACATGGTAAAGCCTAAAATGGGGAGTCCCTTTGAACCATAGCTTTACACTGGTAAATCAATGTGAATGTATGGAAGAGAATAATTTTGTCAATAAAAGGAGAAAGATCCCAACTGAGGCCATACTAGGGCCTATGTGCTACTGATGGAAATTGAAAAGCACAGTGAAATGTCTCACCAATGCCTGCCAGTGGACTGTGCCAAACTCCTGCTTGGAATGAGCCTGCACACCCAAGCAGCACATCCTGGTCCCTACTTGCTAAAGAAGTGTTAACAGGTTTCAAAATAATGACACTGGTGCTGAGTGGACTACAGCATGTTTTTCTTTTCCATCATCACCCACAAGGGGAGGACTAATGATGCTGTTGCTTCTGTTGGCAATATTAGACTTTGTGCTGATCTTGGGACACATACAGAGAAGGCTTCTGTGGAGTTACACTTCTCTCTCTGCTCCTAAAGGTGGTCCTTGAACCTCAGCATCCTCTACTTTATTATTAGGCATGAACGTAGAGGAAATAAAACACGCAGTACAAAATATTTTTGTGGTGTAAATGCATGTTTAAAAAACCCAAAAAAACAAACTGAATTCTTTCTATTCTTGTTTAGGTTTTAGCCACGGAAAGGGAAGATTGAAAAGAAGCACTGACAAATCATCATTGCAAAAGTGGAACTGCTCAGAAAATTTTTACATGTAGCTATTTTAAAACTACCAACAGAGTGATGACATCTTGGAATGAATGCCTAGAGAGTTAGAAAGCACAGGGTAAATTAATTTCAGATGGGTGACAGACATATTGTTTAGAAAAGCTTAAATGACTTAAAAATCTAAATCTTCCTTTCAGACATGACTAAAGGCACTAAGAGAGACAGTTTCTTTCAAAGTGTGACTTGATCGGCTGAATCACAGACACCCTTTGAAAGCTGTTTAAATGTAAGACAGTTTTCTTTGTAAAGCAGAAATGTGAGAAATTTAGATAGGCCTACATGAGGAAGTTTTTAAGGAGCTTTACTTAGTATTGTTGACACTTCAAGAAAATAGAGGTCTTGGAAACCTCAAGACTTGGCTAAATTGTCTCAGGCTGCTTACTGACATGTTTGTTGTTCCTTTTCCGAGATGAGAAGCAGTAGAGATAACAGGAACAGATGAAAATATAAGAGTCATTAACCAAAGTAGATTCTGTTTAGGTTTCACAACTAAGCAATAAGGAAATTTGCCCAGAAATGCAAGCAAAACCTACACATTTATAGCAATTTATCCTATAATGTTCTAAAAAAAAAAAAAAAGGGATAGTCATAAAAGGGATTTGTATCACTCTTGCTAAAACATGTGGGGGCATCTTGCAACAGTGAGGAGCATTTCTGGGGAAATTCTTCCAGTAGGAAGTCCTGTGTACCCTCTGGTTTCTCATCTGTTCCTTTGCTCTTTGGTCTCTGATTTCTGCCATGGAGAACAGTTTTAGTTCTGGTTTTAGTTCAGTTAATTTAGTTACTAAAGAATGAGTTATTCTCCAGGCTCCAGATTTTCACATTTTACAGGCTAAGAACATTTGTTCACAAATTGCAAACTCTGTTACCCCTCAGTTTGCCAATACCTTATGTCCCAAATCTATAGATTTTATGGCAACCTTGTGATACAAATTTGGGATAAGGATTGCTCTGATCCCAGCACAGGCACACAGTCTGAACAACGTTAGAATTAGTTATCAGTAATGTACAAATCTTGATGTGCTTCACAAAAGCAAATTAAAATTAACCTTTCTTTATGAACTTATATTATCTATACAGAGCATAATTTTGCTTTTCATGTAGTTACACCTAACACACAATGTAAGAATCTCTGTTGGAACATTAGTCTTTGGCATTAATTTGAGAATTTTTGTGTAAGGATTAGAACAACACAACACAAGGAACAATCACATTTCTAATGTTATGCAGTTGGTAATTCCAGTAGTTATGGCTTGTATGCTTGATTCAACACTCCAGGTGGATTTTTTTACAGTATTTTTTTGAATACCTATGTGCTTCTGTGAGCATCAGGGTCCTGAGCCAGCTGCTATCAAGACATGAAAAGGCATGATATTACAATATATTTAAGGAAAATGCTATCAAAATATTTACAAGTAGTTTCTAAACTTGGGTCTTTAGTCAATATTGACAATTTTTTTCTCAGTATTTTGATAGGACTTGAACAGGTTATTTTCAGGAAGCCATGTTCTGCCAGGAAAATTATAAGACTATTTTACATAAACAAACATGAATAATCTGGTCACATCAAACAAAGAATATAGAAAAATAAGCTTCATTGATTTTCAGGCAGACATTTTCAATAAAACCAGCCACCCACAGATGTATTTAATCACCTTAGTAAAGAGGATTTGATTTTCTATGGCAACCGAACATCTGTCACATCAAGTAATTTCTAAGATACTTTGAATATTTTCTTCCAAAACGGACATCCTCATCTACCTTTGAGTGAATATTTCATGTTCCATCTGGTCCAGGTATGTGCTCCTGCTACTGCATTTGTAACAGATTTCTACCACCCAGATTTTTTAAAGAACAATTTGTAAGCAATGGCTTTTACTTTTGAGTGCTCAGGCCCCATCAGCCTTACTGAGCTTAAGATACATTTAGGATAGAACATATGTACTCTGCTGGATATGACTGCTTTCTCAGTCAGAATGTTAAGAGTTTACATTTTTTTAGAAAGATCTGATTTTTTTCTCCTCTGAGGCTGTGAAATGCAGAATACCCTGGCTTTCTGTAGCATTTTGCATAATGACGCGAGTCTCCTTAGTGGACTATGTGGTTTGAATTAGATTATTCTCTCATTCAACATACCCTGGCTGCAGCTGCTTGCTCCTGAAATGGGTTTCAATAAAGCAGAGTTGCTCCAAATTAATGTGATCTGCAGGTCAGCTCTGTCATTCACCCTGAGGGACACTTCCATAGGGCAGTTATTCCTTTGGCTGGGAGCGGTGATTTCTGCGAGTCCCAAGGAGGCTGCTGGAGCTATGTCTTCACCTGTGGATAAAGCTGGGTTAGCACTAATCATGCCTCCTTACCATATCTAAAACGTACATGTCATACCTTTGTTTAAATGCATGTGTAAATGTCTTTATCAGATTCTGTCAGAGAGTGATGATCAGTCCTGGAAATTTTAGATTAATAAATCAAATTTGATTTGGTGAGCTAATTTGAATTTTGATGATGAATATGTTGATAGCATCAAATAACAATGGAAAAAGAGCAGAAGGAGCTTCTGAATAGTAAAATCTTAGCAAATACAGATGTGATACAGAAATGAAAGCTGTTGCGTGGCTTTCCTTACTGGCAGGGCTTATTACAGGCATTAATAATTTTATTTTCCTAAAATGTCTATTTTCATGTGCAGTTGATTAGATGAGGGGAAAAAAGCTACATTTATCTAATTTTCATGTCAGGTATTTGATTTTAGAAAGCCAGAAGGCATAAAAGAGTAAGAAATTACATTGTCTAACCTTGGTGAAACAGGGTAATGGTCAACAATTTTCTTTGGTGGCCCTAGGTATCAAAACCTTCTTGAATTGTTAAAGGAAATCAGATGCAGAACAGACTGAACTACACTTGGCACCTGGAGAAAGTTAGCATGCTTCAAAATCACTATATTTTATTGATTTCTAGGCTTTATGAGACTTCTGCTGTTTGTATTAAAAATTGTTTTGTAGGTGTGGTGTCCCCCTAAGGGGAAGGGAACGCCCAAGATTGGTAGATGTCTGTGGTCAAAACTGAATGGCAACAGTCAGATGATCCTCAAAAACTTAGAATTGTTTTATTAGTGAATTACACACTTGACATGGAAATTTATAAGTTAGTTCCTCATTTTTAGTATAAACACACTCAGATGGATTTTGCTTAAGGGGTAGAGTGAAAGAGAAGAGAGAGAGACAGATTAAAGAGAGGTAGAGACAAAGAAAGGAAGAATGAGAGATTACCAGTTCTAGCTCCAGTGTTGATCCTGCTGTTGTTTTTAGGGTGCTTGAGGCATTGCCCAGGCTTTCTGAGAGTGCCTTTTCATAGATAAGTTTTCCCCCACTGGAGGTGTTTCATGCTTCCTATGCAAATTATTAATCATGTGCAGTTCGTTCTTGTCGACCTTTCAGGAAAAGAGTTGGAAGGCTTCAGGGTCTATGGAAATATTGATCCCTGAGTCATCCCTTGGTCAGAAGTCCATGCCCACTTCTCAGCCTCATTGATGTGCTTTTGCTGTGCTGTGTTGTTCTAATCTCCAGGAGCCAGAACAAGAACATTTGTCCCAGAAATTGTTGCTCGCATCCTGTTCTTTCTCACAGTGAGCTCTTGCCAACAATCATTGACTCTGGCTATCTGGCTATCAGTGTTAGACACATACAGTATAGTGCCTTTTCTTCTGGGCTTTTACAAAAGGAAAGAAAAATTCTAAATAAAAATTTGCTATTTATTAACACTGAATCCTTGGTCTATTTATATTGCTTCTCTGCAGCATGAATTGCATTTAAAAAAGATACATAATTATAACAAGAATTTGCACTGAATCCAAATCAGAAATGACTGACATAAAATAAATACTTTGCTTACAAGTCAGTGTTCTTCTAAATTTTTATATTCTGATTGGATTCAGTGCTTAGGTCTCATTTTTAAAAAAATGGAGAAGAGTCAGTTTTGCTTCCTTTAAATTTTGCTGCAAATTGTTAATGTATGTTTCCATTTCAGAATCTAAAAAATGCTCTACCAGCATTTTTAGTGCACATTACTTTGATATTAAATGGACAAATTCTGCTCTTGGATAGGCATTTCTACTTTCATGTGTAAGATGAGAATTTGATCCACAATTTACAACTGAGCAAAGGCAAAAAGTAAAATTTCTAGCCTGATATAAAGAGACATGAAGCATTTTTATCTTGGGCCAAATCAAGCATGCTCAATCCAAAATGTAATGCTGCCTTTACAAGACCAGAAAGCCTAGATTTTAGAGACATTTATGTCCTGTTTTTATGACATACTTCAGTCTGCTGAAAACCCAGGTGTAACTCTCTTCTCTGTTGGGACAGTTTAAAGCTGTTTCATGGATATCCAGTATTTATGGCTGGATTTGAAGATATCCTATGGTCATTGTTCACAGTTTCTCTTGGGGACAGTTTTTCACATGTGTACAGTCATAGCATCTCTGAATTAATTGCTTGTTCATGACTATGCTAAGTACTGGACTGCAAAACTGCTGGGTCAGTTATCTTTCCCTACATGATTTTATATTTTTTATACTTTACATTTTGTACTATATACATTCATTTTACAACACTTCATAAAAGGCAGCAAATATTTCCTGGGAGAGGGTGGCATCCAGTGCATTGAATGAGGCATGATTCCTCAGGAAAGAGTATATTGTCATGTATATTGACAGATTAATGTGTAAATATCAGGAAGAGGTTGAATTATGATTTCAGCCTTAGTGGTGAACAACATGGTCCAGTAACAAAAGTTGTATGGAATGCACACATTCATCCCAACTCCCCAACCTCTGATACACATCCACACATACAGATATCCATAACTCAAATCAGTGAAAAACACTATGACCACTGCAAAGCTAATTGCTTATTTCTCTTCTCCTGCTAGTGTTTCTGTATTTAAACTTGGTTGCCCTCATAAAAATTAGGCTTGAAATCTCCATGAACTTTGTATCACATGCTGAAAGAGAACAAGAAACAGGCATATTGTTCAGCTTCTTGGCCCTTTCCCTGGTTTTTGAAGGTTCCTTGGTACTTTCAAATTGGAATGCTCTCTTTTTTTTCTGCAGTTTTCCCCTCTGTGTTCAAGAGAAAGTTGTTTGACAAGGAAGGAGAGGGATAGTGACAAGGAAGTGGAGGGACAATGTTTTGCTTAGGAAAAGGACAGATGTTTCTCAGTCTGAGCCAGTCTCAGAGCTGATGTTCTTCCTTGGTATGCCATTTAAAACAGCAAGCACAATTTAATCCTGACCTGAAATAGTGCTCACTGATGAAGGTAACTTTGCCCAAGTGTATCATAAAAGACCTGACTATGAGAGGAAGAGAGAGTTTTCTGCTGTACAAATTGTTCCTTCTCATTTCTACAGTAGTGTAGACCGATTCTGAGAAGAACATTCATGGAATAGCTGTGGTTGGTTTGGGTTTGGGATCTCGGGCAGTCATTTCATCCCGCCCTGGACTCACAACAGAGCTATCTTCAGCCTCGGGTCAGGTTGATTGGGCCTTAATTCATTTGAGGGTTTAATACCTCCAGGGATGGAAATTCAACAGCCTCTCTGTGTGTTCTTTCCAGCAATCAGTTCCTCTAAGAGCTAAACTAGGCTGAGGTTTTTTTCAGTGTGAATACAGAGGTTGCTATGTACTCCTGAATTCCTGTCTCATATTTTCTATGAGATCCTCTGGATAAATCCCATTTGCTACATATTAACTGGACGGGTTTTTGCCTTTTTTTTTTTTTCAAAGGACTTTGTGTTTTTCTTCAATTTTGTCTCTGAAGAACTGGCATAGCCATTTTCATGCCAACTAGTATAAGCCACCTGAGGGAGTCATCTAAACAGATAATTGCAGTGAGCCCATCTCACATAGTTATTGGAAAAGAATAGCATCTCTAGAAAGTATTTTTGCCCACCCAGGCTCTGAAAAGTTTGAAACAAAAAACCAAAAAACCAAAACCAAACCAAACCAAACCAAACCAAACAACAACAAAAAAAAAGTTATTAAAATAAGTAAGTCTAAACAAATCATTCCTACTTGAAGAAAAGCCGTTTTTCTACTGACAAAATAAATTTGTTACATTTGCCTGAATTCACATATTCAATAAACTGCATTTTTCAATAAATTAGAGGTTTAAGGTTTCTGCCCTGCCTGCATTAATTTTATATAATTAGAGATGAGTTTTTACAAGTCTGAGGAACTGAATTACCTGCTTGGATTTTACATTGTGAAGAAGTTTAAAATAAATTCAAGCTCAAATTTAAGAAAAGCAGGTAATTAGTTAAGCAGATTATATTTAAGCAGGCAAACAGCTGGCGTGCTAAACAAAAGGTGCTCCATTCCCACTCACTGGGAATAGCAGCTTGCTATGAGAAACCGACCCTCAGGCTAAGGGGCACTTTGGCCTCCAAGACATTGGTGTGAATGAGACAGGGGAGGAGGTGATAGGGGTCACCCCAAAGTCTCCAAAAGATTGAAATATTTTTCTTTCTTCTTAGTGACCCATTCTGCTCCATCTCAGCTGCATGGGAAGCATAAAACTTTTTGCTACAATGGGAATTTATATGCAAATGAGTTTCACACTGCATTGAGAAGCAGATTCAAATCCCTGAAGTGCCTGGGAGCCAGGCCTTAGGATCAGATCCCCAGTGGCTTTTGGTAAGTGAAATTCCTTAGTACTGGGTTGATGTTGCTAATGCTGTGATTCTCCACACCCAAGGAGGAATGGATTAATTTTTCCATAGTTCTCTATCTTCCATATCAGAAATGGTAGCCCAAGAGAACCAACGACACTCACATGTCACAAATGGACTGTGTTTATTCACTTTATGTACAAACAGCAGCATTGTTCCACTTCCTCTACTTAGTTCTTCAGTGATAGAAAAAAAAAAAGCTTCAGTAAATGAATATTCACTTAAAAATGTTTTTCAGGATTGTGTCTAAGTGAATTGCACATCAGATTGGTTGTAGGAAATGTGACAACACTTCTAGGTCTTTTGGTAGAGAAGTCTATGCTTTAGGAACCTTATTAAAGAAAATTGGATGTTAGGAATCTGAAAATATGACAAGTCCTTTCCTCTAACAGATCAAATGACTGCAGAACTGTGGGTATATCTCTCAACCTATGTGAAATGTCCTTTATCAAAATAATTTGAATAAGTGTTCTTTGACTTTTCTTATGCCTGCATACATGTAGATTTTTGACCTACAGAATGCTCATGGCTCATGTGGTGATTCAAATTCAATCGGCATAATTTATTAGAAAAGCTTAAAAACATAAATATTAAAAAGTATATTACAACTATTTGGCTGAATCTGCTCACTGTGAACAAGTTTCAGGGGTTATAAAAACTAGGAGGTTATTGCATTACTGTTTCAGTGAAAAAACAAATTGAATGGTAGGAATTATTTATCTGAGGAAAAACGAAACAGGAAATATCACCAGGTCAATCTATAATACTTTCACACAGCATGTCTTGAAAATTGACTATAATTCTAATGCAAGGCTCTCAGAAGATTGTAGTAGAATCAAAAATAGCATTGAGAAGGGTGATGAGGATGATCACAGACACCAGACAGACTTTGCATGCAGATGGACTAATGAGATTTCTTTGACTGAAAAGAGATAAAGGGATGGTATGACAGATGACTGTGAAATCACATAGATTTCACAGTGAAGAAGGTAAACAGAAAATGAAGTTGTATGGTGCTTGAGGTGCCTTAGTGCTTCAGGATGTTTAATATTACAGGTCAATATTTGCAGCTGTACAGCCTTTCACTTGAGCTGCCTGGAGCCACACAGGCAGTTTTCCCTTGCATTTCATTGCTTTTAGGCAGGTACAATTGTTCTCATGCCCCCACACCTGCAGGCTTCAACAATGTTGTGTGGGTTCTCATGAGAAGCAAAAGCTTTTTGCTTCTCATGGAAAAGAAAACCATGAGAAACATCCATACTCATCTCTCTTCAGTCTTGTTTTGCTGGTTTTTATTTTATGCTGGGGAAAACTAAGTGAAATGAACAACAAAGCAGGTTACAACTAATTAAACACTTGATAAACATTACACTGAAATGCATGTGCACAGAAACTCAAAAGCTGATCAGGAGGTATTTCTGGTGCCTTTGTAGAGTTCTTCAACCAGTGCTAATAGCATGACAAATAGGAACATCAATAGGGAGTTCAGGCCAATCCCCAAAGAAAGTACACAGTATTGGGGAAAAAAGTAACAGTACTTGAGGAACAGCAATCAGAAGGATTAGATATGAAGCAGATAGTAAATCAGAAGGATAGAGATGAAGCAAAGGGAGACTCAAAAATGTGAAAGTTTTTCAAAGTTATAAGGTGAGGAGGCAGATGGTGCATTTAGACTTTAAAGTCTTCAAAGACTGCAAAGACTTTAAAGATAGAAGGATGGAAAGGAGTAGATACAGGTGGGCGTGACCCAAAGAGCTGCGAGTGCCCACACCTTTTCTGGGGTCAGTTAGAGTCATCTTCTTGTCTTGTTAAATCCAGGTCTGAAAGAAAGAGAAGATGCTGCAGTGCTGTGGCTGTGATATGCCTCCTGTATCTAACATATCCATCCATGGTTCAAGAGGTGACATTTTTCACTTGCATTCTTAGTGATAACTGCATGTAAAAAGGACCATGGGAAATATTTTAATTCCAGATTTTTGAGTATCTTCAGGTTGAATGTGAGTTTTGTGACAATTTACCACAACAGCACAGGAAGAGACCTTTTTTTTTGTATTCTTCTGGGAACCGGACCACACTTGTGACAAGTCTTCAGCCTGTCAAAACCATCCAGATGAGCAAAACTGGATAGAGCCAGCAGGGAATGTTCACTCTGCTTATTTTCCTCTTCAGATCATGTGAAATCATAGCATGCAGCTAACACTTTATTGTGTAAGGAAGCAGAAGTAAGTTTAAAACCTGTTCTTCTCACAAATTTGCACAGGAATTTAGAAGTTAACAATTTCATTTAAAAACTAAATCAGCTGTTACTGCTAAAATGAGTTGGACATCGGTAATGAGAGGCTAAATTGCATCCCTGGTTTCTTAGAATACATTCAGCATTTAAGTAGTAGAGAGCTGGTACACCTCAGACAGCTTGATCCTTACCAGACTTATCAGAAGGACCTCAGTTATATGCCCATATTAGCACAGCATTAGCAAGCTTTATGTGTTCAGCAGTTTCTTTGGAAAGATAGAGAGTAGGACTTGCTGATGGATGTGAGAGGCTTAAGAGCAAAAGCTCAATTACATTTGATGAGTTTTTCCCGTTCCCTCTGTGGTTGACTGGATCATTACTGAGCAGAACATCTGCAATTATATAAACCAGTTTATATTGATACAGCAGGAGCCATACATCCCAGAGAGATTGGGGCAGACCATGCATGCCAGTCTGGCATGTGCCTTCCTTACATTTGGCCAGTCTCTGGTAGGAGCAGTGCTTGGCAGCAGTAACATCTGCTGTGCCAGCAGGCTGGCAGAGTAAGGCCTGTGTGAGAGCCAGGCAGAGGAAAATGCTGTAGATCTTACCCTGGCTGTCACTCTGTGTGAAATTACGGTTTAAATTGTGAGATACCCAGGATAGTCACCATGAAACAGTCTCCCAAGAATACTGAACTCTAATTGTTTTGAGAGAAGATTAGGAAAATTAGTTGGAAAACTAGGCCATTTACTTAAATGGGCAGCCTAGGGTCATTCAGATAGCAGGATGTTGGAGCATGGTTAATGGGATGTCCCCTCTGAACCTCAGAGAATGTCCCATGTTGTCTGCTTCATTGTGTACTGGTGTTTCCAGACAGATTCTGGCAGTCTGGGCAGACTCTCTGTGGACAGTGTATGGGTTTTCTTAGATACTGGTGGCTTTTGGGTGCTTTCTTACACCAACCAACATGCTCCATTTTGAAGATTCTACTAGTTCCTTACAAAACTCTTGAACACATTAAGAACAATAGGACAATGCCTTTGACATACTAAATTTTTCTGAAAGCTTTTCCTTCATAAAGCAGTTTTGTTTTTATTGAAGACATATACAAATGTTTATACTTATACATTAAGGATATGCTTTAAAGCTTTTTTCCCCCAGAACTTGTGAAATGCAGATATAGTGACAGGAAGAGCAGGACTGTGAATGTGCAGAGACCAAAAGAAGAGAAAATGGACTGAGAAGGCATGCTTCATGCCTTGGAGGCAACAGGGAGACAACAGGTTTATGTGGTACTAATGGAAAAGACTTTCTTTTGTTTTCAGGATACAAGCAGTGTTGAAAGGCAACATGGAATTGGAGTCAAGAAGCCAAATGTTAACAAAGAACTTTCCTGACATGTCTTACAGCAATGCTAAAAGGGAATATGTTACAAACACATTGTTTAGTAGAAACAGTGAACTGCAGCAGAAGGACGTGAGATTAAATTAATGGAAACAGAAGTAATTTCAAAGTCTGCATAGAGAACAAGCATAAATGGTCACCAAACAGGTGATCTGGAAAACATTGCATTTAAAATCTGGGGCTTCTGCAGTAACTAACTCGAACAAATTAATCTTATGTATATAAAACCTCAAATAGTAAATTACATGGGAAGTGCACCATACAATAATGGGAATAAGGGACGTTTAAGAGGCACACAATTACATTGTTTTGCTGCTGTAGGATGTAGCTAGCTCAAAGGTCATTCTCCAATGTCAATTGCTGTTTTATTTTCCTTGATTCCAAAGCAAAAACCCTATACTGATAAAAGCAGTCAATATGAACACAAAGATGAGAAATCAAAGGCTGTTTTACCTTCGTAAAAATGTAAAAACATAGTGTCATTTTGATAAAGTAAGGGAACATCTCAGGGATAAAACCTTTGAAAGTAGTATTTTGTGCCTGAAATGAGGCACAGCACAAGCTTGCAACACTTAAAGTTCAGTCACTACACAAAACTAGCAGAATCCCAGAGCACAGCTGCTCAGAGGTTACCAAGGAAATGCATCTTAATTCTCCTCATTTAAATACTCTTCTAAGCCATTCTTCATTCTTACATACTGGGTACTTTCTAATTTTTATCATTTCAGATAACATATGGGATGAGATGTCTCAAGTAAAAGCAGTTTTCATGTTTGTTTACTTCTTTTGGCTCACTGCAAGAATAAGGTCATTTTGTCAGGAAATAGTTATGAGATTTCGTGTAGATGTCAGGAGTTCATATCATAAGCAGTGACAATCCTTCTCAGAGAATAGGAGATGCAATATCTCTCATGGCCAAAACAAAACCTGTTGTCACTTCAGCTGAAGAACATGCCCTGTAACCACTGATGTTTAGTAAAGCATCCTCTGCTCTTGAGATCATGGCAGAATTATAGACTTTGTCCATTTGTCACTTAGGCACCCTGAAGTTGTCTACTATACAACAGCTGGCATCCTCCACCCCTCTCAGACCCTTTGGCAGCTTCTGCTTTTTACTTTGGCCCACCCATCCACAAACCAGATCCATCTGAACCCTTTGTCTTCCTGACCTAAATGTGCCATGTAGTATTTTAAAGTACTTAACGACTTAATTCAGGAATGCTGAATTCCTTTGTCAGTGGTTGCTGCGTTGTGGCATCATTGTGCAAGGGACAAATGCTCTGAAATCTACTTGCAGTAGAGATCAGGTGGAGAGAGCAAAAAACTGAGTGTAGAGGCCTCATTTTGTTAGTAGTCATTACTTATATTCAGAAAGACTCAATTTATCCTCTGGTTTTATTATGTTATTTTTTCCCTCGTTTCCCAAAACAAGTATGAGATTTCTTCCAAGTGTCCAAGAAGGGGAATTTGATTCTTTGTGAAATTCCCACAGACAAAGACTTATCAACAGGCAGACAAGCGGAAAGGGGTGAAAAACTTTAAAGGAAGGGATTTTATAAGTGCATACACACATTATTTACACTCAGAATTTTCTTATTTCTGTTTCTCTTGGTGTATTAAAACTGTCTCAGAAAAAATGATGAAATAAGATTTCTAGTTAGGTAAGTATTAAGTATTGTAAACTTGTATTAGAAATATTATTTCTTTTTTGTTTATGTTAAAGATCACCAAATTAAGGTTTTAAGACCTGTCTTTAACTGGTTTATGGTTTTAACTTTTGCACATGGTTATAACTCTCTGAAAATCAGTTTGTGGTAAACCTAAACAACTGTGTCTTTTTGCCATGGAGACTTGACTTCCTTGACGTTACTGTGCCAAGATACTCTCGAGCAAAACATTTTGTTTAATGTAGCAAATAAATGTAATGTTACTTGATATTATGGCTCAACATCTATCCAAATTAAATAAAAATACTTTGTTACATCCTAATAGAGAGAGAATTGATTTGACAAAGCTATATTAAACCAATATATCCCTGAATATGACAAGGAACTGCAAAAATAAGGTCAGTATTTTATGTCAGCTAAACAATTTTTAGAAGCTCCTGAAATAGTGATACTTTTACTTCTAAACCTCACTACTAAAATTTCTAAACTCCTTGTAATTTTGTGTTTGCATCACCTTTTGGCAGTATAAATGCAATTGAGACGTTATCAGTAGCAAACCCTGCAATCAGAAAATAACAGTTTCCTGTAGAATTCTATTTTTCTTCAGATAGTAGAAATCCAATGCTAATATGCCTTGATCAGAAAACAAAACTTTTATTGATGGTAGGTGACAGAACACCAGGTGATAGGTTTACAGCCCTGCATGAAGCTTATAGACTTCTGGGGTTGGAACTCTACAAAAACATGTTTAACTCTTGTCTTATCAAGCGAATGACACTGTTTGCCCAGGTGCAAGTTTTGAAGAACATTTTTCTTGCAGTTTGAGGGCAGATGAAAATGTCAACTTCACCTAGAGGACCAGAATGGGTATTCACTTATCAAACTATCAAAGTCGCCAGCAGAGATCCTTTTGTTTACTAAATGCATTCATTTTTGAGGTTGAAGAGTCCACAGTGTGTGCATGAAGAGAGATTGGATATATTGCTGTAAATTATGGAGTCAGTAAATTTATTCACATGATGAAAGACCATTCAAGTTAGAATAAATAAAAGCACTTGGCCTGGATTTCTTGATCATTTTATCCTTAAATGGCTTTTTTCAAAAAAAAAAAAAAAAAAGTATTTACCTCACTTTTAATTCTGGTCACAGAATGTTGGATTTCATTACATAATCATAATTTTGGAATAAAATGAAGTAAAGAACAGTTTTGAGCCCAAAATACCAGAATACCAAGGTTGAAATAACTACAGCACAAGTTCAATGAATCTCTGAATCTCACTTTTCTGCTTCATTCCTTAATGTAGGATATACCACTAGATTCTAAATAGCTCAAGTTAAGTTACACAAATCTCATCATGAACTGCTACTTCATGCCATTCCTTGCCATTTCACTGCAATTTCCTAAATAACAGGTGAAATGCACTACACAATTCACAAAATTAAGTTTAAAATACAGTTGGTTAGAAAGGACTCAGGGAATAGTTTTCTATATTATTATTAAAATCAGAAATGTGTTAAGTTGGAATTGCTTGTTTAAAAATCTTTAAGAAAAGAACAGCACAGAGGCTTTCATAAGGAATAAGATTTACTAACTGGTTTTGCTTAAAATTAATTTTTATTATTTCATACATTGCATTTACTATTTTGTCCTTGTGTCAGCTGTATTCTATGAATATGGTAGGTTCTTTATTTTTAGAGCTGATATGGAACTTTTAAAACCCCTTAGTTCTCATTTTAAAAACAGCTTAGGATCAGATAGTATCTTCTCAACAGCCCCTGAAATCTGTGCTTTGGCCCAAAGGTTAAGTTGGCTTGTGGAAAGAAATACAGTGATGGCTAAAACCTATTACATACAATGAAGTGTTAAACAATAGAATGTTCTTAATGAAGTGTTAAGGAACCATTGAAGAAAAGTTAGCAATCAGGCCTTAGAAACGCAGTATTTTTAATTATTTGAAAAAATGAATGAAAATTTCTATTGGTTTTGCTTCGCTGAAAGAGCATTCATTATTAACATTTACATTTCAACAGGCTACTACATCTTCTTCCTTCCCCATTTCCTTGTCAGACTTCGAGATTAAACACATTAGCATACTCTATCTCTGGAAAGGAAAGGCAGCAGCTGTATTTTGCAATAATTTCTTACTCTCATTGAATTGCTTATTCAAAATACTGCAACTGCTTCGTAAATTTCATGTATTAGCTGAGCGTTAGTGAGAGATAGGGGAAAATTCAACCAGAATTTTAGTAGCAGTGTTGCTTTCTAGATTAAAACAAGGTCCTGGGTATGAATACTTCTGGGTGCAAGGGTCCATCCAATTCCTGCAATTCCAGGTCAAGGCACAGACCTAGCATAATGATCTCGTTCAAAATGATGTTTCTGAGATATCCAAGCTCTGGCAACTTTTCAGCAGCAGAGGCACCTTAGTCACAAAGACACTTGAGAAAAACATCCCTGTCATCCTTCACCTGGCACAACTCCTTGTTCTGTTACAGCAGCCTCCACTGTGGTTTAGGGCTGTA
Source organism: Anomalospiza imberbis (assembly GCF_031753505.1). Taxonomy (NCBI): domain Eukaryota; kingdom Metazoa; phylum Chordata; class Aves; order Passeriformes; family Viduidae; genus Anomalospiza; species Anomalospiza imberbis. The sequence continues at coordinate 80,091,455 of NC_089683.1, read as the reverse complement.
TGTAACTTCTGTCACTCTGGAGAATGGCCAGCCTGCCAATGTGCTGTGTGAGAGGGAGCAGTCAAGGCTGGATGAGATGCTGCTGAGATTGGGAGATGTGTACTTTTTCTGAACTAAAGCACCAATGGAGATACACCAATAAGAAACCTACAGATCTGCTGTTCAGGGGGAATCCTGGCCTTATTTTGCAATCAACTAAATTAGAAGAAATCAGCATGTCCTATTTTGTATCACCACTTTCTTGGAATATTTCTTCTACATATAAACGTCTAAGTCAAAATTATCTTGGGATGTAACTCTTTCTAATCAGTCAAGTAACAGGGGCATATGTTAAACAAATAAGCAGAATTTGATTTAATTGGTCCAAAACATGCATAAGTTTATGACATATAAGGACCACTTCAGAAACAGTAAAGGTATTTGCCAAGTAGCAGTAAAACATATTTGAAAAACTGCAGTTTTACGCTGTACCACATAAAACAAGAACTAAATATTATCCTGACCTCAACTCCATTAAGCTAGGCTCATACTCTTACGATGCTGCTGAGTTGAGATGACTTATTCTGAGGGTGAATTTAGACTGATGATTTCAACAAAATACAATGGTATCTAGAGGTATGTCAAAGACATTTGGCTTTATTTTCAGAACTCAGGTTTAAAAATCTGCTTGTCAGTTTCTGATAGAACAACACAGAACTATTCAGTATTACATCATGAAACAGCAACTTGCCATATGACTTACAGAGCTACAACTTAGAACAGAATTTTTGTGATATCAAACTCATAGAAGAATGAAAGTGTTATGCCCCAGAATTGTGAAAGATTAAAAATAATTAATTTTTTTAATACATATATTTCTAATTTCAGTCCCATTTTCATTTCTGTGGGCAGTTTTTGCAGCTTCTTGAGCTTCTGCTTTCAGACTACAAAAACTCCACAATTTGCTTCAGATAGCTTAACTTCTATTCAAACACTGCAATCTGCAGTCCTTCCCAAACAAACCTCTCTTAAGACCCGTGGATATATAAAATGTCCACAGACACACACAGAGCACACATCCCTCCAAGATTTTTTGAAAAATTTTTCTACCATTAAATGTTGAGAGACACAAAGGGTAAGCAAATATTGATTAAAATTTGTTGGCTTTGATAATTGTTACTATAGCGGTACTTTTGACATCTCCCATAAATCATAATTTTCTTTGGATGCATGTTCTATAATATTAATAATCTATATTATTAAAGGTAGACTCTGCTGACAGTAGTTTATATTAATTTGTAAATGACAATAGGCCCTGCTTAAGGAAAATGGAGTCAAATTTCCCATGGGAAAATTTGACACTTTCTTGGATAGAAGAAAAATGGAGAGAAAAATAGTACTAATGATAAGTAGGGTTTTCTTCCCAGTAGCCAAACTCTGAGTGAATTCCTTTTTTTCCTTTGTTATGCTTTTCTACTATTTCCAGCAAATCTGCTCAGTTGGCATTTGGATACCTTCAGAAATGAGCTCCCAACATCTGTGAGGAGATAGTAACATAACTTACGTTGTTGTCATTTTTTCCTGCAGTACATGTAGGTATCATCATAAAACAGGATGGCAGTTTGTTTATAGAAAAGCAAACTTGCTTTTGGATTTTTTTGGAGGTGGTATTATGAAGGTTGGAAACTGTTTTAATCCATCTAACATTCTTGGACATAATGTCTAATTAATACAAGACCAACCAACATTTTGTTTCTGGAGACAAACATTGGAAAAAGTTTATAAGGGATGTTTTGATATGTATTGTCATTAAAACTGGTACTGTGCAGATTGCATCAAAGTCAGTCAAATAACATTAGCAACAGTGATCTGTAATAGCACAGAAGCAGTGATGTGCAGAGAAAGAGCTGCTGTGCTCATCCTCGGGGGAACATTATAGATTTATGTCAATTATACCAGGTAAGAATCTCTCCCATGATATATGGGTGTTACAGAGGTATGAAACTGCTGCCCCTGGGCAAAAAAGGTAGCATAGCTGTAGAAGCAATTTCCCCCTTACCTCCAGCTGTACGATGACATTTGTTTTTGAAAGCATTTCAATAAAGGAGAAAACCCAAAAATGCATTTTCTGTACTAATTTCAGATCAGACCAGATCGGTACATCTGCTAAAAACTAAGCTACTAACATAATTCCTATTTTTCCACACCATGTTTTGTCCTTTTCAGAATAACACTAGACCCACACATAGCTCCAAACAAGTGTTCCAGGACTGATCTACCCATGGTTATCTGTTTTGTACTGTATCTTTAGTGTGTGGCTGTCAGTCCTTATGGAAAGGCTCTTCACAGATTCTGTTGACTGACAATCAGATGTGTGGTTGTCCAGCTGAGAAAGGTTTTAAAATGGATGCTTATTTACCCTGAAAAATCTTTTGATCTTGCACTGGCAAAGAAAATTTGCCTTTCACACTCAACCTACAGAATCAGGGCATTCAGCATGACTCTAAATATCATGTATATGTTTAAGTTTGTTCTAGGAAGAAATATGAGACAGTCATCAGCTTGAATTGACCTTTACAGCTTTGCTTAATTCTGATTTTTACATGAAATCGTATTAAGTTACAGCAAATATGCACTGTGGTATATTGTTGCACTGTTATTGAGAAGGAAAAGGAATGTAACTCACAGAAAATGCTGAAGAGATTTGTGCCACAAAGCATCAGATTCACGCCTTATAAGCTGCAGAGACCATACATGTTAATTTAAAGATAATTTTCCATCCCAGCAGGAAACTACAGATTTTCAGAGAAGGTTCAGAGAAGTGCCTGATTTCAGACAATATCAGACCTGATACTGACAATGCAATTCTCAAAATTATAAAGATAACTAATACAATTTCATTCACTGCTTTTATTTTTTATGTCTAAGATTAATTTTCTCACTGAAGATCTGTATCTTTTCAAACATCTCAAATTGTGAAGATATCTTACCTGGTTTGATATGATTTTTTTTTAATAATTATATCTTTGTGCCAGTAATTTTAATGAAAGTTGAAAACATGAAAATATAGAAACTATATCTAATATTTCTAAAGGGAAAATATCTCAAACCCAGGAACCAGCATGTACATTTTGCTGCATATTCCAGCTAAATCAATAGAATTATTAATCTTTACTCAATTAACTATCTAGGTTTTTTCCAGTGGACAAAACTATATGTTTATTTTATGTGGAAGTGTGATAAACAATAAAAATTGGGCAGAAATATTTCCTATATCCCTTGATATGTGTTCACCTAAATTTCTTCCTGTATGCTCTGAAAAAGAGCAGTTTTCCATTTGTATCAGTGAATTGAGCATGTGGCTCAGACACTCCAGGGTAAAATAGTGTAAGATCATGGAGTCATTAAGGGGACATGAGAAGGGAGAACATTATGGAATCACCCTGCTGGGAGAATTGAACCAAGCCAAGAAGGGAAATGCTCTCCATTATTTGCCATATTTTGCAACTGGTGATCTTCAATGTAAGCTTAAAAAAGTTCCCTTTCCATGTTTTAGTCCAGTTGCAGAGATTTAAAAAGCTGCTCTCCTGTAAGGCTCAGAAGACTCACAGTGCAAGCATTTAAATAAAATACTCAGGAAGAAAATAGTGACCTGAAATGCAATAGGAAAAATGAGTGGATGGGTGTTATTTAATCATATAGTTTTAGTGCATCTCATGCATAGTTAACTTCCTTTCTTCTTTAATGTTTCATCCAAAGGACACAAGGGGTAGTGCTGGGATAATTCTGCAGCCACACATCACCTGCTGACAAGTCTATAACACTAATATCTGGTGTCTGTGAGTCTCCAAAAGTCACACTGATGAAATAAAACTTCCTCTTTCTCTGCAGGCTCTGTTGCAATGTATTGCACTAGGCATATATATGGGGTTGCACATTACAGAATGAAGTCCATTCAGATCTGTGCTTACATAGGCAATCAGTTGCAAAGTTTGGGAGGGGGCCACAAGCTCTTTAAGGTCTTAAGGACGGTGTCAAGTGCCTGGTAGAGGGATCTGAAACAGTTTTAAACAAGAGCAAAGTGTAGTTATCTGGGATTTGGTGTATGGAGAGAAGGTGATCTGGGGCATGTCTGCCTGAGAGGTTTTTCAGGCTGCCCAGGTGGCTTAAAATATCATATTAAAAAAAAAAAAAAACAAAAAAAGCTGAGCAAGTTCCAATTCAGCAGCCTGGCTGGGTAACTGAGCAATTCATCCACTTTCAGGGAGGCTCAGGCCACACCTCTCCCTTGGGAAAACTGCATTTAAAGATCATGCAAATAATATAGCCTTTTCTGGAGGGTGTATACTCCTCCCTAGGGCACTACTGCTGCAACTGCCAGTCTCAGCCTTGGAGTGAGCTGCATTCAACAAGCCCTTCAACAAGACCCAACACTCATCACCATCTCCTCCCAGAAGGAGACAGACCTGGACCAGCCAAGGCATACCAGGAAAGCTACAGAAAGCAAAGCTAAAATGCTTGCAAATAAACAAAGAAAAGGAAATATGGTACTTTCATTGCAGATCTTTAGTCAGGTGTCCAGCAAGTTTTAAGTGAGCTGGTCCTATTACCTTCTCCATTGATTTTTACAAACTTTAGATCTGGTCCATTGACTTCTGCCTGTTTGCCATGGCATATAAATATCCTAAAGGGCTGGAATGTAAAAAAGGAGTTACCTTAATTGCTTTTCCTCATGCCTTCAAGTACAAATATTACCTCCAGGGTTATATCTAAATCTTTTAAAATAGTAAACTATTCAACACACTCATTATTCTCTGCATGAAAAATTATTTTAATCTGCTATGAATATTCTGCTCTATAATTCACTATTCGGCAATCTTTAACAGGAAGAGAATGGAAAGGAAATTAACTCGTGTCAAGTCATGTTTTCTTCTAAGTCTCATACATACACTGAGAGAGAAAACAGATTAGCTCCTCCAGTACCCTGAATTTTTTTTTGTATTAATTGTCTTACATTTTTCTTCTTTTAAAACTAGTGTCCATGAATGTGAAGGACAAATGCATTAAGCTGAGTGAGGCATAATTTCTAAAGATGCTTAACATGGAAAATTAGATTTTCTGCTGAACCATGTCCATGGCTTGTAGTCCTCGTTCCTCTTGAGACCATTTTTACCAAGAGGTTTCAATTCACATAAGCCAGGACTTTGCTTTAGCATATGCAGGGTCACTGTCCTCATACCAGAGTTTTTAAGGGAGAGGAAGCAAAAGGTCTGTGTAGAGAATTAGATCTAAATGCACAATTTTGCATGGAGCTCTGACTGAAGAGCTGATTGTGTAGTGAGAGATGTCACTCCTTTCATGGCCTCATCTCCTTTTCTTAATGTTTGTCTCTTAGGATTCTCAGAGGGCTGGCTTATTTGATAAGAAATATCTAGTAGACTGTGATACTGAGAGGACACATAGGAAGAAGAGGTGAGTGCAGCTGATTGGCATAAGGAATGTTAAAAACCAACCATGCCATACCTTACTGGGATTTGTGAGCTTTTGCATAAGCAGCATAAAAAAAACCATCATGGCTCAGGAGTTTGGGGAGTTACTTAAAAATTCAGGGTCCTGGACTCAAACATCTGTTCTGTAAGAGGTTGCTGGCATCATTGCAGGCCTAAATTACTAGTTGTAGACCTAAAACAACTGAAAAGTCAACAGGAAATTTTGCTATATTACATTTTAAAAATGAAAAAGAGAACTAGTAGTTTCATGTCTCCTGCATAGGGATATTGGAAGGCTAACTATATCAAAGGCATGGTCCATAATTTCCATGAATGGAAGTGGCAATGGGATCTGTATAAGATTTGGTCCTTAGATTTGGTCCTTATATCTGAGGAAATAGTAGCACTTCCAAGATCCATAAGCAAAGATATAAATAAGTTAGTACCTTAAATCAGCAGATAAATGCTAATGATGTGGTAATTTTGAGAATACCAGAATGCCATTACTTTCTAAAGAGTGATAAAAGCAACCATCTCTGTCCTTCTTTGGCCCTGTTCTCCACATAATTTCCCTGCTGGCTGCATGACCTAATTTTTCTTTTTCCTCTCACTCAAATCTTATAGAAAATTTCCATGTGGATCTTTTAGCTCATTTTCCACTGTATTTCATTCTCTTGAAGTTCCTGGTTTTGTAACTCAGAGAAGGAATCCTGCAGTAATTCTGCTGACAGGAACTGTTGATGCCTGTACATCAACACGAGCCCAGATTTGTTTCTTTGCAGGCAATGGCTGAGGTCAAAACTGGTGCCCCCTGCCACTGTGATGTTACAGAGGTGGCTCAGCACATTTCCATTTTCCTCATTTATCCTCTCCCTTCTCTTGTAACATCTACCTGAACGTTTAAAACAACAACTGTTAAAGCATACGGGGATGTTGTAGAGGTGAAAGAGTTAGTGATCTCTGATAATTTACCGTGTTTCAGAAATGCTGCCTTGTTTTGTTCACCAAGAGCTCAGTATTTTAGTGAGATCTAGCTGGAAAATAAAGTTCCAGAGAGAGGATATGTTTAAAACAAATGCTGTAGGAACATTTATGCAAAGCTATCACATAACAAAAGAATTGAAACTAAGCACAAAAAAGAAGGCGGAGCACTGCAGCAGTCCAACAAATGAGGTTGATCTGGCACAACAGCTAGGTTTCAATAACAGGAATGAAAGCTGGCACTGTGGCTGGCTTATGGTACATGTAAAAATTTTATTCTAAACATTTGTTTTCATTCATTCTTTTTTAATGAAACCTATATTTTAACAGTGGATTTGTCTATGGTGGCTTTGTGCTAGAAGTGTTTAAAAATACAGTGGAGAAGCTTTCAAGAACTTTTGGTCCATACCATCTGTGCAGGAATATGCAGTCAAGAAAGCTCAAAAATAGGGTAATATTTTAAAAAATAATAACACAAAGTGAACTTATGCTGGACTCATGATATATCTAAGAGGGACTGGACAGACAGGTTCTGGGAGGCAGAGTTACCATTCCCTCCACCCACCCTACTGCTTTTCCACAAGACACCTTAGGAGATTCACATCTTTCCCTCCTTGGAAAGACAACTGCTAATCCAGAGCCTCAGAGGTGAGAGAGACATTACCCTTTGTCTGGGTTCCTACTAGAACTGGTCTGCATTGTGAGCTGTTCTTCAAACACAAACTCATACAGATACTTAAAGGATATTACCTTCTGAACATTTTCTTAATGCCCTAAAGCAGAAGAAGGGTCCAGTAGCCCACATAACTTTTTCAGCAAAACAAAAAGACTAGAAGTCAGACCAAGCAATTTTAGAGCTACAAGAGCCCCTTTTTCTCTTCCTAAAGGAATAGTGTGAATAGTCAAGAATTTGGGCCAATCTAGACTTTCCATATGTACATATATCTTTTATCTGGTATGCTTTAAATTTCAACCAGAATCTTCAGCTTTCACTTGACAGTGCTCCTATGAAACATCAAAAGTATTTGCTTAACTTGGAGGAGGTTGGCAGCACAGTATTTATCTGGTTTGTATTTAAGGGCTAGTTTAAAACTTCTGGAGGCACTTTCATCTCACCATGTATTCATATGTGAATAGAGAATTTTAATAATTCATTTTGAGCTTTTTCTGCAAAGGTATTACTGCAGTTCAGAGTCTGTCTTCTTAATTACCTTCTCAGTCTTCACATCATGATATTCGGTTGATGATAATTCTCTTGATCCATGTGAAAGTAATAAGAATTTTTCTCCCAGGAAAGTTTTCAGATGTGGACACAGTTCTGGCCCAGGAGAGTCTGCATTTTGCTGATAATATTTTAACTTATGATAGTTCCTGGTACAGAGGTAACCACTGCCAGGGAAAAACGTACTTATTAAAATGCTAACTGAGTGTCTCCTCTGAAGTAATGATAACATCATCAAATTTCAGAACCATTGGGGCAGCTAAAGCTAGAGAATTGATTGACTCTCTTGCAAAGTGGCTCTAATTCAACTAATTAGATGTTGAATGGGTGTTAAAGTTCAGTCAGAGTGATTAATTTCTTTTACAGCAATTGTACCTCTCTCAGTTAAAGTTTCTGAAAGTTAAAATACACCATATTCACAGATAAAAACACAAAATAGCTTTGTGTTCAAATACCTATTTGTAAAATACTGCACCTGGCCTTTCACAATGAATACAAACCCTGGTCATGCTGTTCTATATAGAAGTCCCATGAAATAGGCAAATTTTCCAAAACAATTTCCCTAAGGTTTCCAAGACACTAGGTAAGAGATATATGCAACATGCTGGAAATAAGACTTTAAATTGTGTGGTCCTAAGGATCTGCTAGCAAGCTTAACTGCAGCCACAAAAGTCTTGGCAGGTGTGCTCCAGTGGATGCCCCCAATTCTGCCTCCCTCCTCAGATTGAAGGCAAGTAATATTTAAGTCATGGTCCATTAGAGCACCCCACCAACCCCTCTTTCCTGTGGCAGTAGCAGAAGGCAGTACAATGGCAGCTGTCTTTAGTACTTTATTGTGGTTCAAGCCAGGCAGCATCCAGCCCTCAGGCTGCAGTCCTACTAGAATTTCTTTGGAGGAAACCCTTTTTAAAGCAGGTCCCTCCCATGGTTGCTTGTCACTTTGCTGTACTGGCACTTTGCTAGCGCAGATGTTAGAGGGCTATGGGGAAAAAACAAAACAAAACAAAAAAACAAACAAGTCCAGGGTACTAATTCAGCTGGAAATTGTTTGGTTTTCCCTGGCAGGGTTGCTTCTCAACTAGGTCTGTTCCCCAGTTCAGGTAGTTGGGTGTCTGCATGAACTGCTGTGCTGGCACAGTGGAAGGAGCCATGTGCGGTTCCCTGGGCTCCTGCAGCTGGCATGAACAGGCCTGCCAGGGACTGCCACTGCTCCAGGCACCTAATGAGGCAGAACGCTGTCAGCCCTCCTTTCCTAATGGTCACTGAATTACACCTGGTACTAGACATAAAATAAACTATGGAAATAACTTGAGGAAAAAGATAGAAAAACTGAAACAATCAGCGGCACTTAAACTGCAGAAATGTGGTTTAATCAGAGCTTCATACTGTATCTGCAAGCTGTGGCTGCCAGTGGAGTGGAAAAAAATCAGTGTCCTCATTCCTGACAAGGTCTAGCACTAAAGGGCGTGACAGCTTTCAATTAACTCAGGAAGAGCAGGCAAACTATGAACCTGCAACAACACAGTCTGAGAAATGCAGCAGTGTCTGCAGAGGATGTGTGTACTTACAATTCATTATTAGGCAAACTGTGAGACAAATGAAATCTTAGGAAGACTTTCATTTTGCTGTCAGAAGGAGAACTGCAATCTTGCTGCTATGGGGAGAAACAGTACCAAAGTCTCCAAAAAAAAAAGGTAAGAATGCTCCTAAATTCTGAGGGGCATAATCCCATGGGGACAGCACTTGGAGCTCTGGAATTAAACCAGTAGCATCTTCTGAACAAAGGGATGGACACAGAAGAAAGGCAGACAGTGTCCTAACCCCACAGGTATGAGAGAGAATGTAGAACACTGCAGAGGGAGACCTGGGGGAGGAAGACACACAGAGGTCAGTGCTGGAGCCTGCAGGAAGCAATGGGGGGAGTGGTACACGTCAAGACACTTGAAGCACTTGGGAAGAGACACATGAGTGAAGATGGAGGTCATTGCTTCACATATCTGCACTCACAAGTAGTGTATGCACGGTAGGTGGTGAAGGAAAGCATTAAAGCTCTTAGAGGATTTTGTTCCCAGAGAAGCAGCTCACCTGATGTTTGTCTTGAAAAGAAGAGAAGCACTGTTTATGTCAAAATAACTATGTTGGACAAAAATGCATTAGTCAAGCAGCTGCTGGAAACAGTGAAAGTCACACTAAGAACAAACAGAAGCACTTGAAGGTAGAAAGGGTTTAGCTAAAAGTGACAGGGGGAAGGCTGTCACCCATCTGTGGGTGTTTGAACTATGTGTGTGAGTAAAGAGTATGGAAAAATTTGTAGTGGGATCAAGCTAAAACTATGTCAGTCCCTCTTCTACTCTAGACCATCTGATTAGAAAACAGGGAACCACAGCAAGTATGAAGAAGTCTTTTAGGAAGAAGCAAGTTCATCTGGGTCCAGAATAGAGCTGAGAGTACACAGAGACCCCAGTCACACTTGTGGGGTGTTAGCACAGATAACAGTGAAGAGCTATCATTTTCCACGAGATGAGAATGTGACCTTTATTATCTAACAGACATCTGGTGAGGACTGGAAGAAAGTGGAGTGAAGCAAATTAATGGTCATAATGTGGAAAAACAGAGAGCAATTATTTCATTTTTTTCTCAAAAGATAAAGTACCAGAATACCACAGAGGGAGTGTTTTATTTATTCTATTTTTTATTTTGAGTATTTTATTATGATAATGCCACACAAAGTGCACAAGAGCACACACTGTACTATTTTGTATATTTACTCTGATGAGCCCCAACAGAGTATTTAATATTTCTTTTTCTGACTGACCTGTTGTAGGAACTAAGTCTTGTCCAATGATCCTGAGAGTGTCAGAAATGTTTTATGTTAATTATATAAAATTCACAACATTGTGTAGAGTCTGTTTGCTTTCTTAAACATCCAACCACATGTTCAGTCACACTTGATTGTTCTTTTAAACTCAAATTCTGCCTCTTACCTGTTTGGATCACTGGCTTTACTTCATTGCTCTGTGAGCCTCTGCTCCATGATTATGTTTTAAAATAAAAAGTGATTGGGTAAAAGTTGTACTGATGAATTATGTGGAAAAATAATTACTTTGATGGTACTTCAGTAAACACAAGCACAAAGACCTTTCCATACAAATATTTCTATTGTTGATAATGTTACTCAGTTGATTCAGTAATATATGAAAGTTTTCATTCAAATGTTTACAATTTGTAAGCATAAAAAGAGTTAGTTGAGGCAAGTAGGGCTGAATCTGACAGCCTTCTGAGAGAGGTGAGGTTGCTGCAGGTCCATGCCTGAGGTCCAGCCAGTGGCAAGACTGACCCAGTAGGAGCAAGCACTCCGGTGCAGGTGTGTGACACACATACACACACAGATTGACACAGGCAGACACACAGAGCACACACAGGAACACAGACAATACCAATGTCCTCCTCTTCCTCCCATCTTTGCCAGCTTTGGATGAAGCTCTGTAAGTGGGAATATATACACATACCTGCATTGTGTGTTCCTCCAAAAGATACTTGCCAGACACTAAGCTATATTTCCCCTTGATAGTAATATTATTTTGGTGTCTTATAGGAAATATGAGATGGTAGAATCATCAATGTTTGGGGAGGATCTGACACTATATTAGAGGACTGGACAATGGCAAGAGTAAGCATACACATTATAATGAAGTAGAGGAAAAACTAGGTACATGCTAATCCTACATTTTAAAAAAAGAAATTATTTCCCTTGGCAAAAGATATTGGTCATTTACTGTAGACTCAAAGCTGACCATTTTTTCCTCTGGTACTTGATATCTTCATTACAGAAAATTCTCAGTGTCAGCAGAAATAAGTAATTGGTGGTTTCAGAAAAGAATGTATTCCACTCTGCTTTAAGCTTTCTGCCTGTCACCATCTATTTCTAATCGGGGCCTTTGCCACACACCTATGCCTCACACCTATTCCAGTTTCCTGCACAACAGATTGGGAAATTTGAAGTAAATAGTCAGACACACAGATGCAATTTTAAACACCAGTGTGTGCTTGGGGGCACTGGTTCATTGCTATTGTTCAAATGTCAGGTCTCAGGCTCCCTGAAAAATAAAGTGGCCTTGAAAATATAATTTTTTAAATAATCTCTTTAGGCTTGTCTCAGTTACAAGTCACTAAAACTGAGATAGTGAAGATTTTCTAAGGCTGGATGAGTTCTGCTGCTTTATTTTCCCTTCTCTCCCTGCCTTCTGCATAGCTTAACTGAGTTTCTTAACTTTATCTGTGGATGGGGAATTTGAGTAGAATAGAAGCCATTATTCAAACAAGCCTGAACATGGCTAGTGTGGGATTGTTAGAGCTGATAACACACAAGACAGTTCTGAGGAGCAGGAAAATGAAAGGTAATTATGCAGTAAACAAGGTTTGCTTTTGTCTGAGCCTGTGGGTTGGTACATTTTCAAGCTACCATTTTGCCTGACTGAAGTTCTCTGATCTTTGCTCTGCCGCAGAAAAGGAGCATACCTACCCTTGGAGTGTTGTGCCTTTCCCAAAGAGGACATCAAGCAAGGGTGGAACAGGAGCCAAGCTTAAGAACCCCAATAAAGTGCTGCTGGTTCCTAGTACAGAACACATCTCTGACAGAGATGCCCTGCAGCTCTGCCCAAAATGCACTGGATTATAATTCTTTTAAAATGCACTTTTAAATTGATGCATCACTTTTAAAATGCACAAACTGTAGGAAAAGATTTTGTCTTTCTTGAAGTGGGCCTCCTTTGTATTCTTCACTGACGGCCCTGTGGATGCAGACAGATGGCTTTCTAATCTGGAAGCACAGGGCATAGCTAACCTTATCCTCTCAAGTATATCAGTGACATTTTCCTGATGAAAACTTAGGATTTCCCTGAATAATTGATTTGCCTAAAATTTAGTTTCCCTTTCATCCAGTTGTTTTTATAGTCACCCAGAAAAGGATGTTTGTAAATGTTTTGATTTCCTTCTCTGGAAAGCCTTAATCTTGTTTTCCTTGCTGGCCTGGCACAAAGACAATGGTGGCATTAACCCAGGAATGATCATGAAGAAGAAAGCGTGTCTCCAAGACGTCACATCAAGGTAACCAAACATTTGGAAGCAAACTCTTGCCCTTGCAGCAACCAAAGCCAACCCTGCTCTCATGCCCCAGAACAGCTATGCAACTATGGCTGCCACACTCTGCTCCCTCCTCTCCCAGACAAATAAACAAAAGGATGTTATTTTGCTCTTTTTAGATGAGAGTTGTGGACCTCTCAGTCCTGCATGGGGGTAATGAAAAGGGTACCCTGTCTCTTTTTAACTGTTGTGCAACAACATATCAATATATTAGAACTGAATGCTTTTCTCACAGCCTATCCTGGTTTTGAAGATATTTGCCTTCTTTCTTTACATGAAATTCAAGTGAAGCCCAAAGATGAGCATGTTTTCTAGGTCGAGCATTCCAGTTTGACTCAGTTTAAAAGAGCAAGGTACATCTGTTACTCATAACAGTGCAAAATCTGACATGCACCACACCAAGAAAAAAGAAAATAGAGCTTTAAATATATATGTTAACTGTGGGAATAAAAAAAGCCCAGAATGGACCCAATTTAGCCATAAAATTAAACTGTATATCTAAAAGTTTTATACATTTTAATTATTTCTTGACCAAGTTGTGAGGACAAATTTTATAGCTATTAGGATCAATTGGGAAATTGGATAAGGCATAAAAGAAGAAGATAATGAATGCTACTGCATACGGAAATGAGCAAAGCTGCAATACTCAGGTAGTAATGGGGAAGATTACATTTATATTATAGATGAAGGTACTGTTCAGTAGTAATACAAGCCAGTTGTAATGTCATCAAGGAAAGAAAGACATTTCCATTTAGAAACCACACTCTGTTGATTATTTCTATAGATGTAAAATAAAAATTTTGTTTCTGGTGCAACTTTATTGGAATTCTTGCTCATACCCAATCTCTAAACTTTCTTGTGACATGACACAGGTATTTTGTCCCCTATGCTATCGTGATGGAACAAGTGTTTGTAAATAAAATTTTTGTGATAGCTCTACACCCAAATACCTACTAGATTTGTTTAGCTGGAGGTTCTTTTATCAATAGTGAAAACACTTATTTGGTTTGAAAAAACAGATAATGTTGGAGAAGAAAAGAATATATCCTTTATTTATATCTTATATATACAAACCATAAATAAAAAAAAATCATAGTTGCACGGATGAAACTCTGAAATCTGTAGTGTTCTTGAACTGGTAATATTCTTGCAACCATGTTAATAGGATATAAGTACTTCTTAGAGCTCTGTTATTTGAATTTTTGTATTCACATGGTTGCAAAATCACTTAAGATATGTTTATCACTCTTTGTATATGTATTTATATTTATTACATATTTCTTTGCATTGCAGCTAATTGCATAGGTGAAAAAAAGTATGCAAAAAATATAGCAGGATGGCTAAGCAAATGTTAACAAAAATGAGCTGGAAAGATAGATAGCAGGAATGATGGTGGGAAATCTCTGTTTTAAAGAAGAAAAAGCTGAAAAGTGCTCTGCCAGATGGAGAAATGGCTTTAGGTATCAAAATCCAGCTGAGTCATAGAGTTATTAATCGGTAAAAAAGTTTAGCAAAATTTGATTGCTTGGTACCAGCTTTCACGTGACAAATTTGGCTTTTTGGCTTAAGATACTTTTCAGAATGTGGAACAGGAGGGAGGGGATATTTATGAGAATGAGAAAAAATATGAAAGAAAAGAAAATCAAGTGATTAGCATCATCATATGGGAAAATGCCAAATTGCTTTCAGCTTGCTGAGGTGTTGTGCCACAGCATATTTTTTTTTTGTCATTGTAGACATTAAACAACAACTGTTTTCCTGGTTTTAATTTTTCATATTACCCTACATTAACCCAAGCAAAGTAGAAAAATGCTGTAATTTGGATATATATATATATATATATATATATATAAGTTCATAAATATGGTAACAACTCCCAGGAAGTTTTGGTGAATTTTGGTAATGAATACAGCCCTGTCTTAAGCTTCATTTTAGAAGACAGTAAAGCAGCTGTGAGTGGGACCAGAAATGAATGAGTGCATTGGTTTGGTAGGTAAATCCAGTGAAACACATGGCATGACTCCAAAGTTGTGTAAAATTTAAGCAGAGCAATGCTGTAAGGAATGAAGGTTGATAGGACAACAGAACAGGAGATGAAAAGAGAAAGCTTAAAGTAGCAACTTAGAACAAATTCCTTGATATGGTATTTTTTCTACAGATTTGTATGAAACTCAGTAATTACTATGGCTTTGACCTTGGAATCTCCACAGATTTTCAGAGCATCTAATCATACATGATGGTGTTCACACAAGACCATTTGATCTGTTAGCCTGAGTTTTCATCTGCATGGAGGCAATTTCACATCACAACAGATGTAGAGAGGGAGGAGAAGGCTTATAAGAAAGTGGCTACATATCTAAATTTTCACACTGAGAGTCTCAAGAACAGTGCCCTGAGAGCTGATTATTACTGAAGGATTCCAGAGTGGAAACCACAAATATAGCATGGAAATTGGTCTTTGGGCTGCCGGGTTGGGTGGCGTGAACATAAATACAATATAATACAATAGCTATTTGGTTTTTTTTTCAATTTCCTCTCTGCCAATTTGTAGGCAAGTAGTCCTCTAAGTATTTATTTTTGGTTTTAGTTTTTTATTGTCACCACAAAACACCGGGAAGGTTTTGATCATTTATTCAATCAAGGTGCTGTACATTTTTTCCTAACCAAAATATATTTGTGAAAAGGTCAGAATATAGCTAATTGAACTTCAAAAGAATTATTGGCTTAAAAGACTTAGTGACATGAATGGCTTTAGAATTTATCCAAACAGAACAAGCAATTTTTATTTTGCTTATGCTAAGGAAAAGTGCCATGCAATGTCTAGATCCTATAGAACAACTTGTTCAGATGTGCCATTCCTATACTTTTTGTCGAGAAAAGGAAGATGTTGAAGTTCAGAGTTGGGTCAAGAAAAATATCAGTGGTAATGCAGAGGAAAAGACCTCTCTTCTTCTAAATTCTGGGATATCCAGGCAGAGTTTGCACCTCAGGACACCATAATGCACAAATTCAAACCAGTGTCCCTGATATTTGCCTTCCAATTTTTGCCGTCCAATTTTTGTGAAAATACTTTATATCTAGCAGTGTATTGGATTTCAAGTTGGTTAAGTTTGAATAATTATGCATTGTCTAAAGACATTCATCTGTTGCTCAGTTTAAATAGCAATCTAAAATTATGACAAAATATGTTGTAGGAAATGGTTTTCTCTTTTTATTTCTCTTTTGCTTTGCAAATAATTATTAGAAGTAGTTGACAGAGAAAGATGATGACATAAATGAGTCCATATTTTTATGTCACTTTTTATTAATTAGGAGAGTAACAGAACATAACAATTTTGAGCACCTACCTGACTCTCATAATGTTTCCCCTTCATAAGTAATTTTGCAATGTGCCCATTATTTCAAGAGAAGCAATTAACTATCTCTTTTTTAAACTTGAAGTGATCCTTGTTCAGAGAGGATGATAATCTTACTTGTGACAATTTTCCATAGGGTATATAGGAGAAAGTGCAGTAGGTTCCAGCAAAAACTCCCCAAAACAATTGCCAAAAGTCTGACACTCACAGCTTTCTTGGTGAAAATTGGCTTTTTCTCTGCAATTTGGGAACTCACTGTATTATTGATGCCTACATTAGACAGAGTGCTGCATATGCTGCTCCCTTTTCTCTTACCCCTCATCACACAGCTGTGTTTTAAAGTGGTGCCCAGGGAAAAGCAGTATTGCAGGCACTGCCACAGGAATCTTGCTTCAGGGCAGTGATACACAAGGTTCCTGTGCCAGGATAGCCCCAGGAGAATAAAGGCTTACAGTACAGAGGGGTCAGAAGGGATGGATGCATTCAAGTAGTTAGAGTAAAGGCCAGAAGTAGAAAACAGCTTTCTGCCTCTTCTGTATCTGAAAACTCCTTGCAACATGGTGATGTGGGACAGGCAGTGCTGGGACTGCAGGAATGCGTGGAGTTAATTGGACAGCAGCAGTTATGCAAGAAGCACTGAGGAAGAAAAGTAAAAACTCCAAAGCAGACACTTGAACAAAGTTTCTTCAAGCTGTGTTTTGAGGCATGTTGAGTGCCACAAAGGGGGAAATTAATCTAACAAACTGGTATCCTCAAAACTAGATTCTCCCGTGGCTGCTTCTTGTCAGAGCAGCTGGCGCCTGTGTGCCAAAGGGAAAGTTTTCTCAGCAGGAGCTGCTTAAATGTAAAGAAATCAAGCTTTTTCTGCAGTGTTAAACTCATTAGTCAGTTATAAAGAATCTGGAATATTTGGAGACTCAATCAATGAAGTGAGATAGATAATTTTCCATTGTTCAGGAAAGATACTAACCAGTACCTCTAGGTTAGATCCCTTACAGATAGCAGAGATGCTGTCTATAGCAGAGATGCCCTCCTAGCATTTCCTGATTTACAGGACAGTGAGGACCATCTACCCTACTGCCAAAAGCTCACCTCTGCTTGCCCAAGTCTGTCAAGTCTCAGACCTACTGAACAGGATGCAGACCTTTGATTCCTTCACCATACTCATTTGCTGCCATGCTAGGCTTTAGTATGTTCAAAGCATCGTGGCACAGCCCCTTCCCAGTCCCAGTGCACACAAACACTGTTCACCTTGCCAGCCAACATCTTTCCCTCATGTATGCAGGAGCTGGGTCATGGGGAAAGATGGGTTGCACCAGTGCACTGAGCTGGAAACAGAAGCAGCATTCAGCTTCTCAGCTGAGAGTGAGCTGTGAGGACACCTGAACAAAGACTGTCACTTCATAGCAAATAGCATTTGACAGCTGTCGTTTCTCTGAAATAAATCATCTTTTCTCAATATTTTCAAAATAATCCATACTTCCAGTGAACAGGAATCATTGCAGTTCCTTCTGGCACAGGACTTCTCATCTTTTCCCATTTCCTATTGCCTGTTTGTCTGGGAGCTTTCATTCCCATGTAATTCACATCTGTGGAAAGGCCACACTGTGGGATTACCATGTTGTGAATTACAAACTACAAAAGAAGATACTGTGCTGGGAGAATGGGCTTCAACCTGAGGTATATGGCTTTGTTGGCCCTGACGGGGGAAACCCTCCTGGAGCAATTCTGTGTCAGGAAAAGGAGACGCACAGGACTTTTTTGGTCTTCATCTTCTTGTTTTATTGTTATCTTATCAAAACTTCAGCATGCTGTCTGCACCCAGACTGTTCATGCAGGAAAATTGCACAAAAATGGCTAACAATCTTGTGTTACAAGGCCTTTTAAGCCTAATCAAAAACTAAATTGCCCAATTAAGAAGTGACACCTAGATTATTTCCCTTTCTAACCCAATAACTGACCCCTAAAGACCCGCAATGGGGATTTTTCTGCCTAATCACGAGATACCACCAAACCCATGAAGAAGGAAGAAGAAGGAAGAAAAAGGACCCGAGACAACACCCTGTATCCTCCATCTTGTACCCATCTACAATATGCTAAAAATCCTAAAATCTAAATTTCTCACCCAAGTGACATACCATACTACTCTCTAGAATCTATTTTACACTTTTGTGGTCTCTACTTTTTGTTGAGGTTTTGGAGGCTTTCTCCATGAATGAGGGTCAAAGTCAGTGCTTCCCTGGGATTCAGAACCCCTCAGGGCAGACAGAGAAATATTCCCCTTGCCCTGGGTTTCCACAGAGGTGGAGTCTGCCAGTGGCTGGGTTGAAAGGTGTGTGAACACTCCTCATGCCTACTGCTATTCCTGCAGTAACTCTTCATGCAAATGGGCTACACCAATATAGTTTCATCTTTGGCAGAAAAATGTCCCAAGCACTGTTGGCATGGATGAAGAATATGGATTTGTTGGCTATTTATTGAGCAGATCAGAAATGCTCCCAGGAGGGGAATGTAAGAAGAAATTCTTTACTGTGAGGTGGTGAGGTACTGGAAGATGTTGCAGAGAGAATCTGGGGATGTCCCAGCCTGTAAGCATTCAAGAACAGCTGGATGGGACTCTGAGCAATCTAGTCCTGTGGAAGCCATCTCTCCATGACAAGGGGGTTGAAACTAGCTGACTTTAAGCCCCTTCCAGCCCAAACCATTCCATGAATCTGTGATAATTCTATCAAAGCGGCTGGCTCAGCTAGTGAGTGATGGTGTGTCATGGTTTGACACTGGCGCGATGCCAGCGCCTCCATGAAAATGTACCTTTTTAGATAATTGCTGTGAGATGTGATCAGGAACAGAGCAGAGCAGGCCCAAACTTAGTAACAAAGGAAAGAACTTTATTAAACTACTACTACTATAAAAACTACAAACACTAAATCCTGGATGAAGACTTTCCAAAACACCCCTCCTCCTCCCACCTAATTTCTAAACAAACTCAACAGTGAGACACCACCCAGGATCCTGGTCAAGTTGCCACCCTTCAGATATTCAAGTACTCAATCTTTCAAGAGAGACAGGAGTCTCTCTTGTGCCACAGACCCCCCCAGGAAACACAATTGCCACCCTTGTGTTTCCATGTCACACATGGCAACCGCCCGGAGAAAATCTGCCATGGTGACACTCTCTTTTCCATGTCACAGTGCTCTCACCACCGTGCATGGACAGACTGCTCATAGGGCTCCTTTAAGGATGCTTTGCCGTGGACCAAAAGAGACAACAGTTCAGTTTCTCATCTTGGGACTACAGTCCCCCCCATTTTGCCCTGGGGCTGAGGGTTCAAGAACAGAGGTCTTTTTCTCCTCTTCTTCTTCCTTGAAGATAGAGGGCTTCTCTACACCTTCTCCAACTCTCCTCTGTTCTCTCTACTCCTCTGCTGGTAATCACTGAAACAGGTCTCTTGACCCACCAACGCACCCCCCTAAGTGCATCTTCTGTTAGGAGAATTTGGTTCAGTCTATGGCTAACAAGAAAAGTCCAGCCACAAGCCACTCCATCATCTCCTTCCAACTCGAGAATTTCTTCTTCCATCATCTCAGATCCCAGACTGTCTCTCTTCTACTTCAAATCAAGGAGGAGTAATATTTTACAAAGCCTTCATTTCTCAGGAAAGGGTTAAAAGCTCAGACTCCCTGGACGGCTGATATCTCTGCCCAGCAGCCGATTCGCAAGACCAAGGCTGGGCACCTTCCCCCCACTCCTTCTCCTCCGCGCCGGCAAAGTTACAGGTGCCGTCCGGACTCTCTATCTCTTCCCTCTGGGGGGGGGGAATGACAAAGGCATCTCCGCTTCTCTCCACCCTTCCGTCCACAGGAGCTGGCTTGGTTCCAGTCCTTCTACCCCTCGGCTCACCTCGACCAGGCCTCATGGCTCCCCCTCCCCCACCCAGCCCCATGGCTGGGCAGGGGAGGTCTGCACAGCACCTTGACCGGAACCCAAGAGAGCAAGCTCTTGGGAGTTCTTGCTTTTAACCCCCTGTGTTCTCAGAGGCGTATCCCTATCTTCAGTTGTCACTTCAGGTGCCAATATCCAAACTTGACCACTGATTGGTTTGACTCAACTTCCTGAAAAAAAATCACTTCCATGTCAAACCACGACATGGTGACATTGAGGGGCTCTCTGAAGCCCAGGTACTATGAGTTTTTCCTCAGGTACTGCCACTGGGGCAAGCTCAGAGTGCCCAGTAGAATATGACATTAACAATCTTGCCAGGGATGCTGTTGCAAGATAGTATAGAAATAGCCACTATGAACTTGGCCTTGTGCTCTTTTTTCACCATATCTTATAAACAAGACAACTGAAGCACAACAAAAACATTCAAGCTGTTACAGAGGCTACCCAAGCTGAGTATATTTTAACATGATCTGAAACCCACAAGCCAACTGCAGGCTATTCTACGTCTGGCCCTAAATACAGCTTCTTCTCTTAGTTGATAATTGCTTCCCTAAAAGAGTTTCAATTGGTCCCACCTGTCCTGGACTGCTGACACAATTCCTGCATCAGGAAGTAATTGTGTTTTGAAGGTCCACTCTTTTCCTGGAACAAAAAGAAGAAATAGAAACTGCTATTTCTGCTTTTGGGCTGATTAATCCCATAAGAGATATTGAAAAGGAGGAATAATTTTTCTGTTCTGGGAAAGAAGTACCTATAAGAACCATGTACTAGATAAATAAGTAGGTTGATTTTCTCAGATTCTCACATTTTCACAAATTTTTTTTACTCAGATTTTTGATAGTTGCATCAATAATATTTTAAACACATTTAATTTTAAAGCAAATGATGGAAAAGAATGGAAAGAAAGTGAACAGAGTAAAGAAAAAACTAATATAAATAAAAAGATCATATCTTGTGGCAAGCTTGAAGAAATATCAAGAAAGATAATTTTATCAATGTATTACCCTGTTTCTCATGTCTCTGTTCCTAATTTCTGTAGTGGTGGCTTCCCTTTTAATACTCTGCATAATGTCTTCCTTTGCCTCTCACTCCTCTTGTTGGACCAGTCTTTGCCTACCACAATTTGTAATGCTGACACCTTCCACCATTTCTGATTTTTTTCCAGCAAATGTGAGTACCTTTCTTGCACCTGGGTAGATCTACCCCTCTATCTCACCAGATCTCCCACTGCCACAATGCACCACTATGTGCTGGTATGCCAGTGCCACTGTGGCTTATGGTGACAACTTTTGTGTCATTGCTTATCTTCTTTCCTTTGAAGAAGACTATTTTTCTTTTTCATATAAAGATCCCTGAAGTTCATGTCCATAGCAATAAACTGTTGGAAGAGACTATTAACATGGAAGAGACTATTAACACAGAAGAGAAAAAGACATGGATTCTTCCAAGACAGATAAGAAGAAAAATTGCAGGCACAAGAGAGGGCTAGCCTGAAGAACTGAAGGGAACAATAATACCACAGCCTGAAAATGAGGAGTGCAGGCATCAAGCTTTCTGATTCACTACTGAGTAATTAAACATAAGTATGGTCTATCTTTAAGGAGTTTTAACTCTTTACGGCATTTAATGTGATGTAACACATATAAATTACTAAGATTTGGTTAATGTTTACTATATTGTCTTGAGGCTTCTTGTTATCCTGGAAAAGTTGATTCTTTAACCTGTAATTCAGTTTCAATGCTTAACAGTGTTTATTTGAGCTGAAGAGATGATACCAAAGTACTTCTGTGTTTTAATAATGAGAACTGTGAAAGTAGCTTGAATGGATCTTGACTGGATAAGGCCTTATTGCCTACTCATGGCCCAAGGAACCTGTGAGAGCTGGTCTGAGTTGGATCTCACTTGAAAGTCAGCTAATTGTCCTCTCTGCATCTCTCAGAAGCTAAATTACTCAGTGATCCCAGAAGAAATCTGGACAAGAAGCTCATGAAATAGCTTGGAGCACCCAAAATTTTGCCACTGATATTTTGGGTTTCATACATAGTAATTCTGGGGTTCTGCTGAATTTTATAGCAATATTTTAAAAGTAACACCAGGCATTGCAGACAGTAATAAAACATGTATATTCCTTCTGATTTGATGTTTTTATTTAAAAAATGGTTTGCATGTGTTTAACCAAGAAGAAACCAATGAGTTTACACGATCATGCAGTGAGTCACTACAACAAGTTAAAAACTTCTCTAGTAAGTAAATTTTCTCAGGAAGCAACAGAGAGACACTTGAAATTTATATGTACATAAGTTTAATATGGTCCTAAAATCTGTATCTATCTATCTATCTATGCAAACACATATATTTACAGAGAGAGTAAAAAAGCAGGTATAGAGAGTGAAAATAAATCTAAAATCCAACATGTGCCAATACTTACTCCACAGTTGGCTTCCAGTACTTGCCTTTTAAATAATTCTGTCAAGCACTTGCTAACATCTAGTAATTGGGAATACATCAGAATGAAGACTCTCAAATGAGAAACTACTGAATATTGCAGCCTGGGTAGAAGTGCTTATAATTGAGGTTGGAAATTTCCAAGAAGACTATAAGTGATTCCCAAACACAATAAATAGGCCAAATTATTTATATGCCTTTTAAAAATTCCATCCCTGTCCCCTCCTAATTTATAGATTCTAAGCATGCTGATTTTAGGTTTATCAGTTTAACAGAAGACATTGTATTTACAAGATATAAAATAATGTGTAAGCTTTCTAGACAGTTTTTAACTGATGTAGCTCTCTTAATCTGTCTGTTTTCTGCTGAGGAGATAGTGTAATTAGTTTGTCCCTCTCAACTGCTTTAACAATATCCCACAGGATATATGGGCTAATTTCTTCCCTATTGCTATAGAAAAAGTATTATCTTACAATATCTCCAGCTGAGATATTATGCCACAAATCCTTTTCAGAAGCTGAATTTCACAAGCATTCCCAGAGAGCTGCAGATAAAGAGAGCTGTATTTGCAGGCATTAGCAAGAAGGAAATGAAACAGCAGATATACACTACAGTAGGAAATCATGTAAAATTAGTCACCACTACATGTCCCTCTGGAAATGGCTGATTGAATGCAGGTTCCCAGAAACTGAGTGCAGAAAAAGAATTAACAGGTATAACAGAATATGCTCTTCATTCACAGACCACACAATTCAACCTCTGCAGAGGTTGAATCATTAAAGAGCAACTTATTCTTTAATTTGTGAATTTAAGAGGAGGATAGACAGGGGACAGAAAAAAAAATCTATCTATTTAGAGATTTAAAAGCACTGCAGAACAAATGAAAATATGAAAAAGTTCCTTTTATGAAATTTGTGGTAGCTTTGTGGAAGAGTTTCTCTGGAAAAATCCATGGAATCACAGAATTTTTATCTTCATAGAAATACTATTTCAGATAAGATTCAGAGTTTGGCCAGACAGCCTAAGATAGACACTTTGGAGAACAGAAAATGATATACTAGAAGGCTGGATTTGGTATGGGTTTTAATGAAGAGGTATCTGGAAAAAAGAATTGTCTATAATCTGAGAAAAGTTTTCATGATCATACAAATATTGAAACTAAGGTAACACTGCAAATAATTACCTAATTCAAATGTGGAACATAAAATTCACTCTAGTGGTCTTTCTGACCCCTTTTATTTATGCCTTCTACATGTTCCTGGAGGAAAATATTTTCTTTAGGACTTTTCTCTGAAGGAAATACACTGCAGGAAAAAAAAGTATTTTTTGCATGCAGAATCCCTCTGACAATGTTCACACAACTATCTTCAAAGCCCTTCGTGGTCCAGTGCCCATCCACATGGAGATGAAAACAATCTTGTATGACTATGGTGATGGATAGCTCAATGTGAAGAACAGAGCAGCTACAAAGCAGCAATGGCAAGCAGGAATTGGAAGGGAGTGTTTGCAAGTGTCTCATTGTTTGAAACAGGTTTCCAATGAATCTTCATTCAATTACTTCAAATAACAAACAGATTTTTAAATTGAGGCTGTAAGGGTAGTGCCATGAGCATACATTTAGTAATGCTGCAAATAGTTTTTTTTTTTCCCTAATGATAACCATCTGTTGCTTATGCAGGAATGGTAGTAGGGTCCCTCCCCTTTGATGGGGTTGCTCTGCACCAGACTGAAGGCATGTGCACTGCAAAGTCCCACGGCTGACTATATGAGAGAAACAGCACACACCCTCCTCAAATCACCAAAATAAAGAGCCTAAAATCAAGTTGGGTGAGCAGGGCATACATATGAGCACCATGGATCTAGGACAGTGTGCTCACAGGTAGCCGTAAGCAGCAGCCATTGCATGTGCAGGAGCTGTTCACAGGTCCCAGGGGCTGAAATTGTGCTGCTTCACACAGTCTGTGTGAAGGGATGCATTTGTTTGTGGCACAATGCCTGGGCCTCCAGCCTCTGCCACCAGTGCCCTGGCACATAGCAGTGCAGGGAAGCTCCTCAGCTTCCAGCTTGCAGGCACAGGTCAAGCCTTTCACTTGGGAAAGTATTTAAACAAAGTGTGCTCTGGCAGATATCCCAGAAGTGTGCCTGATGTCCTGTAAAACAGCAGGACATTCCTGAGCAGGGATCACTGTATGTGTGCATGTGTATTTATATGTGTGCATATATTTAGATACACACACTAATAGTTTACACACTTTCTTGTGGTTAATTCAGTATCTGATAGGGAGCTCTGATAAGAATAGTTTTTCATTTTTTTGCTAAGCATAATGTTCTCTTTCCTTCATGGGCTGTAAAAATCTCAGAGACCGAACTATCTCCAGCATACTGTCCATCCTAGATATCTGGGCTGCATAAATTCAGGTGAGCACCTGTTGCACCTGGGGAAAAAAAATTAAAATATGTCTTTGCAGGCTGTTGGTGTCTTTCAATTTCTTGGACAAACAGGAATTATTGAAAGCAATGAGCAGGAGAAATGTTTCCATAAAATTTATGGTTCTCCATGGTGGTGGGATCTCATTTTCTTCCCCTTTTGGTATTTGGGAGGGTCTTGTCCTGAGGCAATGCAAACTAAAGGATAGGAGCTGGGCCTGGTATTGATAACCAGGGGGGCAGGGGGGAAATGCTCTGCCTGTTGGTGTCAACAAGATCCCTGCACTCTGGGTGATGAGGATGTGGCCTCATGTTTATCAGGACCAGATAAAGACAAGAAGATTTGTGGTGATAATTGAAGTGTTTGGTCAAGTTTCTGCGACTTTTGGTCTTCTCAAATGTACTGAATACAAAATATTGCACCAGTAAAAAACATCTACAATATCTAAGAAATTATTTAAGAGACCAAACTGCTATGAGCTGAGTTCTAAAGTGCATTTCAATTTAGCTTTCTCCAGGGTGAACTGCCAGCAAGACAAGTCTTTCAGTCTTTCTAAAATAGTATTTGTTGTGTACTAAGATTTCTAGCCTGAGGGTTAAACAATTTTTTTTTTTTTTGATGCAGAGCTACTAAAAAATTACTAAACTGAGAAGGAATTCAAAGCAAGTCCCTCTCTGTTTGATCTGCCTTGATCAAACATTATTGCATTTCCTGCATTACTACCAAGACCCAACTCTGGACTGCTGAACTCCTCTGTTGCACTGGGAGGGTCAGAGTTATTCCTTTTTTGTTGTGCACCCCATTGAGGGCTTTCTTGGAGAAATGGCCTGAGTGACTACACACACACAGAAGTAAAGCAGAGTGCATGGATTAGTGACTAGTAGGTTTAGTGATGGGCTGGAAGCTCTTGGGGAGCATGGCTATACCACTGAGAGGTCTGCAGAAGAACTTTGAATCTACAACAAGGAATTCAAGATATATTTACGCACCCAAAGCACAACCATTTTGGAAATGATATCTGACATGCAGAACGTCCATAGTTCTGCTCATGTAGGATTAAACCAATTGTGATATACAGTACTTCGAACCAAATGTGTGTTTGTGTGTTTGGGTGTGTGAATGAAGGAGCTCAGAACCATCAGTGAGGTTTTGACATAATCAAAGAAGATGTTGATTTCCTCTAGGAAAAATCTTTAATATGCTCGCTACATTGAAGATAAAATTTACAGAAATATTTTCCAAAGATTGTGTTGTCTCACTGGTGGGTCAGTATTTTGACCTTTGACCAAGATAGATACTGGCAGTATTACAAAACACATTTAAACATTTAATCTATATTAGTCTATGTAAGTGCAGAACCACTGTCAGCTACCTACATCACTGCTGTCCACCTGCAGTCTAGATTTAGACTTATGTACACAGATGCCAGTTTGAGAGTGTCATCAGCTAGAATAGAATAGAATAATATTGTAAGAAAGGGTAATTCGAAAAATATTTGATCACAAATCCAGCTGAAAGTCCTCCTTTTATGTGGGAGTTCTCAAGGGAAAAGGATGCAAAGACTATAACAGTCAAAGGACAAATAAAAGGATAAGAAAATAATTTTAATACTGGAATGAACTGTTATCCGAACCAGTGGACATAACAGGACACAATTCATAAAAGTGCAAAAATTCAGGTTGGGAGTATTGAAGCTTTGCAGAAATGCCAAACATTCTCAGACCAAATTTAGCCAGCAGCCAATTTCAATTTCCAAGCTGAAAAAGTCTCTTAGAAAACTGTGCTCATTTTGTTTGTTAACAGAGATAATCAAACAGAATTTCAGGCCTTGTTGTTGTGCCAGGCTGCAGTTCACAAGCATAAAGAATTAAGCCATTCTTACTAGAGAAAAGAAGTAAATTAATGAGCTCTTAATAAATAGTTTAACAGGCAACGTCAAAATATTGTGGGCTTACAGTAAATGACACGGCAATGACTTATGCTGGATTCCTCTCTGAAACCAAATTCTAGGGGTTGCCAGAGCATGCCCACAGATTAACACACAGTGGAAAGCCAGAGTGTGAGGCAGGAGCTCAGCTGTGCTCCATCCCCTTTTCAAATATTATCATAGTCCTTCTGCCAGGTGTATACACTATGCATGGGACTGGCTGTGCAGGTGCCTGTGCCTGTCCTAGCCTGGAGGTGTCTCGGTGGTGCAACACTGAAGAAGCCACAGCAGGGCTGCCTCCCCAGCTGGACGAGTCCCAGGCTCACAGTGACCTCGGTGCTAGCTGATTCTGGCCCCTGCTGTGCTCCCAGGCACTGGATGAGGCTGGGAATCTGTGTTCACTCCATGCAGGTTTGGGCAGAGAGAAGGGGGTGGAGGAAGCAGATAAATGTGACTACAGCTGTTACTGCTCGCTCTTCAGATCCAGTGATTCCTTTGCTGCCATCTGTATGTTTAAAGAGCTCTGTGTGATAATTAGCAGAAACCCTCAGATCAGATCTAGCACTCTTCATGGTGCTGCTCCCATGGGAAATGCTGCAAGGGGCAGTCAGTTCTGTTTAACATCTTTCTAAGCAATATGGAGCATTCACAGACAGCTCAGGCTGCTCATTACTGTCCAGTGTTTAATCCCTTGACCAATTCATAACCAATTTGATACTCTTTTGGTCAGTACAATACTTTCCTGCTCACTGTTGATAGAAAAGACAGGAATTTAAGAGAGGAAAGATGGTAATGCTTAGTTCAAAGCAGGAAAACAGAGCAGTTACTATAAAGAGCAATTAAAGTGCTAAAATATATTTTATCAGTTGCATGTATTTGGACTACAGTACCTTAAAGTGTGTAACAAGGATCTATTTCAAGTGTATTATTGAGGGCACAGCAGGCACCACGCTAGGTAGATCTTGCATTTGAAAATGTGCTGTCAGCACCCAAGCAACAAATTTTCTATTAAAGTACAAAGCACAAAATGTCCATGTGTGGAAATCGCAGTTTTATTTTGTCTTGGGCATTTGTGTCCAAAACAACTTCCATAAATCTTCCACAGAATATTTAATGAGATTCTATATAATTTGCCAAAATTGATCTAAACTATGCAGGTATTTTTCTCCTCCATGTTTCATTTCTATTGAGAAAAGCAATGAAATTAGATTATTATGCTTTCTTTTTAAAAAGAGTTATTTTTTGTTGACTTTTACCCAGCCAAATTACATCCTCTTTATTGAGTCTGCAGATGTTGCAACTTAACTATGGTCATGGCTGATGTCATTTGTGTTCAGACGTTCATTAGTCGAGATGCTCACAGGTTTCTTCCTCTTCATGCTTTCACTCATCATTTCATTATTGATTGTAATTGAATTAGCCAGATGGCTACTGCCAAGTTCACATTTGTTACTTACTCCAGATGACAAAACTCAAAATGCCCTCATGCTGTCATATTTGTTGAGATACTAATTTATTCAGTAGAGCTTGTGCTAAAGGCAGGATTATAGCTTATTATTAAAATGTTTGCTGAATAGTAACAAAGCAATTCTTTGGAAATAGTGAAAGGCTGAGGTTTTCACTGAATTTTATAAAGAAGTCTTGCTGTGATGTCAAGCACAAATCAGGTATTTCCTGATTGTGGAGGAAAAAGGTGTGCTGGCAAACCTGTGTGAGAGGCATGTGTGACCCCACAAGAGCTGAAGGATAGTCTGTCTTTTTGGAAATACCACTGGGGTAGAAAAGCAGTTCTTAGACATTTCAAAGCACAGGAATGCAATTGTCAGTGTAGCTGACATTGTCTTAAATGGCATTACAGTTTTACTCCTAATCATGGTGGACCTGGGGAAACTACAAAATATTGACATATTAATTTTTTCCCCATTTCTCCATCAACCTTGTTGAAAGTAGTACTTTTTTTTTGCAATACCCCATAATCATCAAAAAGCAAAGGTGTTACTGTAATTTTCATAATTTCATTCACATTTCAGAAAACATGTTTAAGGGTCTGTCTGTAATTTGTTTTTCTTTGTTTTTCATGAAATATAACATTTCATTCTCCCCTCCTTGTTTGTTTTTTTTTTTTTTTTTTTTGGCAAAAGTAAAATGGAGAAAAAAGAGAATAAAAGAGAATAAAATGAATATAGAATGTTGACATAGTTTTAATAAATTGCATTAAACCATAAAAGAAATTAAAATAGACAACAAAAGTTTTCCATTAAAAATAATGATCACAAAATTTACCATTTTCACTCAGAGAGTTGTATCTGTCTATAAGACTCTTATCAGGAAAAAAAAATCAAAATTTTAAATGTGTTTCATCTTTTGTCAGGCTGAAAAAATTAAAAACAAAACAAAACAAAACCCAAAAAATCCAAAAAAACCAAACATCCCAAATAAAAAAAAATCTGCACAGAAAAATCCTAATGCAAACAACAATCGCATGTAATTTTACACTTGTCAAGTTTTCTGCCTATGACATACAGTGTCATAGGATACTAGAAAGGCTACATACATGGTTGGATGCAGACATTTCCATTTTTCTAAATGATGATCATTCTTTTTTATTCTTTAAAAAAAAAAAAGTTTCCTTGGGAAATTTGCTTGTTTGTAAGTGCATTATTTCATCAGAAAATCTTTCTCATGGAAAGTTCTTAAATCATACTGATTGCTTGCTTTCTGCCAATAAGGTTTTATTTAAAGTATTATTATTATTAAAAAGTTTTCTGCTATGCCTATTAGTTGTAACAGCTTGATGTAGTGTTTGACAATTTTAAAATTTTTATTCTTCTCAGGATTCAAGGAGGAAGTTGAAAAAGCCAAGGGACATTAAAAAAATCTTTTTGAGAGTCACAGATTGATTTTTCCTTCTCACATTCCAGAAATTAGCGCAAAAGATCTCATGCCTTGTAAGCTCACTGAAGCTCTATCATGGCATTCTCTTTCTCATGGCAGTCTTCAATTTTGCTTTAAAGAACAGCATACCAGTGACAGTCTTTGCAACCAGAAGTTTTCAATGCCCAGAAGATCAGGATCCATGCCAGTGTCCTCAGCACAGGCTCGAGGTGCCAAGGTGGGTGCTGAGGGAGGTCTGGGACCTTCACCTGCAGCAGCACTCAGCTGCTGTAACAGCAACAGCATTCATCTGACTGAGGTAAAATTAGCAAATAAATGAGAGGGCATTTCCATGGCAAGGGCATTTCTGATAGGCATTTCCAAGTTCCTTCCTGGGACCAATATGTGTGCAGTTCTTCTCCCCAAGGCTGTTGATAGCTCTTGGCAAACCAAAGAGCACCTTCCATGCTGCCAGCCTGCAGGGAACAGCAGCCTGCTCTCATGAAACAGAGGACTTCCATACAAAGATTTTTGTGTCCCAAACACTGCAGAGATGCTGTACACAAAATTTTGTGTAGTCAGGATTTGCAAATATAAAGAAGATTTGGATAAAAATAAATATTTAGCCAGGATTTAGCTAACTGGATAATCTCCTAGAAGCTAAAGCTACACCGTAATAAATACACCGTAGTAGCTTTATATGCAAAAGTTAGACCATTATGTTTTTTCCAGTCATTGATATTCAAATATTCTGAACTGGATTTTCACAGAGCAACCTATGTCTCAAACAAATATAAAGATTTATGTAAAGATTAATGAAGGTTAGAGCAAAACAAACAGGAAATAAACTCTCTTGTGTCACAGCTTACAAAGTCACCCTCTATTTCCTTTATCTATTAGGGAGTATATGAAGCTTAAAAAATTCAAAAAATATATATAGCAACAAGCTATAGGTTGGACAGAGCAAACTATATGACAATTTCTGAAACTATGTTTACAGAAAATTTATTTGCTGAAACATAACTTGACATTTATTTATCTGTCTGGAATAATGTGGAAGATAAACCCAAAATCTTTCACAAAGAAATATTACCATTTGTACAGTAACTTGTGCTTAACACAAATAAGCAACATTTTTTAGCAAATTTATGATATTATTTGAAAGTAGGCATGTTTTCTATCTTTCCAGAATAAAGTTAAAAATACCATAGCAGGCCCTTTGGGATGATAATGTAATTTATTCATGCACTTTATTGAGATCATTCTTTGTTTGTGAATTCATCCACCAAAATTTCCATTCTGGTTTTCGATTCCCATTAGATAAAAATGTTTTCTTATGGTTCCATCATTAAGGAAATGCTGTATCAGTCAAATTTAAAATTTTTTTTTTTTTTCAATTTTTGAGAAATGCAGTTGAAAGGTTCAGGACAAAAGGAATATAATTATCTCGATGGGTAGCTTTTTACCACATGGCCTTATTCTGAAATGCAGATTCCATAAGATTTCTTACTTTCGTAAATGTCTTATCGGACTGAAGCCCAACCCAGTTCAAATTGAAGAGTCAATCACTTCATATTTCTGCTATTAAATTGTCATTTGTAAGGAATTGTACCATTGAAGTTAATATCCTACCATATATCTCAAAGTTAAAAAATACGCTGTTGACCATGGACAGCCACAATTTTTTAAGAGTGTTCAAACACTAATTTGTTTATATATGTTAATACAACAGCTTTAAGTGTCTAAAAATAAAATAAAATAAAATAAAATAAAAATCTGCTCTATTTAATAGTAATGGGGATTAGTCTAGAAGCTAAGATCTGCAGATATATTTCCTGTTGCTAGGTCCTTCTGGCCATGTAGGATATGACTGACTTTGAAACCAGTTAATGTTTTCTACCTCAAGATTAGGTGCTTCAGGCGATTAAACTTCTCTACCCTTAAAGAAGTAAACTCAGTCTAGCATAGCAGCAACACTATTGCCCCCCAGATATTAGGTTTTGCAAAGAGTAATTCATCCTGAGATTTGGAAGATTTGTTAGTTCCCAAACTGGCAAACTGTAAGCATGTACGTGAGAAGAAAGTGCAAGTGATACAGAAAAATTCTTAACAAGTACAGTCATGGAACAATATGATTTAAAAGCTAAAAGTAACATAAATTAGACCAATCCTTTCTCATTATACTGATCACATGATTCATCTGTGACCGTAGACATTAGCCCTCTAGACATTTAGGGGTAAATACAGTTTAATTGGATTTTTTAAATAATCACTTCTGTTGCTTCTCTAAACATACAAAGCACATAGAGAACTTGTTCAAAATGCACTTCTATAAAATTACAATTCAAAGGATTTATCACTTGAGCATTAACTTTGAAATTATTACCATACACAAAAAAAAATGATCAGATGTCAGGTATAGGGACTACAAAATGTATAATCTTTGAAAGCAACATAATAAGAGAAAAAATGTCTCTGAAGTTCTGAAGAGAACAAAAATTCTTTTATTATAATTGTTAGAAATTTTGGTATGAAGCTTCACCTTTGTTGTAGAAGCATTTTATTTTTGACTGTAACCATCATTGTTCCTACTATAGTATGCTTTATAGAGTTTATAATGTTTTAGCATTCATTTTACAAGATTTTCTTTATTAGACATTCTTAATGACACTGGATGAGTGCTATGTTTTTACCATTTTTTTCCCTGTTCTCAGAGATGATGAGAAAACATTTGTCATATTCTTCATCCCACTACCAAAAAAAATCCCAGTTTTTATAGGCTATTATAACAATTTGCCTTCACAGTACAACAATGACTTAGTCTAGACCAGCAAGAAATATATAAAATGATAAAATGTTGTTGCAGCCGTTTACTATCTCTTATGTTTCCTCCTACGGGCCTTGGGCCCTTCTGCTGGAGAGAGAGGTGGTAAAGGGAGTGCTTCCCAGCACCTGCTTGGGATCTAGATTCATATTTAAGCTCTTTAAACTCCCCTTCCCCTGTTGTGTAGTCCTGAATTACTTACCTGCTTGATTCTCCACCCTATAAGCCTCAGAAACCTGCAGTCATTACACAACCACACAATCTAGTTATGCCAGCACAAAGGTACTGAGCGGGTGCTCCAAACTTCCAGAAAAGCCCAACAATTTCTACAGCTATCTCATTGATAGGTACACATCCAGTAAATATTTTCCAGTCATTGAATGGGCCTCGCACAAGGCATAAAGAAGGGGCTGGTCTGCATGTTGAAGCTGTTCATTTCAGTAGATAAAAGAGTTACATTAAATAACTCCCATAGCAGAGGCTGTTGACAGGCAGCAGAATTGTTGACAGATATGCTGCTACAAAGTTCTAGGAAGCTTTTCTCCTTGAATTTTAAAATGTTGTACTGCACGGGGAGAGATCTACATGTGCATGGGCATTCCAAATCAGTTTTAAGCACATCCAATTTTGTAAAGAATGTAATGACTCCTATAAGACAATTGATGCAACTG
The DNA here is from genome assembly GCF_031753505.1 of Anomalospiza imberbis. Classification (NCBI taxonomy): domain Eukaryota; kingdom Metazoa; phylum Chordata; class Aves; order Passeriformes; family Viduidae; genus Anomalospiza; species Anomalospiza imberbis. Next base: position 80,058,175 of record NC_089683.1, on the reverse strand, counting down.
GAAATAAAAAAAACTCAAGTTTCCTTCCACACACTGATGGTGACCCATAGAAGAGTTTATGTCCTTGACATATTGTGCATTTTCCACATAAGTTGTTCTTATAATAAAAATGTTGAGTTTTTTAACATTAAAACCTTCCGTGCTTTAGACAGCCATAGATAGAACAGTACCTTTCACAGTAACCTATATTAAACTTGGTCAGAAACATCTCATTCTTCAGAAAAGATGAAAAGGGACTGTTCCTTTCACAAACTTTGTTTTATCATGGAGTGGAGCCACAACTGAGAAGAGAGAGAAGCTACTTTACTTTTGGACTGAGTTTTGTCTTCACTTATCTATCCAAAATAAACTTGGAATCTTTACCTGACACCTGGAGTAGCTATCTCAAATCAAGCCCCTGAGACAGTCAAGTGTCTGACACCATACATTGCACTGCCCTGGAATTTTGCAGTGCTTCTGAGTCTAATTCTTTGACAAGGAACAGAAAAGCCCTCAGGGCATGGCCACCTGGGACACTGTGCTTCCCTGTGCTCACAGAAGATGTTGTTGGCTCTAGGGCTCTGGTAAGGATTAAAGTGCAGTCTCTATAATCCTTGGTGCATTTAAATGTGAGAGGCTGTGCATTCGATATCATTACCTTTATTTATGCTGAAAAATACCTCTCAGTGAAAAAGATGTTATTGTACGTTGTTAAACTGAAACTAGGGTAACTACTTAGTGGGTGGATTTCCACAGGACCTACTGAGAGTCAAATGCACAGCTCTTCTATTTTAGAAGAGCTCAAAATCATAGATAATAGCAAAATAGATTTCTTAATGCTGAGAAATCTTCGAAGATACGTAACGTATTTTGGTTCCTTATAATTTTAGTGTTTCTCCTGCTCATCTGTCTTTATGTGAAGCTGAGGTCATATAGGGTAAGCATGTGAAAGGCTGTTCATTACAGCAGAGAGTGCTGCTGCAATCCTGCTGTGTCCATGCTAATAACAGGGTCTGGGGCCTCTGCTGACTTGTGTCAATGCCATTGCAGCACTGATGATGGCTACAATGGCTTGTACTACTTGAACATCTACTTAGGGAAATTATTTGCTGTTAGCATGGTTTCTGGAAGTTGCACTTTTTTTTTTCTTTAAGACACATTTGTGATACAGAAAAGAATGTAAACTTTTTGGGCCAATGGCTAGCTTTGGGGCACATATTTGAGCATAATATATGGTGATACTATTTTAGCCTGTTAGAAACTATCTTATCAATTCAAATTATAGCTTTAGACAGGGTGAAACACCAGTCTAAATAACTGGAGGCCAGACTTACTGGGAGCAAAATCTCAAGTTCTTGCACTAAGTGCATCTATACTGAATTTACCATTTCTTAGTCTACTCTTTGGGACTAATTGAGAAACAGAAATGTGATCTGGACTAAAAGAGTAGACTCTCAATCTCTTAAAAATAATTTGTGTAGAAAAAACTGTAATAGAACAGTTTACTAGACAGCATTTTGGAGCCAAAGGGATTGAGCTGCTCTCTTTCAGTAGGAAAAAAAGATCTGACTACAAAGAACCATAAATAGATATTACTTGCCCAGTGGCAATTTGAGAGATATATTTCAAAGATTTCAGATTATTTTGACAAAAAATTTGTAGACAGGCATTGTATGGGCAAGTAGCAGTCACCTTTTAAAGCAAGAGAGAGGAAAATCAGAAAAAGTTTATATACAGCCTTCAGTACTTGCATGATACAAACTGATGTGAACCAGTCACTTGCTAAAACAGCTATAGTTCGATTTCAAAACCTTTCCTTTCCAATTTTGTTGTTCAGACATGATGTGTGCCATTTTTTATCAAATCATTCTGGATAGTAGCTCAAAAATATGACATCACTGCTGACATAACATGATATGACATGATAGGCCTGAGATAACCTCATGTGATTTCATATTTAACAGAAGTATAATTTTGTATAGATGAATATGTTTTAGGTCATTTAAGGTTAGTGGTTTTTTTCCCTAATTGCCAAGAAGTCTGCACACACCAAGAGCAGTGAGTTTGTAAGCTGAAAGAAATGACACCTCTAGGGGTGTCACCCTTAGTATGGGGGAAAGAGTGGGACTTTTCCTGTTAAAAGTGGGAATCAAAACCAAGTCCTTCCAGCTCTGCTCACCACAGCTGATCCTGACTTGCACATACACTATTAGCTGTTCACTATCTGGAGCAGAGGCATTCTCTGCCCACCTGCTATGCAGGTGCTGCAAGGTAGCTGCTCTCTAGGCAAGTGCCAGCCCCAGGAGCTCAGTGTCATGTTTGAGTCCCCACTACAACAAAGTAAAACAGCTATAATTAGTGCTGACACTTCTAGTACTTACTGCTGTCACATACAGGGCTTGTGAAGTCCAACACTGTAGTCTCTCTAGATGAATCCTTGCTCTCTGTAGCTTGAGTAATGCAGTAAGAAGAGTCAGCAACCCAAGTGTTTACGGTCCAAAAGACTAAATAGGGCTTTTTGTCCTTCTTTTTCTGAGGGATTTCAGTTTTAAATTGTGACCTGGTATTATAATAAAAAGTTTTTATACACCTGAAGGAGCAGATTTAACTGACCAAACTATAATGCCAAATTGTAATGCTTTAGTCTGTATCTGAAACAGGAGTCTATGCTATTTTTACTATGACTGATAAGAAGAAAGCATATTATATGTGATGCATGTTATCTAATTCAGGTTCTGCCTGAAGTTGATTTGCATCTTTAAATTGCCTACTTTTTCTGCCAAAATTCCAGAGTCTTGACAACCAGCCCTGATGCTGACATCCGCGTTTAGAAGTTTGAAGTAAGGTCAAACAAGTCCCTTCCGTGGGTTCTAAAAGGATTCAAGTCTATATACACAAACTGTAATTACACAAACCTAAAGCAGAAAGTAACACTAAGATTCCTATAGCCATAAGCTCTGCAATGTTTCCTTTCTCTTCTGCACACATGACATAATTTAAGTTTGAAAACTGGAGTTATCATAGGCCAGGGCAGTACTTTCCCAGCTCCTCTTCCAGCAAACAGCTCTTATGAATTCAATTGATCTTTTTTCTGAGCAGAGATCATGGAACTGTGCTGTATTTTTGTTTGCCTCAGGGTTTTATCCCTTGCCTGTAGTAAGTGACAAACTCAAAGAGATTTGCACCAGTTATTTTATAGTACCATTCTAGTAAAAATAAAACAGACCCCAGAAACTCTAAATTCTGGAATTCCTTCAAATATGAACTTAAATGGTATTGTTATGGATTTAATTTTTTATTTTTAATTTTTCATATGATTTCTTGCTTTTCCTGGAACTTGTGAGCTGTATATTACATACGGACGTTTGTGCTGTATATTACATATTACTATATTTTTTTCATATCCCAGAAATCTCACAAAAGTGAAAAATAGGCTGATGATTCTAGAACAGAATGAGGCTTTAAAACAAAATATAATTATCTTTCAAGCATCATTAAACAGCAATTTTGATTACAGTTGCCATGAACTGCTCATCTGCTGCTCTAGGCAAGAAAAGAATGGATCATTTTTCCACCTAAAAATATGACTGACAACAGCAAGAGGACATAAACAGTCCAGTTTTACTCAGATTTACATGATTAACTTGTATCATTTAGTCGCTGTATAAAACGAATGCTTTCCTTTCCAATCTATGTGCAATGAATATCAATAGCAATTTCACAGGAGTATTAAATGACAGCTATGGAAACTGGTTTGAAAGAAGTAATGATGTAGCACAGTAATGGTATAAATGATAATGGCAATAATGAGCAAAAACTAAAGCAAAAGCTCTGTCCTGCAGAAATTCATCAGTTTTGCTACTGACCTAAGCAGAGAAGTGGAGGGTTGTTCTACATTTTTACTTCAGACATTAGGAAAGCAACATTTATAAAAAGATTCTGAGAGTCGTTCTACTTAAATTATAATTAATTGAACTTTTCAAAGAATTTGAAATATTTTTCTCTGAAAGTATAATGTGTTCTCATTTTATATAAGGTTAGCATCTGCTTTAGGATAGTGCTCTGTATTGACAGATCACATTAATATTTTATATGGGTTTTATAGGGAGGTTTCATTTATAAGGACAAAAAATCCACAACCCTATCATTTTCTTGGGAAAAAAACTACTCAGAGATATTTCATCCAGGCAATACCTGTGTAACTCTTAGCTAAGGTCTTTAACATTAAAATGTCTTTTATGCTTGCAATATCCTGTGAGAGAGGGAAGCTTGTTTTTTTTTTTCGAATATCTATGTTCAGATAACAAAGATAAAAGAGCTAAAGACACAAACTATGAAACTTGTCTGTATTCATTCAGAATGTCTGTGAAAGAGTCCTAAACCCAAATAGATAATTGTAGATATGAAATAGTGTATTTACATCTTCCTTCAAACTCTTCCCATAGTATAAGCAAGATGGTATTTGAAATAGCAGGACCAATATGCACAGCTTATTTCATTAACCTCTTCATATTAGTTTATGAAAAAAAAAAAGATAACTTTTTCATATACCCTTTTGTCATGGATTTGCTTGAATTTTAGGTTTTGTTTATTTTAAGAAATTTGCCTACTTTTGAAAGTGAGGTTTCTTTGTCTGAAACCCTCTAAATTAATATTTGCCACTTGTAATTTTTAGGTTTCATGGCTGTCTTACAGTTAATTGGAGAGTGGCTCATACTGTGTAGGTAACACCTGTCATGGTAAGAAGAGGATTTAGGCAGCTCTGGAAATAAAAATACGCAGATACTTTCCTCATTAATCCATGGAGAGATCTGCAAAACTGAGACTTCCATAAACCAGCAGGTAGTTATTTAATCCATTAAGCAATCATTAAAATAATAAAAAGAAAGAGTCCATCAATTTGAACACACTGATTTCCACTGCAACAGAGCTGATAGCATATGTACAAAGTATATATATCCCAGCTAAGAAAGGGGACCGGAGAGGAAAAGCTACTCTAAAAAAAGAGGCAAGTCTGAAAGAGTAGTATGACAGTGGGTTTACAGCTCAAGAAAGACACATAAGACATTCCCTCAGTGTTATCATGACAAAGTGCACACTGTAGGGACTTAGACACTTGGGTAGTTTCTGACAGTGGCTTGTTAAATACTTACATATAGTAAGAGCTCACATAAATGTAATTGAGTCTCACAAAGTTTCACCACAAGGATGTGGTCTCATGCAGTCAGCAGAAAAACTGAAATTTTTTAAAGTTTTCAGTTTGGAAATTGATAGGGAGAGAAAGAAATTATGTTAGAGGCTAAAACTGGCCCACATCTATTTGCATGTATGCAAATGTATGGAAATGTTCTGTTTATTGATGCTTCGAAGTTGTCATCCTGATTCACTGAGTGAGGGCTACCACAGTTTACACAGCACCTGAAATGCAACTTAAGAAATTTAATCTTACCATCCCTTGTCTGAAGGTAGAAATTGTGCTGATTCACTGAGTGAGGGCTACCACAGTTTACACAGCACCTGAAATGCAACTTAAGAAATTTAATCTTACCATCCCTTGTCTGAAGGTAGAAATTGTGCTTTATCTGAATTAGAAAAAAAGTGATGCATGTGTGCCCTACATTACACATACACATATATAAAAATTTGCAGAGGCTGCTTTTTTTATGAGGTTCACTTATTTCTTTCAATTAGTCTTTCTGAATTGGTCAGATTTATGACTTGATAACAAGCGTCCTTAACATCCAGTTATGTTTGTCATGAATTGAAAATTACAGTAGAATTCATGTGTGGTGTCACTACTCTTAAATCAGTGGAGCTCCACTGTAAATGGATTGTAATATTTATAATTAAAAACATGAGGTACAAGTAATGGAAACCCTGTAACTGATGTCCAGCTTCTATGTAAATAAGCTTGTAGATAAGACTGGATGAATACAGTGCTGGTGGTGTTCCCAGAGAGCATGATTACAGTGTTTTCCATTAATAATACTAAAGCCATCTTTAAAGGCAAAATGACACTGTAAGTTTAATATTTTTACTAAAAATGAGATTAATAACTATCCTCTTATTGATTACTTACATGACCACAGAATTATTTATCATTAGAGTCCTGAAACTGAAGATGGACATAAATTCAAATTACTGGGGAAATTGTGTTTCAGGATAGAAAAAAAAAGGTTACAAGTTAAAAAATAAACAAAAAAAGGGCCATTATTTGTTCTCTAGGGATTGATTAACTGTGTCAAAAGCAGTCAGACAGTAATCTCTTAGTTCTCTTTACTGGGAGGTAATGAAATGTAATTAGTGAGAAGAGACAGCTTTCGCACTAAGGAAAGGAGTGGAGACAAAACAGGAACAACAATGGGCACAGAGAATAATGCTACATAACAATCCCTATCAAAACTGAATACCAAAGGTGTTTGGCCTCTGCTCTTTGTTGCAGGGCATTCTCACTTTAAATAACCCCCTGAAAAAGGAGAAAAAGTTGTATTTATGTTATTAATGATATGAGGCTTAGTTCTGCTAGGGCTGAAGAGACAAGTACAACTCTGCTCCTTTGCAATTATATAAATCCTTCCAAGTTCATATTAAAGTGTTCACAGATATTTTCCCCCCGTTAGAAGTACTAGTTAGTTTTATTTAGATTGGTTTTTTTTTTCCTCTTTTTCTTCTTTGGTTTGCCTATATTACAGACTTATGTGCCCTGAAGTTCAAATAAATGTGAGTTTAGATTAATCCAATTTATATGTTCTTGGATCTCATTGAGAACTTCCAGGTAAAGTTTGGTCAAATGTACATTGCTTATGCATCTACAATGTATGCAGGGCAGGACTGCATTAGAAGAGCTATAAGCCTATGCCTAGGGTCTCAAATTCCTTGCAATATTTGCTTCACTCAGGAGTGAAGTTCTCATTAAAAGAAGTTCCTGGAATTGCTGTTTGCATGCAAGAGCTTGGAAGTGTGATCAAAACATTCTTGAAGGGATAGCACATGCCAGCTGAAACAGGTTCCTTAGGCACCCAAAGATGCCCCAGAGAAGAAGGGGGGTCGCTCCGGGCAATCTCAGCCAAGCCACCCAGCTCAGCCAGCTCATCCAACTGGTCATAAAAACAGGGGTGTCATCTGCTGGTGCACACCAGTCAGCTGGGACCCCTCTCAGTGCTCTCTCCAGGCTGCAGACCAGCCCCACTGCTGATCCCTGATGGCAAGGTGAATGAGTGAAGTTTGTGAGCTTTCGAATGCATGTGGTTCCTAAAAAAACCCAAATCTCAAAGTATTATTTGTGCACTGATATCCTTTTCTTTCTCTATTGTTCTGAAGATAATCTAACAAGGTCCATGATAGTTCTCTATCATCTCTAAATACAGACACTTTATAGATATGTGTGTATGGTGTGTTAGAAGCATAATCAATTTGTTCCAAATGTCACAGTGTGTTAAGTAACCACTGGGCTTTTTTTTTTTTTTTTTGTAATACATAGAGTGGAAATAATCATCTTTTATTTTCTTACTCTTCTTGAGGGGAAAGGAGCCTCCAGGGATTTAATTATCTAACTCTCCTTGAAATTTCTGAGCCATCTCCCCAAGGATGAAGCTCTGCCAGTCTCTAGTAGTGCTGTTTGAGAAAGAGCAGTCCCTGTGTCCCAATACCCTGGATACTGCCGAGGTAGACCCAGTGCCAGGCATTTCAGAGATGTCCTTGAGCTCCTCAGGCAGAGGCAGGAGTCTGGTTCAGTAAGGCCAGAGCTCCTCATGGCTTGGGAGTCTAGAAGCAATTCTAACCTTTCTAACTTTGTTCTTAAATTGTACTGCAGAGCAGTAATTCCAGTATTACATAGACCTATTTTACAAAAACAGCCTTTTTTAAACTCTGATGTTTGGGTTTGTTTGGAGTTTATTTTGTCTGTTTGGGGTTTGGTTTTGTTGTTTGTTTTTGGTTTTCTTTTTTTTTTTTTTGGGGGGGGGTTGGTTATTTTTTGGTGGTTTTTTGGTTTTGTTTTTTCTTGTTTTAAACAGGGACTTGGCAATGTATATCATTAAAAAAACCCAACAAAACTAAACCCCAATGATCATTAATTTTGAGTAGTGACTATTTTATCATTCAAGCCATTTAGAACTATGACTTCTGTGTCATGCATATGTTTCTGAGGTGCTGCAAGGAAAAACAAAATAAAAGATGAAAATGCTGAAGCTTATGCTTGCAGTATATACACTTAAGGCCCATTGTTTATTTTTTTTTCCTCTCTCATAGTAGATAATATTGTATAACTTGCCTTTGATACTAATTTTTATGCATATTTTAAATAGGGCTTTGAACCATTTTAAAGAAATCTATTATGGAAACATAACCATGTAAAAATTAAGGGAAAATACTTATCTCAGGAATACTACAGTGAGTATAAATTTTACTTACTATGTTCAAAATAGCTTTTTTGTACAACCATCTTTCTGATCACATGTAAGCTAAAGAAATCTGGGTTACAGGGAGGCACTATTTTACCTCTATGTACATTTTAAATGCAGCAGGAACAGTGTTTCTAATAATGGGGCTGTGAGTGTTCACCTATGTCTAAAGTAAAAGCCAAAAGGTTTCTAGCTATTCATTGGAAAAAATTACTGGGCATGAACAAAGCACAGGTAGAAAAAAATAACTTTGTCTCTTGTTAAACACAGGCTTCATTTTGCATGTATTTGAGGATCAAACCTCAAAATTCCATTAAACTTTGCTGATAACTACAAAGAATTTCCTAATACAGTTTTTGTCTCTTCATTACTGTTCTGGATCCTAAGACTTTCAAAATCATCAGCTTTAATTTCCTTGTTATTGCATAACAACACACAGAAAAAATAATTTCCTTCTGTCTAGGAAGCACTTAGATCTGCCAGCTTCTCTCAGTATGTATCTAAAATTTCTTATTTTTTATTAAATTGACTCATATCCTAATGAGTGCCCTATTGAAATCCTACATCTGGTTACTTGCAGGTAGCAGAATTTTTCAAAACAACCCAGCCATTGATCATTACTACTAATTTCTCCTGAGGCACAAAAAGGCATGTGAAAAGGAGTGAAGAACAAAAGGGTATAAGGTTCAAGCCCATAAAATATCAGAGTAAAGGCTAAGGGCTATCAGAGCTGCAAGAAATGTGGGAAATAAACTCAACAAATGAGAAATGTAATTTGGATTAGGCTGAATTTTTACACCTACAGTAAATGCTACATTGTATACTTCCGCATTGGGCTTAATGAACCGTGGAGTGGTAGAAAGGCTTGCTCAGAGGCCATGAGTATAACAGGATCAGGTACAGTGTTAGAAAAAATGAAAATTTCAAACTTCAATGACTACTAAAGATTTCAGAAATGTGTGACAGTTGCCATGCTAGACAGAGAATGAAGGCAGGAAATGTAAGTTAATTGTTCCTCAAAGAAAGAAATTTCAACTTAAAAAAACCCTTTAATTTAATGTTATAGATCTTGATCTTGTAATAAACCTGGTAATTCATACTTCCCTGAAGATAATCTTGGATACTTCTGTTCTGATATCTCCAAAGTGTGTTGGCTGAGTTGCAAACAATCATTATAAATGTAAGTGAGAATACGTCATCTGGGACTGTTTCATCAATCTGAAAGAAAACTGTGGAGGGAATCAGGAAGGAAATGAGCCTTTTAATTAAAAAAAAAAATTACTAATGCTTTATGATGTGGTCTAGAGGCTTAGATATGCCATCTATGAATGAAATCAGGCCATTTCTTACTTCAGCCCTTTTCCAGGTGCTTTTTAGAGGGGGACCTCAGTTTGGATGCCAAAGCCCTTAGATGTCTCACCCAGCAGCTTCCTGTGCTGTAAGGTTGAATATATGTTTGAGCTGCATAATACTTCACCAAATATCTCAGAAAGCATTAGCATTTGATAATAAGTCAAGATAAGATGCTTCAATGCACACTAGTCACCCCTTGGAGAGAGTATGTGGGTATAGATAGCACAGTAATGATGGCAGTTATGTTGCTCCATGTGCAGCTGAGAAACACTCAGATATTCCAGTAAGGGATATGATATAAGAACAAAACCTGAACAATTCTATTAAATTTAGAAACCTGCTGTCTGACTAATAATTTTTAAACTTCAAATATATATGTATAGCCATGCTGAAATGTTGCCTGCACACTATCACATACTAACTTACTCAGGATAGTAAAAGCCTATTAGAAATATTTAAATATCAATGGAGAAAGGTTTCCTCTTTTGTTGTTGTTTTTGTTGCTGTTTTTAAGTGATTTTATGCTATAATGTTTCTAATTTTATTTCCATACCCTTAAACCTAAAGTTGCATTATTAGAAATTTATTTATGCATTTTCCCATCTCTCTACTATGTTTTAGCAAAACTGCAGAGTGGCATACTCAGTAACAGAGAGTGTTTGTGAATTTTAATATTCCAGTTTATAATTATATCCTCAGCTGATGCAGCTGAGCAGAGTTCCACTGATTTCAACGCTCACACGGACTGCTAAGCCTTTTAAAGAAACTACACTGCGGCAATTATTCCTGGGCAGCTGACACTCTGCAGGAAGGAATATAAAATTGTTGGGGTTGTTTTGTTTGTTTTCTTTCAGGACTGAGTTTACTTAGAATTTTATAAGCTTTTTTCCTGTAGAGTTGTGTTTGTTGTATTTGGACAACAGATGTTCTCTTAGATGCCATGATTCCTAATCTTGGAAAAACAAACCAAAATTGGACTTAATCATTTTGCTGGATTGTGGTAAAGCTTATATTCACTTCAGGAAGTAACTTTGCTGAAAGATGTCATCTTTCAGTGGAAGGCGAAAGAAGGTGAAAGGAAAAGGCAAACAGAGGGTGCAGTTGATATTCAATTTTAAAAAAGTCTCAAAATTCTAGACATGTGAAGACACCTGGCTTTAGAAGAAAACACAGGTCTATGTCAGAAGTTCATCTACAAAGCCAATTCTTTCGGGAAACTAGTAACAACATAGTGCAGGGTAAGGTGTGGATCTGGAAGGTTTGAGAGAACTACACATTAGAGAAGAGGTCTGGATAATGAGGTACATCCTGCTTTCTGAATTATTGGAGGTGTAAAAGGCTGTAGAAGAAGCACAAATCAGTTACATGTAATTTTATTTTATTGACTGTGCATCATCCTCTCACTAAAGCCATTAATTCAGAGACCTTTAAGGCCCGGAATGGTTTCTAGGTCTCCTAGTGTCGATCTATGAATGACACAGGACACTGAAGTTCATTTCAATAGATATTCACACCAATATGCCAGTATTGCATCTAGATCAAATTTTCTAGGGAGCTTTTCTACCAGATTGCCTCCTGCAATAGTTTTCTGTGAGAGTATGGTAATGTAAAGGCAGTGATTTACTGCAGTGATTACTGCAGTAAACCAGCTTGTTCCACAGTGCCAAGACTGCAACTCTGTTTGGGGTGGCTTGAAATCTGATGGAGAAACAGTGAGCATTTTACAGTGAAAAAAGTGGGTCTACTTGCCCTACTGCATTCTCACATGCCAGCTAGCACTGGCTAGAGTTATGAGATTTGAAGTGAGTATCGAAGACAAAAATGAGAACCAGTAACTTCAGATCAATTATGCAGGCCTGATGGTGTTTCCCTTGCAAAGAATCTCAACATACATGTTATGCTTGCAAGAAGTAGACTTGAATATACTGGAGAAAAAAAGTTTATGTTAATTGTGTGCCATTGAGGAAACTGAGTTTTCTCCATAGGCTCCCTATGATAAGAGCTGTAGGGTCTGGAGTGTTAACAGAACAAACAGCTTGACAGATTTCACCTGCACTGTCAGGAAAGAGATAATCATTATTGCACTGTAAATATTTAAAAGATAAGCTTTCTAGCAGGGGCAGCTTAGGGAAATAGCCATCAGGCCTTAAGCTGAAAGATTCTTATTTTGCTTCTATCTGTAATTTTCTCCCTGCACATTTCTCATGTGGAACAGTGTGGTGTCCAATGCTCCGCTGAATAGCCTACAAAAGGCCAGAAGGACTTAGCATTTCAATCTGGATTTCTCACACACACCTGGGATGAGGAGACAAGGAAAGTTAGTAAAACATTATAAAAGTGGGGTTTTTAGAGGCTGAGGACTATTATTTTGTACCCAAATAGAACAATTAGAATAACTAATTCAGCAATACTGGTCATTATTTATGAGTATAAATGGACACTGCGATCAAATTAAAGTAGCAATTTTTTCTTAGGCAACCAAGAAAGCCAGCAATTACTAAGTTATTAAGTCTTAGATGACATTATAGTAAGCAAATGGGTCAGAACCAGTTGAAATAATGAAGGAAATGTGAAAAAGTTTCCTGTCACTGTCTCACTAGCTGAAACAAGAAAGACTTGTCTGATTAAAAAAAAGAGGGAAAAAAGGTGCCAAATTCTTAAATACGTTATTTGATCACAGTGCTAAATGTTTCTACTTGTTTTACTTTCACATTTTCTTAATTTCAATCTGTGTTTATCTGAGATGTCAGGCTTGTCCTATCCTTGTACCTACCTGCTTTTGTGCATTTTCAGCCTTTAGTCAAATAAATAAAATTCCTTTGCTGTCCATCTTTCATTTCTTTCCTCTTCATTTCACTGTCCATAATTACTTCCTGTCTAGAAAAGTAGTAGCATGCAATTTGCATAACAAGAAGCTCAATCTAAATAATAATACATTTCAGAGTCTCCATCAGAGACTGTGCACTGTTTCTTTATATCACTTTTAAAGAGATCACATAAGAAAATGCAATTGATAGCATATCAATTGCAAACAGCAATCTTGATTTTGTGTGTGTCAGTTAAATAGACTATAAAAAAAGAGTTAAAACTTGAAAATAGGAAAATCGATCTAGCTAGAACTTAATGTCTCCACATACTAGGCAAGAGCATTCAAGTAGGTATGTAATCTGCTGACGTTCAGAAGTAACAATGAATTTTAGGCAGTAGTGCCAATAATTTTTATTTTTCATCTATATATTTCTTTTATATTCATATTTGGGATGCCTGGTTTTCAATACACTGGAATTTTCTTGTAGGTCCCACACAGTAATTTCCCATCCGTATCTGCAGTTTAGGGAAGTAAGAAGTTCAATATCAGAAACTAAATCAGTTTTGGAAATGTATGCAGATACTTCTCAGTAAAATTCCTCAGCAGTTCATTTCCTCAGACCCCAAAGGACTGAATGAAGAACTAAATACTCTCCATTTAATTGATAAATATGTTAATAAATATATTAATAATATAAATATGTCTCCAGTTAATTCATACATATGAATTTACTGAGAATATGAAATAGCAAATTAATGGAAAGATATTGCTCTGAACACCATTAATCACATCAATTTCTAGAGCTAATAATTCTTTGAAAATATGACATATGTGTGACCATTGTTTACAGTAGTGTGATAAAAAATTCCTATCTTGTTATGCCTCTATCTGTTTGGTACATCTGCCTGGTTTTTCCCACATGGTAAATTATTTGGGATAGGGAGTTTTACTTCATTGTATTTTTACATGGTGAAGCTTTGTAGTCTGAAATCTCAATCCTGAAGTTCTACAGTAATACAAACAGTAACAGCAATGTCATAGGAATCATGATTCTTCTTGATATAGGAAGTAGGACAATGTATCTCCTTGATTAGGAAATAAGAAAGAAATCTCAAAACACATTTTGTGGATAGCAACTGCTTTTTTAATCCTCATTATGATAATATGTGCTTTTTTGTTGTTGTTGTTTGTTTAATTGTGGGTATTTCTACTCTCCATTTGTAAGGCATCATTTTTACTGGGAGTTCATAAAGATGGGAACAGATGCCATGTGGTGTTTCATGTGGAGCTCATAAAGATTAGCAAGTGTGCTCCCCCTGAGATACTGAAGCTCACAAATGTATTCACCTGGGCAGTACACACACCAAAGCAAATTTCATATCTCAGCAGTCCCAGAAACTTTAGGCTAGACTCTATGTTTTTAACTGACACTATAACATGACTTACAGCAAAATCTTCCAAAACAATTTGCAATGCTACCTCAGCTATCCAAAAAATAAAACCTTGAATATAAATAAAGAGAACAAATGCCAAAGCTATGAAAACCACACTGCCAGGAACATACAATTAAAATCAATGCAGACCATAATCAACAGTTAAGATTTTAATATTCTGAGTAAGGCTTTGAAAGCTATCCTTATATATGCAAGCAAGGAAAAGCTTTGTGAGCAGGAAAATCTCAGAAATATTCAGTAATAGCTTATCAAAAAGAGGAAGTCTTGGTTATGTTCAGACAATGTTGATAAAATACTCTTATCTTGATTCATGCAAAAGACCAATTAAACTAATGCTTGCAAAGTGCTTTGGAGGTGAAAGCAGTTGCTGCATGATGCTATCATGCTAATGATGCCACCGGTGAATTCTCTTGCACAGCACTTCTTCAAGACAGAAGAAAAATAGGCAAGAAGAGAAAAGGCAACTCCTTTTTTATGAACATTGGGAAGTGAGGCAGGGATTGACAGCCACTCTGTGATTAGGGGCTCTTTTTCCCCCATGACAAGTTTCTCAGAGCTCTGACTTCATCCCTTGGGATCCTGTATGCATTCATGGGCAGCCATAGAGAGGTACACCTGCAGAGACACAGTCCAAATTCTACCCAGGATCATGCCATAGCTGTCATGCAAAACTACAGCCCTGAATTCAATTTCATAGTGTGTTAAATCAAAGTCCAGGTGGGCAACCTAACCACGTTCAAAGTGTTAAAGGCTTGAAACTGCCATGTGATGTGGCATGAAGGCATGTCAGCTCACCTACGGAGGCTGAAGGACAGGGGTGAGCTACATCCAAAGAGTAAATGTAAAAGGTGCTGCTTACTTCCCTCTTTCTGCCTGCTACCCCTCTGTGGGCATTATCCTTGCCTCTCAGTGTGAGGGAAGATTCACTCCCTCAAAGCACAGGGGAAAAGCTTAGTTTCATGAGCAGTAAAAAAATAACTTTGGAGCATTTTCACAACACTGTATATGTTCACAGTACTATATTTCCACAGTACAAGCAAGCTTCCATTTGAGATTTTTTTCTTTTTGGTATTTTAGTGTAAAAGAGTAAAAGTAAATAAATAAATAAATAAATAAAGAGTGCAAGAGTAATTAATCTCTTTTTTCCCCCTTTTTAAAAAATGACAGGGCATTTTACTACATTTACATAAAGTTTGCTAAAATTATGTATTACGAAATAAAATACTTTTTTGTATCTGAGGGGCATGCTTTTAATATATCTGTCTTCTTTTCCTAAACTATCCCAGTGATGTTCTTCACTAAAATCTTGAGTACAACTGCTGATCTAAGAAATAGAAGCCTATCTTGCATACATATCTAATAATGTATCAGTTCCTAGGTGGCAGTTCCTTAGCTACTTTTCTCCACTAATTCCCAAATAAAGTGAGAAACACTGGAAGAGGAATCAATGTGCCATACTTGACATACTACCTACAAAGCACGAAAATGATTGCTGTCAGTTTTTTTTTTTCTAGTAGACTATAGGTATCTAAAACTAACAAACAAATGCATTTCGAGGAGGTTTTGTGCCTTTTATTTCTATAAAGAAGAAAAGTCTTCTAAAAAGGAGGAGATAGAACAGATCCTGGAGGATGTGTATTTGCATGCACTATGCCCTACCGCTTGGTAATGAAAAAATAACTAATTGTGTTTGGTATAATTAAAATTTATGTTAGTATTTTTTCCTCCAATTAAAACTTTGGACAACCAGTCTCTATCATGCAGTTATTTGTTAGATCACTTACAGTAGTACACTCAGCTAAGATATCAATTTAATGATTTGGGAGAGTGGTTTTACTATTCTGCCTTTATGACTGTCAGCAGCTACAGTTTTGTTATAACTTTAAGGGACAAGTATAATCTTACCTTTGAATTATTAATTAATTAGTAATTTTTAGAAGAACTGAGAAAAAATAAAATATATATGATCCTCATTTGTACCTCCCAGGGTGTCCATTGAGTCCGTTGAGAAGCCATCACCTCATTCATAAACAGAACCACCTGTAAACTGAAATTGCTGTGTAGAGTGTCATGAGGAATGATCTTTATTTTTTGTGTCACAAACACTATACAATTAGAACAAGATTTTCATCATCTACAGTACATTGTTCTGACTAACTGGGTGACTCTACTATAATAGCTCTCTTTGGACTTGTGCAAGGCATCTGACACTGTCCCACATGACATAGAATTGCAGAATCAATTAGATTGGAAAAGACCATTAAGATCATCAAGTTCAACCATCAACCCACCACCACTATCCTGTTCATCACTAAACCATGTCCCCAAGTGTCACATCCACAAGTGTTTTTTAACACTTCTGGGTCACTTGGCAGGCCTGAGAAGAGGGCCTGTGCGAAACTCATGAAGTTCAACAAGGTCAAGTGTAAGGTTCCTGCATTTGGGTTGGAGCAATCCCAAGCACAAACAGAGGCTTGGGAGGGAAGGGGCTGCGAGCAGCTTTGTCCAGAAGAACTTGAGGGTCTTGGTAGACAGGAACCTCAACATCACTGGACAATGTGCACTCCCAGCACAGAAAGACAACCATATCCTGGGCTACATCAAAGGCAGCATGGCCAGCAGGTCAAAGGAGGTGATTCTGCCTCTCTGCTCTCCTCTTTCCCCACCAGCAGTAACATGTTTAATTCTTGGGCCACCAATGTAGGACGGACATGGATCTCCTGGACCAAGTGCAGAGGAGGGCCATGAAAATCATCAGAGGGCTGAAGCACCTCTATGTGAAGACAAGCTGAGAGAGTTGGGGTTGCTCAGCCTGGAGAAGAGAAGGCTTTGGGGAGACACCATGGCAGACTTCCAGCAGCTAAAAGGAGCATGCAAGAGAGATGCAGAGGGAATTCTTACAAGAACAGATAGTAATAGGACAAGGGGGAATGTCTTTTGTCCAGAAGAGAGTAGGCTTATATTAGATATTAAGAATAAATTATTTACTATGGAGATGGTGAGATACTGGAATTGTTTGCCCAGAGAAACTCTGGATGCCTCATTCCTGGAAGTGTCCAAAACCAGGCTGGATGAGACTTTGAAGGTCTGGTGGAAGGTATTTCTGCCCATGGCAGGAGTGATGGAACTAGAGCATCTTTAAGGTTCCTTCCAAACCAAACTAATCTGTGATTCTAAAACATTGTTGCATTTAATCAGTCTGTCTAATATCATCATCACATCTTAAGTAATTTTTCTTGAACTAGTAGTGTAGTAGTGTATGCAAATAATTACAATTTCAATAAATAAAAATAACCATATCTTGCCATTATGTTGAAAGAATGACTCACTCAACATTCTTACTCTAATGGATACTTGAAAAAGAGGTTTAATATGATATTATTTCTGGGATAACAGCAGAAAGTGAGCATAATTTTAAAACAGGATATTTTAAGACTGTTACCTGCTCCTTAGAGCAAAAAATTTCATGATAACTGAAGTTAAAATAGGTGATATGTTTTCCTGTGTGTAACTATAGAGCAATAAAATGGAATGTGTAGGAGTTAATCTTTCCAAATAAAGCCGAGGTAAAAGTATGTTAAACAAGATTTGCTTTAGTAATTTTTTCTTGAATTTGTTTTCAGAAATATTTCTATTTACAAAGTGAGTTTTTCTTTTTTGAATATGTCTGTAATAATGTATTTCAGGCACTGCATATGCATTACATCCTTCATTTTATATGTAGAAATTGGTTAACTAACAATATAAGCACAACAATTTTATCTACTAAAATATATCTTTTATGAAATAAACTTTATGGCTAGATAGGACTTTATTATTAAAATAAGATAACTGGGAAATAATGATTTTATTTAATGAAAGCACAGTTTCCATTAATTCCAGCATGCACATAGTTCATTGATATTTATTCAAATTATGCCAAAGCATGTGGTGGCTAAATCTGCCCAGATGTACTTTATTATTGGTTCCAAATATAAGGTTTTCTATTAGGAAGACATGTGGGATTGTGTTGATTCATTCTGCGCAGGACAGAAGGGAATTTATTAATTAAGTGAACATGTACTTCAGTTTGGATCTGTCTGTGATGAAGAAATAACTACTTCTAATCAGGGGTTCTAACTGGAAATGTGTGACATAGTAAGAGGCAAGGCACAAGACAGCCCAAAATCTACAATTGTGCTCTTTTTCAAAAGAAAAATAAGGTCACAGATTTATTTTAATAAAATTGTGAGCACACATGCTTAGGATATGGAGACACTTGTACAACTCAAACCTACTTCTCCAGGTCTTCTGTGCTCCCCCAGCTATGACACTGCAGAAAAGGGCAACATTCTCCTATGTTGTGTCAGGGCCAAGAAAGATAAACCTCACAAAACTGAAGGGAGAGCAAGGAAGATGAAGGGCAGCTGTAGAAGTCACACAGAAGCAGCAGCTGGAACTCTAGGACTCTACCACCTGTGACTAGGAAAATTAAGACATCATTGTCAGCTTAATGCATAAATGCATAAATGTTATATATTAAAGCATTGATTTCAACAGAACAATTGTTAGAACATATAACTGTGATTATAGAAAGGACCTCAGTACTGCTTTGGTTTAATCCCTTTCTAGAGCATCTCTAAACCAGGGAAAACTCTCTACTGGTACCCTTGGAATATAAATGTACTCTCTGTTTGCAACTCTGTCAGCACTATTTGTATGTAATTGCTCTTTTTGACTAGTTCCAATTCCCTTCAGATGCTATAGGAAAAGGAAAACAAAATTCAAATTACATTAGCAAAATTTGGTTTTATTTTTGAAATAGGTTGCATAATACCCATTAGTTTGCTCTAGCCCAAGGTGTATCAGGCACCAATTTGAAAAGGGGGCTGTCTTTGACCTAAGGTAAGAAAAAATGCATTTCATGGAAGTGCTGAGTAAGCTATTAGTCTGCAGCACTCCACCCCTTGAGAACATTAATACTGTTAGTAAAGTCATAATACCTCTGTGCACACTCACACACCCACACCCCTTTCCTGCACCCTGCCCCCAGTTAATTGTCTGTTTTAATTCTTTACTCAGTATTTGGACCTTAACACTACAATTGACTATGCTCTTCTTTTCCCCGTCACTGGAATGGATCAGAGGAAGCTTTCTTTGTCCAAAAGCTCTTGGCCGGATAGTCACGTAACACTGCTGCTGCAAGAGCTGACTGCTTGGCTCTGTGAGAAACACTCCAGGGGAGAGACTTGAACTGTAAAGAGAACAGGGGAAACCCCTCATGGACACAGCGCCAGAGCACACAAGGAGACCTGCTTTAGGTCAAGAACTTCAAATGAACATAGAAACTTTTCTTTTTAATTAGAAAAGATGACCAAACCAAACCAACCAACCAAAAAACCCTGCAAAACAAAACTAAGATGTTTGGGAGCCTTTGAAAAAGGAGTAAAATGCACATGAGAGTCAGGCAGGACAAGTCTATGAGCAGTGAAATGTGAGGACAAAGAAAAAAGTTTGGATATCGTAAACTGATAAATTAAATCTAAGGACAGCCATTTAGACTATGCATTTCCCACTGATTGCCCATTTCCTAAAAGTTTTCTGGAAAATCTAGTAAATCTGCAACACCATAGGTCATAGAAAGTAGCCTTTTCACTCTTTTAAATCTCAATATGCTGGTTTACCAATCCTTTCTGGATTTGTACATGTATTTTACATCTAAAACTTCTAGTCCTGACTACCTAGGCATATGTAGAAAATATATAGTGAACGACAAAGCTTACACCAGAAGATAAATATATCACTGACTGTGCCTTCAAATAACATATATACCTAAAACCAGATTTTAACAGAAACTGTACCATAATTTATTTTTTAAAATTATTCACAGTGTGTTTTTGTGTGTAACAGAGGGAAACATGCTGTTACAGAACTGGTAATGACAGCAATTGCACCATGACAAGAAAAGGGATTCCAGTTTAGGCTGCTATAGGTACTGAGATTAACCCATCCATGATGCACTCTCTTCTACATTAAGTGACAGTAGTTTTATCTGATCATATAACTCTTGCTATGAGTAAAGCAAGTTTGCTCAGCAAGCCCACTGTAAAATGCCAGAGTTGTGTTTCTTCAATCATAATTGAAGAGCAGCAAAAGAGTACATGAATTGTTTTTTCAATGTCCATTTTCAATCCTGTTGCCATAAAACCTTCTGCCAGGGTTATCTTTCCACTTCTCTAGTGATAATACTTGCCCTATACAGGGTTCCTTCATCCCAGTTTTGACTGTATTACTAGGGCAACCAGTCATGTACTGCAAGCAGCAGACATTCTTCATCATCTTTTCACCATCAGATTGACAAAGCAGTAGTTTAAAAAGCATTTTTCTTTTATCTTTAAGAACTAAGTCCCTAGGGAGCAGTACCAATTTACACCAGTCAAATATTTGGATCAAAGAGCCAAAAAAAGGAAATTCCAACAGAGTACAGTGAATGACTGATCCATGTACTGAAGGAATCCCCAAAGTCTGAAAATACATCTGACCTTTAATTAGCACCATGGAGTCAGAGTGCCCTACTGTTCCTGGCTGAAGAGAAGGGAACAGAGACTGCATATTTTTCTTGCTTTCTGGGGAAGCAGTGGCATCTTCCCTCTCTGTCAGTAACTTCTCCTTTAAGGCATGCACAGTAGGATTTTTCATCCTGCCAGTTGAATCCACTGCAAAATGATAAATTGTGTTCTCTGTATTCAAGTGGAGAATTCACTTTACTTCAGCATTATCCTTTCCTTAGAGATCCTGGGGTTGGTATTCTTGCCCTGGGAGAACTGAATGGACTTTGTCACATTGCTGTGGCTGGATGTGGCGCTGCTTAGATCAAAGAACTGGTACACTTAAAGCAGCTGCATTAAGAATGTACAGGCTACCTTTGCTAGGACTGCTTCCAAATTTTCAGAATTTGCCTTTACAACCCCAAACTTTTATCCTCTTAATTTTTATTTATGCATGATAGGCCCCAGTAAGACCAGCTATATATTATTTCAGTACTGCATTCCTTTAAAAATTCCCATAAATTCCAATAAAACCATACCTCTACTTTAAGGAAGTGTGCTCCCCTGAGTAGGCCTTCCTCAGGGTAGTGGTGCTCAGCATTCCTGCATGTTGAAAGGCTTGTCTGTGCCACCTTCCAAGGCAGGCAAACTCAGGTCCTGACAAAATGTGTGTGGGAAGGTGCTGCTTCTCCTCCTGCTCTGCACAAGCTGGAAGCTTTTTGATCTGCAGGGGCTCCCAGCTGGGAGAAGTGAGCCTCTGTCCAGGAGAAGTGGTTTCTGCTAGAGAAAACTGTTTTTACCTTTCCTCCATCCCTGCCACCCCACATACTGCTTGTAGGCTCAGCATGCTCTCCTTGCCCATGTAATCCTTAAATCCAGCAAGAGACCTGAAACACTGACCTGACTTCTTCCCATGCACCACTCTGGCAGGAAACGCTGAGCTCACTGCACCGGTCTCAGTCAGGGAAGCAGGGAAAATGGGCCGGCCTGGTCTGGCCTAACCTCTTCACCTACCAAGCAGCCTCCTGCCTCACATCTTGGGGCATTTCCCTAGTTTTCCAAGTCTAACTTCCCTGCTAAGGCAGGGTCACCTAGAGCAGCTTACACAGGAACATGCCCCAGTGGGTTTAGAATGTCTCCAGAGAGGGAGACTCCATGATCTGGGCAGCTTGTTCCAGTACTCTGCCACCCTCAGAGGTGGTGGCAAAACTTGTGTTTTAGTTATGGACATTGCTCCTTATCCTGTCACTTGGCACCACTCAAAAGAGTCTGGCACCACCCTCTTGGAAACCATCTTTGAGATATTTATATGTATTAATGAGATCCCCTCTGAGTCTTCTCTTCTCCAGACGGAACAGGGCCAGCTCCTGCAGTGTCTCCTCATAGGAGATGCTCCAGACCCCACATTGTCTTTGTGGCCTCTGTTGGACCCTCTCCAGTAGCTCCTTGTCTTTCTTGTGCTGAGGAGCCCAGAACTGGACACAGTATTCCAGAGGTGGCCTCACCAGGGCTGAATCATCTCCCTCAACCTGCTGGCCACTCTTCTCAATGCGCCCCAGGACACCATTGGCCCTCCTGGCCATAGGGCCACTGCTGGCTCATGGACAACTTGTCATCCAGCAGGACTGCCTGGTCTGTCTCCACAGAGCTGTTCTGCAGTAGGTCAGTCCCCAGTCTGTGCTGGCACTTGGGGTTATTCCTCCCCAGGTGCAGGACCCTGCACTTGCCCTTGTTGAATCTCATCACATTTCTTTGAACCTCCCTCTCCAGTCTATCCAGGAGCTGCTGAATGTCAGCAGTCTTCAGGTGCATCAGGTGCCTGTTTTGTTTTGGTTTTGGTATATTGTTGTTGTTTTGAATGTTTTGCTTAGTATTTGGTTGTCTTTTTTTTTTTTTTTTTTTTTTTTTTCATTCTCTATGGACAGAATGATATGTGTTTTTTCCTTAAATATACTCTGAGAAACAAAAACTCTATTTTGGCTAAAATAATTTTAAAAGAAAACAAAATGAAAACACAGCTTAAGACACATACCAGGAATGGAAAGTTCAGCATAAAATCATAATATTTATGAAGTTTTAAGCAGCAGAAAACAGTGTCATAGGAAGTGGAAAGTGTCGAGCAGCTCCTGTAATAGATAACCAGTGCTCGTGTCTTCAGTATTTAAATCAGGACATGCAGGATTGAAGGCAGAGACCTAAAGCGCACTTCAAAGATGATATAGAGGTTCAAGAAAGAAACATCAAGCAAATGTCAAAAAGGCTCTGTTCTTACTTGCAACTAGATGACTCAGATGAATCAGTTTATATTTTTCTCTCCAGTAATCAGACACTGAGTGGGATTTGGAAGATGGAGCAAAATAAGGAGGTTGATGGTGTAGCTGGAGTCGATGTCGGCATAACTGTTGGAGTAGCCTTGCTCTGATCTGGGTTCTTGCAAGCCAAAGACAACTGAGCTTCATTTTTTATTTCTCATCTGTACAAACAAGCAGGAATGACCTGCTTCCCTCTGTTCCTGGGCTAACCCCAGGTCAAAGAGACCAAACCAAATTCTATAGTCAGTGTGGGATACACGAAAGCAAGGGTGAGACCAGCATCATGAGATTCTTGAAAGAGAGATTTTGCCCTGTGCTTCCCATTCCTTATGGGCTTCCCAGGGCTGACAGTTCCTCGGAGCTCTGGGGACTGTTTCTGTAGTTGTAAATGTTGTCTTAGGCACAAAGTATTAGCAAGAGATTGAAAATATTTTGAGTTTTGGTTCTCAAAATCAGCTTTGAATCTTATCCCTTTAAGAAGCTTTACATATTGAGTGAGAAATCTTTTTAATCTGCAGTATTTTAGCGTGTCAAATTACTGAAGAGGATCCAAACTCTCCAAACTCGTTTTTTCTTTTATTTTTATTGTTAAAAAATTTTGTCTATCTATAAGGACTGTTTTGGTGTGATGTTTTGAAGAATTTTGAAAGTAGATATAATGTAAAAAATGAAAACACTGACAAAAACTTTATTTTTTAGAGTCCATCCATGCTCTCTTTTACATTACTCATCTCTTAACAAATTGACATCATAGAATGAAATTTTGATCTCCCTTTTCTTAGAGAATAAGAGATTCAGCCTTTTCTATTTTTTTCCATTTTCATCTTGGATGAAGTAACTTCAAAAGGATCCAGTAATTATGTTCTTAAAATTGATCAGAAGTTATTAACAAGCAATGCCATATATATGTGAGGCAAGAGAAATTCCATTCAGTTACAGCAGTTTTCAAACCATCAAAATTAAGAATTCAATAAAAAAGAAGAAAAATATATTTTTGCATATTTTTCAGTTCTGAAAACATTACAGGATAATTTTACTACAGTTGGAAAACTCCAATCAAAGTATTTTTTTTATCCTCAGGTATAATGTTGGAATGAAACCCTCAGTGAAAGTCCAGTTGTAGACATTTTTATAGTAAGACTATGAAAGTGTTAGAATCAACATAACTCTTTAACAATTGGTAATCACAAAATAACTGTTTTTAAGAGATGTTCTGCTTTTAACAGAATTTTGTGTATATTCAGGTATTAAAGGTTATTTGAAATAAAGAAGTTGGTGGAAAGCTTAACCAAGGAGACAAAGATATATGACACAATATCTCTATTCTTATTTGAGTCTATAAAAGACCAGTACTATATTTATTCAAATAAATGAAAATCTTTGATACTATTATAATTTTATAATGCCTTCAGTTTTTGATTTCTGTGATGAGAAAATGTGTTGTTAAACCTATTTTATTCATTCTGTTTAATCTTTCTCTTTTTCTATTGTACTCAGTTTAATCCTATATTATTAAATATGTATTTTCCCCCTTTTCCTTTCCTTCTAGAAACACGTTTTCTACCCTATTTTTTTGCTCTCTGAAGTCAGTGCTGATCCATTGAAAATTAGAAATTAATTATTTTCATGTGAGCAACCATGACTTCATTTATTTATACTTTTCACTGAAGTTATATAGCTGTCATTTCCAGGTAGTTTCTTTAACTAGCTTGAAATCCCTCTTTGCTAAGAAGATTTGAAATTCATGGTGGGTTTTTGTGTTCACCTGGGACAGTCATGGCTCTCTCAGTCTGTCAAAAAGCACTTCCCAGAAAGTCTTCTGCTTTGAATTGTGTTTTGACTTTTCTGGGGAAAAATTGAAACATTCAGTATGGCAAACTAATTGACTCTCTATTTCTCCTATTCACCCTCCTGAAACCCCATAATATGAAATTATATAACTGGAAGATGTGCTGATCTATTACACTGCCTGTTACTGGCCCCTAGGATTACTACTCCCTGTATTTTGAGTTAAATCATGATTTAAAATGTGGATCATGAGTTAAAGTCTCAGGGATGCTCCTGAGAGAGTCCCTCCCCAGGTACAAGTGTGTCTGCTGGCCGAAAGCAAACTCCGGCTCAATGCCTTTTGATTAGAAAGTCAGCTTGAGATGTAATTGGTCAGGTGGACAACCTCTGTGCAGATGTTAAATGCAGGATGATGAAACTTTAGAATCCTTTTAAACCGAATTTGGTATAAAACACCAATTAACACATCAAAAGCTCACAGGAAGCAGTATCACAAACGCTGTGGAGAT
This sequence comes from Anomalospiza imberbis, assembly GCF_031753505.1. Classification (NCBI taxonomy): domain Eukaryota; kingdom Metazoa; phylum Chordata; class Aves; order Passeriformes; family Viduidae; genus Anomalospiza; species Anomalospiza imberbis. The sequence goes on along the minus strand of NC_089683.1, from coordinate 80,033,042 downwards.
GAAAAAAGATAGCTACTGGTGAATTTTGAATACCACATTGACAAAGCAGGACTTTTCTCTGCAGTAAGTTCCCCAGTGCTTTATCATGGTTGTGCTTTTTCAGCTAAGACACTATTTCTCAGTCTAATCACTATGCTTTAGTAATCTAATTTTCAAAAAATCTAGTTTTAAACAATAATTTACTGAATTTCATTTTGCAGCTTGCTGTAGTATCTTGAGCAATTGTTACACTAGTTTTGCATTTGTCAGCTACTACAAATTTCTTTAAGCAAGTCTGCCTATTTTGTGCCTTAATTTTCCCACATAAATCACCTTTATTTATGTGAGGGTGAGCCTTCACATTATAATTTTTCTGGTAGACATAACTTATGCACTAGCAAAAATAAGAAGAATACAACTGAGAAAAAGATACCATAGAGAAAAAAAACCCTACAACAGAAAATGCCTTCTAAAGTGACAAAATTTTTTTAGCATCTATGTGTTGCTTTTTGAAAATCAGGGTCCACATTTAATAGACAAGATAACAGTTACTGGTTGATTTTGAAATAGTATCTATTAGTTTATAATCACTAGACATCTAAATGATATAGTAGTGTTGTTGCTGCTAAAGGTGTTAAGAGTTTTTAGTTGGGGTCGTGGTAAGAGAAAAGTGCTAGTATTGCAAATATCTATTTTTTATTATTATTTTGTCAGATTCATCCACTTTAGTTCTTTCATTTAATCTTTACCATCTCTGCATCTTTTTTTCTTGAGCAAAGGAAAGAGCAAATTGCTATCTTAATTCATTCTTGTAGCCACATTCGCCACACTAATTTTGAGCTCTGTTAGAAAAAATCCCCAAAGACAGAAAAGCAAGACAAAAAGTAAATTTTGTTGACTGAATTACAAAGAAGGGTGACCTTGAGAGCATGAACTTTGCTTGAGCTATAATGGATGCAGTAGTGTATAAAATTTAAAGTTTTCTCTGTGGATGAATGTCAACAGTGGTTTGCTCTTTTCAAAAATTATCAAGTAAGTACAATGCTGAATATACAGAAAACCATTAAAAAGTACTCCTTTTTTCCCCCCAGAATATCCATCAAGCACATCCACAGTGATGACAGTTTTCCACTTGCCTGTATTTGTATAGTATTGTGAAACTTAGAGAACACCTTTCTGACTGAGTTCACTCAGTTGCATCTAAGTTGCAAGGAGTTAGGTCACCCAGGCTCTCTTTGGGAAGCCATTTTTTGAGGTTTTGTAGCTGACTTATCCTTCAAAAACACAGTGCCACAAAGTAGAACAAATTGAGGAAAAAAATATCACCTAGAAAAATTTAATTTTGAAGAGCCAGCTTGTAAAAAAACATGCTAAACTATAGCAGTTTTGATTAATCTTCTGATCAAAGTTCTAGGTCTTGGCTCTTTTCCATTGAGTCACTCCCCTTCTCTCTTGGACAGTCAGCTGTTGCCTACAGATATGGGACCCCAGTGGCCATGGAGATGTAAGGCAGGCTGTTTGTGCTGCCTTCTTGGATTTGAGGTGCACCAGGTTGATAGGACCATCCTGTGGGAACAAGATGCTGGGAGCCAGGACAGCAGAGGAAGAAAGGATGAAGGGGGAAAGGGGGATTGTGAATTTTCAGGTGTTTTCCCAGAGGGGCGTGAGATGAAAACTCTGGGCACTTCATCCATCTCATGATGGAATTGCAGTAGTGCTACAGAGGCTGCCTCCAGTGAGATATTGACTTTGTCAGAGCTGGATTGAATTTATCCAGATAAACAACATATCCAGTTGGTCAAGTCAGCTCCACATCTCCCAGAGCTTGGAAATGACAGCCAGAAAGTCCTGTATCCTGCTCTCTTGGGAACTCATCTTCTGTCTAAATTTGAGATTACTCTTTCCAGTAACAAAGAAAGAGATTGAGGCCTATTCAACTAGACTCTTTTGTTTTTGGGTTTTTTTTTTTTTTCAGTGAACAAAAAGGCATTTTGAGAGTTTCCCTCTTTGACTGCTTCTTTTGTATGTGATTTCTTTACTCCCTCTGGACCAAAACATGTGATTTCCAGTATGGGACACAGTGCCCGGGGAGCAAAGGCAGAAGGGGCAGAAGCCACACAGTGAGACCGGACATCAGAGCACTAGCATGGCAGAAGGATGTAAGCTTGTACATTACTGGATAGATTTGATATACCTGCTGTTATCCTTCTCACATCCTATGGTCTTTCAAAGACAGGATAACACATTTTGTCAAGGTTGCTTACTTAATGCTTCTCATTGTGCTCCTACCTTCCTGTAAATATATTCATGAGAGCAAGTTTCTACCCATAACAAAAGCAGGCTACAAAGTAATGCAAGACGATGCATCTAAAAGCTTTACACAGAATCATACCAGAGTAAAATTCTAGGGCACATTTGGTTTTGCTACAATATTGATTCTATGTTTATTTTCCAGTAGGAGCAGAAACCTCCCTATTTTTCATTCATTTTGGTCTGTGGCCTGGAAACATTTTATGAACATATATATGTAAATATATTATTTAAAATTAAGAGCAAATAATTATGTTATTAGCAGTGACATTAAAATTCCATTCAGTTAAAAATTAGAATTTGATTTACTATATGCTTCATGATTCTGAACACAACATTTTCATTTATTTTTCTTTAAAAAGATAGAATAGCCAATGGGGGAAAAATAGGTATTTGGAGCCAAATTTATCTATCCCCCGCACATACAAAAGAAAAAGGCATAGCCAGATACTTTAAAAGATTGAGGACTATTCCATGAACTGTTACCTAGAAATATATTCATGGAGATAAAGAGTTTTGAAACTATTTAAACTCTCACCATGTCACAAGGAAAAAAAATCAATCAGCACTAAGTGCACATTAAATGTGTTTCAAAAGTTTGTTTAGCTAAAAGAATACATCTGGCTCTAATTAGCACTGTTATATAGGGAGGCTTGATCTCCTTTAGTGGAAAGAGGCTGAACTTTTTATTTTCACTTAAGTCAGATAGAGGATGCAACTCACAGCTTCATATCCTAATGCTAAAACTGGAAACACTCTTATTAAACCTTTCAGCTGGGTGTCTGGATGGCAAATTACATCTTTCTGTGACAGAAACAGAAAATATGAAGGAAGATCTTGTTAACCAAACATTTATTTATTCATTGCAGATAAGGAACTCCCTAGAAAGCAATGAACTCTGCTTTCCTTGTGGTGCTTTAAATCCTTGATGACTGTACAAGGTACATACATATTGTCCCTTGCATGTGCTGTGTTTATTGCCAATGTTGAAACATCTAAACTAGAGGGAAAGTGGTGACATAAGATAGAATAATGTTAGAAAGACAAATTGTTAATTGCAACAGCTATTTTGTAACTAACTAAATGTGAGCTGAAACTTAGTTTTCTTCAAGCAGAAGTTCATAGAGGAAAACATGGATCTTTTCAGTAGATAATCTCTTTAATATTTTCACCTCAAACATATCTGTGACAATTTTACTGAAAGAATATAATAACTGAAAAGATGAATACTGTTATAGAACAAAACTATATTGCTGTAGTGAAAGTAATTTAAAATCTTCATTAACATATATTGAGAATCTCAATGTTTTGGTGAAAAATAAAGAATAAAATTGAAAATATGAACTATCTCCATTTTCCTCCTAGACTTACAAAAAAAAATACTGTTAAGATTGCAACCAAAGAAATGTGAAGACACTGATTCTAATGAAAGACGTGTGATATGCATTGAAGTGAGTGGTAACACAAACTAGATTGCAGCAGTTCTTGTTCTGCAGCAAGCAGGAGGATGTGGGAGGTGAGGGAAGTCTGAAGCCCCTGGCTGAGCAGAGTAGAGGTCTATAAAGTCCAACATAGCCTGTAGAGGGGAGTCAGGGAAAGAGCAGTGGAGAGAAGGGAGCAGAGACAGTTCCACCAAGGAACAGTGCCAGCACCACAAGCACCCAAGATTGCCCTTCAATAACAGGTAAGGTGTCACCAAACCTTGCTCCACCAACCCATAAAGCGTTTCACCATCACTGCTCATTTACAGCTAATTTGATGTATCCGGAAACTGGATCAGCAATAAAAGACTCATCTTTGATAAGTGGCAACAGAGCATATGTCTCTCTGCTTTGATGTCTCATGGTTGCCAGGATAGCTGTCTGCCTTGCTGTAAAGAATCTGTGTCCGAGTCCTTTAAAAAAAATTCTGTGCTGGGGTCAGAAGAGCCCTTCGTGTTCCTGTCCAGCAGTCAGGGGCTGTACAAAGCAAGGAGAACCTGCAGCTTTTGAAATATGAGACACATGTTTCAAGAGGAAAAGAGTGGTGACATCCAAACACTACAAAGGACCGATGCTCCAAGTGTACGCAAGTGAAAAGAAACTGTGATAAAAACTCAGCCAACTGCTGTGTAGAGCATTTCAAGGCCCATGAAGCTGGCTGAGGCTCCCCGAACTCCCAGAAGGGTTAGAAAGTTAGAAAATGTTTCAGACATATGCATTCATATGTTACTTTGAAAAAGGTAAGCAGTATCCAAGAAAATCATCCCTGTGTTGGTTATTGAACTCTGTAGGATTGCTGCTGAGCTGAAAAATAAAAAGGTCTCTCGCTTTTGTTGATCAGATCCACCTATGAACAACATAGTACAGGTGCAGACACAGTGTTTTTATCAGTGTTGCAATGACTTGCCAGAGAAAACTAGCATAAGGCAAAACCCAGTAGCTTCAAGCTAAAAATCTGTCATGTTTTCAACAAATCTTGCTCTCAAGAAATTTCATGTCTTCCTTGAAAAAAAAAAAAAAAAAGAAAATCAATTTCATTAGACTTCAGGATTTTTATTACGATAGCTGTTTTTCAGCTTTTCAAGGAGTCCTGCAAGACAGATGAGACTGAAAGTGTGCTCTGCTTGGAAAAGCCCCAGAGAGCACACTGTCAGCCCAATTAGGCTGTGTGAGAAATTTCGAAGCTTGGGCAGTGGATGAAGTTAAGTGACAAAAAACCTGAAATGACTTGTCCCATGCTCTGTGAATGGAAGGAATGATGTTCACTCACCCAGACAGGGAAAAATAGATGTGAAAAATGAGATCTCAAGGGTGGCCCTTAATGACATTTTGTGCTGGGGAAGGTGGGTGCACAGGTAGGTGGGAAACACATGACAATTGAAATTCAATGGGTAAATGGGTCTGAAATTAACTTCTGTGATTTCTGGGCTCCTTCTGTAATTGCAAAAAAGGGTCAATACTAAAGAAAAATATAATGAATTTCCTGCTCTCAGATTAAACAGTCAGATTATTAACCTGCTATCAGATTAAACAGTTCCATGCAAAGATGTTGGAAATGTAGCGATGTAATACCTTGTGTAGTGACTTATCTACTCTACATGCAGAATGTAAATAACAGTAGTTTGGATTTGGTATACTGCTATGAATTCTTGCTTTGATTTCTACTGCTATGAATACATAAAGCAAAAAAACTCTAGAGACAACTCGTGTTAGATGTCCCTCTTGGGAATACCTCATTAATAGCTTTTCTGCTTGATACATTTGAAAAAATTTTGTAGGGTTTTTTTTTTTTTTCCATATGCAAATAAATATTTTATTGAGGTCACTTATTCCTAGCTGATTACGTAATTGTCTTGTATCAGGTCTATAAAATGCGTATTTTCCTTGGGAAACTGCACCTATAAAATAAATTGTTCCTCCTCCAAAGGTAGAGGACATTCAAAAAGGTCACAGTGTCATTGCTGACAGGAGAGTTCATCAGTGCCTTTCAGCCACTGGGAAGAAACAATATTCTGCTCTCAGGTACAGCTCACTCAGAGATGGATTTTTTTTTTGTGAGGGAGTTTTTCTTGTGTTTTCTGCTACTCAAGGAGTGGTTTCACCAGCTGCAGGCTGCTCTGCACGTGTGGGCACGCACTGCCCTGCTGAAGGATGCCTGAGACTGTGGAGCACTCAGTGCCCCAAACCAAGCAGCAGCAGGTGGGGTTGTTTGGCCCATGATGCTTGACGTGGGGACAACTTGGCCTCTGGACCTTCCAGGGTCCCCATACCCTGTACCACTCTCTGCTGTCCTGATCAGGCTGCTTTAGGAAGCAACTGCTCAAATGCAGAAAGTGGAAAGTTAATCATCAGAAGGTGTTTGATAAAGCCATTTTCACTTCTCTAAGTCATATGTGTCCCTCAGCAGCATCTTGTTGGACTGAAGCAAGAGTTCCCTGTGCTGTACACTTGGGGAGACACAACTAAGCGAAGTCCTCAAGTAATTCTCTCTGAAATACTGCTTGAAGAGCTCCTTGCATCTTCTCTCACTCTTTCTTAGCCACGGGATTTAATTTAATGCTGTGGGACTTAATTTTTCCCACACAGTTTTTGAGATGGTGATACCCTAGCTCAAATACTTTTTCTTGCTTTTTAGTGGATTTCAACATTTCAGTAGTCAGCTCATAATGCCTTTCATATTGGTCAAGTCAGTTCTCTATATCTTCTACAGATAAGTTTAATATTTTTCAAACTCTCCCTTGAAAGAAAAATATTCTAATCACTTCTCATGAATAAAGTTACCTTCTGCACTACCTCCTTCCCTCCCTCTGCTGTGGATCAGTACTTTGCCAGAACTATTCTTTCCAGATTGCATTTCTGATTCCTTGTGTCTGGGCCACTTATCAAATACATCTTGATATTTCCCAATAGTTTGTAAGAAAAACTGAGACAAAAAAAAAATTTCCTAATAATTTGTGTAACAAACTAATTTCTAAGCCTGAAGATTATGACTTTCACCGGTTGTGAGACTAAATTCATCAGAATTCTTGTCATAATAACACAGAATCCTATGATCTATTTTAGGATGGCACTCATCTATTAAGTATTTATTAATTTATTTTAGATTTTTTAAAAAATATATCATATTTAAGTATATATAGAAACCACTGTGGACTCTAACAGAGGAAATGTTTCCTTTTCCTTTTCCTTTTCCTTTTCCTTTTCCTTTTCCTTTTCCTTTTCCTTTTCCTTTTCCTTTTCCTTTTCCTTTTCCTTTTCCTTTTTCCCTCTGTTTTCTTTTTCTTTTTACATTTTTGTTCTTTTATGAAATAGATGCTTCAATGTTGCTTGTGCATTTCATCTGAAGTTTCTCATTCTAAATTGAAAATGTCTGAGCAACAGCCTGGCAAGTCATTGGGACTGAGGGATACAAACAGACATTAGACTCAAAAAAGACATACCTCAGTACAGACAAAATCTTTTCATCACAGTGATTGTCCTGAAGGAGGCACAAGAAGCAAACAGTAAATAATCTCTTAGTAAAATAGAGCCTTCATTTTAAATCAATTAGATAGTCCAATCTCTGTTACTTACACAATCTCTATTACATTCAGGGACTTCATTAGGCAATTAAATGGGAAAAAGAACTCCCTCCCCCTCTTCTTCCTTTTCCTCTTAATTTTAGACTAAGTAAATTAGACATTATATGTATCAATATGATTATCTTAACTGGAAGTCATCTTCTTCTGCGCTTTGTATATAAACAATCGTTTTTCCAACAAGAAAGACTTTTCTTCCAGGCACTATTGACTTTATTATACATACGTGCACAGATACAGACTGTTACAGCATATTTTTGACTTATTATTTAGTTGACTTAGTGATTATGGTAAGCCTGGTATATCTAAAACAGCAGGAGAACTGCTTGTCTGTATTTTGCCTGCAGCCTGTTGTGATGAGGAAGACACTACTATATTATCTCTTTGTAGGGGACTTACATTTTACCAACTGACAGCAAAGAAAATCTGTACAAAAGATCATGTAATTGCTTTGGTTTAAAATACATAGGCCCACCAAAAAAAAAAAAAAAACCACCCAAAAAAACCACAAAACCAAGGATATTTAGACTCTAGAAAGTGTGTTGTTGAAAGAGGGAAAAAAAAAACAAAACAACGAGAAACCAAAGAGTAGTGTAGGTTGTAAACTCCAGGGTAAAAATGAGTTTCTGTCAGAAACCATTCACTCAAACTCATGCTTTGTTTTCTTTAATTGTAATTTACCAAAGGCTTTTGGGCTTGACATCCTGTATACCCATGACTGTCCTCCTGAACAAGGAGAATTGCAAAAACCTCACTGAGGTCAGTTCTGAGAGGCTGACCCAAGAGATCCCCTTCCCACCCTTCTCTTTAATACTATTTAAATTACGTGTGATTTTATGAATAAGATTATCCTAAGCAGAATAAATTTATTTCTGCACCCTTTTCAGCAATTTTGTTGTGTAATCTGTGCATGATCACTCAGTGTTTTTAAAATACAGAAGGTTACTGCTGAACACCAAATATGTTGTTAACACAGAGGCACATGATTATAGTTTGTTCCCCTTTCCGCCATGGATGTGATTGTTCACAATTTTTTGTGATTCAAAGACTTCTATGAAAGCTCACTTGCCCCTGGCTGAGGTCAGCTACTGGCAGATGGGCACAATGCAGAAGGGCAAGCAGCCACCTCAAATTATTATGCTGTTACCACTGTTTAGAGAAAAAAGCAGAGAGTATACATGCAGAGCAAATTTGAGTAAAGACGGGAACAGATATCCACCCTGGTGTTTCAAATATAGCACAAATATTTTGCTGACAAAAGATAAACTCAGTTACTAAAAGGGGTTAAAAACTCCCTATGGTTACTGAATTATTCAAGTATTAACTGTAGGAGTGGGGATTATAGAAAGGATGCTCCTAAATCATAGAATCTTTAATGGTTCAGGATGGAAAGGAATTTAAAGATCATCTAGTTCCAACCCACCTGCCATGGACAGGGATACCTTCCACTAGATCACACAGACTAAATCCTTAGTGCTTCTCACAGACTTCTCTAATACTGGAAGAAATGCCAGTGTTTGGGGCAGAGCAGAGGAATGCCTAGGTCAGTAATTTGTTCCTGGAAGTTGAACATTTTGGGTGTGGAAAACAAATGGGTTTTGTGTTATTTTGTAAGATTACAGATTGGATACAGTTAGATGTGACATTAGCTACAGCATGCCATGATACCAGGGAAGAACTAGGAATCAGGTAAATTGTCTGGAGAAGAGAATTTATCTGTAAGAAATAAAAGTATCATATTTAATCTTAAATAGTGTTCTGAGAATAATGCTATCTTGCTGGGCATCCTTCAAAAGGAGGGCCATTAAACAGAAAAAGAGAAAATGTACATTTTTTAATATAAAGAGAGTCAAGATCAGTCTCCAAGTAGGTGCCTTTCAAGTATGTGGCAGGCATTTTTTCTTCATGTAATGAAGTGATTTCTGTATTTGTTTCGAAGAAAGAGATTCTGTGCACAATTTTTTTCATCCATATTGGGAAAAAAAAAACAACCCAAAAAAAACAAAAACAAAAACAAAAAAAACCACCCTGAAAAACCCAGCCCTCAACTCTAAAGCTATCTACTTAAATTTCTATTCAGATACTTCTGTAAGATTTAACCTTTAATAACTTAGCCTCCTCCAATTTGACAATTTTTGGACTATCTTATATCAACAAATAAATTACCTTTGGTCTGGGAGTGTTTAATGTGTGCTTTACGGAAGAAATATGAGGCGTTGAAAAAAGAAAGTGAACTTGTAAATGTATTGCATCCACAATGAGACAACTTATTATCTTTTGGCCATTTCCAGTCAAACAATGAGTACTTCTGAATATAAACTCAGCAGAAAAACTGCAATTTGAAAATTATGGAACTCTGTAGTCCTTAAGGGTGGGACACCATATGGATGAGTTTTATAGCTATGGGGAAGTGGAGAAGGAATGAAAGTCTTTGTGCCTTGTTATAAGCATATAAAGCATGACTTTACAAAAAAAAAGCATTTATAAAAGCAAACTTTTCTATAATGCTTAGTCAGTGATATATGGAGATGAAATCTTGTTTTCAGAGGCCATTCTAATACATTTACAAATGCAGAAGTGCATGTTTTGTGTGGTGGGTGAAGTTTTTGTAGATGTGACTATCATGAGCTTTGCCTTCAGGCAAAAATTGTTAAATAGATTTGGCATTAAAAAATGACACTGTATTCTTTCCCCATGACCTGACTCCTTTTAAATATTTTCATAAATGGAAATTAAATGCAGAACCATTTCAACATTCATTAGGAGCAATTAAAAAGCATTTAGCATGTTTATGGCTGGAGTTCATTGGGTTGGTACAGCTCTGCACTACATCAGCATTGCAGCACTGGCTGTTCCCCTCACTGCAGTTATGCCAACAGCATGCTGGCACAGGAGTGCAGAGCCACAATCTCCCTCTTCAGAGTATAGAGGGGTAGAGCTTTATGATTTTCTCAAATGTATTTTAGACCCCATAGTCTTTATTCTAATTCAAAGCTATCTCTCCAACATAGCTAACTGATTCAAAGGGGAGTGAATGTTCTATAGGATGTACTAAGTAGGTGTGCCCATAACCTCATCCCCACTGCCTCGCTTCATTATACATTTTAACCAGGGCATTTTTCTTAGCTATTCATCTCTCACAATGATGCTATTTAAAGTTTTTCTGTTCTGTCTCACAATATAATTCCCTTAAGCACTAACTCATGGCCATTTCACTTGTTTTCTACTGTGTACAGCTTTGCTATAATACATGGACAGAAATGCAAAAGTAGTTGAGTGATAAATCATGTCTGTCATGCACTAAATATCTTGCTTTGGGTAACCCATGAATGCCTTTAGCAGTGTGAATTCCATGGCTTTACTCTTTAATGTCCAGTATATTAACACACTGGTATGCAAATCACATCTCATACTAATCACTGTTTACTTTAACCCAGGAACATAAAATAAGCATTAAACTTATTCTTCTATACAAAATGTTGGTTTTCATAGAATTTTCACTAGTCTTAACTCTTGGGTGACTTCTCAGCTTGGACTTTTTAAAAGCAGAAAGCCTTTTTATTCTATGCCGGTGAATACAACTCAGCAGAGCTGCAGCAGAGGGGCTTTCATCAGGTTGGATTTCCCATCTCAGTTCTCGATAACAGACCACCTCCTTTAAAGCCCCAGAGTGTCTTTCTGACTTCCACGTTACTGTGCTTCAAACAAGCAAAACCAAAAACAAACAAACAAACCCAACTCTGGATGCATTAGGATAAGCACACCCAGAAGGTTTCTCATTGAGAAGTGCAGAGGAACCCTGATTTTTGCAGCTGGATATGAAAATAATTTGATGAAAGAAAATTATTGTTTTAATTGTGACTCTTCAAAACTCTCAACAGAAGTCTTAATAAAGATAAAGAGAAAATAAAATATTAAGAGATGTTATAGTTGAATACTAAATTTTCCTGAACGCTACAGCTGGGATCTGAATGAGCTGGAAAGGGAATATTTCATTTTCACCTACAGAAAAGTAGGTGAAAAAGTTTCACCTACAGAAAAGTCTTGATCTGCCGCTTCAGATAGCAGAGGAATTTAGAATTGCTTACAGAGCTTACTCCAATCTTTATTGTCTACAAATATTTTTTTCCAAAGTGAGCTTTTTTATTTTTTAATCCTTCTGTTTTGCTCAGATGGTGATAAGGATCATATTATAATGAAATCAGACATGTAAGGGAATTATTTTTTACTTAGAGGAAAATAATATGTTTCTCCATATTTCACCAAGGCAAAACAAACCTAAAAAAAGAAGCTGATGATTCTGAAAACTAGGTTTGCTTCCTTAAGCATAACTACTCCAGAGTGGGGCGGAGTATTTTACACTGCCTTTGTGGGGTCAATTTCTCTTCAGCTAGAATATGATTAATTGCTGAAAGGAAAGGAAAAAAACCTGTTTCTGATTAAAAAGGTGTTGAGCATATTTACTATTTTATTTTGAAAACCAGGAAACTTAACAAAGACATTTCTGTGATTCTAGTGATTTGTTATCTGAATGCTTTGTTCCTAGAACAGATAGTGAAACAAGTGTTTCACCTTCCCTCCTTAGAGCTTTCACTTTCTACACATTTCTCTTTAATGCATAGATTTATCAGGATTTGCTAATGAAAATAAGTACAGAGGATTGTACTGTCTAATGGGCTAGAAAAATACCATCTCTCAATTCTATGAAGTGACATTTGCTATCATGCAGTGGCCTCTACAGAGCCTGCAGTCAGATTCTGTTCTCTTTGCTGGGTATCAGTAGGGAATAAGCTACCCTGGGACTGGTGAATGTCACACATGTGAGATGCCTGCTTAATAAGCTCTTTGCAGCCTACTCCCTGGGGTAGTTCTCCTTGCTGGACTCTGAATTGGCTATTCTACAGCTTAAGCTGTTGCTAAAATGAATGCAGTTTGAGGGACAGTGCAGCTGCCTCTCCACCATGAGCAGTCTCAGACAAAGCTTTTCAAGTGGATACTGGAGGTGCTGAATAGAACAGAATAGTTTAATTTTTTCAGTTGGAAGGGATCTGCAACAATCACCTAGTCTAAATGTGGCTGATGGTACCTTACCTTCTCAAAGTCAAGGTCTTGGAAATGCCAAAGAAGTCACAGTGTGTGCAGAGACTCAGCACACCACCAAAGCAATAAGATTTGAAGGGATATCAAGCCTAGTTTAGTCCATTGAAAAAATGTATAACTACCAGTGATAGAAAATTGCTCTTTCAAGTAATAGGAAAGAACTTTTATGCTTTACTAGTAGTTCTTTGTCTGCTTACATCTCATTTTTGCAACATGGAGTGTTACTAATTAATATATTCATGTATTATTAAAATTTGAGAAAAGATGCACTTGTATATGGAAAGCACTTCTAGGCAATTTAAATTAAGCTGAATACACAGGTGTGTATTCAGCTAAGATGGCACAATACGGGCTTAAAATTCTGATCCCTTTTTTCATTTGTCTTTCTGTCTCTACTGATGCCTGTCCTCATTTCTAAGTTTCCATGTAGATATAAAACTTTGAGCTTCATGCTGTGGTTGTGTAATTTGACAGACTTCAAGACCAACTTTCAAAGCCATTTTCTCAAATGATTTAAACTACTGCGCTGCTAAAACCTTCTATTTTGAACACCTAGAAATGAACAACTTAGTAGTCAGATATAAGTCATGCACACATTTTTTTCTAACTGTTCTCATTTTCATGTCTGTAGGGGAGATTGTTATTTTTATGAGAAGTTAAACGTTAGTTAGTGAGTGCATCAGCATAACTTGATTTGCCATGTGGGTGTAATAAAAGCAGTACAAAGGCCAAGAAAATTTTCATTTTATGTACACATTAAAAGTTAACCTACAGCCTTTTCCACTTTGCTAAAAGTCCAGCACATACAGTACATAACTTTGTGCCCTGAGCTTTTAGATGAAACTAATTTAATATTTATTAGTTGCTTTTCATGGTAGAGTTACCACTCATCACAGCTGAAGGCACTCTTTAGGCCAGCTAATCATCTGATTTGATCCTTTATCATGAAAACCAGGTGAATATTTATTTTTAAGTTCTTTTTGGTAGTCAAAGAGTCTGAGGAGGGAGAGGAAAATTGCTTGGTCTAGAGTGTTTGGATGAAGGGAGTAGCTATGTTTAACCAGGGCCAGATTTATGAAGGGGATGCCAGTGTAAAGATTCCTGTTGGAAATGATCCATGTATAACACCATGTTTTGACCCCAGTTAAGTCCACAAGACATGTCTCATCTAGATGGAAATTAGAAAAATTAAGGTAGTTACATTAAAGATGGAATAAAGCTGATCTGTGAACACTTGTGGATCTGCTCCCTAACTCTTAAAACTGCCTATTGGATATTTTTTTTCTTAAGGCTAATCAAGTATTCTCACATTTCTTCTGTTGTTTTATGTCAATAAAAATCTATGCTTTAAAAATAGAAAATCCCTCTCCTGCACTGACAGTGTGTGTTTGCAAATTTCATTATGCCCTTCAATGTCTCATCGTGAAATACAGGAAGGAGACATACTTGGTTTAAATATTATTTTTTCAGGCATTCAATCTTAATCCCATCAAGGTATTAAAAAAAACCCCAACAGATAAAAGGAAAGGATAACCTACTATTCAGGTGTTCATAATGCATGTGAAGTAATTGTCTCTTTCCTGCTTTTCCTTAGCTCTCTGTGATTTTGATTTTGTTTTGGCACAGGGCTTGTTGTAATAACCTATAGACTGCTAGCCTTAAAGGGTGTTCTCATCTACACTTTTGGACCTGCTATAATACTTAGTGCTTTAAGTTTTCTTTGTACTGCTTGCCATGTACACTTATCTTCAAAGTTATAAGACGACTTATTTGTCAAACTTGACCATATAAAATATTTTACCTTCTGTTTCATGCTGGATTTAGAAAGTTTTTTTTTGTTGTTGTTTTTTTGGCTAATCTGTAACAAATAATGTTTTCTTCAAAATATTGTATTCAAATTTGGTAAACAGATAATGAAAGAGCTTTTGTCTTTAAAAGTGTTATCCTTGAGAAATCCAAACCAGTATTTTGCAGTCAAATTTCTTTTTTTCATGCTGGTTTTGCTTTGCGGTTATAACTAACAATATAAATTATGCAAGGGAATTCTGGTTGCATTAATACATCTCTTACAAAGCCTAATTAAGGCATCACTAAGGAAGCAGAAATCTTCCCATTTGACTTCAGAGGTTGAGGCCCCAGAAATGTTGTTAAACCCATGAGGAATCAGCAGTGTGAAGAAGAATTGGTAAATGAGCAAGAATGAGGAAATATAGATTTTTGAAAAATGTTTGACTTTTTTTGCTCAAGCTGCTGTTTTCTGACTCAGTTTTTTTTAAACAAAACAAAACAAAAAAGGAAGGTAAATATATTGAATCTGCCGAAAATTTCAGATGCAATTGTCTACACCATGCACTTATTTTCTTAACAAAAGCATGTAGTTCTTAGAATGAACACTGGGCAACTTGCATCATCTGTACTTGTAAATTACTTGATATGAAAGCAAAAGGCCAAAAGAAGGCATGCATATGTGGGAATAGTGCAAGGCCAACTGGTGCCATTTTTTAATTAAATGGAACACCATATATGAATACTCTGATTCATGTGCTTCATATGTTTTCAAACATATAAAAGCATTTGGGAGGACAGAGGAATCGTGATTGTGTCCTACATGATTAAACACAGTCAGCTATTTTCTCACACTTGATATTTACCTTTTCATAGCAGATTTTATTATATTATTTTTCATGACATAAAATTTCACTTGTGGAGATTGACAGGAGGGTCACAGGTTTCATTAGAGCAAAATGACAGTTAAGATAAGAATTTGGAGTTCATTCTTCTGAGAACCTATTGTTACTTGTAGGTGTCTCTGAAGAAGGCAATGGGTCTGTTACTTCTCTCTTCTTGCTCTGTATGTCATATATCCTGCACTCACTTAATAGATAAAGAACAGAAAAAATGAAATTAGAAACAGGAAAATAAATACAGAAACATTTCCCCAGTATATTGCTTATATTATATATATATAAATATATCATCTATATATAATCTATATGCACACACACATATTTAAAGGACCATTTATTAAGAGATTTCTACAGTTCCCCTCTGAATAAGGTACTCTGGCACTCTTACTGGCAAACTCAGCTCTGCCATCTCTGCCACTTAGAACCTCTCTTATGAAGATGCTTCATTTAGTGCTTATTTTTCTATTAAGATGTCACCTGTCCAGCTTTATGCAGCAATACCTTCCTGGCTATCTTACGAAACAAATGCGGAAATGTATGCAGAAAATTAGGTGGCTAAATTTCAAAGCCACTTAACCAATGAGGAATCCTTTTTTGTTTGGAAAAAGAGGAGAGGGAGAGGAGGATTGTCACCTTTCTCAGAGACAGCTGACAATCAGCAGAACAAATCAGGATTTACCATGTTACTATCTTGACCTGGCTCTGTGTCTGCAAAGAAGCTGATGTGTGATGCCTCTGTTCTACCTCCTTCTTCATTCATTGTTAGAGATTTAATGAGTGTCTTTATATTCTATGATAATGCCTTCCTACTCTGCAAATTCTATTTGAAAGGGTAATAGTGCCAGAGAGTCTTTAAGAAGTATACTGTATTTTTCAAGGTGTATCCAATGTATTTCAAGGCACCAAAATAATCTTTGATCTAGGTTTACATCAAATGTTAATCCAAAAGTTATTAGTTGTGTTTGTTTTGTTGCTAAACTCCCTTTAGTTCAGAAGCAGTGCCACTTTTCATTTCACAAGTCTGGACACTTGCTTTTGATGTCAAAAATGAAAATTAATTTAAGAAAAATACCAGGGGAAAAAAGGATTGGTCTGCTGTTAAACTGAAACCTTCTAGAAGACACATTAAAATCAAGAGAAAGAGTCTTGCTGATTTCTCGACACAGACAGTAAGTTAAGTTTTCTAGTAATTTAGGGAGTAGTAATAGTAAGAAAGTAATTTAGTAATTTTGAAAACATGAAGTTCATACACTGCAAACAATTCCGACATTATTTTCTTGAATATATTTTCTTCTGTGTTTGTTCTTAAGACTATTTTTAATGAAAGCATAATGTGGAGGTAGATGTGGAAGAAGATGTGAAGGACTTAAAAAATATCTCATTGTCAGATTTTAAAGTATTTACCACAGGAGTGAAGAAACTGCACCCCAATGTATGAGGAAGAATGGGTACCAATGAACACATTTCAGGTAATGGAAGCTTGCTATACAATACAACTGTGCATGCTGTGAATATATAAAGAACAGGATCTACACTGGAGCTGAACTCAAGTTAATGTGGGCTCATGTCAAAAACAAGGAGTGAAACACTCTGCTTCTTCCTTCAAACCTGATATTTCTCTGGAAGGTCATACTGCGCTATGGTGAGATCGCTTCTCATTGATATCAGCAAAACCTCTAGAAATGGATACCAAAAATTAATTTTAAATCCCACCAAACTCAAAAGTGTCTTGTATCTCATCTGCTCTATCTATTCTTAAACAGTCTTTATAATTCAACATCAGATTCTGCCTTTTCAACTGTCTCCAAAGGAAAATAAAGAAGATGAATGATTGCTTTAATCCTTGGTTTTGCTTCTGCTGCCTGCAGTGACTTCCCTGGGGTGGTAGCTGCATGGATGGAGAAGTGATGTTTTCAGCAGAAGGTATAGTGAAATAAATTAAACCCCTAACTGTGCTTTCAGTCTTTGTACTGTGCTGTTCACATCTATCCCATGATTAACATCCTTCAGCCCTAAACACAAATCTGGAAACATAATTTCTGTCTTCAGGCAATTATACGGAATATAATTAATCTGACAAATTCTCAAGGAAGTGTCCAGAAGGTCAGGCAGAAATGCAGCTAAAGGGAATTTCCTATGGCCACATGATCATCGGGCTTGCTACAAATTAATGAGCTCTAAGTAGAATTTTTCCGTTACCAAAAAATCCAACCAAAGTACTATTGCAATGTCTGAATGTTTTACAGGTGAATCTTTCCCTAATTGTTTTATCCTGTGAAGGAAATCTATTTAAAAATGCAATGATAATTTGTGAAACAACCTAGTGTATTCCATTAGGGTTCCTCCAGCCTTGAGGGCAAGTAACTTCAGGAAGCTCATGGAGGTCTGGGACCTCCATGGAGGTAAGGCCACACAGTCAGCTTAACTCTGTGGGTGGCAATTTCCAGAGGAAGAAAAAGACGAAATGCCAGATCTTCTTCTGCAGCAAGTGTCTCACAGTGGCCACTAGAGCTTGTTTGTGATATTTGGTGTGTGGTAGAGGTCTCCTTGGTCTGGTACTGTTTTAACACACTGATTAGTGCTTAGGTCTGTGTTTTCACTCATATCTTTAACACTCAGGCTCCAGGACTTTGGTCACTGTCTTCCAGAAAGGCAAAAACATGAATATCTGTTGTACAGAGTAAAATAGCTCAAATACAAAATTCAACATTCAACTGAAAGTATGTTTCAAAATATACAGGAAAAAATATTTTTACATGTGCAAGTACCTAGTATGTCCTGGTGAAAAAATATCCATCTCTGCAAGTGTTAAATCCACTCTTAGACTGGAATACCTCATAGCTTGCAAGGGAAACAAGATTTCTTCCTGCTCCATACCTGTCAGGTTTCTTGGTATCCATCTAGCAGGCAAGAAGTCTGCAGTTTGATTTTCCTTTCCCTTTTCCACTTCCTTTGTTCTTCTGGACAATGTCTCTTAATCAAAATAGAATTTTGAAAACAGGCTCTGTTTTCAATAGCTAGTGAAGCTGATCACATCTAAGCCTGGCCTTGTGCAGCCTGAGATGGTTCTAGTCCTTACAGGTGAAAGTGAGAGAAAAGGAAAGAGAGCTCCCTTGT
This sequence comes from Anomalospiza imberbis, assembly GCF_031753505.1. Lineage (NCBI taxonomy): Eukaryota > Metazoa > Chordata > Aves > Passeriformes > Viduidae > Anomalospiza > Anomalospiza imberbis. Next base: position 80,014,790 of record NC_089683.1, on the reverse strand, counting down.
ACTCCATATCCATCAGCAACTCCTGCCAGGGCTGCTTCAGCTGCAGTTTGTAACCCCATCACATAATAGCTACACAGCAATTTCTTCTGATCTAATGTACATAAAGCCCTTGAGCACAGTAGTGCTGATTCCTCCTCTTTTCAGAGAAAACTATCATTGCCTATTTGCCTCTACAATCCCTATATGATTGCTGTGCTTCATTACTGACTTTGCAGTCGGAGTTGCAAAGACAAAGCCTCTTAATACATCTTAATCTAATGAATCATTCTAGTCATCCAGCCAGTTGGCTGTTGGCTGACCATTTTTCACAGTAGTATTTTATATATTAAGATATTTTGGACTTTCAATCATAAAAGGTTGCTAAGCAATGTACTGTATTTACCTCAGAGGAATGGGATACTGCTTTAAAATATTCCCTTAGCTGAAAATTTTCTTGTCTTTAGCAAAGACTAGCAAATAAACAAAAAATTTCTCATCCGTCTGGTAACAAAAATTACATTTGATGGTCTGTGATTTATTCTTTCAGCAAAGATTCTTTCCATTTCTTTGTTTATGTGCTATTTTTGATCTAATACCTATAAAATAATTATTTCCCCTGACTGGAATGTATTTGCAGGTTAGAAAAAATCCCTAACTTCTTTATTTTCCTTTCTTCTCCCTCCTTTTCTCTTAAACATACATTGTGGAAAACAAAAGTTTTCTGATATTATATTTTATCATGCAAAACCCAAGGGAAACAATCCAGATTTTCAAATACTTAAATAACTAGTACTCAGTTATTTTAAAGATTATTAGAAATGCAGTATATCCTCCCATATTGGTGTTTGCATTTCGAAATCCTGAAGCGTCTCTGGATATAGCTTTGTTAAGCAGTGGGGTCATTAACTGTTTAGAAGAATCAGACCCAGTGGTACATTGGAATGCATCTTTCCATGTTATTCTGTGGAATTTTCTCTTCATTTTCATTATGTTGTCTTTGGTCTCTCTCATCCTCTGAGATGCTATATCCACTTAGGAATCACAGGGACGTTTCCTTTTGAGCAAATATTTTCGAAGACTTATAAGTGATGAGCAAGAAAGTAGTAAAAACATATGCAGTTTCTAAGAAAAAAAAAAGAGAATTTATGAAGAATTTATAAGAGAGAACTGTCTACCTTGCTCAGCTGGACATGCTATGGATTTTGTAGAAGTGCATTACCTTTTGAAGAGTACTGGCATTAGGTTTCATTGCTGTCTCTACTTTTCATTTTCATCAAACCTGAGAACTGCAAGAATGACAGTAAAATAAAACCAAGGACCCATTTGTCATTGTCTCCACTGATAACAGCACATCCCTGCCACCTTTGTGAAGCAGCAGGGCATGATATGGTGCAGGAAGCCATACAGCTGGGAAAGTACACTTGTCAGGCTTGGCAACAGTCGCATACAGGAGGTACATCTGCAGTGCCTTTGGTCTTGTGAAGCCTCTTGAGGCATTTAAAACCATTTTAAAATGTAATTTTGGAGTTTATTTAAAAAAACCAGCTTAGCTTTCCTGATCAAATGAGGGTGTAGTAAGTAAGGAAAGAGTGGTATTTGACATTTTTTTCCACTGGATTTTTCTATATGGGAGGAGCTTTATTTTCCAAAAAACCCAGTTTTCTTTAATCAAAACATTTTATCCAGTTTCAGTCTGATGATGCTACTAATACTATAGGCGAGCCTGAAATGCAACACATGTATCTAGGTCATGGGAATTAACATTTGGGGTCAACTCTAAAGCTTCAGGTACTCCAGGACTTAATGTCAGTGTTCCAATGGAGAAGGAACATGCTGCCTATTTAAAGTGTTGAATCCCAGATATGGTACACAGGTTATAACTGGAATGTAAAATTTAGACTCAGACTGCCCTGTGATTACTAATCAGCTGTCCTTATCCAGATATCTGTTTCTGTACTTATCTCAAGTTCTGCTCCAGATGATTTGACCGTGGTATTACTTTTAACCAAGGGCTTTTGCTCCCCAGTTTTTAAACTGCTGTGTGGCTTGGAATGGAGGAGACAATTAACTTTATTCTTTGCAAAGAATAGATATAACTGCAGCTCATGCACTCTGTGATTTCCTTTACATCTCCTTTGTGGTTAGGAAGAGGTGAGACCATGAGGCTGTGGAGCAGTTAATGTGCACAATCTCTGCATATCTCAGAAGCCTCAGAGGGATTATACCCCTCATTGTATCTCCAGGCAATGCACCAGCCTTGCTATTCATTGTATCCAGAAAACACAACCTTAAGGTAACAAAAGAAAAATGGAAAGACAGCCAGCAAAACAAATACTGTCCTGATTCACTTTTTTTTCAAAGTTGAGAATCACTTTCTATTCTGTTTCATCAGTAAAAATATACTCCCCAGTGAATCCTTATCCCCCAAAAAAGGGAGTTGCTTTGTTTTATTTATGTGACTGAGAAAAGAAGCTGGACCTCTCTGACTGGAGGATACTTTATATTTTAGTGGAGTTGTTGATTCCCTTGAAGACAGGGCAGTTGATTGTCTGAATTAAATTTACAGAGGCAAAAAGAATTTTTAAATTGATTATGACCTAGGCCTGTAATATATTTTGATCTCTTTTTTTTCCTTGACTGTTTGCACAATTCTGAAATGATTAAAATTACTCAGATACAGTTCACAATATTTTCGATTTTCAAACATGTAGTGAAATAAATTAATCTTGTTTTTCCTTTCATGCATTTTGAAATGCATTCCTTATATTAATTAGAATACGTGGTTTACCTCTCTTGTCTGAGTGGTTTTCTGAAGTTCTAGAGATTTAACTAGATAATTAGAATTAAAATTAATGTTTTACAAGAGTTCTACAACTTGGTGTCCCAAGGATCATACCTGGTCATTTTTACGATGTGTGTGGTCTTGAAATTGAGATGGACAGGAAAAACCCAAAAAAATAAAAACAAAAACAAACAAACAAACAAACAAAAAAACCAAAAAAACAAATTTTGAAGCAAAGCTCTGTCTAAGGAAAGACACAAAGTAGAAGCTACATCTGTGGGAAGTCTATTCTGTTACCCTAAACTTTTGTGCAGTCACAATATCAACAACCACCAGGAAATCCCAATGGTGTCTGTAATTTTTTCTATTCATGGAGCTTTGAATTTCTCTTAGGCTTGCTTGCAGAATGTGTCTGCTTGTGGATCTTTCCACTATGAAACTCATGCCCTAAAATGTCAGATTGTGCCAGTTATCCTCACAGCTCAATGTGATCCATTTTTAAAATTACTGATGAGAGCTTACAGCAGTACTGTGAATAGGTTAAGACAAAGCTTGAAAGCCCTGCTCCACTTTCTATGGCAAAATTCCCTCTTGCATTAATCGTGCCATAATTTTGTCCCCTGAGAGTGAAGGGTAGAATTTCAGTGAACATTTGCAGAAGATTAGCCTGTAATCCCCTCTGAGGGAATGGAACTGATTGCTGTTACAGTGCATGTTTTTAAATTAAGCTACTTGTGCTGAAGAGAAGGTAAGGTATAGGACCATCCCAGTGTGCAGCAAAAAAGCCAGATTTTGTTCCTAGTTTTAATAAGAAGTCAGAATGAATCTGGAGGAACTGCTCTTCAGCATAACTGGGACCAGCCACGGGATCACTCTGATCACTCTTACATTAATGTCACATTTAATGAGCAGGACGATTGTGCTGGGTTGTGCAACACAGAAAAACCTGCCAGCCTCTTTTGAGGGGAGCAAAACAGAACATGTGAAAATGACAGAGTAATTAACAACACTTTAATTACAAGTGTAGGATATTTTCAGCAGCTGATTACAAATCCTGTTGTGAGTTATGTGCAAGAACAAGCATTTTTTAGGCAGCCTGGTAATGTGGAGAAGGAATGAAATGCATTAAGAATGTGATTAATTAATTGTCTTTGAATGGGATGGAGAGCTCATTTAAAACTAAAACCTCCTTTCAGGTAGAAGGGACAAATTGTAATTAGTGAGTTGCGCTGTACTCAGCAGGTCACGTGTTAACAGCATTAACAGAGGTCAAGAGAAAAAGCTGTGGGTGGCTTCAGCCCCATTAGCCAGAGGATGGGTGGAGGTAATTTAGACATGTCATAGAAAGAGATATACACTATTTTAATAATCCCCAGTAAAAGAGAATACATATGGCAAGGAAGGAATATAATTAATAAATTAAGCTGGATGTCTCTTAAAATCTCTGATTTACATGTGTGTATAAAAGATACAGATATGTTGGGCATCTCATCAGAAACGTACGGCTTAAGAGATGCTTTACAATCCTCACCAAGATCTTGATGCTGCATGCAACTGAACTAAATAATTCCTTTCACAATCTGCTCAAATGTTATCTTAAGATTCCTTTCTTCCTTTCTTCCTCCTTCTTTCTTTCTGTCTTTTTTCTTTCTTTCTTTCCACCCTTCTTTCTTCCTTTCTTTCTTCCTTCCTTCCTTTCTTCTTTCTTTCTTTTTCTTTTATTCTTCCTTCCTTCCTGTCTTTCTTTCTATTCTACCTTTCTTTCCTGCCTTTCTTTCTTTCATTCCTTCCTTCTTTCTTTCTTATTTCTTAATTTCTATTTCTTTCTTTCTTCTCTTTCTTTCTTCTTCCTTTCTTCCTTTCCTCCATTATTCCTTCCTTTCTTCCTTCCTTTCTTCCTTCCTTTCATCCTTTATTTCTTGATTCCTTTCTTTCTTTTATTCTTCCTTTGTTCCTTCCAGTCTTTCTTTCTTTCCTACCTTTCTTTTCTCCTTCCTTTCTTTCTTTCTTTTTTCCTACACGCTTCCTTCCTCCCTCCATTCCTCCCTTCCTTCTTCTTTCTTTCCCTTTCTTTCTTCCTTCCTTCCTTCTTTCCTGTCTTTGTTTCTTTCTTTCTTTTTTTCTTTCTTTCCTCCGTTCTTCCTTCCTTCCATCCTTTCTTTCTTTCTTTCCTTCTTTCTTCCTTCATTTCTTTCTTTCCTCCCTTCCTCCTTCCTTTCTTCCTTTCTTTCTCTTTCTTTCCTTCTCTCTTTCTTTCCTCCTTCCTTCCATCCTTTCTTTCTTCCTTCCTTTCATTCTTTCATTCTTTCTTTCATTCTTTCTCTTTCTTTCTTTCATTCTTTCTTCCTTCCTTCCTTTCTTTCTTTATTTCTTCCTTCCTTCTTTCTTCTTTCTTTTTTCTTTCTTTCTTTTTTATTGTTTGTTTGTTTCTTTCTTCCTTCTTTCTTTCCTTCTTTCTTCTTTGTTTTTTATTCTTTCTTTCTTTCTTTTCTCCGTTCTTCCTTCCTTCCTTTTCCCTTTCTTCCTTCCTTTTTTTCTTTCTTCATTCCTTCCTTTTTTCTTTCTTCCTTCCTTCCATCCTTTCTTTCTCTTTCTTCCTTTCTTTCTTCATTCCTTTCTTCCTTCCTTCATTCCTTCCTCCCTTCCTTTGTTCCTTCATTCCTTCCTCCCATCCTTCATTCCTTTCTTTCTTCTTTCCTCTTTTCCTTTCTTCCTTTCTTTCCTCCTTTCTTTCTTTTGTTTTCTTTCTTTCTTTCGTTTTCTTTCCTTTCTTCCTTCCTTGCTTTTTCTTTCTTCCTTTCTTTTTCCCTTTTTTCCTTTCTTCCTTCCTTTCCTTCTTCCTCTTTTCTGTTCTTCTTTTCTTCCTTTCTTTCTTCCTTTTTTCTTCTTCCTTTCCTCACTTCATTTCTACCTGTCCTTCTTTACTTTCTTCCTTCCTATTTTCTGTCCTTCCTTCCTTCCTTCCTTCCTTCCTTCCTTCCTCTTAACTTAGGCTTTATTCATACCTTTATCCACTCCTCTCCTTACAACCTCAACTGTTTTCCTGTTTCTTGTACTGCTCAGCTTTCTAATGCTTTTACCTCTGTCAGTCCCATTGTGATTAGAGACAGGAAATTTTTTCATTCCTGAAGCTGTGGGGTTCCTGGGCTGCTCAAAAAACACAGGCTAAAGCAAACCTTGTAAACTATTGCCAAACCACACATTCAAGCAACAAGCTTCTAAGCTAGACAAGCTTCTAAGCAAAAGAAAACAAAACCATTTACTTTTCTCAAGGAGTAAGGGCTGTTCCTTTCTAAGAAAAATGTCCTATGTATACTCTTCTGTTCAGTGTTTCCAGGGATTCAGTGATAATGTGTCTCTAAGCATTAGGTACGCACTACAGATAAAGTCTTTCAGAAATATTTTGGAAAGTCTGCCTTGGTAAACAGGCTTTACACTTTTGCGATATTTATTGCTAGTTTTTTAAAGAATTATTGATGTGATTTTGTGCTTTGTTATTAATCAGGAGAGTTCACAGAACAGTTGCTACAAAGTAATTTAAAATTCTCCATTTCTCTAATTAGAAATAATCTGATTGACTCTATTCAAAATCTACTTTTAAAAATTACAGACAAAGAAACAAAGTCCAACCAAAACCAATAGAATCATTTGGACAAAGGTTATGATATTAAGACTTGAAATTCAAATAGTTTGTCAGTTATTTCTCTGCCAATAAAGGCCTTTTATTTTTCTATTGACTCTCTCTCCATTCATGTTTTTTTCAATGAAACCACTGTAGGAAAATAGAAAATAAAAAAATAATTAAAAAGTTAAAGTTCATTTCTCAAACCCTAGTTTAGGTATGTTGTGCCTTATGTGATATTTAATTACCTGCCTGATTGATTGTTAATAGTGAAGTTAATAACTTTGAATATTAAACCTATTACAGTAGTATACAAATTTGAGAAAGTAAATAAGGCCAGGACATTATATACACCTATAATTTCTTTGTCTAACCATGTTCTTACATTGACAAGAGTATGTTTGCTTATTGTTTCTAGCTCTACTTACTTATATAATTTAATTTGAAAAGAGAATGTTCTCACTAGTATTTTTTCAGGTATATATTGCCACAGAAAGATGGCAGCTCCCATGGTAGTGTAAAAATTAAATTCAGCCACTTTAAATCTGTAGGATAAATTCTGAAGAAATTAATCACAAAACTCAGGGGACTGACTATTACATTATATACAGGAACCAGTTGAAAACAGCTATTTTAGTTAAAAATGTGGTACTTAAAAATGTAAACTCCTCCTTCTATCTGTGCATCTCCACTGATACCAGGATACAGCTGATTTCACTTGAAGTGTTTTGAACCACAAAGTACAAGACTGAGCCCTTTATACTGATTAGGGATATTCTATTAGACACCTTTTCTTAGGATTTTTCTAAAGGCAAAAGACAAAAAGACTACTTTAATGATAACTGTGTGTCTTAATTACCTTATAATTCTGTTGTAGAAATTTAATACTTATTGCTTCTATCTCCAGTTGGAAAATGTGCTGCCTGGGGCCCATGGTTCATTTTAAACAGTACCAGCCTAGCTTGCTGCCATTTCCCATGTGCTCTGAATGACTTCATTAGCACACAGAGCCCATCACCTTTTCTTATTAGCTGAGCCAGCTGATGACTCTGTTGGCTGAACAGTTTTATCTCCATCTGGTAAAACAGAGTTGACAACTTCTTTTTGAGTCAGTTGCTATGTATATTGAGGACTTAATTTTGTTCTACTTGCCTTCACTGGATGAAGAGGTATGCAGGAGGACAGAATTTGGCCTTGAAAAGAAGTCCTTGGGGGAAAAAGCTGGTTACTTGTTTAGTCTCATATAGGGGGGTGGCAGGGTGCTGCTACAAAGTGCTTCTGCTCCTGTGACTCCTCAGCAGACCAGCTCATTTGCAACCAAGGAGAGTATAACCCCTGGCACTACTGTGAGGTTGAGATTAAATACTGAGTAAACATAGCTTCAAGTTTCTGGCTTCAAAGCAGCTGCAGAGGTGTAAATGACAATAAGACTTGTTCTTCAAAACTCAGGAGGAGTCTAGTAAAGAGGTACTGTCAAAAAGATCTTGGCTCTAGTATTGGCAGAGTTGTCAAGATAATATTCATCACCTGTTCTTTGCCTGTCATTGCTCAACAGCAGAGTTATTTCAAGTGCTTTGTTGCCTCCACTGCTGCTCTGAGATCAGTGTTTACATCTGAAGTAAACAGCACTTTGTGAGCCTCCATGGATTTCAGCTGGGCATCACTAAAATCCAAACGTGGCTGGTAGCATGAATTGTCAGTATGAGCTGCTCAAGTCTACATGCTCCTATGCAAAATCTCTAACTCTGCTTCAAAGAGGGTGAGGCAGCTGGAGGAGGTGCATGCAAGCTCCTTTTTCAAGAGACTCCTTTTTCCTTTGTATTTCCACAGCAAATGCTCTTGTGCCCATGGCAGATGAAGTAACATGCAGAAAGAAAAGTCATGGTTATTATGATTTTGATATAAGGATAATTCTGCCCTCTTTGCTTATATTGTAAACCTACACAAATAATTGTTTTATTCCCTTAAAAGTATTAAAAATTGGTAGAAGATAACAATCCTTTGGTAAAGAAAGGAAACAAGAATTCATACCAGTTCATCTGGATTTTTTACTTTCACTCCCCAGAGAGATTTGGGAAGAAAGCAAAAGTTCTTATGAGTTCCTGAAATGGGAATTTTCACAACACAGAAATATTTCCAGAAAACATGCCACCTGAAAGCCCTGAACTTTTAAAATTCATATGTTTTCCTCATTACGACCTAGATTCTGAAAGATATAGGATATACTGCATAAAGGCAGTGGAAAACTATGTGATGGAGATTAAAATGATGTAGTTTGGCAAATGAAATTATGGATTAAGCTACGCAGATGCTGTGTCCTTTTTCGGATTGTCTTCTTCTATATGCTCTGTATTGCTCCAAGTTTTGGCAGTTGGCAATTTATACTGAATAAGAAATTATTTCAGGGTTCTTGTACAGGTTGAATCAAAGCTATATGTTTAGATGAAGTAGTGGAGGACTGAATTTCCTGATCAGCTGCATCTAGCCAGTGTGATAATAAACATCATTAAAGACATATTATTGTTCTTTCCTTGAAATGAAAAATAATAATTCTGGAATTTCTTTAATGAGATTTTTATCAGGCAGTATAAATTCTTGTCCTGGGCTAGCTGCTCAAACCTTTAGGAAAAACATAGGTTCTTGAGTATTTGCCTGAAACCCAAATAAAAGTTTGAAACACTACCCATGGCCAAAGGAACTGAATAGTAAATTATTTAGTTCGATCATTTTTCTTTTTTTCATGAGTTTCATATTTTGAGCTGTTTAGCACCTTCTGGTTTTAGGGAATAGTGCTATATTTGTGCAGAGTACAGGAGATACTGATTTAAATAAGTGACACATCCAGTGTAATATATTAAACTGGACTTTTCCCCCTTCATAAACAAATGCAGCAAAAACACTGAGAAATGGGCTCTCAGTAAAGTCTAGTTCTTCCTAATGCATGTACAAATGTGAGGGAAACCATGAAAATGTGTTGCACTAAAAATATGCCTCTACAGTTTCTCTCCTGAGCTGGACTAGCAAGTAAGGCACCTTTACTTTTTTCATCTAAAAAATCAAATACAGGTTCAATCAAAAAAAAAAAAAAAAAAAAAAAAACCAAAACAACAAAAAAAAAGGGGGTTTAGAAGTGTAAATTAACATTAGTTTAAAAAAAATGAATTCATTCTAACTTTTCATCCAATTTTTAATGTCAACCAGTATTTCAGAGGTGGCTCTCTAAGAGTAACAAAGTATAAAATACAGACACCTGGTCTCAGTGGGCTATCTGGGCTGCCAGAGCTGATCAGCTCAGCTCCCAATGAATTTAGCAGATAGAGCAGGGTTGCCCTGAAAGGTAATCCAAGAAGTTTGTACTGAGCAGACTGCCATCTAGTATCAGTCTTTTGCTTGCGAGCACATGAGAGAGTATGAAATCACCGCGGGGTCAGTTTGTGCATGAACAGACAATTCATTGGACCCAGCATGAGACCCTCTCCTATGGAGACAGGTTGAGAGAATTTGGGTTGTTCACCCTGGAGAAGAGAAGGCTCCAAGGAGCTCACTGCTGCCTTCCAGTATCTAAAGAGGACCTACAGGAGAGCTGGAGGGGGACTTTGGACAAGGGTGTGTGGTGACTGGACAAGGGGGAATGGATTAAAGTTGAAGAAAAGTAAATTTAGGCTGGCTAATAGGAAGAAATTCTTATGAAGGTGATGAGATGCTGGAACAGGTTGTCTAGATAAATTGTGGCTCCCCCATCCCTGGAAGTATCCAAGGCTGGATGGGGCTCAGGGCAGCCTGGTCAACTGGAAGGTGTCCCTGTCCATAGAAGAGGGGCTAGTGCTAGATGCTCTTTAAGGTCCCTTCCAACCCAAATCATTCTATGATGACTCTGGGATTTAGACAGAAGGTTACCTGACCTCAAGAACACACCATATCTTGGCTTGAATTTAGGGCATATGTGTCACAGGCAGACTACGATTGACTCTACCTGAATAGCTACATGTGGGTTTCTAGAAAAGTCTCATGCCATATTTCAGGCATTAAGGTTTATGCAACATTATCAGGTCACCTTCCTGCATTAATCTCTTGGACATAACAAGACGTATCACATTTGAATTTTGTCAGTCACTTTTTCTAAAATTTTTGCTCCAAATGCATTTGAAATCAAAAAAATAATGAGAGCTCTTGACTCTTTTCTGAGCTTTTCTATTCCAGTGACAAAAATCTTTGATTAAATAAAAACAACTCAATAGGATTTTGATAAAAATACCTCCACAACTGCATGTTAGCTCTTTAATGATGGTATATGAGTCCCCTCATGTAATGTTTATGTTTGCAACATTTTCAAAAGCACTGGCAAGACCACTTACAATACTTTTATGTTTGTATCTCTGACAGGACACGAGTGTCCTGATGTGATTGAGATATGATTTGTGCCAGATGTGATTTCATGCGAAGTGTTTGTACAGAATCACATCTGTCAGTATATTCTACAGCTACACAACTTCTGACTATCTATGTCAACAAACCCCACTTCATAATATAACTTTCAGGCATTTTTCAAGCTTAAGAAGAATTATCTTCTAGCATAAGCACTTACGTGAATAATTTGTATGCAGTTACAAACAGATTCTCTTGAGGCAGAAGTGATTTACTCCTAAAGTAGAAGTTCAGAAACATTAGTGAGGAAAGACAGTGTTTTTCTGTAACTGTAATCCCACTATGATACAAAAGTACTCTTCTGGGACAGCTTGCAATTTAAACCCACAGACTTCTTGGCTTTTATCTTAATAAATTTCCTCTTTCTTTTTAATATCTTTGGAAGACTAAAGGAAAAAAGAAAAAAAGGTAGATGTTAGATTGACATGATGATCCTTGCTAATTTAAATGTGACATTTTGGCTTCTCCTGGGTGAGTGTAAAACCCATCCTGGCATGATTAAAACTGAAACTGAAATTTTTAAGTGGGAAAATATATTCTTTATAAAACTGAACTTGCCAATTATACTCTAAATAATTGAGTTACTTTGAAGCTTAGACTAGTGTTAAAGATACACAAGAAAGACTTTGACCTGTTGGAATAAGTCCAGAGAAGTACCACTAAGCTGATCAGAGGACTGGAGCACCTCTTGTACGAGGCAGACTCAGAAAACAAGGGTTATTCAGTCTGGAGAAGAGAAGGCTCTGGGGACGTCTTATTGCACCCTTCCAGTACCTAAAGGGGACCTACCTGAGAGCTGGAAAGGGACTTTGTAGAATGTCACATAGTGGCAAGAGAAGGGGCAATGGCGTTAAGCTGAAGGAGGGTAGATTTAGATTAGGTATTAGGAGGAAATTCTTTACTGCGAGGGTGGCAAGGCACTGGAACAGGTTGCCCAGGCAATTTGTGAACACATTGCCCCTGAAAGTGCCCAAGAGCAGGCTGGATGGGGCTCTGAATAACCTTGTCTAGTGAAAGGTGCTCATGCTCATGGCAGGGCAGTTGGAACTAAATGATCTTTAAGGATCATTCCAACTCCAAATATTCTATGATTATATGATTCCATTCTATGATACTCCATATACCTCCACTGGAAAATTTCATTAAAGACAATAAAATATTTCAAACCAGAGGGAGAACAAATGGTTAAGAGCTGTAAAGATGGCCATGCTCTTGGCTGGCATGAATCAGAGTGCAAACAATGATACCAGTGTAGCTTGGTTGATTTTTTTTGCAATTAGATCTCTCAGAGAATAAGAACAGGGAGTAGCTTGTGGCAATTTCCTGCATATGGTATACATAAAGAAGCACATGATTGTGCATGTCTGTTTAAATCAATTTACCTTAATATTCTCTTATTTTCTTCCAGCTTTGGTCTGTTTCCAGTTTGTGGGTGGTTTTATTCAGGTTTTGAGGTTTTTTTGAGAGGGGTGTGTGGCTTTTTTTTCACGTTGCCCTCTAATCCCCAGCATAGGCATCTGCAAAGGTGCATCTTTTTCTGGTTTTATATCTCCTTAAAACATGGTATGACAATACTTGGTCTCTCCTCTGTCTGAAGTCACAGAGTACCAGGAAAAACACTTTTGCTATTAATTTTGCAGGAGTTGATGTTGATGTCTGCTAAGATATATGACTCCTGTCTAACTGTTTCCTTTCAGCAATAGGATAGACCAAAAATGGCATTTCGTAAAATGAACTCTAGAGAGGCCTGTTTTACCATAGGCATGATGACGTTGGCTAAACACAGCAATGAATTTAAAAAATGTAATGGGCTTTCACAAAACTCCACAGGATTAGATTTTCAGCTGAGACTTCAGTGAAAACACATTTGAAGTCTAATTACCTGATTTTCTAGGTTGATGTAGGTGATGCCAAAATAATAGTGCAATTCTGTTTGACAAAAATATCACAAAATAATGATAGCTGAGAGTGCTAAGTTTACATTTGCCCCTTTAGTAACAACAAAGCATGAAAGCTGTTGTGTCAATAATGTTAGGTGATTGTGTTATCTGCTTCTGAAATTATTAATCTTTGTTGCAGTGTGACTAGTTCAATCAGTCAACACAATCTTTTCACTAAAAGAATTTTTGTTGCCAAATAAAATCTGGTAATGCGCATTAACAAATCATTTTTCCATTTAAGATAATGCAATTCAAGTTGATTTCTCAGTAATTTATCCTTCTTTTCAAAAATCAGCAAGAAAAGCCCTGCAGGTTCAAACTTTAATTATTTAAATGCTTATAAACAATACAGCTTGTGAGGTCTGGATCAGCAAATAAACTGAGGGAATGATGAGCCCAGGCATTTCAAAACTCTTAAGCATTTAGAATAATTACTAGTTAAACCTGGAAAGCACTTATAAAAAGGTAAGAAATGCCAGAGGGAGGTGTCAGAAACAAGGAATCATCATCTTATCTTACTACTTATATATTTCCTTAGTTCAAAACTATGGGGAAAGGTAATTAAAGTCACATTTGAGATTGTTGATTCTGTAAGGTAATGAGAAATTCTGTAAGATAATCAGGAACAAGTTTATGCTGATGTAAACACAGACAAGTGTCATAATGGCTGCGAGGTTTTTAGACAGTTTTAGTGTATCAACACTGGCTTCATCAGTGGTATACAACTCATGTGCAAATCATTGCCTGAAAGCACAAATTCTTAGATAAAGTTAGAGAAAGTAACTCCTCTGAAGAATGGAGACCTTAATCTGAAATCTCTCCTCAATGATAAAGTTATTCCTAGATCTGGATCCAAGTATATTATTATAAACTTGCTGTTTAGTCTAGCTGTTTTTCTGTCCCTATTTCTTTGCTCTCCACAACAGACAATCTCAAGCCTACCTTAGGGCTGCTTGAGTTTGAAACAGATGACTTAGATCTTCAACAAGCCTCCACACATCTCTCAAACTCATTCCTGAGCAGATAGTCTCCAAAGTTAAAAAGGCTTCTGGTCTTGTCAGCAGTCCATCGTATTTTCAGTGTTATAGGACTTATTACTGCTGTTTAAAGAGCTAAAGAAACTAATTTTAACCTTACTGTTACAGGCACAATCAGTGGAAAAATGTGATAGTGATATATATATGTAGGGGAATTCAGATAATCTGGCAAGAGGCAATTCCCTGAATTTTACTCTTATCACCTAGGAATCAATTGGGTCTAAAATATAGCTATAAAAACCAAAAATATTGTCTTGGTGCTTTACTGTGGGCATGACACAGGGCTTGGTGTCAGAAAAGGGATCCCAGGTCTAGAGAAGCACCTTGGCCAAATATGAGCCAGTTACAGGCTGACACCCAAGATCTGTGGGGGGAGGCAAACTGGACTTCAGAACGCCTCTGTGGAGATGGACAGTTTTGTATCTGATGGAGGATTCCCAACCCCCAATCAGGGGAATGTCTATCACTGCACACCTTGACATATTCCTCAGATTTGTGTGCACCTGGGATGTGGCTGGTCAGTAGGTGTTTTTGGTTCATGCCCTGTGTTTTAACCCAGGAATAAAAGAGACAATTGAATGATTAATATTACACAGATGTGGAAAAAACCCAAACAAAATAAAATCAGGGCTAGCTGATCAAGCTGTTGTCTGAAGCTACAAAGCTGTGTGCAGATAAACTGCACAGCCTGGGACAGGAGTAGGTTCAAACTAGCACAGCATGTGGGCACCCTGAATTTCTCCTGCTGTGCTGAGGCAGCGTTGGTACCTGCTGGGTTTTTTAGGGCTTTCTGTGGCAGTGCTGTGTTCCTGCTTTGATTGTACTATGCTACAGATCATGAAGCAGCATTATAAATAATACATCATAATTAAGGCACATGGAGGAAGATACAGAATCAGTATCCTTGAATATAATCTAATGGGTAAATTAATGGGGATTGTGTAGGAAATTATGAAAACCAAGTTTTAGTAGTGAAGGTAGACAGAGTAAATTGCCCAAGAGATTATCCTAGCTCTACTCTCTAATATCCATGGATATTAAGTGCTGGCAGAAAGAAAATAAACTCTGATTCAAAGCACAAAAATACAGTTCACTGTGTTTAATGTTCAAAAAGCAATTGACTGAATTCTGCTATCTGTTACAATGGCAGGGTGTGTAGGGGAGAGGGAAGTGCTGGCCATCCATGACTTTGTTCATGTGGAAAAACCTCTGCAAGAAGTTTGCAGGGGTTTATTTCCCAAAACTGTCGTAGTCTTTCCCCATTTCTTCCTTGCAGTTGTGTCCAGTACATGTACCGAAATAGCTGTGTTTTGATATGTATCGTGTGTGGCTATTTCATGCAAACACACAAAGTACATATGGACTTTTAATGAGGTTCTGTTCAGAATCTTCACCTAGATGGAATTGATCCCAAGGGTTAATCTGGCATTACTTTTTCAGGAATTTATAATGATGTTTCTACTTCCTAAGACAGGAATAACAGCTGTGAAAGCATATTACAGAAAGATGTGTTTGGAAATGAAAACTTTAAAAAATGAAGAAAACATACATGATATCCCCAAATCTTCTTCTCATTATTAAGTCTGTGTTGAAAGTTGTATTTATTTGTAAGAAATATCTTGTATTGCACCTGTAATGAGCTCAGCTTAAGAGACTAGACTCCACTCCTGAAAGTTGTCCTATCTACTGTTTGGTGTGCCCTACCTCTTAGCCTGAGCGCACCAAGGTACATGAGGAGATATCTTTGCTGAGTCTCTAGTGAAATTACATATTAATTTAAAACATGTAGCCAAGGAAAAATAGTGTTCAATTACCATTAAAATTTAATGTACTTGCATAAGCATTTCCTGGCAGTGTCAGGCTGAGGATACAGAAGCACGGTGCAAAATATTCAAATATGAAAGCTTATTATTGCTTTTTTCTCTCTTGAACAAAAATGAATAATTAACCTCTAGGTTGAAGGCTTGCTATTACTTTATATTCCTTTTTTCATTGCTCGACATTAAAATATATATATAAGGACATGTCTATATGTGTAAAATGCATTGTGTTCATGTATTTAAAGAGCATCAGGTGCAGAGCCAGGGTTTATAAAAGACTTTTATAAAAGACTTTAAGTAACTCAAAAGTCTCCCTGCCATTGCTTTCTAAAAGCACTTTGAGATCTCAATAATCTAGGTCCTCTGAAAATTTTGCCCTTCAGTCCCTTGTTAGAATCCAGCAGCATGAAGTGTAGGGTGGTGGTTGGTGTTATGAGTTCACCCCAGAGCTGTGCTTTGACAAGCAAAAGGAAGCGAAAGGAGAATTGCCTTGACTTCTCTTTAGAGTCACTCCATGTCCTTGGTGTTGCACTCCTTCCTCTTTGTTAGGGTCCAGAAACTAGATTTGCACAAAGAACTGGATATGTACAAAGATAACAGTACCAGATTTTGTGTTCTCTGCTGAATATGAAGAGATGTAGCTGAGAACTTAGAAACCTAAACAACTACTCTAGAAATAGTTGGCCTTTATTGTGAGCCTGCATCAAACACAGTGTTTCCAAGCAATTTCCTACTATTACCAGTGTTCTTAGGTTATGTAGTTTAGTTGTTTTTTGGAATTTTGTTTAGTTTTTTTTTTTTTTTAACATCTGAGTGTCTCTTGAGACTAATTTGAAAGAAATCAGCTTTTTTTTCCCCTTCAATTAAATATTTTTATGTGACAATGAAACTAATTCTTTTCAATAGATGTTTCCTTGAGTTCCTGAGATCCCAGCAGAGTTTCTGGAGTGAGAGGAGACAGGAAGTGCATTCTTACCTATAACTGGGAAATAATATAATATAGGAGATCCATATTCATATTCTCTGTTCTAGAAGTCATTGACTGCTCTCCAGTTGTAATATCTTGGTCTTGGTGTTGGTTTGGTATTGGTTCCATGATTTTTAATGTCTCCATTTTACTCTGAATGGGAAAGAAAGCAAAGCATGTGGAACATGAAACCACTTTCTTTCTACTCCCCTGCCTTTCTTGAAAGTGTCTTGTACTAAGACAAAGAAGACCAACATTCCTGATATTCAGCAGAGGGTATTTCAGCTAGGAGCTGGGCTCTAGAAACCCCCCATATTCCTCACTGCTTCATCAAAACTGGGATTTTTATCAGAATTTTGCCTGCCAAAGAAGCACTGTGTATGGCTGTCTTAGGTGTAGTTGCACCAATAGATAGGATGGACTTTTCATTGAGGATCTGATTGCTTTAAATATCAACAGGCACTGTGTGCAAAATATTAATGAATAAATGTTATATAATCAGATATTTTCTTCAGAAAAAAAGAAGTGTAACTTCTCTTTCAATAGGAAAACAAGCCTATGTGTAGAATGTAAAAAGCATTATTACTGAAAAATACGCTGGACCTTTAACTTGTTGTGATAAATATTCAGGACTACAGGGTTGAAAGACAGTTCCATTTTGCCCTGTCACAGGAATCTCCAGGGGCACAAATATCAGAAGCGATCCAAGATAGATAAAATTAGAAATACAGATACAGAATTCTAGATTTCCTCAGTGAGTTCACTCACTCAGGTATACTTCAATTTAGAAAATATTTTCATTTCTATAGCCTCGATTCCTGTTCCTTCTTAATAAACAAAACCCATGACAAAAAAAACCCAAAAAACAACAAAAAAAAAAAAACACCCACAAAAAAACCCCAAAAAAAACCAACCAACCAAACAAACAAAAAAACCCCAAAAAAAACAGCAAAACCCTCTCAAATCACTTTTTGGCAATTTTTAATCCTTATTCAGAGAATTCAGCCAAAGGTTATCTTCACCTACCTTATAAATTGTACAGGAAAAAACAGTGACTCTGGTGAATATATCAGAGAAATGCAAGCTGTGAAATTTCTCCCTCAGCCCTGGAGGAGAGGAGCCCTTCCACATCCCACAGGAGAATCTCAGACTTTACTAGGCTCTCCCAGAACACATGTAATTCTCAAGACAGGGTGTGGAAATATGGTGAAATGTAAAGAACAGTGGGAAAGATTTGCTAAGCTTAAGAGGGACTGGCACAAAAAAGTGGGATAGCAGAGAAGTTCTTATTCCTAGTGTTAAAAAAAAAAGCTCATAATACTGTAAGTGTAGCAATCATAATGTTGCTGTATCCACGAAACTGTAAAATAAATCATTCAGATGAAATATAATGCTAAAAAGTCAAGGCATAGAAAAGGCATGGCATGAAAAGGTTGTGGTTCTTGTTCGAAGGGAAGACTCAGTAGAAAGAATGTTATGCAGGCTGGAAATTATAAGGAAATTTATTTAGGCTGAGATTCATAAGGGTGGCACAAATTCTTCCCCTCCTTAGCTGAAGGATTTCACTAAGGAGCACAGGATCTTCAGGGGATATAGGGTTCAATTTCCTCACTGGACTTGTGATGCACAGACTTCAGAAATTTTGTGTCAGTGTAGCATCTCATCAAAACAGCAAAAAATATCCTGATAATTTTTCTCCTGTGTAGTGATCATGTGTAGTATATTACATTTCCTTTGGGGAGATGACATTTTTTTTATTTTAGGGCATCTCATATTTTTCCAATGAATAACAAAATTATGTGTGTAAATGCTGAAACAGTGGAGCCTTGACAGAAAGTTCAACGAGTTTACCTATTTTTGTCTGAGAAAGTTGCTGTCAGTTCCTATTGCAGCTCTCCAGGCTGAAAATGCATCTTTCTTCATGGGTGAGATCCTCATGGTGCTTTTCTTGTATGTCAGTTCAGAGCTGTTCCTTTGACTGCGGTGAAACAACTGTGACACTCCTGTACTGGAAGAAAATTCAGATTCTATCCCCAGCAATTTGCACAAATTTTTATTTGTCCCTCTGTGCACGAACAAAAGCATTATGTTTTAGGTTTGGGTTTTTGTTTTTTTCCAATGGATTAAAGGACTGAAAAATCTTATTCTCACACGAGTGAATGTACTTTAGTATTCACGATTCAAAAAAGCCCTAACCAGTTTTCCATTCTTTCACTGTGTGTTTGGAAAGTTTAATGCACTCCTTTAAGCAGTGAATTCCTTTTTACATGTCTAATCTGACATAAAGCCACCAGAGAAGAGATTTCAGCTGGTAATCTTGAGACTGAAGATCTAAATTTTTTAGGATGTTAGTCTCTTACTTAAAGGTAGGAGATAATTCTAAACTTCCTCCTTTCCTAAGCTGCAGAACTGAGATAATTAGTGGGGTTTTTTATTGTTCCACAGGTTTTTGAAGAAGAATCAATTCCTGTCTGACAGAAGAAATTATATTAGAAAAAAGATGACTTGAAAAGGTTTGTGCCACTTTAAAATCCAGGGTAAATAAAGAAGGTTCAAGATCTACTGGAAAAATTCTGGGCAAAATCAAAGGAATATGTCTGATATCAAAGACCAAAGTTAAAAACCGCTGGCTCATGTTCAGCCGCCATGCTTTACTGAATTAATTAAAGAGTTTAAAGATAGTGTGGTGTAGGCAAAGGTTGGTTTTCATTATGCTTGAAATGTGAAAATAGGGCTTCGAACAACAGCACCATGAAGGACTGAAAACTGGTGTAGTGTGCTTCACAGGGATTTTTTAAGGGATTTCTTTTCCTATGTTTTACAGCCAATTTTCTTAAAATTAATCAGTGACTCAAACCTAGCTCTCTGTGTCAGAGGTCAAACTTGCATTGATTTCAGACCTCGCATATTCATACCTGGTAAAAGTTATTTGCTGCAGATAAGCACCCAAACATTTGAATACTTCTCTGCTTCAAAACTTAACTCTAGAACTTTTGAACTTCACTCAGTACTACTACAAATCTAATCCATTCATGAATATTCATCCAAGGTAACAGTAATTGTGATGCTATTGTGTCACTTCTACATAATTGAAAGCTCTTCAGCAACACCTGTGAAACCTGTCTGACTTTTAAACTAAGCACAGCTATCTTTTTTAATGTTTATGTTTTATTATATCACAAATACCACCCTGGGAACATGGTCAAACAGATTATTTTGAGAGTTGCCCTCTAAAGAAATGAGGAAAACATAAAAGCATTCTGCAGGGAAAAGTAAATTAGAAGAATTGGTTTCATTAGAAGGCATATAAGCTTTTGTGATCCATCTGTTAGCAGTAGCTCTCCTTACTAAACAGACCTGGAGAGTAAAGAAAGAAAAAAAAAAACCCACAAATTTAAAAAAATCCTCTGGGAGTTAAAAGTTAAGCAGAAATCACTGTTCCAAGCTCTCAGAATTGTCCCAGTGAGAGTGAAAATAGGATCTTTCCTGTACAGAACAGGTGGCATTTTCTCAAGCCACAGATGTCCTGAAATTGGGGACAAATATCTGATGACACACCGCTTAAGGCCATGAGACATTAATGTAGACCTTATCCATCTTCATGCCTCAACACTGCCAGGGGTTCTTTGTCCACATCTGGGACAAAGTCCTTCAGGAGGAACCTGTACTGATAATTACTCTGGCAAAGGGGCTCAGACAGGTTCTCTTGCTTTTCTCTGATCCTTGAGGCAGCCTTTTGGTGAAAAGGTGCTTTTAGTGAAGCTTATCCTCTCTTTTCCTGCCGTTGGCTGCTCTCAAAGGTAGCAACTCTAATTCCTACATTGGGTGGGCCAGTGACTGGCTTTAGGCTGAGCTTCTTCTCTGCCAGGACTATTGTATCCACCTTTCCCTTGGAAGAAAGTGATGCCTTGGCTCAGTTTTGCCTGGTTTTGGAATACTTTTTCCTTTCTGGATGCTACAAATTCCCTTCTGATGACCAACAGCATTACTATTTCTATAGGCCTGAAATTGGTGTGCAAAATCTCCATCCCCATTACCAGCCAACCCTTTCCTCATGGTTTTAAGCCACCATGGAAGCTGCATCCAATTGTCTGGTTAGCTACAGCTATAGCAGATAATGATGCCATTTAGCAATCTTTCCAAATTGCTACCCTGTGGCACTTTTTTTCTTGGCTTCACTCTTTGTTAGCCTTATTTTCTCTGTCTGTAAGCCACAAACCTGATATTTAATGAATTTGTATAATATTGTGTACAGAAATCTTTCAGAGAGCTGCACCAATTCAAGGCAAGAGAGGTACATTCTTCAGGACTAGAGTGAAATATTTAGATTCATAGAAAATTCCCATCCAGTGATGGTAAAGTTTTTGGCTGCAACACCTGAAAATCTACTTGTTCCTTCAATTTACCATATATGAAATGGTGCTTTGAAAAACTGTTTGAGGGCATGATAATTAGAGTGATACCAACTGTAATGTCTGAGGAATATTTGAAGAACAGAGGTAAACAATATCAACTAGAATACAGAAGACTTGTCTAAAGGCATTTCAGGTGGTTTTCCGCTGGGTGTGGGGTAGAAGTACACTGAAAAAACCCAGAAATGTTCTGAAAGTGCTGAAAGTGATCAGAAGAGTATTATTAGTCTGGCATTTCTGCATGCTCTGCAGGAGTCCAGATGCCAGGTTTACTTTGGTGTTTTAGAACTTTAATTAATCTTAATGAAATTAATCCTGAAACCCTGTGAAAACACTTTTCTCCACCATCCTTGTGTTAGGCTCCGTAGAGAGTCTTAAAAGATAGAGTTTTCAACGTCTCCAAGATGCAGTCAGAAAATTAGCTTTAAAGAGGGTAAAGCCCACAGTCCTTCTACCGTCAGTCATTTGTGGTTAGCCTGACCCCATGTCCCTATCTTAAACATCTCCCAGCCCCAAATGTCAGCACAGGCAGAGGCAGGGTCCATAAAGAAGCCCTTGCTGCAAAAAAAATCCAGTTTGCCACTGCTCTGCTCCTCCTTTTGGAAGGAACCTTTCTTCAGCTTTGCAGAATATACACAAATATTCTGGCCCCAGAAATATTCTGTGTTTAATCTACTAGTTCTGCTTGTGCAGAACAAACAGTTGACTGGGGACTCTTCTAAAGCCAAAAACCTAAAAAAGCTACGCAGGACATTATGCTGGGCTAAAGGAACATGTAAAATGTAAAATAGCCACTCTTAAATTCCTGCTTAGAAACTCTAGGATATTGCCTTCTATCCTTCCCTTGCAATCTTGTCTAAAATGGAAATTGTGAAGGTAACTTTATTAATATTTCACACTTCAGTAATATTTCAGGCAATGTCACATGAGAATAAAGCAAAAATGCACTTCTGAGCTACTTTAGTGACATCTCTCTAACATGCTTGACATGCAAGACACAGATTCATCTTTTAGATGATTAGATAACTGGATTCATTTTCCACTTTGATGTCTAACATCTTCTTGCTCTCTTTTTGAGTCCTAGATACATAATGTATAGATTCTTTATTTAGTTCAGTGTTAAATTCTGAATTGCTTCCTAGTCTTCCATGAAACATGAGTCATGGGCCAAGTCTGCCTCAGATAACCTGCAGAGATTGAAGTATATAGTCCAGCTTGAATCCAATGAGGAATATTTCTGTTCAGTTCAATAAAACCCTTATGGATTTTTTAATTTTCTTTTTTTTTCCTTTTTCCCCTCCACAAACCTCTAAAACTCAAAGAAAAATTAATGTATCCCTGACAAGCTTACATTAAACCTTTCAGTCTTGGGTAGCTTTTTCCAATATATTCAGAAGGAGGAGATTCTTCCAAAGCATAAGTAGTGTTTTGAGTTGTAATAGGTGTAATGTTAACACTGTTATAGTATTATTTCAGCAGTAATGTTCATAACAGGACTCTATAGATCAAAGCATTTTTTCCTTGTCTATTTTTATTCTCTCTGAAACAGCAAACAGATGCTAAAACAAATAGAGAACATTTGTTTCAATTGTTATTTTGCCTTTCAAATGGAACAACTGAATAGACTGACTATTTAATTAAACATTGCTATAGACTATTAAAACATTGCCTATTTAATGCTGCACAACACAGAAATGGCAAATAACCATTGTTTTTACATACATGTCCATGCATACCTTCTTTCAATGTAATCAGGTAGATTTCTGCCAGCTGCAGCTCATGATAATGCAACAGTACACCACAGATTTAGTTCAGTGGCATATCTTTTAAGATTTTGACCCTTTCCAGTGTAGAATGAATTTTTTTTGATCCAGTCTACATAATGAAAACTGGCTAAGCAGACCTGATTGTTTGGCCAATCATTTAATTTTCTGCAATTCTCCTCTTCTATTACACCTGATTGAATCAATTTTAACATCCCTGACTACTTTCTAAATACTGTGCAGCTGAATGTTGGGTTCATTCTCATCTGTTCCTTGAAGGTATGGGAACAGAATAGTTAGATTGGGCTTTTATAAAAGGATCCTGACAATTACGTTTGTAACTAAATACATCCAGGTAAATTCTCTCCAGTTTCAAGATATTTTCTTGGAGTAAGATTCATGCTATCCACAGCAATGTTACCAATGCACACATACTGCTAGTCTAAACATGAATGTTTGCTTTTGAGCGTTACATTTTCCAGGTCAGTATGGGTTAGCTGAGAGTTATGCAGAGCTAAACATATTTCTTTTGCATTTGTGCTGTGGGCTAAAGCAAAGGCTGAACGTCTCAGATTCCTATGAGATAAAACATTTACAATTAAACCTAAACTCTTCCAAAATACACCATCTGCATCTCAGTCTAAATCCAGCACTTTAGATAGACCAATGTGGGAAATTATGTATAAGCTGACATAGCCTATTCTAATCAAATAAAGTCATAGGTCATACCTTCCTCCAGCAAAAAACAGCTTTCTCAAAAAAAAAAAAAGAAATTTTTGTGTTGAAAAAACCCTAAATTTCGATGTCTTTTCTGTAATCTACAGTATTTATGGTAGTGCTTTATGTAAACAAAAATAAAGACATAAAACTATATCAGGCATGCTTGTAAGTCAGCACAGACAGGCAACCTTTTTCACAGAGTGAATTTATTGCCATTATCATGCTAACCATGGGATCCTAAAGATGAACCACGACAGAGTTGAAAATGCAGGCACCATAAACTCAATTCCTGCTAGAGGATCACCAGCCTGCTGACCACATCTGATTATCAAGGGTTATTCCCAGCTGCAAGGTCACTTGAGCATATTTACAATCCTACTTGCAAGTCTTCAGCTTTTAACCCATACCTCCCTGCAGGGCAATAACATAAGAAACACACCCGTAAAAAGCAAGTGTAGTCATTCTCTAGCTGATTAAAAATAATTAAATCCTGCTTGGTTTAGAAAACTTTGATCTGGTTAGAAACTTCTGAAGTATCAGTTCTGTCTCAAAGTCCTACTGTAAAATGTAATGTTTCCAGTGTTTTAATTTGACCAAGTGCACCATACTATTTCCTTCTCTGAACATCAAGTTTTCAAGCCGTATTCACACTACTTGCTTTGGATATTGCCACTACATTTTCTTTGAAGCCATATTTGGAGGAGCAACTCAAACTGTGTTCAAATATCACTGTCTTAAATTGTTTGGAGGTCGAATGGTAGCTGAAGCAGTAAGCTAGGAAGAGAACAGCAAACCAGCTGTCTTGAGGACCAAGTCTTTTAATGTGAGACTATTAAGGCTGTTATTTTGTAATTAATTTTGTCCATTCATTCTCCATGCACTGAATCCTCTACAAAGTGGGTGGGGATGGAGGTTAAGATTCTAGCACATCATGTTACAGGCTGCATAAAGCCTTTATGACATCACCACAGATTCACAGAGCATCACTAAAAGAAAGAAAAAGATCATAAAGAAAGAAAAAGATCATAGTTTGGTTTGGGTTTAAATGTTCATTTCTTAATTTATTTTCTCTTTCATTTTGGCAAAAATTCCGGTATCTTTTCTCATAAGTAATGAAATGTATTTAGTTTTATCCTTCACTTGTCATTACATTAAACATGGAAATGTAAAAGAAGCAACAGGTTCATTGGGTGTTGACATCCACTCAGTAGATGCCAATAAGTACAGGATTTCTTTATTGTTGTTTTTCTTTGGATAAACTACTTTCACTTTGGGAAAAAAAAAGTGTGTTTTCTTCTAACTTAGACATGTGGAACAGGGTTTTAATTTACAACCATCATTTCATATTGGTGCAAACTTTCATTTTGCATAATGATATACAAAAGGAATGATATCAAAAGCCCATCATCTGTGATGTCATTTAACCAGTTTTGCTTTAATTTAAGATCATTCCAAGCTGAAATTCACTCTGGAATAGAACTATCTTGAATTCTGTAGTCAATTCTATTCACTTATTTAATAAAATCAATTTAAACACAAGATATGCCTAAGCAGGAACTGAACAAAAGCTGACTGATGAATTTAAGTATTTGCTCTGTGATATGTGGAAGTACTTCCAATTTCTTTGCACAAAGAGGGTAGATTTAAGTATGCAATTAAATCACCTGTAAGGAGGAATTATTGGTGATGAGAGATCCATATTCTTGTAATATAATGCAGAGAATAAAGTAAACTGCCTTGCTGCAGAGAAAAATGTTCCCTACATTTTTTTCTAATAATGGAACCATCCACAGTGCCCCAGGCATTCTTTATGTTAGAATCAGCAACTACATATTTGACCTGGTCAAGAAGTAGAATCATAGAATCATTTAGGTGGAAAAAGACTCTTAAGTCCCATTGCAAAGCTTCCACTGTTATTGTCACAAAGTTATTCTAGCGGTGCCATATCTTTCTCAGAAACATGTGATTTAGACATAATAGTTTTTTGAAGTATTTGATTTTATATGTGTTAGTCTAACATTTCTCCCCCAAAAATTAAACAAAATATCGTTGCATGTGGTTTCAAACAAAAGGCGGTAGATAAATAAAATAAGACAGAAAACATTGTGTAGTCAATTAGATCTTTTTTGTAAAAGCAATTTTATTATGTCATTGTTTTTTCCCTAAAAAAAATATGATTAATGTCTGCCTGTCTTTCTGGTCAAGCTTTAAAAAATAGTGCCCAAAAGAAATCACAGGCTTACCTCAAGCACTCCAGTAAAAATAGATGAAGGAATACATTTAAAACTCCAACTCAAGACCTGTCTTTCAGATGGATTAGCACAAATATCTGTTAGCAGTAAATTTACTTTTCAGATTTGTAATTATTGTCTGAACCCAAGTCCCACAGTCCTTATTTCTGTATCCTCAACCAGTGCATTATTGCAGCATTCTGGCAGCACTATATTCCCTAGTCACCATCTAATAATTAAGGGTGTTGCAAGCTAGGCACATATTCTTTCAAATTCTAGAGAAGAAATGTACAAAGGGTAGAAATTATATTGGCATCAATAATAGATTAAGGATTTGTTCTGATGGAATGATAACAAGTAACAGGACATCATTCAAGGATTAATAAAAAAGCAGTAGAAAATTATCTTTCCAACTTGTACACCAAAGCATTTTCTGGACAGGACTGATCAATGTGCAAATGTTGCAGATAATATGATTTAAGGGGCATAGGCCCTCTGATGATGCAAAAATGGCAGGCATAATAAACAATACTCTCTTTCCTGTAGTGATATGCGACTTTTATAGGCATTTGTTGCAATTCAATATACCTAAAATAATTTTTCTGTTTTCTCTTTTGATTTTATAGTTTTTTTACATCATCTTCATAGTACTTTCATCGTACAAAAGAAAAAAAATCTGCAAAAACCAAGCTGAACAGAATGAAGTTTCTGAATAAATGAAAATATTCATTTTTAGAGCAATATTTAGATTTTCAAGCTCCTTGAAAAGAGATTTAAACAAAACATGAAGAGCATACAATTGTTGCTGGTTTTAATATTCTTTTAAAAGGAAAGTTTTATTTTGTTGAAACACTTTCTTTTCTTTCTACACAATCTTCTTTCAGCTGGCTTTTTTCTTTTGAAGCCTTTCAATTAGATCTTTCTATTAATATTAAAATCAATTAAATGAAACACAATTAGTTTTCTCCATTGAGACTATTATATCGAAATTTTCCTCATAGAAAGAAAATCATTCCCACTATGTACTTCAATTATTTACCCACATCCCTTGATATTGTTTCATTGTTTCTATTTTCTGGTCTGATTCGATTTTTAAGTAATCTGGTTTTATTTCTACCTAAACCAAAGGAGAAACACATGTTTCATTATATGCAACTAATAATCTCATGTATTCCTGAATATAATATAAATTTATAAACCTGCTTGAGCGATACATTTGAATATTATAAATATGCTGTTTCTAGTGTTATTTCAAAACCAGTGAAAATCAATTTTTAAAAGAAAAATTCTTCCTCAGCAAAGAAATAGAACACTTGGAAATTCTTTAGCAATACAAAACTGCTGATAAATCAAACTTATATTAATACCATTGAAATGAAATATTTAATGAGAAAATTGTGACAAGCAAAGATTTTCAAGCAAAATTTTCAAGGAAAGAAAACAACGTCATTAGAGCAAAATCTCCTCACAACCATTTGTGGAGCCTGTCAGCAGCCTGCAGGGACACTGCCTGTTGCTCACCCCTTGAACTACCAAGCAGAACAGGAACATGGCAAACATGACTAAAGGCTGAAACTATCTAGACAAGGCTTAGGGTCAAAGGACAAAAAGATGAAATTGGGGTGAAATATAGATTTTACCATCCCTGAAAGACTTTGTCAAAAACATTTGAGTACTATTAGCCTTGGGTTAATATATAAATATGTGCATTTAAAGCCAAATTGTCTTGTATTTCTGCATATAAGGTAGGGTAGTATTTGCTATATAATAATTTCTTTACCTATTTTTTTCCAAAAAAAGTTAAATGTATTTATTAACTCTTAATTGTCCAGTAAAAATAGTAATTTCATTTATATGTGCACTGCTGTCCTTCAAAGTTTCTATTAGCAGTTTCCTGTTTGGTCTTTCACAGTCATGGATGTGAGGGATATTACACATGCAGATCAAGTTCAGTCTCTGTAAAAGACAATAAGATGTCACAGAACTACACCATAATCTGCTTCACATTTGAACAAACACAAGATGGTAAAACACCAAAGTACTGAGTCACGAGGTCTGTGCTTGGGAAGAGCCTTTAAGAAGCAATCTTTTTGTTTCATTATCAGAGATACCATGTGGGGTAAGGAGAGTTGGTGGGTATTCATACAGAAGTATTTGCTTCTGTTGCTCTTCCAGAAAATATTAAAATGTTATTTACTTGATTACCTCAAACTTACTATTTCGGAAATATTGATAGTTGCACCCTTGTCTAATATAAGTCTGTGATTATTCTTTTACTTTTTCTGTTATTTTAATTTAAATGCTGTTTTATGTTCTTCTGACAAACACACACGCAGAAAATAAACCCATTCCCGTTTATGTGCTCTTACAGTCAGGAACAGTCAGGATGTAAACAACTACAGGAGAACTTCTACTGGAAGTTCTGTGACACAGAAGTCTCTGCCCCATGTCTAAAAACTACCACTTGTGTTTCTTGATGTGTGTGTTTGCTTTCCACAGGGGAGAAGGAAGAGGACAGATGCCAAAGGAAATCAAAGAGGGGAAGCAACGGTAGAGTTATTACAGTTAATTGAAACTCTATAATACTTGTACAAAAGAAAAATTTCAGATACTCAACAGCTATAAATCAGCATTGGTTTTTGTCACTTAAATAAATTACACTGATTACAAAATGTACAGAAACTTCTATATTCCATTGTTATAGTGACAAAGATGTTCACATGGGGGTGGGTGTGTAAAAGATACATCTTTTGTCAGATAAACACCTCAGCAAAACTCCTCTGAAGGCAGTGAATTTCCCTGGGAGCTCAACAGAATCCTGTAAGTTGCAGGAGTTATGAGGTCCCTGCAGAGGTTATCATGAACAATTTCACACACCATTGCCAAATGGGAGCCATGCCTTAATCTAAGTACATGCAGTGCTGGAAGCAAAACACCAGAAGCCCTATCAGACATACTGAAGAAGCTACAGCACTTTACAGTAGCTTGTCCATAGTAGCAAGACTTACTTTTCCTTCACTGTCGTACATCTGACCTTGCATAAGAAGGCAAATACTGGAAGTCTGCTTTTAAGAAGTATTATTATTGCATATTTCTAATGGTCCCAGGAATCCCACTTCTACCCACATTTCTACCTGCTCTCTACCTAAGCTCATGTAACTCACAGACTTCAGGGTGGTACCTTACACTTTACTTCCAGGTAAGTGAAGAGATGGGCTTTCAGTGCCGGGGAATAACTCAGATTGACTTCAATGGGAATTCTGTGTGCAGAGTAAGACCCTGAATCCAAAGGGATAAACACAACAAAATCTCCTGTGAAGCTATTGGTGTCCCCCGGAGCTGAGGATGCTCTGAGCTCTTCAGATTCAGCCTTTCAGGATATGTCCTGGTACTGATGGGCAAAGTTTTCTCAGCACTGGTACCCATGGAACTGCTGAAAAGGGAGATGATATGCCATCAGAGATTTTACTGTGAATATTAAAGCAATTTTATGAGACTCATCCTCAGATAAGTCATTTATATGGTTAACAAAAAAGAGGAATACATGCAGATTGTATCAGAGAAGGGTAAAATATCTTCTCAAAATCAAACTGAATATTCCTGTGATTATTTAGTGGCCTATTTTACCCCTATGACAGACTTCAAAAATTAACTGATGCCTCCAAGCATTCAAGTAATGGTGCTCTCAAAGTTGTGTTAGCCACATAATTCAGTGAAATCCAGGGGGAATCCTTAATACAAACAGAACCCTGGAAAATGTTGTGGTCAGCATCAGCACACCAAGTAACTGCAGTAAAAATGGACAGAATTTATGGTATAGAGTGTTTCAGCTTAGAGTTAGCTATTTAATGGGATTGTTTGCATTTCCTTCTTCAGTGCAGCATAAAATAAGTCAGCATTCTATTCACATCTGTATGAGAGAAATATCATTTGGGGAGCAGTTTGTTAAATAGCTGTAAACAGCAGTTTTATCACCCCCTTTGCATTGCTTTATATCACTTTGTTTTGGTGGAGAAGAGTGAGTCTATGCTGCTCTGCTGACTCCTGCCCCTGCAGCTGCAGAATCCATCTCACAGTTTCTGGAGAAGGGTAGAGGAGCAGGGCTCTCCATGCCTCTGCCACATTTCTCTTTATATTGACATACAGCTAGAGAAGTAAACAGTTGCTGAATACTTTCCTCCCTTTCACTCCTGCTGCCTTTTTGGTGCTCAGGATCCCCAGCATCTAAGCATACCTGAACTCTTAAGGCTCAGCTATGTCTTATCCCTTGATTTTCTGTTTCTCTCCCCATTTCCAGATGAGCTTTATGGCTGTATTCCAAATATGCTATATTTGCCTTTCTTTTCATTTTTCATCTTACTTTCAATTACACAGCCTTTCAGTCTCTGTGTTATAGATCTCTTCTCTGCTTTTTCCATTGTGATACCAAATCTCTCAGTGGGCTGCTTTTTGGTACAGCATACAATCTGTCACACACATGCATAAATTGTTCTTCCCTGCTGCAAAAAAAAAAAAAAAAAAAAAAAAAAAAGTAATTAAAAAAAAAAATTAAAAAGGGGTGAAATCCATTTATGGTGGTGATTGGACTTCCCTGAAAAAAGTACCAATATCTGCAGCCTGAGTCAACCACTGGATGGTCTCTCCACAAGAACCTTACAGACATGCAAAGGGACTTGGGATTAATGCCTTAAAATTAATCCTCTTTAAATTTGGTTACAGAATATGTGTATATATACATATTTTTTTAATTAGTCATTCTAGTATTCCTTGGCTTCAAATGGGAATCATAATAATGACAGCACAGCTGAAATGTGTCTCCCCTCTCAAAATGGAAAAACTCACATGCTCAGAGGCTTCTCTCTCAAAGGTGTAGCAGCTTTGCTATAACATCGTTTTTTCTCCTGACATGTTGCTTTGCAGCACTCTCCAGTTTTTGTATTGGCCTCCTGAGCTTTACAGTAATGAAAATCTAGAATAGTTTATAACAAATAGTATAAATTTTATATATTGCATAGTCCTGTATCATAAGACTACCTAGAGGTCACAGCCTATGCCGTACCCTCTCACGCCATGGCCTGTACAAATCCCTAAAATGCACTCATTGACCATGAGATTTAAAATAAGAAAGGTACAGTGTGAAGGAGGAAAGATGCTGAAGCCCTATTTACATGCAAAGAACTGAGACGAGGCATACCAAGGCAGAAAAATTGTCCCCAGAGAAGTCTGGAACGGCGACAAATTTTAGAGAAACTGCTTTTCTTCTTGTTGACATGTTAAATATGTTTGAATATTTTGGTCTTGAAAGGATAAAAATAAATAAAAATTGAATAACGATATATCAGAGTAGCAAAAAATAAAGCAAAAATATACAATTTTCTGAGTAAAAAAAGGTTTAAATTGTCAGCCACTCTGCTCAAAATATGTCAGGGAGATTTAAGCCTCTGAGCTTCTGAGAGACTAGAGTTTGAAAATCAGTGGGTTTTAGAGGAGGACAAATGTCACGTATTTTCATATTTGGTAAAGGACACTATATTTTCAATTTTTCTTTAATTCAACCTGGGGAGAGAGAACTAAGTAGTGAACTTCAGCCAACTGAAGGGCTAACTCAAAGTATAACTAATCAACTGTAACTGATAAACTATAACAACTGCACGACCCACGTCAACACCCCCCTGCCCCTATGTGGGGCATCGATGGTACATCACACCATGTGTGCCGCACCATGTCTGCTAAAGACGCAGATTAAGAGGTCAGAAATGGAATGGGGCATCAGCACCAAATTGTTCTAGAAGACAAAACATCGACATTTTGCAGAAACTGATGGGTATAAGAATACCAAACAGAAAAGAAAGCATGAACAAGAGCAGATGCCACCTATTTCCTTGAATGACAGTAGGGAGTCTCCACTCTCACTTGTCATTTTTCAAGCTGACAGGGAGGACTGACTCCATCTGGATCAGATGTCACCCAGAATTACCAACCAAAAACCAGACCCGAGGCAGCTGCCCAGACTTCACCAATAAAGGTAGAAAGGAAACATTAGGCAAACCTGCTGCACCCAGATGTACATGATTCTAGTTGCTGAATGACAAGGTGGGGAGGTATAGCTTTCTGCCTGTGCAACTATACACCATAATATCTGCACTGCTAAAGTTAATTACAGATCCTAATGACAAAAATTTTCAACCTAGAACCCTTGACACCAATCATGCGTAAATATTTTGTGACAACAATTCAGCACAGTCAGTGCCTCATCTGTGGACCAGCCCTGCTTTGTCTTGCCTGTGCTTGTAGATTTGGAAAAGGCCTGCTGGAGTATTGCTGTGGCTCACACATGTGAACTCCTGCCTATGTAGATCAGGGATATTTGGCCATAGATATCCACATCTCCTACCACACTGAAATATTTGACTCTCCAGGCCTTAGGCTTGAGAAACGCTTCCAAATCTCACAGGATATCCATAATTTTATGTGCTTTACTGAGATGTAGTTCTCTCAGTGGAAACTGCTCTAACAAAGAGAAATAACTGGTTTTTAAAATGTAATTTTAACATGATCTGCAAATAGTGACTATGCCTGAGCACCAATGTGGAACCGCCCATGGCCCAGGGACACTCCTCCTCCAATCTGCAGGGCTAGGGACAGTGTGACATGAGGTGCTTAAACACATGCAAGGTGTTTTCATTTAAAATTATTAAGATTAAAAATTAAA
This sequence comes from Anomalospiza imberbis, assembly GCF_031753505.1. Taxonomy (NCBI): domain Eukaryota; kingdom Metazoa; phylum Chordata; class Aves; order Passeriformes; family Viduidae; genus Anomalospiza; species Anomalospiza imberbis. The sequence continues at coordinate 79,982,380 of NC_089683.1, read as the reverse complement.
AAGTAGTAAAAGATTAAAAATTATCTGTAGGATTTGTTTTTCCAGACAGGTGTTATTCCATAGAATTGTTCCATAGAGTTTTCACCAAGAGCAAGAAACTAACATCAAGATATTCTCTATTTCATTCCCCAGCAGTGGAGGAGCTCTGACAAGGATTCTGATTATAATCTAGACCCTGCCATCACTTATACCCATAGAGAACTATTAAGTTTAATGGGACCATAAGAGATTAACTGGGGTCAAAATTTGGCCATATTTATTTTCCACATACGTCCATAGTTTTAGCCTGTTAATGCTGTATGCATTATGCATAATATTTGTATTCATATGTTTTCCTTCCCTACAAAAGTGCTATTTTAGATACACAGCTAAGAAGTTGTTTAGCCTCATTTTTACTCTTCATCTTAAAAATGAATAAGTGTCAGTTCTGAGGGACAGAAACTGGAGTTTATTAAGCTTTTCTGTAAGAAATCAGCCAAACAAAGACTTGTGTCTCTTGTACTACAAAATGTTAGTGACTGTCCTTGCTGTGTGTTTTTGTAAACATGACCAGTTTGTAGCCAAATTCAAGGCAAGAGGCAATGGCTGTATTTCTTTATTTGAGATCTTAATGTATTTTAAAAAAAATAAGGCCCTAAGAATATATTATCTAACTTAAGATTTATTGATTGATTGGTTGATGATGTGTGTCCATGGTTTGCTATCTGCATTTTAACAGCTATAAATCAATGTAATATCCTCTTATGCAGCCTGATTTTCTCATTAAAGAAACAGTCTTGCTTTGTTTACTTTGTGCTATGATGTATTTATTAAAATTGCAGAATTTCTTTTACAACCCCAGTAAAATAAAATAAAAAAAAACCCTTGTACTTCAACATTTCCCATCTGACATTGGGTATGTTTCAACAGCTTTGTGTACTTAGTAACTGTGTTGTTCAAAGTCTCCTAAATTATTAGTCAAAACTGGTTTTGCAAACTTGCCTAAGTCACTTGAAAATATGAAAATAGTCAATCTCAGGTCCTAATGGATGACATTAAAGACTCTAAAATAACTCACAGAAATATGATGATAAAATATTTTGCCATTAATAATCCATCAAGGGTAAAAATGTGATCAAGAAAATAGTTTTGACAAAGCACTAATATAAATGAGGAAGACCTCAGCAGTAGCAGTATGAATGATGACACTCAGAGACACCTTTTGCAATTTTCTATTTTTTCTTGGATTTATATTTTAAATATATTGACATCAAGAAATTAATATTTTCCCACCACCAAGGCATTTAAATATATATATATATGAAGAGCAAAATACTAAGCACAGTACCTCATATTTAAGGCTCCCACAGCAGCTTCCCATGGAAGCAATTCTAAGCAAAATGGTGGGGCAATATCAAATCACTGATGAAAGATGACAATCACCCAGTTTCAGAGAACCAAGAAAAAAATTGTGATATCATGTGGAGATAATGAATTCTTTGTTATCCTATGTGATGGGATAATGAAAAGGCTGATGGATGAATAAAAGTGGACCAATACATAGTTATATGGATTTTACTCTTCCTTCTCATTGTTTTCACATTACTTTCCACATGGACCTTTATTCTGCCGAGATTTTTAAGCAGATAGACTTATAACAAGCATGAAGTCATGAATATTCAGAGTATTGAGTCATGTTTTCACTATTCTGTTTTTTTATTTGTACTGCAGTAATATGTTTTATGTTATAATATCTGTATGATATTGCAAAACTTAATACCTCAAGGAAGCTAATTTGTGTATTGTTAGGGCTTGTCTTCCTTTATTTACGTGATGATTTTTAAATTGGTCTGATGATCTGTTTGCCACCAAGAGTTAGCAATAATGTAAAGCAATAAAAGATAGCCTCAGCCAGCAGCTGAGACTATGACCTTAGGAAAAATTATGTTAAATTCTGAATATCCTGCTATCTCTTCTGCCTTATATGTATAGCACTTCTGCTTACAGGTAATTATAAGATCCCTGCTTTGTTTATTCATTCTTTGGAACAACCAAAAACATAGGCTCCTGGACTTACATGTGAAAAAACATTCAAAATTTTCTATAAATCCTCAAACTGAGTCTAGCAGACTGTTTAATTGACTCCACCAGGCCATTGGTACCTTGTTGAAAAACATTGGCATTTTCTGTTCCAACAAATCCATAATAGTGCCTCTGTTCATTTCTGCTGCCTACTTTATCCCCTCTTTTGCTGCTGCCACCTTCATTGGGATAGTCTGACCACCTCAGACACTATCCTCCTGAATTCTTTTCTGGCCTTGAAGAATGAAAACTGCCAGACTGGGGCAAATGACTACAGCACAGTTTACTCATGTCAGTGGCTTGATGTTCAACTTAAGAACCATGTAATTTATACTTCTGAACCTATGAAAAAAATGCATGTCTCAGAGATTTAATTGCAAAGAAAAAAAAAAAACCACAGGAACCCCCCCCCAACAAAATTCAAAGCCTAAAATAATTTGAAATTCCATCTGAGGTTAATTATGACAAGGTGATTTGGCAAAAAAATTAATTTTCAATCTAATGAGAAAATATTTATGCAGGGTTTATTAACTGCCAGATTCTAGTAAACTTTTCCCTACTCTTTTCTTCTTCTTGGTTGTCTAAATAAAAACCTCTGCTGGAAAATCAGCTGGGATGTCCTTTGACCTCTGAAAACATCAAAATGAAAGCTGCATCTCTGAGAGGTTAACTAGTCTGTAAAAGTACAGGCGCCTTATTTTTTTTTTAATACATGTTACACAGACTGCGTGTAAACCTCTATGGGTTCATTAATCAATCATAATTCATTGCTAATTAAGGGTTAGGCATACCAACAACAGTTCTGTCAGCTGATATGCTACAGGTAATTAAGTTGTTCTAATTATTTTTTGACATTAAATTCATTCTCATATGACAGTCTTAGAATGCCTTTTTAAAAGGGCGTCTATTCCTAAAGAGCTTGCTTTTAGTTAAGAATAGAGAAAAAAATAGAGTCTACCTCAAGATTAATCAAATTATATTTTAGTGTTTTTTTCCTTCAATTTTTATATATTCTGTTTTGCTGCCACTCTGTAACTGGAGTTTTATTCTGAGGAAAGTTGATTATAGAGAAGAATTTGGTGCTACAAAATGTTATTTTACATTGTCTTATTTATAATATTTTTATCTAATTGTAGCATATCATACTAAGAGAAAAATGAGTAGGGAGGCCTCTAAAAGAGCAGGTATTTTACTTCATAAATGGGGGTACTTTTACTAGCTTTGTGGTGCTAATAATTATAGAAGAGGCTGGGTAAAAACCCCAAAAATTTCATCCAAGTTTGGTACTTTTCCTGAGCTTGAGGAATTTGGTTGATCTCATTAAAATTAAAACACAAGAGGCCAAATGTGACAATTTTTTATCCCTCACATCACCTGAAGTTCTTCTGATTCAGAGTTTTGGTTAGGGTTATATCTTACTAGTGTAGGATTAAAATCAAATTTACTTGAAGTTTAATTGTAGAGAAAAGGTCTGTAACAGAGAAAGAGAACCGATGAAATTACAATTCCTCCTATTTCCTGTCCCCTACAATATGTGAAGAGAGGAGAGGGGTGGAGGTAAAGGAGGGAAGGGGAAAAGAGAAAGATGAGGAAGAGAAAGATGAGGAAGAGGAAGAGGAAGAGGAAGAGGAAGAGGAAGAGGAAGAGAAGAGAAGAGAAGAGAAGAGAAGAGAAGAGAAGAGAAGAGAAGAGAAGAGAAGAGAAGAGAAGAGAAGAGAAGAGAAGAGAAGAGAGGCTCCACATTTTTAATTGTAAACCTGTCATTTTATATTCTCTATTTTTTACATACTGCTAAGTGGAGACTATAATAAGCTTGTTTAAAATCTATTCTTAAAAAAAATTCAAATCTCACTATTTCCAATTAAAAAATCTATGTGGACTTCCTTATTTATTTTGGTTTAATTTTTCAAGGTTTTTGAGGAATTAGAGTGGAAAGGTCTCTGGATAACTGAATGAATCTAAAGCTACCCACCCACAATAAATACAAAAAGGATAAAAACCCATTAACAGAAGAAAAGAAAAACATAATTGCTGGATGCTCTGGGACAGCTAATAATTTGATTCTTGTATTAATCATCAGAGCAGTAGGTTGCTAGTTTCTGGCTGTTTGCAGTGGCATGTAGTGGGTTATGAACATGTATGTAAATATTTTTGTAAGTGCTAGCTTTTGAAAGAATTAAGTATTCATCTTTTTTGAGAAATTAAAATAACATATTGACAAAATGGCAGATTCTGCACTCACTCCATCTGAAAACACTGAGCCTAGAGCCTATCTAAGCAATTAGTCAAGTATTTGAAGCACACTCCCATGTTTAACTCCATCTCTTCTCAATACAGCATCATAAATTGTGAGAGAAATGCCTAGGTACACAATAGCTTGCCGGGTAATGAATTTGAAACAGTCAGCAATTCATCATCTACCTCTTCAATTCTTCCTCTTAAATACTTTTAATGTGCCTGTAAAGACCTTTAAATTGCTGGTGTCTATGGGCCATTCTCCCTGGTCCATCTCCATATTTCTGCTGGAGTTGATTTTCATGTCTCCTTACCTGTGGTATCTTGACTGCCTCATCCTCAGTTAATGCAATTTCAGCCATTTCATTCCACTAGGATTCACCTGAGTTTTTGAGTTTGGGCTTTTTTGGGTTTTCTTTTGGTGGTGGGTTTTTGGGTTTTTTTCAGGAAGAGTAAAAAAATCTCAACTTCTTATCTGGAGATAGTCCCTGCTTTTTCTTTTAGGAGTTATGGCATACTTATTATTTCAAAGTTACTTTTACTTTAATAAAAGTTATTAAGTAAAGTTATTTAGTAAAGTTATTACTTTTTAATCAGTTATTTGATCACTGAACCTGCTTGTCTTGTTGATTTCCAATATTAAGACACCACAGTAAGTAGAGACAGACTGTTTCATAGTCAAGTCAAATTTGACTATGTTTCAAGTCTGCATAAGGCCCCAGTTCAAACTTGACTTGACTTGTTTCAAGTCTGCATAAGGCCCCAGTTCAATGCAGTACCTAAACATACACCTGACCTCAATGACTCCAGCACCTTGCCCTAAGCTGCTTTCAAAACTAATCTCAGTCACAGGTCTAAGTCTTTTGATGAATCAGATTTAACTGCAACACATGCTAGGCAAATTATCAGAGTTTCACTGAACACACAGGCTTGTTGAGTATTCAGCCCAGTGGACTCTGCTGAGAAACCTTGTTTGTGTAATTAACGATAACACGTTTATTCCCATGGGCCTCTGTTTTGTGACTAATGTTATGCATGCAAGACCCTTTTAGTGCAATTCATCTTCCTTTAATCTTGCAATCCAAGAATTAGCTTAGTCTAACATGATTTTCTAGGCTGCTTCTTCAGTCAATATAAAGTGATGGGTGTTTAGAGAGAAAGCTCTATGAGTAGCCTAGATTAGGTTTTACCAACATTAGGTAATAGGGATCCTACTTCATGCATCAATTAACTCTCCATTCTAAAGAGTGGAGTGTTATTCTAGAATATACATTTCAGAGTGTTTTTCTAGAATCATATTTTTAAACATTGGAACAGAATATTTCTTAAAAATAATAAAGAGCAACATTCCTTCAAATTATTTCTGTGATTCTGTAATCAAATGTATGCTCAGAAAGGTTTATTTTTAAATAAAAAATGTGCATAAGGGCATAAAGAGACAGAACAATTTATATATGTCACAATTTGCACCACATGGATGGGAAAAGTGAGCTTACATTAGATATTGATGCACATGGAGAAGGATGTAAAACGTGCCAGAAACTGAGCAAAACTTGCTGACTTGCACAAGAAATATACTGCTGTCCCTGATGGACTGTCAGTTAAACCTAACACCTACCTCTCTTTCTGAAGAATTTTTTGGCTCAGAGTGTGTGGAAAAAGAAAAATGAACCTAGGAGAAGGGCAGCTGCTTCCTCATCCAGAGATACTTTTTGCCTTGGAAACCAAATATGAAATCCTTACCAGTCAGTTTATATCAAAAAGATAGAGTAGTAACAGAGGCAGATCAGCAATAGGCCTGACCAAATCTGTATGATGGACAGCTATAGACGCTTAATATATTTTTTATTAATATTGTTAAAGTCAGCGAGGACTTAGATATTCTTATTATGAGTTCAAAAACTAAGCAAGCATTTCTCGTGTGAATGTGTGAAACACTTTCATATTCCAGAATTTTTACTATATTTTATAATGCCAAAGTATAATAGAGGGGGAGGGGAAAGAGCTTGATTTAGTTCCTCTTATATCCTTATTTATCAAATTCGAGTTTTAAAAATTAAAAACCAAAAGTTACTGTCAGGGGTGGGGGTAGGAGGAAGGGGGAGCGTCCCTGTTATGTAATGACAAGGGGTTTAGAGGTTTTAGAAATGCTTGAATCTGTCACTAGACACATAGTCAGGTCAGACGGTTTCAATTCTGTAATAATATGTTTTGCAGTCCCCTGAGGCCTGTTAGTGACAACAGCATTTCATGCCTGGCAAAATGAGTAAATATTTTAGGGCTTTTTCCAAACTAGATTGGAGTATACCTCTCAAAGACATGGTAATACTTTTGTCATGGTTGACAGTAAAGTGTTTGTCAATAGCAGCAGGGTATGTAAAACCTGAGAGAAACCTCTTCTTTTTGAGTCTGAATAAAAAAAAAAAATCAGATTTAAGAAATAAGAAAAAAGAAAGAAAAAATAGTTGAACAAAAACCTCATTAATTCCCCATATATGTTTTTTTGTTCTGGACACATAACGTCTTTGTCTTGAAGCAGAGATGATAATAGTAATCTCTGTGTTCTGAAGCTGCCACATGCAAAATGCAATCACACACAGTACCTGGCCTAATTTAGATGCATAAGGCATTAAATATTTGGCTGATTTTCTGCCAGTTCCACTGGAGTTCCTCCAGATTAACACAAATGTAACAATTTCACTCGTTCCTTATCTGCACCCTGGGTGATGTGTTGAATCCTCTCAAGTACTATTTGCATTATTGCCTTGACTTAGGGCTAAGGATCCTGTAGCCAGGATAGATTAACCAGCTTTATCCTGGAGTTGATACTGAAGCTCATCTACATAATTTGCCATTTTCCTTCATTTAACTGCAGCAAGCTGCCACTGAAAATGCCATGAAATTGTCCTGCGGATATACACTCACACCTTGTCATTGCTCTCAGGCACAAAATAGACCCTCTGTCCATCAACAGGATTTTCCTGTTGTTTAGGAGCTGGTATATACAAGCACTTAATCTATGAAAGGGTCATGCAGACACAAAATCTCTATAAATGAGAGCTGTATTTCCCCATCATGAGGATGTACTTTGTTCATGCTTTGGTACCTATGGCACCCTCTGCTATGTCTTCTATAAACACAATCCCCGATTTAGGGCACAGTATCATAAAATGCTTCAGAAGCAGCTGGGACCTTCCTAGTGTAGATGGCCTTGGAATGCTATGCTCTAGTCTCTAAAAGCATTTGCAAATGTTTGAAGTGTGGATGCATTTTCATTAGCATTTCCATACTGAGTGCCCTGAAGGCTCCCTTTTCTGTATGCTGCTGCTGCCCTGTGCTGTGAACAGCTGGGAAGACAATGCCTGAGGAATGCATGTCAGGCTGGATGTACACACTGGGTAACCATACAAGATGTGTCTGGTTTTCAGAAGTGTTACCTGTGTGGAGAGATTTGCAGAGGTAATCTTGTCTTTAAACTAGTCCAGCTCTATTCATACTGCAGGGTGTTTGCTGACATAAGCCCTCCAATTTCTGTCTCCCACCTAAAGCTTCTCTTTTCCTTTCTCATTTTCTTCACCACAATATATATGTCATACACACCTGCCAGTAAAGTGAAAAATTAGCTTTTGATGCAAGTTAAATCTATGTTACTGTCTTCATGTGGCTTATGCCACCATAACTCAAATTTTGATTTTGAAGCTGTGATTTTCAAAAGGATTGCAATTTAGACTAGTGTTTCTTAATCTGTACTACTAATAATAACTCATGATATTGTATAACACACAGTAGTTAAAACTGATTAGTTACATGGTGTGTTTTGATTTTTATTTTTGAAAAAAAATCGTCGTGGGATTTGAATGTGAAAGAAAAAGGTACCCATGTATATATGTTTACACAGGATACTGATGCAGAATGAAGATCCAGATTTCTGCAAGCTTTTTATTTCTTTGCTATTCTTGTCATGCATACACTTGGAATATCTGAAGGCTATGTTTTAAATGTCAGGGTTAAGTTTCCTCTTTCTGGTTCAGAAGGGATGCAACGACACACAAAAAATGTTTCATTTCCAAGCTTAAAAACATTTAAAAGTTTCATCATGTTGAAGGTCTGCTTTTTTTTTTTTTTTTTGTACTTGCAGTAACAACTCAATATTATATGCCCCAAAGCCTTGAATATGTGTATAAACACTATGACTAAAATAATTATTTTTGACCATGCAATTGGTTGCTTGCCTTAATGTGATTCTGTCTGCAAAAGACACAAGTTTTGAAACATAGTCATAACTAGCTAAATAATATTGACCCTAATAATGGAATACCTTGTACATTATATAGTACTTATACACTATACACTATACATAGTGTGTACACCTATATAAGTACACCTATGTGCTGGTTTTGGTTCGAGGTAGAGTTAATTTTCTTCCCAGTGGCTACTATGGGGCTATGGGGCTGTGCTTCAAATTTGTGCTGAAGACACTGTTGATGATACAGAGTCGTTTGGGTTTTTTTGTTTGGTTGGTTTTTTTGTGGGTTTTTTTTTTTTTTTTTTTTTTTTGTTTTTGTTTTTTTTTAATTTCCAAGGTATTTTCTGCTTTTCCTACAGCCACACTGGTGAGGAGGCTGGGGATGCATGGGATGTTGGGAGGAGATGCAGCCAGGAGAGGTGACCCAGACTGACCAAAGGGATATTAAGACTGAATGACATCATGCTCAGGATATAAAGTAGGGGGAAGAAGGAGGAAGGGATGGCTATTTGGAGTGATGGTGTTTGTCTTTCCAAGTCACCATTTCATGTGATGGGGCCCAGCTCTCCTGGGGATGGTTGAACACCTGCCTGCCCATGGGAAGCAGTGAAAGAATCCCTTGTTTTGTTGTGTTTGTGTGCAGGGCTTTTGCTTTCCCCATTAAACTGTCTTTACACCAATATACAAGTTTTCTTTTACTCTTCCTATTCACACCCCAGTTTCACTAGTGGGGGCATGAGTGAGTGAGTGGTTGTGTGGCACATGGTGACTGGCTGGGGTTAAATCACAACAAATGGCTTTGGATGCTGTGCTGAGAATAGTACTGAGCCCACAGAGCTGCTATCCTGACCAAGAAGGGCAACAAGCTCTTCTTGGTCATTCTCAGCTATCTCCCAGGTCACACCTAACCTCAAGAGCTCAGCCATGGAAGTGAGGTACTGTATGAGTAGTCTACAACCCACCATGAGAACAGCTAAAAGCACCCACCTCTCATTGCATGTCAGGAATTCTGGCTGGGACCACAAATGTCTTTATGTTCCACTAATGGTCTCAGGGCCACATCGCATGTATAGAAGTGGAAAATTCATTACATTCCTCCTGGGAAAAAAAATGGTTTCACTTTTTTTTCTTTTCAGACATACTGCATTTAAGCATTCCCTCTGATTTTTATCCTGAGCATTATTTTATATTTATTTATACTGAATTTCAGATGACATTTTATCACCTATCATTCAGTCTCTTTGAATTCTGTCTCTTACAGCAAGAGGCTTAGCCCTGTGGCTCACACTCGGTGAGCAAACTTCAAAGAGCATCACACAGCTGCATTTCTGCAGCTTGAACCAGCCCTGACACAAATTGGCTGGGGTCCTGTGGCCACCAGGGGTGCCAAGGATGGTCACCTGCATCTCCCACCACTGGCACTAGGGGTTTCTAACCAGGTTCAAGCCCTCAGGAAATGCTCCTATTCCACACAAAGACAGCAAAGGGAGGTTCAGGTTGCAGCCTGCTGACCTGCCACTGCTCCACCTTTACCTGCACTCTCACAGGGAGAAGCCCAGAGGTAATAGAGCAGCTCCATCCAGCAGCTCTGCCTGGATGCGTTTTGTGAGTTGTACAGCTCTACTACATTGGCCAGAAAATCACTGATTGGGTAGAGGGAGGAAGCTTTGGTTGTTGGTTTTTGGTATTGTTTTGTTTTTGTTTTGGGTTTGTTTTTGTTTTAGAGGAAAAAAACACCAAATATCTAATCAAACAATTCCTAACCACAGCTAGTCACAAAAAGATCACTTTTTTTCTGACTAAGTAAATTTGTGGAGATTTGGGGCACAGTTAATAATTTTTCCTATTTCTGCTTTGCATCTGTGTGATTTCATTAACTGATAATTGCTTTTGATGTGAATTGCAGAAGGAGATAAATGACTCATGAATCAATAAGTGATGAGGTTTCAGAGTCACTTATCGATTTTTATTTCCAATTTACTCTGCATTGAATTTAATTATAGGCATTACACTCGATTTGTTTGAAAACATTGCATGCAAATATTTGCATGAGGCTTGTTCGGTGAAATTATACTTCAGTTGTTTCAAAATAAGTAGGGACTTTTGAGCAGAAAAAAAGTCACTGAGTTGAGAAAATGTCCAAATATGTCAACCCTTAATCATTCTCTGGAAGCCCTTGAAGAGATTCATGAATACTTAAAACTTAAAGGCTTGTCTGTGTAAAAGTTTTCATTACCACAATGGGAACTCTAGGTGATTTTTTTATTTCAATAGTTTGCTCACCTGAAAGTGTATTTTAAGTCAAACAGATGTAAATAAATGTTTGTATGAACTAGAATGGAGCTATTTGTTCCTACATTTAAAAAGTGAAACATTATGATTTTTCATTTCATATTTTAAGATTAAATTTGACTAGATTTCTATTCATACTGTAAACAGATGTCTTAGACTGAGACTTCTATTTTTGAGTTTCAAAGCATGTTTAATTCACTCTAAAACAATTTTCTTCAAGTATTTGGGTTGGTAAGGAAACTGAAATATTTTCATTCCACTGTGATAATGCATTTTTGGATGCAAAACTGAAAGCACACTTTGATGCATAGTGATATAAAGATCTATCTTTAAAGATCCAAGTGTTTTTTAAGAAAATTGATACCTCTGCTGTCATGTGAAGCATATTCTTAGTGTTATGGCTAGTTTTCTGCTAAACCTTATTTTGGTGCTATTTATAACTTTCAGTTAGAAACATCAGCTTAATATAGTGTTTTAGTACTTTTTATTAGATATTTAATACAGAAATCTGTTTTATGTAATGTTACTCATATATATTTTCTGATGTAGAAATCCTTCATGGAGGGCCTCTGGTAAAGGAAAACTGTCAAAATATGACAATATAATTACATTGGTTGAATTTCTTGAGAATCATAGAAATAACAGCTAGTAAAGAGGTCTAGTCTCAAGCACACAGACTATCACAAAAAAAAAATTTAGGAACACTGATGTCTTTCTTAATTTATGAAAACAAGGCTACTATGAATTGTGAACTGTAAAATATATTGATACTTTGTTGGGCAATCTGCTCTCTAGCCTTTAATCTGTTTGTTTGGGTTTTTTTGTTCTTCCATGCTTTTATACTCATACTGTCTTTGATAACAACTCCGTGTGGTTAAATTTTTCTCCAGAATATCCCAGCCCCATCATATTTAGTACTCAAGTTTATGCATGAGCGTCCTCAATCAGGACATGCAGAATCCAGCTTTTAGCCCTATCATGGGAATGGAAATTAAAAATAGAATATATATTTAGCATTTACTAATAAGACATATTTCAAAGTGAATTAAGATCAATTAGAGTACTTCCATTAATTTAATTTGGCTGTGAAGGAGTTCTATGAACTGATAATCATGTTAAACACCCATGTAACTTTCTATGTTTACAGAATTATATAATGTGTTTAAATATGTTTCAGTTATTTTGTATTAATAAGAAAATAGCAAATGTAGTAGATATGTTTAATTGTGGTGGGTGGTTGTTTTTTGGTTTTTTGGGTTTTTTTTTTCAAGATTAGAAGGTGATATTTGTAAGAATACAAGATTATTAGGGGTGTTAAGTATTTTAGCATACTTAAATGGTATGTTGAAAACTTTGTATTTATATTAAAAACATCTCCACACCAAGTTATGTAGGCAAACCCCTGAATATGTAAACAATAAAATTCTGCACAGTACCTCTTTTTCTTCAAAGTGTTTCTAAGGTGTGGTGACACACCTTATTTTCTAGATTAGGTTTGTTTTGGTATCTTTTCAGTTGATGCCTCAAACTGTAATAAGACTTTGATCTCATTCCTAAGAAAAGGAGTTAAGACATTTCTTCATATAATGGGAGGCAAATATTTGTGCTTAAAATAATTAATTTTCTTTTTTTTCTATGCTCTCATCCTAACTGAATCTGTTATTCTCAACTGCTTCCTGGGATTCACCTACTCTCCTCAGGCTATCTATGTCTCCTATATTAAATTATTTTGTAATTTTTATCACTTTCTGTCTGTTTACAAATTCCTTCATACCTTTCCTGTATTTCTCTTATACTTTATTACTGTTGGCACTCTGTGTCCTTCCTAGTCTCTATTTCAGAATTGATTTAGCCAGGTTTCAAGCCACTGACTAGTTTTTCCAGGCTTTCTGAAAAGATTTTAATATTTTTCAGCTTTTTCTATGTTTTTTTTCTCAAGAAACTGGATATGCACACTTCCCAAATCCAGACTTTTCTGGTTATAGAATTCCAACAGTCTCAAGAATATAGTTAAATGCTGTTTTGGGGCTTTTTTCTGTCACAATTATTTACCTTCCTTTTTTCTTTCTTGTGTTCAGGAGTAGAATCACAATCACTAATTTGGCTTATGCTATAATTTTCTGCCCCTAAATTCAAGCAAACTGTTGATTCCAGCTGTAATTGCTTTTCAAATCAATGTCTGTGTCATTTTGGACTGAGAAGAATTACATCTCACATAGAGCAAAGCTACTTGTTCCCAAGTGATTGTTAAGCTGCTGAGACAGTGTTTCTCTAAACAATTTTCTGCTATAATAATTGGCCTGTTTCTATGCATGCAGTTGTTTTCCTGTACCATTCTATTGTTCAGTTTAACTGTGTGGTCTCCTGTAGCAGAGATTCAATATTCTCATAATTGTCACAAAATCAGGAATCCAGCTCTGCTAATATGTTTGAATTCTGAGAAAAAGAATTAGTAATTTTCTGTAAAGATCCTACTTTGTAATCACAAATGCATTTCTTGCCAGCTGAACTAACTATTTGTGAAAGTGGGCCAGAGAATGGAAATCTTTACCACTTTGTGAACTGCAGTGTTTCAGCCTTTCCATGTTCATTGCCCTGAGCATCTGCCTCTCCAGCAGGCAGGGAGCCTGACACCAACCTCTTGGGCCATATCAGAAAATTCTGTGGGTTTTGGGTGGGAAGAATGGTATGAAACCCTAAAACTTGGCTGCCTGGACATGACCTGCTGCAATTTCATTCTTCAGCCTGCACTGGCCTGGCTCCTCTTGCTCTTTTCCATCTCCCTGCCCTCTGTAATGCCAACATCAGGCCAAGAGGGCCATGCTAGAGCTGCCCAGGGACCACACTCATGGTAACTGTTTGAGTGGCAAACACAAAAACTGGTTAGATGTGTTATTGCCCTGCGAAGCAATCAGCAGCAGAGTTCTATCAGGCTCTCATCTCTGTCTTCTGTCCAGATATTGATTTCTTCTCCACTTTCCAAGTTGTTCTGAAGTGGTCAACAGAGTTCAAGAAGTCATTGAGAACGAATGCTCTCAAAGACAAGTAGGTGTCAAACAGGGAGCATGGTCTCATGAGCCTCATTTCACTAGGAAATAAAACTAAAGAGGGGGGGAAGAGATGAGTCAGAGTTAAAGTTCTTAAATTTGAAATATTTATTTGTAAACTATAATTGTAATGAACTATGAAAGGTCAGCTAGTCCATCCATCTCACAAAAAATTAATATGTGCTGTTCCTGATCAGTGGTTTAAGCTCAAGAAAATATCCAGTTTTGGTGATCCCACAGTTCCTGTGTTGGTGCAGCCCTTTCCTCACCCTCCAGAAGAGACAGAAAAGATGTCTCTAATGGAAATTAGGGCTTTATCTAGTATACAAAATGAAAAAACAAAAAACCACCTAAACTCTTTTTATAATGTCTGATGATTGATGGCCTTTCCTAATGGTCTGCTTTGATCCTTCTTCTTTTTTAGATAAACTAATGCAGCTCCTTCTGTTTTTCCTTGAAATTATGAAGCCTTATGTGTCTCCTAGAGAATCTTTGATTCAGCTGCTTCTTGCCCAAAGTATAATATTCAGAACTAGACATCAGACTATACCTTAAGCTGTAACATAAAATAATGCCTTCTTCTGTCTTCCGTATGACACTGAACATTAATGTATGCAAGAACAACATCTGGTTACTTCTGTGACAGTTTCATATTCCTTAATTATTCCCCTTTGAAACTTCAATAGCACAGCCATTGTCTTTTGTGAAGTAGTTGCTTCCATGCCATATTTCCCTGTTGAGTATTTCTACATGTTGCTATTTCCAACATGAAATGTTTTGTCATTTTGGCTTGTTGGTTTGAAAAAGTATCTTTAGTTTATAAAGACAGTTTTAAAGTCAGACTCAATTCTCCAAAAGGAACATTATATTTCTTCCCCCACTGTAGTCTGATGTCACATAAAAATATTAATCAGACTAAGAAAAAGACTTTGCCAAAACAGAATACATCAGTTTTGGAATCCCATGAGAAATGTCCTGGAAGTTTGACAGAGGAACATAGCTTCCTATTTAATAAGCAGAGTGGTTCAACTACACTTTAAAACACGTGTTGCATCTAGATAATATCTAATAAATTCATTTCCAGGACTGTCATGCAGGTTATGTCAAAAGCCTTCCTAAGTTCAGGTGTGTCACATATGCCTTCTCAACTTTCAAACAGGACAGCTACTTTGCCAAAATGACTGTGTCTTCTTGTTCTTCAATTCATCTTCAAAAATTCACAGTAACTATTTTTTCTCCACTTTATTACATTGCAGATGCTTCAAAATAGATTTTATTTACTTGTTCTAGTGTTTTTTCCTAGCTTTTGAGTTTGTGTTGAAAGAGTACAGGCTCCTTCTTTTTCCCCTTTCAGTTTTCTGAGATCTTGCCCACAGGTGACAAGTGTGCAGAGATAATTGCTGCTAATGCAGGCAAGTCCATGCACATCTAGAGGGTGGCATTAAACACGCAGCAATATGGACAGCACTGCTGCATAATGTCAACTACCATTGATAACCCATACTTGGCTTCTGAAAATACCAAACAGGTCCTTAACATTTTCACTGGTTTGGTGACCACATTTCATACGAAAATTATATAAATTATCCACAGAAAGATGGGCATACCCCTTCAAGCTGTAAAGCTGGTTTGCCCATATTCCACTTTTGCAGCACTAGGTTGCTAATCACTAGTCCATTGAGGACATATTTATACTATTGACAAAATAAGAAAACGGTTGGAATCCTGGATGCTGAGAATTTTATACTTTCTGTGCTGAAAGGCACAGACTCACTAGAGAACATTTCATTTGGCCTGAGGCTGTGGAGAAGACTTTAAGAATTGATTGAAAGTACTGGGATTACTGGGTATGTAGTTGGTTAGAAGTCTGTAATATCACAGGGTGGAAAATTTAGAGTTTGAGGTTTTAGAATATAGAAATAAATATGAAGCAAGATGGAGGTTTTAGGGTGGAGACAGGTTGTTTTTCTTTACCTTCTTCTTCCTTCTTCTTCCTTCTTCTTCATGGGTTTGGGTGATGTTTTGTGATTGGACAGAAAGGTCCACATTGCGGGCTTCAGGGGGTCAGTTATTGGGTTAAAAGGGAAAATAATCTAGGTGTCATTTCTTAATTGGATAATTTAGTCTTAAAAGGCCTTGTAACAAGAGTTAGTTAGCCATTTTGTGCCTTGCTAATGAAAAGCTGCCGAACTCATTGTTATGAGACTGTTTCACTGACAGGAAATAATAAACACCTGAGTCTGAACATGGAATGCCGTCTCAAATACCTTCAATCCAACGTCAAGAAACCAATAGAAAACCGTCATTGAGAAAGCTGCATCTGCATTTATTTTGTCATTTTATATATTCTTAAACAAGAAAATATCCTTATATAAGAAATTATAGTATGGTTATACAATCACCTTCCAGCATATATTGAAGTCCCATAGAAAACCAGTCTGTACTTTAAAGTTTTCATTTAGTAGGATCTAATAATGTGAATGGTTAATCAGTACGGGAGTTTTCTACAGTGATTTTCTGAAAGTGGACCATTCTGAGCTTAATTTTTCATAAAAGAGAAATGGCCTGCAATTTCTCCCTGGAATAGTCTCACCAGCAGACTGGAGATTTAGAACCAGCTTGAATTCAACAAGGAATAGCATGTGGTATTTCAATATTTTCACAAGGATTTAAAGTCACATTAAGACTTAAGTAGCTTTCCAAAACCAATCATAATTCTTTATTACTAACAGAAGTAATATATGTCAAATTACTAAACTCTGAAATTTAACATCTATAAATATCTTGGTAATCATGAACATTCATAATAAGATCTCAGCCTCACAAATAATTTCACAAACGTTTAAATCCCATGATAATTCATGAATACACAACCTGTAAGCATGGCTATAAGTCCTATCAAGATACTTCCTTTGAGATTTCACTTTTTTACATCTGCAACATTAATTCAGTGACTTAGCTCTAAATCCTAAATGAGAAAATTGTATGTTCAGCCAAGCTGCTTTTGTTATTGTTATTATTGATATTATTACTAGAGTGTGTGTGTGTGTGTGTGTATGGGTGTGCACACCTTACTGGAACTTGCTAGGAGTTGGTTTTAAACCCTTTATGTCTGTCAGCTGCTGCATTCATGTCTTCAGGTTTCTGTTGAGGAACTTGCTATTAATGCATTTACACTTTAGGAAGTTCTTATATTTAAGCTAAAGATTCTGGCTTAAAAATGGCATCCAAAGAGAAACCTTCTGTTTCACTCACACTTGAAAGACAGGCGTAAAAGGCTGAAACAGCGTAGGAGGCAGAAGCAGGAAAACGCATGAGGAAAAAAAAGCAAAGACATCATTTGAGATTGTAGAGCAGAGGAAGGGGCAGGGGGAGGAAGTCTCAACACCAAAGAGGCTCATTAAAGCAAAAATGGAAACCAAGTTGTATGGGAAGACCCTTGAATCCAAACTCATAAATCCTGTGATGTATTTGTCACAACAATGGTAATCTACTGTGATTGACACACTTGGTCAAATTTCTGCACTTGATTTACAAGACCTGTCTTCAACCATCTTTTCTACTAAGACCAGATGAGCTTGAGTTCATGTTCTTGCTTTGGAACACCATACACTGTGAACCTGAACTTGGCTGAATCCACCGGGTAAAAGTGTCATGCAAATCAATAAGAAAATCCTGTCATTTTCTGGATGTTTCTAGTTTAGTATTTCTATATTTCTTCTGATATTGAGTTTGTGAAATCATCCTTTAATCACTTCACATGAAAAAAATTGAATTTGGCATTTTAAAAACAACCAGCCAAACGGATTCCAGTAGATCAAATAATGAGAGCCCATTTGTTAATAATTAGTTTTCTTCCTTTCTTTGTTGTACCCATCAGTCCTACAAACAGAACACTAATTGAAAAAACGGAGTTGAAACTATGAAGATTCTTCATTATGCAATATTCAAATACTTGTAAATTCAATGGGTGTTACAAGAAGGGATCTCATAAAAAAAGAAAAAGAAGTTTTTAATCCTTCTTTCCCATTAATAGCTGCTGCAGGGTGTCTGTCACATTAGGAAGGAAAAGCTGTATGATTTGGAGACCCTTACGATGGTACCTAACACTAGATTTGTGTGAATCCCTTTCTAAGAGTGTTGATAGCCTTCTGTAAGAGTTAATGGTGTCCGTGTTTCTTTAACTTTCAAATGAAATCTGGAAAAGGCAGAGTTTATCTGAGGAAATTAAATTATTTTCAGCTAGACTCTGGACATTCTTGTAGTGCTTTATGGAAGTGTAAAAGAGTATGGTAGGATTTAATTAAATAAAAGCTACGACAGTCTTGCTTATGAAATTTTAAAGGAAGCCCTGTAGAGTTTTTTATCTACTGGAGATTCTTTAAGTTGTTTCCAAATGGGTCATCATTTCCTATTATATTAAAAGGGATCATTTTTTAAAAATCAATTTGTTTGTATTTATTACAAAAGCAGCTCTGGGGATTTTTCAGAATTTTTTCAGAACTGCATTATACAACAAGATTATTTCTACTCATTTCAAAGGAAGCAATGTCCAGCTACCACTGGGAAAGTTTGAAGGTCACACCTGAAGGTTAAAAGTTTCAAAAAAAGGTTTTTTTGGGTTTGATTCTTAAAATTAACATATTAGGGTGTTCTACACTGATGCTTCTGATTTTTGTCCTAGCAGGTCTGATGTTCAATTAATTGCAAGCACAGAAACTGCATGACTCTTCTTCCTTTATCATTCCAAAATCAATTGGCAGCAAGTCCACATGCCTTCTAAGGATCTGAAATCAAAATGTGCCATCAGCCTTGGAGCTCCTAAAGATACCAGAGAAATATTTAGCTTGTCAGCTTTGTTTCTTTGCTGTCTTTGTGAAATAGAGTGTGCCATTACAGCAAGGACAGACCCATCCTTTGATATGTCTTTGCTGAAGCTTTCTTCAGATTTTACTAAAAGGTTCC
Source organism: Anomalospiza imberbis (assembly GCF_031753505.1). NCBI lineage: Eukaryota > Metazoa > Chordata > Aves > Passeriformes > Viduidae > Anomalospiza > Anomalospiza imberbis. The sequence continues at coordinate 79,963,534 of NC_089683.1, read as the reverse complement.
TTCATTGCTGCTGTAAGAAGTTTATTTGCCTTTATCTCTTCCAGGTAGTGCTGCTTGTATATTGCCTTCCATCAAAGCAGCTCTCTACACAGTCAATGCCCAGTTAAACTGGGGGGAAAATTTCCCTCGGAGCAGAGAGTGAAGGAATGAGACCTGTCCATGGTAGGAATGGATTGCATGAATGGTTAGCAGGAGAAGACTGAAATCCAGGGGCTGTGGAAAAAACTCTTTAAAAAGTTATCTTTATGAATATGTTCTATTACTCACAGCCTGTGTCGAGGCTCCATAAACAAGGATGTATCACCCAGCTCTCAGAGACAGGGCTCTAGGGCAACTGGACCCCACTGCTTGGCATCCACCATCTTACCGCACTCTTTTCCTGTTTTTAGTCCCTATGTGAATCTCTGGAGCTACGTGGCTCTGCATCACAATATCTGACTGTCTGCAGCCAAAAATGCCATGGCTGGGGGCAGAGCACACGCATGGGAAACAGAGGCAGACTCCAACAGTAGCACACTGAATGTAGAAAGCACTGCAACCTTCCACTGAGATGGTCTGTGGTTCCTCAACTGGTAGGAGCTTATTTCTGGGTTCAGATGATGAAAAAAAGCTGAAAGAAATACAAAAGTGTTCATTGGGAAGTACTAGACAGAAACAAAGAATGTGAATCAACATTTTTTTCTCTCAAAAAAAGATATGCCTCAGAAAAATGTCCGGCATTAAAGACATTTCTGATTTTCACAGAAAAATTCTAGGCTGTCTACTTCATAAAAAATATTACTGTATATCGCATCCATGGAGTTGTCAATTTCAAGCTGTGTTGTGGAAGAAAAACACAGAGGAAAATGCAAAGAAATATTTCAGTTTTCTTGCTACCTCAAAAAACTCATTGGATCAAACCAACAGTATATATTTATGTGTTTTCCTCTCCTCCACCCTCCTTGTCCCACCCAAGCCTCAACCCTGCTCTCTCTGTCATCTCCAAAAGGATTGATATGACTATTTAATGCAGTATAAAACATTGCAGGTAGTTTTAAATAATTTATTTCATTTTATGAATCTGTTACAATTCAGTTCACATATTAGTCAGAAGAAAAGGAATAGCTCTATCTCTGTTACCCAGTCCCTTCGTGATTTGAATTTCTCTGAGAACTATAGAAATATAGGTTTGATACCCACACTGGCATATATGGGGAGGGTGCTGTCCTGGTTGAAGTGATAGTAAAACTTTCAGCAAACCTCTGCTCTGAGTGACGCAAAGGTAATTTTAAACTTCCAAATCTCATTAGTGTCTTTACCTTGAGGTATTTTAGCACTGGCATGACAGCCTTTTAATATCCTTCTGCAATCAGTGGGATGAAGAAGAGAGTTAGGAATGGCTTTCCATGTCACATAGGAATGGTACTAACTAGAGCAATGAAAGTGTCTGTCGCAATTTCCAGTAAGTTGGTGACTTGGCACATTTACAGGGAGCCAGAAATGCCACACTTTCATTACTGTGGGTATGAAACATTTAATAATGGGGAAAAATCCTCTCAAGTTGTTCTTTAAACCTATACATTTTAATGCAGTGGATATCTCACTTGAGGATATGATTTAGTGGTGAACATGGTGATGCTGGGTCAATGTTTGAGCATCCACTGCCCTCAGAGCCTGAAACTGGTACCGTGGGAACTGCTCTGGGGACACACATGATTTACATAAGAATTTATCCATATGTGTTCACTGTTCACTAATCTGGGAGAGTAGAGGATCTCAGAAAATTTTTTTAGTAAAAACATTAAGTGGGAACAACAGTCTGTTAAAGCTGCCCTAATAGTAGCTTTATTCAGTGAAGGGGGGAGTGAGGAGATCAGTGTTTTTGCAAGGCTTCCAGAAATAATTTTCAGTTGCCAGTGGTGGCCCTGTGTGGCACCCAGGCTGGTTGGTAACATTGCAGAGGGAGCTGCAAAATTACCCCAGACCCTTGCCAGCCCCATCACCTGCCCTGGCAATCCTTCTGTGCCAAATACTGCATCACCCCTGCCAGGGAGTCCCCAAAGGCACTTTGCACATTCACCTGGGTACCTCTGGCACCCATCAGAGGTGGTGGTTTTGGTAGCAAAGTTATGTTTATCACAGCTCTTGACAGAGGAGCTTGTAGGGCCTGGGATGTGTTCTCTGTGATGGGCTGACCCGCCTCCCTTGCCCTTCCGACTTCTTTCTTGTGAACCATTCAAATTTCATATTAGACCATTTGTGCTGTCTGTCACTTTTGATATTCTGACTGCTGATACATCCACTTGCTTTTAATTACTTTGCCATTTAATTTGTTTTAAACATCTGTGTCCATTTTCTATCTGGGGTCATTTTAATTGTGGCTAATAGAATTTGAAAGGAATATAATTTTCTTATATTTCATTCTAAGATTATCCATTGTGGTTTGCTACAGTCATCTGCTACTGTTGATTTGCTGCCATACAGATGATTTAATTACCTAGATATCATTGTTATTACCATAAAATCCCCATTTATTAAATGCCATATCAATTATCCACCCTTTTGCTTATTGATCTGAAGTCTCCTGAGCAACTGATCTCCTGGGGCACATTTCAACCCAAGCACAAATCCAGCAAGTTCATTGGAGTAATGTAAAAGATGAACCTGGCTCCTTTGGCATACCGATCTCCTGCCAGTACTTTTATTGAGATGCCCACTCACTGTGAATCACCTGAAAGATTTGGTACCACAGTGGTTTACAGTTCTGGTGATTTGTGATTCTGCTGCTACTGATTGGCCATTTGTCTCCATTATTTTTACTTTCTTCCTTCTCCCCTGTGATTGACACATTTCTGTGTTTTTTTTTTTTTTTTTTGTTGTTGTTGTTGTTGTTTTCTTTGGGTTGGTTCGATCTTCCTGTTCAAGTTTTTTATTTTGTCTTCCATCCTCTCCTCTTAGGCTCCTCTGCTTGGGTGTCTGTCCTCCTGTATGCTTCTGAGTTGTGTTACCACCTTTTCTGTGTTTCTGTTATTCTGAATGGAAGCCCCTAGGGCATCTTCCTATTTCGTACTTCAGACACTGGCATCTAATTTTCCCTTTCTTTGCTTAGACTTTGTTTTCAAGAAGCAATTTGCATTTTGCGCTTACTGCCAGGGGTTCTCTCTCCTTGTTTCTTTCTAGCGCTCTGGGAACCTTATTCTTATTCACCTCACCACCTTCTTCCTGATTATCTCTGGTAAAAAGCATAGACCAAGCATACATACAGTATTAATATATAGAGATTCTCTCTAAGTGTCTTGGCAAGTCCAGAATATCCTCCCTTCTGGGATATAATACTCTTCCCACATATAAAACTGATAGATGATAATTGACGAAACATTCTAATTAGTAGGGAAGTACTGAGTTTACAGATGTGGTCTGTCACTCAAATTTGGACTATACTAATGAATATACTTTTTAAAATTGCGGTAACTTTCTGAAAATTCTGTCATTTAAAGTACAGATAAATATCAATAATTGTACACTTTACTAAGAATACTAGTATAACTGACTGAATTTGAGCTACAATGCAAGCCTTTGAGATCTACATCATGCTCTCTGCTGGCACCTGATCAATAAATTCAAAGGAAATATTTGCGCTCTTCAGGAATTAATGCTCATGCTAAGCATAGGCTCCAGCAGCAAAACCTTCACCTGGCTCCAGATCTGAGACACCTCAACACCACTGGATACTCTATGATGGAAATTTGTTCCCTTCATCTCAGGAAATATCTTAGACCCTGACTTGCACAAGTTCCACAGCAAAATGGACATGGCCTGTGTGTGAGTTTCTTCCTCAGTCTGGACTTTGGTTTATGAGTTCTTTGTTCAAAAGCTGGCAATAATTCAAATAATTCAAATGAACAGCAACTTAGGTTATCCTGGAATTTAAGCAACCTCATATTTTCATGTGTAAAATCTTCCAGAAAATAATAGCTTGGTCTGTGACGAGAATAAATGTCTCTTGCATAGCAGGCTGCAATTGCTGTAATCACTAGTATTATAGTTTCCCTCAGACCTGTTAAAGTAGGAAAAAAAGAGTGACAAAATAACCCAAATGAATTTTCCACTCTTACAAAAATGCTTAGAGAATCCAGGGATTGTTTCTTTTCACTTAACCATGTAAATGCACTAAAAATTTTATTTTGAGAAGACAAACAGTCATCACTATTGCATTTAAAATTATTTTCTTCTTCTTATCTTTTTTAACTTTTTAAAGGAAGGTCCTCATTTTAGCTGGCCTTGCTGCATTCATGTTACTGAACCAAAATAGGTGACAATGACTGCGGTGAATATTTACTTAAGGAGTAACTGATAGAGTTTTGATATTTGCTCTGACCTTTGATCTGCTGGGTACAGGTCAGAAGGACTGATGCTGAGCAGAGTGCCCTGAGGAGGGCTGTCTGATGCTTCCTGTGAGGTGAGCTCTCTGTGTATGGAGGAGAGGGGCACAGAGTCCTATTACCATTCATGACTGCTGTGGGTTGGTGGGGCGAGGGTGGCTTTGTGCTACTTCACTGCTCTTCATTAATGCTGCTTGGTTCATTACTGCCGTCCTTATCCCAGAAAAGCAGTTTAAAGTCTGTGGACAGTGCTGCCCTTACATATCTCTCACCAGTGAGGAAGCAGACATAAAGAAAGCCCAGAGTAAAGGGTTAGGAAAATATGAGTACCAAAGAAAGACTCACATCCAATTTAGAGCTGTTTTGACCCAAGTGTATGAGGATGAGGTGCAGGGTCAGCGCTAACTCAGCCAGTCCTGCCTGGCCAGCCAGTGGCCCAGCTGCAGGGCTGTCCCACTGACTGACTGCTCCCCACATGATTGTGTTTTTACCAAGCTGTTTAGAAAGGGTTTGACTTAAGCTTTATGACCACAAACTCCTAGATTGCTGGGAAGTTAATGAGGACTAAGCAGCTTCACCTTGATACATATCTTTTTCCTGAACAGCACTTTAAAACTTGGCCCCACTTGTATTTGCTGACCGGGAGTTGTTATTTAAGTGCACTGACTGGAGTTCAAGCCTCATCTATGATTGATCTGGGAGATGTAAGTACATGACAGCATGACACTGACGCTGTGGAGGGTAGGATAAAATCTGAGAGGACAAGGATGTGATGATGCAGGGTTAGATATCTATAGAAATTGCTGAACATCCCTGGCTGAGTGAATAAGTTATCACCAGAGATATCATTATCACATAAATTAGATTATTATAATTTATTGTTTCATGTCAAGATCTCTGGTCCTTGAAGTCCAGGATAAGACATGATAAGACAGATGTTGCACCTGTGACTGCTACCAAGTGACCCTAGAAATGGCTGATAGCACAGGTTGCTCCTGGGAACTGGAGCTCTGTGTCTGTGTGTATTGCTTCCAGCAAATCCTGTCTTCCCTTGCTGAAGAAAAAAATGGGACTCTTTTGATGAAGGTGGCTGTGCTGAGCACAAAGTGTTGGGGACAGCACATAGGGCAATTAAAAGAGATTAGAAAATTCAATTATCCAAGACTTTGCAGAGGGACACTCCAGCCCTGCAGGAAAGGAGATGTGGAGCCATCTGGGAAGGAAATGTGGAGCCCTATGTATGCTATACAGCAGCCAGCCCCAAAACCTGCAAGGTTTGAGCCCAAGTATGTAGTTAAGGATTAACCCCAGCCAAAAGAGGGGTCACCTGAGCACATGGATTGACAGACCACTGCAGCCAGCCCAGGAGAAGGCTGTGACCTTGGTACAACAGAGTCGCCCTGCTGGACAGAAATTACTCCAAATGAAAAGAACATCAACACTTCAAGTGATTTTTTGAGAACGAGTTTCATGGAGAAGGAACAACAGCTGGAGGACTGTTTTTCACTGGCAACTGTTTTCCATTATTTTTTTAATGGGTTCATATAAGCATTGACTTTTGCATCATAGTGGGAACTGCATTTATTCTGTTGCCTGTGAAACAAGAAGAATACATTTATATCTCTTTGAATCAACTGTGGGTTTTGTCAATGTGTTTAATGAATGTAAAAAAAAAAAAATAGTATTTCAAAATACAAATCATGATGCACGAACAGCATATGTGTTACCACAAGAAGAAATTTACACTTCAGTAACCACAAAAATCTTCACTATTTTTTTCTTTTTAAAATTTGTATTTGCCTGCTATTGTTTACTCCCTTTATTTACTATTGAAAGAATATCCCATTTATATTGGTCGGGATATATAAATTTTATATCATAGCACTAAGATCTTTTATTTTTTAGTTAGCAATGCAATAGGAAGGTATATAATGCCAAAAATTTAATGAAAGAAAATAGAACAAACATAGATAGCAAGTCTTCTAATGAATAAATCTGAATAATAAAAATCCCTGTGGAGTGTAGAGGCAGATAGGTTAATTCTTTCACTTGAATTTTAATCTTGACTGAAAAAAAATCAGATGAGTTTTCACATTTAACACTTGGTTATCCTTAAAGCTGTGATAAAAATTGCTTGTATTCTTCATATCTGGTCTATAGCTATATTTAATTAACTGAGTCAGCAAAAGGATACTTATAATGTGATATCCATAACATCTGACAGGTTGGAGCACCAGCAACGCTGCTCTGATTGCTGGCAGAACTTTTGGCAAAATGAAACTGAAGAACACTCATTGAGCTGGTTCTGAAATGTCATCACAAAAGTACAAGATTGACCTCCCTTCTCCTCCTCAGCTCTTAAAACAGTGAAGAAGGGATTAGGAGTTCTGGTATCTACCAATCATTCTTGCCTAATCCTCGGGCCTTATTTTGTTCTTTTTCCAGTAGTCCTTAAAAGGAAAGACAATGAAAAAAAAAAAATTTCAATTATTTAACCAAAAGTGAAAGTAAACCCTGACTTTTCTCTTCTAAATGCCAGTTCTCAATTTAAGACATATTTCTTGTCAGCATAACTTGTTCACTTTAAAGGCTGGTTTTATTTTGATCATGAAACCTTTTCAGAGAAAATAAAGAAAATCTAGATCTTAGAAGCTCTCTAAGAAGCTACAGGCTTTTTGGTTGAAAATCGTTAACCAGCTTATAGCTTTGTAGGGTAAATCAAGGTTCTATCAGCATGTCAGAGGTGTATGTCCAAGACTGCAAGACTGGATGATCTACACCAACCTCAGCCTTAGAAAATTTGATGTGTGTCTTGGGAATTAAAGTGCAGAAGATGCTACCTGGTCTAGACCATTTCTAGGATGCTATTTTTAACCTTGTTTGAAGGTGGCAATTGAAAGGTAATTAAGATTATTTATCAACGTAGACATTATTCTTATTTCCTTCAAGCTGCTATATAAAATTTACTATTCTTTTAAAGGAATTTATAATTGTAAACTTATTGCATGACTAATATTATATTCAATAAAATCTCCTCAGTGCAAAGGGAGAATTTGTTCCATGACCTATTTACAGAATTTTTTCTCCTTTTGCAAATATGGATCTCAAAATCAGATGCTAATTTGTAGCATCCAAGAAAACACATGACTGAAGACTAACTTTTGGGTTGGGCTGCAGAAATCATCCTATATGTCAAAATAACTGCCAAAAGGGGTAAGATGTTAACACCTCTTGATTCAGAATTGCACTTACAAGAGTGAGATGTCAAAGCCAACAACAGAACTACCCTGAGGATGGATAGTTAACAGTATGTAGAAATACTCTAACCTCAGACACCCAAGAATGATAACAATACATTTTCTAGCAACTCAGAATGTTGTCAGATTTTTTTAACAGAATTCCATGGCATATAGCAAAAAACTAACATCAGTTGTCCTACCAGAAAAAAAGTTCTTTCATTTAAACAAAAATCAATGTAAGGCAAATGGCAAATATTCTCTACATGCAAATATACACACAATATTTTTTTCTTTTAAGAAACAAAGGAAGACATTTTGTTTCTTTTTATTTTGTTTTCTATTGAGAATAATTTTTTGATAAAAATTGATTGCTTTCAAAAAAGCAAGGACAACTCAAAAACTGTTTGAGGAGAAAGAACCATTCTGATAGCAGCTCTGAAATTTTGCAGCACATGAATAATAGAAGATACACCATAACAGACACTGAAGTGGAAAAAAACAACCTATGTGTTGTCCTGCCTGGGTTATCAGTGAGTCAGGAATACCTTTTCACTGTGACACAAAAAGCAGACACTTTGGCTGGCACTGCCGTGTGTGTCTTTGCATATCTCCAGGGATATCCCTCTGGGTATACAAGTGCTTTACTAGTCTGACAGGGTCTGGCATGCTGATAGGTCTCTGGATCGCATCAGATTTTCACAATACACCATACAAATTAAACTAAAAATAAGTTTATTATGGGCAATATTGAATCAGAAATTTCTTAGGCAACTCTGTTCATGTTGACTATCTCCTTTAACATGCAGTATGGAAACAGGGTAGTTTTAGTATTAATGATGTGGTGCAGGCTTCTGAAATGGAGAAGAACAAGCAAATAACAATCAAAGAAAATAAATCCTAAAGTAAGTGAAAGGGCAGGGCATGCAAGAGAGTCAAATGAGCAACATGATGACAGATGAAATACTGTATTGTCTATCTACAGATCCTAGGCACCTACTTGAGCAAATCAAATGAATTCTGCCTTCCTAATTTATGGTAAATGTTGTGGAATTAAGTTCTGTACAACAGAGGTCAAAAAAACAAACAAACAAACAAACAAAAAAAAACAAACCTGACAAAGCAACAAATAAGATGTTACAATGCAAAAGGATGGGACAGATTGTCTTTCTGAAAGTATTATTAATGTCAATGATGTGTCCTCAGCTACAATATGTGCTCAATCCTGGTCAATCTCTTTGAAAAAGAGATAAAGAAAATGTAGAAATAGGTGATGAAAATTACTAAGAGCATGACACAATTTCTGTGATGACAGATTGCCAAGATTGAGATTGTCTATCTTGAGAAAGAAAATAATTTAAAAAGATATGACAAAACTACATAAGATACAGAATGCTATATGAATGCTATTTTTCTTTACAGTTTTTCCTAATTTTTTCCTAATAACAGAATAAACAAGTCTTCAATGAAGCTGAAAGTCAACCAATATAACCTTAAATGGGATAAGTTGCAAAATTTAGTAGGTGAACTCATCAAGACTGACCTTTAAGGTTTAGCTCAATGTTGGCACCATTTAAGTACATATGTAGGTAGGGAGCAGACTCATTTCTGTGATGGTTTAGTCATATCTCAGATTGCAGAGTGGGCCCAAATATCTTTGCCACCCCTTCTGCAGTAAATATAGTAATTTATAAAACCATTGTGTTTCTAGTCACAGACTAACATTCACTAATGAAGACAGACTTCTCACTGTGGGCAAGGTTTTTTACAGTTGTCCTCTGTATGAATATGGATATTCTTGCTCTTTAGTTCCTTAAGGAAGATTCCTTAAAATCTGTGTGCTGTGAGAAGCAGGATGTGGGATGGAAAGAACAATTTAGCCCAACCAGCTTCCATTCCTATCTTCCCATGTTCCTAAGATATACTTCACAGTGCAACCATACATAGTGTACTGACGTAAAAATGTGGTTAGCTATAAAAGTGTATGCATTCACTCAATTGTTAAAATGGTAACATTAAGTGACAGGAACTATGAAGAGAAAAAAAATATGTTTCCCACTTTCAAGGACAGTAGGAGAAATAAACCCCATATCATTACCAAATCATAACAAAACATAAACATAAGACAAATCAGTGCCCAGCATGTAAGAGACACTCTGTATAGCCTTATATTCTTATTGGAAGATAAACGGATCATTTAAGGAATATATCTGCCATTTATAAAGCTTCCAGAGAAAATTCTGGTTTACCATAACATTTCAATGAGCAAATAAAAGTCTTAAGAGCCTGACATGCAGATTACTGAGCTCTGATAATCACCCTTTCAGCAAGCAATGGAAGTCTTTATATGATTTATACTGTTGTGAGAAACTTTTGTCTTATTCTGAAACAATGGAAAGGCTACCAGAACAGCAAAGGGAATGAAATACAAAACAAATGAAAATACAGGAGATTAGTTTTGGAGACTGAAGCACACTCATTGAGAGAGACAAGAAGATGTTAATATAAATGAAAAACAATTTAGAGTTTTAGTCTCATTCACATGATGAGAAAACATTGAAGAAAATTGATTTGGCCAATCTCTTTTTAAAAGGTGAAAAGGAAAAAAAAACCCATCCAAACATAGGGTGACAATAAAACAAGTACACATTTCTTTCTGCAAACACACCGAGAATTGAGAAAAGTTAAAACAGAGAAAAGCATGTAACCAGCAAAGGACAACAAATTGAACTGCTTTAGAATCTCATCCTTCATGCAGAAACAAAGAAAATACTGGCATGTTCCAAACCTTATATTTATCTCATTCCTGGTAAAAAATCTTTGAAAGTAACTAGAAAGGAAGTTCAAGGAGTTATTGAGTCATAAAAATTTTAAATAGCAAATGAAAACCCTAAGGTTTCAAAAGTGACAATTTCATAACTAACACACTTCTTTCACAAAGATAATAAAAACTGAGCAGAGGGGAATAGAAGGAATAAAAGAGAAAGCATCAGTACTTTTAACATGCTAATTATTAATTTTAAGTTTCTCCAAACACCTATTCTTTTAAAAAGAAATGTAAGAGTTTTGTGTAAGAGTTGCTCATTGTCTTTTTTCAGGAGAAAACTGTTGAGAAGTTCACTCCAAAACCATGGGAATACGTACAGTATCCTTGTCTCCACAGTAGTAAATGAGTCTGTATGTAGAAAAGAGAAGTCTGATGGGCAAGCAAATCCTGCCATAGACATATCTAAATACATGACTTTAAGACTACCCAGAAGATTGCCCTGGAGACAATGAGCACTCTTGTGAGAATGAAGTCAGAGGTGTCATTAAGGACTACTCCAGGACTGTATGAAGGATTGTATTTTCACTTGGCTGGACAAGATGACCATTTATAGTCCCTTCTCACACAAACCACTCTATAATTCTATGATCTTTTAGGAATTACTTTGCTCAGAATTTCAAAGAGCAATGAACAATGAAGAGATTGCAGTCCCTAGCAATGAAATTTCTAGCCTAAAAAAATGTCTTGAAGTACTTTGTTCTCTGGAATGTAGAATATTACTTTGTGCTGAAAATTTCTTTTCTAAACATAAAACAGAACATGTATTACGCTTCTAAAATTACTTCATTTTTAAGATCAAGTTATTGCTAAAGAGTTTGTTAGTTTTTATGTGCTCAGAAAAACAACTTGGCCCTTTTATTACAAACTAATCATAATTAAAAATCTTTGACACATGACATTGTAAGAAAAAAATTGCTAAATAAAAAAAAATAAAAAAGAGATATTATACTTTTTTTATTTAGAAGAGATGTGCCTTTTGACAAATGACCAGATGTCATTTTTCTTATGCCTTTTGCAACTATTGAGCATCTGCAAAAAAAAAAAAAAATATTAGCATTTACAATGCTGGCTTGGCAGCTTTTGGGAGACAAGTTTTAGGCACATCTTGGTCCACTTGCTTCCTTATGCCAAATTGCCTTGTTAGTTACCCTAGCTGAGACTTGGCAGATCTGATAAAACGTGACAGCAATATTTAAAAAAACCCCAAATAACCATAGCTTTCTCTAAATCCCTTTTAGATAAATGTAGTTCTGCAAATACCATTGACCTGAAGCCAGTGCAAACACTGGTAGTGCAAAAAGAACTGATCAGCACATAATATCCTTGTTCCAGAACCAGAGCTTTTTCCATCTTGTTAGATAGGTAAGGCCATTGCTCAAGCACTGCTGCACCCTAATTGTGCATTAGATCCCGGAGTTTAAGGGGTATTCTGATATCTTGAAGGTTCATGATCTGCTGATGTACTTTCTTTAAATAGACAGCCCTTTACAACACAGATCATCTTTATGTAGGAACTTTGAATACTGCTCTATACAGGTCAGTAAACTCTTCCTCAGAGTTGTAAAAACTGAATTCTAGTTTTTGTCCATGATTAAGGGATTTTCTCTCTGGCTTCTGCTTGTTAGTCTCTGTTTTCTTCTCTGGAGCATGAAGTGAAGGGGTTTATTTGAGTTTTTTTGGTGAAACTATGTTCAGCAACAATGGTCTTTCTCATTAGCCATATCAACAGGTATTTTGAAGCTTATAAACCTCTTGGGAATGATGCCATTTTTCAATGAGGAGTTAATTTATGCATTGTGTGAAAGTAAGTATTTCCTCTCAGTGCAGAGCCTTCAGACAATGCAGAAAATTCCAGAGCTGCTCTCCAGGTAGGATAAAGGAAAACAAGCTGTTCAGTCCTACTTGCAACGTACCCATGTAGTTCAACTCTTACCTAAAATGACTCTTTTCTAAAATAACATACTTCTTATACAGAAATCTTTTTCTCAGCATTCTCAGCCCGTGAACCTGTCATGCTCTTATAGTCCAAAAGTGGATACAATATTCCACCTGAGTACAAAAGCACTATTATAACTGTGGTATTATTTTCTACTTCATTACCTTTATCCATGTTTCACTCTTTGGCCCTGATTTTATTTTGGTATGACTGATATTTTTTATCAAACATCTGTTCACTATGGCAGCATGCTGGCTTTCCCCAGTTCTGGATTTCTTCTGGCTATGTGTTGTCTAAATGGCTTGTACCTAAAAGGGTGGTCCTCTGAACACCACTGCAAGTGAACTGGGAGGATGCTCTCTGAGGGGTCCAGAAACAGACTTTGTGGAGTGAATGAGTTCACTCCAGCCTTACGTGTTAGCCTTGGCTGAGGCATGACTGGGGCAGAAATATGTGTTTGGTAATTATTGTGTTTACTTTGAAGAAACAGGGAACTTATAACCCAGAGGCTTAAGCTTAATGAACATGTTGATTCTTAGCTGCTGGGAAGCTGAACAGCTTATACTGACCTTCCATATTCATTATTACCTTTCCTTTATAGTATTCCATGGACTCTTTCATCATTCAGAGCTCCATAATGATAGTGGCTGACAGGTAATATAACATGTAGAGCAAACAGTCCTGTCCTGTATCTAAACATGCAACAATCAAAAGTAATTGAGGCAACAGGTGAATTGTTAAGAAAGTGCAAATCCTGAAAAATGCATCTGTATTTATATCTCTACAAGCATATTTAATTCAGTGCAGTTGTGCATCTAGCTGTCTCTTAAACATACTGCCTCTACAAGCTGTAGACAGCATTTAATAGGCACTTCTGATTTAGACTCATGGCATACATATACATTTACTTTTTTCCCCTTTTTTTTTTACTCCTACCTGTATTTTTTACTCCAATAATTTTAAAATTTTTAAATAAAATATAAAAGCTCAAAAAGTGATGCTTGCATTTCCTTTATCTTAATGTTCAAAGCAGGTAGCTAACATTATTTCAAGCTTCCTTTCTCTTATGCTTTTGTCTGTACTTACTCCCAAGGCAAATGTCAGCTACATGGTTTGTGTATTTAGTGCCCTCTGTTCCAGATCCTGAAAGATTAAGATTCTTTAGGTAGGACTTTAGTGAGATCTATATGCTTAAATCCAAAACTTCAGCCTCCAGAATCATCAAAAAATTTATCAGCTTAGGGTCTGCTCTGATAGGCTGTAGTGTGTTGATCTTGGCTGCATGCCATGTGCCCACTCTCCTCCTCAGGAGGATAGGGGAGAGGAAATATAAAGAAAGGATCATGTTTTAAGAGAAAGACAGTGAGAGATAACTCACCAACTACTATCATGAGCAAAACAGACTCGACTTGAGGGACTTGATTTAATTTGTTACCAAACACATCAGAGTAGGGCAATTAGAAATAAAACTCAAGCATAAAAACACCTTCCCACAACCCCTCCCTTCTTCTTGGGCTCAATTTAACTTCTGGGTTCTCTGCCTCCTCCCTGCTCAGCAGTGCAGCAGAATGGTGATGGGATCTATGGTCACTTCATCCCACACTGTTTGAGGCACTCTCTCCTCAGGCAGAGGACTCCTCACAGTCTTCCCCTGCTTCAGCGCTGGGTCCCTGACACATGAGTCATGATGTGATCATGTGATCATTGTCCGTGATTTTTTCCAATGTGTGTCCTTCCCATGGAGCACAGTTCTCTACAAACTGCTCAAGGATGTGTCCCTTAAATAGTGTGCAGTCTTTTGGATACAGGCTGCTCCAGTGTGATTTCCCCAATGGAGTCACAAGTCCTGCCAGAACACCTGCTCCACCATGGGCTCCACTCTCCAGAGGTCCACAGGTCCAGCCAGGAGCCTGCTCCAGCACAAGCTTCCCACAGGACCACAGTCTTCTTTGGGCATCCACATGTCCCAGTGTGGGGTCCTCTGTGGGCTGCCAGTGGATATGTTCTGAGCGGACCTCCATAGGTTGCAGAGGGACAGTCTGCCTCACCTTGGGCTGCAGGGGAATCTCTGCTCCAGTACCTGAAGCATTTCCTCCCCCTCCCTTTTCAGTGACCTCGGTGTCTGCAGGACTGTTTCTCTTGTATATTCTCACCCATATGTTCTCTGGCTGCTATTGTGCAGGGGTTTTTATCTCCATTCTTAAATCTGTTATCCCAGAGGTGCTACCAGTGCTGAGGTTGAGCTGAGCCTTGGTCACCAGTAGGTCCATCTTGAGCTGGCTGGCATTGGCTCTGATGGACACAGGGGAAGCTTCCAGCAGCTTCTCAGAGCAAACACCCTCGTAGATTGCTGCTACACAAACCCAGAACACAGACAGACACAGCTCTGTGCATCACCAGTCCCTGGCGGAGGTGGCAGCATCATCACTTTGGGCTGTGAATTTACAATTAGAGGATTTCTCTCAAGATTTCAGATATGCTTTAAATACGTCTTCCATTTCCCAGGAAAGTAGCCAAGCAAAAATGCTAATTATAAGGGAAAGGCAGATGGAAGAGGAGGGGTGTGTGTGTGTATATTTTCATTTCCTTCTAAGGAAAAAAACCTACGTTTAGGCAGTGGTGAAAGCAAAAAAGCTGGTAAAGTGTATGAGATGGAAAAACATATTGGATGACCCTAAACATTTGTGTTTAGCAGTGATTTCAGGACAGAGTGATAAAATTTAAAGCTATGCTTGAAAAGAGAGAGCAATATTTTTGAAATTGACTAAAATATAGCCCAAACTCTGCTTCCTGATAATGGACTTTGTGTACATTTCACATGAAACTGTAAATGGATAAAAGAACAGTATGATTATGGAACCAAACCCTGCAGTTTCTGGACATCACCCATTTTGCTCCTTCTTCTCTTTGTGGTGAACTTTTTAGGAAACATGGGACAGAGCCAAGAAGAGGGAGATAAGTAAATCCTCGTTTGTGAATGGAGTACAGCCTATGCAGTGCTGGCAGTCTCCCAAGGAGCATTTAGACCCCTTTCTTTGGCTGGATTTAATCATAAGTCTGATCTTCTCTTTCAGTTTTGAGAGAATAGAGCTAAGAACTAGATTTAGTGGCAAAGACAGACATGCATGGATGATCAGAGCTGCATCAGATAGTTTTTAAATTTCTGCTTGCCTTTTTCTTCCTCCTCCCACCTTTGCCCTCTGCCTTCAAGTTACCCATGCAGATGCTGGAGACACAGGCTCTGGTGAAATGCAATGGATGAGGCAGGTGTGTCATACTAAAAATCTTTAAATTCCAAGATTAGCAGGCAACAACCTAGAATTAGGAAACAAAGTAAAAAAATCTTAATGGAAAGCAGACTTCATAGCCTCCTTTTCCTCTCTTATCCCTAGACTTTTGACATCTCTCTCAAGGCATCATGCAGGTACTTCTATGTATCTTGAAGACTGGAACACTTCCTTTACCGAACTGAGCATAGAAAAAAAAAAAAAGTTCTCTCAGCTGGTGGGAGACCTGGGTTAAATTTCCCTAACCAATACAAGAGATTAAGCTCCATGCCTGCTGTGCTCTGTAAGCCTACTTTAATCACAAGGCTACAGGCATCTAATTCAGGGCTCTTGATTTTTCTCTTTGATGCCACAATGCCCTAGACTGTAGTGACTGTAGTTGCTTTTATCACCGCATATTTCTGGGTCTTATGCTCCACTGCCATACTGTGAGCTCTTTAGTTATTGTGCTCATCCAACAGGAAGGACACTCCAGCACTTGGAATTTCAGGGATTCTGAGTCATGACTCTTACCCTTGGTGCTGTAGAATCAATCAAAAGAAGAAGAATGAAAAAAAAGGAAAAAAAAAAAAGAGGATTATACATAACAGAGCTGGTATAAAATAGTTCTTTGCTATACCTTTCAGTCCTACAAAAAGCAGTCAAAGTATCACAATGGGATCTACTAAAAAGCTAGTTTGCTTTGACTTTTGATCCAGAGTGGGAATTATCCCAATGTTTTTTATTTTTAAGTCCATGACATTTCAGGTAATTCTGATTGCATTTTCACTTTTTTGTCCAATCTTTATCCATCACATTCAGGAATGGATGGAGTTTTCTGAATGGTTATGTTTCACTCATTATTTTTTTAAAATGTAACAAATAAAGAAAAAATGAAGCAAAGAAAATCAAGAGTGTTTAATCTAATACTAGCCTGAGTCATCCAACTCTGCACTATTCTCCTCAGCTGAAATGGGTAAGTAAATGAAAGGCACTTCTCAAGATTCTCCTCTCAGTTTATCAACAGAGGGACTAAAAAGTCCTTTGCTAGAGTTACTAAAATAAAGACATTCCACAGAGAATTTTGAATGAAGAACAGAAGTGCAGGGTCATATCTTGAGGCTGTACTTGGGAAAATCCCTATTACAATGAAAATGAGAGCTCCCTAGGCCTAAGTGAACCAAAGCTCATTAGAGGGTGTAATTTGTAATTTCTTGGTAAGGGTTAAGCTTCCATAAATGACCTAGACCCAAGAAAATATGTAAGAACTACCCTTCAGTTGCTAGGAATGGCAGCCAGAAAGGGCAGCCAGAAAGGGCACAGAGACACCTTTCCATCTCTGGCTGTGTGTCCCAGCCTCTGGAACTCAACAGTAGATATCTACTGTTACACACCAGGCATGAGGGCAGAAAAGTTGAGATGACAACATGGGCACAGACATAAGACGGTGGCAGGTGTACAGCATGCCTGGGCTGAAGTGTTAAAAGCAGGATGGCCTCTGAGGGAAGAGGTCTCGGCTGTTCCATGCAGGACACAGCCGTGACAACCAACACAGCCACCTCAGGGCAAAGCAAGCCAGTGGTGCCTCTGGGAAAACACATTAAAGAAAGACATAAAACAATGGATAGGTAGAGAAGGAGAGGAAATATCTTGTTTAAATATTTGTCTTTTTGTTTCTCAACTACCCAAATCTATTCCAGTTGTTAACTAATTTAAATGTTGAGCCTGTTTTCCTCCTGACAGTGGCTGATAAGCAGCACCCCTGACTTTATTTCAACGCAAAAGATTCTCATCCTATTTCCCCTTTCTGTGCTCCTGAGGAGGGGGAGTGAGTGAGCAGCTGGGTAGGCCAAGATTAGGGCAGCAAACATAGGCAGTGACACACGGCACATGGAAATCCTCAGCTCTGAGTTCCCCAGAACAGAAGACAGAAGGAGTTACTGGAGGGAGTCCAGCAAAAGGCCACTAAAATGTTTAAAGGACCGTGTCATCCTTCCAATGGAAAAAAGCTCCAACCAGGAGAAGAGAAGGCTCAGAGGGATCTCATCATTATGAAAAGGGAAGGTATAAAGAAGACGGAACGAGGCTATTTCAAGTTGTGCCCTCCATAGGAAAAAGGCAATGGGCACACAGTGAAACACAGGAGATTCCCCTAGAATATCAGGACTTTTTCACTGTGAGGACGATGATGTCCTGGCAGGTTGTGGAGTCAGATACTAAGAAGCCATCTGACCCAGGGCATGGTCCGGGGCACATGGTTCTAGATGGCCCTGTTTGAGAGGAGAGGGATTTGCCAGAAGGACCTTCCAGCCTCAACCATTCTGTGATTCTGTGTAAATGCCAAAAGGTGAAAAAGACAACTTAATCTTTTCTAAAATAGAAAGCTGACAGGACATCCTCATGGTAAGTTATGATAGAAATTAAACAGAAATGCATCACTTTAGAAGAGAAATGTTGAACTACAACTCGACTGAAATCTCTGTAGTCTATCTTGATTCACACAGGAGAAGTTATAAGCACAATGATTTTCTACAATCTTACTTAATATGATGAAAAAAGTATGAAGGAACAAAAATGGTCGTTCTCACAGTCTTAGGGGGTTTATTGTCACATTCTTCAATTTTGCCAGAAGTTGCAGATCTGGTTGTGTAAATCTTCAGTTTATCATCTACAACTATAATTTTCTGCATAATTTACATGACCTACTCATAAGAGATCTTTGTCATCATTACAGAACATGCTTTTACTTTTATGTAGTCTTCATAATTTTATCTCACATGAATATTAAACTAATGGAACTGTAATTTCTTTGCTCATATAGTGTACCCATTGTCATACATCAAAGTATTAATTAATACATACAGTATTACTAGATGTCACATCTCTCTATAAAAGTGTTTTTTTATTTCAACATATTTTTTGTGCTTTCACTAAAGTAGAAAACTAAATAACACATACCTGTTGTCACTGTCATTTTCTGTTGCACTTCAATCTCACCGTAACTCTGTCACTTTTTTTTGATTCCTAGGCTTTCTGCTTTCTATTTCCTGCTTTCATACAATTACATAAATCATGTATTCACTTAGAAACACTGCTGATTGAAATCACATTGCCCATGTTTATTGAATTCATTTTGAAAACATAACTTCTCTAAGCTTGCACACAGAGGAATATTGCACAGTAGACCTGCTCTCCTCCCTTTTCATTGCATCAGTCTTCTCACCTATATCCTTGCCATCAGTGGCCTGTAGTTTTTACCTGGATTTTTAAGTCATGAACTCTTTTTTTCCTCATTTTTGTTGGGTTGGTTTTTTTTGTTTTGGTTTGTTTTTTTTTCCCACAGTTAGACATCTAATAAAATACTACCATTTTCAATACTGTCGTTTCAGATGTCTATTTTGCTCTGGAATATTTTTGCAAATCTATGCAGGTGCTGATGTTGCCTCATAACTAATTAATTGCTTGGACCCTTAGCTCAAAACTAAAAGCAAGTGGGCATATTAGTGGCAAAGTATTTATCAGATGAGTGAGTCCTAATTCCCTGGCAAGCTAAGATCAAGCTTAGAAACCTTGGTTTAGCATGCTTCAAAGATCAGGAGAATTTATAGAATGAATGTAAGATAAGATATGATATATGATATGATATGATATGATATGATCTATGAGGTCTACTGTAAATTTTATACTGTCTTCCTAGATTGTAAATATTTCTTGTTACTTGTGCAGGTATCAAACTGACACCAGTCAAAAATCCTCTTCCCTGAGTAATCTAAAACAGCATCTAAAATACAGTTGGCCTTAAAAGAGCACAGAAGTTAGTCTTGGCTGGCCTTAGTTCAAGGGTGGTGAAACTTCAATTGCATTTTATTTTCTGAAATATTTGACATCCTAATGATTTCATTTCAACTATATCCCCTGTAGCACAGTGAATCCTCAAGCTTGACCCTAACTGTAGTCAGCTTTTATGGCTTTGGTGCTTTTACTGGTTGGAATTGGTTCATAACCTTCATTTTCTAAGCAGGTGAGGGGTTTTTTTTTCTTTTTTTGTAGTTTTAGGTTTGAAAAATTTGGATATTTTCTGCTTTCATTTACAAAGCCTGGGAAACCACACAGGCACAAAAAAAAAACTATAACAAGAATCTTCCCTGTGAATTTAGTTTTCACACTCCTGAGGAATTTGTCATTTTACCTACAAGACATGTAAGTCTAACCTGTTCTGAGCAGGCATGGCTAAGGGCCAGGTGTTATTTGAAACCACCTCTCCTCAGTTCCAGTGGTGGGAGTAAGGGGGAAAAAGCACCATGTGGAAGAGTCAGTTGGTATTTGGCTTTCCATAAATTGTTTCTTTGCCTTATACCTTTTGTTATTAATTTTTTTCCTGTTACCATTCATTTTCTTGTCTCACTGCTGTTTCCAATAATTTGTTTTTATCTCAGCCCGTGATTTTCACCTTTTGTGCCTCCAGTTCTCAACTCTATCCTTCCAGAGCAGGAAGGGCAGGAAGGAGAGAGGCTCAGTGGAGGCACTGAACTGGGGAGTACCATTCCTGAGCCATGACAGTAATAAAAACAGTTTGAAACAAATTAATTAATCTTAACAAGATTAAGAGTATTAAGGCTTCATGACTTTATGTTCTGAGACAAACAGTTTTATATTCTGTAGTATCCAATATTAAGCTCCCAAAATTAGAGAAATAGCATATATTTCCTACATCATGTGTTTCTGTTATGCAGATTTATCACTGACTACTTCAGAGTGTCTTTAATATTGCTTGGCTGCTGGACTTGAGATTCAGAATGAGAGGATGGAAAGGAAATAATGATAATTTCTCTGTGTAGAAGAATAGAGAGTAACTGTTAAACTAAACTGAACTAGTAAGAGGAGTTTAAACTTAACTAAAACATAAGTAAGCTTTATGTAAACCTTGAGAAGACTTAAAATAGTATTCTTCCAGGTCCACAATATGTTAATGATCTGAGAAATGATACCTTATTATACCTTGAAAGCAGCTAAGTTCTGCTGAACTACTCTATGGAGCAGCAAATGCCAAATGGATGTTCAGGCTTTGAAACACAAGTGCCATTTGCATGTAAGTGACTCTCAGAGTCAGACAGCTGCACCACTGGCCCTGCACATAAATGGCATTTTCTATGAATGTAGTAGTTAGGCATTTGAAACCCTATTTGCCATTGTGCCTCAGACTTGTTGTTCATCATAGATTTAAAATAAATTAGGAAAATACATTTTCTGCTGCACAGATCTTTTGACAAAAATGAAGGATGAGTCACATTCTAGTTGGAAATTCAATCCTTATCTTCTTTATGATCCATTATAGAAAAATGTTGGTTCCCATTCAGTTGGAACTATAACTATTTGGTGTTATACTTGCTGGAAAGAAAAGATATTTTCCATTTGAATAGATGGTGGAAGCAGAGGATACACAGGAGTGTGTAGGATGTCTCCTTAGGCTACCACTTCAGGTCTGTTTATTGCTTGATATCATTTTTACATAGATTAATTAATTCAGGGTATAATTTTTTCACCTATTATAAGTGAGACATGAATAGCCTAAATAAAAGGGAGGATATAGGTAGGTAAAGTTCATGTGCCCTCTGCCAGGAAAAAATCAAAAGCTTCTATAATTCTGCTGCAGCTCACTAGACATGGAGAAACAACTTGGGAACAGAGATCCTCAGGGATGGACACAGTTTGGTAACACACCCAAGGTGGTATAAAATGTGATTCACTTTGCTCTCTGGGGTGCAGTGAGAGCCTGCACCTGTAACAGAGTGACTCTGGAGCCTAGCCTGAGCCTGTGAGATGGAGCCCAGCCTGAGAGCCCAGCCTGAGGAATGATCCACCTTCAATCCTTTCCCATCAGGTGCCGTTGGCTTTGTGAGGATTAACCTGTTCATCTTGGCATGAATAAATGACAAATAATGACAGATACGGAATATCAACTTTTTATTTTCTTCTCCTTTCACTTCCCCTGGGAAATGCCTTTCTTTTAAGCCTTGCTGAAGAAAGTAATGTAGGGGTGTATCTAGGAAATTGAAACAGAAACAAGACCACAAGTCATGGTGAACTGTCGATGGCATTGATGACCTGTTTCGTTTATCTGAGACTGCAAAGTCTCCATATTTTAAATACATTCAAAGATGAACAACCATCAAATGTCTCCTGACTGGCCTCCCACTGGCCTGTCTGCAGCTCTGAACTGATGCTTGTCTTGATGTGCCTGGGCTCCCCTAGAGCTTAGGCTATACCTTAGCAACCACACAGACAAAGCACAGGGACAGTGTCCATATCACAGGAGTTTTAGGAACTTCGGATTGGCAGCTAGCCAGTGAGAGTCTGCTGTCCCTGGCTGCATCCAGGGCATTGGCTCCTACAGAGGATGATGTGCAGCAGGATCACTGATCAGGTCTGAAGCATAATTAACCCTCTATCTAGATCCATAGGAGCTTGTTCTTCTTAACAAGGTTTCCACAGGGTTTGATTTCATCACTGCTGCCCTTCTGAAGGACCTTTCAGAGTTATTAGTTGTCTTCCCTGACAGTTTACAAAATCATTTATGTCAAGCTTAAAATGAAGATCCTTGCTTTTAATAACATCTCTGTCACTCTGTCAGGGAAGTCTGCATCTCAGGTAATTCTCTGACAGAGGCTTTCATGCAATAATGTTATTCAAAACTACCAGAAAAAAATCCCAAACTGTATTTTATCTAATAGCAAAATTCAACAGCTTATGGCTGAAAGTTGACATTGGTGAGATTAAGGTTGAAATAATGGAAAAAAGTTTAATCATCAGGATAATTAGTCGTTCAAATATGCTATCAAACAAATTCTGATTTTTTTTCTGCATTTATATTTATTTTTTGTCTTCCACATTTATACATATTCATTTTTCTCTCTCATGTTTGATTGCTGTCTTCATCATAGCCTACAATACCAAAGGCTTATTTGGTTTATCACATAAACCAAATTTTACCAAAACATTTCATGATCTTCAATTCTCAAATTTTTCTGGTGCTATTATTCTTAAAACTATTGGTGCTGTTTGTACAAGTTGCATATCTCAATGTTGTTAAGTTCCAGAAAATAGCTATTTTTGTAGTTTATAAATTCCAGTACAGTGGCTTCCTTGTACAGCTGATGAAAAATGATGTGGTCTATGGCTCCTTGTTCATGCCTAAGATGATTCTGCAGTGGATCTGAATTGAATTATCCTTGCAGCTTGGCAGAGGGCCTACACAGTCTGTAACCTGACTGCTGTTCTTCCCATGAGCATTAAATAAAGGGTTAAAGCAGGGCAGGGATGACTACATTAGCTTCTGTGTTTCATGTGGTGCAAATTGCAAGAAGAAATCATACAGAGGAAACATTGGTACTGCTATTAGCTTAATATATTTCATGCTAAAAAATAGAGTCCTTGGCCTCTGCTTTCATAGCAGGCACACACCTCTCCCCACTTTCACACCTGATTTGTGGAAAATGTCAGGGCTCCCTCCTGAGAGTCTGCCCAGCAATTCACTCAAGTGACTCACAAGCATTTGGATCTTCAGGCGTTTCTCCACTGTACCTTGAGGGTTTCTGGGTTTCTTGATTTCACAAGAGATTAAATCTAGAATGGCAAAAGTAGTGTAAAGGGGCTGTTCTATGAAGCAGTGATTGTGCTAATCTTTGCAAGACCACTCATGTTTTATTTCAGGCTAAGTGATATATGAGAGCATTTGAAATAAAATAGAGAGAACAGAAGAAAACTCCTCAAAAAAATCTTCCTTATGGCTTCTTGAAGGGGAAGTTTCTAGGCAGGGGAGGGCAATTAAAGAGTCTGGTCTTGGCATCCATCCTTTGAGACCAGCAACCCATTTTCAAGTGGATGCTGTCAGACAGTTTGTCCTCTCTTTCCCAAAGATGAGGTGAATAGAGGTCATTGTCTACCTTGATGAGCCATACTGACTGTGGACTGCCCTAGATGGTGCCTGTATCCCTTTGTGCTCTCAAGCTGTATCCTTTGTAATGACATGTGTCCTTTTTTGTTCTGCTGTTCTGTGGTTATGGACACTGAGCAAGCAAAATTTTCCATGACTTGGGCAGGTACAAACTACAGAGAACCTCAGAAATGCCTCAGAAAACAGCAATACATGGTCACAGAAGAATGCAGAGTAAGAACAGGACAAAAGTTTCATCTGAAGCACAGACAGAACTTCCAGAATCCAGCTTATCAGCTGGATGAGAAAACACATTTTCAATTCAAGTTCATAAACCCACATCTTTGTCCAATAGGTGCAATGCCAACTTGTTCAGTTGTTAGATTAATTACTGTTATCTGCTCCATGTGATTTAATATTTTGTGCTATGACCATGTCAAGAAGGCCCCAATTGATCTGAGGACCCATAGACCCAAGTCCTATATGTGGCTGCAAGTAGATTATCTCTCAACTTGTGTTTGCTCCCAAAAGCAGGGATTATGAAGACAGTGCTCATGAAAAGCAGTGCCTTGCTCAGAATCACATGCAAGGATGGACCAGAGTCGGAAATTGGACCTAAATATATTCACTTATCTGGAAGGGCCAAGCCTGCTATGTGCTCCAGCCCAACAAATGCTATCCCTCAGCTTCTTATGAGTTAAAACTCACCAGCAAACATAAAGTACTTGATACTGTTTATCAGAAGTACAGTTTCCCAGTGGTTCTCCCATGTCATCTCAATTCTTTACATCATACTGGGATGAGAAAAGTGAATTTTTATACACCTACCTGAAAGTGAACACATAAAGAAATAACTGAATTAAATATCCCAAGGGGAAGAGGACTGGAAAACCTGTTTTCTTGCCCAGTTATTCTATTTGTAGTGACAATTTGCATTTCCCTGGAATGCATCCAGGTGACAAGGAATGCAGCTGACTTTATTATATATGACAGAAAAACATCATGAAAAATAACTCATTTAAAAGCCTTTGGCCTTTATCTGTTGTTCTTTTCATTTGCTTTTTTTTTTTTTTTTTTTTTTTTTTTTTTTTTTTTTCATGAGATTGCTTGCCTTTGAGGCTTAGCCAGTGCCTAAAGGGAGAGCAAACCACAGGGCTATAAGGGAGTACAGGGAACAAAGGGAGAAGAAGTTAGGAGCTGCTCTTTGAGAGAAAAGCAAAGGGCACCTGGACAAGCCAAACATTAAAAACTTCTTTTTTTCTGGACATAAAGCCTGTAAGTATGTAAAGATTTGATTTTTCCTGTGAGCTCCCCAAACTTTCTCTGAGGTATCCACTTGTTTCCAACACCATCTAGATGGAAGATCTTAATTTTTCTCACTTTCCCTCTTAGCAGCTCCTCCCCCCAGGAAGGCTAACCCCACTTTTTTTTGGGCTGCATGGGTAGTCTAAACTGTGGAACTGACACCCAGGCTGCCATACTGTACCTCCCCTCTATATATCTCATGGCTCCTTGTTCCAGCCAATCCAGACATAATCCTCACCCTGCCTTTCCTGGCCTTGGGCATAACCTCTGTTCACCCTCCCCAGCAATATCCTCTAAGTTTTGTTCCCTGTTCGTTTTCTTCACGTTGCTTGTAGTGAACTCAGCAATACCACAGTCAGCACAACTGCTGGTGCATGGAAACATACCACAGGATAGGAAAACACTCTTCTAAAACCCATGGCAGCACCTGCAGTGCTTTCTGTCAAGTTTTTAAACTCAGCTCTTCAATCTGTCTGCTTCTTCTTCCTTAACTGTCTTGCTTTGCATCTTCAGGAAAGGGGTAAATGTCCTGTAGAGCACTACAGTGGCCAGGCTCTCCCACAGCTTCCTCCACATTGTAGCAGGTTATTTGTGCTGAACAGACAAGTTTTAACTCTGGAGAAGAAAGGATGCCAAGGGAAATTGCATAACACAACTTTATAGCTGAAGTCACAGAAATGTATCAAGCATGAGAAAGCAGGTCTCAGCTGTGAAGCCGAGATGTTACCTGATTTGAATTTCTTATTATCAGTCAGAAATGTTTTTTCCAAGAAGTAAAATTCCCTAAAACCTAATTCCCAAACTATTTGTACAGGACATTCTTCATCAAACAGAGATCACATGTTAAATAGAGGGACTTTTAATAGAAATAAAATAAAATAAATGTTTCTTCTGCTCCATGTTTTGATTTTGGGAATGTCTTATTCATAAAATACAATCAGTTTTGTCACTGGCCATCATTTGCCTTTAATACCAAAATGTATGTTGGGATAATTGGAATTCAGTGATGATGCAAGACATCTCCGAAATGTAGGGAAGTTGAGTTTTTCATCTCCCTCAAATGAAACTTCTTGTTTGGACTGTGACTGGGCAAAGCCTGCCTTGGGAAGAAGAGAGTCAGGAAGGAAGGAGAGACATGGGATATTATTTGCAATGGCATGTCACTAGATTGTGGTGCCACTTATTACAAAATGAGCTTGAAACTCTGAAACTTCCTTCCTAATGGAGAGTGCCTTTATCGTCTGTATTCCTGAAAATAAATGTGGTTAAATTTCCTTCCATCTGTGCGCTCCAAATGACTGACTATTATTTGAAAGTGTCAGAGCTCACCAGAGAAATAAAATTGTGGAGGGATTTTAGTGTCATGACAGTCCAGCTGAATCTGCAAGGCAATCCAGGAGCTACAGGCACTGAGGTAACAGAATCTGATAGAGCTGCCAGATCCTTAAGGGGATATATGGAGCCGTGCCAAGGAGCACACCAGGCTTCACTGAGGTCCCTGGCTCTGCCTCCTGCTACAGGATGGGTGTAGCACAGGGGACCAGATGCAAGCTGAGGGAAGTCAGGATGGACTTGGCTGCAGCCAGACAGTCCTGCAGCAGCAGGCACCATCCCACATGCCCCTGCTTTGCCTTTGGCTCCAGCAGCAGCGGCCAGACCTTGGCTTCCAGTGCTCTGGCAGGAATTATGCATATCCTTATGCCCATGGCAGTCTGTTGCTCCAAACTACTGCCAATCTGTGTTATACACATATATATACATTTGTGTGTGTGTGTGTCTGTATGTGTCTGTTAGTGTTGTTTAAAATAAGAAAACATTTCATATTTTGAATGAACTAACAAAAGTTCAATCAATGAAGAGCTCTAGCAAGGTTTTTCACATCTGTGCTGCTATGTAATGCACTTAGGTCATCTACACATGGTTGAATTTGCCCTCTAACTATTTACAAAAAAGCACAAAATATAAAGGAGTTATTTTTATTTCTTCTGAGCATCAGCAGTTACACATGGAAATTCCTGATTACTTTAGTGCCTATAGTTTTTCCTCTTCTGGTTAATAATGAAGGTTAGACATGGAAATAAACTTCAAACACTCTAAAGCAAAATTGCTCCTGCTTAGCACATATACCTGATACTCTTCAACTCTGCTCTTCCTAAAAATTTATTCTGCATAGTCTGATTCATCTTCTCCACGATCCCTCAGTTTTTCTGGGGAATTATTTGAAACAGAAGGCTTACCAAACTGCAAAACACCTGTGCTAACAGTTTGTGTTTGTAGTGGAAGCTGTTCTGGTATTTCTCCAAACCATTTTGTGTCTTAAAAAAAAAAAAAAAAAAATCAACCATAAATAAAATCTAAAATCCAAAATTAGGCATCCCAGAGACTAAGAAATGACTAGATGGAAAACCATTGGCTAGTGTGTTAGTTATAGTGGCATATTAGTCTTAACTATTCCTTATAAAAGTCAACTAGAACAAAGGTACCAGAGGAAAAAAAAAAAGGAACAGAAATTACACATTGGAAAACATGATCCAGCCAGCAAAGAATGAATGGTTGGATTGGGACAGAAAGCTCTACAGGGAAAACAGTGGGATACTTAGGCAAGAATTAATAGTGATGCTACGGGAAGTACAGTGCTAAAAAACAAATAATCCATGAAAAATAGGTGTTCTTAAAGAGTTCTGTGAAACGTTCTGTTGCTTTCATCTGCCATTTGCCTCTTTACATTAAAGTTTTAAAGATTTAATTTTCTACAGAGGGGAAATTGAAGTTAGTCTTAATATTGTACTTATTTCACAGTGAGTATCGATTGTTGTACTAGATAATGTCTCTTTAATCAATGTGTTGTGTATTTGGCTGGCTCAGGAAATAATTTATTTCCTATTGTTTTGGAGATTGGTGGCTCTTCTTTAAGTGGCATCTGCTAGAAGCTCCTCTCTGTAATTTTGTTTCTCTTGTGAGTTCTGACACTTTCACACTGCAGTCAATCATTTGGAGCTCACAGATGGAGGAACTTAATCAATCTGATTTAAAATAATATTGACCATAATGTGGAAGCCATGGGGTGATAAAAAAATTCCAGGACTTCAGTATTTGTTTGAGACCATAATTTAGTGACCAACCATCCACATAATTGCAGTGTCATTGAGTGTTAGAAAAGTTTAGACCAAGAAGAGGGCTCAAAAATTTCTGTATTCACTGAAAGATTTAGCATCAAAACAAGGTACCTTGCCTGGACTGTCAGACATCCTGATATATCTAGATCTCTCTGATAATGAGGAAACATCAACTTCAAGAGAGGAATAATCACCATTTTTCAGACTATTTGCTTAGCTTTACAAACATAAATTTGAGACGGCCTCAAGTCCAGACCTACTTTGCATGCACAGCCCCTAGAAGCGTATGCAGCGAAGTGTCTGTCCACCTTTGGACACACCAAAGTATAAAAGCATATTCTTGAATACCTGCATACAAGATACCCTGGCTATTGCTATACCTGCCAAGGTGGATTGTCCACCCCAGACACCACAGTCTTGCTGCATCAGAGTCACGGGGCTCCCTGTCACATACTGGAAAAACCCTGGAAAAACAGTGTGTGATTGTAGAAAACTGGACTGGTCTACTGAGGTGGCTCACATGAACACAGGGTAAGAAATGCCTGCAGGTTCAGCCTGTCAATAGATATTTTCATAAAAGAAGAAATGTAGCTTAAACAGCAGACTCTGAGATGAGGGACGTTGGAGTGTGTGAAGAGTAACAGTACACTGTAAGGACTTGTCATAGAGACATACTGCCTAGCAAAGAGTCCTCTGCTACATTTAAAATGTCAGTTTCATGCTCAGAAAATGTTTACCCTCCCCTTTCCTCCAATTTTTGTCCAATTTTTCAGTTTCATTTGCATTCAAATTTTCCTAATTAACTAGGGGGGGAAATGCATCATTATACCTACCTTTCATGTATGTTCTTGAAGCAGTTCATGATTATGCAAAAGTGCTTGCTCATCTCAAAAACTGGGAACTAGTTTTGGGGCACTCTGCCTTCCTGTGCTTGATGTTGCTTATCTAGCAGCTCAGTGTGTTATCTACTCCAAAAACCAGTTTATATTTGTCCAGTCAACAGCTGCATGCATCATCTGCAACTCCAGAGAACATCTTTGTTACTGAGCACTCAGATCATGGAAACTGCCTTCTGCTCAGAGCCCTGTCCTTCCTGGAGTCATAATTTTTGAATGTGTTTGGACCTGATGTTTTATTACCAACATCTCACTGCTAAGAGCAACTGTTTAACTATCTCACCAGTGTTTACCAGCATTTTGGACATGCTCATAATTCTCCTGACATTCATTTCTAATCAAAAACTGTAATTCTCTATCTATCACTTGCCCATTTCATATTGTCTTCAGAATGTCTGATAAAGAGAGCCTTCAATCAGAAATTTCAAAGAAAGGTCTCCTAAGTATATATTTAATATGATCCTTATTTCTTTTTGTATCTAGAAACTGGGCTTGCCTTTTAGAATCCCTTATATTATTGTAGTGCTTATTTATCCATATGAAAAATGAGGATAAAACTTACCAATAAATTGTGAAATTAGGTTATACTTAGCAATGGGTCACTATATTAAACAGGGCACAGCCCATAGAAATATTTCATTGCAAACCTGTTAGTTCTCCATATTACTGCTCCAAGTTAGCTGTTTAGAAAAACAGTTAATCTTATCCAGATGTGCATAGGATAGATGCACTCTGCTTTTATTTCACTAGATCAGCTAAAAACTTGGTAGTTTTCCAGACAGGGTCCAAATCTGGAAATATTTGCACAGATATTTCAGTGATGACCATATAATACTATCTTGCAACCCAGTGCAGAACTAGCCCAAATCTATCTGAGTGGGGACAGTCTTCACCTAAAGCACTGACAGATTTAGATAACTACCAAGATCTTCTCTCAGCTGTCCTGTTGAAGCATTCACTAGTTCTAGAAACAAAAAGAAATTGTGTTGAGAAAATGGACGAGAAGAAAGGATTCCAGAAGGCTGCCTGTTTTGCATGCCTGTGGCTCTGGCAATGATGTCTGTCCAGAACCTCAGCACTGACAACATGAGAAAAAGGCTCAGCCCAGCCTTAGACAGCTGTACGTTGAGTGTGCTAGATAGGAAAGAGTGGCTGTCAAAATGTTAAGCTGGGAAGATCAAGTCTACCAGTCAGTTGAATGTTAAAACTCTAAATGTTAAAATATTAACCTCTACTGCCTCCTTTCTGAATAAAATATTTCTACACATTTTTAAAATGAAAATGTAGAACTAACTACCTTCTGTCAGGAGAATGCTGTGGCATCCAGTGGGACAGAAGTGACTCTGACTCAGGTATTTAGTTCCAGAAAAGAAAACTAAATTTAAATAATGCTTGAATTTAGCATTATGTGTTATTTAGCTCTATTGACTTTGCTAGGCAGCTTAAAGACTTTTTCATCGGCCCTCTTAAGAGATCCAATTCCTTCCATGAACATATAAGATTTATGATTTGAAGGCTGGGATTCAAGTCCAAGGAGTAGATCCAGAGAAACCTGTACTCTCTTTTCAGATACATTTATTTATCTACTGACTCTTTCAAATTTCACTGGTATCTTTGCTTTTGTTGTGATCACTTCCCATCCTTCCTCATGTTTGTTACTGAAGCTCTTTACTCTGACTGTATCACCTGTGCCACTTGCCTGTGCAGTAATGTCTACATTTCATGTACAATGTAAGCTTTTTGCAACATGTTTTTTTTCAGCCTAGAACAGTTATTCACCTCAGTATGTATTTTGAGAACAATCAACAGTCTCATAGTTAACACAGGATGCTGATCTAGTTAGATGTAAAAAAATAAAATTTATACTGTAGTTAGGATCTTTTTTTCAAAAGTTGCCACAGCCAATTGCTGTCTCCTTCTTTCCAGACCAGTATCATGCCAATTATATGTATTGCCCCTTTCTGTAGTAAAGTGAAGTCTTGCAAAATGAAAACAGGAGCACTTTGTAAATTCCTTCTCCTTTTCTCAATATCTCTGCTGATGCTTACAGCTCAGGGAGCTGGGCTGCAAGGAAATTATATGTTCCTTTTTATTTCCTTTCCCAAGCTCTAGGGAACCAGTTTGAGCTTGTGGGATAGAATGGAACCCATGTCTTTGAAATATAATGCCTCATGTAATAGCTTCTTAGAGTGTTACTAGAAGGCAGCTGGACCCTTGCATGGCACCTGTTGGTCTCCAAAAGCATAGGCATTTTCTAAGACACATAACTGATAATATGTGTGTTTTTCAGGGCTCTCCTATTATAACACTGTCTTCTAGATACATCCCACTGAAGCCTGACTTCCTTCTGTAAACAATCAGCTGGGCATTTTTGGGTTTGTTTTAGTTTGGAAAAAAAGAAGAGAAAAGAAGAGAAAAGAAGAGAAAAGAAAAGAAAAGAAAAGAAAAGAAAAGAAAAGAAAAGAAAAGAAAAGAAAAGAAAAGAAAAGAAAAGAAAAGAAAAGAAAAGAAAAGAAAAGAAAAGAAGAAAGATTCAGTGAGTCTGTAACAACATTGATTGGTACCAACAGCTGAGTGTCATTGGTCAGGTTGCTGGCACAAATACAAGGTCAAAATGTAACTGTTGATGTGAATAATCTAAAATAGTTTTCTTTTTTCATAGAATAGAAAATATATTTTCAAGCATATTCTTTTCAGTCTATTCTGTACCTGCCTTGAAATTATCAACCAGACTTCATGGGTATCTTGTCTTGGGAAGCAATGAAAGACAAAAGTCAGTGGAAACAGCACTGATATTACCTACGATTTTCTGCAATATATGCATATCTCCCAATATTAATATAATTCTCATTTTCTATCCAGATCAGAAACTAGAATGAAAAACATCTTTACATATCTGAACTTCTAATGTATCTACACTAATTTTAAGTAATCAGTTTTTTCAAAAAAGACTGTCATATTCCAGTTTTTAAGCAGAAGAAAAAAAAAAATAAACCCACCAGCAAGAGCTGGCTTTCTGGTCCAGGAGTCAGTGTTATTCAATTAAATATGTTGGCATTTGTCTATACATTTTTTCTTGAACATCAGTCACAATTAATAAGTCCACTGACTTTCACCACCAGCGTTAAATTCGATTTGCAGTTGTCAGGTGCTTTTTGGAAATAGGTCAAGATTGGCTGAAATTCTAGAGAACTCCATCTGGCCCTTTTTTTTGCTCCATAGAGAAAAGTCACACAATCTGTTATGCCCGTGCCATCCAGTGTTGACCAAACTTGATCACCTGAGACTGTGAAGTACCTACAGACTTTCAGGTTTAGCACAAAAGGAAAAGCTTGATTCTGAACTTAACCTGGAATATCATGGGGTTCATCATCACCAAAGGTAGGTTGTTTTTTTTTTTAATGCTGTCATTCTGTATCACAAACTTTGAAAGAAAGAAAAACCCATTATCTCAGCTCCAGCAATAGTCCGTAATGAGAACAAAGTTTGTTAAATGTGATCTGTCTTCTATAGCACAAATAGAGGAAGTGCCAGATTTTATAAAATGGTTTAACCCTACATTTGCAGCATGCACCATTTTAAGCTGTCAGGAACTTATTCTACAGCTCCACAAACAGCATGCTTCTGCTCCCAACAGATAAGAAAATGCTATGCACAATGTATTGATTTTTCCTTCTAGTAAAACACAATAACACTGCCAAAATTATAATGAAATTCGCAGATATTTAGTATGGATAGAGATGACGTGTGCAGTGTTTTGTATTTACAGGGAAATAACAAGAAGACTTTGTATATTGTTTGCTATACACACACAAAAATATATACTTTGACCTTTTTTAAATCATTTTCTGCTTTATACTTAGTTTTTGTTCTTTTTGCTTTCTTCCACAAGGCCTCTTTTAATTATTTTTGGATATAATCCCAGATGCAACAGGTTGCTGTGCTAATTTATGAATAATATAAATTCAGTAACCATAAAATTGCGTTCCATGTTTCAAATTGTTTTCTGTGACCTTCTCGTTTGCAATGTGACCCTTTTTCATAAGCAGTGGCTTGCATCATCAATTCCACCTGTTCCTTCAGGAGATTTGTTATCCCTTTTTTTTTGCTGGGAAGAAAAAACAAACGACAACTGATATGTGTCTTGCTTTATGCATATTGAAATGAGCTGGGTAATGTGATATCATAACTAGTAGCAGTAATCCTAGGGGTTTTCCAGAATACTGTATTCAGTAAATTGTTACTAATGTTGGGAATTATTATTACTGGCTATTTTTTTGCTTAATGTGTCTAATGATTTTGCTTTTATAATTCTGCCTGCCTCAGTTGAGCTGTTAGCTTTGACTCTTTCCAGTTAGTCTAATGCTCTTCCTCATCATAAAACAAAGCTGCTGATTGATACTATGCAAAGCACAATGCTCAGTTTTTTCTGGCAAATTTTGACCCAGTGGGAGTAGAATTTTTTCTCCTGAGAGATTCTTATAGACAACAGTGAATGATAAAAATTTCTGGTCAAGGATTTTTGCTCTTTGAATGTATTACAGGACACTTTACTGGACAGTATGTTCTAATACAGTGCATACAGTGCTGGGATATAGCACTGCCTTTGGCTCTTCCCTTTTGCAAGAAGAATTTCTCATCTCTTCTGGTCTGAGACAGATCCCTATGTGTGGTGTTGGAACTATGCCAATCTCTTTAATACATATGAAACCAATTTATATGGGCGGGAGGGAAAATATGGCTCAGTTAATCAAAGTTCTCTGACACTGTTCAAGCAAGAATTTGGCATTTTTCTACAGCTTTTGGTGGTACCTTGACAGAGGGCTGTTTCCTGGCTTTGCTACTGAGGCAGAAGACATTGTGAAAATAAGTTTCATTGTCTTCCCAGATTTCAGGGTTTTTTCATTTCGATACAGCTGTGATCTTGCCTTGGCAGTCTTTTGCTCTTACCTGATAGGTCAAGTAAAGTGAACTATTAAGACAGCTTTCCAATTGCAACATGTTTTTACAATCTAGATAATGGTTTAAACCAAGGTCTGATAGCAATAGCATTTCATAAGCGAGCACTGTGGAAGCTGGAATGCAGCTATTAGAACTGTAATAATAATTCTTGTCCAGTTTCTAGAGAGAACTGTAAGTGTCTGTCAGATATCAAAGCTCTCAAGCCCTTCTGCCAACCTCTCACCAAATTTGGTGTGACAGAAATATGGAGATCAATAACATTAATTTTTTTACAGCATAAAAGAAACATGACTCTCTTTTTAGAAGTAGAAAACATCAAGCTATTGTCACTTTACTTTAAAAGCCTGTTTCAAACTCTGAGAAACTGTCCTTTCCTAATTTCATTCCTCAGTTTTGATTTTGTATCTTCTTATTATCTCCTCTTTTTTTAAATCCTTGTGATGTAAATTCCAATTGCCTTTTTTAGAGAAGTAACTTAAAGACTTTCATTGCCCTGTCTTAAAGACATTGTTCCCAGCAGACATCTAATTCTTATGTCAGGTAGCATGCAAACTTTGTCTCCTATTCATCAATCGTACCAGTTCCCTCTGTAAAAGTTTAAGGTAAACGGCTCTGAATTATCAAGGATGTGCATGTGTTGGAATGCCTTCTTGGCATTCTTTATTGGCATGTCGATATACACCCACCGAATGAAAAAAAAAATACTGGAAACCCTCCTCTCCTTTGAGTAGCTCAGTGTGAAGGCTAATGACATCCAGGAGGGCCAGGCTCTGTACACAAACATTTGTGTCCTGAGCAGACAGATAATCCTTTCTTGTCTGACAGGTTTGTGGGGGCTCCGTGGAGACTTGCTCCTGGGGTATGAGTAGGCTGGCCACATGAGGAGCACAACAAACATACATACTGCTTGTAGAGATAAATACTTCTGCTGCAGTGCTTAGTTTGATGGAACCAACTTATTCAAAGTGGCTGATGGGCATGAATCACATTAAAACTGTAATTGTTCTGTCCCTGCTCCCAAGCTGATATCAGGACACAGTCTAGATGTGTGCAAGTCAGTTAGGCAAGGTACTATGTGTCTGCTACTCCTGAAGCTATATTTTATGTCAGGGACTCTTCTCTGTCCTGACCAGTTTGTGGGTTATGCTCATACAATTCTCCACAAATTACACACTTCTGATTTCTCCAGTGACCACCTCAATAATCAGTCTCACCCTCACCTCTATTTTATAAACATCTTCACCAGGGGAAACTCTCCTTCTTCTGCCCCTGTCTGCTCCAAGAGTCACAATGACTGACAGATACAGTCTCCATGGTTTTGGTCTACTCTCCATGGAAAAACTGTTCAGGAATAAACCTCTGCCTAGAAGTAATGATAGTACATTTCTTTGCTATATCAACAAGTTCAAGTTGGCTCTTCTAAGGATATTTCTTTAGGAGTACTA
Organism: Anomalospiza imberbis; assembly: GCF_031753505.1. Lineage (NCBI taxonomy): Eukaryota > Metazoa > Chordata > Aves > Passeriformes > Viduidae > Anomalospiza > Anomalospiza imberbis. Next base: position 79,928,251 of record NC_089683.1, on the reverse strand, counting down.
AATTAGGAAAAATTGCACTAAATATAAAATACAGTAAAAAAGTACAGTTGTTTGGTTTTTTTTTAATACTACAGTGTTTTAGAAGTCTTCCTTTCTGAGATTAAAGATACCGAAATAATATTTATTTACATATAAGCAAAGCAAAAATTCTATTAATAATGAATTATGGAATGAAATTCACAGTTATTCATGGAAGTCAACTTTTTTGTTTGAGTTGCTTGACTACAAATAAAATTCTATAAATGGAACTGATGCTTGGATATATTTGTGTAAAATATGTAGTGGCTACTTATAAACCAATGAAAATTTATATTCTTGTTAATTAATAATGGTGGTGTTTTTTAAACCTTAATTGTGCCTCTTCACTGAATCTGTAAGTCATTAAGAATATTTAAATTTATTTAAAACAGTTTGAGATAAATAAGGAAGCTTTTCCCAGAATCAGTATTATCTTCAAAACTTTACATAGATAAAAGTAGAGTGAATGCATCTAGCTAAGTATAGGTTCTGGAGTTTGCTAGACTTATTTTGTTCATGGCCACTTCAAATATTGCAGTAGTGGAGTAGTAAAATCTTTGCAGGAGGCTTTTAGTGCAAATCCCTATTCTAAACCTCATGAATTTTTGAGGTTAATTCTTGTATGGAAATACTTTAAAACCCAGCCGCTTTTCCTATGAGTGAAAAGGCTATCAATGGCCTATAACTAAATGTAAGAATAATGTGTCCAATAGGGTGCACTGTAATCATCCCTTTGCCAATTTGCCAAAAAAAAAAAAAAAAAACAAACCAAGAAAACCCCAAAAAAACAAAAAACAAAAAAACTAGCTAAACTTGAAAGGTTCTTTTTAGTCAAAGGTCATGTTTACTGTTGAGTTTTCTACTTACTTAAAAGTGTGCCACTTACTAAAAGAACATATGTTCTGCTAAACTTATATGTTTGAAGAACTTTGTTCTTTGCAGTGTGCATGATAGTTTCCCAGAAGAAACACTGGTGACAGACTTGAGTAGCTCCTCTGTGTGATTTTTAATGCATCATTTAAGAAAAAAATCTCTAAATATCACTAAAATGTATTTGTACTGGTAAGGTGACGTCTTCTGACTCCTTATTAGCTGACTTCAATGATGCATAGTTATGTATGGCACAGACAGAAAGTATAAATGCCTCTTCATTAGTCTGTGACTCAGGTTTAATCAGTGCTGAGATTTGGGGTCTGGGGACCATTAATGCAGTTCTACCATTTACCCAGCTCTGTGACATCACTACCAGTTAAACATTACCTTACAAACTAACAGTATTCTTGCCATCTGTTAATTGCCTTCTGGGAGTGAAATGCCTTTTGGCTTCATTCAGTGTACCTTTTTGGTTTGCAGATTTCTTAACCATTAATCACTACACTCAGGATTCAGAATATTTCAACATAAGATAATGATCCCAGGACTGGATTTTTTTTTCATGTTTTGATGGGGAATTAGGAGAAATATATATGCCTTGATCTCTAACCACCAAATTCCCTCTCTCTGAACAGATAACGCTGATGTCAGTAATTAAAGACAACATTTCTGCACCTTGAAGAGAAAGTTTTTTAAAGTGTGTTGCTGGAGAGAAGGAGAAAATATATACAATTATTTCTAAGTTACCTTTCCTAAACATGACTAGAATATTTAGACTAGAATTTTGCCAACATCTTATTCTAAGTAGACTAATATTGAAAATGAGATAGAAGTGTCTTGTTTTCATAAATGCACTCATAAGTGTAAGCTATTTGGAAAAAAACCCACATAATTCAACATATTTTTTTTAAAGAAACTTGTGTGAACTCTATGATCTTCAGCTATATTTTAGGTCTGCTAAGTATTTTTTTTTACCCAATTATGCTGACTACAAAAGAGAGAGTAAAAATTGTTAACTAGTACAATTCATGTTGAATTTATTCGTTAAAAGTTTTTGTGCACCTTTTGAGATCTTGGAGCTTATGTGATAAAAATTGCTAAGAAATGTCTTTGAAGAGCAAATATTTCTTGGCTGTAAATTGGAAGACTTCTCTTAAGCTTCCTCTTTCACTCCCTGAATTGTTTGCACAATGGTTCCTTTTTAGTAGCCTGCCCCAGAGATCATAGGACCCCCTGTGAAGAGCACTTTTAGTTACTTGGCATCGTCTGAAGAGCCCTGGTAACTTTCCATTTTCTAAGTGATTGGGTGACTATGTTTTGCACTGTAAATGCTAAGATTTTGGAGGATTAATTTGCTTTTCTAAGGAAAAATACCCATTGAAATATTACTAAGCTGGTAAAGGAGATACAATCTCTTTCAATACATAAGGGGGAAAAAGCATTCATTTTTGGTGAGCAAAAGGAATCTATGGAGAGAAATTTAACAGAAACAAAAGTAGAATGCAGTGAGGATGGCAGAGAAACCCTGTAAAGGACCACTGATTACAGCTGTTTTTGTAGAACTGTTAAGGTTGAAGAAGACCTTTAAGATTGTCAAGTCCAACCATCAATTTAGCACCACTACCATGTTCACCATTAAGCCATGTCCTCTAGTGCCATATTCACACATTTACTGAGCATTTCCAGGGATGGTGACTTCACATCTCCCCTGGGCAGACTGTTCCAATGCTTCACAATCCTTTCTATAAAGAAATTTTTCCTAATATTAAATGTAAATCTCTCCTGGTGCAACTTAAGGACATTTCCTCTTATCCTGTCACTTGGTACCTGGCAGAAGAGACTGATATCCACTGACTACAACCTCCTTTCTGATAGTTGTGGAGAATGGTAAGGTCTGCTTTCAGCCTCCTGTTTTCCAGGCTAAACAACCTCAGCTCCTCATTAGAGGTTCATGAGGACTTCCTGAGCCCTGTAGCAGACTACTGTGTTGGCACTTTTATTTGGTGTAAATCAGCACAATTAGAGGTCAGCATATTGCCTGGCAGAGGAAGCTAAACTACCACCTCCCTTTACCAGACTAAATAGCACCAAACTAGCAAGGTGTGAGGTGCAGATGGAGGAGAAACTGACTTCGCTGTTAAACAAGGTGTGACTCTGTTAAACAACTGTGCTTTAGTCCATATCTTTATGTAGATAATATTTAGTCCATATTTAGTCCAGAAGACACGTTCTCATGCTCCCTGTGCAAGTCAAATTTGATTGTGGAGTGTCATTAGTATGTTCAGCTGCATATGTTGCAGTACTTACTATTTACTATCTAAAAGTAATATCTCTACACAGAAGCAAATAGAAACATGATAGATGGCTCAGGACATGTTGCCATAATATTAAGTAAGGTTAGGCATTTAAAGCAACCTTACTGAGAGTAGAAAAAGAATTTTGTGTTTTCTTTGTATAGTGTCTAGCTGCTGTCATTTATTCCCTTAAAGCCTACAAGTTTGAGTGACATATGCAACACTCATATGAATTACAGTAATTTCAGAGCCTTTTTATGGGAATATTTTTCTAACAGAAGTACACCTGTTCTGCTCTACTCCTTTCCTCTTCTGCCTTCAAAATCTTCTGTTTTTCTAAGCAAGTTTGGCTGTAGTTCAAGTTCTGCAGTTAGTTTTCTTGCATGATGACTACCACTCACAGCTGCTCCCTCACATAAGCTCCAGTATATACTGTTTTCCAGCTCCATGTGGAGGATCTTAGTGAGAATCATGTAGCTAAATAACTACTTGCTATTCCTTTAGTAATGAACTTCATTTACGTCACAGAATGGACCTTGGGGATATGAGAAAGGAAAAAGATGAAAGTGGGAACCAGCTTTTGGTGACCACAGGAATGGAACTTTCCTGAGAATTAAGGGGTAAATCATTTCCAATTTTAATACATAAATAGGTGAAAAGAAATTAGAAGCCATCCAGGTGCAAAGAGAGAGTGGCTTAGGTAATTTTGGAGACTGTGCAACTGCACGATGCCTAAAAGCAATTAGTGAGCAAAAGTGACAAACTCTCTAAACTCACAGACAAAAGCCAGACAAGACTCAGTAGAAGAAGAGAACAAGTTGACTGACATTTTACAGCTTCAGAAAATGCAAGATTTTAAAAAGGCTGAGATTACTTCCTGCTGTGACACTCTCTTCCCCTCATAAGACCACCATACTAAGGTAGGGAGTCAGATCTCTCATTAGGGTTCTGTATTCTACCGACTATGATGTCAAATTCCTGAACACAATTTGTGTCATGAAAACTGACTTTAATTATTAGCTGCATTGAAATAAAAGCAAAAGGGAAACGTCAGGGTATTCTCTGACTGATTTGCCCATACTCCATTCTGCAAAGTTCAAACTCTGTTACATCTTACATTTAATGAGATGGAGAGGTTGCAGTGGGAACACAAAGTCACACATGAACTCTTAGGTGATTAGTCCACTCCTGAAACAGGTGTAAGGCTTCAAATTTCACATTCCTTGGGACTAAGTCTAATGGATGCACAGACATTCACTGGGTCCATTCTCTAGGCAATACAGGGCATGATAGTGTTCATGGAGATGTTCTTTATAGCAATGAGAGTAACATTTCGGCTAACAACTGCTTTATCACCTGCAATCACACAGTCACCACACAGAAATTCTATCATTTACAACTGCTCTCATTTTAGGAACTCAAAAAATTTTGAACCCAAATTTTAATTTATTCTTCACTCCAGAAAATTAAAACCAAGTATGACTTTTCCCAACCTGGAAAAGCACTCTGAAAAAATTATGAATCTGTCCTCCCACACACATGCATCCCTATGCCTTTAAGCATTGATTTATGACAATGCTCATAGTAAAGCACAAAGGCACAGTTCTGCACTGGGCTCCTAGCACTAAGAAGCTAAATATAATATCATTGACAATCATAGAGTAAAGTTCAAGCCAGTCTCAAAATACAAATACGACAGAAATATGGAATAGGTGTAGTCAATGGCTCTGTTTTCAAAGTAAGCATGTGTGTGTGCTCTGTTATATAAATGAGCTTGCATTTCCATTCTGTAGGGACATAAGCATGCAACACAGCTGCAGTCTGCATCTCTGGTTCAGGTCAGAATCCTTCTGCATGCTCCCTTCCTAAAGACATGGTCACAGAGGCAGTCCATGCTTGGAATCATACTGTTTAGCTATGGCAATTCCTTGACTGATGCACTTCTCACTTATGCACCCTGGCAGTCTCAGGTGTGTGGTTTGTGGGAAATTTTTCATAATGCTCTCAGTGGACTTCCAGCATCAGAGATCTTCTGCAAGGACACTAGAAATATCACCAAAGGGATTGTATGTCTGGGGAAAACCTACCCTTCAATGTTCTTATTTGCAGCAACGCAGTCACTGGCAGCCCACCAAGATGTGCAATCTCAGTTTATTGTGTTTTGAATGGACTTGGCTTCTGGTGTGTAAAAATGGGAAGTAATAAGTGTATTACACCCCATGTGTAGACACGAGTTTATAAAGACTGAAACTGTAAACTTAAACAGTAAAGGATAAATTATTGTAGCAGCCAGTACATGCTTTAAATTGAGGTTTGTTTCCTTTCTGGGATATGCTTCATAATCAGTCCCATAGATCTTTGGTTTTATTAGTGTGATGGCTTATTGTGCGGCAGACTAGATGCTCCTAATAGGATGTGCACACATAAAGATATGAAATGTTCTATAATGGCACCCCTGCAACTTTACTAGATTTGTAAGCTGTTTTCCATAGAGCCACACAGCTTTCCATAAGCTTTGCCAATACATTTTAAAGCAAGTCTTTTCTGGCTCTGTGTGTTCCTAAAGAATGATTAAATATTAATTACCTTCAGTGCCTGCTGATGGCATGAAGTGATCTGACAATTATGGATACTTACTGTGCTTACCAATGTGCTCACAAGCTATTACTCTGGAGAACAACACTATTGTCAGTGGAATAAAGGTAGGCAAACCAGGCATTGTGCATTTTAATAGTACTTTCAAAAAAATCAATAATGCGTCTTGGGGAAAGACTTAAATCATAACTGCTATGCACACTTTGTTAACCTATGCAGTTTTTCTCACTGACGGGATTTCAGACAACATTTTCACATGGCCCTGCACTCTGACCTGTCGGTATTCACTTCCAAACCTGCTTGATTGCTTGGATCTTTGATGGGAAACTTTTCAAAATTAATAAAAGTAATTATTTTGACCCTTCCACCAAAAATGTTGTGAGAAATAGAAGAATCTATTTTAACTTTACTAAAACCAGGAAAAAAATGCAAGCACAGATATACACACACACAAAGCTGCAAAAATAAAAATTAACAATTTTGCACTAACCAAACAAGACACAATAAAATAAACATAATAAAATGTTACAAATACTTGAGGGGTGCAGCATAACAGTATAACCTTCTAGCTAAATAGTCTTGTTATGCAATCTGTGTTTATGCAGAGTCCTGGGAACTATATGTCAAAAAACTACAAAAAAAAAAAAATAGATAACATCATACCATTTTACTTTAGCCACAGTAGAAAAAAAAGACAAAAAAATAGCTGTCATGACTGTCAACAAACTGTCAACAGTGTTAATTCACTGTTTAAGATACTAAAATTTGATAATCTAAATATTTTTAAACACCTAGAAAGCATGTTCTGTTATATTGTAGAAATAGTAAACACTGGTGGCCCTGGCACCAGCATCCTTAAAAGCAAAGCACGTAAAAATGGTTAGGGCTTTTCAAGTTTTTTTATTATAATTCCAAAATTGAGATTTGCCATGATTCATTCACTGTATTCTATGGGTTTCCTCAGCCAGACTTAAGCATTATTTACTTAGTGTGGTGGTATAATCTAAGGAGTTGGACAATACCCTCATTATGAGAACCATTTCATGTTCTAGTTAACAGCTATTTCTCAGTCATATGTGTTTACCATCATGAAAAAATGTTGTTTTAAAGGATAAAAAACTGGAATACATTCAAGCAAATATTTGCTTTTCCAGGGATCTTCTTTGATTTTGAATTCAGTTCTTACCCCTTCAGGTTTTCTCATTATTTTGATTTGAGAGTCTTTCCCACTTGTGAAATGCAATGTTCTCTGATGGTGGATATTGGCTGATTACTCACACATCAGGAGCCTGTCTCTGGCTCATTCAGAACACCACAATGCCTGCATGTTACATAGGGCATTTACAAGGATAACATCCAGTCAAAAATGTTTGAGTTTTTTTGTTGGATTCCTTTACTTCCTGCCAAAATCTAGAATTTCTTGAACTGCTTTTCTGTACATCCTTCCTGAGCAATCAGGTGACTCACAAGAAAGCCCAAATAGGCTAACAAGTACCTGTCTAAGGCCAAGTAGAGGAAATGATACTAATGGGTCTTCATAGGCCCAATTCACCATTGGAACTTGGAAATTAAGTATTGTAATCTATTATTACAAGCAGAACATAATTAAAAATGCTAGTCTTCAGTCAATACTGATAGCAAAGTCTGGTTTTACAGGCCCAGTTTGTGGGTGTATCCTTTTAACACAGATAATTTTCAGATTTCTTTAGATCACCTTCAACAATCATGGACATTCTCTCACAGCTTATTATCTGTGCCTAACAGCTTTACAGAGTGTAGGAGTCACAGGCATCACTAACATAAAGGCTACACCACTTTGTGGTTTTGGTTTGGTAAAGTCAGAACACAATACAACTGTATAAAAATGTTCCTACACTTTTCTTGTGTTGTGGGAGGAACTGCTTAGTGAGATCAAATTTTATTGCAAACAATGGGGAATCTGTCTGACCTGACCGAAACTAATAGCTCATGCATAAATATTCTGGATCAAAAATTACTTGATTAAGTAATGAATAGGAGTGAATTGAATAGGAGTGAATACGAGTGAATGCTAGCTATTTTATTTTATGGTGAACCTAATTCCAATGCTAAGTTTATGTTTTGTTTATTTTCTTTTTATCATTTTCCAAATGTTTAGTATAGCATTATTGAAAACCCAATAGTGTAAACACATTAATAAATTCTTTTTCCATGCAGCACCTGTAAATTTTGTTTGTTAAGACACACAATCAAACTACTTTACAGTGGCAATACAATTGTGGTCTCAAGGGCTTGGGATCTCCTACCCTGAGGTCAGAATGTAGTGTTGAAACCCACCTAAGTGCCTCAAATAATTTTGTTATAAGAATTTATTGCACTTGTCACCCAGTAGGTGGTTGTGAAATTAATCTTCAATTCAATAGATTCAGTGGTGGTAGATTTGCAATTAACAAAATCTTTCAGAATCAGGACTGATCAACCTGATAACACTTCAAATTTCACAGGTACCACTAAGCTCACCAAAGACTCTTCACTGACTTTAAAAGAGCACATCCCTCAGATTTACTCATTCAGTTGTTCACACAGATTCAATTTTCTCCTCAATTTTCATTACTATCCCAGCAGCTATTAAAACTGGGTTTTTGTTAGCATCAGCCACTGTTTTAATAAACAAATCAAAATATATACCTGCCTCCTATTTTGCAGAATCACATGATTGCTTGGTGAGAAGAATGTTTATTTTCAGTGATAAAAAATGGGATGTTTTGGACAGAGTAGGGCATGGGGAGCTGTACAAGTCTGCTCTCAGTTTCCTTAGAGAGATTCCCTCCAGCAATCCCTTCCTTTTGCTTCCTATTGTTCCCCTGTAGCAGCTTCCTGCCCTTGCATTCTCTGCGCCATCAACTGTCCCTCACCCGTGCCAGCATGTCTCCCCTCAGAGGCTGGTGGCTGAGCTGAGCAGCATGGGCCACTCCGTGTGTCCCCTTGCCAGCCACTGGCAGGACTGGTGCTCGCTGCAGAGCTGCTGTCATTGACAATCCCCCACTGTCCACCGGGTCTTTCCTCCACATTGGGATCTGCACCCCTCTCTTCAGCTCTGTCTGCAGGAGCTTTTTCACATTTGGATGCTGGTGAGAGGTGGGAAGGCAGCGTGCTGGGGGGAAGCAAGTGAGAAAGAGAGCTGTTCACAGGAGGGACTAGGGAGTGAAGTGACATAGGGTAGGAACGTGTCAAGACAGCGGGGGAGGCAGCTCATGTCAGCCCCACCATTTAATATCTCTGCCATCTCTGGGGCAGATGATCCAGAAGATCTATTGCAGTGATGGTGTTTCAGATGAAAATCTACCTTGCTAAATTACTGCCCACATTAATGGGGGATTAGTTGAACTCTGAGTAAATGAAAATACTTAACTCAGAAGTAATATTTAGCCTAATTTTGGACTCTAACCTATCATAGAAGATAACTTGCAACCAAGCTCTTCACGTGGTTACAAATAATTTCTTTTGCCTTCATTCAAATGCAGTAAATTTATTTTCAGTGGATGAATTGCACAGAATTAGTAATAAAATTTTACTAAAATGAAACAAAACCATCAGTTTCATTCTGACAAACTGCTTTGTAAAGTACTCAAAATCTCAGGAAGAAATTTTAAGCTTACATATATTGTGGAAGAGGAAATATTCCAAATTTTTTCAGATTTCTTGAGAAGGAAGCAAACTGCTGAACTGGAGCATCATAGTTCCTCCAGGCTAGATTACACTATTAGTTACATTTTGTTAGTTAAACTTATGAATTACAAACAGTTGTGGTTCTGTCAATGCCACATGTTTCTGAACAATAGAAGAGAAAAGCTATCCCAAAGAACCTTGTTAGTGGAAACCACACAGCAGTTAAGCAATAGTTTACAAGTCTTTACAACAGGAAACACAACTCACTCTCTTGAAAAGCAGTAATTTCATGCATGGTCCACTGTGTTTATGAATATGAAAAAATGATGACTTATGCCTAATAAAAATGTTAATATAAGCATTACATATTCATTAGGAAACTACTGAAGCTCTACTTGGTAGTGGAATATATTGGTTTGATTTGTTCATTCAAGATGTTGATAATCCTCAGATGAAAAATATTTTTTAATATTTTGAAGTTAATGTGTAAAACATCAATCTTATAATTTATTTTTTTTAATTTATATTACAGAAAACCTAAACAACATGCCTATGCAATTTTCATAAAATCAGAATAATTTAAGTTGGAAAATATTTGTAATATCATCAAGTCCAGCTGGTAACCCAGGACTGCCAAGTCCATCACTGAACTGTGTCCCTAAGGGCCATGTTTTTGCATCTTTTAAATATTTCCAGGGATAAAAGGTGTGATTAATTTAACTTCCAATTTAATCTAGTGCTCTTCTTATGTCTTTGCCCTCCCTGTCCACATACACTATAAATTCACTCATGATTTCTTGATGGCTCCATTCAGACATCCATGTACTGAAAGACATTGAATTTCCTCTTTTGTATATGCTGGCTATGTGCTCTCACAACTATCTCGACATCCATAAACACATTTTATGTAAATCTCTGCATTTTTCTGTCACCTTAATTTTAGCTTGCTAAAACTACATCTGAATTAACTAATTGGGCATTACTAATGATTGGTTACTCCTCAAGCCCCTGAGAGAAGTTGCTCTACTGGCAAATTGAATAAATTCACTAGATGAATAGCATATCACAGTAATGACAATAATAATTGGAAGTATGTTTGGAGTTAATTTAGAAACCTTCCTTAATAAGTCAATATCCATTTTGGTCCAAACATATATGAGAAGGATATACAGTCAAAGTGCACAAGTTAAGAGAGAAGCCAGTAGTGGATTGATAAGAGGAGCTTATGTATGGCGGCTTTCTTGCTTGAGGAGTTATTGAAAGCATGACAGAGGCACTAATTATATTGAAACATTCATTTCAAAACAACTATTTTAGTTTTTTTTCCTGATATGACATGAGGACTTGTTGTAACACACATCTGTGTGTATTTAAACATATCTGGTTTGCTGAGACAGCACGGGAACTAGTTTCGATGTTTTCTGACATCTGTGAGTATTTAAATGTGCTTTTTGTGTTTATAAATCTTTGCATGTGTACTTCACCAATGAAATGTTGGTTGACAAAACAAGAATAGTGTAAGAAGAGAGACAGTTTCAGTGACAGAGATTTGTTAAACTGTAATTCAATTTGTCACTAAAAAATCAATTTTGATATTGGTTACAATTAAGCCCAAATTAAAAAACAAAAGTAGGATGTGCAGAGGATCTCTAAACCAGGAAACATCTCCTCTTAGATATGGCAGTGGCTCTTAGGGGATCAGTCCTTAATGCTCACTTCAGTCCTCATTTCCTAACATCTCCTGTGACCTGCTGAGTGGAACTTTCCAAAATCTTTCAGAGTAGATGGGGGTAGGTGGGGGTAAAGGCAGCATTATTGCAGTATCCATCATATTTAATAACAGATATCTCCATTATAATTTGATAGAGTTAAGCAGGTCTGGAACAAAATCCTAAGACCTGGTGCATGATGCTGATTTTGAGCATATGAGTTGATTATGCTGATGATTTGACCTTCTGGGGGAAATGTATACAGAGTTGTACTGGTTCAACATGACAGTGCTCTGAACACTTTTGTGACACCTGCAAGGCCTGTCCTGGAAGTCCTTGTGATCTGCCCAGATCCAGCTCTGCTCACACGTCAGCTTCAGAGGGCTCTGTGCTTGGCTACCCACACCAGCACTCTATCCTGGCCAACCCTTGGTGCCAGATGCCAAACATTTCTCCCCTTTATGCTTCCACAAGGTTTATATCCATCTACTTTCTTCATCACCTCCTCCAAGCACCTTCCTGCTGAGAAATACCTCAGTTGTGATAAAATTGACTTTTGAGACCTGGAGCTCTCCTAGCAGTAACATCATTAGTCTGAGGGTCCTCTAAACAATCTGTTTCCAGCCTCAAAAAAGGCATTAAATGTCTTTAGTTTATTCAGGCATCAGCAAATAAAAGTCTATCCCTATGGTGTCTGGTGGAGAACTCATGAGGCAAGCCAGGATGCAGAGAACTGATTGGTAATTTGGTAGCTTTGTGAATGAGTGATGGATGGGTAGTATTAGGTAAAAATCAATATATATTCTGCTTCTTTACCAAGTGTTTCTCTCCTACAGTTAGAGAGCTGCCAAGTCTAGAAAAACAGAAATGGTCAAAAAAGTGACACTGGTCTCTGCCTAGAAATTTCAGAGATAGTAATTTTTGTTTCTGTTTTCCTCCTAGACTGAGAAGAACTGATTAGTGTAGTTTTTATTCCTGACTTTTGCTATATATGCAGATCAGGAGAAGTGGATCAGAAGAGCAACTGCAACACCAAGGCTATTTTGTGAAAGGGAGTTTTTTGAGTACAAGTAAGTGACACAGAAGTATGTAAAGGGCAGCAAATTTTGGGAGTTGTAGAGGTCATGTCATGAGAGTATGTTGCAGCCCTCATTCCAGCTAGCATCTAACAAAATTGTTAAAGATCAATGCCTATCCCACTGCGAATCAGAGTGTTGAAGCTTCAAAAAGTGACTTTCATTGTAACTAAAAGTTTCAATGGGTGCCAAATCCATTTGATAATAAAGAGATTATCTGTATCACCAGTCTATGTTGCTTTTATTTCAACTACCTTCCAATTTTTTTTCTGTGCTTGTCTTCTTGCTTCTGTATCAGGAGAGAAGTTCATAGATGATACCAGGTTTTTTATTCATATAATTATATCATTTTTCCTTAGCTCCTATCATTCCAGAGTCCTCTCCAGTGAAGTTTTATTCAGCTATGCTGCAGTACGTTGGGATAGTGGTTTCAGCTGTGTACCAAAGTGCATTATCAATATGCCTTTAACAGTCCTGAATTCTGGACTTTACTGGACCATAAGCTATTGGAAGGCCATTTCTTGCATTCACTCATAGGTTTCTTATTCTCACGTAGTGATAAAATTTGCTGTTGAAGTGATATTTTGATGCCAACAGGAAAACAGTGTTAACCTTACTTGTCCTGGGTCTTCCTTTATGTGGCTTTCAACATAGAAATTCCTGCATTTTAATCAATTTTTCTCATTAGAAAACCAATTTTGTGATGATGATGGTGATGATGATTGCTGCTGCTGCTGCTGATGATGATGATGATTTTTCTTACTCCAGTATAGAAATCTTTGCTCTTTGGAAGGTACCACAGGGCTTGTGAGCACTATCCAAGCTTGGGTATCAAAGAAAGCAGCTCCAAGGGGATGTTCAACTTACTTTACAAGCATGCCAAACTTTGAGGAGTTTGGTGATGATAACTGATAGAGCTATCTTTTCCTTCTAGACTTGGGAAACAAAGCAGTATTTTGTTTTCCCTGTTAGAGAATTGAAGGAGGAATTTGGGTAGAGATAAATGTGCAGATATATAGAAGTATCTAAAAAGACTTCCTGAATTTGTTACAATCTAGATGGTTAATACTAAGTTTAATCACAGCTTAACAAAGTAAAGGTTTGAGGTACCATATTATGCATTCATCCACATCAGAGAGAGACTAAAATAGAGAATCATCAATAGAGACTAGAGAATGTTCAAAAGTTCTATTAGAAATTATATACTGAAGAAAAAAGCTGAAAGCAGTTAAAGTCCTTTTTATGAAAATTACATTTGTCTAAACTGTCAGAAGAAATCAGAAAAAAATTAAATAACACATTACCTCATGAGGAAACACAGACAGTAATTGATGATCTCATTTCAGTAAAACATGAAGTCCAGATGAGATTAGTATTGAATTTCCCCCAAAATATACTGATATAATTTTACCTTGCTCACAATATATATTTACATTGTTCTATAAAATAAGTATTTTCTTCCCTGTTCGGAGGCATAGCTACAACATTAACTGCATTGCCTGCTCTCAGAATATTGCAATGGGAATATTTTAATGTTTTTCAAATGAAAATATGTCACACTAGAAGAAAAAAAAAAGTCCAATGAAGATTTTTTTCTTGTGTTGTACATACTGTTGTATAAAAAAATACTTGCAAAAGATTGTCTGTGTTGTGCCTCAAGCCATTTGGCCTGTGAGATGAGGTTGCTTTAACTAAGCTGAGATTCTCTTACTGTGTTACAGCTGACTTGGTGAAACAGCACCTTGGGTTCAGCATCTTTCCTTGGGAACAAGGTGAGCACAGGCTCTAAACTTTCTTGTGTGGGGTGTCAAAATATAGCTGTAGCAGAGATTTTCTGAATAATAATAATAATGATCATAATAATTATGATCAAAGATCTTTCTGACTTTGGATGGAGAATATATCTTTCTTAACTTCAAAGTGATAGCGCAACTCTTCTACTATTCTTGAGAGTGCAGGATTTCAGACAGAGGAACTGCTCTGTTAACAGTAAGAAAGTAAGAGCAGAAGTAGGATATCAGAGAAGCTTTTGACAGGGTGGTGTCCTGAAGTAGAACAGAGCAGGAATTTTGCTGTAAGGGATCTAAAATAAAGTTTTTACACTGAGACCATATTCACACTACTCTTCTTCTGTCATCACTAGGGCAGGATAGATATTACCAGAGGTCATTCAGTTTTGAGGCACTCCAAAAAGTGACCCAGAAAATCCAATTATATGGAGACTGTTAGGCATGTTATTTGGCTGCCTAAAATTAAGCACGGTGAACTGAAACTTAATCAATTAAAAAGATGAGACATCCTCTCACAACACAAGAGTGGAGATGGCCATGATTCTGGCAGAAAAATGCAGAACAGCTGCTGGAGCACTGCTCTTCTACATGAACAGTATTGATGGCATGTGTTAAGCACTGCTTCAGCCCAGTAAATGCACTCTATTAGTGATTGTGCAGAGAATGATACCCCTTATAAAGGCATCAGTGATCCTTGGTGGTAAACCATGCCCTGTTCATGGCTAAAGATATGTCTGACTATCATTTTCCCCTGCTCACTTTTGACTGACTCTTCCTTATCCTGCTGCATGGGATGGGAATTAAGAAATATTGCTGATGGTTCTGGGAACAGTGCTGTGTCCTCTATGGACCATGAAGCAGCACGTAAATCAAAGAAAACACAGACTCTTCGTTTTTGTTTGTAGTCTTTTGTTCTTTCTATCTACAGATTTTCTAATGCTGCCTCTGCCAGCAGTGATTCAAAGAACCATATGCTTTTAGTAGTAAAAAGAACTTTCAGTCTCTGATGTATTGTAAAATGCATGTGAACCCAATGGGAATGAATTATGATGTCCGACTCAGTTCAGAAGGCTGAATGATTTCTTTATTTTAACTATGCTATAATACATTAATATATTATATACAGGAGGATACTAAAACTACATGCTACTTTCTCTATCATATCTTACTACTAACAACTTGTGACCCTGTTTGCGAGAGTCCGGACACAGGTGGATTCTACTGGCCACCAGACTCAAACAATCCTCACCAGAATCCAATCAAGCAATCACCCCGGGTAAACAATTCTCCAAGCACATTCCACACAGGAAAAACAAGGAGCAGAAATAGAAATTGTTTTATCTTTCTTTCTCTCTATGCACCTCTATGAAAAACCCTGAGAGAGAGAGAAATGTGCTGCCACAGTGATGTGCTTTATTTTCCTGTTCAGCAAGAAGTTTAACAATTGGACACTCTATCTGTTTGATTTGTATATAACTTTTCCACCTCTGTACATTCCTATTATAATTCCAGAGGTATGATGAACAAGGTGTTTTCCATACAACCTGCAGCTCAGTGACCCTGAAAGGCAATAGATTCAGAGCTCTCAACTCTACCTGAATCGTTGCTCACAAGGAGCTACTTGTCATATCCATCACATCCCTCCAGCATCTGAACCATGCCATGGGAGCATTTTATAAAGCATGCAGCGGAATAGAAAGGGTACTGAGGATGATTTCAGTTGCCTCTGCAGTCAATTGCCATTTAATGGGCACATTTTTTTAGGAATTCTAAGTATTTGGTGATATGTGGTTCAAAGTAACAAAATCACATACTATCCAAGAGCACCAGAGTAGTTTCTGAGAGACTCAAATTCATACATTGAAGTGTTACCTGTCATCCACCTATGCCTACATGTAATTCAAGTAAGGAGATCATTTGTGCATTCCACTCATTATCTGGGGTTATGCTCATAAATCCAGAGGTACACCACGTATATTCCTGGTGTAGACCTGACTTGAGATTCAAACTAGCATTTATGCAAGAATCACACATGCACAGACTTATGGAATCAGGGAAGAACTATAGTACTGCTGCAGCCTGGGAATGCTGAAAGCAATGGGGCTGAGATGAACACAGGGCCTGAAATAGCCAAGCTGGTTGGAAACATTTGAAGTAAGTCTTTATGTCTCTAGAGAGCTCAGATAATCCTTGTCCTAGGCAATGACAATCCTACTTAAGCAGCAGACACACTCATTTTGGTGTCCCTGAGGCTGGTAGTATTGACAATTGCTGTTGTCATTGCTTGTTCTTCATCTGCAATATCCAAGGCAGTCTTTGCACTGTGTTCTGCCTACAGCTTCTGAAGTTACAGCCTTTGTTTCTTTCACCATCTTCTCCAAGCTAAGGCAGATTTCATCCAGGAGTTAGGTATTTATAAACCAGCAGTGAATTTGCCAAAAACTTTAGCAAGGAATTATACAGGCTGTACAGAATATACAGACTAAGTTAGCATAAAATTTCCTAATATTTAATTTTAAGTTCCATTAAAGAACAACATAAGAAAGAGAATATATACCTGAAAACAAAAACCATTTACTTCTGTTTTCCCCATATGGCTTTTCAGCAAGGGAATTGCAATATTGTTGTAATCTATCACCCACCAAATGGTCACTGCACACCTATAAAACTTCTCTACTTTGCATACAGACAGACTGATGGAACTTGAAACATCAAGGCATATGTTAGGTTAGAGACTGTTCACTCTGGTCTACTTTTGTCCTCTCTTCTCCTCCCAATGCCTGCCTCTCTAGGGGCTCTTCTGCCTTGCCCTTGCAGCATTCACTTGAGATCTGCTGCAGCAGGAAGTTATAATAACCCTATAACTGAACAAGGGGCTTTTTTGAAAAAAGCCTGGGGTAAAGAAGAGGTGAACTGAGCTCCAAGAACACCAGCAAGTCCTGCTGGTCTTCAGATAAAGCAGAATTAGTGAAGGTAGTGAAAGACAACCTTCATAACTTATGCTGGAAAGTGTCACTGGTTACACTCTTCCCCTCCCTCTCCATTTCCCTCTAATGTTCTTCATGCCTCCTCTGCCAAACTCTAGACCAAGCAGCTTCTTTGCCTCCTAGACTTACCACTTTTCAGCTGATGGCTGCAGGATGAGGGTGACTAACACAGATACTGTAGGCATCCCTGGGGCCCTTCATTTTTGCTGTTTGCATCCTCCACAGTCCTGTGTAAATAGGTCAGATACCAAAGACAAAGCAGCCTGGGAAGATTCTGCCTCCTGAATGTTTAACTGGGGAGAAGGGGATTCACAGAAAAGAGCCACACAGCCTCACTACCTGTCATACTGCAGCTGGTACTGCTTAAGATTTCTTGCATCAATTTGCACTTCCCGAGCAAATGCTGGAATGGGATGAGAAACATTTATTCCTCATAAAGATGCCTTTACTTTCACATATTATTGTTTTTTTCAGCTAATGTCCACAGCTGAAGTCATGCTGGACTAGTCTGCTAAGGCAGAGGTTACCCCTGAGACAGCTACATCTGCACTCTTGAGCAGCAGTGACCAGCTTGCCCAGACAGTGTTCAGCTGGGATGGCAGGAAACACAGAATCAGTGCAGACTCTGACTTTCAGAACCCGGAGACTCGATGCATTTCAATCCTTTTAAATTCTGTGAGTGTCCTGAAAGCTACTCCTTTTAATACATAGTGGAAAATGCTAATGGGGTCAGCTGCAAGGGTCTTGGTGGGAGATCTTTGACTGGGCTTTGCAGACACAGATGTTTTTTTCCTATGATAATTAGCTGGAGGAAGCCTCAAAAAATATTACAGAAGAATTGGGATTAAATGCTTTCCAATGTTTATGTAATTTTAAGAAATGGGCCAAAAAAAGTATGTGACACTGGATGGAGATGAGTTTTTTGCTTCCATTAGAGTAGTAAATGGAATAAATGTTAAAAAAGGGTTTTTTTTGTCGACACAACATCAAACTACCAGAGCTTCTGCACTGCCTTTGTTAATCTGCCATTGTGAGAAATGCAGTGCTCCCACAGCTGGGCTGACCTGGGCTGATCAGTGACACAGGCACTGTGCTCTCCTCTCTTCTCTGCTCACAGTCTGTCTCATGCCTGCTGCCTGAGACCATCAGAATTTGGGTCTGAGACATTTTAATTTTTGGCTTAGAAGCATGTTTATTCTGAAAGCAAGTATAACCTTACCAATTTTCAAGCTACAAGAAATAATAAAGGCTCTGTGCTCCAAGAATAAAAACAAATATAGGAAAGTATGGGATTTAGAAAACTAAAATGAATAATATACCTTCAATACATTTCCTTTCTGAAATGAGCATGGCTTCTTAAGTCAGCCTACAGTGTTTGTATGTAGTACATAACATTGCCCTAGCCGATGCAGCAATCTTGTCTTCAGCCACTCAGATATCTCTTTCTTGCAAGGCTGTGTCAGAAACACAAATGTCCTGTCCTGTCCTGTCCATAACCAGCTTCTGAAAAGGCAGCAATACTGTACCTATAATACGTGAATGTCACTTAGTTACACACATTACAGGGAAAAACAGTGGTTCCTTGTGCTGTCACCACTCAGACCAGCTGTCTCAGGGTCTCTGCTCTGGAACAGGAAATGGCCTCATACCGCCTCTGCAGTACAAATAGCAAAGTGAAATTACAGAACTCAAGCAAGACAGCACGAGACCTAAGCAACTGTTGAAGCATTGCTAGGAAATACTTCAAGACATAAAAAACTCAGGATTCATATTTCTCAAATATTTCTATCCTAATTATCCCCCTTGCAACCTCTCATTTGCACTTGTCTAATCATTTCTTTTGCACAGGAGAAAAATGGATAAAGTGATGGTCACAGGCTGCTTTTCTGCTGAGTCTCAGCAGAGTTCTTGGGGAATCTGATAAAATGAAAATATCCATCAATACAATAACAGAGTCTGCAGTACAGCTCTTTTATTACTAGCTCTAAAGCACAGAGACAGCTAAATGACACCTTTTTCTTAATGTAGTAACATTTCAATAATTTAATCAAAGCTACAGAGGAAAAATGCCCTTCAGAACGTTCATGTAATTGCACAGCTCTGTCTTTAATCTGAGGCTTTATCTCAGAGCTCATATGAAAAATCAAAATCTGGCAACATACTTGCTCTGGTTCTTTGAAAGACTAACTGGCAGCAGTAGAAACTTCCTACCCAAAGCCTAGTATTTTTGATTTGTCAGAGGCCAGGAAAAGCTAAATGCTTCTGAGGATGTGAAGGTTCACTGGGGTAAAATAAGAAAAGGGAAAAAGACAGCAGGGATCTCTAAAGGGAGTGCAATCTGAAAGTGGTGAGTCTGCTCACAAGATTTATTAGCTGTTGACCTCCTTCCACCACTTAGGCTATAATGTGATGACAGCCCAGCAGCAATGGAGAGAAGCCACTTTTCCTTCTTGATGCTGACTTAGAGAATTAGGATCATGAACCAGTCACACAGGCGTGCCTTGTAAAACCATCCAAGGTGATTGCATTGCCACCTGCTTCCCTGCTTTTTAGTACATCAAGGGCAGTTGTCAATTCCTTGAAAGTCAAAACCATTTGAGATCCTGCTGTTGTCTCCAGTCCCCAGGGAAATAGAGGCAAATAATATGTGGATGTGATTTCCTTTACTGTATGATCTCAACTTAAGTAATTTTTTTAATTGGGAAATTCACTGTATTGTCACTTAGTTTTGATGAATTAAAATTTAGTTTAAAAATACTGAAGATGGAACAGTATAAGAAGTTGATCTGGGAAGGAATGAATCTCTGAATCTTTATAGAAGTCTGGTAAAAGGTGCAACTTATAATGGGGGCCAGGTGTGGGGCAAAACCAGCCTCACCCTACTTTCCATCCAGCTGGGACCAGATCACAGACCCTTGAGCAAATAGCCTACCCTTATGTCTTTGATCCCTAGAACAGTGCATAAACAAATTTACATATAAATTATATAAAAAAATATAATTGGAATTACTTTTATTTACGTATGGCTAGATGTGAGAAAGCAACAGGCTTTTTTGACTTGTTCGTCAAATCTCCACCCATCTCCACATCGTTTTACTGTAAAAAAAAAGTTTGGAAAAGCTTATATGAAAATGGAAGCTTTAACTAGAGCCACCAACTGTTTCAGTTCATGATCATGTAAGTCCTTAAAGTATGATATTAAAGCAATTGACTTTAACACTAAATATTATTTTGAAATAAAAACAAGTATAAATTATTATTTTAGAAGGAGTCCAAAAAGAAAATATATTCTCATCCTTTTCTTCTGACACATTCCACTTCCCATTCTGGAAGGGCAAAAACTCCCTCAAATTCACAAAAAATATAATGTTCTGAAAACATTTATTTAGGTGAATTTATTCTTCATTCTCAAATTCACTGGTCTCCAATCTAGACAGAAATTATGGTACTAGATTACTTTTTTTCAGTTTCTGGTTTAATATTTTTCTGTAGTGGTTTTATTCCCTGTAGTGTCGCTAGAAAGTTACAGTACCATCAAAAACATGTACACTATCTTTCCTTTTTCTTACACATACCACACTGATAAAAAGGAATTAAGAATGTGGCTAATTATAATATTATGGAAAAAAAACCCTGTTAAATGGTGTTTAAATATAAACATCTAGACTTTTGGCGGGCAAAATTAAACTAAAGAATATTTCTGTATAGTTGTTGAAGTTACAGTGTATAACTGAAGTTTCCATCCAAAAAGAATTTAAATAGTTATGAAGAACATGCAGCCTGTCCTGTCTTTCTGAGAAGAAGCTCAGCTTTACCCTTGAATGCAAATGAGATCATGAGATAACTTAGTCTAGCAGGAAATAGGAAAAGCGTAAGAAGTGAAGCTCTATATTTTCACCTATTATACAATATCTCCTCCTCTATAATACAGCATTAGTACTGGTCAATTGAGCTAAGGTATTGTTAAAGAAAAGAAAATCCAGAAATTTTGAAAATGTATGCTCTCAGCTTTGCTGCTTTGTTTTAAAATGCAAACAAATGTTAGGTCATACTTTTTATGGATATTCCTTATTTTTAGCAATATGCCATGGAAAATGAATTAGACTTATCATTCTTTCAAAAGAAGAAAAAAATTTTTCTGAGTCCCTTTTTCAGACATAGGCTTTAAAACAGCATTCTTACTGAAAGAGCCTGCTGGACAACATGGACTGCCAGCAGAAGAGGCTCTTCTCCAGCTGGTACTAGACCATGTCTGAGGGTTGCTGTGTAACTCTGAAACACAAGGTTGCTGTGGGACCTTCACTGGTCCCTGGGATAGTCAAGATGCAGGGCATTCACCTTATATTGCCCTTCTCCTCTTGCTTCCTTCCTCCAGGGATAAGAAACCTGAGATTTATTTCCCCTCACATTTTAAAATGTAACTGTCCCTTCCATCTCCCTGAATTCTTCACCTTCACCACTTTGGCCAAGAGGTACCCTGGGAACAATTCTTGTCATCCATGAATGCAGGAATGAGAGGGCAAAGACTCAGATCTACCTGGCACCTTTTATTTTTTCCCAGCCATAAGAGGAGGAAGCTTTTCTCTGCCATTCCCTGGTCCGCACTCTAAGCCCCGCATTGAGGAAACTAACCATAAAAAAAAAGCATCCTCAGGGAGGAATTTCAGTGTTGCCCAGTTTTGTGGTTTTCTTGCAATTTCACTTCTTCAACATAGTTCTCACAGTCACAGCTCCTGGAATCAGGATCTAATGGTAGATCTATATTTCAATTTAAACTGATGTTTTTAACTTTTGTGGCTATGGAGAAAAAAGGCTATTTGTGCGAAGTGAGTTCAAGGAACCAGAAGGCAAATTAAAAGAAAACCCTAAAGCATGACTATTATTATTTAATCATCATATTTCTGGGGGAGGAAAAGAGTGTGACTCACAGGTTTTAAGTGGTTTTAGGGACAGGAACAGTTATATGGGAGAAGCAGAATATCTTGCTTTTTCTGAATGTTGCAGTTATTGTTTGAGTGACAGAATTAATTATTCATATTTGGGAGTAGCAGGATCCATTCTAGATGTGAAAGTCTTATGATTCCAGAGAAAAAAGAAAAATATTTTGAAGAAAATCAAGAAAAGGGCAAATAGAAACAAAGACTATACAGCTTACTTTATAAATTTTGTTTCAAACAGAGGAAATTCACATCTGCACCTTCATTAGGTGTGCACACAATACACTGGTTCATTAGCAACTATGAGAATGCTGTCTGTCTTGATTATGGAATGTTTCCCTGTCAGAAACAACATTTTTATGCTTTTGGGTTTTGTCATTTACTACTTAGGTATTTTCCACTCCTAAGACAATTTCCTGCAGAGGAAATGTTATTGTTCTCATTCAAGTAGCATTTTTTAGCAACTGTTATTGTTTCCTATCAGCAATTCTGTGTTTTGGGACAGAACCAAATTGTCTGCTTTAAATTCCATCTCTGTTACACTTTCTCCAGAATTGCTTATGAGATAGCAATTTCCCAGCCCATCATGCAGAAAGATTATAATAGAATCTCCATAAGAGTTTGTGCTCTGTTTGTGCTGTGTTATATCAGATTACAGGTGATAGCGCTGCTTCTTCTGTTCATTATAATCATCTGGTACCAAGAGATCTCCTTGCTTTCATAGGCCAGCATGGTTCTAGTGGTAAATCTGATTCCACAGTGCTAAAATGTGGACACCCATAGCTGTAGGCACCATCTTTCTGCCTTATTTTGTGTGGACTATGTGTTTTATCGCTATCTATGAAAGTGCTACCTAACCCACATACATCTTGAGGAGAGCTACCATGATGATGGCACACCCATAGGCAGATATTAGCCCCTTAAAACTAATCCTTTTCTTTGAAATTAAATATGTGTAAGAAAGAACCATAGCACAGTTCCAGAAAACCATGCATGGACCCTTATGTGCATTCTAGTGTTGTTCTCTGGAGACAATGTTGTATGTCCCTGGTACAAATAAATCCAGTCATGGTATTTAATTAATTTTTTTTTTTTTTTCTGTTTGTATGTGTATGTAGGCTTGCAAACAATTAAATGTTTGCCAAAAAAAAAACAAACCAACAAAAACCTATTTTTTTCATGTCACAGTGAAGGGGTGAGATTGCAAGACATTAAAGGTGTGTTTTAACCAATGCAAATTCCATTCTGAGTTCAACAATCATTGATTGTGTTACACAGTCCATTGACGGTCTAAGGGTATGATCACACATCCCATGTCCTATTTCTCCAGTCTGTGCTGGCATTTGTCTGGATTTTTTCCACCAAAAGGTGTTGACAATTACGGGCAGATGCAAAACCAATTCTGGTGTGGTGTAAATCACTGCAAGTCAAATTAAGTCCATCTGGACTTCTACAAGTCCAGTGCAAAAAGGAAGAGAAGAGAAGAGAAGAGAAGAGAAGAGAAGAGAAGAGAAGAGAAGAGAAGAGAAGAGAAGAGAAGAGAAGAGAAGAGAAGAGAAGAGAAGAGAAGAGAAACTTGGAGATGAGTTCTTTACTGGATAGCACAATTTAGCCTTGTACTGGATAGAACTCTTTTAAACCTTTTCTAACCAAATGTGTTGACTTTTCCAAATAAAAAAGAATATAATGGAGGCCTGAGTTGTATAAGTACAGAACTTCCATAATTCATGTCATTTTCTTTTGTCATTACTCATTGATATTAAAAAAAAATCAGGAAGATGTAACAGATCACTTAAGACTCTTTACACTCTAGTTGCATATTTTAACTGAGCTGACAACTTCTTTTACCTAGTCAGACAGCACAGTCAGTTGGCCCACTATTGTAAGTGGTAGCACTATATGTCATTTCCTTATCAGGGAGGCCTGAAGGATATTGTGATAAATGATATTTTTTTTGTTCCTGTTTAATCTTCTCAATTATTTTTTACCTAATTTAGCTCATTACCGAGAAACAGAAAACTCAGCTTTAATTTAACCATTTAGCATTTAATAGAGATGCTCTTTTCTCCAGTCAGGATTTTCTGCAAGATACACATCTTTTCAAAGAGATACTCTTGAACTGTCCACTGTGAAGTCATGGCAGAGGACAAAACCTCAGGAAATTGAATCATGTGTCCACAGAAGTTAGCTGGATCTGGAGCTTCTCCAGAGCCTTTAGTCAAGTTGGCAGTTCTTTGCCTTGGCCATCACTGCTGAGGCTTCCAGACTAAGCTTATAATTTACTGTCAAAAACAAATGAGAACTAAAATATAATTCAAAGCAAACAATGTTTAAACACATGCCCAGAGTCTTCTTACAGTTTGGAAACTGTGACTCAGGTAAGACTTCTAAAGCCTGTTACTGAAGAGAAGAAATATCACTTAACTTCATTCATGCAAGTAAATTTAAGTAACCTAAGTCACAGCTCCTGAAGAATCACTTGAATCAGATGCCTGAGGCTCTTTTTTTTCGTCCCTACCCATGAGCAGCAGCTAACACCCTGCTGAGGTGGGAGGCCCCTCTTATATTACACGTATTACCAAATACTTGCATTTCTCTAGCTTTGGTAATTGTCCACTGATCTCTCCTTGGTTTAAAAAAGAAAAAACTGTATTTCCCTCCCTAGGAAAGTTTTAGACAGTGAAAATGTCCATTATATTGTGTTCTACAGGGAGTGTAGTCATTTATTGGATGCAAATACATTTGATTCCTGAGATATTGGAATCTGAGAAGATGCTATAATACAATGTTTATCCTTTCTGTAAGATGTTACATATGATTTACTCATTTTAAAATTTACATTCTAAAAACGTACTGCAAGCATGTGTAAACTTTTAGCTAAAGAGGCAGTGTGGAATATAAATGGATAAACTAAACCCAAGGTATACCTGCAAGTACAACTTAGGGAGATTTTCATGGAGTATGACTAATGCAACTAAGATCCCAAAAGGTAAAAATATGAACTCCTACTCTATATCAGCAGTGTTCCAAAATCAAGGGACATTCCTATTTTTTAAACTTAAAAATAATTCCAGATAGAAAAAAATATGTACTTTTCCAAATTTACCATCATTATATGCATTTCTCATACCTTTTTCTTTTCCTTTCTCTACCCATGCATTTTCTTTGGGTGTTTAGCAGTTCCCTCAGGGCAGAGCCAATTATTTATTACATACGTTCCCATGTAAAATTTATTTGGAAAAACTGTTCCTATGGAAACGGCTGTTCTCAAACAGGCTTGTATTAATGTCAAACAATATGATTGCATCTACAATAGAGAATGCATCTTTTATTATCAGATACATTCTAATGACTTTGAAAACCAAATAAATTGCACAGAGGAACAAAATGAGTTCTATTCTGTGATATTGTCTAGTGGATATTCAACCGTCATCTGGCCATTACAGGCAATTAGAGTAGTAATGCTCAGTTCATTTAACAGAGGTCCAATTTGAAGGTCTCTTAAAATTTCAAAACAAAGCTTTTAAAAATATCAATCAAAAGCCTGCACTGGAATGCTATGAAAGATCAACAAGGGTCTTTATGTACAAATAAAACCTTGAAGGTTTTGATTTCAGAAATGTTAAATTTCATGTGTGTGGCATACCTACACAGCACAGCTTTGGCACTAGAAGTAGATTGACAGCCAAGATGCTACAGACAATTGATTTCTATGGCTTCAGGATCAAGCTCTTGTAATTATATTTAGTCTTTGTGGTGTTTTGCTGTTAGGTATCTCCTCACTGTACCTCCTACTTATCTTCTGGTCTTTGCAGTCCTCCAGAAAAATATGAATCACAGAGCAGCTGCAGCACAGCTTACCTGAACAGGTTTTTCATGAAAAAGAAAAGTAATAATTTTCATCTGCCTGAAAAAGCAATTCGCTATTTTAAAAAAAAGTAATTTAAGAACCTACTTCATTAATTGCTTTGGTGGTATTATTAGATTTTTAGAAAATAATACCTAGTAGTAATCTAGTCAGGAACATGACAGGACAGGTTGATGGGTGTCTCATAGAACATTCCAGTCCTCCAGCTTGGACCCTTTCTTTGGTCCTGTGTAGAAGTTAGTTCTGTTAATACAAAGGCCCCTGCTAGCCACCTTCACACATGCAGGCTTGTAGCATTTGCTTATCTTCTGAGTCATCTTCTTCAGGGAGATTTGGGAAAAATAACTTCCATACATTCTGTGTGCTTGAGTGGCTCTTCACTTATTTAAAAAATTAACCAAGAGTGCTTTATTTTATAAAAGGAACTAGTTCAACCAGGGACTGAATAAAATCTAAGGCCACAAAATATAATGGAAATAAACTGTGAATTCAAGTTGGAGAGTTTCCACAGTTCAAGTTAAGCTGAATTCAGGGCCATCAGGGAAAAAAACCCCACTTCACTATGGTGGAGCTCCTGAGTGTAGGTGGAAGGAGAAATATGCATAAGCCCTTTTGTCTGGTGAACTGCTAGAATGCAGCATTGCCAGCACAAGAATTCAAAACTTGTGAACTTGATCACCCAAAACCACTGACTGCTCATTTTTCTAAGCTGATGTTGTGAGACCGGTTGGAAATACTCACTATTTGGAGGCATGATAAAGAATTATTTTCAATCCTCTTTTTATGCAATAAAAGTTCTGTACTGGTACAAACTTGTTAACTGGACTGTTGGTGGCAAAAATGCTCCTGCAGCTGGGGACTTAAGTCATCTTTTTGTTAGGACGTTTGTTAGGTTTGTTAGGTAGTCTTGGTTTCTACACAACCCTAGAAAAGGGAGCTTCCTTCTTATTCTGAATGGCCCTAAAATTTTTCCAGAGTTGTCTAAGCTCAGGCAAATAATGTGTTAAAATTGGCCTCTCTTTCAGATCTGAGAAGATTTTCCAGTGGCTGAAAAAAACCTAGATGAAATTAAAATATGTAATTGTAGACTATATGATAGATAGTGCACTATATAAAAAAGTAGTAGTACCTAGGCAAGTAGCTGAAGTAACTTCTATACCCAAGGGGCAATGGAGAAGGTCCTACCCCAGCACAAACAGTTGGAAACTGTCCACTCTCTAAGACTATGAAAAAATTCCCAGCCCATTTGTATGTGATGGTTTTTTTGTTCTCATGTGTTGTTTTTAAAAATTGAGTGGCTTGGCCTATGGTGGTCAGTGCATTTTCTTAGATTCACCCTTTGTGCAGCCTGAACTGGCTCCATCTGGCTCCATCTTGCAGATTAGATTTAGCCATCTTATTTGTACTGAACTCCATGACGATTCACTGGGTTGCTGCAGGCAGCATGTCTTCTGTCCTGCAGACTGCATTCCCAGGGTTTACCAATCTATTTTTGGGAAGAACTTATCTGCCAATTTCAATATCATAATGAAACATGCATTGATTTATTTTTCACCTTCTCATCCCACAAATAAGAGCCTAAAAGACTTGAGTGGAGGAAATACAGGATTTTCTACCCCCTTATCATGATAGTCTTTACCTTTTAACCTCTTAAAGATTGCAGATCTCCCTCTCAATTAAAAAAACAACAGTAAATACTGTTTATTTCCTCTACTGGAAGAAGATCCATAATTACCTGCATTCTCATAACTGAATTAATCACTCCAATTTATATTCCCAGTGTTGTCAGCTTCTCTGATTTTTATTGGATTTTCTAATCTATAATTCCAAAACCTGGTCCACTCTCTTCCTATGAGAATCTTTACTTTCACCCTTTTTTGGCAACACCGATAAGTGTAACAGCTCAGGACCCTGAAGGCAGATGGATTTTCATAATTAATTATATATATACTCACACTAATGGTCATTGGGTAAGTAATAACTTTGAATGTTTAATGTGATAAGAATTTCCTGAGTCAACTTCCAGTTACATGAAAACTGGAAGAAAGAGCATATTTAAATATGTATACATTGCATAACAAAAAGGGAGGCATTTTTACTTATCTTCTAGGTGTGATTGTTAGCACAGAAATGAAGAGTGTTAGTAAAATCAGTGGTCTGAAATTTGCTGAAGACAGGGGATTTTCAGAAAAGTCAATGACTCTACTCTTTGTGTTGCTTGATGTGATATTGTTTTATTTCCAAGTCAGTGCAGGGCATTTTTGAAAATCTTACTCTTAACCTACATCAAGTGATTTATACTCTCATTTAAAAAATCTTCAAACTTGAATACAATAGGGGTTTGAGAGTCTAAATATAATTTTTAATCCCTAAATGCAACATCAGGTATTCCATTTCTAGACCTCATACTACTGCCACTTAAGCATAAATGGCTCATTTTTCATCAGCACTTTCTCCAGCAACTGCACTTTTGCCTTTGAGAATTAACACAAAAATGCAGCAAAAACTGTCAGCAGCATTGGTTATCTCATAGCCACGTTTCACAAAGCAACATTTTCAAGCATTTATCATATGTAGGCTTGGGTGTCTCAGCCTGCCCTGGGTGTTTAGACTGTCCATGCAGCTCCACCTGAGGTGCATCCTGGCAGCCAACCCCAGCACTGGGATCCCCAGGCCCATCAGACTAACCCCACTGCAGAGCACAGGAGAGCCAAGAGCAAGGACACCAGATCTTGTCACTCAGGGACTGTCCTTTGCCAAGTAGGCAGCTGGGACCTGAACAAGGACACTTCATACCTCAGGAGGTTTCCCTTGCTGAGAAGTTGTGGAATGGGTAGGTTTCATCTCTCCTGTTTCTTCTTTTTGTTAATACATTTCTGTCTTCACTGAAGAAGGGATGTGTATCTGAGTAGCCCATGTTAATATGACCTTCAGTGCTGTGGTGTGGTTTTTGCTTTAAGTTTGTGTTTGCCCACTATTCTCCTCCCTAATCTCCTCCCCTCCCGAGTTACCAATCTCCCTGATAGGTGTATAGAGTGTTAGTCCTGCCCTAGACTCTTCACCGGCCATGCCTTCCTTGGTTGGTTGGCCTATACCACTCCCCCGATAAAAACCTCTGCAGACCCCCCTAAGTTTTGTCTGGGGCTCCCAGGTCTTGGACCTAATAAATCCATCCAGTTTTTACCCCAAGTCCCGTGTCGTCGTTATCTGTTCCTGCACCAGACCAAGCAGTAACTGGGAATAGCAGAGCTCACGGGGGGAAGGTCGCGCCCCTGCTGTGGCTACCCAGCACGCCACAACAGCACACTGTGACACTTCAGGTCATTGTGTTTTTGAAACATTCTCACTGTGTCTCTACCTAATGAATCTTTAAACTTGTGCTTGAGGAAAGGAGGTCAACAGCTACTATTCTTTCTCCTTTTTCTGGGATAAAAACCAATTAAGATTGGCTCAGACACTTCAGTCCAAGAAGAAGTTCATGATTGTAAGAGAGGTATATTTCTATCCAGTCTAACATGAGAAATAGTACATTTTGGAGGAAAAATCCATGAGTCTCTATTCTTCAATTTCCTATGAACCAGCACCACCTGATTCTGCAGCCAGCTTGTTGGCTTGTGTGTATGTGCTTCTACAATCCCATATGGCTCTCAAAGAAGCAGATGGGATGTCAAATCTGGGGTTACAAATTCCCCTGAGCAGACAGGGCCCAAAATTTTCAATATCTCAATGCTGAATACTGCAGTATCTAATCCTCCCTTGTAAACCTTGTATTTCTATAGGTACTGTACTGAAGAAAAAGGAGTTACTACTGATTCTTGTATGATAAAATAGAAGATTTAGTAAAACAGAAGCTGATACAATGCATCATTAAAAAGCAGAAATCTGAAAGGATATTGGTAGACTGGCCTTTTTCTCCTTGTACAGGAGAATTAGTAGAGAAGTTAACACTGATGCTTCTAATATCATATTTCAAAGCCTTAGTATCTGGCAAGTGAAAAATACTTTTTGATACACACATACACACAAAAGGAGAATTACTCAGAGAACGGAATAAATATTTTTATTTTTAGAAAACTGCTTGATTCCTTGAAGTGACACAACAGCTTTGCTTCAAGTACATATCAGCCTGATAAAAGCTAAACAAAATTCCATACATTTGAACATTCAAATATTTTAATAATCAGAAAAATCAAGATAGTACAAATCTAACATACGCCCCAGTATTTTTCATTTATTTATCCTGTACCAAAAGAAAGAAATTAGTAATTTCTCTGCAGAACGTGTTGTCTTTTCTCTGATTTCTCTATTGAATTTATATCCTTGATGATATTTATACTTAGTGTATTATTAATTAATTTTAAAATACACAAAACAATGTACTATTCATTTGCTTGTTCCAGCTTAATCAGCTATAAAAAGCTACCAAAGTGATGACCACCGTGTTTCATTCCTAGATGAATCTTAAGACCAGATTGCAAACCTTCATTTCCAACAGGGATATGTCCTTTAGAGGCTTGTCTGCTATAACAAGATAGCAGTACATCACATCTTTGTGCCATCATAAGTATGTGAAAACCCCAGGTTCACCTAGCAAAGGCATTTGTGAGGAAAAACAGACTCCATGTCTGCTTGCAACCTGTCCCAAAAAATGTAGAGATGTTATAAAATCATAGAATATGTTTTTTTGGAAGGGACCCACAAGGATCATAGAGTCCAGCTTCTAAACTAAACTAAACGAAATTAAAACTAAACTAATCTATTAAAATAAGTATGTGCCAACTAAGAGCCAAATGGAAAATAAAAGAATCTGCCAGCAACTTAATTGAAAAAAATGGTTTGAAAGAACAAGAAAATAAAGACTAATTTGGAGGCTAAAAGGATAAGCTTCTTTTTATCTTTGCTGCAAAGACAGCATGAATACACCCAGCTCAGCTCCTTGCCAACCCCGGACAATGGTACTTAATACTTGTGGGGGATGGGTGATTGGGAGGGGAAAAAAGAGAGCATGAGTGCAAACACACAAAATGGAAACAAAATTGCCTTAAAATGGATGAGGCAAGTACCTGGAAGAGGATTCCCCTGGAAGAAAAAGGAAGGATGTCAAACGGGAGGGTTTGTTGATGGGTAGGACTTTTTTCAAATTCAGAGAAAATTATTTTGGCTTCAAACCCATAATGGGATGCAGAGTATATGAAGGCAACATACCCTTAAAAGTAGTCAGATGAGAATGCAATAAACTGTGTGTGTTCTTAACACCAGTTAACACCCTTGTGAAAAACTGACATGAAGGTACTCAAGTCCCCCTGATTTTCTCTTAAGGATTGTTCCAATAGGATTTTTAAAATGTTAAAGTCCCTATTAATTGCTACTGATAGGTATTACAAGTGTTTATACAGTGAGGTCTTCTGGGTTTTTTCCCTCAGGAAATCACTAGTTAACAAAGCTGTGCTAACCTTTCCTTTTAATTTCAATATTGAAGCAAGAATTACAACGTGGAGAAGACTAAGATGTACAATTAAGAGAGCAAGTGAATCATAAATATAAACAACTCTAAGAGTGTGTTTAAACATTGAATGGAAACATAAGATCAGTTTTGGTTAACCATTTAGATAAATTTATCCCTTAATGGAATCTAGAACAACAGAAGTATTTTCTTCTTTTAGATATTCTATGGGAAAGAGAATTAAGAAGAAAATTGTCTTGCAATGTGAGCACCAAATTTTTGGACTATATCAACAAATTATAATATGAAACTCAGAATTCTGTGTTTGTTACCCAAGCTAACAGAAATGCAAAACACATGCATGGCAGACAAGGAAATGAGAGACAAGATTCTGACTATAGTTACACTCATAAAATTTCAGTGATCATACTTGGGCTATCTGGTGATACACTTTTAAAACTCTGTCTTCTTAATCAATTAAGGGTGTGATTTTGAAGCAGGCTACAAAACCATTTCTTTAACCTTCTTTAACTATCTTTTTTTAAAATGGCAATTTAGTGCTTTAGAAAATTAATATTTGCTGCAGATTTTTTAAACAAAATATCTTAATAAAATAGGAGCTCAATTCAATCTATATACAGATTTTAAGTGCATGAGCCAAAGCAATTAGGCTAACAAATTTCTAAACTATAAAGAATATACAGAAGTCCATTTACATTTCATTGTCAGAGCAGGAAATCCACTTCCAACAAAGTGCAAAAATTATAACTTTTATATATCAATTATTCTCCTTACAGAAACCGAATAGGACACTATTTTAATCATCTGTCTCCATTCAATTCAGTTTATAACAGTAGTTTTCAGAGATCTGCTGAGCAGATTAGCTCATTTAATGAACATCAGTAAGTTCTAGGAAGCATGAAGCTTCAGCAAGAGCTGAAGCTCCTCCATCTCCTTGTTTGGTGTTACAGTCAGATTCACATTATGCACTGTAGCAAGAAGAGAACTTGACCTTTCTCTTCTGTGCTGCTCATTTTCTATTTGTCCCGGAGATGGAGGAAAGGTGTTTTGGGGTACAGAGAAATGAGAGCTGACAAAATTTTTGCCTGGTGCATTTCAGGCATATTCTCAGCTATGGATATTTGAGAAAAAGGACTGTCTCCTGCTGAGGGGGGTTGACCTTGTCAGGACACCAGGTGCCCAACAAGCTGCTCTATTAGTCTCCCTTCTCAGCTGAACAGGGAGAGAAAATCAGATGGAGAACAACTTGTGGGCTGAGATAAGGCAGTTTACTAAAGCAAAAGTGAAAGTTTGCA
This sequence comes from Anomalospiza imberbis, assembly GCF_031753505.1. Taxonomy (NCBI): domain Eukaryota; kingdom Metazoa; phylum Chordata; class Aves; order Passeriformes; family Viduidae; genus Anomalospiza; species Anomalospiza imberbis. The sequence goes on along the minus strand of NC_089683.1, from coordinate 79,895,697 downwards.
CATGCACAAGCAAAGGGAAAATACCAAAGATTTTATTCTCTCTTTGCCATCAGCATGTAATGTCTGCTCATTTCCCAGGAAAAATGTAGTGGAAAGCAAACATTCTCAATAATGAATGCCACCCCTTTCTCCTCCTTTCCTTAGCTTTTAAATCCAAACAGTAGTCACAGAGTATGGAATACCCCTTTGGTCAGTTCAGGTCACTTGTCCTAGCTGTGACCAACTCCCAGGCCCTTGACAGGGGTGGAATGTTGGAGAGACATTGCTGGTGCTGTGCCAGCACTGCTTGGCAGTAGCCAAAACACTGGAGTGTTACCAACACCTTTGCAGCTGCCACTGCAAAGCACAGCACTGTGCAGGCTGCTGAGGGGAAAATGATCTCAATCTCTGCCAGATCCAATACCCCTGGATGACGAATAACCAGATTTAGGATCATTCTGGTTCCTCTTCTAAGCAAAATGAATAAAATTACCTGAATAAATCAAGGCAGAGTATTCTGAGGTCTTACCAGAAACCCAAAATCTGCACTGTGGTACAACTTGAAAATATTAATCTAAATCCTCTATATTTCAAGAAAGAATTTTTTTACATGGTGCAGGTTCTGCGATTAATCTTGCCCATGCACCACCACTCACTTCCAGCATTTTAAAAAGCAAATCTTCTCCAGCCTGTATGGGTGGCAGTAGCACACTTGTAACTACCTATCCTTCTACTCTCTCTGCTTCTTCTTAGGTTTTTATTCAAGATACTTATTCCTTGAAATTAACACAGGCAAGAGCAGAAATTTCAGTCAGAAATGAGGCTCCTCATCTTTCAGAAAACTTAGCCTTGGAGTTTCCATTGGTTCTTTCTAAGGTTCTCAAGCTCTGAGACCCTTAGTGGAAATGTGTTACAAAGCTATACATGCCACCAGTAAAATATGTGGTAGGTTGTTTCCCCTTCTTTCTTAAGTGGGAGTGAAAAACAACCTACTTTTTGAATGCCTTAAACATTGAATGCCTTGAAAAGGCTGGTGTGATTTCCAGCCTTGAAAGGCTGAAGTCAGAAGGAAAAAGTTTGAAGAACTAATTATGACCACTCTCCTGTTCTCTTCATTTCAAACTTCTTTTGGCTGTCTGGTGAAAGGATACAAAATTCTGCAAGGTGAAAAGGGAAAGCTGCTTTAAGGTTCAGCTCTTGGCCAAGCAGGTGAACATAAAGGGTTTCTGAAAGCCGCTGCCTGACTCCTTCTCAAGCTTAGTCATAGAGAGCAAGCTAGGTGCCAGAGTGAGCCAAATACAATGCCATTTCTCCACTGCAGTCAGGGAAATGTTCACATAGGGAAAATACAGCAATGACCAGAGCATAATCTCGTCTTGGTTTTATTTAATGTTACTTTTGTGATATTTGTCTGTCACTGCAGAGATAGTACAGATAACTCTCCTCACTAGGTCAGATATTTTTATATAAAATATGTAAATGTCATAATGTGAGTTTAATAGTATTTTTTAAATTTAATTTTTAAATGAAAGTCAGAAACAGAGCAATTACCTTTTAACTGCCCTAATGAAATGGATCTGATTTCCATCTAGCCCTGGAGATTTGCCTTTCCTGGAATCTAAAATAAATAGGGATCAGCAGGAGAATTAAAAAAAAAAAAATGCAATTCAACACAACCCCAAACCTTTAATTTGCAGTTGATGTCATTGATATGAGCTCTGTTTATCTGGGAGTAACACATAAGACTGAAAAAAGTGTTTAATGGCTGCCTTAATTTCAGTTAGCTTGGTCAGTGTCCCTTTGGGCACACCTTTTAAGCCAGTGGGGTATTATTCTGTCAGGTTTATTGCTATTTTCTCTATAGAATCTTAAACTCATGCTTTTCATTAAGATAATTGTTATCTTCTAAATTGCACATTTAAATTTAATTCTCTTCCTAGAGTAACAGGATGAGAACCTCCTATAGGTTATTCTTGCTTTTGTTTTTATGTAACTTTTCAAACATAGTGTTGTCAATTCTAAAATGCCTGTACCTTCAATCTATTCTCCTTTGTGTCTGGAAAATCTGACCCAATTTTTAATTCTTGTTTTTGCATCTTTTGACTGTTTATTTCATGTTAATTCATCGCTTAATTTGAAGTCACAAAATTCAGGTAATTTCTCAGGATACTTTGAATTATGGCTTTTGCCAAAGCAAAATGGAGTTTGGTTTACAACATCATTCTCTTGTAAATCATCTATGTCAGTCATGTGCAGAAGGCACAGTTTTGATTTCTGTTCCATATTTGGGAACATTCTGAAGACAAAGAAAAAACCACCCGTCTTGTTTGTTTTTACTTCAACTGTTGTCTGTGTTTAATCCCAACAGAACAGGGTTAGATGATTCACCCATTAGATTTTCATTAAATTTAAATTAATTCTTATGCTTGATGAGTGTTCCAATTGATCAGTCTTATTCTGGGGTAGAAAACACAATTTTTTTTGGTACCTTTCTGCCCACAAGGAAAACAGCATAAGCAAAGGAGAAACTGGAGAATAATGTATATAAATAAGTTTAATTTTAATGGCCTCCAAAAGTTTTTGAATGAACAATCCAACTGGCCATTTAGAAATACTGGAAAGAAGAATAGGGAAACGAATAAAAAACAATATGAATTAGTACACAAACCATATTGAACAGATCTAATTTTAACTGAAAGTAGAATATAAGGGCTCCTGGACAGGAGAACACCATGTGATGTTACTGTAAGCAATTAAGAAAATGTGCTCAGTACGAATATTTGGGTAGGATCTGCTCAAAAGTGGTGCTTCTATCCCCTGCTTTTTATTATCTGTATTAACGATGGTAAACATTTAACAAACCCAACCTTTCATGTAGTTCCACACTCAGTACCTCTTGATTTTAGCAATGATTCATTGATAACCACTTTTTGAGTGCATTTTAAAAAGCTTCTCTGGAGTAAAGAAAAATAAAATTCAAAATTATCTTGATAATTTGGTTTGAAAAATTCCACATACTACTAAATATGGTCAAGAGGGAGACCCCTTACCTGGAAAAGAATAATATGCCAGGCAAAAAACAGGTCAGAGATTAACTGGTGGGGTGTCAGCTCTGCAGAGAAATATCTAAGGGACTAAATAAGAAGCTAATTAGGAATCAATATTGTTATACTTGTGAGAAAGGCAAGAAATCTACTTAAATGCATAAATAAGAATGTAGTTTATAAAAACCACTAATAATAATTGTTCTCTACTCAGACTTCTTAAGACTTCAGCTGGAGTGCTGCAGAAAATTTTTGGTGCTGCTACTTGAGAAGGATTTATACCACTTAAACAAGGAAGGCAACAAGAATGGTTAAGAGTTTAGAAATTATGATATGGCAGGAAAGCTTGAGATTCTACTTTCTATGCCTTTTAGAATGATGACAAGGTCCTGTTTCTGAGAGCGAATTTGCCAGGTTCAGGTGTGGTCTGTCCTGTGGCACAGGAACAGAAAAAAAAAAAATTGAACAGACTTCCAACCTTTAGTATCCCAAGAAATTTCCAAGACTTACCCCAAGGTCACAATGTCAAGGCACCTACGCCTGAATTACTGACTACACACCTATTAATAACTAAATATGGGGACATATGCTCAGGCCTGATATGTGACTGTTGATTCTGCATCCAATAGACATGAGCCCTGCTATAGCTTTGGTGATGTGAAGGAATTGTCTGGGGCCCAAATCTGACCCAGGCATTTCTCCCAGCCAGCTGAACACACAAGGCCACCTTGTCCTTGGGGCTGTGGCAGGAAAGGATAAAGAGCTCAGCTGCAGGAGCACAGCTGTGTTCTGTACTTTTCTTCAGGGCACAAGAACACTCCATACCCACGGCATCACTCTGTGTTTTCCCGGTCCCCAGGCAGCTCTGGCACCTAGAGAGGTACTGCCTCTCTCCAGGACCCAGGATCGCCACGTGTTTCTGGACTCGGCTCCGTGCCGATGTCCGGGCAGGGGTGGCAGCGGATTCCTCACCACTGCGAGCGAGAGACACCAGTAAAGAGTGAAGGAGCGTCCGGATTCCCCACGTGTGGAAGGCTGAAAGTCCTTTATTGTCCCGGGGCGCTGCGCTGAGGCACCACGACCCGCTCACAGCTGGCATGTGAGGAAAAACGGCGTCAGGCACTCCGAGGTGCAGGATTATATCGGGAACGGGATGAGGAGAGCAGGGGCCCTCCCGCCCAATGGGGGAAGGCACCGTGGCGATGACGTGGACCATGGCACCCGACGGGGACACGACCAGGGTGGACCCCGGGCTCTGGGGCATACAGGGGATGGGAATTCAGAGTGAGGGGCACTGAACCCTCCGGGCAGGACGGTGAGTGGTCACAGCAGTGACAGCAGAAGCTCTAACAGCCAGGGACCCCGAGTGAACAGCCGTGGAGGGGGGAAAGGGGAACAGACACAGGGGGTGTGCGGGAGTACACAGATCATGGCTAGCTAACAGATCAGAACCCCTAACCTAAACCCCAAACCGCGATGCAACACATACCCTGTTGAATCTTTTAGGATAGGCAGCAGCATGATGTCTTCATAAACATCCAAGCAAATTTCAGGTCTTCTACACAGTAAATGCATTCGGATCAATCATAGAGCTGCTCTTGACAATCTTGGACTTTGTCCTCTGCTTCTAAGTTTCCTCAATTATCCTTTCATTATCCTAATTGTCCTCAAAAAATCTGTTTTCAAACTCCCAGACTTCAAAATCTGAGAACAACTGCTCCCACTTCCTTCTGGTTTGGCTCTGACTGAGCATGCAGGAGTCCAGCTAGCAAAAAAATGTTACCAAGCAGGGGTGAAGCAGAAAGCCAAGGCAGAAAGCCAAGCCAAGCAGTCACTAGTGATATTCCAGAACCCTCAGCCCCCTGTCCCAGGGTGGCAGGAACAAAGAGGCAGCAATTTGAAGCAAACATGGAAAATGACATGGGACGTAGGAGGGGGGACAGCTAGAAGTGGGAGGAAGAGCGTGCATTTAAGGGTTGCAGCTGTGGTCAGTGTCATAACCAGCTGTCAGCACGCAGCAGCAGCCCTGTCGCTCACAGCTCTTCAGGGGCTCAGTCAGATGGTGCTGCTGTCTCTGATCAAGGCGAGCAGCCGAGGGAATAAACATGCTGACCTTACGGTCTGCTTGTAACAAACACCAGCAATACTGCTCACTCCAGCTGTGGGCAATTCAGACTGCTTTCTCAAGTAGCGTCTGCTGGAAATCAATTCCTAATGAATAGGGTAGGTGGAAGATAAATGAAAATATCCTATCAATACTGGCAAAATGTCACAAAGGCTTATTTCACCTTCAATATCAACTCACCTGGCTGAATGTGAATCCTCATGTATTCTCTTTTCACCATAATAGTGGCAAATAATTCTTACAGTATTCTCCCAGAAAGAACATTTCTTCTGGTTACTATGGGAAAAATAACAATTATCTAGTAATGCAAGCATTTTGATTAGCTAACAAGAAAGTGGTTTTCTTTTTCTAGGAAGCTGGACAGTTTGCAAACTGAAAACTCAAATACTACAGGTAAATGACTGTCTGGCATGTGTAAGACAATTATTTAATTATTTATCAATTAGCTGTTGTTACTTTGATTTGAAATGGGAACTTGATAAAAAAATAAAAACACACTCCCAAAACAACAGAAACAATAACAAAAAACCAAACAAAACAAGTTTTAGTAGTTTATACTTCAGGACTTCAGGACTTCAATTATATGGGCAAGGTCTCCAGAACTTTTTTAAACCTTTTAATAGAGGTTCTAAGTCTCTCACAGAAAGAAACCTTTCTCTGTTACAGAAACTGTATTTCCTAGGTGACAAGTGAGAGTCTCATCACCTGTGCAGTCAGCAACGGGGGCAAGATTAATTAGTGAAGCTGAGAAGGTTGTTGTGCCTGAGCCTGCAACACAAAGGAAAAAATATTCTTGCCCTTAGAGCAGACTTCAAGAGGAACATAAATAACTTCTTTTTCTTTTATATGACTATGAGTGAGTTTCGCTCACCTATTCAGAGCTGATATATATTTTAGATAGAGAGAAACAGCTGAATACAAGTGATAGTCAACAACATAAAAGTTCGAGGTAAGCCTAATATTTTTTCTCAGGTTTTTCAGGACAGTTCTCAGGTTTACAAACACAAATTTAATGTTACTTATGTCAGAAAACTGCAATTCTTGTGGGAGTTATCTATGACTGTCTATCAGTTTGATTTATACTTAATTTTGGACTTGATTTTTAACTCATAATTCTTGTAAGTTTGGATGGAATTTCATCTCATATTACAGGGACAGTTAATTCAAAAAGGTGAAGAACCCAGCCTTCTTCACAACATCTATGGATCTAGCTCATTGGGATATATGAATGATAAATAAATGCTAAAGATAGTCTAGGAACTTTCTTATTTATGTGGTGGTTTAGCATCATTTTATATGTAAATGTGAGCATATGTGTGTGTGTGTATATATATATATACATGAAACATATCTCAAAATCATAATGTCCCTACCCCCAATGTGGGGCTGGACATTCAGTTACTGGTGTAACCCTCTGAGCTCTGTTAATAATCTTGTTGAATTTAGTAGTTTTTAAATCAAGTCCCCATCATCTCTGTGAGAAAATCTACAACTTTTTCATAAAACCAGGGCAGTGCTAGCATGAGGGATGGTGGATGAAATATTTCTGTGATATTAGCACATTATTGTTTATGAAAGTGTTATGACAAAAAAAATATCAATTCACAAAATAATTTGCAGTGCAAATCTCACTTCTACAGCTTGCCTGCTGAATTATCTACTATAACTTAGCTCATTTTAAAATTGGTGAAGTCTGCAGAATGTTACATTCCCTCTAGACCAGGAGCTCTACACGTATGGTCTTGTAGGGAATAAAAAAGTAATTACTGAAAATCACCCTTTTCCAGACAGCTGCTGTGGACTGTTCAACCACTCATTTACAATTTAATCATAGGGCTCTCATGGAAATAGTTTTTTAGGTGTTAAATAAGGCTAACAAAATGGTTATTTAAATTCATTACATTTGAAAAAAACAGAAAACAGTTGTGTGGTAGAATTGAGGCTGTTATTTTTGTACACGAAAGAGGAAACAATGGAATCAGATTCTGTGATGGCTGTGTTGGTGGGTTTTTTTTTCCTTTTCACAGACATAATGACTGCTTCCTGATCCAGTATAATTTCTACTGGTTTCTTAATATGTTGATTGAGTGACAAATAATAGTTTACTGTTTCACCAGTTTTTGAAGCTATTTGAAGCTTTCCATAGATAAAAAATACCTTTTTATGTTTCTTTGAGAATTACTTTTGAATTTTAAGCATCTTATACAGAATACAAGATAAAGAGTTATACTCTCAAAAATGACAGGTTTTTAGTATATATACATATATATAAAATTATAAATATTTGATTTGGAAACAGTTCATGAGGGCAACCAATAGTATAACATTTGGTTTTTTAAAATTAAATGTGTGCTACATGTCAACAAGATATGTTGGGGTTTTTTTTAGCTCCCCCTTCAGTGGCTCTTTCTTTATTACTCTGTTTAATGAAAAATTTAGTTCATGTGCAAAGAATCAGACTTTCTTTCAATGTAAATGAATTGATAGTAGTTTAGCATTGATAATTTAAACCACCTGAGACTCTGCTTCTTGTTGTGGTCTTTTCCACCCCTTTCCAACCATTTCAAACAGCATTGCTAAAAGGCACTGAGGTCCAGGTTTGCAAAGTTATTTTAGTGCCTATCCTTTCTCACTGGTTATTTTAACACTTCACACCTTAGCAGTTTAAACAAGGAACTCTCAGATGATCTCCCTGTCATTTCTAACTCTCAACCTAGAAGCATACCTATGGCAAATACCGTAAGATTGCTTTGCCTGGGCTAAAATACCTGTTCTTAGAGGTTCACTGAAATGCTATGTCTTACACTGACTGACTGACTACCGTTCTGCAGAGTTCAGTGGGGATCATCTCAGGTACAATATGGAGATCAGCACAGTTCTCACTCAGATCACATTTCAAATTAAAAATCAGGCTCATGATAGATTGAGGCTGTTATTTTTCATAAAAGACCAATACCTCAAATTCTCAGCTTTCAGGTAAATGGGTATATTAGGAAAAAATAAAAAGCAACAGGAAATCAGAATCATAAAAATATTATCTTGGTGTTTATTATTACTCACCTACAGAGATAAGTTAAATGCATCGTGTGTACGGCCAAGAAAAATGTATTATCAAAATTATGTTTGTCAAAAGATGTATTGTATCTCACAGTGATTTCAGATTCATATATTGCATTGAAATATGAGCTGAAAATCTGGAAAAATTATCACACAAAGTATGATGCAGAAGAACCCTTGTAAAGCATGTTGTTGGACTTAGAAGGTGCCATAAAAGAAACAATGATGGGCCTGTGGCTGTTGTGTTTTCCTGCTCAGTCACTGAAGGCATGTTGCAGCTTTTAGCCTATTGCTTGGAGTCCACCCAATCTGCACCCATATAGCTGGCAGCAAAGCAAAGTGCTGTGGAGCCAAGCTTGCACTTTGTGAACAAAAGACAGTTTCAGACAGTCTGTGACCTAATTTATTGATTTCTAGCATTTGCAGATGACACTGTTAGGTATTTTTCATTAAATACTTGAAGGGCATTGAGTAGGTACAGAACTTTAGTGAAAGTTGAATGCACTACTCTGGTACAATTCAGCTGTGGAGGGTCTCCTGGCAGCCACCTGCTGAAAACCCAGGGAATCACTGGAAACCATCTGCTGGCCATATTGACCAGACCCAAAGTTTGGATCATCTCTTAAACAGCAATGTCATATTTAATCAAAGTCCTTTCTATGAAAAGTATGATTTACTGAAGATATGTGAAATTTTCCCTGTGTTTTAAAAGGAATTCTGGTTTCTGCTAGTGCTGTCACTCTACAAATTCTCTCAATGTAACAGGTTAAAGATGATGAACGAGACGTTGATATGAGCTACTCAGTAGCAGATGGTGAAATATCACTCTTCCAGTGTTTGGGAAACAAATTTAATTAGATAGGTAATAGAATGCACTTCTCACAAGTTCTCTTTAGATTGTAGGCAACAACTATAAGTCCATGAGAATGACTTATATTCATATTTTTTCTCAAAAAAAAGTCCTGTTACTTACAGTAGAACAGATTTATCCTTTTTATCTCAAGGACTAAAGTTTTCTACCTTTAATCAATAACTTTACAGTTATATGAAAATGTGTAAGTGCTATAAGCTATATTCTTGTCATGTTCATGGTGATATAATGTAAACTGGAAAAAACCCAGATGTTCTTGTTCCGAAATAAGCTGATCTTCTCAGAATGACATCAGCCAATTTCCTTAGTCACACTACTTCACATTACAAGGGGAGAACCATGAGTGTCTACTATCTAGTGCCTGAATCTCAAGTGTCAGAGAGATTACACAATTTACCTTTATACAAAGAAGTATTTTTCTCTTCCTTTTTCTTCTTCTTTAAATTGAGACACATAACATGTAATTAGAAATATGTTGATATATTAGGATACCAAAAATGACACAAAAATATACATTACCCCAGAGATGAGAGAATTTTACAGAGCATTTTGTAATTGCTCCATTTGTTTTTTACTGATTACAGTTTGCTGTTATGCACTCTCCATAACAGACAGAATTCCACTCAGGAGCCTGTTTTTTTCCCTCAGCACTATATGTCCCTCATACCTCTCCCCATATCTTTTGTCACCTGTAATTTCAAAAGCCCCATTTTTTTCTTCATAACCATTACAGTATCCTTTCCATAGACAGTACATGTATATGATATAGATCATATCATATGTGTGTGGCAAGCAAAGAGTTTCTTTGGATCTGATGCACAAAAAAACTAGCAAAGGGTTAGTTAGGGAATCATACATTTCGGTTCTTTCAAGGAGGCTAATATAATAATCTTCTGTGTCTGCACTTTGAAAAAAAAAGCATTTAACAACCACCTAAAAATTTAGCCTTATATTAGAATGATTAATATGTATCCTTATCTGTGCTCTGCTTCATTGAAACCTTTTAGTTATCTGCCTAAATTGATTTTGAATTGGTCTACTTTGGGACACTGAACAACAGTCCTGGTTAAGCGGGTTTATCCCCTGCTTAGCCAATTCAGTGCAATTTACTAATCTCCTGATTCAAGCTGAGAAATTTTTTAATCAAAACATAAACTGGGGCAAGTGAATATATAAAGAATTATTGCAAAAATTGAACTGAAAATCAGATATTCTCCCAAATCAGGGCTGTGGCGGATAGCCTCTGAAAATGCAACACCTCAACAGTGACAGAGGTGGTTGGACAAGAATAGCTACAGAGATGTATGCTATCTCTTTAAAAGCAGTTGGAGGAAACCAGGCAGAGGGACCCCTAGGGAAGACATAGTAGTAAATTAAATGAAATAAGTGAGTCATTAGGCAAGCTAATGGTTTTCTGTATTCTAATACTCATCTTTGAGAGTGCTGGGAAATATTGTTTACAGTGGCTGCTTTTGTCCTTAAATTTCAGTGTCTTCTTTGAATGGAGTCCTCAGCATCTGTCCAGGCATTATTTTCAGTTATTGGTCTGTGAGTATAAAATAAAAAACTTGCTCTAAAAAAATATGTTAAATATTGTAAAATGCAGGCAAACCCAATGGGAAGAAATTATGATGTCCAACATCATTTCAGAAGGCTGAATGATTTCTTTATTATAACTATACTATAATACATTAATATACTATATAAAGGAAGATACCAAAACTACATACCTACTTTCTCTAACTACCATATTCAACTAACTCACAACTTGTGACCCTCTCTTGAGAGTCCAGACACAGGTGGATTGGATTGGCCATCAGGCTCAAACAATCCTCACCAGAATCCAATCAAGCAATCACCCCAGGTAAACAATTCTCCAAGCACATTCCACATGAGAAAAACAAGGAGCAGAAATAAAAATTGTTTCTTCTTTCTTTCTCTCTGTGCACCTCTATGAAAAATCCTGAGAGAGAAATAAATGTGCTGCCACAGTTAAACTTGATTCCTTCTAAATCAGAAAGTTCCTGATGTCAGTGCTTGTATCTGAAAACAGCAACTTTGAGACACCGCACCAATGCTTACTCAGTGTCTACATCTAAATTTCCTGTGAACTGGATTTAAAGGTGGAAGTCTTTCTGGTTTCTTAGAGCAATAATAGCCTGCATCTTCCTCAGATCACACTCAAGGGGAAACTTGTTTGTACTGCTGGGATACAACTGCAGGGCCACCCCAGTGTTTAGTTGAGAAATGACAGAGGGATGGTGCTGGCTTCTGGTCTGTTTTGAAACAGGTAACAAAGAGGAGTGTATGTTTTTTTTTTTTTAATTAAATTAATTTTTTTTAAATAGTAAAATTTCTTTTTTAGTTCAACCTTTTGTTAAGGAATCAATCATGGATGCAAATGCATCTGAATGAATTTCTTACCCTAGTGTGATGCCTGCTCCCGCAATAAATGGAATGAAAACAGTGCCAAAGCCAGTGGACTGTATAGGTGCCAGGGGCGAGGGCAGATATCACAATGCAATGGCTCTCAGCAGGATCAGGGGTCAGACTTCCTTGCCAAGTCCTGAGTGCTGGTACAGTCCAATTGCCAAGGTGCTGAGTGATCCTTGACTCCTAGTCTACAGCATGAATCCTATGGTTAGGTATCCTTTGTCCACATTTCTTCCTAAGGGCCAGAAACAAGAAGAAAACAACCAGCACAGGAAAACCTTGTATTCTGTGTTGGATCCTGTCCCCGGACAGTGCAATTAAATGCTATAAAATCAGGCTGCATGTGCTGAATAATTTAAAACTGAAGGTGAAAAGAGGGATGAAAAAATTTGTCTTGTATTAAAATGAGGGTGGAATCATACATGGTGAGGACTCCTAAATCTTTCAGAAATTTTCAGTCCACAGTTTGTGTTTTTCTTTGCACTACATTGCACCTCAGTAGATCTTAGTCCAAAAAGCCTTTGAAATCACTGTCCTGAGTGTGCTTCAGTCTCTTTATCTTAAATATATTGTTTATCACAAGCAGCTTCTAGATCCAATAGTCCATTATTTAATTAATGGAACCTAAAACTTGTGCCATAAATTCCTTTCCTGTCCATACACATTCCCATATGTCAAAATTCCTTCTTACCAGTCGTGTTGATAAGTGCCCCTCCTTTTAATTCACTTTTGTCTTTCAGATACCTCCTTTTCACAGAAAATGTCATGTTTTTCTTCTAACCTTCAAGGCATTGTGCATGTCTTGCTGATTAGCTGCTGCTGTTTTCTTCCCATGTGAACTGTTATATTGACCCATTCTGCCAATGTGTTAAGCAGTGAATGCCTACTCGGTGCCTGAATTCTGTTTCTGCCTTCAGACTCTTTCATGCTAATACTTTATGCATATTTTCATTGCCTTGGATTTCTGTAATGCTCCAAAACCCTCCTTCTGCATTCTTACTAATACAATCTGTGTCAAGAGTCGCATCTCCTGGATCTGCAAACTGCAGCCAACTTTGAAAGATTCAGAAAATGTATATGCAGCTGTCATAGTCTATGAATGCTTTCCTGTTACTGTTGTCTTTCCTTGTTCCTTAATGTTTCTTGAACAAACCATAACAGGGATTGATTTGTTTGTTGGTATGGTTACATCCTCAGAAGCTCTGTCTAGTTCATCTTACAATGCAAAAGATTCTTTCTACTGTTTCCCTAGATCAATTTTAAAATAATATAAATTTTCTATCTTTTGGGAACACAAGCATATGTGAGTGTATTTCTTCAACTATCCTCATCTTAATTGCATGTTAAATAACTAACTGAGCAATTATCCTTATCTAGGTTATTAAATTCCTTAAAATTAATACAAATATTGGAGTTTTGTTGGTTTTGTGTGGTATTTTCCCTTCCCCAGGGGAAAGAAATTCAGACATATGAAATCTGAAAAATAAGTTAGGAAATTAATTCCTAATTACAGTCTTAGCTGTGAACACATTTAAGTGCATCTTGTTAAAACTTTGAAGGATGTCAAAGGAGCATATCTGTAAGCTGAAGATACTTATTCAGTTGCTTCTCTAGAACTTCAGAAATATAGTGAGGTAGAAATCATGTATGGAAAACAAGGCAAGTAGCCACTGGAACTGCATGGAGTTCCTTGTTGTGGAAATTTAATTTTTAATGAGTCTAGAAGTTATATAGAAATCTTAGACACAATATTTAAATTATGAAAATACTCTATAGTTTCATTCACAAGAGAATCATTTACCAAGGGTCTCAAAAAGTGCTGACATTTTCTTTTCTACCCATAAAAAAGTACTCAAGAGAGCACATATATGCTAAACAAAGATGCCCAAGAGCAAGCATATATAACAAGTAGAATAAATAAAGCAAGGTGACCCCACAGTTCTCCTTCCTTGCTGTTCTCTGGAAAAACTGATACCTGCCCTGAGGATAGGGAACCAAAGGACAGTTTTGAGATGAGGCCCACAGTGATGCTGATTAGCCCAAATTAGTGCTAGGGGGCTGAAAAAATACCAGATGCAGGTGGAAGAGTAGTTTTCTCAAACATTAAATAAGGGCTTTAAAAATAATCAACAGTGACATTTGCTTGCTTTTTTCTGTTCTATTTTGTAAAAGTTCAGAGTTTAGATCTATGTCTTATACTTCCTGTCATTTTGAATGATGTTCATTGAATGACACTTGAATGAAACTCTCATTGGAAACATATATGGTTGGGCACTGTCTCAAATGAGTGTTTTAAGATCACTTAAAGAGTCACTGGTAAAGGTATTGGCATCAGCAAGTTTAATATAAAGTTGGTTGGCAAGGTTCAGTCTACTAAATGCACACAAAGAAAAAATCAAACCAAAACCTAAAAACAATCAAACTGAAACTAAAATCAGCCAGAAATTACCTATGTGGATGCTGGGCACGGAAAAGGGTAAGGATGGGAAATGGTAAGGATTAAAGGAATTAAGGAATATAAGGTTCAGAGGGGATCCCCCTTGCCAAACCTAGCCCCAGAACTGACCAATGGTTTAGGCCTAAATGTTTAACAGCAACAATTTAACAAAAGATTCTATAGAAGATATATATAGTTGGTTGCAGCCTGATGTGGACCAGGAGAGCTCAAAGGGTCTCACTCAGGACTGCTGTTTATGGGTGTATTTGGCTTGCACACCCAGGTTTTGATAGCAGAGAGGCTACAGGGGTGGCTTCCGTGAGAAATTGCGGGCAGCTTCCTCCAACTCCAGCAGAGCCAATGCCAGCAGGCCCCAAGAGAGATGGCTGCTGGTCAATCCAGGCCGGTCAGAAAGGCTGGTAGTGCCTCTGTTAAAACATATTTAAGAAGGTAAAAATAAAGTTGTAGCGCAGATGTAATTGTGACCAGAGAGTAGCAGGGCGAGAACGTGTGAGAGGAACCACTCTGCAGACACCCAGGCCAGTGGAGAAGGAGGGAGAGGAGGGAGAGGAGGTGCTCCAGGCGCCAGAGCCGGGATTGCTCTGCAGCCTGTGGTGCACACCATGGTGCGGCAGCTGTGCCCTGCAGCCCATGGAACACCACAGGGATGCAGACGTCCACCTGGCCACGCAAACCAACACAACAGGGTTATAAGAAGTTGCCTTTAGTCACAGTAGTTTTCCATCCTGGCCACAATTTAGGTCTGTAACTTTCTTTTAAAGTTCAATAACCAAAACGTTGTTCCACTTGGGTTATCATGCAGGCAGGAAAAATAAGTTTCCAAGGCTGTTCATTAAAAAGCAGAAGCTTGTTAGACAGTATAAGTTCCTGGGAGCAGACAGTGTTTTTGATAAGCTCAGGAGGAGCTTAGCCCAGGTGCTGTTCATCAAGGCTGAGGCCTAATGAGCATTTCTGAGATCATCGTGCAGCTCGAGAAAAAGCAGGGGGGGGAGGATGCACCACCACAGATAAAAAAAAAATTGGTTTTAAAAATGGCTAATTTCCTTATTTATGCCACTATTAATCACAGACTATATACTGTCAGAAAAATATCTAGTGTAGAGAAATGGCAACCACATAATTAGAATTTTAATTACTATCTGGATTCTAAACTTTTTTTTTCATTGATATTCAAAAGATGCAGGTTTCATTGTTTTGTTAGAAATCACCCTCATTCACCCAAGTTACTCTACGTAAACTTATAATTATAGAATGGAACACATTACTGAAATAAAATTATTTTTTGAGAAGATGAATTCCGATAGGACTAAAGGTGCTAATAAGGAAACTTTACTGTGACCAGAGCTATATGGGTGGTTAGCACAATGCAGCAGTACAACTTATGTGGCAACAAATCAGGAGGGAATTTTTGGGAAATTTATATGTTTTTTCCCCCATTTTGAAATCATGGGATGTGTTGATAGTACTAATATTTGGATTTCCTCAAATCTCCTTTTTATTTGTCTTTGTTATGCTCAGCACCACTTTTACATCTTTCCTGGGTGATGAGCAAGATCCTTAGGTCACTAGTAAAATAAAACTCATTGCTTCTGCCTTTTGTGAATTTAACACTGTTAGCTATATTTATCAATAGTGATTCATGCTACTGTATTGAGAGAAATATTAATTTTTGGCGAGGACATGAAGGAATGTAGGAGAAGATTTGAGTCTGTGGGAGATGAGACAGCATGTTGCACATCCCTCTTTTATGAAAATTAGATTAAAATATTAACACACAGAGAGTGTTGGCACACCTAGAAACAACCAATTTTATCTGTGCAATCTCTGCTCCAGTAAGATCAATTAGATATACACTTTCCTTTTAACTAGGCTACATAACAAGGATGAGAAAACAGTTGCCAGAATATGAGTATGTTTTCAGTTTTTCCACACTTTTGGAGATGGATAAGTGCTTCACAGATGGCTTATATTTTGCAGTGGGGCTGTAGGGACAGGGTGACCCTATTCCTCCTTCTGCCCTCCATCCTAGAACATGTTGGGTCTTGGAGACACACAAATGTCTCTAGAATATCCATGCGTTACTCCATAACAGAGGGTAACACAGTACACCTTTCTTCCTGCGTGGCTGGAATTAATCAGGTAAATCCTAATTTTGTCTGTTTTCCTCTTTCTGCTCATCTTGAAGAAATGCGAAGAAATTAGTATATGCATGAGCACAGCAACTGCATTTTCACCTGGCCTGTACTGAGAAGAATGGTTCTTCACTCACATTTCCAGAAAAGTTTGCCAAAAGGTGATAATCACATCAAAGGCTCAGTTTCCTTTCTTCCTCTGTCCCCCGTCCCCTTTCCCCCCCTTTCATTTTTTTCCTTTTTCTTTCTTTTCTATTTTTCCTTTTATTCCCCATTCAAAATGAGGTAGTTATCTGGCTGTGTGTTCACTCATTGAAAAAGCATAGATGCAACACGCTCCTACAGGCAAAAGATTGGTATCATTGTCTGTTGGCTTGTGACTTTATTTGATTTGAGGGTGAATGTGTTGTAAGAGACATTTCGAGCTGGCGGCGTGTGATTTCATGTACGAAAGCCATCGTGTAAGGAGTGTGTGTAACAGCCCCTGGCCATCGTTCCAGCATGGCTGCTGCCAGCAGAACCTTTGATTTCCTACAAAGCTAAGCCACAGCCTGCCTCTAGGCTCAGGAAGATTTTTTAAATTTTATCTGCTTTATACTCACACTTCGTACAAAACCTATTTATTCAGGCAGCATGGAAAGATAAAACAGTTCAGACCCCAGAAAACTGTTCTAAATCTGATGTGTGGAGTTTCCTTGGATATGCCATTTTTGGTTTTGAATTAAAAAGTTTAGGTACTAATTTAAGAACATAATTCAGCAGTGGCTTTTGAGAGAAGATGACAACATTTTCTCTAATTGTGTGGCAAAATTACAGTAAATTATATTCTATATCTCCATTATAGAAAACAGAAGATTGAGAGTGCTGGGAAAACTAAGATGCTGTCCCTCTGTCACACAGTCACTGCACTTGGATCCGTGCAGTTCTGGTCTCTGCATCTCAAGAGAGATGTAAGAGGCACTAGAAAACGTGAAAATAATCCAAGGCATACAGGAGGTGTGTTGGAAAAAAAGCTTATAAAGTTTTGAGTACTTAGTTTGGGCAGAGAAGATTGAGGGAAGGCATGACCAAGCAAATCATGCAGGTAATGGTAAGCAGAATGCAGATCCATGGTTCACCAATTCCCATAATACAGACGCCTGGGGACTCTGGATGGTACTGAAAACAGTTTGAAATATTTAAAAATACTTTACACAATGGGTGGTAAACTTTGGGAACTTTTCACCACAGGAGATTGAGGATAGCAGGTGGTTTTATCACGTTAAAATTTCAAATAATATGTATTAGAAAACAAGCAGGAATGTGACCTCCAATATCCGTAATTCAGTGGTAGTACATCCTAGGGAAGGAGAAGGATGGATAGCAGAAAATGTCAAGCTTCTGCCAATGTCAGAAAACAAATCCTGTACTAGATGGAGTATTAGCTTAATCCATCAAGTTACTTCATGGTCTTCCTGTTATCCTGGGAAGTTTAATTACCACAACATGGGTCTTCTTAACAACACTGATTTTTTTTTTCCTGAAATATCCCAAATATTGAGATGAATGTGTTTATCTTGAAACTTCTGTTGTACTAGGACTTCTTCCTATGAATTCTTCAGTAAACCACAGGGAACTTTCTTTTTCACCTTTTTGTGTATGTGCTTGGATGGAAATTTGAATTTTCTAAACAGGGTCTCTATATTCTTTGTCCTGATTTTCTTCATTCTTCTTCATCAGTGTTAAATAATTCTCAACAACTAATAAACTGTTTAAGGCAATCAGACTTCAACTATGACTTTAGTAATGCCTTTACAGCATTACATGAGAAGCAGATTTTTTTATTTCAATGACAACTGTACATGCTGTTGGGCAAGGTAGTTTAGTTGCACATGAAACAGTTGTCTTAATAGGTCTCAACATATCCTGAAGAATAGTTATCTGCTAGAAGTTCAAAAGGCTGAACCTAAATGGCCACTGGAGACAATTCCCAACAGAGCCAACTCATATTATTTAGTTTGAATCTTTGTCTCTGGCTGAAATGACACTTCCTTTACTAATGCCATTGACTAGGACACTGCCAGAGACTGTTGGAGATTGGAGCATGTGCAATGCAACCATGCCAGGCTTGTGTACCAAAAAGTGGAAAATAATCTTTTGGAAAGAGAAAACAGAGATTTCTTTCTCTATCACTCTGAGCACTACTTTAATGATAATCTTTCATAGACTCAATATTTGTGCTAAGTACTGTAAGCAACCTACTGGCCTGAGATTTGAATGTTGAAACAAATGGTTACCAGAGGGCTGAATAAAATCTTGTTTTAGCAATGCCTCAGCTCTTGGGGATCTCTTTAATAACATTGTTTTCTTGCAAGTGTCTGAGAGATAAAGTAAGAATTCTTTAAAGAAGCTGCCTTCCTGTCCAACCTCTTTGAGGATATTTAAATCTTACTCACCATCAATCTCTTTTTTTCTGCAATCCCCCAAGGTCATTGACCCAGCCCCAGAAAAAAATGGCCAGAAAAGTGATCAAGGACTTTTGCAGTGAAACTTATTTCAAACTGGTTTTGTTTGTTTATTTGCTTATTTTTAAGATTTGAGCAATTGTTATTTGGTAAATATGCCCTTCTGATTTTCCTGACTTTTCCAAGATCTCTCTTGGTAACAGAACACTGTTCAGAGACATAATTGTGCCAAACAATTAGCTGTGGGACATAATTATGAATTTGAAAGCTGCAACTCTCCTATTAACTTGCACATTTTAAGTATGAGGTGTCTAAGGCTTGTTGTGTTTCTAAGGAATTCCTTAATTAAATCTTCTTTTTTAATTCTTCCCCCTCCATGCACTTAGTAAATTGCTGGCAACAATAGTGGCAAATTACTGAATACAAAAAATTTTTGAAAATAATATTTTAGTTCATTTTAGCACAGCCACCCACAGGAAATGTTTCTATACCTATTTCCTATTCTGAACTTGCACTTAAACTATTCCTGTTCTTAGGAATTTTCTGCTAATCTTTGATAATGCACATGTAATTTCCACTCTAATAATTTTAAAGCGCTCATATTTCTTTCAAACTAATTGTCTTTCTTCTTGCATTAACAAAATTGCCATTTCCTAACGTGGCTTCTTAATATTAAAACATAGATCAGGAGATATTACGAAACACAAATGACTCAAATGTCTGTTGCTTTTTATTTTTGTTCCTATCCATGCAAAGTGGATGTAAAGTGCTGCCAAGTCTTGAATGACAACATTTTTACAGTCTTTACACTTGAGTTTTGTGTTGATCTAGTGAACAACTATATAGGCCCTAGGCTCAGGGATGTGATACTGAATGGTTAGCTTCCATAACTCTTAATAATAATAGTAATAGTAATAATATTAAAAATTACATTTACAATAAAATGTCATCTCCCCACCCTCCAAAACCAACATTTCTTACAAGGAGTAAAGCTCCTTTTTTCAGTCTGGATCTTATAATTAGCCTTGGAAAGATGTTTGAAA
Organism: Anomalospiza imberbis; assembly: GCF_031753505.1. Classification (NCBI taxonomy): domain Eukaryota; kingdom Metazoa; phylum Chordata; class Aves; order Passeriformes; family Viduidae; genus Anomalospiza; species Anomalospiza imberbis. Next base: position 79,876,111 of record NC_089683.1, on the reverse strand, counting down.
GGCAAATTGCAGTCGCCCAGCAAACTACTAATACATGTGCTTACTCTTAGCCGTCCTACTAAGGACTAAGGAGCTTTGTTTCTGTACATAACAATAGACTTCTGTTGGGTTTTTTCCCTGTCAACTGTGAAATTTTAAATCAACATACCATACTGTACTTTATTCACATTCCAAAAGTTCTAATTCCTTTTCTCTCTTTTCTTCCATCTTCCTCCACCAAGACAGTGAAAGCTCTAGAAGAGGTCATATGAGGGGAGTCTGAAGTCAGTTTGGTTTGTTCAGCCTAAACAGGTGTCATGGTTTGACACTGGCGCAATGTCAGCAACCCCATGAAAATGCACCTTTCCAAATAATTGTTGTGAGATGTGATCACGAACAGAGCAGAGCAGGCCCAAGCATAATAACAAAGAAAAGAACTTTGTTAATTTACTACTACTATACAACTACAAACACTAAATCCTGGATGAAGACCTTCCAAAACACCCCTCCTCCTCCCACCTAACTTCCAAACAAACCCAACAGTGAGACCCCACCCAGGATCCTGATCAAGTTGCCACCCTTCAGATAATCAAATACTCAGTCCTTCAAGGGAGACAGGAGTCTCTCCTGTGCCACAGACCCCCCAGGAAACACAGTTGCCACCCTTGTGTTTCCATGTCACACATGGCAACCACCCGGAGAAAATCTGCCAGTGTGACACTCTCCTTTCTATGTCACAGTGCTCTCACCACCGTGCATGGACAGACTGCTCATAGGGTTCTTTTAAGGATGCTTTGCCATGGACCAAAAGAGACAACAGTTCAGTTTCTCATCTTGGGACTACAGTCCCCCCCATTTTCCCCTGGGACCAAGGGTCCAAGAACAAAGGTCTTCTTCTCCTCTTCTTCTGCCTCAAAGATAGAGGGCCTCTTCACACCTTCTTCAACTCTCCTCTGTTCTCTCCACTCCTCTGTTGGTAATCACTGAAACAGGTCTCTTGGCTCACCAACGCACCCCCCTAAGTGCAGCCTCTGTCAGGAGAATTTGGTTCAGTCTATGGCTAACAAGAAAAGTCCAGCCACAAGCCACTTCATCATCTCATTCCAAATCAACAATTTCCTCTTCCATCATCTCGGATCCCAGACTGTCTCTCTTCTACTTCAAATCAAGAAGGAGTAATATTTTACAAAGCCTTCATTTCCCATGAAAGGGTTAAAAGTTCAGACTCCCTGGACAACTGAAATCTCTGCCCAGCAGTCGATTCCCAAGGCCAAGGCTGGGCACCTTCCCCCGCTCCTTCTCCTCCGCCGGCAAAGTTACAGAGGTGCCATCCGGACTCTCTGTCTCATCCCTCTGGGCGGGGACGACAAAGACATCTCCGCTTCTCTCCACCCTTCCGTCCACAGGAGCTGGCTCGGTTCCAGTCCTTCTACCCCTCAGCTCACCTCGACCAGGCCGCATGGCTTCCCCTCCCCCACCCAGCCCCATGGCTGGGCAGGGGAGGTCTGCACAGCACCCTGACCGGAACCAAAGAGAGCGAGCTCTTGGGAGTTCTTGCTTTTAACCCCCTGTGTTCTCAGAGGCGTATCCACACCTTCAGTGGTCACTTTAGGTGCCAATATCCAAACTTGACCACTGATTGGTTTGACCCAACTTCCTGAAAGAATTCACTTCCATGTCAAACCACGACAAGAGGTGACTGAGGAGAGACCTCATCACAGTCTACAGCTTCCTCATGAGAGGAAGTGGAGGGGCAGGCACTGATGTGCTGACCAGTGACAGGATTCAAGGAATGGCATGAAGCTGAGTCAGGGGAATGAATTAGGTTGAATATTAGGGAAAGGTTTTTCACCCAAAGAATGGCTTGGCCCTGGGACACACTAAACAGGGAAAAGGTCACAGCACCAGCCTGACAGAGTTCAAGACATCTTTGGACAATGCTCTCAGGCACATGGTGTGATCCTTGGGGTGTCCTGTGCAGGGCCAAGAGTCGGACTCAGTGATCCTTCTCAGGATGAATGTCAGGACATTCTACAACTCAATGATCTAGTAGTTTTCTCTCTAGTATTTGATTTATGATTTGTTCATCCAGACCTTCAGGCTTCACAGATAGTGATATTTTTCCCTAGGTTTCTATGAATAGGTCCAAAATATCTTTAATGCTGCAGAACATAAAAAAAAAGCAAATGAGTTGGGGTCAAGATAATGCATGTAATGCTTCTATGACAAGCTTTTCAAAATTTTTTGTGGCTTGCACCAATGTTCAAGTATTCACTGAGAACAAGGAATAGGGCTGCCTATCAAACTTCAGACTCCATATACTTACTGAATACTTAATATCTTTCCTCTAGGAAAAATCCCACAAAATATTGCATAAAATCAAAATATTGCATCCCACAAAATATGCAATAAAATATTATGATGTAACACATTTATGAGGGATTAAACATTGATTTTACCAGAAATGGTCTTCTGTTAAAGGAAATTAATGACAGTGCTTTAAGTGAGATCAAAACTTTCCAGTTGATACAAAATGCAGTCTTAATAAAATGAGAATTTTAGAGCCAAAGAAATTGGCAAGTTTACTTTAGTGGAGGAGGAAGCATTGCTACATTGATTTAAACAGAGTGTTTCTCATTAAGGAACATACAAGTCAGTTAAGTTAAAAGATTGGAGAGAAAAAATTAAAAATACAGGGAAGGAAATAAAGAGCAGAATATACTAATGTTTAGAAAATTACTGTCAGTAGTTCTACAAAGACAGTTTGAAAAATCTAGTCATAGATTTTAATGGACAAGAAAATAGTTCCCTGACCAATGTAGTGATGTAATTTCTCAGTTATTAATTTTCTGTAGTTTCTCTCCAAGACTGCGCATCCAGGTTTTAAATGGATGTTCCAGATAAGTGCAGTGTGAGCATGGATATATCCCAGCAAGTAATGCCAACTACATGCCTGGGTGCCATGCTAGCCAGACATCTTTGCAGAGAGAATTTTGCAAATATAGTCAAACATGCACTCACGCAGCATTGTCTTATGGACATAATTTACTGCATGGTTCTGCAGAGGCTCATATTTCTGCATTTAAGAAAACAGATCAGGTTCATATTGCTCCTCAAGTCCTGGAGCTGGACTGATGATACAACTTCCACACTGCTTAGACCCCAAACAGTGGGATCATATTAGGGAAATGTTTTCCATAGATGTAACCATTAGAATATCTTTATCAGCCACATCTATTTTATGTGGGTTTCTGCTGTTAAATTTGTATTCTGCCATGAATGACATACATTATTTTACCATTTTTTATGTCAAACTGTTTACATCTACCTACATTAAAAATAATAACTTATTTGCAATATTTACCTAATATTTAAAAACTGAACAGATGTAGAACATTCAATTTATTACTAAATGCATCATGATTTGATTATTTGTGAGCTGAAAAGGAGCTTGGGCACATAAAAGTCTCCAAAAAACTAGTGTACCCATCTCTCAAAGGGATCATTAAGTCTCCTGTTCTGAATACAGCTCAGAGACATGAGAAGGAGGCACAGTAGGGCTAGGATCCATACAATTGGACTTTGTTGTAGCAAGATTCACAGTTTATGCCAGTATCTGAAATCTGATCAGCCAGACACCTCTCCAGGTACAGTATAACCATATCATTTTTGTTAGAAGTTAAAAAAAAAAACAAAAAACAAAAAACAAACGTGGTCAGATCTTCTTCCTCATTCCACTCATGCAAACTTTTCTGACTTGCTCTTCCTTGCATTTTGAGCAAGATGTTTTTCCCAGGTAACATCATACAACAGGCTAGTGGACTCTGTGCAGCCACAAAGTTCAAAATTCAGGTAGAATTGCTTTATCAATAACTACCATCACATTTTCTTTGGTTTTCCTTTCCAACTTCCCTGTCTCCCTTCCTGGAGATTTGAAATCATATTTACATAAATCCTTAAGTGTCCTTTCTGCCATTTACAAAATATGTGAAATGTGGGGAGTAAAGCTCCTTTCTGGAGCACAGCAACACTTCTCTTCAGCAGGCCCCTTCACTGTTTTTGCTGTAACATTCACCCAGAGAACATCTGAAGTTAAGTTACAAGAGCTTTGTTCTCAGGGAGAAGGGAATTATTAACATGTTAGTCCTAAAGAGTAACAGGGTGGGTGGTGAAGTGAGGTTACTGTGAAGTATGCACAAAGATGATCACTCAATTCAAGCAGTTATATAAACCATAAAGGACCACCCTTGCCTTGAAAACAGCAGTGTGGTCTTTTCTGTTGTTCAGTGCCAGTCATGGGTGGTGGAAGAACAAGAGAGACTTACAGTCTTGTTACAGTCTTCTAATTGATCTGGACTTTGGTTATTCTAAATTAATGAAGTTTCTCTTTGCTCATTACACATTATTTCTGAAGTTTGGGAAATGGCAATTAGGAACAGAATACACAGCAGTAAATGGTAGCTACACAGATGAGTCAGCAAGGTGGCCCATGTATTGGAAAAGACAAAAGGAGCAGTGAAGGGCAAAAAAGGACTAAAATATTTATTTCTATGTTTAATGAAGAATGAATAAAAACAGTTTAGTTTTTCGGTTTCACCCTCAGACAGGCAGATGTGCTTCATTGCCTCCCTTATTGATACAGAGACTCCAAATGCATATAAGTACGGACTTTGATTACGTTAAATACCTAAGGATATGGGACTAGATCAAATCTTGAATCCATCCTTAAATAGATGAAGGAAAAGGATAAGAAATATTGTAAAAAAATCGAAACAGCTATTTTAAACAGACTGTAAGCCATATCAAATAATAAGTACAAAAATACTTGTTTTAAGTAAAACTGGCAAGCGTTAACTGTCCAATCCCTTCAAGAACAGAGACAAGTGCTTTAAGCAAAAGACTCAAGAAACTGATATATTATATTATAGAGGAATTTGTTGATAATTTGAGAAAAAATTAGATATATATTAGAAGATACTAGCATGAGGTTTACTGGTTTTTTTGAACACTCCTCCTCCACCACTGCTGATATCAGTAAGTGTTTTGCAAACACACCTGAAAGATTTCCAATGGCTCTGCCTACCCCCCCTGTTAGATTGCAGTGTTGGACAGACATGGGTTATTTCCATCATTAGTATGTTTTTGGCATTTACCTTACCCACAGTGATAAAACTTTAAATTTTTAGCATTAATCATAAGCAAGGCATCATGACCTAATTTACATGCAGGCATATGGTAGAAGGGAAAATGGATACTTCCCATTGCCCATAATAGGACCAGGCCTAGAAATTTTAACATATCAAGGATGCAAATTTGAAAACTAGGTACTAATGGCAACTCAAAAGCATGTAAACTAGATCTTCAAAAATTCTTAAGAACTGACTTGAAATCATCAGTAAGCAATAGCATTTAGAAATCTTTGTTAAATTCTCTTGGATTTTAAGTGAAATATGTTTGTCCAGTCTTCCCACAGGACTTGTGAGAGGCTTGGATTGTTTTGTTCTTCTTAATGAAGACATTTGCTTGCATGAGTACCAGACGTTATACCTTAAGAAAGTCCCACAAATAAAAATCCTCAACAAAAGCTTGTCCTACTAAATATGCCTAGATTCACAGAACTCTTATGGGGAATAATCAACCCTTAAACACAATAAAAATGGAAGGCTACAGCTGTGTTTATTCCATTTCACTCAGAAAGGGTCTGTATTTGTTAAAGATGAAGCACAAATATTTCCCTGCTGGAGGAAGTCTGACATGCAAATTAATCCTTTCTCTTTGTACTGGGTGAAATTCAAGATACACTACAAGACTGCTACAAGGATCCAAACATTCTAGTACAGATAGCTGTATTACATAAAGCAATGTTACCTATTGCTTGCCGAGAGCTAGACCTGATTGCCCAGAGAAATTGGGATATGAACAGCTTTCAGGCCTCTTAGGAGGAGTTATACTGAAAAGGGAGAGAAGATTGAGTTTAGCTGAGCCACAGTATTACCATTCACCCACCGCTTGTTCATTCCTTGTAGTGTTCAGAAACTCTTAAGTGTTTGCCTTAAACATCTCCCAGCTGTCCATTCTGATATCCCAACCTACCACACCCCTCTGCAGGGATCCCTCTTCACTCTGGCTCCACAAGCAATTCTGACCATCATTAACTTGCAGAGGTGCAACATGGAAACAGGAAGTGAAACAACCAGGCATGACAAGTTATTATTTTCTCTACAGGAGAGGCACTGGGAAATGCCAAACTCCCTCCATAGCAGCTAAGGAGAAATTATAATTGTAATTATTGAATGGTAACATTGATCACCCTGAAATGTAGCTAGGTTGGGATCTCAATGTGCCAAAGCCCTTTTGGCCCAGCTGCATGAATTCTAGCAATCACTGCCCCAGGATGTTTATAGCCTAAATCAGATTGGTGTGGTAACACATAACTTGCCTCAAAAGAGATGAAAACTGTTAGAGATGAGTGAGGCACCTAGAGGGAAAAAGCTGATCTGGGTGACTGACAGCAGGCCCTATTCTTTTGGTAGGTTCAGGTGTATAAAGGGTATTTGTAGTATTACAAAAATTAAGATTTGCTTTCAGCAAGGAGCAAAAGACTACATCTTGCAACATGCATATATTATTCTGCATCCTGCCTTTAAATTGGCAGAGTGATCAAAGCTCTTCCACACCTCCCTCTTTATATATAAAATAAAATAACAAGATTTAAAAAAAAAATGTCACTGCAATTGAAATGGTATATAAGGAATATAACATCTGTTATACTTCAGCATCAATTTACCATAATATGTGCTCATTTTCTGGTTTTAAACATCAAGTTTAATAAATAAAATTACCTTAAAAACATTCTGAAAACAAATAATCTAGATCAAAGAGAAATTCAGAAACAAAAAAATGTACAAAAGAGAAAAAGAGAAAATATGGGATTTTCTTCTTAAGTTATTTTGTCATCTCATTTTTTTTGCTGTTTACATGCACTGTCTTTCAATAGACATTATGAGTTTTCATCTTACTTATATATCACAATACATATTAAGGATTAACACAATTAATTTTTATTTTTAAAGTATTTTTGGTATGGTATAATTTATGAAAATCCATCCACTTTGCCCACAAATATAGATCTGATGCTCACATTTGACCTTGGTTTCAAATTCTATGAAGCCATTCGAGAAACAGAGGGCAAATGTGAAAGTTCCTAGGTCATTGTCCTGATACAGAAGCTGCTCAGTTTTCCAAACCCCAGCTATGGTTTTTAATTGGATGCTTACTGGGGAGGTGTAAATAAACCACCCTAGTTGTCTTAGGTTAGAGAACTGCATGTAAGTAGATGAGCAGATAAAATGCTACTTTGCAGCACCTTCAGAAAATACAGAGGTTAAGACTTCATTACATGTTACACAGGAGATCAGAATTTTCCTCCAAGTTTCTCTAATATTTAACCCACCTCCTAAGGCTTAGGCATTTGAGTTGCTCTGATTCATTCTTTATCTAAAAGGAGATTAATAGAGGTTTCTCTTGCAAAGAAAGAATAGAAATCTTGAGGTGTGGCCCTAATTACTGTTATAGACTTTAGTAAAGAAAATAGAAGTCATGAATGTGTCAACTGTTAAAATTGTTTGTTAAATGCAATTGGCCAGATGGTTTATTATCATTCATGCTTAATATTGATCTCAAAATGCAGTCTCAATCTGTGAGAAATGTATTGAATTTTTACTTGACTTCTTTTCTTTCTCTGATTTCATTTAAAATAAATGTCAACCATATAAACTTTTTTTCCCTTCAGGCCTGTCATAATTTTGCTCATTTTTTGTCAGATGATTTCTAAGGAGATTTGCAATACCAAACACAAAAGCATTATTTTTATATTGCATTACAACTATCTGCAACTTGGTATTGTCAAGACACAGGCAGACTCTGAAATCTGTGCTGAGACAAATGCAGTCTCTTTGCTCCGCTGTGGCAGCACCAAGAAGGAATTAGCAAAAAAACATCTTCCGCAGTCAACTCTTTATCTCCTCCCTAAGACATCTCTCATATGCACAGTTGTTTGGTGAGTAGTGTGCATGGCTACGTACTCAACTTGTGCCAAGTATCTGAATATCCTATTTAATTTATTGTAGATTAGACTTCTAGAAGAAACAAGGTGAGATGCTAATGAAACATCTTGAATTTCTCTTCTGACTCACTAACAGAAGGCTATGACAGAGAGCTATAACAGAAAGTGCTTTTGGATCTGTTGTTGTCACATCAAAATGTTAAATTATACAGGTCTCTTCAAATAAGGTTTAGGACCAGGTGTGAAAGAAAGAAGACTACACTGCTAGAGGATTACAACAATAAGATGTTTTCTGCCTTCAACCTCAAGCTTACACAGTTTTAGCTCTCAATTTCAATATATAGCAGCTATGTGAAAAGTCTCATGGTTTCCTCTTTGGAAGGGGAAGAGCAACAAAGCAGCTATTTGAGATAACAATCCTAAACAGTACCTCCAAAAAACCATGTGCACTCCCAGTATTTAGAAAATCTCTGCAGGGTGTCAGAAGTCATGAGTATTTGTAGTCCATCTCCAAGCTAGCATGTGAATCATAGTATCCTAACAATTGTCAGGCTTCTCTGCCCATATCTGGACAGAAACTATGTACATGACACCCTTTCTCTTCCCTTCCAGGTGATCCTGCTGTTGTGACAACTTCTTGCTCAGGCTCAACAGCACTGATCCTGCCTGTAAGGCATAAAGACATGCATATTGCACACATGCCTGTCTTTATGCCTTACAGGCAGGATCAATGAATAATTTTCAACACAATTTTCTATCTAATCTTCTTTGAATACTTGTTGTATAATAGTAAACAGTTATAATTTGACAGCTGTATTGGATTGTGTTATACAATTGCCTGTTTAGTTAGAAGAGGAGATCAATAAATAAATGGATGACTTTGTTTTCCTCAAAAGAAATGGATATTTTTAAGTAATTTAAATTGCTTATGAAAAAAAGATGCAACAGAAAAATAATTACAAGACCACAGTCAAGGTAAGAGGCTCTGAGAACTGGTTATTAAAAGTCATTAATAAAAAAACAGCTACTCTCTAAAGCTAAAGCACATTATTGTTTTACAGAGATCCTTTATTTCAAGTACATCTGTTAAATTTTAGAATTGTCCAAATAAACTTTATCCAAACTTCTGTTAGTGACCTCAAACATTAATTTTGGAAAGTATTTGTTATGGAGTTATTTAGTGATCATTTATCTTAATTGGAGTGGAGATAGGGGATTCTAAACTAGCTGTTTTTATATACTGGGTTTACTGTGGTACTTCTGAATTGTGTTTTATTATTATTATTTCTTAAAGATACACTCTCAATTCTTTTTCTTAGATACACCTCTTACTGTAAATACTTTCTTCATTTATTGTGATTAACTTTTCTCCATTGTAGCTAAGAGATTGGCTGAGCTATATAGTTCCTTATGCTCTGGATATTAATTTCGCACACAGCTGGAAATAAGTGTTTTTGGGAATATTTAGCTAAAAAGGCATTAAATCTAAGACCATAGGTTTAAGACATTGAAATATTAGGTCTAATATTAAGACTTTAGAAAAAGGAAATGAGGCCTGATTTTGTTCCCACCAAAGAAGTGTAATTGACTTATATTTTCAGGGCTAAAGATTAAGGTGAAGTGGCACTGTGGCCAGATTCAAACTGTCCACTTAGTAGACTTGGCTTTGGAATAGCTTCTGCATCAGCAGGGCTGTCCTAAACAACAGGGAGGATAGGAGCAATAGATGAGCAGTAGAAGCTCAAAAGTTGAATATTGTGGATGCAGGAAGATTGGACTTGCTGTTTAGGTGAAGTAAAGCATGGTGATGAAAGCGGTGGCATCTTAGTGGGAGACATGGCTCTATCACAAAAGCCAAACAAGGACCTGCAACTAGAACCAGAAGTGTCTTGGGGTGTTCCTTATGTTGATAAACTGACAGTGTTTTTTGGGAGATGATAAAAATGTTACCATTTTGATATTTGAATCCATCTCTGGTCATACAGATGACTGCCTCTCTGCAGCAGCAGCAGAGGCAAGAACTTTATTCAACTTGGTGCTGCACTTAGGCTCACAATTAATACCACTGATAGCTGCAGGATTATGCACATCATCTCACCTCAGTTTTACTCAGGACTGCCTTGTAAAAGAATGTATTGATGCATCCTAAATCTATAGAAAAGTTTAGGATGGAAAAAAGCCAGGAGTATGCGTTCAATATATCTTCCATACAAGGCAGAGAAATGGTATTTCTTCAGCTGCCTGAGGTACCTTATCTTGAAGATGTGAAGCTAGTTGGTTTCCTTCATGCCAGTATACCATTCATGCAACTCCAGAGGAAATCAGATGAACTTTTCTTGCAGGACTCCAGATGATCCCCAGTCCACATTTGTCCTTGGGGACACCTGCAAGGGGGAGTGGGAAGGTGTATGACTAATTCTCCTTTTCCATTGCTGGAAATATTTTATCTCAGCAGCATGCACAAAAACTGAAAACAAGTCCAATTAAAGTGGACTATACCAATAAACAGAGAACACACAACAACAGTTGAGTGATTATATAGGGCAAAAGAGTGTGGTAGCCAACTGACTGCAATATGCTGTACTAAATTTAGACCATATATCGTACACACAGGTAGGTGGTATGTACTGCAGTCAGCTACCTTGGACTTGTTTGCTGTCTTATTGATTAGGTGCTCAGGTCTGAGCTGTTGTAAATTCTTTTACTTCTCAGTGCATACTGTCAAATATACTGCCTGGGGAGCTCATAGCTACAGTTAACTTAAAAAAAAAATTAAATTGTTTTTTTCTCAGTGTTCATTTATTCAGTTCTTCTTTTCCACTGCCTACTGCTTTTGGAGCAGACTCATGAGCAGAGCAATATGCATTTAAATTGTTATTGCTGCAGTGTTGCAAGAGCTGTGTCTATCAGCTGAAGTGAATCACTAACACTGCCTTATGATTTAAGCTACAGTTATTTTTCATACAATTAAAAACGTATTTAAAAAAAAAAAGTGCATGGCATAAATATATGACTGACCAGATCTATGGTCTCTCATTGATGCTGGGGGAAAAACCCACAAAAATATCATCATTCATGTATTCATTCGATACTTTGCAACAGGCTTTCCAAATGTTATGAGGCAATAATCACTCCAGAGCAAGATTAGTTTGGAATTTTTTCCCAGCATGTTCATAACAATAATAACAACACCAACACTGATAAATAACTGAACGGCAGAAAGAATTTTAAACAGTTCTGAGAGTGGCCTCAAATTTTTTTTTAATTTTATTTTACTACTATTCAACTACCGCTCCTAAATGTTGGATATTATTGTTATCCCTCCATGTTTTCAGAACACTTGGGGTGCACTCAGCATATATGTGATTATAAGAAAATTCAATACAAGTTGCAGTGTTGGTAAAACTTGCTATGAGGCTATTCTTTCCACTATTAGATACTCTTGATTTTGCCAAACTCTCCCCCTGTCACTTCAAGTTGAGTTATTGTACTTTTTAAGAAATACTTCAGGTAAAACTGTTCAGTTGTTTCTGAGAATAACATTACGAGAACCATTTGTTATTTGGTGAATTTTAAGTAAAATCAAGCAAAATTTGATAACTGTTGTGTTCTAGTACATAGTTCTAGAGGCTTTTCATCAAGGGCTTCATATTTTGCAAAGAAACAGTATTTGTTTTCTATTTCTTTTGATGTTCATAAGCAGGAAATCATAAGTAAATTATCAGCATTGGAAAGATTTCTGTACTGAAAGATGTGGATTTTCATATATCTACACATTTATTATGCATAATGTAAAGTCTAAATTGACTGTAGCATCTGCAGCTGATAAGAAATAGGCAGCTGTAGACTGAAATGGGTCAGGAACGGGTGCCAAAAATGTGGCAATAATTTTGTAATGCAGGCAGGAGAAATAAAGCTGCCATGAAAGTAGGAAGGGAGGGAGGATGAAGGTGGGAAGGGAGGGAGGATAGCTGGAACCACAGAGGATTAGAGAGTCAGTTTTAAGAAGAAGCAGAGAACAGGCAGAAATGAGGTGTCTGGAAGGATGAGACTGACACTGGACCTTGCATCCCCTAGCACAGGTGTAACCACCTGTGCCACTGGCTAAGGCAGAGATACTGTGGGAAAAGTATCAGTTATGCATGTAATTACAAAGCATATGAGAACACATGCACCAAGGCCTTTCAGCCAAATTTAATTCTGCCATTTCCCATCCTGCACATTCCTAACTAGCAGAAGACATCATTTGACTAATACAATGTTAATTCATAATTCTAAAAAAATTATATATATATATATATATATATATATATATATAACATCATCTCATTGTCCATTGAGGAATTGCAAAGGAGCTTTTTAATTAGTTTAAAACAGAATTTTCAGGGAAATATTTAGGACTGTGTGTCTTTGGCAATAGAAAAGACTTCATTAGTTTTACCAATAAAGCTGCATGAGATACCAAGTTGGATTTAGAAGTAATATAGAGGCAGACTACATATTAAATTTTTTTTTTTTTTGTGAAATAAAACAGCTGGATCTACACTAAATAAAGAGTGGAGTATGAAAGATATATAGCAGCATTATACACACAGAAGGCCTGGGTTTCCAAAGAATTGAAGCTTCTATTTGTCTCTATTCTAGCAGAAGATCCTACCAGCACAGCAAGCAGCCTTTCATGGCTTACAGCTGTGCATTTTAATGTCACCTAAATCTGTTCTTCTGCACAACTCTCAAATTCACAGACTATCCACCTGGCAGACGTAAGCTAAACATTGGTTTGCAAGAGTCCTGAAATTTCTCTAAGTTACAAGTGCAGCAAATCAACACAAATCTGGCAGAGAACAACCTGCAGTGGTTCTAAAGCTGTACTGTGTCCCACTTCAGACAGGACAAATGCTGCATCCAGGAAGACCCTCTGCTAGTACTTTCCTCACCACTCAAGTTAAAATGAATTCTCATTGTCTGGCCATGGAGCAGACAATTAGTATAACCTCCATTGGTTAGGCCAACAATTTTCTAAGAGCTCTGCATGACCTTGCTTTTTTTCCGCTTAGGCCATTATATGGGGCAGTTTACCTAGAGAAGTAGGAATGCAGTAGGTTTCTTTGTAATAAATTAAAAAAAAAAAAACAAATATAGAAAAATTATAATAAAAAATAGTTGGAACAGAAGCTGCCACAAATGTGATCTACACATATCACAATCTTAGTGGGCAATGTGAAGTGTTAATGGGAATGAAAGAATTGTAAAGCTGAAGATCAGTGGTAAAACCAAGAAAGTAATGTACTGGGAAGCTTGGTAAGGAGGTTATTTGCATAAGGAATTTGCATATTAGCAACCCTAAAGCAGCCAAACAAAACTTAATTTAGAATTATCAAATTCCCTGAGTGGTCAGTGAGAGTTGTTTCTCCAGAAGGAACATCAGAGACCATTAAAGAGACCTTACTAAGACCCTGTTATGTCATCTTGGCTCTTGAACTATACCAGTAAATCCATTATCCTCTGGCTTTTTTTGCAAATAAAAAAATGAAAACTTCTTTTCAGCAAATAAAAAAATATCCTTTATGCCTGTATTAAAGGTGTAATTGTTACATTTACAGTATTATGCTTTGGTAGAGTCTATTTTCCTCAAAGAGATTTAGACAAAGTCAAATATTTGTTTTCTGTGGGATCTTGTCTGGCAACTGAAGGCAACATTTGTCTTCACATTTAAATGTGAAAATTAGGTCTAAAATCACATCTGCACAGGAAGCATTATTTAGTTACTGAGTGAGTGTTATTAATATGCCTTCACAAACCCTGAAGCATACTGTGGCTCTTTTTCACTTCTGAATGGATAGGAGAGATGTGACTGGAGAGGCAGATTAAAAGTGTGTAGTGTCTTCCCAAGTTATTATGAGCTTTTTTTTTTTTTTTCTCTGTGGATGGCAGATTTAATATTTTAGTGATGTTCTAAAGCAATAGCACTTACTCCTTATATTCTCCTATTGCCCTATTTCCTTTCTCACCTTTCTTACTATTTTCAACCTTTTTCTCCTTTTCTCTACAGATTACATCACAAATCTACAATCTACCTCTACAGCTTCAATTTAATCACAGGCCAGACAGAAGATTATTGACTTTTCTGCTGTACCACAATTCAAGGTGTACACTCTAATAAGTCTGGAAACCTTGTGTCAGGTGATGGCTCCTGCCTCTAGTGATTTTATGGAACTTCTTCCTGCAGTCATTTCAATGTAGGGAAAAAGGAATTCTCTCTGATCTACTGGCGTCTCTGCCTGAAGAAGGTCTGTCAGCCAGCTTGGGTTTTACAAGTTTTGTAATTGCTTTGTGTAAATCTCAGCCTCTGATTTTGAAAAGTTTAAATCTATAGGTGTAAAAAAGGCTGTAAAAATTTTATTGGAAGAGGAAAAAGGTCCCAAGAAAATATTGCAGAGGACAAGCTCTTTCTGTTGTGAATAGTTTCTTGAAGATGACAGAAGTCATTATGGAATTCGTGGTTTGTTTTTTGGTTAGTTTTTTTCCTTTTTTCTTTGCTTGTTTGTTTTGGTTTTTTTTTTTTTTTTCTCTCATTGAAGGCAATATACTGCTTCAATCTTCAGCACCCAGCAACATACCAAGAAAGAAGAGTGATTCTAAAGCCAGACATAGGCAATCTTATTGAGTGAAAAAGCTGTCTGAAGAACTTCTCAGGTTTTCTTTTAGTTTTTCAAAGGCTAAGGATGATTTGTTTCTGTCATGAATGAGTGTTTTAAGATCTCTTAAAGAATCACCAGCAAAGGTATCAGTAAAAACAGGTCTAATATAAAAGCAACAGCACAAGAAAGTTCATTGGCAAGCTTCATTCTACTACTTACTAGATGGTTAAGGCACACTGAAGAAAAGCAAACAAAAATCCAGATCAATCCATCCAAAGCAAAATAAAGGCCCAACAACACTTAACTTCAACTTAACCGCACCCTAACTTATCAGCTTTTAATTTACTCAATTTATAACTTAGGTTTAACAATTTAGTAAAGGCTTCATATAACATTTACAACACCACAAGAGTTACTTACTAGCAGGCCTAACTTAATTATGAGTCTGAAGTAATTAAGAGTCTAGAGAGCAGCATTCCTAGTACATTCACCATAGCATATGCACGCTTTCATGCATACAGATACAAAGAGTCTGTGCAAGGAACTTGTGAAAAGTCCTCCTTGAAGGTAGTGAAATACTCATTTCAGATTTCTTTGCAACTTCTCAGCAGGCAAATGGTACAGCCTTGAGGAGTGGGGGTGTCAGGCCCATGGCTGTCAATCTCGGAATCCAGCAAACCTGAGAGCTGCTGGCTTTGGGCGGCCCCACTGAGAGGGGCTCTGTTGGTCCTGCCACTACCCTCCAGGAGAGCTCCAAGGGCCTCATTTTGGAGCCCTGTTAATAGGATTGCAAGAGACTGGGCTTTAGTCACAATAGTGTTTCATCCTGGACACACTTCAGGCCAGAAACCTTTTTTGAAAGTTTGAGAACAAAACATTATCCTGCTTGGGCTGTTATTCAGGCAAAAAATAGTCTCCAAGGCTGTTCATGAAAAAAAAAAAAAAAAAGAAAAGAGCAGGAGCTTTTTAGACAGCACGAGCTCCTAGGAACAGACACCATTTCTGATAAGCTCAAGAGCAGCTTGGCCCAGGTGCTGTTCATCAAAGCTGAGGCCTAATGAGCATTACTGAGGTCATAGTGCAGCTTGGGGTGGGGAGGATGCACTACCAGAGTTTTGTTTCTTTATTTTTGAATAAAAATTGAAAGACTTTCACTACATTTGATTTTTGATAACATTAAGACGTATTTCTGTCTTATTTATAAGAAAATGTGAATGTTTTGTATTCTAAACTGAAATTCTGCTTTTAATATGACTATAATATCAAAATGCCTCAAATAATCAAATTTATAAGCATGGGTTATGAGTTTTGGGTTTTAGCTTTTTATACTGGTTTTAAATGAGTCAAATTTGATAATAAGTTATTGTTAAAGTGTCAGGAAAATAAGTTTATCATACATACTGATAACCATAGTTCTAACCTCAGTCCAGGCAGCTCTTTCATTTTCTTCTCTCTTCAGCATTCTGAAAACCTTCAGTTCTCAAGGGGTGAGGAAGATGTTTCAACCAATCAAATAATCAGTCAATCAGTCAAGTCCTTATGCAAGGTATCACTTAGGGATAAACATCTTTATTTGCCTCTAGTATGATACAGATGCTCAGAAATCACTTCTGATTGACCCTGATTTTTATCAGGCCAAATAAAAACTTGCTTGTTTTTTTTTTTTTTTTGAATGACGGATGACATTCAAAATAAAAAGGTGCTGAAATCAATGCACTAACTGCCAAAGCTAGAAGAGCAGAAATATGGTAAACCATGTTCTTTAATGTGATTTCCCCAGCTGGATCAAAATATTTGGATAAAACATTCTGCAATAAGCCAGTGAGTGTTTCATAGTGTACTTTGTGGTATGTACCAGGTTTAGGCAAACAGATTGATTTAATACAGCTTTGATTCCACTTAGGAATGTGGACTATGTTTAAGAAAAGAATTTCAAATCCACCTTTAAGATCCCAGTGTCACTTAGGTGAGTGAAAGAATGTCAGCGCTAAAACTATAAATTTTACCAGAAAGCTTGAAAAGTAATTTTCTGGGGACTTCTCTGAGATAAAAGGGTTTTAGTTAGCCAATCACCAAAGCATCCTGCTTAGTTCCTTATGCAAAACTGACTGTACTTGTAAGATTCCCTCAGACAAAGAATCAGTGAAACTTGGGCACCTTTTAACCATCTTATGCATTTACCACATGCAAAAATGAACTACTTATCACTTTAAATAGCTTTAAGTATTGAAAATCTAACCTCAATTAACACCTAATTTCAGACAAAACATGAATTACAATCTAAAAATAAAATGATCATAAGATTCCAATTTAAAGAAAAAAAATCAAAACTCATCTGTACTTCCCTCACAATGTTGTACTGTGGCCTTGGCAGGCAGTAGAAATGTGCTTATACTTTATTAAGAACTGCTTGTCATAAAGAGTTCAACAAATACTTTGTTCTAACTACCCATTTTAGAGGGTATATTGCCCCAGGTTTGTCTGGGCTAGACAGATAACTAAAGCTTGATGAAGTAATTATGAAAGCTTTCTTTCCACAGGTGAAGCACCTCAAAAGTCCATAAGTGTCTAGATTTTATGTAATCCAGTATTGCACTAATGATCCTGCTATAAACTTGGTCTGCAAAACAAATAAAATGCAGGAGGCAGGCAATCCTTGCATGCTGATTAACGAGCAACTCCTCAAAAACTGCTTCTCAATTCTTTGCTAGTAAAATGGAAATAATTAAATGTGAGATATGTAGATGATGAAACAATGAATTCAGCAAGGATCCAGAGAAGACCCTGCCTGCATCTCCTGGGTAATTACCTGTGCTGCAGCAAAGTATTGCAAGAGCTTCCTCTGCCAGAAGAGATATATTTCATGTTGCTGAACCACCAAGAGTGTTTTCAGCTGGGACAAACCCACAGGAGAAGCATGTAGAAAGACAGAAATAGTGAAAGAAGATCTGTTTATCTGCTACTGCAAGTACAGTGTGAACAAAGAAACCCTAAAGGATTTTGCCTTTTGAAAAAATGTACAAAAAATTATTCTTTTTAGACCAAATTCATAAAGTCTATATCAGCATATCACTCTCAAGTCTGCATGTGTTTATTAGGTTATATTAACAAAGTGTCAGCTTATTTAAAGGGACAGTGCTCTCTCTCTCTTCCAGTTGCTTCCTCAAAGATAGCACCATCACCAACCTTTACCCAGACTTTAAGTCAGCTCTCTGGCTTACTGTATTGCTGTACAGTATTTAAAAACAACAACAAACAACAACAACAATACTCCACTAGACCACTAGGTTAAATATTACCCTGCTTGCTATGGGAAGCTTGAGACATCATTGGACATTGATTTACACAGAGGCTGTAGGAGAATATTAGGACAGAGTTAGAAAGCATGTGAGAAGTATGTTTTACTTTGAGGACTGGGTTTATAAAGAGAGGCTGAGAACAGAAAGAAATAATTTCAGAAGGAAAACTGCCAGAAAAGTAGGCAAAGCGGTAGACACTGTGAGAGCATTACAAAATGCTGATGGAAAGCCAACAAGTAGCACTTGAGGAGGGTTAGCAAGCATGGTGCTATATGAGGTATCTAAGGGAGATGTTCATAAGTGAGGTTTTATTTTGGCCATTTTGTTCAAAGTGGAATTCAACTTCTGAGAGAGCCTGGGATTTCTGAGATGTGCAGGTATGAGAACTTAGTCTGCATATATAGAATGTAGACTTTCCCAATATTCCAGTATAGATTTTCAATTGAAAATATTCAATATATTTTAGAAATACCCTTTTTTTCTGGAGATCTGCTTTGAAACAGAAGTGAAACAGAGCTAAATTAACATCATAGCTCTCCATTGTTTTGGGAGTGAAGGGTTATTTTCTGCCAAATGTCTCTGAAAAGCAAACCATGATGTTTATTTTTTTGTTCTCAAAACAAAGTGAGTTGCCACAATACATTATGTGGAGCTGTAAGTCATGTCCACAAGTCCAATTATTTATGACTATTTTTATTTTCTATTTCAAATACAAAGTCCTTGAATGGAAGACAATGATCTATTACATAAATATTTTGATGAATAGCATGAGCAGTGGTAAATATATGGGAGCCATTATGACAAGGATAACATACCATAAATCCATTTTAAATGAATATAGATGAACAGCACGTATTCTCTTGTGCTGTGGCAATTTTGTTCAGCCAGCTCAGAAAACTGGTTGTAATTCAAAAATATTTAATGTTTTTGTTTAAAAATTTATAACTGCCTTCATGTCAACCATTCCCAAGGCTCTTGACCTTAGGAGACTAGATACAGACACTCAAAAGTAGCTAGCACAATTATTATTTGAGAAAAAGTGAAGAAAAAGCGACATGAGAGAAGTGATGTGCTGTTATTGACTCATGAGTGACCTGATTGTTTCCTGACATTGTCTTGACTACTAACAAAGAGCTTCTGCCCATTCCCCACAGCCCGTTGCAGCACTGGGGAGCAGCTGTGGATGTAGATACGTAAGCAGTGAAGGACTTATTCACTCAATGTCACCCTGTCCTGGTTTTGGCCAGGACAGAGTTCATTTTCTCGCAGATGCCGTGAGGACAGCGAAGCCTGGAGCCATGTGAGTACATCCAGGTTTATTATTCTGTACCATGCACATCAGCACTAGGAGCCATGGCTTTGGGTGGAGGAAAAATGGACACAGCACAGAAGTGCAGAAGCATTTTGTTCCTCTTTCCAAGGTAGCAAAGTGGTGAACACAGATGGTGGGGTGGTGGGGATGGGGCAAGGAGTTATCGGTGCAGTGCAGGCCATGTGGACAGAGCACTCCATCTCAGAGGGTTTGTCCATCATTTTCTCAAGTTCAGAGCAAAGAGCACTGTCTGCAGAGACAACCACCATTTTCTCCCTTGTCTCAGGAAGACACACGTTGCTGGCCATGGTAACATCAGGTCAGTCAGACTTCCATGGGCATTTTTGACATATTATCACTCTCTTTCATACACTTGTTATTAGTATTGTTGCTGTTATTGCTTGTTTTCCTCATTTTATTGCTGGTAATTTATTTTTCTGAATCCATAATCTCACCCTTCCTCCCTTGAAAGGGTGGGGGGAAGTGGTTGATTGCAGCCTAATTTCCAGCTGATTTTAAACCACAGCACACCCACTGAAGAAAACAACCAGTTGCTGCAGTTTATTTTGCTAGGAAATGGATGCTCTTGTGGTAGAGGAAGTGCCATAATTTCAGAGGAGTTGACATATGTCCCTGGGGTAACCCTAAGTAGGGATCCAGTCTAGAAGTTTAGGCTGGCTGCAACATAGGCCATAGGAACTTCCTCATGGATAGCTACCATCCTGCAGCAGAAAGGCTGGGCCATCCTCAGATGAAGGCTGGGGTTTACCTCTGGTCCTATGTCAATCTAGAAAGTCCTGTCAAGAGCCGAAGAACAAGTCTGGACACAGGCATACCCCGGACCCAGGACTGTCATGCAAGAGGCAGAGGGTTCCTAGGAGGGTTCCTGGTTGCGCTGGAGAGGGTAGTCAGGACCACAGGTTCATACAGAATTTGGTCAATCTACCCCGAGGTGTCACTCAGTGTGGCAAAGAGGTGGTTTGTTTGAGGAGAATACTATAAACTGATTTGGTCTTGGAAGGCTGATTTTAAAAATAGCCCCCTAAGAATAGCAGCATGGACAACCTGTCTTAAACTTGGACTTCAGATCTGAAGCTTGGGACAGTTATGAAGCAGCCAGCCAAACACATATGGCATGCAACAGAGAGTCCTGTCCCTTTCTTTAGGTACAAATAAATATATATGTATGCTGGAAATAGAAGGCGTGCAGCATAGTGGAGCTCTTTGTCTGCTAAAAGAGTATATGAATAAACTTGTGATACTTCATGTAGCCAGATATTATCTGCTCCTCATTTCTGTAAGGTTACCTGCTTATTTTTAGTCCAGCCAATGTCCACCTGCAAGATTTTATGATCATTTCCACACTTAGTCTGAAGTCAACAATTCAGCCTGATATGTATCAAACCAAACTCTTGTGGATCATTTCTGCCTTTATTCTCTCCCAAAGTCATCACTTAGAAATGAGAAAGACTGTTTATGCTGAACTCTTCTGTGCTCTGTCCTGAGGATTTTAAAAGCTATTTTTTAGAACAAGCTGCATGTCACATTGCAGATGCTGATATTGAAGAGTCAGCACATCATACCTCCTATTACCCCTCTGCTTACCCCAAGAATTTTACTTCCATTAACAATTTGATGCCTTTGAAAATCAAGTGCACTCCCATCGAGTTCATTCCCAACTGAAGCCCTTGCTAGCTACACTTAAGTGCTGCTGACAAGGTGTTTTGTCACTGCCCCCCAGTTTCAGGCTGCCCTCTATAATGAGAAAATATTCCTTTAAAATCATCATAATGGTGTTACCTGGAGTCCTCAACTCTTCTGGTAGTGGGGCCAGCTCCAAAAGCCGTAGGTGGCTTGCATGCTGTAGCCTCTGCAGCTCTGCTAATAAAAGGGTGTATGGACCTCTGAGTCTTAACTGTCTCAGCTGTGCACATGAGCAATGCTGGAATTAAACCACTTCTAATAAAAGTGAGACAAATGGATAAATAAAAAGGTATTTGGTATAGTCACACATATGTAGGACACATAGAAAGAGAGAAGGATAACTCCCATCTTGATCTAAATACAGTTCAGGACAGTGGACTGAATGCTGCTTGATGAGCTCTGCTCGCATGTGCATTAGCAATGTAACACTGGAAAAGTGGTTCACAGTTGCCCTCAGGGAAGGAACTGGTAAGCTACAGAGGCTGTGTTCAGGTCTCACTTCTGGAACTGCAGAAACATCATGTGGGGACATCCCTCCACATCCCATTACACATCTGCCACACCTGTGACTTCCCATTACAGTTAATGGGGAAATGCATACAAAAGGTAATACAAAATAAAACAAGCAGTCATTCCAACTCACCTGTCACTTTTCCTCACAGTATTGAGGAATCTGTTCTTTAGTAGTCTTACTGAAAGCAAGCAGATAATTTTATAGAGAAAATGTGATACAGTGAAAAATTTGAGTCCTAAGCATTTGAGTAATTTGGGAAAAGATTAGTAGCTTTTTCCCCCTTCTAATTTTTAAGCCTATGACTTCCTATTTTTGATTAAGACTTATTATACCCAAGAATGCTATGTTCACTTCCTCTTCTCATCCTCCACAGAGAAGAGGTAAATGGAATTTGGGTTGCAAATATAGATTTTAGGAAAGGGTGTATATTAACACCTACCTGCTGGGAAACTTGCAGTGAGAATGACTCCAAAGAAGACAAACAAAAGGGTAAAAATCACTTTGAAATTTTCACAATTTTCATGGTACCTTTTTCCTTTAAACTACCATAAATGCCTAATTTTACTAGTTTTAAAAAATGCCTTTTAAATCTGCATACAACTGGGTGACTTCTTCTGCCTAAGATGCTAAATAAACTGCAAAAAATGACTTTGTTTTCAAACATCCTGTTTCTGTTTCTCTCTTTTTAAAGTTGCTTCATCTCCAGCTGCAGGTATTTCAAAGAGAGACAAGCATTTGAGAAATAGGCTGCAGCTCAAATCAGGGATAATTCTAGTAGTTTGCATGCTGAACAAAGCATGATTTGGGGTTACAAGCACTTCAAATGTCTTTCTAGTGAGGGCTAATTAATTATTGCTTTAAAACAAACAACCTACTTAAATCTGATGAGTCCCTGTTTTAAGCTCCTGTAAAGTATATATAACTATGACTAGTTAATTACCCTGTTATCTCTTTAACCAATGCCTTTCCCTTTTATCTTCTAAAAACAACACCCTGAATGTCTATTTGCTTTCGTAGAGGTCATTAATGTCTGTCCCCCCAAAAAAGTTTCAGGCTTATGTCATACTTCTTGTTGGAAAATGAAATATTCTTGTTCTCTGTATACTATTTCCTTATTTCTTCATCATAGGAAATGAAAGGTCTAAGTGTTGCTTCTTTTTATCCTAGGCACTAATTTCTTTATTCTCTAGTGATATGGGCTACATTTCTACTCTAGGAGGAGGGAGGGACTGGTGATCACTTAAAATGAGATTACATTCTCAAGTGATCCTGAACAAAGAGAAGAATTTTTTTGTTCCTGTTAGAATTGGAACAGTGTTGAAATATGTCATACAATTAGGATTCTTTTTTTTTTTTTTAGATCAATTTGTGCTGCAAATACTGGCTATTCTGAAAGCATTGCATAATATAAGCAAAGAGAAATTTTCCAAATAATAACTCAGAGATTTCAATTTTTACAATTAAGATAATTAAAATAATGTCTATTGTTCCTAACATAGTATTCTTATGCATTAACAATGTTTTCTGCTTTTAAGTGAAGTATTATGACATGACTTGCTGTCATCTATGAATAGATAAAATAGTTACATAAGTAATTTTATTAGTTGTTTAATATGTTGGCTGTATTTAATTGCAGTGCCATTATTTGCCATCAATGCATTTGGAAAGACTAATCTGAGTGATTCTAGTGATCAACATTGCAAGTGAAAAACAACTCAGAGTTAGAAATTAATAAAGTGATGTTTATATCTGGAACAATTATTGTAATAATTTTAAATATTTTTTTTTAGTTTTTAATGTTTCTTTTTAGTCTGGGAAATTACTGATTCTTAAAATCAGAGGTTTTATTCTCCCTCTGTGCTTTGAAAGGACAAGGTAAAAAATGAAGGTCCAAAAGAAATGTTTTGTTTGCAGGTGTAAGGTCTTAACTAAATACAAGTGAAGACAGTGGGAGACTGTAAGTAGAAATGACCACTCTGTAAATACTGTATGCTGACTTTCATATGCAGACTTTAACCCATGGTTGAAGTCTGTAGGCAGAAAAGGAAGAGAGCTAGCACTGCTGAAACTCCTCTCTTCTAGACAATTTCTCCTTGGAGTTATGCTGGAATAGTGGGCAGGTGCTTGGGCTCAATGTACAGTGCATGAAAAAATGAAAAAGAGATGATGAAATTTCCAGCCCCTAGTAGTAGGACCAGCTGCACTTAATCAACAGGGCAAAGCAGAGAATGAAGTATTTTGAATACAACACTTTTCTAGGGATTATTTTATTTTCTTCAGTTTTATCAGTTTCCATCAGAATTTATAATCTACCGGGTTTTACTGAAAATAGGCATTTTTTATTTTATTCTGTATTATTCCCAACCTAGTGGAAGTAGGGCTGTGATAAACACTGCCCCTTCCAGGCTTTGTTTGGACTGTGGTTTGAGTTGCAGTGTGCACATCTGTGCTCTGCCCATCCATGTTCATTGGGAGTACATATTCACTGGGCATCTGGTAACTGAGATGATTCATTTTAATCAGGATGAAACAGGATTACCATGGCCCTGGTAATAACAAGTCAGTTGCAAAATCACAGAATGATAGAATGGTTTGGGTTGGAAGGAATATTAAAGATGATCCAGTTCCAACCCACCCCCCTGCCATGGTCAGATAACTTCTAGCTAGATCAGGTTGCTCCAAGCCCCATCCAGCCTGGCCATGAACACTTGCAGGGATAGGGGAGCCTCTCTGGGCAACCTGTTCCAGTGCCTTACCACTATCACAGTAAATTATTCTCTCCCAATATCAAATCTAAACCTTCCATCTCTCCATTTAAAGATGGAGATAACCCCTTGAATCATCTCTAGCCTTAACTGTCCTTGAAATTTCCATGATGACAGAGTAGAAATGGTATTAAGACGTATCTCGCAGATGGCCAAGTCAATCTCCTCCCTCTAAAGTATTTCAGAATCTTGTATATTTGGCCTTTGTTGGTGTGTTTTATTGTGGTTCCTTTTCCCTATGATTTGTATCATTTACATTTTCTCATACCTGAAAGAAAGAAGAAAGAGATGCTTTAAACAAGTCTGACCTTCCTGGAATCCAACAAGTTTTTCTCAGATTAGATATATTCTGTCCAGCCCTTTCAAACACTTGAAATTCAGGTAATCATAAAAAAACATGAACTCTGAAAACTAACTGCAGCTGACTACCTTTACCCACTTAGCTGAAATAAGTATAGAGAAAGGTCTGTGCCAAAAGAGTGGTATTGTTCCTATTGATGAAGAATGTAATACACCTGTAAACTTGCAGTTTACAGTCACTTAGGATATTTGGGAAAAGATTTTCAAAGAACTGTGACATTTTTATCCCTGACAAAGTATACATGGAGACGGAAGAGGACTCAGGAAACTTGCAGGGCTCTTCCTAGAGTGCTCTGGCTTTGGCCTTGCAATCCAGTTAATTCCTGAGAGACTTGTTGAAGCCAGAACCCCTGAATGTTGCCTCTACACTGTGCTGGGCAGCACATCCACTGGAAACCAATCTGACATGGATTCCCCTTGCTTTTATGATATATGCTCTCATAAAGGGTATGGAGCACAGAATGGGTATTCATGCTCTCTTTAGTAGGATTAACCACAATATTGATAAATTTTATTTATGTGTAGACTTTCTTTTTTACATTTTACTCTTTGTCCATGGCAGCAGCATGTAGTGACTAAATCAGGCGCAGACAAATATTCAGGCAGACAGAGTTTGCTCCCATTTCTGACACATATTTTATTTTGGAAGGGAAAAGAGTGGCTTTACAGATTATTTTTAAGAGGAATGAGCTTTCATACTTCCAAACCCAAGATTTTGTCTCATTTTACCATCTTTGATATCAAATTCAATCCCAGAAATTAAAAATTAATTAAAATGTAAGTTTTAACTATTGATAAATTGATGCCACAATTCCTTCAAAAATCTAAATAACTGCTTTTCATACCTTGATATATGATGCTGTAGTATTTTCAAGATGTTTTGTGTATTTAAAGAGGAATTATTTTAAAATATTGCTTCACCTTTTTTAAACCTAGCATATGATTTCCATCTAACTATTAAAAGATTCTCAGAGTTTTCCAAAAGACTGTCATTGCCAAAAGATACTTCTCCCAACTTTCCCCCCAGTATTGACACAGCTGTGTTAATGAAGCTACTGGAGTTACCATGTAATTAAACACTGCATATACATCTGGGATTTTTCCAGTTTCTTCAGTTGTGCTATGTAAGATGCTGCTTTGGCTGAATTTAATAATTAGTCGAAGAGATGGTCCTTTCTCCTTTTTTTGCTTTTCAAATAGATGTGACATTTTTGGAAACTTACCTTTTTTATTTCTTCTTTAATTGTGTTAAACACAACAAAACAATGGGGCAGTTACTGTCATTGCTTCCAGTAAGAAAAAAAGATACCTGCATACTATGGCATCTTTTTACTGCTATCATGTATAAAGAGAGATGCCATGTTCAGGACAATATAAAGGCAATTCTAAGAATATTTTTTCTCTATAATTACCATTAGATAAATATGGAAATTAAATATATATACATATATATATATACATACATATATATATATATATATCCTGGCATGACAATAAATCACAGAGCCTGAACAGTGTGTAATTCACTTTTCACACTATGACAGATTGATTCCTAAAAAGTAATTTATTTTGTTTCTTTCAGAACAAACTCAGCAATGCACTTATAGGCCACTTTATACATGCAAAGATCTCCTAGGTCAGCTGAAAGCTTAAAATACTTACTCTACAATGCTAAATCCAAAATAAACTGTTCCTAGCTAAGTGGTTACAGCTTGAATGGGGACCTCTGGTTTAGATTCTGGTAAAGCTGTCTGTTTAATCATTGTTCTTCTACTGGTAAAATTTCAGTTAACCTTTATGTCTGGGATGAAGGAGAGGAAAAGCCATCAAGACTGTCACATCTTTGCCTAAAATAAATACAGATGTATCAAACACAAAGTATGTTTTGAACAAGTAGAGAAACATGTCATTCCCTTAGACCTGTCCTCACTGTGTTCCTGTCAGTTGAGGGAAATGCCTGTGATTTTAAGGAATGCTGAAAATACTCACTTTGATTATTCTGATCCCTCTAAAAAATGCAGTTAGAGGGAGCTTGAAAGTAAAGAATTCTGCCACAAGATACTCTTTAGTTTATGAAAATGTGTTTTGCTGGATTACTGTTACTATGGAGATAGGGGTGGCCTGAAGAGAAATCTCCTCTTGAATTTTAAAAGTTGACATTTTACTGCTTTAGCAGCTCCTGGGTGCCTTAGGATACATAGTACTGTACTGTGTCTTCCTACAAAGGGCCTTTTGTGTTATGCAGAGTCAAGGTAAGCATGAAAGAACCTCTGCTTGCTTTTGGGTTCTGTGGCTCTGGAAGATGGAGATTAGGTGTACAAAGCTCAAGGCAATTAGAGATGGAATATCTGCCAGACTGCTTCCTAGAGGTTTTCAGATTTAGAGGGGAGGTTGAGTTTAACCTTGGATGACTCAAATATTGAGGATCCAATCTCTGGACACCATATTCTATAAAACTCATTCAGTATGGATTCTTCCTAGACCATTCAGCCTAGTATTTGCCCCATTAGTTTCAGAATGTACACAGGTTGAAGCTCCTTTACTGTTAAATAAAAATAAAAATCTTATTTCTTCATATGTATACCCTTCAACTACTAGGAAGCATTCTCACATATTGAAATCCATCTATCAAAATGTTACATCTTTCAAACCACTCCAGATATAAGTTTTAATATCTTTCTTTTTATACAGAAGAGTCCACTCTCATCCAATCATAAAAAGCCTTCAGAGGTACGAATGTTAACATTCCAGTTCCTGATGAAAATATATATTCCCAAATAAGGATGAGGAACTACAGACACTGCATAACCATGAGTTTAAGTCTGATAAAATTACAGTGTTACACGTCAAAGTTTAATACAACTCATTCCTTCTTCTTACTTCATGCAGCTCATTGCTGAATCAGAATTGAAAGAGACTTAAGCGTATGAGTTCTGTATATGAGATTTTGAGTTTTAAAAAAGTTTCAATACAATGTTTATATTAGTGCTCATGTCATCCTCTGCTATCTCTCAGTCTCTATATCTTCCTTCCAGAAAGAATTGCCCGATCTTTCCAGAGAATTCTGGATGTGCACTACCTGATAAGCAGCTATTGCATTCAAAGACACCTGAATATGAGTGATACAGAAGTCTGTCAGCTTTCTCTTCATGGGGGTAGCAGGTCTCATGGCACATATATCACATTCCTGTGTCTATCAGCTGCTGAGCTATCATTGATACCTGTAAGCATTTATGTTTGATTGGCAGTGGTATGCCCATGTCTGGAAGTTTTCTCATGCAGTCTCAGGAGCAACACCTGATTATGTACAATTAATGCTGGTCTGAAACCCTAAGTCATTATAAAATTATATTAATTATAGCCTGCATAGAGGAGTATGTTTCTTACATGCTTCGCAATTCACTGCCTCAGCCCACTTACTGACACTTCCCCCACGACAATCAAGCTTGTGCTTCAGCTTTTTAGCTTCCTGTCACAAAGTGTGTGTGTAAAGATGACTTGCAGATAGGACTCCCCCTGAGCGCAAGCAGTCTGCACAACCTCCTTGCTCTGCTGGTTTTTAAAAGGAAAAGGCACTTACAAGAAAAGCCAGGTACCATTCCTTGACTCCTAGGAAAGCACTGCTGCACTAAGAACACCAAGAAAATGGCACCTCTTTGAATGAGAATGCAAGGACAGATGCACTGTGTCAAACCACACCTTCACCTAACTCAGCATCCAACTGAGTCCAAAAATGGAGATGAGGGAAGACTGACACAAGCAGCATTCAAAAATTGTTTAACTATTGCCCCTGAAAAACTTGGTCTGACTCTGCAGCTGACCTTGCTTTGAGAAGCTGGCAGAAGCAACCTCCAGAAGACTCTTTTAACCTAAATTATTTAATGACTCCGATCAATGGTGCTTTTTCTACCATTAAACTGACCACAGCCTCTAACAATTTACAGCTCCTGCTATAACTTTGGGAAGTACCACCTCTTGTACTTCATTGGAAGAATAAATCTCCATTCTATTACACACTGTTTTACAGTAATGCTACAGCTTTATTTCAGTTTTGTGTACCAAACATTAAAACTTTATTAGTTAAAACTAAATATAAAATTCAGCACAGTTACAAGGGTGATGATGCATAGAAGAAAAATGACACTTCTTATATGAGGTCATGTTTTAAACAGTTAAATAGCTCTGTTAGATTTTTTTTCCAATCATGCTGCTACAAAGAAAGGTTAATAAGGAACAATACAAAAAAATTATCTTTTACTATTTACTCTGTAATATAAAATTCTGAATTCGATCTGTGTGAATCAAATCTCTTGTTCTTGACAGCTTTGCCACATCTTTCTTTTTTCACATGGATTTGGCACAGTTGAGTAGAATGAAGCTCAAAAGTAAAAGGTCTTCAAACTTCTCAAATACATATTTACTATCTTTGTCATAGAAATATGGAATCACCAACATCTGCTGACCGGAATACAAAATTTGAAAAGCCACTGTTGCATTTTTCGTTCCACAGCCATCTTTTGATGTATCTTGAAATTACTACAGTGAATTTCTTCAACAAAAATAAAACTAAGTTACTTATTTCCTGAAATGATGAGCAAATAATAAAATGGTGCAGTTTCTGGAAGCTTTTATCCAGCAAAAGACCCTGATAAAAAGCTGATGATGGAGAGGTTGTCGGAATCAGAACTCACCCAGCAAGAGTCAGGCTTTGGTCAGGTATTTCAGGTGGCTTTGCAGAGAGATCTTCAAAGGTACACAGCATTTAAACAACTGAAAAGACAGTGCTTGTTAAAAGAGGAGAGAGGCAAGAATGTAGAAGGCCAGAGCTAATTTTGTCATCCATGATGAACAGTTGTGCAGCTGGTTCTGCACAGAAAGTGTCCTACTACCTTTGGTTGGCCGGTCAGGCTCAATGCTGCTACTCCCATTAACCCTACCAGGGAACTGGCCATAGACTTAATTCTTCTGTAATTTTGGAATTTGGAATATCACTTGAAGAGACAGTGGGAGAAAATGCAGCAAATATCATCTTCTTCCACTACAGAAGATGCTGTAATTGAGAGTTTAAAACAAGCTCTTCTTCAAGACCTTCATCTCTCTCTATGAATAGAAGTGACTCATAAATAAATATTCTTATCTGCTTTGAATTGCTTAGTCAAGGTTCTTCCTTTGAACTTCTTACTCAAATTCAGGTAAATTAACTCTCAAGGCAAATCAAACTGAACACTTTGTAGACAACAAAAAATTGTGTGAAAAACACTTCAGCAGTGAAAACAAAATATTTGCAGGGTGTGAGAGGAAAGGGGGAGTGAAATAGGCTTGACCCACATGAATATTGATTATTGTTTGGCTGAAATAAAACCTAAAAAATTAAGCATGGTCATTTTTTGGAGATCTGGTCCTTAACCTGAAAGGAGATCTTACAATTACAGCTGCTTTTAAGCAGTTAAAAGGAATAATATTCTGAAGACTGTGAATTAAAAAGAGGATATGTATTTGAAGTTTTTCCTTTGTTCATTTGGGGTTTTTCTTTAATATCTTTAATACATTTAGTATATAATTCTGTGTTCTGTTCCCAGTTGCCTGTCCTGGGAGCTCTGAACTTTTCTGTTGGAAGATTTGAGGAGGGATATCACATATTCAATACAAATATAATTTTTACATCATCTTCCTTTAAATTCCCCAGGTACAAAAAGAGTTTATTGTCTTTGAATAATTTGCTTGCACAATTTATGAGGCATTTAAAAGAGAAAAAATGGACCATGTTTGCATGGTGAAGAACTCAAGGTAGCAATATCAAAGTCATGTTCACCTCTTGATACATGAATAAAATCCAAGGTACTCCCACCTTTCATCAAAAGTCCCTTTATCACTTGTTTGCCAATCAGGTTTACTAGTATTATTAAGGGGTCTTATTTTAATATTACCCCTTTTTATGGAAAACACTGGATTTGTAAAGAATTGGAATAACCTAATCACATTTTTTAATAAATTAATTTTCAAAAGTATTTTGCCTAGCCCTAGGTAATAGTAACACAACTTGACCAAATTTATGTTTATAAAAGCTGCATTTGAACTGATCATAAACTACAGGCAGAATTTGACTGTGAACTTATACTCTATTTTGTCTTGTAAAAATTGAATGCTGAAATACTAATGACTTCTGGGAAAGCTTTGTGCAGCAACTGGCAATACTAAAGAGAGAAAAAGCATGTAACACATTTTGACCTCAGGACTGTCTTTTGAGTTGTGTTTTCATTAACTTTAGGTACTAGGAGATTCTGGCACTGCTGAGAGGAAGAACCCTCTGTTACCATTGCACCAAATCGTGGTCAAAAAACTGTTCAAAAACTTGTCTTGTCTTTCTCTTGTTCACTTCTGTCTTTGTGAGCATTTTCTTTTTAATCCTTTTTTTTTTCCCTTGAGGTTAGAAGACAGCTTTTCTATTCCTTTGTTAAAATAAGGTTCTGGAGCTGCTCTTTCATCTAAAATATCATTATTTGTAACATTTCAGCAACAAGTAGAAGGTTTGTGGCTATTTGTAAATACAAAATCAAGAACGCAGGCATGAAATTTTTGCTTGAAATTGTGACTCAGTTATTTATTATTCACAACATTGTGCCTCAAATGTTTGTATCCCCCATTTGGGATATCATGCTTGTCTGTCATCAGTAGGTGACTTTGTAAATTCTGGGTCTTGTTCAAAGCCCAGAAAAATAAATGAGAAAACTTTCTGTTTATTTCCTACCCATAAAGTGTGGAGAGAAAGCTGAAGCTTTGCTAAAGAGGGGAAACCCTCCTGATTTTGGGAGGGTGGCAAAATAGTGGCAAAACTCTCAAACTCCTGTGGATCCAGGATTTTCTTCAGACCTTAAACACCTGCTTTGAGATGGTTGAATTTCATCACCTATACCTTGTGATTGTACCCAGGTGTGACATTACTCACCTTTCCATTATCAGGATACCAGTATTTTTGCATCAGAGAATGCAGCTTCATCAAAACCAAAATGTATTAAACATTTGGAACTTTCTCCCTGAAGAGTTCTCCAGTTTTGAGAATGGTTGGGCTATCAAGATGACAAAAATACTATTTCTTTTGAATTTAAGACTCAATTTGATCTCTTCTTTAATAACTTTACAATCTTAAAATTTAATCTTAATTTCCATTTTTAGTCTTATTTTAAAGATCATCTATATGACAATGCCTGACAATGTTGACTGTTGTCAACAGCAAGCACACTGGTGCTTCCAAATCACTTATTTTATTTACTGTCCCTGGAAATATTAAAGTGTTGCTAAGCTCAACGGGGAGGACAGAAATCCTGTTGGACAGAAATCCCATTTTCAGGCCAGTGATAATTTGTGTAAACAGGTTTTCAATGACATCCAAGGAGAAGACTCGAATGTCACAGGACAGGAGGGAAAACCAGACTACTTTTGCATGTTTTGAGCTGCTGCTTTTGTTACACCTCAGTATATATGAGCTGTATATATATATACACCATACCTCAGTATAATATGGGGAGTGTGTGACAAAGTGCCCTGGGAGCACAAAGTGACCACCACCAGAGCCCGTCTCCAGGCTGCCCCTGGCCCACTGCGCCTTCCCCCAGCGCCCATCAGTCCATGCCCCAGAGCTGTCGCAGCAGGGCAGTGTCCAGCCCTGCCCTGCCCGGCCACAGGACCCTGCACGCTGCAGTCCCCTCAGCACTGACATAAAACACAAGGCAGGGCAAGCAGGGAGAAACTTAATGGGAGAGAGAATGGAAACAGATACCTGACTGCTCCCATTCGAAGGAGAGGAGGGAGCAACAGAGAGAAATCATGAAGGCTACACTAGCAGCCAGCCAGGTTTATATGAGAAAAATAAATAAAGACTCTAGGACACTCTGGTAGCATGAATTCATGCTACCAACACCACTAAATCTATATAATTGTGACTTTGATAAGTAAATAGTCAATACTGCAAAGTAGATGTTTATGGACCACTGTGTCCAAAGACATATCACCCAGCAGAGTATGATTTCCTGGCACTTCTTCTTAGACTTCAAGCAATTTTAATTAAAAAAACCCACCTTATTTTAATGTTCTTATAAACTTGAATATCCAAATAGTGGAAATGATTACTGCCCATTTTATTTCAAAGTGATTCCAAAGTCATACCTTCTGCCCATGAATTTTCAATACAACTTATGGCCCAATTTTTATGTGAAACATAAAAGGAATAATTGTCTTAGGAGAAAAAAATAGTTATATTGTTTTTTAATTGGTGGGGAGAAGGTGTAAGAGTTGTGTTATTATGATTAAAAGTTAATGACTAACATGGCGGAAATGGCATTAATTAAGGCATGCATGAAGCTGAGAGAACACACCAATTCAGAAATTATGGAACATATTCCAGGCTTTGTTTTTCAAAAAGGACAAAAAATTATGTTTGATTTTAGATAGCATTTCTAGCACAATTATATGAAGCTTAGAGTTCATTTGTTCACCAAGTCAGAATAAAAATGTGACACAACTGGGAACAATGTCTCTCAAACTCTGGCGGCAGAGATTTTAGTTCACTTTAAAGCCTAACTGTCATCTCACTGTTATTTGCTGCAAAATGTCAAAGAATCATCACACAAAAAACATGACATCAAACACCAGAGAGCAAAGTTTTCACATTGCTTTGGCAAGCTGCACAGACAAGAGAATCTGCAATATAAAATACATATGTCAGAATTACAGTAAACCTTGGATAGCTTGCATTGCATGCAAAATATTTGAAAGTAAGGAAATATTTTACACAGCTATACCTAAAATTGTCTGCATCCTCCTACTTTAAACTTCCCAAAACTTTCATCTGTCGAGATGAAAGTCCATTTGTCTAAAGAGGACAAAAAAGTTACCATGCAAAGATGAATGCCTTAACATGTTGACTTTAAGACTAGTCTTAGGGGAAAATCTATTCCCCCCTTCATTTAAAAAGCAAACAAATAAACAAAACCAAGGAAACACTGACCCAGTTTGTACACATCCTTAGCAAACTGTGGTAAAAAGTGAGGCTTTGGCAGGAAGATAGAATTTAGGAAATGAGAAATGCTTTATAGATTCTTAGGGAAAATTAGTTTCAGTTTAGCAGGGTGATGAGCATTTTAAAAGTGGAGTTTATTAACATTTTTATAACAACATTTTTGTAACAGTCCAAGGATGTAAACAGAGCATTTTGCAATGCACAAAGAAATTGAGCCTAGAATTTTGATACAAGCTACAGCCTAATAGAAGTTGCTTTTTATGTAATGCAAGCTTTTTAGGATAGAGGTTTTCAATTGCATTATTTCATGTTCTAGTTATTTTACCAGACTCTACAGTACTGTATAACAATTTGTCTTGATTGATTGTTCTTTTGATGCAGTTCAAATTTATAGTAAATTATCATGGTGCAATGCCGATAACAATAATACATGACCCTTAGAATCTGGATATGGAAAAGTAAACTCTTTCTACTGACTTTGACTGTCAATGGAATATTGTTCCCTAACAAATATTTGGAAGTGTTTTCTTCAGTTTTTTTTTTTTTTTTCTTTTTTTATACCATTTATAAAGTAGTTTTAAAAACCTGAGCTCACTTCTAGCCCCCAAATTATTAATCTGAAAGTCTCCCCAGTTTGATTCACCACTTTTGAAGGTGGTTTGCCCAGTTTGGACGGCTGCCCATGAGACAGCAGTCATAGTTAAACCAAAATAATGGTTTCCAGTTTTGGAAGAAACACGATCCAGCACATTTTTACTCTTGGTGTGAGATCTCAGCTTTAGTGAGTTCAAATAAAAAGCAGACATTGATTTGGAGAGAATATGGGATTAACCTCTTTTGTGCAACTATCAGCTGAGTTAAGAAAATGTTCTGTTGTAATGACTGAACTTCTTTATCCAGTGTGTAGCTCTCTGCCTTCAGTACACCCAGAAAAAAAGGCACTGATCACTGTAGTTTTACCATCGCATACTCACTTCATTACAGAACATCTTATATTTTTTACAAAATAACAATTATTCCAAGAGATTAATTTTTAAAAACAAATACTAGAGAGTAAAGAGGATTTTATTATTAACCCTCTTATATATTACTGAGTGTTTTCTTCATTTTTGCCCTGGCATTTGGCCATTCTGATTCCCCTGCCACAAATTATTGTATCTGTCTATTTTCTGATCACAGGCATACATGGGCCCCAGGATTGCAAATATTGATGCAGGAAATTTGTTCTTGTAATTTTAGTAGAGCTTCTTGTATTGTGCAAGTACTCATGTGTATATAAATTTTTTGGTTTTGTTGTTTTTTAGAGAATTGAGGTGTGTATCACTAAAGTTTTCAAGACAAACTTAGATAATTAAAGTTAATTAATTTCTTGGTCCTTAAAAGTTAATACTCAAATCTTTCTGCAACAATTTTTATCAGCCTTTCTAGGATGGTGGGATATTTTATTACCTGAAAATTATTTTATTCAGTCATTTAGGTTCTTTTTTTTTAATCTACCAAAATGTGGTGAAGGCCATGTAGTATGTGACCTGTCTGTTTGTGACTGAGCTATACGTCACATGGAGGAAAGGCATGAGAAGGGCACAGTAATAGTGAATTCAAGAAATCCCACAAGGAGAGGCAGAAAAAGTGATTGATGCAAGCTGTTGCTTCTTGAATTCTGAAATAGTCCATCTGTGTTGCCCAAAGCATTGGAATGAGGTAAAGGGATATTTTGAAAGTTCACATAACTTATTTAAAACTAAAAATAGCAGGTAATGGTAGAAATTAACCATTTCTTTTCACAGAGACACAAAGCAAGTGACTTCTTTATGGAAATAAATGTGCGGCTTTGAAGACAAAATAAGAAATTGATGTTAATCTCCAATTCAGTAATGTCAGAGTTCAGATATGCATAGAGTTATTAATCAACTGATTTTCTGAAATGAAGCAGTGGATGAATTTCAGAGGTATTTATTTTCAAATGGAGTTGTCAGTTCACTGCCAATTCATAAAACCAACTCTGCTGTGATATCAACTCATCACAAAATAAGCTGACAGACTGTACCATATTTTTATAGTGAATCATTTAAACCATGAATCATTAATAGCTTTTCACAGGTGCTGAAAATACTGGAAATCTGCTGTCATGCTAGACAAGCCTGCCACATGCTTTCCACAAGTGATGGGTTCTTCTTTGCAAAACAGATCAGTTTTTAATCCTATTAGGAAGAAAGAAAGATCAAGGAAGGGAAAAAAAAAGAAAAACAAAAAAAGGGGCTCTGTTCTTCATACTTTCCTTTTCCCCTTTTCTCCCCTCCATTTTTAATGATATTATCTTGCCCATTCCAAATGAAAAGCTGAGAAAAAATATTTTGTTTCTATATTGCATTTGTGTCTGCTTTTGTTCCATAGACAGACAGATCTAATCCATGTTGTTCCAAATGGTGCAAGTCTTGATACAATGAATATGTTACAGTTTTCATTCTGAATTACCCCTAGAATGTCATTCTGTTGACGTATGTATTGTAGATGGTTTGTTGTATCCACCAAAATATTCCAGGGAATCAGGGCATTAGTACAAAAAGCAGCAGCAAATTATAGGCTAGCCCTGTAGCTTCAGCAAAACATGCAGCAAGCCTGTCATGGGGCAGTCTGCAGATTGCTTTATTCCCTGCCTTAAATAAGACTAAAGAAACAGATTGCAAATGAAAATTAAAATACCCACCTGAAGTGACCTGAAAACGTTGAGGGATAGACCTGGTTAGCATGCACTGCATTAAGTGGCTGGTGATGTTCTGGGAATGAGAGATTCCATGTCAACATATCTGTAAAATGAGTTAATGAGCCAGGGGTCAGGATGTGGCTATTTCATACATGATTAGGCAGGCTGTCCTTGTAAAGGAATGCTCACCCCATCCCTGGGGACTGTTCTGCCTGCCTGTTTCCCTGGCAGAGTGTAGGTCAAAAGAGGAAATGCTTTAGGCTCCTCTTATACCGTCATAAGACTTTGTGATAAGACTGGCAGCCTTCACCCTTAGGCACTTAGCTCTCAGGTGCTTGGGCATCTGGCAAAATTCTCCTACAGTATTTATGCATTGCAGAAGTGTTATTTGCTGCAGCAGGTCCCTCAGTAAAGCTGTGACAGAGAGAGACAATAGCAAAGGTGAAGAATCACTCCACTCCCCTCAAGAATGACCCTACTTGGGATTCACAGCCTCAAATCTCTGCTGCGGCCAGGTGTCTATGCCAAAACAAAAAAGTAAGATGTGGGATTCCCCTCTCTCCTTCTGCCCAGCTTGTCAGCAGAGCACTCATGGAGCTCTTGCAGGACATTTCCAGCTGTCTCATCACAATGTGTGGGGAGCCTTAAGACTGCCTCAGGGTATAAGGAGTAAGTAGGGCATGCTGCCAGCCCCTAATGTTAAAGTTGTTCCAGTTTGCTTCATATATATAGTTAATTATTCATTCAGACAGCAGAAAGGAAGTGAAAAGAAAGAGAGAGAGGGAAAACCTCTCTTTGCATGGAAGCTGAGTAATATTGACCAATATTAACAATATTGACCAGAATGAAGGGGAGATCTGAACCTTAGACACCATCAATTTATATTTTTCATCTCAAATGAATATGAAAAGAGGTGGAACTGGATCTTTAATGTTTGAGAGAATGGTATTCTGTGACTGGTGGTGATAGGGAATCCAGCACCAAATGTTTTGTGTTGACTCTGTCCATAAGGTACCTTCCAAGAATGTGTCCTGCCTTGGACTATAACAGACAAAGACAGGTAAATAACCTACTAAACTGATGATCCAAACAGAGTAATCACATGGAGGAACTATGGAGCCACTCTACACTAATAAGGATAAGAAACTTCCAAGAATTCCCAAAACTAGATGAACTTTACAGAAAAAAAAAAAAAAGCCCAAGAGGTGCTTGTGGTGTTTTGAAGTTATACAGCAGCTGAGTTTCTGAGATCTGAATGTTGGACTTGAAAGTCTAAAGGCTTTAATAATCTAAAATGTTAATTAGCACATCTGTATATCTGAATAGAAATACTCTCTTTATTCCCTAGGCCCTTTACTGATCTAATTCAGAATAATCATAGACTTGGAAAAGTGCCCTTTGTTTCCTACTGAAAGTAGTATGTCAACTCTGCTCAAATCCAGTTTCTCCCAATGGAAATTGTGCATCAAGGACTCTCCTCCAATACAGAGTCTTCTTTGAGCTTCCAAAATACCATACTGATTGTTTATATGCTAGAGACTCTTTTGGTCTTTGGCTTTGCTGTTGTGTGTTCAGATTGCCCATTTAGAAGTGGCCTGCTGGGATTTGGCAGAGTAATTTACCTAAGGTTTTTTTTTACACATAGATTGACTTCATAGCTTTAATTAATTTGGATAATTTTCTTTGAATGTAAAGCTAATTTAAGTTAAAACTGTTTAAAGCTCTAAGCAGACACACTTTAATTTAAAATATGTATTACAGAATTCATATTAGCTTTCCCTTAGAGTTCTTGTATACAAAACTAAAAGAAAATTTTATTATTGGGTGGTAACTGGGTCCATCTCTCTTTATACTGGTTGGAGGACTAAGAGATCAAAAGTGGATGATCATTTCAGAAGGGAGATGCTTTACTTCTTCATAGGTAATTTTCCCCCTTTTTATTTAGTGCTAGACGGTCATCCAGCAAAGGTAATTATTGTCTAGTTCTAATAATAAATGCGTACATCAATTGTAGAATACGATTTTGTATGAATCCAGGGTTTCTCATGCATCAGACAACTGATAGACATATGTTATTCAGTGAGGAGTTTGCAGTGAGGAGCACTTCACTGAAAGGAGAAGGATGAACAAAACCTGCTACAGTCAGATATCTCCAAATGATTTAAATTATAGATAAAAAACTTATATATAATATATATAATGACTCATTAAGGTGCTATGTCAGATTGTTATTAGGAATATTAATTATTTTTCCAAACCACCATTTTATCACAATTTTTTTATATTAGTCAGTTTGGAAAAAATATTGTTTCAATGAGCTGATAGGGATTCACTGTTTTTATGGACAATCAAAACAGCAGATGCATTTTGATGACTTCAGAGTGGAAGTCCTCTGATCTGATCATGACTGCACTGATCTGCAAGAGTTTTTTCACCTAATAAGACATTGTCCCTACTGTCAATAGCCTGTAACCAAAGCAGAGGAAGAATGAGGACTTTTCATTACAGCAGAAAAGAAATTAGGTGATAAACTCAATGTCACAAATACAGCTAATTGGCAGGGAGAGTAACTAAATCCAAAGCTAAATCTCCTAAGCTGATGGCAGGGATCATGGCCAACAACCTGACCTTGGAAATGGTTTGTATTTGAAAATGGCTTATATACTAATCATTATCATTGTAAAGATCAGCTAAATAGGTTTCTGTGTATAATTAGTGTTCCACTTGCCAAGAACATCTTCTGCTATCACTGATAACATGTCAAAGGTCTTTGTTTAAATTCCAGCCATATGTTTTAACTTGGTAATAAATTCCACGGTGAACAAATATTGATTTGGGATTGCTTTCATTTGCATTATTGCCCTCTTTAACTTGTGTAATATGAGCTTTCTCATCCAGATATGTTTAGATATTTGCTTGGCTTTTTAATGCCTCCTTATGATACATAATCTGAATCCTGATACAGTACTAAACATGATTCCTTTGAAAGTCTCTGGAATTGTTCCCTAGTAGCAATTAGAAAATTTATTCAGCAGTAAAATGTGAGCAATTTTCCCCAAAGACAGGCACATCTGTGTTCAAAACATGTATTTTTATATTATACCTTGCCTTCTCCTAGCAGTGTAAGCAGTCTAAATGACCTCATTATCTAGCAGATTTGACTTGATGTTACTGTGAACTGATCAAAGAGAATTAGGAAGGACATAACTAGAAAGCAGGAGGGAGATTTGCCCTTTTGCAGGAGAGAGCAGCAGAACTGCCTGGAGCTCTGCTTAAGAATGGACAGTGAGCCTGGTGGTAGAACATGGGCTGGAATTAGAAGGAAGACAACATTAGTGACATCGTTGTGGGTTTCTCCTAAAGTCACCCTGATCAGAAAGAAATAGATGAAGCCTTTTACAGACAGCTGAAGGCTTCATGTTCTTATGCCTTCATCTTCATAGGGAACTGTAGCTGCCTTATTAACTGCCATTAGGTTTCTGAGCACATTGGTAACAGCATCTTAACAGAAGTGATCAAGAAGTCAGCAAGGGGAGGTGCTCTGCTGGACCTAATGCCTATAAACAAGGAAAAATCATTTGCTGATATGAAGGCTTGGGGCGACTGTGGCTGTAGTGATCCTGTGATGGTGGAAATCAGGATCCTGAGGGAAAAGTACAAGGCAAATAACAAAACAAAACAGGATAAGCAGACCTAGTACACTCAGGGACCTGCTTGGAAGACTCGTGTGGGAGACAGTTCTGGAAGGAAAGAGGTACAGATGAGATGATTGTTTACCAAGGACCCCCTCTTTTAAGCTCAAGGATGGTCCACTCTGATAAGCAAAAATCAAAGGCCTGAATGAATGAGGAAGGATCTCCTGGCTAAACTGCCACATGAAAGAAAGCACACAAAAGATGTTCTGCAGAACCAGGTCATCTAAGGGGACTATGTAGGCATTGTCTGAGTGTGCAGGGATGGGCTTTGGAAAGGTTTAGATTGTACTGGTAAGATCTAGCATCAAGAATTCCAGGTCCCTGAAACCAGTGGAAAAGTTTGGAGCACAAAAGACTTACTTTTGGTCGAGGAGGATTGTTGCATCGAGGTTTGGGGTTTAGGTTAGGGGTTCTGATCTCTTAGCTAGCCGTGATCTATGTACCCCCATGCACCCCCTGTGTCTGTTCTCCTCCCGCGGCTGTTCGCTCTGGGTCCCTGACTGTTGGAGCTTCCACTGTCACTCCTGTGACCACTCCTCGTCCTGCCCGGAGGGTTCAGTGCCCGTCACTCCAATCTCCCAACCCCGATCGCCCCAGAGCCCGGGGTCTGCCCCAGACGTGTCCCCGTTGGGCGCCGTGGTCCAGGTTATCACCACGGTGCCTAGCCCCATTGGGCGGGAGGGCCCCTGCTCTCCTCATCCCGTTCCCGATATAATCCCTCACCTCAGTGTGTTTGTGGCCGTTTTCCTCATGCCCCAGCTGGGAGCGGGTTGCAGTGCCTCTACGCAGCTCCTCACGGCAATAAAGGACTTTCAACCTTCCACGCATGGGGAATCCAGACGTTCCTTCACTCTTTACTGATGTCTCTCGCTTGTAGTGGTGAGGAATCTGCTGCCACCCCCACCCGGACATCGGCACGGAGCCGAGTCCGGAAACACGCGGTGATCCCGGGTCCTGGAGAGAGGCAGTACCACTCTAGGTGCCGGAGCTGCCTGGGGACCGGGAAAACACAGCGAGACGCCACGGAGGATCATATTAGAGAACACTTAAACAAATTGGACAGACCATGGAACCTGTAGTAATACATACAGAGTTGGTGGATGTCAAGGCAAGGCTATTCATGAGTATCTTTGAAAGAACCTAGCAGTCAGGAGATGTTTCCTAGGACTGGGAGGAAGCAAATATCACTAGTATCTTCAAAAAGAGAAAAAAGGGGGAACCAGGGAATTACAGGCTAGCCAGCCTCATCCAGGTCTATGGAAGGTGAAAGAAAAAAGATTCAGAAAAATATTTCCACACATATTAAGGACAAGAATGGTTGGGCACGTTTAGAATGGATTTATAAAGGGTAAATCATGCCTGACCAACCTGACAGTCTGTTATGATGAGATGACTGAGGAAGAGGGGATGGGTGAGTCTAGTAGCCATCACCTTTGCATCTTCACCTGTTTTATGTGAATACCAAAGATCTTCATTTACATCACTGTAGGTATGGTCAATATAGGGTCAGTATTAATTTTTGTAACCCCAACCAAGGACAGTGGGAAAACTCTTTTATGACTGCCATTGAAATGCAATTACCTCTGATCTGAGATGTCTCATCCCTGAGATTTATCCTTCAGATAGCTAGTTCTCTGGTATTATACCAGACAAGTAAGAAGGTAGAAGAAAACAGAAAGTGTAAACCAAGAAACCAGGTGCTAGTGCTGGGTTTAAGAAACGCTGTATATCTCATTTCTAAGATACTGTATGAACCAGGAAGATCTTTCAGAAACATAAGAAGCTTGGGTGTGTCAAAACAGCAAGCACACACTTTTTTCTGCCTAAGGTTTAATTAGGGGATCAATCAGCAATGAAGGAATCCACTGAGAAAAGAAAAAGTGTGCTCTATTGAAAAGGCCACCTGGAAAAATTCTTGACCTCTTGGAAACGTCTGACTTAATTCCAAATGAAATTGAGGATATAGAGGAGAAGAAATGTGTGCTGACATTTCTGAATAGACTTCCGCAGTTCCTATCCTGGCTCCATTAAACTGGAGGGTTTTTGGAATTCACACTAAAGTGGTCTATCTGTTGGCTTCAAGTAACAGTAGTTTCTGAGCAATGAACTAAAAATCCAGAAAGCTGAAGGGAAAGTTTAATATGAGAAGAAATTTCTACTTGTGGAAAGAAGGAATATCTTCCTTAGACCAACAGACCTATGTTGGAGGGACCCTACAGTCTGTACCCTTGAAGTTTTTCTAAAAATAAAGAAAACAAGAACACTTCTGTGTCAACACACCAAAGCAAGTTGCAGAATTTGTACATTGTACAAAGGGTGTCTCTAACACAGTCAATGTGATTAATTCCTCAGTTTATAATGAAAAAACAATTTGTTGATTTAGTTCATGAAAGCACATTTTGTTTGAGCTCATACTCCAGAAGATTCTTATTCTGAGAAATGAAGAATTGCATTGTAATCTAATCATTCTTTACCTTCACACTGTTGGGAAGTCTTATGGAATTCAATCAAAATCTATTTCTTGGCGATGGTTTGATTAAGTAATTTGATCTCCATCTCCTACCTGAGAAGTTTTTAAAAGATCCTTGATTTAAAAGACCTGAATTGTTCACATATTTTTCATGTTTTGATGGCAGTGCTTTCCCACATTCTGTTGCATTTTTACTTCCATTGCTTTACATTTAGTTTTGGCTTTTACTTTTTCTTACCCTTGCCTCCTGCAAAACATCATTTTGGGCAGGAATCTTTATTCCTTCAGTATCTTTAGCAGAATTAATAGACCACAGTAATATATTTGTGTCTTGAGGACTGTGTCAGCACAATGGTAAGTGGAAATTTGGTCTTTAAGATGTGGTCATATGATCTGTCCCTCTGGGTATGCACCAAGACTAACAACCCTGGATCTCATCAAAGGTTCAGCTGGTTTTTTGTTTGTTTGTTTGTTTTTCTCATAAAAACACTGTAGCTAGATGGTCTGTCAGAGTTTTTACTTCTATTCTTGAAGCACCTTTTAAAAATATCTAGTTTTACAAACACATTACTTTTTTCAGACCTAAATAATAATAATAAAAAAAAACAATGTAATATGGGTCTGCAGACATTTTATTCTGACCAGTCTTGATCATTTTTTCAGTGTCATTACTAAGAGGTTTTGGAAAACATGCAAAAACACAGAAATGGAGTAAGAGTTTTCATTTTTAATATATCTTGTTCTTTATTTTTTGCTTTCATTGGAAAATCCAGTTTTAAATGCTTAAAGGCAGTCGCACTATAGTTTCATTAGTTATTTGAGGTAAAATGGGACACTAAACAGATTAAACTTTCAAATTCATTTTTTGTCCCTTCCCCAATTTCTGTTGGATTACCTGCTACCAATTTTATGAATAATGATAACTGAATAATGACAGAAGTTTCCTCACATTGCATAGTCAAAAAGGTCCCTCTTAGTTAAGGCTGTTGGTGTTATGGGACTTCTTTTGGGATGCTCTATATCCAGGAAGGCATGGAACATGCTCTGATGGTGATAGAACAACCCTGCTGTAAGACAGGCTTTGCCTCAGCATTTGAGTGTACTTAGAGGACAGCTCACAGTGAATCTGCCCCATTTTACTTGCCTACACCTACTCTGCACAGAATGGTCTCTGTTTGAAGACCACCTTGAGATATTATAAGTCAAATAAAAGTAATAATTTATTATGAACCCTTTCCCCCAATTTCCTGAGACTTGGAAAAATAATACACCAGCAGAGAGATGACTCTTCTATACTTGCAGATAGCTTCTGCCCTGACAATTGGCAAGTATGGCTCAGTAAGCATCTTATCTGGGAACTCTTTTACAAAACGCATGTAGCAAAAAATTCAAATGTGGAGCCTAA
The DNA here is from genome assembly GCF_031753505.1 of Anomalospiza imberbis. Classification (NCBI taxonomy): domain Eukaryota; kingdom Metazoa; phylum Chordata; class Aves; order Passeriformes; family Viduidae; genus Anomalospiza; species Anomalospiza imberbis. The sequence continues at coordinate 79,832,182 of NC_089683.1, read as the reverse complement.
AAAGCAGTAGATGTACCTTGTTCTGCCACCACATGAGGAAAAACAGCAGTCAAGTGCTGGCTCCCAGGTGCCCCAGCCTAACAGTCCCTTGCAGCAGCAGGAGACAAAGAAGACACAATTTCACAGATCCCAGAGTTACTCTTCATTAAGGTCAAAGGAGTTTGTCTTTCTGTCTCCAGACAAGTCTGCTGCAAGAAATTTTATTTACTCCTACTTCTCAGACCTGGTGAGAATGGAGACTGTGTCAATTAATCTATTGAACTGGATCCTTCAGCACTTTATTGTGACTTTGCTGAAATGACCCTTCTCAGCAAGGGCTGCAGAACAGAGCCCTCTTATTGATGGAAAAACTTATTTTTCATGGGCATTTAAAAATGTGCTTAAAAGTTGTCTGGGAATGATTTATAGCACTGACTGGACCAAGTACATTTAAATACTAATGCATAAATCTTGTAACAAATAAGCTATCTACAGAGTTATAGGCAGAAAGGGGTGTCTTCCTTCTCTGAAATGAAAAAATGTTTGGAACAATGCCAGTAGTAAAATCTTGCTCACACTTTGATTTCGTGTGAACAAATGTTATAGTTTTTATTTTCCTTGACTTTGAAACTGCTCATATATGCTTTAAAAAGACTAATGACAAAACTTACAAGATTCTGGGAATGAACATGTACTCTGAATTAGGGCAGTGGTGAAGAGTCATTTTATTATAATAACATGAAATAAAGCATATTACAAAAAAGAAAACAATGTTATACTTGCAATCACTGACTCACTCTGTTCTGCTGTAAAGCTTCTGCTTATTGCTGCACTTTCTTTTGTTCTCTGCCTGCTTTATTTCTCACTGCCATTTCAGAAAAAAAAAATTTGCACATCCTCAGTGGCTGCTGGTACTTTTAATATATTTACCTATAATTTATTTATTATGAATCCTAAAATATATAGAGAGAAATTTTAAATTTATTCAAATATCCCAATCTTAGGATGACACACATCTTTTGTTGATAGGTACAAAAAGTACCCATATTTAATATAACTTTTCTGACTCCTTTGCCATAATTTTATATGACCCAGATATATTATAATGCATATTTGTATACTGAACATTGACCCTTTATTCACTCCAGAGTGTGACTTTCAAGCAAGTAAGTTATGCAAATCTATTTATCTTCACAGTTGGAGTTATACATCTGAAATGATTTCTTATCTTGCATAACTTTAGCACAAGTTTCTACCTTTTTATCCAGGTTATGTTTTTATGAAGTAATTAGTCTGGTAAATAAAATAAATAACCAAATAATTTTTTAAAAGTCTATCCATTTATACTATGCAACATTTGCTACATAATCATCATATAGCTAATTCTAAAGATTAAATGGTTGGTAATGAATTCATCAAATTTTAATTATAATCCTACATATTAGCAGTGTCTTAATAGGCACAGCAGCCAAAGAAAAAATGTGTGGAAATAATTGTCTGTCAACATGATTTATTTTTCTGTCTCTATCAAGAAATGTGTAGCATTGTCTCATTAAATGACTAAATAGGGCACCATGAGCTTCTTTATATATTCAACATTATCACCTGGGCTCATCTGATTATCACCTTCAGTCATCTGATCTCAACCTGCAATGTGCAGTGCAGAGAATTTCAGAAGGGCAGAAACCATACTTATGTAAATACTAGAAACAGGGCCTGATGCTTCTTTACCTCTAGATCCAGACAGAAAGTATGAAGTATAATTTTTATTTTACAGTGTATAAAGTATTAAGTACTTGCAAGTGGGCATTATCATAATTTAAACAGTGATTGAGATCAATTAATGCCTTAATGCATATCTGTTAGCATATGTCGTTGGCAGGTTTGGAGAATCACTGTTTTTCCTAAATCACTTGCGTATTTAAATATGGTATCATTTTGCCCCCCTTTCTTATTGCTGCAATAACAGGAAACCTCTGAGATTGCTGGCTTGGGATCTAGTTCAAAAAATTGGGGATCCTGGTTTTAAGATCTCAGAGAACATATTAATTGAGTTTTTACATCTTACTGATGCCCCTTTTCCCCAAAACCTGTTTCTTCTCCATATTAAACTTTTTCATTTCTTTAGTTCTTCGTTCCTTTATAAATCTCCTCAAAAAAAATCTGCTGAATCCCAAATATATATATATGGATATATTGCTAGATATATCCATAGATATGGATATATATAAATATTTAGCAATAATGTTAAGCAATATAAAAGTCAGAAATGTTATTCAGATAAACATATATTACACTCGGAATCACAGAATATTCCTATCTGAAAGGGATCCACAAGGATCATCAAGTCCAGGTTTAAGTGAATAGCCCATGAAGAGATTAAACACACAACTCTGGTGTTATCACCACCATGCTCACATATTGTTATAGATGTTTAAACAAGCACATTTAAGTAGATTTGTAAATCTGAAGCATATATCTTTTTGTTAAGATAAATAACAAATACAAAATCTGTATGTGTAAGATCTTTATACATATATCTTTGCTATTGGATTTGTCTTCAAGAAATTTATATTTTCCCAGAATCTACTCACTCTTATTGCTGATTACTGAATTAATGCAATTCGTAAACACGTATGAGTCTTTTGTAAACACCACTCTGACAGCATCCCTGGACTCTCTCCTTCTTCCTTTGAGCTACACTCTGCAGCCTGCCCCCCATGCACTGCATCAGCCTGGTTGTTGAGTCTCCAAAAATACTGATCTTCATAAATGCAGCTCAAAACTGTTTACTAACTAATCAAATGTTTTTCCTGTTTGATCATATGTTTCATAAATGAATGGACAGCAGTACCTGTGTCTCCAGTTTCCCAGTGTGACAATAGCAGTCCCTTCCTCCATGTTAATATAGACAAGTAGAGGAGAAATTAACCCAATTCTGCTACCATGTTGATAATCTAGCAAATTTTATACAGTCTATCCATTTTAGTTAGTACTGCTTTATTTTGATGATGAATTCACCATGCTATAGTCATCTTCTCCACATGAGAACTGTTGTAGAATCTACTTGTAGAAAAAAGTTTAATACATTTTCCCCTCAATAGCTTAGCTTGTAGGCAGTCATCCTTTTTATTCCCTTTCTTTTTTTTTTTTTTTTCTTTGGCCTCTGGGGACTCCAAGTATGTGCATTTCAATCTTTGAGTATTTGACTTGGGGTGCCAGAAACTTTCACCAAGGCTATGGACTGACAAGACTTTTGCAACCTAGCTCTGTCTTTCTCACTTCTGGAAGATGGATAGAATGCAGTTGCATTGGTCTTTTGATATACAATCATAGAATCACTGAGTGGATCAGAAGTAACCTTTAAAGATTAACTACTCCACCATTCCCTGCAAAGACATCTTTTACTGTCCAAACATTTGCGCCCTCCCTTTTGAGAACACAGGAGGTCACAAATTTAAATATAAGATATGTAATTTTTTTTTTCTGAGGTTACTATTGTGGTCCATGTACCTTTCTAATCATTCTCAGTGTTTACTACTCAAGTGCCCTCAGCAGATACCCATTTAGTGCCATAAGCCCAAGCTTTACCCACTTTTATTTTGCTTTTGGGTTGTCAAGTGGTTTTTTGTGGGGTATTTTTGCAGAACTAATACCACTGTTCCAGGTACCACCTTGGCTTGAGCACCTGTGTTCCAACTCAAAATTAAAAAGTGTCGCATTTGTTTTCAGGCTGACAGTTCATTCATCTGCTGCCCTGGCCATTACTGCAATAAGGAACAGCTCTGAGCTAATGGCTCTGTAGTCATCCTCTTTGTCCTTGGTATCTATTCATATTCTGCTGGTACTTGCAAGCCCTGGCAACATGATAAAATCCACTACACTTCCATCTTGTTCAAAAAACTATCAATTACAGTGATGGGTGTTGTTTGCTACAGGATGTACGTGTTCATATGCTGCCCTTTGAGGCTGCCAACTTCCTGTTACTGGCTCTTTCAGTGAAATATTTTAACTTCTGTGCAAGATCATCATCTGTACTCCATAATAATCACTCCGGATAGTGATTTGCCTTTTTTCATTATCTATGAGTTATTTTGTAAGAAATTAACAGTCATTAGTTTCCACAAATGTTTTTTGTGGTTTGACCATGGTTATAGCCATGATCTGACCTTTTATTTCAGAGACCTCTAGCAGTGTAAGAAAAAAACTGATTTTCTAACTCAGATCCATCAATACATCTGCAAATCTTCATCTTTGGTTGACTCTTTAAACATGTGTCATTCTTATTTAAAGAATTTATGAAGCACATCAGAGTTCAGTGTTTCAATTCTCTTCTTTTACTGCTACAAGGCACTTACATTTTGTCATAACTAAAGCCACTTCCTGGCTGTTACTTCTTTTTGCCTAACACATATTCCTTGCAAATAATGGTGTGTTCCCGTTGTATTTCACCTCTGGTAGGATTACAAACCTTTACCACATACCTTGTTTTCTTCCCAGTGTCACATACTGGCTCAACAATCATTCCTAGCCAGTAACTCCAACAACAGGCTGGTCCCTGGTGAGAGAGACCGATATATTAATTTTGAAATATGTTTATATTAAAAACAGGAAAAACATGAAATTAAGGGAGAAGGTATAACGAAAGCTGCTTCTGAAATTATAGAAAATACATGGAAAAATAAAAGAGAAAGCATCAATGTTGCTCTGTAAAACAGTCACATACTCCTGTCTTGTTTACCAATTGCAGTTATGTAAGACAGTAAAAATAGAATAGTAGAGTAAACAATAACAATAATATTGTTGACTATGGGGCAGATTTTGCCACAAGAAACAAATTCCTGACAAAGATAGAAATTGCAATTTATACATGGTAGGTTGATAGGAAAGGAAACAGAAATAATTTAGAATTTTTCTGAGCACCAAGGTTCCACAACAAATTTTTTAGGCAGCAAATATAAAACCAACAAAAGAAAATGCCTTTTCAAGTAAGATAAATTTTCAATAATTCAGTGCCACTAGGTATCATCACAGGATTTTTTAATTACAAGAAAACTGTCCACCACACAAAGAAATTACTGGGTGAAACTCTGCAGCTGACTATGTATACAGTTTTATTAATCTAAGGCACAAATAGAGATGAAAAATTAAAAACCAAAGATATTTTAAATAGAAAACATCTTTGCCTGTATTCCCATGGGTGAACACAATTTGTTTAATAAACTTACAGCATTTAAGTAGGCCAGGTTTGGATTGATTGTTAGCAGCATCTTATATCTGAATGAAAGATTCTAATGTTATGTTTTGATTTATGATATAAATACTCTTTCAAATTCAAAAAGTTATGCATACTGAATGTAGCATATAATCAAAATTTAATTGGGATAAATATATTCAGGATTAATTATTATGACAGTTTTGTTTTAATACATACTTATGTTATAAAGGGAATGGTTGTTTAATTTTCACATTGTTATTATGTTTGTTTTTCACAGTAATAATCTCGATTTACCATAAACAGGCTTTTTATATTTCTAAATTTTGAATAGAGTTTTTATTACTTATTCAGATTTACATATTTCAGAAATGACAGGGAAGATATGGGTATAAGGATATTAGATAGGGCATTACATAAGCTTAGCTTTGTAATTATCTAGTCAATGCCACCTACTGGTTTTGTTTATTTTGATTATGATATGGACAACTATCTGTCTTCCCAGTAAGTTTTAATCTCACTGAGACTTAAGTTACTGGATAAGCCTATAAACATAGCATATGTTTACAGGACACTTTGGGGCTCCTGTATATACAGGAACATCTCCATGTAGGCTTCAAGCCTGGCTGACCTCATATCCCGTTTGTACATACCCTGATTTATACAGCAGTTTGTTAAATTAATTTACTAAAGAAACCCTTGGTACTCTTATTTTTAAGCTGTCTTTTTGAGGAAATATGAAAATAACAGTGACTTTTCTTAGGTCATCTGCATCAGGCTAATTGCAGACAAAAGCAGACTCTGTGCTATTAACTTCTTTAAGCATTTGTACCAGACAGTACTACTGTCAACACTTCTCTGAGCAGGGTGTTGGGGCCAGGGACACAAATCTTATTATGAGAGCAATAAGCAACTGATTTTCAGTGTAATCTGCTGGAAAGGATATATTTTTACTTTAGGCAAATATGCTGTTTGCTATGCTTTGGAAACATCCCAGATAATACTGAAAAGGATTTATACAAACTCACATTGCTGTTAAATTGAAAATACAGTAATCATTTCTATACATCCTGAATCAAGCAAAAGTTTTCATTTTGAACAGTAGGTCTTAAAGAAGTTTCCATCTCGTTTCAACATTTTTACTACATCAACTACCCTTTTGGAACTTTTGGAACTGAAAATCCCTAGACCTTAATTTCAAATTGACTTCAACACACAGCTGGATTTAGTTTAACATCAGCTCTTAAATGTTTAAAATACACTTACTTCTTCTGAGCTCTGACTCTCAAGCTTATGGTGATGTCCAGCATCACCTTATTTCCAAGGCCCCTAATTCAGCAAACACAGCTCCCATTGGACTCCTTTTCCTGTTTCCTTTTCTCAGCATTATGGGTCACCTTGCTTTTTCAGGCTCAGACACATGTCAGACACAACACCCTATTAGGCAGCTCTTTATATCCGGTTACGTGGTTGCTGCAATTCTGTGACTAACTTTTTAACATGAATAGGACATGGGCATAAAATGGCAATAAGCCTTCCAAAAGGGGCTTTGAAAGTAAATAGAAATCCCTTCACAACCACATAAAAATTTTTTGACCAAAAAGTGAACTACTCTGTGCTAAGCAAAGGGTGTGGTTGTTTACAAGTGGTATTCTAACACAGAGTTAGTAAACTCCCCTTAAGAGCATCACAAAATAAAATGCTTGCTCTTTGAGCATATTGGATTCATTAAAGTAGCTTCTATTTTTAAGCCCTTAAGTATGAAAACATCTACCATCAAGTAGCTTCAGTTTGAAGGATTCTGAAAAGCAAAGAAAGTGCTGGACTTGTGGAAAGAATGAAAGAAATGCTGGGAGTGGGTAAAAAGCATGCTAATATGTCCCAGTTCCAACCTCCATGAAAAGCAAAGATCTCTCTAACTTATTTTATTTTTTTTTTTTTTTTTGCTCAGAGGTGGAGGAAAGGAAAATTGGAAAACAAATTTTTAAAAAAATCTAAAAGATAGGATACTTCAGACCCTTGAGATACTCAGGAAACACTTCTAGTTATCATAGAATATTGTATAACTAAGAAAAGGCAGTGGCCTTTTTACTGGGTGGTTAGTTCTCACCCCATCAATCCTGAAGAGCTATACTTACTGTAATCACATTCCTCTCTCTGTATTTCTTTCTTCCAAATCAGTTGGAAAGCAAGAGTGCTTTTCTGAGTAAACAGGAGTGGTAAAAGCTGGAAAAAAACCTGTCAAGAAGGAGTAAGGGGAGACAGTGCTGTGCTAGAATTCTGCATCTTACCCTAGAAATGAGCACCTCATTGCCTCTTAGCTGCTACTCAGCTGCTACTGTGCTGCTACTCAGCACAGGCTACACGGAATATCTCAGAAAACTGAGTCTAGGAACAAGCTGCCACAAGGTCTAAATAAAAACACTGGCTGTTACCATGAAAAGGCCCTGGCATTCTAGAAAATCTCACCCAATCCTGTGTCACATTCCTTGGATTCAAAGATGTTGTACCAGGCTGATAACTTGGCAAAATACCTAAACTGTGCATGACACATTTTTATTTCATATGATTAGTTAGGTAGCTGCAAAATCACATTAGGTCATACAAAATCTCTTTTGCTCCATTTGTATCACGCTGCTTTTTAATCTACCTACAACTACACAAAATGTTTTCTTGTATATATGTAATAAACGTAGAGTCCTTATTGATTCACATACTCTGACTGTCTGAATAAAGAATATCCCTGGAGGAAAATAAGATGCAGCACAACATGGGACATAAGCTAGCTATTACAGACACTTGCCCTTAATTTAATTAGCAGACTGGCATGGTTGCTTCTCTTCTATCATTCCAAAGATAAAGGCTCAGTTCATGAAGAGGATGATTGGAAATGCAATATGCAAAATGTCATCTGCAGAATCAATGTTGAAAAGATGTGGCCCTTGCCAAAGGCAAAACAGAAATGAATATTTAACTCTTTCCCTCCAAAATTTACAGAAAAGAGGAAAAGAGAATAGACATAAGACATAAATCCTGCTCAGTGGTTACAATGATGTTACAATTCCTGCAGCAGTAAACTAGAGGCAACAGGAAGTAATGTGCAGAAAGAACTTCAAAGGGCTAAAGAAATACAAAAGCTTTAACAAAACATACAGTCAGTAAAAGGAGGAAGTCCCACAAAATACAGATGACCTGAGGATAACAAAGCCAACAGTTACTGTAAAATATTCTGAAAGTCAGTGAAACCCAATGGTCCTTGATAATAAAAAGAGCAACTGTGATGTTAGGTCAAAGAAACCAGCAGACAAAAGTGCTGCAGGATGCCAGACAGAAATCCAAATCAATAAAACCACAAAATAATATGTAATTATAGATAAATAAAATTATATGTAAAGTGTTCTGCATATCAGAGTATACTTTGGGATGAAAGGAATTAAAGTGTTTTGAGATAACAAAAGATAGTGGAATCCATTATCTTTAGGCAAGAAAAATCACATAAGCCAGTAAACATGAAAAGACCCCTCTAAAAAGTATCTGACTGAAATAGTAAACTCACCCAGTACTACTCTTCCCTGATATGTATAAGGTTTCTGAATTACTGTCTGGACATCCTATATGTTTCAGGGTTGGGGCACCTGCTGGGCATGTGTTGTCAGGCAGGGAAGCAGAGGTGGTTGCTGTTGTCCTCACAAAACTAAAGAATCAACAATTCTCGGTGGAAAAAAAATGTTCTCATGCTAAGTTATGATAGAACAAGTCTCAAGGCCAACTGGCACAAAAACCCTCTGATGGCAGCTAGGAAGCCAGGCAAGCTGAGATACGATCAGCCCTTTTTGAAAATTAAGTCTGGAGCTCCTAGTGGTTACAATGTCAAAAAAAAATATTTTCAAACCTAGATAATGTCTCTTCTATCTTGTGATCGCTTATGACAAATAAATTTGGACAATGAAAACGGTTACATGACAGAGTCTGAACTCTTGTGGAGGGAATAAAGCTCAGTATGAAGTTTTAAAAAGCAACAGGGTTCTTTGTTTTAGGAGAACATGAACAGTAACAGAAGCAAGTTCTTGAAGGCCTTTCTAGAACCCAAGTTACTGTATTCAGTTGATAATTTTAATATTTGCTGTTTGTCCGAAGAAGCACAATTATTCTGCCTTTTGTCTTATAAGGAAATAAAACTTACACTAAAATTTCTGCATCAAATATAAAATCATGCTGTATAACATAGCGCTACCTGAATAGCACTTGATTTCAGGCAGATCCTGATTTGAAGGCATCAAATAATGGAGAGCGGCTTTCTCTTGCTTAGTTATAACACAAACCACAAGCAATTTGAGAAGGCAGAGAAAGGACAAGGGAAAGGGCAGAGAGAGGCAAAGAATATGGGAGCAAGTGATAAAATCCAGCTGTTAAGAGAACAAGAGTGTGGATAGTCTGAAGGGTCATAATCTCAAAGTTGTTTTCCTTGCCAAATAAATATCATCTGCAGATCAAAATCTGGCAAATTCATGTGCTGGAACAAAGAGGTAGCCAGGAAAGGAAGAAGATGCTGGATGCTACAGCAAGAATTAACTAGACACAACAGGATTAAATTAAACTGATAAATGAAGGAACATTGTGAAGCCACAGAAGCTGTTTAAATCTGTTGCTCTAGGCACTTAAAATAAGATTGCATGATGTCTAACAGTCCCTGCAGAGGGACTGAACATGGACTTGGTGAATTATTAATTTTTTTTTCCTATGGACTTCTGCCACAGTTTTTATGTAATTGTCCTGTCTCAGTTTGACACTGTTCATCAGCATTTCACTTTGGAAGTCTGTGAAATACTATATATTCTCTGCCCAGAGCAGCTGACAACTAACAAACAAAGAATTTCTGTCAAATGACAACCATATTAAAGCCAACCCTTTTATACAGCATCCAAAAAACTGATTATGGGAACCACTTTATTTCAGTAACATGCTAGGAAGATTTTTCTAAAGAAAATATTCTCTGTCCTTTCAACATGTCATCTGTATATGCAATGAAGATATCCCTTACAAAGACCAACAATTTTCACAGCAGAAAAAGCCTGTGAGACTGCAAGATGGGCAGCTAGAGTAGCGATTTTTCACCTACTGCTTGACATCCATTTCATACACTTACAAAAAACACAAGAGGTTGTGGAGAAATTTGTGTCTACAGAAATGCCACCTTAAGTTCACTCCAAAGGCACACTGTATATATTGTATTGTCCTCCTCAAACAAAAACTAACTATTATGCTGTCATAACAGCAATATGGTTTTCAGTGAGGAACTTGACCAAAATGCTTGTGGTGGACTTGCTTAGCTGTCACATGAATAGCTTGCCTTAAAAAAAAATAGCAAGATGAATCCTTGGCTCATATTCCAAACACTTGATGAAAAGACTTCTGTTGACTTCACTGGGCTTTAGATTATACCCACTGCCATCAAGATGAAAAATTGCAGGCACTTAAAGTAAAGTTCTGGATGGATTGAAAAACTAGATTTATTTTCCCTCTAAGGGCATATCTGGAGGAAATTAGTATGCAATATATCGTTATACACAAGCAGCCTCACATTCAAATTCAGGATCTGAAATGTTAGTAAAATGTAATTTATTAGGGGACTTTTTAACTCTCATTAGCTCTGTTTAGTTCTGAAATCAACTATTTTCTAAAGTAAACCTGAACCTTATATTTATATAAAAAAACCTGAATGGAGTGTTTTTCACAAATAAGCATCCAGGCGACACAGAATAAACAAAAACCTGCAGTAGATAACCTGCAAAAGCAGAAACCCTTAATAGCATGCGGTCATCAGCAAGATATTTTTTTATATCAGCCTTCTGGTGGGCATAAATTTTGGTTGAATTGGAAAATGTTGTCAGAAGAGAATTTAACTGCCAGGAAATTATTCATAGTACTGCCAAGTACAATATATGCAATGGTTTGTCAAATTAAATAGACAAATTGCAGAGAGAGAGGAGCCTGAACCCAGGACATCCCATACCATCGCATTCAACATGGCCAGTTGTGGGGAACTGAATGTGAAGCCATAAAATGCTGCCAATCTGCAGAACAGGGAATTATTCATGCTGCAAATAGGCCACCTTATAAAAATGAAAGTATATTATAAACATTACTCTTTTTTTAGCATAAAGAAGATACTACCCATAAAAAGATGGGAGAAGTGAGAACTACTTTCTGCCAAATCTGTCACAGAAGAGGGTTGGATTGAATGAATCTATTTGCATGCTTCAAAACACCAAAGGGAGCAGCCACCAAAATGTTAAAAGTAGTTTCTACAATCAATTGTGCAAGCACATGCCAGACTGCTGAACAGACAACAGTTAATTATGTAGACAAATCTTCAAAATCACATATTTACTAAAATAAATACTCACTTGCCAAGTTTGCACAATGAGTTGTTTCAGTTGCTTTGTGGCATAGAGTAGCATCCTTTTTAAATCTGTAACAAAATATATTTCTAGGGTCTGGATTACAATGTCCAGTGTGTGATTTTCCATAGGTCCAGATCCATAGAGGTGGTAGAACTGATTATATCAACCCTCAGACCCTGAAGACATAGGTTTTGACAACCTCTGGAACAGCTTTTGGGAAAGAGAGGAGTAGGAGCACTGCTGTTTGTCCTGCTGCAAAAAAAAGTCACAGGTGTAATCCTCGGGCAACTGAGGTGAAGTTAAAAGGAGGTGGTGTTTGAAGATGTTACTACAGGTCTACTATTTTTACTCAGCACATGGGACAGACTGGCTGTGCAGGGGAGCAGGCTACCTCAAGACTGCTTTCTTCCATGCCCCTTGGGAGCAGGACTACAAGAATGTCTGAATTTTCTGTTTGCTGACTGAGCAACTGCAAGAAATTGCATTAGGCTGAACTGCATCATTTAGTCTTTTTTAGTTCTTGCTTGTGATGTTTCTTTTACATTCTTTTTTTCCTGACCTATTGATCAGTCTCAGAACTAAACATTGTTGTTTATTTTTCAACTTTTCCATCTCTTCTTTCCTCTCTCCCTCCTCTTTTTTTTTTCTTTTTTTTTTTTTCCCCTGAAATTATGGCTTGATTTGTCACAAATCATTTCAGTATTCTCCAAATCACATTTCTGATGAACTGACCATTCAAAAATATTGCTCAATTCTACCCATTGGGATTAATTTGTCACCAGGCTTCCCAGAAAAGACACGGCTTCATACTCACTTAGAAAAGCTTGGAGAAGTCAGACTATGACACTTTTCTCCCAATTCTGAGAGGCTGATGGGTTTTTAAGACTACAACTGGGAAGAATTTTATTCTCTGTGGAAACACACACCAGGAATACTACCTTGACAGGTTTGTTAAACAGTTATAGACTTCATATGTTTGAAAAATAATTATAGATCACTGCACATATTTTTCAGTGATGCATGAGAATAATGACCATTAACCACTTAAAATAATGATTCCTGCAGTTGTCATACAAAGTCATAGTACATAAATATTCAAAGTAAGCATTAAATTTTACACAGTTTTGCAAAAAAAAAAAAAAAAGTAACAAAACAAACATATTTTTTACACTTTGATTTGTGCTCGTCTGAATCAAAAGGTATTAATTATTTCTGTGACTTATGTCTGTTTGATTACATGGAAGATTCTTTCCTCCAAAATGCAGAACTGTTCTTATTTCACTGCTAAAGAATGAAATACAATCAGATGTTCCTTCACCCACCACAGACCTGCGTTAACTCTGGTCATTTCTCAGAACAAAGACTTTTTTTAACCTGTCTATTTGTTTCTCCTGTGAATCTACACTTTTACATTCCTTCAAATCAAACTTTCTAGCTCTAAAATTTTGGTCATCACACTGTAGGGCTTTACCTTTTGAAGCCTTCCTAGCATCTCCCAGTAGATAACAAATGCAGACAAAAGAAGAAATGGACATTGAAAGCCAAGTCTTCACACTTCACACCTGTATTTCTTACTATAAGAGGCACTGGCCTTCAGATTATGTGTTCCATTACGATCACTGCTAAGCAAAGAAATTTAGTGTTGACCAGACAGTTTTCAATCCCTATGTTTGCAAAAATTATTACGAGACATTACAGGGGAGTTTCATTGAGACAACAGCTGTAAATTATACAGTCACTCAGCTGGAGAAGACATCTCCATTCTTAGCACATGTTTGTATTTGAAACATGGTCCAGGTTTTCCAAAACTCTGAGTGAGTCACAAGAATAGTTCCATGTGTGGTGCAAGCCACATTGTCCCAGAGATAACATTCTGTCCCTTTAAGTCATTTGCATCCACACAGCACTGGGTATTTCGAAATCAGCTCTCCCTTATCCAGTCAAACCTTCAAAGCCTTCTTGCTCTGCCATTGTGCTGTTTCCATCTTGAATTTATATCTGTAATTTTGCACATTACATGTCCTAGGAGGCTGACCTGAAGACAAAGCAATTAGAGGCCAGGCAGTGCATATCTGCATTTCTTAGCACATCTGCTCTACTGGCCCTTGAGAGGCAGCATGTAAAAACCCCTGGTGAGTAACTTTCTAGTGTTTGATGCAAGTTTTTGGTGATGCAGTAACTTCAGACCATAGGCAGAAAGGATACATGAGGTGGAAAGGAAGAGGTTGTTAACAGAACCCAGGCTCTTACAGCAGGTCTTTGCTGATACTGCTTCTACATTTGTGCAATTAAGGATGGAAGTTTGCAGATGGCTGGACTGGTAGCCCAGTTGTCAAGGAATACATTCAGCACAGGAGTTCAGTGTGCAAGCTGCAGATTGAGCTCAGCGGTGGGGGCGTGGGGTGGGGGGAGAAGAGCCCCAGCCCAAGCCCAAAAAAAGAGGGCAGGAACTGCCAACCCTCTGCAGAGCAAAGGGCTCAAGTACCTGTGGCAGGTGACTGGACACTGAGAGACACAGCAGGACCTGATGACTCCAAGACTTTTCCATGCTTAGACTGTAAGAGTACAAAACTGCAGGTGTTCTGTCAGGGGTCCCTCCTCAGAGGCACCCAGATCTGCTGTTATTTTGTTATTTATATATTTAGTTATTGCACTATGATTAAATTATTGTAAAAGTCTGGACATGTGAGGTTCTCCTATGAGAAACCTGGGGTCAAGCCTATTAGGAAACCTGGTCTGGCTGCGTGAGTGTGGAGTGTGTAGCTGTGAAAGGGATTCAGTCCTAGCTCAGCTGGTGCAAGAGTGACTGCCAGAGTGACTCCTGGGTGGTTGGGCAAAGAAGTTTCCTAACACAGTGAAGAGTTTACTCTGAGATACTACACTTAATGGTAGGAATAAAATAAGGAATGTATTCCACACAGACCACCTGTAAACAATGTGCACAACTTTCCATACAAGATTTGTGATTAATATGCATTAAGGGGTGAGTACAATGTTATGAAACTTTTATCATGCTTCATGTGGGAATTTTAGTGTACTCTGTTGGGCGATTTTTAAATTCTGCAAGTTTGGAGATTAAAATAAAGCATTTGAGTGTTCAGTGAATGCAAGCATTTTAATGAATTGTTTAATGAATTAGTGAAGACAGCCATTTTAATGAATCACTCAAGACAGGAACCCATGAATGCAAAGATATTTTCAATGAATTTTTAATAAATAACAATTAGGATGCTAAATTAAATTCTGTGAACAGTAGAAAAGAGAAGGATTAAACACCAACTGTGACCAGTAAGAAGTATTATTAAACAGAGATGATAATTTGCCAGTTAAAACCTTTAATTCAAATAAAACCAAAGAGGTTTATATAGGCTGTTTTACAGTGTTCTGTCACATTATCCACCATGCTTTCCAGATAGTCGCTTTACACTTTCATTATCTTCCTCAGCAGTGTCTATGCCAACTCTACCGTGTTTTGTCTTTCTTTCTTTTTTTAATCTCTCTTTTCTTCATTCCCTTCTTACCTCTTTATTGCTTTCTTAGGGTTCATATAGCATTTTGCTCCCAAGGCAGTGCTACTGAAAGGAGTTGAACACTGCAGGGACACTCCAGTAGACAGTCCTTGCTTTAGAGATGGAAACTCATTAGATGTGTCCTCTATCAATGAAAATGCTAGACATTGATCCAGCTGAGAAATTACATAGTGATCTCATTTGCCAGAATGGTGTTTTCAGGTCTCAGAACACGGTGAAGGAGAATAATGGGCTCTATGGGTAGTGCCAAGTAAATTGCTTTGCCATGCAATCCATGCATGAAGTATCTTTGGGCGCTTTTTTTCCTAAAACGAAGACACTCATAGAGCAACATAATGGATGCTGCAAAATAGGTAGAATTTTGCAGTAACCAAAAATCTTTCTCTGCTGGAAACGCTTGTGTTGTGTGACTTGACTGCTCTACCATATCATGCTTCACATTGGTTAAAAGATCAGAACACTTTCTTTTTCCCCCTTCTGTAACTACTGCAACAGTGAAAAGGTTGCTTCCTTTAAATTTAATATGTAATCTCCACAGCATCACCATTTTGGCTGAGGATAATTTGGGGGTTTTGTAGGTAAAGGAAGGACATAGAAGAGAAAAGCCAAGCAGTAATCAAGAGGAGAGCAGGGGACATTCATATGGGGTATGGATGTAGTAAAACAAAGAAAATAACTGGGAAGATTTAGTACAGCTCCTGGATATATGCCTGATAATATCAAAGGAATATGCAGATAAAGGGGTTTGCTTTGTCTCAGTTTGAGGCAATAGAGAGCACATTAATGTCTCACATCCACTAAGCATTTTCCTACCAGCACTTTCCTGCATGCAGTCTGTGCTTTAAGAAACAAGGGAAAAAAAGTCAAGAAGATTAAAAAAAAAGCAAAGAAGCACAACCTAAAATGGCAGACACCTGATAGCACAGCACCAAGGTGTTAATGTCTCTCTACCTACACTAGCTCTTGCAGATGAGTCTTCTCCCAAGAAGGGTTTCCCTCACAACTCAGGCAAGACCTGCTGGTAGATCTGTTAGATCCCCTGATGTTGCAGTGCTCCAGTCAGATCCTGGATTTTGGTTACAAATTCTGTCTGTCCAATGTAGTGGATGTCAACAACAGAGGTGTGCATGGAGAGAACCAAATGCAATGCCTCAGTGAGGTGATGTTAGACAGTGTACAGTCCATCCGCTGACAGTAGATACCTATTGTTTTCCTCCACACATCTATATGAACCAGCAGTGCCTTGGCAGCCACGAGGGAAAACCCTGTCCTGGGGGGCATCAGGCACAGCATGGCCAGCTGGGCAATGGAGGGGATTGTCCTGCTCTGCTCTGAGCTGGACCGGCCTCTCCTTGAGTGCTGCGAGCAGTTTTGGGTGACACAATACAAGAAAGACATAAAGCTCTTAGAGAGTGTACAAAGGAAGGGCCATGAGGATGGTGAAGGGTCTTGAGGAGAAGCCTTTTGAGGAGAGGCTGAGATCATTTGCTGTGTTCATCCTGGAGAAGAGGAGACTAAGGGGAGACCTCATTGCAGTCAACAACTTCCTCACAATGGGAAGAGGAGGGGTGCACATGCTGATCTCGCCTCTGTGATGACCAGTGAGAAAACCTGAGGGAATGTCATGAAGCCGTCTCAGGGAGGTTTAAGTTGGATATTAGGAAAACATTTTTCCCCCAGAGGGTGGCTGGGCACTGAACAGGCTCCTCAAAGAACTGGTCACAGCATGAAACCTGACAGAGCTCAAGAAGTATTTGGAGAAAGTCCTCAGTCACATGGGATGATTCTTAGGGTGGTCCTGTTCAGGAGCTGGACTTTGATGATTCTTGTGGGTCTGTTCTAACTCAGAATATTCTGTGATTCTGTTATCATGAGTGACTTTATTGTGGCATGGTGTTCACCTCAGTTTTGTTCAGACAGCTACCTAGACAGCTGAGCACTGGCATGATCGCTAGTGAGAGCTGAAGTCCAAAACCTCAGGCATAAGCTGAGCTGTGAGAAAAGATTCAGGTACCTGAAGTCATGCAAAATACACTGTGGCTGTAAATGAGCATTGAATAACATGGCTTAGTCTAGCCAGCATGACCTGACAGTGGTAGGGGACTGCAGCAGAGAACTTAGCACATGCTTAGCCATCCTTAACAAATTAACTTCACTGTTGTGGAAAATATCACCTTTCACTGAAAGCTACTTCCACCATGGGCTTATTATTTTACATGAAAACACTAAGTATGTTAACATAGAAGAGGACTAGCTAAACAGAAAAATAAAAAAATCAAGTGTATGAAATCCTTCAGCTAATATTAACTGACAGCTAACTGAAAGATTCCAGTCTGGCATTGTTGTTCCCACATGTCAAGTATACCTATTCTTTCCTTTTAGGAAAATCACGACAATGACTTCTCATATTGTCTTTCCATCATGGCTGCAAGGAGTCAGAGAAAATTAACACTCAGAAGTAGATGCTACATTCATATTCTCAAATGTTAGACAAATGTTTTTCAAGTAATTTTTCTCTGGTCTCATTACAGATATGTTATAACACTCCATTTGGAAATCACAATTTTTCAATTCCTTATTTACCTGTTACAGGTTTTGTCCCATCATAAATTTGAAGCTAAGTGTAATTACTACAATGTAGTTTCAAATATTGGCACATAGATAACACATAGTCAACAGATGCAAAGCAAAAATTTGGAAAAGACCCAAAACACTGCCACCCTCTAAATACATAGAATTTTCTAATAGCTATTGAAATAAAGGCCAAAATATTATCTGGTTTAAATTAAAACAAAATAGAGTATGATCTTCTAACACTGGTAGAAAGCACTGGGTCAAACTCTGTTACTCAACATCTAATGGCATTTCCATGTTAATGTTACGCCTAGCTGAAATTTTTATTTGTGCTGCAAAGTCAAAAGGTTTTAGACATACAATTAAAATCCCTTCCAGCAGACTGAAGAACTACTACCATGGCTCACATTCCTGCTTCTGTTCCAGCTGTTACCTTGACTGGCCTTCATCCCATAATTTACTCTTTCGTCTCATCATTGCTGCTTTGCTGTAACAGCAACCCCAAGAAGATGTGAGAGGTAAGCACTGACTATTTTTATGGTTACCTCTCCTTCAAGTACTAAGGATTTGCTTTGGAAGACAACATTTTGATATTTATTTGATTTAGAGAGCTAAAGAAATCTCTGAGACTGGAAGCATCTCCCCATAAAACCAGCAGGATATATAAATCCCGATTAGTTGTATCTTCCACACAAGCCATTCACTTGGTAGTCCCTTCCAACTCAGAATATTCTGTGATTCTGTGATTCATCTCTCCTCAGTAAAACATTGAATTTTAATGAAATACACTTGTTCTACAAAATGAGGTTAACTGTAGGAGAAATTAAACCCCTTCTGGAGAGAGGAAGAGAGAGGTCATTAAGCCAAAGGAAAAAATATGCATAGTCCCAGAAAAGCACATATTAATCACAACATTGCTAACAAGGAATTCATGCCACTAGCTGCAGAGCAGCTGTTCACACTGGTAAATACCAGATTCCTTCAGAGAAAGTGTGGATCAGGAAGCACGTGCTGTATCAGTGTCCTTCCAACGTGTCATCTGTCTGGTTTCACTGTTAGCAATGCAGGTTTCTCCAGAGTGGGAGCCAAACTTCATTTCTCTCACGTTACTTAGAAAGTCAAGTCACACAATTTTTAGTGAGATTTAAGGTTCTAAATGTCTAGCTCCCTTTGTATTAAAGGAGGGAGGTGCTAATGAAGCTGCCATTTGATGTCACAGCACCAAGGAACCCATTGCTGGGAACACAAGGAGCTCCACACTTAAACTTGGTAGGCCAAATTGCATAGAATATTCACATGAATTTGCTAACTTAAGCAGTTCCATCTCCCCTCTTTATGTTTCCTCTTACATATCTTTACATTATTTGTCTTACAAATGTCATCATAGATCTAAGAAAGGATTTTCCAATGAAGTTGGGGTTTTTTCCTGTGTGACATTGTCTTTTCCTAGAAGGATATTTTTAAAATTGTGAGTTTGTGCTAGTTTTAATAAAACTTTAGCGAAAAAAATATTTAGATTTTAGATGGTGGGTTTTTTTTTATCTCCAGGAAGATGGTTCTAGTCAAAATGAAAGAGGGAACTGAGCAAATTCAAAGACATACCAACAGTGAAGGTACAGACTCTTAGCTGTAGAAGAATATGATTAAATCCGTCTTCTGATTAAGACTAAAGATTTGATCTCAGGTCTTCTATATCATAAAATAATGTATGACCCTTACTGAAGAATACTAACACCTAGTACAGTGCTATTCAGCTAATCTTTCTGGATTTTTTTTTCTCTCAGCAAAAAGTAAAGAATTAGAAGTAAAGAAATCCCAGGGCTGCTGAAGTCCAGTGGTCATAAATTTTTAATGGTGCTGAAGACCATGGCATTTATCTTCCCTAGCTCTAGAAACAAATCAAAAATACCTACATCTTAGATAGCTGACTAGAAATCATTTATAGTCACATACAAGGAACGTGTACTTCAAGGTTTCAGTATATCACTATAATGATAATAATACCATGAATTACACTGACTGTAGAAGTTGTCTTTCACCTGGCATCCTTTTCTTTTTCTATTGCATATTATGCTGATTTTTCTCTTCTTATATCCTCTCTCTTCCTCCAGAGATTCTTTTTTTCCTTTAAATCTATTTTCCAATTAGCTTTTTGCACTACTGGGTAGCAATCTTAAGGTATTTCTTCAAGTTCTGTGAGTTCATTTTGTTGAAATCCAACTTACAATGCAATTCAATTTCCAGCTTTTTGAAGAATGCCTCTGCTACTTCTGGCTCTTCACATTTCCTTGTGATGTTTCCTGCTCTAATAATTAATATGAGAGGCAACAGAGCACTGTAGTAACTCATGGGGCTTTTTTCTCCTCCTGTGGAAAGAGGGATGTCATAGGGTGGGAAGGAGGGAATGTCAAGTTTTTCTTCTCTGTCCCTCCTTTGGTTACAGATATGAAATTTCTTACACTTCATCCTCTCTGCATCACTGGTTGTTCATTGATTTGACTTCTCTACTGTTTTTTTAGGAAATAAAGTGTTTGCTGAGATATTCAAAACCTTGCAGCTAGGGAGCTGGAATTGCTGTGGATTTCGGCATTGGGTATCCATGGGCTTTTCCAGTTTATTTCTTTCAATAATCATCTAAATTTAGTATGGTTTATAACTTTTCTATTTTAAAAAATCAATAGAGATTCCAAGTTATCATCCTTTCTTCTCCTGATGAAATGCAAAAGTTAATTCTCAGATTTGTATGGATTATTAATTTTATTTTTTGTGTTGTTGTTTATATGAGGTGTTTTAGTTCACTATTGCTTTATCTTCTCCTGATGAAATTTTAAATTTGGTTAACATTACCCCTGCGCTAAGGCTGGTCAGAATGGTATTTTTGTGAATCATAGAGATATACAGAGAGATTAGAAATCACTCATAAATCTTTAAGAAAGTTAGCCCTGGCTGCTCCCTCTTTCACCCAAATGTCTGTGATAAACATTTCACCAAGATTTTTCACCATATCTAAGTGGCCTATGATTTCTGAGACAGGGGTAGAAGATTTGTTTTAACGGCCTTTGTTAGACTGTATTTCCAAGAGTTTCACCAATCACAAAAAAAGTGTTGGGCTACATAACATCTGCAATGATTTCCACAAGGATTTCTTATGGATAAGTAAGTATTACCATTTGTAGGCTTTCATTCTGACAAATGATCCTTTTTTTGATATCTACCCAGGTGTTGTATGGAGATAGCAGAAATAATATTTTCTTAATCATATTCTCTGTGGTGTTTATGCCTTCTTAGGCTTTCAGTATGTGTACTAATACTGTATGTGTTGTGTCTCTTTTTTAGGCTGTAAACCTCCTTCCTTGCTTCCTGCAGAAGTTACTCCATTTTTTTTGTCCATATATTTGTCCATATCCTTGTTACTTTTCCCTCTATTAGTTTTACTTTTTTGATGTGGAAAAACAGAACTGCACATAATATTCAAGCACAAAGAGATATAATACTCACTTAGCCTTTTCAGGTGCTTCTGGCTGCCTATTTTTTTTCCCCTAAAAAATCATAAAATCATAGAATTATTTAGGTTGGAGAAGACCCTTAAGATCATCAAGTCAAACTGCTAACCCAGCCTTGCCAAGTTCAGCACTAAACTGTGTCCCTAAGCAGCATAAACCCAGAATGGAAATGGAAGAGGTTTGTACACTGAGCTGGGAGTTTTGCAATTATTTCCAAGGCAATTAAGTTAATATGCAAAACATGGCAGAAGAATCACAATCAACCAGACAGTTTTTCAGGAGGATGGGGTGCTTACCAGTGCTACTATGAATTCTCTTTGTCTTTTTCCCTTTCCCTGTCTTCCTTCTTTAAACACTCAGCAAAAATTGAAGCTTTAGAAATTTAAGTCTAAATTATATTAGGTTTCCAAACTTAAATCCTCCACATGCAAAAAATTATTCCTGCATCGCCAATATACTTTTCAAGACAAAATTACATATACATTGTGTTTGCTGTTCCACTCTGATAAATACATAGATGTTTCTGCTGTGGCATGAAGGTCAACCATGTACAGGGTGTATATTCTGGTTGAGTTGAAATAATTTTCAGGAGTTAACAATTTTCTTTTTCTATTATCTGACATTTTAAACTCACAGGACCCAACCTGATTTGTCATGGGACTGCGTAACATCTCTGTTCTAGAATGGTATTAGCCATCCTAGAGTGAAATGAGCAGCAGGCCCCAAATTTAAGTATGCCTGTGAGCATATGGATGGATTATCAGGTATCTTATTGAAGTAGAACCATTTTCCTAATTCTGTTAATGCTTTTGATGCTATGACAGGTTATTACTGTTAACTGGAAGATTTACCGGAATCCAAATTAAAACATGTAGTAGATGCTGGGCACAGCTACATGGTTGCTTACCCAATTTGTGGCTACAGGACACAGTGTACTAAAGCTCCTTTGACTTTAAAGAAGAAATTCCATATACTGTTGGAAATGGAAATAAATGTAGCTATGTGGAATAGCAACTGACAAAGATGGATGAGCCATTAATCCCATGCAAAGGAAGACAGCGTGGTTTAGGTCTTTTGAGCATAATATAGCTGGGAAGTTTCCACGTACACCTGCATGTGTGTGATTCATATATAAATTTTTATATGCTCTTAAATTATTGTCAAAAAAAAAAAAAGAAAATGAACATATGGACAGTAAAATACATGTTGTAGTTCAGCAACAATTTTGGAGGACATATAATCCTGGAACAACAATATGAAGCAGCCCTGGGAAAATCTCTGGCCTCAAGGTCAATGCAGTCAAAAGCAGTCAAAGGAGTTGGGTCTGTATCATCAGTCCCATCTGGCATGAGAGTAATGCAGCTGTTTTGTGAGATGGAGGCCACAATACTCTCCACAATGAGGCTGGGAGGTGAAGGGGATGTTAAATCATCAAGGGACAGCCTCAGTTCTGGTGCCTTGGGCATACACTTCTGTAGAGTAAAATGTTTTCAGTTTTGAAGGCAACAGTAATGCTGCCCAAGGCTGACCCTGCACAGCTTCTGCTGTGCCTTTCATGGGCTGTGGCTGGAGGGGAAGATGCTGTCTTCATCAGCATCTGTGCTAAGGGGGTTTTGTCTGATTGGATCAAAAGCATTTAGTCTTCACTTTACACTACTGTCATCCTTTCATCCACCACAAAGGAATGGGAGGAGAAATTGGTCTTTCAGCAGCATGGGAAAAGGAGTACAATGGAGCTTAGCTATGGACATGTACAGTGAACCTGGAGAGCAAGATCTAAAGTGGCCTTATTTGTCTTTCCAGAAGGATTTGATAAAAGAGACTCAATTTTTTTAGGTTTTTAACACTGTAATTTAAAGCCAAATCCTAATGTCCTCAAAGTTGAGCTGTCTTTTCAGCTACATCAGATTTATGCTGGCATAAAACTCTCTTGGTTCCAGGGAAGCTAATCTCAGTTTATTTAATGTGCTGTAAATCAAAGACTATATGGAAAAAAAAACAGCTCAAAGACAGGTTAATGGGAACGTGACCCAAGTAGGGGCCAAGAACAGTGACCATTAGTGTGTAATGAAAAAAAAGGACATTCATATTCAAGAATACTTTCCAAAAGCCTACACCTTTTACACTCAGTAATTTAGTCTCACCAGAATGCCTTGATTTATATTTCTGTCCATTTCCACACTGTTGCTAATATTTCCATGTCTCTCTGTATATGAAATTACTAGATAATCTCTCCTTTTTCTTCCCCCTCCCTCCTGCCTGTCCTAGAGATAAATATCCTACATGAAATCACAGTTACAGTATTCTTCCATGTGGTCCAATCCTGAAAAGTCATTTGCAAGGCCTTTTATGTAGTTATTTTTCTTTGGAGGATGTTACAGGAGCAATGTGTTGGTGTTGGAGAAAAAGTGACACATCCAAGCAGACAAAGGTGATCTTTAATGCAACATGGAAAGAATTACGGATGGAAGATCACAGCCATAATGTTTTAAAGATGAATCTGCAGTTGAATAACCTGACTGAATGAATCACCGAAAAGTTTTTATGCCTGTTTAAATTTTGATAAAGAGGAATAGTTTCAAAGGACTTGACAGTGGAGATTTTGAACTCACAAAGTAAAAGCCCTCCAAACCCATTTCCTTGGAATGAAGTGTGATTTTTGCTGATATGCCACATTTTCCTCTCACAAGAGAAGAAAAATCTTCACAAATTAAAGAAATTTCAAAAGCTACAATTATTCTTAGCTACAATTGAAAGGTAAGCAATAAAATATAGATTTGGTAAGGAAACAAGAATTTTTTTTCTACAATTTAGTGAAAATGTTGTATCATTAATATTTTGTTAGTGGAGAAGTGAGATGTGGTTATGGCTCAACAAACCTCAGCACAAATTATGCCAGAAATATCACATGGAGGAAAATCCTTCATTCCCCCTATACTCTCACCTTCTATTGAGACTTGTAATTACAAGGTTCTTATTGAGGAATATCATAGAGACACCTACTTGCCTTGCTCTGCTTAAGAGTTTGTCAATGCTTCCATTATAAACCTCTCCTTTTAGGGGCTCACATGACTGTAAAATTTTGCACTGGATTGAAACTTGGCAAAAGATTATAGTAAAAAAACATGTTTTTCCCATAATTAGTTTTTCTTCAAATTTGATCATTGGAAAAAAAAAACCAGAAACTACAAAAATTAAAATAAAATCTATTTGAAAACATAAGCTTTCATATGTTTTTATTTGCTTTTATCCCCATTGATGAGAAAAAAAAGGAAAGAAAAACTAACAAATAGTTTAACATTCCAGATGTAGTTCAGCACTTACAGAGCAAAGATATTCAACATTAAATCTGGAATCACAGTGGTCTCCTAGCAGTGGGTGATCTGTCATTCCATATGGACTGACTACAAAGGTGTGAGTTAAGTATGGAGTTACAGTCTTAATTCTGAGTTTCCTTACCTTGGTGAGTTTAAGACAGATGCTTAATTCTCTTTGAATGTAGTGGCTTATATACTTTTACTTCAAATGTAGTTTTTGGACATCGTGCCCAGAACTGTTTTGAAAGTCTTTCCCCAAAGGCAGGAAAAAGAAAGTATGTTGTCATTTCCCACTGATCCCTCAAAGGAGGGGTTTTGTTTGCTGTTCTGGATTACTGTTCTGATTTTTTTTCCTCCTTACTCCCCCATTAAATGTACATAAAAGTTGGGGTTTTTTTACCTACTAGTGAAGACATGAGGCATTAGCATCACTTTCAGCAGTCCAAGGAGAGATTAAAAATATTATATGACACTATACATATTTTTTCTTGCATGAACATTTTAAAGATTTGCTAAGGGATAGTTTAGAAGCTGTCAAGAAGAAAGAGAAAGAAAGAAAAAGAAGGAAAGAAAGAAGGAAAGAAAGAAGGAAAGAAGGAAAGAAGGAAAGAAGGAAAGAAGGAAAGAAGGAAAGAAAGAAGGAAGGAAGGAAGGAAGGAAGGAAGGAAGGAAGGAAGGAAGGAAGGAAGGAAGGAAGGAAGGAAGGAAGGAAGGAAGGAAGGAAGGAAGGAAGGAAGGAAGGAAGGAAGGAAGGAAGGAAGGAAGGAAGGAAGGAAGGAAGGAAGGAAGGAAGGAAGGAAGGAAGGAAGGAAGGAAGGAAGGAAGGAAGGAAGGAAGGAAGGAAGGAAGGAAGGAAGGAAGGAAGGAAGGAAGGAAGGAAGGAAGGAAGGAAGGAAGGAAGGAAGGAAGGAAGGAAGGAAGGAAGGAAGGAAGGAAGGAAGGAAGGAAGGAAGGAAGGAAGGAAGGAAGGAAGGAAGGAAGGAAGGAAGGAAGGAAGGAAGGAAGGAAAGAAAGAAAGAAAGAAAGAAAGAAAGAAAGAAAGAAAGAAAGAAAGAAAGAAAGAAAGAAAGAAAAGAAAGAAAGAAAGAAAAGAAAGAAAGAAAGAAAGAAAGAAAGGGCAAAAGAGATGAGAGGAAATTAAGCTGCAGTGAAAGAGGAAGGCAGAATGGGGGAAGGCAGGTGGAGAGAGGAAGAGAATGCAAGATTTAAGAAAGACAGAAAAAGAAAGAGCAAGGTGTAAATAAAGATAGAAAAGAAAGAGAGGAAATATATTTTTTCTCCTGTTAGAATTCAGAGAATGATTTTATAAGTGCTTTCCAATTAAACCACATTTTGCTGAATCAATAGCTTTTGTGTGTATGGTAAAACCATCATTAAAGGCTATGCTTTAACCATGAGTATCATGTGGCTTATTGGAAAATATTTTTGTGATCTTAATTAAACCCTTCTAATATTTTGAAAGGCATATCAATCAGTTTTTACTTTACCTGCAAAAGGTTCACTGTAGTATTTTTCGTTTCATTGTTGATTGGTTCCTTAGAGGAAATTTAAAACTCTCCTAAAGTATACACATTAATAAGGAATATTTATGGTCATAGGGATTTTTCCATCTGCAAAGTCCAAAAGCAAAATATCCATAAGAACAATCAGAAGGACAACTGACTTACAGTCTAATCCAAATTGTATTAAATTCAATCAGGAAACTGATTTAAAGTCTTCAAGGACAATAGTAGAAGATGTGGCCTCCAGCTACCAAGGGTAGAAGTATATGCTAAAATTTTAGCAAACAAATAGAAGAAATAATATCAACTACTAGCATCTTTGAAGCTATTTGTCCTTAACCCTTCCTTACCCTCCATACAGATCTTTGTATAATCAAGGCATGAGTGGTTTTTGTTGTTTTTCTTTTGGTTTCACTGACACAGTCATATTAGCTTGTAGCAAGTCTTTTGGAGAGAGCTAGCACCTCCTCCTCCTCTTGGTGTATCTGTTCAATCATGAAAGTTTCTACTGCAGATAATTTTTTCATACTTTTTTTCAACTGCTTTTTTAATTCCTTTTTCTAGGTTAAAATGTTCCCCCCACTTTAGAGTCCAGAGGGTAACTATTAGAACATTTGAGCTAAATCCCTTTAATCACTTTTACATCACTGACAAAGGCTTCTGAAGCCAATGGAAAGATGCCCACTGACTTCAATAATTTTTGGATCACACACTTGCTGTTTTAACTCAGACATTTTTCACTGTCATGGTCTATAAATTATCCAGGAGAATATTTTGCTAGCACAAAATTTATAATCACTACAGGTAGGAGCTTTTCCCAATAGCTACACTTGTGGACCTATCCTACTTTTGTTCGCTTTAACATCAATGTCATTTATACATCTATTTATGTCTTAAACATCTTATACATGAACCAAGATAGGGATTCTGAGGATAGGTGTTTCTTTCAGAGAGGCCTCACCTTTGCTGTGCTGTCTGCAGCAAAGAATATTATCTTGCAATCAGTGATTCCTATATAATATGACTATAAAAATTTTGGTCAACTGACAGGTCATGAAGAATATATTCATATTACTGGGAATCCCAATGCTGCAAATATTTTATGATTTAAAGCTAAAGGGAAGTCTATCACTATAGAACCCTTTGTAACACTATCAGAGAGTGATTTTTCCATCTGCAAAGTCCATCAGGCAAAAGCCTGATCCCCTGGCTTTGGATGGGTGAAGTACCTCAGACCACGTCACCTTGCATCTGTTTTTTAAGCATGTACAAAAGACAATTTAAACTTTTTCAAACTGAGCTGAAAATGTAAGGTAAAATCTTTCCTTTTTCACATGTTAAAAAAATAATAAAAAAAGAAACTCTCACTTGAACTTTGCACATTTTTAAACACTACTTCTCATCAGTCTAATTACTATTTATCCCTGTTCTAAAGGGAGAGATTACGGCAAGAGCTTTCCACAGATCTGAAGGCTCCACTGTTCAAATACTAAAGAGGTGCTTGTTAAAGATGCAGTGCTACATTAAAAAAAAAAAAAAAAAAAAAAAAAAAAGTTATATTGTGTGAAAACCTTGGCTCACAGAGTCATAAGGAACAGTGTAGGTCATCTTCTCCAACATTACTGTTCATAGCAGGATGATTTGTTGGGGTTTATCTCAGACTTTCACCTTGCAACACAGAAGTTTCCTTAAGTCCAGTCATGTCCAGAACTGTGTTGGACTAATTGGGAGGAAAGCTGCAATTAAAAACAGATTTATTTAGATCACAAAAAAGAAGCACTGAATGGACAAGGTAAGTGCAAAATTTCCTTCAGTAATTTGTGCATTCATTTCATTCAAACTATGATAGATAACACACGTGGCTGTTGTGGAAGAAGAAAAGGCCACTCATTTCCCATATTGACTTTACTGACTTATGCTTTCTTAGTAGGCTTGCTGACAATACTTAATTAGGAGGAGCTGTTGATTCTCTCTAAGGCAGAGAGCTCCTGCAGAGAGATCTCAACAAATTAGAGAGATGGGCAATCACCAAATGTGTGAAATTTAACAAAGACAAGGGCTGGATTCTGCACCTGGGACAGGACAAACCAGGATACACAGACAGGTGGGGAATGAGATGCTGTAAAGCAGTGCCACAGAAAGGCTCCTGAGGGTTCTGGTTGACAGAGAGCTCAACAAGTGTCAGCAGTTCCCCAGCAGTCCCCCAGGAGGGCCAACCCTGTCCTGAGGGGCATCAGGCACAGCATCGACAGCTGGGCAAGGGAGGGGATTGTTCTGCTCTGCTCAGAGCTGGGGCAGCCTCACCTCGAGTGCTGGGGACAGTTTTGGGTGCCAAGTAAGAGAGAAATGAAGTGATTAGAGAGTGTCCAAAGGGAAACGAGGATGATGAAGATCCTTGAGGTCACTTGGTCTGTTCAGCCTGGAGGAGACTGAGGGGAGACCTCACTGCAGTTACAACTTCCTCATGAGGGGCAGAGGAGGGGCAGACACTCCCCACTCCTCTCTACCACAGACAGTTGGAGCATAAAGAGATATCCAAGGGGCTAAAAGGTCCAGCAAGAGGTCATCTCTGGCACCAAAAGGGCTCAGGCTTTAGCTAAGAATCAACATCTAAGTCTGAAGAGCAGATGTGGGGAGATATCAAGGAAATATTCTCAACTAAGGGACACTGGTTACAAACTATAAAAGCACACACAGTTACAAACTATAAAAGCACACACAGTTATCACAAAGGCAGAAGCCTCTACATGCACACCCTGAAAGTATGAGGAACTTCTCCCTGGTGTTTGGTTACTTTCCTGGGAACTGGGGAAAAGGATTTCGATGTGTGCCACACCAACAATTGGATGGTAAGATACATTGAATCCTAAGCTCATGCTATTTCTTCACTACCTGTAACTGAAAAGGATACCGTATCGTGTATTGTACATTAACCTACTAGTAGTCCTTTTTTTTTTTTTTTGTCCTTATTCTTGTGTAGTATATATTCATATATTCTGTGTTAAGTCTTATGTCTGTTAGTTTTGTGTCTATTAAATAAATGATTCATTCTGTAATACACTGAATCAGCCATTATTAAAGAGCTTAGGAAAGAGAGTGGGTACTGAGGTGCTGGCCACCTCAATAGATACTGCCTGCTGCCAGAGGCCTGGGCAAAAGACAAGGACTTATCTAAACCCCCATATCTATTCATAACAGTGCCCAGTGACAGGACCTGTGGGAATGGCCCGAAGTTGTGTCAGAAAGGTTTAGGCTGGATATTAGAAAAGGTTTTTCACCCAGAGGGTTGTTGGGCACTGGAACAGGCTTCCTAGAGAAGTGGTCACAGCACCAGCCTGACAGAGTTCAAGAAGTGCTTGGACAATGCTCTGAGGCACAGGGTGTGACTCTGGGGTGTCCTGTGCAGGGCCAGGAGATGGATTTTGATGATCCTTGCGGGTCCCGTCCAACTCAGGATAGTTTATGATTCTGTGCTGGGAGTATTCAGATGCTTCCAGCTACCTGCTAATGTAGTTCTGAGAGTGCTTTTACTATACCAGCTGGAGTTAGTCATTGTAGTAAGGGTTCCTAAGGACAAGCTGCAAAATATTTGTATCTCCTGAGCCAACCAGCATCTAATCTGCTGGGAAATTTCTTGATTCAGCTGCTGAGTAGAAGAAAAAAAAAACCCAAAAATGTATAGGAAGCATTTTGTTTTCTTGTTGTGCTTCTTTTCAAACCAGAGAGAAAATATGAGATAAATTGTTTTAGAAACTCTGTCTCACAATCAGATTTCATTTCAAGAGTTGAGACCCCAATAGGAAAATATTTGCAACAAATAGACAAGATAAAGCAGTGAAAGACCCTGAAAGCAAAGGAATAAAAAGTGATACTGTATATTTTCTTAGCAGGTGTTAGACAGAGATAAGAGCAGAAAGAATAAAACTGAAATTAAATAGTTCCTGTATCTGTGATTGCAAATGGTTAAGAAATTAGGCAATTTGTAAATAATTTTCAGTCTGTCATATGTGAAATACCACATGGAGGTAATTTCAGTGGCAGGAAGACCAAAATATTAGCCTCACAGTTGTCTAGGCCTGGCTTTATTTCAGATATTAGAGTGTTTCTGCTGGATGTTGAACCTGCCTGAGATCTCTGAAGGACAGAAGAGTGAAGCTGTCCCTTTGCCTGGTCTATCTGCACTGCAGCCAGAGTACCCTCACTGGAGCTGCATTGATTTAGAGCAGCTGAGAATCTGGCCTTCTGTGGGAATGATTTGTCCTAATTGAATGCTTTTCTGAAAATACCAGTTAAGACTATGACAGAAAAAGAGTGACAGTAAAAGAAGGAAGTCTCCTTCCTATATGAGGAAGTAAACCCATAGTAACTAGACAGTATCTTTAAAAAAAAAAGTGTTTTGCACAGCTTGAGAGCTTAAGTGTTTCTTATCTCTGTCAATTGCCCCAGGGATAACTACAAGGGCTCACTGTGCTTCTGCCTGCTAGAATGCATTACAATAGTTAAAAGATGGAGAAGCATCTGAGCTTGAACCTGCACTTAATTAGCTGGTCTGGAAGTGAGGGTGTGAAAGAGAGAGCTGCTCCTGAACAAGTAGTGTGAAGTACCTGAAACCTGGGTAAATATCCAATTCTTGCTCTAATTTTTGAACCATTTTCCCCCATGGCTGATTAAAATTAAACAGCTCATTTAGAAAATTCAAACATTTATCTGCTTCCTTATTATGAAGCTCTGTACTAGGGAGATCCCACTAGTTTTGTTCCTTCAGGTCAGCTTTAGTTGACACTGATTATGTTGAACAATCATTTATCTAAGAAAATATTTAGTTTAGTTGCTATCTCTCCAATAATGCAGTTATGTCTTATTTTATGTCTTGTAGAAATTATGCAGCTGGAAGATGAATATAGCTTATTTAGAACTATAAATACATAGGTTACTGCTAAAATTAATTTCATTTAAAATACTATGGCTCATCCTCACCTGATCCAAAACCTACTTCAAATAGTACCTTTTTCATGGACTCTGTTGAAAACTGGGGAACTCCCTCAAATTTAATACTATTTTAACATTTAGGAACAATTGCCTTGTAGGAAACTCCTAGACAATTGAGCTCGTTGCAGCTTTCCTAAAGAAATAAGTTCCTTTCCAACTAAAGAACTGATATATTTGCTGCTCACTAAAAGCCCAGGTTTACTGCTTCTGAGGCATCAGGCCCATCTTAATGAAATGCTAATGTAATTAATGTGATATTCACAGATTTCTTTTTTTCTTTGCTCAACTGAGACTCTATAGATTAGGCAAAACCTTGTAAATTAAACTCTTTATTAAATAACTTATTCTTACATCTTCAGGTAGGTAGCCAAATAGAGTATTCTCTCTCAGAAATAATTTAAACCCTTTTCACAAAGCCCTTACAATGGAACTTCTGTTTGATCACATTCAGCCTTGCTGCAGTTGTAGCTTTAAGCATACATGACTCAGACAAAAAAAAGAGATTCTAAGTAATTTATGTCTCTCTCCCTACTCAGTGTGTGCTAATCACATTGCCACCCACTTTTTTTGGTAAATGATTTACAGTCCTAGTGAATATAATCACCTGCAGTATCTGAGTCACAGAGAATGTTTTTGAACCCTAAACCTCTGCAGGCATGGAAAGGAACTGAGCACCTCCTGCTCCTCAGGAGGTCTGGGCAGACTCATAGTTTTGCACATATTTGTGCTCTAATTACATCTCACAGCAGGTGTTTTCTAAACCATTCTTCTCAGGTGAGGCAAACTATTTATACAGGAAAATATTAACCTGAAGGCATGTTCATATTTTCAGAGAACAGGCGGTCCCTCCCACGTGTCCCTCAGTAGCTGTAGCAAAACGTTATTGAACAGACTTTATTGAACTTATCCTTTATAAAAAAATGAAGAAGCAAACTCATGATCCTGATGTTAAATCCTCTTGGACCAGCCTAACGGCAAATGGAAGATCTGGGATTGTGTTTTGTATTTTAGCTTACAGGTCTACTGTGCCGTTTGTGCCTCCCACCTGCCCACCCCAGCTCTCAATGCTCTCAGCTGTCAGATGTAAACTGGTTTGATTTTAGTGTTTCCTTGTTCTGGGAGCACTTCTTTTGGGGCATATGAAGAGAACAACAAAACTAGAGCATCTTCCGAAAAGGTCAACCTGGCAACGTCCTTGCAGGATTCTACAAGTTTTATCTT
This sequence comes from Anomalospiza imberbis, assembly GCF_031753505.1. Classification (NCBI taxonomy): domain Eukaryota; kingdom Metazoa; phylum Chordata; class Aves; order Passeriformes; family Viduidae; genus Anomalospiza; species Anomalospiza imberbis. Next base: position 79,799,948 of record NC_089683.1, on the reverse strand, counting down.
CTGCACCCACCTCTGCAGGGAAGGGATTTTGCCTTTTTTTTTTTTTTCCTTTCTATTTGTTGGAGCAAAAGTCTCTTTACAGACAAAAATGCTAGCATTCCCCACCCAAACATGAAAGAATTCAGCAGTGTGGGGGGTTTTCATTACAAAGAGGTGACAGCCTGTTCTGTACAATGTCATAGTCACTGTTGTAATGTTCTTTAAATAGTTTAGTCCTTGGTATTTCAACCTGAAGCTTCACAAGGATAATTTCAACTTATAGATATTCCTTTTTCTCTTCCTTTTAGCAAGACAAAACTCTGACATTCTTCTTAAATTATATTAAAGATTTTAATATTAATTTTTACAACATTACACGTGCTACAAGTTTTATGACTCTTTAAGGTCTGAAGAAGATTCTTTGCAGAAAGTACAACCATAATACAAGTGCAAGATTGAAAATTAAGCTTTTCCCTCAGGTTTCCAACAGTTGTAGGCCCACTTAAGGGTGATTTTCACAGCACATGGTCAATGTTAGCATACAGCAAATGTGCACCATTTTTTAACATTGCTGTTTTAACATTACTCTGAGCAGTGAAGTGCTTATGGTCATAAGGCAGCAAAAGATGAACTCTGGAGCAGCTAAGTATGAATTCTATAAATTTAGTTACTTATTTTTAAAAGATTATATTGAAGGAGAAGAAGAAAGGAATAAGGTGGTAAACAAGTGATGGCACATGAGAACTAGGGCAATAATGTAAATATCACCTTCCAGGCAGATCAAGGATTAGTTGAAACCATCAACAATGTCATTTCCTTTCTGGCAGTTCCCTGAGAAGCCCTCAATATCAGGGAGAAAAGATGTGTGGGGTACCAGTGCCTTCCCAAACCTTGCACTCCTCTCCTTTGGTTCTTGGTGAAACCTCCACATATGGTGAAAGTGGAAGCTATGTTTCAATTGTTTTCTTACATTGCTATGCTGTGTTTCTACCACCCACTCATTTCATCTACATCCCTACTAGTTATGACATATTCTCCTAAATCAGTTTTTCTTTGGTTTTTTCCAAAGCTTTTTGCCTATTTTCATTTGTCAAGCTGTAATTTTGATCAGTTGTGTAAGTTTTGTATGCTTCCACAGAGTTGTAAACAACTACATATAGTAACACAGAGCTCAGTTCATGTTATGATGGCCAGCTGAGGGCATAACCAGTGCAGATAGTGTAGTCAGAGTAAAAATATCTTTATGCGTCTCCAGTTTTAAAACAGTTCGGGAGTGCTCCCTTCCAAGCACTCAGGGCTCATGGAAATAGGAATGCCCAGGCTATGAACTAGACAGTGAGCTGGGATGGGACCATGTAATGTCCTGACATGACTTATTTTTAACATTACATGATTCCTTTGAGACATGAGAGATTTCCAAATGGCCTCTTAAACAACTTTTTTATTGCTTCTATGCTTTTGGGCAATGTGGACCAGGCAGTGCCTCCCAAGGGCACAAAGATTGTGTTCAGCAGGGGACACAGTAAGAGCTAAGTGTCTGCTACTAGGTTAGACTTCCTTGAGCCTCAGAACTAAGAAGCTCATTTGGAGACCAGATGTAGCAAAAGAAAAAAAAAAAAAAAAAAAAAAAAAACCAAAAAAAAAAAAAAACCACAAAAAACCAACCAAAAGACATTTTCAGTAAGTGAATTACATTTTTAATATGCTGTTCTCTGCCGGTGGCGCTGTAGATGAAATAATTTTGTACCATATAGAACTGCTGCCTACCATCATGCCCAGAAGCATGGGAAGAGTTCATTAAAAAAGATGTTAAAAGACTGCTGTTAAGAATGCCAAATCAAGCAGTTAAAAGGTAAGAAATGCCAGCAATAAGGTTGTCTCACCAAGAACTTTCCTGAGCATTATATTAGAGCCTTTAAATTTATTATCATAACTGCCCCACAGCGCCCTTTTTTTTCATTTGATCAGTACCTCTTTTGCTTATCTTGATCTGACTCTTTTTGAATTATTTGAAACACTCTCACTGCTTTAAGTTTTGCAGTCCTTAAATAGTATATTTCTTGGTTTTTAGTTTTTTGTTTCATTACAGAAAGGGAAGCTGTTCCCACAATTCCTCAGCATTTCTAAGTGAATATTATATTTAATACTGACTTTCTGATCACCTTTTTACATAACACCTGAAAATTCAGCCTACTTAAGTGAGCTAAAAACAGCTGACTACCTCTTCCAATCACATTCAAGAGTTGATCATAATTCATATGCATAAGTAGGAAGAATTAAAATTTCATTCATTTTCATTCATACTTTATGAGTACTTGGGTTTTTTAACATAATAGAAGGTTTTCAGCTTAAAAAAAACCCAAAAGCCCCCCCCACCAAAAGCAAGCACTGCCAGATTGTGTTATGGGCCATTTTCACGGTATGTCTTCTACTGAATAAGCCAAACCTCACCAAAAGGTTAGTTCTTTCTTCAGATGCCAGGTCCATTTGGGAACAGCTCCCACTTTCCCCTTACTTATTTCCATATTCTTAATTCACAAGGCGGCCTGCCCTGCTACCACCCATTGGTTCACCACTAGTGCAACAGTCATTCTTTTGAAGGAGACAGATTCCTACCAAATTAGACACTTTGAAAATCTGACTACAACAAAATAGAGTATCCAACAGTCTATGGTGTGCCATTTTATCCCCTGTAACTGTTGCTGTGGCACAGCAGCTAATATAAAAATTCTATAAGCTGCAATGTTATGATGTATTACCAGTTACATGGTAAACATTCGATTTGTTTATGCTTTATTTTTACAGTTTATTTCATTACCCATACCACTTATTTCCTATGGTATATAACTTCTAAGTATCCTATCTGAGTCTGAAAAAATGTGCTCAATTTAAAGCACTTCCTTGTTTCAAAAAGAAATTTATTCATAAAACCCTCTTTGTAATCAATCCCACAAAAAAAAAGCTTTCACATTTTTATAGGTATTTTATGAAGACAGATGTGTAGCGAAGTTATTAGCAGGTTGTCTTACATCATATTCTTCTAGACGATATTATAAATTAAAAAAATATGATAATGATGGAAATGCAATAAGGATTAGTAAATGTACTGATGGCTGCATAATTCTCAGGGAAACAGCTTTCACCTACTTTCATAGAAAATGTCCTCATGATGTCCTCACCTGCTTTCCAGCGCAGCAAATCGACTGTGCTGGAAACCTGAAACATTGAAATGCAAATGCCTCAAGCACAACTAGGAGTTCAGTGATTTCCAAACTATTTATCACTGTTGAATTCTGTGCAAGAGGAATTTATTGCCTGCAGACCTTCAACTGACCAAACAGTGAATAAAATAAAAAAGAAAATCTCCTGAATATGCATTTCTGCACAAGTTTCTTCTTGTGTGTTAATTCTTTGAATAGTGTTCTCTTTAAAAGCCTTGTAGGACACCAACCATTTGTTGTATCTCCTTCTATTTTTTCTTTGCTTTACAGGTTTGCTAACATTTTTCTCCATCCTTTTACCAGAAAAACAATTTTATATTGGCAACAATGTCCACTCACTTTCTATCTTATTTTAATATTCCAGGTTGAAATTTCTTTTGCATAATTATAAGTCAGGCTTTTTAGAGTCTGTCATGGTTTGACGCTGGCGCAATGCCAGCACCCCCATGAAAATACACCTTCCCCAAATAAAAGCTGTGAGATGCGATCAGGAACAGAGCAGAGCAGGCCCAAGCTTAAAAACAAAGGAGAAAACTTAATTATCTTACAACTACAATAAACGTAACACACAGAAGTCAGGATGAAAACCCTCCAAAACATTCCTCCTCCCCCCACCCAAACTCCAACAAACCACAGTGAGACACAGCTTGGACCCTCAATCACCCTACAGATAATCAATACTCAGTCCCTCAAGGGAGAGAGGAGTCTCTCTTGTACCATAGACCCCCAGGAAACACAATTGTCACCTCTTGTGTTTCCATGTCACACATGGCACCGCCCAGAGAAAATCTGCCAGTGTGACACTCTCCTTTCCATGTCACAGTGCTCTCACCACCGTGCATGGACAGACTGCTCATAGGGCTCCTTTAAGGATGCTTTGCCAAGGACTAAAAGAGCAACAGTTCAGTTTCTCGTTTTGGGACCAGAATCACCATCATTTCCCCACCCCCCCACCCCCCCCCCACCCCCGTGGCCGAGGGTCCAAGAACAGAGATCTTCTTCCTGAAGACAGAGGGCACCACCACACCCTCCTCAACTCTTCTCTGTTCACTCCATTCCTCTGCTGGTAGTCGCTGAAGCAGGTCTCTTGGCTCACCATTGCATCCCCCTAAAAATGCAGTCTCTGTTGCAGGAGAGATTGGTTCAGTCTATGGCTAACAAGAAAAGTCCAGCCAAAAGCCACTCCATCATCTCCTCCCACCTAGAATTTCTTCTTCTAACATCTCAGGTCCCAGACTGTCTCTCTTCTACTTCAAATCGAGGAGGAAGAATATTTTACAAAGCCTTACTTTCCCAGGAAAGGGTTAAAAGTCTCAGACTCACTGGATGGCTGAAATCTCGGCCCAGAACTCCAACTCCCACAGCTGGGCACCTTCCCCACTCCTTCTCCTTCTCTGCCAGCAAATTCCAGGTGCCATCAGGCTCTCTGTCTCTTTCCCTCTAGGTGGGGAACAAAGGTATCTCAGTTTCTCTCCACCCTTCCGTCCGCAGGGGGCCCACCTGGTTCCAGTCCTTCAGCCCCCTTGGCTCATCTCGACCAGGCCGCATGGCTTCCCCTCGCCCACCCAGCCCTGGCTGGGCAGGGGAGATCTGCACAGCACTCTGACCGGAACCAAAGAGACAGCTCTCCTGGGAGTTCTTGCTTTTAACCCTCTGTGTTCTCAGAGGCGTGTCCATACCTTCAGTGGTCACTCCAGGTGCCAAAATCCAAACCTGACCACCGATTCGTTTGACTACCAACTTCCTGAAAAAATTCACTTCCGTGTCAAACCACAACAGAGCCAGCCCCCCCAACTATCTTATTTCTGATTAAAATCTTCTCTTGAAAATGTCCTGCTTTACTTCCCCTTAAGTTTGTTCTTATTTCTGTCACAACAATGCCTGTAGTTCCTAGACAAGACTGGGAAAAAACACATCATATTACTTTCTCTCTAAGCACCTAGCAAGAGGCAGGATTTTTTTAAAGTGTTGTAATTGTACTAATAAGAAAGGCAGAAATGGCAAAAAAAAAAAAAACAGTATTATCAACATCTTTGCTTTATAGTTGAAGAATGGAAGACATGGAAGAAGTCTGGGTATCTAGGTGCTAAATTATGTATTTAAACACCTTTAAAAATCAGTCTGTGGAGGAGCTACAAAATGAAAAGACAGCTGTTGAGAATAACTTCATAGCTTTAGCCACAAAATGTTTAAAATATGAGAACCAGATCCACTCACTTTTTCATGCATGGTATGGCAGGAGAATCCTTTGTCTTTTCTCTTGCTGTCTGTGGCTGATGTTAGAGGCAGACAGCTCAGCTTCCCTCTCTCCCTTCTGCCTGCTGTGCATTGGGTGGAAGAGAGACAGGTTGCACTATTCACCACCTCCTCACCAGACCCTGCTTAAGGAACACAGGCACAAGGCAGTAATATTTTTACCACATCTTTTGTCACAATTGCAGCTGAAATCTGAAGTACTGTTTTGTTGGCACCCACTGTATGGCATATACAGCTCCTTGTGCTGCCAGTCACCTTCTTGTGCTCACCCATGTATTTAATTTCTTTCTTCATATGTTCCAAGGGCATCTAGTCCCTTGGGAAAGACCTTGGGAAACATACTGTAATTAGCTCCACTGTTTACAGGACAGTTGCATTGTCAGATCCAGTTGTTGTAGGTTGAAAATGCTCATAATCAGTATTTATCATTCTCTCCAGTCTCTCAGTTACTATTGTTTATTTTTCTTGCCTCATATTTGAGTTCTGCTCTGGCTTTCAGTTATGAGTATATATTCTTTGTGTATGCAGTAATACAAACATTTACTGTGAAGTATCATTGATATGATTCAGAAAGTATGCCTTATGAATTCTCAGAGGGAAAGGTTTCAATAATTTAGCATATTCTGCACAATTTTTGAATTCATCAAAAATGAGAGAGTAACCCAGTACATTTTATATGGATATTAAGACAGAGTGAAGCTGATCCATTCATTGCAAGTGTGTTTTGAATACAGACTCAAAATATCTTTGAGTTTTGTAGTTAAAGATCTCTGCAAGCTAATTGGTCTCCAGTTACAACCATATTGTCATGGTTGTAGCTCCACAGATGACTCCAGGATCCCAAGTCAGTTGTACATCTTCAGATGATTCCCATTCTGACTTGTTTAGAGTGAACCAGCTGGTTTTCCAAGGAGACAAACACAAAAGTTATGTGGTAGCTTTTAGTCCAGCTTGATTCCTACAGGCAATACCATCACAACTGGCTCTGGGTAATTTATATTTCAGTCTAAATGGGTATAAACCTGCCAAAATCTCTCTAGCTATGCCCTCTGTGGTTGTGCTCATCTATAAAATGGCTATAACAATGATTTTTTCTGCACCGCATTTCCCATCTTGATTTTGAAAACTATTTCATGCTGTATCTGTAAATTAATTAGTGTAACAAGACTCTTGTCTTGAGGGCATGGAAATAATTATGTTCACTGGAATTGTTGGAAAACAACAGTTTATAAATTTTTGTAAACTTTAGTCAAAAGGTTTTGTTTGCCTTTGCCCGGGAAAAAGAATTTCAAGTTTTTTTCCAGAACATTGTTCCACTAGCTGAGGCCTGATGGATTTAGCATTTCAACAGACTGGGAATAACCCAAAAGAAAAAGGGCATCAGCATCCATCTACAAACATCTACCCCAGACTCTGCCTCTGGCAGAGTTGGACACATCTCCTCCAGAAAAGACTGAAAAGAACATCAAGGAATGAAGATCTAATCAACACCAGAAGCAAAGAAATACAGATCCAATAGGAGACCAAATACTAAGAACTGTGCAACTTGGTCCCAATGTACACTGACCCAATTAGTTTCTATGAGTTTTAACTGTATAAAAGATCTGGAAAATCTGGTAAAAACTATGTGTCATGGAATGATTCTCTCTGCATACTCAGGCTGTGTGTGGATATGATTTATGTGGTACATCCTGGCCAGATAATAAAGTAATGCCTTGATTCTCTAATATTAAAAATATTGTTGGAGGGTTTTTGTTTTTCCCACAGTTTTGGTGGCAGAATCATCTTGCAACAATACTAAAACTGGGGGGAGTGGGACAGGTGGAATAATAAATATATTTGGTTATAGGTAAGCAGTATACAAGAACTGGTATTACAAATGACGAGCATTGCCAGCAAAAAAAAAAAAATTAACTTGCAAAGACATACAAAAAAGTACATTTTGTATTTAAAAAATGCTTCTAAAATGGAGAGGTGAGTTCCCAAGTGTTCAACTGACTTCACCTTGCTGTACAGAAGAGAAAGCAGAGAATTTGTATGAAAAATAAGAGACAAAATCTGACTCAAGGAAATACTCAGGAAAACTGTCCTCCACAGGAAACAGGGAAGCACAACTCTTCAGCTCTGTGGCTATGCAGGAACACCATGCATGTACCCCAGCTGGGAAAAATATGTTTCCCTGCAGAAAGTTGTTTCTCCAAGTAGTCATTTCTGTTCCAAGAGCAACTGTGCTGCGGAATCCAAACTCTAGTTTCTGCCTAACTTGGTACCCTGAGGCAAAAACCATGAGAGGGTAGTAATGCATGTTTTTCTTGAAGGGCTTTCCAGAAAAGTTGATTTTATTCACTTATTCATTTATTTATTCATTTATTGCTTCACAATAGGATTTTTTTCAAATTAATTCCATAATAGGTGGAAATATTTATGTGTAGCTAGAAATTAATCAGCCTTCTCTGGCATCACTTGAATTTCTGGCCTTTGATTTAGTATGGTTGGGCTTTGGTCTCTGCTGGTTGGTTTAAGATACACAGATGGTTGTATTTAGGCTCTCCAAAATTAACATATAGAAAGCAACCTGTGAACAACACCTTTTGGTTTTTTATGTACAAACAGTGGTTCATGTTTCTGCGTCCATGATTTCTGACTAATATTGAATCTAATTCCTCAATGTAAAAAGTTTTCAATCCTTATTTCCTTGATATTTCCTTAATTCTTTTGTATGAATTCCCCACTTGTTTACACTGAACCAATCCAGCTTCCAGTGAAGATAGTGGTGTAACCAATCACTTCAAATATGCCATGTTTCTGACCGACAGAATAATTTGCAACATGAAGCTGGTCCTCATTTCAGTGGTACAGAGACATACTGACTCCTGAGTTAATGTAATCCCTTTTGCAGCAGAAGGGGAATTAGAGTGGGTATGGTATCACACTCAGCTGTTTCCTCAGCTGTGGAGGAACTGAAAGGGAATATTTTCAACTGAGCAGCCCAACAGCTGGGGCAGGAAGATGTTGTGGGTGTTAGTCTCCCAGGACATCTTAGTTTCATCAGGACTCTGACATTCTCCCTACAAGGAATGAGTGCAGACCCCTGTCATACAACCCTGCCATGGTCACACTTTCCTAGGGAACTGGAAAGGTCTTATCTGTCCAACATGTCCATTCTTGCAAATGGCTTCAGTGAATCTATGTTTTTACAATGAAAAATGGTTTGCCAGGAACCCCACGTCTTCTCCTAACAAGATTCAGTAGCAAAAAGTGATTCCAGAGTAATGATCACATGTTCAGTGGATATAGAGTGTATAGTGATTTTTTCTAATGTAGGAAAAAGTACAATCTTGAGAAAAATTAGGCTACTGGTCTCTTTCACTCTCTTGACTGCCTTTCAAAATGGTGTAGTTTTAGAGTTCCCTGCTATGTGTGTATGTACAGCATGGTTGAAAGGGCACTGAATGGCACTTTGCTGTTTTAAAATGCACTGTTCAATCTGTGGCAAACCAGTATTTCTTTGGTGAATTGTGTAGAGTAAGCAGACTGTTCATGACAGATCTATGAATAATAATCGTAAATTCATCACGAAGTTTTTGCTCCTGCTGGATTTTATTATGCAAGGCTGTCCCACAGTAACTATTATTGAGCTGCAACTTATAGAGAAGCTTAAAGGCTGCAAGTTCAGTAGAGAAAAACTGTTTTCTCATTTTTCTAATTTATTTCTGCATTTACAACAACTCTCAGTTTAACATCTCATACAGACCTAATAGTTTACCCTCTTCCCGTGTGAAGGATGAAGATTCAGGAGAAAGGCAGATTTCTAAAAAGTCATCCCTTGGACTGTTTTTCTTCTCCTCTTCATTCTCTCTTTCACCAGTCTCCACTTTTTCCAGCCACTTTCTGTTATACCAATGATCTTCCAACCTGAACATCTATATAAATATTCCCACTTGCCATTTTCTCTGTGGAATCTCATTTGCTTGTCTCCTCATTCTTGCTAGAAGCACGTGGCAGCCCAGAAGGACTAATAAAATGTACAGGAGGAAGACAGAGATACCTAGAACACATAAGAAGGGAAAGTTAGAATTTTAAATCATGGGTTCTGAATAATTATCTTTGCCTATTCTTACCCAGGAGCTGCTGATGTGTAGCATTACCACTTCCCAGAGTAATGACAGGCAAAGGAGAGGTTCATTTCATATCCATCTCCTTTGGTGGTTGGTAACTCCCACAGGCCACCAGGGCTGAAGGGTTAAGGTCAAGGTCATTCAGAATCAGCCCATCCTTTGGGTGCACTGGAAGTACCTCTGGATGCCCTGCATGCTTCAGGGCTTTGAAAATAAATGTGGGGTCTTTCTGTGCAAGAAGATATTTCAAAGGCAGCTAGTGCAGCAGAGGTGAGGCCATACTGTGGATCAGCTGGATATTAATGTCCTTCCCCAGACAAAACTTTTCAGTGTGGTGATTTTTTGCCTTTTCTGAATTTGTTAAGAGTAATCAGCCTCGAAGGTCTGATGCTGTCATGAACAATTTTTGTTCATTTGTCACGAAAGAGCTGTAGTGGTTGTGTAAGCAAAACCTAGAGAAGTCCATGTAGAGAATACATCAGGTATAGACTGGTTTACTGATTCAAAGAGAAATGTGTTCAATACACTGTACCATAAAAGAAAGTAACTCTAGTACTTTTTTTTCTTTTCACCACTGTTAGTGCTTTTTGAAGCAACAGTAACCTACTGCTATTTCTTCTGGGAAATCATTACCTGGGAAGCCATTCTGCTTTTGTCCAGTGTGCAAAAGGCAGTAGATGGGGTGCCAGCTAATTGCCATTGCTGTTTTCAGCTGTTTCTCTTTCTTATTCTTGCCTACATTTCCTTCTCTGAATTGATTGCAGCTCCTAACCTGGAGCACAGGAAAATGCCCATCACAAGTCTCAGCTTGCAGGCTGACCACAGAGGGAAGCAATGTCCCAGGGATCCCAGCAACTGCTCTTATGCACTGCAGCCCTGAAAATGTTCCCACACTGTCCTTATCTTCTGCAGGAGTGTTTGAGAGGATTATGTCAATGCTATACCATTCCAAATTTCATAAGAAGTTCTATCTCATTTTATGTATACATATGCTGAAAAGTAGAAGGCAAGAAGTAAAATTGAGAATTATGACAAAAGAAGATTAAAGACTACTTGCTTTTTCCCTATTGTTATCTAGATATCTGCATGTATCTGCAAATTCATCTGGTTTTTTAGGTTTTATTTCTTATACTAGATTTTATTTTTAAGACACTGGGGCTGTACTAACACATAATACTAAGGCACAAGTCCAACCTTCAATATATACAATATCATTATTTAAATTTTTTTAATGTTCTCTTTTTTTTCAATGTCTTGCATAGTTATAATATACGATTGTTATTTGCTTTCAGTTTTCTTCTTTTGAACTAATTTTTTTCTCTTCTACTTGTTAATTGCTGATTTTTCTTAATGCAAGCACAAAAGAATAAATAATTTCTGGTTTGAGCAAAGCACTCCTGAGATATATTGGGTCTTTCAGTCTATGTCTCTCAAGTCTTTAATACAAATATGTCTCCAACATGGGAAAACCTATGAAAATCAGGATCTGTGAGCAATTTCATCCATCCATTTCTTTTTCTTCTGTCCCTAGTATATCCATACAGACTTCTGGAAGAGGTTAAATGGTAACAAAACTTAAAGTTAATTACAACCACAAAAAATAACCAACTAAACAAAAAAACCCAAACTCCTGTCATTCAAATAAAAAGGAGTTTCCTTAGAACAGGGCTGTATGGTATCAGTTAACCTAGGTGGTATATTTCAATACCCATGGGCCACTGCTGGTTTTTGGTAAATTATGCTATAGTTGTCACATTTTTCCTGGCAGCATCTTTCAGCTGCTGTACTTTGGGGAATTAGGTTGCAGCAATGAAAACATGATGTGTCTGGTGCTGTGGTATGCCAAGGGAAATGAGATCATAGTGCAGCTGATTAATTTCTCCATGGGAATTCAGTGGGCACCTTTTGGAAACAAAAATTCATAAAGTGTGGGTAACCACAGGCAAAAACAGTGTGTGTGTGTCAACAAGAGGGAAAGTCACCATGAATTGAATTCTCTTACAAAAAGGCACTAATGATATTGATCCTAAGGACTGCTCTTTTAAAAATCCAGTGATTTATTTGCACCCAGTTGTTTGAAGGAAGACTCCTCACTTTGCCTTCCACGGCTGCAAATGCAAGCCAAAATTGTCTGAGAAGCATTTATCTTGAAAGACTTTTTAGGCACTTCAAAGTAAAATTAGTGTGGTTATTGAGGTCTGCATCTAGGCTAAAACCTGACCAGCAGACCCCAGAGACATCCTTATTTTGTATGACTATCAGCTATATAAAGTTGTCTGGCCCAAAAGGCTCATAGTGAATTCCTTAGCAGAAGATTCTTTTGGAGATTTTCTTCCTCCATAATAATTCTTCATCTGATGAAAGCAGACGGGATTTAAGAAGTTTCTTTGTAGAAGGGAATACAACAACTGGCATTCTGTGATGCAATGCCAACCTGTGAGAGATAGTGGTGGGACATTCAACCCAACACTTCTGACAGGGCAAAGGACACAGAAAATGGAATCTCATGTTGCAAAGGATGACAAAACCCAGAAATTTACCTTAAATGATTTATGCTGCCAAGTCTGTGTCACTATGGTCATTGATCAACTGGTTCATCAGCTGGCAGGGAACAACCCTGAGCAACTCCGAAGAGAAATGAAAACAGACTATCAGAGGCATACTTTTGAAAAGTATTAGGTACTTGAAGAGCATCATCCAGAGAAGAAAATGTTGCTGCATCGATGGCCAAGGTATGGATCTTAGAGTAAAATGCAGGATAGGGCCTTTAAAAGATTGAAGGGGAAAAATTATATTTAGAGGTTTGCCTAAACATTTGTGGCTGTATGGGAAAGATTTTCCTAATTCCCACAGGTCTTGCAGCAAGTCTGCCATGATTATCTAAACACATGGGAATGTGCAAGAGAATGACAAAACCAATCCAGAGTTTGAGAGTTGAAGGGGAATGGTGAACTTGTCAACAGCAATGAGCAGAGGAGAAAGAGTGGAAGGTTCAAACTGAAGACTTACCTGTGATCATTTTTTGCTTCAACTGACAAGGAATCACCCTGAATACACTAAACTGTCAATTCAACTGATAGAATGGAACAGAAACAGACAGGACAGAGAGGTTAAAATGTTCAGCCTGGGAATTACAGAAGAAAACAAGAGAAAAAGGTATACAATGAGAAAACAGAATCTGTAGTGGATTTGAGAGATTCCCATTAAGAATGGAGAAGAAGCTGCTGCAAAAGATGCTGAAAGAGCAATAAAGAATGCTGATGGGAAGCCACAAGGGGGTACTGCCACAAAAGCCAGGCCAGGAAAAAAATTATCAAGGGTATCAGATTAGACAGGAAGGTCAAAGAGGACACAGAGATTCCCCGTGTTAGCCAGAAAGAGGTCATTTGAGACCTTGGTGAATTAGTTTGAATGGAGAGGGCTGGAGCCAGATTGCAATGAGTCAGAGGAAAGGAAATCAATGGTAAACAGGCCTTTCAAGTCACTTAGAACTGAAAGGGAGAAGGGAGTGCTGGGAGAGAAAGAAAAGCTGACCTGTTTGCACTGGAACTTCATAAACAATGTACTACTTATTTCTTTCCCTTTCTCAATGTATGAATTACCTTTTGTTTGTTTTGTTTTGTTTTCTGATCAATTTTGTTGTTGTTTTTATTTTGAAGATCAGAAAATCTCCGGACTCCCTGATTCTAGCAATCTCAGGCACCTACCCAAGGAAATGCATATAAATAGTAGTCTGTACAAATTTATGTCTCTTAAATGTATTATTCAATCTTGATTTAACCATAGAGCTTCATTTGTTTTCATGATTACTACTTGTATGATGTCTGGTACTGGATTTCATTGGTGCCAAGCTAAAATTAAATTTGGTTTTAAATCCCTGGAACTCCTACAGAAACATGAAGTGAGTGATTGTACTACAGAACACACTGTAGAGAAGTCTGACTTACCCTACTGTTTCTCCAAAAACATGTTTAGTCTTTTCAAGGCATTTGCTTGTCCCACCAACCACAGATTTTGCCAAGCTGGCAACATTTAAAAGATATGAAAACATCGTTATAGAAATGCAATAGCTCAAGATTTAGTCATATAATTTTCACTGAAATGAAAAGGTAGTTCACAATGGGAAACATTTGGCAATTACATGGGAATATGGACTTGTGATTTCTGGCACTGCCTTTGGGGTCAGTAAGTACCTGTGCCTGGAAGAAAAACAGAGTAGCAGGGCTGAGAATTTCCACAACCGGCTGGAAGCAATTCCTGCTGTCTGATTTTAAGACCATGGTTTTCACATGCTACCCTTTGCTCACAGTGTCTCAATTTTGACCGAGCAAACACCCAAAAAGAGAAAAGTCCCTTTGAAATTCAGTGGGATCATAAAAATATGACTGAAGTAATAGATGCACTGGATAGCAGGCTAGCAGACAGCCATGCAGTCATGTCACTGGTGACCCACAGTGCCTTTCCATGCAACCTGTAAAAGATTTTACTCATGGGTGTTCCTTACAGAGATTGCTGATGGATAAGGAGAGAGGCTGCAGAAATCTTTCTAGATATGTGCCCTCTCTTTGAGCCACTAAATCTCCCATTTGGCCTGAGACCCCCAAATCTCCCCATTCCAGAGGCAGGCTGCTCCCTAGCTCAGATGCATTTTGTTTCACAGCTTATCATCTGTTGTCCCACCTGTAAAGTAAATATCCACAAACAAAAGTAAGAGAGCACCTAGTGAAGATTACAGCACATCTTTAAAAAGAAAATCACCTTCCTCTCCTCCAGAGCAACAAAGCAGTTTATCTGACTTGATTATTTTTCCTTGATATTTAAATCAATAATTTCATCCATGTTAAATGAATACCATCTACAGCAGAATTAATTCCATGTTTCGAATAAATAATCTTAGAGATTTAGCTCGTTTTTCAAATAGTGAATTACTCTCACTTCAGATTTTGCAAATATGTTTTTGATTTGCAGACGTGGCTGGAATATTCTGCACAAATACATCTCCAGCTATGCTGTGCTCTGAAGGTGTCCCCAAAGACTATTAATGTGATTGGTCGCTTCATTCATATAGAAGCCACACCCATGATTTGATTAATCTAACAATTAAAAAAGCAAGAAACTTGTCGGAACCCAGAATGTCCCTTGGACACTCTTGGATGTTCCGGGCCCAGGTCAAAAGCATTTGAGACCCTGGAATGCAGCCACAGACCCCTGTGGCTTTGAACCTGATCCATGGAACAATTTACCAACCTTGCAGGATGAACAAGAGATCACAAAAGTTTAGATATTATAGTAGAAGTAGACACAAAGTGAAAGGAAGAATTTTTGAGTGCTGTACAGGGGGGTTTTAGGCCTTGTACAGAGGGGTCTGAGTTTTGTGCATGGGGGTCAGAAGTTCTAAGATGGAGGGACTTGGGTGTGCCCTGTCCTCTTTCCTTCTTCCTAACCTCCATGTTCTTGGTGATGTTGGCACTCACAGATTGGTTTAGAGTAGAAAGTCACTGTTCAATATAGGTGATGGGCATTGGGGGAAAACTGTAAACATCTAATATTTAATATAAGATATAAAAGAGGGCACCAGCCCCCGGGCGTCGGAGTGTGCCCTTGCCTGACTGCTGAACAGACCGCAGCAGCTCAGGGAGAAATCTTTTAGATAACATACAATAAACTACCTTGAGACCAGACGACTGAAGACTACTGAGTTTTTCTTTGGAGACACGAGTTGGAGGAGAGACTTTTCCACCTTTCCAGCTCACCCCAACCAGGGGTGAGGCCCGACAACACAACAACATTCCTACAACTGGCCTCCCTGGGAGGGCGGTGGTGAGAAGACAATTAGCCAGATGACCTCCACCTTTCCGGCTCACCCCAACCAGGGGTGAGTTCCTACAGAAACTATTTCCTTTAATAAGCTGTGAAAAATCTTGATTGCACACATATGCATGGGAGTGCACACACACTCACACACATACACACACATTTAGATCATTTACATTTGAATACAAGTATTTGGACTGAAGTTATCTGCTAAATTTCTTGCAGGGAAAGCCTAGAGAAAGAGCCAGAGCTTAAACCTCTGAACCAGAAAAATGATTCTGGGCCACATTCCCCACATAATTAGGGAATTACATCCCCTGTAATGTTGCGGTGGGCAAGGCAAATATGGGAGAGCTTCAGCCCAAGAACACAGCTCACTGTCTCTGCCAGTGCCCAACTGGGTGCCACCTCCCCACTCCATGTGACTGGCACACAAAACCAACCTGCGTAACAGTGTTTCCAATATCCTGCAAAATCACACTGCTTTCTCAAGGTCCTGTGACATGGTTACATCAGTTATAGACATTTCTATGCTGTGGGAATTTCTGCTAACCAGGATTCACCATATAGAGTATTCCCCTTACCTTTTTTGTCTTTGATATATCCTCAGGAATAAAACTTACCAGTAGTGAGTACATCACATGCAAACATATGAGATTCCAGGGATTACTTATGAAGTACCTGACAGTCATACCTTGTGCTCAGTATTTCACCCGGGTGTATGTTATGTGCAAAAAGCAGAATTTCTTTCTCAGGTAGGTTTTGTTTAGGTGGGGTTTTTTCCATATTATCCAGGCCATGCAAAATTTTGCAAATTCACAAAGAGCCATAAAATCATTTATCTTTCAAAAGACCTTTACGATCATTGAGTCCAACCAATACTACAGGTATTGAAAGAAGACTGCTTAATCCTATGTAATCTGAAAAAAAATTTCATAATTTTTCCAAGCATTCTTATATAGTTTCTACCAAATAGGCACTATTGACCAAATATTCTCCAGGGAGTAAACCCACAGCTGTATAAGATTTTCACATTACTATACACATCAGAAGGTCAGTGGAAATATTTCAAGCAATGTCTGTTTGTATTTTTGTAATACGCCTTGGTTTTCTGACAGCACTGTCTAATGCATTCTCAACTTCTGAACTACATCAAGCAGAACAAAGGCCTTTCCATATTGCAGTCCTAAGAAGCTGGAAAGTGTTGACTTTCAATGAAGTCACATTTTCTTTCAAAGTGAAGAAATATACACAAAAGGGGCACAGTTGAAATGACACCATGCTTTGAAAGGATGAGAGGGAGCCTTTGCAATTCTAATTATTTATATAACTGTAATCACTAAACTACAAAAGTCCCGTCCTCATCCTCCCATTAAAAATGAATTATTTGGGCCAATTTTGACAATTTGTTGTCAATCTATAAAAATTCTAATGGTATGTGTTCCCTCAGCAATTATTCTGCTAAAAGTGTTTTAGGATGCTGCAGCTCTGAGTCATGATCTCAAATTCTTTGTATACACAGAAAGTGCCAGTTGGAGTCAGTGGGATTTGATGAGCAAGTATTGAAGAACACTTTTAATAAGCTTGAGAGGCAAGGAACGACAAGGTAATGTGTCTGGGAGGGAGGCTGTTTTGTTATTGTGAACAGCAGCTGGAGCAGGTTGGATAGGAGAGCATTCTTGAATCTGCTGTCAGTACCACATGTTGAATAGCACTAACAGCACCTGTTGAGTTGCAGAAATTCTGAATAAATTCAGAAGACATGCATAAAACAGGAACTTGTTTTCTATAAATGCAGCATTTTATCCCTTACTCTAAGATAAATGCATACAATCACATATGACATTTATTTTATTACTGGTAAAAACTTACCAGTTATACAGTCGAAATAGTGTTCTGCCCGAGAGAAAAAAATGCAAAACACTTTTGAGGAATGAAAATAAAGCATTCCCAAATAGTATGCAAATTATTTCAGATTGGTTCCTGTTTGTTTTTTTTTCCATGAAGAATTACACATTGCATTGTGTATGTTAACACAATGCACATTCATTAAATACAAAATAATAATGTGACAGAATAAGGAACGAACAGAATTGGACACCTAGCCTGAGGAAATGAGCTCAAAAGTTTTTACTAGTTTTATTCATACATTTCCTGTCCTCTCTAATTTTAGACTAGTCAGAGTTCAACTTGCCTCATTCTGTAGAAGGTCATGCTAGCAACCTACGGCTTTTGTGGTCAAAGGCTGTGGAAATTGGGTCACCTGAAAAGGCAGAATGGTCACATCTCTTCCAAAGTCACGTCTTTTGACCATTTCTGTATGTTTTAATTGGACAGCTTGATCTCTGCTAGGTATAGCAACAAGACTCATTTGTATCCTTCAAAAATGTCTCAATTAATTTAGGATTAATTAATATTCTTGTATGTTTCTATTTTATATGACTTTCATAAGTCCCATATCCCTAATTACTCTGCTAATTAGAGGAAAGTCTCATGCTTGTCATAGTTGCACCTGCCTCTGGAACTTTTGTGGAGAGCAAATTTTAAAAATGACATTTTAATGCATCGTGATTTTCAAACTCCTTCTAAATTCATGACAATGAGATGACCTAAGGGTTGTACATGTCTTCAAACACTCTATTGGAACTGTGATTTCAGGAATGATCTGAAATCCCATGTTCAGCAGCACCACACTCTATTTTCCTCTCCCTGTCCTGGTCCCTAAGATGAGGGGCTAGGGAAGCGGAAGCCCAGACAGGCAGATGGGACAGAGCCTCTACACCTCACACCCACGTGAAAAGTCCACCTAGACATAACCATCTGTAAGGCAGGAATGAACAAATGATTGGCTGACTGATCAAAAGTGATGGGATGCCTGCAGCTCCCGAGCCTTGCAGACAAAGGCTTGTAGAGTCAGATTTTTCCGACAGCTGCGTGCAGGCAAGCTTGTGTAACTCTGACCTGGACCGAAGAACACTGCGAGGCAGGCATGAAAGCCAGGGCTTGTGCAGACACCTCAGTTATGGCCTTCCCATGCAATGGGGTACAGGAGGAAGATAGGATCCCCTGGAGAGGTACAAAACTTCTGAGCACATTTTTTTCTTCAGAGGCAGTCAAATAATGGGAAACAGCTATGGGGAGGGTGAGCACTAGCGTGACCTCCCAGCAGTGCAGCCACTGTCAATGAGCTAGTGTGTGAGCATGGCCAGAAAACATGGAAAGTCTAAAGAAATAACAAAATCCTGCATAAGTGGCCCAGGTTCTCCTGGTCTGACAGAAAATATTAGGAAGGGGATCTCCTTCCCTGCCAATTTTGAAACATTCTTCATTGAATGCAAAGAGGAGTAACGTGCATGTTTAGCCAATCAAAGCAAATCACAAGCCCTTTTATCACTGTGGCACTTTCACTCTCTTTCCATTGCTTGCCCTCAGTAGGCTCCAGCAATTTTGGCTAGAAATGGGAGAGGAGCTAAAGCCTTGGGCAGGTCACACTTCTATCATCCAGCGTGAGGGGAGTATGAGGACACTTCAGGACCTGGTGACAGCTGGAGCCCCTTGGTTGTATGTGGCTAGTCCCACTGTGTTATTTCTGCCCATGCTCGCAGGGCTTGGAGTCTCAGGTCTCTATCAGGGGTGAGCTGTGGGAAGAATATGGGAATATGGCTTTGGAAACTGGGACAAAGCTAGGAAAACTGCACCTGAAATGCTGAAAGCATGACTAGAAAGGAGAGAAAACAATAGGGAACCATATCTGGTAGTTAGGTTGGCAGTTGTAACAGAGACATTCATTCCTTCCTGTTTTTTGTACCTTCAGAAAAAAGTACTGAAGCATACTGAATAATAAAAATGGGTTAGTATAAGGGAGGGAAATAAAAAAGCGTACATTACTAACCACTCACTTTTGGGTTTTCATCCTAAAGATCTCCTACTTTCAAAATAACATGGAATTTCTGTTTTAATTTCTTAATGTGAAGCTCTCCGTGAAATACTATTTTCATGCACTGGGTTCCAAACTGAGATAGGTAGTTAGAGAGACAGTTACAGACAGCTACACAGATCTGTAAGATCTTCACCTACTCTTCTTCCATTGCAGTTTAAGAACCTAACATTTGATAAACTCTTCATCATGTCACACCTAATTAAGAACAGAATATGGTAATCACAGCTGAATGAAAAATTGGTTTCCCACTAGAGGAGGGAAGAAGACAGGAAAGAATAAGACAAATTTAGAAAGCTGTCTCCTTCCAACATCAAAATAAATCCAAATCCCAGAAAATCAGTTAGAGGCAAAAGTCTTTGTAGATTGAGTTTTTATTTTCATGTTAGATTAAAATAAAGACATTTCAATTCAAGCTGATTATTTTCATCTAGAAAATATTAGATTTATCAATTTATTCTTATTAGGCAAAAATGAAGTGAAATAATCTTTTGACATCCACTGTTTGACATAATACATCTTCAGGGAAAAAGGCATAGCCAGAAAATTCCTACCTCATCTTGTAGATGCCCCAAAGCTCATCTTTCCCAGACTAAGGCGACTTATTTTCTGAAACAGACAATTGAACTGTGCTTTTCTGGAACTCATATTTATCCTGGCATCTATTTACACATTTTTAATGCCGAAAGGAGCAGACTTCAGTATGATCAAAAAACCCAGCTCAGGCTTTCCTGTGGAAGATATCTAAATAGCATGACAATGTGCAAGATCCCCTTTTAGCCTGTGGGTAAAAATTGATGTAGAGCTCAGCAGATGGATTGATAAGTATGAAGAATACAACTGTATCTGGCAGGTATTATAACCTTCAGGAACACTTGGCACATCTTATGGTATCCTTTGCTGTAAGCTGATGCAGATTAAGAGGTTAACAAATTTATACATGCCTCTCACTCTCATTTCTAGCACAGACCTTTCCAAATGTGTCACATGTACTCATTCTCATTGAAGATTAACTGCACAACAACTCTGAAGTGTTAAAACAAGAAGTGCTAGAATTCTGGGAAAGCAAACCTGGTCCACGATACTTTCAACAAAGCAAAAATAGCTTGTTCATAGTGCAAATAAACAGATTTTTACAAACTTTCCTGGAAACTTTCACCTTTCTTCTGTGACCTGGTATTAAATATGTTACATCAATGAAATCCTAGTGGAAAAAGCTTTTGGGATGAAAAAACGTAACAAATTCCTACAGAAGCTACTTCATTTTAATTGTGTAACTGAGACTTCAGCAGCCTAAGTATTAGCCCCATCTGCTGTACCTCTTTCAGTGTTTCAGTTTGCATTGCATACATACTTCCAGCAGACAATAAAGACACTGCCTTCTAAATGTTGTTTGCCATTTTCAATAATTGCACAGTTCTACAAACATACCTCCACATTCAGGTATTACGTTCACAAAGCCATCACTTGGTTACTTTGATAATGCCTTTATGCAATTCACTTCCACAGAGGAATTTTTAATAGTTACCTGGCTAGAAAAGACTGAAGTGTTTTTGGAGGTAACTGAATACTTGATTTTTTCTCATGCTTGTCCCAAGTATTTTGTTGTAATGTATTCCTATTGTCTGTGTGCTCCATAACAAGAGATGCTGTATTCCTCAAATAATAAAGGCAATCCTTCTGGTGCTGCCAATTGAGTTATTGCCTTTACAGGTGGGCAAGTAGTTGCTGGGATTTGATTTGTTCCACTAAATTGCTTTTATGTCTTCTAACAGTAGCACACTTAAGGATGCCCTTGCTTTCCTTCTGGTATTTAGTGAAAGCTGTACTTTTTATTGGAGTCATTTGCTAAACCTGTACTTTGCCTTACTTTGCATACCTGTGCTTTTCTTTTAGAACTTTCTCTGTTCTCTTTTCTCAGTGAAGTCTAGTTTCTGACTGGGAAAGTGGGACCAAAAGTGAGGAGGAGGGCAGGAGGAGAACCTCTGCCAAACACTGAACATGCTCCTGTGTTGCTGGCACAACAAGTGGGCATCTTTGCCATGGAGGCAGGCATTGTCAGGGCTGCTCCCTCATGCTGTTCCCTGGGGAAAGAAGGACAAAAGCCCTCCACCTCCAGCACCCAGGGGCATCCAGTTGTGAGGCTGCAAGGGCAATATCCCAGCTGACTATGGGCACTGCTCACTAGTGAACTGGTATTGCTTTTGGGAGGGGAGAGGAGTAGAGAGGCATTTTACATCACAGGTTTGTCCTTCTCAGAGCAGATTTCATACAGAGCCTGGCTTGGTAGTCTGCCGAGATCTAAAATTTAGCTCTAAAGTTGTCATTTTTCTCCCTAAGCAAATCAAACTTTCCTTAAGGAAATGTAAGGGAGAACATGAAAAATATTTTCTTTTCTAGGGGATGTTTCCAATGGCGAGAAAAAATGTAGTAACTTTTGTAGCTGGCTTTAAAGTTTGGTTTTCAAACTCTGATTGGTCCATTCATAAATCCTTCCACCAGCCAAACAGAAAGTAATGTAGCTTTGCCTAAATATAATTTATTCTTAATTTTAATTATTTTTCAGCCTGTCTTCCTCTTCTACCTCATTCCCTAGGAAATTACTACCCTTCCTCCCATTTATCCTTTCAGCCTCCAGGCTGAATGTAATTTGGCTTCTTTTAGTATCACACATGCTTATAAACATGAGGAAAACATGCATTTCCAAGGAAATAATATATAGCAAGGTGTCACCAGGAAGACTTGCAAAGAGAATAAAATAAGCTAGACAAGCATAGTAAGGGATATTAAAAAATATCAAACCAACAAACAAACCTAAACCAGGACATGTAATACAAATCTATACTGGAAAAAAAGCAAAGTAAACAAAGTCATTTCAGTACTAGGAGTACTTTAAACATTTTCATTTTTTAAAGTCATTCCTTCATTCTTTACCCCCCCCCCCCACTTTCTTCTTGACAGCACAATAAAGGACGAGCATCATTCACCCTTAGTGTCACCTTACTACAGAAAGTAGAGAAGATAGCTCATGAAACCAAATTTCTCTGCTTAGGAAGAAGGGGCGATTGATAGTTCATGACCAATTATGCTAATTAGTGCATCATATTTATGTACCTTTCTTAGCCATACAGCTGAACTTCGGTAGATTGCAGAAAAGACTGATGGTTTTGTCCTGGAGAAGAGAGTAAACCCAGTTAATTGCCTTTGGATGTAAATTCCTTTTGAATAAGACTCTTTCATTTCTTTCCCCACCTCTAGATGTGTGGCTGATTTTTCCTCTCCTGTCAGAGTAATAGTGCTGTTTTCTCCTCTTAACTGCCCTGCACAGAAATGATTCAGCTATTATAAGTAAAATAGATACAGAGTTGTTCATTAGCATGCTATAGTCACTCCCATCTGTTAAGGGAGGAACAATACCCACTAACAAGATGGTAGGCCAGTTTCAACAAGGCATAAAAAGCCAAATGAAGATTAGCTAAGAGAAGAATTTCACCAAACACAGCAAGTACCATATTTTCTGCCAGTAGGACCTTCTGTTTGCAAATAATGCTAACCCAGAGCCAAAAGTTTCATTATGCTGGACTGTAGGAACTGTGGATGCAACCTAATGAATCAGCTCCCCTCCTTTGCCTCTTGTTTCCTTGTCAAGATGATTGGGCAGAATTCCATCTTCAGTAGCATAATACCACTATTTATCCACACTCTTTGGCTATGTTTGCAGCAAAATTTCCAAAATGCTCAGCACTCTTCAGTTTCATTTAACACCGCCACTTTCCTGAGGGTATCCCCATGAAGAATTCTTGCACATAGACATAGAAAGTTCAGGTTTGTATCATTACCCTTCAGAAATTGTATTCTTTCCTGGGAATCTTATGCATCTCAAGGGAGAGACTGAGAAAAGGAAGGAAGGAAGCTAGCGCAGTCTTATATAGCACCTTTCAGGCTATGTGTACCCACCAACACCTGGCAGTAGTGTAAACTGGATACTCCCAAATGTCTTAATCAATATGTTATAGGCATGTGGCTTAGCTTAAGGAGAAGATCCTGAATAGTTAGAGAAACTTCCCTCTAAACTTGAGAAAGAAAATTTCAATATAAAATGCACCTAAACTTCAGAGATTTCGGGCTTCTTTTCCAGTACAACAACTTGCTACCCACTTGAGGAAAACCTTTTCTGAAAGGCCTACCCATAGAGCAATCAGACAGTGAAAGGGTGCTGCTCTTGCTTTGGGGGCTCCTTAAAAAGTTATGGCAGAATGTGTAAGGATGTTTTTGCTGGAATATGTTCAAATGCCACAACTGGTAATCTTGGCCTTAGAGCAGTAGGTGGTGTGCTCTCACACAAGAAATGAATGCAAACTTATGCTAACTTATATGATAACCTGCAAAAAAATAATTAGTGCTATAAAATGGCACTATATTGTGCCTTCCAGCCTTCTCCAGCTAGATTTGGCCAAAGGACTTCTGCCATAACAACCTGGATGTATATTTGAGGCAATCTAATAAATAATTAAAGGAACCACATACCTTAATGAACTTATTAGAACTTTAATATTTTATTATGATAATTTCTTGTTCAGTTTTCCAAACAGATCATGAGAGACAGGCACTTGAGGACTAGTTTTACCTCTGTTCCAGTTGTTTATAGGTTTTAAAGTGGTCAAATCCCCAGAAGAAACTGAGGGAGGGAATCAACCATAACGTGAAATGATAACAGAAAAAAGAAGAGTGTGAGGTACAGCATTTACACAGCTCTTATTCCACTTTGTGACCCATGGTACGCAGGGAAGTGGCAATGGAAAGCTAAATCCCTTATTACCCTTCTGTCTGGCTCTCCCCTGAGGCAAAATCTGCTCCTATAATGCATTTTACTTCTCTAATGACCATTTTTTAGCATGTATAAAGCACTCTCTATTTATATCACTCCAGTTAGTATTTGTAGTAAAAGAAAGCTTAATTGGGACCTCCAATGTAATTAATGCATAGATATAATTCCAGTGAGAAAGGACTATAAGGCAGGACTGACAGGGAGTCCTGTGTGGCTGTGACTGATGAAAGAAGAATGCTACTTGTAATATGCTGACACTGTACAGAATTAGGCTTTGTGTTCTCTAGTCATAAAATGTCTTTTGGGATGAAAGGCAGACATTTTGGGTTAGTTAGCTCCTATTTAATTATGTGGCTTCCAATGTAAAAGGGTTTATTGAAAGTATTCAAAAAGGGAGAAGAATTGAAAGGACTCACACATATTTTTAGTTTACTCTGAAGTTTTTCATTATGCAAGTACTCAGGCATCTCACCAAGATAAATGCTGAGTGAAAACTAGAATAGCTTTCAAATTTAAACAGTATTAGACAATATTAGGGAGTCCACAACTTCACCCAGAAATCTCTCTTGCTTGATTTTTTTTTGTACTGTCTGGATGAAATGGGAAGAAACCATTTTGTGTTATTCAGGATTTAGCCTACTTTTTTCTCCTTACTTTAAACATAAAGTTTTCCTTTTTGCATTTAACCTCTCTTGTTGTTGTCAGGTTTTTTTTTTTTTTTTTTGATGTTGCTTTCTTTTTTGTTCTGATTATTATTTCCTATGTGAGCCACTTTGCCAGTATTCTTAATGAATACAGTTTAATTAATTTCAGGCCATTTCTCCAATTGATGATGACTAAACTGCATTTTCTTCTCACTCCCCCATGAATTTGCTATTCCTTCCTGCTTTGTGTCATCTGAAAATATGATTTGCACTCTTTTGTATTTCTTCCTTCATTTAATTCTTGGATTTATTCAAACATATACAGCACATGGGATGCCCTGAAGTGAAGACAAATGGACAATGAGATGCAGACACACTGGGACAGAATTTGTCAGCAAGATATAAAATGAGAAAGCCAGAAAATTGGTCTGATTTCTCAAGTATTTTCCTGAAGCCCTGGGTGGGATTTGTTAGGTGTATAACAGGAGAGTCGTGATAACTTCTAGTTTATAACTCATTTAGTTTTTATTGTAAGAAGTTACATCCTTGGGAAGAGTTCACATCATCAGAATCTGGATCCAAGCTTCATATTGGGTAGATATCCGATGTACACATATATTATGGTAATTTAGCCTAAAAGAGAAGGACAGATGAAAACCTTGCTAATACAATAAACAAAATAATGCACACAGGGCTTCAGTTACCTGGGCATCAGTGAAGAACTGTCTGAGACCATAATATCAATATGCCTACCAATTTTAAAATATGTCAGAAAATCAGAATAAAATCCATAACAGTTAAAATAAATATGTTGAACCCTTTTCTCTGAATATCTGTGGTTTTCAGATAAACAGTTGCATGCAGATAAAAGTTACTCTTTTCTTAAATGCCATCAAATTGTCCAATGATTGCTATGGTTACAGGTAATCAGTCATAAATACTGAACAGTTAAAAAAAAGATTTAAAAGGAGATTTATTATTTTGTTCTGAGCTCATAACTAACTTAGTAGAATAAAAAACAAGTACCTCAAAGCGTTCTTGTTTCATTAAATACTTCTTTATTGAATCACAGCCTCTTAGGGATTAGTACTGTAGTATTTGGTAGCTGTTGGCTGAGACTTAAGTGCAGTGAGACTTAACACAGTGCAGCCTGGACCTACCACAGTCATCACTCATTTGCTAATCACAAGTTTAAATGTGTGTCGTTAGATATAAACACATAGGCAGCAAGGGCACATAGTTAATCCCAAATCAAGGAAATATATATTTACTTGTTTTGCAATAGATTTCCAGCAAGGAAATATTGAATTATATGGATTATGCTGTAACGGTTGAGCAAGGAAAAGAAGATAATAAGGTGTTGTTCATTCCTTAGGGCTGCTGAAGAAGAGCTTCTCCTATAGGAGTGTACTGCTGTTTTGTCCTATCCCAAAATTATTCAGCCATTCTCCTTTTAGATACAAGCAGAAGATTGAAACTGCAGCTATAAAATACTTTTTTTCATTGAGTTTCTCTAAAGCCTGGCAATATTATGGTTGACTGTCACTAACAAGAGGTAAAAAAGCTGGTTAGAGGATGTCTACATAAATCTTTAGGTCAGTCTGTTCATTTCTCTGGTCTGAGTTAATTGCCCAGCCCAAGATTCACCAGATCTAGCTGCAGAATCTTATCTTAATATATTGGGATGGTGCAAGGACAGGACTATTTTACAGTCTGAATTTGCCTTGCTTTTGACACATTTAAAACACTTATGCACAATTTCTGAAAGTTTAAAGAGAAAGGCAGCAAAGTTTCAACATAAAATTGCTGGATTCATCATTTGCCATAAAGATGAATGAAGACTCACTCTGAATGTTTTAAGACACCGGGAAAGAAAGCACTGAAGTCTGCCACAAAATCTGTCATGATGGGCACTGTTGCAAGAAGAATTTATCTTGTACTGACAATAGCTGTGAATGACAATGAGCATAACAAACAGGGCCAATCAGGCAGCGCGGCCGGGCCTGCAGTCCCAATGGCCCCTCAGATATGGACTAACAATAGTCTGATGTTTATGGCTCATGCTTCAGTGCTGTGTACAAAACCCAGCTGCTTCCTGCATAGGAACTCTGCAGCAATGACAGCTCCAGCTTCCAAGTGCTCCTGCCTGCATTGTGGAGTTGTTTGAGGATCACTACAGAACGTGGGTTGAGCTTGGTAGGTCCCCAGCAGCTCATCAGCTCTTCTTCGGCATGCACCAGCAGCAGTGGCCTGGGAAAGGGTATAGGAGCAGAGCAAACATGGTGGTACTTCCCACTGGTGAACACACAGCTCTTTGTCTGCAGTTTCCATATATTCTGCCTGGGAAGGAAAATGACCTCCACTCATTTCAGGATCCATATAAATGACAGTCCTTCACTTGAGGATGCAGTTCCGTGAGAATTCCCTTTGTTTTCTTCAGCTTTGAACAGCCTCCGACAACAGATAGGAAATCTCGTGGGCCCAGTTGTTTACATGACAGCAATTTTTATCAGTTAAATTTTACAAATTAATTTATACACACACAGATTTTAGGAACACAAAGGTTTAAATTCCATGCCCTGTCTCAAGGTAAGTCATACTGTGTTTCCGAGGCTAGCATGGATACATGTTTCTGAAGCAGCCATGTAATTCTTGGCTGCCAAACTGGATTTTTCCATCTTTTATAAGCTGTGACAATTCACTTTATGTAAGGCACTGTGCTGACTCCATGGGTATTAATAGCTGGACAATATTTTTATAAAAACACAAAGCCCAATCCCCAAGTGCTATCAAAGGCCTGGTTCCCTCAATATGATGCACAGTTCACCGTATTGGCTGCATAGTAAGCTGCTAGATATTCCAGAATGTACATTGTCACAGACAAACTCATGTATTATTGAGACCAAATCATTCCAGTTTTATGAGCCTAGTTCAGATTGAACTATTTTTTAAAGCTGACCAGAACACTCTAGGGTTTTTTGAGCTTACCTGTGCATTTCAATGGAGCAGAGTGACTCTATCATGGCCTCAAATTTAACCAATTTTGAAAAGAAGATTTTTAATAACTTTCTGGTTTTTTGTCAAAGAATCCCCATGGAGAGACTGTGTGATATTTTGAAGTGATTCAATGAGCCAGTCTTATGTGGTTTTACTCATTTCCTATTGTAAGCCTGGATTATGAATTCAAATGTTTTGAAAAGTATCCTGTGAGATAAAATTCTTAGATGGCTGCTTTTTACTAGTATGAATGCCAAAGATCCTATATAACCTTGAAGACAAAAAGTTAGTTTGATAAATGTGGTGCAGTGTTCAAAATCCAATAGATTTTATGCATCATTTCAAATCTTCTGCTGTAGGGTGTACAAATATCATTTCCATAATGAAAAGAAAAGACAATTGAGTGAGCAGTGTTTAGCACAAAGTAAGGAAGTCACAAACAAACAAAAAAAAAAAAAAAAAAAAAAAACAAGTAAGGAAAGGGTAATAGTCTGTGTAACCAAACAGTCTGCATACCTAAACCATCTCATACTATCTTCATCCTGTGAAGCAGAAGGCATGCAGAATGGACACAAGAGGATTGACAAGCAATTCAGAAGGCATATCTGAATAATTCATCAGGCAAGATTAACAAGAACATTCAGACCATGCAAATTTTGAAATCCTATTGTGCTTGTATAGGATGTCTGTAATTAAATCAATGTTTAAAAACTAGGTCACAAAATGTATAACTGAGGGCATACTGAAATTTCTTCCATCTAAAGGGTAGCATTCAAATTCCACTTCAAAAGGGTAGCATATTCCTCTAATGCTAAGATATATAGTCAACATGTCTAATTTAAATGGCAAAAATATTAATTATTTAAAATATTTAATTAATTTTTACTCCAGGATCTTTCCTGGAATTATACTTTTTGAAATCTCATGTAAAATGTGCAATTTATGTAGAGAAGAATGCTAATAGAAAAAAACACTGAGTTAACCATTATCCGCTCACAAAACTTATGGAAAACATTTTGAAATCCAGAAAAAAGATTAAATTTTATTATATCTTCTTAAATTTTTCAGCGAGCTGAACTGTAAAATATGTGTTTAGCTCTGTGTAAAAACATGATGAGTTAATACACAACACTATGGGATTCATAATCTTATTGAAACAAATTTTAATTTAATGAAAGTGTGGGCTATAATTTTAAAATTTTCATTTTTTACTTTTATATATATTTTATAATGTCAAAATAGCAATCACACACGTCTAAATTTGTTAAAATTAGGATAGGAAAAAGTAGGATTTGCATTCCTATTGAAATAAAAGGCCTTTCAAAAAAAACCAGATTGTATTCCATGCAAATTACTGCAAAAATCAAAACTCCATTTTAAAAGCACCTGAACTTATCATAAGTGGTTATATACATGATAATTACACTTTACCTACCATGATGCAAAACAGGAACTTTTCTTTTCTATTAGAACCTCATTTGTTCAATGAGTTTGCACTACAGATAAAGAGCTCTGTGACTGTATGTGTACATGAGTGCAGATATGTGTATAAGTAGTTTGTTGTTTAAACTTTTACAATAGAAAGAGCTGAACCTTTTAAGAGGAAACAATATCAAAAAGAAGGTGAGATGGTTCATGGATCTCATTATGGAGAAATAAGGGACAAGTTAGTGAAAAGTACACAGCAATATATAGAGAGTCAGCTGCCTCTCAAGAAACACACCAAAAAGGAAACATTCCTTTTAAGGTGGCTAATTGTTGGAGTCCAGGACATCCCTCTGGCTGCCCTGGCTGTCTCGAGACCCTGGCAGGGGTCTCAGAGACCCTGGCACGAAGTCAAAAACATCTGTGGCTTCAATTTTAGCCCGTGGAAAACTGCCAATTTTATATGAGGGATTACAAGCCACAAGGGTTTGAGTAGTGTGATAGTGAAATTAACACAGGGTGAAGAATAGAATTTTGGGGTTTTTAAAATAAGGGGTTCAGGGGACAAGATGGAAGGATTTGGGCGTGTCCTGACCTTCTTCTTGTTCTTCTTGTCCTCCATGTCTTGGTGTGAAGGTGACACTTTTCTATTGGTTTAGGATAGGGACACACTGTCCAACATAAATGTTAGATATTGGTAATAAATTGTAAACATAGTATACGTAACTTTTTATATAAAAGGTAAACACCGTCCAACAGGGGAGGGCAGATGGCCATGGCCTCCTTGCTAGCCAGAGCTTGTCAGGTCAGAGAAAGAATGTTTAGATAAGAAGAAATAAACAACCTTGAAAAAGCAATCGGACGAATTCCAGACCTCTTCATTGGCAGCTCAGCCTGGGAGAAAAAGGACTTTTACAATCTTGGGGTCATCAAGACTTCACAGAGACACAGACCCCAAGAGCTAATATCTATAATACTTCATTAACAGAACGGGAAAACAAATTCTCACCAAAATTTGATTTAAAAAGGCCTGTTTCTACATCCTCATTGGAAAAAGGAAAAGAATGTATTCATATGGAAACACACCTGCCCGTGCAGACATAGGACCTCTCATCCAGAACTTATCCAACAGGGGTTCAAGTCAGAGAATCTCTTTCTTATTTTCTAAATCTTCGGCTATATACCTCTAAAACTGTCTTAGTAGACACAAAATCATGGACTAACCAGAAATTTTCAAGACTGAAAAGAAAAATAAACTCAGCAAAGAAATTCACATTTGGAGCAGATTCATATTCTTTTTTGTGATGTCACATTTTGACAACAGAGATGGCTTCATTCCTTTAATTTAGCAGGTTAGGTTTTCGATTGCAGTTTTCCCTAGAGTTGCCAAGTTAAAATGAGATGTAGTAATATTTTGCACTGGGGGCACAGATCACCCTCAATTTAAACTGTCTTAAAATTAACGTGATGAAATTATGACTGGTGGAAGTGGATCCAAACTTAGGACCATACTAGTCTACCCTGCAGAACAATGAGTTATTTTATCAATTAATGTTGTGACTTTGGCTACAGGGTTGATACCATCTGCAGTCAACCTGTCTTTTTCACTAAAAGGATCTGGAGCTGGCTGGTCCAGAGAGAGCACAGTGGTGCATGGTGGTAGCCACCCTGCTGAATTCCTCTAGAGAATGAAAATTTGTTTGAGCACTAACAGTGCTATAGGAAAATGATGATGGAAGACAGGAATATTAAAACTGTGTGAAGACAATTCTATTTTCCTAACATTTAATTTTCCTAAGTCTCCCCCATTAATTTCAAAGGATCTCACCTCTAAATGTTTCAGCTCTCATTTCAGGGGCACATATTAAAAAAAAAAAACAAAACAAGGCAAAACAAAGCTCACACTGATATACTTGCCTGACAGCATAACATGAAGAAACAAAACCAAGGGTAACATGGGCTGGAAAAGTGAATTTTTGTGCTGGTACAGCTTTTTTCAGTGGCTGCAGGACTGTGTGAACTTGCACATCTCACAGGGAAAATTTTCCTTAATACCACTCTCCTCTTCCCATGTTCTTCAGGATCACATATTTCAGCATAGCCATATGTTACCTGACCAAAATAAATCCTTACTCAGGGGTTTATGTGTTCTGGGTACTTCAGACTCCTCAGTCACTTTGAAAGCCAAGGCACCCACACCAAAGATTGAAGAAAAGGGAGCTTTAAATTGCACTGTACAGCCCAGATCTATCATAAAGCTTTCACAGTCTCCAGGCGATTAATTTAGTGTGGACAAGTGGGATATTAATATACAAAACTTTCTCCATTTAACTATAAAACCATTTAGCTGAGTCCTGGTGTCTTAACAAGATAATAAAAATAAAATGTTTGTAGTCTACCAGTAAAAGACAAGGTCAGTTGTATGTGCCTCCTTTCCAGTATTTTACAGAAGATCCTGATACTAAATAAACTCATTATCTTTCATACATATCCACACAAGCATCTTCTGAGGAGTTCAACTATCCAGTATCAAAGGCATGTTGCATCTGTATTATGCTCTTTGTCTGATAGATTCAAGTTATTTCAAAGGAAAAACAAATATTTATACAATTGCTGCTGAATATTTGTGCATTATTTCTCCCAAATAGTATAATTGTCCATGATTTGTGGAGACATAATCAGCAATCAAAATGGTAGGAAAAAAAACTCAAATAATAAAGAACACTTTCAGCCTATGAAATACAGCCTGAATATATTTTTCAGTAGAAAAATTAAAAGAAAAAACTGTATTATAAGAACAGGAGGGTGCTTGATTACATTTAAAAGCAGTGGCTTGAGGCGCAGCTCAGACTCAGTCAGGAAACCTCCTCATGCCTGATTCCTGGGCCTTTGCAGAAATAGAAAAACATTAACACTTTAAAAAGTTTAACTAAACAGGAGCATTATAAACTATCAAGTTCACAACATTAGTCACTATAGGTTCTCTTAGATTCCCCATAGAAATCTCAGAGATTCCTGTCCTTTCATCATGGAGACCTTGTTAATCCATTCTGGAACATCTGCTACTGGTCCATGTCAGAGATGAGGGAGAACAACCTGGGCCCCTTTGACATGAACCTGTGTCCCAGTGCTGATGGTGTCTCCCTAAAAGATGTCCTGATGTTGCTCAACAGCTGTTGTGGCCCCACAACCATTTTGTGCTGACTGGATCCCACACCATGGATCCTCAACCATGAGCAAAACAGTAATCCAGATCCTCAATACCTCTGCGGAGGTGTAAAAAGCTTCATATTGCATACACTGAAGGGGAAAAAGAAAAAAAATAACAAGAAAGAGGGAAAAAAAATGAGGAAAACAGCAAGGTATCAAACTGCAGAAAGGCAAATTAGTAATAAATCAATCCTCCTTGAATTAGTTTTTTTTTCCCTTCCCTCCAGCTCACTAGACCACATCGCCACAGTAACCACTACATTGTGTCTTATGTATTTTGATGCAGTGCCCGAGTATATTAGCTCTTTCCAAGCCTTCAAAAGTTTTCACCTGCGCTTAACTTTATAGTGAATGAAGAGTCCTAGTCCCTTCAGTGGTACAGGCCCACAGAAAATCCACCAGGTGGATCACCATTCATATCTTTTATTGTGAAAACACTCTTGACATGAAGTAAGCATGTTTTTTGCTTCCCAATAATGCATAATCAGTTTAGAATGCATTCAATATCTATTTTTTTTTCCTTTTTTACAAATGCATTGTGAAGAAAAATTTAGGCTGTGATTTGTTCTTAAAGCAGCCACAGTGGCTATTTGTTATTCATAATTAAAAACTGATAATTAGATACTTCTGCTTCTGTCTTGGAGGTCTGAATCATAATAACTGGAGGGAAATCTGGTTTTGGACAGGAGTAATTTCCACAGACATGCTTACTGGTACAAGGTCTTTTTTGTGTTAGTAGTAAATTGAATGTTTTTAGACCTATCCATGAGTGCCCCTCACAACATTATCCATGGCAGTGCTTACTGCTCATAGTAAGCTGTCCTGTGACTAAAGCACTCCTGCAAAAAGAAACTGTAAACATTGGAGAAGTAACTTTGTGGCTCACTGGAAAAATATTTGTTCTCATTGGGCAAGAAATGCTTGCAATTCATACACAAGAAGCTGGCAGCAAAGAACAGAACCACCCTAGCCCGTTCCCTAGGCCTTGAGTGGGGCCAGACATAGTGCTAATTGTGCACATGGACTGGGATGGACAGCACTGGGTGACAGGGGAAAAAGGTCTGAGGAATCACCCCAAACAACTTTTCCTCCTCTTCCCTGGCCAGGCACAGCTTCTGGATCTGCTAGATCAAACCCCAAGACTCCTGTGAGAATTTCTATCACTGGAACCATTTTGTTTGAGCTGTAGACCATAAACACAATCACAGCCCAGTCAGTTTGTGCAAGCCCTTTATACATTATTGCTGCAACTTTTTCAGTGCTGCCAGGGCACTTATATGCCTCACCAGCACTCACAGCTTCTCCCCACCTGCCCTTGGCCCAGGACTCTATCTCTTGCCCTCCCAACAATGTCACACCATGGCCAGCCTTGAGCTCCCACAGCCCTGCCCTGCCCAGCCATGGGCCCCACTGAGCCAGACCCACCCATGGCCCCACATCCTGGGACCACCCAAATCCCAGGGAGGGTGCTGGTGCTTGGGGATGGGGCTGCCCCTGGTGCTTCCTGGCTGGGCTGTGGGATAGACACAGGCTCCATCACTGTGGTCCCAGGTGCCTGCACAGCACCATGACAGGAGGGGATATTAATGGTGTGAAGACAGTTGTTTGTTTTAAGGCCACAGGAGAAGAGTCATATGGAAGCAGAGCACAGATTTTGCTAGCATTTAGTTTCATATTTAAACAAGCTTAAAGGCCAAACTTGACCAAAAAAAAAAAAAAAAAAAAAAAGCAGAAAATAATAAAATTCAAAGAAACACGAAGGAACTAACATGCACACCAATGAGATCAGGAGCACTGTGAAACACATGCTGGTTCCCAGATGAAGGCAGCGAAATGCCATCCAAGTCAGTGACTTCCAGCAGCAAAGGAGGATCTGGAAATTCTCCTTGCCCTCCAGCTGTCCTTGTACTGCTGCCCTCTGAACAGCCACTCACATCTGAATGGACATGTAGTCCGAAAATTGTTTAGAGCCATGTAACCAAAAGGCAAATTTCACTGCTTCAACTGAAAAGGTATTTCTCTATGTCTCTTTTTTTTCCCCTCCCATCTGTGGAATGCAATTCAGTGGGAAAATAACCAAATCATCCTTCTACATTCTCCCTTAAGAACAGAAAATAGAAGTATTTCTATTTCTGAGACAGAGAGAAGAAAAACAACTCTAAAAATGTGAGATGAAGCTAATACTCTGTACAAACATGCATGACAAATGACCACAAACTCATCTGAGACTCAGCCTGATTTTGAGACAGTTTGTTGGTAACCTGTGGGTGGATGAAGAACAATTGCACTCTTTCTTTCTAATTCATATTGAACCTCCAAAAAATACACTGTCACCCTATGCTTTTCTGAACAAAGCCCATCATTAAGACAGTAGCTAAAAACTTGTATAAGAATGGGAAAGGCCCCTCACAATCAATCCTCAAACTAGTCGCTCCCACACTTGAAATGGCAGCTTCTTGCAATGACTAATGCATATCTATATTCTAAGGACACGTATAAAATATGACAGCTGGCCTGTCCTGACATTTAGAAGCAGATGCTTAAACAGCCTACAACAGAGAAACTTCCAGTGCTCTGTGAATCATTAATTTCCTCAGGAAGCCCTATAAGATAAAGACCATTCAGGACCATTTCATTCCATTACCACAAAAACTTCTGTAAAAGCATTATAAGGAACTCAGTACTCTATTCTTAATATTTCACCTGCATCAGACCATTGTCTCTTGTACAAAGCAACATACAGAAAGTTTCCTTCCATCTTTTTCCTTCTGCTATTTGCATTATTATCCCTCAAACTGTGATATGTTATAAATAGCTCACTGTGTAATCATGAAGGGGATGGCGTTTCATTGTAGATGAAACTCCTGAGGTTTTTCTGACCTGTTAAAAAGCTTGGTATAACCAAAAAAATATGATCCAGGCCTACCTGGAATTGTACCCCATACTGAACAAAATGTTGATACAGTTCTCTGAGCAAGTTCTCTTCATACAATGACCTGTCCCAAAAGCTGTTTTTATACTCACCTCTGTATGTCCACTATATATGCCCCTTAACAGGAAAATATGGTTACTTTTTAGTTTTGCTTGCCTTCATTTAATTTTCTATATAATGAAAATAATGAGGAAAAAACATTAATAAAAGACATTGGATTTGAAAATACTACAGCAGGTCAGGGCATGGCACAGAGAGCAGCTTTATCCCGATTCCTTGAGAGACATTATATTGTGAGAGAAAAGTGTCCATGACCAAGATAAATTCCCTTTAAAAATTTAATGACACCAACTGGACCAAAATTTGTTCCCTGAGTCACCAGACTTCAACACTGCAAACTCTTCTGCTGTCAAACACCTCTCCCAGAACTTCCTGAACTGCTTGAGTAACAGTCTGCCAAAGACCCTTTTAGGTTTCAGTGTTGTCCTGGTCTTCAACCAGGACAGTTAGTTTTTTTCTCAGTAACCATGGTGGGATGGGGTCTGAAACCCTGCCTGGGTTGCTGCTCTATAACACACACATCATAGCTGGGAGGCAGAAGTGAGGAGTTCTCACTTCTGAGTAGGAAGTAGGTATGGATTGCCATGGGGAAGAAAAATGTAGGCATGGAGGACCCGAGAGCCATTTGGTTCCTTGTCTCTGGGCTCACACCATGGGGGTCACACGCTGAAGTTCACCTCAGTGAGCATTCTGCCTGTAAAACACCATCTCTTCTATACACTGTTGTTCTTAGCATTGTTGCTGTTACTGCTCATTTTAACATTGCTTTGCTGTTTCCAGTAAATTGTTTTAATCTCAATTTGTAATTTCTGCTTTTTGTATCTCCACCAGACGGGGGACGGGAAAAGAGTTTGTGTGTGGGTGCACTAAAGTAGGGAGTGCTGCTCCTAAACCACAAGTGTCAGTGTCAAGGACTAACTAGGTCAGAGGAAGGGAAAAACTTCAAGAGCACAGACAGAAAGGAAAATCAAATCCAGAAAAAACAGAGGGACATGAAAACAGAGCAGAAGCCAGCAACAACACCGAGACTTGGTATAATTACTGAAGTAAATACCTGCAAGGATAGAGTAAGCTAGGAATAAAGACCTCACACTGTTTTGTTTCTTGTATTAAAAAAAACATGGCAAATATTTGAGTACACATACTTTCAAAACATACATTTCTTATTCTTTAAGGAGACTAGTAACAAACAAAGTTGAATCTCCTTGACTTTCTAAGCCCACCCCCATTTGGGCCATCTTTCATGAGATAAAGATATTAATATGCCAAGATATTACCTAAGTAAAGATAAACTGAAAATTAATTAAATCAAACACAGTAACTGAAAAACCTTTTTTACCCTGTCAGATTTCTTTTCCTCACATTGTTGGGCAACACAAAAACACAAGAAAGGTGGAAAGAAGTTTCAGACTTTTCTGTGATCATCTAAACTAAAATTCTGATTTGAGGAAGAGAGACAATCTGGAATTAGTCTTGGAGCTGAAAACTCACTATCTGCTTTCACCTATTTATTCTCATGCTTTCAGAGTGTCCATCAATAGAAATGGAATTAATAAGAAAATGCAATCTTTGCAAAGACATACTCTGTTGTGGAAACTGGTGTGCTTCTTTTCAGGTATATTCTCATATAGCTATTACAATGTCTTAGTTGTTCACAGTATGGTGTCTTGCTATATATATTTTTTTATTAACATGCCCATGGTTCCTGTGAAAGAGTTAGGCAAGGGTTGTAAATACTATTAAGCACATTTTACAGAGGGGGAATGAACTCCAAGGGATAAAATAATTTGTTCTCAGCTATATACTGAGTTGATGCTAAAGCCAGGATTTAGAACTAAGTTTTATAATACCCCAAGATTCCTTCTCCAGCCCCATTACTTCCCAGGGCATCTCCTGAAGGTACAAGAACTGCAGCAACAAGATGGCACACAGAATATTTTCCTCCCTCAGCTCTTTGCAACTCAGCTATCTTCTAACATGTAAAAACTACATACACTCTTTGAAGACAATATACCTACCAAATATGACAGGAATTTGAGCAGTCTAACCACAAAATTTGAAATTATTAGGTTATTTCTCTTAAACCAATGAAGTATGTTTTGATTAACTATGTTTGAGGATAGATCAAAAAATGGCTAGGAGATTTTTGACAGAATTATCCAATTCAATTATGTCAAAGAAAGGGATAAAATTGAATCAATATCAGATCTAAAGAGAATTATTCTGAGTTGTACGTAACTGAAAAATGAAGCCTGGAATGAAAATGCAGAACAATGATTCTATAATAGGGTGTTCCATATTGTAATATTACTGCCTTTTTAAGGATAGTATACACCAACATAGAATAAAGCAATGTACATGTGTTTTAATAATAATTTTATCACATAGCAGCCATATAGATGGCTTTACTGTGTGCTATGTGCCTGTCTATCATATCAGGAAAAAAAGAAGAGTCATGAAGAAAGAAGATGGAACATAGGGAAATGGTGGCGAGGGAAGCTGGTGTGTGTTTCTGTAGCTTTCTCTGGGAAAGCTGAGTCTGAGCTGCAGAAGTCCCCTTTGGGTTCAGGTCAACTTCTCCATAGTCACAAACAAACACATCTTATAACTGAGACTGCAAAAAGCAGGCACAAACATTATTTCAGGTGCTCTCTTTCAATTCAGATTTCAGTCCTATAATAGCTCCTTTTTGTCTTTACAGTACTACATGTTAGATCCATGCTGTTTAATAGTGCAATCCCATTAATTGCATTGTATTTTTATCTCAGCCTAAATCATCACTTCTCCATTAATATTCTTTTTCCTCTTTCTGTGCAGAATGAGGCATATGACTTAGTATGCAGCTTAGCATATCTTCTGTGCTGTTCAGGTGCTAGTACTGCTCTCATCAACAGAGTACTTGAACTTCTTCCAGGAGTGCCTCCTGCCCTTCTTCTGAGTCACTCAATAGTTGTTAATGTTTAATGGCTAAAGGAACGGGTGAGAGATAAAAGACAGAGAAGCATGCGCAGCAGATTTTACTCTGCGGAGAAACCTGGTGACCCTGACATGTCTCTGTTTTTTTTCACAGTGCAACCAGGAAGCCTGCTAAATCCTACTTAATGCAAGTGATGATGACTTAGGATAAAGGAAAATAAAACCGAGAAATCATACATAATTCCCTAGTGGCCTCTGCTCCCAAATGTATCATCATTTAGGCAATAAACTTTTCATTAAAGAAGGTTAAACTTGTATGAGTCCCTTTTCAACACAATGATACAGTGTAGTACTACAAATTTCAAGCAGATATATTTCATTATGTTTCCCCCTGCATGGCCAGATTAACATGCCTTCAGGACTTTCATACTGACTCTCAGGTTGCCCTTATCTGCTAGGGGAACCTCTAAAATTTAAAGGAAAAAGAAATAATTTGTACATTCTTCAAGCTGAGGAAAGAAATTCTACTTGGTGTGATTTGCTATAATGATAAATTTATTAGAAGCTGTTCATTTTATCTCCTGCAGAACTGCACTTTGATGGCATTAATCTGCAGTAATGATTACAGGAGAGTAATTCAAAGCTGTTCAGAGGGAAAGGTGACATGGTGCTTTCCATCTCTTTTCTGAATGCTTCCTCAGATTGTTCAATAAATTACAGGTGTAGAAAGAAAAAAGATGGGCCATATGCAGCTGAATATTTTGAGGCATCTAGAAACATGGAGCAATAAGATCAAGACTGTATTTGCAAAAGAATATGTGTTGCAGATTCCTCATAGACCTTTTATAGCAACAGGCACTGAGTCCAAAGTTTTGGGGATGTTCAGTATTATGTATTTTTCATTAACTGTCAGCAAAGATGAACCACAAATTAACAGTAAATTAATAATATTTCAGATTAAGTGAATTAATGTTACTTTTTTGCATGGCCTTTTCAAAATAACAAGAGATTCTGGGACTTATAAGAGACCACTGGAGCTCATCTAGTTGGACTTTTGAATAAATTCTAGACTATCAAGAGCCCAAGCCACATAAGGTTTACCTAGCTGTGTCTGAAAACACCCACTGATGCAGAGTCTATGGCTTCCCTGGTGACCTGGCTCAAAGCAGGGCATTTTTCAAACAGTGATTTTCCTTCTATCCAGATTGAGTCTTCCAAGCTGCAACCTGTGGTCCTTGCCTTTTGCTTTACTGTTTCTTTTTGGTTTACTAAATGAATTGCCAAGTTATTAGAAATCCATGTAATCGTGCCCCCTGACTCCCAACACCACCTTCTTGAGGATTATTTCTAAATTGTGTGGGGTCTTAATGTTACTCATAAGATTATTAAACACTCAATACTGCCACCATTTTATGGCTTACTTCAGGTGTAGTATTCCAGAAGGAGACATGATATCACCACTGTGAGATTTAGGATTGGAATAAATGTTACACACATGTAAAAATCTTTTTGCACAGCTTTAGCAGAGTCAAAAAGCCAGCTGATATATTACACAAGAATTTGAGAATAATATATTTCACAAGTATTAAAGAATGTTTGAAGGTCTGCCCTGAGACACTGCAATGCCCTATTGCACTCTCACCACCAGCCAATAAAACAGCTCCAGAAGGACCTCCTCACATTCATGCTTTTTCTAGTGCTGAGGGATGCCATAAACCCACAGGCCACAGAAATAATGATCCAGAAAGGCTACAGAGAAACTTACACTCCACCAGGCTTCTATCCACTATACCTGTTCACCCACAGCAATGATCACACTTCCTCGCCTTCTGGTTCTGAGCATCCATGAAAATCTCATGGCCTGAGTATGTATTGCTCAGCTGCAGGCAGGGCTTTGTCCAGCTCACTGCATATGCAGCAGTGTGGCAATGGATTTGTGGTGAAGCTCCTGCCAGACCTTAAAAAGCGATGCTTATTCAGCTTGTGATCATTACTTGTCTGCCTCCATCTGTCTCAGCAGCTCTTGCAAAAGACCACTCACACCTGAGCACGAATTCTCATAGAACAGTCAAAACAGAGGTGGACATGGGAAGGTGTGTGTTTCTCTGCAGAAAAGTGTCGTTTTCTGCAGGTGGGTGCTGTATCTGGCCCAGCTGGGTGTCTCTCTGCTTGCAATTGTATTTTTAAGCAGGTTCCAGTGACAAGCTTGGATATTTGTGGAATGCCTTATCCTATTACAAAGTGATATAGGGATACCCTTTCAGAGGCTGCTATTGTGATATATGGAATCTTTGTAAAAATTATTTGGGGTATGTTGCCTTGGACATACACTCTGTCAAATATGCTCTGGATACAGTATCTCCTTGGGTGTTTGGCATATGGTAGGAGGGTGTGCTAGCAGCAATTATCTTGGCTGTCCTGAAATAAGTGCAAGTCCATGTGGCATCTTCTGGTATAGGCAAACATGGACCAAGCTTGGAAGGATGATTCACAAGAAAACATGATCTCTTTTTGGCTGTGTGCAAGCAGCCTGATTTTGTAGTATGGCTGTGACTGACATTTATCTGTATGACACACCAGATGAAATAACCACACCTCACTCCTGAAGTCATTAGTGGAGTTCAGCTTTGCAGGTAACAAGTGCACTTGGTTTTGAATATACTCAGAACATCTTGATACTTTGAGATGCAACAAATGAGAATACAGTATTTGATTATTTCACTACCAGGTATTTTCCTTTGTTCAGTTATGTAGACTGAAAAGAAGAAAAAAATGCAAGGTAGTGGTACTGAACAAGCACATTCAAAATAAATCCAAAGGGAGGAATATTTACCTGTTTTTATCAATGGTAAAAATCTCTGATATAAACATCAGAGGAGGCAGATATTTTTGAAAATCATGTCCTAAAGTTTTTCTTTCAGTGCATAAGAAAATCTATCCTTTCAAGAACTGTAACACTGTGGATAGGATTGAAAGGCAGCAAAGACCCAAGGGGATAAAGAAAAAAAAGGAATCATTTTCCTAATTAAAACTCAAAAATCAAAAGGAAAGATACCCATTTCTATACATGTCATGGTTTAACCACAGACAGCAACTAAGAACCACACTCTTTCAGTCCCCCACAAGCAGAACTGGAGAGATTTGGAATATTAAAAGTGAGAAAACTCATGAGTTAAAATAGTTTGATAAATAAGGCAAAAGCTGCACAGGCAAGCAATGGGAAACAAGGAATTCATTCACTGCT
The DNA here is from genome assembly GCF_031753505.1 of Anomalospiza imberbis. Lineage (NCBI taxonomy): Eukaryota > Metazoa > Chordata > Aves > Passeriformes > Viduidae > Anomalospiza > Anomalospiza imberbis. The sequence goes on along the minus strand of NC_089683.1, from coordinate 79,758,367 downwards.
TCCCATCTGCAGGCACATGTTCATCCATCTCCAAGAAAGCAGGACTCTGTTGTGCGTAACAGTGACTTGGGAAGACTAACGTCATCACTGCAAATGTCCCTACCTTGCTCCTTCTTTCCATAGCTTTATATACTGAGCATGGTGTCTTATTGTTTGGGATGTCGATTTGGACAGTTGGGATCAGCTGTCCTGGCTGTGTCCCCTCCCAGCTCCTTGTGCACCCCCAGCCCACTCACTGCTAGCGTGGTGTGAGAAGCAGGAAAGGCCTTGGCTCTGTGTAGGTGCTGCTCAGCAGTAACCAAAACTTCCCTGTTATCAACACTGCCTTCAGCACAAATCCAAAACACATCCCCATATCAGATACTGTGATGAAAATTAACTCTATCCCAGCCAAAATCAACACAATACAATAGACACATGAACTGTTCCTAGTAATGACTAGAAGGAAAAATGTGACTACTATGCTCAGAGGTCAGAATAATTTAGCAAGGAAGATGCTTTTAAAGACAATAACATAATAATAACAAAAATAAATCTTTAGTTCTTGGGGTTTTTTCCTAACCTATGCTGAGAATTTACAATACTTGGAAAAAAGTGTGTTTTGCTGCACAGCTGCATACAAGCATGCCAGAAAACTGTAGAAGGCATTTGGAGGATGTGTGTGTTCACTGGAGTGAGTGTTTAAATTACAGACCACTTACAATCACACCATCACCGCTTGACAATGCACATTTCTTCACAGAGCTAAAACTATAATAATATCTAGCTTTTCTGAAGCATTTATCTTCAGATCTCAAAGTCACTGATAGCAGGTATTACAGCTCAGCCACAGGCATCCCTGACAGCACATCTCTGTCTGTCCATACTCCCTTGGCCTAGAAGTGCTGAGACACTCTGCAGCTCTACATGCAGATGCTACTCACATCCCTGACAATCCCATTCCAAAGCATCAGTGAAGGTTCTTTTCTAGAAGAAATGAGAACGCATGAGAAAGTCAGAGAAGAGCCAGTACACAAGGTGGTAGAGATTTCAGGAATGCAGGAGGCTGGCATATCTGCTTTGACAATAATACTAAATATAGACATAACATTTGATGATAGTAAATGGTGCAAAAATTGAATTATGCCTGCTCCCTTCTATATTTTCCTCTTATATCTGTTCTTTATAACAAAGGACATAAATTTTTTCCATGTAGTTCTTCCACTAAGCTCATATGATTTGGATGAACAAAATCAATGACTTTTTGAGAAGATATCCTATCTTGATTTAAGGGTTCTGAGTGAATTAGATAAAATTTTTCACTTAACCATCTCTGTATTAAGGTAAATACATAAAACTTCCTTAGCATCCAGCTGGAAGACACATCTTCCAAACCAGAAAACTACTTGTAAAACCTCTTCTGGGTAATATCTATACATGCTCCTATTCACTACTTTTCCAAAGGGTAGACTTCACAGGGTACACAGTGTATTACTGACTGCAATCTTCTGATTGTTACAATAACAGTGACTTTTCCACTTCTACTCATAGTCCTGTTTGAGCATGCACAGGCACCTTTTCTGCTCTGAGACACAATGAATCCATGTTCAGCTCCAGCCCCCTAGCATCTGTTCTTTTCTATATCATCCTTTCCAAAACACTGCACTACACCCTGTAAGTTATTGATTACAAACAGTTGGACTCTACGTTAGCTCCTATGGTTTACCTATGATGATATGCTGTATCACTAGAAGTGTTCAGCCTGCTTTGTAGAACTGGCTTGTTATCCACAGGTTCTCTGTTTAGAGTGTGAGTTTTCAGTCTCTTTCCCTGAGTACAAATCAAGAAATGCTCATTTGATAGACTTACTTGGTATGGATCTAGTGTAAGTGAATCAGAATTTAGTGTCCTGGAGTGAGGCATCTTGGACCAAGTTGCAATACACATATACATAAATGTATTATGAGACTTAACTTTATCTCACTAATTGTGGCTCAGATATTGTTATTTATGTCTGAATCACACTTTTTGGTTTATTTTTGTGTAAAAATAGACTTTTTATGTATATTAATGGCTGCTCTGCTGGATATCTTCACATGACTACAGCTTTTCTTCAATTTACTTTCACAGCTAAAATCAGCACCAAACCAGAAATTTATGTGTCTTCCTAGGCCCTCATTAGGCACTCTGAAATTGAGTGGGAAATAGAGTTTTTCCCCAGCATGTTTTCATATTTTCTTTGTTATTTAAGAGTGAGCCTTTTTAAAGAATGCAAAAAACCCAAAAGAATAATGACAAGATGTTTAGAAATGCTGATCTTCACAGACAGAAAAGTGTCTGGGAGGACCTGTTAACTCACTCAAAGGTATGGTGTGATCCTTGGGGATGGTGCTGTGCAGGGGCAGGAGGTGCGCTCAATGATCCTTTTGGGTGCCTTCCAACTCAGCTTATCCTGTGATTTGCCAATATGTTATAAATGAAAGAGCAATACTTGTGCTCTGTTAAAAAGCTATTGATCCCGTGGAAAAATACTGGTTCCCTGGAACTTCAGCTCCTCTCAGCTATCAACCATATTTATCAGTCTTGAAAATAATTAGGAAGAAAAAATCGAAACCATTTTTCCTGAAAGTGTCTGTAGCCGGGGCATCTAGTAAAAATTATCATTAAAATAAATTAGAGTTGTCAAGGAAAAAGGATATGGCCTGAGAGCAAAAAAAATACCTAATTCCAAAAGGCAGTGAGTGATTTAACAGTCCCACCACCTTAATGTCCCATTTACTTGTTCATAAAGTAAACAAACTGAAAATAAGTACTAATCAGGACATCTTCAACTCTTTTCATTTTGCTTTCAATTCAGAAATTGAAATTCAGAAAGTAGAGAAAATTGAAAATTTAAAATCTGCATAAGAAATTAATTAATAACAAGTACATTTATTTTTGCAAGAAAAATAGACATTTTGTTTCAGCTAAGTTTGTACTGGAATAACAGAAGGCAGAAAGGATGACCTATAGTGCTTATGCATCACTAGAGCTGGATAAAGAATGTACTGTGGAAAGGTTATTCAGATTTCATAAGCTGGCTTAGCACCAGAAAAAAAAAAAAAGGAAATCTTGTCTCTTTTAAAATCTCCAACATTAAAATTTCAATGACACTGGAGTAAGTTACTCAATATTTTTATATTCTGAAAGGATGTTTGACTTCAGTTTTCTCCATACTGCATTGCAGTTAAGAATTAAAAAAATAAAAGGACCAGTAATTTCTAAAAATCTTCTTATTGTTTTGCCATAGTTTTCTTTTTTTTTTTTTTTAAGTTGGTGAATTTATTTTAAATAAAACCAGTTTACCAAGAATTTTATTTTCTTCAGAATCTGTCAGACTTTGGGCTTCCTGACTTTAAAACTTGTCTACTACTTTTTGAAAAGTTACCAAGTAGGAAGGTCACCAACTTTATTTTTCCTCTGGGTAACTTTCAAAACTTGCACGCATTTTGCAAAATTATTCAGAGGTTGGAAAGAGAGGTATAAACTTGATTAGTCCCTTATTTACATTCAGAAATGAAAGAAAATACAAATTTTTTAAAAAGAAGAGGGACAGGAAAAATATAACTGCTTTCAATTTTCTACTTTATTGCAAAAGGAAAAGCTGCTTGTTTTGCACTGTGAGTGCTTCAGCGTATTTTAACAACTTTAAAAATATCTATTCATCAGCTCTGGTAATTAGCTTTTGCTTTGCTTTTCTGTGTATTATTACTAGGAATTCATGTACTTTTTTTGAGTTATTATATTATCTATCCTCCAGGTCTTCTGCTTCATGCAAATGGTGTTCCACTCTACGTTCAATAATTAAGCCGCATTGTACAGTTGCTGCTGGTCAGATTGCAGACTTTCCAACCTGTGAATTCATGACAATTACAAGTATCAAAAAAACACATTTGCAGTGCAATTACAAGGATAATTTATCTAATTACATTAACTTTATATATCATGCTGACAAATACTGGAATGATAAAGGAAGGAAAGGACTGCTTTGGGTGTCAAAAGGGTAGTCAAGAGTGTGATGTGGCAGTCAAAGGGACAAAATGGAAGGACAGTATGAATGACAAAAGACTTGAAAGAAAGTATGAGAAAGGAAGTGCCAAGAAGAAGAAAAGAGAGTATGTAGAGGGGAATACTGTTAAAGAGATGACAAGAGAGCAAATGTACAGGGTCATGAGTTTACAGGGAAGGACTTAAGGAGTCAAAAGCATAGTTTAGCAGCTGACAGAAGGAATCTAGCTGATTAAATGAAATTATTAGCTAAGGAAGCAGAGTCAGCAACAGCACCCATTTAAAAGGAAGGGGATCAGTTACCATCTAAGTTAGCTACCTAGAGGAACAGAAGAGCAAACAGCAGTGTATGGATTCAGCAGATAAGTCACGGACAGCGCCTATCACTGAAAGACTTAGCTGAGCTATTTAATCCATTAGGTACAATGAGAAGAGAGATGAGTCAGCAAATTGACAAATTAATAGATCAAGCTGTAGATTAGTGGTGAGACATAACCCAACAGGTGAGAATCAGCTGTCTGAAGGCAGGTACCTGGAAGTAGTTTCCCAAACATGCTTGGTAATGGCAGCCAGACAGAGATGCCTGCAGGGATGCTGATCCCTTAGCTGGGTGCCTGCCTGGTGGTGCCAACCAGATCAGAAGTGAGATGGGACACTAGCAGTAGGTATTCGCTTGCTTATACAGGATTTCTGTTAGGAGAGGGGGAAGAAAGAACCAGCAAAAGTTCCTCTTCAGAGGAATAGTCCTGCATTTTGAGTGTCAGCTTACATGTGTACAGCTTGGTTCCTAAAGTTTGCTTTAAAGATATGCAACAAGTCCCATGCTGCGGTGAAAGGGTGACAAATGGGAAACAGATGACTCCTGTTTGTACAGCCTTTTATGCTCACTACACAAAGAAAGGGCTGTTCATTTTTCAGCCTCATATCCTGTGATGTTTTATCGAGCAAAATGGAGAGCTGTGATTCAAACTCCACTTCCTTTTTACAAGCCAATCCTTCCTCCCCATAGGCTTAGCAACGAGGCTGAGCTCATTGCTCAACTATTTGCATTAGAGAGTAGATGTACAAATAGTGTGAGTAAGGATGCCTCTTTGGTGTCTGAAGAAGCACAGAGGAGAAACAAAACCCATGTTTACCAAAAAAAGATGAAATAAATTATTTTAACTAATTCCACACACAGCTACACTATATATACATATATATATATACTTGTGTATATATACATCTCCACCTTTTGCAATGGTATAGCCTTAATTTTAAGTTTTAAATAGTAAAAGGATTATTATCATTATTGAGAGGCTTTTGTGAAGACAGTTGTACAGTTTGATGTACTGGATCACGTGCTGTACCCCTGCTTCTTTGCCTTGGGCAAAAGATGGAAGTTTGAAGGACAGCAGAAAGAAAGCTTTTGTTGATATATTTTTATTGGAAAAGCACACATACCTGATGAAGAACAGCTAAGATGTGAGGCTATTCCAGAGACTGAGAAACTAGAGGAGAGAGAATGAAAGGAGCTAGCAAGGAAAACGGTACTCTGGGGTGCATTAGGAAGGGCATTGCCAGCAGCTCAAGGGAGGTGATCCTGCCCCTCTGCCCAGCCCTGGTGAGGCACATCTGGAGTGCTGAGTCCAGTCCTGGCCTCCTCAGGACAAGAGAGACATGGAGCCCCTGGAGTGGCTCCAGTGGAGGGCAACAGAGATGATTGAGGCACTGGAGCATCTCTCTAATGAGGAAAGGCTGAGGGAGCTGGGCCTGTTCAGCCTCGAGAAGAGGCACTGAGAGGGGAACTCATCAGTGTCTGTGAGTATCGGGAGGGAGGTGCCAGGAGGATGGAGCCAGGCTCTGCTCAGTGGTGCCAAGCAATAGGACAGGAGACAATGGGCAAAAACTGATGCACAGGAAGTTCCACCTGAACATGAGGAAGAACTTCTTTACTGTGCAGGTGACCACACACTGTAATAGATTGTCCAGAGAGGCTGTGGAATCTCCAGATATTCCAGAACTATCTGATCTCAGTCCTGTGCCACGTGCTCTGAGGTGGCCCTGCGTGAGCAGGGAGGTTGAACCAAATGGCCCAGTGTGGTCTCTTCCAACCTGACCCATTCTGTGTGTGATACTGTGAGTTTTTAAGAGTTCCATTATGTGTATGGAAGCACATAAAAGGACTCTCCTCTGACTACATTCTTTTATGCATAAATAACTCTATACTCCTGTTGGACTGAAATATACAACAGATCCAAGAGTCCAGTTTCCCTGACATTTTAAACACATTCATTTTAAAGCCTTGAAAGTCTTTTCTTCATATCTCAGAAAGGGATAAGGCAGAGGGAAGCTTTTCATGTTCTTAGAAATTAATGTCACACTTCTTACTTGTTTGCTGTTTGGACAGACTGAATCTTCAAAGGCCTTGCAGACTTGGCTTCTGAGCATTTGTTAATAGAAATGGCAAGTGAAGGATGCCAGTGTTTATTTTGCATACTTGCATACTTGTATGAGTGCACAAGATCTTCTAGCTTCACACACAAAAGCTGGCGCATGCTCAGAGTTTGCAGGTTTTACAAAGAAAGCTTTTGCCTTTTGCGGCTCATAAATTCATTGTGATTGTTGTGGTATTCAAAATAAATTAATGAATGAATAAATAGTTGAATGTTTCATTGCTTCTGCCCGTGAAAATTAATTTCTTTTCCTTAGTTTAAAATTGTTTTGGATTAACATCTCTTAGAATAGTTTTCTACTTACCTTTACTTAAACCGTACATTATAGTCAGTAGTTCCTCAGACTTTAGTAGGGCACATTTAAAGTGAGGCAGTAATCTCGGTATGGAAAGCCAATACAAATAAGTTCATTATTTTGAAAACAATAAAGATGAAGTCCACTTCATTTGCTAATGCCACCTCTCCCTCTTTTTTTAAATCTGGAAGGAGGTTGGTACTTTTTCATTGCATTGGAAATGTCCTGTTCTTTCAAACTGCCTCCAGAACTACAACTAGCAGTCCAGAGAAATCATTTAGCAGTGCTAAAATGCTGTGTTTATTAGGCTTACCACCACAGTAAAATTTAGCATATGCTTCCTTTTTTTAATTGTCTTTTTTTTTTAACTTTTTAAGGATTTTTTCTTTAAGGTTGGGGTTTTTTTTATTTAAAGTTCCAGAATTTTAGAATTTCTCTATTCTGTCTGCAGTCGGTAGGTAATTTCTCTTCTTTCACAGAATCAAAAAATACTTCATGAATAACCATGTAGGGAATCTAACCATTAACAACAGGAGTCCCTGATCCAACAAGAATACTAACTGAACTGGATGATTTTTGATGAGTAATTGACAGATTAAGCACAATAAGATTTAATAAAAAGTCACAATAAAATAAATACAAGACTGGTAAATATAAAAACTATAAAATTTGAGGTTGGCTGCAATTTGCAGAACGGAGCGCAAGTGACGACAATAAAGTATTTTAGTAGAGCTATGACAGAGTAGAAATAATATTCATAAGCATCTCAGGACCATGACTCACACATTCTGCAAGAACTAAATTTTCATGAATTTCCATAAATTATCAGATTTTTATTGTTTAAAGATGAAAAATAAAGCTTTCCAAAGTTATGTTGGTAAATGCAGATATATTTTACACCTTGATACCTATATCTATAAATGTTCCCAAAGAATTAAAGAACCTCAACGTCCAGGAAACAAATAAAGATGGAAAAGCTGCTTCTGCAATTTATTGCAAAAATAAACTACAATAGGGCCACAGTACATTATTCTTCTTCATGACTGCAATCACATTAAAACTATATTCACTTACTAAAGCATTCCTTGGATGTAAATTCTTTGTTTTCAGCATGATTACAATCTAGCTTGCTTTCATTTGGCTTTAGAAAATCAAAAGAAAATTGCATTTTTAAATTTATGTACCACACTTCTATGAGGAAAAAGTTCTTATCAAAATATAGTATATTATATACACTTGCCTTTGTAAATTTTGAAAGATGTGTCTATGCATACACATATACTTTAAGAATGTGAACTTTCTGAATCCCTTCTCTCTTTCACTCTCTGAGTCTTAGACCATGGTGCTTCTTCTGTTTCAGTAAGGAAGGATAATCTAAGAGTAACATAGTCCGGAGATCCTAGAAGATCTCAGCTACATTCCTTCTCCAGCTGCAGCTCCCCCATGACTGGGTAAGTTCAGTGGCCCTTCTGGCTTTGCCTATTCTGCCTGACTGTTCCAAGCCTGTTCCCAAGCCGAGACTCATCACCTACCTGTGCTACATACACAGCCACCTTAACAGGACATACTGTCCCTCACATGGTCTGGGCAGAGAAGGCCATCTTGAAGCTGTCTCTGCCACCTACATACACTTTTGCCATCCAAAGAACAGTGTAAGCACATGAAGCACAAGGAAAAGCCCGACTCCCATGAAGAAAAAGATAGGAAAATATATAAAGCAATAGCTGTGTCTCTACACGTGCCTCTACATGTGGTTATCTGCACTTTAGCTTTCCTCAGCAACTAGGAGGAATCCCTCTTGCAGTCATGTGAGGAGCTCAAGCACTCAGGCAGTACTGACTCTCTCTGTATACCTAAGATAGATTATAGCTATGTCCTGAGTTTTCAAGCTTACCTACATATAAAAAGAGAGTTGGTTATTTCAAAATTCAGGCCTCAAAGCTATTACGCATGCACTTATTTTCAACCACCATGGAAAAAGTCTCTGAAAACACATGGGATGTTTCCAGTCTGAACAAGAACTGTAGTTCAGTGTGTTTCTAATGGAAGAGCAATCTCTTTTCACAATGGAGAATATGTTGAAGGTTGTCAGAGGACTAGCCATAGTTTCTGGTAAAGCAGCTATCTCACCTTGTAGGGAGGTTCAATTCAGCTTCCTTTGTTTGCTTCAGGCTGTTCTCTTTTATCCCCTTTATTTTCACTTCTCCTATTTGCCCACTAATTTTTTCTCAAGGTCTTGATTGCCCTATGGGTTTTGTTTTGATTTTTTTTTCCTTCCTACACCTTGCTTTTATTTTCATCTGCTGATTTATACAGCTGTTACACAGATTGCTGCATTTGCTTTTCAGGGATCAAGTGTAATCTCTAAAGCAATGGGGGACACACTAAACTATGTTCATTAAAAAAAAAAAAAAAAACAAAAAGTCCCTTCATTGCTTATACTTTTACTGACAAGAGTGGGAAATAGTGTGCCATATGTCCCTACAATAGACAAGGCTAAAAGTTGAATAATACCGCCCTCTTAAAAAGGGCCCATTAGTGAAATTAAACCCAAAGCCTTGAATGCACTGAGGGGCAGTAGAAATTCTGAATGTGAATATGAAAAATATGAAATGTTGTAAAAGCAAAGCAGTAGGAGGCCTAGCGGGCAAAATGCAAGTGGTAGGATTAATACTGAAAAAGGTGCTGGAGTAACTGCAAGACAAGAGCTTAAGGGACATAGATCTAAGTGGTAAATTAATATATACAAATTTGCCTACTTAAGGGAATGAGAAATCCCTTCCCAACACTGGATGAAAATAAGCCCTTTTGACTCAGTGTTTTGTAAAGATCTTTTTTACCCTTAGAGAAATACAAACAGAGAAATTTAAAACTGAAACATTGCTCAGCCTAAGAGAATTGAGTTCTGGATGAACGGATGGATGGATATAGATAATATATTATTCAGAATATTATCAACTTGATTCTTTGCTAAGAAGGAAATAAATACTTTTTGTTGTTGTGGAATCCTGATGTATTTGCTGAAACTGTTTCTGACTTAGAAATAAATCAAGTGAAACAATTTGGCCATGGTAAATATGCTAATAACTGTCTGTACAAACTTGATAGTATTCTTTTATGCTGCCAGTGTTTTAATTTATTAACTAATATCGCTATGATGACTGGAAAATGAGTATGTGAAGTAGTTAAACAAGAGGTGTAGAAAACATGCTCAAGAAAGTGGCTCTTCAGATTACTTCCCTCAGGGAAATTCCAGATGCTGCAATACCCTGCTTTTGCCAGGCTGTGTAAGAGTAAATAGCAGTTTTAACAACAAAAATATTCCCTGCACTTCTTGATTTCTTTCTAAGAAGACTTATGATTTTCAGTAATAGTAAAATTTTCAGTATTTCTAACAGATAAGTCTAGCAAAAAAAGCAAGCTTTGTCTTTGACCCAGGGCTCCTTCTGGGACAGAGCACGTCAGGGCATTTCATCCTTGTTGCTGGAGTTAAATTTAGCCCAGAGTGACTTTATGTCAACTGGTGCAGACAAAGTGTACACCTTGTTTATCTGAACTAGCCATGCCCTGGCTAGCCTGACTGCCAAGGGCAAGGTAATAAAGTTTAGAAATCCTGGCCCGACCTCTCTGTGGACTCTTGGGCTGTTGGCTTTTGTTGGCATTGGTTCCATAGCAGTCACATCCTTGGAGAAGTACCTGAGTTGGTTTCAAGTTAGATGGACTGCATTTAATATTTTTCACTGCTAGTCAAGATAGAAAATACTCGGAGAAAATTTGCAAGTACTAAAAAAAAAAATTATCTGATAAATTTTAATTCACCCCTGTTTAGAGATGCCAGTTATAATCTGTAATGCTATGTTTTTACTGATACACATGGCAAAAATTATTCATAGAATCTGTTGAAATATGCTAATAGTTTCAAATCATGAGTGCTTTTTAGAATTCATATATTTGTGGCAATTCATGGGCAGAAGAGAAAAGTCTGGCAAAATTCATTAAATAAATTACTCATTGTGGATTATTTCCCCTGCTACTTTCAAATGTGAATAAAGAAATAATCAGGTTTTCATTAATAAACTGAAACAAATGAGGGTATCCAAATGAATTATTTCGGCTTGCAAGCATATTTCTGTGGTAAAATATCAACTCATTTAATAGTAATCTGCAAGATAATTTCAATGTTGACAAATCTTTGGAAATCTGTATCCATGTACATAGCACAAAATATCTTCAATAAATATCAGTAAAGCCCTAGCTGCTTTTGCACTTCAGATTTGTACAGATTTGTTCAATGACAAGCAACAGGGTAGAAAGTCTGGCTGGGTTACAGATGGCAAAGCTTGCTTACAGATTTAACTTCAACTTCTTTCCTTCCTTTTCTTTCTTATTCTATGCATTGCAAATCTTTGACTGACAGGAGTTTCAGTCCTAGCCTTACTTTTAAGAATTGGCAGAATAATTAAGCAAGAAAAAGTATAAAAGGCATTTTAGCAGGATATCTTGCTTTTATTGTGAGACAGGATTTCATAAAGAACTAATGATACACTTTCCCACTCCCAAAATCATGTCTTTGATCTGTCTACTACTTCTGATGTATTTTCTCTGGTCTTAGCCTTCAAAATCTGTCTGTCTTACTCCATCCACCAAGGCGTTCATTAAGGTCTTTGAACTTGGTGTCCTCCCTGCAATTCCTCTTTATCAATTTCCACCTTCTGTCTTTTCTGTCCATGTGTCTCTCATATGCTGAGATTTCAGAAATTTACTTTAATAATTTCTTAATGTTGGAAGTCATTCACTTATTGAATTGCTCTTGAATGTGTATGTGTGTTTCCATGAATAACTAAATACAGTAATCATAGAACGGCTTGTGTTAGAAGCGACCTTAAAGATCATCATCTAGTTCCAACCCTCCTGCCATGGACTGGGGAACCTTTCACTAGACAGGGCTGTTCAAAGACCCATGCAGCAACCCTGAAATTCCAAAGAACAAAATCAGATGGGAAGAAGTCCTCTAACTAGAGGGGCAAAGAGTGTTAATGAAAGGGTGGGTTGTGTTATTGCTGACAAAGAAAAAGTCCATGCTAAATGCATGTCCTTAACCTCCTACAGAGTTTGTTGTGCTGCCTGTCTTGTTTACTTTCATGTATTTTGATGGGCGTGCTATCACGTGGCAAATTTGCATCTACACCAGAAAGAAGAGTTGAGAACATTCAGAAGCGGGCTGAGAGAGGACTTACAAAATGGAAACACATTGTTTTCTTGCTTTGAAATTACTATCAAGATAGACTGTGATACTGCTTTGTTGGCACTTTTTGTTGTTCGCAGGTGTAAGATGTAAAGTTGATTGTTCTGAATTCATAGAAGGCTTCCTGGATGACACAAGCTGCAATGTCCTGGCAGTGGTCACATTATAAATATTTCTTATAAAAACAGATAATTAAAATCTCTATTTGAAAATTATCTTAGAAATCATATAACACTCCCATAAAAGTAACTGAGGGGTAGGCATCTAAGAAATACAATTATTAACAGGAAACTTTACACAAACATGACCAAAACCAAATCAAACAGACATTAACTATAAAAAGCACATACAATGCATAATATCTCCTAAATCTGTCATGTTGGAGAATTTCTAAAATGAAAATACTTTTAAATCTAGTTTAAACTTGTCTAGTTCCAAGGACCTTTCAAGGCCATAAGAAAAGCAACAAATTAAATTAATGAAACTCCTATGTGAAATTCAACATTGAAATATAAACTATGAAGTTTATATAAGTCAAAGTTCATATAGAATATGAACTTTGACCTATTTAACTTCTAATTAATGTATTTCTCCGTTTCTGTTTCTTTGTCATGCTCCATTAAATAACTGTCCTTCAGCATTGTTTGTTCACTTGGAGCTGAGGACTCAAAGCTGCAAAAACTTTATATTAAGAGAATAGAATCAATTTTCAGTACTTCCACCTCTTGCTTTAAAAAGAGAAGATTACTTGGCCACACTTAAAACCTTCTCCTAGGTCTTCAAAGAGACTTGCCATTATTGTCTTTCAATATATAAAACAAACAAATAAACAAAGACATTTTGAATAGCCAAGCTAAAAGCATGTTTCCTGTATTGTGTGGACTACATCTCAGATGTGAGGATTTGCTTTAGATTTACTTGGTTCAGTACTTGTTTTTCTCCTGTTCTTAAATACTTCATTGCTATCAGAGTTTAAAGAACAAGGGAGTTGCAACCCCATAGCTTTATCTCTATAAAGTGATATAAATCAGTAAGATCTTGAGTTTTCTTCTCTTTTTGGAATGGAAATTACTATAGTTTGCTCTTTCCTCTGGACCTTCTCAGCATAACACAACTCTGATCACAGCAGGACTAGTTATGCACTGGCTTGTCTCCACAGCCAGAGCAAAAGGGGAAGGAATAAGGAGCTTTCCCCTGTGGCACATGGGTCAGGCAGGCTCATGGCAGGGATGACTGGAGGAACACAAGCACCACACCTAATTGCTCTTCTGGGAAGTCATGGTGGTCGACCAGGGTTCAGCCGGAGGCAGGATGTGTCAGCTTTTGTAACAGTTTCCATGTTGCTGTGCACGCCAAGTAAGAATATATTCAATTCACGCCATGAAAACTCTTCCAAATACAAGGCATGGCCTTGAGGGCATGATCTAGCTCTATATAATTATTTTTTATAGCTATGTTATTAACTTGCAACTTTCCTTATCCTGACTGGCCACTCTAACTCAGCTCCAAATGGTGATTGTGCTCTGTGTTCCCATGTGACCAAAGAACCAGGAAATGCAAAATGTGCTTAGAGAAAGAGCCAAAAGAACATAAAATTAAACCCTTTTCCAAGAGCCTCCATGAAGTGACTGGGATACAGAGAAGTGTCAGAAGATACTGAGAAAGAGGAAGCACTTGCCTAGTGCAGTGCAGTCTCATGTGGATTGCCCCAAGCTAGCCCTAGGCTAACAATACATCTACACAAAGAGAAATACTGTGAACCCAAAATCAGCCTTTTCAGAGTGATGCTCAGGCTTATAAGCACAGCCAGTCTGTGGGACTAGCTTGCTAAGACCCTGTGCTGTGACTTGACTGCTTCTGCTGCTGAGACTGCTCAGAATGGGTCTGACTTCATGTCATGGTATAAACTTCCCCTTTAACTCACAATTAGGTTTGATGAGAACTTAGGTTCCCTGAACACTATCCATTTTATTTTGAGTACCACCAAGACCTCTTGATGCTGACAAGAAAGCCATTAATAATCAGGCCATCTCTGTGCTACAGACTTCAGAGGAGTAGAGAAATTAGTGAGGAAGCTGTAAACAGTTTAGCTCAAGCATAAGAAAGAGTCTTGTCAAGCACTACAGATCTCAGCACTGGCTCACTTAGAGGTCAGGCACTCTGCAGTCCACAGTGCAAAGGCAAATTTTGTTCACACACATGAGATATTTGATCTCCCTTGCACTGCTCTGTACTCACCAATGCTGCCTCTCCAGCATGTGAACTGCACACACAAATCACAGCCTACTCTTAAAACCTCTGGCACAACTTCCAATTTGTTACCTTTAAGAATATGGGAAGGTAACAGAAAATCTTGATGTGGATTAAGGAGTTTGGGAATACATAACCCTGAACTCAAATCATACTATTTCATCCCACACTTAGTGAAACATTCATTGTTCTCGGTATTTTTCTTGACATGTGAAATATAATCAGTTTTCTGCTCTTATGCTGTTGTGATAGGATAAGAAATACCAGTCTTTGAGAGCATCAGCAGGTAATGTTCTCCTTTTTATCTTATTTTTCCTTTTGATTGTCTTTGTTTTCTTGTACAAACTTGACCTGAAAAAAAAATGAACTCTTCCATAACAGAGATACTTGACACCATCATCCCTTTTAAAAATGTCAGCCTTGAGGAATCCTAAGTTCTTTGTAGAGTAAGTGCAGTTCATCTTTGACTTTTACATACAAACTATGTATGCATTACTTTAGGACTAAATCCACAAAGGAGCCTAAATCGAAGCCGACTCTTCATTCTGCATATTATATTCAGCTCCTTTTTTCCTTATTTCTTGATGATTAGCAAACACATTGAGGTCTGGGTCTTTATGACTGCTGGTTGCAGTGTTAGCCTACGGGCTACGGATCACTCTCAAGCTGTGCTATGAAATGGGATCCCCGAGTACCTTCTGCTGAATCATTCCACTCCTCATGGCATAGTGAAATTAGGCCAAGAATAGTCTCTGAGCTCCACTTTTCACAGCTGGAGAAGTCATACAGGAAAATGAAGACCAGTTCCTACCTAGTCTTGGAGACACTGGCCCTTCAATAGTGTTTGCCACCCAAGGGATCCTAACACTTAGGGTGGCACTGAACCAGCTCCAGCAAGGAAAGAGTGCAGAGATGAATGAGACAAAGGGACTACAGTTATTTCCCTCATGGCTTTCTTCTTCTAGAGATACTGGGAGCTCAACATCAGTCTCATCCCTCACAGACTATTGCCACAGAAAAGCTGAGCATGAGGAAAAGCTACAGAAGTGAGCCTGTGGCTGCCTTCAGAGTGAAATGGTCATGGTCAATGGCAGCTAATCTTAGCCTGACAAACAGCTGCAATTCTTATAAAATTCACCTGGTTTTCCGCAGAATTGTATGGATTTTCCTTATAATAATTAAAATAATAATTATATTATAGAAACACTTTACAAGATAATCTCCTCAATTTCCTTTAGTATTTGCTGGGGAATTACCATGCACAACATAGAAAGTAGGTAATTGAATTTCATTTCTATTACCATTTTGACAGCCTGAACTCTTTCCCAGGGTGACAGATTTAATTTCTCACACATGGCTTATATTGTTTTTAAATGGCATAATAAGTGGCATGATATTGTTTCTTGCTGTGGCATCTAAGCCATTATTTAGCAATATATCTGAAGTATTTCTTCTGAATTGATAGCCATTAAATTTTTTAAGCAGAACCTCAGCAGGGACAGATTGATACAACATCACTGGAATCAGCTGTGCCGTGCTGATTCACACAAGCTCAGGATTTGACCTGTGATATTGCTGTCACTTTTTTTTTTCCTCTCACCAAATTTTAGCATATTATTCTTATCTATGGTCTGAAACAAGGCATTTAAAAAACCCTGTGAATTAATTATAAACCCAGCCCTGCAGCCCACTGAGCTATGCAAGGGGTGATGTGTCATTGTCAATTTATGCTGAAGACAATGGCAGCAGAAGGTGCTCTGCCTCTCTCCAGCAGTGTTCAGCAACTCATATGATTTAGGCTGCAGCAGCAAGCTTTGTTTGCATAGCTGCCAAGGACATTTACAGCTGATTTCAGAGACACCAATGCTGGAATAAATCAGAGCATGGAAAAGGGGGATAACTCTCATGAATTCATTTCCAATACAAATTTGAAGGCTAATAAGCATTGCATAACATGGCTGCTTTCAGTTCAAAATCAAGTAGTTTAATTCATCTCTGAAAAAATAAGCCTGTATTAGAATCCTCAATTGTGGATATAAATACTTGCTTTCTGTACAAGTTAATAGCTTTTCTGCATGCAAGGGTAGAGGAAGTTTAAGAAGGTCATAGTTTCCTACTAGCTATATTAAAAGACAGTGACTTGGAGGTGCCACACATCCCAAAATGGGTTGCAAAAGTTCATAGGAATCCCTTGATAATGGAATTGCCTTTTGTACTTCCATGATGCTGAATTTTAATTCTCTCCTCCAGAGAGGAAGTTTCTGTCCTATTCATTATAAAATGGATGGGAAAATACAGGTTAACACAGAGCAGAAGGTCTGATAGATAATCTTGAAAGGAAGAAGCCACTATAGCAGAAGACAGGCAAAGTCTAAAATAATTATATAAACTTAATAACTAAGCGTAGTCAGTCCTTTACACTTGCTTTGCATTCTTGGTAACCATTCTATGAAAATCTTTTTGCCTCAGTTCCTGAAAAGAATTTTGCGATAAAGCAATATATACTTGAAATGAAGCATCTATAATTTTTAACTCTTCAATTATTTCAGGCATGGCATCTGCAGCACTGGGAACTCTATTTCTATACCTATCACTTCCTCTCGTAGACTTCAGCACACACCTCACAGACACCCTATATCAGTGCTCAGAGTAAACAGAAGCGAGGGCCAGCATGTGATGTTTTGCTGAAGCTGCTGAAATCTTTTCTCAACCTGGTATAGCAGAAGACAGTAGGTAAAGTGATTATAGATGGCGAAGCAGCTATGATATGAGAGAATAACACTGTTGTTGTATTGTGTTTTGATTATCATATTTTCAAACTTTGTATACTCAAGTTTAACAAATGATTTAACCCTGTACCCCCTTTCCACTCCGAAGGTACTGCCCTTGTAAGTCCTCCTCAGGTCCGCCCCCTTATTCAGCATAAGTGCTGAGTCACTCCCTTGTCCCCTCCCTGATGCCTTCTCCGTCACCCGACGTCCCATCCCAACACTCTGGAAGATTCCACCTAGGGCAAATGATTGGGCAAGGACCAGGGGTCCCTCCTCTAACCTTCTCTGATACCTTGTTATCCCTGTCCCTTTTCCTGAGAGCCACTCCCAAAGTGTTCCCCATTGGTCGTTGGGCAATTCCCTCCCCTTTCCCCTCCCCTGTTTAGAAGATGTTGTCAAGTCCCTCTCAGGGCTCTCGTCTGTTGGTTTACGAGCTCCCAATATACTTTCAGATTACAAACCCCAGAGGAGAGTCAGCCTCCTTCCTTCGGTGAATGCTGTCTGTCTCTCCTTCGGAGGCTCTCCCAGAAACCTGAGGGAACACACGGGAGTGCCCTCTGCCGCTGTCGTGCCTGCCTGGCTGGGTTTCTCAGGTGGACTCTGAGTGGACACAACAGCACACTGTGGGTTTCTCTATACAATAGTAATAACATCTATTTTCTCTATACAGTAGTAATAACACCTATTTTCAACATGGTTAGCCATGTTGTTGAGAATATGTCTTATGTGAGAAACTTCCTGTTCCTTCCTCAGTGGACAGAAAGAAAATTATTTAATATTTCACCAGAATTAGTGCAGCAATTTGGAAAATTTTGTATAGTCAGTGTGGACAAGGTAGGAAACATTTTGGGAAATGCTGACAGAAATAATGGAAGCAATTACTAAAGGATGTACAGTGTAGAAATATTCCGGAGTGGCTGTGAAGTAGCTAGCAGCTATGTGGATTAATCTGGCAAAAAAGTTGGCAAGGTTTTTTCTGCTTACTAGCTGAAATTTGAACTCAACATGGAGCCTTCCGTAGCCTGTTTAACCTCTTGCAATGCTATTTATCTGAGAGACTAAAATGTTCAGTTTCTTCTAAAGGAAAATCAGTAGCCCAGAAGACATACTTACATGATTCATTACCTGTGGAGGGAAAATATAGCTGGTTGATAGTTAACTGATTTATTATTATTATTATTATTATTATTATTATTATTATTATTATTATCATTATTATTATTATCATTATTATTATTATTATTTACAGTCAAAATAATTTTTTAAAACAAAAGGTAATTCGACCTTAGAAATCAAACCTAGGCAATCTCAGGATAAAACATGGGTTTTTTTAATTTTGTGTGTGTTTGTGTGTTTAGTGATTTTGTTTTATTCCCAATGGAAGAATGTGGTAAAATCAAAGCAAAATCACAGAGAGTTACAACATTCATGAATCCATCTTTGAATGTAAACTATTTCCCCATATTAGAAACCATGGTAGTTATAAGAGTACATAATGCAGTTGACATCACAGTTAAGAGTTGTCTCCACAGTTAAGAGCACGTCTGTCTGACCAGTGTGGCTGAGGAAGTTCACGTACACCTTCCAACATGGAAGCCTGCTGCACCCTACACTTAGAGTCCTTGCTGCTAAGTGCCTGTCCACCTACTCTGATTAAACTGGTTGGAGCATGGATTGCTCCTTTATTCATCCCTTGCAGATGTCAGTATGCACGGAGGAGAAAATCATTATATTCTTCTGAGCAGCAACGGCCTTTTGCTGAACAGATCTTTTCTTCCTTCCAAAGTCATAGGACAATAGAGCTACAAAGCACAATCTGGTTTTCTTTGTGGAAGCAATGCAAGATACAGAGGAAAGAATTTACAATAATTTTACACTCAGACCTTCTTAATTTCTTTTTTTTTCCCTAAATTTGATATGAAGTTCCTAGTAAAATATGTGTTTATGTTAATGAAACATTAAGGATTATAAATCAAATTCTTAAATGTCATGAAATGCAGAAGTCAGGCTGTAGGCTCAACTTTTATTCTGGCTTTGCCTCTTTCTTAAAATATAGACAGTATTTATGCTGTTATAAATTATTACTCAGACTACATAGGAGTCAGTATAACAAACTGGAATTCTCTACAAAAGTTTATAAATAGCAAACTCATGACAGAAAATGCTGTGCAGCTGTGCTATATAAGGAAAGGAGCAATTTACTCACAAATACTTCAGTATGTTCTTCTTTGTGTTTCAGTTTGGCAAGATCATCTCTCTATCTTGATCTCTCTGTTATTATTTATGTAAGGAGATTTTGGATATCGTTGGTGTTGTGGAGTCCCTGCCCTTCACAGTGATACTGATATTCATGTGCAAAAGAAAGTATTCATATGTGAATATAAGTATTCATTTTTCCTGCCAAGACTGCTGGCTACTGAAGATAAGCCTTTCTGGCCTAAAAGAAAAGAATGGGAACACCTTGGATGTAAAAAAGTCTTTAAAGCCTTCTGCTTACTGGACAGCCCTTACTGAACAGCTGTCAGCAGCAGCAAGACAGGACTCTGCCCAAGGTCAGATTTGTCCAAGATCCTACTTACAGCCACAATAAACACGGACTGTGATGGCACCTATCCTCAAGTGTGGGCAAGGAAGACAAGACTGATCAGTATTTGCTCTATGGCCCATTCTTTAGTCACCAATCACCCCACATGCATCTTTCTTATTCCTTTTCTGAATCAAGCCCTTTCAGATCAGCAGAGGAGGTATATGTTAAGGAAACTTCCCTGTCCAGGAGCCAATCTGACAGTCACACACCACCTGAGCTGGCACAGAAGCTCCTTTGCAGCTGCACCACCCTGGGGGTCATTGGTTTCTGCTGCATCTCTCAGTGGGGGTCACCTGGCTGTGACACAGGTCCCTGAGCCCTTTGTTGTGCAAAGGGTTGGCAGTTCCTGGCCTCTTGCCTGTGTCTTCTGTCACCCAGAGCTCAGTCTGCAGCTTACACTGCAGCTTGCACAATGAGCCACCTGCATGAATGCATGCCTCAACCTGTATTATAAAAGGGGTGTTTCACACAGATAGGTACAGCAGTTTCATAAAAGGGGGCATGTGGGGCTCCATCTTCTGTCAGGAGCATGCTGTCCAGCCCAGCATCCATGCTGTGTGAACCCCACTGTACCTCAAGCTGGGAAAAGTACCATGATAGCTGTTCATGTATGTGCAAAATATCTCTTCCATGAGTGTACCAAAAACCACGTTTTGCTTTGGTGGGAAACTAGCCTTATTGGCCTAAAACAGTCAGAAAGAAGAAAGAGATCTACTTAGATGCTTGTCGCAATCAGTTCTGTTTTAAAAATGGAGTTCTTAAGAGATAAAGAGTATTTAAGAAGGCTGTTATTTTATTTCCCAGCATGTGAAGGAATATAGTCTAAATGATATCCTGGATATACCACATCTAAATATGAATGTGCTATGTTAGAAAGAAGTAAACTGGTCAAGGTTATTATCCTGGATAACATCTACTGAGATTTATCTGGCTCCCAACAGCAATTTTCATCACACAAGTAAGCACAGTATTATTATGTCTGTGATTGAGAACTCTTAAAATTTTGATAGCTTTCATTTAGACTCTTATCTTTGGAC
Organism: Anomalospiza imberbis; assembly: GCF_031753505.1. Classification (NCBI taxonomy): domain Eukaryota; kingdom Metazoa; phylum Chordata; class Aves; order Passeriformes; family Viduidae; genus Anomalospiza; species Anomalospiza imberbis. The sequence goes on along the minus strand of NC_089683.1, from coordinate 79,737,721 downwards.
ACAAAGAGAAATTTTACAATTGTACCACTGCACAGTTGTCCCAGTTTTAAATAAATTATTTCAAATTTAGTCAAAGATATAATGCATACTGCTTTATAACAAGTACCTGCTTCATACAGATTTTTGAGTGGTCTCTGATTTCTCTTTGTGGAATATTTTTTTACGTACTGTGCATAAGGATGTGTACTCTCATTGAGGATATATTCAAGGTAAAAGCTTGCTGTAAGTGACATTTTTGCATTTTGCATCTGTATTGGAAACTAGGAGAGGGAAAGGCATCTCCAGGTGTTGTGAGGAGGTCGCAGACCCTGTTCCAGAATGGCTGCAAAGTATCCCCCTGGACCAGCCAGGGTGAGACCCAGTGAAAAACTGGTAGACTCTACCCTGCCAGCATCATACACTGGTGAAAGGAATGAAAGTCTATGCATTGTGAGATGAAAGCATGCTTTACCACTGAATTAAGTACCACAAATTAATTCCTGCTCCTACTGTGAGCAGTGAGGACAAGCTCTCCTCCAAGGCTCATTGTTTTGGGTACTTTTCAACATAGTCTTCATTTTAGGCATTACCCGTGGCATGATATATAGCCTCACGTGAACAACTCCCTGGCAAACCAATATTTTTTAATATATAAGCCTGTTGGCATATCATAATCTTATGTTTAACTTTCCTTCCATCAAATGCTATTCTTTGCATCTTAAATTATTTTGGACACTTTCACATTAACTAGAATTAACATTGACATTGTGATATATTGCAAATGACATCTGTTGGAGCAACTTTTTCCCCCAAGAACTATATTTCCTACCAGCCATAACCTCAGAATTTTGGAGAATTATTATATAATGTTGTTTCCAATCAAAATAAATGTGTTCAGTTTTCCTATATGCAGTGGCATTATATAACAGTTACATAGCTCGGTCGGTCCTCTTCCTGCTAAATTTGGTGGCAAAACTCCCACTGACTTCATGGGACCAAGATTTAGATCATGGGTGATTAACATTCATAGAAATTATGGGTTAACCTCTAAAAATAGGAAAAGTTTGGCCACATAAGTCTCCTAAGACCTAGAAATTTTAAACATTTCTGTCCCTGGTACTTATACCTCACTCTTTATACTTTGTTTCCCTTTCACATGCTTTCATTAATTGCACATAACTATTTGTGAATACAGTAAAAAAAAAAATGAATAATTAATGCTTATTTTTAGGGGGAATTTAATCAACAGGAAATAGAAATTTACCCACCCTCCTTTCTCCAGAGAAGAAAACAAATCTTTTGAAGGTTTGCTGCCAAAGTAAAATCCAGAGAGAGGCTTTTGCATGTTTAACCACACGTGTACACAAATTTATAACTCCCTTGTTGCCCCTTAATTCAGAGGTGTCTAAATTCCCTAGTCTCTTAAGCAACATCCTATATTCTTGTGCCAGAAATAAAAAAATATTTCCAGCTGTATGATATTTGGTGTTCCTTCTTTTCACAAGATTATTGCTGGTTCCAGCAATGCCCCAAGCTTTCCCTGGCCAGGTCTGCCATTCCTCACTCTAAGGAATGAACCATGTGAGAAGTTGCTTTACACAGAGGAACCCTTCGAGAAGGAAATACTTAAGTCCTGACCCATGCTGAATGGATGAGGAAATTCTCAGTGCAATTACTCTAAACCTTTTTAAAGAAAAAGATTTCCTTCAGGGGAGTGCCTCCAGGCTAATCCTTCCAGGTGTCCACAGCAGTTTGTGGACAACAGTGTTACCAGACACAGGCAGAACATTTCAGGGGATTCTGACCTTTAAAACTGCATAAACTACCTCCTTTCTGCAGAAATCCCAAGAGACAACATACGTCCAGAGCATGAGACCCTCCCTACCTTTTCAGGTTTCAACGAAAGAGATGGTCATTTGTTGCAGGCCCAAACAAACAGCAAATATCAATATTTCTTTCCTAACTCAGCTGCCCTATTTAGTGTATTGATCTGCCCTTGTATGTCTATTCCTATTGCTGTGGAACAAGGGAGGAAAAAAAAGAATGTTCACAGCATTTATTTATGTCAGCTCACACCAACACCACTCCTAATAATAATTCCTCTTTGTTCTCTTTCTTTGCAGGGGTGCAAAATGCAAGCTGCATTTTAGCTTACTCACTCTAGTAAGTGAGCTTACCCACTCTTACACTCTGCTCAATGTTCATGAAAAAAATAAGTGAAGGTAGAAACCTGGAAATGTTACTGGAAAGGGCACATGAGGCATAAGTTGCCTACAGTCCCACATGTCCCAGTACCTCCACCTGCACTGCTGGATGAGGAAGAGCCTGCAATTTCTCTCCTTCCTAACAGCTGAAGCTGTAGCCTGCCCTGGTTAGGAGCACAGATATAAAAGTGCAATCTCTTAACTCACCATGCAGATCATTTAGAGGAATAATATAAGGAAACCAACCAACCAACCCCCAAAACCAACCAAACAAAAAAACTCCAACTTTCCCAGTCATCTGGGACTTCATCTAAATGCCATTTTTCAAATATCATGGCAAGAGGCTTGGCTAATTCCCTCAGTACTCTAGGATTCCTCTCCTCAGATCCCATAGATTTATGTACATTCAGGGTCCTCAGGTGGTCATGAACTTGACCTTCCCTTTCAGTGGGAGGGACTTTGCTCTCCCAGTCCCCATCCTGCTGTCCATCCATTTGAGAAGTGTGGGAAGAGAGGCTGCCATCAAAGACTGAAGCAAAAATTTTTAGGTACGCCAGCCTAATCCTCTTCCATTGCTACCAGTTTTCCAGCATTGTTTATGGGGGGGAGGATCACCTTCTTTGACCTTCCCTTTCTGTTTAACCTACCTGTAGGAGCCCTTCCTGTTACTCTCTGTGTCCCTTGCCAGCTTCAGCTCCAGCTTTGCCTTGGCCTCACCATATCTACACTGCTGTCCTTCATCCCTATTCTCTTCCTAGGTCAACTGTCCTAGCTTCAATTGCCTCTGCATTTGCTTCTTTTCCATTGGTTTGACCAGCAGGTTCCCACATATATTGTAACAATTCAGAACGCAGACACAAAAAAAAAAGATTAATCCTAGAGGAAAAAAAAATGCAGAATGAGACTGAACAACCTACAATCTTTAAAGGGAATATTTCTTGTTTTATTTAACTTTATAGGGAAAAAAAAAACCCTAACCTATCTCCTTTTTATTTACCCCTCCATAATATCCTACTATTAATAGACTACAAACAATTGGTTGTACTATCATAGGATCATTCAGGTTTTGCAAAAGACCACTCACTCATGATACCTATGTGACTGTAACTGCTTTTAGACATTACTTTGGATTTACCTTTGTGGTCTTCTTAATTTTGAATGGCAACAGAAAAACCTAGTGGCTTTTCAAAATGCCAGCTACTGCTACAGCTTTAGAGACTTGTCATAAAGTAAAAATATGATAACTAATGGGGGGAGGGACAGAATTAACTGTGGTGATCCACACAGGACCTTACACAAAACAATTTCACCTTTTTTGTACCTAAATTTTTTCCTAGCCCTTCCATCCAGTCTGCATTCATTCAAACGAAATAACCAAAATGAAGTTTGACCAGACAGGGAAGTCCCAAAGCCAACATCAATCAGCTAAGCTCTATTGCAGTCAATAAGCTGAGGTGTCCTGGCTGAGGTAAAGCCCTAATCTCTACAAAAGAATTTATCTACAGATTTGGTACAATAAAACCCAACAAACCTGTGAAAATTCCATTTCCAAGTTGGTTAGGTCTGTGGAGGTTGGTGATGGATGGAAGCAGCCTTGATCTCCATGCCAGCAGGGACGAGGGAAGGGAGGGAGGGAGGGAGGGAGGGAGGGAGGGAGGGAGGGAAGGAAGGCGGGAAGGAGGGAAGGCGGGAAGGAAGGCGGGAAGGAAGGAGGGGAGGGGAGGGAAGGGAAAGGAAGGGAAGGGAAGGGAAGGCAGAAAGGCGGGAGGAAAGGGAAGGGAAAGGAAAGGGAAGGGAAAGGGAAGGGAAGGGAAAGGGAAAGAAGGGACCCTATGATGCTCTGGGAAGTATTGATCTGGAGTGCAGAGCCACTTTTTTCCTCTGCTAGAGTGAGGTCTCTGTGTGTATAAACAAACAAGCTGACACAGGGCCAGGTGTCCTAAGCTTTCTACGAAATACAAACTTTCATGTATTTATTTATTTATTTATTTATTTATGTAGTGTCTGAAGTGCATTTAAAGGTCAGTATGGATTACCTTGACTTGATAGCACCTGAAAAGTTCTGTTAACCACAAATGCTTAACCTGAATGCCATGGAGCTATTGCAAAACTTTAACTTGCATAAAGGTGTACCTCTCAAGCCACTTTCCTATACCGTCTATGTAGAGGTGTGTCTTGGGAGTTCTTGTATTGCACATTCCTAACATAAGTTTTACAAGCATGAAAGAACATCTGATGAAAGTGCTCTTGTAATCCTGACTCTAAAAAAATTATACCATCAATTAAACAGGCCTTCCTCTGTCTGTTAATATTGAGGTTTCTTCAGGTTTTGGGGTTTTTCATTGTTTTGGGGTATTTCATTTTGGTTTGCTCTTGGTGTTTTTTGGGTTTGTTGGGTTTGGTGGGGTTTCTTTTGCCTATTGCTAGTTTTGCTCACAGAGGTGAGAAAGGAACAAAAACTTGACAAAAAAAACCACAATAATTCTCCATTAGTCTGTGTTCTCATTTACACCAGGCTTAATTTGAATGGAGAGCATATGTGTTTCACATCATGCCAGCATAAAGGACTACACAGATGCAGAGCAGTACAAAGTCTGCCCTAAAACCAGGATTGCTCAGCTCAACAGCAGTTTTTAAAATTTATTTTCCAGTAAAGCCACTCTTGTATAGCTTGTGACATCAGGACAGTCTCACTGAACTGAGTATGGCACAAACAGCTGGATCACTAGAGGTGCATGGACTGAAAGCATCCTGGAAAGGAAATAGAAGGAATAATTTGTGGTATAATGCACTAAGTGTTTTAAAATCCAAAGGAAGAGGCCCACCAGGAGTGAAAAAATGAAAGTGGCTGCATTTGTGTGCCTGAGAGATGCAGTAAAGGTGGTGAGCTGAAAAAAGATTTTGTTGGGAGAAGGTGGTCAGTGATGGCTGTGTCAGGGCTTTCCATGGGGGTAGCACTGGGTTCACGAGTGTTTAGTGTGTATCCCCCCAGCAACACTCTTCTCTTCATCAGACAGGACATCAGAGGGATCACGGACAGTGGCTGACAGCCAGACAGCAGTCTGGCTGCTGGGGGTTGTTTGCTGTAGGCAAACCAGGACCTGTCTGGGACCACACAGGCAGGTGGCATCACGATCCTTCACCAGTTTGTCCTGTTTTGCTCAGATAATTTACTGCTCCACTCCTCAGCCAAGTACAGACTAGTGAGAAAGTCCTTCCTATTTATGTTCCAATTGAGAGGGTCTCTATTTTGTCAAGTCTTTTATAGTGATGATTTCATCCTTTTGCTAATAGCTTTATTCTCAGAGCCCATCTAAAAATTCTCTATAGAAAATCCCATTCTCTTACTTCAATGCTTTCCCTTTGACCTATTTTCCTGTTCTCTGCTTTTATAACTATTGCCTTCTTTTTCTTTATTTAGATTGCATACCAGATCACTATTTCAGCTCATTTTCTTTTACTTTGATATCTTTTTGCTCATTTCCATAGTAAATGTCATTTACAAGAACTGTGATTTTCGAGTCCAGAGTCTCTCATAATTTTTCTTCAATGTGCAGTCTTGCTATACTGTTTTTATTTCTTTTTTCCAACTCTTTGCTTTTCATGTAATCAGACTGTTCCTTTTCTCTTATGTTCTCACTGCCCTAAAAATCCCTGATCATGTCTCTCCTTTGCTCTACATCACTTAATTTTTTGTATTTGTGCTGAACTAAAACAGGGGATAAGTTCAAATTTGCCCTCCTCCACTTCAAATCTTACCTGATGTACTTTTGACCCCTTTTCACCCAGTTGTGAAGTCCTACCCTATGCTTCTTAATGAACATAATAATTCTCGTTTTTACAAATGTTGCTTTACCCTCTTTCACCTCCATTTTCTCATTTATGCAAAAAATATTGTCTTCATATATGAGTTACCAAAGTTACAAGTTCTAATACCAGCTCTGAAAATCTTTATTCTTGCATCACCTCTTAAAATATTTTAATCAAGTAGTTATAAATTGAAAAACCTTTTCTATTTAAGTATAAATAAAATTCAATTAGCAACATCTTGTAAATTAACAGCTAACATGTGCATTAGGCAGAATAAGTTTGATATAAGAGAAAATGGCATTTTAAGATGTCCTTTCATTTTATTATGAAAAGGGTGCTTCAGTCATTCAGATTACCAGGATTATGAATTGACAATAGACACTGAGGAAAAGCAGATTTATTCTACTCTGGGTTTTTTTAAGCAAAGCTCTAAAGATTCCCCTGGGATTGTTGGACTCGAGACTGAATGAAAAGCTAAAATTTATTTTACTTGTCCCTAAGCCCCCATAGAAGACACAGACTCTTCATATTTGTCACTGTTTTGCTGTCTTTAATATATATTCTCAGAGAAACCTTTGCCTTGAGCCTGGCAGAACAGGTGGTCATTTTCCAGGCCCAGCCAGTGACACTGTGACCTGAAACTGAAATCTCAAGTCTGGAAATGATTCCTCTTAATGCAAAAGCTCTTCTCACTCCAGCCCGAGCAGCAGTTAAACACTTTAAGCATAGCAAACAACTTCAAAGAGGCAGCCTCACTCTGGAGTATCCTCCAGCCTAGTTTTTTGGAAAACCCAGAAAAATACATCATTCCAGATACCTATAATAAATCAGATGGGATATTCTAAACATCAGCCTAAGCAGCCACTCCCTGGGGTTTTTGCTGAAGCAGAAATGCCTGAACTTCACCTGGCCCCATTCATCCTGCCCTGTTTGTTTTCCCTCCCACTGGCTGAAATCCCACAGGCAAGCCAGGACCAGAGCAGCACAGCACAGCACTGGGCTTTGGAACACGAGTCAGGGTGGGCTTGCACACCAAACCTCAGGGCCAGGGCCTCTAGGCATCTGTGAAGGTGCACAGGAGCTGAAAAAGAGCCTGATGGTGTTTAAGGGTTGTTGTTAGGAATCTAAGTTGGCATGTAGGTACAAGCATCCTGTATGTGGAATATTTCACAAAAATAGCCTGTTTTCCAGGATGCTAAAGACTACTTGACAAAGCACGACTTAAGTCTCTTCAACTTGGCCTCTCAAAGTAAAAACATTTCTGGCATGGTCATCAGCAGTTTTAAATAGGATTTGGAACAATTAACATTTTGTTGTGTTCCCAGAACACAAGCCCATTGCTTTCTGTTTAGTGAGTGCCAATTCTTATACTGTGACTGTTTTTTTCTGAGCAATTGTGAACACCCACCTAAAATCTGAGAATGTTGTTGTTTTCAGAAAGCAACACTTCTGAGGGAAATAGGATTTTTTTTTTTTTTTTTTTTTTTTTACCTCTGGTCTAACTTGCTCAAAATAAAGTGTTGAAAGTGGTTTAGTGCTATAAGTAAAGCTCTGGAAAATTAACACTGGTACTGAACTTTTCTACCTTGTAAAAGTCTAGATTCTCAAACACAAAGAATAAAACTTGTTTTAAGGATAATAATGCATGCTGAAGATTTTTGCTGCTAGAAATTCTCTGAGGTAAATTCCCCTGAGAATAAGAAACACACTGGAAAGGAGAACAGAGAATAATTTTTCTGCATTTACCAAGTAATTGAGTGTTTTCTCAGTGTTTTGAAAAGTCAAGTAGTCATATAGTTGGATTTTGCTAGTCATTGACTTTGGGATTAACTGATTTCTTATATACTGTATTTCTCAGGTTCTTATGACTTAACGTACAGTCTGTATTGATTTCCTGTATATTTAATCAAAATTTCTCGTATCAGGTATTTTTGCTGTCTGATAGTTTCAGCAAAAAGTAGATTCATTGCAAACCTATGTCTCCTTAGAATACAGCCCTTCCTTCCACTGGTAATAGTAATGTAAAATAACAGTGGTTAGTCTCTGTCACTGTAAAGCACTTAACCCATTTTTGCCAATCTAGCCTTGGTTTCCATGGAAACAGAAGATAGTAACACAGAGGACAGAATTTTATTTTTTTGGTGGGTTGCTTTTGTTGAATGTCAGCTGTCTTCAAACTTCACTCACAAAGCTCTCCTTCCTCCACATTTTTTCCCCTTAAACCTATAGAATTTAGGGTTCAGGAAGATTCAATCATCTGGTTTTAATTTTGTTGCAACCGGTTTCAAAGAAAATTTGTAGCCAGCAAAATTTAACAAGATGATAGACTTGGACATTGGAGTCCTGAGTTAATTCACAAAAATTGTCTGAAGTCACTTTCTTAGAGATAAAATGAAGCCTTAGTGGAGCCTGTTGCTGCTGTAATTTATCAGGAGATATAAAAGCTATTACCTAAATTACCACTTTTACCATATTAAGAGGCAAGTGGAGAGATGATTAGAAGGATACACAGTCAAGTTAGATTTGGGTTACTATGTCCTTAAGGAGGATGTAATAACCCTAATCAAACCTGACTGTGCATCTCTGTGCATCTTCTAACATAGAAGGAGGGTTTTGGCCTTTCTGAGAAAATTGACGTACTTCTTTCAAGCCATTTGAAATATATGAATATCTGACCCTACTGCATTAAGGACTCTTGAAAGGATATCTTATATATTAGATTGTCTTGACTTTAGGTGAGGTTGATAAGGCATGTGTTAAAATTTTAGAAATTAAATAAATCAAATTAGCTGTCTCTCTGTATAGACAAACACTTCTAAAGGTCACAAAGGTGCACTAGATACAAAGCATAATTTAGCACACAGTAATGCTAAAGACAAGTACTATATTACAAGAATAAAGAAGCTGAGCTTCTTTTCCATGCAAAGCTTGTTCATTAATAAAAACGTACAATTTTTAATCAATTATTTTCTTACCAGTAATTTTATGACAAAACCTATAGGTGACAAATGAGATACCCAAAATAACCAATTCACAACATTTTCTTTTCAAAGGATGACTGATCATATAAATCACTTACAGAATAGGCTGCCATGCCACACAAACAATGAGACAGGTCTCTCTAAAACAGAGAAGACTGACTGCTTCTTGTGGTTTTTTTCTTTTCTAATTTGGAAATATATGAGAGATAGAACAGAACATGAACAGGGATGAATAGGGAATGTGAAAAAATCCACTTATAACATACTCTTTCCCTCTCCATATTTTTAAAAAGCATTATGGCCTGTGGAAGCCAAGAAGGCTTGTAGTTTTTTTCATTACCTCTCTTATTATCTGTGTTGTGTACTATATGGGAGTGCTCACTATGAACTCGTGTTTCTCTGTGACAGATATGGCTGTTCCTGCCTTGAAAAGCTGATGACTTTGATTTCAGTGAACATCGCCTCAGAGCTCAGGTGCTGTGATTTGTCTTTTACTGTTGTAAAGTTGTTCATTTCCATCCTGAAAATAAAGCAACATAAAGCAACATAGGGGAAAATAAAGCAACATAGTCAATATAAATATGCATTTTTTTACATTCCCAAACAATAACTTATTTTCATATTTGTGCATATCCCTCCATAAACAGAATATGGTGACACTTTGTCCTTGTTTCACCACTCCTAGAGAAAACAATCATATTAAAAGTCTGCTCAGGCTCCCAGTGCTCACTGGATGCAGGTGCTCTAGGCACAGCAGCACAGGCAGCCCAGCACTGCAGCAGTGCACAAAACAGCACAGTCTCTCTATATATGGCAGTTTTGAAATACCTCAGATTTTTCCTTTGTTATCCTAGGGGAGACTTACAGAATGCACAGCTCTAGACTTGCCTTCCCACTCCTCCCACCACAGTGCCTCCTGCGTTTATCAGAGTCCTTTGAGTCACCCATTGATTTCTGCATTTAGTGAGGGTCATGGTGCTGCCCAGGTGCCAGCAGTGGAGCAAGAGTCTCACCACCCCACAAGGAACTCCTGGCTCAGTGCAGCCAGACCTCTTTGGCGCCACCAAACCTCAAACCCCAGGGGTGGCCAAGAGCATAACTCTGAGCCCTGTGACACTGGCCACTTCTCAGATGTCTAGAGGCTCACTGGCCTCCACAGCAGGTGCCACCAAGGTTTAAGCAGCTGTTGGCATGTATTTACATTGTTAGCAGCATCACTTTGTTAGCACAGTCATTCTCATTGCTGATGGAATGCTGTTTCTCATACCCCTGTCCCTAACTACTTTAGTCACCCTTCAACCATGCATTAGAAGTTAAATAATTGTAGTTTCTGATGAACGAAATAAGATTTGTCTCCGAAATTTATTTATAGAGAGAACAACTATCTGACGAATGTTTGAAGATTTTTATTTTGTTATACCATGATATCCCCATGGACTTTTTACTGGGACCACCAATTAACTTCACAGAGACAAATGAGAAACAAAGATACGATTTTTTGCTGCTGTCACCATGGGACCCATTTTAGTTAACAAGGTAACAGGGAAACCTTCCAGGTCTTTTTCCCAATTCTCTCAGCTGTCTAGACCCACAAACTTGATTAAACCAGAGTAAAGACTTCATCAAATATATTTATTTTCTTCCACAACAACTAAGAATAACAGTTGGCTCAGCTGAAATGAGCCCAGAGTTTGACATTGGTGCTATCATAAAGGGAACACTCCTTGATCCATTATTTTCTTTTCACATTTCTTGATTTACAAGAAGTAGGATGCCTTTAGAAAGTAATACCATGGTATCTTTACAAGAATTGTTGTGTAGGGGTATTACAGAATGCAATTTTTGGAAGAGATTCTTATGTTCTCTTCCCCCAAGTAACACAAAAGCGATTTGTAGAAATAAAAGCTTAAAGAGGATTTGAGAAATTACTTTACCCATTTTTACATCAAGGCAAAGTGGGATTGTATGGAACTACATGGTGGCAGGTAGTAAATATGGCACAATGATATCCATAACAAAAATTGCTAAAGGAAAGTGAATATCACATTACAATGCATTTTCAAGTGTTTCAGTGAAAGTTCATATCTTAATATTATCACAGACTTGATACACTAAAACTTGTACTGTTTGGTGTAGGTCATATTTTTATTTAGCTAAATCTTAAAGCCAGGGAAAATATAACTACAGGACTTAGTAACAATTAATATGCAGAATGTAAATTTAAAACAAAGACAGCAGTATTGACTGAAAATGTATTATTTGAAGTAATTCATAATTTTATTTGTATATTGGGAGATATATATGTATTTTATATATTTTTCTGCTGCTACTTAGATTTGAAAGAGAAATTAGTGAAGCAACTTAAAATCATAATTAATGCTAGGATTTAGGGTTTAATGCCATCATAATATTTAGATTATAATAAATCTAAACATTTCTAATAGATCTGTAAAATAAACTTGTATGTGATTGTTTCTTATTTTGAAACCATAATATTTTACCTGACGAGTACTCAGTACTCTGATTCCTTTTGTTTACTATTCTTGTTTAAAGTACTTACAACATGAATGGTTATAAATCTCTGATGGCTCAGAGCTTATCCTACAAGGGTTTTAGCAGAGGAATTTTAGTACTGGGTGTTATGAGAACAGCCTGCTGAAAACTCATGCCAAGTTACGAACAATCCTTCCCAAAGGATAACAATTTTCCATCACAATTCCCTTGTGATTTTCAGAAGTCAGTATGTGCTTTAAATTTTGCCTCTGTGAATGACTTTGTTTTCTGTTCTGGCTTTTGGGATCCATTTTTCATACTCTCCTAACCTTCTTGGGTAAACTGTGTGAAAGATAATTTAGGCTGGCAGCTCTCTAATGCTCCACCCAATACATTTTGCAGCACCTGTGCTCTGTCCTTGCTCAATAATCTACCTGAAAATTTTAACAATTAGGCTTGCCTCCATGATTTGAATTTAGAAAGGAGTGAATGGGTTTCCAAAAAGTAGGACATCTACTTGCACAGAGAGGACTGAAACACTAGTGCCCTCCAAGGATGCCTAATTGCTAGAAGCAACCCTAATTAGTGGGAGTAAATAGGGAAAAAAAGGCAGCAGGGTGGACATCTGGTGCAGTTTCCTGATCTCCACCTCTTCAAAATGTAACTTGCAGGCAAAATCTGTAAACTGAGTAATAAACCTCCTGTGTCCTAATGGACATGATGTGAAGAACACGACACTTTGATGATTTCCCTCTATGTGTGAACAAACTCCATCTTGTGTTCCTGTGTATGTTCAAACTGAAAAGGCACTTAGCAGTTCAAAAGCCAGAAAACTTGACCATTAGTTCCCTTACTGCCACAGTAATGGTGTTTGTAATGTGCTATGAAATTACTTCTATAGGAGTCAAACTACAATTTATAAAGAAACTCTGTGCACATAGAGACAGCCAGCAATTATCAGAAGAGGGAAAGGAAGGTTGAAGAGTATTTGCCCTCTGAGTGTGATATCAGCCAGCTTGGAGCAAGTGTCAGAAGTGTTGACATATCACAAAGGCATTAATTTCTATCTGAGGTAGAGCAATTCTGATCTCAGTTGTTCTGCTTCCAAGTTCCCTACACTGAAGGTTGTTATACCTTTATTTTGAAGACTGTAAGTCATATTATTTTATTTCTCTCTCCGCTCAGAGATTTGTGACCAAATCATCATTTCAGCCTAAGATAGAATATTTTGTAATTAATTAGGCACACTTAATCTCCCTCAACTTGTCCTATTTCTTGTGATGCAGCAGCAGAAGATCCACAGCTTCTGAACTGCCCTCCCTTCTCATGGAAAATCTGCTGAATATTAAACAAATTGTAAATGAGAATTACTGTGTTGTGGTCCTGATTTCTGCTCTCTAGTTTGTCCTCTCTTATGCATCCCAGGGAAAAAAAAATGCATGATAACATGTAAAACAAAGTATTCCTCTTGGGAAAATAATTATAAACAAGTATGATCTTGTTGGGGGTTAGGTTTCTTTCCTTTTGTTCCTTTTTACTTATAGCATTTTTTCCCAAAAGTTGCTAGGAAACTCTAACAACTGAGTACTTAAGAAAAACAAAATAAGTGGCCAAGCTCAGGGAAGGAGGGCATCTGGTTGCACTTCTCTTATCTGGGAATTTCTCTCTGAGAGGCAGAGAGAATTGGGCTGATAAAAGATGGGGCTGGGCAGCTGTAGCTGTCTGTCTCTGAGCTTCAGAGGACTGCTTGGGGAAGGGAATTCACTGATGCCGCTGCTGGAGCCCAGCCCTGAGCTGCTTCTCCTGCTGTGGGGTGAGCCTCTGCTTGTGAACGCAGCCACTGAACTGGAACCTTATTAACACTCACCTCACTGAAAGAGGGACCTGTCCCTATCTGCTCGGGTGCCCAGCATCTTGGGCTTGCCTCTCCCTGCCCTGCTGGGAGCCGGGCTGCCACTGCCCTGCCCCCACCGTTTCTTCAGCACTGCTACGAGCTTTCACTGCACTGTAGCCCTATAGCCCCGGTTCCAAGGCATCCTGCCAGCCCAGCCTGCTGCTTCTGAGAGTCCTGCTGGGCACCGGGATTGGCTGCCCCAGGGTCTGTGAAGCAAAGCCTCTCTTCCATCCCTTCCCATCTGGGCCAAGCCGCCATCACCGTGTGCTCCCTGAGCCCGCGCCGCAGCGCCCCCTGCAGCCACGGGGGAATCACCGCACCCGCCCCGCCCGCCGGGAGCCAGCAGCGCCCCTGCTGGCTGCGCCTGGAGCTGCACCAGAGGGGAAAGTGCCGCAGCCAAAAGGCTGTCCTGGGTTTTCTGCTTCTGTGTGCTGTTAGTGCCGTAGTTGTTGTTTGTTTGCTTTCTCATACATACTAGTAAAGAACTGTAATTCCTATTCTCATATCTTTGCCCGAGAGCCCGTTAATTTCAAAATTATAATAATAATTTGGAGGGAAGGGGTTTACATTTTCCATTGCAAGGGAGGCTCCTGTCTTCCTTAGCAGATACCCGTCTTTCAAACCAAGACAGATCTGGAAAAAATACTGAGGAAATTATTGGCAGCTTTTAGATGTTTTTAAAATGTTTTGGTAGTACTACTGGAATTTTCTTCAATCATTCTTCTTTTATTTTCTTTCAGGCCTGCCAGTGTATAATTTATTAATGGCCCACAACCCAAACAGTAAAAACAAGCCCAAAACCTAAAACTGAAATAAATATGCATTTCTAACTCATGACAAGAGCATCCTGTAATTTTAGTTTTTTAATTTTTAAATTAAATGTTTATAACTATTAATACGTTCCATTAGTAAGCAAAAAAGTTACTCAAAAAACATCAACTACCTACAAATTTGCATGTATTTTTACCTGATTTATTAAATTATCATATTTTGTTAAAATAGTGCAAGTAATTAAAATATAATTCAAAGGTGAATCCTTCACCTTCACCTTAGATAGAGCAAGTCCTTCATGTTCCATTTACATTTTGTCAGGATCAAGTCATTATGTCTACATTTGCCTATTGCCTCTATTTCCACTACTGTTTCTTTTTGTTTCCTTCATTGTCTTTTTAATATATCATAGTTTGATACATAAACATATAATTCAGAAAACAAGTTTTGGGCTATTTTGCTATAAATGTTCTATTTCTGATAAGATTGAATGCTTTGATGTGGTTTCTTTAAATAAAAAAATTTCAGAATTATGACTTTTAAAAAAGTCTAAGGAAATATGGCTAGTTAATCAACTTTCTGGCAGGAAAGAATGAAGAAGGATGAAAAACTTAGAATTTTACCTTCAGGAAGGAACTTTTTTTCTTTTTGCTTTTAGAATATTTGATTTTTAGAAAAAAAAAATTAATATTTCTACTTCTTGTTTAGACAAAGGCTATTCATTGGTTTTCTCTCCAAAAATCATCTTTCATGCCATGAAAACATATGTAATATCAAGCATGTACTTGAAACTCCCTGAACAAGAGGGTCATTAATAGAGTTTTAAAATTTATTAATTAGGTCCTGTAATTAGGCCATCTGTCACAAGAAGATGAAAAGCTATGTGAAAAGAGTCATTCATTTGTGAATTGAGAAATACTTTTTAGTCTTTTTATTGTGTATGTCCTTATTATTTCCAAAGACAAGAATTTTTTCCTCTGGTACCTGCCACTTCCACTCAGAGGAGATATGTACCACAAAGGCAGATGCTGTTAGAGAAATACTTCAGAATGTTCTCATTTCACATTGTTCCATGAAACAAAAGTCCTCATTCTGAATCATACAATCACATAGGTTGGAAAAGACCATTAAGGTCACTGACTCCAACTGTAAATGGCCAGAGGCATCTATTTCACTGAGAAATCAGTGACATTCAGGTGTTCAACTACTAGTTAAAGATACGAGCCATGAGTCTATCCTCCCAAATATGGGAAAAAAAGAAGACAGATATTTTAACGTTTTGCATTATAGACAAAGTGTTAAAAAAGATGATCAATCCTCTAGTAACTTTGTCTCCTGGCTGTTGGCTTTTAGATACTTACCATATTAAAGTCTGTTTCGCTACAAACTCCTCAGGGTTTCTTTAGTCCAGGACTGTAGATATAAGAGGGATGAAGAATTTGCTGCTCCTCTGGAGAAGAGCTGCTTAAGTGGGAAAATATCCCATGTTATTTTAGCAAAGAAAGAAGTGTTTCAGAGCACAACTACTGGCTGTGGTCCATTGTTTTTATGGACATCAGAGCTGTGACAAGCATCTTCCTGTGCTGGAGGAAGCTTTAATGTTTAAAGCTAGAGAAAAACCTAGAGAAAAAGATTTTCCTGAAATTTTCAGCCATCTCTGAAATTTTCAGCCATCTCATTTGTTGGTCCCAAATTCTCCACTTAATTTTTTGTCTTGGACTGAAGTTCTCAAGTTCTCTGCCCAGACTGAATTAAATCTTCTTGCAGTTTACACCTTGTAAAAATCACTGGGGACATAATTATTAACTTGAGGGAAATAAACATGGAGCATGGCAACCAATCAGACACGAAAGAGTATTTCAATCAACAATTCATACAAACTTTGTATTGCAAGCGCCAAGTGAAAAGTTTCCATACTTATGGCTCCTGCTCAGCACCCTGGTGCCATTTTCTGGGGTTCCTTCTACCTAACCAGTATCAGTAGATAACACCCTAAAGACAGTGTAACAGACCGTGCCCAGTCCATGATAAGGAGTAGAACTTAGGATTTTAAATGCAAAGAGCACTAACCTCCAGAGTTTCATCGAAGGAAACAGGCTTCTCGGCTGGTAGCAGCTCTGAAGAAATTACATAAAGAGCTACTAGAAGGAGCCTTCCGTATCTACAGTAATTTCTGTTGGTTCTACAAGACTCAAGTATGATGCATCAGTATTTCTGTTTATGCAGATCATCCACAGAGAACTGATGGAACTTTCATTGGTAGGACTGTCCAAAAAATTTAGACTTCAGTGTAAACACTGACATGGATTTTGATAACAAAACTGGCAGTTGTTGTATTTGTCATAGTAAATCACCCAATACTAAGCCAATAGAAACATCAATAACCAGTATATCCTCTGCAGTAGGAAGTCTCCAGAAAAGTGCTTCTTGATAGTAATTTTCCAGCAAAACATTCTGCAATGAGATGATCTCTAGAGCTTTCTGGAACTCCTAAAAAATAGACTTTAAAAGACGGAAGCTACTCCTGGAACAAAGTAAAAATGTGGCTATATATATATGGGCCAAACAAATGTCTCTCTATAAACAGTACTTTGGGAGAGGCAATTCGGAATTATGTAGCTTCACTGTACATTGCAAAGTATTTCATACAGGCCAGGGAGCTGGCTGGAAGAGAAGATGGGAATTTGGCAAGCACCATACAGGCTATCTGGAGCCAGGAGTATTTATCATGGTCACATAATTGAAGGCCTAAAAAGTATCTACATGCAAAGGGAATATTAAATTACAAATCAATCCCTAAAAAAGCAGTTTCCAGGAATTTTAAGAAGTACAGATTTATTGGTGTCGCAGTTTTTATTACCATTACTTGTAACAAAAAAGTCTTAATTCATAAGCAAAAAAAAAGGGATTTTACTGAGTTTTTTTGGTATTCATTTCAGATACCATACCTATTTTATAAAAGGGTGTAAGAAATTTTTTACAGGAGGAAAAGGTATTACCTATCAATGAACTGAGGCACACATATGAACCAGCTACATGTAAAGCACGTGACTTGTTCTTGTGGTGGCCACAGTCCTGTGTTGTTGGTTTCCAACACATAGTTTCCCTTTCTGTGATTTACAAGTGAAGATTTTCAACTGCACATTCAATTAACAAGATGTGCTGGAGCAACGAGAAATGACATTACCTTAATCTCAGTTTTCCCTGTCTTTTTTCCACAATCAGTACTGTTGAAAAAAGGTTAGCTCAGCAAATGGTTCTTACACTATTGTTAGCTTCCTAGATTTGATTTAGATTTAAAATTAATACATTTTCCATCTCTGAGCAGTTGCAAAGAAAATCTGGGAAACAGAATCCTGGCAGCTTACACAAACACACACACATACACACACAAAAAAGGCAAATAGAAAGAACCAAAAACATCCTTGCAATTACATCTATTTCTTTTTATACCAAACTTTATGATGTTTCAGATTTGGTTAATTTGTATTTTGGGGTTTTGAAAAGCTTGGAGTTTTAATAAGATTGTTGCTGCTTCCCAAAAGGGTTACTTAGGAAGAGGCATCAGTAATGGTACCCTGTGAGGTTGCACGAGAAGAATCTTGAAGCTTGGCATAGCAAGGAACAGAAAACACTATGGCTTGTAGTGATTCATGGACGTTGTTGCAGACTCTTATGACAGGGAAGTTATGTAAGTTTCAAAGGTATAAATAAATTACAGGAAAAAAAGGAAATAGTTCCAAACCATGGTAACTGCAGGCAAAGCCTGAAATCACTGCTTTATGAACAAACCTGCTGCTGCTACTGCTCACTCAGCATCCCCTTTTCTTTTATATTGGCTCTGACATAGTCCATGCTCAGAGTTTGCATCTTTCTTTTCCTTCTCCTCGAAAAAGATAGGAGAAGAATGAAATACCTAATGGCATTAATGAGATCATATAAGGCATTTATTATGCCATAAAACACTGCAAGCATCTTTGAACATTTATGATTCCTTTTTATTTGAAGATATTTTATTAGAACATTAGCAGTGGGCCCAGTGATTTTAATGTCTCTGTTATTTACCACTGATGGTTGATGAGGTTTTTGTCTGTTTGGGTTTGGAGAGGTTTTTTGGTTCCTTTTCTTAATTTTTTTCAGATGACCTAGAGGAGTAAGGACAAGAAACTCCTGATACAAGATAAATTAATTTGAAGCTATGATAGAATGAATGTTTGGAAAAAAATAGAACCCATAACAAAGAACTTAAATCTGTGTAGTTATTCTAATCACTCTCTATGTTTCCTAAATTTGATACTGAGGATAAATTACAGGGATAAACGTGAATTTTCTTATGTTCTTTGCCTCGCGAATGTTCCATAAACACCAGTTTCTACAGAAGAAATTGATTTATCCACCTTCTCATCATGTATTCAGCAAATTACTTAAGCACATGCTTATGTATCTTTAATCACGTTGTTTTGATGGATTTGGTTATAATATTCCATCAGCTTCTAAAATAATTCAAGTACTTGAGTGCTTTGTTGAATGAGGTGCTAAAGGCATGCAATGCAGGCTACAAATATACCTATGCAACATAAGCAGGAAAATTGCCAAGAAAGAGTTAACAATCATCCTAACTCCTATATGTATAGCATCATGGGGAGGAAAAAATTTGACATCTTGGGATTTACCACAACCATAAGTCAGGCCTGAATGCTACAATGGAACTTGAGTTTTCTGAGCATACTGCTGATCCCGTGGTCATCTGTAATCGACCAACAACAAATACACCTTAAGCCTACTAATTGTCTAGGGATGTCTTACATGGCCTCTGTCTCAGAATAATTGAAAGCATTTCAAAATTCTTTTCAGTTCAGAATACATTGTGTTATAAAATAACCTAGTGATTATACAGTCATTAATTTCCTTCAGCTATTTCTTCCACTTTAGCAAATCTTAACTATCCTGCCTCTCCCCAAAGCATCATGGATTTCCCACTTGAAGTCAGATAGAGAAAACATTTTCTAGGATAGCATGAAATTACTTAATTTGGGTATATTGCACAATTTCTTTTTAAATCCTGAAACATGAAGGTAGACTCATAATTTTATTTCCTTAAAGTCTATTCAATTTAAGAGAAATATCTGTTTTTATCTGTTCTCTGCATACTCCTACAAATAGATAAATTAGCTATGTCTCTCCACAGAATCAGCTAGAGGGTTTGTCTTTGCATGTGCATGTGTTTGAGAAAGGGAAAACACATTTTTGCAAAGAGAGGGTTCTGTTGGTTCTTTTAATTTTTTTTTTTTTTTGTATTAAAATGACATTGCTCTACTGAGTCTCCTAAGCTCCAGTGCTATGCATCAATAACATGCTATTGAGACAGACTGACAGCCATCCTGCCTCTTGCTGCCAAAACTTAAATAGATGCCTTACAGAAAGCCCCACTTCAAGAATAAAATTATTGCATCCAGGGCAACAAAAGAGGCATTTGCAAATCTGGTTCTGGGACCATAAGTCATAGAGTATCAACATCTTGTGTGCAATAAATAACAGCGCGGTAAAATCCACTGTGATCTAACTATGCTTTCTAGATGTTACAAGAGGGCTATCAAGGAGGTGCTAAAGATGTCAGCACGGGGAGCCCTGAGTCTTGCTGTACCAGTAAACCACAGCAATGGGAGGGATGCAGGTTGCACGCCTAGAATATTTATCTGTGTTTCCCAAGCTCTGTCAATCACTACATCATATCACAACGCTTTTTGCTTTTGCATTTAGAGGACAATGGTGATTTTCTTAGTGACTGCTGCTAGAAACAGTGCACCCAGTAAATCAGCCATGTAAAAAGTGGGTGAGGTTTTGAGTCTATAAAGGCACATATTATGGAATCTAAATTTTATTACAGACAAATAAAAACAGCCATATCATCCAGATTTACAATCACAAATTTTCTTTGTGTAATTAAAACACAATTTTCTAATTACAAGAGTAGAAAATCTGGCATATGAGCTTTTTTCCAAACACATTAACAATATAGTAACAACTGTGGGACATACTGACAGGCAGAATTTGATTACTGGAATCAGCTATTTTACCCAAAGTCTGTCTCCCTGGAACTTTATTTCAAGAATGAAGCATCATTTCACAAGTGGTATAATTTTATGGTGCAATAAACATTGAAATTGTAAATACAATTTCTGGAAAAAGCTCTTTTTAATGTTGCTTGAAACATTTACTTTTTCATACATAACTTATTTTTTCAAAAATCTCATTTAAAACAAAAGTCAGTAAATTCAACCCCTGTATGGTTATATCACTCCACTTTCTCTATGAGTAAAAATCAGGAATAAAGAAGAAAAAAATTGCTGTGCAATGAGAGAATATTAAGGCTTACCATTTATACATTTCGAGACCTATAAAAATTTCAAGTTTGTCAGAGTTATTTTCTGTAGTAATTTAGAATAGATTCTACTAGTCCCTCTAATCTGGATCTTCAGTCAAACTGTGTTTTAATAGTGCCAATATTTCACTGAAAGTATCAGTCACTGCTCAGTAAATGATGATTGCTTAAATGCCTTACTCTTCCTGGACACTTTGCTTTTGGATACGCTTAGTTAACTTACTTCTTACTCTGCAGATACACCAAATCAGAATATGCTCCATGGTACTTCCTTTGAAAATTGTCAACAAAACAGAGCTGGAATTCTAGTAAGACTCTGGATGGTACTATAACACAAATACTAAAACAGAAATTACTATGAAATTTGAGTAGCTGTAGGAACTTAGCGTTTTCTTGCTGGTTGCTTGAATTAAAAACTGCTTGGGTCTAGCTGAAGACTTGACTTTCATTTTCATGCTTCTACTGACTTTCTGTTCAAGGACTTAGGGGGAGAAAATGTGTTCCAGAAATCAACGTCAGCATTTCAGTCAGTGCCTCAAAGCTAGCCTCCTGTAGCTAGGAATCAATAATAGGACCAAGATACGGAAACAGAGCAACTTTTTCAAGCTAGGGACACAACACTTACACATTCCCTGCACAGCTTAAGATTCACCAGTATGTAAAGCTTTGAGCTGCCTAACCCAGCTGCTTATAACCACTTCAACTGGCCCAGCCTCTGTATGACAAGAGCCAAGTGGAGAGCAGTGGTCGTGCAAAGGATATCTCCCACTTCCTGTTTTCCATGAACACAACTCCCTCACACCCTGCTCCAGCACCTTATTCTGTGCTCATTTTTGGAAGGTGATGGCAGTTCTTCCATGAGACAGATTTAAAAAGTGTCAGATCAATTCACTAGGTATAAAGGATTTCTGAGACACCAGCTATAAATGCAACATCTGCAATTATTCTATGCTCAGACAAGGTAGAAAGTGCCTGAACTTGTAGTGGAGAAGTGTCATGATTCATTTTTCTTCTTTAAAATTGACAGGGAAAAAAATAAAGTGATATAGGAAATGCCTGATACCTCAAACAGCTGGAGTACACTACAAAAGAATTTACACTAGCCTGGTCCCAGCTACACAGAAACATGCTCATTCTAGACTTTGCTAAAATGAATAGAAGCTCTGAGTAACAGGCAGACAAGACTTTAACATGAACGTGTGACCAAAAGCTTAACCAGCTTAGAAAATAAAAATATTTTCAAGTGTACACAAAACAAATTGTGTGTGGAGTTGCTAAATGCAAACACATGACAGACATTCAGGGAGAATGTACATGGACTTGATGCTAATGAGCAAGAGGAATTGCATGGATTTAATGCCCTGAGGTACGTACATCACCTCCACATCTGCTACTGTCTTCTTTTTTCTGGCACTGTTGAACTGTGATTGAAAATCAAGTTATGTCTTTGCAGTCTCAGAGACAGTCAAGACCACTTTGTGACTTCAGGCTCTTTTACAATTACAGTCATCTAGTCCCTTAATTCAGAGATACATGAAAACTACTGAAACAGACAAGGTGTTCCTGCCAGTTCTACAAAGGGCAGATGATCAAGACATAACGATGCACTTCGCACCAATTCCAGTGCTCTAATGGCTGTTCTGTAGAAAGCTCAAGGAAAGAGATTGCAAGATTAGAGAGAAGAGGCAAAGGCAAATTTTGAAGTCTTTCACTGTGTTCTAGCTAGTGCGTGTTTCAGTTTGAATAGACAGTGTTCAGCTCTGCGGAACTCTTGGATAGCTGTGAGCAGTCATGGTGCAATGCTGATAGCACAAACTGCACTGAGCTTCACTCAGCCAACAGTAAAGACTTAATCTTAGTTTTTGCTGTATGTCTGCTCAGACTCACCCTTGTGCTGGGTCTCGAACTTCAGACCCAGACATCTTTATTCTACCATCAACCAAATCAGAAATCTCAGTTACCAAAGTTTTTGGACATCAGGCTCTGAGATAAAACATCCAGATCCAAACCCAGTCCATTGCAGTGGTTTCAATTTTGGCTTGGGATTGGATTTTGTTGCAGAAGATTAAAGATACAAAATACTTCTCAGAAGAAGATTTGGGGAAAGATTATGGCTCCATCCTAATTTTATGGACATAAAAGTTCACCCCATTCAAAGTCAGCAACATCTGTCACAAAACAGTGACATTTTCTGACTTGGGCAAACTTCCCAAAGGAAGCTTAGTACCATAAAGTGTACATCCCCTGCCCCAATGGGGGCAAGATTTGTACCCCACACTCCCCAGGGATTTCTTGAAGAGCAATGGTGCCATGCTTCATCTAGAGAGCTGACTGGGATGACATCAAAGCCCTTCAGGTTCATAATGGGGCCTGGAACTTGGCCTCCTGCACCAGAAAGCAACATCCCAGCCATCCAGCTATCACTTCTCCAAGATGGGTCTTGCCTGATTTCACTTTGTTGGAGTCATCTGTGGTTGAAGTTCTTCTGTGGACAGGTACAACATGACCCTCCTTTCTTCACCACCAGTGGCCTACCACCTTTGCAGGAGACTTAAAATTTTCTTTGCCCTTTTCCTGTTCCTTTCTGCAGAATAGTGTAATCTTTTCAAAGGGAAACAGTCACCTTCCCCTTCCTGCCCAAGCATCTGGACTATTACCCTTGAGGCACTAATCTTTCTTGGCTTTTGTGGGTCTTTGCTCCAAACTAGAACGATAACATGAATCACCATGAGAAGTGGAAGGCCAGTAGGGCAATGCAGCACTACTGTCCCCAGCACTATCATTTTATTGTTATCCCCTGTGCCACACAGCCACTCTTTCAGAGGGCCTCCTGATGCTAAAGGGATGCCAACTTTGAGCCTCTTACAAAGCTTTAAATATTAGCTAGCAATGGTGATATCAGTACCTTGGCACAGCAACCAGGAAAGTGACTTCTCACAAATTCAGGTAGCTGATAAGAAAAGATGTTTGATATTCTCTGTGGTGCTTAAATATGGTGGTGAAAGTAGCAATTAGGTGCTCATTTGTGGACTGAGTTCTCAGAGCACTGATTCAATCAAAGCACTTATTCTTGCAGTTTAAATTTACACTAACCCAGCACAGTGCTCTCCCCAAGCCAGATTCATCATATGCTTAAATTTGGGTATATGTTGTCTAAGCTCTTTGTAGAATCAGAATCAAGAGAAATAGCTGGACATGACAAAAGTGCTCAAAAGCAAATACAAAGCCATTATTAACATAGAAAAAGAAGAACCTACATATAGAAAGAAAAAAACCTCACCCTTAGAGCATGTTAAAAAAGTGACTGGACAATAGTTTGGATAATAAGTACAGAAAGTTCACTTCTTTTAGTGATTAATGGAACAGACTGATGTCTTCTTGCTGGTTTTGCTCATGACCAATTTTTCAGTTCAATCACTACTATATCACATTATAAGAATCCCAGGGGAAAGCATTTTTCTCATTTAACAACATTTCAGTCTTTGCACATATAAGGCGTTACAGTTTCTGGTAAATCTATTATTTTTATTTCTGTTTTGATCTAATTATAGGTTATTAGTTGACTAGGTACACAGTAAATTTGGGGTTATTGTTTTTCCTGCTAATGTTAGTTTTTTTGGAAACATCCCCACCCAGAGAAAAAGAAAATCCCCAAGGCAGTAAATACTGGACAGTGAGAAAATAAATTTTCAGGAGGTTTTGGGTAGGAAAAAGCAGACCTGATCCAGAGCTGACTACATATTATCCAAACCTTCTTGCAGCCCTTTATCAGTCTTTTAAACCTGCACCAAATGCATGTTTGATAGCTGGTTATAAAAATTCTTACTTTTCCAGATTAGCTGTACACCAGTTTTAATGTATTCCTTCTGTTTGCTCATACAGCCAGTTTTTATTATTGCCACTGCAGAAAGAAATTAGCTTATCTGTGAGTACAGACATGGTCATTTGCAGAGACGGCAAACCAGAAAATAATTGCTTACCAATGCTCTTTCTTTTGTTTGCCCTCTTTCTGAGAATTTCTTCTAGGTTTATAGATGTGATCATGAGTCACTGTTAGAACTGCATTACAAAAATTCAGTATTGCCTCTCGTATATAATTACAGTTAGTCCCCACTGATCGGTGTGTAGTTCATGGGTTGTTGAATTGTTTTTTCTAAAACTTACTCTTTACTCTTACTCATTCACAAAACCTGACTTTACTGCTCTGGCAGACGCCCTAGTGACAGATACCAGTGTTGGAAATGTGCAACTTATCTTTTCTCATCTGTTTTACAGGTTTTTTTCCTATTACCTGCTAGAATAAGGACAACTGTTGCAACATAATTAAGACTCTTGCTAATCAGTTTGTTCATCCAAGCTATCTGCTAACATCATATATAGACAAGATAAACAGGCAATTACCATGGAGAACATTTGCTAAACAAAGCTGTAATTAATAATAAATGAAACTGGGCTCCCAACTATTTAAGTACAGTAGTTATTAATTATCATGTGGCCCCAAGCTATTTGTGTAGAGTGTATAATTTAAAATTCAGCATGATCTCAGCTGTACTCCCTGAAGCCTTCAAAGCTATCTTTTGCATTACTTTAAATTCAAATATCTTGGCTGTGAAAGTTTCTGCTGTCTTCTGTCCCAGCTCTCTGCATTATGTGGCCAAGAAATGCAATCTTGTGTTTATGTGGAAGAAATTACAACTTTTAAACAGGAGTATGTAGAAAAATGCCAGAATATACCATGCAACTGAATTAGATCTGGTTTTATCACCTGTCAGACACAATCAGCCTCCACCTGTGCAGTAAGCAATTTGGAGGTAGCCAGCATTGTCCTGCATATTTTTCACTTAAAATTATTAACAGTCCTGTTTTCATCACCAGACAGCTTTACCAGCTAGTTTTCAATATCCTACTCTTTTTTCACACAGTATAACTTCAGAATATTAGACGTTCTATATAATGTAAAATTAGATATCTTTCCTGCTAGATGTGACAGCATCATCATCAATCCATAGGCCATGCATTGCCTTGAAGGTTTATGTGCTCACCCTGTGAGAGGGATGAAATACTAGGCTGCTGGCAATACTACTCACAGTACATTTTTAAAACAGTACAGTCCGGAGCTCCATGATTATCACTTGCTTCCACACCTTGATTTCTCACCATGTTTCTTTCAAATGCTTCCAAGAAGTCATAAGTATTCTTCTGGAGGATTACCAAATTTAGAACTCAGACTACTGACAGGGTTGTGTGTTTTCAGTAACAAAGACCAGACATTTTCAGAACAGGCCTGTTCATATTTGCCTGATGACATAAGACACTGTATTACTCTGGTGAAGAAGGGAAAACCACAGCATCCGCACTGCCAGACCCATTGGCTTTACTCACCACTTTCTGCAAGCATACTCAAGTTCTCTCTTCATCTCACTTTCCTGGGCTACAGAGCTCCTACAGCAGTTCCCAGCAAGTTAAGTTATTTTTTAAACTGCACTTATTTTAGTTTTGCATGTTCTGACCACCTTGTCAGCTGCTCCATAAGAAAAAAAAACCCAGTGGGTGATCTATTCTACCTCCACCTAATTCTGTTTTCTCTGTCTTTAGCAACTTAGTCCTATCAACTGTTCTTGCCTCCCTATTTCACACCTGTCTCACTTCTCTGTCCCACTGAAGGCATTGAATCTCAGTATTGAGTCAGTTAAATGGTCAGTGAAAAAATGTAGTTACTTATTTTTTTTTTTTAAGAAGACCTGGATTCTCCATAAGTGCCTAATTAAGTAACTTTAAAAGATACTGTCTCCATAGCATGTGGCATCACTGTGTTATCTGATATCCCACCATGTTTCCCAGGTAATTTTCTTTCAATGAGATTAATTCATAAGGATGAGTCAAGTAAGCATGGTAATTGCCATAAAACATATAACAACTTCTCTCTGTGGCAGACTGCTGCCATTCCCCTTGCCAATTGTACAGGAGAATTAAAGGCAATTTTCAGTCCAAAGAAAATACATGTAAGTTCAATTCTAGTCCTTGGAAAGGTATGTACTTAGCTAAAAGTGTAACACTATCTTCAGCCTCTGTGGCACACCACAAATGGCAGACATAAAATTATCTGGATGTAATGGAGACAACAGTGTCCAGGTGCTTGTTGCAAGCATAGTCTGAGGCTATTATTGGATGCTGTAACTGGGCAGGGGGTTTATCGCCTGCCTTATTTTGCAGGGGCATTGTGGGCTTAAGCTACATGTTGTGAGGGACTTTCCCAAGTAGTCATAAACAGAGAACAAACAAATGAAGAAAAAAAAAAAGGAAGAAATAAGTAAACCCCAATATCTTTGCATATTTTTGTTAACTTTGACCTTTTCCAAAACTTCAATCATAAATACCATGTAGAGGAATGAGGCGAAGGGATTGCAAATTCCAAAATTGTAGTAATGATTTCCCGTCACATCCGGAAATCTCTGATAGGCAGAGTATTCCTGGGTCAGGAGACTCATCCTCCAAATCCCAGAAGTTTGGGGTGGAGAAGATAAACATGATGTCTCTGTTCCCCACAGGTTGCCCTAATGTCTGATTCTTTGCCCCCACTTTCTGCCCTGTCAGGGTCAGAGCCAGTACCAAGCTGGCTGGTTTAAATCACCATCCCGTGTTTTCAGGAAAGCACTGATTGCACAAGGGGATGGCATTAGACATGAGTGGCAACAACCATATTAGTGGGAACCTGAGGTGAGGTGAAGTGAGATGAGACTGAACAAGGCAGCAGGTGCTTTTCCAAAAGGAGTTCCATACAGCATTGAGAAAATATTCTGGCAGTTTAAATACAAAGACTGGACAATAGTTCAGACAGTCCTGTACACTCCAAATTCCCAAGAGAATGGAGAATTTGGGAAATATGGGATCATGCAGATGGAAAATGCATTTTATTGTGATCAGGTACCCATCATCATGTTTCACCTGTGATCAAGGGTTCAAGTAATGCAACACATTATTTACAGATGCTGCCAGAATTTTTGGAAGCTGGGTAAAGTAGACAGTTTCTAGAAGTCTACTGGTAGTGATGTTTAAGTTCTTCAAAGACAGTACAGGCTAACATACAGAGTTAGACAGATGTCTCCCTTGATAAAGAGAAAAGGTGGCTTGGACCTTCAGAGCAGAGGATGCAGTCAAACCACACAGGAGTGTTACTCCAAATAAGGTGCACGCTCCCTCTGGATGAATAGGCTGGATATCTGCATGCCGCAGCTTCACTAGTCAGCACATGGAGTAAGTGCTTTTCCTTCTCCTCCAGAACACCAGACAGCAGCTCTATCCAAAAAAGCTGTTTCTACCTTTGTGTGCGTGTGTGAGAAAAACTATAAAGGGGCAGCCTGTGTATCTAACCTCACTTTTACATCTTTTGAGTAGCCTTTAGGTCAGAAATATTGATCTGTGAATTGGAGAGAATGTAGAATTAACTGCCTGTACCCAACTCTGTTTATCAGCTGCACATTTTTTTCTATAGGTATGTGTAAAAAAGAATACTTTATTGGTCCTCTAAAAGAAACTTAAAAATAGAAGGCCTTTCTTAAACCTCTTGAAATATCGCTCAACTCTAAACTTGAGTACTTCTGCAAATATTAGCTGTAAGTATGAAATGGCTATTTTGTATGAAAGGTTTTCTGGTCATATGATTCTTACACATATTTTCCAAGGAGCTAAAACTCTTTAAACAACCAGTTCAACATTCTCAGCTACAAAAGTACTCAGTAGTTAGTTATATCAGCTGGATCGCATATTTATCACGTATGTGATTTATCATGTATGTTTCTGAAAATACCTCTGTGATACAACTGTTTTTACAATTTTACTTCCCCAAAATTTCTATTTGCTCTGCTTGTACTTTTTAAGTCTTGTTCCACGTAACTAGAAAATTTAGTGTGTGGCAGGAAAAACATTTTCCTCTGTTTGTATAGGCTGAAAACAGTTTGTATAGTTCAAATTTGCAAAGACAAACCCAAATAAACCCTATGATACAATTGCTTACTCATAACCAGTATTTTAAAATACTTATTTTAAATTATTTTTTTAATGTAGAAAAAAGTTATTAACATTTCTAAACTTTGTCCAAAATTGGCCTTTAATTTCTTTGAAAGATTTGAAAGAGGCGAACCCTGGTCCCATTAAAATCAATCAAAGTTTGCTGTGTGACAGCAGGAGATTTGGGCCACCACTGGATTAATGTCATGTGGATATCAGATCCCAATCGCAGACCTGAAGTACAGGAACATTTCTATATCAATTCACAAAAATTAATTATTTTTGTACCTATTTTAATTGGGTTATGTTAATAGTTTTGTTGCTACTCTTGCATAAAAATAAATTAAAGTGGAAAAAATTTATTTTAAAATCATCCTGGTTTTTAGTAATCTCTTTTATGACAAAGTAAAAAATAGGGAACATGAAAATTGTAGGCAGTTTAAATATTGCTCTGGAAAGACCTCAAAGAATGATGCGCACATCACTATTTTGGAATGAGAGTTTTCTTAGTTTGAAACTTTTTTGTTAAGTTCTGAGCTTGAAATTTATAGTTTCTGACAATGACCCACTGGATCTCACCTTCTCTCAGGATAGATTTTGGGGATGAATGGGCAGTAACATTCTTTTATTCATCTTTCATCTCATAAAAACAAAGTGCTATGCCAATGCCACTGTTCCATTTCCAGGACATGTTGTCTCAGCAGGAGTCTACCTGAGAGATATGATCTCAAAATACCTTGGTTATTCAATTTTTCTAAATATTTTATCCTTCACATCAGTAACACAGACAGGTTTTTCTCTGTCACAGGCAATGGCAGCAGTCCAAGATGCTCTGAACAGCACAGACTGAGAAAGGGCAAGCAATTCAGTCCTCAACAGACAACTTTTATCTTTTTCACCTGTAAATCAAATGTTTATCCTTATGAAATACAAGTCACAAAATTTTCTAGGTCAACAATCTTTGGATCCTCAGTGGGTCTAAAGATGTTGTTCTACATGAAAAAATCATAAAGAGAAGTTAAGAGTTTGTTAATCACATTGAAGGAGCATGATGCTTATATCCATAACTCATTGAATATTGACCCTACTCTTTATTGGTAACTGGACAATATGATTTGGCTCAATAATACCAGAAATTAGTAAAAGTTTGATGTTGCTAAACCTTTTCAATATATTGTTTTGGTGCTCAGCTGTTTTTAATGAGACTACTGTGAAAGTCAACATTTTTGTCTGAAAGCTCTCTGAAGACAGATACAGGATTTGTTTTCTTACAAATTCCTCTATTGATCAACAGATATTCCTTGGTAAGAGACCTTAAAAAATATTAGTCTATCAGAACTATAGGGAAGAGAAGTTCATATTTTTGTTATTTTTAAGAATTAAGTTAATTAATTAAACTGTGGTAAATTCAATGTAATACACTGGTCTTGCACCCAGCAATGATAAATACCATATGGGGTTATCATTCCAGTGGCATTATGAGATATAAGAATTTTTCTCCTTGATTAGGTTGCTGTAATATCACAGAGAAATAAATCAAACAAATAATTTAGGTGTAGCTTCTCCTTAGTTGCCAATATCATGTTTCATTTCTAATTCCCAATAGACTCCACTTGTCACAGGGTAACTTCATCTGTAAGTGCTTATATAAAGATTTTTAATAAATATATTGAAATGTTATTAAATTTGTCAAAATTTAGGGAGAATTTTATCAGCAGGAAGACACATTACGCTTTCACTTGTGCTCCAATGTTAACCCTTGTAACAGATTAGCTCTTCTATCAGCAAAGCCAAATGCATATCAGAATTCAAGTAAAGAGTTGAACTGACACTTGGCAGAGATTCTTGACATATGTGTTAGTAATATATGAATATTTACTTTCCATTTTTCACAGTATCATAGGATCACAGGTTCACACTTTGTCTAAAGTTGGAAGGGGCCTCTGGAGGTCATCTGATCCAAGCCCCTGCTCAGTCAGGGTCATTTAGAGCAAGCTGCCCAAGACCACATCCACACAAATTTTAAATCACAGAATCACAGAATCACTATGTTGGAATCAAGATCTCCAAGGAGGGAAATGCCACCATGTCTGTGGGCAACCTGTGCCATTGTTTTGGTGAAAAAAAAATCTGACACAGTGAAAAAGTGTTTCCTGATGTCCTCTGTTTCAGAGCATGTCATTGCCTCTTGCAAGTGGGCACCACTGAACACAGCGTGGCTTTGTCTTCTTCACACCTTCCTTCAGATACTTGCATATATAGATGAGTTACCCCCTAAGCTTTCCCATCTCCAAGCTGAACAACCCCAACCCTCTTAACCTTTCATCACAGGAGAGGTGTCCCAGGCTGTTACATATCTTAGTGGCCCTTTGGTGGACTCTCTGCTGTAGCTCCGTATCTCTCTTGTTCTGGACACAGTAAACTGTGACCTACTCAGGAATAATTCCACTGAATATAGCATAACCTCAGGGCATTGCACTTTTGATTGAGGCACTGAATATAGGTATTAATGAAAGGTAGCATAAACAGCCCTTCTTCTCACATAACTAACAAGTGGATGTTATTTGGTGGAGTAGACTAAGAGAGGGTTTTAATTCAGGCAATCACCCAAATCAAGTTTTGAAAAGATTTTGTGTACTGGGACAGGAAGGAACTGAAGCTATTACAACCTGGTAGCATCAGAGCTATCTGAAGACAGGTCCCTGTTGTAGACTTTTCCCCTAAGTACAATCCAATTCATTCAGCTCTGTACAGAGAAGGCCTAAAGTTTCACCTTTACTGATGTCACAAATAGGCTTTTGTTCTAAACCTACTTTGCTCTGAACGTTTTATCTGTTGGTCCTGCACCAACTCTTATTATTGATCCGAGTTTACACAGAAGTAGGATATAGTCCTTCTGTAACTTTCAAATAACTTATTCCAGTTGTTCAATAACAGCTGAACCCTTTCCAAGAGAGGAATGCACAGCAGTTTAGGAAATATGACGCACATATGACATAAATATGGAACCTACTATGACTTTTGTAAGAAAATACGGACTAGGATTTAAAAATAACTATGTGGATTATAGAATCAACAAATAATTTTCAGAGAAGTCTGCAGTCAAGGTGAATGTCCAGTAATTTCAGCAGTGTAAAATGATATTATTTCCTTGGCAAGATTTTTTAGTATCTTCCAGATGCCTTTTATCTCATCTGTCTTTCAAAGACAGTAGATATTTAAACCTAGCATTATCACATCAAAACCGAAACTCATAATACTCATGTCTTTTTCCCAAAATACACAGTAGTCTCACTCATATGAGTGTGATCACACAAGCAGTCTGGCTTAGTTTTTTCCTACTGAACCAGCTCTGCATTGGGTAAATAACCAAGAAAATAAGCAGCCCACCACGGGAGCAGAGTGTGGGAGCTGGCACTTTGCATCCTGGTGCTGTGCCTTAACTCCCAAGCTTGAGTCCTGCTCAACCCCTCCCTAGCCTCATGAATTGTTACTGCATGCAGCTGGGAAGAGTTTTGAGAGCAAGGAATAAGGTAAACCTGCACTGCAACAGCCAGAGGCTTGGTAGGCAGGCACGGTGCCAACACATGAGTTCAGGCCACTTATGCAGGACAGGGCCGTGAACTGGTGTGTCCTGAATTGCAGGGGCCAGCTGTGTCTCTTAGTATTTGTGTCAGTCCAAAGAATTTTACCCTTTCAGGAAAAAAAAAAAAAGAGAAAAAAAAAAAAGAAAAAAAAAAAAAAAGAAAAAAAAAAAAAAAAGGAGAGGCCTGTGTTGTTTGGGAAGTGCCCACATAAACAGACACAGACCGTTTAATGTAAGGAATTGCTTACAACACTCTGTTGGCTTTGAAGAATTAGGATGCTACTTCATACTGGGAACAGGCAAAAAAACTGATGTTTTTAAGCAGATAGAAAAAAATATATATAACTGTAAAGCAAGTGAGGGCTGGAAGTCAGATAAATTTCAAAAGTAATATTCTCCACTGACATAGTTTTTTGGGGTTTTTTTTAAAGACAATATCATCATCTTAGCTAGTTAGTCCTGACCCTTACACCAGGATCAGAAGTCCCACACACCCTTCGAAATGGCTCATAATGTGAAATCCAGCTTCTACAGTGTTTGTAGAAGTAGGTAGGTATAAACTACACAAAAACTCCACTGTTAAGGTGAAAAAGAAACTGTAAGAATATTCCATGTATGTATAAAAACTGTTATTAATTTGGTGGGCTTTCAGACTGTAGCTTTTAGTAGTAGACATCATCATGACTGAAGTACAGTTAAATCAAAATTGCTGCATTATGCTGTTAGCCATAATTGAGTAACACTGTAATTGCCATAAGGATTCAAGCACTACAGTCAACAATTTTGCAAGATAGTCTTGCACAAAAAAAAAAAGGTGGGGAGGGTGTGTGGAGTGGGATAGCATTAAAATTTTCTTTATAGTTACCTGGAACTCTGAACTTCTTGACTGAATTGCTTTGGCTACTAAACAATTGCATGACATAGCAATGCATATGGACATACTTTGACAACTTTAGTGCTCTGCCTAGCAAACAAAGAAGGGACTTGTTGCACATGCACACACACATATGTCTATATATGTCTATATGTCTATATGAAAGTTATCTATATATGTCTATATAGACAATTTTCATAAGATTTACATGAAGTTTATGAGACAAAAAAAATATCACAATGCTGTGTGATATCAGTCTGGCCTCATCTTATATTCCACACACATGGTAAAAATACCTGCAGCTGTGAATACAGGTGCCTAAAGCAACTTTCTGTGGTTGTAGACCTTGTGGAAGTCTAGGTATATGATGAACATTACAATAAGGTGTTCAACTTTAGGGAGTTTGTAATATGTGCTGTTGGGTGCGGTAACAATAAAGCATCTTTAAGTGGCTTTAGAATTTTTTGATATATCCAGAGAACTGGCTGGGGGATGGCTCTAAAGTTGTTACTGTCAAGAATCAATACCTTGTCCCACAGATATCAGACTTTGAAAACACTGTTGTTTCTTGCATGCCACTGACAGGTCACCTTTGAAAGAAAAACACACAACTGATATTCAGCAACATCACATCTGATATGTGGGAAGGTTACGAGAAGTCTACCAAAGAGTTTGCTTTTCCCGCTGGCCTTTCTGCCTGTGATCTCAGCCTCTCTTAACATGACCAGCTAAGCACTGCAATGTTTTAGGAATTGCTCTGTCCCTGGCAGACAACACTGCAGAAAATGGATGCCTGGATGAAATGGGACCACCTTTGTCCCTCCAATTTCATTCTGGTACTACCTGGCTTGTCTGTCAGAATCCATCTTTTTTGCTATTGTTGCATTTTTTTCCCTTAATGAGCAAAATACTTTAGTCCAGCACAGACTGGCTGCAACGAACAACAAAGTTGCAGGGTGAAATTTTATCATCTGTGGGATACGTATTGGCTAATCGGATCCAGCAATTCTTTCTCTCTTACCACTAGCTTTATAATTGTTTAATTCATCTGTATTTTGGCAATGCCAAATAATTCACAATATTGTAGAAGTTATCAGGATCGAGAGTTTACTCTTGGCATTTTAGGACATAGAAAGCATAGAAACTTATTGGACATCTAAAGTAGCTGGATTTCCCTGGTAAAATATTCACTGGTGTTATAATTATGACATTCAGATGTTCATCTTTATGTCTCAAGCTTAACAGCCCAGTGAATGGATGAAGCTGTTTATGCTTGCAGAGTTACTGTTTCAAGTTGTCTGTAGGTTCATTAATATGGTATTGCATTGCATGAGCTTAGTTCACACTTTCAAGGTGAACTTCCACCAAAATGACTAAAGAGCATATCCATTAAATACCCTTGTATTATTCCCTCCTCCAAACTGCATTGGCTAAGATAACTTGCCATTGCATCTGCTACTCCTCACTATACTGCTGTTTTGACAAGTATTTAAATACAAGGCACATACTTTAAAGAAATGGTTCCTTTTATTTTGCCTTATGCCAAAATACGTCTGGCGAAAAAAAAGAACCATGCTACAGCTAAGAATATGTAACTGACAATATTTTCATTTCTAATTCAAACTTTCAGTAATGTTATATAATTATACAGTCCCACAGCATATGGATTGGCAATATTCTCCCATGTATTCACTTTATAGATGTACAGTGATCTTGGAAAGAGATGATGGGAGATGGGACATTATACAATGCAGTAACACAGAACCCCATAGCCCTGTGAAATTATTGCTGTTACTTTCCTGCATGTTGGAACGGTTGGTGCCAATGCTTATTTTTTGTCCTCTTAGCCAAAATGTCACTAGCCACAATTGCTTCTGACAAAATTAATCACATTTTGCCATATGTTTCCTAAGGATCTGCAGATGACAGTTTTATAGTAGCTGCTGTAGACAAAAGGTATGAAAAATAAACAAAGAATGCATCACAATTAAAAAGCTGAAAGGTTCCTGTAATTACAGATTTCCATCAGAGTGCAAAGCCTGGAGTATGTTGACAGCAAGATCTTTCCAATGTATGGATAAAAAATTATTTGTTATGATGTTTAAAGAAGGCATGCAAGTCAGTAATTCTGCAGTAGTTTGCTTAAGTGAAGGAATATCAATTATATAAACTCCTTTATCCTAGAATTTCATAGGAAAATATCCTTACATTTCAGTCAGAGGCTATCGTTACATATCAATCAGAAATGATTGGTGAAACTATAATATTAGCATAAAATTTGTATCTTACCACCTTGACTCTGAGTCACCTACACAAAGTACACACTGCTGTAACATTTTTTAATTTCTGATAAGTTTCTTGTGAATTGTGCAGATTAATCATGTGTAACTCAAGCTATCAATTTGCCATGAAAACATTCATGAATTTAATTGCTGATAATTGCATTTCAAAATGAAAATTTTCCCATCAAATAGTTTACCTTAAACCTTGTTTTCAACTTTGATAATCATAGCTTCTTTTTATTGAAGATCATCTTATGTTTTGAATTCCATTCAAGCACAAGATGAAATATAAGGGAAATGCCTGCATTGAGAAGGAAACCAAATCCCAGTGCCTTTAATTTAAAATAAAGAAACAGAAAAATAGAATTTCACTTTCTGGGGGAAAAAAGTGAATAAATAAGGTGAGATATGAATAGGTATTTGAAGAACAATTCTTTTCAGTTTTGGAATTACCTGATCTTTAAGGTCCCTTCCAAGCAATCTAAACAATCTCCAAACAATCTAAACTGTAATTTCAGTATATTCTCCAGAACACAGTATATAAGTTAATAGTACTTGTTCAACAAAGTCAGAACTTTGATAGTGAAAATTTAAGCTTTACTAGGTTGGCAAACCAGATGAAGATGTGTAGAAAAAAATATAATTATAAAAATTAATACAAAAATCTAAGGGTTATGATACCTTCTATTTAGAGTTTCTGCATACTCTCACTCTGAAACTCACAACTACTAGATATGACAAAGATTTGCTGAAAAATATTAAAAGATATGTTCTTTTTTGTAATGTGTAACCTCTTTTTCGAGTTCATGCTACTTTGTCCTGGAAGAAGGAATTTATAAGTTTTTATAGCATTGGACAGTTTTTCTCCTCACTAGAGGCATCTAAGAGAAATGTAGGGCCCAACACACAGCATGGCCTCAGCAAGGATTGCATTTTTGCCTCTGCAATTTTTTAGGCACATCTGAAGTTACTTGAACATGTAACTATTTGATTTACAGATGCAATCAGATACCTGCATATACAAGTGATTGTAACTGCAGGTGTTAGATTGGGAGCTGTCATTTGAAATTCTGCCTCAAAATTTACAAAATAATTATTGTTGAAATTATTTATGTAGATTCATCAAATGATACTTTGTATTCTCCCCATGTCAGAAACTTCAAGCTTTTAAACATTTTTAAATTTTTAGGTAGCGTTTCTGTTGGTCTCTGCTCTCATTATCTTCCCTGCTCCGTTTTTTTAATATCTAGTGTGAACAGAGTCACTTGCCCTCGGAAAAAGGCCACATTTACTTTATGGTTCAGTTGCAGACTTCCATAGCTGAAGGATGGGTCAGTCACTTCCTTTTACATACAGAACCTGGGAACAAAATTAGACAGTTATATAAAAATGGTGTGAGCCATGCACTCACTCCCTCTGATTCAGGCTTCAGCTGCATCAATGAAATGACTCTCACCGACACTGAGGCGTTATGTAGAACTTTAACAACTGAGCACAGTGGCCAAAATCTGGCTCCCCATATTATTACTCCATCTAACAAAAAATCTCAAAATCAGAGGCAGTGTTTTTCCCCTTCTATGTTTTTAGGTGTCCCTTGCCTGCACTGGTAGGAAGATGATCAATACACATGAACCAGAAAGATAATGGAAGACCTTGCTCTTCAAATGTTTTGCATGAGAGAAAGTGACATTACCAGGTCACACAGCAATTCTGTCCCACAGAGAGTTGTTGTAAGGACCAATGTCACCGTACCTATATCTGTAAATGTGTACATAAATTAATTTATGTACTAACAATTTAGAAATTACTAAAAGACAACAAGCAAATCATGTGTAATGATACCCTCTGAAATCTTATAGAAACAATAGAAATCTTCACCTGCTGTCCCTGGGACCTGTCTTAACATTTTTTGTGTTTTCCAGACTGCAGAAGGGCCATTAGGGTGACACATTGTTCAGGTAAGAACTGTATTGATGACCACTATATTTACTGATCCTGCACAAGAGTGAGCATTCCACTGTGCCTGTGGAAAACTCTGTGGCCTGCAGAGGAAAAAATCTACAACACTGAAGACTGCCTTTTTTATGGACTCTACCAAATGCTGTACATTTTAATAGTATAAATAATTCCAAAAATTCAACCATGACAAAGAAGATTTTAGTATTTCATTTAATTATCTCTGGTAATAAATTTGTTATTTCCCTTTTACATGAATTTTTTCTCCCTTCTTTAATATAATAGATAATATAACCTTCTTCTGCTAAAGTGGTGTCTAGCTCATTCAGTTCAGCCTGGCAGTTTTCCAGATCATTAAAGATATTTTTCAGTCTTAAATATTGACTATGACACAGTTGTCTCTTTACTCTGTCTAGATTAAAGTTAGGAGTATATGTCATATGTTTTCCTTTCATTACTCCCTTACAGAATGCATGTTGGATGCTGGTAAAATTCATTAATAGGAATTACAAAAGCTATTCTTACTTGCCTGGACTCCTGTGAGGGCAAAATAAAGTTTTCCTAAAGCAATACTGGAAACAGCAGAAAATGTAAATAAAATAAAAAAATTAAAAACCCACCATTAGATTTGCCCAAGAAAAAATGCAAATTAATAAATCATGTTATCTGGGGAAGGGTAATAGGAATTAAAATCAGCATTTCAAGAAAAGGAACATCTCTGCATGGTACCAATGCCTGGAGAGCTTTAGCAGAGGGTGTGAACAAGGAGAGGAACAGGCAAGAAAGATTTTGTTTGCTCAGGGCTTCAGAGCATCTGCCAATCTCCACTGAGAAAGAACAACTTCTGCAAAGTGAAATGGCAGCCCCACACAAGGCAAAGCTCTGAGCACGCAACATTTAATAGCCATGGGGCTGTAGCATGCCCTGAATCATACCACAGGTCATCAAAAGGATAATTAGAAAGATTTCTACTGACATCAGCAGGCCTTGGGCCAGGCTCAAAGCAAGGTGTAAGTGTATGACTGGTGATGGCACACAAACAAGGACTTTGCATCAAGCTATAGATGTTATCGGGGAGGTAAATGCAGAATCTCATTATTATGATTCCACACTGAAGTCTGAATACATATTTCTGCTTCTTAATATCATAAGATAAGCATAATTACAAAGGAAATTAGAATAGAATGACAAATGTGGCTGGGGGTTAGTAGTCATTTAGTAGTCATTAACACATAGAGATTTGCTAGGATATTGCTGTGGGGGAGAATGATGCCAAATGAGACCTGAAAAGGGTGCAAATGCCAAAATTGTCTAACACCATTTTTCTTAATATTACAAAGAATAGTTAAAGAGGGTGAAAAACACCACCCCTAGATAAACTTTAAGGTGGAAATTTAATGCTTTTAGGATTCAGAAATCCATTACTGAAAACTTCCAGTTACCCTGTATTTCCTGTTATACCCCCTATAAATTAGCTTGGAGAAATTGTAATGTTCTCTATGGCTATGAAAAATTATGGAATGCAGCAAAAGAAGCCATGAGAACCCCCTAGAAATTAATTAGTGCCTTTCATCTTTCTCCAGAACCTGTCATGCTGTATTGGAATAAATCATGATCCCAATGCCACTAGCCACACACGTGTTGACTGCAATGTGATTTTCAGTGAATCCAATCTTCCAACTATGTACAGTCCTTAGTACTTCCTATGTGACATCCAGAGGTCTTGGAATCTCTAATGCTTCACACAAGTAACTTTTGTAATTGGGTAACAAAGAAAGCAAGCCTTTTTTGAATGTCTCGTTGCTGGTCATCATGACTTTGGGAAATCTTATCCCTCACTAAGGCTTAAAGAGCAAGATAAAGCACATCAGAGACAAAACAATACTGTGGAAACTTCCTTCCTTTAGATTAACATATAAAGTTTTTTGAATATTACCAAACACGTTTGATTCTCAACCCTTAAACAGCTCAAGAGATGATCCTTCCCTCTGCAGGGCATTCTCTTCCCTTTCCCTTGGGAATCAACCAAACTGCGACCAGAGCTGCAAAAAATCAACACAATTCTCTCTGCATCTACTGCCGCATGATAGAGGCAAGCCCTTGATTATTTCTGTCTTTTGGAAACAC
The DNA here is from genome assembly GCF_031753505.1 of Anomalospiza imberbis. NCBI lineage: Eukaryota > Metazoa > Chordata > Aves > Passeriformes > Viduidae > Anomalospiza > Anomalospiza imberbis. Next base: position 79,698,375 of record NC_089683.1, on the reverse strand, counting down.
AACAAGTACACACCACCAGCCTATGAAATGGCTGCAATATGCAACAAAAAGAAGGGCAAAACTTTTAAAGATGTGTCGTGTTTTAACAGGCCGTGACACAGCCTTGGCATGTGCCAAGGGGGAAGGCAGAGGGAGCTGCCTGGGAAGCATGTAATGTTTACCTTCCTGACACAGAAACATTTTTCCTGGGCCTGTCATCACTTCTCTTGAATAATTGCCTGGAGGAAAGCAAATGGTTTATACTGCTTCTGTAAGAGCAAACCAGTCTACCTGTCAGCATCACTGGGGCAAGGCTGTCCCACTCTCCAGGCACAAGGCTGGGTCTCAACTTGCTCAATAAGCTTTGAAGCAAAAAAAGAGTGGGAAGGATGTAAGATATATGATGTAAGAGACAGAAGCTGGAGTTAGGGGAAAGAAGGAAGGAGGTGGAAGAGGCAGATCTCTGTGAAAAATTCTTCCTGGAAGAAAGTATCTTCACAAAGTCTAGAAAATAACCACTCCTTTGTGAATATGGGAAGGCTGGAGGATGGGAGGATTCCCTTTGTGAATAAGGAAGGATGTTTCAGATGTCTGAAGTGTCATGCCAAGCACATACAGCTACACCACCCCTCAAATTGTCCTAGTCAGGACAGACAGTATGATGCCTGCAAGTGTGCATCTACACTTCACTGTGTTGACAGTGTTACTGGAATTTGTGCTCACATTTAATGACTGACACAGTATATTGTTGTCAGGGCTGACCACATTTTCCATTCCAGAGGGAAAAGTGTGGGTAAGCATTGGGCTTCTTTTGAGACCAAGCATCAAACCTGCCCCACTGTTAAAGGTACTATTAGGAATAACCATCCTTCTTTCAATCTGTCTGGGGAGACTATTTATTTGGTAGTACAACAGATACAGTCACATCTTTCTCCACCAGATCCATTTAAAATCAGATTTGAAGAAACACTTCAAAAAATAAAATGAAGATGTAAAAGGACCTAGGCTCTCCAGACAGATGTCCAGATGCTTTTCTTTTGTTCATAGTGTTTTGCAGAGAATTCAGGGAAAAGGGAAAAGAAAGTAGGATTTTCTGATGGGCAAATGTATGTGTCTCAGCTTGGAGTGGCCACAGAGAGAATTCCTCTCTGCTTTTCAGTGAGTGACTGTTACAGACAGTAACAGGACAGGACAGTTAAATGTAGGAAGCAAATTTTTGTTATGTAGTGTAAAAGCATTGTTTGAATTCCTTTGCTTTTACAAAATTTTTCACCAGGAATGTACCCTTTGCATTACAGTGCAAGATAGGAATTAGCCACCCCTTAAAGCTATTAGAGAAGTGGCTCCTCAGTGTAAGGAAAAATGTGTGGATATTTATTTCAAACTGAATTTAGAAGACACCTTGTTTTAGACCAAATACACAACTGTCAATGAAACTTACATATGGGTCCAGAGAAGATTTTCTTTTGTCACTTATTTTATGCCTAGATCTGAGAGTTTTGATGGCACCTAATCAAAAGAAAAAAAAAAAAAGGAAATTGGAAAAGAATGCAGGATAGAGAAAATAGTAAGGTAGTTATGCATTTGGTAGAGGTACAGAGAGAGATAATGGTCCCTTTCCTACTAAAAGAAAATGGGTAGGCAAGGTTAAAAGGCATTGGAAGCAACACAGATTGCAATGTAATTTCTGGAAATGAAAATGGTTATGATTTTTATTGGCCTGTAGAAGAACTACATGGTAATAGTACTGCAGCTGGTGAATCTCAAAAGGCAGCTAAGGAATAAAAGCATGAGGCGCTGCCAAATCACCTCCTTGATACCATGGATACCATGATACCATCAGTTCCAGTGGGGATGCTTTCCAGACTTCCCTACAGGTTGCTTTGCTTGGCCCTTCAGCCCATCAGCTCTGGAAAAGGTAGTAGGCACAGAAGTATTCATTTTAGGTTTTTACGCTGTAAACACTAATAAGGATATTTTGCTCCTTTTTCCCCTCTACTTCCCTTAGCCATTCATGGCCCCTGGCTGCAATGGAATCAGAAACAGCCAGAAATGCAAACAGCTGGTGCCACTGGCAGTGTGGATGGTACTCGGGTGGACAGTGCCCCATCTCTCACCAAGCATCAGCTCTGGTCTGATCTGCTGGGAACAAAACTCCTCTTTCCTCAGTGCCTGCAGTCCTCACTGCTGTGTGTCCGCTGGTGTGTGGAGGCAGACCTCTTTTACAGGCAGTGGTTCTCTTCCTCTCCATCTGTTTGCACACTGAGAAACAGGAGGAGAGCCTGATTTCAGTCTCATCTGACTTTACAACACTCCATCACTTGAGATAACCCACTGAAGTGTCCTTTCCACTAGAACTGGCATGCATGGGTAAAGTATGGGATTCCTTAAATTTTATCCCAGTTCACACAATCACTATGTAAGTTTGGACACAAAGGGATAGTAGAAGAGAGAAAACACTGAATATTTTCATGGTTTAGTTCACTATTTTAACTTAATGGGAAATAAAAGACTTTTGTATTTTAGAGATGTTCTTCATAAAAGGCATGAAAATGGCTGATGGTAAAAACTGTTAGGGAAAGATTTTCTGCTGGTAAAACAGAGGTTCTGCAAATTGATATATCTCCAAGGAAAGAACAATTCTTATGAAATTTTATTATCATGATAATATAAATTAAATACTTTATGTTTACATTAATTTCTGCTTCTAGTTAGACCAACACCATGCCTGATAGCACTTGCAACCAGAAAAAACTCTTCCTTATTCTCCCCAATGAGCCAAGCTTTTTGTTTGATTTGCATCTCCCGCATGCACCAGAGTTTTTCATTGATGATGATTTGCTCTGACGAATGCCCAGAGTTTCAACTGAACTCAGAAATGGGAATGGAAGGAAAGGGAAACCAAGAATCACATTACAAATAGGCATTAAAGAAGCTAAGGCATAGTGATAACAAAGTCAAGCTCACCTAGATGTGCTGATATTGCCAGTTCCCTTTGATTTTAAGTAATTTAATTCTGAAAAAGCTATTGAATTCTTGATTGCTTGCTCTGAATCAGGTTGGGATTTAAGTTTGTGTACTTATATTTTTCTCAGACATATTTGACTGGTAACAGAAGAATCAACAAAAGAATGAGAGGGAAAATAGGTTCTGTAAATGGTATGACAAGAAGTGCAAGGAGCACTGCATGGCAAAGCCCTGATCAAGCACAGAAGAATAAAGAATTAAAGGGAAAACATGAAAGTCTGCTTATGATTGTCTTTCAAACTGTGTTGTGCACCACTGTCCTGCCTGATGTTGCCGTGGAAGAAGGAAAGCTTCTCGCACTCATATTTTTGACACCGGTACAGTAGGATTTCCTGACAGAATAGAGACAGCTACTGAAATCCTCTTTCACCTGATCCTAAGGTGGCCCTTCTTAAGGGTTCACAATGGACAAAGAATGGGACTTTGGATAAAAAGTCATTATCCCTTTCAGGAGCCATGGTGACACCTCTTTCTGGCAGAAGAGGTATGACAAGCCGTGTCTGGGAAGGTGACTGGTATATAATGGCCATCTGGTGACCTCCATGGGTCTACACCATGTAGGTGAGCTAGTCCCTGGGGGCTGAGGCTGCCGGGGTCAAGTGAAGGCTTTCTGTGATTCTCTGGCAAGAAGACTGCTGCTAACTGGGGAAACCTGGGGGTATGGAGGGTGGTGTCCTTCTTTTTCCGTGTTATAATACAGTCACTCTGTCATATATAATCTCTCTACCTTAATTAGGAATACTTCCTAATTCATGCTCTCTACTAAATATATTTCTCTAATATCTTGCTTGTTTAAACTCTAGCTTTATGATGTTTTTCCCTCTGCTTTAATTAGAATATGTGATAAAGCTATTCAATGAAATGGAGAACAGGTCTTATCAAATGAAAACTTGTGAAGGCTGCTTTATGACAGAGACAGTTTGAGAAGTGATAAAATAATAATGCAAGTTCCTTCTTTTTCAACAAGCCAGATTTACCAGTACACCCCAGACACAACACTCCTCAACAGCCACACAAAACAGCTGTAAACCTGGATTAACCAGGCTGTTAAATTGAGTTTACAGCTGCTCTGCATCACCAGAATGGCCCAAAGCAGGCAGCATATACCAGTAGATATGGACCTAATTGTACACTAATGAACAATGAAGTAGTTTAGGATGCAGTATTCACTTTGGCAAGAATGAAAAAGAAAATTTTATATAGAGCAGATATGTTAGAATTTATCCTGGTTTTGCTCAGGGGGGAAAATTCATCCTCTTTTATTCTGAATGGATTATAATTAAGAAAAGCATCAGAGACAAATTATTCAAGGTTAGAAATTTAAAAGAGCTTTAAGAATATATCCACTCTTTCCAGATATATTAATGCCTGCTCAGGCTGGAGTTACAACAAGTGGAATTCATAGTTTAATTATAAAATAATGGTCAAAAAAAACCTGCTTAGGTAAGCATGTGTTTCCATTAGGGAAGAAAAATCATTACAGAAAACAAGATTAAAAGTTAATGTTGCAAATCTCATTGTCTGTATAACTTCATTAATGCTGGATAACTACTGTATAATTAGCATGGTGTTCACCGAAGAAATCTGTTAAAATGGTTGAAATTAAGTCCACCTGCTTAGTCTATAGTTACCTTCAAAAAAAAAAAAAAAAAAAAAAAAAAAAACCACAAAGATCAGAGTATTTTTTCAGTGCTTTAAGACACGTAGGCTTATGGTCTTAAGACATTCACCTTGCTGGGAATCCAACAGTCTTCGATATAATTTGACAAACACAGAAAGCAAAAAACTCCAGATGACTGGTTCTCATTTGTATATGCCATGAATCATGCTTAAATTGCAGGGAAAAGCTGGGACAGGACAGCTCAGGAGTAGAGTAGCACATTTTCCTCTTCACCCTCACAAGCCTTCACCAACAGTAGTGCAAGACATGATCTGGAGACCTGGGCCCTCTGTGGTGAAGATTCCTGCATCACATACCTCTCCAGGTCACCCTGGAAGCCAAGAGGGACCTGGCCTTTCAACTTGATTTACTTTGGGGGCTCTGCCTTCCAAAATCTGTTTCCAAAGCGCAGTTGTCATTTAAGCAGAGCTGAGCCTATTTTGCCCAAGCTAGGCACACTCTGACCCTGGGTACATTCATGCAGCCAGGGGCAGGCTGAGGTGAGCACAGCTTTGTGTGCTGAGCTTTAGCCCACATCCATACAGACACCCAAGGCTGTGCCTGCTGTGCACCGGCCCAAATCCCACCTCTCAGCTGGATGGTGGTTAGCTTAGGCCAAGGGCTGTGCTCACCACGAGTACATGGCTTCCCCTTCACAGATGAGCAGCATCCAGCTGGCCCAGAGCACGAGCACAGAGATGATGTTCACCTGAGAAACACCATGTAAAATACACCAGTAAAATGTTACATTCACTTTGAAAACACATTATCCCAAGAGGGATAAAAAATATACCAGTTTAAAGAAAAAGCCAGGAAGATCTGGTCTGCTGGTTGTAAGATATTTGACCTTTTTTATTCCCTGGTGCTGAGCATCCCACACACTTTCAGTGACAATAATAGCAGTAACAATAATAAGAGGAAATCAAAACCTGAAACAAAAGGCAGACCTGAACTCAAAATACTAAGAAGGTATTCTGAAAATTATGCACCTATGATACATAATTTAGTAAATCATACTTAACCAGTGGAAATAGAAAAAGGGAGGAAAACCTCATGGGGAAAAAAAAAAGGAAAAAGCTATTCAGAAGTCTTTTGTTGCTGAAACTACAAAAGCAAATGATGAATCAGATTGTGGAATGTCATTAGAAGGAAATGTCTCTTCCCAATGAAAATGGCTTTTATCTAAGTCAAAAATGCAATGTTTATGTTGTATTTAATGGAAATCTCACTTCTTAGGGAAAAAACATGCACAAAAAATACATTTCCAGAGCCAATATAAAACCTTTTGATAAAAGTAACTACTTCAAACAAGCAAAAAGCTTGTGGACACATTCATAAAATACATTACAACAATAATAGAATATGGTTGTTGAATAGATGCACACTACTACTGCTTCCCTTTTTTACACTGCCCAAGAGATACTTTATTATAATAAATCCAGTCAAGTCCAAATCGGAAGATACTGCTAACATATATGTGTAATTCTCTGACCATAATCCCACAGGAAGTATATTGCTTCACGTCCTTACAGACCAGTCTATCAGTTAGCTTAAAAATTTGTCACCACCTTGATCTCAAAAGAATGAGCCCAGATTATACAGAAGGAGGATCTGGACCCTTATTTATTGTGTGTCTTTTTTAGTGCTTCATTATTATCTGCATGGATGAGCAGATTAACTGGGTATCTCAGTCTGGGAGGATAAATATATTTGTATGTGATATCTAGGAGGAAGGGGGGATATTTTTCTGGATGCCTGCTCCCAGAGACTAAATTGGTTTATGGAGGAGTCTTCTGGTTCTCATTCAGGGGACAGTTAACTTTTGGGTCAGATTCCAGGTGTTTTGGGAACAGTTTGGCTTCTGGAAGTAGGATCTTGACATAACAGACAGGGAACAGAAGGAAAAAAAAAAAAAGGAGAAATAGATTACAGGGTGCTAGTTCATTCCCAAATTAGGGCTAGGTATCTGCGGCTTCCAGGCAGGGGCAGCCACAATTTGAGCTGCCCACAAAAGGCCATGGCTGAGCTCTCCTTCACTGCTCACTGGGGTCCAAGGGTGACCCACGCTTGATGTGCATTGGATGCTCGATAACTCCATCCCCAGCCACCCAGGGCATTGAGAAAAGTCAAGCACATGTCACTCTGAGTTTATCCCTGCATATGCTTTCATGGAAGCGTGTGTCCTGGAGGATAGGGGATGCTCATCCCCTGCTATAACAGCTTGCACTTATGCATTTATGTCAGTGCATTGGTACAAGTTGGGGCTCTCAGTCCAACCTTTCTCCACTTAACCCATATTCTTAAAGACTATTCAGCATGGGGTAAGGCACTGAAATATTTCAGGATCTGTGTCTCTGTTGGGGTCAAGATGACTCAAGGTGAGCTTTACAGTGATTTAAAACAACCTGGAGGACATTAACTCTGAGTGTGCAGGACAGCAAACAGCTATTCCCTCCCTTGGTTTAACTTCTTTAAAGTTGTTCTGTATGCATCCATCATGTGTGAATGTATGTGTGTGTCTACAGACATCTCTACACTGAAAAAATGAAAGAAATGTACCAATATAGTGAGAAATATATCTGAAAAACAAATAGCCAGAACTTATGTTTCCCACTTGGACAGCCTGGAGAGCATTGGAGAAATTTCGTTTCTTGTCAGGTTTCTGCTCTGATTTGCCTCCAGAGCACAGGATGGACACCTGTCTCCTCTTACTTTACCAGGTGCTGGAAGAGATTGCACATCTCCTGTCACTAGGTCCCTTACGCTGAGGAACCACAGCAAGGTGAGAGCAATCCCCTCTATAGTTATCATGTCTTGGGCATATCTGTGGAGACAGAGAGCAGTGCTGAAAGCCACAAAAATAGGCCATGCTACATAAAACAGCTTTTTTGGAGTATATGCTTCTAAGCTTCAGCTTGAATATCAGTCTCACAGCTGCAAAACTCTCTGTCTCAGGCCCTTCTAGGGCTAGAAGTGAATCCTGAGTGTCTTTGATACTATCCCCTTCCTGTCATAGGAAATATCTTCCTTTTCTTGAGATCTACAGATAATGCAACTCTTACATAAATGGAGTTTGACAGTTTTCCAGGACTCTTGCTTGGTCTTCTGACACTAGGACTACTACATCTTTAGGGAGAAATATAGTCATTTGCTCAAGAAAGGAAATAAATCTGTGGAAGGTCAGAATGCAACAAAGGGGGGAATGATATCAGTTTGAACCTGCTCAAAAGTTTGGATGTTGAATGAAGTTTCTGGAGAAGACAGTAGCAGGTAGATAAGCTTCTTGGAACCACTATATTAACATTTCTGACTGGAAAGGTCTCACCTACTTGACTTCCTAGAGACAGATGAAATCACACAACACATACATTAGAAATGTATGTAGATATGTGTATCAATCAAAAAACAGTGGAAATTTTCCACCCTTTTGTCTTTCTCTGTTACAGCAAGAGACAACAGAGAAATGAGGCAATCAATCATAGCTTTTACACTCAGAGTCCTAAGGCTTGCAGGATGCGCTGCAATTTGTGATTTGACCTCTTGGTACCTTTCTCTTGCTGAGGTTCTCACAGAAAAAAATTATGTGCCAATGAAGAATGACACAAGATTTATCTTGTTTGACTGGCTAGGTCACAACAACAGTTTGGGTTATTCTATAGCCATATGTGGTGGCCGGGAAAGATATAGTGAGGCTCTGTGGAATTACTTCCTACAAGCGTCACCAGGAAAGCCACAAAACACACCTAGGTCAATCAGATCGAGGATCGGGTGATCCATAATACAGCAGCAAGCACAACAACATAAATATATTGGATTAAAGGAAGCAAAATCCAATCTGAGTAACAGTGGGTAGCACCCTGCACTGTGATTGTGTCCACTGCACTGCTTCAGTACATGTAACACGTATGGTGCTACAAGACTCATGCCATAATTTCCATGCCACTGCCACCTGGCTGCCAGAAAAGGAATGGTCAAATTCGGCGACCAGGACAGATTGGCCTTGGATCAGGCTAGTCCTTAGTTCTTCAATGCATTTGTTGAGCTCCTTGGCTGGTGCTGGTTTGGCCTGCAAAGTGCTGCAATGTCCTCTGGGAGATGAACCAAGGCACTCACTGCTGGCCTTAGGATCAAGAGTTGGGAGTACATGTTTGTGCACCTGTTCATTCAGCATCCTCTGCACCTGCATCTCCAACTAGCTCATTACTGTTGCTTAATCAGCCCTTGGTTCTCCCTGGACAGTATCGGCCAGCAATGCCTTGTGTACCAGCCTCTTGCCAGGACAACTTAGAGGCATTCTGTAGACCTGGTAGTTCTCTGATAACAATAACCTTCATGTTGTTGTATAAGCCTGAGACTTAGATTGCAAGAGATATTTGCTTACACACTAGGAAGGCAGAAGTGGGAATCACGGAGGACTAATGTACTCTTCTTATCTGTCCACCTTTGCTCTTCCTGGCAGGTCATATATTTATTTGTTGGGTAGAACTGTATATAATGAGTCCTGCCACATCCAGCAGTTGATGCACTACCCTCACACACAGACACACACTCACCTCACTCACTGCCCTGGTATTTACTTCTGATTTATAGTCCACTGGCAATCCACATGGAATGGATTGAAAATGTTGTACCGAGTGAATTAATTATAGACCACTAGATTTATAGGCCATCTACTGTATTTAAAAATAATTGAACTGTGAAATTATTAAGTTAACTGGCAATTTCTGTAAGTTGAGGGTTAGGTAATTACAAATGGCAATTATAGAAGAACAAAAGTATATTAAGCAGCATTGGCAAGAATAAAAAATTTCCAGTACTTCAGAGGTCTGTTTTTAACTTCAGTGTGTATGAGCTCTCATCAAATCAATGAATTCAAACAAGGTATGAATCTTCAAGAAGGAAGAATTGAAATAGTATCAAATGTATTAGAAAAATATATTCATTTCTGAGAAAGCAATACTGAAAATTAGGCTAATAATGAAATAAAACTAAACAAGAAATATTGGGGAAATACGTAAAAGTGGGAAATTGCAATACTAAAGAAAATTGCAAATACTAAAGAAAATACTTGTGTTAAAATAGTTGTGTGACAAATATGGAGACATACATGGACAAATAGATTCAGTGCATCATTTTTAGAAAGAGGTTTTAATAATACAGGATGGGACAAAGAAGATCATTTGTAAAGTGGCCTGTAATGAAATCCATAATTCTGGTCACTGTAAGAAGAAAAATTACAATAGCATTTTAAGCAGAAAAAAATAATTAGAAAAGCTCAGATGATCTTTAACTGTAATGAAGGACTGAGTACTGAAGTCACAAATATACTCTGCTAAAAAAAGTGAATACAGAGAGAATATTGTTGCAGACCTAAGTGTTTTCTTCTCCTTTGTATTTCACCAAATAAAACTGGTGACATTTCTGACTCTCAGACACATTTACTGTGCAGTGAAAGATATGGAAGAAGTCTCCAAATGTCACCTCAAAAACCCCTAGGTAATTACACTTCCTTGAGAAGAAAAAACCTTGGTCTTTGGTGAGACACTCTAACATTTCAGGGGCACAGAAAAGGGAATATACAGAAAAATCTTCCCAGGACATGCTTCGGACAAAGTGTTTGTATTCAATAATGTCAACAACAGGCTTCCCATCTGCTTCAGGAGGAAGAAGAGATTAATAAAAGAAACTTTTACCAAGACAGAGTTAATCCCCAGTTCCCACTCCTGTTGCTGTGGAGATGCAGACTGCAACAGGGTCCATGTGGTTCATCAGCCACTTGCCCCAGCACCCTGTGCTGGTGGTGGTATCTCAGGGACATGGCAAGGTCACCACTGTCCTTCTGACCCTGCTCTTCCACCCTCTTTTTCCCAAAGTCTATTCATCACTTGGCCCAGTGCTGATGGCCCTCCTGCCTCCTGATGAATCTCCTCATCTTATGCCAGTATTATGTTTTTTTAACAGCACCTCTAGCCAAGGACTGCCCACTTGACAGCATCACAAAAACCTCGTTGACCAGCTTGAGAACAGAGCTAGTCAAAACTCAGAGCCTTGTATTTATTAGAAATGGTAATACTTTGCAAAAAAAAAAAAAAAAAAAAAAACTAAAATGAAGTGAATTACAGACATAATACCAGTGTAGTATAGATTTCCATTTCAAATTTCTGATTTCTTTTCATGTTTATATTGATTTTATGCAGTTTTGCAACGTCAATAGTGTGTGCATGCTGCATGTCATATGTTTGGTTTTTTTATACTGCACCTCTTATGTTAATTTTATAGTTAAATTATCAAAAGGCTTTATGTATAATGATATCATAATATCATGATATAATGATTGATATAATAATGATTTACCATCTTCTTTTCAGGCTCAATATATCTTCTGCCTTGTTGTATTGACAGCTTGTGTGATAATCAAAGCTTTTTCTGTAAGAAAAACCTTTTCAAGGATAGTTTCCTAATAGCCTTATTTATCCTGTCAAGTAATTATTCAAAGAACTAGTATCATGAAGTCAATGTGACATGATCAAGGGGAGAAATGAGGCTCACATCTGGGCCACATCTCCCCAGTGACTTGAAAAAGCCTGATATGTGGAGTCCCCTCTATGCTTACCAAGTTCAGCAGGAGCAGAAGGGCTTCAGCAGCATTAGAGGCATTCAGTGTCTCCCAGGATCAGCCCTCCCAGCTCAAGGGAGAGTCAGGTATCTCTTGATGTACCTTACAGATGTTCTTTAACACTTCCTTATAACAAAATCCTAAAAGTGCAGTAGATTGTGAAAAAAACAGAAAACCATATAAACTAGTGTAAATTGACTAGTCATGGGGAAAAACACCCCACACCTAACAAGAGAACACTAAGGAAAATGGATTGTCGCCCTAACTTCAGAAACCTACTGTGCAGCCTGTGAATTGTCTGTACAGTTCCTTGGCATGGTGTTATTAAAAACAAAAACCAGGAGAAAATTTCTCCTAACCATTTGCACAATTTTTATGTTATCATTAGAATATATCTTTGGAGCAGATATCTCACTGTGAAAGTACATAGCATTATTTTCTGATAATTTTTCTATTCTTTTCATCTGCTGTACGTTTTTTACCATATATTATGTATGTTGGCTTTCCCCACTGGTGAATAACAATGGTAATGGCTGATCTGTACAGTACAACCAGCAGCCCGTGCAAAATTTCACAGATGCACTTTTGAGTGTGCATTGAAGGATAAATGGAGGCATCACAGATGTTTGAATGTGATTTATCTTCATTTTATCTCTTAAAGAAATTCAAACACCCTTTCTGTCTAGCATGATAATTTGTTTAGTGTAATGCACATTTGGTAATGATAACAAAGGAGTTTAACCTAAGGTACTGCACACTGCACTCAAAAGAATTGACTCTTTAAAGTGTGCTTGTATAAACTGAGAATTTAAACTCTCAGTCCATGTGAGCAGCTCCTCTGATATTGTGTTTGTATTAGAGGAAAACTTTTAGGACATCCCTAGGAAACTAATCCCCAGGAGGCCTGAAATTCAGAGGAGGCTAATATGTCTGCACCTTTGATCCACTCTCCACACAGCAAAGCCAGACAGGATTATGTCAAAGCCTTTAACAAAAATACTTGGGGAATTTTAAACCCAGAAGTATCTGCAGTACTAGAATCCAGGATCCTTTTCATTAGGTCTTCTTATGAAATATTTCTGACTTATACACATGCAAATCAGTTTGCAGGGATGACAGGAGTAAATGTCACTAAAAGTCTCTGTGTAGTCTTCATACTCTGCCATGTAGCAGACACCGCTGAAGTATGTCGAAGTGTTAATTTAAGGAAAAGCAGCATGTTTTAACTGTTTTACCTTTGTCTGTCTCCCCAGAATTACTAAATATACTGCAAGTTTAAAAGTTTAACCAGTGATTTGTTCATATACTGCTTACCTTTATTTCTCAAGGCAAGAAAATGTCTATAAAATGCATTTTAAAAGCCTGAAAAATCTGTCTGAATTAAGTTATTTTGCAAAAATTTGATTCACTCACAATACAATGCATAGTTTGCTGTTTATTGACAGCCAGGTCAGTGTCTGCACAATAGTATCAAAGTCATACTTACTGATGAGCAGGTTAATTCAGCAGAGCAGCTCACCTCTGGTAAGATTAGAAGCACTACTAATTTCCAGAACTATGTTTTGACTAGCAGCAATACAAGGATGTTTGAAGAAAAGCTTGTCTTTCCAGTGAGAGAGACCACTATGTCATTTAATTGCATGTGAAGAGGTTTTAAATGACAGGTTTTGTTCTGAGTAGGTGGTGACAGTACTACAGAGTTTCACAAGATGACTGTGGTAAATGCAGCAGCAAAGGCAAAGACTGCTTAATAGACAAGGAACCTCAGCACCTATTATTACCATTCTTCCGAGAAGTAGGATTTCCTTAAAGCAATTTCATATTTCAAGGGGTTTTAGTCAGCATTCAAAAAAATTGTATTTAGAACTTAACAGAACAAGATCTACATACACAGCCCTGGAGATTCCGGTTAATGTAATGGAAATTGGCTGTGAATGTCTAAAGAAATATGTTTGAAGATCTCACTGCCACTATAGAAATGAAAAGTCAAGCCTACTTAGCACTTCAGCTTCGTGTCGTAATAATTTTTTCTTGTCCAACTTTAGGTTCCTATGATCTATCTTTTCTGTAGGGATCAGAAAAAATTTTTCCACAGTCATCCCTCAAGATGGATATTTCAGATTCTCAGAAAAGCCCTCCATAGTTCCTAGAAACCATGTGATTCAGGTAGCCAAGGGAGCCAACCTGATGTCCATTTCACATTTCACTAGTGACATTCTTCTGTAAGACCAGTCTCATCTGAAGCCAGCCCTAAAGGATTTTGCTTCTTTGTGCAGGTCAATGGATAACTAAATGCCTGTGAAATAGTACCATGGCAGCAAGGTAATACTCCTATATTTCCTTTAATGACAGTTTTTGTTTTTCATTGCCACTCTACCCCATTAATCCCACTGTGAGAGCTGAAAAACGAGGTTCCATATATCCAGGTAATGGGTTGCATGTTTTCAAGGTCTCCTCCACATCCAAGTCTTCCTAACTCTTGAAGAACCATTACCAAAGTTCCTGAATTCTTTCTCATCTTACACAATGTTATAAAGCACTTTATATTTCAATGAATTCCTATTAAGGGTTGCTCTCCACCTTCTATATGCCAGCCCCAAGGTCTGCTGAGTAACAGGATACAAAGTCAGCTTGCTCTACACTTGCAAGCTCTAACAAGGAAAAACACACGCACATTAGATCTTACTCTTGTTGGAGTACAAAGTAGAATTTATTCTACTGAAGTTATAGTAGACAAACAAGTTTCTTCTCAGAAGGAAACAGTTCTGTTCTCACCATATGGCTCAGGACCTGTGTTCTGTCTCACTGCCATCCAACTCAGGACTGAGCCCAGACATTGACCCAATGTTGGCCAGGTTGGATGACCTAGAGTTGTCCTGCTCAAACTCACTTGCAATTTCTTTTGGGGGACCTTATTTTTAATGGCACTGTAGCCCAGCCCCACCCTGCTCTGAAGCTTCCCACCATTCCTGGGGAGCTTGAAGGAGTCCTGGGGCAATGATGCTAGTAAGCCCTCCCCTTCCATCCACACTGATCCCTCACTTCATAAATGCCTGCAAAGTAATCTCAGAGTGTGGTGGAAATGGGGTTTGCAGCAGTCTGAACACAGATATGGCATCCAGTGTGGTGTGGGATTTGTCAGAGGCATCTTCCTCTTAGATGGAACACCAGCAACTTTTCCTTCAGAATGGCTGCATGCTCTCTCTTGCAGTCTGCTCTGAAGTTATTCAAGGTTTTTACTTCCCCCTCATCCTTGAATTTTTTATGACTAGGAGATTTTTGGTAGCAAGTGTTTGACCCTTGTTTCTATAAGCATGCCATTCATGTTTACCTCAGAAAGTCCTGCCTGGACTTGTTTAGAAAAGCAAGTAACAAATCAGATGAAGTTTGTGTGACAGGGCAAAAGAGAGTAAATCACTTTAAGAGCATAAATCAGCCTCCTGCCGCTTGTCCTTCTAGAGGTTAAACACAAAGTGACAAGCAAAGAGGACAGAGATTGAGGAATAGAGTAGCTAAACTGTCTTGCAATAAGTTTATAATCTTTTGGTAATTTATCACCAATAGTGGGGTCTGATCTGCAAACACCTAAAGGAACTGCTATTCTTCACACTTTTGCCCAAATGGAGAAAAATACAGAGGTGTCTTGGAGTTCTGAAAATGGACAGGGATCTTGAAATATCCCAACATACCAGCTGGGATAATTCAGATGAAAGTTTTTACACAGATAGGTTTTTAGCTTTGAATAATAGGAGATGGGAAACTTGGAGTTTCTTCTGCCCCTTTTTTTGTTTGCTTGTTTGTTTAATTATTGCTATTTAAAAAATCTTATTATTCGATACAAGATTATTTAGCATCCATTAATGTACTTTCCTGGCATAGAAATTTGCAGAAGAAAAGTAATTCATTGTGAATAAGAAAGCACTATTTTTAGGCACTCAAGTAGGGCAGGTTACACAGGCTTCTCCCAGCCAGAAGTAAAGCCTTGCTGCTCCTGGCCCATGGCACAGTCATTTTACACTGCTCCATCAACCTAAAGCAGACTTAAAACTTAATTCATCCAACTTTAAAGAAGTACTGCAGGCTTTGCAGTGTTGCCATTTCAGGTTCCATGGTGCAAGACCCCCAGCTAATGGCAGTGTGTGCAGACTCTTAGCAGGACTCTGCAGCACACACCAGCTGCTCCAAGCATAAGCTGTGCCAGCGCTCTCCAGCACAGCCCTGAGCAGACTGGTGATCAGAAGACAATGTACAATGCCCTTTTTGGTCACTACTGAGGACTGGGCCCCATCATTCTTATTCAGAGTGAATTACAGGCCAGAACAGAATGTTCTCCTGAGAGTTGCTCCTGACAGCACCGCACATGCAGTGTATGGTAGTCCTTGTCACACACATGTGATACACTCAGCCCTTTATAACAATTACCCCATCCAACTGACCCATTCCTTACATTATTTAAGTTAGTTTTCTGAGTGAATGGTAATTTACTCTAACATTCACCAGCTTTTTAGGATTTCCAGATGTGGCCATTCCAAAGACCCACCAAAGCCACCACTTCTCCATGAAACATTTGTGTCCCCTGCTGGAAGGATCAGCAAAGCTCCATCTGCATCTGTGGGGAGTGAAGGTTGCTGCTGCAGGGAAAGGACAGCAGCACAGACAGGAAGAGAGAGGATGGAGGATTCTTGAGCTTTGTCCACAGTCATAAGACTGTACATCAGGCTTTTCCTGGAAATGTTCTAAGGGAGTTCAAGATGCAGGGGCTTTGCCAGTCAAAATCAACTTTACCTCATGCACGTGGGTGCTCAGCTTAGCTGGTCTTCTGGAAAAGATATGATGGTCTTTCAAAACAAGCAAACTGCTTTTTAAGATCATACAATACCTGGAGTGTTCTCTTTCTTAGCAACTTTGGTCCTGTGCCAGCAGGACCAGGGTGTCTTTGCTAAATGTAGCTCTATGAGCCCTGGATTTCTGTATCTCCTGCTTTTCCTGTGTGTATTAAAACCCGTGGTTGCCTTGCCTACTGTTTCATTGTAGGCACACATCCATTCATGCTACATTCTAGACAAAGAGAAGAAGGGAAATGCTCTTTCCAAGCCGGAAGACTGTGTTATTACAGGATCCCAGGGACAAGGTTGCATGTCAGTTAAGGACACGCCATTGCTTAATGAGCAAAACAGGGACTCTTGATAGTCCACTAAATAAAGGGACAATTTGCTGTAAGTCAATTAATGATGGACATTATTCCATCTAATTAATTTCCAAGGAGGAGCTATGTCTGGGGAAATATAAGAGTATTTACATTTCTCAGTTTGCAGCTAGGAAATGATTTTAAAAAAAGGCAAAAATCTGAGAATGACCAAGAAACATATTAGCAAGATTTGAAGGAATGGTTTTAAAAAACAGCCAATCAGAAGAAGACAGATTTGACACCATGAAGACAAATTATCTACTAAGCAAAATTAGGCTGAAGTATTATGACCAAGAAAGCAAATCCAGCTTGCAGGCACCAAAATGACTCCTTTAAAAAGAATTCAAAACTCAAGTTAAATTAAGGTATTATGAAAATAATGTGGAAAGAAATCTTAACATATGACTGTCAAATCGGGACAACTCTATATGGAAGGAAGAAGTTCTGGAATTTCATTTTGATATGAACTATTTTAAAAAAGGGGGAAAATGTGAACTTGGGGTGCTTTACAGCCACAAAAAACAATGTTTAATGCCTTTACAGATGCAAAAAATTCCTATTCCTTTTCACTGGTTTTCCCTCTTCAAAATTCACTCAGTGTATCCTGAAAGTCTCAATTTCTACTTGAATAACAGTAGTGATGAAACTGAAGTGAAATTCTATTGAGATAGGAAATGCATATTCCAAAATCCTTTGTTTTGGTTTTGTGGTAGGTATTTATTTTGTTTGGTTGGTTGGGGTTTTTTTTTAATATTTGGAAAACTCTAAGTTTTCATACATACTGTTCTTTCAGCACAGTTTAAAAACTCTAAGTGCTGCACTTGTCACGACTAAGTCATCCCCTGCTCTGAAAAGATGGAAGATCAGACTTGACATTTCTGGCATTTCTAGAGTAACAGGTAGAACACAAGCATGCTTTAAGTATATGTTTTCTTCCATGCAACATAAATGAGTCAAGAAAGGCACTATCACCCTTTCCCCGAAGATGGCACGCAACAGCTAACAAATAAAGTCATAACATATTACTCTGCACAGTCTTTCAGGGAGTTGAGCTTCACCACTGAAGCTCAAAAGCAAACCACTGTTGACACGTGGGTGTTAACCTGGATTGTCAGACAGTGCCCACACTAGAGACCCTGTTGATGCTGTGCTTCAGATCTCAGAATATGAGAACTGTTGGCTCTGCTCGACACCCCAGGCAAGCAGGAGAAGGCCCTGGTTTCTGGAACCTCAGTGAAATCCTCTCTGTCTCCCTGATCATTTCTAGGGTGCTCACTGGCACATCCTCTGAGCCCTCAGTCATTTACTTGTCCCTGAGTCTCAGAGTAATTTTGCTCTTCCACTGAGCCTCTAAGTAATTAAATAACACTTTCCTTTCTTTTCTGATTCCCCTGTGTCTTACAACTTCAGTGCATCTTCCATAACACATTAAGGTAGAGATCCCTGGCTTCCCTACTCTCTCTCACACAGAAACACACATGGCCACTTGTGAGATAAATACAGATCAGCTGTATTTATCATTGCCTGCATTCTTCCCCAGAGTTCTTGTTCCTCCTCCTCCTTCTCCTCCTCCTTCTTCCACATCCATTCTCCAGTGGTCTCCAGGGGGCTCACACTGATCATTCCACATCACCGTGAGAAATGCCTTCACATTTATGATATTCTGCCTCCAGCTAATAGGCACATCATTCCCCAGGGTAATCTTGGCATCAGCTAGAGCCACACGAGCCTGTTTGTGTGCTGCAGACAAGTTGTTCTTGGACACCTACTTACCAACACATCTAGCAACAAGGCACTACTCTGCCAATATATTGCTAAATTTGCTGGGGTTTGCCTTGTCATTGTGAAACTTGTCTTTTTTTTTTTTTTCCCTATAATCCCAAATATCTGAAGTGTTCAAAGCAGCTGAGCCTAGACAATGGTCTGGCTTGGATTTTCCAATTTTATCTCCATCCTTTCTGCAGGCTCAAGCATTAGTACTTAAGCAGTGACAGGATATAAATCCAGATGACTTATGCTTTTGGTTTTTTTCCCATAATGGACTATCTGGGAACTGATAAAATAAAAATAATTTTATTTTCCTGAAACTCAAGATTAGAGTAGAAATAACAGGTTAAAGAAAATGAAAAGCAGGACATGCAGCTTTCAATCAAAGGACTTTTATTTGTAATACATGGGGGGAAATAACTAATGTGTATCAGGAATATGAACAAACAGATTATAAAATATCATTTTTATAACTTGCAAATATGAAGTAAACAGGGTTTTCCAGTGCAAAAATAAAGCAGAATCACATTAGAGATTACTGAAGGACTCATTGCTGTTGACTTTTTTTACAAGAACAATTTGGAATATGTGGGTGAATGTGATCTGATGGAGAATTTTCCCTTTCTGCCCTATAGTAATCTGCACAGCAGCATGAAGTACATTTGCAAACTAACCATCACAAACAAGCAAAGACTTTATAGACTCTGAGAACTCCGAAATATAAAAACTCGATAGGACCTGCTTGTGGTGAAGCACAGACACTCTCATTCCCTGCTCTGGTTAGTTACACAGCCTGCATATTCCTTTCCATAAGGACTGGGAAAGTTTTCCTTGAGGAGGACCACTTAATGCCTGAGCCATGCCAGTGAGTGCAAAACAGAAACATTCCCTTCACCAGCTCCTGCACTACAAAACAATTTGGAAATTTAAAAGTGAGAGGAGTAAGATAGTGCTCTTTCCCAAAAACAAACGCACAAAAAACCCCCCATCCATACAAGGGCATATACAGAAATCCCTGCCTCACCCAAAATGCCAGAAGGAGATGCTACCTTGCCGTTATGTGATTAAAAAAAAAAGACGCAAAGCTAAACTTCAATGTTGAAAATCGTCTGATGATCAAGGTAAAATTTCATCACTGGTTCATCAGTTCTGTAGTTTCATCTTTTGAGTCCTAAAACCCCCATCTCTGAATGAACTGTCTCAGTCAGCTGTGGAAGCTGCTATTTCACACACCAGAGGCTGGATTTCCCTGACTGAGATCAGTTTAACTGTCAGCAGTTTGTGGCATCATCTGAAAACACAAAATACTCTGTAATGGAATACTCACATGAAATTATTTTTACCTTACCTGTGGCCCATCTAACACCAAGAACCTTCGAGTAACTCTCAGAAGGAGGGTGTAGCAAAGCAAAGACAAAGGTAATATTGTGATCTGGGCCAGCATTACAAAAGAAAGGTACCCACATTTAGAGCTTGTTACAGCCTCACCTAGATTCCAGTTGTAAATCCAGTTGGAATCATTGCACTTGCACTAACTTTAATATCTAATTAATATTTAATTTTTTATTAAACTCCTTTTAAACATATTTTTGATTATATATATATATGTATATACACACAATATTTATGCATGTGTGTATATATATATGTGCTGTAGAGAAATAAAAAGGCAAATGTATAAATGCACTTTACAAAATAAAATTGTATTACAAACTGCAGGAAGATAATAAACAAGCCTGCCTTTTTCCTACTTGAATTCTATCAGAAAAGCATTCTACTTGTGCTTATATATACACACACATATATGTGTGTGTGTGTGTGTGTGTGTGTGTGTGTGTGTGTGTGTGTTCACTGCTTACAGCATGCTGTTTTCATTACAGATTGCCAGTGTGCTGGGAATTAAGGCCATGTTACATATAGACAGATGTTATTTTATAGAGTGCCATTCAGTGTAATAGTACCAGACTTTAGCACTTAGCCTGCCTCCAATTACCCATTAACAGTTTGTGTAATTGGGGAGCAGGAAAATACATACTCTACATTGTAAGGATATCTGCTTCCCAAACTTTGGGAAGTCTTCCTGTGAGCAGTAACCGTAAAACAAAACGCTTTAATCAGGAAAGGAGTGATTGAAAAGCATTTGAGTATGTCTGCTTGGCAAAGCTTCCCTTTCCCACTTTCATTTCAAACCCATAATGAAGCAGAAGTCTTGCCTAAAATCCTGTGCAAATGTATCTGATAGAAGAAAACAGTCTGATACTGAATAATCTGATGGCACAGTTTGCTGTTTGTTTGCATTCATTTCTAGTTTCTTAGTGGGTTAAGGAAAATTTGTGTATGTAGATGACTTTTATTCTATCGTAAAACACTCACACATCTGGAAAGCCCTCGCATTCAGCACATCCTTTGTCAGTGATGCTAAAGCAAGCATCTGCTATGTGTCTCTTCAACAGCATGCAAAATGTTATTGAGTATCAGGCAGTGATATGTGGTTATTGTTCTCTTGACACATTTTTTGGATCACCATTTGTGATGGTACATATAGAGATGGATGGTGTTTTCTGAGAAGTTCTAACAGATCCATAAGCAAGTTTACAAGAAAAAGCTGTATGTGGTGGGCTGTAATGGCTCAACCAATGCAATTGGGAAAAATCTAACGATGCCAAGCTTAATAGCCCGATTTCTGGTGAAGAAAAGGCCAGACTCTCCAAACATACCTTCAACAACAGGCCTTTATTTTAAGATCATATTCATGGCTGAAGCTATGAATATCATCTAGAGGAGTGTTTTTCCATTAGTTCTGAACTGGAAGCAAGTCTGCACATTTATTCCTGTTTGTTGCAATGCCCATGTCAGGACCTGTATAGTGATTACCTCTAGGACAGCCCAGTGTGCCAGGGTCAGCTTCTTCCTGGCAGCAACCAGCTGCACCACAAGTGGACTCTTAACTCTCACTATTGGCTTGTGAGCAATGATTTTGTTGGAAATTATCTCCTTCCTCAGGTGGAATAGCTGTGTGTGCATACATGTGCATATGCTTGTAATCAACTCTGAGCCCCTTGTGAAGAAAGGCATTTGCTGGGGAATAAGTTTATTTTTCCTTTTGGGTACTCCTACAGTCTCTAAATTTTGGAAAAATGTCAAAAGACAGTGCACAACAGGATCATCCTTCTTCATTAGACATTTTTTGGTTTTTTTCTAACTTGCTCATGTTTTTCCCTTTGTGGATCATTTTTTTGGCACTGAAAAAACAGAATTATCCAAGTACGAGCACAGACAAAGCCTGTCAAGGGTTGTACTCACCAGCTATTAGTAGAGAGTAACAATGGCATTGTGTGAAGAGTATGAGCCATGCTGGAGAGGCCCACCAGGTATGTTGCTACGCTCAGCAGCATTCTTCAAGATCAAGAATCTCCTCTGGGGAGTTATGCCCCCAGAACAGGCTGAAAGGCTGAGGAAGGGCTGGTTCACCAGGGGGAATAACTTGAGACACAGAGCCATAGATAATATGAACAGTGGACCAAGTGATCAGTGCAGTCCCTGCCACGGGCAATACTAAGAACAAAGCTGGTTGTACTTATGGAATGATCAGCTTTAAGGGAACATTGGGTTTTTTTACATAACATGTCCTAATTGATTCCCAGAATAAAATAATGTTCTGACTTGCTCCAGTTAACCGAACCCAAATATCTCTGGCAGATATATGACAGACCATTGTCCTTACCTGTGGCTCACACACATTCAGGTGCCACATTCAGTGTCCCTCTCTGAACATTGAATATATCCACAGACACAGAAAGGTAGCATTTTGCACCCTCCTCTCCCCAGGATCTTTTGCAATTTGCACCACTTGACTACTGATCCTAAGTTAGATTGGGTTAGACAGCTGTACAGCAGAACTGAGTGTACATCTGATGCTCTCTGGCAGACACCAGAGTTTCTTTAATTATAGAGAATCCTTTAGAAAAAAAAATCAAAAACATACTGGATAAAATGTGCGGAGGTAAGTTTTCCTCTTCTTACCCTGTTTTTCCTGCTTTGCTCTCCCTGGGTTGTAAGTCAAAAGGGCCAAGGTTTTATAGAGTCTTCTCACTCCCTTGCAGCTACATTTTGAGGACCTGGGTACAGAGCCCAGGTCAGAGCAGCTTTGTGATGTTTCTAGCTCCTGTGAGGCAGGTTTTTTCATTCCCCCGTCAACCACAGCTAAGTGGCTAGGAGAAAATGTGAACCTGAAGCTATAAAAAGAGCTGCACAAACCAAACAGAATCAAACAGACAAAGAACACAATTTATATAACCAACCAGACAGTTTATGTTACAGATTCACTTATCTCAGATGCTTTTTTAAGATAGTATTCAAAGAAAACATCTTTGTTGCAATAATATGCAGATCCATGATGTAATGTGTCAAGTTTCAATACACTCCAATAATACATCTCTAATCTTTACCACTCATTTGTGGTCAAAAATCCCCTGATTCAGCCTTTGAGACATGTTGACATTTCTAGTGGTAGCTTGACACAAGAACATTGAGTACTTTGAAGTATGATAAACATCATATTTCATGTGTTGGGTTTTTTGACTATTTTTAGTGGCAGCCAAGTTTGTGGATAAATGTACCAAATAGCCTTGCAAGAATATGCTTCAACTTTACTCATAGGCCTGGACATTTTTGACACACATTTCTCTAGTTTTTGATTTAGCTTCATAAAATATCATCATTTCTCTCAGGAATAACCATCCTTCTTTTGGAACAAGTATTCTTGTTTTCTTCGAGCTATTTTGTACAACAGCTTCTAAATCATTAGCCTCTCCAGTCCGTTGCCAAATCAAGACAGCACATCAAATTCCAGTCCCAAGCACACTGGTGTTAATTTGGGTACTAGACACAAAGGATATGCTCCTGATTTGCGCCTGTGAAAGGCAGAGAAGTCTCTGTAATTCTCTGAAGAGGAATTACAGAACAGTACTGCTGCATCAGTGGGGAAAACTGTTTTTGTATGAAAGAACAATTGTTTTGCCCTATCAGAAGTTTTGTCTTCAGGACTTACCAGATAAATGAACATTAAAAGCTTTTTAAACCTAAATAAAACAAACAGAGGAGTAACCCAGTCTCCCTTTTGTCTTGTCCTCAAAGCCCTGGTTCATCACTGTATTCTCTCCCTGACTTTGGTGATCATCAAGATGGTCAGAAGGCAGCATGCACACACTGGCATGCTCTCCTGCCACACTCTTTCTGAGCATGCTCTTTGGGACTTGCAGCTCCCAAAAGGACATGGAAAATGTGCACATCTTTGCATTCATTATGTCCAGATGATTTTTGCCAAAATGCAGTAGAATCACCTGATTTGCTAAGTACTCTGAACTTCTGTCATATCTTGAAAGTAAATTGTAATGGTCCTTTGCAAATCTGTTTGTTCCACTCTTTTGGTTCTCAGCAAAGGCAAAGTACCCATCTTTCCCTCTCTTTTTAGACTCTCAAACAATTTGATTCACACATTAGGCTCATCTTTCTTTGTGGATAATTTTTATTTTTATCAGCCTATATCTGTTTATTTTTTCTGGACATGGACACTGCTGATTGTCCATTATGACCTGTTGATTAAATATCCCAGGTCCTTAAAGCATTTATCATATTATGGCAACTCAAATTTCATTACTCATCCTCTTTTTGGCAGTATATTATAATTTAATAATGTCATCATGGTCACATTTATCAAGCAGAGATATAGTTTTGCTGTTGTTTGGCAATACTTCTCTATGCTTGAATTTGTTTAGAACGCACATCCCTTCAATCTTCAGTTTATCTATTGCAAAGCCATTTTTTGACACTGGAATCCCATCTTCCCTGAGCAATGGCAGAAAGGATTTAATAAATAAGGTAATGTGACAATCACATAATTCCCTCCAGCCTCATATTTCAAAGATCTCAGCCTCATGCAAGCAACAGAGTTCTCCATGGACTCACCCTACAATAACACACACATTGCACCTTTAATTCCAGTTAGATCATGTCCAGTGATTCAGCTTATGGGCCATGAAGCAGTATGTCCAGGGAAGAGCTGCATGTCTTGTTCATCTCCTCTAAATCCAAGGGAGAGCACATTAAAACCCAGGCAGAAAACCAGGCAGGAAGATGATAGTAGGTTGCATTACCCAGGGTTAAGACAGCCCAGAATGATTAGCCATGTCCTTTGGTAGAAAAAGCATAGGATAAGAAGTTTTTTGATAAAGGGCTTTTTTTTTCTCCAGATCTTAAGATAACAGTCCCATGAGTATAAGGTATTAAAGCCAATCAGCAATCCTTACTAAAACCAGTAGCTGAAAGATTAGCTTCTTCTAAAATAATAGAATAGTGTGCAAAGTATGACACACGTGAAAAAGAGTACAGCACAGCAGGCTGGACACTGAGTTCTGTATAATTCACCAGCAGGGTGTTGGGGTCTTTTTTCTTTCATTTGTTCCCAACCTGTATTTCAGATCAATTGTGATGGATATAATACAGAAATACCATATGGGAGCTGCTGAGGTTGTTTAGTTTGTTCAGCCTGAAGAAGATGAGACTGAGGGGAGTCCTCATTGTGCTCTTCAACATTGTCACAAGGGAAAGCAGAGGGGCAGACACTGATCTCTTCACTCTCATAACCAGCAACAGGGCTTGAGAAAACAGCATGAAGCTGAGTCACAGTAGGTTTAGTTTGCATATCGGGAAAAAGTTCTTCACACAGAGGGTGGTTGGACATTGGAACAGGCTCCCCAGAGATGTGGTCACAGCACCAAAAAGCATTTGGACATCATTATCAGGCACATGATAGGATTTTTGGAATGTCCTGTGCAGGGCCAGGAGTTGGACTCAATGATCCTTGTGGGTCCTATCCAAATCAGGATACACTATACTGTGCTATGCTATGATTTTATACTATAATCCTGATGGGTCCCTACCAACTCAGCATACTTTATTCTATAAAATCAGTGGGGAGTTAATTTTATCATATAGAATTTGGTACAGGAGGTATAATTGCTCCTCCTCATAAGTTTATCCTGATGATTCAAATAACCCACAGAGAAGCTGTAATTTTGTAAGTGATTTAATAAGTTTTTATGATAGAAATGGTATTAACAAAGGAAAAATTAACAGGGAATATCAGGAAAAAACTTCCAGATGGCAAGATGTATTAGTTGGTGAATAACTTCCCAAGGGATGAGGTGGAAGTTGCATTGTCTGGAACTTTAAAAATAGACTCTTACAAATATAAGCAAACCTACAATAAGCAATGATCTTGCAACGACAAGAGGAACTGCTCAGTCTTCTTCTCTAACATTACTTCTTATTTACAGTTCTCATCCCCTTGTTCATGGTCTGTCCTCTTTGTGTGTACTCAAGCGGCTCCAAAAATCAAGAACAGTGGCACTCCCCTTCATCACCAGATTAGGCACTTCCAGTGTTAAATCCACAACTAGCAACAGCTTAGGTGGCAAAATACTACAGTTGGAACTAAAACCATCATAACCTCTACACTTCAGCAAAGAAGGTATCTAGAATATTCACTCTCTTTAGCTTTAAATTACGTAGAAAAAAACAAAGGCCATGGACAAACTTTTTAGTAAAAGTAAATGAACCCTTGAAAGCAGCTGTCAATGAAGGTAAGGTGAGGAAACAACAATTAGCAAAAAACACATATGTACTGTGTGTCCTATAAGAAAAAAGGTGGTGCAAAAATATGAAGCAGTATATTTGCTTGTTTATCATGAGTACAAAAGCATCTTGGCTCTCAAGTACTGAGAAAAATTGCAAGCAAAGAGAATGGGTAAGATTATCAAACACCTTGGTGATACTAGAAAACAGAACAAAGTTTAGTGTGACATACACAGTTAATATTAGTTGTTTCATTTGCAACTTACCTAAAACATGAGATCTTAGACAATGATTTATTTAATGTTAATACAGGTGATACAAAAATCAAGCTCAAATTTTAAAATTACACCTTATTGCAAGGAAAAAATAAGGTCATATACTTATGGACTGACTCCCATTCAGACAAAAGAATTCTCTATATTTTTGATGCTGTAGGACCTAAAATAAATGTATTTTCAAGGTATTTTAATATTACCTAACTTAATTTTCAAAAACAATAAAGACATCTAAAACTTGACTTTCAAATACCCCTTAATTCATCCAAAAAAAGAGTTTGTGGTGGTACAGGTGCTTTCCTACAGGGGTGCCATCACTTGGATCCTTTGCATGGATTTTGCTGTCAGTCTGAACAAAATTATGGAATAACTACTTCTTAATGAGCTGGCTGGTCATCCATTTAGTGAATTGTAGTCCTCGCTGTATGTGAAAAACTGAGCTAGGCAGTCACTCCAATGCAAGAGAAATTTGACTTCACACAACATGCTTGGCTTCCAAACTAGGCTGCCTAAGCACACCCAGAGCACCTAGGCAGTACACCTGATGAAAATTAGGCTGTTGCTAAACATACAGTGTTAAAGAAAACCAAACCAGAAATATTTTTCTATGAACTATTTAAAATTTTAAAATGGAAAACTGGCATATGTCCAC
The DNA here is from genome assembly GCF_031753505.1 of Anomalospiza imberbis. NCBI lineage: Eukaryota > Metazoa > Chordata > Aves > Passeriformes > Viduidae > Anomalospiza > Anomalospiza imberbis. The sequence goes on along the minus strand of NC_089683.1, from coordinate 79,671,576 downwards.
TGTTTTTTAACACCAATTTCCAGAACTCCTATTTCCCACCTTATGTCAGTGAGGAAACTGAGGCTGATCCTCTCCTGTACCTGAGAAAGAGAGAGAGGAAGAGCTGCATTAGCTGGCTCTTGTTTCCTGAATTTTTGAGCCAAACATATCACAGCCAGAGTTAGAGCCATGTTCAGTCAGCTTCAGCTTCTCTTGATGGCCTGCAGGCTTTAACAGAACTTGCACAAATGGAGGGCTGCTTGGACACCTCTTCTGAGTTTGCCCTTGTGTAGAAACCTTTCTCTTAAGAAGACCTCTCTCCTGGCCAGCTGTGACCTCTTTGACATTAGATGTTTCAGCTTATTCTGCTCCAAGCACTATTCTGCTGCATGTTGTGCATTGCATTTGAGTTCAGATGAAACATTTCACTTTGTTCTGCATCTGCACCTGACCCACCAGGTGTCTCCTAGAGAAGGAACATCTTCAACAGCACACATTGGTTACCAGGTCAAATGTATTGGATTTCAATCACAGGATCATTTATGGCATAAGCTGAGGGTACTTCAGAAACCTCCTCCCCCCTTGCAGAATGCACCAAATGGGACCGTCTGCAACTCCGAAAGAGCAGTTCCACAGCTAAGGCACCGGGTGGCTTGGTGAAAACAAATCATTGTTTAAAGACCATTCATTGAAGGAAGCCATCCTGCCTCTTCTTCCAGCAGAAACCAGATGTGCTGGCCAGCAAGGCATGCACAAAGCTTATCATCCTGCTCAGGGTGTTCCCATAGGATTCTTGATTGGGACTAGGGACAGAAGAGAAAATGTATTATTCTAGAGAATTGCTGCAGTCTGCATATGGGAACAAGCCTGGTGCAACCGAATTTTCATTTTCTTCTTACTGTTCACGCATGGACAACTTGGAGCAACAGATTGTTATTTACATCTGCTGAAGTGCTACAAAGAGAGACAATTTTGCAGGGACACAGTCGGTTCATATCCCACATAGTAATGAGCAGCTAAAGCTGAACATTAAATGTCATAACCTCTGTGGAAACCTCAATGAAGTAAAAAATCGATATGTCTCAGAGCTCAGCAGAAAAATTATCATGCAAAGGGAGCACCTTGTGTGTTTCCTTGAATAACACTCAACAATTACAGAAGGCTGCCAGGGTGACTAAGGGTGATCTATCATAAATCTTTGTACACAAAAGATGGTGAATTGCACCACATTTCCTAGTCTGTCTAGGAAAAGACAGACTTTCTTTCCTAGTCTGACCCCTCCTCACTGCTTTATACAGCAAAGAAGAAATTGCTATCCCTATGGATTGTGTGTGAATTTATAGGCTCCTTTCGTACCAGCTGAAGTAGAGAGCAGGCAGTTTCACAAGGATTCAAGCTGTTAATGGCTAAAATTCTGGCAAACATTAAAGCTTCCTTAGGACTAAGCCATGTTCTTGCTTAAGTTAACACAGCCAGTTCTCACCCTTCCTGCCAGGGTCGGCAGGAAGGGCAGCTGGGATAAGTATCATGTGAAACACTGGTTGGGAGCTGGGACACCTGTGGAGCCTGTTTGGCTCTGGCCTCTGTGTATGTAAGGAAAGGAGAGCTGGAAGGGTCTGTATTTTATGGATGTTCTCATTCACCTCTCCCACAGTCACAAGGTGAGCAGTGCTTTTAGGCTTGTGGCACTAAAAGTGGAGTTTTTCAAAGTCTTCCTCTCACAGGAAAAAATATCTGTAACTCACCTACTATTAAACAGAGTCTGAGTCTCCAGCTCCTCTGCTTTTCCATCTATAAGTAACTATGGCTATAACTGCCACTGTCAATAGGTTTCCATTTCGGAGACCAATTTTGATTTAAGTCTGCACAAGAAACTTCTTCCATTGAAAAGAGTGCAGTATTTGTTAACCAAAAAGCACATGGCCATTAGAACAAGACATTTAAAACACTGCACATTCTCATTACCTTCCATAAATTTATTAATTCCAGCTTCAGCTGCTTCACTTTACCCATCCCCTAAAAAATGCCAAGCTTGGTAAGACTTATTTAATTTCTAGAAATTATGTCTCCTCCAGCATATATTTTTTTGCTTTCTCCTTTAAAATTCTTCCTCACCATGCTTAGGTTTTATTTCTTTTGTGCTCCTACTCACATTCCCTGGAGGCTGTGAACCTCCAGGTGAACCTCACCAAACTGGTTTGCTCTTCTCTCAGAAAGGGAGATGAAGGCAGTTTTTAAGAGGTTTTCTAGATTTTCTGCCTGGAAAGCAGTAACTTCAAGTTTTCAGAGTTCTCTAAATAGTTAGATATGCAGCATTCATGGAAACATATGTGGATGTTGCTGGGCACAGGCAAGACAGGCAGTATCCTAAGACAGAAGACTGTCAGCAATAGGAAAATGTATGGGTTTAGCCCCAGCTGGAAACAAAGCACCACACAGCCTCTCACTCATTTTGCCTTGGACTGAAGAGAGAATTGGAAGGGTAATAGTGAGAAAACTCATGGGCTTGATAAAGACAGTTTAATAGGTAAAGCAAAAACTGCACACTCAAGCAAACAAAACAAGGAATTCACTCACTACTTCCCGTGGGCAGGGGCAGGCAGGTGTTCAGCCATCCCCAGGGAACCCAGGTTTTGTCGTGGGAAATGATTACTCGGGAAGGAAAATGCCGGAACTCTGAATATCCCTGCCTCCCTCCTTCTTCCCACAGCTTTATATACTGAGCATGACATCATTGTATGGGATATCCCTCGGGTCAGTTGGGGTCAGCTGTCCTGGCTGTGTCCCCTCCCAGCTTCTTGTGCTTCACCAGCTCATTCACTGGTGGGATGGGGTCAGAAGCAGGAAAAGCCTTGGCTCTGTGTAAACAGTGCACAGCAATAACCAAAACATCCCCGTGTTATCAACACTGTCTTCAGCAGAAATCCAAAACACAGCCCCTTACCAGCTACTAAGAAGAAATTTAACTCCACCATAGCCAAAATCAGCACAAAAAGGACTGCACTACTCTCACCAGATGTCTATGACCTGACAGTTTATTGCAAGGGAGCAGAAAAACAGAATAGCTGCAGATACTTTCAAGGGAGAAGTTCTGTGTTTGGGATGGCATACTCTCCTGAGACAGAGGGTCAGAAGCACCAGTTGCTACCTTCACTTCACTCACACCTTTGAAAAGGGAGATTTAGCCACTTACCCATCCCACACCACAGGAAGTTCAGACATGACCAGCCCCCATCTCCTCATCCTTAGGGCAGGAAAATTCAGCTCTGTGTCTCTTGAATAATGAACACACACACAGTGACTAGCATTGGTCAGGCCTGCAGCAATAGAAAATTTGTAAATGGCTCTTCCAGATAAGCACAGAGGATTTTCCCCACACCAGTTAGTCCTCAAGACATACCACTTGTTTCCAGATAACCTCAGGCTTGAACATGAGTTATTTTTCCCTGAGAGCTTCTTGGAATATGGGCATGCACTAATCTTCTAAGAGGAATCCTTAGCAAACAGAGAAACTCTTATTGTTTGTTTGGTTTTTAAGTAATGAATGAAAACTCAATTTTGTAGCCAAATGCCTAGACAAGAGCACGCATTTCAAAACCCCACTAACACATAAGGGAATCACAGCTTATGTTTGTTTGAGTCTGCATATTTGAAGAGAACTTATAAACTCATTTAACTCACAAATTTTTGAGAGAAACCTTGTCAAGGGCATATGAAATAGAAACACTGGCCTGATGGTGCTCAAGAATCACTGGCATCAGGCCTAACTCATTATTTTATGAAGGAACTGGCAGTCAATCAATGGGAAATTATCTGTGCTGTATTGACATAAATCATAATTGGTTTCCCTTGAATGCCATGCCAAATCCTTAACAGAATGAGTTACTGTATGCTTTATACAAGTTTTCTTTCTTTATCAGTTCAGTTTAAATCCATTTTTGAATGCAGACGAACAGTGGCAACCCCGGCAGAGCAATCCCTTGGGAACACAAGAACTGCCATACCTAACCCAGCATCCAACAACAGATAGTATCTGATGTCTCAGAAGCCAGGGAAGTGAGAAAGAAAATGCATCTGTTCAGCCATGCATTGGGATTATAGGAAGCAGGGTTTTAAGAGACTTTAGTGTTTCTTCTCTAAATGGGAAATGTGGCTGCATCTCCATTTTCCCTTTCTGCAACTTAGCATTTGCATATATGTGCCTATCAATATACTATCCCATTCACATCCTGAAATTTTGCTCAGAACATGATTTCTTGCTGAGAATGACATTTTTTTAAAACCTGGAGGATGAGCATGGCAAAGCAGCACTTTTATTTGCCCTCTGGTTCTCAGCTGACAGTTTCTTCTCTGGCTACAAGAGTTACTACAGGTCATGGTATCAACCTGGCTTTCCAATGCTTCTTGTCACAGTGTCACTGCCCAGCTGACCAAGTTTCTGAAGAGACCTAGCACAAAATGAAGGCAGTTTTGCCTTGAAGGCTTGCCACCTTGCTCGCAGTGATCTTAGCAGTGGAGTTTCCTCCAAGAGTGCTGCTAACAGGAGGACTGCCAGACTCTCTTTGAAGTCTGTGTCATCTCTGATGATCAGTACCAAACGAGGCTAACACCAGCCTCTCTTTCTCTGTGGCTTTGTTTCCTCCAGTTAAAGAAGACTGGAGAAGCGGTGCTGAGGATTAATCGCTGAAGCTCTGCTAACTCCCTGTTCTGGGACAGAAAGAAGGAGAAAATGAGAGAAAAAGAAGGAAAAAGCCATAAGAAAGGAAAAGGATGGGTATGGCAGGGTTTCACATTCACAGCTTTCTGCTGAATGGGAATGTTTTCCATTGTGCTACAGTCAATGAACCAAACTCTATCATGCCAGCTGGCCTCTGTCTTCCTTTGTGAAGCAAGTCCCAGGGCCTGGAGCAGACCTTGCCTTGCTTAGTTGCTGCTGAAAGGGTCAACTGAGCTGCTGCAGTCACATCAAAGGAAAAGCAGCTTCAGTGAGTTGATGGCAAGTGAGAGAAAACATAGGCTAATGAAATACTAACACTGCAGTAAATCTCTCCTCCTGGTTGCTCTTTTTTTCCACCTGGTTGTCATTCCTGTATTCATTATACATATTTTCCCATCACAGACCGGCAACTATTGTACTTTTAAATTCTTCGTGAGTTAATAACCCTTAAACCAGACAAACTGGCATTTAGAAACTTCTTGTCTTTTCTTCCTATATATTTTTTTTTTAATTTTCCTCTTTTTTTTCATCAAGCTGTTCAAAGTTGAAAAACACATTCCAGGATGTACTTCCACCAGCCAAAATAAGCATACTTTGTATCTGTTCAGGCATGAGGCGTACATCTTAGATGCACTTGTATTAACTCACTAACCAACACAGACCCAGGACTTAAAATGCCCTGTAATTTCTTGGCACCTGAACTATATACTTACAGTAATATCATAGGCTGACAGTTTGTTGATTAAAAGCAAGCCAAGTAAAGCACAGGCAGATGTCAGTACTTGATTTAAATGATTATTCACATACTCTTCTAGGTTAGATAGAAAAAACCCCCACATTTCTTTCTGCAGCATAACAATGTAATGCATAATCTGGAGTAACTACATGACCTTTTTTCCTCTCTTTAGTAAAATTGTTCTTACTATAGGTCTGTATAATACCTACATCAGGTTTTTAGTGAACTTCTGAATATCTTTTTCCAGTATTGTATTCCCTGGAGCTATTCTCAGCGTTAGAAAGGCATTCTTGTTTTAAAAGAAAACAAACAAACCAACAGAATTGGTTTTAGATTGCAGTAAGTGAAAAAATTAAATAGATTATCTTTTCTTTTGTAGACCTCCAGAAAATCTTCAGGCCATACAAATGCATACTTTGTAATAATAAGACACAGTGGCCTTGAACAAGTTAGCAAACCTTCTGATCCAACAGCATTTCATACAATAAAACCAGAAATTTGAAAATATATTAATCATGTCAATGTATGATAAGAATCACTTATGCTGCAATCAGATAACAAGATAAAAGATAATAGGAAAATGTAAAGAAATACAGAAAAATATTGTATTTCATACCAAAAAATGCAGAGATCTCTTCCCCATGACTCTACGTGAACCTAAAATGCAGGAAAAAAAACCAAAACATTTAACTGCCCTAGGTAGGTATGAAATTATGTCGGCATAGGAGACATCAAAATTGTCTGAGAAAAATTTCCAGGCACAAGGTGGGAGTGCAAAGAGCTATGAAGAGAAGAAAATGGATAAAGATAATAAAATCATGAAGAATTATTGCAAAGTAAGCCTAGGGAAAAAAGCTAGGTGTGCAGGTGAGTGAGTCATGATATATACTCCAAAGTTGTGATGATATATTCTCCAAAGAACAGTTAGTAGTAGTTATCTCTCTCTTCCAGATAAGATGAAGACCAGGTCTTCATTCCGAGATACTAAAACATTTCCAGGAAATATCTGAAATAATAACAATAGAAGAGGTACTGTAAGCAGCGGTAGGAAGTGATACCATGCAAAAACATATTTTCAGCATCATTGCCAAAACCTCCATTTTATATCAAAAGGTTAATAACATTTTCTTTGGTTTTTTAATAGCTACATAGACAGAGACATCCTCAGAATAATTTCATGCACAGCTAACTTTGTCAAGGGGGTCTCAGAAGAATGTCTGAGAAGAAAAGAGATCTGTCTCACTCCAAAGAAAAACAGCATCTTGGGAAAAAAGCTTGATAGCTGGGAACAAGTGAGAGAAGTAAGTGTAAGCAGTGCTGACTTGGATGAGGGACAAGAGTAACAGAGCAGAGGAAAACAACATCATAGGAAGAACAAAAAAGGTAGAGAACAGACTGCATTTCTGAACATCTCAGATGCCTGTGTATTAATACAAAAAGCATGAGGAGTTATCTGGCAGAGCTGGTTGTCCTTAAACACGAACAAAATTATGAGTCAACTAGAATAGGGACCTGGTGGGAATACTCACATGGCTGGAATACTTACCAGCTTATTCAGCCAGGAAAAGTCAGGGAAGAGGTACTGCTGAGTGGCAGAATGTGAAAGGATCTATAGAGAAACATCCTAATAATAATAATAATAATAATAATGATGATGATGAGGAAAAAAGCAAAGATGCTATCCTGGCAAATGTCAACCATCAAACCAAGGGGATCAAGTGGAAGACACTTCTGTGAGAAATTAGCAGAAAACCCCCAAGGCACAGGGCTTCACAATAAGAAGCTTGAAAACTCCAAGCATTTCTTGGGAAAGAGGCTCTCCAGAAACTTCCCAAAGAGGAATTTTGATGATTTTTTGACACAGAAAACCATGCAAGCAACCATAAAGGAAGTAGGTCTGAATCTCAGCATAGCCTGTAGGGAAAAGTTATTTGAAAATGTCAGAGTGAAAGGAAAAAATATGAGGAAAGCTGAGCTGAGGAAATGAGTTAAAGAGCCTCCACAAATGAAAAAAAAAGCAAAGACAAGATATTGGACTGCAAAGAGGAACTTGAAGACCTAATAAATAAGATCCCATGGGAAACAGGGAAAAAGGGTTCAGAATTGTTGACCCCTAAGGAGATAATAAAAGCAAAATTGTGGAATATTCTAGTCAGTTTGGGAGGAAATGGGTAGGAAATGTACCAGGAATGCAGTTTGATAAACCATAAGGATTTCTGAGAGAAGAAAGAGATATACCAGAAGTGGAAATAAAGTTTGACTACTCAGAATTCCTACAGTCAGAGAGATCAGTGTGTGAAATGAGATACGACTCAAAACAAGTCATAAGGATGATAAAGCAATCCAGAAGTCTGCAACAGTAGGTTAAACAGAGAGAGAGATAGAAAGTTTGGAAAGGAGGACAGAGGAACCTAAAAGGCTGAAATGCTTGGTAAGCATTAAGTGATTGATTAAGTCTTCTTTAAATTCCACATGAAAAGAAAATCTATCTCAAATGAGGAAAAAAAATCTAGGTTACTTAAGGGAGAGACAAGCTACTGTGCACTTTAGTTTGAGGTCTGTTTTTCTATTTTTTCCAAATTGCTTGGCCTAGCAGAATTCACCTTAGCTGCTGAAATATGGTAAGTATCAGAGTCATTAGTGATTGCCTTCATAAAGGTTTGGTCTGGAAAACTGAAAAAGATCAAACAAGCCACCTGTTTCAAAAGCTGTAGACAAGAGAATGGAGACTTTAGTTAACATCAGCTGCCAGGAAATGCCAGAAAATTAGACAAACTATTTGTAAAAACGAAGACTCCAAAGAAGCAAGTAGGAGGCCAGGTTGGTCTGTCAAGCACGTATCAATCTGAATCCATATAATTTCCCTCTTTGACAGGGAACAAGATTTGTGGACAGAGGAAAACATGTCAAAAGTCTTTATTTCTTAAGGTCCTTGGCATCGTCTCAAGTAATATAGCAAAGGAACTAGAGAAACTTGGTCCAGGTGAAACTACTAAAATGTGGAGACCAAAGGTGCTCAGATGTTCAGAGGAAGGTTCATAGTCAAAAAGGAAGGCAGTGTCAATCAGCACTTCACCACAGACATATCCTAAGCTCACACTACTCTTTATTAATGGCCTGGAAACAGTGCAGAAGGTATGGTTACTACATTTTCATATAACACAGTAAATTAGAAAATGGGGTAAGAATTCAAAAAGATCTTAGCAAACTGAAAAAATGTTCTGTAGAAATATTCACTTGGCATCAAATCTTCAGGAAAAAAACTCTGAAACCTACAGACAATCAAAAGTTGAGCATAAGTAACCAATCTCATATTGTTGCAAAAGTGTAAACATTGTGCTGGCACATGCAAACAGAAATATTTTGTATGAGACACACAGAAAGTTTCTTCCACACAATTTTCTAAAATTCTTTGTCCCAAGAAAATATTATTTAAGTAATATTAGTTCAGTGCTATAAAATCATATCTAAATCCTCTTTACAAGGAATAATGATACATCAAATGAATTATTCCTGTACTGAATGCTAATGTGAATTCATGCTGGCAAGAATACAGAGATGCTATCAAAGTCTGTAACATGAATACTGTCTATCTATGTCATGCACAGATTTAGCATTTGGAAGGATACACAAAACTCAGACATCAATTGATCACCAGGAGAAGGCAGTAAGATTAAAATCAATTAACAGTAAAGCAAAGGCAGGTCCTCTCTATCATCTTCTATCCCCTCATCTTGTTACTGTTGCCTTTTACAAAGGTAATGACAACAAATTTATTGCAATTTATATCTATATTTATAGTTGTATTTTGATCATCATGCACTGTCACATTTTAAACCACAGCAGAACACAATTACTTGGTTTAATTTCTTGTTTTTCATTTTCTGAAGATGAATGCAAGAAGTATTTTGTAGAAATGTAGAGAAAAATCCCTTATCACTGTATTATTAACTGAAAGCCAGTATTTTTTTTCTCCAGCCAGGCTGTGATGGCTTCCAGGTCATCCAGCTGCCAACCTGTAACAATGAAAAAAAAATCACCCAGCTGCCTCGTTATGGTTTTCCTAGCAATGTTAGAATCTTCTCTGCTGGATTTCAAAAACAGAAGCAACCATAAAGGTCCCCCAAAACATCCACCATCTTGGATGGGTTTTCTGAAGGCTTCACACTCTCTGTTGGCATAAGAGACCTTGTTCAAATCTCCAGCTCTGGCAAACACCTTATAGACCCATGGATCACATAAAGATGATTGGAACATCTTCTCCAGCCTCTGTACTGGATGTTTCTACATTAATGAGGGCTAAGCTCCTCAATATAAATTTAAAAATAACAAGACACCATATAACAAATCCTCACAAAGACAATCATAACTTTTTATATTAAAGGACACTGATCCCAAGGAAGAGAGAATAGCCTTTGAGACAATGCCCATATACAGCTATCTCAAATTAAGCAAGACCATAGCTAAGAATGGTTGACAGTAGGCTGCCATCACTAATCACATGCAGTTGGCATGGTAACACTTTCTTATCTTTTTTGCTGTACATCTGCATCATTCCCAATACTATGTAGCTCGGCAATTCTAGGTTCCAGATGAGAACATAGGAATTATTATATAAAGTTTAAAAGCATTTGCTGAATTTTGTTAAATAAACTGACCCATAGTTCTACATAAACGCAGTAAGAAAAATGTGTTATTTTTAAGGTTACCCACTGCACATTGTTATATACAATATAGAGCTCCCTAAAGTTTTTAAACATTTAGAGAAAACAAAATTTGTCAGAAATATGTTGTAAACAATGTCTATCCATATAGTCAATGAATAACTCCTACTAAATATGTCATAGGTCATTTTAAAAGGCCTTTTGAAACATCAAATTATTTTGCTTCAAAAAATGAAATATTGGTTTGCAATATTTTAAATAAGTGTGTGACTGATGAGCTGAATTCAAATCCTTGAAATCAGTTCACCTCAATTTTATGTTGAAATATTTTCTAAAGCAGATAAATCTACTTTCCAACCCCTGTATTTTACTCACTTAAATTGTTCTCATTTTTAATGTCGCTTGTATATTCAACAAAACTCCCTCTTTAAGTTGTCATCTCTTCTGTGACAAATGGAAGCCTTCATTTTCATCAACACCCTGAAGAAGGTAAAACTACTGTAAGACCACTTGGAATAAAATAATAACATCCCAGTCATCTCACAAACTAAAATAAGCTGTTATCTAAACCATCTCAGGTTAGCTGCATCTACTAAAGTAAATTTGTGAGTTTAGATATTGGATACATTGAACTAGTTTCAATAGTTTCTATTTCTCCCTCCTTCCCTTCCTATTTATTTAGCTCTTCCCAGTTTCTCACTCTTACTGTAATTCCTAATGGCATTCCTTTGGTTGTTCCTATGGCAAGACTGAGTTAAACCTATATGGTTGTTTTAAGCATCCTCTCAGATAACACATTTTGATATCCTTTTAACAATACGAAATCTGGAATTTTCGACTTTGATAATGCTGAGATTTGTGATAAGGGCAATATACCTCTTGAACTTTTAAAAATGCTGCTATATTCCCAGCTTCAAGACCCAATTTAATGGGTCCTTTTAGGCTTATTGTATAACACCCCATAGAGCTTTAGGGAGCTACCAATGAAGATCAACCATAATCACTTCCTTGGATATTTTGCATCAAATATGTCATAATTATAACGTCCAAGAAATTGAAGCAGTGTGTTTTCACTGAAGCAATGAAATTGTTCAACCAAATTCATTCAGCTATTTATGTAGAAAAAGTAGCACAGCTGTTTGCTACTGGAAAGAGTTTGACTGATAGGGGAGTAGTGCCTTGGAGGATGTATCCTATATCCAGATGGATAGAGGATAGCTAAAAGCCAATAGGCAGCTGTTGGAAAGGTACAAAGAGACTGAAGTAACCAGGGAGAGAGGGAATGGGAGATAGGACAGCTATGGAAGGGAACAGCAGCTGAAGCCCCTGAAGGTGTGGAGGAACCAGATCTTGAAGCTAAGTAGCTGAGAAGGTAGACAGAAGAATGATGGACTGCTGTGATGTGACCTCCAAGTTCAAGAAAAGCTTATTCCTTCAGAAATGTCCAGCAAAGCAACTTCTAATGAGATCTGTCACATGTTAGTAACATGCCATGTGTGCACTCCAAATACAGATAAAAATGTACTAGAGACCATGGACTTCCTTGGGTACAAAGCCTTTTACTGGTAGAAACCCTAATAAATGCTACTAGTAACTTCATTATGGACAAAACAGCTTACATCATTCACTCAGTAAGACATATGAAAAATTTAAAAAAATTATCTTTAATCGCTCAGAAACGCATCCAGGTGGAACTCTCATGGTAGCTCCTAGCCAGGGCAAGGAGGAAATTGCTACTAATAAGCATCCAATTAATGTCCAATTCCAGATACAGCCATCAGTCCTCAGGATATGTGTATAAACCTCATGTAAGACTGTCCAAAAAAGGGTATCACTGCAGATTCCAGATGTCTGAGGATGTTGCCTGGGGCTAGGATTGCTGCTGTGGGCAGTGAAGACCAGGACTGACATCTGGCAGCCAGGATATGCTTTGACTGGATTAAATACACAACATAATAAGGTACCTGTTGGCTGAGTTTAAGTCAAGCTGCATTTTTCTCCTTTTTTACTTGGTTCCAGTCTTTCTTATCCTTAAATATTTTAGAGATATTCTTAAAGATTTTAAGACTCTGATTTAAGTGTATCTGGCACTTGTGGAAAAGGATGAACCAGAACAAAACTGTCCCACAGCAAGTGCTCAGGCTGCAGGGTGGCAGCAAAGCAATTAAAGCTGCATGTGTGGGCAGCCCTGAGAAATGCCAGAGAAATAAGGGGGCAGAGCAAGGAAAAGCAGCATCTGGGGACAGTTTCATAGCAGCAAAGCAGCTCTGCACAGGCTGCCAGAGCTCTGCCTGTAGCCAGGGTGGACAAACCATTCCTCCCACAAGGAGCAGCAGACTGAGATCAGCAGCTGCTGTTGAGACTGACACACTGGGAAGGTGTTCCCAAAACTGTGTTTCACACAGGTGGACATGTGTAGAATCCAAGATTTGAGGGACAGAGAGCTCACAGCAAAAAGGCAGGGGTCAGTTCCAGCTGACTTCTGGCAAAGGAGATCCTGGCACAGAAACTGAAGCTGACCCAGCTCTGTTTGGAGACCTCTGCTTGGTAGGGAGATAGGGAAGAGGTGGGAAGCTACATGTTCCCTCGAGGGAAGAAAATGCAAGCATTTTGGGTAAAAGATTAGGAACTCTGTTTCTGCTGAAGGCTGTAAAGTTGAGTTTGCTAATATGATATGCTGGGACAGAAAAAAATGCAGGTAGTTTATTTAGAACCTTCCCTACCGTTGATAACATTATAGGCTGCTAAGTAAACCTGATGAAAGCCCAGGGTGGACTGAGTTTTCATGGAAAATGGTCCACACAGAGCACTACAAGGTGCCAATATTTCTGATGACTGCATACGTAGAGACATAAATGACTTTATGCTTTTCACCTATCACAGAGACATGCAGTTTCAATAGTTCATGAGGACATTCAAATAGATGAGTTATTAATAAATTTGTTTCAACCAGTATATACACAGAATAAAAATTTATATCTATTTACAGTGCATATAATTTTTCCGACATCCCAATTTCAATTGATATGGAGTTGAATATCACTAGCCTTGGCTGAATCTCTCTTTCTACAGTTGAGATAAAGTATTTCCAGTATTATCATTTCACCTATCTTCTGCCTCCTCCATTGCACATTTGAGACCTGGTTCAGGATTTATCATTCAAAAGCCCAAACATCTGTGCTAAGGCCCACCACTGCTACTCCAAGATGAGCTTATAATATGAATCAAAGGTTGCTTCATACTCATGTAAGTTGGCAAGTGTGAACTTGCTCCTTGGAGCAAGCCACCAATGTCTAAAAGAACCAGAATCAACAGCATTCCTGTACAGCCTCTATCTAAAAACTGTTTTACTGTCTTCCATGCTGGAGAGCTGATCAGATAAGAAAACATAAATAAAGAAAAATATTTACTTTAAAAATCCATCTCTTCCTCCCAAAAAATACTTGCTATGCAGCCTTGAGCCCATAAGAAAGCAACCTGCACTGTCTACAAGCAAAGACAAAAAGTGATGTTGTTTTATACAAAAGCCATCTTGTAAACATACCCTACTACCTAGTATTTTTTTCTGCATTTTATGGCATTTTTCTATGGGCAGAGACCTCTAACCTATCTTAGAGTACCCAAAGCTGAATAAAATGTGTCTTATCTAGACATTTTTAAAAGGTTATTAAGTACTAATATATTTTACTTAGCTTCCCAAGTAGAAGAAAGTCATTTTATGGAGCTGCTAGTCCAGCCAGTGGCAAAAGAAAATGTCGCTGTTCCTGCCTCAGCAATAGCAAATAAAACTTTTTTAACATCCTGTGTTTGTTTAAGCACAGCAGCTTTGACAAAATTACTTCTTATTCATGGAAGAGCCTCCCAGGAAGTCTGTCCAACCATTTTAGTGGAGGCATTGCATGAAAACCCAGGACTCTAACTTCATTTTGGAGCTCTGCAGTAGGCTGGGATGATGGCAGTTGGTCATTCTGGTTGTGTCCATCTGGTCAAGATGCCAGCAGCTGCCCACTGACTTTAGCCATGTGTGGCTTCTTAAACACAGGCTCAATCAGCACTTACGTGGACTTCTTTTGGCCTTGTGTTCTGTAATGTTTCAGGTCTCCATCAGCACCAGACCTTCCCCAAATCCATTTTCTTCACCTCTTGCCTGTTCTTAAGTTTGGGCTGGAGTACTGGGACCATCTCCTATAGTACCTGGTCATCCCAACAAACACAGTGGAGTACTGGCCCTGGTTGAAGAATCAAACCTAAATGTTGCTGGTTTGTTTTTTTTTTTTTTTTTTTCCTTTCAGTTTTTCTTCTATGCTATCCTTTCTTTGCTATTGTGTCTTTTTTTCCCCCCTTATGTCACCTCTGCTCTGTGTGGAAATATGTTAAAAGCCTATAGCAGAGCTAGAAATGTAAGAGCTGACTTTCAGCTATTTGAGGTTCTGGCCATGAGCAGCCAGGAACTGCTGACAACACATCCACAGGTCAGGAGAATAAACTCTCTTTGGTTTCTCAGAGGTCTCTTTTTCAGAGGTCTCTTTGGTCCCTGCTGAAGCTCTTGTAGAAAGTATAATGGATGGGAAAGGAAAAAACAAAACAATTGTTCTCATCAGTCACTGATACATCATGGCACTCCTCCTAAGATTTCTGCAACTAAACACATTAATAGTTGCTGTACCTAGGGTTAGTTGAAAATGGCTTAAGTCAAAGCAACACATGAGGCTTGGTACAAGAATTTGAAACCAATGCTCCAGAAGTTTCAAATTTGAGTGTGAATTTCTGCTGTTCCTGTATTTCAGGAGAATTATCTCTGATGTCAAGAGGCCCAGCTGTAGAGCTGAAGAATGAAAGGCTGTCTCCACACCACAGCCCCTCTGTCATTTTTCTGTGTTTAGGCACACAGCAGGCTGTGCCTCAGCAAGGTCTCTTATCTGTGCTGAAAAGGAGCCAGCAAGATGACTGATGCTCTGTTTCAGCACCACATTTTTCTATCTTTCTGCTTGTTTTGAACTCTTTTAGAGTAATAAGCAAGATTAATGCTAAGATTATTACTGATAATAATCTATAAATATTGGTGAAGTGATAACATTTTCCACTTGGTGGCAGATATTCCTTTTAAAAATAAGCACAAAACTCAAAGACACATTTAATGCCATTTTTAGTGAGGAAAAGCTCTGTGGCTCCTGATGAGCACAGAACTTGTGGATGCAGGGCAGAGCTGCAGAGATCTGGGGCAAGGACTTGCCCTAAGAGCCAGGTATGTGGCAGACAGTCATGCATGGACATATTTCCTTATGTGCTTCTGAAACCACCCATCCCCACAAGTGTCCTCAAAGGTAAACAGGAAGATACTGGCTTTACTATTCCAGGAGTCCATGGCACCCATGAAACCCGCAGGCCTTGAAGAATGTCAAAACATGCAGGTTTTGGGTGTGTCAGCAGAAATTCAGCTTCCTGTAGGCTGTGTAATTGAGAGAAGATGCTCCTTCTGCTCCCGCTTTCTCCCACTTACCTACAGGCAGGTTGCTGCTAAAAGAGGCAATTTTCCCCCATTCTCTCATGTGGTGCTGTGCAGAGCACCCAATAAGGACATTAAATGCAAGAACACTATTTCTAGTTCAGGGAACCTGGAATAGAAGCTGCTGAGAGCTGGAGAGAGGTCTAGGGAAGTATTGCCTGGCCCTTGCTTCATCTTGTCTTCAAGGCATCCACTGTCATTCCTCTAGGAAACTAGGCACTGCAATAGCTAAAATGTTACCCTGCCCCAGGACAACCAACTTTTTTCCTTTCTCTTCTAAGATCCCACCAGGGTGGGAAGGCAGAGGACAAATTTTACCCTGATAACTACCAATGAACATCTCAGAATCACGTGAATCCCATGTACCTGCAGGAGGGGCGTGTACATTCAATCAGTTTGCTGGCTAGAAACAAGATCATTATTCTAGTTGGCTAGCATTTAATCAATTGAGCTCATGAATGTCACTGCATTTTTGCATGAAAACTTTTCTTAAAAAACACCACAAAATATTTAGGGTCTCGCTCTTCTTTCAATATTCAGCATGATCCTGAAAATACAGCCTTTATTTTTTTTTTTTTTTTTTCTGGTGGAAGTCAATGCTTATCTTCAAAACAAGGCCACTGCCAACTCAGTGTTCTGAGAATACTTCTCTATTGCTGTTCTGAGAATGTTTCTTGAAGTAATACTATGTCAGCTGGGGAAAAAAAAAGCAAACATTGCAATGAGACCTCTCTCTGGAGCAGAAGGGCACAGTGGAAAACAGCTCTGTTTCATAGTGCTAGGGACTGTCATGTCCTTTCTGCAGCAGGACCCCTCACTTTCAAGGTAATGCCTTCATCTCTAACATAGCTGCATATTCTTTCAAGAAAGAAAAGGTATCTTGAGGCCATGACATGCACTTCTGTAGCTGAGATTTATTTTGAACTGTGTGTAACAAGAACACATAGCAATGCATCCTCCCTCAGCACAAAACAACACTCTCAAAGTTCCCTTCTCTCACCAGTGAATAGGAAGCTGAGTGCTTCTGTCTAATTATTCTGACCTTTCCATTCTCAGGGTTTGACTAAGACTATTCAAGGAGCAGAGAAAGAGGCTCTGTTTTTGCCTCAGTAATGTGTTGCTTGGTGGGATCCTAGCCGTCTGACACTGTACTGTTGCTCTTCAGCATTCACTTCCTCTTGAGCCTTTTATTTGATACCAAAAAAAAAACCAAAAAAAAAAAAAAAAAAAAACCACCACCATGAAAAACAAAACAGCAGAAGTATATAAACCATTCCCATCAATCCAACATCTCTCCTGTGTAAGTGTGGCTCTTTGCCATTGAATTTTAATGCCAATTAATCCCATCCCAGAAAGGGCATGGGCCACTGCTTAGTGATGCTAATGAAACCTCCCTCCCTCTCTATTACAGCCATATCTGTTGCAGTAACTGATGGTGGAAGGAAGGTGGCTTTCTCTCAGCTAGAGCATCATATGTGACATGAACAAGCAATAGGTCCCACAGGATCTGTTGGGAGCACCAGGTGCCAGAAATTTCCAAGCTCTGCCTCAGAACCAAAATTACATTTATTTCCACTTTCCAGATAGTTGGCATGACGCTGCCTTTGTGCTAAGTCAAACACATCATGTCTCTACACAGGGAATTTTGTGAGGGCTTGCACTTAAAGTCTCACATTTTCTATCTCATTACTTTGTCTCTTGCTCATCCTGACCTTCTTACAGGGCTTATTTCCCCCTTCCTGTTCACTTTTCTGTGTCCCCCTCTCTGCTGCTTATGACAGTGACAAGGTACAAGAGTGGCTATCTGGATTTACTTTTCTTCTTACTAATTACTTTTGCACTCCCAGAGGAAAAAATTTAAATGTAGGTACCATACTAACTGAACATGAAACTTCACTCAGAATTTTCCCTCTCCATGTTTTTGTTCTCTTGTATTGCCAGGGACTAGGCTGGTTATTATCATATAGAAAAACAGTTACAAGTGAAAAATGACCAAGATCACAAATGTGAAAAATGACAACTAAGTAGAACAGCTTAGCCCACTTATCTGGATTTTATTATTTATATGCTGACCCTTTTGTACAGCATTGGAAAATTCCCTCTTCCAGCCAGGTGGACTAGAGAATACCCATGCCATCTGCTTAAATGTCTAATTTGCAGTATGCCATCTATATGACCTTCAGTTTTCAAATCATTTTATAGCCCATCAATATGTGCATCTGGCACAATATCCTCTCTGTGTACCTGATAAATGATTAGCACATTTTAACCTCACTCATTGCAAACAACAATTTTCTATGCTCATCACAACTTTCTTCCTCCCCACGCCTTTGCAGGACAACATAATGAATTTGTCAGGATCAAAGTCGTTTTCATCTGACATTTTTCAAGAACCCATTTGTTCTCAGCACTCAGATTTTTTTATATATTTTGGCTGGTTTTACCTGTCCTGCAGACTCTGTGAAAAAATACCAATTCTGCATTTTTAAACTGGAAAAACTGTGCAGCTCAGCACAGAAACTGAGACTACAAGAAGCATGTAAGACAAAACGCTGTGGACTGAGAGCATTATTCATACAGGTGCTCACAATGTGATATTCTTCATAAAAATAGTATCCAGTGCTGTCGTCACCGGAATTGTCCAGAAGAATGAACAAAATCAAACAGCTTGCTACGTGCTCCAGATGGGGTTAAGTGAATGTCTGCCCCTTAAAGCATTTTCTGAAAAGTTTATATGTCATGTCCTTCAGCTGCCTGGCCATCAGTGATTTTTCAAATGCATTCACTGTTTCCTTCCTTGCTCTCAGCCAGCCAGATGCTGCTGATGCGGCAGTACCAGGAATGTGACTTATGTTAGAAGGGAAAATGCTCACCCAGCACATGTTCAACATATGTTGCAGGGAACACACAAGCCCAAACAGACAGCAAGAGCCAAAATATGCCTCCTAGTTCTGATTACAGGCAGAGTGAAGCACAGAAGCTCTCAGGAAAACTTTTGTGCCGAAGGAAATAGGTAGGGCAATGCAGGGCAGTTTGATGGGAAAAGGTTTGCATCAAGCAACACAATGGAGTAGAAATGGAGGGAAATGAATTTGCTGTTTTCTGTGGGGGCAGTAAGGAAATTGTTCATATCTTGTGGCCTAACCTAGGACACTAGTAAAAGGAGTTAATACTGCCTTTGTTTAAACTGGAAAGCATGGCTCATATTTCCAGTGGTCCTGTTAGGTTTTGGCATTAAACAGATCGAGACAGTCAGTCTGAACCTGTCTTAGAGATGTCAAAATGATTATTGGTGGGTCAAACATAGGCATGCTTCCCTCATCAAAAGAAAGAAGGAGGATCCTGAAGACCATTTCCCTGCAAATCAAGATGACAGCTGGTAATTGGCATCAGAGCGTTTCTTGTCACCTCTGATGCCTTACTTAAGTCTTGCTAAGTCTGCTAGTACTAAAGTAAACATTTTCTAGTCTCAGCTAAATGTTGGCAAACAAGACTTGACACTGTGAGTGGAACTGGCCAGGAATTTTCTGGCTAGTTCCTTTATTGGAAAATATGAATTTGTAAAAACTGACACTTTAATCCAAAGAACATTTCTAAGTTAAGAGACACAGAGAGGTGTTTGCCCCCACAGTGATATGAGGATAGCAAGCAGGATATCTTATCCTTGCTTTATCTTACTCAGATCACAGATTTTGGTCTGGGTCTGCTTGGTGAGAGACTGGTCCATGACTGCAGACACAGGGATCAGTCTGACATCAGCACCTCATGGGCTTCTACCTGTGCAACTGTGGATGAAAACAGCTGATGTAAGAAGAGAGAAAGATTTTCTATAAATTAAGGCACATACCCTGGGTGAAAGAAAAGAGCAGAGCTTTTTCCCTCCAACCTGCTGGAATTATACCTATCTCTAATTCATGGTCAAAATGTGACTTTCTAGAAGAAAATATTCAGTTTCATCCAGTCGTAAGAAAGGAGGGATGCTGAAATCTGAGCAGAGTTTGAGCACAGCCCTCACCACATGTGACTCACTGTGCTGGTCAGTGCCAGTCAGCTGAAACCCACCAGTGGTAACCTCACTCATCCCTTCTGCATTTTACTGGTGTAACTCCCACCTTTTATGAAATATCCTTTCTGTTCTCCTAAGCCTTGAAGATTTTAGCAACCTGCTGTCATCTATGAAACCAAGATCAAAGGCAACAAAAATGCCTGTCTAATCTTGAATGTAATCCTCCTTACATGCATTTGTTCCTGAGCTGTGCGTCGGTGCCAGCAGTCTTTCTATCCCTTTCTTTGAGCTCAGGGATTAAGACTGGGGTCACTCACACTGTTACCACCATGGATCTGACTATTTTCCAGCTGTCCAGTTTTGCTACTATTCATGGTGTGTTGTACATAAAGGCATGAGCAGAGTTTGTGAGAAGTCCCATAGCATATGACAAAGCTATCAGAAACTGGCCTGGCATCACATTTGTCACACCTCTTTTCAAAACGAGAGTTCCTATCATTAAACAGCCACTGACCCCTTGGCAGCAGGACCAGACAGGTGGGACACTGCAAACAACTTCCCCTGTAAATGCCAACACACTGTCCTTATCTGACACTGTACAGCTCCAGGTGATAAAATCGGTTTGACAAAAGTGGAAGCTGGAAAGCCTGAATCGCCAGACCTGTAGGAAACTAGAAAAAGTAAATAAATGCATCTCTTTATTTTTTTATTCTTCCAGATGGGTTTTCTTTTAGCTTTCATTCATGCTGTATTTCTCACATATATGTGAATTTGTGAGCAGTGAGACAGTACATCCAGCACAGACCACAGATCTTCCCTTTTGTACATCCTTCCAAAGGCTGGCCTGGCTCTTTCTTCCTTGACAGAGGATTTAACATCACCCTTTTAATAGTCCCAAAATTTTCTCGGGCTTAAGTATTCCAAATATTATGTAGTTCTAATTATTCCAGTAAGACTGCAAAATCTCAAGTGCTTTCATTCCCCTAAAAGCTGGCAATGGATGTGTAAGTTCTCTGTGTTTTGTTTCACTTACTACACAATTTGTTTTCTCATTCTCTCTCACTTGCCAGTGCAAAACCAAAATCTGCAAACTTCTCTCTAAACCACCCTGTGCCAAATTTTCCAGGAAGTAAGCTGTAGTATCAAGTCCCACAAGGAGTGGTTGTTCCCACTGCAAACATCTGCACTGACAACAGCACAAGGAAAGATGATTAAAAGTTATGCAGCCCCCATATTATTTGCATCTATGTGGCTATAACCTATTTAGTAAGCAAATTTCAAAATTTCAGCTGTGATTTTTAATTTCACCTATGATCGCATTTGTTGCATATAGGAATTATTTTATCCACTGCCTTATAAATAAATAATTTATCATTTTTATCTAAGATTACATTGAATTTAACACATTGATGCTACCTAGCTGTAGTACATTTAGGATAATAATTCTAAATTTAAATAATAATATTTTCTTAAGCTTTTAAAGAGAAAGAGTTGATTAGCTTTAAAGTGTGTATCTCTTAGGTAAGTAACATTAGTCATTGTTCATTGTGAGAAACATAGCCACATATTTACTGTAATACAGATTTCTCTTGATCAATTATGAAAAACAATACCAGTTTTTCTTCCCTGGAGTTAAGAGAAAGACTCCTATTTAAAAGAAGGACTCTTGAGAAAACAAATTTCATTTCAAAGGTTATTAGCAAAAAGAAGCCTTTGTTTTAATCTTAATGGAATCATTCTCTTAGGATGACACAAATATCCATAAAGCACCATGATTTCATTTGGGTTTTAAAAAAACAAAAACAACTTTATTTTCCCTTGACACAAAACAAGATTAGCCGGGGTGGTTTTTTCCTGCATTGGGTAATACAATAATGGCTAGGTTGTTTGTCTCTGGCCATCTCACGAGCATGCAGGGAGCAGGGAAGAAGACATTAAAGATTTCCTCTGAAGAGCAGGAGGCGGTGTGCCTGGAGCACAGCCGTCTCCTCCTCCCACAGCTCCCGGGGCTCGCTCCAGCATCCCCGTGCCTGCCGGGCACAGCTGGCTGCCAGAGCGATGCACGCTCACCCCTGCACACTCGCAGCGCAGTCATGGCCAGGGAGGGAGCCAAGAGGAACTGTGCTGGGGTCTCGTACTCTCTGGACCAGCCAGCAGACCCCATCCGCTCACAGCACGCTGAAAACGGAGCTGCTGCTTCCTCGGCTGAGCAGGGCGCGGATTGTCCTGCGGTTTGCAGCTGTGGGGGAGGCTGTGCTTCCTCCAGCCAAGGGCTCTGTTTACATCAGTGCAGCTGTGAGGTCCCCCAAATGCAGCGCAGCTGTTAAAAGCCAAAATGAGCTCCCAACAGCGTGAACCAAACTGTCCTCCTACATCTGTGTCTTCAATCCCATCCAATAAAACGTCCACTAGTAACAAAACAGAATGAGGCTGTAAGATGCAGAGCACGTGCTATAACATTCCTGCAACAATTGGTGGGTATATCCATGGTGCCTCCATGGAAAAGGAGCTATCCCAGCCCCTGGCAAGGCTGTGGAGAGGACCCCTCACCTTCACAGAGTGAAAAGTGACCAAATTGCAAAATATTTGCCTGACTTTTTACCAACTCTGATATGGGAAAAATCTCCAGAAATAATTAGGCCAAGATGAGTAACTGAGTTTACTTAATTTGTTTAAAAAAAAAAATAGGGAAAAGTAATAGTTAGGCGTCTCTTCAAACAAACACTTTGAGGTCTTTAGACTTGAAAATGTGTTCATTAATCAGTGGGCAAGCCCTTGGAAAATACTGAAAAGGTCCAAGTGATGAAAAAAATATTCTGTCCCCTGCTAATAAATTATCTATAAAAGCAAGAGGCCTAACTATAAAACATTGCAAAGTTGGAGAGGATCAAAATTTGCTCATTCCCTGTAACATAAATCTAGAATCTGGCTGCACCTAATAAAAATCTCCTCCTTGGTACATACTGCCCAATGAGAGCTTGTGATTCCTAAGTTCAGAGGGTTTTTCCTTTCAAAGCATCTACAGTGAAAAAAAGACACCATCAAAAATTCTTTTAGAGCTCAGAAAGAAAGAGATCATTGTGTTTGTAGCAGATATCTGCTGGAAATTCTGCTCCAGTTATCATAACCTGAATGTATTTTCAAATTAAACTACTAAGAAAGTCCAACAAGCAGAGCAAGGTTTGTTTTCTTCACGGTTCATTGTGAGCTTAGGTACCTTCTACTTCCTCAAGGCAGAGCCAGTGTTGCATTTGAGAAATGTCATGCTCCAGATTTACTTGCATTCACAAGAACAGTATTTTGTAGCACAGTTTGATAAGCAGTTTTTAAATAGCAAATGTTACTGATAAAAAACAAGAGGGAGGGTGTTTTTCAAGACAAAGGTTTTCTTTGGGAACAACAGAAAGAAGGGCATGTAGAAATCCTTGTACCTCCTGGAGCCCTCCTGGAAGTAAGTAGCACTCTAAACAGAGGCATTATCAAAGGTGTCCTGAGCATCTCAGGAAATTTGCTGTGCTACATTAACCACATTTGTATTCAAATCCGTATTAACATGGGCATCAGATTTGTGCTGCACTTTCATGATTTTGAGGCTATAGCACAGACATGTGACAATCATTTGCATTGTATGCTTTGGAAAATAGTGCTCAGTATAATAAATCTATTTTCAGAATGTGCAAGAAAGAAAGGTTTCCTTTCTAAATAAAGAAACCATTTTCAGGAAATGCAGAGTTTCTGTTAAGATGTTAGAAAATAATTTTGATAAAGCATTTGCAAAATATTAGAAAATATATATAGTACATTAATTATAATTTCAGAATTACAATAAAAGTATTTGCTTTTGATAGGGACTTCCCCCCTGCAAAGCATTTTTTTTACCAGTGAACAGCTGATGTTTTGATCAGCAGGAATAAGAGGAAAAAAAAGTTGTGAGTACATGTTTTTAAATGGACAACTAGCTAAATATGCAAATAATCCATGCAACATTCATTTCCTATTATTTCCTAAGGAAAAAAATACAGAACTGTTCCATTGGATTCCTCAACAAGTCCTGAAGGGTTGCAGAAAAATGACCCGTCTATTCCTACATCTGCTTAATTAATGCAAGTGAATGTGTCAAATATCCATCCTGGTAATGGATTAAGAAATTATCTATAAGCAGCTTTGGAAAGCTGTAGGCAAACAATTTCTCAGTATCACTAAGCAGAACATCCTGCCCTACATCAAGGCATAGCTGAAAAAGTTGAGGTAAAGTGAATGGGCTACAAAAATATATACAGCTCTAAATTTTCTTGTAGCAGACCAAAGCAGCATTACCGTAATAGTTACATCCATCACATATCCTGTCACATAATTTCTGGCTCTCCCACTCCTGGTTTGCCAATCTTGAATGCATATTTCTCTCTTTTTTGCTGGTGTATCTGTAAAGCTTCAGGCGAATTTCCCTCACTGATCCCTTTGCACACACTCCCTGAATCAAGCCAGAAAGATGCTCCTTATCTCCTTCTTCAAATTCCTCCTCATGACATACATATTCTGGGATGCTGACAAGGAATGAAAACCTGTAGCAGCTGGGGTGAGCAAAAATCACCTAGGACCCACTTTCAAAAATGCCTTTTTTGAAATGTTAGTTGACAAAGACATGTATGATTATATTGCCCATGCCTAAATTGTTTCCTCCACTTAATTGCTGTATCTTGGCCTCTTTTGATGACTTCTCTGTTTGTTGATATGAACAGCATAATTTTTACAGATAAGGAGAGCAGAAGGCAAAGGAAACATGGCAGATGGGCTTTGATAAAAAGAACATTGACCTAGAGCAAATGCAACACTATAATTGAAGGAAGTCACTCTTTCACAGTTACAAAGAGATTGTATAGGACATCTTTCTGCAAAATATTTAGCCATCAGACATACAGTTTTAAAACAGCTAAAAGCCTTTTCAGAATTGAAGTCTGGTTACACAGAGAAGAAAATTTAAAAAACTAATTGACTTGATGAAGCAGTTAGTGTCAGCATTTACCATATGAGGAGCTTCCATTGTGGGTGTTAAACTCACAAAAGAGTTGGGAAGATCAATGCATCTGGTTCTGTTATATTGTCACCTCTTGAGAGTAGGAGGAGACAGTAACTGATGTCCAGACATGTCTGGCACCCAAACTTTGAGATGGTCTTGCAAGGAAACCAGCTGAGCCATGCAAGATACCCAGTCCTGAAGGGATAGGTCAACAGCTGAAGGCCACAGCTCCTCGTTTAGCACTGCTCTGAGGTGTTTCTTGTTCCTCAATGACCCTGGTCAGTAATGTGGCCCCAGCACTGCACAGGGCCTTTTCACAGAGAATCAGCTCAATATATTCTGGCATTTCTAACAAATTTGTAGCTGTGTGGGGCCTTTGGTGTGATCCTTCCTCTTTTTTACAAGAATAGAGGACAGGCTACAAGAGCTGGCCAGAGCTCTGACCTGTTTCTAAGGGTTTATCCAAGTCTTTGATAAGCACTGTACTGCACTCACCTGTCTCTCCTCTCTATCATCTGTCCTTCTCTCTAATCTAAGCAACTACAGATTCAAAAGACTGAAATATGAACTTTGACCATAGCAGCCAGAGGGTCTTCAGATATGAATTGAAAAGAAGGATACTCTCTGTGCAGCAGAGTGCCACTGAGCAGGAGATAAAGCAGTCTTCAGAAAACAATGGGACAGATTTTTTTCTCTGCTAGTTTCACTGGCTGGGTAAATGCTGGTTTCTCCTTGCATTTTCAAGAGGTGTTGAAACACAGGAGCAGATCTTAATAAGCATGGTTGTTTCTCTCAGCCATCAGGGACTGGTACCTCTCTGCCTCTGGGACTTTGACTAGGAGAATCCTGCAATTTTCCAGGGAGAAGACTTACTGTAAGAAATAGCCTAATTTGAAAACTCAGTTAGGAGAGCACCACAGCATGCTGCAAATGGGATAAGAAAGTTCTTGCTGGATGGGAGAAGACCACATTATTCTTCCTGTCCACAGGCTGCCTCACCCTTCCCTGTCCTGTAAAAGAATGCAAGCAAGAGGAACAGAAGGAGCCTATGCCTGGGTGTGAAAACTGGAAACATGAGGCATCAGAAAACTACAGAGAAATGCTACAATCAGGAAGAAAACATTCCAGCTAACTGAGGAGGGGGAGAAAAAGCAACAGTCCCTACAAAACCCAGAGGTTTTCTTTCAGGAAAACTACCTAAAAGTATTGTTCCCTTGCTTGTTTCCAAAAGAGACAGTTTTGGTGAGTAAGCCTTGAAAAAGGATTTACTCCATGAAGCCTAGTTTACAGATGTACTAAAATGAGGCAAGAAGGAGTGTTTTGGACACATCTACTACACATTTATACACATTTGTACAATTGTACATTTATACCTTCTACTAATTAGCTTTTTGTGTTCCCCTGATGAACATCATGCCTTCTATCCACTTTCCACTTAGATATACAACTGTATAATTGATCATAAATGTCTATAGTGCCACTTCACTGTACAAATACACAATAGGAGGCTACAAGCCAGACACCTGAAAGTTAATTCAATTCCCAGTCTTATATTTAGGCATCATGTTATCTGGGCATATTCTGGATCTCACTCCTTTATCTTGTACATGTTCTGTTTTTCACTTCCCCAGAAAATCACTAGCTTTATCAATATTTAAATATCGGATTAGTCTGATGTGAACTGCTCTTTGGCAGGTTTTGTTGAATTCTGTCCTCTGTTCCATTCACCTCTATTTTTCATTATCATTTCTTTCAAAGTCCTTTCCTCCTTTACTGAATGCTCCTTCAGTTTTGTTTATGGAAGGCTACTAAATGAGCCATTAGCCTGAAAAGCAAGCTATTAATCTGGTGCCATCATTTTATACTCACAATACTGGGTAGGCTACACCTTAAATGTACATAGTTAAAATACAAGAAATTCAGCACTGCTTCTTTCTTTTTTCCTGCTGAGTAAGACAAAAAAAAATTGGCTTTTACTGGCAAATTTCAAATCCTGTATTTGTTTTTTGGTGCTGCTCTTACACAGAGAAATCACAGGGTATGTTGAGAGAGCAGAAGAAACTCCAGGACTGTCCTCCAAGGGCCTCCCGTGCCAAATTCTTCGTTCTTGCCTGTGGTGTGTGCCCAGTCTTTGTATTGCATCCTCCCTCTCAGCTTTGGCTCCATCACCGTTCACTCAGCCCTTGGCCCCTGATCTATCCTCAGAAACCTGTGCCCTACAGTGAGAGCCTCAACCTCACCTAGGGCTGGAAAGTGCACAAACTCCATCTCTCACTCTCCACCTGCTTCCAGGACCAGGGGTTTCTGCTGCTTCTGCAAACAGAAGTACAGAGCAGCTCCAGAGGAGGCTCCTCCTTGATGCTAAATGGTCTGGGAAAGGGTCTGAGGTTGAAGGTTCCAAGGCTAGTTTCCAGCTGCTCAACTAGGATATCCCAGATAGCTCAGGGACACATGCTCCCTCCATGTTTAAAGGAGCAGATGTGCTATTTCAGGGATATTTCAGAAATACGGAAAAAATTCCTACTGCCAGCTGATTTTTTTTCTCTCTTCTAATGCCTTTTGCTGCCACTCCTGATTCCTAGGAGCCATTTTCATTCTCTTTCTGGATAAAAAAATACTTTTGAATTTGAGCTACTCTTAGTCAACTTGAACCTCTGTCCCATATTGAATGTATTCCACCTTTACTACTTTTTTCAAGTCCATCACTTAAAGGCTAAATAATTTTCTCAATATATTTTAACATATTTTTAGAAGGCTTATTTCACCCTAATATTTGGTGGTTTTCATTTTTTTCTGGGCTTTCTGATCTGTATGAACTGACTTCTTTCCTGATATGTCACTGTAATCATTTTTGTTTGCTGAATATGCTCACTCCTACCATCATTCACAGGCAGCTGTTGACTCAAATAGCTTTGGTAATATTTTCTTATAATTTTCTCGCTCTTCTTGTTTAGCAAATTCCTTCTATATTTTGTGATTTTGATTAGAGGAGAGTTCAAGCCTCTAAGTCAAACCCCTGAACACTTCAGTCCAGTTGACTTTACTAACCACTTCTTTCAACTTCACAAACTTTGCCTCCCTGAAATGACTCTATTTATTTTTAAATTATTCTTAACTTCTGCTCATACAATGCAAGGTAATTTTCTACAATCAACCCCATTAGAAGGTCCTTAAGCCTACACAAAATCTAGCCTGAAATAAGTAAGTGCAAATTCTCTTCGCCCTTTTGTGTTTGTGGCAGAGAAAATGAACAGTAAGGACTCTGCACTTTTGTTATCAAAATGAACCAATAAGATCTATAAATACAGTTTTCATTTATCATGAGCCTTAAATTTGTACGTTTCATAAAGAAAACTTTTGTTTCACTAATGAACTGAAATAACATATTCTGGAGGTTAAAATTTTGGCTTTATGGGAATAAACAAGGAACAGAGTCTAGTAATGTTAGGACTTAACCCAGGAGTTGTGAAAGCACTATCAAGTTTGGGAACTCTCAGCCTGCTTTTAGAGAAGCTGGCTGAGCATCTCATCCAAAGTGTCAGGAAAAACAGGCTGATAAAAGTCATCTGGGAGCAGACTCATTATTTTTCACTTTTGCATGTACTCTGTGTATTTTTGTAAAAGTTCTAGGTAATTGTTAGGAGTCCAATGTGGTGAGAAAATGATGACCTAAAAGTGAAATGTGAAGCTTAAAATACAGGCCCAAACTAAATAATAGGTGTTACAGTCTTGTGCACTGGGGCTCAGACATTATCTTCACGTGAGGGGATACAGTTTTTTCTTTTAGCTTAGTCTGCTTTTGCTTTATTAGTCTTGTAGCTAAAGATGGATAAAAAATTCTGATAAGAATTTATTTGAATTTTCCTTCCACAGGCATAGACTACCCTAATTTGTACTTTCATGATACTCAATATTCAAGAGGCATTCAGGTACCTAGGCTGCACTCTAAATGTCCTTTCAAGTCTTGGAAATTCAGTGCAACTGTTTACTCCACAAAATATTCCAGGCATTCATTACCTTGTTTTGCACAAGAGTTTCCATAATTTACCCAGAAAAGTGTTATAACATGCTGCAAGCAACAGACAGAAAAAATCCCAATAGCAGATAGGCACAAGGCCATCTTCCCTCTAAGACATCTATGTACTTGGGGGATGGTGAGAATGGGTGTGAGGCAGGAGTGCAGGGAGCCACTGTCCAGGCTGACACAGGTAATTTCAAGATAGCTTAAATATGGTTACAACATGCTTCAGTCCAGCCCTGGTGAGTGGGACATCACAAAAGGACCGAAGAGGCGTTGGACCCTGTCTCTCTGGCAACACAGAGTAGACAGCAAGGCAAACCATCCCACCACAGGCTGCCACGTGGGTACCAGTCACACAGCTCCTTGCAGGTGTTGATGGTGTCCTTGCACCAAACTTTCAAAACTTAGGAGCATTGAATGGTATTGAGAAGTATTCAGTTCCTTTTTTCCAGTAAGGCTCTTTTTGCAATGCAAAATTGTTTTTAACAATATTGTTATCATTAGGCATTTCAGATTCTGTATACAATTACAAGTCAAATTTAAAAGCTGCACTTGAAGTCATGGTTTGCTTAGGTTCTTGTGAAATTTTCCTCAGAATAAATTAGCCCAGTGTGGGAATTATGTGAAAAATACCTACAAATCCTAATTACTTGTCCCAAGGAATAAGTTCTTAATATATTTACCAGTTTTATTTGAAGCACTCATACTATGTTTTTATTTCATTTCCTCAGTTCCTCAGAGAGATGAGCACAGGGTCTGAGACACCTGAAGGAGCAGATCTGTACTCAGCTCAGCAGGTTTTCACATCCCAGGGGTTCCCTCTCACCCATCCACTCTGTACCGTGAAGCCTGTTCTTTGCTACCTGTCTTGCATCTGAAAATAAATATACATGAGATAGGAAACATGAGCAGGAGGAACAAATCAGAGTGGACCGCATATTGTAATGAAACATACGGCTTTTCTTCTTCTCTAGTATTTACTAGAGAATAGATATCAGGTTTCTGACTGACCAAACCAACTGCAGCAGGCTCTGTAGACAAATGATGTTTTAAAAAGCCTTTTAGATCCAGGTTTCTCATGATCCCTCCTGGCAAAGAATTAATCAGTACAACATGTGAGGGGGTGTTTTGGTCACTGTTGAGTTGATGTCTAAATTGCATGCAGACAAAACAGCCTGTTTGTTTTTCTTTCAAAGATCAAGCTTTTTTGTTTCATGAAGGACTACAATTCATATTTCTTCCTGAAAGGAAAAAAAAATAATCTATATTTACATTTTTGTTCTGTGAATCTATTATTTTTTACTTGGGTGGTAAGCTAACATTGCAGTTAAGAAATTGTTATCTTTCTAAAACCTGCCCTCAGAAACATGGTAGCTTAAGCCAACTATCAATGTTGTCAATACTTATGTTTTACGATTTCATGGTTGTCGTGTAAGAATTCAGATAAGTAAAACAAGAATGACTAATTGCTATGGCAAAACGTTACAGACATTTACAAATAATCAGTCATTGTAATGAATTAGACCCGTGTACTACAGCTAATTATTAATGCTTGCTTAACTTTGGGGGGAAGGAGGTGGTAGTTATTTGATTACTGATTATAATTTTCTAGTTACAGCTGACAGCCAAATATTTTTCTTTCATTCCCAAATAACAACTATTAGGCTAAAATGTGTCTCGGCGAATCTCTTATGTCTTTGCACAGTTCTGCAAAAGGAGCCCAGCACAGGGTAAAATCTAGGGCTCAGGCTGGGACACTGTTCTTTTTCACCATGCAAATGCATGTTTTCCTGAACACATTTCTCTTTCTCCCTTCTCCTGTACCACTTGCAGCATTCACTCTTATATTATGAGGTGGATTCTCCTAGGAATGAAAATCAGGGAGAAAGAGTGAATGTCTTCTGGCCAGTGGCAGTCAAGAAGATTCACAAGACAGTGCAAAAGCTGTTTGTGGCCACTGCCTGTAACTGAGAGAGGACAGGTGTTGGCAACATCTCTGTCAAGGGCTGCTTAGAGCAATGAACCAAAGACAGAGATGTGTGCTCCACCAGGAGAACTGTTGCTGGGTTAAGGAGAATTTTAGAGAGGCATGTCTTTAATACACCCTTTAATTTTGCATCAAAAGTGATGTCAAGAAACACTGAAAATTGCCTCCTTATATGTTGGTTAAGAGGTTAACTTCCAAATAAAACCCAGGTAAATGCAGCATGGCACTACTCTTTCCTTTTCAATTTTTAACAAATACCTTGCTTGTACTATCAGAGCCCTCAGTTATTTTTTCTTCTTAACATCCTGTCCAAACAAATCCAGTGCCATTTGTTCATATGTATGCACCACATTGCTTTGCCACATCAGCTTTTCATCCTTACATTTAATTCTTGTTGTCAGACTCCAGCTTCATTATCTTTTGATAGACCATTATTTCACCTCTGTCACACCCAATGTTACTTTTCATTTAAAGCAGCCCTGGCTTGAAGGAATTTAGAAGAATCAGCTTCCACTTCCACTGATGCAATGGTGCAGTTCATATACTCCTTTTAGTCCTCACAGGTATTAATTTTTATAAGGCTTTTTGTCTTCTGAGTGTGTGGAAACCCCTTTGTCATTTTATTAAGTAGCTGAACAATACATGAAACATAACTGTTCATGTACTTATTCTTTGGCACCCTGTGTCACTCTGGACCTTCACTAGGGCAGCTGAAAGACTTTAAACACAACCACTGTATACACCATTATATAGATGTATAGATAATCCTCAGCTGTACCACTGAGGATTCCAACAAATCAATACTTATTCGAGTCAGTAAAATCAGGTTCTTCTTCTGACTTTTTGTGCAAAATTTTTACTCCTCCATTTCAAAAAATAATAATTAAAACTACTGTTCATAGACTTCCACACACTTTGTGGAACCCAGTATAAACCTAAATAATGCTCTAACCTAATGCAGTGAGCAGCAAACTCCCACAGCAGAGGGGTAGAGCCATGGGATGCTCTTTGGCCACTGTGCTGGGTCAGCAGCTCTGGCAGAAAAGTGAGGCCAGCAGCCAGGGGAAAACTTTCATCTCCCTAGTAAGAAATGTTGGAGCCTTTACATCTGAATGCTTTGTGAACATTCCCCTATCTGCTTCAGAGATAACTGAGGCATGAACAGGAATTATTTGTTCAGTTTTGGAGTTTGATTGAATTACAATTAGAACCAATGTCAGTTATGTAGATTTCTGAGTTATTAAATTCCTTCAGTAGATAAGCAGACTCCCTTGCTTAGTTCTTTGACACTCTTTTAGTGATTTTAATGTCTCTATTAAATTACAGGACCATTTTCCATCTAAGAGAGGTTCAGTCATGAGCTTAAGAACAATTTATTGGATTGAAAAAAAACGAAGTTTAAATTAATGGCAGTATTAACAATCAAATTATTAGCTGCCATCTCTACCTTTACCTTGAGTACCAGAGTCCTAGAAACTAGAATTGTAATAATAATAAATAGAAAGCCCAAGAACAATCTGAGTGCTAAGGAAATGTGGCAAATTTTGAACAGAGCCAGAAGGAAAGGAAGATAAAAAGTGTGAATTAATCTTAGCCAGAGAGAAACTTAGAAACTCTAAAAATACTACCTGCTGTCTCTTCCCATATACCTTCAGCAGCAGGCAGCTACCAACACATCAGTCTGTGTCTATGAATACATGTAAAGATAGCTGATATCCCAAGGCATCTGAAATAGCTGACACCAAACACAGAAGTAGTCCAGAGGATCCAGGAGGGACTCTGGAAATAACAGGTAACAGGGAAGGGGAGGGGAAAGGCTGCAATTCACCTGTATTTTCACTCATTTCATACCATTTTTCTCAAGAAGATGGCTGTCATCCCCCAACTATTAACCCTTCAGGCTATGCAGATGTAGACACTGAAAACTGACTACAGCAGCTGCAATTCATCTCTACTCTTCAGCAAGTACTTCTAGGCTAAAAGGTAGCTTTTAGCAGACTGATACTGAAATGCATGCGGCATTTGAAAGTGCTTAAGTATTAATGGGTGTGTGGGGCTGAAAAGGAGCCAGGTGGGCTCCCTGAGTGGCCTCCTACAAAACACTGGCAACCGGCTTCTCGCTAAAAGTCATCTTCTGCTGAGCAATGTATCTGAGTGAAATTAAACTCGCAGGACGTGCCATCTGTAATGCTTACAGAACCAAGAAAGCATTAGGAAAATATGCAGAAAATGAACACATCATCTAATTTGCCTCAACTGGATCTCATTCTGCAGCTCAGCAACAGGAGCATATGGCACCCACCTTCTCATGTGGATCCACCTCACACACTGGCAGAGGCCCTGTGCAAAACCTGGGCACCTGGAGCTCTCGTGGATTGTATAGTTTCTGTAGGATATCTGTCCATGTTGGTGTTCCTGTCAATCAAGAGAAGACCCACCAGGCAAAAAGCTAGGAGTTTTTGTGGCACTTTGGGCCAAAGGAGAGACACCAATTAGGGCTTGACTCCAACCTAAGGGGAGGCTGATACCACTAAAGGCAAGCTTCTGTCAAAAGGATGGAGGTTTTCTTCCAGTTCTGAGTTTTCTCCACAGTTTATGCTGTAGCCTGGCCATCTACAAAGCATAAGATTGTAGTTGGCTGAGAGTCTCCTCATCTGACAGGAAGTTGTGAAAGAGGATTTTGAAAGAAACATGCACTGTAATTTCTGTTATTTATGACTTTTTCCTATTAAAAGTCAAGAGGTTTTGTAACTATTTAGTGAATTGATTTTTTTCTTACCTTCTTATGCCTTCACATTTTAATCTGCTCAATGGAAATGCTGAGGGAGCCGATGGCCTGTGGGGAAAGTGGGTAAAATCAGAACACATTCAACATAAGACTCTGTGAGAAATCTTGAGGATTATTTTTTTTCCCTGGGAGAAAATATTTCTTTAAAGTCATCCCCAGTTTAACGTGGAAAGGGGGCTTGGTTATGTCGGGTTGGCTCAGAAATTTTACTTTCATCGAAGCTTAGACTGAGCTAAGCTCTTTAACATTTCTTTTCTCCCTGATCTTTTCCCTAAAGGGGGACCAGGTTGTTAGTGCATTTAAACTCTGCAAAATAGATTTTCATATAATTTTCACCAATTTTCTTCCTCCTTTCTACAAGTTCAGTTACTGCCATGCTGCAGGGTTTCTTTATAAGAAAAAATGCAAAACCTCACAAAAGACATTCTTGTGGCAGAATTGCTGTCAAACTGGGTCTTTTATGACCAAGACCTCAAAATTTCAAGTAGAGTACAAAAATTAACATATTTAGCTTCTGTTAAATAATTACAATAAAATAATAAATACACACATTATATTGAATTATCTCCATATCATATAAAAATGAAAAAGGGTTGCCTCATCAAGTTAGTAGATGTTAAACACTTAAGGATGTAGTGTTCTTTGGAAACATGATAATCAGAAAAATCATGTTTTCAAAATGCAAAATAACCATTGGCTAACATTATTACCAGTGTGTCACAGGACAGTTTGGCAGGAATTCATTGGTTTTGTTTACAGAGTTTTCCTTGTTACCAATGGAAGGAATTTGTTTTTTCCTAAAAGATAACCAGTTTTCCATAAAGCACAAGATACTGAAAACTCCATTACAACCCAGAAGGTGATGGTGGCTGCTTGTATACTATAAGGGATGGCATATGGGCTGTGCATTTTGCAATGTTCATGTCTCCATGAATATTGTCAAGTTACACATCAATTTCTCTTCAACCTCAGCCTCCCCTTCACAGCACAACAGTAGAACCCGTTTTACTCAACATAGGCAAGTTCCTAAATCCCTACTGCTCCCTGCTGGACTGTGGTTCTACTGGCTTTGACCTGGAGAAAATGATGCTATTGAGGCAGAAGGTGGTAGGATGTGGCCCTCAGAATCCTTAAAGTCAGGAAATATTTAGGAGAAGCCTCTTCTTCTGAGGTTCTCACCTTGATGTTCCTCACAAGGTTTCTCCTGCTGCCTCTCACTATTAACATGAAAAGGAAGGGAAGAGTTGTTCATGTGATGGTTTGGATAAAAAGCATTTAAAAATTGAACAGGAAAAGGAAAAAGAGACTTTGCATTGGGTAGTAGGAGAAAAAGAGACTTTACATTGAGAATTCTACAATTGTATAAAGGTAACTGGTGGTACAACCTAAAGTCTCTGCATAGTTGAGATATCATTTAAGAAATTACATTTTTACTCCACAGACCAGAAATGTCAGCCTTTGGTCTTATCAAAATACTTTATTTTGGGGTATTTGTGATTTTTCCTCATCCTTCTGAGTTTTCTGAGGAAAACAGAGTGATGTAGCAACTGATAATCAGCATAAACAAGCTCTAGACTTTAGTGAATTTTCCTGCATAAACAGCAGATCTCTCATAGAAAGAGGCCTTCTTTTCCTGGATGTCTAAAGGTGAATATGCGTGTAGGATTTATTTGTAGTACAGTAACACAAAGAGGCTCCAGCTGAGATAATAAACATTGCATTTTTCCAGGTGCTCTTTACACAGAAAAATAGAAGTCCTTGTGTCTGAAAGTTTACAATCTATCTACAGGAGAAAAAGAAGGTATTAATGCTCCTTTTCTTGCACAGATGGCATTAAGACACTAAGAAATAATGACTCCAGAAATCACCAGAGGAGTCCAGAATCTAATTTTCCCATACTTCTTGCTTGGGTAGAGTGACCTAAATATTCCTTGCCTCCTGCTCTTGCTTGTTGGGTTTGATCTGACCCAGTGACAAACGTGGCCCCGCAGAGGGTGCATAGAGCAGGCACAGAGCCAGGGGCAAACCCATATCCACTCATGGACCCTCCAGATCACCACACAACCCTCCCACTGTAATGTCTCCTACTCAAGGGGAGCCAGGGCTGTAGAAAACAGTGCAAGAAGCCCCTTGAAATGACCCATGTCTGCAAACAGGAAGTCTTCTTCCTTGCTCCTAAATCAGAGATTTTCTTGTACTCCAAAACATAAAGTTCCAGGCCTTGTGGGATCCTTTTATTACCACTGTTAGTTTTACTTCAGATGATCTCATCATTCATGTAAAATTCAATTCCTACATGAGAGATATATACAAATGGAGGGGTCAAAGAAACTCATAGGGTTTAATCCTCTCTGATCTCCTTTGGGAAACTGAAATTTTTTTTATTCATGTCCTATTTTTTAGACCAATACCTTTCTGTATTTTTTGAGTCTTCTGAGAATTTTCTCCCAGCTTTGAGAAATAAAGCCAAACCTCTTTCCTATTCCCTATGGATATCCTGGCTTTTCTTTTGGTCACGTGTACAACAAGTTTTTGTTAAACTAGTATTGACTGGCACAAAAGCCCTCAACATTTATTAAAGCACTATTAAAATTTTATCTTGTAGAGTGTTTCTTTATTGGAAGGAGATAGAAAACTTGAGTCCCTTCATGCCCTCAGTAGACTGCAAAGTTGAATTACCTCTGACTCTACCCAGCAGAGCTGAAAGGCATCAGCAAGATTAAACATTTCCACAAAAGGTCACATCCATGCACACAAAAATGGGTTTATCAACACCTTGCCTCCTTTCACCTCTTCTTAAATACAAGCATTATCTTTGCTAATATCCAGCCCTATGATATTAACACATTTTTATAATTTTCTAGAAGAAATATACAGTTGGACAAGTAAATTCATGCAAATGTTCTGCCAAAATCCTGGGAAAGCATTTATCCCTTGTTGACTACAGGAACCTTTTGCAGTTTTACTTCTGCCTTTAGCATCCATTGCCAGATGTATTCCTGCTATCAGTCTTGTATTTATCTCTGTATGCAGCCTCATTTCATCTACTGAAAAGAAGTTGCAGTATTTATTTGAGTTTTGAGTAACACCTGCCTATTCTGAATTTACATCCACTTTGCCTTCTTTCACTATTTTCTTTAAAAATATGCAGCTGAAGAACTTCATGCCTTTTTTTGAGTGTTCTTTCTGAGTTACGAGTCAGCTTGACTTAGCAATTCTCACCTCAGCACTACGATTTTTCACTTATAACACACAGCTCTCTTCACCCACCACAAATTTTTTCTTTCTTAGAGGCTCTCTGTCTGACTGCCCAGGCTCAGTATCAATAAGGTAGTTATTTATCTGTTTACTTCCAGTGCTTTTCAAAAATCTTGCTGTGTCACTTCTGATGCAAACTCTTAATGATATAAACAGCTTTGTGACCCTCCTCTGCACTGAAGCTTTATATTCTCCAGTCCAGTCTCATGAAAATTATCTGCCACATTTAATCAAACTTAAGCTTTTCAATTTATTAGTCTTAGCTGTCCTATTTGTGTCTCAAATGGGATTAGTTCATGTTCATTTGGTTCCATGGTTATTTTTTATAATGTTATTTATTCTACAACTTCGCTTGCTGCTTACATAAATCAAGTCTAATAAAATACTTCCTCTTGTAGCTTCAGTGATTATTTAGTGAATCGCAGTTAGTTATTATACCTTTGAATATCTGAGCACAATTAGTAGTATTTTTTTCTCCTATCTATTAACTTACACATTATGGCCATCTAAAATTATATTTTCCATGCCCAGATAGGACTTTGAGGTCTACAAAGAACTGACAGTAGCTTGCTAATAGAACTTTTCTTGCAAGGCATCTCAAAATTTATGGTTACCCAGTTTCTTTTTTAGCCGTGCTTATTTCATTTTTCCAAGAAACATACAGTGAGGTATCTATATGATATCAGACACGTTACCTGTTGCAACGTGGTTGACTAGGGATTTTGTTTAAAAATTATTTGGTACTTTGTGGAATTTTTTTCTTTGCTGAGAGGTGTACAATGACATATTTGATTTTCTCCTCAGCCAGATTAAAACCAGATAAAAAGATTTCTGCTCATGCCTTCAAAAATATGCATTTGGGTTGAAGCCAAAAAAAAGAAAGTAGGATCTGCCCAGATGAATCACTGTTAATAATTTATTAATCAAAGAAAAGAGGGTTTATAGCTGAAACCTTTTCATATTTTTAACATTTGGTGATAAGGCTCCATATAAGATAACTATAAACTATACAGAAGGTTGCCAAATTATTGTAGAAGAATATAAATTCAATTTATACCAGTGATAATCCAAGAGAAGGGCAGACTTTGGGAAATAAATTTTTTTCAAATAGAATTTAAACACTTTATTTTTCACATGCTATTTTACAGTAAGACTTCCTACATAAATTTTATGTTCCAATAAATTTTTTTTTTCATGGGAATGCCATAGAACATTTACATTTGCATTTATGTTAAAAATGTGGCTGTCACTGATCAGGGAGTGAATGCATAAATCTTTATTTTAATTAGTAAAGTAAAACAAAGGAACGCTTATTTCAATTGTAGGTGTTCCACTTGGAAAGCTGCAGCTGACTGATATCTCACCACTCTCCTCAATTGGAAACTGAACTTTTTCATAATAACAGAATTACAGCTTACTTTCCCTGAAACTCATAAGCAATGCAAGTGTATAATCTAGGTCTCAGTATAATAGTTTTGCTGTTTATTTTAACCTCCAGAGAGTTCTGTTCAATCCTATCTCTTGGGTGCCTTTCTTAAAAACATGGAAAAGAAAATAAAATCTGACTTTCTGTGTTCCAAAGGCACTTAATGTTACATCACGTGTCTTTATAATTAACTTTTTTTAATAAAGATGGGATTTTTTCCAAAGGTCTGTTTTCTCTCACTGTTTAAGAGTGGCACCCAACTGGGAAGTCACACTGAATGGTCATAGGGTCTTTCAGTTCTCCCATTAAGACCTGCCTATTTCAGTGCTTTATAATGTGGCCATTTTTATTCACATCAGGCCAAATCTTGGCAAGTGTGTCCAGCTTAGGAGTAAATTATTTGTATGGAGCTGAATTGATCTAGCTGCTGCTCAGTGAGAATGATGCCAAAAAACACAGCTCCTGAGGTCAACTTCCACCTCGCAGGCAAGCCAGAGGCAAGCTAGGTGCTAAGCAAACTTTGATTTGGGATCCGTATGCCCTCGATCCCTCCCATTTCTGCCCGGTCCTCCCAGTCAGCTCTGTCTGTTCACTTTCTGCAGAAGCCTAAGTGAAAGCCATTTCTTTCCTTATCAGACTATTTGGAGAATATCTATGTTATTCTAAACCAAAATTTTGCCTTTTTGCCAGGAACAAGGTGGACTCCAAGGATTATCTACAAGGTTCATCTGGATGTTAGATTCAAAACTAGATTCACATGTGCAGATGAAGGTGTGGAACATCCAGGCATGGATGGTCCTGGACAGGCTACGGAGCTCATCCCCAGGAAAGCTTGCCTCTGCTTCCAGGCCACTGCTGAGCAAGGGAGCATCCCAGTGTCAAAACCCCCCCCAAAGCTCTCCTCTGGGACAGGCTGCAAACCACAGCCTTCAAAGTAATATCACTTCACTGCTCTCAGGCAGCCTAGATTATATTTCTAAAATTAATGCATTTTAATTTCAACAGTTCTTTTAAATTATTGTTTGATGCCTCTGAAAGTGAGAAATACACTATCTTCTCTTCAGAACATACTGATTGCATTCTAAATACATTGTGTTCTATTACAAAGAAAAGGAAATAAATAGCCTACTGCTGCAGTACTTCTTCCCACTGTTGTTTCTAGCAATATAAACAGCATATACTGGTCTTAGGATAGTTCCTTGCTGGATTTTTCCTTTTTAATTATGAAGCCCACTTTCATTTCAACTGAGACAGAGATTATTTTCTGAGTACTAAGTAAAAGCTAAGGTGTTACATAATTCTACTAGCAAACTCATCCTTTATTATCTGTAGTTCATCATGGAAATTTCAGATGTACTCTTGTGTCCTGTTAGACATGTCTAAAAATGGAATCAGGCCCAGTAGTGCATATTTAACACTAAATTGTGTAGAACAGCTAAGCTGGTATGTTGCTTTGCATTCAATTAAGTTGTTCTTTTGCTGCCTTAATTATAAGTAATTTGACAATTTTAGTTTCCCAGTTCAACACTGTTAATGGACAGATAAAGTTTGCATATTCCTTATGTATCCCACTGTGAAGCTTAAAGTCTGCTGTCAACTGGCATGTAAAATCAATTTTTTTTTTTTAAATGCAATGGTTTACAATTACTTTCTCTACTACAATGTTTTTAATGTTCATCCTTTGTAAATCTTTCTATTACATGGCATTGATCCTCAACAAAGTAAATGAAATCCTATATCATTTTATGCCACTTCTGCCTGCACAAATATTTTGGTTTTATATGAAGAAGTGGTATTTATATGAATAAGAAAAAAACATTGTATTTTTCTTATTATTTTCCTGTTTGATGAAAACTTTAAAAAACACTTTGATAAGTGGCGCTCTTTGCTGAGAAACTTTGCTGAGTTTGCTCAGTGCAGGTATGTACCAAATAGAGGTAAGCTTGGTATAATTTAGTTTCAAATGTTATAGACTGTAACTATCTCTAACATCCCGCAGAGTTCAATAACCACATAGAGCAAATACCAGCTAGGTCATCTTTTTCACAGGCATGAAACTCTAAAACTAATCTAAAATTAAAAGTCTGTACACAATTCTTTTGTTAAATTTAGTTTTAAATAACCAAAGCATTTCAGCTTTTGCAGTTCATTGTGGAAAGTGTTCTGCAGAAGGGTAGACCTCAATATCAGAATGTGTCTTCTGGAAGCTTTAATCTTCCTCCATTTATTCACCGTGTCCCAGGCAATAACTATTTCAGGGCTGCCCTCAGACACAACCCTCTTTTCACATGTCCTATTTGCATGCTAGCCACAAAAAAGATGAGATACCCTGGGATGCAGACACACACCCAGCATCTGCTGCCAAGGCAACAGGAACAGGACGTTTCAGATAAAGAAGGGATGATGTCTCAGTCCTGCCCACACCCACCGTTTCCTTCAAGAGGCCAATTTTGCCAGTAGATCTAGAAGTCATCTAGGATAAACACTTTGCACTTGGCTTACCTTAAGTTCATCTGACTAAGACAAGTACAAAGCGTGACTTACAGCAATGCTACTTAGAAACTGGAATCTGTGCTCTTCCTTACACATGTATGTATATCATGAAGACATCTCTCATGGTTTCTTCTTACACCATGGCCTGAGAAGACATAATTTGATCCTGAGAGTATGTGTCTTCTGCATAACACTGGCACACATCTTTCGCCATTTGTGATATTACTTCATTTCAGCACTTTGATCAGGTTTGTTCACTTAGGCAGGTGTTATGCTGAAAGGCAATAGTCTGAATAGAGGTGGCTACTCACAACCTGTCAATGAAGGTATTTTGCATGCAAAATTAGAAAAGGACCAAAAAATCCGTAGCTGTGGATAAACACATGAAAAAACACTGAGCAAGTTTAGTTAAATTATTTTCTTATTCGTCTTTTAAATTTCACTAAATGAAATGGGCTGAAACATTTTATTTCACAGCAAACAATTCTGCTGTGTGATGTTGGGCATGGAAAACTCCTGCCTTTACCTTCCTGCAGGACTACACATTCCAGCAGAGTAGTAGCTGGGAATGTTCTCGGCAACACCAGAGCACAGGAAAGAATCTGTTAATTGTCTTTTGGAAGCCTTTTTATGAGCACAGGAAGGGAGTGCCGTGTCCATTTAGAGAGAAATGCATGCGCTTGGAGCACAACACTCTCCATGAGGAGTCGTTGGAGTCTGGCAGTGCAGAAAGCCTTATGCGGCCAGCTCACACGGTGTCAGACACTGGTGTTTTTCAGCCTCTCAGATGTCCTCACAGTTCATCAGAAAACAAGTAGAAAATCCTCCCTGTGTGCCTCTCTAAATGTACTTTAAGTATTGCTGAGGCATGTCTGCTGAAAGACCTCAAACCCTCTGAGCTAAAGTGGCTGCAGAGTGCAAGGGGAGCAGCTGCTCACAGGCCCTACTACCCGAGACAGGAGACCTGCCTTAAATTGTGTCAGGGGATGTTAAGATATTGGGTATTTATGAACATTTCTTCATAGAAAGGGTTGTTAAACACTGGAACAGGCTACCCAGGGAAGTGGTTGACTCACCATCCCTGGAGGCATTTAAAAAACGTGTAGATGTGGCACTTGGGGACATGGTTTTGTGGTGGACTTGGCAGTGCTGGGTTCGTGGTTAGACTTGATGATCTTAAAGGCTTTTTCCAACCAAAATGATTCTAGGATTCTAAGATGCTCTCTTCATAACCTTCTGCCATCTCCAGTGTGCCTAAGGAAGATACAAATTTTTATGTTATTGCCTTAGAAACTGCAGTGGTTGAATACACACATGGTGTATTACGGGACAGGTTACACACTGTCACCATAGACGATCAAATCTCTAGTGGTGAACCAGATTGAGATTGTCTCACACTCCTTAACACCAGTGATATAAACCATTATAACATTCACAATAAATCTTACTTCCATATTTAGAGATATCAGGCAAAAATGCTACTTACTATGATTATTGTGATGACTATTATTATTAGGCAAACTTCTAGTTTGATTTGCAAAATCAGAAAACTTTTTTCCTTAATTTTTTTTAATTGGTTAAATAACAGGAGTTGATGCACCACAGAGGAAACATTTGATTATCTGTTTTAGTAAACCACCATGGAACATATGAAAAGTTGTAGTGGTTTTGGAAAGATTGAGGCAATGCTATAGGAAATATTTATAAAAGCAAAGTAACTTTGAAAAGTTATTTCCAAAATGTAATTACAGTTACTTGGATAAAAAGATTTTAGTGATCCTCTGTCCCTGAAGAGTGTTTAAAAAAAGAATGCACAAATATATATTTTACCTAGATGTAGTCACTGTAAGGTGATTTTAGAAAGTTTGGGTTTTTTAAATGAAGCCATAGTTCTAGGCAATTTTTAAGAGACTGAAATAGGAATTTCTGGTACTACATGCTTACCCTGTTGCATTTTAAATCTACAGAACTATTCAAACAGTCTGTCTAAATGTATTAAATTTGGGAAGATAATCGGCTTTACTGGAAATACAATTATGAATCTGCATATTCAGGTATTTTATGTCCACTGGCAGTTATTTTTCAGCCATGGTGTTTTCATTTTACCTAAGCACTTATTTGGAAGTTTCATTTAGGATAGCAAATAATAAAGGTTAGTGTTAACATTCTTGGGTTTAATGCAAAGGAAATCCTCCTGAAATATATCTCACTGTACCTTGAATCTTCAGGATTTATATATCCTCATGCCCAAGTTTATATCATCTAAACAGCAAGTGGCTATTCCACTCCACCCTTTCAAAAGCTTTCCAAAAGCTCTCAGCAAGTGAGAGGGTTTTTCCAATATCTTTCCTTTCTTCTTGTATCCAACAAAAGCATTTTAATATTACAGCAGACAAAGCTTCTCTTGTGAACTGGCCTCACTTCCACAAGACATTAAGCACATGATTAACTTTCAATGCATTTTTTTAATTTAAGCTCGAAATGTATCCCCATATGACAAATATAGCTGATATATCACATATGTGAAATAGATGCATGCTGAAGTGTTTTACCAAATACGAATGGCTGTCCTGTGTGCTGAAAGATAAGTATGTGCTTAACTAGTTGAACATTTCTTAATATCAGTAGAGTTTTTTCCCCTGTATTTTTTTATTTCTAAACAAATCCTAGTAACAAACCATAAAGAGGCTTTAAAAAGGAGAGTTCAGATGGCTTTATGAAAGGTTTCTGTTCATTAAATGCTTAGGATCATGATTTTACTAATATAAGTTAGTGCTTATTTTGGGGGATTTTATACTACTTAAAT
Source organism: Anomalospiza imberbis (assembly GCF_031753505.1). Lineage (NCBI taxonomy): Eukaryota > Metazoa > Chordata > Aves > Passeriformes > Viduidae > Anomalospiza > Anomalospiza imberbis. The sequence goes on along the minus strand of NC_089683.1, from coordinate 79,628,172 downwards.
TAATTATTTGTATGAAGTACAGTATTTTATTTTGTAATATCTTTGATTTAGCTGAGCTAAATTACAATCTTTCCTTTTTCTTTTCTTTTTTTTTTAATATAGAAAAAGTAATTTAATTTTCTCCTTTTTTTTGCTCTTTCTTTGATTCACTTAAACTAGTCTGCTTTAAAATGAGGCAAATAATGAAAAGTCCCCAAGAACATCATTGGGTTTTAGTTAACTAAAGCTAATTGTTCCACAGGGAGTAGATGCAAAATTTACACTCGAAGTTTTTGCAAGTCCAGGTAGCAACTGAGTATGTTAGAGATGATGTACCCAAGCTCTATACTTATTGTCTACCCTTTCTTTTCCAAAAGTTTCTGTGGATTGTGTGCTCCATGATGAAATTATTCTGCTGTTTTGTACAACAAATACAGGTAGGACAGGACTTCAACTGTGGTAGCACTGCTATTATTATTTAATTTCTATTACACTGTTACCATTACAATACTGGCTATATGGTCTCTTCCTAGCCTGAAACAAAGTGTCCCTTCCTAAACAGGTATAGAGATGATGTAATGTAAAACCAGAGCCTTTTCTTCCTTCCTCAAATCCTATTTCATCACAAAAAAAATTTGAACTTGAATAGCAGGCAAATAATGAAAAATTGTACCTAGTGTTTGCATGAAATTTATGAACAGATTTGTCTAAGAATTATTTTTTTTTTTTTGTTCATGAGAGTATTCAAAACATCAGTATATGGCTAGAAGAGCATGCAAAACCAAGCAATAATCATTTGCACCTAGGAGTGATGAAAAACCTACCAAAAACTCAGGGTTTTCAGTTTAATTTTTTTTAACATTGTTGATTTATCAAAACAAAGATCTCATAGTACTAGCAATTGTAGAAAGCTTACAGGGATGTGTTTTCAGAAAGAACAGATCATATCCAAATATCAAAAGTTGATCAAAATCTCTTCCAGATAACTGTGAGCTTTGCCTGTTGCAAGAAATGCAGTCAGTCTCATATCACTTAAAATATTTTCCCATATCCAGAAGAATTTTTCATAAACCAGATTTATTTTCATCACAGTACATTGAGTCTTAAAATGGAGATTGTTTTGTAACTATTGCTACAATAATCAAAATTATTGATACATTTTCACTATCATCTGAATTCCTTCAGTTCAGAGCTTGCTTCTGGTGCCACCAAACTAAAAATAATAAAAAGAAACAGCTGAAAAATCTGTCACAAAGCTATAGTTTTATACTTGCATTTCTTTAACCACTTTTATCTACATAAGAGGAACTCCCCACACCTCAGTTCTATGCATACATTGCCTTTCAGAAGCATCTGATTGGTTTTTTGGCTTCGAGGTTCACCCTAAGTATTCCACCAATTGCATTGCTCAGTCCTTGCCTTGAAGTAAGACATACACAAGAGTTGCTGTGCCCTTTCACACCATGGAACATTTTTACTTTTGGTGGCTAAAACCATCCCCACTACCTCCCACATCCTCATATCCTCACTGAAGTACCTTCCTTGCTTTCTGTACAGCAGTCTTTATGAGAAGCCTTTTCCTGAGTGGTGGTTTCATGTTTCAAAATAGGAGGAACCTTCTGACCTTTTCCAGAAGCTCCCAGGCACCAGAAGAGCCATAAGTCACCCAAATCTGGCAGTAAACCTGCCTGCATGTCTACTCTTTCTGCTCTCTCTCCTGTGCTTTCATATTTCATTGTGTCACTTGGTGGTCATGGATGTATATACTTACCTAATAGCAAAGTCTCTCGTGTGCTCTTGATAAAGAGGCTGGAGTCCCACCCAGAAGGTTTCATGGCACAGGCACAGAGATGTTAAATAACCACAGACAAGCTATAGGTAAAGGCTTCCGGAGCTCACAGGGCCGCGTGATCCCAGATGTGATTACCTTTAACGTGGCAGTGAGCCACACAAAACAAACACTGCTTTAGTCTGGCCTACAGCCTGCAATAATGTGGTGATAAAGCAGGCAGGTATGCAGTGCTGCTCCTGACAACTTTGGTCCTGCCCACAAGTATTGCCCAGAGAGTGCAGAGGGAGATGACAAAGGAAGTCAAAAGAAGGTGACAAATCCCTGGCACTGTTAAGAGCCAGTTAAAATGTTTTCATTTCCAGTTGTGATTGATGAGGCTAGGGAAAGGGTCAATGTAAGGATCACTGTTTTCCTTCATTCTCTGAAGAGGCACAAGATAAATTGCAACCAGGCTGCATTTTTTTTTCCTGTACTTTACAGCAGTAGTAAATGATCCCAGCAAACAATACATTTAATAACACTATTTGGAGCAACAGTGTGCACCTGTGTTAATTTACAGGTTTTGCAAAAGCAGGGCCAAGGGCTGGCTGCTGGAAAAATGGGAATGAGATCCAGCCACATCTCTCCTGGATAAGCTCCTTTCTCACCAGTCTCACCTGGCAGCAGCAGAGCTCTACATGCAGCTGAGTATTTTCAATGGGTTTGCAAATATTTTATTTCTGAGTAAAATCTACTTTTCATAATTATTTGATTCATTCTCAACTTTGCCTGTTGTATTGGTCATAAAGAAACCACCTAACATTTTTTAAAACACATTTCAGATACATCCCCTAGCAAATAACACTGTCAAAAGTCTTGCTGGCTCACCCATGGTCTGCTGCTTCTATTACAATGAAATCAATGGAAAAGGCACAGCAGTGTCTTTAGAGACCCTTTATAAGCTGCACAATAATGTGAAAGCCTTGGCTAAATATGTGCCATTAAAGACTGTGGACTTAAAGCCACATATGTGGCAGATGTGGGTGATTGTACAGAGAATACACAGCAGCTGCTTATTTCCAGTGACCGGAGTCCTGGTATATTAACATGGAACGAGCTAAATAAATGTCAGAGCATCTAATCCCCTAATATAACCAGAGTAAATGATTGTTATTTACTGCAATAGTGTGACAGTGATAAAATAAAACAGGATATAAACTCAGGTAGGTAGGCACCAAGATGGACTGCAAATTCTCTCAAGTACAGTACAGGTATTATTAAGTGGATACACCAAAATATTCTTCAAATATCTAAATTTAGGCTCAGGAGTTTATCACACACACACACACACTAGCTCCATGCACCTTGCTGAGAAGGGTCAATATGGGACAACCCAGACTGTGCCATGGGTTCTCCAGCTGGGAAGCAACTGTTGGGGTCAGTGGAATGGCCACAAGAGTCAAGCTCGGGCACTTACAGCTGAAACCTGTAAGTATGATGAAAAATATTTCAATTTACAATAAAGTGAGGGAAAGATTTATAAAGGAAATCTGTATCTGCAGTTCCCTAAGCAAGCCATCTCTTTTGCTGAATAGCTCAAGCAGTTTTCACTCTGCTTGGATAACCTGCAATTATTTCCTTAATTAGCTGTTCTGTTCCATGAATCTGGACACCTGATTAGGAAAAGGAACTTCTATCCTATGAATTAGATCACAAGCCTGGTTAAAAGAAACTACCGAATTTGACTCACTGCATGAATTTATGAATTTCCACAAAACAGTAAAGGTTGTTTAAAATCATTTGGCAACCAAATATAAAACAATTAGCAGTTTTGGGAAAAGTCACCAATACTCTCTCACCACTCCGAGAGTTCAAGAACAGTAGAAAGAACTGTATTTTGTCCAAATATAGAAGTCTTCAGCTCTATTTTGGTGACTACTGAGCTTTGAATGGAAGTATAAATTCCAGATAGGATGTTCTAAAAGAAGAGCCCACCAAGCACACAGTGTGTCTCAAAGCCTGACAACAGTCCATTGCCCTCCTACCTTTTCAAAAAAAATTTTTTTTTGGCCAATGCTGGTTTTAAAACAAAACCACGTAACTCTCTCAACCATATAAATAGATCCCATGTTCAGATTTGTTTGTAATCCTTCAAGTAGATCTGTCTTTAACTCCCACACTCCAGAGAAAGCTAGATGCATGTAGTAGACTATGCAGGTAAGATTTAAGTTGGATTTAATTAAGGAAACTCTTAAATAACCAAGGGCCATTCCCTTCCAATGTAAACATGAACTGTGTCCTCTCATACAATAGTGCTTGCGGCAGGGACTTCCTGTGGATGTTTTGTTAGCATTTTCACGTGGCTGTGTGCCTGCCTGTGATAGTACAGGTTGCTGCAATGTGGCAGGATCTCTTTGCTATAGGCAAAGTGCCCTGTGGCAGTCACTGCTCAGAGCAGCACATTATGGAGACTCCCAAGGGAGCAGAGCAGGTGTGCCCTGTTGGACTGTCCCACCTAAGCAGGTTCACAGCTCTCTAAGGCCAGAAGGGAGTCGCAAGCATCACGTTTCTCCTTGTACATGCAAAGGAACATTTAAGCAAGACTGGAATAGGATAGCTCTAGAGGAAACAGATATCCTCATTCATCAGTATTGAACAGAAATATCAGGTTAGGACCTTGTTTTTCTGACAAAACAAGAGACGACTATCAGTGCTTACATCTCAGTCTATAACTTCTACACAGGTTTTATCCATTTTTCTATGATGAGGGAATAAGCTCTCCATTTATAACTAAACTGCTCCTCACTTTCAGGAACAGACTTCCTGAAATTTATGTAGATCACTAACAATAGCTCTCACTTCTTCATTCCCATTGAATATTTAAAAGATAATCACAGGAAAACAGCCTTTCAATAGTTTGGAGCATTAACTAACTGCAACAATTAACTTAAAATTCAAAGTCCTAGCAACCAGAGCTACATAAAGGTTACTGAATTGTCTCTAGACCTCCCAGGAGCCTTGACACATAAGAATATACTAATTTATAAGACAGGCATCATTTATGGGAAAACACAACCTTAATATGAACAAGCAGACTGGGCAAAAACAACCATGGCACATATCTGGGGATCTGCATTGCCAGAGGGCTGGTGGGTGATTGCAGCCTTTCCTCCTCATCCTGTCCATAAATTCTTGTGTCCTCAGCTCCAACAGACAGTTTGAAAAAGCTTCACTTCAGGTAGTGAAGAAGTCATAGATGGAGGGCATCTCTTCTTGCCTCTATTTTTGGAGCAACGTGAGAAAAGAGCATGACCTTCCAATGAATACATCCTCATAGAAGGCTCTATAACAGATTTATATAAGTAAATCCCAAACAATCTGGTCTTTGAGAGGACAGTTTTCCATACCCTCTGAAACACTGTAAGTACATATATGTGTGTATATATGCTTTGCTATAAGTCCCCATTTGGAGAATAATATAGAGTCTGAGTCTGGCAGGGGAATTTTTCATCCATCAACAACAAACTCTGGTATTCTATCAGCACCATATTTAAAATAAATCATGTTTGAAGTCTGGTGCATGTAGCTGCCACACAACAGAGGATCCAGGGCTGACTCACCTGCCAAAAGTGAAAGACTACTGCTTGTGGGTATAAAGGAGGAGGTTGATTAAAAATATTTGGATGTATGCAAGAAGGGCTAAATTCAGGGAAACACCTAAATCAATAGGCATCAGCTTTCAGCCTCTCTTGGGAAAGACCAGAAATTACTCTCACCTGTAGGAAAGTAAATTCTGATGAACACTTGCAATATAATGATAAAACTTCAATTCACATAAATTGAAGTACCTGACTATAAAAAGTAATTGATTATGTACTGTAAAAGAGAAAAGGCAATTATAGGCACAGAATACAGGAAAATTCTATTATATACAGGATGAAAATTGCTGTACTGTAAATAAGATAAATTCTCATTTATTTATCTAGAGAAGCTCTTGTCTATGATGGCTGCCTCAGAAAACCATTGTGCCTTATGAAGTTGTTGAGTAAGTAGAATGGAATTTACATCCCAGTGAACCAGAGAATATAATATTATCAGTATAAATGCTTTCTTTTTTCCTTGGTAATAGTATTATTTTTTCAAATTAAAAACCTGATCCTGCAAACATCATCTTTCCTGCCAACAAGCAAATCTACTGATGTTTAAACATTTCTAATTTGTGCTTGCTCTTAAGTAGTCCAAGATCTCAGGACTTTGATCTGAACATAAGGATTCACCAAATAATTTGAGTAAAACAATTTTTAATCTTTGGGTGATTATCAAAAATTTTCATTTGGATTCCACATTTTTTGGGAGGGTCATGGACATTGCAAATGATACTATGTACGATTCCTCCCTCCCTGAAACCTTTTAACCAGCAGACAGCAAAGTAGAGACCAGTGAATTACAGTCTGTCCTCCTGACCTTTAGGTTAAGCCAAGTCTGCTTTGCAGTATCATCAATGAAGCAGCCATAGTTTTATTGCCCTCCTTCCAAAAGGCTGCTGAACACTAAAGCTACACAATGGCATTGTATTCAAAGGGCAAATCTGAACACATTATACAGGATTCAAATGCACGTCCTTACTGCTCATAGCAGACTTGATCCAATGCCCTGAAGTGACTGAAGTCACTTGGGATGGTATTACCCTCTTTTAACCTTGCACAGTTAAAGCAAACATATCTACACCTCAGCCAAATCTTCGTCTTTATAGTCAATGGAAGAAAATAGGTCCTTTAGGGTGTGTTTCATTTGACCAGTTTTTGCCTTCTACATGAGGATGAAATAAATTTCCCTCCTGGAGCTCCTCTATTTTTCCATTTGTAGAGAGCGTGGGACTCCAGGACGGTTTGGATGGATGAGAGATCTCTGAAGTCAGGTCTTAGAAAATGTGGTTTATTAAAAGGGGGAAAGGCCCTGTTTGGAGTTGCCAGGCGCAACTTGTGGCAGGCCCAGGGAGAGAGGGAGAGGGAGAGTGAGGGAGAGTTCCAGGTGAGGGTCCCAGGGGAAGGTCCAAGAGAGCATCCGGTCCCTCGGGCACACCTTATCAGGGGGCTTCAAGGTGGGCTGGAACAGGACTTGGGCCAATGGGGTCACAGATACCTGATACTTCAGGGGAGGGTTACAGGTGTGGGATGAACCATACATTGGGGGTGAGACAGAGCATTCCATTTGACCTTTGGACCTATCTGCAGGTAAAGGGCATTGTTTAATCAGATGGGGGGATTGCTTTCAACCTGGCTATACTATTGTTTTCTAGTTATTCATCAAGGTTTGTTATTCAAATCTAGTTCTCATCTCAACGTCTGTATTTTCCAAATCTTTTGCCAGGCAATCATATTTATAAGGTTTTCCTATTTCATCTTCCCCAACATCCATTGATTATAAAGTGATCATAGCATGACTCAGATGACTTTATTAATATCTAAAGTTAAGTAAAAGAAACTGGAACCTCTGGTTCATAAAGGGATTTGGTTTTGGCTTTTTACCTCCTATGAGGTAGCATCATAGTGCAAGCATGAATCAGGACATGAAAATTCTCAGTCTCTGCAGTTCTCTGTATCTGTGATGAGGAAGACTTCAAAATAACCTGGAGAAGGAAAGGAGTCTCCAGTTCCTTTCTGAGAAACCCTGAATGCCTTAGTGTGCATCTTCAGGGTTACACAGATCTCTGGAGATGAACAGCAGAGTGTTTATTTACATGAATTCAAATGTATTAAATGCAAGCTCTGAGTTGCCCTATGCTAGATCATAAAACAGTGACTTCACTTTACATAGAAGGCACCTTACATGGTCTCATGCAAGCCCCACACACAAGCTCCTCAGCCAGCACCTGTCACAGTCTTTGAGGAAATCTCAAGCAATTGCAGAGTGGTGCCCTAACCCTGTGCCAGGGGGTGTCCAACTTGTCCCTACCTGTGGACATTTCTGTGTTTTCAGTGCTCCCCAATGGTACTGTCTGGCAGATTGGATTGATGGGCAGCAGCCAGGATAAGCATAGCCAGCACAGGGCAAAGAAGGGCACGCAGCAATCGCTCAGGGGCATGACCATTTCATGAACTTGATCCAAAGACTGTAAGTGTATAAAAGTCACTCTGGTGTAAACTTGCAAAGTGTCTGTTCTGTATAAACAGCTTTCACCGCCCCTGCATTTTCTACTTGCAACATTTCAGATGCAATTCTAACTTGTCATCAGTGTATCAAATATAATTCAGAGACTGGTCACTGAAAGAGGCTGGTAAAAGCCTATTCCTTTTATTCTAACTCTGCTTCTGCTTAAACTGAAAAACCATATTAAATTATTTGAGAACAGAGTTAATAATCTTCTGCTTTATTCTGTGATTTGCCAGGAGACACTAAATACAAATTTAACATTGTAACATGAGGCACCCTTTCTCTTCCTTAATATTTTAAGAGTTAACTTGGTTTTATACTAATTATTTGATTTATTATATTTACTATTGAAATTTACATGTTATGAGAGAAGGATTCTAAGCCAGGAGTTTTTCCTGAGTGAAAAGTACAAGTCTCTAGTTTCTGTAAATGAAAAGTTGGCTTTTTTTTTTCACAGACATATGTAACATTCTGAAAGCAACAAAAACAGTTTTAGAAAAAGGAAATAATATGAAAAGGAAAAGAAAGAGATTGAATTTCCAGTGATGTACTTTTAGGCATTTCCATTAATACTTAATGCTTCCAGCTCTGCTCTCTCAAGAATCCATAAACAAGATAACTGGCTCCTTTATGAAAGAATAGCACGGGTCTAAAAGATTATATAATGAGATGCAGCTTCTTTTGCAAAAATTACTGAAACCATAATTGCCAACATAGCACCTGCCCTTAAGAAATGCACATATTTAAATGCATTAATTATAATGTGTCGACTGTATTATCTAAGAAATTGATTTATTTTTATTCCTTCTGAAGATGTTAATCAGGTCCTGTGGCAGATTTGTTTGAGTGTACAATTTCCAAGCTTTTATTCTTTAAATTAAAATAAATTCTGAGGCACAAATTTCATTCTGTTGTTTTTCCTTTTTCCTTGTTACTGTATTTCCTCCTGTGCTCCCCAATTCATTTTGAAGATGAACTTCCAATTTTTTTAAGTCCTGTTCAAAGATTTTAGGCACAAAATCTTGTCTAAGAAAACACAATGACAAACATTAGATTAATTACTTTTATGATGGTTAGATTCTCAATTAATTACTCAAGTACATTGGTGAACAGGTTTGAATTTTAACACTGATAATATTAATGTATTTTCTTTTCATACTTGGGAAAGCCATCTCTTGACCTAAAGTTTCAGTGTACACACAGTTCTGTGTAGCACCGAGAGGTCAGCTCTGAACCCCAAGGACAGATTTGTGTGAACATAACGGCTTTGTTGCTGTATGTGTTTGCAATTGGCCTCTGTATTTTTAACTGCAAAAAATTACAAATTAAATAGAACATAATCTCTGTTTATTTTAGTCACTGTGTTGGATTGATCTATCTAAGATTTATCATTCTTTTTTTCTGACCCAGTGCCTGGGAATGGCCTTCCAGTCACACCTGACACATGTACACATATCAGAAAGAATTTTGGTATCTGAACCACTAAGGCACAGACTGGTGCTGTAAAATAGGAAACAAACTAATTCATTTAGCCTGTTACACTTACTGAAGGTATATTCTGATTTGGCTTAATTTCATTTCCCGACAATTGCCTTAGACTTACTCTGAATTCTGCACAAAATTTCAGCATCCAAGAGCAAGCAGAAATAACATAGAAATCCAATGCTTAGAATTGTTCATTTTCATTGTGTTAATTATCTGAAAAGTATTCTTTAAGTTCATTCAATAACTTCCACAGCTTACTATTCTCCCAAGGAAAGGCCTTGAGAAGAAAAATTTACCCTCAATCCCGTGGAGAAGACAGAGGAAGAGTGGGTAGCTGGATTACAGGATTGAGCAATTATTTTACATGAGTAATACTGGACAAAGAGGCCGACTGGGACATATAACTCCATGCTTGAAAGTTAGAGACCCTGCTAATGGGAAGGGACGTTAGGAGATTTGCCACAGGAAGGGAAGTTTGCTTCTGTTTTTTCTCCACTCCCAAATGTTTTGTTTAAATACTTTTTCTTCTTTTCCAAGGTGAAACAGGTCAGTTCAAAAATCTGTCTGAGCTCAGCACATGAGAGAACTGGTTAATAATGATTTTGCATCCTTCCCATTCATACAGATCAGGTCAGTGTTTTGACGTCTTGACTTGAACAGGAAACGAACAGGAACCTCAGCCTCAGGTTTCCATTTACAGCCCTGAAGCAGGTACTTACTTTCAGGTGTAATTGTGAGGAGAATGCATCTTCAGATGGATTTAGTTTCTGACAAAATCCTGTTACACGCATTTGAAATAAAGTAGAGCCAGGCTGGGCCTCCTTTCCTTTCTGTCTATTTTTTTTTTCTTCTGTTTTTTTAATTGTTAAGTAAAATGTAACTTTTGGTCAAGACAGACTAGGCCCTTCTAATTGATGAAAAGTTGGTTCAGTCCCTGCTCTGGCATGAGGCAGCATCTTGGGCTTAGCTCTGCTCAGAGCTAATTCAGGCAAGCATTCACAGGGAAGACCAAGAGCAGTTAAGTACACCAGCCATAACCTTTGATAAACAGGCTTGCTGCCACCCTGCCACCCTTTCACAGCCAGTCTCACCCTTTACCTTGTACGTCTTCCTGCAGAGCAGCACGGCCAAAATGGGATTGAAGTCAATGGAATTATTCCAGCTTCAGAGCCCCATGTGTGGCAATAATCCAGCTTTCCTCTGTGTTTAATGTGGCCCTAGCAGACCACCCTGAGCAGCAGTGTGTACAGACAGGACTTTCTGTGGAAGCTCTCCACTAGTAGTGCCTGCTCCCCCTCCAGCCACAGCAGCACCAGCCTCTGATTCTGGGGTTGGTTTTGTTTACTGCAGGGAAAACAGAAGGGAAAAAAAAAAAAAAAAAAAAAAAAGCCAAAACTTTTCTCAGTGAATCATACTGAACATGCATAGCTGAGGGAGAGGATGGGAGATGGCTGATTGTCAATTAAATTCAAGGTGCTCACTACTCAACAAAAGCACTGTAGGAATCCCAAAGGCGACTCTGTGGTATTTCAGAGTGGTTCTGCTGCTGTTGTTGCTCTTGGGGAGTTTTTCTCAAATCCTGAACTGAGATTTTTATTCTAGAAATGAAAAAGAATTCCTGAGCTAATGTGTTATTGAAGCACTGCAAAACAATACATTCCCTTTACTTCCAGGGCACATTTTGTGTTCAAAATAAAACAGTAACAAATATAAAATTACTTTTTATGTTATTCAGAAGAGGACTTTGTTAGGCAGCCAAGAATTTTCAGGCTGTCATTGAGCCTTTCTTTTGTAATAATAATATTTTTATTACTTTGCATTAATAGGAAACACGAGCCAACACTGTCTAGATATAGCTGAGATGAGTGATCACATCTCCCAGGACTGCACACATAGCTCACAGCACTAGGGACACCCTTGTCTTCCTCAGCACAGAGCACACCACTAGCACTGCAAAGAAATCCCACCACCAGCCCCTGGCATGGTTCAGCAGGAGAGTCCTCAGGGAAGCACACAGGAGCTCCCATCCCAGAAAAAAAAAAAAAAATTAAGGGGATCTTCAAAGGGAGTCTCAGGGAAAAGGAGCAGATTTAAGAATTTGAGGAATCCAGGAGATGTCACATGTGGCAACGGCAACAATCCCTTGAGAGGCTTTGGGCATACCTGTAGTGATTTCCTCATTTGTAAGTGCTGAACCTGCTACATTTTTAGGATATCCTGTTCATTCAGACCCCTCTGTCCTCAGCTTGCAGAGACCTATGTCCTCACCACCTGTTACAAAGTCCCCATCTGTAGCTGGGTGTACATGCTTGCTTCAAAGGTTTACTGCCTTTCCACTTTAATCCCATCCTGTTTTGGTCTGGCCATTATTTCAGCACCTGCTTACAGGAATATAACCGATGCCACTGGCTCTTCTAATGAGTTGAAGGATCTGGCAGAAGTTTCCTATTTTTTCTTCCCTTGGTCAGTCTATCAGATAAGAAGTTCATGACACTTTCCTGTCTCAGATCTCTATTTTTGAAGTACTACAGAACAAAGCATTCCTCAAGTTATTTCAGGAAGTTTCTGTGAGCTGAGAGCAGATTTTCTGCGTTTTCTTTCTTATTATATCTAAACTAGGGATATACACACTCTGTGAATGTTTCCTTCTTTTAAGGAAATACAGGGTGGAGGGGAGTGTTTCTCTGATCTGACAACACTATGCTCTATGCTTCATGACTGTGCTCATATTCCTTCCACCTACACCACTGTGTTTATTGTCACCCACCCCACCCCCTGCACTCAACTCTATCAGACTCTACAGAAAGCAGTCCTTCATTTCTCTCAATAAGACAAAAATTCTTAAAAATACTTGGCCCAGGTTTTAAACTAGTTACAAACAGAGCCAGAACCGATTATCACCATATCCATTAAATGATTATTTTTAGCAGTAGAAAATCAGGAGAAATCATGCTTCTCTAGAAAACAAAACAGCTTATCCATCTACAATCCCTTTTCCAAAGCATGCCTACATCACCATTAGCTAAAGGAAACTACTACCTCACCATAGCCTCCATCTCTTCACCAATAAAAATGTTAAAGGTATTTGAAAGCAGTTATGACCCCATGTGTGTAAGGTCTCTGATTTCTCATCTTTGGTATGCAGAGAGCACTTTATGCTCTTTGTCCCCTTGTAACATTATCCTGCTCTCTGAACACCCAGACTGAAGGTTGTATTTCTCATACTTACACAAGATGAGTCACTCTCCCTATAACCACTCACTGCCACACCATCTACCAGTTCTCTCCATCTCACCCAGTAAAACTAATTAAGCTGAACCAAATATTTTCCTTAAAAGAGATTATAAAATATGTTCACTGCCCCACTAAAAGTGGGGACACCTGAGCTACATGAAACAACTTTCAGCTTTTGGTATGGTTAATATCTTGTGGTTGCCTGATTTCGAGGCCTCTTTCAAGAGTAAATACTTCATATAGAAAGAGCCAACAAATTGTTGGGATGTTTTTGTAGTAAGTATGAGATTCTGAGCTCACACAGATGTCCCACTAACTAGCCAGAAAATGTGAGTGCCCTGACTACTGTAGTGCTATGCCAGTGAAAGAATCTGCCTCTTCATCTAGCGCTTCGAAGATAATTTGAGACCAAAATCTATCCTCAATTGAAAGAACTAGCTGTGTTCAACCTAGAAATTACAAACAGCTATTCCTTCAGTTTAGGCAATCCATAAGCACTTTGCCTTCTGGCTGAGTGCTGTTTGCTCAATACTCTGCTGTCTACCCAAATGGCAAAAATAAATATTTCAGTACCATCTGATACATTTACTAGGTTACATGCAAAGATGTAGCGTTATTGGCAATTTGGTTTGTAGGTACAAAAACTGTCTCCACGAAGGCTTCTATTAAACATCATCAAGCACAAAGATTTGACACAAGCACCTCAGCTTCCTACAGATTTTATTAACCAAATCAGTGGACCTAAAATCTAATATTTTAGTCCTGGTTAGTATTCTCTTTCTTGAATTTTGCCAGCATATGTCCATTTCCACACAAAGCCCAAAAGCTCAGAATCTTATGCCCATCCTTTCCCCAAATCAGTTATAGAGAAAGGATGCATTCTCCTCATGTTACTTCTTCTGTAGCCTGTGGACATGCTAAGACAACTACCCATGCAGTTTCAGACAAGTACTTTGATATGAACTTCATGGCAACTTCAGAATTTACAGTAAACTGACACACAGATTATTAATTATAATTTCTACAGTTTATAATGCCCAAGGTTCTTAGGCTGTTAAGACACCTTTGCCCATTAACTGGCTTAAAAAGCTTAGTGATTAGGAACAGTGTGCCTCCCTTTATCAGATGCTTCCATAATAGTCACCATTCTGTAACTCTCACCACAGGGAAAATAAGCTCTTAATTTTACCAGTACCATACATTTTCTCAAATGAATACACTGACTAAACATGTGATGCACACAATGATTTTTCTGTAGACAATTTGACAGTCAAAGACAGGGCAAGTCTTAGGGGTTTTTTGTTTGAAAACTCTGGTCTTAGCCATATATTTATGCTTTCTTCAAAGTTATGTTAACATCTTGCATTCAGTAAATAAGAAAATCCCACTCCATCTCCATCATATCTTCACATTCTTTGTCACGCCTTGTGGCTGGAGTCCACTTCACTGTGTACATAGTGTGCAAGTGTGCATATGCTCTGATTCCTGCCCCCCATCTTGCACCACTCAGCATGAAGAAAGGAGTGACTGGAGGGATGTCCACTTATCAGCCATTGTCAGAAGCTGGCAGTGACAGCAGGCAAGCTAACATCCCAGAAATCTCTTAAACAACTGAACTGCAGGAGAAGAAAGGCATCAAAAAAAATAAGGTTGAAGAGAGTGGAAGAGCAAAGACTGGTATTAAAAGTATATGAGCACTTTGTTGGCACAAAAATAGTTGTTGTAGGAGTGCCATGTGTTTGTATGCATACAAGTAATTAATTGATAAATAGGAATTGTTCAGTGTTCAAAAACATTTCTTCAAAGTTTTACAAACTAAAAAGTCAAATAGCACGTATTTAAAATATTTCGTATTTTATGTCTGTGTATTTCTTCATGTCACTGTCTACTAAGATTTCTTTCAGGCATATGTACTGGCTTACAAATTATTCTAACTTCCATTAAAAATGATATCATGAAACATTCATTCTCAGCAGTGCTTTAAAAGAATATGCAAATATATCTGTCCTCACTCTCCTGAATATTGAGGGACTAGTTGGCTAATCTTCCACTTCCTTAAAGTAAATTGAATTATACCTTTTAAAGAGAATTAAATTAAATTTTCTGCTGAGAATTGAGGTGTTCAGTAGTGGCAGAGCTAGGTACAGATTTCTTTCAAATAGTGTGAGAAGGAAGATACTACTCCCATAGTATTTCAGCATTATGCTATTGTTAAAAAAATCCCTTGTACAGTTTTTAGCAGATTTAGGGTTCCTTAAAGGTAAGTAAGTCACTACCAAGCAACTAAGAAACCTGCAGTGAATCTCTGTTCCATGTCCCAGGGCTCTAACTAAATTATTTGTCTTTGTGGCAGCAGAATGTGAGGACCATGGGAAGAGCTGAGCAGTCCCCTCCGGGAGGGGATGTTAAAGAGCAAGTTAGACTGTACCCATAAGCAGCGAGAGTTTGTACATGCTGTTTCCCTGCAGGGAGGTACAAGACACTGCCAGAGGGCCTTTTTGCAGCTTCAGACTTGTTTCCACTACCCTGATGTGTCAGAGATGGGAAGCAGTAAACCATCAACCCCACCCCTGGAGCAGGTCATCATATTTATAACTGCCATATGTGCACACGCTGACCCACCTCAATTCCTACTTTTGCTCTTCTGCAGTGCCATGTGTCTTTGCCAGATAAAACAACATGAAAGAAAATCCCACAACTGCATATACATTTTTCTTTAAACAAGTCCAAACCTGTCTTCAACTCCCAACTCGCCCTAACTCACCCAAACCGTGGGGTAGTCCTTGTTTGGGGTGAGCTTTTGGGGTCCTGGAGCTCAGCAAGGGGGAAACCCTATACACAAGCCCTGGGGGATCATTCCATGTACTGCTGCCTTGAAAGCAGCAGATAGAGTTGTTCCCACCACCACCTCATCCTGGCTTTAACAGTAGCTGGATACGCACAGCACTTTGCAGTCCCATCTGGTCAGCTTTAGCCAGAGGTTTCAGCTTGTTCTGCTTAGCTGAGGGGCGCCACACACTGCAGCAAGGTGCTACAGGAGAAGAAAGAGAGTGAGGAAGAGGCAGCAGAAGGTTGGCAGGACAGACCCAGCTCTTCAAGTCGTTCTGTGTTCAGCCAAGGGGAGCCCCCTGCACTTGGGGTGCAAACTCAGTTGCCTTCGGGACTTCATGACTACCTGGGACAATGCAGCCATTCTTCAGAGGAGCCCACCTCCAGGAGCTGAGCAACTGCAGGGCAGGATTCACCCCTCCATGATCAGGGATAAAGCAGCACATCTTGCAGTCTTTCCATTGTTTTGCCTGTTAAGGATTTGTCTTAAATCCTTACAAAGTGTCATCCATGTAAAACTTCACTGAGCATCTCCTGTTAGATCTTCATTGTTATGTTGGGAGGGACAACTAAACTCCAAACGGATTTTGAAGCATTTCATTTAGCTGAGAGTGGCGTACTGCAGTCCTAATATATTAATTTCATATGCTGAGCTTTATGTCAGAGTGCCAAGATAAACAGTTTCAGAAAAACATTTTTCAGTAATTCATAAACAAAAACCCCAGCAATGGTCAAGCTGACAAATCTTTTTCTCACAAAAAAGTGTGATGCATCTAAAATATGCGTTGACCATCCATGCAATCTGTAGATAAACAAAAATCTGAGTATTTCATTATTCGCACTTGTCTACACTTGGTATTAACATAACATAGAGTAAACAAGAACAGACAGTCAATTTGTTTTATACATAAACAATACTTGAAAATATAGATGCATTACCAGCAATTCTTAGCTTATTATTCTAAAAGGATTTTGTAAATCACTCTCTTTAATATACTACCACAATTTTTATAAATTGCTCTATTAGCACAATTTATGGAGATTGTGTCATGCAGATTGTTAGTAAATTGAGTCTGCTTTTCTCATTTATTTCCATTTTTCTTTGCAAGGGCACAATTCAGCAGAAATACAAGGATCAGATTCTTCTCTCTATTACACCAGACAGTGTCTGAGTTACTACAGTGGCCTCATTTTAAGAAAGTGAAACCTAGATCCTGATTTTCCATGTTCTAAATTCCATGGAAGAAAAAGAGATTCTTCAAAATGTTTCTGCAGCTGAGATGAAATTAGTTTACCCATTACTAGCAGGATGCTCAAGTATTTATTTTTTCTGTCTTATATCAGTATTAGGCTAGACAGTAAATTCTAATTTCATCTAAAATAATGTGGTTAAATTGTCCATAGAATTATTATCATTTAACCAAGTTTTGAGCAAATTATCAATGCTGAGGGGGAAAAAAGCAGATGTAAGAAATTAGCAAAGTGTCTAGAAAAGGGAAAGATAAATAAGAAAATTGTGAAAATTATCCTCACTTTAGGCTGACTTCCAAAGACTCTGGTAGCAATTCCCCTTGCATACAAACCTGAATGAAGCTCCTTTCATCAGGCTTTTTTCTCTATCATAAACAATCTGGGCCACATTTCTGAAGACATGCATTCCAGAGGATATAGCATCACATTGCAAACAACTTAATCCCAAATATTTGGAAAATGTGAAGCTAGATCTTGGGAGTTTTCAAAGAACAAAAGTAATCCCATGGGGTTTTCAATAAGTTTTATGCAAAATCTTCAATATTTCCATTCTAAGAACAATATCCTGGGATCTCCCAAGAAACACCGCAAATTACTTTAATGCTTAGAGGACCTTAGGAGTAAGGATCATGGATAAACTGAAAAAATATGAAGGGGAGACAGTCACCCCAAAGAGGAGGGGGACAATTCTACCTCTCCAATCTCCAAAGGCTCACAGAGGCAACAGGCTTGACAGCAGAAGGAAATAAATGTCCCCATCCCTTGCCTCCATAAGAATCATCTCATGAAGGAGAGGCACAGGAAGCCAATCATGTCAGGAAAGGTTAATAGAGGTACTGGAGGTTGGATACACTGGGAAGTGGGGTGTTACACAAGGAGACAGCCCAGAAATGCTGCCAAAAGCACCCTGTCCTGCCAGCTGCAGGACATAGGAAAGTAAGAAGCACGTGAGAGTTCAGAGGGGAGACAACAGAGACAGGCACAGAAAGTAGAATGCATTAGACCAGGTGAGGTATAGAGGAAATGCATCTGATTGTTGGACAGGGGTAAGAAACAATATACACTGGAGATACATTTAAGGACAATTAATGAGCAGAGCAGGATCAGGTAGAGCAAAAAAGTGAGACTGCTGCAAGGTGTGATTTTTCATCAAACCAAGAGATTTTGGCATGTTTTTTCCATCCTGAGTGCTAAGAGGCATAGTAGTGGGCCTCAAGGCTTTGAGGTAGGGGCACCCTTTGCAATGCAGAGATTTGCAATTTTACTTCCCTGCACCTCCTACTTTTTGCCCCTCTTGCTGCTCTAGAGACAGAAATTGCTTCTTAAAATGTGATTGTGTATTACTTAATATTGAGCTCAAACTCGGCATTAGTCTTACTTTAATGAGCATAATAATATAACGTGTGTTCTTTCATCTGATGGAAAGCACTGGTAAGACAACTGGGGCCCTGAGTAAGATGGAGAAATTTACTCTTATTGTTATAGAAGCAATTTGTAGATTTTTCAATAATATTGAAAATATTTTTTCCAATAATTTTGATAAAGACTTAGACAAAAAAAAGTAAATACATCCTGATCAAGATAAAAACTTATTTTAAAAAGGAAAAAAATCAAATAAAAATTCAATACTTGAAATTTAAACTTTTTTTGTTTTATTTTAATTTTTCCTTTAAATATACATTTTAAAATTAGATTTATGATTTTATAACTTTAATAAACATTTCCAGAGAAATATATAAATGCAGATGTTATAAGAAACCATGTAACAGGGTCCTTCAAGAACAGTCATGTCACTGTAATACAAGCATGAACAAAAGTCACATAACCTCCTGGTATATAGCCCCTGAAAAAGAAACAAAAGTTTCATTATTTTCCTTTCATCTTCTGACTTTAGCCAAGAATAATCAGATCACCAGTGGGTCATCAGGTAGCACTCTCCTTGTCACTTTTCCCCCCTCTAATTTTCTTTTCAGACAGATTTACTAGCGCAGACAAGAATGACATGAATAGAATCATCACACATACGGTAATAGAATGGTTTGTGTTGGAAAGGACATTAATGACGAAAAATTTTTAATCTCCTTGCCATGGGCAGGGACACCTTTCACTAGACCAGGTTGCTCAAAGCCCCATCCAACTTGGCCCTGAACACTTCCAGGGATGGGACATCCGCAGCTTCCCTGGCCAACCTGTGCCAGTGCCTCACTACTCTTACGGTAAAGAACTTCTTCCTAACACCTAATCTAAACCTTCCTTTTTTCAGCTTGAAGTCATTCCCTTTTGTCCTGTAACTACATTCCCTTGCAAAATGTCCCCCTCTGACTTTCTTGTAGGTTCCCTTCAGGTACTGAAAGGCTGCTATAAGGATACCACCATCGTATTTGTGTAAATGAATGTACAGCAGAATGCAGGTCTCCACAACCATCTGTGCTTTATACAAATATCACATACATTCACATACTCGCAGGCATCTAATAATGAGCAAGAAATGAGGTGTTTGAAGGAGCAGGAGAGGATGCATTTCAGGGAAGCCTTTGCCCTAACTCAAATCACTGTTATGTTTTCAGGGTGTGTGACTCATCTGATGAGCTTTTTTTCCCTTCCCCACACAGGTAGAACAGTGAACAAGAAATAAATGACAGGGTTTTAACACATACTACTAGAGAGAAATTAGCAACTCTGAAGACTTAAGAAAGCGAAGTGCAACTCTTAGCTTGCACTTGCAGGCATTTTTTTAATTCTCTCGTTAAAATAAAAAACAGGGTAAGGATTCTTGATCACAACTTTTACTTCACTTTCATTGCCATTGAAGTGACAATAATTTAAAATTTTCTTAGTCCCCAAATTCTTCACATGCCATGAATAGATTGTTTTACACAGACACCAAGAAATAACTAAAAATTTCATAGAACATACATTCCACCCAGAACAGTGAAAAAAATTATGATCTGGTAATGGATATAGCAGGAAATATTTTGAAACATCATTAGTGACTAGGATGCGTGTCTCTGTGTTGACTTCAAATGCATGTGCATGAAGTGAGAACCTGCCCTATTAGCAAACAATGAAGGATATAAGGAGCCAGCTGAAGTTCTCCCACTAAAAAGCTGACTGCATAGCCACACCTGGTAAGAATCAATCCTCTCTTCACAGGGTCTGAACTTTAGCTATTGAACTTTACCTGCTAAGAACCCATTTAGAAGAAAAGAACACTAAACTGTACCTAAGGTGAGGGATGAAAGAATAAAATATGTAATTCTAAGAAAAGTAACATTTAGGAGAGACCAATCCAGGCAATTCAAAGACAAAAAATGAGCAGGCACAGCACAGAGACAGTCATTACAACAGGAAAGGGGCAAGTCTGGAGAGATAAGGATGCAGTAGAGGGTTAAGCAAAAGTAAGATAACCAGAGAGTAGTTGAGAACTACAAAGGAGGTCACAGATAATAGGTAGGAAGTCCCAAGACCTGCTTTTAGGGAAGATTAAACTGAGGTGAAATTGAATTTCTTTTCAGGCTGGGTGATGGAACTGTTCACTCAGATGGCTGGGCAATAGGGTTAAGAAACCCTGGTATTTGCTCAGGGGTCAACTCCAGCTGAGACAGAAGTCTCTTGGAGCATATTTTTCCCATCCCTTCTTTCATATATTTACCTTAGGAGCACATTTAAAGGAGGGGAGGGGGGGGTTGTCTGCTCCAGCAGGGAGTTTTAAGCTGTTCAGATTTGTCTGCCCATCAGATGCTCTCTTTGATCTTGTGAATTTGGAAATTTTATAAGAGCACACTGCACATTTCACCCCTACAGAGGATACATTATAAGGCAGCCCTGCTTTTGCAAGTAGTTCTTAATTTAAATCACCCCATTTTCTCTGAGATTTTAAACTAAGAATTATGTGTTTTTCCCACTGTTTTTCTCATTTTTGGATTCTTTTTCCCTCTTCATTGGAGCAAAGTCTGTCCCGTTGTTCCAAAACTAGTATAGTCATATGACAGGAAATGTCCCTATTTTTAAAAGGGCCAGGGATATGAGAAGGTAAAAAATAAGTTCAGTAAATACTCCAGAACAACAGAAAAAATAATCGAGAGACAGGGTGAGGAAATTACAATCATTTTCTTTCTGGTGTGGTTTATACACATCCTATTTTTGCTCATTTTCAAAGCAATCTTTGTAACCATCAAACCATATAGTAGAGTCCTCTTATTTTGTCTGTAATAACTTTTTATGCTCATGCTAATCTAAGTCAACTTAATTTCCAATTCTGTACAAATATTTCTTGGGCTCGGGTAAGTAAGAAGATGGTGATTCAGCCAGCAGGTCTCTCACTACTCTTCCTCACTGTCCTAGCACAGAGAGGGTTTGTAGCTGTGCTCTTCACACTGTTCCTGTCAGCAACACACAGCTCACCTCAGCTCCTTATACCCAGATTTGTTTCCTGAGTGTCCTGAGCAAGGTGGCCTCTGATTTGGCTGAATCCAGCTTTCTAACTACCTATGGTCTCTGTTTTGGTGCTTTTTCTCCTTCCTATCCCAGGAGTCAGAAGCTCTGTGCTTTCCTGCCTTCCTAGCACTCACAGCCTGCTGCTTAGGATTTAATTAACCCCAGATGCTCTCTTTTGCTGTCTGTATCTTCTGAAGAAAAGTCACCTACTCTTCTCTTTTGTCTCCACCTAATCTGTTTCTTCATTGTATTCCTGTATGGATTCATAATTAAAATCCATCTCCCCCATTAGTTTCAGCAGGACCACCCCATTGGGTGATTCTGCAAAAATTAATCCTGCTCATTTGGGGGTCACCGGACAAGTCCTGACCTGGTTTTGCCCTTGATGATTTCTCATCTCATTGATCCACTCTTCAATACGATTCCACTAACATTTGTACTGTCAGAACCAAGGGGATGCTAAACGGCATAATAAATCTGACAAGAAAGAAAATGTCTCTGCCCCACAGGAAAAGATTTAAAATAAATTATAACTTTGATAACTGCAGGACTTTGTGTTTATATATTGATAGCTTTTTTTGTCATAACAGCAAGAACTGGAAGAAAACAGCAGTAAACCAATATAAGCTATTTGCATAATGGACTTACTACTTGCAAATACTGATGAACAAGGTTCTCCTTGGCTAAGTTAGAGGGCAAAGACAATTTTCCTCGTTTTAACATCAGCCCTTTTTGTTCCCTAGTCAGGCTCCCATTGTCTGGTCTCTCTACTTCTCATATCCCAAATTTCCTTACTTTTTAATGACCAGAAAACTTTGGTTATAGCTCATTATCAAGGTGAATTCTCCCACAATTTTTTCTAGACATACAAACACAGAAAATATGTAAATAATAATCTGCATTTCATTTCTCCACCTTCAGATAACTGACTAAGTAAGGAATGTGACCCTCCACTGTGTTTCTGCAAACATACAAAAGCATCCATCATCTAATGAGAACACCCATCTCATTTAGATGCCTGAGCTTGAAGTGATCAATTACAAAAGAGAGACTGTATCTGTACATGAATGCCAAATATTGGCATGTTGGGACATGTGGACTAACAACATTTTGGAGAAGTTTGTCTTTTTGACATTTACAAAAGCCTTCCAGGTTCCATAAAATCCACATGGGCTTATGCTACCTTACTGAGGTACCATAAATTATGAATGAGTGGCATGGCATCTCAACCATCAGAAGACAGGGAAGACAGGAAATGGGGAAGGTAGTTTTGTCAAGATATGAACTCCACCTGTTCTTCTGTTTGCCATTTCCCCACTCTCAGGCAGGACAACCCAGAAAAAAGAAGGCAGTGGCCCCTAACAAGGTGTTTTCTTCACAAAAAACTGCCAAAGCCACTACTGGACCAGAGAACACTTTGTCATCTTTGAAGCTGCAAGTAAAAGTCCATTTTGTATCATTTCAAGAGTATCGCTTTTCAACTATTATGGCTTTATATGTTTTCTATTTCTGGAAAGGGCTCAGACCAAAAGCAAAGCTGTCGTGGTCAAGCACCACCTGAGTCAGAACTTCAAGATTTTCTGTGTCATGCAATAGCTCTGTTCTCCCAGCTGCAAATTATACATAATAATTAAAATCTCTGTTGCTTGCAGAGACTGTCCACAAGCCAGAAGTGTCCAAAACATAGATAAAGACAGTCCCTGTGAGCAAGGCCAAGAATAGCAATGTCAGTCTAATCTACGAGGCACACACCTGAGCTACAAACCAAAAAAAAAAAAAATCATCAAAAAAGAAGCCTCATTGGTCATAAAGGAATAAAGGCATTTCCTTTCTGTTTTCAGGAACTTTTCAGATATGCAGCTTTAAAGCACTGGACAAGAAAAAATCCTTCCTGATTTACATCTCCTGAAATAGATTTAATTAGTTGTGGAGTATTACAAAATGTCTAGGAAGTAGCCACTTGCTGATGTATTCACCTGGGAGTAATTTGAGGAACTGTTCTTCAGCCCTGTAGACATGCGAGATGAAAAAATAGACAGATCATTAGCCAACAATGAAATTAAAAAGAAAAATACAATGACTGGAAAAAGCAATTATCGCCTCCATTAAATTTTATCCGATTCTCTATCAACTGTGGCTGGACAAAGGGACGAACACTGGTGTCCCAACACTTCCTTGGTGAGTTGCTGCATTCAGGACAAGAGGAGATGAAATGTAGCCCCCTGCACAGAGGGTTAGGTAGGATTTTGGCATATCAAATCACGCACACCTGGGATCACAAAATGCTCACAGGGAGCTGAAGAAATAAAACTAGCACTGATGAATAATTCAGAGACAGGACCTGAATTTGGAGTCACTACTCAGACCTGGAGTAGCTGTTTTGCCTACAGAAGAGCCATTGGGATTTCTAAATAAAGTCATATTTTTCATAATGTGTATGAAGCAGTCAGCAAGAGTCCTCTTCTGCTCCCCATGGGCAATCATCTTGCAGGGCAGACCCCTGTTTCTGCTGATTCTTAGTAATTGCATGACTTTGTGAGTGGTCACAATAGTCTCCTGGATGCCACTGGACCAGCTATCCATGGCAAGGTCTGTTTGAACCTTCTCTCAGTTCTGGGTGGTGACTCCTGTGCTTTTCTGCACCTTAGAGACTTCCTTTCCTGAGGCATGGCACAGTCATTCTCCCCTATTAAGGTAACAGACTTATTAGGGCTACAGCTACTTTGCACAGAACAAGCTATTAAATTAACAAGAACCAGTAATTTTCTAGCTTATTCTCTCAACTGTATCCAGGAATATTATTAGAGCATCATTTTCCAAGAATGCTGTCAAATTAGGATCTCCAAACTAACAGGATAAAGTTTATTTTGAATACTTGTAATGTCTGTGAATAAATATGTATATTTCTTATTTCTATTTTTTAGGCTTGCTCTGAAGAATAGGTCATATTTAATGTCCACCATATGGGAAACAGCCCACCAAACGAAACACTACTTGGGATAATTTAATGGGTATTCAGAAGGACACAAAATTAATTAATTTTCCTTCTGGTTCTCAAATAGTACCTAGACAGAAGGGAGGCTTCATGAGATGCTAATTTTCTTTCTGTCCCAAAATACTGTAGGAATAATTTTCTTGATGCATTTTGCTATTTCAGATTCTTGTCCTGATCAGAAACTAAAAAATTCAAAGGATGAAGAAACGTGAAAGGTTAGCAAAACATATTTGAACCTCAAAAATGTTACATTTGCAGTTTTGGAGAAATCTAAATGTCATTTCATGCAAACAGATTTTCCCACAGCTCTCCTTAATTTTTAGAGAACATAACAAGAATACAGTCAAGAGATAAAACCAAGATTAATGAGACATAAGTGAGGCACTTAATAGTTGAACCTGTGGGATGATATGCACAGGAAAATGATGAAATGGTCATGAAGCATGATTCAAGAGTGAATTTCACAGGAAAAAATATGTATCACAGGAAATATATTTGCATTTTAAGAGGAAAGAACTCAATAACCCAGCAGGCATTTCCATTTCTAATTATTTGCTACTGTGATTCAGTGACTGGATTCTGGGTTTTGTGAAAATGCTTCTGTACGCTGCATGAAAGAGATCAAAAGTCATCCATTTTTATGCTAATGTAAAGGAGTTCAATCTCAATACAAGACCTGCCTTCACAGGCCCTTATAGAAATACAGCATCCAATTAAAAGCAGCCCAATACCTCTATTGACATGAAGCTCTACAGCAGCACGCACATTTGCAGTGTCCTACACCATCTTAGTAAATTCTTTTTAGGTAATTCATTGCTCAGGTGACAAATTTCTCAGCACCGTTCACTGGCAAACACAACCTGTATTTTCACATTTCCTCTCATCCAGGATCCTGAACCAGGAGTACAGAGCTGGGAAGTACCCACACTACAGAATATAAGAAAGAGGATAAATTATTTTGGAGTATTTTTGACAACTAGTGTAAAACACTGAAAGACCTTAAATATTTATTTTGCAAAATATGGACTATTTGTCCCATTTGTCCTAACATTTTCCTTGGAGAATAATATATTCTTTAAATGCTGTGATTTTTTTTTTCTTTAATGGCAATACTGAAGATTGTCTTTTCCCATTTTTTGTCACAGTAAATCACCAATCATAAATTTTAAATCATTTCTTTCAAAGGAAAGACATTTTATTCACACTGATTGCACTCCGATATAAAAGAGTTAGCTAATAATAAGCAAAACAGGAAATTATCAAGATGCCAATACTTTCAACGATATTCCTGAGAACAGATGAGTCTAGGTTTTATATTAGCCTTAAAGTTGCTTTAATATAAAGTTTCTTAGTTCCAATGTAAAAAATAATTTATGAGAAACACAGTTTCTGTATCACAAGGTGCTACATTTCCATGGCAATTTTAGAAGGTGACTTTTCACTACTTTCTGCATGTATGATTCTTACTCTATGAGTAATAGGGGTTTGTTTTGTTTTGTTTTGTTTCTGGAAGATTCATTTGTTGAAGATTAATTAATAAGTTTCAAGCAGTCTGCTTTTGCCTTACTCATCTGTCATGTTAAGGATTTGACCCTATCTGACAGCATGAATCAGAAACTGATAGCAGGGCCTCTCACTGCACCTTGTAAATTAAACACATACACAGGTACCCAAAATCAGTTTCCTTCCTCAAAGCCAGAACCTTCTGGGACAGAAGGACAGAAGCACAATCCAAACTGCTAGACTTCGGAAGAAAATTTGAGACAGGACAGGTAGCAATAAAAGAGACAGAAGAAAGTGAGGTTTTTCCTTCCTCTAGGTTTTACTGACATAATAAAGTTTTATTAAAAGAAGGATCCATCACATTGTTAAAAGGGTTCAAAACCCGGCTGCCTTTCTACGCTTGACTTTGACAATACCAGGAGAATGGAAGGAGGAGGATGGCAAAACTGGACACTGGCTGCCATAAGGAGTTCAAGTTCTTGGGATAGAGGACTGTGGCTTTTCATGTACATTATTTATGCTACAGTTCATAAGAAAAGGATTTAACATGTGAATAAACACAAGACTGAATTTAGGAAAGGCAAAAATTAGCATTATCAGAACAAAACAGGTCTCCAAAAGGTAGCTGCAGTCCTAAACTCCACACTATGCTGCAGGGCATGCAAGTGGCTGTCCCTACCACTGGCCCCTTGCCCAGGGAATGGGGTCATGTCCAGCCTCAGAGCCATGGCAGCCACGGGTCAACAGACAGACCTACTCATCTTCTCCATCCTGCCTCTGGGAGCTGGGGAAGAGGCTGAGTCTTGTCCCTTCTGACATCCCACACAGAGACAAGCCTGTAAGATCACTGTAGATGTGACTCACTCACATCCTTTCCCAGACTTCCTGGGAAGACCAACAGGGAAATGTTTAATAAACCCTGCAGCACCAGATTTGGGGAACACATAATTTACTATGAAAACATGGAGCAATGAGCCTTGCTAAGAATGCAAATACAATGCAAGACATTATATATTAAATGTTTGAGTCTCAAAAGGATACTCAGAGGAGTGTCACAGCTGTTAAACAGCCCTATGCCAAGTGCTCAGCACAGTACTGCTCTGAGACACTGCACTCAGAAGCCACCTGGGTGAAAGGCATCACCTGGGCATCCCTAGTGCTACTAAAGGCTTTATGGTAAAAATGAATCCATCAGGATGCCTTCTTTGTTCTGACTCACTTCCAATTTGGGTTATTCAACTATGACCTAAGACATCAGCTGGATTATATATTTATCCCTTCCCTTGATAGACTGGTACAGCATGTGACTACACGCCATTAAACAGCTGCTGGTTTTCCAGCAAAGCTGGCCATCATTCAGCCATGGATAAAATAGTTATGTACAGCACTTCATTGTGTCTAGCCATCCCAAGACAGCTGCTCAAGCAGTAAAGAAACAGATTTCAGGGAATTTGCCCCCAGCCCCATTTCTGAGGTGTTGCATGACCATGACCAGCACTCTCCAGCACAAAAGGCTGTGTAGTAAGGCCTCTTTAACTCACAGATGGGCGTGTGCTAAAAGGCCCATAATGAACTTTAAATAATGGGGAATTTGGTGTGGTTTTATAATGTCACTTTTTAAAATAAGGTATCCAACTCTCTATAGCTGCTGTAGGAAATCCTAATAGGTACTTCATTATTTTCTTCATTTTATTGTTTAGGGTTGAAGTATAATAATAGATATAACTTTTTCTATTTATTATTTTCTGATTGCCTATTGGACATTATGTACTTTTGCTTCAAACTCTTTCTCATTTGTAAACTTCAGCTGACAACAATTTATGAAGAACCATTTGAACCAAGAAGCATTTTTAATGAGTATATTTTGCAAAGGACAGCAGCACCACAAATAACACTAATTAATAGCTATATTTGATCTGGGGAGGAGGAAAAAGCCAATAGAAACTCCAATATTGATTTGTCCAATGATCTGCCTATTGTAGAATAGTAACCCTATGTGCTCTCCACAGTGTTCAATTTTCATTTCTTTTCATAGCATATGAAAGTACAACATCTGAGCAGAAATAAGAATTGGGAAATTCTCTTTCTGACAGCATACAGTAAGTAACATGTTTATTCTGGTGCTTGATCAGAAGCAACTTTAGTTTAATACTGCTGAAAAAACCCTTGACTGGAGAGACACATTTTCATTTCTTGCCTATTTGTTCAATATATACAAACTGATAAAGCAAAATAATTAGACTGACCAGCTTAATTCTTAAAGAAGAAAACAAGCAAATATTGTTTAGTTCTTTAAAGCTTTCCCAGTTGTGTTCTTTGTTTCCTGCATTTGTCAAAAGCTTACCATTTTCTTTCTCTCCTTGTTCCTTCAAGACCTTACTTATTAAATAAATGTGACTCAGTAAATATGATCCTCAAGAGTAAATGAGGATGCATGGAGAGTAGAGGAGGGCAGATTTCAGAGTCAAGGGCAAACAAGCCCTGCCCAAAGGTCTGTACTTCCCACACTATCACACAGAGCCTGTCATCCTGCAGCTACCAGCTTGTTCCGCATCAGCCAAGGCTCCTCCAATGTTGATACCGAATGCACTGATTCCCTAACCCTTGAGCAACCCTCCTAGCACAGCCCACCAAATTTCCTGCTCTAACTTCAAGACTTATTAGGTCTTTTGTCTTGAAGCCTAAGCTGCCTCTCAGAGCTTTCTGAGAGTATCTTATGCTGCCCCTGTCTTACTTCTTGTACTTTACATGAAACAGCCCCGTGTGACAGAATGTAACAAAAATTAAAACAGACTTCTTTAACAATATTGTAGATCTGCAACACAATGTAATAAAAACCACAAAGATTATAGAAATTATTCTAGAATATTTCAAAGAAGAGTTTAAAAATGTAGGGGCTTTGACTATATCCATATCTGTTTGGTATTAAAAAGAAAACAAACCTAGATGTGGAGAAATAGTTGTAGACATTAGAATGTTTTCAGGGCTGCAGTAAGTCTTTCTATCTGCGACCACCCTGAGGGACTACTGTCACACTGAGAAGTAACACAAATACAACACATTATCCTATTGTGATTTTCTGGAGGCCAGTTTTTATATGTAGGACACCTGGTAAGGGGGAATGACAGGGAAATGCCTCAGGCCTCAGGGCAGAGTGATCCAGCAGTGCCAGACCTCCTGCACCCTGGTCACTGCTTCCTCCTTCTGCCCAGCTCCTTGTTGACAGCTCAAGGGTTCTGCAGCCACCAGGACTGGCTCTGGGTTACAAGAGGGAGGGAGGGAAGAAGGGAGGGAAGGAGGGAGGGAAGAAGGAAGGGAGGGAGGATTTTAGATGGCAGGGACAGAGCAGCTGCAGAGAGAATGAGAGAGAAGTTAGGATTTGGTTTGCCACAGGACCACAGACCATTTCATTGAGATAACCTTGCTCCAGATTTTTTCTATAGGGATACTTCCTGATCAGTAGAAGGGAATGCCTAACTGACTGCTTACCAGTATTCTCTGCTTTGGAAACCAAATTAATAGCGTTTCTCAGGTATGTGCATTTTAATACCAGTATGTGTTTGGATTTCTTCCAGGTTTGACATTTACTGTGAATTTCCAGGATTTATGTTCTGGAATTTCCTTTGTAAAGCAATATGAGATTTACAGATAGTCAAATACCCCTCTAGTAGAGCAGGCACTGTTGTTGTAAAAACATGGTCCTCAAATGCAGAAATTTCATATGTGAGCCCATGATGGACCAGAATTTCTGATGGGACTTACAAAAAACATTAATTCTTAGTTACCTCAAGGGCCAAAACTCATTGAGCATAACGACAATAAACACATGGTACAGCCTGATGAAATTTCTTCTAGTGGCCAAAGCCTAAAAGGCCGCCCCAGACGGTTCTCTTTGATTAATCCATGGTCAGGAAGAGGAGGCAGCAGCACCCCCAGAGTCAATTGCAAGCTCATCAAGGCACAGACATCACCTGAGCTGCTGCATCCTGTGTTTCTGTGGCAGACATGCAACATATTCTTTGATCTCCATGTGATTAGCTTCCAAGAATATTAGAGGTGTTTTGCTGGATGTTAACCTCCAGTTACTAAACCCAGTGATGCTGCCTGCTCACACCACCACCACACTGTATAGATGATCTCATCTTTCAGGGACTTTGCACATCCAACCCAACCACCTTGCAGAGCACTGGGTCCCTGCAGCAAATCAGAATGAAGGGGAGGCTCACTGTCTGGCTCTTCCCCTACTTAGTGTCTGTCCTCTGAACATTCCAGTGTGTGTTAAAAGAGCAAAATTGGGCAAATGGGCTCCAGCTGGCTCTGCATTATTTTAAACAGGTATTATGGAGGCAGAAGAAGACATACATTTAGCCAGAGCCACAGAGAAATGCAGTATTTCTTTTTAAATATGCATAGACAATTTAAAAAGAAAAATACTATGATTGCTTCAGGACTGCCTTTGGCTCTGATTAGAAACAGCTGAGCAAAACCAAATCCTCAGCTGTTTCTGCAGCGAGATTAACACCTGTTGAAGATGGAATAAAAATATGTGACAGAGTTTAAAAGCAAATATCAAAAGATCATTACTGTAAAACTAACAGCAACATCGCATCCCCACCCTGTCACACTACATCATTCCTGGGAGGGAAAAAAGCACTTAACACATCTATAGCACATAAGCGACATGTGCATGTATTTTCAGCTCTTCATCCACAGCTGGAAGAATGGCTTCTCGACCCTGTTATCCAAAGAAAATTTACAGATGGTATCAGGTTGTCATGAAATAACATCTAACCAGGCATGCCATGTTGGCTTAAGGCAGACAGCTGTATTACAGCCTGTGTTGTTATAGCTCATGCTAGTGTCCCATTTGGGGCAGGAGGAGCATTCTTAGTGTTCTACAGGGCAACCCTTGAGGTACATACAGACTGGGGAACAAGAAGATGAAGAGCAACTCCATGGAAAGGGGCTTGGGAGTCCTGGTCACTGATAAGTTGAACATGACTTAGCAGTGCCCTGGCAGCCAGGGAGGCCAACCCTGTTCTGGGAGCCATCAGGCACAGCATCACCAGCTGGGCAAGGGAGGGGATTGTCCTGCTCTGCTCTGAGCTGGGGCAGCCTCACCTCAAGTGCTGGGGACATACAGACGTATGAAAGACATTAAGCAATTAGAGAGCATCCAGAGGGCAACAGAGATGGTGAAGGACCTTGTGAGGGGAAGCTGTATGAGGAGCAGCTGAGGTCACTTGGCTTGTTTAGCTTGGAGAAGAGGAAACTGAGAGGAAACCTCATTGCACTTCCCTCATGATGGGAAGGGCAGGCACTGATCTCTTCTCTGTGGTGACCAGTGACAGGACCCAAGGGAATGGACTGAAGCTGTGTCATGGGAGGTTTAGGATCTTCACCCAGAGGGTGGTTGGACACTGGAAGAGGCTCCCCAGGGTGTGGTCACAGCACCAAAGCTGACAGTTTGGACAATGCTCTCAGGCACATGGTGTGGCTCTTAGGGTGTCCTGTGCAGGGCCAGGAGTTGGACTAAATGATCCTTGTGTGTACCTTCCAACTCAGGATATTCTGTGTGTGATTTCCCACATTTCTCTTCCCATGTGCTGCAGGCACAGTAGGCACATGTTGTACCTCCCTTTCTGTAGGCTGAAGACAGCCTCCTGCCCCAGGGACCAGAGTTTCCCCTCGACCTCACAATGCCAGCCTTGCCCCAAACAGTATCAGAAAAGAAGGTCTGGCACTGCTGGAGCTCCCCCACCACCCCAAAGTGCCTTTCCAAGGGCAGCAGAAAAGTGCCAGGCCCTGTGTGCTGCTCAGTAAGATCACTGCATTTCTCTGAGGCTGATGCTGAAAGTGAAATAAATTACCTCACATTTTTGACCCTAAATCAGAGTTTCTTTCCTGATGAAGGCCAGCTGCAGGAGCACTCCAGATCACAGTCTGCTCCCCAGTTCATCAATGTGGAACTGTGCAAAGAAGGGGCTACCAGGCTCACCCCAGGATGCAGGATTGCCCACCCTCCCAGGAAGGGAAGCACACCAGACAATACTGAAGTTTTCACTTGCAGGCTCACTGAGAAGATGCCTCAGGAGTGCCCTGTGGTGCAGACATACACCAATATGCACCACACCACAGCTGTGGGCATGGTTCACCCCTGCCCCGAGAGGAGGAGCCCACAGCTGTGACCACTTGGATGGTGGTGGTGGGGACACAGCCTGGGGCTGCACCCTCTGGGCACTGATTAGACCTCCACAACCTCAGGCATGTGAATTGTCACTTACTCCCTTCAACAGTAAACACTGCAGTTGTACCTGAGCCACATTTGGGTGTGCTCCAAAGCTGCCTAGGGTGGTGGAGAAGATGAGCCATTGTTACCCAGGCTTCCCACTGGCATCTTCCCTCCCGCTGCTAGAGACTGCTGCCACCTCTAGTCATGTAAAAACGTGGCTGAGGCAAAGGCCACTATTCCTGGCTTTCCTCTCTGCAAACTGACAAACTGCAGCTTGCTTCTCTCCTGCACATGTCATTCTTCAGGCTGGAAAAGCTGCTGAAATGGCCGTGTCCAGTGCATGTCCCTGCACAGGTTCCCCTCTCCCAGTGGAGGCAAAAGCTCAAAGATTTACACAGGCCAAAAGTTTTGAAGCATGTCTCCTGAAAGCCAATTTATTTTTATTCCAGGAGGTATTAATAATAGAAAAGCCTGGGTTCTGTTGGGTGATCTCTTTATTTTTTCTCTGGTCATTTATTGCAGCTCCATTTACTTCTTCTTCTAATTTCAATTTCTGTTCTTGTTTCATTTTGATTCTAGTTTCTTCAAATATTATGCACATAATTTAAGTAGCAGTATTCAGAAAAAAAAAAACCTGTGTAACCCAGAAGCTATGAAAGGATGAAAAATGCAGGGAGCACAGAGATTGAGAAAAAAATACTGACACTTTATTCTATTTTCTTTCAGTGTTGTATATGGAATGTTGTATTCCTTATATTATTAAATTTTTTTTTTAAAAATAGGAAGGGTTCTGAAAATATACTTCAAAAGGATAAAGAAAGACTATCCATAATAAGACAGACTGCAAAGATTTACAGATAGAAATGAAAAAGATTATATGCAGTAGGTATATCTAATAATGAATTTTTAGAGAAAGTAATTCAATTCATCTTTGTTCCATGCAAAAAAGGAAAGTTGCTACCCCTTTGGACTAGAATTTCTTTCAAGGCTTGGTGAAAGTCTATTTATTCATATAAATTGTCACATTTTCACTAAGTCATTGGATAGGATTAAAAGTAATTCAGCATAAATATCCACACATTATTCTTAGTGCATTATTAAAGAATTGATTGCTTTATACTGTTCACCTTGAAATATCTTGCTTATACCTCTGGAACATCTGATATTATCACCTTCAGTTAGTAGCTGGACTAGGCTGACCAAGAATGGAAATATTGGGGTTTCTGTAACTGTACAGACTTCTCCAGGTTCAAGTGAGAAGAGTAAAACCACCTATTTATTCTTAAATGCAGTAGTCTATTACTTGGAGCACTTAGTTTAAAAAAATGTAACATTTTGCATGTCAAATTCTGCAAACTAAAAACATAGAAAAAAAGAGGCTACTGAAACTAAGACAAGGTTAATAAATCTTTTTAATGCTTGAATAGCTAACAAGGAAGGGCATGCAAGGACAGACTTATTGATGTAATCATTACCAAAAAAGGATTTTGTGTCACCTACTACAGAAGCGTAGAATTTAAAACATTTGAAATTATTGCCTGAACACGAATTTCCTTGGGCCAAAATACCATATTTCTGGTAATTGCTTCATGCATTATCTGCAATCACAAATTATTTCACTCTGCCATTCACATGAAAATAATCCAAGGACTGCTGATGCAAGTTCAAACCTATTTTTTCTGTCAAACCTATTTTTGGGCTGTCACTTTCAGGTGAATGTTGTAGAACAGCGTTTTTCACTGCCAGGTTCTTTCAACCATATGGGTCTGTCTGGCTAAGGAGCACAGAATCAGAAAAGAAGTGGTAGAACCCTCTGTTTACAGCTTTTAATGGTTTCTTTATTTCTACAATTAGCACTGTTTATTACAGAAGGTAATTATTTTCCTCTCACATCCCAGTTTTAAGGGTCCCCCATTTTAAGAATCATCAGATCTCACTGCTTGAAGAGGCAGTCATGGAGGTTTCCTCACTAAATGCAAAAGTTACAGTATCAGACAGAAACTGCCACCTACATTGTTATAATAGTGTTCTCCCTAAAACGAGTCTTTAGAGCATGGTTTCTGTTCAAAACTTGCACAAAGTAATCAAAATGAAACTTCTGTTAATTGCCTGAGCTATCCGAAGTTCCCAAGTAATTTGACAAGAAGCAATTAGCTTCATATTTTCCAGAGGGACGCTTTGAGAGGGAAAACAAGGTAGGGGGAATGCGGTATCCTGTGGAAAGGCGAGATTTCAATGACTTGCATTTTCTTGTATTTATGGATATAATGCTACAAATGTAGTTTGAGATTGTGACAAAAGCCTGTATGTCCCATAATGGAGGATGTCTTTAGGTCCCTGTTTGAAGCACTGCTGGGCAGGCAGCCATGGCAGCAGGCTACCAAGCTCTGCAGCTGCCCAGGGAGCCAAAGGCTTGGCAAGACCTTGGCTGTGGGCTACCACAGTTACATTATCATCTGTTTCAAACCAGGTTGGGCATGACCATATGAACATCAGGAGCAGTTTTGGCAAGAGAGCACATGTGGCTACACAGCTCCATTTTTTCTCTTTAAAAACACACTTGAGCTGAAGATGAAAAATATTGATCCTTTTTGACCATGCATGAAAGACAGCACAAGGCAGAAGTTATTGAATCCACATGTGAAATGGAAGAAATTGAGCCCATTTCTTTGTGAGCTGGTTTGGTTATTACAGAAGTAGTCCACCAGGTAGAGCACACCACAGACAGGGCTGTAGACTGTACAGTAACCTGCCAGCCCATGTCCATGATGAAGAGAGAAGGGCTCTGGTAGAACAACCTTCTCACAGAAGGCTGTGGCTGTTCATTACAAAGCCAGCAACAGATCCACATGCTCCACATGCTCCTTTGAGAACAGCCTGGTGAAAATCCAGGATTTGTTCCCCATGCACTCAGGTACCAAGGTAAGCATCTTGGCAAAGGAAATCACATTTTTCTGAAAAATAGTTACAATCTCATTACCAAGGGCTGGAGTTTTCCTTTGATTTTTTCTTCTTTTTTTCCCCATTTGGTCAAAGCAGAAATCAAATGGACAGGTTTAATAATTATAGGCAGTGTGCTTTGGCAAGCTCAGTATCTCTTTTCAAGCAGTAGCAGCTGAATATAGCAGGCAATTCCCAGCCTCCTACCCCAGAGTGGGTAATCTCTGTCTTCCTTTGCTGTGTATTTCCTCAACTGCCAAGTACTAAACAAACATAGAAGGAATGCTGTCAGGTCACATCAAGACCTGAAAATTTAGAATTTCTACCTACCAACATGAACAGGACTATGCAGACAACAAAACCTTTACTTTTACCTCTATATCAAAAAAAATAAGTTAACATGTAAGGTAGAAACCTCTATATTTCAGTATTGCAGAGGTTCATCTCTGCACAGGTTCACTTGGGCAATTGAGTAAATTGCCAAAGTGAATTTAGGTCTCTCACTGTTGCTAGAGGCGAGGGAATTGGGGGAGAGGGGGGAAGAATACAAAAAGGAAAAGTAAATTGCATTTTTTAAAATCCCTCCATATTTCAACCTGGGGAGTTTGATTTAATGTGGTAGGTGTTCTTGGAAGTGAGCATTCCAGATTCCATGTGCTTTTTGAGCTTTAATTAAATAATTTGAAAAAGAATACCATATGTGCACAGACTTCTCAAGGGATAAGCATGTAAATTTCTATGTTGATATTTGCAGACTGTTGAACTCATACCAGCATGGAAGGAGGCTTAGGGATTTTTCATTTCTTCCAAATAGCTGCCTGAGCAGCTAGGAAACAAAGTGGGCATCCAGTAATCTTTGTCACATTCTCCAAGGTTCAAGCTCCCCAACAAAGAAGCTACTGCATTGCTGAGAAATTTTGCCAGAAAGAAAATACACCTTTATGAGTGTTTTTGTTCTCCCATAGTAATAATAATAAAAAAAAAAACATTAAAGCACACATAATGCAGCAGTCAGTACCTATTCTAGCTGTGCAGTAAAAAGCAAAAGGAGCCCAGAAGAACAAAGGGAAGGCGTGAATAAGTGCTAACACAGGCACCAGGTGGAGCATGACTGACTCACTCACTCACCCGGCTTGTTTTTATGTACATCAACCACAAGACAAACTCCACTGTTATGTGCAGCTTTGATAAAACATAATTAGTTGTTGATTTAGCAACCATGGAAAAAAAAAATAGGACAGTAATCATGGCAGGGTGAAAGCATGAAACACCACAAAAAGGAGCTGAATTAGCCCCTGCAGCCAGCAATTTTTTCAACTCTTTGGGTAGTTTGTCAGACTGTAACAATAGAAGTGATTTTGGAAATAGGAGCAGTTGATAAAGTGGCAATGCTGCTGATTGACATCCCTCTTCCAAACTAAAGACTTGCTTGTGAATCTGCAGTATAGAATTCTCTCAAGAAAATATTTTAAAGCCTGAGTAACTACTGCAAGTGTTGTTTCTGATCAGAAGGATGAGGTGAGCAACATCTAGCCAAATGGGGGTACAAGGAGGCAGGAGACAACCAGACCTGAGGTTTAATTCTGAGAGAAACTCACAGCTCTCTCATCAAAAAGAAAGGTCATCTCTATGCCTTCTGCTGAATAAAAAATACAAGTATTGAAAGTAACAAAAATCAGTCCCAGGCCTCACTGCAGCCAGTGTGGAAAAGCCACTAGCATCAACTGATGTAAATATCGGCTGAATCCTGCTATTAAAAATACAGAAAATATTTTCTGTTAGGAAGAAAACACTGGAATTAGCCTTTGCATTCATTAGAGGTACATATTACAGGGATTATGCATTTATTAAAATATGTAACATAACTGCAGTTTTAGGAAAAGGCTCTGAGGTCTTGCAATATGATTCCATTTTTTTAGTTTGTGATCTCTGGGATCACAGACTGAGAAGAGAGCTTTCACCCAGCCACTTTATCATTCATCTCAGCTGCCTCTCTGCCACAGTGGAAATTCATTCCAAAAAAGCTAACCTGAAAGTTCCAATTTAACTTGCTGCCCTGTATTTATGCTTAGCATGTTCCCTTATAGAAAACTATTTTTGAACCAGCATATTATACACAACTGCAATTTCCTTTGCAAAATTTTGTGCAGGAGAAACAACAGCATCATGTTTGTAACGATAAGACTCAATATGGGCACAGTTTTGTGTTTTGTTTTGGGGTTTTTTTTCAGCTAAGCTCTAGAAAGCAAGAGACCAACTCAAGTTTTATTAAAATATAAAAATGGTGTTCTGGAGTTGAAGGCAATCCTAAACTTCCTATTACCTCAGAATTTTGCCCTTTTGCCCTCAAAACAATTCCAGATTGTGGGATCTCTCAGCTGGAGATGGTTTTATATTTAAAAATTCTTAACGTTCCAGTGCATTCTAACTTAAATTCAATAGTAAACTCAGCTTAAGAGGTTCAGCGTGGAAGTTAAATTTTGATAAAGTTTATCGTAATCAAAAGATCTGTCAAGGCAGGCTTCTCTTTTCCTGGCTCTCTTTAATCTTGAGTTTTTACTTAAACAAAAAAATAGAGAAAACCTCACACTTTCCTAACTCTGAAGGAACTTTATTAGAATGAAAATTACTGACCCAAAGTTTATTCTCCTTCAGCTACTCTTGCTTGGGACAAATTCTCCTTACACTTCTTCAGTCACCCTCCTCTCTGATGTTCTGCACAGTTTTGAAAAAAAAATACATATACATATATATATATATATATATATATGTATATGTATTTTAAAAAAATATATGTATGTATAAAAAAAATACATATACATATATATATATATATACATATGTACACTGGGAAAAAAAAGAAGTTAAAATCCAAGCATTAATCTTACTCTTAATAAAATGAGAAATACACAATGCCTTAAATCTCAAATATTAAATCAGTTGTTCTTATGAGATAAATTCTTATTGTCACCCCAGTTGCACAGACAAGAGTCCTGATTCAATGGTTTAATAACTTGTTCAAAGGGAGAAGCAAGTGTGTGTAAGCTCATGCTGGCTAGAATGGTGAGAATTTGAGCTGCACAATTTCTCCTACAGTGTTGACAGAATGTTGCCCACCATACCAAATAAAAAAAATGGAAATAAAACCAGAACTTTGCATTTGAAAATTGGGCATGCATGACGTCAAATCAGTAGGTTTCAGGCAGGAACCTGAAACTGCCCTTTTGGTCCTGTGTTGGTCCTTTGGCATTTTAACATCTAGCAGTGACTCTGGCAATAAAAATCAAGAGGATAAAGAATGATAACAAATTCAGAAATGGTACTTTGAAAATATGAGATTAAAATACAGTTTGAAAAAAAAGCTTATATACAGATTGCATAAAAAATGTAAGATTTTATGGTAAATTTCATATTGATAAATACTGTTGTATAAAACTTATGAAAACAAAGATTCCTGCTGAGAATCTGTCCAGTTCATTTCTAAGACATAAAGCAAGAACTTCTAAAATGTAGCTGAGGTGATGAGACACCCATTACATTTTTATTTCTTAATTTTGCTGACAGACAATATTGACACCACTTGTTGCCAAGTTGTTCTGGCGTTTATTTATCCCAAACAGCTACTTTAAAAAATCGCTTTTGAATGTTGAGAGCACTCCACAGAATAATGACATGGTGCAGTCTTGAAAGCTGTGCCTCATCAAATATAATGGCAGTTCCCTCAAAAGCAGTCAGCTGTGTTCCTGCTATTTAGTGATATGTATCCATATGATGCATTTTAGTCTGTTGAGGTATCCATTTCTGTGGCTTTCAAAGCACAATATTCTTGTGATTTAAAAAGTTTTTTTTTTTCAAATGATACTTGATGTGTAAGAGTGCATTTGAGCCCTGTTATACCAAATTTCAAGGCTCGTCCTTGGAAGAAAGTACTACAAATGCGATTGAGGGACATCTGAAAATTCAAACATGCTTTGACTTCAGGACAGAAGCTTGTATTGCTGGAAAAGGACTGACATTTAAGGTCTTCTAAAAATTCTGGGTATTTGGAATTATCGCACCAGCCAGCAGCATCAGTATTTCACAAGTCTTTTCCAAAAGCAGGAAAGCCCTGATTTCAAATAGGGTTGTGACCGCTTCCATTTCCCGCTTCAACTGTAGTTCTCACCACTGTTCTGCAAGTGTGAAGGAGTAAGAGAGTTCAAGAGGCAGTTACACTCATTTGTCTTAGTCATCTACTTTATTTTGTTAGGTAGAAAACACCCAGGTCTTTTTATATTCTTCAGTTTCCTAGTTCTAAAATATAGCTTTATATTTCCAGATGTGCACAAATTTCTCTGAAAAAGAGAAGAGGTGGGAAGGAAAGTTCCTGAAGCTTAAAAGTTATATATAACATTGCATAAAATTGCTCTTTAATGTATTTTCTGGGGCTTTTGTTTGATCCTGAAAGACCTGAAATTGTTATCTGCAATTTCTGGTAAATAACTTCTGACAAACTTCTGCTTGTCAGAAGTGCACTTTTCTGAGACTGTGCTACATATGATGGCACTTGGGAGGTGGGGGTAGGATTTACTCATTACTGAGGAGTAGGATCTGAAGAAGCAAGCTAGATAATTGGCTCTGAAATGGTGGTTTCACCATAAAATAACCCAGCTCAGTGCTACATTTCTGTCTGGCTCTGGGAAAATGTGCTTTTTGAAATTCCTGGCTAAATAGACACTGCTTTCATAGATCGTCAGAGTTCATGAACACTGTGTGTTTTCATCAAGTTAGCAATTTGGTTTCATTCTGATCCGGTGCTGCAGTCAATTTGTTGATTTGATTTTGATTTGATGCCTGTAATGATCCACTTTTACTTTCGTGGAATATTAATGCTAGATTGGCTTTGATTTCATGGTTTTATTTTACTTCAAGTTTTTTAACAAAATATATTGAACTGATCCTTCAAATGGGATTTTCAAAAGTGCCAAATGTGCACAATTTTTTTCAGTATGCAGCACCACTGCAGAGTCTTTGAAGACATGGGTAAGTAAGAGCTAGCCAACCCAAAGTACCAACCAGCTCTCAGTACAACAAGGAGTTTGCTCAGTACAGCAGTAAGCATAACAAAAGCATCATCCAATGCAGTAGGTATTGGCGGGTAAGGGGAAAAGCTCTTTTTCCTTTTGACTTATTTTTAATTTTTTTTAGAGTAATCTTTTTCAACAATGTGTAAGACAGAACAGAACTTCCATGCTTATGTACCATGAGCCACCCAAGGACACTTCTGGACAGAGAAAAAGGGTGTTTGCACACCCAGACATGGCTATCTGTAGTGTCCAGCTAAAGCCCACATGCCACCACACTGCAAGAGGAGACAGAAGGCTGCGCTCACATTCACCACTTGCAAGAACTTATTTGTTCCACCTGTCATAGACCAGTCCTCTAAGTTATATGCCTTGCACTGGGTAGAGCAATAGCCCACAGAGCATGCAGAAATGCAAATGCAATTTCTGCGTTCAGCTGAGGGGTTTTTGATAGCAGGCAAGGATGGCTGAATTTCGAGGAAAACCCCTCATGGAATGTTTTCTGCCATTTTTTTCTCCAGAGTCCAGGACATGGAAGAGTGATTGAAGTCTGCATACATAGCTCCCTACATTAACTTATTGCACTGGTCACACTGAGTATACTCACCATGCTGGTGGTGACTGAGTTGACAGCAGCACTGCAATTCCTGAAATCTTCACCTTGTGCTTGAACTGTGATGCAGCCTTGTCTACACTTCTGCACTGCATTTGTAAGCACCCCACAGCTAAGGCTAATTCACAGCTCTCAATACCCTCATGCACTCCTGTCTTGACTTGATATTTTAAAAGACTGAGAAATGTAAATGTTCATGACCTTAAAACTGTATCATCTTTTCAGTCCAGTTGCTCCTTGTCTTTCTTCAGGCTGGTTTTTACTGTATTATTATGTTGAAATCTAAGATAGGGCTGCCACCGATCACCTTCTTACCAGTTAGTTTTAATCTGGACTTGTCACTCATCATCCTCAGCTCAGACGAAGACCCATTTCTCTGAGTTACAATTACAGAACCACAGAAGCATGGAATGGGCAAGGATGGAAGTGAGTCATCTGGACCAACGTCCTTCCTCAAGCAGGGTCATCCTACAGCACGTGGCATGGGATTGTGTCCAGATGGTTCTTGAGTATCTCCAGTGTGGGAGATTCCACAACTTCTCTGTCTCTGTGCTCGGTCACCTGCACAGTAAAGATCTTCCTCATGTTCAGGTGGAGCTTCCTTGCATCAGTTTCTGCCCATTGCCTCCTGTCCTATTGCTTGGCACCACTGAGCAGAGCCTGGCTCCATCCTCCTGGCACCTCCCTCCCGATACTCACAGACACTGATGAGTTCCCCTCTCAGTGCCTCTTCTCGAGGCTGAACAGGCCCAGCTCCCTCAGCCTTTCCTCATTAGAGAGATGCTCCAGTGCCTCAATCATCTCTGTTGCCCTCCACTGGAGCCACTCCAGGGGCTCCATGTCTCTCTTGTCCTGAGGAGCCCAGGACTGGACTCAGCACTCCAGATGTGCCTCACCAGGGCTGGGCAGAGGGGCAGGACCTCCCTTTAGCTGGTGACATTCTTATGCTGGCATATTGTCTCTATAAATCAACCAAATAGTCTCTGTGGGAAAGCAAATTCACCTGGTAAACAGAAATCACAGGGGTTAACTGATGGAGTTCATTGTGGTAAATACTTTCCCATCTCCTTTGCAAATTTGAATTTGGCATGTTCAGCTTCACTTTCCTCACAAGCCCGTGTTCCCTGCCTTTCTCTCAACATTTATCCCCACTGAATTCCCAGCTGCACTCCTGTTTTTGCTGCACTCCCTTCCCAAGATGCCTCTTCTCCCTCTCCAAGAGAATACTCTTTCCCAAGTATTTGTCATATGCATGGCCCCATCAGTCAGTGCTGCACCTTTCATAAGTTTGTATTTTCCAGCTTCCACAGCCAAATGATTAGGTGAGAATCTTGGCTTATGGTTTTAAGTAAGTTTCCTAGACCTCATAGTAGCAAAGAGAAACTTAAAAACATGACTCAAGTGCACCCTTAAGGCTAAGAAACCTGAAGGTAATAAACCACACCCTAAACTTATTTTATTTTTAAAATCCGAGTTTAAAGTTTTTAACCAATCTCAGGCCTTCTCAGGCTTTTCTTGTGATTTGTGAACATCTGGGATTGGCAGTGCTGTAATCTGAGCAAGCAGGTTGGAAAACACATTCTTACAATCCAGCTGCTCCCTAGGGTCCACTTTCCACAGGTCCCACCAGACTGCATCTCCTGAAATGACCTTATTTGAGATGCACCAGGGACTCCCCAGGGCCACATAAGTAATCACTGCATTGCCTGAACTTCTGCTTCCC
The DNA here is from genome assembly GCF_031753505.1 of Anomalospiza imberbis. Lineage (NCBI taxonomy): Eukaryota > Metazoa > Chordata > Aves > Passeriformes > Viduidae > Anomalospiza > Anomalospiza imberbis. Next base: position 79,585,964 of record NC_089683.1, on the reverse strand, counting down.
CATTGCTATCTTTGGAAAAGTTAATGACCATGTTGGTTTTTTGAACTACCCCAGGGAGAGTAGCTTTCTTCAGGCAAGCACAGATATCTGGAAGCAGGAAAAAGAGGTGTGATCAAATCCATGTGTTTTCTGTTCCCAGAGTATATCTTCAGCCTTCACCAGCAAAATCCTCCTCACTTGCTTTTCTTCTGCAAAAGAATGATTCCAGGCACTCCTTCAGCTTGGTAAACATGCATAACCAGAGGATGGATTTTTCCAAGTAATAAGCTTTTGTTTCTTTTGTTGCAATTTCCAAACATAGCAGGCCCAGAATAAAGGTTTCTATGAGATTTACCCATCAAAAATGCCTAACAAACATGGCATTTCACTCCAGCTGCTTATTCTGTTTTTCCTCTGTATCTTATTCTGCTTTCAGATCCCCCTGCCATGCTAGGAAGAAGAACCTGCCTCCATTATTTAATCTCTAGCCTCAGTAAGTGCTTACATTTTAAAGTTAAATTGATTTTTCCCTCTGTTCCGTGAACACTATCACTTGGTCTTCTGGCCACACCAGTCCACCCACAACAGCCAACAGAATTTGCAAAGCACAAAGTATACATTTTGTAAGAAGCCTGAAGAATGCTGAATTCTAATAAAATTAGAATGTAATAAAAAATGTTTGAATGTAATATGTATGTAAAGTGTTTGAATGTAATAAAAAATGCCAATGTAATAAAAAGCACTGAAATTCAGTGCTGATGCTACCAACATCATTGTTAGACTTAGCCCTGCTGCGATGAGAACGGCAGGGATTACCAAGTGTGTCTTCCTTCTTAATAGCTCAATTCATGGTTTCAGTAGTGATGCACAAGTTGCTGTCACGTGCTAGATAAAAATAACTAAATACAGTATGTTCACAACAGTGCTGATCAATGTGGGTTATGACAAAGAGTCTTTTAAAGGGAAAACTCATTTCCCATCTTTGGTCTACTATGGGTCAGCTGATTAATGAAATTTACCTGAAAAAGAAATTTTTTTTTTTCATTTGTGAACAGTCTTAATGGTCATGATCCATTACTGGAGACCAATAGTAAATAATTGATTCATTATTAATTATTATCATAAATATACTTGAAAAACCAAATCCCTGATATTTCAAGATAGGGGTTGGAGCTTAAAGTCACTGAAGTCTGTGGCTTTTGTTCTTGTTGGGTGAATAAACAAATTACTGGAAAACCTGAGGAGGTTCCAATGACAGAAATCCAGATTGGATGGAGTCACAGAAGATAGAAGATGGCTTGGGGTATCTTGTCTTAAAAAAACCTAATTTCTTGATGTCCAGACAAAAAGGCTGTGTTAAACAAAATCAGACACAAAAGCATATCAGAAAATAGCAGGTCCTCTACCTACCAAGGAAATATCTAAAGTGTGCCATACACAAAGCACATTAAGTAATTAATGAAAACCTTGATTATGCTACTGACCTGGAAAAAAATATGCTTTCTGTCACTGAAAAGAAACAAACCCATGTGAAAATGAGCTGTCCCTTCCTTTTTCATATGAGCTACAGTAACCTCCTCCTTAAATCTATGCTTCAGTAGATATAAATGGGGATATGAGGAAATCACCTTATTACTGTGGGTTGTTGGCCACTGAGAAGAGCTTTGGAAGTAGCTACATGAAAGCATTAAAAGTTCCTTGAAATAGATGTAGACAGCTGAGGGAGGGATGGGCTGGTTAGGAAAGTAAAGAGAGAAATGAGACTGCAGCCTGCTCCGGTTGCTGCTTGATCTGTGAAAATTGCAGAGCCTTTTCTTAATATATGCTTCTAGGCTAGGATTGAAACACTCAATAAAAATATACCTGGAGCTAACAGACAATTAGCTTTTATTGCTACTGCTTTTTGTATGTCAGAACTTCTTAGATTAACTGCTTTGCTTTTATTTCAGTATTTGAACAAATGGTGCTATTACAAGCTTCTCCTCAGAACCAGTGAGGTGGTTTGTTTTGGTAGCTATGAGTACATTATACCCCACAGACTATCCTCTAAGCCCTAAAAATAATAAAAACCTTTGTACTGTGCTAGACATTATATTAAGCAGAAACTGAAAATTTTAGAAGCAAAACACCTCTTGCAAAACATGACTTCTGCAAGTGGCGTTGTTCAACTTCATGAGGAGTTGGGTTTCCCACACAGTGATCTTCTGACTAATTGAAATCAGTTCAAAAAATGCACACTGGGAGTTCTTACAAACTCTACAGGAATGCAAACCAGTGGGTGCCATTATGCTGGTGAACTTGCAGCCTGAAATGCATGTTAAGACAAACAAGCTCCTCTTCTGCTGATCTTTGCCCCCTCCCACAGAGCACTGCTCTCACCTGGTGAAGAAGCAGAGCAGCATAATTTTCCTGCTGACTGGCACCAGACGCTGCTGTCCTGCTGGGATGAAAGGGACCTGGTTCTCTAGAGGGCACTGCCAGCTTTCCCAAAGTCTGAGAGTGGCAACATATGCTTACATTTTCTCCTTTTTAACTTGTAACTCTTATTCTTGCAATGCCAAAACAAAGAAGATGATGTGAGCTCTCTCTTGCTTAAGCTGAAATGCAACAGACATTTTTGCTCTCTCAAACTCCCTGGTAGCTATGCTCCTTTTTTTTGTTCAGAAGGCTGCCTCAGAGGAAAGCCAGGTAGTGCCTACATTTACTTGCCAAGGCTGTGATACTGGCAAGATCAAGGCCAAAACTGTACCCACATTTTCCCCTGGTAGAAGCTGATTCACTAAGAGCTCTGTTATGTGCTGTCTGGTGTGCCACGTATCATGAAGTAAAGCCAACAGCCTGGCAAGGGATCAGTATTGAACAGAGAGATGGTACAAATCACTGGGGAACTGAAATGACTCACTGACTTTGCACTCGGCTCCACACCTACAGTTTTGTGGTTATTACATTTAAAAATAAATTAAAGCACTTTGTATTATCTGCTTTATAAGGTAATATTAGTGACAGCTGCCAGGGTGCTGTGCTTCTGTAAAACTCACACTTTAGAAATATTAAATTACACAATTATTTATAAACACAGCAGTTTCATAAAACAATAGAGATCTGGTAAAAGCAATTAAACACATAAACTTAAGTCCAAAAATAGATAAATAGTGAATGAAGGTGTCATCCTGTCATGAAAAATTAGTGTCAGATTAATACATTTTTCCAAGCGTTTCAATATATATATATCATAAACCTTCCCTATGCATTTCTAATTATGACATGTTTGCATAGGATCCCTTTTTGTTTTTCAATTGAGTTTTAGCAAGTGCTTGCTTTCCCAGAAGAATAGTAATGCTGGACCAGACCAGAGGTCCACTAGGTGAAATTCGTAACAACCACAGTTCTAATGCACGTGCATGATGAACTCGGTCTTCAACTTTAATATCCTTGTGATTACAGGATAACTATGAATGAGAACAAGTGAATTCCTAGCACTAAAGTTGTCAGCAGGATATTTTCTTCCACTTACTTCTCTAACAGTAACATATCACTCATACCTGTGAGAGTTGGTTTTAATTTCTTGAACTGGTTTATCCTAGGATTTTGGGTTTTGGTTTTGTTCGGCTTTTTTTTCTTTTAAGATTTCGAACATATTTGGTTTTACTTTGACCTCCACTTAAAATAGCAATAACACTTTGTTCTTCCTTTCTCCAGAGTAGCTGAAGCTATTTTTTTCCAATTATTCTTTCCGTGTTCTTTACCTTGCATTACTCAGGGATATTTTTCAGTCTCACTCTACCATGCTTTAGCTTGCTTTTGTTCCTCCAGGTCCCTCAGTCATCTCTCATCAAAGCTAACCTTGATAATTTTTCCTGCTGCATATTTTTCATCTCAGTGTTCACCTACTTTTCAAGAAAAGTATACATGTAAACACATGTATGCAGAGAGGGAGCCAGAGGCACTTTAGTATTAACCTTTGCCCTTACTAAGATTTAACCATTTAATCCCACTCTAGTGAGGTTTTCTTGTTTTTCAGTCAGGATGGTGCAGCACTTCAGAGCTCTTCTTCCATGAAAACCTATTATCCTGAGTCATACCTCTAATGAGGGATGAAGAATTTTCTAAAAGGAAAATCCAACTTAAATGCCATCCTGTTCTTTACTAGATTTCTATTAACTTATTCAAGGTGTTATTTTTTTTTAATACAGAAGTTATGATTTATCACATGAAAAACTATATGGATTAAAAATATCTCAATATTATTTCAGTATCTCCACGTGTCAGCACCCTGATCATATAACATTCTTTACTTTTGTTCCTCATAAATAATAGGTTTCAGAAAAATATATTTACTATTAACTCGCATGGTGAAGATTGATTCAAATCTTTCACCATACTGCAGTACACATTCTCCTTAGCTACAGCTCAGCAAACTTACAGGTTTTCATGCAGGTTTTCTGATTTCACTTTATTAAAGACTTAAGCTTTATTTGGTCTTCTTTATCTCTGGTTATTTGTGTTTCCTAGGTTTCCCACATTTCTGAATTCTCATCTTTTCATCCTCTATTTCTTTCTGTTGTGTGAAACCATAATTGTTTAAGAACGTCTGATTGCTTAGGAAAAACCACTTGAGCCTTGCCACTGCGTCTGGGGTTCACTCTTACCATCTTGCTTTTTGTTGTACTTATTTCTGTCAAGAAATGATTCCAGGTGGTCTTCACACTGGTTTCTAGTAATTTTCATATTTTAAAGTACCTTTATTTGTAGGAATTTTTTTACCAGATTTCTTAGTACTCAAAATACTTTTCTTTAAAGCTAAATGTTAGGGTGATAATTAATTTATTTATATTAACTTATTTCTTTAGAACACTCATCAGAGCTTTTTAATGCAAGTGTCTAAATTTAGGTTGAAAAATAAGTTGATTTTTCTAAAGTACTGAGCTCTCTGAAACCAAATGAAACTGCTCAGCATTTTAAAATCTTTATATTTGGAATTAAAACTTTTCATACCACTTATTTTTAAAGTCCTGAACCACATCATTTTAGAGAAAGAAAACAAACTTTATGTGGCACTGCATATGTCCAAAACAAGCAAATAACATCCACAAAACTAGGATTGCAGCAGCATTTTAGAAATTTTAGAGAAAGTTTGCCTAATCTGTACATGCTTTAGGGCCAGCTCATAAGCAAAAACTTTATGAGCAGAAATCTAGGGACACTATGTGCTAAAGATAACAGAGCAATTTAAATTTCTTCCTCTGGAAATGTTATTAATTTTCAATGTTTTTACAGCACTGCCCTTAACAGAACATACCCAAAGCCCCCAGAAATGATTTAGTGACCTCAGCCTTTCTTTCCTACATGTCTGTACAGATTGACATATTTCCCACAGAAGCACTTGACTTCAGTTAATGAAGATATCATTCAATAAAAGGGAAATACTTGAACAAAGCTTCTGGTTTTGCCATTTTGCTGTTTTTCCAGAAATTCCCATAAACAAGACTGTTGCAAGAAAAGCATTTGCAAAGCACTTGTAAAAGGCATCATTCTGCCACACCAAGTAAGTTAGTCTGGAGCCCTCCCTGGCTTTCTTCTTCAGCTTTATTGTCAGTAGCTATGTGAAAAAATCATACGGCATATGAAAAAAAAAAAAGGTCAAAGTGAAACACTATTTTGGGATTTGTTTTTAAAATAACCAAAGTCAAAGCAGTTTTATTTTTATTTTAAGTAGATAAAATATTCAGTTTAATCAGGAATCTCTGAACTGATTTCTGAGTCACTTCAACCTAGCTCTCGTTTTTCCACAAGTTCCACAAGCCAGTAGACTTCTTAAGACTTAAAAAAAACTTTTAGTTGTTCAAGAAACCCTAGAGCAAGCCAAAGAAAAATACCTTATGGAGCTGTTTCAGTATTTCACATTTCTTAATTCAAGTCATTCTTCTAAAGTCCCTTCCTTTAATAAATCACTTGGTTAATTACAGCTCCACCATAAGTGCTGTCATGCATAGGTACTAAAGCTGTAGTTTCCCTCTGTTATTCCAAGTAACAGATTAGATAGCAATCTAATGTGAGCTATTTCAAACACAGGAAAAAGAGTATTCATTTTAATTCAGCAATAGCACGTTCATGTTCATCATTATTATTACCAGTTTGATGGCCTTCTTCCCCAAGAGGCTCTTATCTTCTTGAGACAATTATCTTCTGCTGCTAAAGAGATTAAATATGTGGTGAGATGTCACATTTGAAAACTATATCAAAAGCAGTTTATTTGGTTTTTTAATAGTTGTTCAAATGCCCGAAAGTGTTTCCTTACAAAATCATAAAAATGTTACAGGTAGACTTTGGTGCTGAATATCCAGATGTAAGCAAGTTCTCAGGGAGGGTAAATATTATGTCTTCACCTAGTCATAAGTGATTTATTCCCTCTGATGTAGCCCTGCTAAATAACTATTTCTTGGTTCCTTAATTACTACCTGAAGAAGCAAATGATGGCTACTGCACAAGCAGACCTCACTCACAACAGTGAGTAACATGGCAAGTGGAATTACATGGATTGAATAACTATGAAGATAACACAATATGGAAAATCCTACCCGAGAAGTGCTTGAAGACGTTTTCAATAAATTCCTCAGTAATTAAAAGAGCAGTGCATTCACTGCTGGCAAAACTTTTGAGATGTAAAGCTTTTCTCAATAGATCTCACCCAGGCTCTTCCCTGATGACCCCATCTGGGTTTGACAGGCATGTCACTCACTTACTTTCTTGAGCTTCTTGAGCCTATTTATAACCCAATCTTCCTGTGCGTCAAACCACAACAGGATTTTCACCTACAGCCCAAGTCCATCTCCATAATAGTCAGAAGCAGAATCTTCTTCAAAAAGAAAACCCAAACCCACAGTGAGTGACTTGCTAAGGGCAGATGTGGCATGTTCCACAGCTGGCATGTCACATGGGCTTTTTGCCCTGCAGTCCCTAATAGACTTGCTGGTTTGTCAATACTTTTCCAGCAGTAGACTTAATGCAAAGTAGATAATTTCATCTTAATTCTAATAAGAATTTAGGAGACCTAGAAATTGAAAATATGAGATTTGGCATCAAAAGTCACCTGGAAATAACCAGTATTATAAAGCTCCCTCACATTTGTAATTTCAAAAATAAAATTCCCACCAGTTGGGAAGTTAAAATACAAGACAAAAGAGGTGAGGGTAGACAAGAACTAAAAACATTTTCCTTCTTCAGTTTTAATCTGTTTGCATCACACGTAGCCAAGCATTTTCTCTTAGGTCAAACAGTCCCAGGTACACAACTTGCTGAACAGCACAGCGTCACCCTTACAAAGAGCAAGCTTCCCTGTTCACATTTAGTGAATATGCTCTTCAGATTCTAGTGAGTTTAAATAACACTGTATCCATAAATGAAAATGGTGTGAGTTTATTCGTCACGAATATTGCAAGTGTGGGTTGTCCATCACTTTGTGTCTTCCATATTGAACTGCTTTATGGAAAATTATAGGAATGTCCTGTGGCCAAAGTAGGAGTACTTATGGCCAGTCCAGACTCCTCTCGTATCTCAGGTATCTCACTGTGCAAGGCAGACGTGAAGCCGCAGGTGCCGTCCTTCTTCCACGCCCATTCCAGCGGGCCGAGGCCATGCCCGGGGGTGCCATGTTGGGGTGGCGCTCCCCGGCGGGGCGGGAGCCGCGCCGTGCTGTCAGCACTAGAGGGCACTCCGGGATCGGGGAGTGCAGCACCGCTCCGCGGTCCCCGGGGTGACGGGCAGGCTGGGCGCCCATCACCTCTTTCCCACCAGGACACCTTTGGCGTGGTGAAAGCAATCTCCCTCTGCTCAGAATAAAGGGGACGGAGGGGATGTTACGCTGCCAGTGAGGAGCTGAGCAGGTGAGACTGCCAGCAGAGATAAACAATAGTGACCTCAGGGGTGAAGCACAGAGTTTGGGCAGAAGCAATGTGGCTCTTCCCAAAGGAATGGTCAGTGTAGCACTTCTCGGTCACTGTGCTGGGTTTCTTTCCTCGTGGGGTAGTAAGTATTGCTTTGGCTTTGTCTTCAAAACTCTGGTCTTAAAGAAGCTCAGATTGTGACTACTCACGCGTCTTGTAGAAAATGCCATGCCTTTGTGAATGAACATCTCCACCTCCTCCCCAGCAAGGCAGGGAGAATGGCACATTTCCAGAGGTCTGCTTTTCCTCAGATGCTAATGAGAAAGCCGTTGAAGAAGCGTACAGCTACCGGGCTAAAATATGAAGGAGGAGAGAGGGCTACTTGACCAGATAGTCACTTTCCAGAAGGGAGAAGAAAACCCTCTCTGAGGTTCAAAAGACAGCCTACGGCTAGAACGTGAGAGGAGCCATTCCTAGTAAGCTGCACTGTCCCTAGTAAGCTCCCCTTTTTGTGATGGGAGACTTAAACTGACCATAAACCATCTCCAGCTGCGCTTTAGGAAGTTTAGCCTTAGTCTCAATTATGTTAATTCTAAAATATTCCCTTAATGACTAATTCATATTTTTACTTGGTATTTAATCTAATTTGCTGCAGGCTAATCCCTTTAGGTTTTGGCCTGTTGACAAATGAAAATGACTAGTTCCTGTACACCTCTTCTTCTCTCTTTAAATCTATGGACACTTATTATCTCTTTCAGGTATTTTTTATTTCTTCAACAACTCTTAGAGCATTAAAACATCTGCTACTGTTCTCCTTCCTAGTTAAGACAGAAGATTCCAGGTGTTCAGAGATGACTGAAGGAGACACTATCAGCAAGTTTTTGGTAAATGCTACATTCCCCATACATCTATCTGGATTAAATTCTTTTGTGTCTAAGTGCCTTTAATTACCACCTATAGACTTTTACTGAAATACTTCCTGGAGTGTTTTCCTCCTTGCTCTTCTGGGTAATATATCAGAGCTACTTCTTCACTGCTTCTGTTGGCTTTAGTTTAACAGCTATTACATACTTCATTAATGTTTTAGGTAACACATAATATAAACCTAATGTTTAATATATGACCCCTTCAAATGGCAGTAGGTTTGGTTTTGATCCTGGACTATAATATTCCACAGATCCGCTACAGAGAGTTTCTCAGTGATTGATATATGGAAATTTGCTCAACAAAAACTGGCATGCTATGGCCACCAAGTTTCTGTTGCCTAAGACAATATCTCTTTGTCATCCTAAAGCGAGGTTTGTATTCTTTTCTTTTGTTTAGAAAACACTGAAATTCTTTTTTTTAGAAAATACTAAAAATTCAGACTGCAAAAATGGCTCAGTAGTTTTTGCAGCAAGTGGGATAACAGTCCAAATTCCAGCCCAAGTCTTCATAGGCAGCCTTGGGGAGCTATTTTAACCAACCTGCATCTCTGAATTTCACTTCTATAATCTGAAGATAATGTTCCTTTCCCACCTGGGAAATGCACTGATACTAGTGAGATATTTGGATGCTATAAAAGAAGACCTAGGCAAAGCTTGTGCACAGTCAAATTATAAAAGTCCTAAAAGATAAACAAAATAAATCAGCCTTAATATTCTTTGGCTTTTGTTTACCTACCTTCAATACTAGAATTTCCCTGGACTCACTGCTATTCCCTTGCATTGTGTTCATAACTGAAGCCTTGAGCTGGCCTTAAAATCAGGCAAAGCTTTTTCCATGAGCTGCCTCATTGTGGTAGCTGGTTTAGGCACCCCAGCCACAGCAGTGGCTGGAACACACGAATGAGCTCCTTGGGATGTGGATTTCTTTTTGGTTCGGAGTAGCACACACTAAGTAACATAAAATCAAATGCAACAAAATGTTTAACCTGTTTTAACATGTTAACAGGCTGATTTTTGTAATAAAAAACATTCTGCCTTACAGAAGGAGAAAAGGAGAGGCATTCCCACCTGCTGTATATGGAGGCTGCCAGTGTTCTCTAAGGCAATGATCCACCCCACAAGCCAAATTCTTCCAACCTCGGTCTTGCAGGCACCCCCTGCACAAAAGTGCCCAGTGCTGTAGCATATCTTTTTTAAATGAAAAATTGTTAATTTAAGTATGCTTCAGGGAAATATACAAAGCCATCAGAGAAAAAGGAAATAATACAAGCTGAGCTTAATTTTTAAGCCCTTGTTGCACAGCATTACTTAAACACATGATTCCAAGGTTTTTCAGATAACTGTGAAGCATTCAAGCAATAAAAGGCAAGTTCAGAAAGTAATGGACACACTGCTCACGCCCTGCACAGTCCCAGTGAGTGTGCACAGGAAATGGGAGGGCCTTTTCTGTGAATGCATGTACACTGTGAATATACAGGTCTGCCAGGTAAAATATCTGACTCTTGCAAAATTGTGCTTATGTTTGCCAAAGGGCTGTATCACAGGGCTGGAAACCCCAGGTAAAATAAGCTGTTCCTCAGTCTTAACAAATTTTTCATGGGAGAAGAAATAATATTCAGGACAAAATGTGCATATATCAACCGCAGTTATCAAATATTTTATTTTGATTTCTTCAACCCCCTGGGCAGCAACCATCTCTAGGTTACTACACTGAACTGGATGGAATTACTCATATATTGGCATGTAAATAGGTCTCTGCAGAATTCTGAGCCTGCTTTATGATTAAACTTTACTGCCAATGGCAATAAAGATGTAATTAGCATTATTGCAATAATGGCATCATCTTTTGTCTTGTTCTTTCCCAGTCAGGAATTAGAAAAAGGAAATAAAATGGTGTCAGTCTGCATGAGAAGAGTGCTGGACCTGAAGAGTTATACAGAGCACTGTAAGCATCTTGCTAGTGCAAACAAGAGCAACTCACCATAAAATTAAGGGAACAAACACTACCCACTCAACAGCATAGAACACAATGTTGTTCTTTATTATATTATTTAAAAGGGGCAGATTTACTCGGTCATAAATTAATAATTCAGAAGGTGTAAGAAGGCACAGCCAATTAGCTGCAGTAATTTGCATTTTTATGCTCCTTCATTAGTTTCCTAAGGTTCTTCTCTCCTATTATAGCAATGCAAATGCCATCTTCTGAAAGGTGAATAGCCAACCTGTTTTTTGTTTGCATGGTAATGAAGCCTTTTCAATTATTGAAAGACCAAACAATTTAATAATTTTTAAGACAAATTTTTGTTGCTATAATATCTTTTCCTTGTGTTTTTTTTTCAAGAAACATGCTTTTTAAATGTAATTTATTTTAACCTGAAGCAGGGAGTTTATCAGGTGGCTGATCTTCTGAGGTTCCTAAAATCATGCCTGACTTTAATCACTGAAGTAAATCTCTCAAAGCAAGGTATTAAAATCCTTTCTTAATTTAGAGGCTGACAAATAACTCAGTGTATGATGTCTTTGTTTGCAGCGTTTATCCTCTATGCAGGAATGAATTGAGAAGGGTTTAATATATGAATTTGACTGTTAGGTGAACTTCCTTTTCTTATGCCCATGCCCCAGATATCTGCTGGCACAAGTACCTTCAAAAGCTTCCTGCAGCCTGCCCCAGGGATTTCCCTTTTGGTCATTACTATCTATGGGCACAGTCTTGCTAAAGCTGACGTCCTTAGCTTCTGAGCAATAATCCTGAGGCCAGCAAGGTTAAAGTCTTCCTGCAGACATAACTGAAGTCCTCGTCACCAGAGCGCTGCAGGGCAGCTGTGCTTGCTTGGTCTCTGCCTTCCCATGCAGGGCACCAGCAAATCCCACTGGCTTCCCAGAGAGCTACTCCTAACCTGCAGCTGGCCTGACACGTACTTATTTTTCCATTTTTACTCTGGTATTTTCCTTTCCAAATGCTTTCCATGTGAGGCCATTTCATTTTATTTTTATAATTATTTTATTTTTAATACAGGCCCTCATTCCAGATGTAGATAGTACACACACACACTCAAACACACGTAAAAGCAAAGTAATGCTGAGACTGCACCTCTATAGAATTGTACCTGAGGCAGAGGGTAACCCAGGAGAACTATAGAGATATTTCAGAGGGCCAGTGGGTACTAATCTAAAAAAAAAAAATAAAAATAGTGGGGGAAATTAAAACTTAGACAATGAAACAAAGGTATGGTGTGTTTTCTGAGGCAACCTCTGAAGGGACTTGGGTGTTCAGGTAACCATGAATGCTATTAGTTGGCTGAAGAAGACAGAGACCTGCCCTTCTCCATTTACATCAGCAGAATTCTTGAGAATTCTTGTCTTTTGGGATTTTGATCTTTCTAGGGGCAACCTGCAGCACTCTCCAGCCCACTGAAATCCACCCCATCCTGTTCCCTGGTCGCTTCAGCCTTTCTTTCAGCAGAGGTGTTGTTCACAAACTGCACAGATCATCTTTGAAATTTTTGCCAGCAAAGAACATACAAGAAGGCAGAGTTTATGTCATTTCACTGATAGTGCAGACAGCATGCCTATAACACAGACCAAATGACTGACCATACAAGAAGCAGGGTGTGTTGGTGTGTTTTAACAGGCTTACTTCCTTTTTTTGTTAACTTCTTGGTGAAGGCCACATGTGAAGGCCAGGCTCCGAATCACTTCAAGCAGGAAGGGCAGGATGGCAGAGGAGTGGATGGCTGAATCAGCTCCAGTACTCAAAGGCCAGTGAGTATAATGAGGTGAAACTCAATGCCAATGGGTATAAAGAGGTGAAACTGGTGCCAGCAGGTGCAACGAGAAAGAAGAAACAAAATGGCTTGAGGCAATACATAATTTAAAGTAGAACTGGCCAAAAATAAAATAACCAAAACTTTTCAAACTATACAAATAAAGAAATCTGAAAATATAGAGATTTGCTAACATCATAGTAGTGGCAGAAGTGTCTATCTCTCCCTCCCTCTCCAGCCCCTCCGTTACCTCCTCCCCTTGTCCCAAGCTCAGCCCTAGCACATGTCCTGCATGACCCCATGCAAGGGCACAAGGGTGACCCACGGGCAGGCTGGGGCTGTGGGCTGTATTCCCACAGCAGGACAGAGCCTCCTGACTTCCAGAATTAACCTCTAGAGCTGCAGTGTTTTGTGCTTTCCTCTTCCTACATGTAGGTCTCTGGACATGCATATTTGGAGACAAAGACCAGATTCTGTGATCTAGGTGTATTTCAGTTCTTTACGTCAATCAGAAAAGTCAGTGTTTTATTACTTAGTAGAGAACTTCAAGATTTCATATCTTATATGTCTGCTATTTATCTCATAAATTAAAATTGTTTGCTAAGTACATTTTTAAAAAGCGTCGCTAAGACCTTACTGCAGATCATCTCAACAGAATAACATTACAATTTCATATTTTTGGCTGAAATATATTAATATCAGAAGGGTCCTGTTGATTATTTAATGTGACTTCTTATATCACACATCTACAGGACTCCCCAAAATGAATTTCTGTATCAAGACAAATAGTGCAGCTAAGCCAGAATAAAAACTGATCATGGTTTCAAATTTTCTCTTAAGACAAAATCCACTGCAGGCTACAGTAAGTTTTTCCAGTGGTCAGTTCCCTTCTCTGAAGTAAATTACTTCAAGGCTAAATTTCTCTAATTCCAGGCAATGGATTTTGCTAGTCTTTTCCAGAGAAAATTTTAGATGCCTTTGTACCACTTTTCTATTCTTTAGTAAGTCAAGACTTTGAACTGTAGTCCCTCATTTTCAGCATATTTTCCAGTCCTTTAAGGTCAATCAGAGTTGCTATCAAACCCTTCTTTCTAAAGAAAACCAAATAAATAATAATGATTAAAAAAGAAGAAATTAGAAAGGAGACCAAAATCCTTTTCCACAGGGCAGGACGAGCAGTGATGCAGCGCGGTGGCAGGCTGCTGGACCCCGGCAGTGGCACTTGAGAGCAGCTGTGCAGTGCCTCCCTTTCTCCTCTAGCAGAGGCACAAAGCCCCAGACTTCCCTTGCCAAGGGGCTACAGTGTGTGTAGCACTTTCCCTTTTCCCTCACAGCAAATCCTCACCTGAATAATGCAAGCTCTCTGCTTTTATTCATATTCTCCTCATTACAGTCCAATGATCATTTTAGCACTTCGGCCATAGCGCACCTCAGGAGCTCCACGTGTATCTGATTATCCATTATAAAATCAAAACCCTTTCAGTCCCTATTTCCCAGCATGGAGTCTTTTCCATCCTACAAGCGTGGCTCACACTGTTCTTCATTGCACAGGCTTCCAAAAAAATAACTTGTTCCATTTTTTAAAGAAAGTCAGATTGCTCTGTCATTCACCAGCCTTATGTATCATTTAATCCTCCACTAGTTTTAGTGATATAAGAAAACTCCATGAAGAAAATGTCATGTCTTCTTGTCTTATTAAGAAAGATAAGGTGTGAGGGAAATGAACCTCATGAGGACCAAATCCTCACCATGATGGCTCCTTATTTGCAGTTGCACTTAAATATACTTATATTTTTAATAAAATTCATAGATGTAAGGTTAATTTTCTATTCCTTTATTTTCTTTACAAAATGTCTTCTGGCATGAGAGAGAGCATGTCTTTTAAAAACTTTATTACATCAACAATACTATCCTGATTGAAAAGAACTTAAAATCTTGTCAAAAGATGGGATCAAATTAGCCTGACAATTTTTTTTTGTGAAACTAATGTTGATGGACATTAATTGTGTTTAAGCAATCTCATCTTGATAGGCCCTTAATTTCCTGATTTAGTCCTGTTACCATTTTTAAATATTGGTACAATTTAAATTTTTTGCAACTTGAAAATTCCCATGTTTTAACCCTGTAATCACCAAAATAAAATGCCTGAGGGTCTTTTGCTAGTTCTTTTAAAACTATCAGATGAAAGTTAATTAGACATGCAGATTTCAAAATGTCTAACTTAAACAAACTGCTGTGTAACCGGTTAGAATTAAAAGGACCTCATCACCATGTTTTATGACTCTACCATCTGGCTTTCCCCAAATGCAGACTCCAAGTGACTGAGATTCTGCTTTTCATGGATTCTTGTCAGTTCTGCTATCATCATACAGTCAGAGAGCAATAATATTATTGGGATTCCCGGTACAACTGGGAACTTCTTTCTCTGCTTTTCCATTCTTAGATCTGATGACCATAGATATTTGTCTTCAACATTTTGCTTCCACTATCTACTTCCTAAAATCCAACAGATTTGTTACAATGATTGTTCTAGCTTTTTTTCCATCTTCCCCTATGATTTAGAGATGTTTTTCATTTTACTTTGACCCATTCTTTTCTTTTCTTTTCTTAAGTCACTGCAACAACATCATTCTGAAATGTGCAATTTGGGCATCTAGTAAAATATTATTCAACAATGGACAATTATCTTTTTCATGTTTCTGTTTACATTTTCTCCAGTTTATTATCTCAATATTACTTTCAGCTTTATTAAATTGTCCTTTTCAACCCCCTGAGACTGTGAATTCTTGGCAGAACTCACAATAAAAATGTAATCAAGATAAAATCAGTTTCATCTATTTTTCAGGTCTATGATTAACTCTTCACTTCATAAGGTCTTGAATAGAGTTCTGCCCTATTAGAAACAATTCTTGTTTATATAGGAAATTGTTATATATAAAATTTTAAAAATTCAAACATTGTCTTAAAATCAGCAACTTTTATCACGTCTTTCAAACTGATGCCAACACATAAAAATATTTGTTCTTGCTACATATTATAGCTTAATGGTTACACAGCCAGTTTTCTTATTCTCTAGTGTGTTTGTGTAATTCTAGCAGACCAAAGCTAGCAAACTCTTTTGTGCTTTGATCCTACAGAATCCTTCTAGTTTTTTGCCCATGGCCTGTAATTTGAACTTGAGTGAGGCCATTTTAAAACAGAATCTCTCTCATACTGCTGCATTTTTCATTCAATTTTCTCAACATTTTTACAGCAAATAATTCTAACATTATCAACATGGGAATCTTCCTATTTGTTTTCAGAACATCAAGCTTTATGTTAATTATTGAGACATTTCCACTGTGTATATGGCACATAATAAATGAAATGCTGTATATATTAGAATCAAATAAGTTAAAATCAAATTAATCTATATTATTAAATATTTTTAAATTTCACTGTTATGATTATATTTGCCATAGACAATGTCAGGTAACTTAAATGAAGCCAGTATGAAATTCCAGGAAAAGCAGATATTCCCTATTTTTTTCTCTAAGTTTCATTTTTTTACAATCCTTCTACAGGTTATAATGAGTACCAAGTATGACTGAGTCTAGACAAATGCGTTAAGGCCTTCTATTAGCAAATTTCTTTGTACAGCTGTCATTATTTTTTTATGTTGCTATGGAGACACAAGTTTGAGGCATCACTGTTTCGATGATTTTCCATAGCAATACTGCTTTGGCTCTAGTGCACACCTCAAAACAACCATGAATGTCCTCCAAGATAATTTATGTCCTGTTGAACATATTAAAATATCTACACAATTGCCTAGAATATGGCAGTAGCAATAGGATGTGAAAAAAGACTGACCTATTTGCTACAGCTATTGTTAGGTAGAATTAATTTCATAATTGAGATTTCAGTAAAATAAAAATACATAGCTGGGAGAAAATAAGAAAGGCAGAGTATTTTGTCAAAATAATACTTTTATTTTTTCCCAGTATTTTAGACTTTAAACCTTAAGGCCAGATCACCCCTGGTAAACTTCTGAGAAGAAATTAAGATATTAAACTTTTTCAGGTATATTTTTTCCTCTTTATGCTTAAACATAAATAACTATTTTCCTTTTCCTTTTTAGCTAATTTCTGCTTTATGGAATTGTGGAGGTAATAAACTTTAAGAATTGGGTAGCTCAATGGCAATAGTGTCAAATGACAAAAATCCTAAAATACCTTTATATGGACAAAGTGTGTAGCTATTATATGGATGAATGAAGACCTCACACTGCAGACATGTAAAATACTCTGAACCTGATATGTCTTTCACCAGCTGTGCAGTGATATAAGCAGCCAGGAGTAACTAGTTTTACACCAAAGAAAGGCACAGGAAATACAAGAAGTCACTCCAGTCTGGAAGTGAGGAAGACCTCACCTCTCAGAAGTGCTGGGCAGGGCCAAAATACACTGAAAAGTTTACTTCCCACCATTTATTTTTACTGATGCTTCTCAGCCTTTTGTTGCAGCCTCCATCCCTTTGCATGATGAAGCCAATACAGCCTTCTAGAGACAAAAAAGGAGAGTAGTTCAAGTGAGAACCAAAAGCAAAGTCAATCAAAGCAATTTTTTGCCATTGCAGTGATACTTCAGACCGCTGTTGAGTAATTCAAATAACTGATTCATTATAAATATTAACAAAAAAGGCCACAGAAATGTTACTTCTGTTGAGAAAGATATCAAGGTTCTCCCTCAACCATTCAGCCCTGTGATTTCCAGACTCTTGGTGAGCAGCTGCAGAGGAGATGCCCTCACACAGACATGCAGCCCTTGAGTGGGGTTCTAAAGGAGCAAGATCAGCCCTGTTCCCTCTTATTTCTCATCATCACTAACATCCACACACCTGGCCTGTCTTCCTGCAGCTCTCATATAACTCAAGGCTATAGCTGTATTTTCTTTTTTAGTAGCTTTTCTTTTTTAATCAGTTTACTGAAGTATATTATTTTTTAAAAAGTAATAATAACAATAAAGAAAAAGTAATATTAACAATAAAAGCCCCTACTATGTTTCTCTTAATAATTTTATTTCACTTTATTTCAATTTTATTTGGAAGGAGCACCAGGAGACACCTTCAGTTTTTTAATTGTGTTCTGGTTTTTTTTTTTCTATTTTCCTAGCATTTCACATTGAGAGTTAATTTTGTTTGCAGCTATTTTGCTTGCATTGCTAATATATTTTCCATTAACATACCCTTTTTTAGACCACAGGATGCTCAACTAAGAACTTCTTTACAATAAAATTGCTGCATGGTGTGTATAACTTTGAGTTTTCACCTCAGTAACATTTTTTTTTTTTGTTCTAAAAAAAAAAAGAGCATTTTTCTTCAAACAGCTTGGACTCTATGCATGCTAGAGATACTGGCTTATGGCAAGCCTGCACTGGGTTGCAAGCCTCTGCATGGGTATTGAACTAGTGACTAGCCAATTGAGTGGCCAAACTGGTTCTGTGGACACAGATGTGTAAGTTAATTAAATTCTGTGACAAGGAAGCAGAACAGCACTTTCATTTATAACCATGTGGAAAAGTCTTATCAGTGTATGACATATGGCTTAATTTTTTCTGGAAACCTGCTTACATGGAATACCTCTATTGCAATGCAAGAGAGCAAAGATGCAAGGTTGCAGCACCTGGTGTAAATGGGCACTGTACAGATTATGTACAGGACAGTACACATTGTCATTTCCTTAGTACAGAGTATGTTGGCAACATAGAGCAGAACATGCAGCAAGCAAGTCAGTGTGCTTTGATACCATAGAGCTGACACTTTTTGGTGTGGAGAATGAAAACAGCCTGTATTTTAAGCTTAAGGGTGGACTTGTTCCCCCAGTCATCTTAGTTGTGTATACATGGACATCAAAATTACCAAACTTTGTCAGACCACATATTCATCTATTCTAGTAGCCTAAAATGGTCCCTTTAAATTATCAAATCACCCTCTAAAGCTGTGATAATATGGCAAAATTTAGCCTGCATAAGTAATATTTTATTTTTAATAAAAATAGTCTGTTATACATGACAATAATAGCACAGTTTAAGTCTGAAGTATCTATCCATTCAAACACTATTAAGAAGTGAAGAGTGGGCTTTAGCTATTTTTTCAGCCTCTCAAAAGAAAAGAAAAAACATAGTTACAATACGTAAAATGGTAATTATAAGAATTGAAAATAATTCTTGATTTCTGATTAATTTCTTCCGAGCCCAGGATTATAAAAGCCTTGTACTCAAAAAGTGGATTGCATTTGCAGCTGAGAAAAAGTGTTCTTGTCACCACACAAATCTCTTAGGAGAAATATTCCAGAAATGGTCATATGAACACTTATTTCTGTCCAGCAGCTAAAACTTGTACTTTGCAAGGAAATTTTTAATAAGTCGTGTGACTCTGAATTCATACAAGCAGCTGTGAAAAACACTCTCATACAGAAGTGATCTGAGGCTATGAACTGTTACAGACTAGTTGCACCCATGTGATTGATCCCTATATGCACAGATGGACTCTCCCGTCCCAGACACTGATATGTGTCCCCAAAGGAAACAGGCATAAATTGAATGAGGTTAATCAGCCTGTGTCACAGAAAGCTCAATGGGACTTCCATGCAAAGGGAAATGTGCCTTTAATCCATCTGAGCCAAGTATGATTAAGAAGCATGAAGAAATGGCTAAAACTGTGGGGTAATGGTATTTGAGTGAAGGTATCACTCTGCTTTCACACCCTGGCTTTTGACTATTTAACTGTGTAATTTTATGTTTGCATAGTACATTGCAGGAGAACATGTACTGACACTGGCTATCAGCAAGGAATATAGCTAGGACCAGCGAACAAAAAAATTGTAACTAGCTGCTATGGTTCATTTTGAGTCCATCTCCTGAATATATGGGACCAGATATTATTACAGGTATCTCAGGAGACACCCGAGAGCCCCCGGGCTTGGAAATGACGACCTCTGCCCAGGAGGAGAGTGTACCTGTGGGCATTCTGCCTTCTCACAGTTGACCTCCACCGGGAACAAAGCCCACTGCTGACTGACTGCCAAAATGAGATATCAATCACAACAAATCGTGCAGATCCTCCATCCTACCCTTTCTTACAGGGGAAAAAAAATGAACAAAATTAACATGAAATTACTAAAACTCCACTGAGATGAACAGAATAGTTCCAAGCTCCATAAAATTGTTCAGAAAGTGGCTTGGGATTTTTTTGCCATCTGATATGTTCATATTAAGAGAATGACATCTTCACTTATGTCAATCTTTTGTTCCCTTTTGATTTTTCATACAGAAAATAGCTTACACAAAAATCAGTATAAATGGAAAAAAAAAAAGGGTTGCCAAAACTCACCAAGGCTTCTTTTTCAAAACAGGTTTGATATTATTTTTAACTGAGCCAGGATAATCTTTTACAATATCTGTCAAAAGAAACTGTAACCAAATTCTCCTCTATTTCAGAATCTGTACAGAAGAACTAAATTCCTTCTGTAATGGTTAGACTCGGTTTATTGTTATTCTAGATTCTATTCACAGACAAAAAAGATGTTGAAATATAGACTTATTTAAACTAAAATGTGTTGGAAAATGCAGATAGGCATCTAATGACATGCCCAATGACATCCAGATACATAATTCTAAGGACAGGGAAAAGATCCTTTTACTCTGTATTTCAGGTCCAGATAGCACTTCATACTGGACCTGAGACAGGCGATCCTGAATTGCATGAGTATTTCAGCTCCCTGTGGTGATGCCATGCACTTTGCAAGCATTTATTACTGAGGAGCAAATTAAGAGCCAGAGGCTGCATCTTTTGCAGAACGAAAGGTGAAACCAATCCGTGCATTTCTCCCTTGAACCAAGCAGCCACAGCACCTCGGGACAGGCTCTGTCAAATGTAGCTGTGAAGCAATTCCTGAATTTGCAACTCAGTGTTGGTTCTTTTTCTCAAGTAGATGATCCTTAGACTATAAAAACCTACGGTTTCTGCCAGCTAACATAGGAAGTCCTTTCCTTTAAATCAGTGGTGTCTGCGTACTGAAATCGAAAGCCTGGATCCAAACACAGCTGATGACTCACCTGGGAAGCTGCTACAGCCATACATAGCAGCCGTTGTGATACCGATCACCTTCTTTCTTTTTGGAAAAAAAATCCCAACATTTTACGTGCAGAAAAGAAGGCAGATTCTCCTTCATTCATGTTACTGAGTTCTATGTTCACTGTTGTCTTTTTCCTGCATAGTGAACTTTATTACTTTAAACACTGAAGATGAAAGTGTAAGAAGGCATCCCATCACTGGTGCTATGAATACATACTAGATTAAGTGCAAATATAATTCTTACAGTGGAAGTGCATTTGGTTTGTATTAATTATACCTCTCTACATCTGCCACCCAGTTAGCTCCCAATATAGCCACACAACTCCATCACTCTAATGAGAGTTCAAAACTCCATTAAAGGATTTTCTGGAAAAAAATATAAAAATAATTCAATCTGGAACAACTCTGCAATAAAAGAGAATATTTCAGTATTTATTGAAACATGACCTAAAAATGCCGGTAAAGCACTCTTCTTTTCTCTATTATTTGAAATGTGAGAAGTCTCTGTACTCTCCAGAGTAAAAGTAAGTCTTCACTCCTGGTAAAATCACAGCATGTGGATTTTTCATTGTGCTGTGTTTTATGTTACTGAACCTCAGATTTTTAAATTGTCAGTTTCATTTATAAAACATCAGAATCTATTAAAAAATGTTCAAAATATCAACATTTTTTCCTTTAAGTATGAGACCTCAAGAGCACTAATTAATCAATGTCAATCTCTCTGACCAAGATCTTATCACTTGAGAGAGTGTGTGCATTCTAAGGTATTAGTAC
Source organism: Anomalospiza imberbis (assembly GCF_031753505.1). Taxonomy (NCBI): domain Eukaryota; kingdom Metazoa; phylum Chordata; class Aves; order Passeriformes; family Viduidae; genus Anomalospiza; species Anomalospiza imberbis. The sequence continues at coordinate 79,564,523 of NC_089683.1, read as the reverse complement.
AGGCTGTTTCTAATCAGCTTGGCTTGAGGAGAATATAGAGATGGAGGAAAAGGGACGGAATTTCTGTGTAAAAAAGACAAAATCTGATAATATGCCTCATAAATCCACATTTTTGCTGTATTTGTGAGCTATTGGCTTGTTCTGAGATTCTGAGTTTACACTAACTGATTACAAATAAGCACACAACTGCAGAAGCTCCAGGTTTCCAATTGCTATTGTAAGGATATCAATTGTCCTACATATGTAGGGCAGCCCTGGATGGGACTGAGATACTTGCATCTCCACTTGTGACATTCTGAACATCGCATGATAAATGATGGTTTGGGGAATCACTCACAGCTGTTTGCTTGCTTGCTTCTGAAAAGAGAAGGCGTTTGACATTGTTATGTTATCTCTGCAGCATAGCTGCAAAGCAATTCCAAGAAGCAAGATAAATTAACTTTTAAGAGATAGTACATTCTTCTGTGTGATACACACAAGACAAGTCATATTTCAGATTTAAATTAGCTTATGAAACCCATCTTTTAGTTATAATAAGTAAGATTTTTAATGGCAGAAACACAACAAATTAGGAGGAGGCTACAATCACTTCTTAAGGGTTTATAAAATTGCAACTATGAGTTTGGCTTTTAGTTGTTTTGTCACATGTGTCACATGTGTGATGTGTCATTTCTGGTCATGCAAAGTAGGCATGAAATACTGCAACCTAACCCTGAACTCAAAGAAAGAAACCATTAGACAAAGTATAATATGGCTGTACAGTAAACTAAATAACCACATCAAAAATTATCACAGGGTTCATTCTCCCTAAAATAAGTGCTATTGGCTCAACAGTAATTTCAAATTACTGATATGGCATGAACTTGATAACACTGGAAAAATCCCCCATTGATCTGTACAGGATATCCAATTGATTTTATGTTTTCTGTCATTTATTTAAACAGAGTGGCTTACTTTTGCAGAGATAAGCAGCTGTTTCAGGTGTACAAACAGCAACACATCTGAAAGGAGCCTTATTCGCAAAGGGGTAGCAGCCAGTACGCGTTGGACTAGGTCAATATATCCTTTCCAAGTTACCTGCTTACTCAAAAGAGTTTTGTTACATCCTGAGATTATCATGAAGGAAAGAGGGATAGATTCCAAAGTCTTTCAGAACCTGAGTTTAAGGAACCCAATCAACACAAACATTGTTTGATGTTCATACAATAAAAACTTGGAGTGCATGACAGAAACTCACTCTCCAAAAAAATCAATAAGAGGCCTACAACGATAATGCCAAGAATGTGAAATTCATGCTTTGCTTATGTGTAGTTACAGCGAGTGTTTTAGCGAGCAAACACAACTGCCCAGAAGCCAGCTGTGTGCATGTTTTTATCCCTAAAACAGCTGCTGCATTTGACTATGCCACTAAGAGAGAAAGAGTCTCCTCCTCTCCCACTGGCCACTTATATTAAGTAGTTCGCTGCAATTGCTGCGCAGCACTTGGCAGTGGCAGGCATGGTAACAGCATTAATAAAAGTAGGAACTGTTTTCACAGTTGCATGTCTCACAGTCTCTCTCATGTGTGAAACCACATTCGGTGCAGACAAACGGGATATCTACAGCATGGACGGCTGTGGGTTGTGACAGAACAAATGTGCTCAGCAAAGAGGGTGTCCATGTGAGCACAGGCAGTATAGAAGTCAAGTAATTAGGCAGTAAAATAAAATATGCGAGTATGATGATTACTGAAATCACTACTTATGTATTTTGTGTTTCAGAGCTCAGTGTTGCACTAATAAAAATTAATAGCATTGAGGGACTGCTTTAATTTAAACATGCATGCCTTAGTGCATGACAAATAATGTGTCTGTAGGTATGTTTAGATAGATTTTCTTTACACCTTCATCTGTAGGGAAGGAATGAGTCAGAGTAGCCAGCATACAGCTCTATCTGTACCTGTCTATTCCAAAAATATCACAACAAATATTTCAGGATCTTTTCAACTGACAGAAGTAAAGGTCAGGGTCATAGCAAAGGGCAGTTTGTGGAGGAGGAGATTAGCATTTCTCTAAGTGATTTCTTCTTCCATCTACTTTTTTATATCCTCTATAAACAGTCCTCTAATTTCAAACACGTTTTTTGAATTCTGCAGAGAAGTCAGTTCTAAAAAGGTATCATCCAAAAGAATTCATTTTTCTTGGCTCATTCATCAGCTATCCTGTCTTTTCTAGTATAGATATGGATGGGAGGAGGCATATGTGCGTGTGTGTATATTCTGTATATAAACAAATATCAGTGTAGCTTCAATTTAGCATTCTGTACTCACACATTACTTACGCAAAGGTATTGATTGGAGAGCTTTGAGAGGATTTTTTTTAGCTTCTATTTCATTGAAAAATAATTATTTAATAGATTGATTAGATTAGCATTTTTCTGGTTTATCTGACTGGTAGGCTAATGCCAAAATAAAGTTCCAGGTGCTCAGCTCCTTTACAAAACAGATCTTTATTTTGCATATCCAAACACACAGCAGCTCTCCAGCATCCCACACACACTAAATTCTGCTCTTTTAAGCATCTTTAAACTGTGTGCTAGGTCATCTCTAAATTCACACAGACTGCATCCCCTTTTCATTTATTTTTAAAGATTGCCTTCAGATCAGAGCTCGGTAAATGGCTCTGTGGAAGGGTAACCCCACCACTGCCTTCCTCTTCCTTGTCACCATCCAGCAATAACTAGCTGCTTCTAAAATAAAATTAAATGCAGTGTTTCCTAAAGACTGTGATATAGAGTGCTCATTTCATTTGTGTTTTGGCAAGCAGTTTTCCAGATTTCAGATGAAATTCCTCAGTAAATAGTTTTCTTCCTCTCTCTCAATGTGTGGCCAAAAAGCATTAAAGAACTTGATTCCTAATAGCCTTTCATTTCAGGTCTTCACCTACCATTTTGCAAAATGAAGACAGACAAGGTAAATAGAACCAGTGATCTAACAGTAACTCATAGGCTTCCCATACAGGCATCATTTATTCCTGTTCAAGCTGCTGCCACCAGATACATTCAGTCCCATCCTTGCCTGGCTTTGTGCATGTAGGCACAGCTGCTGACAGATGCTGCATAAGAGACTGGAGGAATCGGGCGTGCTGAAGAAGAGAAGACTCCAGAAGCACCAGCCCTGGCCCAGCACTGGTTGCCAGCACTCTTGGAGCAGCAATAATCCATCCACCCTGCTGGCACAACTGATGGTGGAGCTGCTCCCCACACTCCTCACTGACAGCACTTTGTCCCAGGAATGTAGACTATGCCCTACCTGCTCATGTTTCTGAGGGCTCTTGGGGAATATTTCGTTCAGGCCTCCCCTAGTTTTTAGCCCTGTACTGTCTTCAACAACTGATCAGTGCTAAGCCCACAGAAAGCTCCAAACAGAACAGTTAAGGCACAGCCCAAGGGTGCAAGAAGATTTTGCTCCACACCTTGGACTACACATGTGACAAAGTGCATAAACATGCTGAAACAACACCTAGGCCAGATAAAAAAAGAACAGACTATATCAGCTTAAAATTAAGACATGCGGAGTAACTTGGAAATTTGCTCCTGATTTCAGGCAAAAAGGTAAGAATTCAGGACTTTCTCTCCCCACGTGATTTTTGGAGAGAACAAGGAGGGCAACTATAAAGAGGTAGAAGGCAGTTCTGGAAATGAGTTTCTGTGTTGTTTGGCTGACTTTCAAAGGATCTGATAATTTTAATATTGTATGTATTAAATTGTTCTGTTAATGAGGTGTTAAGGCAGTCATGGATTTACTAGAGGGTCTAGGCAGATCAAGGTTACGTCTTCCCCACTGGGCACACAAAATCTTGGACAGACATCATTTAGCTATCATTTCAATCAAGGCAAACATAGTAAGTCCTTTCTAAAGCCGAAATAATTATTAACATAAATTGTCCTTTTGTTGCACATAATTTCTGCTAGAAGGATGACTCCAGGAATGTTTCATTGCAAATTTTCCATAGCTTTTTCATCTCTGGTTGCCTTGGTGCATGGCCCTATACTTATACTATTCTCTATGGCCTGGAAAAACAGCCAAAGGTATTTTGAATCATTTCACATTCAGAAGGAGTGGCCTTTGTGGATGTGGTTTTAGCCCACTGGAAAAATAAAGGCTGAAACCTACTTGTTAGCCACAAATTTTGCTGTTTCCTTGAAAGAGGATGGGTTTGAGCTTTTGAGCCTGTAACATCACCATTAAGAATTTACTGAAGACAACAATCCTGTATCACCCATCAAACAATTTAGGCAAAAAAAAACAAAACTGCAAATTATCTATCTGCAAAGGTGAAAGAACAGATCACAGGCTATCAATGATCTCCTACAGATGTTGTTAGAGAGTCATATGGATACACAGAATGAAAAGGCAAAATGGATTCTGCTTTTTGGTCAAGTTCTTAAGAATTGTGAAGATGGTTAGTTTAATTCTATGCTCAAGCATGAAATCTGCCTATGCTAGTTATCAGATTAGCAGGATTTTTTTACTATTTACCTTGAAATATTAAGAAACACATTCCTAGTACCAAGAGAAACCTTTACAGAGAGCAGGACACCAGCACCTATGGAAAGGCAGGTTTCTCATGTGCATAGTTGCACACTGGCATTTGGGAGAACTGTGCCCTTATCCCAGCTGTATCATTGTTTTGCTGGGTAACCATGAAGTCATTCTCTTGTCTTCTACCACAACTCTTGTCTTCTTCCCGCTCAGAAAAGTATGAATAATAATTTCAGGCTTCTTTGGAAAGACCTTTGAAATCTATGGGTGGAGAGCATTGTGTAAGAGCAGGGTATTACAGGTAATTTATTTATGTCTTGTTCAGCTGTGTAGATACTGGTCTAAGCTCCCCTACAGCAGCGATCACAATAAACACTACACTCTTGGCAGTTAAAGCACTTCTCTTATGTTCACTGCCCAAACTCTTGTTCCAATTCCCCAGTCTCCAGCAGCGGAAAGGTAGAAGATCCACCACAAGTTCTGGCCCATTCTAGAGCTGGGCCTGTCTTCACAAGTCCTGTGTACCCCAGTGCCCAACCTCCACTGGCTTGGGTGCTTCCTTTCTCATTCCCACACTCCATTATGTTCCATAATGTCTCACAAGATCCATCCCTTGTTGTGTCACTTGGGCAGTGATTCCCACTGGATTACATGCACTGTGCCAGCCAAGGTAAAAACCTCTTCCTCCCTCTTCATCACTCTCTCTGCTGAGGGCTGGCACAGTTTAGTAAAAAAAAGGGGGGGGAAAATAAAATAAATAGCAGAGCATCAATGTATTTTCTTGTGTGGAAGCACAGCATCTGATAAAAATGTGGATGACTATAAGCTGCTGACAGTGAATTGGATGAATGCTGGTTTGCACAGATCTCCAAGCAAGTACTCACTCTGTCAAACTTGGTTCTCCACCCCATGAAGAAAGTTTTTCAAAATAAGGAGCATTCTTCAATCCAGTAAAGTTCACTGGCATCACTGAATTAAAGGGATGGTTTGCATATCTGACCATTGTTATGTGAATTTGAGTGGAGGGGAGGGGACCAGCCACCCCAAAGACAATGGCTTCATTAACTATATGAGAAATTTGCAATGATAGGATGAAGCCAATCTGTTTTACCTGAAAAATAATTTAAATAATGCAGAGGATAAAGCCTTGAAATTGACATAGAAAATATTCTGGGGGGCTCAAAACCTGTGTCATAATTAGTCACAGTTTGATTAGGTTTTTCCCTAAAGTTTGGTCTCCCTATTAAAGTACTGCCATTTATATGATACAGCATAGTCACTACCAATTGAAAATTAATTATAGGTCTGATCTAAAAATTAAATCTTCCATTCTATCTTTATAAAATCCCAAGGCAATTTCTTTCACTTCTTTTCACCTTAATCTCTTTTCAGCTCTACATCCCCACTGCCTTCAGAGCTGTCATTTTACTAACATAGTATTTACATTATTTTGATTCATAACACAAGATCACAACAGAGTCATTCTTGGTGGTAGGTCTGTGCTGCCCTCCTTCCTATTTTTTTTAAATCAAAACAATCCTTTACCATAGCAACTTTTCTTGGCTACGTCCTCATTCCAATAACTTGTGAGCAGGAAAGACTTGACAACACTGATCAGACCACACTGTCTCTGTGCCAAACTGAAAGGCCACTCCTCTTTGGAACAGTGAATGCAATCCCAAAGTTACAGGATGAAGCTGTTGCAGGTCTCTCAGAAAGCTCGTATTCTTTAGAAAGTTACTGAACATTAAAAGTGGGCTGTGCCAAAACTTTTGGAATTAGAAGTAACTCAAGGGAGCGGCTCCTCCCTAAGCCTTTTAATTTATGATAGGAAAGGAAGAGCTATGAAAGTTAACAAACTTTTCATAAAACCGGTAAAAGAAAAAAAGGGTTCAACTCAAGAAAGTAACAGACAAGGAACAAAAGGTGCCAGAAGTCATGCTGAACCAACTCCTTCCAACAATACTTTAGTTACTGTCAGTTTGACATTAGATTTCTAAATACATGTGAAAGCAAGAGCCCATTCATTTCTTAATGGTTGTTATTTCACCTATCTAATCATAACTTTCACAATTACACCTTATGTAAAAATATCACAATATTATATTTTCCTTCAAAAGTTTTCTACATAAATTTCCTCATGACTTAAAGGTATATATATTAAAAATATATAAAAATAATTTAAATATTCATACTTATTTTTTCATACTGTTAAACTGTGATAAAGTTAAAATGCAAGGAAAGGGGCTTTGATTGTTATTGAAAGATTTGAAAAATATTGAGAATTATGAATTATAGTATCACAATAAGAAATAGCACTGAGAGTCTCAGTAAGCCATCCCATACTTCCAAATCAGCACATTAAAAATAGTTTTCAATTATTTTTATTCTGAAAAACTTATATTTAACAATAATTTTTGGTCAGAAATGTCATCATTAGTCTCTGATTGCAAACCAACAACTTGAAAAATATTTTAACTGCCATTAGTAAAGAAATATTCAAGAATGTACCACTTCAATGTAGCCAAAAATCTGTGGAGATTATTAAAAGTGAGTGATTTTTGAAGATGAAGTAGCTACTATGTAAGCATAATAAACAATACCACTACATAAACACAGAATCCCATAAATTGATGGCTGTAACAAGTGGTAGGGTTTTTTTATTCGTATAATCTTAGTGATGCCACACATTCCCTATTTTTCCTGAAAATTACCAAGGTTTTGCAATTCTTTCAAGGTTCAGCTTCTGGTCTTGTTGCCAGACATTTGCATGCACAGACAAGTGCTGCAGCAGTGGTACAGATATAGTCACAGGATATGGAGCAGTCATGTTCCTTTTTAGAGCATCCTAGCTCTTACTGCTCAAGTCTACACCTGGAGTATTTTTTCTCTCCAAAGCCATGATAAACAACAGTAGATTTACCTCCACTTCTGAAATGAGCCTTTCTGTCTATGCTCTTTTTTATAACTTAGCTCCTCTCCTTTGTCCTTTCCCTTATTAAGTCCCAGACCTTGCTCTTTCTACCTCTTCATTACTTCAGCTGGAAACTTCAGTTGTTCATGAACAACTGTCAGGCTCTTCATGATGTATCTTCCCAATGCCTACAAATGCAGCTAATACCGACTGTTCCACTGGTCCAGGATAGTTTCTGTTTTCACCTTTCCTTCCCACCAACATGTGTGATAAAGTGCTTCTGCAGGGTTTGTCCAAAAAATTCTCGAGGTCTCACTCTTCAGCTTAATTTTCCTATCATAAACATGACCTATATCAGTTTCTATTTTTTCTTCTGTGTAGCCCATGAATCCACCTCTTCCACTTCATTTGTATTGCTAATGTAGGGCTGCTTATCCACTCTTTGGCAACCTGCATTCTCTCCTATTCCTGAAACAGAAGGAATACTCTCTTCTCCTGTCCCAGGGAAAACTGCTCATTGTACTTGGCTTAATCAAACCAGAATCATCGCGTTTTGTTAATGACATAATTAACTGGTAGTCATGACCAATATCAATAACAAAACAAATAAACCATATTCTTACATACCATGAAATGCTCATAAATACCCACAAGTTTCTAAATCACCTTCTACAAGTAATCCCAAGGAGGACTCTTGGCCTGTACACACAACTAAGTACACATTCATGCACACACACATACAGTGGAGTGTGGATCACAAGCTCTCCTCTCCTGGGAGTCCAGATACTTGCAGACACCTCCAGAGGGAGATGTGGATGCTGTCACATCAAGAGGAACCATGCTGCACCCTATAATCCACAATGCACCACCTGCACCTTGTAAAAAAGCATCCCAGAACAGTGCACATGCATGCCCTGAGTTGCTGCGCCCCACACCATCAGGCACTCAGCTGGATGCAGGCTAAAAGCAAGTTATTGAAAGCTCTATTTAAACTTTGACAACAGCATGGATCTTACTTTGACTATTTTTTATTCAGCATTGATAATGCACAAATTATTACAACAAGCTGATGCTTAGGCTATCAGGTCATGGATGCCTCCTCTGCAGCCTACAGAAGTCACCTTGTATGAATTTTCCTCAATTCAGTTTTGCATTTTGTACCCTTCTTCCTGTAAAATGTGACAGCTGCAGGGACAATGGCAACAGCCAATTTGGATAGAGGCAAAAAGAGAACCAGGCTTCAATGTAAAACCCCAAAACTCTGTGTAAAGACCCAAATCTGTCAAATCTGAAACTTGTCAGAAGAATATAGTGGTTGTCACCATTTTTGTGAACTGTTCCAAAATTTGAATGCTAACTGATTCATTTCAAACTGTTTTAGACATTCCAAGGTTGTTTGGAGTTGTTTTTCTCAGAATGACAATAGAGTATTTTGGAATGAAGCCTGATATATTTTTCACAGGCTGAGAAATTAATAAACTAATTTTGTGAGAGCTTGCTTTGTTTTTGGCAAGACTTACTGTGTTTTCATTCTCTATCCCTTTCTTAGTTTGTGTATATTTCTTGTTTCAAACAACCAGCAACATAAAATAATTTGAACTCTGTGTGATGGAAGTGGTTACATTTTATCAGTGCCCTTCAATCAATCCCCAATTTTATCTTAGTTCCAGCCTCTTCTCTGACCTGAGATATTCTGCATCCTCACACACCAGTACATTTCATAAAAATCAAAGGCTTTTACTTCTGAAACAAAAAAAAAGCATCTATATTTTCCCTTTTCTTGTCTGACACTTTTTGTCTGAGAAAAAAAATATCATCTTAAATCCTAATTAAGACAGAATTTTATAAATAAATAAGATATGCCTTTCAGAAACCAAAACTTGCTTAGCAAGCAGCAATTGATTCCCAACTTTAATAACAGAAGATGCTTTAAACCACTAATACTTTTACCAGAAGATTATTTGTGAATCTATTAAAAAAGACCTAAAATTAGGTTGATACAGACAACACAAAAGTTATTAGCTATATAATATTCACAGGGACTTATTTGCAGCATCTCCTTTCTGAAATATTTGCATTATATTTCTGTACCTTGCTGATTCACAATTTAATTTCAAGCTCCAAAAGAAAGCTTATCTTCTGTCCTGTATCTTATTTCCTCTATGTGATGTCCTAAATTGCACTTGAAGCCTTGCTTCAGAATTTTTCTAAAGAAAGTTACTTCGTTTTGGCATTTTCTCTTTGCAATTTTTCCAGTTGTCTTCTTGCTTTCATTAATATTTTTTAAAACATGACTCAAAAGGATTCCATCATGCATTGCAGATGACAAATAGAGATCATATCCTATCAGATGAACATTTCTGCTTATAGAAAGTATGAATGATCCTAATTTCTTTGAAAATTTGGCTGCATCAGACCTAAAAAAATCAAAATTCATTAACTCTCCCCATGACAAATGCATGTGAAAGATGGTGCTGTTGAATTAACTATGTTTCTTTCTCTGGCCTACTGTGTGCTATCTTTTCCTGCACATCTACTTAGAGCTCAATAGTTCAGATTTAACTCAGTGCTAGTGCTCATTTGTTGTATTGCATGGCATCACTACATGGAATGGACGAGATTTTTTTCCTGCTATTATTCTCATGGTCACAATTATAACTTCCTTTATACTGAAATTACCATTTCTCCAGATGCCTTTGAGCCGTTCTTCAGTCACGGTACCCCACGATAGTAGTAGGGCAGACAGGCCAGTCTCTGCCTCAGCAAGAGTTCACAGATCTGCAGTCTTCATGCACACATAGAAGACCCCTGCTCTGCCAGCTTCTGGCTGCTGAAAAGGGATATCCTGGGAACCCTCAACTTTCTGAGAAGCAGCATTGTTTACCTGAACATGATCGCTAAGAGTCAAAGAAAGGGTGAAAAATAACAAGCTGCAAAGCTGATCAGAATGTGTGAACCTAAGATTCAAGAGAAGTCCTTTCTTCAGAGTTTTAGTCTTTCTTTTCTCACAGTACAGTTCCTAGGACCCTTCTCCCTCCTTAGTTTCAGCCCATACAAGAGACATGCAAACATTACATTTCTCAGCAGCAGACCCTGGCTCATTCTTCTATTGACTCCTATCAATGCCCACCACTACCTCTTACATATTCACAGGAAATCCTCTGTTTTTCCTCTATTTATTCTCCCTGTTGTCCCACTGAGCCATGACAATTACACTTAGACCAAGAAAGGCTTCTAAGATAATCTCCCAGACATGATGTCTGATCTAGTATCTGATCTCCTAGTCTCATTGAATGGGAAGATTTTACTCACCATCTATTCAGTCACATGTTCACTGTTCCAACTGCTACAAACATTTGAAAGGCAGAAAATCCGGCAAAGATTTTTCAAAATTCCTCTCATAAAACAACCTCCTTTCACTTGATAGACTGAGAAGAGATGCTTTACATAGTCAATATTATGTTTGTGGATTCTGTTTATGGTCTTAGTGCAGAGAAAAACAGATGAGAACATAATTAAATAGAGAGTTGAAAATCACCACAGATTAATATAAAATGGTAAGAACTAAACAATTCAGCTTCTGTAATAGTAAACACATCTGTAACAGTAAACACACATTAAAGTTCTTAGAAAGAATTAACACAATGATAGATAAGAGCAAACTGATGGATACAATTAATTTCTTCTTTGCAAAGACTTTTGAAAACCAAATTTCCTACAAGTGGCTCTTAAGAATATTTGGAAATCATTTGTGAATGCATCTACAGCAGAGTTTTAATTCAAAATTTCCCCACTTTTTCTGGTTTGGGTTACAGTGTAGAGCTGCCTCATAATGCACAAGAAGGTTTTCTTCTGGACAGATCTAAATCAGAAGATACAGGCATAAACCAGACCTGTGACACTTCAAATGCTACTGTGTATTTACACTCCAGACAGTATCAGAAGAAATCTAGCTGAGTACAAACTCCCAAAATGCATGAGGCACATACATGAGGGATTCCCAATTGCTTTGGTCTACAGACTTGCACACTCAAAGATGGTCTGCTGGCTAATGCAGACCTAGTCTGGGACTCACATTTGTCCTGTGAAAGTTACTATATCAACTTGTCTATCCCAAGCTAGGATGTCCCTTTGAGGCAGTAAAAAAATCAGCCTCATTTGACTAATCATCTGTCTTTTGGGTGGTAAAACTAAATCCCTCAAAGCAACTTACCATACAGAGAGAACTGACTTGTCTCAGGGAATGTAATGTATGGAAGCTGGTTGTGGGCAAAGAATAAGGTGGCTCAGCACACCACCAGAGTGAGAGGACTTAAAAGGCAGCTAATGAGCACTGGGGCACATGGTGGGGCTGGAAGAATTTGGAGAGACCCTGGGGTCTGAGGGTAAAACAGAGATGGAGTAGTGCACCTTTTTTGAGGTGTCTGTAAGACAGGAATTTAGTAATGCTTGTCTTTTGGCAAACTCTCACACCTTTCTCAGCCATGGAATAGAGAAGGAGGAGGAAAAGGAGGAGGGGAAGGAGGCAGGAATTTGCTGTTTATGCAGCAATCTCTCCTCTTACAAACAGTCCTTGTGCCCTTTGGCATAGGCAAAGCTGTTGGCTCTGCTACTGCTGGCTACTTACTACTCTGCCTGAGCAGCAAGATGGCCTTGTCTGTCTTGAATGAGACACCCAAAGAACAAGGGTCTTCTCTGGTGCACCAGCTTACAAGATGCCTTACCAGCCTTCCTGACTGAGACAGGCTCTGACAGTGCCTGCTGTGTCTCCCCTCTGCCTGCAGCCATATCCTCAACAGCCTATAGTTCTAACATTTTGACGAGGCTAATTGCAAGTGTCCGAGGTGACAAAGTGTCCTGAGATAGTTCACTGCAATCAGATCATATCTAGCAGCTAGTCTAAATGAGAGAGGCTGAGAAAAATGCATGCAAGGTCAACAAGCATACCAAGTGTCCCTGATACCAAGAAGTTCCAAAAGTTCTCTAATTGTTATCCTTGCATTTCTTATACTTAAAATACATTTATCTTCAGTCATTCTCAGGAAAAAAAAAAATATTCTCAAGACTGTAGTCTTACCTTGAACATTTCCCTGGTATTTTGCTGCTCTTTGGGTGTCATCTGGCAATGCACGCTAGCCAGCAATCTAAAAAGAGAATTCCAGGTAGTGTTTACACTGGCACTTTCCTGCATGTCTCTCTTTCCCCTCTGATACAGCTCCTCTGTGTGCAGCATCAAATTACCATGTTATTTTTCTACTACCATATTGTATTGCAGCCATATGAACTACCTACATTTAGGCCTGTTTCAATATTCCCTAAGAAGTCAATATTAATAATAGTAATCATCAGACTTCTCAATTTTAATTCTCTATAAAAGATTTCAGTAACTGCCTACATGTGCTTTGGATCTCAGCCTCGTGACTCTGTGATTATTCATAGAAAATATTTTACATAAACTCAGTATACTGTCTCACTGCTTAGAGAGAGAGACAGCAGTTGAAACAGGTCTGTGAAAAACAAGAGAATTAATTTGTTTTTATGAGACTAACCAAGAAGCTTGGCTGAATGTCCTACATCAGAATCTTTGGCACATCTCCTCCACTTTGAGGTACTGTGACATCAGTTATTTTTTGTTTACTGAATATCTTGATAAACCAAGGCTTATTTCCTGCAGTAGTTATTCCAGTAGGGTTGTTTCAGTGAAAACAAAGGTAGAACTTGTACTTAGTGTGCTGTGTTAGGTTCCCACATGCTCTTTCTCTCTCTTGCTTCCTCTCTATTTTTAATGTCTCCTCTTCCTGCCTTTTCACTGAAGAAGCACAGCCAATTGCAAGGTAGCTTGCTTGCTTGCATGCATTTGAAAAAGCAAACCTGGCTGCTCTCCAAGATTTCTCATTTTCACTTACCTGGAACATTGCTTTAAACAGGAACCACATGTATTTACTGGTAGGCAACCCAATAATTTCATTCTCCACAGGAATTTTGGGATGCATACATTAATGGTATAAGCAAGGGGAAAAATGTTATTCTGAATGAAAAAACTAGTGTTTACAAAAGTAGTGTTTGATACTTCAGGGTGGAATTTGGTTTCATTCCCCAGCATGTTAAATCATAACTAGGCATGTGTGATTTAATATAGCAGAGAGATTTCCTGATTTGTTTTTAATTGCCAGTATATACAGACTGCATTTTCAGCTTGAGTTATTTTTATTTGAGATGAAAGAAAATGGGAACAATAACAAAGTCTTCATGAGAAAATACTTTTCTACAGCATATCATATTGACTCTGCCTTGCAAAATGTGAGTTTCAAGATGTCATGATGCCCAGAAAATGAAAGTATCTGCCTAAGATCACAGATCAAGAAAGGATTCAAGCACAGCTCTAAATTCAATGGGACTTAAATAGAGGCTTTCTTTAAACACATAACTCAAAGTCTTATAAACCAGGATGTTTTTTTATATATACATACATATATAGTATATGTATTTCTTAATTACTGTTAATTGCAATGGATTCACTAATAACAGAGCCACGTGTAACACTTACCCAACACGGTATTCATGGGAATGACATGTTTAAAGCTAAGTTTTATTCTGTATATGCCCTACGGCTAAAGGTAGCTTGTTAGGAAGGGAATTGGCATTTGTTCATTCTCATTCCCTTCATCTGTATTAAAAGACTCGCATCCTACTGTAACATTTTCATTTGCAACCCCTTCAGGCCAATAAAAAGTATAATCATTTTCCTCCCCAGTAACTGCATGGACATCAGCTTTAATTTCAGCACTCTTTTCTCTTGCCAAACCTTTTTGTCTTGTAACAGCTGGTCAATATATTTCTTCATTATGTCCCTTTTCCCAAAAACAGCCATGCCATGCTCCCAGTAATATACCTTCTTGACAACACCTTCATCCTAATTGTTTCATCCTTTGTAATTTTATGTACATCCTATTGATGGATGTAGGATGTCTGGGAGGCATACATTATAGATTCTATTTCCTCCACCACATTTATCCAGTTCCTGTGCAAAATACATGCTATCTGTAATAAATTATAAAGTCTAGAAAGCCTTTGACTAAAGTTGCTGGTGTGGTGGACTTTGATACAGAGTTTGTCTTTGCAAATAAAATTCTGCTTAATTTTCACCGGAGCTTTTTCAAATGTATGTACAAAAGCCTTGTTTATCCATTTGATCCTGGGAGATAAGCAGCAGTTCTAACATGCTTTAGTGAATGTGTCTGAAATTGTTTCAAAACAGTTGTGGACTGTTATCAAACAATTTCTTCAAATAATCCAGAAACAATCAATAAACTCCATGAGTTTTTGATATTCTGGCCAGTCAACAGAAAGCTATGTGCTGGGACAAGCACCAGCTATAGCTACCTATATGACTGATTATTAATTAATCTCTGTGAAATCTAGATAATTTCTCTCTCATTTATGTGTCCTGTGACAAAGTGAAGGATTTCAATCCCGTTCATTTTCTGTCACTTTACCATGCAGAGCAGTTATTAAAGTTACAAACTGCATTCTCAGGAAACAGTGTATTTTCTGAGGCTGCTCTTTCAAAAGCCTACTTATTCAAAGTAATTCTGCATACTAATCCATGGCACTCTTTCAGTGCCCTCTCCTCCATGCTTTAGGAGTACTTGAACTCTTCCAGTTCTGGACATAAGAACTCTGGCATATTTGTTAAAAGAAATATTACACTGCTAGCAGGTTGGGCATGTTAACACTGGATAGAACCTGCTAGCTATTGTCATCCTCTTCGATGACTTTTTTCCTTGCTCATGACAAATCAGGGATTATGTTTAAATTAAGGCAAACAAGAAAAATAAATTTCCATAGAAGTGCTAAAAGACTGTCCCATAGCTTAACCTAATGGGTCAAATACTCTCACTGCTCAAATCCCCAGCAGAGAAATAAGTAATCTTATACAATTAAGAAAAAGGTAACAAATTAATATAGGCCAAAATTACACTACAAGTAGCGCTAGTAATTTTGGTTCCAGTTTTGCATAGCTCTTTAGGACATAATTAATCTGTCTGTTTTTCTGAATCAGAATCATAGTTAAGATGTTCTTAATCACCTCTTTTAGTTAGTGAAAGAAAATTATTTTAAGACCAAATCAACTGGAGGTTGTATATAAAAAAACTAACAAAAATTATGAAACGGAGTGATTGGTGAAAAACATGCATCTAGACTTTAAACCATTTTAGAAACATGTTAATAGATAATTATTATTTAAATATTACAATACCTAAAACTCCCCACCCTCTTCATACCTTCCCCTCAGGCTAGCCACCATTAGTGTAATTGGCTGATTTTCTAAATTCATCCTCCTTAGGAGGAATCTTAAGGCAGATGCTCTGAAGGAGTGGAGCATGAATGGCTCTCCAAATAATTTTAAGGGAGGATCTCCATAAACACAGAGCAGCACAGAGCAGCAGAAGTCAGTGACTTCTGTACCAAATACTGACAAATGCAGACTCTGTGGGGAGAGAAGGTGGCTGCTGCAGGGATTGACTAGGGAACTATCAAGGACCCATGAAAGTAAGGACAAAAAGCATGGGGAGCCAGAAGAAGTAATTAGTTCAGGCAGGAAGCTGAGGTGTTCCTTTGAACCTGATTGTTACTGAACCATCAGACTTCAGGCTGAAAGAGTTCTGTGCAGCCTTTGCAGGCCTGATGAGTGTGCAGTGCTTTCTTCCTCTTCTGTGACAAGGACAAGTTACATCTCCTCCTCTTTGCTGTGTATAAAGAAAATGTTGATGAATGGTGTAAAAATATCAGAGCAGTTATTTTAATTCTCATGTTCATGATAGTTGACATCTGTCAGGGCCCTGAATGCTCTCAAGCATTCTGCAACCTGTCTCCTGCTCCGTCTCTGGGGTCTGGCTGTCTGTACCTAAGGACAGCTACATTTTGGTGCGGTGGTGTCTCTTTGGTCACACTATTGGGAAAGAGCTGTGAGAGGCCTCCACGGGGCCTCCATTCCTTGCCTTATGAGATGCCTTTAGACTTAGGCCCTTGCTTCTAGCTGTTGCTTTAAAGGTGTCTGTTTTAGGAATATTTATGCCTAGATCCCATAATTCTCTTCTCAAAACTGAAGACAACTAAAATACCCAATAGCTCCTTCTACCTGGTTTTAAGACAAACCTCGAGGTGCAGTAGCTAGATGAAGGAGAATGCTCCGACTGAGGGCTCATCTTCACATGAATGGAGAATTTCTTGACATCTAGCTAGTGGTTAACCCAAATCCCTCCAAATGAAACCCAAAGCATTACTGTCAGTAGAGAAAGGTGTGGCAAAACATAAGGCCAGACACCATGCCTGTTGGAGTCATGAGGGAGAAAAGAGACCATAAAAACAAGAACTTCTCAAGTCTCAGGTCTCCTTTCTGGATTTGTTTTATTCAAATTATCCAAAACATAAATTGATATACATTTTTGTTCATTGGCAGGGTGTTAGATCTGTGGTAGACAAAAACATAGACATAATACTTGTTTGTGTAATAGCCCACACAGAGCTGAGTAGCTACCTCTTAACATGCACACTCACCTCACCCCCATTTTCCACCTCTTTGATCCCTGAAAATATTTACTTTACACTGAAAGCCAAAACCTCCTTCTGCCCAACAAAACTAACAGCTGCACAAAGTTCTGAAAAACAGCTCTGAAGTCTTTTCCTATCAAAAAAGCAAAAAGCCCAACTTGATCTGTTTGGTAAGAATTATTCTCTATAAACATGTTGTCCCTGTTTATGGATCTGTTCCCTTCTGGAAACATAGGTTTCATCTCCTTATTTGGTTGTAAAGGGCTTCTGTGTGATGAATCATTTCCATATATGAGATGTATCAAAAATTGGCTTAACATTTTGGATCAGCAGCTGCAAGTTTAGGTCTGACTGGGAGCTTCTCAACACTTTATACTTTGGCCTGTGTTGTATATGTTTTGAACTACTACAGAAAAAAGGAACAGAAAAAGGAAAAAAGCAATCACTTCTGTATGCACAATGGCACATTTAAGTTAGCAAACTGGTTCCAAATAACTAAGAATAAAATGACGGTGTTCAGTGTATTCTGAGTATAAATGCCCATTCCACTGAAGTCACTTAGGTCCAGGTGCCTGAAAATAAGACTGTGCTAGCTCAATTAGCCAAAAAAAAAAAAAAAAAAATCCCTGAAATGGCTGAGAGACTGACTAAAAGCCTCTATATTTTGCAGCAGACAAAAAGGAAAAGAAAACCAAGCTGTATCGGGAAACATGGAGAACTGGCACAAGAGATGGTTATTTTTGATGGTTACAACAGAATTCCCATACCAATTTACACTTTGAATTTAATAACATCAATATAAAGCATTCATGCAGTTTCATCTGCCATGTACACCATGTGGCTGTGCTGTCAATTTTGTCTACGGAAGGGATTAGACTGGGACGCCTCCACAAGCAGCAGTGATATCTCACTCACAAAAAGCAGCATGCAGCTTACTATCAATAGTCAAGCAAACCAATATTTTACCCTTATTTATCACAGCATGGTTCAGCCAGGAATTGGAGGTTTCAACAAAAATGAATAATTTTACCAGTAAGCAATACAAACTTGAGATGCCCTTCACCAGTCCCAAAATATCTTGTTTTCCTGGATCACATCCATAGCCTGTATGTCAATGGTAGCTGTAGTCTAGCTGAAGTGACTCAGATTCAAAGCATGAAGTGGGGGGTTTAGCACAGGAATTTATACTGAACCTACGATTACTTCATTTTCACATAAACTTGCGGCATTCTGGGTGTAGCTCTGATCGCGTTCGCGGCACCGCGCTCCCTAACGCACCGCGGGGACACCAGTTTTAAAACCAGGGCATTACCCCGTGCTTCGAGACGCTTTGCTACGAGGAGCCTAGTAAAACCCAGCGGGGCTGGTGGAAAAACCCCGAAGTTGCTGGCGGGCCGGGCAGGCGGGGCTCGCCTTCCCACCCAGCTAAACAAACGGCTGATAAGGCGGCGCGGGCGGCAGCGCGGAGCTCGGAGCGGGGCCGCGTCTCTCCCAAGGTCAGCTATTTAGGGACAATAACAGGAACGCGCGGCGGCGGCGGCGGCGCTGCCCCGCCCAGCGCTGCCCGTCGGGCCCGCTCCGCCACCTGGCGGCACCGGCTCGGGCCCACCCGAACCCGAGCCCGAGCCCGAGCCCGAACCCGAGCCCCCGAACGGGGAGCCGCGGCGGGCCGGGAGGACGAGCTCCCATTTTGCAGTCGGGCCTGCCTAGCGCCTGCTGCAGCCTGAGGGTTGGGCCCGCGAAGGCCTCTCTGCCCTCAGGGTCCCCTCAGCACGGCGTCTCCACGGTTTTTCTGACGGTCGCATGTCTTCTTTCTTGTGAAGAAATGGTGGGTTTAGACGAATTTTCACAGGCTCAGTAGCTGGCTTCAAAGAAGATGGACAGTCCGGTTAAATGCCTTGATGCTGCATCCTCTTTATCGCAGTACATCTGTTCTACTAAATGTGGGTTTGCGACCCCCCCTACAGCCCATGCACACTGTGCCCTTACTGCCGTGTGGGGAGTTCTGGTCTTCCTGCTAGTCCAGTGTCCCATGAGTTACATGTGCTTCCCTGGCCTGTGACTTCAAATTTCAGGGGTTTACTGTTTGTCTGTGAGGTAGGGGAAGCCCCTCCATGATACTGAGTGAACATATGCCCAAACTCAAATGTGAGTAATTCTTCATAACAAGAAAAACTTTGCATTTCCTGTTGAACAGGATAAGCAGACTGTTTAAATATACTTGTTTCAAAGAACTCTGCTTAATCTTCTGAATAAATTGTTTCAGAGAACAACAACAGTAACAATCTATTCCTTTTAGTATTAAAATAGCAAGAATGTATTTTAAACTAGCTATGCTTTTCTGTCCCAGGAAATGGCCTGCCTACCTCCTTTTTTAAATACTATTTTTATTCTCCTGGTGGCCTGGATTCAGGATGGAGTTAATATTTTTCTCCATGACGCAGTAGGCAGAACATGCTGAAACTTTATGAACCCAGAAGGATATTCTCTATGATAAACAAAAACAAACTAAAAAAAATTCTTTCAAGAACTCTGCCACTCATATGGCTTTTACCATCTGGCACACAGTCCTGGCACACTAAATCCTTGCAAGTGGTATCTCCTTTACAGACCCTAATACATAAAACCCATATGCCAGTGGCATGCAGAGGCCACCCCCTCAAGTTGCAGTCATCATATTGTAGCGGTGTGAGATCTTCTATGAAGCCAAAGATTTCATGGTATTTCAGAATGTAAAAAAAAAAAAAATCCATCGCCTCCAAACTGTAACAGTATGGACACTGACAGTGAGGCAACTTTCAGTCATGATGCCTTTCTTTAGAAATGTCACCAATCACACTCAACACAGAGAGCTGCGAGTTAAGCAAAGGCAAAACCGGAGAGGGGGATTGAATGTTGAGTGCTCTAAAGATAATTTCAGGGTTATCGCTGGAAAAAATTAAAACAACTCACATTGAGACATTTAGTAATACAAGATACCCAGGTTACATTTGATGAATACCAACCCTAATGACAAATATACTCTGTGTAAATCTGAGCTCCATGACTTTTGGCAAGGATATTTGCCAGCAGCTCAAAAGTCCTGGCACAGAATATCCACATGCCCATAAATTTCTACAGGCACAAATACATCTGTTAAATCATTCCTTCATGCTTCTCTTCAATATATAAAGTCCTAAATGTTGAGCACTTCATCACCAAGCTGTCATAGCCCATCCCTGACCTCCCCAGCACAAAAGGACTGGAGGCCTGAGGGAGCTCAGAGTAGTTTCCCTGGAGCAGTATGTCTTAATCCGCAGCAACTGAAAAGACCCTGAAAAGCAGAAGGCCCTTAAAAAGTTAGATTACTCTGAATGAGGGCTGTCCTCATGGATTACTACTAGATTTTGATGCCAGAAGGCATAATCAGGTCTAACCCTATGAATAATACACACGTGGTAACGGATCCAGCTCATCTCCTCTCTTTACTCAGGATCTTTTTGATCTGCTAAAATGAGGCTAATGAAAATAAGGAATGTTTATGTCTTACCGAGACCTTGTTTGCTTTCTGTGAAGAGCTGTCACCATTTCTTACCTGAACTGGGCAAGCACTAGAACTGTAGTAGGCTAAACACAAATTATTTAATCTTTTACTTTACACATAGAGACATTTTTATCAAATGTTGAAGTGACACAGCAGCTCTTTCTGATGGCATAACTGATGAAGGAACATCCTGTTAGATTGCTGCTGCTGCTTCTGGATTATCCCAGGAGGTGGATGTTGAACAAGGGGGCTTCTGTGCAAAACATCAGCCTACTGTCTGTACAGTAGATAGGGATACACAGAGAGGGATGCACACCTTAAGGAACATGTTTAGGGTAAGGTATAATAACAAAACAAGAATCTGATCTGGAAAAACAGTGTTTCTTCTCTATTCATACATACACTTATAATCTGCTATTACTTTTTTGTTCTTAGATAATTAGATAGCTTGATCGTTCCTTTGTATAAATATAAAATGTTATTAGAATTCCTACCATAATGATACCAGCAGGAACTTCCATAGCCATTCATGGCCCTTTTCTTTGACTAAGGGCTGTACCAAGAGAAGTGAAAGAAAGCCACTTTTTTGTGTGCCATCCAGTGACTTTTATCTCAAAGTGCATTTCCCACCATTTGAAATTTTTCAAGTACAGAAACTCTACCAATGTTTTTGTATTGTTATAAAATTTTAATTGAAAGAATTAAGATATTTTTTAAATAGATAAAGCAATTTTTAATTTTGTAGAACACTAACATTTGTCTGGTCGCAAATATAATACTGGAGCAATAACAAAAGACTTAGAGTTTGGTTATGGTATGTTATTTTTATATGCTCAAATTACTAATTGTAAATCTATTATAATAATTGATTTTTTTTTTTTACTGCAGCAGCCACCTCTGTCATAGCTGAGATTTCTCTGTAGTAAGTACTGTACTGTAGGAAAAAGCGGGAAAAAATAACCCATTCCCCAAAGCCTTTAAATTTAAGGGTACATACAGCAAGTCCCTTGTAGTGCAGGGGTTAAAACAGGAAAGTTCAAGAAACAGTAAAGCCAGTTTAATCGATATGATGGATTGACAGCCTTTGACAGAAACTGGCTGCTTTCAAGAGATTTGCAGAAAATGTCGCCCAGGAGACTATTAAGGAAATGTTTACAGGCAGATGACATGCTAACTTTGCACAGGTTCACAGGGACAACCCATGGCCTTCTCACTATGTGAAAAGCAAACTCGAAAAGGCGTATTCAAAATGTTAACAGGTGGATGATAGATGCTAGAATCTTAATGTGACAGGAAGAGGAGGCAAGATTTTAAACCTGATCTAAAGAGATGAGTGGGAGAAATGATACGGGAGGAAGCCTGAGTGGGAAGAGCAGGACACTACTCTGTACGGTTGAAGAACAGGGAGGCCACATGTTGATGCACAGGAACAGATGAGTCTGTCAAAGACAAGAAAGAGAAAACCAGTCTTTGCAGCAGAATTGTCAATGAATCTCCTTCCTTTTGTCAATCTTAGAGAGGGAAAAAGGAGTAAATATTAGTAAATGTTAAAAACAAGAATAGTTTTGAGATGTAGCAGGTGTCTCACAGGGTAAAAAGAAATGGCATATTCAGAGATGCTATAATGGAAACATTTGTGGGTTTAAGCACAGCACTACAGCACAGTTGTGGAGAAGCCTGAGTGATATCAGAGGCATGTGTGATGTTGAAGAAAGTGGGGCTACTTATTGTCTAGGAAAGACATTCTGGGTAAGGATGGAGAATTACCTCTGACCCTGAATATGAGAAGGTTTTGAGAGGTTTTGTTGGGAGCATGATAAGTAGAATCTCTTTTGCTATTAAACATTGAACTATATAAATAAGACTATATATATGTATCAATATAAATCTTGACAGTAATATCTACCACGGATATAAAGAGCAGCACAATGGTAAAGTAAGTGATTGAAAACAGTTGACTGTTTCAGACTATAGTTGAGGAAGTAAGAGAAGGTAAATATGATTCTGGAACCTATGTTCAACAGATGTAGCAGAAACTACAGTGAAGAATATTCTCTATGTCCCCTGTCATTGAACGAGCAAGAAAAGTGAACAAAAGCCTGAGTCAGAGTTAGCTGAGAAATTTTTTATCATCAAAATTTTTTATTGAAGTGAGGAAACCAAAGCCTGTTCATATCATATTTTTTAGACATGTTGTTGAAGATCAATTTCACAATGAATTTAAGCTGACCTAAAACCAGCCTGAGATGCATGGTTCAGTTTTCACCACATTTCTGCTGCTTCTTTTCTATTACCAAGGTAAATCAATTTAAAGTTAACCCTGGAAGAAAACAATGAGTTTTAAGCAATATTAGTGCATTGACCTGATCTCCCTCAGACTGAGCAAGTCACTGTAGCTGCTGCAAGGGAGTGGGCAGAGACGATCAGTTCTGGGTGGAATGGAAAGGGAAAAGGCAAGACAGCTCTTTTCCAGGGCAACAGTATTAGATCAGCTTTAAAACAGTACCTAGGAGTGATTAGGAGCACCTAGGCTTTGTACATTTCTCTCCTATCTTCAACAGCTTTACAGTAAAGGAAAACAAATATGCTATATAAAAGACCAATGAAAAATACATATTCCATAAATGACAATTTTTTATGCAAATTTTATTTTCCATCAATTTTCTTCCACATTTATTTTTCACATTTTTCACTAATTTCAGTCCTTATATTCCACAGAAATGCATACCTATAATAATTACATAAGTCTGATTGTTGGGGATTCAAAGGCTGCAGCAAATTTTCACTTTTGATTAATTTGTCTATTTTTACTGTATTTGTGGATTTAGCAAAATACAGTATCTTAGTCTGAATGACTGAATTTGCTTTCTGTTTTTTCAAAGTATCATAAAATATTTAAGAAGTTGTTCATATCTACTGTATTCTGGCTTTTGTTTCATCATTGGTGTTTTTACCCATAAATAGCTTTGAGCTTGTGCCTAGTACAGTGATCAGGCAAAAAACAAGAGAAAAATAAACAAACAAACAAAAAAAGCATGTCAGGATATTGTTGCAAAAACTCAACAATTATTCAATCACCCATGTTAAAAAAACTAAATAAATACAGCCCCAGCACATATTTTCTGGGAATATTTAGCAATTAAATTTGGGACATTCGTGTTTGCTGAACTTAAAAACTGCAGGCTTGAGCTCGTAGAAGTAGACTTTAGACCATTCATTATTTTAGTAATACCTGCTTGCATGCTCATCCTATCAAGTAACATGAATAATATGTGACTTACCACGATTACTCAATTAAGCATACCAGTTCATAGTTTAAATATCTAATAATTATACTTGAGCAAATGATAACTGAATTTAAAAATGCATTGAATGCATTCTCATTGTGGATAATTTGATGAGGGAGGGCACTCTTATTCTTTTTGGATAACTCTTAAGAAAAAAAATGCATTTGCCATTTGAATTAAATGTTTATGTCTATCAAAATGACACAGAGCTCATTTTAGTTATATCCATAGGTGCCAGTGAGGAACAGCATTTTCCTTTTAAACATATTTTATCAGCTTTGATTTGCTGTCTAATCTTAATTCCTTTCCCTCTTCTTTTCCCCTCTCATTTACTGCTACATTTTCTATTTTTAGCTATTGGGATCTGAGTTATGCTGCCCAGAGTTTGCACTTTGATTTTATATCATGTTATTTTTTATATCTTTCATATCAATATGTCTTAACCCTATTGAGGTTTTGTGAGAACCATGACATCATAAAAATTTATCTAAATTTAATGATAGGAAACCAAGTGGGGAAAAAGAAAAGTAAACAAAGGCTTCTGTTGTAGTAATTGACATGAAAGTTTGCAACATATCAATTCTTAATGAAACATATGCTGAACAATATCTTTCCTATTTTATAAATCCATACAACATCTAAAAAAAAGATGTTCAGAAATCAAACAGATTATGTAACTCTAAAGTATGCAATTGTGAAAGAAGATAAAATAAAAAGTGCTGAAACAATCCAAATTTACGACAGAATTTATTAAAACAATTTATATATTCAGATGGTACAAGCAACTTTGTTGTGAATTCTGAGCAGAATGAGAATTAATAAAGAGCAAAACCAAAAAGGCAGGATTGTTCTCGTCATGTGCTAAAGCCAGGCATAGATGCATCTGTGGCTTTGTGTTTGCTGTTGTGATTCTTTTAGTGATTCTGGTGGTACAAGAGAAACTGTTAGACATCAGGTTGTAACTTCTGTCCTGTTCTATTTGGGAGCCCAGCATATTTCAGAATATGCTGTATCCCATTTTCAGAGGCCCATATTAATTCTTAAAGGCCTTCAGTTCAGGAAAGTTAACTTTAAGCATGGGCTTAATCACTTTCCTGAATCAAAACCTAGAAAATCAACTTTTTTTAGTGCAATTTTTAATAGATTTTGCTTGCAGAGCATTTTTTTATCATATTATTAGAATCAATCCACCTTGATGCCCTTATTCTTTTTAAAAATTGACAATCTCATTTGGCATTTTCACAGTCCTACATTAAGCATGAATATTTCCTGTTGGAGGTGTAAAATAGCCCTTTTGAAAGACATGGGAAGGGAAACACCCCAACACTGTTTGCTGAAGCTATGCTGATTCTGCTTTGACATTCACCAAAGACAATGGGATACAGTTACCTACTTATTTCTTATCACTTTTGTTATTCCTGAGGTTGAAGCACTTTTTCCTGCAATAAATCTTCATGTGCATATTTACATGAAATCAATAGGTTAAAAACCCCAAAATCCAAACCTAAGGCTTTTTATTTTTAAAGGACATTCATTTTTATGTACTGCTCATGATGCAATTCTTGGGACTTTCCTGTGCAGGGCCAGCAGCTGGATTTTGATGATTTTTGTGTGTCCCTTCCAACTCAGCTCAGAATATTCTGTGATTCTGTATTACTTGACCCACTCTATTAGACTAAGATGTTCTACCTATTGATAGAATTAGTTTTATTGCCTAGAAATTATGATAAATGCTAGGATATAGAACAGCTATCCCATGATCTGCGATGTTGTTTAATCTGTGCCTGTATTACTTGAAAAGAAGTTCACCTAAATATAAAGTAATCTGATAAAATTGTTCCACTGGTCTCTGAGATTCTGATCGCTTTATTATTCTCAAGCCTTTAAAATGTAAGAAAAATTACATCCAAGAACAATGCATAAGGAGTATGCTTTTCTTTTTACAGAAATTCTTGCCTGTCAAACTTTGTAAAAAACAACAAATCATCTTGCACCATCCAGAGCATCTGTTGCTAAATTTGGCTTTTTTCTACTTACTCAAATGTGAGGAGTATTTCTGGAGGCCTACATTTTATAGAATTGACATGCCGAAAGTTCACTGACCACACTATCTTCATAAAAGCTTTGTTTGCTAGTTAGTTGTTTCTGAGTGCATTTATTCAAAAGGATTTTGAAGCTGCTGATGTGTTGTATTTTGTTCTTTTGAAATGCTGAAAACAGTGTCTTATTATGTTTAGATTTTAGCTTACCTTTGTAACCAGTTCTAATTGTTTAATTTACTCATGCTCTTTTAAGGTGGATAGCAGAAAAAAATCTTCTCTTTTTAAATTACTTGAATTACTTGAAATTACTCCTTCAATCAACTGTCATTACATCGAATTAGTAAATAAATACTTTTTTATTGAAACTAAAATTACAGCTGTTAGGTAAATGTACCCAGATGAAACTTAAGAGTTCAGGGCTTGGCCAAGATTTCCCTGCCCAGCCTGGACAGGACTCTCCATCTTTTTGCACCTAAGTTTATCCATTGTAAAATGGAAAAAAAAGTAGCTCATCTCATAGTCCCCATCTTTAATCATTACTGCAATTTTATGCAATGAGAATCAAGAGCTTTCACTAATTATACAATAAGAACCGTAATTTGGGAACAAATTTAACACATTCATGGTTTTAAGAATGAGAGTAGTCCCACTGAGATGCTCTCTATGTGGCCTGTCTTTACAGGGTCTTTAGGATTAGTCACAAAGTATGAAGACTACTGTGCTGTATTTGCAGTTAGATGCCATTAAATTGCCTTATTGCTCCCATTTTTAAGAAAGACTTAGAGACAGCTCCTGACTTAGCCCGTATCATGACCAAGATAGAACGAAAAGAAACTGCATTTCTCTTTGTATCATGACATTCTGAATCCAGGCTGAAGGTTAGATCTAGCCTCCCTTTTTTTATAACACTGAAAATTACACATGTTTATCTCTTAAGCATCAGGTGTGCTTTTCTTCAGCTGTCAGTTAGACTTAATTCTGTTGTTAAAGGATTTGGCAGTTTGCAACTATTAAAACCAGTTTTCAAGGGATATTGTTGCCCTTGGCTGAGTTTTGCATTTTAACTGTATCCCTATTTAAAACCTCTGTATTTTCCATGTCGCATTAATTGTCAAGTGTCGTCTTTCAGAAGAATGGACAGCAGCCTTCACTACAAGCATACAGTCTACCTATATTCCCAGTATGCTGTTTATATGTTTAAGTATTTACTTAAATGCACATAAAAGAAGATAATATCTGTATGCTTCAACAGTGAAAAATAAACTATAAAATCATCACAAAAAGGAAAGTCAAAATGACAGAACATTCTTGGTATATGCACATCAGCAACAAAACATAGAAATGATCTAAATTAAATCTTCCCAGATCTAAAACTTCCCAGTAAACACCAACTTGGGATATTCAGTATTTCTCATTTTAAAGTAACATGCCTTCTAGGAGAACAAATAAATTTAAGCTATTTTAGTTTGGACAGAAAATTAATTCTAATTTGCAGATACCTTCTCAGAGAAACCTCTAACATTATTGTCTATTCTTAGCAACAGAGGAAATTCTGAGTATCTCTGTGACTTATGTTATCTGATACCTAATATTTCTGAGCAGTTTTGTGGGGGTGGGGGGTGGGGGGCAGCAGGGTGAAGTCCCGCATGAAGACAACATAGGCATGTAATATTTGCTCCATCTATGATAGAGTAAGTTCTTTTTAGAAGAGGAATGTCTAAAGTAAAAAGTGTGTCTTTCTTTAATTCAGATAAACTAGCCCTAAAAATTGATTTGAAATAATGAATTTCTGCTTAGAAAATATGTACTATCTGCATTTGTATCTTGTTTAAATAGGAACTGACATTCTTACTCACATTGATTGTGAAGCCCTTAAAATGAAAAAGAATCATATCTTATTCTGATAAAATACATGTGTTTACATGAGTATATTATGTGTATGTATGTATGTATGTATATATATATATATATAATACATGTGTTTACATGAGTATATTTATATATATATATATATATATATATATATATATATATGTATATATGTATATATACATATTTCCAAGAAAGGAGTAATTAAAAATTGGCTCAAAATACTTCTCCAATCTCATACTTTCTAATATGTTATACCCTTAGTAAAGGGATGCTTCCCAATATTTGAAAATTTAAACTGATATCTCTCAGCATTAAGTATGCAAGTTAATACCAGTTATGAATACAACCTCCCTGCTGGGCAGCCATTAGAAAGTTGTTCTTTCTGATTCCTGTGTAAATATCTAGGTTAGATTCCTAATAAAAAGTCTGTGAACTTTAGCTGAAACAAAAATAACAGAACTATTTGAGGTTTGTTACAGTCACTTCTATATCCAGCTGACCTTGTCCCAATTTTAGCTTTGTTTCCCTTTTCTGTGTGGCTTCTGGGAAACCGCCTTAAAAATAAAATCTACTCAGAGGATGAAATACTGAACTTCTTACTGTGATAAAACTTTTATCTAGCTCTGCTTTGCAAACAGTTGCCTTTGCACTCCTCATTTTTTTCAGAATCAGTGCTAAAGTTCCACTGTAAAGGCAATGATAACCCGGAACAGATTAGGATATATTGAACACAGTCAATTTGTGCCAAATGAAGATTCATAATACTGGAAAAAAATTACCACCAGTTCAAGCATACAGGATTCTTAATAGAAAATAATGGCTGTACATTTAACATTATGGATTAGTTTACTTTTTTTTTTAAGGTGTAGAAAAAGTAGTAAAGTAACTTTACTGAGAAGCTAATATTAAGTTCAGCAAAGTATTTTCATTTTAGATTATGTGGTAAGGACTAGACTATGCCTTTAAAAAGTGAGTGCAGAGCACTTTTCCCAGATTTTCATCCTGAGATGAAAGGGGTAGAATGTGTTGCTTCCCTCCTCCAAAGAAGAAGCTCTGATTGTCCAATTTTTAGCTTTGCACTGGGCTGTAAAGCAAGATAAACACAGGTATCTGCCTCTTTGTCCCTTGATGTCCCATAGTGGGATTATGGATTACTTGGGTTACCTACCTGGCAACACTAAGAAAAATATTGGGGGGTTATATTCTTCTTTTCCTTTGTTTCTTGCTCTTCCTCAGTTTCTCTATTATTATTATCTTGACCTCTTCTGTAAAGTACTTTAAAATGTTTAATGAAAATACTACAAACCTTATATTTATTCTTAATTGAAACAATAGGAGACAAATGCAGGGTCACTGGTAATTGTTAGAGAATTTTTCTTTAAATAGTGAAGACTGTCAGTCTGTTCAATGATGATCAAGTATGCACCAGCAAAGTTTAAATTCCTGTCCCTGTTTCTCAAATATGCTAAAAATTCATATTCTGTTCTGGTAAGCTAAAACAATCTTAAAACTTAAACCTCAAAGGTCTCATAAATCAGAGTTTTCCCAGGGACATAATACACACTTATTGTGAAATACTGTAATAAAAAAATCAGGAAGCCTAATTTGTAGCCACCATTGCACTTGAGGGGATTTTGTAAGCAGAAGACAAGACTTCTAACTAAGAATTTACACATAAACTCTTCTGATCTTGTAAGCTGTCACAATAGACAACAGAAACATTCATGTGCGCAGTCCTGGCCCCTGTAAGCGTTGCAGTGCTCCATTAAAATGCTTGCTTGCTAAGCCTCAAATGCTGCTGCTCAGAGTACTGTCAGTGGCTAAGGATAGATCTTTCACAGCCTCACAAGGCCACAGCAAATGAAGCACTCCCCAGTGCAGACCTGGGCTGCTTTGACCTCCACAGTGGCAGAGGTAGACTGTACAGGTTCACTGGCTGCCCTTGCCCTTTCCCAAGTCAGCTGCATGATATGGTACAAAAAAAAAGAAAAAAAATGCTGAGGATTGCATAAGGCATCTTTGAAAGGCATACTGTGCAAATCCTTTCTCTGTATCCTGTTGTTTTTACCAGAACCACACAGGGAAGTATAGATTTTGCATTGTCCCTACTTTACCCAGAGTAGTAAATTACAAAGTCTAATAGAAATAGCCAAAGGATTGAGACAAAAAGGACCTGTGGGCCAGTATGTCATCCTTATCTGATGTTTTTTTTCTTCAAGTAGTACAGCTGTTGATGTTGTGTGGGACTACCAACAAAAATTGGACCAGATGTTTTATCTACTGGAGTAAATGCTAATACTCACCCATAAGGGGAGCAGGCACCAAGAACTTGTGAAACAGGTGCTACAAAACACATAGCTATATTTGGAAGAGATTTTTGGATACCACCTACATGGCAAAGCATGAGGTATTGATTTCAAACTTTTAAAACATTCATCTTGTGGAAAACCCCCACAAAAATATTTTGGGAGGAAGTCTGCAACAGGATGGATACACAGTCACAAAAATATGGCAACTATTTCATAAAATGATACACTACTAAATGAACAATAAACCACGTATTCAGGATATAACATTCACCATGTTACATTTAATGACCAGAAAAACATTTGCAAGAAAAATACTGACACACTTAGAGTTTTGAAAAATTACCCTCTTGAGCATCCAGTAGGATATGAACCATTCCCTAGAGCACCATGAGTTCTAACATCTTTTAAAAAACAACAATGGATTAACCTTTTAATGTATGTCACAGGTAAATTATGGTCTGTTAGCTGAAGTAGTAGATTTTAAAGAGATCAGATGCACTTGATTTCAAATTAAAATTGTCTTTAAAGTACACTTAAGTAAGAAAATGATAAAAGGTAATCAATTAAAGAACTTTGATTTGACCTACTTGAACATATGCACTGTAACAGTCTTGTTCTGCAGTACACAAAAGTTCCTGGCAAAGTAAAGTTTTTGAAGATTTCACTTTGGTAAAAATAAAACTAAGTAAAAGAGAACATTTCTTTCTTCTTTCTGTCTCTTTTGCTTCATTCACGATCAATCTCAAGCTCTAAATGGCAGAGAGGAATATGGCGTAAATTAGGCATATAAATTAGCCAAATTAAGGTTACACAACATGTGATGTGCACAAAATAAATGACATGCACTTAAAGTGTTTAGTCAGGAAGTGTAAATGAGAAGTTTTGAGACATTAATCAGTACATCTTTAAAAAACTCTTCTGAGGATATAGAAATTATATCCTCAAAGGTTTATAATTTAGATGATTCTGTCTGGATGTTCCTTAGATTGGTACATTAATCTGTCTTATTTCAGGACTGTTCTTTCTGTCTCTTAAAGTAATCTTGATGGCAGTGGTAGAATTCTAGTAAACAGTGATTTGTGAGAAGAGGAGATGACTGAACATTTGCAGAGACACTTCTTTATCTTTCATTCATTATTTTTCTTTTGAAGTTAAAATAAAAAATCTGCTCAGAACAAAGAATAAATGTGAATCCTCTGTTCCACCCACCTGAACAGCCCATTCCAATGCCCAGTCACTCCTTCTGTGAAGAAATTCTCTCTAATACCCAATCTAAACCTCCTCTAGCACAGGTTAAGACTGTGTCCTCTTGTCCTGTCACTGGTTGCTTGGGAGAAGAGACCAACCCCCACCTGGCTACACCCTCCTTTCAGGGAGTTGTAAAGAGTGACAAGATCTCCCCTGAGCCTACTGGTTAAACACCTCCAGCTCCCTCAGCTGCTCCTTATAGAACTTGTGTCCCAGACCATTCCCCAGCTCCAGTGACCTTCTCTGGACATACTTCAGCATGTCAACATCCTTCCTAAATTGAGGGGCCAGAACTGGACACAGGACTCCAGTTATGGCCTAACCAGTGCCAAGTGCAGGGGAAGAACTGCTTCCTGGTCCTGCTGGCTACGCTATTGCTGATACAGGCCAGGATGCCATTGGCCTTCCTGGCCACCTGAGCACACTGCTGTCTCATGTTCATGCTGCTGTCAATCAGTAGTCTAAGGACCCTTTCTGCCTGGCTGCTGTCCAGCCACTCTATCCCCAACCGATTGTGTTGCAGTAGGTTGTTGGGGGAAAAGTGCAAGACCTGGCATTTGGTATTGTTAAACCTCATATTGTTGGATCCAACCCATCTATCCAGTCTGTCCAGGTCCCTCTGCAGAGCCCTCCTACCCTCCAGCAGTTCATCTCTTGCACCCAACTTAGTGTCATCTGCAAGCTTGCTAATGGTGAACTCAATCTCCTCATCTAGATCATCAATAAGGATACTAAACAGGACTGGGCCCAGTCCTTGGGGTACACCACTAGCGACCAGACACCAACTGGATGCAGCACCAATCCCCACCACTCTCTGGGCCCAGCCATCAGCCAGTTCTTAGCCCAGCAAAGAGTGCACCTGTCCAAGGCATGGACTGCCAGTTGTCCAGGTAGACAACATCCACAGCCTTTCCTGCATCCACCAGGTGGGTCACCTGGTCATAAAAGGAGATCAGGATGGTCAAGCACAACCTGCCCCTCCCAAACTTGTGGTGCCTGGGTCTGATGCCCCAGCCATCCTGTAGGTGCCACGTGGTGGCACTCAAGATGATCTGTTCCATAACCTTGCCAGGCACCAAGGTCAGTCTAACAGGTCTGTGGTTTCCCAGATCCTCCTTTCAGCCCTTCTGGTGGATGGGCATCACACTGGGTAGCTTCCAGTCATCTGGGGCCTCCACAGTGAGCCAGGACAGATGATAAATGATGGAGAGTGTCTTGGCGAGCTCACCTGTCACCCTAGGATGGATCCCATCTGGTCCCATAGACTTGTGAGCATCCAAGTGGCTCAGAAGATCACCAGTTGCTTCCTCCTGGATTACAGGAGTCTATTCTGCTCTCAAAATTGTGCTGATGGGCACCAGCTGTTTACACATTTATTGATAATATGGGTTTTCCTGTTCCTTTGATCATCCATCCTTGCTACTTAATGAAGTGAGCAGAATGCCACCTGCTCTCCCGTCCCATCAACCAATTGACTCAAAGCCTTGAAGTCCATTTCAATTATCCTGGTACTTTTTTTATCAACCTCATCACTGCCATGTGGACAACCAGCAGAGGGTAATATTAGAGGGCTGAATTAGTTCAGGGAGCCTCTTGGTAATATCCCATACCTGGGCCCCCAGGAGGCAGCATAAATATATCTACTCCACATTGCAGAAATGTGTTGGAATTAAGGCTTTTACACTTGTGGAATGTTATCATATATTGTCAATTATTGATTATGAACCAATTTATTTAAAGAATGTAAGGATCAACTTCCTCCAAGAATAACTAAAGCAAGGTCAATTCCAATGGTCAGTACACATCCTATTACTTCTGCAGCAGTCTTTTTGAAAATGGAGACTAGAAGGTTGGAAAGAATGAAGAAGAATGAAAAAAAGACTATAAGGTCTGACACTATGAATTCTTCATTTCCCTCTTCTAGCTGGTTTAAGGACTCTTTCCTCATTCTTAAGAGTGCATTCCCCAGAAATTAAGTAAAATCATTCCCTATTTTGCTTACCAAAGGGCAGAGGGAACCAAGCCAAGGTCTGTTCCCATCCTGTTCTGGCTCATAAAGAAAGTCTTCATTCTTGGTGGAATCAACTGCTCCCAAAGGCATGTAGCAGTACCATAAATATTTCAAATACCAACTGTATACTGGGAAGCTCCGGGAGGCGTTGGGTCTCAGTGGAACAAGATGCCTCCCCTGGGAAGTCATGAGGTTGTGTAATGCTGAGCTGTGCTTACAGGGATAACCAGGCTTCCTGTGTTGCTTATTAAAACTTAGATTATTTCTTGTTCCTTTTAAGTCTACATTTGTAGTTTCTTATTAACCATTCCTTTAGCATATTATCAACATCTGACAATACAAAGTCCAGTGTGTGAATTCCTTTACTTTTAGTCCAGTTTCCCCAGGAATATGGCTTGCAGCTATAGCATTTGTAAGCTTTTCGTGTTGCCTATCTGCCAGCCCCTGGAAAATCTGTTAGCTACTTCTGCCCAAATTCAACAGGGAGCTGAAAGACTTTTCTGTATACATTTCCTACACGTCTCATGAAAATAACTGTCTGCAAAGGTCGAGGGGATGCAGACACTGCTGTCCTGGCAGCAAAGGCTGCAGTATGAGTGCAATCATGGTTAGGCATAGGAGAATCCACATGGAAATTCACCCTCAGAAAAAAAAAATCATATAAAAATAAGGCTTTATTAATTCCACTGTTTACGGAACTACTTGATTTAGGTAATATATCTACATTGGAAAATCAGATTACAGGAATGTCTTTGTTAATTTATGGATCATTAACAATTTTGTATACTAATGTATTTGCCTGATCCTGCTCTCATCAACATCAAAGTGATCTTTCCACCAAGTTAAGAGGTAATAGAACTAGGCCCATGCATAAACATTTATAATACTAACATTAAACATAATTATTTTGTAAAAGGCTCAAAAGCAGTAACAAAAGAAACATTTTAATCCAGTTTTAAATGCTGTGGTAAATTTCACTTACACAAAACAACACCATAAAAGGAAGCCACAAATTCATATTCATAAAGTCATAAATGAGTGTACCATAAGTGCAAGTAATGTTCACTTCCTTCACTATTCTTGCAATTTTATTATATTTTGGAAATGAAATTTTCCATTATTCAGTAACACTCAACTTACAGAGGAGGTTTTCATTGAAGTGCAAGATGGCCAAAGTTATTCTAGTGGATGGAAAATTAATGTATATGAGGTATGGGATTCCATGACTCCTTTTTTAAAACATCTATATAAATTAACATGAGAAATTTAGAAGGCTTGGCTTTCATGGATTCATGGAAGTCCTACAGAGGCTTTGGTAAATGCCTCCATTGAGGAAATATTTCATATCCTCCAGTAGCCTGCTATTCCACCCAAGAGAGCATTCATATGCTTTTGAACATAAGTTAAAGCTCAGCTAAGAAGCCATTACCTGTCCAGATTAAACCTGTATTGGAAAATCCTTCAGGGGGGTGGAAATTCCATGGCAAAGACTTAGCAGATTTTCCACTGTATTGTTCTTGTAGGGAGAAAGAGGGGTAGTGTTCCCACAGAATGATCAGTAAGCCCAGTCCAAGGGGCTCTCACAGGATTCATCAGGGTCTAGGAGCAGCAATCACACATAAAACTCCCATGTCTTCTGATGACATTTTTGATCTACTTCTCCCAAAAAGTGTATTATCAAGTTCTCCCTCTCTTGCTGCTAAATGGCATCTATAAAATTTAACTTATATATATATATATATATATTTATATATATAAGAAAATAAAAGAAAATAGGTGGTTTTGCTTAAAGTGTGAGCATTTGAAGTGTCTATTCTTAGAGAAAGTCCTCAACTGATTGCTGATTCTACTTTAGACCAAATTAGTTGGGAGAAAAGGCTTCAGGTGGGAAGGTGTGAAAATTTATGGCAGTAGTATTTAATTTAAAATATTTATAAGCAGACTCCTATTATACTCTTCTTTGATTCTGGTTAAAGTTCTTTCTGTAAGATTACCATGTCCTTCAAAGAGCTAAAGAGGACAGCATGACACTCAGACCTTAGGAAACTGCATTACAACTAGGTTTACCCAATATATGTGAGGAAAAGAGAAGACTGCTGTAAAGGCGATCTGACGGGCACAGGAAAATACAGTAGAGAAAGTGGATCAAATTATTACCAAAACAGCAAGAAATCAGACTTCATTAAATAAATTACCATGTCTATGAGTAACTTGAAACAACTATATCAAGGAATATTATTTGAAGGATCATTTTTTCATAAGAAGGCAGAAATAGATCTTAATTGTAATGAATTCCTAATTTATTCTGTTTGGCAATAATTCTGTAAGTATTCTAATGGAAATGGTTTTCCCTGGATAGTAGGAATGTAATGCAGTACAGTTTTGGTTTTTTTTTTTTGTAGAGTTCCCTCTTCTATTTTTACCTTTCTGTACTATTTTGTTGAAGTCTTGTTTACTATCATTCAGAGTGTATTTAGACCTCTGGTAGTGACTTTGCTGCAAAGGAACTGACATTATACGTTAATAACTTTCTGGGAGGATGTCACCAAAGCATACAGAAAGTGGTCACTAGTTTGGTTTGAATTTGCCAAGCAGTGTTAGCAGAATAATTTTTAAATTATCAAAAAGTAGTAATTGA
The DNA here is from genome assembly GCF_031753505.1 of Anomalospiza imberbis. Classification (NCBI taxonomy): domain Eukaryota; kingdom Metazoa; phylum Chordata; class Aves; order Passeriformes; family Viduidae; genus Anomalospiza; species Anomalospiza imberbis. The sequence continues at coordinate 79,528,602 of NC_089683.1, read as the reverse complement.
CATATCTACTTAATGGTTTGTTTCAACATAATATCGTTTATATATGTGACAGAAAAGACAAAGAAAAGAAGGGCTACGTCATCCAGATGAGAAAGGAAGGTGCATGCTGCTCTCCAGCTTCTTAAGAATTTCTGAACAAGTGTTACTGCAGCGTGGCACTGTCCCCTCACTGTTTCCTAATACGCTATCACTGAGGCTTTCTCCATGCTCTCCATGCAGTAACTGATACTGTCCATCATGAGAGGCCTATTAGAAAAAGAGACATGTAGAGACAAGATGGTGGTTGGTGGCTGGAAAAGACATGAAACATCTGGGCTCAATGCTGTGCTTAATGCAATGTAGAAGCATCTCCATCTAAAGACACTGAGGATCTGCCCAGAGTCATCTGTGCTGTGCTGTAGGCATACTGTTCAAGAAGGAGGATAATACAGATTCTAGTCCTCTCAGGTAGAGAAAATATGTCCTTAACACTTCCCCCCTTCCTGGGCTGTCTGATATGAGGAAAAGCTCTGACACTAATACCACTAGGAATCTAATTTTCCATCTCCCTGACTTTTATCAGTGTGTATCTAAAAACCCAAGTACTTTAGTGACCTAAATGGCAAACTAAAAAACTAAAAATGGACAACTAAAAGCTACCAAAATATTTCAGCATTGGACAATCAAAAATCAGGTTTCTCCAATATGGATGAACTGGATTCCATTCAATTTTACAGATTTTCATGTTGACAAATAAAAATTTCTCATGTTGAGAAATAAAAATATTCAAATGGCTTTATTGTCTGTGTAATTGGTTTGACAGCTGAATAAAAAATTGCCACAAACCAAAACCCAAAAATAAACAGAAAAAAACCACTTCAGAGTCTTTGCCCCGCAAGCAAGGTTCTTTGTGTAATGCAGCAGAAATGACTGTCACCCTTCAAAGACAAACTCTTTCAGATTGTGTTGAATAATTCATTTTCTGTTTTCTGACTGAATTTCACAACGGTTGGCTTGTCAAGAATCCATGTGATCATGTAGAGCAACTTGGATACATGTAAAGATGTTCAGCTATCTCATCTGCCTTGCTGGGATATAAAAATTGTCACATTATCCCTTAGATTTCCAGCTGATTTTTGCTGATGGAGGTGAATGGTCACTGAGACACAGTATTGTCATTGTTGCCATACCTCTTGTACTGGAAAATATGTTATTACTACATTTGCTGTTGTATGCCTTTGTATAAAAAGAAGAGACTTGAGCTAAAAAACGTCATCTGTTGAGCACATATGCTTCTATTTCCAAGAATCTGGATAATTTAATTATATTATCTGTTACAAAATGTTCTTCATACAAAGAGTGGTATTTGAACAAATTATTTTAATTAATACTGAATGTTAATGCATGTCATAAAATGTCATTTTTTCCCAGACAGAATATGCTCTTGTTGACTGATGTGATATGGGTAAATTCATGTAGAATTATAATTTAGTCTATTAACTACCACTTTTGCCAACCAGCAACATTCACCCTCTACCTATTTTTTGTGGTATGTATTTGCTGCCAGACAATGCTGTATACAGGAACTTATCTTCAGCCTCCCTTGTGAGCTACTCTTCTTCCCTCGTTTACTGCTACATCCTTTGCCTATTGCCTCAATTTCTTCACTAAGGTTATACTTTTAGAGAGCACTTTAAATAATTCCAAAAACCTATGGCTGAAATTATAACATAACAGAGTTAATTTAAATAAGAAAATAGCTCTGCTAAATACCCAAAAATACAGAAATCTTTTTCTGAGATTTTTATAAAAATTCCGTTTCAATTTCACAGGATTGTGTGAATAGAGATAGCTGCAATTCTGTGAAATCTGTAGAAAATGTGTGCTTTTAAAGCTGCCTATCACAAATCTCTTCATAACAGTTCACACTTATGACAAAAAATAAGAGAAAGAAAAATAGGAAAAAGGGAAGGGGAGGGGAGGGGAGGGGAGGGGAGGGGAGGGGAGGGGAGGGGAGGGGAGGGGAGGGGAGGGGAGGGGAGGGGAGGGGAGGGGAGGGGAGGGGAGGGGAGGGGAGGGGAGAGGAGAGGAGAGGAGAGGAGAGGAGAGGAGAGGAGAGGAGAGGAGAGGAGAGGAGAGGAGAGGAGAGGAGAGGAGAGGAGAGGAGAGGAGAGGAGAGGAGAGGAGAGGAGAGGAGAGGAGAGGAGAGGAGAGGAGAGGAGAGGAGAGGAGAGGAGAGGAGAGGAGAGGAGAGGAGAGGAGAGGAGAGGAGAGGAGAGGAGAGGAGAGGAGAGGAGAGGAGAGGAGAGGAGAGGAGAGGAGAGGAGAGGAGAGGAGAGGAGAGGAGAGGAGAGGAGAGGAGAGGAGAGGAGAGGAGAGGAGAGGAGAGGAGAGGAGAGGAGAGGAGAGGAGAGGAGAGGAGAGGAGAGGAGAGGAGAGGAGAGGGGAGAGGAGAGGAGAGGACTGAAGCCAAGATGCCGAAGAAGACCAAGGCTGAATATTCAGAGGTGAGAAGTGTCTTGCAGATATAAAGGTAGCTTACAGATAGTTCCCCTAAATGCCCAAATTTCATTGTTTTACCCATGCATATGTACCTGTATCTCAGAGAAAATTTGTTTGTATTTAGTAAAGCTTTCCTTAGGCCTTATTCCAGCAGAATTCCAGCTAAAGACAGATTTGGAGGTGTTGTCTCCAAAGGTTCCAGTACCTGATAGATGAGATTAGGGACAAGTGGTACCTCAAAGGTAGCTGTATTATCCAAACAGGAAAAAATTGCCAGGTACCAATTTCCCTGTCACATCTTACTCAAATGATGCAAATGTCCAGCCCTCCTCTTCCACCACTGCCACTCCCTTCCTTCACCAGCACTGGCTGTAATTGCATTTAAAGCAACACAGAGGTTAAATTAACATGCAATTCTGACAGAAAATCACCATTCTAGAAGCTCAGCATTCATTAGTGGCCTATAGAAATTACCTTTTTCTTATATTAGGTTGAGATTATATTTATTTGTAATTGCTGATTTTTCAGTTCTTGTATTTGGAATATTTTAATAGTACAGTTTTAACCCTCATATATCCTGAAGGAAGACCTGCAAATATATATCGACATAGAAACAGCCCTTTGACTAACATTAACATTGGCCACTTCAATGTTATTTTTAAAGAAACTGGTGATTTTATTGCTGTTCTAACAATAGTAATAAAGAGAAAGGAAGTGTTCTGCACACATTGTAGCAGTGAAAGAAGCAGAAAAATACATCTAAATGGAGTCTTAGGACTACCAAAGAACCATTTCTCTGCCCCTCTTCACCAAACATATTGACAGTTTCTGATTTCCTTTAGGTTTTATCCAGCAGTAAAGGTCATCAATAACCTGTCCCACCTGACAGAAACTGCCAGCACATGGTAGAACTTGAGCTTTCATCTCACTCATCTGAAATACATGTCACAATAGGCGACAGCCGTTGTCTGCACAAATTGTAGAAAAAAACTCATTTTATAGCCCTAGTGCACCTTGGTATTTATTCCAATGAATGAAAGCTGTGAACAATAAAACAGGAAAGTAACTGAGAAAACAGGCAGAAATAAAATAGTATTTTGGAATGAATGGGAAGTTTTGCAAAAGACAGAGCACCTGATTGCTCTGATTTGAACTCCAAACAGCAATTTCAGATAATATGGCTTGCAATGTAATCTAATATTTCCATATTGAATACTGAACACTATTCCTCAATTAATATTTCCCCAGCAGAAGGTTTAAATAGAAAGACACACTTTGGCATTTAAAGCAATATAATCTAAAGGACAACTGTCAGGTTTAACCTTTTACATGTCACGACTGTGAAATGGTTGAGACTATTGATAGACAAATATATAACAGGGAAAAACAACTAAAAAATTAACCTGTAATACCTTATAATATAAGAAACATTACAAATAACTAATGGCTTGTTCATATCTGAGAATTTAAAATGTCCTGATATAATATTCTGTGTGTTGACATTGCCTGGGTAAGTAGTCTTGCTTCCTATTTATTCTACATATGCTATCAATATTGTCATGGTTACAGTCCAGCTAAATTATTAATACATATGTATGAAAATTCTGAGAGCAGTTAGATTTAGTATGAAAATAAGCATTTCATATTTGTATATTCCTTTTCTGCCTACCAAAAAAATAAAAGAAAGGAGAAATCAGAATCACAGTTGAATAAAGTCACATGTATTTCACATAAGTAATTATTAGGTAGAACTTCATGAAGTTAATTAGAGCATTTTTACCAGCTTCACTAGGTGTTCTATCCTTTAGTTACATGCATAAAGTTCTTGTTAGAACGTTAATTTCAATGAGTTTTAGGTGTGACACAAATTAAGATTTTTCTACTAAAAATGTCTTCATCAGTAATAGTTAAACTAAACTCTTTTTGTCACTCTTAGGCTTCAAATCTCACTTACTAAAAATTGCATTTTAGTAACAAAAAGACAAAGCATTGAATATAAACTGTCTGTCTGAATTATTCAGGATTATCTGGAAAAATTAATTGATACCGAGAGAATAATGAATGTCCAAAGAGTATTCTTTTTGATAATTTCCACTTTTCTTTGCCTATTTTGTAAAATTTACAGAAAAATCCTTTTCTTATAACAAATGTAAATTATTGAAGGTATTATGGAATAATTAATAATATAAATACCCAGGTGGACTTGAAATACTGCATACTGCATAATTACAGGTTTTTTAAGCTTCAACTAAAGAATTAAAAATACCTTATCTTTTTCATATTTTTAAAGTTGTGTCTCAGAATTGTTATATTGAGAATGAATACCCACAGAACTTTAAGATTTAGAAGAGTACATTTGTGTAGTTTGTGTTCATTCCAAAAGGTTCTCTATAAAACATACGCTCTAACCAAATTGCATCACTTAAGCTGAATCAAGGACCACTCTTTCTTGTATAAGTGAAAACAAACAAAAAAACCAAAACAAAGCAAAGAAACAAAAACCCCACCAAAGTCTCTCTGTAATTTGAGAGATAATAAAATGTTATTAACAAACTAATGTGTTGGAACTTTGATCTGCTGAAAGTAATATTGGATGACCAAGGAAAGGAAGGTGATTCTAGATGCTTTTGCCCTGCCTTGATGCTGGATATAAACACAGAGTTGTGTAGAGAACATGGACTTTTTTGCATCACACTGCCAGCTGTTCTGAGTCTCTTTCATGTAATTCAAGGGAACTGCATATTGTTGTCCTCTTCCTGATTACCTGCTCAAGTTCTTGAGACAATATCAATGGTTTTATCCTCATAAAATCTACTACAAAGACTAGTATGTCAACAGGAGTAGAACACCACTCTAGTCTCGGTCTGATCACAAGATCCAGCTGAAAGCTGAGAAAAACATTTCCAAAATGCATATCAGTATGGTGACAGTGCTACACTTCCCCAAGATGGACTGTAGCTGAGACAGAGGGTGAAAAAACTGTATACAGCCTGTACAATAGTCACAAGAGTGATCTGCTTGCTGTTTGCAAATTTGAAAATGAAAAGCCACCTGTAGAAGCAAATCAACAGGGCAGTAAAGAACACCTTTTTAGTTCTACTCTGCATGGCTGTTAAGAGTTAAGCAGACACAGCATTACAGCAAATATTTCTTTTTATTATTAAGTATGAATAACAGCTTCACTGCCAAGAGGTAGCAAGAGCCCTGTTGCAGTGTATCTGGTAGAATTCAAAGATGAGCTTGTGAGAGTTGATTACCTTTTTTTTTCAAACTTCTAACCTAAATTCTTTGTATCTTCTTTTCTTAAGAAAAAAAAATAATAATAAAAAAGTGAAGAGAGAGAAAAAAAACAGACAGGCTCTCAAGAGAATACATTAATTATATTAAACCTTACAAAGTCTTCATAAATAAACTCACTATCATGAGTTAATGCATGCTATAACCCACCTACGTGCTCTAGAACCTAGTTACTGTGGGGACAGGTTATAAAAGGCTGTAATCAGCAGTGGGGGCTAGACCAACTAGCTAGGAAAGGAGATAGGAATGATTGCTTTAACATAATCCCAAAAATAAGGCATTTCCTAGAAAGGGGGTCTGCTTCAGCTCAAAAGCCATGATGACCTGAACACTGAAAGAAGAACACTTCTGATTTAGAAAGGATGGCATAATAGACTGTTGACATTAATCCCATATATATTACGAGGGAAGGACTGGAAGAATTATACTGATACTGTCTTGTGGTTGGTTTTATTTTTTTATCGTTAGGAAGTGATAGAATTTGAAATATCTAGGAAACTGCTAATATATTGCAAGTTCCTACCAATGGTAGGATGCTATTCCCCATAACTACATCCAACCATCTATCTCCCTGGTTTGAGAAAAATTTTCTTGTCTGCCTGTTCTCTAGAAGTCTGAACTAATCAAACAATCCTCCTTCCCATATTTCTTATTGCTGAGACTTCTTTGCTCCTCAGGGCTTGTTTCTTCTCACCATCCTTTTTCATGTGAAATGGTAATTTGTGAGGCAGAAATGTTTTGAGAAGTAGGAGATGCTGTGTTCTCTTCCTGACTGCATCACTGCCTCTGATACCAGCAAGTCATCTTACCTTCCTGCTTGTTTCCTTAACTCCCATCCAAGTGTCTGAAGTTAAGACTCCAAGTGCACACTTGAACAGATATGTGCTGTTCAAAGCACTGGGTATACAACTATGTTCATTTGCTTCTTGCAGCCAAGCCTGACCAGGAAATCTACTAAACATGTCTTCCTGCAGACCGAAAGAAAAGGCGTATGACCTTGCATGATGTTGAGTATCTCCTAATGTCAGATGGGTGTATTAACATTTGCTGAAGCCTACAACAAAATCCAGACTTGCAACATCTCTCAGGGTACTTAGCAATTTACAATATGAATCACCATATTTCTTATGATGTACAGGAAAAAAACTCCAGGGATTAGCAAATAGATATTGCTAATATATTGAAATCAGCCATGGAAGGCCAATTTGTATCATGATATGAATAATAAAATATTAACAGAAAAAAAAATCTCAGTTATGAATAAGTAAGACCTAAATATCCTTGGAAAAAGCCAGTTATCTGTGGGGGCTTGCCCTAAGATGTTACAAAAACTAACACAGACTAAACAATTGTTATAAATGCTGACCTATACTACCTTGTTCTCTCACTGTAAGTATACCCCAGTAACTTTAGACATATGGACTTTGCAAATGGTATCTAAGCTGTACATGGTTCTAACCAAGATATTAAAAAGCTGAGCAGATAGACTGTCTGCTAACTATCCACCAAGAGAAATAAAGAAGCTCAAACAAGTTATAGAAATACACATTTAGTCTAGGAAAATGTCTCTGTTTTTCTGTCATAAGCAACATTATCTTCCTAGGATTAATGGATGAACTAGCCATATCTGATTCCCTCAACATACTTGGTAGATACCAGAAGACAAACTTCTTAATTTGGCATACATGAAGTTGCTGTAATCAGAATAGCTTTTCACATTGTCCTAAACATTTTTGCTAACCCACATCATCATCCACAGAAACTGAGAAGGTGATTATAGAATTGAAGGGAATCGAGTCAGTAGGGATAGATGGCTTTTACAGACAGTTATATTTATCAGAATTAAAATCTAGAAAGAGCTAGAAAAAATACTGGAAGTTTGCTGTGATTTCTTGGAATAAAAGCTTCTATGCAGCACCAAAAATAGGTTAATTTGATAAGTAGGTAATAGGACAGGTTGAGATTGTTGTAACAACCTCTGGCATTTCTGAGTTCTAGCCAGAATAATACACAATGGTGCAAAAGTTATAGAAACATTGTCAGGAAACTCACAGGGAGAAAATACAGCCCTCTTGCCATAAAGCAGGATCAGCTATAATTGCCTTTCAATCAACTGCCGATGGCTTGTCAGATTGTAAGTCCAGAGACACGTGAAAGGCTCCGCATGAGCCAGCTCATATCCATGAGAAGGAGAGTTGTGTTGGCAAGACACCGACACACTGGTGTGCTCCACACCTGCCAGGTCCCCACCCTCTGCAGTCACCACTGTCACCAGATCTCTCTTTTCCCCATGTCATTCTCATGGAGTGATCCCATAGACCATCTTGCATTCATCCTATACTTCCTGGGGTTTGAGGTAGAGTTGAGTTTCAGGTGTTTTTTTCTTTCCCTTTTCAGCATTTGACTGAGCTGAAAACCCGAGGACAAGCTATTTTGCCCCTATTTGAATCAGTCATTTGAAGAGTTTAAAGCTCAGACAAGTTTTGATGAGTTTGAACTGAAGTAGAAAGTATTACAGCTGGGCCCTGACTTACCAAGGTAACGGCTACCCACCAGTTTTGTCTGTACCCACCAGCTTCTGACCTCCTGCTTTTCCTTCAAGAGCTCAAAACTGTGTTCCGAATAGGAAGTACCTTGACTAGAATGCTATGAACTTTCCATGGACCTGCTAAGCCAGAGGATTAGCTATGACAAACCCTAGTTCATATCCAGTGTATCCCTGATCCTATTTGATTTCCTCTATTTCATACTGCAGTTATTGAAACATGGCAGATTGCAGTGAAATAAACACAGTATTTTCAGATTTATATTCTAACATTTTAAATCTTATCAGTATGCAGCACTATGAAGAGGATTGTGGATGCTGATCTAATCCACCTACTTTTCTGGTGGCCAGATTTTCTGTAATAAAAATGCAAATAATCCCTAGAATGACATACCAGTTTAAAATACTTATACTTTTCTTCTGTAAACTGACAACAAATTGTCTTTCCTTGCTAAGTATGCTTATTTGTTAAGAATATTTTCTTCATGCTAAAGAAGCTAAATCAAACATGACCTTGAGTGTGATCAATTTAAATACAACACTGCGTTTCCAGACATAGTAGTTATTTCTCCCAGTATGTTTCCGGTACATATCCTTAAATAGATATTGACTCCCTAGTTCCTTAATTTTGCAATTTTAAAGTTATATATTCTAGCTTGTTAAGGTCTGAAAAAATCCTTGGGTTGAATTCACAGTTTCAGTGACTTAAGTGCAATGTGAAGAATACACATGTAAATGGCCAATCCCATTCATTTATAGCTTATTTATTTAAAATTTGTATTAATATATAGCTTCTAAATTTGAGAAAAAATATTCACAACTAAATTAGTCATGCAACTGTATTTTAAAGTTGCTTATGCAGTTGCTCTGAGGCCATTAAAAAAAGCAGATACTTTTACTTCTATGTTCCACATGAGGAATCAAAGATGTATTAAGAAAAAGCTGCATACCTGCTTGTTAGGTATTCCAGACTTAAATTTTGAACTACTGAGCTGTCCCAAGCTAAGGATTCAACTGAGAGGAAAAACTTGCAGGGCTAAAAAGCACCCCAGAGACTTACTGATGGGATATTTATTTGTTATGAAATGGTTCAAAACAATTCATACACAGATTGTTTGTATTAAAATGAACTCTTCTATTCACTTTCTTAATTTCCCACCATTTTCCATTTAGAGGTTTTGAAACACCTTGCAGCTACTAATGTAATAAGCCCATGATATTTCTGTGAAGATAAGAGAAATTATTCTCATGAGGTTTAGACTGATTCAGCACTGCTTGTATTAGTGGCAGGTTTCATCTTGATCTTTTTCTTTTCTGGTAGTAGAGATTGCTCACGTGTATAATCTGTTTACAGACGAGTTTATGTCAAGAGACTGCTACAAAGGAGACGTAAGTGATCTTAACAAACTAAAAAATGAAAAAAGAAATTTAATGTGCAACAAAGACACAATGAGGTACAGAATAGAAACAAAACATTTGTGTAGAAAATAAATACAACTTTGGTATAAAAAACACCAATGTTCCCAAATTCAGAAATATATAGGCAGTAACCAGCATATATCAGCACAACGGAAACAGCCTTTTGAATTGAAATTAGGGCATTTTGATATTTTATTTTGTGTTGGGGTAGGGGGATATTTTTTATTTTTGATTGTATAAATGTCTTCAACATATAATAAAAATGAAATCATTTCCGTTATCACTATTGCAAATTTCAGACTTACAGGAAATTTACACTGAACATGTATTTTTCACATGGGGAGATTTACCAGGAGGAAGAGTAGTGAGTACAGAACTGAGGAATTAGTGAAGGGGATGGTAGTTTTCTCATATCACTGTGTGGATTCACAAAAGCTCCGCATTCCATGATGACCAAGAAAGCTATACAGCTCCTCTCAATTACTGCTGCAACTTCATTTGGCTTCAATACAACACTAACATTACAGGAGAACAAGCCCAGAAAATTTCAGGTCCTACAGCCTGTTTATCAGAATGCTTTTCTTCCTCCCACAGTTGTATTAAGCAGTATTTACTAACAGGTTTCTAGGGAAAATAAGAAGCTGGATTTCACTTCAGTAGCTGAATCCACTTACTCCTAAGCTATTTGGATCAGTAGAAGCCTTGATTTATTAAGCAGGTAGGAGCAGGGATAAGTGAATTTCCCATCTTCCAGATGGATCCACTGCTTCTTGCTGGGGAAAGCAGGGATATTCACTTTCCCTTGTAAAGTCATCAGGTATCAGATTTGCTGATTTCCAAGGAGTACCTTATTGTCCCTGTGGACTCTTCTCATGTTTGGGCAAGAGAATTCTCTACCTTTCCTGTTGAATCTGTGCCACTGTGCAATGAAGTATTTTGATTCCTGGGGCCAGAAGAGAGAAACACAAGCATAAGCATGAACAATTTGTGACTTGGATCTAAAGGGCAAGACCTAAGGAGACAAGAAGCCTGAATTTTGGTCCTTATTCCATACATATCTCTGTATTTTCCTCTCTTACATGCAGCTATCACAGGATAAACAGTGCATGAATCAGGGTACTAATCCTGTTCACAGCTGAAGCCTCTCTCACTTGGCAGTTAACTCAAAAGTTTGCTCTCATTTTCTCAGGGCCCTACAACATTCTTATCTAAGCTGTCCATAGCTTTCCTCATCATCTGTTTTTGTACTGCTTCTAGAGCTTCTTTGTTCATTCCCACACAAGCAAACAGGCACAGTAGGTCTAGTGAATTCTTTGTGTGTTGAATATACTGTACATCAGTACAGTACATGACGGGTAGGTATGGCATGTCTGGGAAATATTGAACTGCCTGAGCATGCAATCCAACATGTCTGGGATTTCCATGCTGGCTATGTACATAAGTCCTGGAAAAATACCTACGTATTTTTCATAGACCAGTTCATTTTTTCACATGAAGGGATTAATACATTGTAATCAGTTCACTTTTCATCTTTTGATAAACTAAGCCTATTAAATTCAAGCCTCTGACCATGTATTGTATGGTGCAGCATCCTCCCTAGCACTAAAATCACTGTTGTGATTCCTTTCTGCACAATCTCAGGTTTGTGAACAGTGTTTTAAAAATACAGTCACAGAAACTGTATGTCTCATTCAAAAAGCAATCTCAGCGATGCTATACATGGAAGGCAAAATCCCTTCATGCGTCTCGCCAGTAAAATACATGACCAAAAGGCAGTGTTTCCAGGTTGTAGGAAAACGTAGGTTTTTACAAACTACTCTCATCCAAGTCACAGCGGGTTTTTTTGTGGAATTTTCTGGTGAATCAAAAGTACTCTGACCCCTGCAGGTGCTTCGGCAAATTGACACGAGAGGGCTGAGGATGAGGGCAGGAAGAATTTGCATTTTTGAGGAAATGGCACAAAACTTCTTATTTGGTGTGTCACTTCACCATGGAATATCGTTCATCTGCATAACATTCAAAGTTTGAGGCCTTGTCTAATATGAACTTCAGGGTGCTTTCCTGACCTAATGCTTCCCAGAATTCAGAAACATACAATGGTTTTGGTTGTCCTCAAATGTATACACTGGGTTTGTTTATACCAAAACATATTGCATTTAGCAAGACCAGCTTGTAATTTACTTTCTAAATCTCTTTTAAAAATCACAGTATTTCTTCAAATACTCTTGTCCAGTAAATTGCTGTTTGTCCATTCGTTGTTGAGATATGTCAGCTGAATGGCCCTAATCCATTTAAGGTATGCTGCATCAACTGTTTTATTGCAATAATGGGGTTTCACTGAGAAACAGACCAATGTCTTGCAAACTATTGAGACTAATAAAAACATTGTAGCTCTTGAAAAATACCTCCTGCCTTTTAGTTTAAGTTCTGAATGGATCACAATACAGCCTGATATTCTGCTACAGTAAAACCATTTTTTTTTAATAGACAAATATGGAAATGCTTTATTTTTGACATCATGTTACATGGTTGCACTGTTTCTATTACCAGTGGGCCTGTTCTAGCAATAGGGAATCTTTGCTATAGTAGGTATTTAGGCTGGAGTCAACAACAGTGAATTACAGTGCTTTTAAAACTCACTTAAAAGGTATGCCATCACTGACAAAGCTTTACACTATAGTGTCGTCTCTTCCTGGTGGGAACTCTGCATTGCCAGTTTGGAGCTTTGCTCTTCCATAGCAACCCCTCTGCTGACATGAGAACTGGTTGTGCCCAAATGAACATGTGTGTGGGACTAGAGAAACTGTAGGAACCATGTCTTGGTCTCTCTGTAATAATCTCTATTAAAGTTCCAGACCCTCCTTCCCAAACTGCTGGCACCGGTACACGCAGTTCAAGTCTTCTCAGGCTCAGCACCCTGCAGCTGACAAAACCCACTTGCGTTGCCAGTAGCTTAATAATCTAAATGACCCCAGTTCTGGGCATTCCTGACCGCGGGATCCATCGTTCCCAGAGCTGCCATCGCACCTTGGGCTGGGCAGGACACTCTAGTGGCAGGTCCCGCTCTGAAATTCTAACGAGGGGCTACCCTGTGCGGCCAGCTACCTCCAGTTTCCTGCCGTCTCCTCCGCCCGGTCGCTGCCGCCCGCAGACAAAGCAGCATTTTGACCTTCGGCAACACCGTTCCTCTCGGTTTCCCTCCCGCCGCCCCCTCACCCGGAGGGCAGGCACCTCCGGCCAGCCGCACTCCGCCGGAGCGAGTGCCGCGCCGAGCGCTGCCGCCTGCCGGCCTTGCAGGGCCAGGGCCACCGCCACAGCGCCGCCGCACCTCCCGCCGCCGCCCCGGGCCGTCCTTGGCCCGCGCAGCCCCAGCGGACCGGGCGGCGGCAGGGCCGCGGCTGCCCGGCCGGCTCTGGGCGGTGACGGCAGCCGTTCGGTAGGGAAGACCGGCCGGTAGAAGACTGGCCGGTAGCCGCGGGCGCCTTTTGCCCGTGTGCCGGCGAAGAGCACCAGGCGGCCCGGGGTCGGCTTTTGGTGCCGAGGTCGGCGGGCGAGCGGCGGTACCGCCGCTTGTTTATGAGCGGGCAGAGGAGCGGCCCGGGATAGCGCTGCGCCGCCGCCAGAGCGGGACAGCCCCTCCCGCCCTCGCGGAGCAGGTCCGCCAAAGCTTCCCCGCAGCCGCGGGGCACCTGGGCGCGCCCGGGAGCCCGGCTGCGGGAACGGAACGGGGCGGGGCGGGGAGCGACCGGTTCTCCTCTCCCGTGGAGAGAGGGGCTAAGCGGGCGCGGAGCCGCTCCCCGTCCCGGATCCCCGCGCCCCTCAAGGGAGAAGGCAGAGGAAGAGGAGGAGGCTCTCGCCACCACGGCTGGGAACGGCGAGGCCCCATTTACGGCGCCCCGCAGCATCGCCCTGCTGGGGCTGCGCCCTTTGCGGGGCCCTCTCCCTCCCCGCCCCCGGTGTCCCCCGGGCCGCCGCCAGCCCGTCCCCGCGGTCTGGCGCCGCCGCCCCGCTCCGCGCCCAGAGCCCCGGGAGGGGGAGGGGAGGTGCAGGGGGAGGCGGAGGCGGCGGCCGCTGTGGGGCCCAGGCTGCTCCTCGCCTCCGCTGCGCCTCTTCCAGCCCCAGGATCTGGGGCTGGGGGGGCGCGGGAGGAAAGGGGGCGGGCCAGCCCCGGCGGTGCCCAATGAGAGAGGCGCGGACGGGCACTTGGGGCGGTGCGGAGGCGATCGTCGCCCAATGGGGGCAGGGCAGAGGGCGCACTTGGAGCGGGGCGAGAGGGAGGCAGGAGGCGAGTCGGGGCTCGGGACGCGAGGGGGACACAGCCAGCAGCCGTCGCCGCCGCGCGCGCAGCCGCTCGCACGCACGGCGCCGCGGAACTGGGAGCCGGCGGGCGAGGGACGGACGGGCTGAGGGACGCCGCTTCCCGGAGGGGGCAGCGGGCGGAGCCGCCGCCCGGAGGAGAAGTTTGGCTGAAGCCGCCGCCGCCGAGAGAGGAAACTTTCCTCGGGGGGCCGGAGGCGGGGGCGACGGGAAGGAGCCGCGGCACGCTCGGGTCCGCCGCCCGGCGAGGGGGCTTCCGAGAGGCTCCCCCCGGCCCAGGCCGGGCTGCGGCGGCTGGGATGTACCTGGCAGCGGTCTCGGCGGGGAGGAGACGCCCGGGCGGAGACGGCGGCTGGCACCTGGCGGCCGCGGGGTGGCTGTTCCTGCTGGCCCTGCTGCTGGGCGAGTCGGGGACGCGTGCTCTCGTCTGCTTACCCTGCGACGAATCCAAATGCGAAGAACCGAAGAGCTGCCCCGGTAGCATCGTGCTGGGGATCTGCGGTTGCTGTTTCATGTGCGCTCGGCAGCGGAACGAGAGCTGCGGGGGAGTCTATGGACTGCACGGAGCTTGCGACCGGGGCTTGCGCTGTGTCATCCGACCGCCGCTCAACGGAGACTCCATCACCGAGTACGAAGTGGGCGTCTGCGAAGGTGAGAGGCGGCGGGACACCCTCCATCCCTCCATCCCTCCATCCATCCCCTGGGGTGGGAGTACCCGATGGGCGGCGGGAAAGGAAGGAGGGCGCACCTAAGACGTCTTAGGCGCCGGTGCGCCTTCCTTCCCTTCCAGCCCGCCCGCCTGTCCCATCTGCGAGCGTGTCTTCTAACCTTCCCTGCTTAAAAAACCCCACAAGCTCCTACTTAGAAGTTTTGCCCTTAATTTTCGTACCCTAAACTTTAGGGTTCTACTAATTCTCCGTAGCGTGTCACTCGCGTCACAAGCTGATAGCTTGTATCAGCTACTGATGCCGAGCTGAAATTCCTTGATAAAAGACTCGGGAAGAGTTTGGCAGATGGAGATCGGCGGAGGTCAGTCGTGCACACATGATGCCTGTTCTGGATTCCCTCCTGTGTAAAGAAACAACGAAGATTGATCATCTGTTATAAAGTTTTGTTTCCTGTTCCTGTCACTTAATATCTCTCTGCGTGTCCTGCTCGGCATATAACGATAAGGGGTGACTTTCCCTGCTGGAGCATCAAGGGGGGTAAATACTCAGGTAGAACTCTGCTCTCAAAGTCTCTTCAGCTTCCTGCCGTCTTGTGAGGTGATGAATTGGTATGAAATGCAAAAGGACTTCACCCCCCTTCAGTTTTTTATCTATCAGAATTCCTAAGAATTTTTTTTTAATGTTTTATTAATTAATGAAAGGCCAGAGACAAAATTTTAGTCTCTCTTTCTCTTGTACCTCCAACTGCCTTTTCCCTCAAATTGAGGGAAAACATGGCGCTGTAAAGAGATTACAAGTAAGCAGTAGTTTGGGATATGTATAAACGTATATGTGATTCGGAACGGGAGCTTCGACAATTCTGGAAAAGGAGATGCAGGCGGTTTCCTCTCGGCGGGTAGAGGGCAGTAGAAAGTCCAGAGAGATGGTGAGGCAGCATCTGTCCAAAAAACTTGCATTTAAAATGATGCACTATTTTAAGAAAGCGAAACCCGGTCATTTTTAGTGGGCAGATGACCTTTGTCCTGGCGCTCATTATTAGTTTAAGATTCCATTTGCCTCCGTAACAAATAAATTGCAAACCGCAGCAGAACAGGGCAGTGTGTCCCGCCTGTGCTACAACCAATGCTGTCAGCCTCGGGAGGTGATGCTTGGGTAGGATGAGCTCTAGATTAAAAGCTCAATTGTTAAACATTTTTAAATGGCCCTAAACTATTTTGAAGACCTTGATTGAGACTATGTTGCTGAATACGTACATTGCTGTAGTGTCTTTATTTTTAATATGTATTGGAAAAGTTTTTGTAAATGGAAAATTGCAAGCCAAGGTACTTAGAAAACTTACCTGGTTTTACGGGAGTTTCTCTTGTCATGTGTTTTTGAGTAAAAGCTTAAACATAGCTTCTCCCCCTCTCAATGGTTAAAGGAACTAAGAGCCTACAGTCATTAAAAGCCTTAATGTTCCAGTTTCCTTACTGTATCACAGTATGGACATCTCTGGCAGTTTAGGAGTATTTCATTCCTTTGAAGTGATGCAATCTGTACGTTGCTGTAGTTCAACTCATAACACGTCCCATCTACTGTTGAAAATAGTATGAAGCATTTGTTGGCAAGATTGTGTTTCAATTAATGTTGTGGTTAGAAACTAGTTCCAGCTGTCCCTATAGGAATAGTCCTAGGGGAGGGAGATAATGATCTATTAACTATAACTAAGGGAGATAACTTTCCTATTTAATTTTCTTATTCTAATTTATCTATTTAATTTTCATTCTCATAAATGAAAAGGAACCAAGCTGAACTGTCAGCCTAATAAATAGTCCTGGAATACCTATTACTGAATTGTCAGGAAACTACCTCATTCTGAGGAGCAGAGGTAATATGTTGTTCTTCATGGTGCATGTTTTGCACAAGAGGTGTCAGCAAGGATAAAAGGGTACTGATTGTACTGCCTGTGATCGCTAATATGAGGTTGAATAGCTCTGTTTTTTTGATTGTGATGACCTAAACAGTTGTTCAATTTACAGGCACACATGCAACAGGCTAGGCTGGTGATGCCTGATGTGAGTAGTAGTGTTAAGCCATGCCTTTATCCGTTAGCAGAATAAAGGCTGCACTTTTTTTGTTGTCTTGCACATTGGGAGTGCAAAGCCTTTCCTTCCCCAGTCCAGGGAGGAGGAAATAGAAGTGTCTTACAGAACTGTGTGAGTAGAAATTCATGTTTTTACTCTCCTTCCTGTCTCTAGTCTTTTCCTTCATTGCAGTTTTTTACACTGAAATGACCCCTACTGGCTACAGTTATAAGCATGGTTTTTTGTATCATTTTTGAAGCTTCAACCCTGTCTTATTTCAGACTATCAGCATATGCTAGGCTGCAGAAGACTTTGAGAGCTGGAATAGCAACAGGTAGAAATACTTGTCTGCTAACTTGTTTTTAGCATTTAATGCACTTGACATGAATGAGTTCTGTAACACCTGACAGAGAAGTCTCTGTGGCATCTGTTGCTGGTAGCTTCTCCTTCTGAAATTACAAAGAGTATTCTTTGTTAAAGCAATGGTTATAAATGAAATCTGTTGCTGATCCTGAAGGTTTTTTCCTTTATCATTCTAAAAGTTGAAGGAAGTTCTTGTTCATCTCACCACCTTAACTATTCACATCTCTAAGCGGTTCTAACGTTCCATTTGTGTTGTTATTCTGAAGTGAGTAAATGCCTTTCCTGAATGAAGTTGTATTCTTACTAAGTAATAATTCTGAGGTCCTAGTGCTGGTAGCTACACCTCCTAAATGGCATTCTTGAGAGACTTTGCACACCTCCAGCCTCTGTTGACTTTACAACATCCTTTACAGGGATTTGCTGGATTCGTTCTATGAGGTGTTGAGAGCCTACACCCCCTTCCAAAGACTCTTAAGGTTGAGAAATTTTAAATGCAAATCAGGAACTGTCCATACTCTCTACCTTTAAAGGTAGTCCTGGAGCCACCACTGAATTGGACTGAAGTTGTCCCAAAGCACCTTAACTTTGGCTTCCGTAGCTGGGCAGGGCTCTGGCTTTCCAGGGGATTGGAGAGCCTTGAAAAAGCTCTGCCAAAGAAGTTAGGTTAATCTGTGAAGGCATTTCTTGAGATGACTCTTTTGTCTGCTTCCCCAGTTTCTGGTGCTATTAGATGAAGAGGCCTAGATTGCTTTGCTAAACTCGTCAAAGTCATGACAGTAGCAAATAATATAACACTGAAAATGACTGGAAATTATTTTTAACTTTATTTTTAATTATTTTTTTAAAAAACATACATTTTTGTGATACATTTGAAATGCATACTTAACAAAACTGCTAGTCTGAAGGTGTTCTTAGTCTCTTTTTAGAATATATTTCCATATTAATTAGCCTCTAGGTAGACATTGAAAGAAGGTATCACTGTGCCACTAGTTTACCAATAATATCTGTTACATTGTTTGGTTTTGGTTTGTTGGTTTGGTTTTAGTGGGGTTTGGTGTGTTTTTTGTTTTAGTTGTTAACTGGGTCTTTTTTTTTTTTTTTTTTTTTGTGGGAGAGGTACAGTTATTGCTGTATTCTTTTTGCTTACCGCCTAGTGCATAACTTCTGAACTGAAGTTGCCTTGGGACCAGGAGAAGGTTGCTGTAGCAGATTTTAGGCAAGTATTGGGAAGTATGCATGTTAATCTCCTAGGATGATGGCAGAAGCTTTCCTTACTGTGGCTAGTCCTAGTCTCATTTACTGAACTGCATCTTTTGGGAATTTGGAGCATTACAGTCTGTCTTAGTCCTTGCTGAGGCAAGTTGGGAGAGCTTGGATAGGTCCATTGTCTTCTCCCCACTAGTTTGCCTAGCTTTCCTCCCTGAGAAACATATAAGGGCACAGTGTGCAGTGTGCAACTGAAGCTTAGTGAAACTGGAACTGATGAAAATTTAAACCTTGAAAGCCTAGCTTTTTCATTTTCAAAATTCTGAAGAGGAAAGCCAAGCTTGTTTTTTTTTGTTTTGTTCAAGCACTGGTTTATGTGTGTGCTAGTGCAGTTCTTCCCTGCTTTAGTGAAGTAAGAACAACTTGCCTGCAGGCTTGATAGTATTTTTTTATCATTAGTAACTTTGGTAGCTAGTACCCTTTGGAAAAACTTGTTTTCAGTCCTGTCCTGGACACAAAGCCCTCCCCTTGGTGCTCTATCTCCAGACTGCTATACTACATGCTTGGCTTCTTGCTTGTGATGCAGTCCAGACCCCTAAAGATCAGGCAGTATTTTGCTTTCTGTACAAGTTACTGAAGTTCAAGTAGTCTGGAAAGTTGCATGTGGGTAACCCAGTTGTTTACATCTGTTTGGACTGGAGCAGTGCTGCCCAGATACTTTTTGTTTGGTTGGGTTTTTTTATTTGTTATGTAGTGAATGGCTGGGGAAATGACCAAGTGGTTCTGATGTCCATGTGTGTGCAGAGAACTTTTTTCAGTAATATCAAGTGTTAGAACTGATGATCTAGTTGGGGACTTCATCAGTATTAAGTGGTGTACCAATGGCTGTTGGTTTGAAGACAGTCAAAGTTCTTTGTTAAAGGCTGTCAGCAATCCAGACTATCAGGGAGACAAACAGAAAATTATTTATGTTGTCAAGAATAGAAAACTATTAGAAAAACTACTTAGGCTGTGAAACTAGAATGAGAAGTAGTTCTTTGGTGAATTTTCAGCTTCTCATATGCTAGTCTTGATCAAATTTAACAATCCCCTTCTCCTACTCCTCCTCCCTGCTGCCCCCAAAAACACTTACTAGGAGGATGCTGACTCCTTAAGCACACATGGGATAATTTATAAGCTATTTCTGCTCTGTATTCCATCAATGCTGAAATTTCAACATCATTAAGAACATGTAACTCTGAGTGTGGCATGGAATTTGAATTGGATCAGGTGCTTATTTGACTTGGAAATGGTTTCCTCTCTGTTTCTGGGCATCATGTTTTGATTTTAAAAATGACTTGGTTCCAGTATTTCAGCAAAAATGAA
Source organism: Anomalospiza imberbis (assembly GCF_031753505.1). Classification (NCBI taxonomy): domain Eukaryota; kingdom Metazoa; phylum Chordata; class Aves; order Passeriformes; family Viduidae; genus Anomalospiza; species Anomalospiza imberbis. The sequence goes on along the minus strand of NC_089683.1, from coordinate 79,508,878 downwards.
ATGGAAATGTCTAACAGTTATGATGTAGGAATTAGTAGGATTTTGCTGTTGTGGATCAACACGATAAGTTTAAAACTAGAAGTCTCACTGTGGGTAGGCTGGATTACTGAGTTATTTAACTTTAGTAAGAGGAATATTCTCTTTTTATTTATTTTTAGTTTTTAAAACTTTGCATGAGCATCCTTTGCTTATGTGATTTTTTCTACACAGAATGTGATTCTTTCACCAGGTTGCCCAAAATCATGGTGCTTGTAAAGATATTTTTTACTTTTTTTAATTTTTAAGCTACCTTTGAACTTGCCCCTAGGCATCTTTGCTGGTTTAAGCACCCTCTAGCTAATTCAAGGATTCTTGCATAATTTAACTTCTTGCCTGGTACTTAGTCAACCAAAATGTCATTTCACTGACAGGCATATCATGGAATAATTAACCCATTAATATGGTTCAAAAATGCTGTCCTTTTCCCCTCCTTACTTTGTGTCCCCCCCCCCCTTAAGGATTCTTCATCTCAATATGTTTATAGGATCTTGCAGACAGAACCAAATGTTTCTGTTTTAATGGATTAAATACTTTGTAGAGGTGACCTATTAAGTATCTCTTGTGACTTATAAACTGCTTTTCATTTGAGAATGCATTTAATCCACAGGGAATGTAAACTTGGAAATCATGAACTCAGGGTTTTGCCTGAGACTTTGAGTGACACCAGTTGTGTCTGACTGTACTGGAATTTGGAAAATGACTGATACTGACACAGAAAGCTTATGTATATGGAGAAATTTACCAACATGGAGAAACTTACCAACATAAACTAAGATGGGAAAATAAGTTCGCATAGATTAAATTCCACATAAGCATACTGATTAAAAACAGTCCCTGGGGGAGCTCTTGTCTAAACAGACTAGTTTAGCCTTGTTTTGGGGAAGTAAGCCGTCCTAATGTTTTGAGAAGAATGGAAGCAGTTCACACCTTTACCAGAGGCAAAATTCAGTCCCCAGCAGCTTTCACTGTGTGTACTGGGTACTTAACTTGAGAATCTGCAAATCATGCTAACACCACCTTGTGGGTCATGATTGTGCAAGTCTTTATTAAGACTGGATAAGAAAACAAACTGGGGATTGAAGGGTTATGGGTAGGAGGAAGAGCACTGACTGGCTCATAGGCATGCATCAACTCCCATGTTCTTATTCATTTCCTAAACTTTAAGCCTTATATAGCCAGTGTTGGGCTTCAGTTGTTGGTTGGAGTTTGTTTGGATGGGCTTGGATTGGGTGGTGTTTTGGTTTTTTTGTTTTTTTTTTAATTGGTGAAAAATCTAGCAAGTGTAGTGTTTCTGAATCCAAGAGAGCCTATTCTGTTGGGTCATTTATCCTTGAAATTAATTAAATTTCAGTGTTTTGCTAGAGGCTGTGTTGTATTCTCCTCAAGATTTTTTCAGAAAGGCTGGATATGTGTGTGGAGGCATTTCTTCCCCTGACTGATGGGTTGTTGATAAAAAACTGGGGTCATACTGATAATGGTGTTACATGCACTGATGTAACCTGTGCTGCTTTCACAACAGAAATGCTGAACTTGATGTCTATCTCTAAGTTAGGTTTTAGGAAACTAAAAGAAGACTTAAGGGTAATTCTAAATCCCCCTTGAGGCTTGAGTTTTTTCTGTAGTCTTTTCCTGTAGACTAAGAGATGGGGTGAAATCCCTCTGAAATATGTTGTAATGATGGTGTTCAGTGGTGCTGTAATAATGACTGGGGGGAAAGTGGCAAAATATTTAGGGTATCAGATTTCTTGCAATAGTGTGGACTGTTCTTGGTATAGATTGCTTTACTCATGGCCCCATTCCAGAATTTGTCTTTGACAAAACTTTGCCTATTCCTGTCAGCTTTGCCTCTGCCTAGCAGCTTCAGCAAGCTGCCAGCCAACTACTTGTTTGCAGTGAAGCTGATGCGTGCTGCTGTACATGCAGGCTTCTGAAGCATGTGGGTACAGAGCGCAGCTTGGAAAAAAAATTTGGAATTTCAGACTGCTTTGGAAAATGGTTATGAAGCTTTGGCCCTTTTCTGAGGCTTTAGCAATTATTTTTGCTATGAGTTTTCTAGAGCTAGAGGAAAAATCTGCTATGACAGCTGAAACACCGCTGTCCATGCTCGTTCTAATCAGGGGAGTACTGGCAGAGGCTTTTTCTGACCAATTAAATCCTGGGACACAGTGCAGTATTTTCAGTCAGCTATTTACGAACAAGACATGTTTCTGGTCTTCGGATTAAGATAATTTGCTTGTAAGTATTTTTCTCAGGTGTGTAAATGTGAAACTCATAATTTATTATTTCAGACCATCTTTGGGGAAGGTGGTTTTTGGAAGTACCATTTACTTTTGCTGTGGGGAGCCCTAAGAGTGAAATAAAAAAACAAAAGGAAAAACACATTCCTCCCCATCCCTCCCTCCTTCCATTCCCCCTCCCCCACATGCCCCTAAAAAAAGGCAGAGGAGGGGTACCTGGAGAAGTAAAATATTCCAGACAGTGTGAGGAAAACTTCAAAACTTGCAGTAGTTGTCCATGTCACATGCTTCACTTAACATTTCCGTTTATCTCCTTGCCTTCCTCAAGGCTTCTGTAGGATTTCTGATTCACTGCAAAGCAGTTCTGTTTAAATACTTTCTGCATTCCTTAGTATGAAATAACTGTCTTCAGACACAAGAAGAGCTGCTGCAATGAAGATCTTTCTCACTACACTGGGGATTTGATCACCTGAGATACATGCTAAGATAAAGCAGGCAGTCAGGTTGGAGACAAGCATTACATGCATGTGTTTCTGAGGTATCTAAATGTTGTGGTACGGTTCTGCTTTCTAGCTTTGACTAGAAATTTTCTCAGGAAGCTGCAAAACCCTTTTGTACTGCTGCACATTCCACATGAAGATTTGATCTTGGAAAATGAACCATTCCAAGATGTGGAAAAAAATGCTTTCTCACAAAACTCTCAGCTGTGTGTCTTACCATAAAAATTTCTGCCAGCTCTAGTCCTTGATTCATGACTTCAGTGGAGGAATAAGTTGCAAGAGGGGAAAGGGTTGAAGCCAGTGTATGAGCTCAAACTCACTTCAAGGCTAGTCTTTCCTTCTGCTGCTTTTCAAGGTCTGGCGCTGGGTTTCAAGCATTCTTTAGTGGTAATTAGTCATTTCTATTGTTCAGCTCCTCCAAAACATGAATTTCCTTTCCATCATTCTTTTTTCCTGTTCAAAGAGAAGTGAGAGTCTACTGGCAAGAAGCATTTCCTTTTTTTATTTTCGCAAGTTAGAATCCTTTCAGAGTCTCATACTGTCTTAATGAATACCACTGATTTGAAAATGCTCTTGTGTATACCAGTGTGCTGGAGGGCTGGGGCTCAGACCTTGGGTCTAGTTTCATGGAGGAGTTTCTGAAAGGTTACTCCCCTCTACCTCCCAGTTCTCAGAGGGCAGTACGCGTGTCAATAAGGATTGCTTCTCTCTTGTCTTCAAATGCAGATTTAAAAAGATACTAGAGTCTGTAAGATGTGACTTGGACAGTTTCACTTCCAGGTTGTCAATGTATTTTTTTGCTCTTTTCAGCTAAGAGCTACCTGGGATGCTTCAAAAAAAAGGCGGAAGTAGCAGAGTAACATGCTGCAGTTAAATGTAAATTATGGGAGTTGACTCAATCCACTCCAGTTAAATTACAGTCCAAAGGGTAGGGTGGTAAACATAAGATTATTATGGGCCAAATGCTTGTGTATTTGTTTTCAACAGTGGTACTTCAGTGATCATTTCAGTGTGTTTCTTGCAGTTTTGAGGTGATGCATTATCTAAACTGTGAAGGTGAACAGCATAGCATTCTCCAAACAATAGCTGATATTCATTAAATGTCCAAAAAGAAAGAGAAGGGTTGGGGCACAAAACAGAAGTTTCTGTGGCAGGCAGAAGGAATTGAGAACTTGAAGGAAGGGAAAGCAAAACTTTAAGCAATGGAGAAGCAGTCTCTGAAAAGGTCTTTCCTTGTACTTTTAGCTTGCACCTGTTTTGAGATGATACTTTGCGAATGGGGAATAATAAATAACAAATGTAACCATAGTGAGGTAGTGTGTGTCTTGAAAGTAAGGCTTAGAGTGAGTTAGTTTCTCAGTAGCATGCTTTTCTAAAAACACAGGCAGTTCTTCAGGCAAATAAGATGAATGCTTCAACTGTGACCACCATGCCTTGCATGGTGCTGTGTTGTGAGTGCTGGTATGTAGCATTTAGTATGGAAGAAGTGATGGAATGCTGCTTACCAGAGACATATTTCACAGACTATTTCCCAGACTAGACCTGTTTAAGGACCTCTTGTTCAACTTGTTAATACCTTAATCCGCTTCCCTAATTTAGGTGCGTGCTATGACAGGACCTGGGAATTCAGCAACCCAGAGCAGTATGTGAATTTTTAGCAAGCTGAAACATTTGCTTTGCAGAAAATAAGTGATTATATGAATGGTAGAAGAGAAAAGGAAAAAAGTTTGAGATTAATCTGAAGTCTCCCTTCCTGTGGCTTCCTTTTGGTATGAAAGCACAGTTGGAAGAATTAAAAGGTACTATGTCTAAGACTTAACTTTGATCTCAGTAAATGCAGAACTACTTTATTATCTGAAACTTTATTATCTGGAACTTGCCTGAATGAGTTGGAAAGAGTGGGGAATTGCATGCAGATAGAAATTATTTGAAAGAGAAATGACTTTGAAGCTGTAGTTATGAGCCTGCTGGGAGCATTTGAACTGCTTTGAGGCTTGTGTGCAAAAGGTGTTTGAGTGACTGTATAACAAGACTCCACTGACAACTCAGGATATGTAAAAAGTGCAGCCCTTTGATTTTTTTGCCCTTACCTGATCATGCCAGCACAATGAGGTGGTGAAAATCACAGCTAAACAAAGATCAGTTTGGATGAAAACTAGTAGTTTACTTGGGCTTCTTTTCATTTGCATTGCTTAAAAAAACTCTGGAATGTTAAGTACACACTTAATTTTTGTATTTTTAGGTGTCCTAGAAGTAGCTAGGGGATAGGATGTGCATACCACGGTGTGAGGCATAGATTCTTATATTTGGGGTTTGTTGGCCCTGCTTACAGAGAAATAAAGCTTTCACAAATTAGTACATTTCAGTTTTTGTTCGCATCATCCAGATTTAAGAGGTAGGCATAAAAAAGAGTCTTCTGAAAAGGAAGCCACAGAGGTCAAGCAGAGCATGCAGGAAAAGGTGTACAGCCTGGAATAGTTTGTGGACTGTCCCAGGTCCCAAATCACTGGTGTGTACAAGTTTATTTTTGGAATGGTCCCCAGGACATGATGATCTTTGTGAGTAATAGAGGCTAGGTTATATGTTTTGTACAAGATATCATTCCCTTATCAGTTAAAATATTGCTGACCTCTAAAGGTGCAAACATGCTGGACCAGTGTTTATCTGCATCAAGGAGAGCACTAGATGTCTTTGCATCAAGTATCCAAAGCTTGAAACTGAAAGTGAAAGGCTGGGTTCATCCCTTTAGCTCATGAATACTTTCATATGGTTGTACCTTCCATTCCAAAGAATTTTGTTCTGCCTCTATTGATGTGACTTTTGAGAGTTTATTCTAAGTGGCAAACAATTATTCATCTAACAGGACTTTGAAATTCTGTTCATAAAAAGACTAAATCAGCTAGGAAAAGGAGTCAGTCTTTAGTCTGCATGAAAAATTATGGTAGACTTGGCACTGATTTACTGAACTAAAATAAGCTCTTGCTACATGTTTGCTTCTTCATTGATGGAAATCTTGTTTCTAAATAAACTTGTGTGGAAGGCAGGCTGGTAGAAGATGTGCAGGCTAAAATTGGATTTGCATTCTTCCTGTCTGAATGTAACTTTTTTCTTTTATCACCAAGTAATGAAAAATAAGTACCTTGTTTGAAGATTCAACATGCTAGAAGTATAGTCTGAACAAGTATTACTGAGGGATTTCTTGTCTCATTAAGACTTTAATGGTTACTGAGCTAATTTTTGAGGTGTGTGGCAGTGAAGACTTGAGGTGCACCTACTATTGGGCCATGTGCTTCCTGTGTACCTCCTTTTCTGGAAACTTATGAGAGCTGGCAGATGTGGTACCAACCACTAAGCTGTCCTGGAAATCCATGTGTGTAGTGCCACACTGTGCAGTGCATGTGCATCGAGGTATTCTGCCATGGGTAAGGGACGAGTCTGCTTTCTGTGCTAGCTGGGTCCCACCTTAGGTGGGGTGGGCAGCTCTTGTGTGACAGGATCCTGCTGATTTCTCTGCCTGGAGAAGATCTAGTGCTGAATTACCACAAGGCAAAGCAGGACAAATGTACCAAAATGGTTTGCTCGAGAAGCAGCAGAGCATAGCCATCTGTGTGTCCTTCCAGTCTGCATTGCACTGGCCTGGGAGCATGGGGCTGAGACACGCTGCCTCTGGGCTCCTGTCTTGCACCCAGGAGTACAGAAGGAATGCTCCTGTCACAAACAGGGAGCAACACAAACGCTTTAAGGCTGCTGGGCTGGTGTGGATGAAGCTGTGGTCCTTGCTGTTGAAGAGTTTCAAACAGTGAGTCTTGGACCATAGGTGTAACTTTTGTTCTTGTTGTTACATGGATTACTGCTGTGACTTCTAAAATACAAATTGTCCAGGCTCTATTCCGGCTTCTCAAAAACAGGATGTATTATTGTTATTATTGTTCTCCAAATTCTCAGGGTTTTTTGGTTTTGTTTTTTTTTTTTTTCTTCTGTATGCATGGCCTCATTACAAAGAGAGTGTCCCAAGCATTACAGGAGAGGCATCTTCCTTTGAAAGAATTTTATATCATTTCTCTTCAGGAACTTCTGCACTTCCTGTGACTTTCATTGATACAGTTGCTGTATTGGATGATTGGTTAAGCTAAGAAAAAAAATTACTTTCTTGGGGTTAGTGACTACTCTTCCTTTGCTATTTTTATGGAGAAGAGCCATGAAGTTCCCATGGAAGTTCCCATCCTCACATCTAAAATGTACTTTGTTGTTTATCAGTGCTTTTTTTGTCAGCAGGCTGCTTTGCCAGCTCGTAATAGAAAGCAAGGAGGGAGAAATATACTGGTGAGAATCTGCTATGGCACTTCCTGTAGCTCATACACAGTTGTATTTCTCCCTGGTTGTACAGGGAGAAATATACTGGTGAGAATCTGCTATGGCACTTCCTGTAGCTCATACACAGTATTGAATTGGTAAACAGCTCTTTCTAAATATTTTTTTTTCCCAAAACAGGAAAAACTTCAGGTTGGCGGATATTCTGCATATTTCTGTGAGTGGAAAGAATTTACTTGTCAGCCTCAGCATGTGTGTATATACTGTTATTTGCTGTTAGTTTTTAGGCTTCTGTTGAGCATCAGACTACTGAATGACAGTTTTGTATTGGCTGTGGCCTCTCATACTGGAGGACAGCCTCTGATAACCCTAACAAGATGAAACCCACCATGCATACCTGGGAGATACTTTAACTTTTTTTGAAGTGTTTCTTGGCAGGATCTATATTAGAAACTTGCTTGTTGATAATAAATAAAAATTGAGGTGAGCTACTTAGAATGCACAGTGTGAGTGCTGCTCTTGAAAGTAAGGATATAAAGATTAAAAATATCTATTTTTTTCCTTTTGTCATTAGTAGAAGTTGGTGGACTCAGTGCAACTATTTTGTAGCACTTAATTTTCCAAGCTTGTCTGTCTGTAAAACATTTGGTGTTCTGTAGTGAAGAATACTTAGTGCCTAGTTTATTTTCTTCAGTCTTGCTTAAAAAAGTATGTTATAGGACAAGGGGGAATGGTTTAAAACTGAATGAGAATAGGCTTAGATTTGATTTTGGGAAGAAATTCTTTACTGTGAGGGTGGTGAGGCACTGGAATAGGTAGCCCAGAGAAGTTGTAGATGCCCTGGAAGTGTTCAAGGCCAGGCTGGATGGAGCTTTGAGCAGCTTGGTCCAGTGGAAGGTGTCCCTGTCCATGGAGGGGGGGTTGGAACAGGATGATCTTGAAGGTCTCTTCAAATCCATTTTTCTATCTTGATTAATCTTCTGGCTTTATTAATTTTCTGACTTGGTGAGATTTTGCTGTGTGTGCACTTGACCTAAGGAAACTGAGATATTGTAGGACTGGTAATCTTTTGGAATTCTGGATTGACTGGATTCGTATTTCTTTCTGGAGGGAAAAAAATCTTGTTGCATGTGGCTTCCCAAAAGGAAATTGGGCAGTTACAACTGGACCACCAGTTACACACATTTGACAGGACTGATTCAAAAGAAACAAAGTTATTTGAGCAGAAGTATTCATCCTGGCCCCTCTATCCCTAGACCCTTGACAGCAAGGAGTGCAACGTGCTTGATCAGTTCTCCAAGAATATGTATGGTAATTCAGGACTGCTGGAAAACTCATTTTTGGTCATATAATGGAATCAGAGGTCTGGCATCTTGCAGCTATTCTGTAATAAAAAGTTATCTCCATGGAGTGAATTCTATGTGATTCATTTTTAATCATCCTTTAAAATACTCTTTCTGACTCAATTTTAACTTCTGTATCAGCTGCAGATTCTGTACAATGCTCTCACTTCCATTATAAATATAACTTCAACTATCTGCAAAAGTTATTTTTGTTAGAATAGCACTCAATTTTACTACAGCTATGCGTTTTCCTGACGTGACATAGTTTCATACAGATGGAAGTAAACAATGCCAGTTGCTTTAGCAAAATGGGCAGTAGAACAGCTGCAAGACATGGTATTTGGCAAATCCCACTGTTTGGATTAGTCTGTTATTTTTTTAGTCTGTTATCTTCTGTTTAGCACTGTGTTGAACTTCAAGTGAATTGCACCCAACTCCAGAGCAGCTGAAAATTACGTACTGCAACTGATATCCAATAGTAAGCAAGTTTGTTTGTTTATTTTAGATGAAAACTGGGATGATGATCAGCTTCTTGGATTTGAACCGTGCAATGAAAACCTTATAACTGGTTGTAACATAATCAATGGGAAGTGCGAATGTGACACCATTCGGACCTGTAATAATCCATTTGAGTTTCCAAGCCGGGATACTTGTCTGTCGGCCTTAAAAAGGATTGAAGGTAAGCTCTTGTCTTCAGTGTTTCAGAGGTAGTAATTTTTTTCTGTGGAGTTGATGAAAAACTAGAGTATAGTGTATATGTTTAAGGATGACATGTGTAGTTTCAGGTACCTCTGGTCTTCTACATGTCAGAAAACAGGTGTATGTTTTAGAGGAAGATAGTACCTCATAAGCTTATTATTCCAAATGCTTAAGTTTAAGATGGGGAAAACCATGCTTTGTGTGCTATTATGTTTGCAGATTTTAAGGCTAAACAGTTCTGTTTATAGTTTGTGGTAGCTACCTTTGCTTATCTTCAGCTGCAAAGCAGTGTGGAATACTCTTTAGATGTGTTGATGTGACTGAATCATAAATAAACACATGAAACACAGACATGGATTTTAAGAGTAAAGATATAGTAAAGGAGTAGTTACTGAATGCATGAATTGCTATTTTAAGTTTACAAAATGTTACATTACCTTACTGCTCATATTTTACAGTTCCTCTGTTCCTTTGATTATATTTGTATTAGGCCCCATATGTTTATGCTTATGCATACATCCATATTTGTTTTGCTTTTTTTATTTTTGTTGTTTATGACTAAACTGGAAGTGAGTTGGCTCAAATATATTCAGCTGGAATTAAATTTACATGGTGTATTTCTGGATTGTTCTGAACAGCAATTAAAGGAGTGATCTTGGACCATTTTTATGATGCTGTACTTATTGTTTATTCTCCAAAGTGTTCAGGAACATGCAGAAGTTGATTAGTGGTGTGGATCTGCTTAATTAGACTACTTTAAACCAATGTTTAAAGTTGTATGGAAAAAGTTAATGTATTTATAAGGCTACTGACCATGTTTTAAGTTAGGGGGATCTTTGACTTAAGGAAGTGTGATGTGATGTCATCTATTGTATTTCTTTTGTGTTAAGAAAATTGGTTTTGTGCTACAGACTTTAAGTAAGGAGATGTTGTGAGAAACTGAAGAAATATACTCATGATTGTTGGTTATTATGCTGCTCACTAAAGCATAATGTAATGTATGTGCAACACATACAAGTGCTTGGTCTGGGATTTTTGTGTTTTTTTTTTTCCTTATGTAACTCTAGGAAGAGCAGAGGCAGAACTATTGGTCTGTTGTTGATGTAGTAGTGGGCAATAGCTTGTATGGGTTCTTCAGATTTACCACTTCTCTTTTCACTTGTGAATATGTGACTAAGTCTGTAGTATTTCAGCAGGACTCTACTGGCATGGCAGTTCATCATGTATTTGCTGTGAAAATCTGCTGTGGGTTGTCTTTTTGTACTTTGCAGCCCTGGTAAAAATTGACTTAGCTTGTGGAATGGCGTAGCTGAAGCAGGTTGATTCTGAGTCACTTGCTTTCAGCAATCTCTTTTTTTTCAGCTAAATTTTAATTTTTAAAAACCAGCATTTCATAATTATCCCTGAGATAACAATATTCTACATGTAAATTGTCTGGTGCAAGAGCTGTAGTGCAGTTATTTTTTCAGAGGTGTAATTTTCTTTTTTTTTTCCTCTAGGTTTTATTTCTTTGTGGAGTGGGGAGGTTGTTCTTCCAAAGCCTCAGACTGTGGGGCACCAGTAGAAGTGTTTAGGGCCTGTTGACTTTTTAATTTTTCGCAGTTGGAAAGGATGGCTGATGCAAGTGTTGAAGCAACAACGATACCTTTAAATAACAGAAGTCTGGCAGTTACAACTTGAGTGTTATAACAGTCCAGCTTTCACTCCTAAGAATGTGAATTTGCATTTTCATCCTCAGACTATCAAACTGTACTACTGAGGGATGTTGAACGGTAAATCCCTTTGTATTTCCTAATAGGAAAAAGTGATAATGTAATTTTGATTTCTGCATTTTACAGATATTGTCTGTTAAATTTGTCTACTGGGTTTTGCCCTGTATATGTTTATTCCCTCTTTCTCTGGCTAGGATTGGTAATTGAATGCTAACTTCTAATGGAGGTTGTTTCTTTAAATGCATTAGTTCTTGTTTTGGTAATTAAAACCAAAGTAATGCTTCATCCTGTACCTAAGCTAACGGAAAAGAAGAATAACTTTTTTCCACTGGTGCTTGCCACGTCCCTGTTTGCTAAGCAAGCCAAGTCTCTTAGGTAAAATGGAATAGACACTTTGGTGTGTCTGAGCCAGTATTTTCTGCCTGAATATTTCAGGTTTTCAGATTTTAATAGTCTGAAAATGGAATTCAACCACTTGGAAAGTCCACCTGAAACATGGCTTAGGTAGCACACAAACCAGACGGCTCTATGAGCATGTTAAAATAGAGAAATCTTTCAGTTTATTTAAGGCAAGCTGAATCTTAAAGTGTAGTGTCATGTAAAAAGGGATGATTCATAAGATCTGTTAAATATGTCAAATTAAGGTTTTCCTGAAATCCAAAGTACTGATGTATACTTCACTCTTTTGGCTTGTCTATTAAAGATAATAGCAGGAAGATTTGAAACTAGTAATTTAAACCTTTAAATACTCTAATAGGATCTGTTGCCATGGGAAGTGAGACCAAGGGAGGGTAGTCTAACTTCTCTTTCCTCACCACACTTTACATGGATAATTAAATACACAGTGTGATTTAAAAGACTTAAGTTGAATACCTGAATGATGGATGCACCATAATAAGAGTTTCTGAAGAAAACTGCCCAGCTTGCTGAAAGCCTGTAGATAAGGAATCTGTTGCATAGATACAACCTGACAAGTAACAAACAGTGAGCTGAAATCTGGAATCCCATTTCCATATGGGAATGTGCTAAGGGATTGAGGCTTTTGCATGTACTTCATTTTCTTGTGCCTTTTCCTGCTAGCCCCATCCCTTTCAAGAGCCTTTTCAGTCATCTTCCTTCTTTATCTAGTTTGTCTTGTACTTAAGCTTTTCAGCTTGTGTGTGGTCTTCTCCTCTGGGCTTGATGTCAATTCTAGCTAAAACCCAAAGCTTTCTCTTGTTACCTTCATGTAGGATCTTTCTTTTCCTATTGGCTTGGGTTTTGCTTGCCTTCCTGGGCTCCTCATATTTCATTCCAGCTTTACCTCTCTCTGTCCCTTTCTTTGCCTAGCTGTTTAATTCTGTTTGTATCCCAGTTCACTTAAAACAACTTCTATCTCTCCTTTGCAAAATCAAGTCACCTGGGCTCTAATGTCATGTTTACATGTCACTGACAGGCCCTGAACCCATGTTCTTTGTTTTGTCTCCCCAAGACTTGCTCTACCCTGTACTGGGAAAGCCTGTAACGAGAAGAAATTAATCTCTACTGAATTGTGTGTAACCTCTTTGAGGCACTGATGTCTCTTGGGAAGAAAGTATGGCAAAGCTAAAGTGCAATCTCAGTAATGCAAGTACTCAAGGCAGTTATCGTCTCCATCCCTTGCCCTTGTTTTCCTGGAAAACAGTAGGATTAGATGCATTTGAAAGGATTGGTTTGGTCATAGAACTTGGTAGCCAAATTCTGTCTAATTTTCTTGTAGACATGCTGGAAATGTTTAAAGAGTTGTTACTTCCATAGAATATATAGCATAAAGTACATTTATGCTTAGAGACCTCCCAACTCCATCACCAGGCTTGAAGTGCCTGTTTCTCCACATGGACCATCAGTGACTTTCCATAAAGAAGGTTTGTGTAGAGGTCATGAACCATCCTACTATGAGGAAATGCACACATTTGGGCCTAGAAAGAAACTGTCTGGAAAAGCTATTGCATACCTAGTAATAATAATACTAACAATAATAGATTCCTGTGTTGGGGTGTTTGGGTTTGGTTTCATTTTTGTTATTGTTGTTTAAAATGCTTTTGGTTATTGTCTTGATGAGTGCCTGTTCTGATATGGTTCAGGAAATCCTGTGTTCTTGAGCTTGGAAAGCTTGTTTCTATTCAGGAGCCTGCTAATGATGAGAGCTTGGTTGAACTTGGACTGCTGGAGTGGACTATGAAAAATATGGCTGGGGGTGGAAAGTGACAAGATTTCTTCTGTCTGATGAGCCACAGTTAACAGACAGGAGTCTTAATAAACTGCATCTATGCATTCTTTCAGTCACAATTTGCAAAGAATTAGCTGCAGCCAGCACAAAAGAGTCAGTTCTTCAGACTTGGTGTGAGATGCTGAGGATTGGGGATGAGGAATTAAGAGAGGAAGTATTTTTTTTTTCATCAAGATAAATTTGTAGGGCATTGATAGGAAGTAGCATGGAAAACTTGTAATGTAGTGCCTATTCAGTTAGCTGAAAATCTAGTTTCAATGGCTGTATTCCAGTTCTGGGGGTCTTCTGCTTTCTCTCCCTCTGTGCCTGTCTGGCACCAGTTCAGATAGCCCTACAGAGCTTTAAAGAATGGGAACCGAAGGTTCTTGAGGTTCTTGAGCCTGCTGCTCCTCCTCTACTAAAGCAGGCCTGGATCTATGCTCTTATGAGCTGTTGCTTCAGAGGCAGCATCAGGTCTTCAAATGATAGCTCACTTCTTAACAGAAGTTCCCTCTAGAACAGCTATCTCCTCTTCCCTCTGGGAAGTGAAGGGAAAGTTGGGGGTCCGTGCATCCAGTCTTTCACTAGGTGGGCTGTACATCAGGCTGGGTTCTCTTCAACTGATTTAATAAGAACTTCAATCTACATATTCTTTCAAAGAGTTTGCTTTGATAGTACCAGGTTGTGACACAGACAAACATGTTTTCCAGAGAGAGCATAAGTGCTATGTCATAGCAATGATAGCAGTTATGCCTCATAGCTTCAGTGTACACTTGAGCTGTAAGAGAAGAACCCAGTCAACTTCATCAGTTCTATTCTATCCAAACCCATAAGCATTTTCCATGTCGAAGTTAAACTCAGGCTTTATTCAGAACAAATGTGAAAGATAAAATTTGTGCCTTTTTAAATGAAAGATGTGATTAATGCTTTAGGTTAATGAACTTTTACTTTTATCTCTGTCCCATGTAAAATGTGCTGCTGATACTAAATTATTGAAACTGTTGTTTCAAGAACTGCTTCTTGGTTACCTGGCTTGCACCTTTCCAAGCTATTCACTGCTGTCCTTCACAGGTGAAAGGAAAATGCCTTTTAAGTTGCTGGTATCTATTAAGCTGGCTTATTGCAACACACTCCTTGCATTCCATTATTTTTTACATGTAACTGAATAACTTTATGCTGACAAATGTTGCAATACCTGTTAGACCAGTCCTGGAATAACAAATATGAGAAGGTAATTTTATTCTGAATGCTTGTTTGGTTGTTGTTAAGTTTGATTTTGTGCAAAACTTCACCTGTGTGGTCTTAATGACTATATTGAAAAACTAGAAGAGAATAGATCCAGCTTTATGCTGATTCATCAAGAAAAGAGTGGAATGAAATACTTTCAGATGTGCTTAATCTGATATACTTTCCACTCCCCTTGCACAACAATTAATGTATGTTTTTCCTCAAATAACTGAACTTTGAAGGTTGGCATGTATTTGCAATAAGGAATGCAGTTGTGGCAAAGATCCAGATTTTACCCTTGAACGTGCTTGTGAGAGCCAAGTAAGTCCATTTGAAGCAAAATGTCACATGAACACAGAGAAAACAAGCAGTGTAGCTTTTGGGCTTTTTTTTCTGAATGCATAGAGACAAAAGGGAAAAAACTACATTTGATCTGGAAATAATACAGATTAGAAATATTAATACGAACATCAATATACAAAGCAATTTTCCAAAACAAAAAAGGAAGAAAACTCAATCATTAACTTGATGAGAGGGTTCTGTGACAGTGGCACATCTGGCACTGCAGTTGCTTTCACAGCATGACAGTGCAGTGTTACATTTGCAGGACTTGTCACTTTTTCCTGACTCTAGTTCCTCAGAGAACTGTTCCCTGATCAAGCAAGTATGATTTTTTTTAGCCAATATATTGGCTATTTTAGCATGTCCTGTATTTAAGGCAAGATATCACACAGACAAAGTCTATGCCATGAGATTTCAAGCTAACCAGAGGAAAATCTTGTAGAAGTGTCAGAAAGATATCAAAAGGGAAAACTGACTTTCATATTTCTGTATTGATGTGGCTGGATATCTAATTTTAGGCTTAATTAGATTATGAATAATGCAGTTTGTATTAACAGGGGAAAAGCTGCACTGCAGGAACTGTGAGGAGGGAAGATTGAATATAGAACACAAAACTGAGCAGCTGGTTAAAAAACCCTAAATTGTTACTGTTGCAAAAATTGTTTACAATTCTGTATCTTTTCTATTTTCCCCTGCCATTTTATGTAAGTGTGTGGTGTTTCTGCAGTGTAGTAACTGAGCTTATTGCCTTGCTGTGCTGCACTTGCTCATGTGAGCTGCTGTACAGATGCCATGCCTGCTTCTCTACATCTGTATCCTCAGGCATGTAGTGCGAATGGAGAATGTACTGGATCTTCCATTTGTGACACTTCAGTTTCCTTCAAACTTGTTTGAGATTGCTGTGGGCAGAAGTGTAACCTTTACTGTAGGATAAAACTCAGTGACAAATGCCTTCTACAAAGCCAGCAGTCAGATGTAATGGTCAAAGCAGGGTTGTTCCTAGAGACAAAGGAGCATTCTTCTTGCCTTTTCCTGTTTCAAATGCTTACCTGCATTCACCTGAAACTGAATACAAGATAACTGATTGTACTTGGAGCCTCTATGAGACCAGGAAAAAACAGGGCAGGTATCTTACAGCTGGTCAGATCTCGCGCTTGATAAATTCTGTGCCTCCCAAAAGCTCTCTTCCATGTTGGCATCTAGGCTGTGCTTGAAGTAGGTCCACTTTAACTGTAGTGGCAAGCTACAGGTTTGAATGAATGCTTGACCTTACTTCTGTTCAAGTTGAGGAAGAGAGTGAAAATGGAGCAGGTGACTTTCAGCAGAACGCTTCCAGATGCAGTGTTGATTTTAAAGATCAAAAGTTAGCTACACGTGACAGAAGAGACCGGGGCAAAGATCTCCAATTGAATGGTGAGTAAACATCAGGTTAATGTTGTATAGTAGCAGGAAGCTATATTCCTGTGGCTGGGTCACAGGTCTTGTTTTGACAGGGCAAGTCTTGTTTGGATATAGGTGGCATTGATGCTGACATTCACGGAATGTTGAATGAATGCATGCAGTGATAATGGTATCAATGACATACTGGTCAATATGACAATTTTAGTACAGTGGCTATGTCTCTATAAATAATAAGAAACAGTTTATTCTGTAAAGTCAGCTCTTTTTTTTGTTGTTGGATCACCTTCAGTAACTTAACAGATATCTCTTATAATATATGTAATATACCAATATTTGGGATTCTGAACAGTTGTATAGTATGGGACAAACTATTTTAGCACTTTGTCTCCAAATTTATGCCTTGAAGCTGTTGTGGTGCTGTTTCCTAAATAAAACAAACATTATTGCCACTTTTACATCATCAGACTGATTTTTTCATTGTAATAGAATGATGCATTGCCAGCAAATTGTTTGTGTCCAGGATGTGTGTATGTATGTACGGAGACTTGAATCGAAGCAAGATCCTTTGAACCAGTTAGCTTCTAGAGAAACTTTGGTTTTAAATGTGAAACCTGATCTTGAGATTGTTTGGATTTTCTTTTGAGAAAGCCATTCAATGACTTTCTTTTAGAGATAAAAAAGAGCTCTACTCATTCCTGAATTCCTGCATATGTTCTCTTCCCTCTTTTTCTAGATTCCCTCAACTGTTCTATGTTCAAAGTGTTTTTTAAATTATAGCTGTTCAAGTTCATGAAAACTTCCTTCTTCATTCAACAAGTAACTTACATAGTTTGAATAGAATCAGCTTTTATGCAAGTTCTGCCTTTCTGTCCAGAAGAGGTAAAGCTTTCAATAACTCTTGGCTTCAGTAAGGAACAGAAAAAATGGTACTTTTGTATGTTTTAGACATGTAAAAATTGTTGTCATAGTGACAAACCAATCTTCATAATTTAAGGTGCTAGAATTTAAATGACTTGTCAGATGTCTATGCCAAAATTGCAGCTTCTATAAATGACTGCACTAATAATGTTAAATGTTGAACATTTTTGGCACTAGCTTATAACTTTAGAAGGAAAAAGAAAGCACTCTTTTGACTTAAAACAAATATAAAAAGACCCCCAAGCCCCAAACTGAAAATTCAAATCTGCTTTTGACCCCTGGTTAGGAGGTGCAGTTGTACACAGCAGCAGAGGAAATGCTTGACATTCTCATCATGTGAGCTGGGGCTTCCAATCCTTTTGGCACACTTATATGAGTATGTCTGAGGTCTTTCTTTGCAGTTGTCATGTCAGGCTTCTTGTAGACATAAATAGGGAACAAAGTAATGCCAAAAGCAACATGTTTCATCTTTCTGCTTTGGATCTTTCTGTAATTTGTATTTATTGCTTTATGGGAGTTTTAAACACAAGTTCCTAAACTCTTGTCCATGTTTAGAAGTCAGGATAGAGTACTAGTATCAGGGTTTTACAGCTTGAGTAAAAATATTTATTTTTAAAAAGCTAATCTGGATGCTTCTGAAGAAAACCACTTCAAACATCCAGAATGGTTTAATAAACTTGTGACTGTATCATACTACAATGATGGATAGAAAACAAGATGTCAAGTCTGTTAAACAAAATGTTCTGATTACTGTGCCGCTATAGTTTGGGGGCAGTGTGGGTATTCTTTACCTGGGTAGATCACACGTGACAGAAAACTAAAATAGCAATCTCGATGCTGTTCCTTTTCAGTAGTCTTGCACTTCATACTGCCATGTCATCTGAAGAGTTAAGGCGTGTACTTCAGTCTGTGACATCATTCCGAGCATCTGGTCCTTACCATGGTGCATGCCGCTGCTTTTAGCTGACAGCTTGCAATAACTGGATACCTTCTGCTGGGGCTTTGGATGTCCTGCGACATAGGCATACCAGGTAGAAAAACAAACACCTTGAGCCTGGAACTCATCTGCTGGAGCTGAAGAACTATTGGGAGTTAAATATCAATCCCCTTGAACTGGATCTCTCCCTGAACAAGATGCTGGCAGCTGCCAAGTCAAGAGTAAGAAGAACAGAGTAAGGCAGGACTCCTCATCCCAGCTTTACTAGAAACTGGAAACTCCCAAGTGAGACAAACAAGATCAAAGTACAGTGTATATGTGTGAAGGGGAGGAGGAGGGGAAAATAAAAAGAGAAAGAAATACCCATCTTTCTTTCCCTGATATCTTCTCCTAGTGTTGGAGGATTAAAAAGCTTAATGGGTCCACATGCTAATGCTGTTTGTTGTGTGACCTTAGGTGTGTTTAGTAAGAAACTGAGTATTCCAGGTCAGTGGATATGTGGGAGAGCATACAGGTAACCAAGGGTGGATGGGACTTGGATCTTGGCTCAAGGGCTGTACCTGGGTAGCATGCTGTTACAAAGAAACTTGTAATCTGACTGGTTCACTGATAGGTCTGAATCACTTACAAAACATGATATACATAACACCTAATGAATGAGTCTGAGGCATGGTAGAAAATGAGGAGAAGAGGAAAAGGTTGCCATTTTCAACATGTAAAGTGTGGTGGTTTAGAATTTTTCATTACTGCATAAATTTATTCTAACTTCAGCAAGATTTTTGTTTCCTAGGTGTGTGTTTGCTTAGTCTTTTTCAAAACTCTGTGGGGTGTTGCTGAGATTCCTAAACCAGCTCTGTAATAGCTAGCATCATATAAAGGGATGGTATGCATTGGTCCTGCCTAAAAGTGGTTTACTCTCTCCTTGTCTGAGCAAGCTCTTTATCGAAATGAGGTTAAATAAAGATTCTGGCTAACCTAGTTAACAATCCCGTAGGTGGATTGTCCTGTATAGGGAACTGTGCTTTTCTACTGTGTTCTGCAGGTTCAGAAGAGTTTCAACAGATCTGTTCAGTACTAATGCAAAGTGAGATTAAGTGAAGCTTGAAAACTGAGATAAAGCTGTAACTTCACAATAACAAATCCTTAACTTCTTTTGATTGACAGTCCAATAATGTGAGTAGCTGTCCTACATGCAGACCAGAGCATGAGTGCTCATTGTAATAAAGTCCTGCCCTTTCTGTAAGCCAGCACTAGTTTGGTTCAGGAGGCAGACAGAAGTATCTGTGTCTGACACTGAGTTTACTCTGAGTCCTGCATTTGTGAAGCAGTGATTTGCCAATGCATTCATTCCAATAATCTCTTTCCACTCAATCCTATGGTCTATTGCTGTAAAAACTACTAGTTCATTGCCAAAGGAAAGAGTGCTTTCCTTTCTAGCAGAAATCTAGTCTGTCTTTACAGCTGCAGTCCACAAAACTCATCACTGTGTGATCAAACATGGTTTCACATCGAGTCACTCGTGCACCTCTTTCCATCACTATGGTAGTTCTTACTTGTGTGATATTTTACATGACTGATATTCAAATCTGGAATATGGAGCAAGAAATAAAACTTACTGAAATCTTATTTTCTCATAAAAGCCCAGTGGAAATCTGTGAATCATTGCTAGGTCTTCAGGCTTAGTTCACCTGTGAACCCCTTGTGGAAGATATTCCCTTTTTTTTTTTTTTTTTTTTTTCTCCTCCCTCTTCTTCGCCACTTCTTAACGGCAAAATTGTCATAGGCTACATACAGTTAAGGAACTTACTGGGGAGTACAAGGATTGCTATGGAGTTGGAGGAAAAACTTGAGAAGGCAAAGGAAACTTGCCAGAAGAATAAGACAACTGTATCATGTTTTAGGGTTTGGGTTTTTTTGTCTTTTGGTTTGTAGCATGGTGTCTTGTTTTCTTTTGCTCAGTGAGTTTTTTTGTTGTTCTTTGTGGTTTGTGTCGTGGTTTGACATGGAAGTGATTTTTTTTTTTCTTCAGGAAGTTGGGTCAAACCAATCAGTGGTCAAGTTTGGATATTGGCACCTGAAGTGACCACTGAAGATAGGGATACGCCTCTGAGAACACAGGGGGTTAAAAGCAAGAACTCCCAAGAGCTCGCTCTCTTTGGTTCCGGTCAAGGTGCTGTGCAGACCTCCCTTGCCCAGCCATGGGGCTGGGTGGGGGAGGGGAAGCCATGAGGCCTGGTCGAGGTGAGCTGAGGGGTAGAAGGACTGGAACCGAGCCAGCTCCTGTGGACGGAAGGGTGGAAAGAAGCGGAGATGTCTTTGTCATTCCCCCCCCCAGAGGGAAGAGATAGAGAGTCCGGATGGCACCTGTAACTTTGCCGGCGCGGAAGAGAAGGAGGTGGGGGGGGAAGGCGCCCAGCCTTGGCCTTGGAAGTCGGCTGCTGGGCAGAGATATCAGCCATCCAGGGAGTCTGAGCTTTTAACCCTTTCCTGAGAAATGAAGGCTTTGTGAAATATTACTCCTCCTTGATTTGAAGTAGAAGAGAGACAGTCTGGGATTCGAGATGATGGAAAAAGAAATTTTCGAGTTGGAAAGAGATGATGGAGTGGCTTGTGGCTGGACTTCTCTTGTTAGCCATAGACTGAACCAAATTCTCCTAACAGAAGCTGCACTTAGGGTGGTGCGTTGGTGTGCCAGGAGACCTGTTTCAGTGATCACCAGCAGAGGAGTAAAGAGAAGGTGTGGAGAAGCCCTCTATCTTCAAGGAAGAAGAAGAGGAGAAGAGGACCTCTGTTCTTGAACCCTCAGCCCCAGGGGAAAATGGGGGGGACTGTAGTCCCAAAATGAGAAACTGAACTGTTGTCTCTTTTGGTCCACGGCAAAGCATCCTTAAAGGAGCCCTATGAGCAGTCTGTCCATGCACGGTGGTGAGAGCACTGTGACATGGAAGGAGAGTGTCACCATGGCAAATTTTCTTCGGGCGATTGCCATGTGTGACATGGAAACACAAGGGTGGCAATTGTGTTTCCTGGGGGGGGTCTGTGGCACAGGAGAGACTCCTGTCTCCCTTGAAAGACTGAGTATTCGAATATCTGAAAGGTGGCAACTTGATCAAGATCCTGGGTGGTGTCTCACTGTTGAGTTTGTTTAGGAATTAGGTGGGAGGAGGAGGGGTGTTTTAGAAAGTCTTCATCCAAGATTTAGTGTTTGTAGTTTTTATAGTAGTAGTAGTTTAATAAAGTTCTTTCCTTAGTTACTAAGTTTGGACCTGCTCTGCTCTATTCCTGATCACATCTCACAGCAATTATTTTAAAAAGTATATTTTCATGGAGGCGCTGGCATCGTGCCAGTGTCAAACCATGACAGTTTGTTTGTTTGTTTTTCTGGACCGAAGCTAAAATACCTCAACCTGTCTGTTCTTTACTATGTTATGTGTAGTGGATACAGACCAGAAGACCTCATGGTGTTCCAGGGTTACAGAATTTGGCAAATGGGAGCTGAAACCTAAAGTAACTGTGAGGTATAGCCTAATAAGAATATGACATCGCTTTAAATTACTTTGTCAATTTTCCTACAGAAGAAGCATAACTGTCTTAAATTAAAATAATGTTTGTTTCCTGGCTACATCTGTGTGAAGTCTGTACTCTGAATGTGCCTTTGATAAGGTTTATTTTCTTAAAAATAAATAAAAAAACAGCAAGCTACTCTGTGCCTTGTAGTCCGGTGGTTTTGACCCATCCTGATTAAGTTGAATGAATTGATACTTCCTTTCTCATCCATGTTTTGTGTAAACAAAGACTGACCTAGTTTAGGCATTAAGATGCTTCTGGCTTTGAATCCCAAGTGGAAAAGGGGGCTTTTGAGTTTATGGCCTGGTGAAAAGGGGGATTTCTGCTGCCTCTTGCCTTAAGGAGTTCATGTCTCTGTGCTTCTTTGTGTCCCTTCTCCCTGTTGCCTTGACATGATGTGCTGTGTGTCCATGCTGTGACCTGGGAGGGGAATCCCTTAAGCTGTTGGGGCCAACAAAGATTCTTTATGGACAAATTGCAATTCAGATGGTGTTGTGAAGAAATAAGGCTTTTATCATTCTGCTGCTTTTGTCTCTCAGTCTCTGCTTTTCCCTGTTTCCTGCTCATGATTACTTTTCAGATTTATTAGATTTGAACAATTTCAACGAATGGGTAAGGACTCCAAAGATATTACCATTCTGCAAGTACTGAGTATGGGCAGGTGACTGAGACTATACAGCAGGAAATCCACTTCAGTATGAGGCAGCAGAGAATCTGTGGCGGCTGAAGGACTGAAGAGATGTATACTATTACTATTTGAACAAATAGAAAAGCTTCAATTGAAGCTCTCA
The DNA here is from genome assembly GCF_031753505.1 of Anomalospiza imberbis. Taxonomy (NCBI): domain Eukaryota; kingdom Metazoa; phylum Chordata; class Aves; order Passeriformes; family Viduidae; genus Anomalospiza; species Anomalospiza imberbis. Next base: position 79,486,627 of record NC_089683.1, on the reverse strand, counting down.
TCATCTTGTGTGCTACAGAATGCAATTCTGAAAGGAAGCCGCAGGGAACCAGGCTTAGTAATTTCAGTGCTAGTGAAGCTATGTGTTCTCTATTATGTTCTCTGCTGTCAAATATTTCCAGTAAAAAAAAAGTAGTAATAACATGGTAGATACAGTAATTTGAGGCTCTAGATGCCACTAGGTGGCAGAACCCCTGCATCTGTTTTGTGAATTTCTTTCTGTGCCTTGATTCTTCATCTAAGTATACTGAAAGTACTTTTCAGCTATCATGTAATGGGAATAGACATCAGTAGGGATGTTTACATGCTATCCTAATTGGGCTCATATTGGCTGCTGTTATGGGAAACATGGAGGGCTTGCAACACACTCGTATCCTTACTTGCTCAGACTGCCTACCCCTTCTGAAAAGCCTGCTACTCAAAAAGCAGTTGCATTTAGTTGCACTTAGATGTCAACACAACTCTTTCCCTTTTTCTTGATTCTGTTGTTAATAGATGAGAAATGAGGAGATGACAGTGATATTTAAGAGGAATGTTTTGTAAAGAATACAGTGGAAGGAAAATGGAGATGGTGAATGTCTTAAACTGTGGTAGAAGGTGTGATTTTTGAGTGTTGGAAGCTCAGTGTTTTGGAGTGACTCATTTCTGTTGGTGAGACTCTTGTAGCTGAGTAGTTATCAGTTGGGAAACAAATGTGTCTTGAAGAATACCCATTAAGGATTCTTTTCAAATAGGTTCTCTTAATGCTAGTCTTTGATTGCAATGTGCTTGTCATCCATTCATTGTGGGACATCATTTTAGCTTTGTTTTGTTGCTGTTTTGATTTATAGAGCAGCTGGGATTGTGGCTGAAAACTGTCCAAGAATAGGGCCATTGCCTGCCTCTATTTACTAGTAGAGGGCTATGTAGTTGTGGTTGTTGGGGACAGGATAAATTCTGCAATTATGTTTACATGTTGTATTAACGGGGATACAGCCCTCATCTTGCATTAGGGCATACAGTGCTATTAAGGCAGGAGACATCCATACCCTTGTGATGTACTCATAAGTATGCCATGTCTTTTAATGAAGACATCTATGAGTGCATGCTTACTAATGAATCTGATAAATACTGATTGACAAATCTAAAAGCAGTATGGGTCTGTTTCTTTTGGTGCTGGATTTTAGGAGCATCATGCAGATATTTCATTTTGGAGTATTGAAATTGAAGTGTCAGATTTCAAAGAAACTTGATTAGGGTTTACAAAAGGTATTAGAGTCAACCTTTAATCTCTAATCAATCTGTTGATTAGAATTAACACAGTGTAGTATGTACTCGGCATTTTGTATACAGTTCATCCTGTGCTGCATGAGGGAAGATACTCAGATATTTCTGACCACCTATAAAGAAATATGGAGGGATAACAGCTTACTCCATTTGTTGGGTAAATATTGACTAGTTTATAACTTTATTTTGCTCTTCTGGAATAATCACATGAACAAGAATCACCTTTTGAATGTAGTGTCTTGGAGGAATTGTATAAGTCTCTTTATTTCTCAGTGAGTTCAAATAGAAGTTTGCATGCAAATGGCTTTTTCCCACCTCAGTTTTCTTTCACTGCCCTAGTCAGCTGTGCACAGTCTTCTTCACCTTTTTAGTACATCTACTGTACCTGCTTCTATCTATCTCTTCTCCAGCTACCCTGCATCAAATAATTCCTTGCTTTTGGTGATCTTCCTGGGCATGCCCACACCTCATGAATGCCTCATTCCTTCCTTCATTCTCTGTGGATCTGCTCTGAACAGCTGAATAAGAAATGCAAGGGCTGTTGCAGCCACTGCCCAGCTCTGCAGTACCACTTTGGGAATGTGATAAGGATGTTTGTGAACTTGTGGTCTTGGTGGTGCTAGATGTAACTCTCATTCTAATCTGGACAAGGTGGGTTTGGGTGGGGTTTCTTTGGTTTCTTTAAGGAGGAGATTTTGGGCTGTCAGATGCAGGCAGCGTGGCTTTTTTTGAAAAGCTCTTTATTGGCACACATTTCTGAAGCTCGTTTGTCTTTACAGTTCTTCTTAAAATCACTAGTGTTTGTTTCTTCATGAAACATGTGTGGAAGTGTTGAAGGACATACTGTGAGGGAAAGAAATTCAGACAAAAAAGAAAGAGAAATTTCAGGAAGGTACTACTTTGGCTCTCACTCTCTTTATCATAGAAAGGTAAATTGAAATAACCCCAAATACCAAAAAGTCATCTGGTTTTAATATATCTAAAGAAATGCACTATGCTGACAGAAATGCCTGAAGCATCTTGGTGTTCAGAATTATGTGTATAGTTTCTCTTTTGTATCCTGTTTATGTCATCAGCTCTGTATAATTTCTACCTACAAACAAATACCATGGAGACTATTCAATAGGCTTTGTTTGTTGTGTAACAGCCAGGGGTATGTATGCATAATATGCCTGCAGTTCCAAGTTATGCTCAAATTATTGTTTTCCTATAACATACAGTAGGAAACATGGTATTTCTTCAAAGTTTGAGGTTGGTTGTTATAAATTATGTTATGTTTTGTTTTTCTTACTTTTAAGTAGAACTTTAAAACTTGTGCTTAGAAAGTAGCCTTCCTTTCAGAAAGGAAATTTGTTGACTGTGTTTTCCTGTGACATGTTGAAAATGGCTGATGGTTGCAATTTGAGAGCTCCAACGCACAAGATCGGTGGATCTTGCTACTGTCATTTGAGACAGTATAACGTAGCATACTAAACTGATGATGAAAGCAAGTCTATACTGAGCAGATAAGCAGTGATGTCTGGATGTAGCATCCCAATCTTGTTGACTGTTTGGAAGTGGTGGTGATTCCTCATCGAGGTATTACAGTGAGGTAGAGAGAAAATAAACTCCTTAAGCAGCTTTGGCAGACCTGTTATGCTGAAGAGTTCAGTGTTGGTGAAGGGGGCACTGAAAGGAAATGTAGCGGGCGTGTGGAGACACTGAAAATACTACAGTTCCAAAGACAGCTGTAGAGTACGCATTGAGAACAGCACTGCTAGAGATAATGGTGTATATCTGTCCTGTTGATGAGACAATGACTGATACTGAAGAGATGTGATAGAGGTCTTGCATGGGGTCTTGATGGGTTTTTGTTTAGCGAGAGAACTGGAAATAGACTGTGAGGGAAAATATCTTGTGTAACTCATCAGCCTTGGGTTATGTTAGACCTTGTTTTGAAATATGTGAAACACTGTGTAATATCTGCCTGTGAGATTGGGTGACACTCTTGAAAAGAGACTTGGCTTTAAAACACTGTTTTGTCCTGATGTATAGGGTCATACTGAGGCTGTATGGGTGCAGTGAGCTTTATTTAGAAATTCCTGAAATTATTATGATGATCCTTTTGGTCTTCCTGAAACAAGATGCAGAGAAGACTGACAGTGCTTGTTTGAATGTACAGATCGTTGCTGTGGTTTGAATGAATTTTCTGCTGACTTCTGCGTGAAGAAATTTAATTTTATCCTTGAAGTTCTTTTGTCATTTTACGGTAGATATAATTGCTAGCTGGGATGCAAATGTTTTAATTCTTCAGTGTAGCTTGATGTGGGATATTGTTTTTCTGCTGATTTGTGAGAGTGTGTCTGGGGAGTGATGCATAGGTCTGTTGTGTCTTGTGCCCCTTAGGGACCTCAGTGACCTTGGGCTGTTGCTTTCAGAGGGCTTCTGTGACTCTGCCTGGCCAAGAAGCTAGGCAGTAAGGTTCCCTAGAGATGTCACATTGTGTTAAGTGAATTAGATTTAGACTGTGCAGCCAGTGGTTCTTACCAGCTCCAGCATGATCCTTTTTAGCAGGTGGATTAAGTCTATCAGCTCTGCAGTCCCTGGCTTCCATCTGTCTTGAGCCTGTGGATTCATTGGCACTGGAAAAGGTAAGTCCCTTAAAAGGGAATTTTCTTTGGAATAAAACCACTCCATCAAACCCAGCATCACTTTCAGGTAGTTTTTGAAGAGGCAATTAATTGTAAGAGTTAGTGCTGTGTATTTAGCCCTTTATTAGCAATGCTGCACATACCAAATTACCATAACTCGCATCATAGCTCTCGTGTTTCTCAGCATAACTTTTTGAGTCTGACAAAGTTCTGCTGGATCCAAGGGGATCACAGAGTGCTCATGAGCAGTTCTGTGGCTCTTCTTTGTGTGGTCCTGTTTGGACAGGGTGGGAGACAAATTACAGACTGCAGTTGCTGGCACTGAGCATCTGCAGATGCTACTGAAGAATGCTCTCCCTCATCTTGCTCTGCAGTAGTGGGGCTGCAGCTGATCCAAACAACTATGCAAGAACAAATGAGCTGAGCAGGAGCCATGCCTTCCAAATGATTTGAGGCACTCTTCTTGTGTGTGTGAAGGTGCTGCCCTCCTTTCCAGAAGATTATGGTAGAATTACCTTCTTTCAAGTGCAATGAGTGGTTATTGCCTTCACTGCCCCATTAAGACTTAGCAAAAGGAATGTTAAGGGTACAGATGTTTGATCTGTGGAAAATATTAAGGATCTCTCAGTTACAGTCAGGTCATACAGCTTTCTCTCTCTTGTTTAGAATTCATCAATGGATTGTGGTTTTTAATGTCCAAAAATAATGACATGGTTGAGACTTCCACTGTCTGTGGCATAAGAGGATATCTAGATATTTACAATTCTTACTGTTTCACGGTGAATGTTATGCAGCAGTGGAAGGAGCAATGGCCATTGTGAGGGGTGAGTCAACTCACCTGCTCCCACCACAAGTCTTGACCACACAGGAATTCAAATGCATTTCAGTTTTTGATTCTTAATTTATAGAACTTGAAATAGCAGTTAAACAGAGGGAAGAGCATTAGGAAAATAGTAGTGGAAGAAGAATTTAAAAACTGGAGAAGAGGGATAAGTGTTAAAAACTTTTCTGACTTGCTTTCTAGACAATAATGAGAGATTTTCAGTTTCTGATCCCTTTGAAGCATCCCTGCAGAGGATACTGAATTTGTCATGCCATATTTCCATCCTTTTTGCTTGGAAAACAGGTGCTGAATCATGAGCAAGCATTCACTAAAATTATAGTACTGGTGCACTGTAGTTTTCACTACTGAAGCTTCTGATGTAGCAAATATGAGTTGTTGTAATCCATGTTACATTGAAGGTGACTTGACATGGAGACTTCCTCTTGTTCAATAAACAAACATGATGGTAACTGACTCTCTCCTACTTTTCTCACTCATTTTGCTCTTACAGTTTTCTAACTGTAGTTACTTTCCTTTTCACATGCTAACGTTTGTGTTGACTTTTTCTCAGCTAGTTGACAGAGCTTTATATTCCTGTGTTTCACTTAATTTACCTCTAGGATTAACATTTTAGGGAGAAGTTCATTGTTCCTGATAATAAAATCTTTTCTCTTCTATTCAAGACATCTGCTTTAATTCTTTGCTGTATTTCCCAGAAACTATGAAATGTTCCCACTTCAATATTATGCTAAAATTGCTCCTTACTAACTGCATGTGGAAGTACAGGATACGTTTTTATCACTGTTTCTAATATTTTCATTACTATACTTTCATGGTCAAGGGGAAAAAATCTAAAGTGTGTTTTTAGATGTTAGCAATGAAATTTTTTAAAATTATATGTAACTAAAAAAATCCCAAAACAATAATAAAATCCTGAAACATCCCAAAATGAAAAAAAAGCCCAGTATTTGGACAAGGTAGGAGAAGTGACAACTACTGTCTTTTCCTTTCAATGTTTTCCCTGTAAAGAAGAGATGGCACGTAAACTGCCTTAATTTTCAGTATTTTGCTCTTGCACAGTCATGTTTAGAGACTCTAGTATCATGCAGCCTGACTGTGTGCCAGTTAGACTTGGAAAAAAAAAAGTCAACTTCTTTATTTTCCCAAAGTTCCAGGTTATTTAAGAAGCAGGTTACTTTTCCTAGGTCAGCAGACATATAACAAATACCATGAAAGCCAAGTGCTTGGAGAGCTTCCTAACATTTAAGTATGATGGAAATTTCCTTAGTTGCAGTCTTTAGCTCAGACAAAACCTCATTCTCATGCTTTCACAGCATGCTTGTCCTTTTAGCATGAAGATGAGTAACATAAATGGCAGTACTCAATATTGACCCCTTGCTAGTTCTTTTTAATTCTTGTGTGAAGCATTTCTTCCGTAAGATTTATTTTTGGATGTTGGAAATAACTTTTCATAATTGTGACAGACTGCAGAGTCTTTTAGCTTTTCTAGCCACTTTTGGAATATAAAATATTTGATGTGAATATTAAATAAATCTCAGTTTTTCTCTCTTTGATAGTTCCCCTCTTCCTTTCTCCCCCACTTTGTGAACAAACCTTTGCCAGTTGTAGTCTTCACCTCTAGTGTTTCTACCACTGTTGGAATTCTTTTTACTCTGACACGTTTATACAGATGTAGTTATTTTTTGTAATTCCACATTCATAACATTGCTATTACAATGTGCTCCCATTCGTTCTTAGTTCCCACTATTGATGCTGTTTTATATAATATTGGGAGTTTTCTAACTGTTTTCTGTTATAACACACCAATGATTTTATTCGCTGAAAAGAATCCTGTTTGCCTTATGTATTTGTGTATATAATGTATATGATTTCAGGTTATCTGTTCTTATATTCTTGTCAACTGATATGTTGCTGATTGAATTCCAAAATGTTAATTTTAAGAAGTATCTTTTAAATAATATCTAAAGTCTCAGTTAAAAAAATAAAAGGACTTTCTGTCCCTGTAAGATTTGAAAAGCAACACCAAAATATTTTTGGAGTAATATACAATTGTACTTAGCCTCATTCCTGTCTCTGCATTGCCTGCCTGTTGCCTTTTACTTTCAAAGCTGGTGGTACAGGTAAACACTTCAAAGATTGAGGAAGAGGATGCACTTGAGCTCCCCTCAAAGCACTTTAGAGAGGAAGTACAACTGACTCATCAATGAAATTGTCTATACAGCAAATATTGGTAAGTGTACTAAATGAGCTGGAAAAACATTTTCTATGGTCTTTTAATTTTAGCAGTCCTGTAATAGGACTACTGTTTAGATGAAAATGTATGTTTGCTTTTCAAGTTGAATGATGCTAAGTTAGTCATTCTGCCTTTAATACATCTCTTCGTTCATCTTGGATCTAGAGTTGTCCATTTCTTTCAGACAATACAAGTTACTTTCCATAGCCTGCTACCTGTCTTAACTGGCTTTCTTCCCTAGGCTGTGTTCTCCTATTCCTTTCACAGGAAGAGTATCCATGGAAGCATATATGAAAATGCCTTAGATCTGCACTTAAGTCTTGCTGCTTATTTGATAACTATGTTAAGTGTTTGTTACACTCAAACCATTCTGAATCCTTCTGTAATCAGATTTAATATGTCTCTCTAAGATGTGGGGGATACATGATCTGATAATAGCTAGGTGAATGTCATCTGATTAAATTGTAACTGCTCTTGGCCACATGCTTAGCTTACTGCAAATGCAAACTGAAATTTCTATATTTAGTTGGAATTTGCAGCTGGGGCAGAGTGAGCACCCTGTCATTTCTTGTCACCAATTAGCTGATAAGTGCTATCATTTTAAGACAAGGCAATATTAATGTGGTTTATATAGCATAATTTGTGTTCTTGATATCACTGGAAGTGGAAATTTAAAATTTGACCATTATTATCCATCCTTAATTTCTATTCTCATTGTGTTTAATTTATGCACTACTGCTGCTCTACATTAAACATTTGTTTTGTAAGCCCAAGAGAGCCATTCAGTAATAAAATATATTTTTGTAACTTCTTTTAGAGAAACTTCCATCATGGTAATTTCCTGGAAAATTTTACACAGGAATTTTCAGATGTTTGGGTTTTGTTTGCTCTGAATTTGTCCTCCCTGCCCTCCTTACTCTGCCAAAGTTCCAAATACACTTTTTCATTAGTTAATTCTGTCAACTCCAGAAACCTTCAGATGCATAGTTTGGAGTAGCTTCAGGTGTTAGATGTTTGTGTAATTGACTGAAAAATTTTGTGGAAGTTATGCTTAGACCACTATTGATTTTATCCCAGTGAGACCTAGAACTTTTGTGCAGTTTTATTTTTTCTTTCCTTTTTTTGGGGGAGCTGCATGTAGCAGGCTTTCCATCAGTATAGGCTGGAATCCTTGTTTCCCTTCATTGTTTTCAAAATCGTTCTTAATGGCTCGAGAGACTGTATTTTAAGCAAATCTCTGCTTGCTTAACTTAAAAATTTTGCTTGCATTAACAAAAGCAAAAATACTTTTGGAAACACTAGTTGCCCCCTCTGCTGCACAGCTGTTGAAAACTCTAAGTAGCATTTTGCTGTTCTGGTGCTGTCATTCCTGGTAAAACTTGTCCATGTTAAAATTACAGATGTAGTTAATAGTGAACCTTGAGAAGCAAACAGGCTTTCTGTGACAATTTTTTTATTAAACATTCATAGAAACATCTGTTAACCCCAGTAAGGACTGAAGTAAATGTCATGCTGTCTCAAGGTAGTATTTTGGAGCTTAAGGCTGTAAGTGACTTCCATCACTCCAAGTTAATTTTAGCTATGAGACAGAAAAGTTCAAGGGACAGAAAACTCAAGGCCGTCTATTTGAATATTGAGAGACAGATGCTGCTTCACAAAAGTTCACTTATGAACTGCTTTTGTCCTGAAATGCCCATCTTGAAGATGTGAAGTGATACCAGATAAGCGTCAGTGTGTATGTGGGTTTTGTTAACCTGCAAAGGGACTAAAAGCTCAGATGGGATAGAGTAAGAAATGCAATGATGCCTGTTGATGGAAACTTTGATGAAAGAAAAACAGGCAATGTTGTGACCAAGAATTGAATTATTTAGATATAAAAACAGGAGAGAAACAAAATACATTATAAAGTTGACAGTTTAAGGTCTGTGTGATTATCAAAGAAGAAAGGTTGAGGTGTGATGGTAGCTGGTATGGTGCACAGAAAGGTCTAGGAATGGAAGTAACAAAAGAGGTGTTAATAATATAACTGAAAAAAATAACTGAAGACGAATGTGTTAAGTTATGTCCAGTTTTGAGAAGAGGAAAAGGGAGAAGGTGAAGAAGGCAGTAACTAAATAAAAGCCTAGCTCTGTAGCTAGGTGAGGATAAGACAGTCTTGAGAAGGCTGCAAGATGCTTGAGCTGCTTGAGAGCAGTTGAGGAGGACGCCTGTCACTGTGAGTGGAGGAGTGTCACTCGTAAGCAAAATTGTCTCACTGGATGATGAATCACTGACAGGGAAAAGTACAGAAGATACAACTGAGCAAAGTGAAGAGTATTAGTTCTCTGGAGCAGAAAGGTCAGCTGTAGGTTTGGAATTTAAGGCCTCTTTGCTTTTGGTTTTGACAGAAACATGACATCTAACAGAAGTGATACTGCCATCCTAGAAAGTCACTGTAGTGTTAAATACCTGTTGGAGGGCTTTTGGCAGCCTGGTGGTTTACAAATGTGTTCAGAGAGCATTTGATAAGATAGATACTGAGTAGTGGCAAGGTACAGTCTGTCAGGGTAAAGAACTGCAGTATTGCCCACTTACAAGCTTGTTTTTCTAGGTCAGTGGATCTGTGTGAAGAAATGTTCCTTCTGTTATTTTAATTAATTTTATATTGATGGGCAGTGAGTGAGTGGGAATAGCACTTACAGCAATGGTAGAAGCATTGGTTAGATGTTTTAAGGTGTTTTGAGTAGTTTTTTGTAGAGCACCTACTGGGTCAAGATTTTTGGTCACATAGTGTGGGTTAAATCTTCAGTGCCCTGGGGTATGGGGTTTTTTTTTAAACCTGCTGGTCTTCATGCTTAAAGAGATGTGTTTTATTAAACTTTAAAATTTTGGAGGTATTTAGCTTCTGACTTCAAAAGAAGAATCTTTAGCTCCTTTTCAGTTATCCTAGCTAATTCCATGTGCAAAGGTTCTTCATTTTCATAGGGGTATTGTGTGTGTTGGAATAGCAGGAAGGTTGAGTACATTTCCATGTTCCTTCTGTTCTTACACAAGCTTAATGCTCGTTTTGTTTCCCATTTAATATAACTCCTAACTTGCCTTTGAAGTGGTTTTTCTACTTGTATTTTGCTGGTAAAAGTTTTACCATAATTTTGATTGAGTGTTTTTTTAAACACTGTCTGAAAAATACAAAGGCCCAAATGTAAACATCCATCTCTCTTTTTCTGGAGAAATGAAACTGTGGCCTTTTCATAGAATCAGAGATTCACCAAATGGTTTGGATTGGAAAGGACCTTAAAGATCATCTGATTCCAACCCCCTGCTTTGAGCAGGAACACCTTCCACCATCCAACCTGGCACTGAACACTTCCAGGGATGGTACATCCACAGCTTCCCTGGGCAACCTATTCAAATGCCCCACCACACTCACTGTAAAGGGTTTCTTCTTAATATTTAATCTAAACCTACTCTCAATTTAAAGCAATTGCCCCTTGTCCTGTCACTGCACTCTCTTCTAATTTGTCTCTCTCCATGCTTCTTGTAGACACTGTTCAGGTAGGCTGCATTTAGGTCACCCAAAAGCCTTCTCTTTTCCAGACTGAACAAACCAAATTCTCACAGCCTTTCCTTATAGTAGAGCTGTTTCATCCCTCTAATCATCTTTGTGTTCCTCCTCTGGACTCAATCCAACTGGTCCAAGTCCTTCCTGTGCTGGCACCCCAGAGCTGGATGCAGGGTTCCAGGTGGGGTCTCACCAGAGCAGAGCAGAGGGGCAGAATCCCGTCCCTCCCCTGCTGCCCACGCTGCTTTGGATGCAGCCCAGGACACGTTTGGCTTTCTGGCCTGTGAGTGCCCATGGCTGGGTCATGTCCAGCCTCTCACCCACCAGCATCCCCAGTTCTGGGCAGGGCTGCTCTCTGTCTGTCCTTCCCCAGCCTGTGTTGATATCAGAGGTGTCCCAACCCAGGTGCAGCACCTTGCACTTGATCTTATTAACCCACATGAAGTTTCTGTGGGCCTGCTTTTCCAGCTAACATTTTGAGCTCTCCCTGTCAGTATCCTCCAGGAATATTCCTTGACAGTCTGTAAAGAAGAGTCTCCATTCCTTCAGCTCTTTCCTTCAACACCTTGGTGTTGGGGTGTTGTTTGAGCCATGCTTACCTTGAGTGAAGTGATCTTGACTGGTATCTCAGGTCAATAATTCTAACAGATGTAACTTCATTGATGTGTTGTCTCTATTCCCCACACAGGATATTTTTAATTTATTTTAGCAGAAACGACAATTTTTCTCATTTACCATTGTTTCTAATTTCACCCTCTTTCCTAGGTAGCTGTAGTTCCTGGATGCTTACAACTACATGTAATATGATGGACAGAACTAAAATAGAGAAAGCTATTTTTTGAGGCTTTTGAGTTATAGAGTGTTTTCTGTAAAAGATAGTAAAATGTGACCATCCTTGAAAACTTTATATAATTTGTGGAATCAGTGGGTTGTTTTTGATTCTCAGCTCTTAAAAGATGGAATTTCAAAAACTTTATTTAGAGAAACTTTCTTGTAAAGAAAGTTAACATCAGGGGAAGGTGAACCTCAAATAGCAAGATTATCTCATTCTTGTTTTCTCTCATCATCTTATGTATCATCACATCAACCTCTTGTCTGTAGTGAAGCTTTTTATGGCTCTAAGTTCCACAAAGATTGAGTTTCAAATGTGATAATGCCAGTAACTTTGGCAACTGAGATGCCTGTCACTTTTACTTTAAAATAAAAGCCACCTTTTTTGATAAAACAGTTGTGATAGTTGTAAAAAGCATGTTAGAAGCATGAAATCTTATGACAACTTAGTCATGTGTCCTCATTTTAGACAGGTAAATTGTCTTAAATTAGCTCACACAGTTCCTAAAAACAGGTTTTGCACTAGTCAATACATTTTATATTCCTCCTCTTCAAAGACTTCTGAGAGTTGATGATTTTCCCCCCTCTGTACAAAGATTAGATCAATTTTGCAGATACTTTCCTGAATTCCAACAAAAGGAACAGGTAAGTATAACATGCTTGTTCAGGCCCTTTTTAGAAAGCTATGTGTATACAATGCAATCAAAGAACTTACTGATACACATGTACAGACAGAACAGTTTAATAGAGGAGCGATCATTCTCTGGAGATTGCATTAGTAGAGAAACATAAGTCCTTTCATATCCTTTGTCTTCAAAGGGCACTAGCCAATGCAGCTAAATACTACAGACAGTTGAAGTTTTGTTGCCTACTAGCACATGTTCTTGCCATAGCAAAACCAGTAAGTGTCTGTAATAGCAATAAGTTCTATTCCTGTATAACTTGCTACACCCCAGTAGGCTTTAACAGATCCCCTAGTGTTTAGATTGCACAGGTTTGGATGCATGCCTCATGGTAACTGTTTATAGCAGTCTTTCTTTTCTCTCTGATTTCTTCAGCAGAGTAAGAAATATGTGGCAGGGGAGAAAGAGATATCAACAAGCCAATGCTTCTCTCTAGCCTCCTATTGCATCAAGCAGTTACTTTCTTTTTTTCTTCCTGATTATGGGTTGGTGAGGAGGTTTTTCTGGATTTTCATATGCAGTTTAGGTATCCATGATATGGAGGTATGGCTGAGATAGAAGTGCACAGGCTGGTACTGCCCTGATGACCTTGATTGACAATTCTTTTGCTTCCTGGTAGGTGGGAGCCGTAACTCTTAGTATAAGGACTCTGTTGTAGGCTGGAGGAAGAGGAAGACTGCAATAAAGAGGATAACTGGTAAGTAACACTTATCCCCCTTCCATAAAAGTCCTCCCAGTTTATGGTAATTGTTCTGGAAAAAAAAGATTGATTCTGGATGAAAAACGCCCATTCCTGAGGCTTCCCAGAAAATGTTCTATATTACTAGTGACATATATTAAACGCTCAGAACATCAGAGTAACTAAGAATAGTTATTTCAAGCTTTGAGGGTGCAAAGGGCATTCTCAATATGAAAGGCTTCAGAGTAGCAGGTATTTCTGGTGTATTTCTGGATTAAAAGTGCTCAAATACAGTGTTAGGAAGTGTATTAATTTTTTGCTGCGGGTGAAAAGCATGGTTTCCGTGCAAAAGGAATATAGACATTTCAAAGTTATGTCTGCTTTTTATCTGTACAGCATTTTTATGTTGTAGGCAAACATATGTTTGTTAATTGAATTGCCTCTGATATGTGTTTGAATGATGTGTTTCATTCTAGTACTCGTAAAATCTTTAAGATTCCTGGGTGATGGTAAAATAGGCTTGAGGATGGACTACTTGGTGTTTGAATATTGGTATCAGTAAATCCCAATAAAAGAGCACATGCATTTTTAACCAGAGGAAGAGAAGGGTGAAAAAATGACTGGACAAGTCAGCTACCTGTCTTGTCTATCTGTACTTGAGCAAAATTCGTGGTGCCACTTAAAATTGATATGTGTTGCCATTAGTGTAGCCTTTGAAAAGCAGGTGACTTCCCAATGCTTTGAAAATGATTGTGTTGAAAATGATTCCCAACTTCTTGATGCTGTGTGATGAAAGTGACTAGTTTTATGTACAGCATCAACACTGCAGTTTTTTTGGTGTTGATTTTCAGTGTAAAGTGCATGAGCATGATTACTATGCCAAAGTCAGCACTAAAAATTACGGGAGAGGTTTCAAGAATTGTCTTGATTGCCCTTGGCTACCTGATAAGTTTTGTAAGGTATTAGAAGGTGATGATAGCACATGGTAAAAAATCTGGTCACATTAAACAGGGAATGTTACAGCGCTTTACAGGTAAATTTTGCAGTACTTTTGCAGGTATAAACACAAAAACAGATTGTGGAATGCTCATTCATTGAGTGACGGTTGCCATCCTTCTGAATGGGCAATGAGTTGGGGTAAATCTGTTGTTTTCAGAGCATAAGCCTCCAGAAGGTCTTGAGAAGACTTGGCAAGGTAGTTATGCTGACAAAGAAATCTGCTTAGCCAAGTAACTTTTTTGCATTATTTGCTGGAATCGGCATGGTGATATAAAACAAGCTATGGGCAAAACAGGAGGACAGATGGATTACAAATAAGCATCACATGAGTTTGCCTTAGGATCTTGAGTATGCAAGGATAAATGGTTCCTTTCTACAGGATAGAATAAAGCATTGTTATGAATTAAAATTGCTGTTCCTTGTATCTTTCAACAGTACTTTAACAAGAATGAGAAACATTGGAGGATGAGACATACTTGGTTTGTTACTGGGCTTTTTGCTAAACATGTAAATGTAAACTAATTTTGTAATCTTTGCAAATGTCAAACTTTTACTTTACCTCAAATTACATGGAAGCATTGCCTTTAAAGAGTTTTACTTAAAAATCAGTTGATGATTCATAATTTAATACTTCCCTTGGTTTTATTGTCATTAACTTTGCAAGAGAGTTATTTTGGCAACATTACCATGCTGTCACAGATTTCCAACCTTCAACCTTGAAAGCATATTAGTGTCTTAAAACCATATTAATGCTTGATCAGACTTTCTTAACTTCAGCTCTATATGTATGTAGTCTGGTAGCTCAGCAAGTATAGAGAAACAGAATACATGAAGTTTTCTGTAAGTGGCAGGGTTCCTTCTAAGCCCTTTGAAATAGAGATATTCTTTCTGCTTCAATTTCTTAATATGAGAAACTGCTATGTGTCTTTGTAAGCTTAATAAAAATTAGAGTGTGCTCATGTATTTTAGTGTCTCTAATAACCAAGGCAATTGAGGCTAAAGGGCCAGGTTAGCTGGGCTCTGAAGATAAATGGAGTTTCCCACAGATGATTTTAGTGGAGAGTTATATTTTAGTGAGGTGTTTGGAGCTGAAAAGAAAATAATGAATTGGTACTGACAATTTACTGTCATCTTCTTGGAGCTATTAAAAGTCATAAGTATTTAATTTGTATCCACTTTCAGATGTCTTGAAGGAGAAAGAAACACTTTGGCTACACATGTAAAATAAAGGGCGTGTTAAAGGCTGGTACATATGTCTTTAGCCCTTCGTTTTCTGTAAGTTACACAGTGACCCTTCAACGAACAGTTTGTCTCTTGCACTGATGCTACTGGGAGAATGTCCATTAGTAGTTCTAACTGTAAACAGCATTGATTTCTGCTTTGGTATATCTGGTTAGTACCCATGTCATCTTACTGCTTCTGATTGGGAGCAAAGGGCCTGATAGTCAGCTGCAAGAAGAAGCAAACAGATTCAGTGCAAGCCAGGCCCTTTTTTTATTTTCTCACTTTTTTTAGAAAATGTGAGAAGTCTGCTTAATTGGTTTCTTCCCTCTTCCTACTCCTCTGAGTTGTTCAGAAAATTGTAGTGGTAATATTCTTGCAGGCTTCTGTGCAGCTTTTATTTCCCATTTTACCTTTTCCCTTACGATCTGGAAAAGTGGCATTTCCCCAGTCTGGCAATAGCTGATTTTCCTCCTCAAAGGAATTATTTAGATATAATGAGTAACTTCTACTTATGTGTGAAATTTCCCATATGGAGATGATCAGAAGACATTAACTACAAAATAGTGTATGCTGTGATGTGGAAGTACCATAGTTACTGGTACTCCAGTGCATGCAGAGGGAACCATTAGCAATCTGACTAGTAATTGATAGCTTTTAGATGATTATAGCTAATGATGGTTGTTATAAATTATACATGGACCTTAAAGTGAAAAAAAAAAAATACTCCAAGACCAGAAATTGTTTCTAATGTGTATCCTACGTAGAGTAAGGGAGAAAAGACAACTGTCTAGTTAGGAAAAATTTGATGAACAATTTTGCAGAAAGCAATAGAAAATAGTTGGTGACTGATATGGAATGAGAAGTACTGCAAAGTGATTCTAAAAAAGAAAAAAAAAACTGCAAAAAACAACCCTGAAGTCTTAGGTGATGAAGTATGCAGCCAACTTCCTAAGAAACCAGAAATGCCCAGTGTAACCTAGTACATTGGGTTGAAATGATGTTTGTTCAAGAAAAATCTCACACATAACCCAGAAGACTGTTTTGTGCTAAGAAGTAAATGTAACTGAAGGAACATTTTGAAAGTGGGATGTTTGCAGGCTGCTTTCCAGCAAGACAGGTTTGGTGTTTGACCACACTTCTGAGAAGCACATTTTCTGTGTGTTGAACCAGAGTGACACTTGCTGCCATTTGTGACTCTGTTGCGCCCACTCTCCCATTGGACATCTGTGGAGAGTTGTGTGCTGCTTTCTTTGTAGCTCCAGTCAGGCACTTGGAGCCAGCAGTTACCTGCTGTCATCAGGGCTGTAGCCACCATGCTTTGAGGCTGGTAGTCTACCATGTTATTCATTGGGTAGCTGTTCTTGCTTTCCTTAATCGTCTTTTTTGCTGTCATTGTAGCCTTCAGAAGTGCCTGTGGTTTTTACCCCCACTACCAGTTTCAAATACAGCTTTGGTTTTCTTTATGTCATCTTGGTGTGTCTGAGCGATTGTCTCTGAGTAGCCCAACTTCACATACACTTTATTTTGAGTTTACATAAATTACTCAGGAAGTGCCTGGGAAAGCTTGGGTTTACTTAGGCTGTTGCTTATTGTGTACTGAATATGTGAACTGGTCTACACTATAGGCTGAGAAAAACTTTAGCCTTTTTTACAGGGACAACAAATTTTAATAAATATCTACAACAGTGGAGTTAGCTATCTTTCGGGTACACAAGAAGAGGGAAAGAGGCTTTTCTAAAACTCAGCGTTAAAATTTCAGTGAAAAGCATTATTGTGGTCTGCCTTTTTTCCCAAGATATTATAAAAAATTGTCTTCCTTTTTCTCCATTGTATGGAGAAAAATATTAATGGTTGAAGTACACTTAAGAGCTTTAGAAAAGCAGCATTTGATACATTTTATCAGTAAAACAAACACAAGGCCAGATGATGAGCATTTAAGAATTATTTGCTTAGTACCAGTCCTAATTGAATTGGTTTTGGCATTGACAAGAAATTGGTCTTATTCCAGCATATGTGAAAATCTATGAAAGAAAATAACAATAGTCTAGAAGTTTAAGTGTCTTCTCAAGCTTTCCTAGTAAATTCAAGCATTCAGAAAGTCTTATAACTGTTTTGAGTAGAGAATTTGCTATACATGATGAAGGCAAGCAAGAGAGCGAAGTTGTGCCTGGGTGTGTGACTAATAAACTCTGCAGGGCAGAGCATCATTTCCCATAGTCAGTTGCTCAGCAAAAAGATTCAGATTAAAGCATTTTTGTGAGGCTTCTCTCATGGGGGTTTACCACCTTGTGGGAAGAACTCTGTGCTTTGTAGCTCTTCTTCCCTTTGATTTTTGCATTGACTTGGTAATCTGTAGTCTCCTCATTGTTTTCATTGGCTATAATTTACTGCAACAATTCTTCATACTTGCTTTATTAAGTAGGTGATGGGAGCTATATAGGTAGTTCATGAGTCATATCATGTTAAGCAAGATATGAAAGAAGGGTGGCGAAAAGTGAGTTTGTTTCTATAATTTGACAGTTATTCACTTTGCTCTTCAGGGATACTGAGTAATTAACACTTGCTTAACACAGACCTATTAATATAATAAAGCAGGACTTCAAGTGCACCAGAAGCTGAAATAGAAGTATTGGACAGCAGCATAAGTATAATGAAGGGCAATGCTAAATGCTAGAATGTTGGATGCTGCAGTACCAGTACATTAGGATACTGTGCCATGTTAAAAGAGATTTTTTCTATTGCAATCAGTTCTGGAAGTGGTAGGATACATATTAATGCTTCCACATGATTATGAGTTGTGCAAGAAGTAAAGTATATTATATATGTCCAGAGTAACCAGGAGTTTCTTACCCTGCTGCTTATATTTTGGAGGGAGGCAAAATAGAAAGAAATCATTAAGATAGGGGAAGGGAGACTAAAAACTGATTATTTAGTGAACAATGTAATGACTGAAAGTCCATTGGGATACAGTTGAAAGGGCATACTGTAATTAGGTCATTTGATGACCGGGAGTAAAAGATCTTCCCTGAAGTTCTGCTGAGAGTCAAGGTTTTCAACTTCCATCCTTCACTA
Source organism: Anomalospiza imberbis (assembly GCF_031753505.1). Lineage (NCBI taxonomy): Eukaryota > Metazoa > Chordata > Aves > Passeriformes > Viduidae > Anomalospiza > Anomalospiza imberbis. The sequence continues at coordinate 79,468,626 of NC_089683.1, read as the reverse complement.
GTTTTTCCTCTTTCCAAATATATATACATGGCATCTATTCATATTGAGATTTCATAAAGAGGCATTTTAGCTCTGGTAAATAATAATTGTTACTTCATGGATCTCCTACTTTTTATAATCAGTCCCTTGTGGCAGTCTCTGCACAGAGAAGTAAATGCAAGTTTTTGCAGTTTCAGAGCTCCCTGTTTTTAAAGCAAGCATGTTTCAATGTGTGTATCAGTCATATTTTTAGGATGTGAAAGAACAGTTTATGTCATTTAAAACTTTCTGACTTGGACTGTAACATAGTCAGATCTAGCAGTAGCTTACAGGAAAATAGTGTTCTGGAAACTGCATCATTCAAGGAAATTTGGCACTTTATTTTTACTACATCCTTAACATTTAGTTTTTCATGCAGTTGCATTGCTCATTAATTATAAATTCCTACTTCTGTGGTTTCTTAAGAAGACATCTTAAGATTTTAATTGATCTTAATTTTAATTGATCTCATCATCTTAAAATCATACTCCAATTCTTAGTTTCTAAATTTTTGGAAGAATGTTTGTGAATGGAAGGAGAAATATTTTCAGCACCAAGTGGAACATTTTTGAGAGGATAAGCCAAGACACAGCGGAGAAAATGCTTAGTACTCATTTTAAGGATTCTCCTGTTAATTCTCCTGTTAAGTTGATAATCATGTCAGGCTTCACCTTGTGCTGCAATACAAATGTGGAGAGTATAGTGCTACCTATAACAGGTTTAACTCTGAAATAGTAGAAATTAATGAAACCCAGGCACCTGTTTCTTGGATATTACTGTAAAAAAAGGGGAGATTTTATATTTGGAGTAGTAGTTCCAGTAGGATTATTAATTATGCCTCATCTCCTACATAATTTTAGTTGATGGATCAGCATACTTTCAGGTTACAGCATTTTCCAACACCAGATTCTTGTATCTTAATCTGGAAGATATCATCCAATCTGACCTCCAGTTTAAAGTGACAACTATAATTTTAGTCAGCGAAACTTAACTGAAGAGATTAATAGCAAGATTTCTCATATGCAATAACCAGTGAAAATACTCAGATGCGGTACATACCATAAACCATAAAACTCTCTTATTCTTTCCCAAAAAAACTTTTGAAATGAAATTCAGACCTTCCTTACTCTAAGATGAAGGTGCTGGATAAAAAATGGCATTTTTGTAACATCAAAACTTTAGCTCTTAATAATTTTAACATTTTGAAAAAAGAAGCAAAATCCTTTTTCTACTTGTTGTAATGGATTTTCTGGTTTGGATGCTTTCAGGTAGAACTGTCCTGTACCATGCTTACATTAAGTCTCCCAAAATGCTGTTTTCACTTTAAAAATAGATTATGTAATAGTACAAAATATGTAGTCAAACTGCACACTGCAAGAACTCATGTCTGCTTGGTGAAATGTTAAGATTAATGGTTTAGAATCAGAACTATCTATTCTGTCTTGAAGAGTTTTGCTTTCCAGCCAGGCAGTTTTCACAGACTCTCTGATTCATGATAAGCCTTTCCAAATCCCTGCCTAGACATTGAGAAGATCCTGCTGTCTTTTCCACATTTGTGGCTGGTTTGGTCACCTGTTGTGTGCCTTCTCAGGGATCTCCTGTGTACTGGGATCCTGGGCTTGCTGTGTTTCTGCCTGTCTGCGGTCTCATCCTGAGACTGTGACAGGTTCCTCTGGATGGGTATGGTTAACTGCCTCCAGGGAAAGGGACACTTTCTGTGTTTCATAACATCTCACCTGAAAGAGTTCAACATACTGGACACCGCAAACATGCAGTCTTCATGGTTCTTCACCAAATGCTGAATGTTTGTTTGATTGGTGAGTAACACACCCAGCACTGAGTACTAATTGTGTAGTGAGCTCTGAGTGAGCAGAGCACTGCCCTGGGGATACCCCTGCACATTCTGGGATACCTGACTTCCTTACAGGAAGAGCACAGCTGTCTTAATAAGCACTTGACAGGTTAATCCATTGTCTCTCCTTTCTGATGTGTCTATATGGGAACCTGGCAGAATTCCCCAGCGACTGCAGTCTGCCTTGGGTTGCTGCAGTGACCCCACAGCACTTCAGCTTATGGTTCACTACAGGGTGGTTGCTTTGTGGTGAACCATAGGAAGTCTGGCTTGAGACCGCTGCCAGCTGCTGTTTCCAATGCTGGTACAGATCCAGAGTCAGGAGAAAGGCGAGGTTCTACAAATAGTAAGGCCAAGGAAATGACATAAATCTAAAAATCAGTTATCTAAAATGAACTGCATCTTTTTCCATTGCGATTTTTCACTAAGGCTTTGTAATAATAACCCGTTCCCAAGTGTTCTATTACTGAAGGATATTTTACTTCCACAAGGAATTAGCATCTTCAGCCAAAGCTTGAACTTTCTCTGTGATTAGTAAATATGAGATGAATTCCCTACCAGTCTCTCCTGTGCTGAGGACTTTAGGTTTTTTTTTTTGAGGTGTAGTCAACCATTCTGTTCTCCTGCCCTGTCATCTATTATACTGTTTCGAAGTGCATACTTACTGTCTGGTTTGCGTTGAAAGCTTAATTTCATTGAAATGTGGCTGATGTGACCGGACAGGAATCTTGAATTACAGAAGATAACAATTTTAATATGACACCATCAGCATAATTTTGTGCTGTAGTCTCATAAATAGTTCTTTCACTTTGCTTTACCTACAGTATGTATTAAAAACCAGTATTTATTTGTTGTTTTAGTTGTTGTAGTCAAATACAGCAGTTAAATATCTTGATCAATGTGGCTAGCAATTAGGACAGCCTGCATTTGATCGTGTCTTTTGAGGTGATGTTGCTTTTTTGATTTTTAAAAGGAAATTGCCATAATGTAAGCCTGAATGAGCATCCCAAATTACATTAAGAGTTATGCAGATTAAAAACAAACATGTTTTTCTGTTCAATTTACATAGAAAGTAAGCACAGGATACCAACGGGTAACTGCAAAGAATCGGTGGAAATCTGGTTAACATGAAGGCTAGCATTGGAAATGTAGTAATGTCAAGATTTGTATTTGGTATCTTGGCAAGAGCTTAATAAGGATCTAGGGATAATGACACTAGGGGACAGTCTAGCAATCTGAGAGTGGCAGCTGCACTTTTTGTGAGAGTGACCACTTGTCCTTCAGCATCTCTATTTAATTGTTATCTTTCCTTTTTCTGTTTTTTTTTCTTAGGTTATGGTTACAGTGAGACAGAAGTAATATATCTGAATAATTATGCTTCTTGAATATTCATTACTTGACTATTAAGTAGGTCATTTTAAATACAGGTTGTTTTAAAATATAGATTGCTTTTGCATGGCAGTAAGCCAAACCTTGCCTTAGGTGTTGGTATTAGATGTGCATTCTGCTTCTTTTTGTTTTGACTTCCTCTTAATGCATAGCTCCTTTTTTTTAATCAGTTCAAGAACCTTACTAATGGTAACTAGCTTGTGCTCTTAAGAGGAGTTTCCTAGATGTGTTTGTAACTTCTTTATAATTGGAAAAATTCATTCTGCCTTCTTCAGTGTGTTTAATGTATAAAGAGAAGTGTTATGTTCATCTTTATTACAGTTCTGTAACAAGAGAAAAGTTGCCATTGAATGGGATACATACTTGGATTTTAAAGATGAAGGTATAAAAGATCTAGAACCTGCAAGCTAAAACTTAGGAAAATAAATCATTAATGTTAAGGCTGGTTAAGCTTTAAATTAGTATTTTTCCTATCACTCGCAGTTTTAAAGTCAAGTTCTGAGTAACTTCCTAAAAAGATTCATAGGCTTAATTGGAGACAATAGCTGCTGGTTTGTTTGTTTATTTTGGTGGGGTGGTATGTGAGTGTTACAGAAGTCAATTTATATAATACGGATTCTTCCACTTGGTATTGGAGTAACTTGGGGATCCATAAGTATGAATGTTTACAAAATTTATTTGAATGGAGTGTAAAGCAAAGGAGTAATGGTCTACACTAAGTAAAGACAAAGTCATCTAGATTAGTCAGCATGGATTCACCACAGTGAAGTCATGCTTGACCAACTCAATAACCTTCCATAATTATATGGCTGGCTTTGTAGGTGAGAGGAGAACAGTGGACAGTTGTCTACCTTGGTTTCAGTAAGGCTTTTGGCACTCCTTCCAATAAGATCCTCATAGAGAAGCTGATGAAATACAGGTTGCCTGAGCAGACAGTGAGGTAAAATTTGGCTGAATGGCCAGGTCCACAGAGTGGTGGTCATGAGTTCAAAGCCTAGCTGGAGTCTGGCAGCTAGTGGTGTACCCAGGAGTGAGTACTGGAACCAGTCCTGTTGAACATCTTCATTAATTATTTGGATGGTGGGGCAAATTTGTTGATGATACAGAACTGGGTGGATTGGCTAGTACACAAAAGGGTCATGCTGCCATCCATAAGGACCCTAACAGCATGGAGAAATGGGCTAGCAGGATCAACAAGGTGGGGTGCCAAGTCCTACATCTGAAGAGTAAAAACTCCAGACAGCACCAGCATATGCTTGGGGCTGCCCAGCTGGAAAGCAGCTTGGCAGAAAAGGCTCTGGCTGTCTGGGTGAGCATGGGCCAGCTCTGAGCCCTTGCAGCAAAGAAGACTGATGGTATCTTGGGGCTACATTAGAGTGTTGCCATCAGGTGAAGGGAGGAGATCCTTTCCCATTACTCAAAACTGATGAGGCTATACCTGGAGTACCGTGTCCAGCTCTGGACTTCCCAAGAGAGCTATGGCCATAGCAGACAGTGTCCATCAAAGAGGACAGAGATGATTAGTGACTAGAGGATGATGAAAGGCTTGTGACTTTTCTCATGATGAAAGGCTTGCGAAAGCTGGGACAGTTCTGCTTATAGAAGAGAAGAGGAGGCTCGGGAGTGGTCTCCACAATTATTACCTGAAGAGATTGCCTACAGTAGACAGAGCCCGGCTCTTTCCAGTGATGCCCAGTGACAGCACAAGAGGCAATGGTCACACACTGAAACACAGGAAATGCCCTTTGAACATCAGGAAACACTTTTTCATTGTGAGAATGACCGAGTGCTGGCAAAGGTTAAACCAAAGTCTTTATCCTTAGAGATACACAGAAGCCATCTAGATGTGATCCTGGACAGCTTGCTCAGGATGGCCCCGTTTGAGATGATTTGGACCTTGTGTATTTCTGTCTTCCTGATTTAAATAAAATAATACAACTGACTTGGTTCTATGAAAGCAAAAAAAAAAAAAGTATTTATTAGAAATAAAAAGACTGCTTGCAAGGGCGTTTATGCTCTTGTCCACACAACTATGAACTTCAGCATAGGTCTTCAAGGAAGAGGATGACTGATATATCTATTGCTTGGCTGAAAAAAAATGCAGTGTTTACTGCAGGGAAAATTTTCTAGGGTAGGCATGTAAGACAGGAAGGCACTGGCTGTATCATGCTGTTCTTTCCTTTGAACAAAGAGACTAATCATGGTTGTCAGTCCGACTTTTAAAATAAAGGCTTAAGGATATTTCTTCTATGAAACAATTGTAGAGCAGTAGAAATAACATCCAATTCACAAATTTTTATAATTGTGAGATAAATATTTGAATATATTCTTCTGTATTCTTAGTATGCTTCCATCTTAGTATCTTCAAACTGCAAAGGTTGTATTATATGAAAATATTAAAGCTGCATTCTGCAATAAATTATTGCTTTAATAGTTGTGTTACAATGCCAAAATATTGCAAGAAAATTACAATTTTCCAAATAGCTTTCATGTCTTTTTTGAAAGGTTATTGCAATCTCTTGCCCTAAAACTTTGGATGAGAAACCTGTAATTACTATTCTTTAGAGTGTGACTTGATTTTCATATTATTACCATTCAGATTTGGAAGAAAATTGACTCTTGGTAGTATGTCTCACCTCGTATACAACATCCAGATTTTAATTTCGTAGTTCAATTGAGACATTCTTTCATGTTTCAGAACTGTAGAAGAAGTAACCATGAGGTCATGAGAAATTCAGTTTTTAAAGCAAAATGTTTGAAAATATAGATGAACATTTTCTCTGCATGTATCTTTTTGGGGAGGAAAAAGTCCAATAAATATTGACATCCAAAAGTAATTTTTCCAAGAAAATTTGTGGCAAGTAAATATGTAGTAACAGCAAGCACTTTTTTGTTGTTCTGTTTTTGGGGTTTTGTACCTCTCTCCCTGCTGTTTCTCATGAGTGTCCTACTTTGCCTCAGCAATCTTTTGGTGTTTTTCTGGTTCACCGAAAGTGCTGCGGAGTTTCGCATTTTAACAGGGTCAAAATTCTGTCTTGCACAGTGGACTAAGCCTTAATTTTCTGTTAGTATAGTGATAGCTGCTTTAAATTCAAGAAGATGAAAGATACTTTACAGTTTTTTAGACTGTTGTCTACTTCCCCATTAAGTGCTTAATCATGTAATTCATGGAGCTAATTTAAAGTTAAGAAAGTATTGTAAAACTACAGTATTTATTTTTTTCAAAATGCTTTTCATGTCATGCTGACTTGTTCCAGTAAGAGAACTTCAGCAGGACAAAAATAATGTTTTATTGTGTGAGAAGTGCCTTAGACACCTTGTTTCTGAACTTTCGTCACTGAAGCCTCATTGAGGAAGGTGTGAAAATCAAGTTTTTTCATTTGCTGCTTGCAGTATAACCTTAAAGGATGTTCTGAAGTTATCATCTGCCACTAGTCTGTATTACAGTATTTGGAGATTGGCAAAACCTCACTTAGTGAGGGCACTTGAACTTGCTTCTTTGCCTGAAGTAAAAGGCCTTCAAAAAGCAGCCCTGTAGAAGAGCCTTAAAGAGTTTAAAGCTGTCCCTTTGACTAGCAGTTGCAGCAGTTTAAAGCTACCAGATGACTAATGGTGAGCACTTCCAGCATAGAGTTTCTCTCCTCTGCTGGCTGAACAGCTCCTTTCAGCCCTCTTCCAGTTGTCTGTCCAGATCAGCCCTTTCTGACCCCTCCTGCAATGTCTCTTTTACACTGCAGCTCTTACCTTCTCCCATACTCTTCTGTACATGGCAGAAACAAACTTCATAAATTAAAAATATAATTATATCTTTTCTCACTACATCTAGTTTACATAAAACAATCTCTTTCGTAGCAGACTATGGTGTCTAGCAGCATTGCACCATCTCTTTTAGCCTTGGTATGGTTATTAGCATATAAACATAAGTTTAGTGCACAGATTAGTCATAATAGTAAAAATATGAGCACTTGATTAAATCGTTCCTTTCTAGAGTGCGTTTTCCTTGCATCATGATCCATTTTACCATGTCTCTATTTGAAGAAAAGCCCAGAAAACCTATATGTACATATAGTGGTACATCTGTTCTTTGAAAGAGTTGAAGATTTTACAGGGCTGTTTGGATTAGGATAGTTTCTGCTAGGTGTAATTGTGATACATACTGCACATTTTTTTAGTGTGTCAAAAGTATGGATATGTTGCATTGTGGTTAACAGGGAATGTGGGGAAGATGATCCACGTCATCAAAGGTCTGAAATGCCTTTGCAGATATCCAAACTTGTCCATAGCATTATGTCAGGATGGGGAAATAGGGTTCATAGGTCAGATACTTCAGCTGGATGCCTCAAGTTGAGCATGTGTAGGTGACACAAAGCTCCTTGTCATTGTTAGAAAAGCTTGTGCTGTGTTTTGCGTTTTTCAGCCTCTTTTTGCATCTTTCATGGCACCTGCACTAGGCAAAGAAAGATTCATGATATGTAATTAACAACTAAACATATGGTGACTGCCAACTATTCTAAAAGACAAAAGAGTGTTGAACTAAAAAAAAAAAAAAAGAAATCTGGCAACAAACAAACAAAAAAATCCTTCAAACCCTCCACCCACCCCATCACTCCAAAAAGCCAACCCAAACCCAACAACAGAGATACCAACTTTTCTACTTTTCTGTCTCTTAGGTTACTAGATAATGGCAATAATATAATACTTTATTCTTCCTTATCCTTACCTTTTAAGAATGTATTTTCCTGTATTTCAAACTCCATCCTTTTTTGACTGGAATTGGCAACCAGTTTAAAACCTCTCAGGTATAGGTGCTAGCAGATTGCATAAGCTTGAGAAATTCAAATAAAAAAGGATTAACTTGCTTTTAGCACTGGCAAGAAATGCCAGTATTGCTTCTCTTCTCACATTTCCTTGAAGAAATCCAAGTTGACATTGGTGAAATGTGATGTTTTTTCTCCTTAATAGAAAATACTGGTGCTGAAATACAATGAGTTCTGGGTTAAAGGGCTAAGTTTGCCGGTTAGAAGCAACCAATATTCGATTTCAATGGGAAATGATAAAAAAAGTAGTTACTGATAAAATGATAAAAAGATTAGTTACAATTTCTAATGATGAAATGTAATCTAAACCAGAGACTTTTAATGCTACCTTATTTTGTTGTTTTGTGGTTTTTTTCCCTCCTCTATATAGTCTTTCAACATAATGTGCTTTCTATTTTAAAAATTTGGGCAACATCTATGGCACCTGTGGTTTGGTTCCAAAGAAAACCAGGCATGTTCATCTGTAATGTGTTTGAAATCAAGAATTGAAGGGCAGTGTGTTGAATGGACTTGCAGACCTAATGATTGGGTGGCAAACAATATAAACAGGCTTTTTTAAGACTTTTTTTTTTAATGGAATAGTCCAATGCTGCTTTAAAAAAAAACAAATTATATTAAAAATCTTTCATTTTACATTTCCAAAAAGCAAACAGCTTCCATTTGCAAAAGAAAGTAACTGCTGTGGACTATCCAGACCTGAAGAAAAGGTTGAGAGTCTGTAGTAGGCGAGTGTGTAAAGTACTGCATTGGTCTCTTGAGAACATGAAGCACATATTTATCACTATTCCCACTGTTATACTGGGGCAAACCTCTGTAGGATTAATGCAGCAAGTAGGCAAAATAAAAGGAAATGAGCAAAAATCAAGTAAATTGAGAGAAAAAATATTTCTTCACAGGGGTCAGTGCTAAATCAAAACAAACTTGATAAATTGCAGTGAAGGAAACCTAACTTTTGCTCAGAAGTAATATATTATGATATATATACAATAAAATTACTCAGACTATTGCTCAGGCTACTTCAGGGTAGGAGAGACAGATGAACCTTCTGCTCCAGAAAAGTTGCGATGAGCCTTTTGGAGTGAAGGATGAATCCAGTGTGCTTGTTGCACTTGACAATCTGTTTCACATTCACCTTTTCTGGTGACAATATGAGCAGATCTCAAATGGAGTATACCCAGGCACTTGAGAAACACTCCAGCCAGAGTGCTGTGAGCCCAGTTGCTTGCAGATGTACCAGGGCTCCTGCCTGGCAGGGGAAATTGCCACTTACAAAGGGCAGTTGTTTTTCTGGAATAGGTAAGATATTGTACAGTTACAAATGCCTTCGTTCTGCCTCCTGTTTCTCTTGTATTTTACAATTGCCTGTTTGTTGGATCTGAGAGATAATTAAGTAATTTAAAAGATTAATTGGTTTCATAACTGAATTTGCATTCCAGGAATTCTGGAATTGCAGGAAGCTATTCATGCAAAAAATGCTTTTGTGTTAGTTCTAAATAGCTCTATAAATATGAGACATTACTGGTTTTACGACTGTAGCCTTTAAACAAATAACTCGTCTATCTTCAACATGATTAATTATTTTAAACATTTAGGGTGAGATTGATTGTCAAAGGTGATTAAGCTGTTTTTATCTAATACTTTTTAATACAGGATTTGCAGTTTAATTAAGATGTTACTAGCCAGCTGTCTTTTACATGGAAGAAAATTTTCTCTTTGTATACTTGTTTAATTAACATTAGTTATAGGTATTGGATCCATTGAAGGCTTGCATTATAACACAGACGAAAAATATTAGTAGTTGAGTTCATAATTTTTTGTGTTTAAACCAAATGTTATAAACAAACTCATAAGTTCATTGTCATAGAGCTTATATGGGCAATTTCATCAGGTTTTTATTAATACTGATAGATCTCAAGGCACAGACTGGGATACTGTGCTGTAATTGGTGTCACTTTATGGTGCAGTGTAATCCTGTATAATATTCTTGTAATGTAATGAGAATTTGGAAATTGGGGAGGGGAAATATTTGTATAAACAAATACCACTTGCATTTCCCCTAAGTCCCAGCTTTTTTCAGATAGAGCATGTGTGCTTTTATTTTGATTTTTCCCTAGATGACAATAAGTAATTACAAAGACATCATTGTTTGTCTGTAGATTGATATGTGTGTGGAAATGTTAGTAAATGGAATACTGATTTAATTTACTGGATGCAGGTTTCTCATAGTTTCTTCTAATTAGCTTGTGTCTCTTGTTCCTGGAGTTAGTTTGTATGTAAACTGAATTTCTCATATAGCTGTTTATAGTCAAGATGTTTCCAGGAATTTCTTTGGGATAAAATCTTCCATTTTATTAAAAACATACTAGACAACAGTTGCTATGCTTGGGATATGTGATTTGATTTCCATTCAAGTTTCAAATATATTTCCTTAGAATTTAGAATCCAGTGAGCTTTACCTGTCTCATCTTCCTTAAATTCAGTTTCACATTCTGTTCCATTTTGTTTGTAGGTGCTCTCCCCACTTTCCTGGTTGCACAGTGGGACTTTTCCCACTGCTGCTGATGCCCAGATGGTCTCCTTGCAGGAGGAGCAGCCTCAGCCGTTCTGTGGGTGAGTAGAGGCCATTGGGATGGAGGCCTGGACAGTGGTGCCTCTCCTCCTACTTGCCCCTATTCTCTTCTTGCCAGGAGCCTGTGAATTCCTCTCAAACTCTGTCTATTTGGAATGCAGCATTTGCATTTCCCTCCAGTTTACAGGCATGGTGGCGGAGGTCTTTTGACAAAAGTTTTTATCTGAAGAAAAACTCTTAACAGCCTCCCAGTCATGTGGCAGTTCCAGGTTAGTCTGTTAACTGCAGTGAGAAAGAAGCATCCATTCCCATGGGCCTCTGTGTCTGTGATTCCTTCCATCAGAAATCTTGGTCACAAAGCTAAAAGACCACCAAATGTTACAGGTCATGGGTTGAATGTTTTCTGGTGCTTCCGCTGTTTCTTCCTCTTCCTCCTCGGTCTGTCACTGATGAAATCTGGAGTCATGCTTTGTTAGTAGGAATTGGTGGAGATGTGCAGGACTGCTAGTTAGCAATGGATGTGGGAAGAACCAACAAAACTTTCTATTTTTTTTAGGTTTTTTTTTTGTTTGTTTTTTTTTTTTTTTTTTTTTTTTTTTTTTTTTTTTTTTACAGTGGGGCTCCTGTAACCTGTATGTTTTTGGAGGTGACTAGCTAAAAGAAAATCATAGGTTGAAACAATATATTCAGTTCTGCTTCTTCTTGAAGACCAATTTCTTATCTTTCATCTGAAGTAGTTCAACAAGATACTTAATCACTGGTCATGAAGTTTTTCATGTTGGTTGGAAGTGGTGCTTTGAAATGGTGCTTGATTCAACAAGTTAGACAAGCTTTTTCAAACTATCAAGGTTTTGCTTTCCTTAAGTGGTGGGATTAAGTCACCTTCATGCTGAGCATTACTTTGTTAGCTAGGAGCTCCATTTAGGATTTGCATAATGCTGTCTTTAAAATAAACCAGTGCAGTTCAAAAGTCATATAGTAGCTGTTAGTACTAAATGGGCATCTGAAAGGTTCATATTCTCGAGATTTATTGACAATTATATGTTAAGGCATTTAGTAAATGGGTGCTTAAGTTTGTGGACCAGCACTAGATAATAATTTGTGGTGACTGCAAAGCTACCTAAATGAGAGTTTAAAGAAGGCAGTGGTAAAAGGACTATTGCCATTCCTTAGCATCTTCCATTACTTAAAATAAGCACCTCATATAGACAAAAAACATGTAAGCAAGCAAAGTAGAATAAGAGGAGACTTCTCAAGTAAATGTACTTTGAGATGGAGAAGGCTTTCATAGCATCTACATACGTATTTTTGTACTTTATGCAAAGTATTTATTTATTTCATCTTTTTAAGACAAGATAATTTATTAGACTGTTCATTTGCGTAATTAGATAGTACTCAATTTAGGCACTCAACATTTGAGTTGACTACTGTTTTATAGAATTCCATGTTATATACAAGGTTGTGGTCAATTAAAGTAGACTCAGTGAATTCTTATTCAGTAAGAAATGTTAAATTCAGATTAAAAACTAATGTATTGTTTAGAAAATGTGGTTAACTTGACTCATGTTCATTTGGAGCTTTTCTCATTTCAAGTTGTAGTTGATATGAAAACTTTGAAGAAATTTTGTCTTCAGTTTCTTGAAACTTTTTATGGCTGATGTTTCATTAATACTATCTTGATTGTACATTTCTTCTTGTTATCCTTTAGTTTTTCTCTATACTTTATTTTGTTAGGAAAAATCCTTCCAGAAAAATAATATCAGTTAGCATGTACTGTTTCAAGTGTTGCCCAGTCCAGTGTTAAGTAGTGTATTGCTGCTGTTGTATTAATGTTAGAAAATATAGGAGGTTAAAAAAAATCAATTACTGATAGCATCTAGGGTAGTAAATCATAACAGATACTATTTGGTGATGCTTGTGTCTTGTTCTTTTAATGAGTTCTGCAGACAGCTGTAGTACTGTTTTATATGTTAAATGATGAGCGGTGTTGGTGTTATAGTAAGAGTGGCTAAGTGGTGACTTACATTTTTTGTGTTTGTTTTTACATGTCTTGATCAAAAAAGTCACTTAATACTAGTTAGAGACTAAGCGTTATCAGTTCTCAAATTATTATTGTATAATTGTTTTTATCAGTCTTTTTGGTTGATATTACTACTGATTCTGGCTAATTGAATTATGTTTTAGACAGATGTAAGACTTGGGGAGGTGTGGGATACTCTTATCTGTTAAAGCTGACATGGTCAATGCACAAATACCACATCCACACAGTGAATGTAGCTATTTGGTGTCTGTGAAAGGAATGGTCTGTGTGTTAAATGTCTGATGTGAAGATTTTTAGAATTCCATTACACAATTATGTCTCTTTGCTCTGTGTGGAAAGACCTTTGTAGTATGAAGATACATACTAGATATTTGTCAGAAATGTATCTTAAAAACATTTTTCACTATTAGAATGAAGGCTGAAGGTGGTATGAAAATTGCCTTTGATTCATATATTTTCAACTTCACCATAAAAAACTTATCAGAGAGAGAAATGGTAGGTGTGTGCTTGTGTTTATCTGCAGTGTTTGACTTCTTAGCGAGCAAAAGGAGTGATTTCTGTTGCAGAGAAACTGATAGTGGGCAGGTGGCCAAAGCTGCTTTGGCTTGCTGAGACGCCACTGAGAAGCAGGATGCGGAGCGAGTCCAACTCAGGATTGTTTTGGGATATAAGTGAGCAAGCAGGTGTGCCAGCTTTCCCTCTGCTCCGTGCGAAGCCATGGTGCCAGCTGCCTGCAGCAGCGGTGTGGGCGGTCGGACACCTTCCCTGGCACTGCCTTCGGGTAGAGATCTGAGCTGTGGCGTTAATCCTCTTCTGTTTACTCTGCCTCGCACTAAGGGAGAATTTTCGCGTTTACCGCGTCACTGAATAAAAGCCATTTGCACAGTACGATACTCCTCCTCAACTTTATCACCTCGTCCACTCCTTTAAACTTCTCCCAAACTAGGCTTTTGTACATCTGATGGTAAATGTTCTTCGTAGCACAAGACCATTTTTTGACATTGATTTGACCTTGAGGCAGAATTGTGTCAGTCTTTTCAGCTGCCCAGTTAAACTGTCTGATATTCTAGTCAGCTCTGTGTATTTCGTGTCACTATCGTCATTAAAAATTGCAGTAGAAGTTAATTTGAATTTTTCTTCTCATTCGTGTGCTTTTATGGACAAACTGGATGAGTTCATTGCTTGTTTGGTTCTGGCAGTAACATTTAATGCAGAAAGCATATTCTTGGAGTAGGCGTGTGAAATGCAGCTGAGGGTTGCTTGTGGGGTGAAGGAGGCTCTGACCTGCATGCAGGTTTGTTTTGATGTGTTCTCAATTCACGGCTTCCAGCATGCTTCTGAGCACCACACTCTGTGCCAGGCTGATCAAAACATTGGCTTTTTCACCATCAGCTGCATCCTTTATTTCTTAGCTTCCTGTGGCTTCTGTGGTGCTGTTGATCCCGTCAGGAGGCCAAGCCAGGGAAGTTTGCACAAGGAATGCCTGCGGACAATGCCAATGATTCTCTCTATGCAGCTTTGCCTGTTTGAAGAACAGGATTATTCTCATTCTTTGCTGTGTTCTGCAGTTGTGCCTTTCCTCATGATCTATCAAACATAATTAACTCTTCCAAAATTTGTGGTACCCCTGAGTAACTCCTCTTTCTCCAGACAAAACCAGTGTTTCTTGTTCATTTGCTTTTAGCCACTTCAGTGGTGCTGCCCAAGGGAGACATTCTTGGTGTTCTCTGTAGGCCCAGTGCAATAGCAAATACCTTTTCTTTTGAATACAGTAGAGGTTTTTTTGATTGATCTTTATATTTGTTTCTTTCTCATCTGCATTTGTGGTGATGCCAAGAAATTAAAATATGACTGAACAGATTTGAATACTCTAGAAATATATGTATCAAAGAGACAGTAGCATGTTTTTTCTGTAGGTACAGGTCTGGTAGCTCTTTCTTTTTCCCAATTATCTTTATGCTTCTGATTTACTGTTAACAGTAATAGGACAAAAATCTACTAATATATTTCCTAGCTGTTATCAGTAGCAGCAGATATATGAATAATATTGTAGCAAATTCAATGATGATTTTAATGAGTGGATTTTCCATAATATCATAATGTTCTGGGTTATTTTTTTGTTCATATGCACACATGTGTGCGTGTTTGTATATATAAACAAACTAAACCTACAGACCCAGCTGACTAAAATTCATAATGTGATGCAGCACTGTTACATAACCTCTCTAAAGTAGCCCATTTCTTCTATATAATTTCAAAGAACAACTGCATGTACTTCCACTGTTGTGCCTAGTTCAGCATGGTCAGAAATACCTAGGGTAAACCAGTATGCTGGTGAGTAAAATACACTGGTAATGGTAATGGAATAGAGGTGGTGGATGTTTTACAGACATACCCCAAAGTTTAACAGTCTTAAATGAGTAATATAGCAATTGCTTTTTTTGTTGTTGTTATTGTAATAAATTATATTTAGCTTCATTTATTGTATAGTAATATTAAGGCAGGCTTCTGTGTGTGTAATGAAGCTGCTATATGGTGATGCTGAAGGGATTATATATCCAGGATTAAATATGTTTATGTTATAGGCCATGGGCATTTCCAGTTCTCTGAACCTCTGTTTGTATAAACAGATTGACAGTTTTATTGATTAACATTTGTCTCTGTACAAGATTTAATAATTTCTTTGCTTTCTTCCATCCTTGTAATATTAAACATTGTTTGTAGGTAACATTTGTTTACAATTTGAATTAGTAAAATTTTTTTCCGGGTGACTGTTTGTGTATTGCATTTACATTTGTACATATATTTTCTTTTGCTATTTATGTATGAAGAGCTGTTACTGGCCATGCATATGAATAATTTTGAAGCTTTGATTTTTATCATTAATCAGAAAATTATTGGCAAAAATGTTTAAATAAGATATAACTTTACAACACAGGAAAAATAATTCTAGGACAAAATGAAACTCTGAAGTAAAATGTAAAAAGGTAAATTAATCTGAATAAGATTCAAATGTAGAATTTTCTTTTTCTTTTGTACCGTTGTGGCTTGCTATTCCTAAAGAGTGGGAAAAAATAAAGACTATCTTGTTTGAAATTTTTGTTCAAAAATTTCAATTTTACTTGATATTAAGATGGTGACTTCTGGTATGAGCTTGGAAGCTTAGTTCAAGTAGGCTGATTTGATTATTCCCATATCCATAGAAACTCTAGCACTGTGTCCATGGGATGTTTATAGCCTCTGTTGCTGGATGCAACAAAGAAATAGTATACACATGGTGTAACATCCAGCCAATTATTGTGTACTCTTTGCTGTTTGCTTGTTTAGTATTACAGAAGGTATTTCCATACTTTTTTTTCTTTTAAAAACTTAGTTTTTACCATCTGATATCAAGGAACAGCCCTTCTTAGTTATCATTCTTGTCTGTTGCATTTTTGCTTTTTCAAAGAAATTGCTGTGCTTTATACTTCATTGGATTTGGGATTTTGCTTCTGCATTTGTACATGTGCATAGTTGCTTCCATTATATCATGCTGGTACTGTAACTAAACCCATAATGTAACAGGGAGGGTGCATTTAGTCTTAAAGTAGTCTCTTTCTTTTTCAGAGCTACAAATTAATTTTCTTGAAATCTGATGCAATTATGTCAAAAGCTTCCTTTTTAATTTATGCTTCTAAGGATCTCATTTATGAGCACTGCTTCTCTATGTATTCTCTTCTTACTACATTTTTTCTTGTATCAGCAATAATGAGTCTTAAGTCTGGTAGATTTGGGCTGGAACCAACAAGAAACTACTTCAAAAAAAGGTAAAAAGGAGTCCCAGCAGAAAGAAAATGACACAATTCTTAGTGTTTGTTGCCAGCTAGGAGTGTAAACTTACAGTGTTTTACTTGTTAGGGTGTGACTGCATGTGTTTACTCCTCTGCCATATGATCTCTAGGGACTAGCTTGTCATGTAAAGTCCTTACAATTAACTTACTTCTACTTTTTAAGAGCACAGTGTTTATTCCATGGTTGATGGAATACCTCAGGTGCATTACATAACCTTAACAACCTAGTTTTGTTTGTAATAGTTATGGCTTTTTTTCTGTCAATAAAAAGTTCATCAGGATTTAATTTCACATCATTTTGTGCTGTTCTGTGAAAATGTCTTTGTATGAAAACTGAGTTGACTTTCTTAGTTATATTGCTGGTGTTCTGCTGACTTTTTGAGGAGAGCAAATGTACAATTGCAGGCTTGCCTTGCAAGTTTGTTGCTGAACCACTATGGCAATTATAAAGTACTTATTAAAAATGTAGCATTTTAACACCCTTCTCTCACAAAACATGGTCCATATGTGTAAGCACAATGGATAACCTTGCTATCATGATACCAATGAAGTCAACAGAACCAGCAGCATCTAAAGTTGCCTGAATTTTGGTGGATTAGGCTGTTAGGGCACTGTTGTGGTTATTTTTGGTACAACTGTGCTGTGTATAACAACACACAAGTACACTGGGTGTTTAGTTCTCTGTATGTTAGTGACTATATCAGGACCCTGTTTGTGAAACATGCACCTGCACATTTCAAGTGCAAATTTCGCATTATTAGCCTCTCAGTTATATTATTGTCTCCAAAAGATATTTAAACCATTTTTGGGTTCTGTCTGTTCTATATCAAATCTTTCAAGCTAAGGATGAGTTCTAGTTTTTGTGCTTCAGTGTGTATACCTTTAAACATAGGTAAATGTACCTCTTAAAAGTCTTAAGAGGGTGGATGAGGTGTGTTTCCTTCTACTGTTTTGTTTCTTTTTTGCATGGTATGGTGCAGGACAAAAAGAAAAGACTATCTCACCTGCCCTGATCATTGCTGTACTCTTCTCCCGCATTCTTTGTGGCATTTTCTATGTGAGAGAGGTAGGGAGGGAGCAAATTACAGCTAGTGTTGAGATCATTTAGTGATTCAGATATTTTTGTTGCTGAACTTTAAACAGGTAAATTGAAGTGCTTTCTGCTGCATCTGCTTCTGGACAACTTAAAAGTAAAAACAACAAAGTGCAATCCCAGAGCAAATAATCAATTTAGTTTGTTTTTTTTTTTTTCTGTAAGGGTTTTGTATTAAGTACATTTTAATGTTCATGATTTAAAAAAAAAGATTCTGAAGAGCTCTGTACCTTAGATTTAACTTTGACATTGATGATTTTTGTACTTGGAGATAACCAGTACGGAATCTGTATTCATTATATGCTTTCTTTTACCAGCTGTCTTTTTAGTTTTTGATATGACATTATCTGTCAAAGTAGACATGGTTTATAGTTGGCCAGGATATAAACCATTCAAAAAATGTTTGCAAAAGTTCAGTAGAGATTTAAGAAAAAAACTTTCCTATCAGTGCGCTTTTGGACATGAGAAGGCAAGGGAAGATTTCATGCAGTCTTGTAACTCTGTGTTGTCAGGTGTAAGGATTGAAAGCAAGGACAGACTTTTGGGCTCTTTATTCTCCCCTCAAACTTGGACAGTGCATTGGAAGGAGGTTGTTTGAATTAAATGGAATAGGGATGGGATCTGAAGAAGAGGAGGGAGGAGTATGGAAGAGGGAGAGGGCTAGGCAGTTAAACATGAACTGAATGAATGATGCGGGAGACAGGATGGAATTTAGAAAGGAAGAACTAGAACAGTTGGGGGAGTGATAAGGGCTGATATTTGAAGAGGAGGTAGAGAAGGAAGATATGCAAAAGTTTTTGTTTTTGTACTTTGACTCTCTGCAATTCAAGCTTGGAATAATTGACAGATTTAATGTATTTACTATTTACTTACCAAGTTAGTTAGGTCTTGAGTCACTGTAATGGTGGTCCAGATAGAAATTAATGACTTCTGCTGCCTTACAAAGTATTATCACTAGAAAATATTTGCAAACATTGTAAAACTGTGATGAATTTAATAACTATCCTTCTTATTCATGCATTAATACAACTCCAAATTATGCATATTTGTATTCTATTCTAAAAATAAATGCAACTTCCTAACAGAAGTGTTGTCTCACAATTCCTTGAATTCGTGTGGTACATGTGGAGTTACATTCAAAAGGATCTGTAAATACATCATGTATTTTATATGTTTTTTATAGTCTTCCAGTTGCTGTCATGGAGTAAAATGTTTCTGCATTTAATTATTTACTAGGCAACAGTAGTGGGGCTTGGAAATGCATAAACTAATGTGGATAGAGTTAGTCTGGAAACTGAGTTGTTAGGGAAAACATTCTGCTGAAAGAAAATATGATATTTAACTAAATTCTAATTCTCTTTGAATATCTCAGAATAATCAGAAAGGGTTAATCTCTTAAAGAGCTGTACTTAAAGGTGGGTAAAGCTGTGTGCATTCTTGTGTGCAAGATAGGATACTATCTTGCAAGTTGACTTCTGAGGTTACCTTGTGCTAGTTTAGAATGGGAAAGACCTGCTTTTCTCCATAGGAGTTTGTATGGGACTGTGTTTTGGATTTCTGATTAAATAATTTTGATAACATACTGGTGTTTTAGGAATTGCTAAACAGCAATTTGGAGTTGAGGCCTTTTCTACTTCTCATGCTGCCCCAGCAGGCAGTTGTCTGGGGGTGCACGAGGGGGACAGCTGACCCCAACTGCCCAAAGAAATGTTCCACACCATACCACATCTGCTCAGCAACAAAGCATGGGGAGGAGAGGTTTGCCAGTACTGCCTCTTCTCTGGGACTGGCTGGAGTTCAATAGGTTGGCTGTTGATGAGAAGTTGTGGGATTTTTGCATCATTTGTGGTGGTTTGGTTTTGTTTTTCTTTGAGGAGTTTTGTTTTTCTTTTTATACTACTCCTTCTTCCTTATTAAGCTGTCTTTATCTCAACCCATGAGTTTTTGCATTTTTGCCCTTCCAATTCTCTCCCATCCCCAGTGGTGGGTGGGTAGTGAGCCAGCAGCTGTGTGGTACTTGAACTGCCTACTGGGATTAAACCATGACATAAACCTTCACAAATGAGCTGAACTTATCAAAATGAAGCCCTGAAAAGTTTGGCTGATCGTCTGCTGAATGTTTTGAGTTAATATGAAGTAGTAATCTAATCACTCACATGCTTTCAAGATCTGCCAGTGGCATGTTGTATAGATTCCTCTATACATGCTTTAAGGGTTTGCTTGCTTATTTGGCGACTTCACCATATTTACATTAGGTTTGACATTTTGCTTCTCTATTTCACTTTGACTTCTTATTCTGGAATCTAAAGTATTACAGAAATTATTTGTTTGATACTACTGCTCATGAAGCTGAATCACTGTAGTGAAGTTGAGACTGCAGTGAGCCTGCTGCAGTTGAAATTTTTCTGCTCCACACATACTTATTGAAAAGATGATGTTTGGGTGTTGTTTAATATGCATATTATTTGGTTTTTAATATACAAGATTCTAGTGTCTTGTCACTATGTCCTCAGTATATTTTCTTTTAAAGTCCAAGCAGTAATTATTTTCTGTTTAAAAATAAAATTTAACAAAAGATTTTAACTTCAAATGAGAAAAAAAAGGATTCAGTATTCTTGTTCCTCAGTAGTGCATTCACCATTTAGTCTCATTTAATTGATGCATAAAAATACAAATATATTAATTAATACACTAGTTATGTTGCATTAAATATTCTAATAATGTTTAAATATATTATATATAAAGAAAATCAGTACTTGAAATCTCTTAAAGATACAGAGGTATTAAAAATATACCAAAATAGTTTGCATTTTGCACCACTGTAAAATAGATCATTTTTTTTACCTAACTGTAAAATGATAGTGTTATTGAAGAACAGAAGTTATGTAGCTATAGCATCTGAGCCTTGTTAGCATAACAAATGTCACCCACTTACTGTTGGCCACTGTACAACTTTATTTTCAGAATGATTACTGCAGTGCTATGTTTTGTAATAATAGCTGCATCCACAATTGGAACATCTATATGACTGGTATTACAGGGCAAACACAGAGCTGTGGCTATGGGCATGAATGCAAGTGTATTTGTTTTAATCCAGTGTTTGTCACAACCAAGTCTTTTTTGGAAGCAAAGGCTTTGTAGTGGAAATGAAAAGTATTTCTTTTTGAAAATCTCGCACTCTTAATGTTGAGTTCTTAGAAGAAGAGAAAATGTTACTGCAGGCTAGTCATTTGTGTTGCTAAACAGTGTAAGTGTAAATAATATGTATCTGTCTAGTTATTTTGTGTGGTCATTTTGATTTACCACAACATGTGGTAAACCTCAAATGTAATCAAAAGTTTGTGATAGCTGAACTGTGGTTATTAGTGAAGGTGGGTGTGTTTAGATGGAAAAATGTAGCCTGTTGTATGGAAGTTTAGTATGTTGGGACTGGCCTCCTACTTGAGCTGTGTAAACATGGCTGTGGTCTTTTCAGACCCATCTGGACAGGAGCATCTGAAGAGGGGCTGCAGTGAGTGAAGATGCAGGACATGGTAACTCCTAGACTGTGCCACCCTTCAGGGTGTCGGGCTTTTTGCTTGGAAACAAATGAGCTTCTAGGATAGCTTACATTTATATTAAATATTTAGGGACAAATTAATCTAGGAGTTAAGGGGAAGAGTACTATTGTTTCTCCTCAGCTGTTATTCAGTCCAGCACACACCCAGCACACCCTCCTGAAGTACTAGAAATAGCAATGCTGAGATGAGAGGGAAGGTTGTCATATCTCACTCTAATGCTTCTGGCACTTAAATCAAGTCAGTGAATTATTGAAGAACATATGTTAACTCTAGGAGGAAGCTTATTGGCACATTAGTGTCTATATGGCTCTCTCAACTAATGAATTAAGCTAAGTTCAGGGTTAATCTTTAGATCAAGGGCAGAAAAGAGTATCTGATCTGACTCTCTGGAGATTATATTGCATGCCAAAACTGTGAAGGGTGGATGACAAAATACTAGGCAGGATTGTTTCTTTCATAGCCCAAACAAGCTGAAGTTCCTAATAAAAATAATAAATACGTCTCTACAAACAGAGCAGTAAATGTAGTGAAGTGCTCTGAACATTTCCTCTTCTTTATTCAGGATTTGTCTACTACAGGTAAAGTTGAATTCAGGTCACAGTTTCAGAGATGAGGAGTACATAAACTCCCCACTGCAGTAGCAATTTGTGGACAATATTAATTTCTATTTTTTGCAGTGCATAAGCCTGTGCTACTCCTGCATGCTTGAACAGCTTCAGGAGACATAACTGAGATAGATGGAGGATAAAAACTGAATGCAAGGTTAAAAATACATGTCTTTGAACTTTATTTTATAACATTTGCTGGCCATAAACTTCTAGCTCCAAAGTAAAATAATTAAAGATTTTGAAGTTTCTGTTTGGCCGTTGCCAATGATGAGATGAAAAACCCACCCTAAAATGCTTTACTTATGCTAAATAGTATATACTATTTTACTATACTAAAATGCTCCACTGGGGCAATATGTTACTAGTTTGTAGAGGCTGTTTTGCCCTCGTGAGAAGCTGATCGGGACGGAAGCGTGCCTGTGGCGGGTAGGAGCGGTGGTGTGTAGCGCCAGGGGCTGGCGGTGCGGGGCGGGTGGCGAGCCGGCAGTGTGCCCTGGCGGTGCGGGGCGGATGGCGAGCCGGCAGTGTGCCCTGGCGGTGCGGGGCGGGTGGCGAGCCGGCAGTGTGCCCTGGCGGTGCGGATGGCGAGCCGGCAGTGTGCCCTGGCGGTGCGGGTGGCGAGCCGGCAGTGTGCCCTGGCGGTGCGGGGCGGATGGCGAGCCGGCAGTGTGCCCTGGCGGCGGCGGTGGCCAACTACAGCCCGGGCTGCGGGAGCAGCGCTTCCAGCCCGCGCTGCTGCGCAACCTCGGCATCCCTCCTGCCACAGCTCTGTCTCGGAAAGAGCAGGGGAACCCCGTCTACAACCAGGAGACATTTTGTTCTGTCTAAAGAAAAGGAATTGGAATAAGGAAAAGGAAGAGTTGATGCTGTTTTCAGCGGCCTTGTATTTGGCCGCAGAGAAGATGTAGGTAGGTGCAGCAACAAGGTGCACAGTGGAATAATGTGAAGCATCAGACATCAGCTGCAACAAAACCGTGCCAAATACATGGTGGGATGTGGCAGGGATAAACTTCCCCGAGAGGAAGTGGAATTGCCATCCTCAGGGCTGTCTGAACTCACCTGGATCTGAGCAGTTGACTAGCATAAGCTTTGCTCAGAGCTGGGGTGGGGAGGGGTGACCAGATGACCTTATGATGTATGGCTGGACTAGAATTACTCTGCAGTTGGCAGACTTGAAAATCCTCACCGAAAGTGGTAGAACATCTCAGACTTGCCTCAAAAGTTCTGAAAGTACTTGCCATGGGGAAAATGCTCAGAAATTTGTCTTAGTGGCACCATTCTTGAGAGCAGTTCTGGACTACTTATTACCTGAAAGGGTTTGTTTTTCTCTTTCTGTATGTGATGTCAGTTGGAACTGATAATTTCTGTGAGACATAAATATATCACAAGGTGGTACCTATGAAGCATTAATATATTACATAACCTGATTGGTTTAGCTGCTGTCTAAATCTCCTATGTCTTTATTCCTAGGATGCATTTGAGATAGCTTGCAAATTTACGCACTGAGCTCTCCCTACTGGGACAGTTGTTGGCTCTTCTACCTTTTCTTAGAAACATCTCCCTTCTCAAAATATATGTTTAGGAGTGATTAACCAAAACGTGTTTTCTTCCGTTCTTGTTTTGTTCTGATTAGAATAGCATGATTCTAGCGAACTCTCTAACTACATATAGGTCTATAGTCTAGGCATAATGGTTAATTTAACGAAGAGAAATGGATACATGATGCTTTGGTTTAGACTGAATTTTGCCTACCAAGAACTGAGTGAACTGGAATTGCTTTGTAAAACATTAATTCACAACTACTTGCCAGTGAGTGAATAGTGAATATGCATCTGTGTGACCTTCTTTTCAACTGAATCTAGTCAAGGATGACTACTTCAATGCAATTTTTCTATGGAAGAAAAACTTGTCCATTTTTTTCTTAAATACTCAGAATTTTTAGCAGCTGTAAAGCATTTTCAGATACATACTAAAAAGTTGGGATTTTGTTTGGTTTGAGTGCAATAGGTTTTTTTGTAGCACCTAAGAATCTTGACTGAAAAAAGGATCATGTGTTACACAAAGCATGATATCACATATAGAACAAGTTCCCTTGCACTTTGAAGAAATTGTGTTGCTAAAAAGTATGGTAAACTGGGGAGTGAAACAATCAAAATAGCTTGTCTGAATTTACTGAAATCATGAGTAGAAACTCAATCCAGTTAAATGTGGTCCTGAAATTTGGTCCTAAATCTTCAGGACTTTCTGTTCATTGGAGTATCCTTTCTCTACATGTTATGTGTCTCTTGGATTCAATACTTCATTGTTAAATAAGCGTTTCCATTCCTCTGGTCATGTTTTTGTTGATTTTCTTCTCTTTTTGTGATGCATTTTTTTAAATTTGGTTTTGGGTGATTTTTTTGTTTGGTTTTTTTTGTTAGGGTGTAGGGAATGGCTTTGTGGGGTTTTGTTGTCTGGGGTTTGTTTGTTTTTAAGTCTGCACTCTTAGTTACCACATTGTAATGCACAGAACAAGAGAGAGTATGAATCCATACAAGTATTTTAAAGTCCTTTTTAAGTCAAGCAGCTAAGGCAATTTATGCTAAGTGAATATTTGTTCTTAAATCTTGCCACATAAATATTTCATTTTGTAAGACAATCTTTCTACATTTCATGAATGGTGCATTTACAGTTTATTTAAGCTTATACTGTCCACTCTTATGTGATCTAACTCTTGCTTCTTTTTGTGGCATAATAGAAGTCATAGCTGAACTTGACATTTACTGAGCTAAATTTTTATTTTTTAACTTTTTTCCTGAAGTAGTCAATGCCTAAATATATTATTTTAAAATATCTTAAAATCCACAGCATAATTCAAGAAATCATGTGAAATGGGAGAAGACCAGTTTGTTAAAGGTGATAATTAAAATCCTGCTTTGTAGGACATTAGTAGGTTAAGTGCAAGAGATTTATTCAACTGAGCTTTGTTTCCTTTTAAACATTCACAGATCATACTACGTGGGGAGGGTGTGCATGTAGTAAGAAATTTTAAATAAAATTTTTAACTTTCTTCTATTGTATTTCAATTATTCTTTCTTTTTATGCTGGTGAGATCCTGAAGGCATGTTTTACAAGGCGTGCAGGTGACAGAATTGACATTGTTGCATTGATGTATCAGTGTTACTTAATCTCTTCTTTCCTGCTTGGTTATATCACAGAGACTTCGGATAAATGTTAGTAAGTCTTGATCCAGATTTCCATGAAAGCAAGTACTTACTCTGTATTGAGAAAGTGCATTCATTGCATAGTTTGGATGACAGATTAGAGCAGAACAGAATTGTTTGATTGGCAGCAGTAATACTTACGTTTTGAGTATTTGAGTATACTCAAGCATGTTTTGCACCTTCTTCTTTTTGTTTAAAAAAAGTTAATTTTGAGTTGTGCTAACAAAAAGTCTCCTTTAAAACTTACCTCATTAATATTGCTTTTGTTAGCAATTAACACCTACAACTGCTTTAACTAAAGACCTGTTTTTTTTTCATTTTTTCTCATTTATTTCTGTTGCTGCTGCTTTACTTGTGAGGACTTGTGCTGTTCACTGAGGTGTACCGTGGAGGACATATCTTAAGTGACATGTGAGATACCTCATCATGTAATACTAGATTTTATTCTCTCTGCTGTCTTTTCCCAGCCAAGCAGGGGAAAAGAGTGAAATCTCTGCTTTGAGATGTGTAAGCATCAGTGGTTGTGGTATTTAATAAGGATTTTTGGTGGCTTTTGCTTTCTGCTGTTATCTTGTTGAATGTCAACAGGATTTCCTGGTTAGCACAGCTCAGGCTTTGTTCAATTCTGCAATGCTTGGCCCCTATATGAAAGAATAAATTCTCAGCCTTGGGATTTCTTTAATATATTGTGTGAGTTTATAGGATCAGTGCAGTATCATGGTTGTAAGGATCATTGCATCTTCTGACAAAAAAAATTCTTAGTGTTTGCTAGTAACCTCAACTCCTTTCTTCTAGTTTCAAGCACGCAGAACTTTCATTTTGTTCACAATGGCTCTCAACTAAAATTCTGGTCTTGCTGCTCACATTGCCTATCAGGGTGTGTTTGTGAGGCAGAATCCACTGTCAATTGTAGCATGAGAGTGTACAGAGCCAGTTTCTTCCTTGGGACACTCCGTAGATATTGTTTAAAATTCCATTTGCTGTCTTCCCCCTCCTAGAGTTTTTCCAGGCTTGACAGGGAGTCTGTCCTCACCAAATACAACATTGGTGTCTCTTGACTGTTTTAAGGATACTAATAACTTTTGTGGATAATGTGCCACCTTCATACTTGACCAATTTATTGATAAGCCAATTTATTAATGCCTTGTCTCTGATCATGGACCCACATACTCTGTAATGTGTGCTGCAAACCTTTATAAGTAGGATTAATGTACACTGATGTCTTCAGTGCTGTGCACTGTACTGAGTTTGATCTAAAAATTGAATGGCTTTGGAGGAGACTGAATCCCAAACTTGTGCAAAGGGGTGCCATCATAGGAATCTTGCTGGAAATAATAATTTGCTTCACTTGGGAAGTGCAACTGTATCTGCAGTTTCCTGGCAGTAGCTTCTTCCATGTTGCATAATGTTCCGCAATGGTATGTAACCTGCATTTTAGTGCTTGTAAATTTAATCTGCATTCAAGGTTTAGCCAAACTGCTCCAAGAGATTATACTAATCTAAAGCTTTTACATCTGAATTTCCTAGTTTGTCCTTTTATCAATTGTGTCATGGAAGTTGCTGTGCCACAAATATGCTTTTCCTTAGTCTTTAAGAGAAGTTAATATTTTGTATTAAGGTAGATTTTTACACAAAACAAGTGTGTTGCTGTGTATTGTACTGATGGAGATGTACAATAGGAAAGACAGGTTGGAAAAGATGTGAAATAAGTGAAATAAGTAGCATTTGAGGTTTACTTTAAAGAGGACATAAGCAATAAGTGGATTACTTAAAAGGAGAGGTCAATGAAGAAGAAAGAGTAAGAAAAGTGGAGGGCAGAGAATCGAAAAAAATGTCTGAGCCAGAATGATTTGTGATACTTTTTGGTAGTTATGATTTAAAAAAAAAAAAAATTAAACAATACACTTGGAGAAAAAGCAGATCACCATGCTTGCAAACCTCAAGATCATTCCCCTTTAAGCTGCTTTTGGAAACAAACTTTCCAGGTGGTTAATACACAACTGTATGTTTCAAATGAGATCAGAAACTAAATCTAATTAAAGAACATTGCAGCCAACAGCATTCTGAAACTGAGAGATTATTTTTATATATTTGGCATAGGTTTATTGGTCTTTTTCCAGACTTGCTGTCTTTTGTTTGTTGTACAAGGTGTTGGCTTTGATCCAGTTTAAAACAGAGGGGTCCAAGTTTAATGGCTACTGAAGTCAGCAAAATACTTGTACTAGTGTTAACAGAAGCTCAGTACTGTGTGAACTCTGACTTTCTACTTCTTTGTAGTTTTGACATTTAATTATCTCTGTGCGGTGTTGATGCTTTAAGGTAGAATAAGGGATGCTGCAAGAGGGTGGTGATATGTAGTAGCATTTAGTGGTGGACTTGAAGCTGTATTTAATTGGTATCGTCAAATATTTTATTTATGTACCTGCATACCCATATGCAGGCACCTGTTTAGTGACAATCTGAGGAATAAACTCTATGGATATTGCATGATTCTCTGTCTTAAAAGTAATCTGGCTTCTTACATTTTGTGCAGCAGTACTGCAGAGCAAAACAAACTTCTCATACTGTGATTTCTTGTGGTCTTACTATTTGTGAGAGCTGGTTATGAATCCATGTGCACATGTATTGCACACATGCCATCCCCCCACCATCCCTGAGACATGTAGGTATTTCTGGTTAGGATACTGCATAGTTTGAAAGCAGGACAAGTAAGATGATTCTCAAATTTCCAGGTGTCTATTTATTTTTCCAAGCAGTTCTCAAAAAACTTTGGTCAAGCTGTCTTCTCAAGCTTAAATTGTCTGGATCTTAGAATAAAATTAAAATTTCTTGTGCTTCTTTTGTCTTGTTGCTATTTTTCCCAACAGATACTTTGGTTTTACTTTTGTATTTGTGTGAATGACAGTTGTAAAAATGCAGAAACACATTCAAACTAGCACTGACAATAGGTATTGCAAACAGGAGCTTGCAATTCAGTGGAATTCCTTGCGTGATTTTTAGATGCTTTATTTAATTTTATTTTACCTAGTGCAAATGTTCTCTGGAGTCAAGAAAGCACAGCTTCTACTATAATTACTTATTCCATATTTTTATATGGAATATGAGAAGTTGCCTTCAGTGTAAGAAACCAAGAACAGAGTGCTTTAGCTTCTTTTACATTGGAGTCTTCTGATAAGCTGCTTATTTCTGCATTTTGCATTTTAAGTGTCAAATGTGGCAGTTTATTAGAAGACTTTGCCTTGAGAGAAAAGATAATGTTTTATGTGGAATATACACCATTTCTGTGTTCAGTGAAATGCTCCTCACTAGAGTTTTGTTAAGTGTCATTTCTCAGAAAAAAATAGATCTGGTGAGAACCAATATCTACTTTTTCTTGAGGATTGAGCTGTTTAAATTCCTTCAGGTTGACAATTTCTCTTCTATTTGGAAATGTTGTAAAAAGTTTGTGGAATCTCTTCACTGCAAGGCACTAAGAATTTCTGCATTAGAATTCTTTCTGTCAGTATTGATTTCCCCTAAAATTATAATGTCCCCTTTTTGCTTTGCTGTCATATTTCTTATTATAGGTAGAGTTGTTTTCTGTTGTCCTAGGTAATGCATGGAAATGTTAATCAATAATGATGTAGGTTTGGTAACTGATAAGTAACAAAGGAACAGTTAGTTGGCATTAAAACTCATTCTGGGGACACAAACTTAACAGAAATGTTAACGTTAAAAGAGAAATAAAGGACAAAAGCAAAAATTTTGGAAGATCTCTGGTTGTATGGAAAATCTTGTATCATGAAAATGTGTTTAAATTCTAAATTAGAGAGGTTATTTTTTGAAGGGCCTAGGAAGAAGCTAACCCAGAGAAGTCAAGAGAGATGGACCGTAGCAGTTGGAGTGTGAAAATGTCTTGAAACACTGTGGCATTGGCCTTCTCCATTGAAAGCGGTCACTTTTTTTTTGCCTAAAAGAAGGAAAACTATGCTTCTTTTTGTAGTTTCTGACTACTGTGGTATTTTAGGTTACTAAAGAGAAGACCAAAATATTGAACAGGGTTGATTTTCCTAATATCATGCATCTTGAATATTCTTGTAAAAGAATTTTAAAAACACATGGTTAAGCCTCTAATAAAGATACAGAGGTTAAGCTGGTAGGAGACAGAGGTTCTTTGAACACACCTGGGAAAGCTAGTTTGCATACTGGAGTTTACTTGCCAGAAGTGTCTTAAAGCATTTAGGTCCTTCTTTTACTGTGCGTGGGCTTGGGGTTGTGGGTTTTGGTGGGGCTTTTTAACATTAGTAATTATCACAGAGAACTAAAAGAAATCACATGCCTTAAATTTATTTGTATTAACAAAGCAAAGCAGTAAGGGCAGACAGGAGTTGATTCAGTTTTGCCAACAACAAAAATTGCATTTCTTTGAATATCAAACCTGTCATTTCTAAGTTAATATTTACAAGTCTGTTGCTTTTGTTAATCAACTCTAAAAACTGATTGCCCTTTCTGCTGCTCAGTTTCAGTTGCTAGCTTTATACATATGTGAATTCTTATTATTTGTAAACTCATGTATATATTTTCATTATAATTTGCATTTATTGCAAATGCAAGTGCTTCCTAAGTCCTTGTTCTGCTTATGTTTTTAGACTTCAAGTAAGAAGCAAAGATTAATTTGATACTTTAGTCTGGGTGTGATTATGTGGTAGAGTAAGTTGTTTGGTGCTCTGTCACCAGAAGACACAAGGAAAAACGACGCACCACAGCTTTGGTCACCATGAAGAGACTAATTTATTTTTTCTGACTCCAATCATTTATAGTTCTCAAAAGGTGCCAGTGGATTGGAAGGTGAACGTGCCACCTCTCCAACGACACTGGACAAACTACCAGTCCATCAAATCTCTCCGCCTCTGAAAGAATGCAAAACAATAGGTTGTTTACAGAAAGTTGCGTGAGAAAGTTCTCTACAAGAATGTAAATTCAGAAGGCTTTAGAAAATCCTAAGAAATCAGGGCGACAGTGCTCCTTACATCCTGAGCTGCCTCCAGAGGTTTGTCCATTGGGAGGTATACAGCGTGTCCTCAAATTCAAATCCTTTTCTCCTTGTCACATCAATCTGTGCATTACAGTGCTTCTCCTTCAGTGAATATTTGTGATTATTTCTCCAGATATCAGCTAGGCTCATTATTTTCTTAACCTGCATTAAGCAGAATTGTTCCAAATAGTTGTGCTTTATCATTACTTTGGTACTCATTCAACATTACCTTTGGTTTTGCAGATGAATATACTGTTGCAATAAGTAATACTTTCTGCTTTAATTACATCTGCTACTGGTGTATTTTTTTGTAAGTCATCAAAGTATATGCAGTTTATACTGATTATAAATCTAGTATTTCCATTTTTGGTTTATTCCCAGAATGATTTGGCATTCTTCAAAGTCCTAACTTCCTAGGTGAGACTATTTCCTACTGTTTACATACTCTTTCTTTGAAAATTCCAGTTGATTTGCCAATATAAAGATGGAGCACTAGTAGGAGTAGTACCATTCATCCAGCATAATAGACTTTCTTATATAAAGAAATTACAATGTACAATGTTATTCCAGCCGTGTCAATATTGAATACATTTTTAAATGTTATCTTTCAATAGAAGCAACACAGCTGTAATTCTGACTACAGCTATCTGCTCATTTCTCCAACTAACCTCTGAAGGATTTTCACTGCTGAAGTTTATAGGTGCTTTATTTCTATTGAAAGCAGTGCAGTTAGCAGTAGAAATGGATCCTGTCCCAGGGATGGCACAGCTTCCTGTGTTCTGTGCAGTGGGCTGGGCTCAATCCTTCATGTACAGTTCTGTCAGCTAACGCTATCCATTATTGATTTGGATTAACTTGTTGCTGTCAAGCTAATACATATTTATTGAAAGCAAGTTTTGAATGAAATGGAAGAAAAGTAACATTTCTTTTGAGTTTTCAAGACCTGATTTTTTCTAAGCATAACAGAGGAATGCTGTGGGCTGGGAGGTCTGAACCCAAATGCAACTACTGCTACAAATACCATTAGTTTTATAGAACTTGCATTTCCATTTAAATGCAGGTGTTTGACAGATCCTCATTGAGTCTGCTAGCTCTTTCTTTGGAAGACATCAGTTTGGGGTCAGGATTGTTTGTGATTCTGGTGTGGTGTTATTTGGGGTCTGTTTGTTTGTTTGTTTTGAATTGCCACCTTTATTTTTAATATTGCCAGTATATACAAAAAAAAAAATAGTTCAGGAAATGGAATTACAATTTTGTAATAGCTTTGCTATCTACCCAAAAGGGATTATTGACTTCTTGACTGTAGCTGTCTCACGTGATGTAACCCATTTTTCTGGCTATTTTGTCCTCAAAATGGAAAATCTTTGGCAAATGTGTAGTGAATACTGTGTTGCAATATGCATATCAATGAATGGATGTTTCTTAAAACTGGTATCTGTGACTGTCTTTTTGTGTGTGACTTGTTTTAACCCAGGTTAGTTCCAGGCTGCTATGTTACTGATTAGGCTATAATGTGGGTGAGACAGGTTGCCCCACTGTGTAGTACATTAAATGTGGAACATCAGTATGCTGGGAAGTGTAGCAAGACTCATTTAGAAAATAGAATGGATTTTAAATAAAGTTCAGTTTTAGGTAAAAGGTCAGTCTCTCGTTCACTTTTTTATTTGTAGCAGTTCATCCATATACAGTACTGTGCATATTGTATGTGTTAATCTCATTTTTTAATCTACTATAACTGTCCTTTTGATTCTTGAAAATCCTTTTTGGTATTTTGCATTCCAATATCGATCCCCGTCTGTCTGACTGCTTCAGCTGGGTAATCAGTTTTCTTGTTTATCCCTAATCCTTTTAATATTTCCTTCCTGCCGCTGTATAACAGTATAGTATGCCTATTGTTTGGAATGTATCACAATGGTGACTGTAAGACTGTATAATAAAAGTGACTGTGTTTTAGCCTAGATTTCACAAAAATGGTTTACAGTGAAACAAAAATGCAAAGCTGAACACGTGCCTTCAAAGTACGTGTGCCAACTGTAGTGCATTGCTTTGTTCAGTCATGCAAAATGTTCATCTTTGTAAACCATATCCTATTCAGAACTGCTCAGAAAAATGAAATATGAAGCTTGCTATTTCAAAGTGCTTCTTATTCTGTGTTCTTTGTATGGACCTAACAGAAAAAAAAGTTATTCCCTCAATCTCTGTGTATATCTATATGCATATGTATTAAAAGTTTGACTTTAAAGAATCAACTGTAGAACCATTTAATTATCTCAATGGAAACATTTGGACCGGAGAAATACTAATTTCTCTTTAGTCATCTCCTTCAATAAAACATTCTGCCCTTGTTTCTATGGTGACTGAGTAACAGCATCATATGAAGTTCTGATAAAATGATAAAAATTCCTCCCTGAAATGGTTTCCTCAGAAGCATGGATCTGTTCCATTTCACCTGAAGAATGAGAAAACCCTCCCATCCCTGTCAGGGATTTTCTTCTCTGTTTCTCCCACACCATATTATATCCTAACATCCTTTCACTGTCCTAACCAATGTTTTAACTGTTCTGCTTTTCTCATTAAATCAACTTGGCATGTACTTACTCTGCATGTCAAAGCAGAGCATGCAAACATAATGAAGGAAAAGAATTTGATACAGAGGTGAAAGCAAAGTGTCTAATTTTTCTTAAGGAGCTATTTTTATTTCCATGCTGCTTTGGTATTAACAAAGATGGTGAGGGTTGGTTTGGCTTGGTTGGATCTACTTTAACAAAATAAATGGAAAATGCCTGAGATCCAGACTTCCTATATTCAGTGACTGTCTTAATAAAAACATATCTAACTACTAGTACCCAGTTTGAGTACTGCATAAACCTTTCAGGAAGGTAAAGAAGCTGCCTTCTCTCAAAGAAAGCATTGGTTGCAGCGTAAGTGCTTCAGTAACTTGCTATTTTACCTCCACTTCCCCCTAATAACTTTTTACAGTCATGGGAAGTATAATTTTAAAAATACATTGTAGTTTTTTATATGGAGAAACTTTGTTACAAAGTTCTGGGTTTATGGCTGTTGCTTTATGATAGACACTTTCTAAAGTTAATGGAAAGAAAAAACCCAAATCCATATTTTGATTTCTTATTAATATTTTATCCTTTGAAGGTTGTTCTCCTCCTCCTCATGCATTTTATAACAACTATGCTGTGGTTGCAATGAAAAGTCTGTTTGAATGTTGTTATGCCTCAGCTTCCGAGATGCTCAACTTCCCTGTGCACTTCTGAGATGAAAGTGAGAATTTTTTTTGAGACATCCTAACTTTTTAAGTGAATGATCCCTGTTTTAATAATAAAGCACACCATGCATTGTCTCTTATTTAACTATTATTTTTCAATTATTATTTTTGTAACTTAGGTTATTCTTAATAATTGTAGGGTGTACTCTCTCATGTGCTCAATAACAGCAAGTTCTTCTTCCAGGCTCTTAACAAAGTAAAAGTAAGCCTGAACCTTCAGACCTACAGAAAGTAAAGTTTGTCTTGAAATGAAAAACTTCTGCCAGCAGTAATTTATATCTAGAAATAACCCTGTCACTGGTAAACTGAAGAACTTTATTTGAAATTATCTCCATGGCTGCCTTTTAGAGTAGGTATTAAGTTTGTTTCCAAGGCTAGAAGTCTTATTTGGAATTCATCAAAATGTTAGTTTTCCTGTCTGGATTGTGTTCCATTTATTAAGAATGTTATATTTCCGGCTACATTTCTGAATTTCTTAAGAAAATTGTCTGTCTCAGAATAGATAGTTTGCAAAAGCTTGATTGATCCAGACTCTTCCTTTATCTCTGTAGAGATTCTTTGTTGGCTCAGGCTGATGAGATGTCAGGGATACCAGAACACTTCCAGCTTCGGTAGTGTTTGATGAAAGGCTAATAAAGAGAATGTGTCCCACAGAGAAACCTCATCAGAAAACCAACCAATATTTTCTGTTCTTTGTGTTGCTACTTGAAATGCTGCTTTTTTGAACATAAAGGCATGACTTGCAGCCAACTATGTTTTTCTTAATTAATTGTAGGTTATCAGTTCAAACTTCTATCAGAATGCATCCCTGAAAAGTGATTGTTCTCCTTATTAATGATTGGGGTATTTTTTTAAAGTACATATTGAAATGAGATTAAGTTTTACGCTATAGGAATTTTACTGTCTCCACAAGCAGTTAAGGTTCTACGAAATTCTTCTTGCAAAGGAATTTGCACTGTGGGTGAGAACAATGTGACACATGTATCTTGTATAATCTGTTTGTTAAGATGCCCTATTATTCAGGAATATGTATATATTTGGTTCATAGTAAGTCATACATATAGTCTCATGTATAGTTCTCCCTTTCCTCAAAGGCCAAATTCTTTAGGTTCACAACAGTACTTTGAAAAATGAAGTTCTCCTGTTCCTGGACACATATAATATTTATTTGTTTATATTCTGTTTATTATCAAAATGGATTTTAAGTCCTGATGCATTGTTTGACTGTGAAGATGTTGATCACGATGAACCTGATTTGTGTAATAGTCAGTAGCTTAAAACATCCAGGGGACAGGTTGGTGGTTTGTAGTGTATGTGTCTATGTGACAGAAAGGCAGTAGGCTCTTGTGAATCTACTTTGGTCTGCTGAGAAGCTGCTTTGAAACAGTCTGTCTGGTGTGTAAAAGGGACAAAGTAGCAGAAATAGCACTGGTGAGTGATTTCAAAGGGTTTTTTTGTGGAATACAGCTTGGCATTACCCTGCTATCTGTCTTTCGAGGCTGTTGGTGTATTTTTAATTATTTTGTTC
The DNA here is from genome assembly GCF_031753505.1 of Anomalospiza imberbis. NCBI lineage: Eukaryota > Metazoa > Chordata > Aves > Passeriformes > Viduidae > Anomalospiza > Anomalospiza imberbis. The sequence goes on along the minus strand of NC_089683.1, from coordinate 79,433,824 downwards.
TTACACAGGTTTTTTTTTTTTTTTTATATTCCTTTGTAAGGAGTGGAAGTGTTTGTTAATAAAGGAAAAAAGCTATTAAACAGTTCTTGTTTGATGAAATCTTAAATAGCTGTATAGATTGAAATTTAATCAGGAATTCTGCTAAAGCAGTGACATTTATGGCTGTATTAATGTTTATAATATATTTTGAGAACAGATTAAATTTTGATGCCTTCCTCCAAGTAATGAAAAGGTAGAACTAGTTTAGTGTAATGAATCTCTGTGGATAGAAAAGATTTTGTAATTTGCTGAGATAAAAAAAGGAAACCTTGAGACTTTTCTGAATGGCTGCTTAGAAATAATGTCTTTTATCCAAACTTAGTGTCAAAATGAGGAGCCCACAGCAGGTTGTACTGAAATGCAGTAAAACTGAACTCCCATCTTATTCCATTGCAGTGAATTCTGGACTTGGAGAGCAATTACACTAGCATGATGCTAGCTGATTAAAGCTTTAACTAACAAGTAGTAATGCTACACCAGGAGCTGCTGGATTTTCATGTTTTAGATAAAGATGATGTTCAAGGAAACACTTTATATACTGCTGACCACACATCGTTTTAGTCAGTAGCTGCATTCCATAAAGAAAAACGACATCGAAATCAAGAAACAAATTGTGACATAGCTTGCAAAATTTGCTTAACCTGCTTTTGACTCTGCTGTGGGCTAGAGTTTGGGAAGCAGAAAGAGAATTGTCCATTGATTGATCCAGCCTGGGTGAATATATTTGACTTTCCTGTTTCTCAGTTGCATTTGTGTATGGGGAGAGGAATCTTTCAACATGTACATGGTTTGAGCACAAAATTTACATGAGTATTAATTAGAAGTTATTAGTAGGGTTTTGTCTGGTTTTTTTTGAGACTCTGAAGTACAAAAGTAACAGTGACACTGGATTTTGGTTTATAAATACCTACTGGTGTTATATTACCTGGTATTACAACATAAACGTGTCTTTTGCGAAGTGGTGGTGATGTTTGAATCATTTTCTCTAAAAATGGTGCTGGCAGTCCTGTTACAGTCTGTAACCTTTAACTCCATTGAGCACAATACTCTTAACGTGGAAAAGACTATCAAAAATAACTGCAAAATGCTGAGTGAATATTTCAGACAAAAATACTTGTCATGGTTCTCTATTTTAAATTTCTCTCTTCTATTGCTTGTGATGCTTCTTACGTGTTGGTAGTGACATGTCCTTGTTTTCATATCATTGCTAGATGTCTTACGAACTCCAACAGTAGGCTTTGCATTGGTCTTCAAAAATTATACATCTAGAGTCCTGAATAGTCTGAATTTGAAGAGTTTGGTGTGCATTTCTGACAAACCTGGCCTTCTGGAAAGTTAGCCAAATTGGTCAAAGATAGTTTTTATTGTATTTGACCAATTGCATTGCTCAAATTTTATTTGTATTGAATTATCTAAGCAGTCCTTAAGGAAATTCTTATCTTCATATAGATACATGTATGTGTGTAAATGCAATCAAGTGAAAAAGATCAGGTCAACTTTTTAAAATACTTATAATCCAAAGTATTTTCATGAGAGAAATTGCATGAGGATGGAATTATCTATTAGTCATGGAAATTGGAAGATCACTGGATGCATAATGCTGGAGCACATAAAGTAATGAACAGTGGGAATTTAAGGGTCATCATGAGTACAAGTGGTCTATCAAGAGCCTATTATGGATATGTACTTTAAGGGCTGCTACTGCAACAGTTCTATCATTTCTCTTTGCATGTTAAGCAAACATGCGGTGGAAAATAATTTTAAAAGCTAGAGCGTCAAGCCTGTTATTACATGCATAAACTAAAGGCTATCAATACAATACTGAAACTAGTATGTTATGTATTATTTATACAGCTCTCTGTGGTGTGTCTCTGTAGCCAGTAATGTTCTGTCTGAACAATGTGTTTAATAAAGCAGATAAGAAACTAAACATAAGGGTAGATTTGAAAAAAAAAATTGGTTTTAAAAATGTTATTTAATGTTCTAGACAAAATACTTATCTAGTCAAGGCTGTTTTAATGATAGATGGAAATAGTAGGATTTTTAACTGTAAGAAAAGAGCTATAATGCTATCTAGTAGCACATTTAGGTTAGTAATCTTTGATGGTTGTAAGAAAAAACATAAAGTACTTGTACATGAAGGAATCATAGAATATCCTGAGTTAGAAGGTATGCATAAGGATCATCAACAATCCTCATCATCACCATAGTTAAACCTCTTACCTCTTGGTATTCAAGCTGCTGAAGTATGTGGGAACATCACTTCTAATGTGAACATTGGGAGTGTGTACAGCAAAAATCCTCTTCTGCCGAAGTATTCAAATATGTTAGCTGTTGAACTTTTAACTTGCTTTTTGAATATGTGAGAGCTCACTTCAGGTTAATAAATGAAGCAATTTAAATCAGTCCGTAATGGAAGGTCTTAGAAAACTGAAGGAATAGGTGTGAACATCAGGGCTGACATGATATGACAAGTTGTTTCTTTACATCCTGGCCAAATGTAAGTTCACAGCTCTGCTTGAGACTGTGGGTTCAGCCATCACCCACACAGCACAAATTAGAAATTTTGTAAAATTATTCATAAGACACCTAGCATTTTGCAAATAACTACAGTATTTAAAGGGTATTTGGTAATTTTTTGCTAATCAGTTCAGCAGCATCTGTTTCCTTTTTTATTGTTTTGGGGGGAGGGAGAAAAGAGGGAGCTTTTATCTGAGTTTATCTTCACAACTTCATTGTTTTACTGACATGTATGGCATGATGATTTTTCTCTCCCTTTCAGAAGAGAAACCCGATTGCTCCAAGGCTCGCTGTGAGGTCCAGTTTTCTCCTCGATGTCCAGAAGATTCCATCTTGATTGAAGGCTATGCACCTCCTGGTGAATGCTGTCCACTCCCAAGCCGTTGTGTGTGTAATCCTGCAGGCTGCTTGAGGAAGGTTTGCCAACCTGGCTATTTGAATATATTGGTTTCTAAGGCATCAGGAAAGCCAGGGGAATGCTGTGATCTCTATGAATGCAAGCCAGGTAAAAGTAGATACAATTTCTTTTCCCGTGTTTCAATTTTTTCTCTCTGATAAGCAAAATAGTCTATATAATTGCATCCCGTAAAGCCTGTAGAGCCTCTAAATTCTTCTGATTATTCTTGAAAGTTAATTACTATATGTAGGCAATACCCATAAAAAAACAGGATAAAAATATTATGGTAAATTTGACTTTCTTTTGTCTTTAGACATTAATTTGAACCGGGTAGCAAGGGAAAAGTAACCTAGTGAGAACATTGCATTTCTGTGAATGCTACTAGTGCAAGTGACATGCTTTATATATTGATTAGATTATACATAGGTTTTTCATAGTTGGAATACATTGTGTATTGACAGGGAATTAGGATTTCTGTTTTAAGTTCTCTCTAGATTATCAAGTGTTGACCCTTAAAAAATGCAGAGCAAAAGGATTATGGAGGGGTATACTAAAAAACTGTACAACATTTTCAGTATTTACTCATCTTCCATTTCATGAGAACACAAATCAGCATTTCTTGTGATCTGTTATTCCAAGTGAAGTAGAAGATGAAATTCACTCTTTGATCCAGGCTTTGGTAAGATAAATAGTCAAAACAGAGAACTAAAAGCAAGCATATAAAATGGTAGAATCCAAAACATTATATGCAAACAGCGCTATATTTCAAGTGTGCTTAAACAGTGCCTTTCCTATGCATGTTTAACATTTTCTTAAATCTTCCACAGAAGAAGATTTTACAGTCTTTGTATCTTCTAGTGCTTCTCTCTGTGTTTTTTCCCTAATATTCAGTGCAAATCTGTGTGTAAATTTAAACAAACTTTTTTGTACCCTGTCCTGAGTAGTCAGTGAACAAATCTTTACTATAATTTTTGCCCTGGAACATTTTGTCAACCATGGGCTTCTTTCATCTAGAATTAGCTGTAATTTCTTGTGACATGTTCTTTTTTGACTCCTTACTGGTTAAGTTTCCTTTCTATAAGTTTTTTTCAGTTAATCCACACTTTAACATGTGGTATCCAAAAGCAGACTAGGATTTTGGGAGAGTCTTCATCAGCACTAAATACTTTAGAATAATTGCCTTCTGTTTCTCATGCAAAACTTTCAATAAGATTTTAGCGGTTTTGCAAGAGGTATTTCTAGTTGGTGAACTGCTGTGATGCGAGGATCTTTCTGTAGTATGACTGCTACTGAACCGTTATATTTGTACATTTTAATTCCCCCTATATACTTCAATTATGCCTTTACTGAATTTTGTCTTGCTGACTTTGGATTATTTATCATTTTCAAAAGAAATTTTAGCTCTGATCATGTCTTCCCAAATACTATTTGAATTCCCATCTTGTAGTCGGCAAATAAGTCTGTCCAGACTTGCCCATGGAAATTACTTCTTGAAAGCTGTTTTCAACTGGCTAGTTTTACAGAATCTTCAAAATGAATATGATTTTCTATCAAGTTAGTGAATTTATGTAACTCTGTCTGTATTGTTTTGTGAAGAGGTTTGTATTCTTCACTGTAGGGAGTTGTAAGAGGTGAAGGTACATGGGACTGGAACAATGAAGGTGTGTGTTAAGAGGGTAGAAGAGCAAAGGCTTTGAAGAGATTGGGGAAGGAAAGAAACTAACAGTATTTAAGGGAAATGTAGAGCTTTGCAAATGGGGTTTAGAAATTGAGAGACCTGGTAATAAACCTTGCATCTTCAGAGACTGACTTGGTATTCTGTAGAATTATAGACAAGAAGGGTTACAGAGGAACTGAACTATGTGAATTATTACTGAAATGCCACATTGCTAGAAAAGTATGTGTAATGGACAGAGAAAGGCCTGGGAGGCTGGTGTTCATGCAGAAACTCTTGTGGGGCTGATGTCATCTGTTTTATTGAATGTATCAGCAAAACTGTGGAGTTAACATGTTGAACAGAGAAAAATATGTTTCTATTATTTGCCGCAGACCTAAAAACTTTAGTTCTGTGAGTAATGTGTCCAGAACACTCTTCCTGCACCTCCATGTCTGTTTAACCAGCCTCAATAGGGGTTTTGCACCAGCAAGGGCTTTCTGGTGGAAATAAAGCTGGGAGGACTACTTCCGATGACAGCTGCTTTATGCCAAGATAAAGCACTTGTGCAATTAAAGCATAAATTGTGTTTATTCCTGTTGCTTTAAAAAGATATCACTGCTCTCTAGTTAATTCTGGCATTTGAGTTGGGAGCCTTCTGCTGAGAACTGCATATGTTCAAGTTCTGTGATTGGCAATGGAGTTAGTGAAAGGAAAATAGAAAGTGTTTCCTCAACACTAAATCCTAGAATAAAATTAAAATAATTCACTTTGAGATCCACTTTCTCTTCTGCCCCTTTTACTTTAGGAATACAATTGAAGGCATTGGCGTTCCGTTAAAATGAATACTGAAGAAACTTCGTAGCTTAGTCATATTTCTATTAACCTCCAGATTAATTTGCTTTAAATGTTCCTACCTGTTGCTTCATCAACTATCTCATAACAATTGTGTCACCTACTGAGAACAAGTGTTTCATGCTCATTGTTTTACTGTGGTTGCAAAGCTTGGAGATGAGATAACCCTAGTTTGGTTCCAGAAGACACCTCTTTTATTGCTGCAAGATATATGTAACTGTCCATTCATGAGTAGGGAATTTAGTCAATGTACATTGAATTTAGTTTTAAGCTGGGGATTACATTTCTCTAAATGTATTTTCAATTTTTTTTTTCTTAAAGATAGTTTGAATGAGCAATCTCAAATGGAACTGCATAATGTGTTAACAGCAAAAATAAAAATAACCCAAAACAAGATTTCTGGGAGTGTATGTGCTATGAACATGAACTATGAACAAGAACATTTTTTAAATCATGTTTATTTATATAAGCATGATTGAGTTAAAATCTAAATTAAAATGTATTTTGCTGAAGTGTTGATAGGAACTCTAGCTGTCACTTCTGAATAAAGCAAGTTAAATAATTTACTTTGGCAGTTGTCCAACAGATGTTTGTTGTACCTTTTTTGATAACTTTTGTTGTTGCATATGGTGCAATGGAGAGTGTCATCTTTTAGTTTCTGACATTTTTGGGAAAGCATTGGGAAATGTCTGTCATGATAGTCATAACCTGTGTTGAAAAGACTACCCATTTGTCATTTTTTCAGAAGTCTTTTTGGCAGAGCTTTCATTCACTCATCTCCAGCCTGGCTTGAAAATTACTCTTTTTTTTCCCCTACCAAATACTGGTTTAAACACAATTGTAAAAAAAATGTTATTGTTTGCCTTACTTCTTCAGGGAATTCTCTGCAATCAGGGCTTGATGGAAAGTCCAAGACCAGCGGCATAAATTAGTAGGTAGTGTGTAATGACACAGAGGGAAGTAGCTTGCGCTCCACCCTGATCCAGCTTCAGCATTGAAAATCAGATCTGGAGTTTATACAGCCTTGCACTAATGACAAGGGTCAGCAAAATCAAGTTTTTATACAGAGCTTAGAGAAATAGAATTCTATAATGTTTTTCTTTTTCCTCTGTTACTTACAGAATAGTACTTACATTGTTTTATTGGGTGATTTCTTAAAAGCTTATGTTGACAGAAATTGAGGTAGGAGTGGGAAAGGATTGGACAAAAAGAGTGAGGAAGAATTACAGATACTTTTCTAATGAAGCTGGAGAAATGGCTTTTAAGTTGGCAGTGAAGGTGAGGGAGTGGAAAAAAAAGTCAGCAAATGTGGAGATCCATGTTGGGAAATACCTGGGATAGGGCAGTTAAGAACATGGCTCAGGCAGTGATATAGCTGCCTTAAAGGTCCAGGAATGCTGTGGCTGTATGTAATATATTTTGAAGTGTCATGGAATATAAAAAGGATAAAGCCTTGTCATGGAGGCATTATTTTCTGCTTCTCCCATGGCAGACAATGTGACTACCCTAATCGTGTGTAGTTTTGTTGCACTGTTCATGAGTTGAAATGCATCTGAAGTGAAAGCAGAGGATGTGATGCTTCCATGCTGTAAAAGCAGACTGTGTATCCTTGTATTGAACCCTCAGAAATTTTCAACTTTTGAAGCCTTAGCCTGTGCTGAGCCCCTGTTTCATCAGAAATGCAAGTACTGACTTGCTCCTTCACTATTAGATGCATAGGTATTTATTTAGATCTTGCCCTAAACTGTACATTGTATTACTTGAAGAGCCAGCCATTTTATTAGCCTGAAATATGTCAGGGTGAAACTTAAAACACTTAATATACTTTGCTAACTTACTCTACTAGAAAGTTTTATTCACCTCGTTTCATTAGCAGTTTCAAAACCTTTGGTTTTGTAGTCTACAAAGGAGGTAGCACATGACTGCAGATATGTCGGAATCTGCAACCATGGCAGGGTTTCTGCTACGTTCTTGTAGAAAAGTGGTAACTCTCAGATGCTTCTATATGCAAATTCAGTGTATGTGAAAATTCTTGAAAACTTATAAGCAAAGGTTGATTGGGTCAGTCTTCACTGATAGGAAACTGGAACATATTTATGAGTTTTTGAAGACACAGATTTGTCAAACTGTATTGAAAGCTTAAAGTTTCTGTGATAGACAAAAAAAAAAAGAGTTTAGAATAAGATATATAATACCAGCTGTTATTATATATAGCAATAAACTGTTCATGAAATGTGCATGTATTAATTATTGGAGTCACAGTAGGATGTAAAAAGAAAACTAAATGGTCAGTGGCAAATGTATGCTGTCTTATTTTTCAGGACAATAGTGCAGCTAATCTGGGAGATACCTTTTAAAGAAATGAAGAATCCAATTACAGACTGTTCTGTAACCTCAGAATATTTTCAGCTTATCTATAAGTTTCTGTCAATACTTTTTCCAGTTTGAGAAACCTGTTTAAATCTGAAAGAAAGTAGGAACTTTTTTCCTTTTTCTAATATTTTTCATTTCTTATCTGTCTTCATCTCTCTCCTGTGAGGAAACTATGAGAGAGATGGGACTGTTCCACCTGGAGAAGAGAAGGCTCAGGGAAGATCTTATCAATACACCTGAAGGGGGTGTAAAAGCAGAGCCAGGTTCTTTTCAGTGATGCCCAGTCATAGGACCAGAGAGGCAAGAGGCACAAATAGAAGCACAGGAGATTCCCTCTGAACCATCAGGAAGCACTTTTTCACAATGAGCTTGACTGGGCACTAAGACAGTTTTGCCAGAGAGGTAGTGGAGTCTCCATCCATGGAGATACTGAAAAGCCACCTGGGCATAATCCTAGGCAGCCAGATCAACAGGGCCTGGCTTGAGAGCCTCTAAGCGATCCTGTCCTACCTCAACTGTTTTATGATTAATCTAATAGTGTAATAATAAAGAGAAAAAATTCTGTTTGAGTAGTCTTAACTTGGGGTTTCTTTGTAATGTTTTTTAAGTTTGTACTTGATTAAAAAAGACAGTCTGGGCTGCTTTTCAGTATTAGTGAGCCATGTACTATCACACTGTAACCACTGCAATATGAAGAGCAGATGTAATTCTGAGACTGATGTCTCATGATGACAGAGTCAGTTATTGCTATGTACCACTGAGGATCAAACTTGGAAAATGTAGGACCAGAAGAGGAAAAATGGCCCTTTGAAGGTTATGAGCTCTTGCAAGAAATATGGGTAGGATTGTCAAGGTGCTTTAGTAGTTCTGTAAGCCACTGTGATAGTGTCAATATTACAGTGAAGTTTAATCTGTAATCAGGGATATTGTACTGCGTAATTTGCAGTCTGATAGCATTCTGCTCATCCTGCTTGCTCAGTCAGAAAGTAGCTCATTTCATAAAGAGGGAACCATTTATTCTGCACTTTCTAAGCATAATTATGAAAAGGCATAGTAGATACATATTGCCTGAGCTGGTAGTGTTTGTTATGTGGAAGACTTAGGACCAAATAACAGCAAAATATGTTTCAGCTTTCCTGAGTATAACTTAGAACATTAAATATATATTTAGCCTGGTTTGGATTTTTTTCCTTTGCATTTCTAGACATTTGTTGCTTTCTAAAAACAGTCTTTCTTGATAAATAGAATACTTCATCTCACTGATGCAAAAAGATTTGTTAACTTGCATTTCATTTTCGCCATATATAAATATACTAACAAGACAACCTAATAAAATAGTCTTTAAAAATGTCCTTTAAACATGACACATATATCTGCAGTGTATCTCTTTTTTTTTTCCTATAACGCAAGTATTTTGCTGTTTAAACAGATTTTATTAGTTAAAAATAAACAATGAATTGTTTACTGCTTTAAATGCTGTAGGGAATATATATTCTTCTGTAACTAGGGTACTTCTATTAACTAATATTCACGGTGCTAATGATTGTGTAAGGTTGCCTGTCTAACTTCTGTAAATTTTTTTATTAGCTATTATCAGTTCAGTTGTTTCCTAATAATTTTTAAAAAGGGAATCCTAAAGAGAAAGGGAGTTTTTGTAATTTTACCTAGCAGGCATTCATTGGATAATTTTTGTGACTTAAAAGGCTAATGCAGTAAGTGGTTGCTTATGAGGAAGTAATTTGCAGAAAGCTTCTAAAGCATGAGTAAAAGAAATGTTCTTCTTCCCTTCCTCCGTAGTGTTCAGTGTGGATTGCAGCACAGTCGAATGTCCTCCTGTTCAGCAAGTTGTTTGCCCCCTGGATAGCTATGAAACCCAAGTCAGGCTGACGGCCGATGGCTGCTGCACCCTGCCCACAAGGTTGGTGTCTCAATGGCTCAGTAACTTTTAACTTGTTCTTGACAATTCAGGTACTGTAAACTCAGGGTAATAATGTGTACTTCTGTGACAATAAATGTTGATACTGAATAAAAGCTACATGAAATAGGTAATATCAGTCTGATGGAAACATAGAATCTTGTATTTTTAAAGCAGAAAAATGGTCTTCACGGTACAGATGCATGAAGTTGGTTTCTGCTAAAATTATTTGAGGAGTTCATGTCTCCAGATTGACTTTCATTTAATTCAATTAATTTTGCAAAATTAACTTTTGAAGGTGTTTGATGGTAAGGAGTTAAATGATGGACACAACAGAAGACATGCTAGAAAAAATCTCATCTAGTTAAGGGAGAAAAGAAATCTAATTTTTTCTATGACCACTTTAAAAAGTGAAAGATGGAACTCTCTGGAACTGTAGGGGAACAGAAATTTCAAGTTCTTGCTTGCATTTTAACTTCTGTTGTTATTCAAGTAGGTATAACTTACTGTGATTAAAAAAGAGAGTTTTAAGAGTTGGTTTTGTTCCACAATTATGCACCATTATTTGAGTTTGTGTTTTTACAACAAATTTCCCAAAACCTGATTAATGAATATGCCAAATAAATACATATTCAAGCAAAAATTAACATAAATGAAAAGATTTTACGACAAAAAGAAAATTTTTCTTGTAAATGTAGCTAGTTGGCTTACTTAGTGGAAGGTCATTGCAGCCATAGAATATTGTCATATTCTCAGCCCCTTGTGTAAAGTAGTAAAAAACTTGCAACGAATTCAGAAAGTAGAAGATGGCAAAAATTGTATAATCAAGGTTTTTCTCTTTTGGGTACCCTTTGGGTGAACCTGTAGTGTGGCATCTTCTAAGTGTCCTCCCTTTATTCTTTGACATATTTTCTGTAAAATACTTAGGAATTGCAGTGATGTATTAGTTCAGAGCTGACCTGGCTAGTTGGGACTGTGCAGCAGTCTGCAGATTTTATACAGTCATCATACTGCCATTGTTGCAAATGTAGCTCAGCATGTTCAAGACAACTAGAATGAAATGCTGCTAAGGACTGTATTCAGAAAGATAGATTACCAAGTCAAAGAAGCAGTCACAGATTAATATTTCATAAATTTAGAGTTTAGTTTAACACTTAGTAACATTGGTACATTAGAAAGATTAATGATACATTTTTACTTCCAAATTTCTTTCAGCTTGTTGGATTAAAAAGTGATATATAAGCCAAATTATTTTTGTTTCACAAAAGTAATTTTTATGCAGTCTAATATAACTTGTGGTTTGCAAGAGCTTGGGTGAAGAGAATGAAAAATATCCACTTTATTCTTTGTCAGTGATAACTTCAATGTTCCTTCTATCAGGAAATACAGAGTACCACGAAAATAAATCTTCATTTACTTCAGAAAAATTACCAGTTTGAAATATCTTCTATTTCTAGTGCACATGTGGGAACTGACCTTAAATAGAACCCCTAAAGCAAGCATGTTCTTGAAAGAATCTTTTTATTTTGTTGAGAATGTTTAAAAATAAAGTCGGTTTGCTGAGCACTAACTGATGTCTGAAGTGTCCTTGTCTGCGTGTGTGGCAAGTCAGCGATGAAAGCAGTGTTCCCTTCTCCTGTGCACAAAGGTTCCAACTGTACAGGCAGGCTTACAGCATGTGAGTTACTGGATAATTATGGATTCCTGAAATCTCTTTGAAATCAGTCGTTGCACATTCCTGGGATCAGAGTTTAACAAGAGGTCAGAGCTAGGATAGAGGAGTACTTAGCTCCTGGAGTCTTAGGATCTAAAGGGGGTTTTGTGTTAATACCTCTGCCCTCCTTGATGTATAAAACTGCAAAATACCTCCACAATTAGCATAACCTAGTATGTCTGCAGGCAGGTAGAAATAATTGTAGGTGTCTTGTACTCGTCAATTATTTTTTAATTTCATGGCTCAGTCTATGTTGCTGTATATTGTTATTAAGTGGGTTGCTATTTGGATTGTCTTAAGTCAGCCAAAGCAATAATACACTGTTTAATGGAGTTGGTGAGAATGAAAGAAGAAAAACTGAATCTGGTAGCAATATGATCTTATAGATGCTTTACATGTTATGTGCCTGCTGGAAATATATTTAGTTATTTTGATTTTCATATACTACTGCCTTCTTAAGAAAGACAGTGCCATAGTCATCATTCATGTGCTGTAAGTAAAGATTTTATTTGAAGGGGGAATAAAGGAACCCAGACATGGGGATAATAAAAAAGAAAGCTTTAAAAAAGATCAGAGGAAAGAGAAGTGCATATATGAAAATAAAAAACAGGGAGGGAAACAAAGTGCAGTTACTTGCAACATGAAAATTGAGCCAGTTGACTTCAAGTTCAGTGTTTCCTCAGATTTGAAGAGACACCCTTTATATTTGAAGGGTATCTGTGACACTTGCATGTTAAAATTATAGGAAAAAAGTGCAGATTTATGGATGAATGAGTGTACTGTTGGAAAATGGGATGGTTTTCCTAATTTCAAAAATTCCTAATAAAATATTAAGAATTATGAAATATCAACATTGCCTTTTCTGAGATTCAGTTCAGAATCACCTAACTGCATATCACATCTTTTTTTCATTGTTAGAATTAAGTTCAAAATTTTTTGTATTTTTTTAGTGTACATTTGATAATAATTTATTAAAAGAGATATTGTTCTATAAGGTCATGGACTTCAGACAGTCATTTAGACTTCATGAAATTGTGTTTTTAAGACTATGAACTCTTGAAGAAATTATGATCATCTGTTTCATGTACTTCCACTGAAATAAAAGTGTAATACAAGCAGAACCAGAAAGCAATTAAAGAAGAGTGCCATGGTTAGGGACTGATAACATGTCACTGAGCTGGTTAACAAGCAGTTGATAACTTCACATACAGTAGGAGCTGATTGACTTCTACCTCACATCTGGTGTTTGGCCTGTTCCTTGTACATAATATGCTAGGAAAATGGAGATCCTTAAATCTGACAATAAATTGGCACTTCTTTTGTGAGCAAACTCTTGAATGCGTATTTATAACTATGGAAACTCCTTGAGCAATGCCAGGGGAAAAATGGGAATAGTAAACATCTGATACCGTGAATTCTTTTTCTTGCACTCAGAGGTTACATTTAGTGTCACAATGATTTCTAATGCAGTGGTTCAAACAGAACAAAACATACTGATTTGGCATCAACATCAAAATACCAGTTGCTTCAGCTTTCATCAGGCTGTTATGAGACACTTATCTTAAATTTCCAGCAATTATGTTAGGAAAACTAAATGTTTGGAAAACAGGAAAACAGCTATTATGTTAGGAAATCTTAGAACAGTCTGTCTCTGGTCTTGGTAAAGATGCTCGCTTCTCCAAGGAGGTTGTTGAACAAAAAATGTATTAGAGCTCTTACAGAAAACATTACTCTGTTTTTTTTAAGGTAGGACTGTGGTCTTCTATTGAAAGTTGAATATGATCAATATCAACTTTACAGAGTCTGTTCTCTTTGGATGTTCCCAGTTTTTCCTGTTGTAAATGAAGTTTCTTCAAATTTACAGATTACTTTGGAATTTTATTTTTAAGTGTAAAAATTTTTATTAAAAATCTGTTTCTTTTTTTTTTATCTGTGAAAAATGGTACAGGGCAATGATTATAAACCACTTATATTTTTATTGTTCACATAGTTTTGTACATGTTTCATAAAATTTTTACAACGTAGCATGTTTGGATAGCTTTGCACCTATGATTTTTGGATTATCTTTTTTTCTTTGTGACTTGTCGTAATAATTTGGAAGTTTAATCTTTATTAGGTCTTCATTTCTTGCTACTGTTTTATACCTCTGCTCTGTGCTATCATCTGTTACAGATTTGGTAATTTCAAGATTCATTCAGTACTCTGTTCTCAGAGATATTTCACACACACACTCCTCCCCCTGCCCTCAGATATTCTTGGTCAGTCTTTTAATAAAACCAGATAATCAAGAAAACTCCATAGAGAACAGTAAGATGTTAGCACTATGTCAATATTAAAAAGAACAAAACCTAAGTCATTAAATATGGTTGTCCTGTTATCAGTTCTGAGAAAAATAGTGGGAAAACTGATAGTGTATTGAATTAAGGATTAAAGGACGTAATTAGAGCTAGAAGCAGCCAATGTTGCTGGAATCTGATTTGGTCTTTTGAAGATACTAAGCTTGCCTTAAAAACAACAAGGACTTTTTAATTAATATTGTCTCGCAGGGTTTACTTTACAAAATGGAAATGTGTCCCCTTCCCCAAACTACTTACCACTGCAGGACATTTCCCACACCTCCCTTAGATTTTGGGAGTGACTCAGTCTCAATGAATCAGCATCATTGTTCTTTAGCTCCTGAGAGGAACTCTTGCAGCATATGCATGCTGGCTTGAATATCTTGCTGATAATATAGGATATAGGAGTATTCTTCTGAGAGGAGAGAAGCATCCAGGATTAGTATGCTCACTAAATCCCAGTAATAAGTTTGCTTCACATACTTCTTAAAAAAGCTTACACCATAATCCTGAATACATTGTAGTTTTTTAAAAGTTCAGAAATAATTGATATATGTTTATCTATCAAAATGTCCAATACTTTATTTTCTACCCAAGTCCTAGCTTTAAAAAAAGCAGTTTCAAGAAGGATGTGGTGGGATGAGGAGAAGAAAAAGCAACTGTAAGTTGAGCATAGCAGGGGCAGATAAATATCACATGCCAAAAAAGTGATTAAAAGATTTTTACAGATGCAGTCTTGCAAGATTGGAGCCCAAAAGGCTTGGGCGTGATGGATGAGCAAATGAAGGCACTTCAAATTGGACCGTTTCACTATCAGTTAGTTACAGATAGCTGAGTGGCATTACAAATGCAAATCTCTCAGCTGGCTCAAGTGGCATGAAGGAGTAGGATTATATTTGTATTGTTTAGAAGAAAACCTCTGAAAAAAAATTCTTAAATGAATGAGTCATAAAATTCATTTTTCCTTGTTTAATAGTCTTTGCTCTGTCATTTTTCCCTTGTATGTGGCTAAAATGTCTCAGGGGCTGCTGTGAAGGGCAATGCCACCGTTTGTTTTGCAGTATGGTAAAGAAGTGAAATGTGCTTGGTCAGCAAACCCAAGTGTTAAGTCTCTGGATAATCAAATGTTGTTTCACATTTTCATCATCTACTCCACCCCATTGGATGGTCTGAGGGATTAATGCACAATTAATATGTGTATTAAAGACTTACTTAGAAAACAGCCTTGTTCTTCCCCCCACCCCAAATTTTGAAATCTTTTCATTTTTATACAGCTCATGAAAATGAGTAATACCTTGATGTAGTAGGAAATAGTTTTTAGATAAGGTTTAATTTAAAGTGTATCTGGGTAGAAATGGAATATAACTTGGAACAGAACTAGACTAGAATTTTCTATCATATTTAATTACCTTTCAATTTATGACATAGTAGGAAGGAGAGTAAATCTACAAACATGTGCTTCACTTTAATCATCTTCTTAAGAGAATGCTCTTTTTTATCTATCCTGTACTAAAATATTTTTAACATGAGTGTGCATAATTTATCAGATCTAAAGGTGTTAAGGCTAAGTAGCAATCTAGCTCTAAAATTTGTATATACCGTTGATGAATTGTTTTGACTCCGAAGGAAGAAATTATCTATTTTATTACTTTCAATCTTTTGTTTCTAATAAAAACGTGTGTTGTCTTAGGTGCAATAGAGATGCCACTTGAGAAATTCACCATTGGCAGTTTCAGTTGTATTTTTCAGAAAACCTCTATATATGTTAAAAGACATGCAGTCTTTTCATGTAAGTGAATTGAAACAAGGGTCCTGTGGCACATGATTATGCAAAAATCACATCTCGTTAGAGAGCTGTTAAATTTATGTAGAATTAGTGTAGTGATAGGTCAAGCGATTAAGGTTTTAAAATGAAAGAGGGTAGATTCAAATTAGATATTAGGAAGGAATTTTTCACCATCAGGCTGGTAAAACACTGGAGCAAGTTTCCCAGAGAACAAGTAGATGCCCCATCCCTGGAAGTGTTCAAGGCCATCTTGGATGGGACGTTGACCAGCCTGGTCTAGTGGAAGATGTCCCTATACATGACAACTGTTCTATGATTCCATGATCTTTTATCATCCTAGATGACTCTGTCCAGTAAGAAATTGCTTTTACTATACTTTATCTGCTTTTATGGCACTTGGACATGTTGTTATTCTGTCATGTATTGTGTCCACAATCTGTCATAGCATTAGACCTACCAGCCAGTGTTGTATTTCATGTTACACCAGTGTCTAGGCAATCTCGTGCCAGCAACACAAAAATCAGCAAAGTTCTTTTCTTCTCATTCTGTGGCAGCCACCAGAATCGTAACTGGGAAGTTTACTGTTGTAAGTTCCCTTTTGAGCTATTATCAGATATATTTGCATTGTATTTGAGAGTACCCATACACAGGTAATTGGATAATGGTTTTATTCTGACAGCATCTGTAAAGGTGGCCTCTGAGTCCCTGATTAATTTTGCAGCTATCCCATTTAGTAAGAAGGATATTGTGCACCCATTCTGTTCATTCTTCTTAGCTTTTTGGTTGTTTCAGATCTTCTCTATGCCATTCCTTGAGTCTCACATTTGTCTAGATTTTATTAGGTCTTCCTGTCTTTGGAAGGCTTTCATTTCATGACGATGTTTTGGTGCTCCTTACGGCATTCACCACTTGGATCCCTTCAACTTTCTTTAGAGGACAGTCATGATTTTCCAGCAAGTGTAACTTTTTCTTCATTTTCACCTGTACCAGTAACCTCTCTTAAGCAACTTTTGTTGATATAGAGGTCTCCCTTGTATTTGATCTAGAATTTTAGATCCTTCTCCTCCACCCAGCTGATCCTCAAGAATTGGTATCCAAGAGAAAGTGGTTGTGGATGCCAGCTTTTGCTAAAGGAAGGTTCAGCTGAAACTGGTAAGACCAATCATGGATTGAAGACCTCTGTCTTCCTGAGACTTCTATTCAGGGATTGGCTCCTGAGTAATCTGGGTAGCTGGATCAAAGGTCTGTTTTAAGGACTCTGCAGAAGCTTTGTTATGCCTTCAGTTCTGTCATCAGCTTGTTAGAAACTCTGGTTTCTAATCCTGGCCAACTTGCTCCTGCACTTTAGCAGACCACTTTGCCATCTGAAGTGCGTCAGTACTGTCACAGTGTAACCCTGGGTGTTGAGCTGGAGAGTCTGCTCCTTATCGATGAAGCAGGTTTATATTGAAGGAAAGCTCTACATTGATGATAGCTGAACGCATCCTATGTTTCATTCAGGCTTGCAGTAGGCTTTTGTTTAATGCTTGATGAATAGAACATTGCAATCTTTTGGAAGTTTCATAATATCTGGAAAGAGGTGTTTAGGCATTTTCATTTTAGTCTTTAAAATCCTCAGAAGTTAGGAAATGGTGAATATTTTTCCCAGGAAAACCATTTTGCATCATTCAGCTCTGCTGAGATATTCAGTCCTACTGACAGACTGCACTGTACTGAATATCCACAAAATGTGAGGTTAATAGGGATGGTGTGTAACCTTTCTAGGTGACCCATATTTCGTGTCTGTCTTCTGATGTCTTCCAGGAGAGGTAATGAATTGCTGAACTCAGAGTTCAAGCATTCCCTTTCTTCCCTGCTACAGCTGCCTCAGGAATTCCCATGTGTTCTCAGTGTGATGGTAGTTATTGCTGCCTTGGCGTTGAGCCTCACCATGTGGGTTGTTTTGGCCAGCAACCATATTTTCCTGAAGTACACAAATGAGGAAAAGATGATACGCTGGTTGGTTGGTTGTTTCTTTAAAGCCATCTCAGTATAAAACTTGAACAGAAGCTCTTGAAACATGAGGCATTTCTGGAGCCCGATGGCTGACTCCTGAGTGTCAGAGACCTCAGACAAGGAGAGGAAACATGAGAACGTTTGCAGAAGAAATAGCCTGTAAATCTTTTGCAGAAGAAGCTGTAAGACATTGTAAATACAGAGGTCCCTGCTTGCATCTTTTATAAGGTCAGCGTTTTGTGCCTGTATTATCTGTTAAAAATACACATCTTTGGTCTTCCACCAGCTTCTAGGAAATATTAAATTGGAAAACCTGAAAGACAATGCCACCTAAAGGAAGAAGCACATTTCCCAAGAGTGAAACAAAAAAAAAAAAAAAACCATTTGCACTGGGGGAGGAAGTATCAGTATATATGCAAGCAGTTTCCTTTTTATGGAAAAATATCTGTAGTGCTCTTATCTGCTGAGTTAATGGTATATTTACTCCTCCACTGTGAAACTTGGAAAGAAATTTTAAGCCAGATAAATTGAAGTGACTCCTGATTGCATCTACTTTTCGGTGGTGTTTTATGCTTGAAATTAGTATGAGGTTATACTGTGTATAAATTTTGGTTTGTTTCCATTCTTTATAAGCAAGCTGGTGTTTGAACTCTTTCAGCTTATAATAAGCTGGTAGATCAGTCTTTCTGTTACAATTTTTATTTTCACTTCTCAGTCTAACAATCAGTGTGTACCTTGATCACACTGAGTATTGTTTTTCCTCTTTCTCCTGAGACTTCCCACTGTGTTTTCTGTCATTAATTCTACTTAAGCAGCTATTAGCTTGTTTGGAAATTGAATAAGTGATGTAGCTGAGAATAATTTCTGACTTGAACAGGCAAATTTCTGTTTGTATCACAGAGATCAATAATGTCTGACTGTTGTCTTCAGACTTGCAAGTGCACAGATGTCTAGGGAGACCCATGCACATAATAATGCAATAGAATTATAATTTGGATGCTTGGATTTTAAAAGTGAAGTAGATATGAGAATTCCGCAGCAATTTCCAATGGTACTTGGAGTAGACAATATCAACATTACAGAGGTTATATGAAGAGTATGAAGTTGTGTTTCCTTTAGAAAATAGAAATAATAGGAAATTAGAAATAGGGAAATGTCATGTCAAAATTCAGCAGCCACAAATTCTGCTTATTTTTTCCTTCTCAAATTACTGAATAATTAAAAAGTGGAACTGAAAGTTGTGGACCATTTTAAAATGAAAAGTGGTTTCTCACTGCTGTTCTTTGAAATGTCATTGGTGAATTTTAGTCTGGTTTTACAAAAGCATTACAATTCTTGCATACATGATTTCTACACAGAAAGGGTCTCATTAATTGAGGAGAGTTGTTTGGTCTCAAAACCACTTAGATTTTGGAGCAAATTTTGGTCTTCATTTTTATTCAAGATCAGTTTGAATGGGACTCTGAGCAAGGTGATGTAGTTGAAGATGTCCCTGATCATTGCCAGGGTGGGAGTGGACTAGACAACCTTTAAAGGTTTCTTTCCAACCCAAACCCTTTTTTTTAACTTCCCTAAACTTGTACAGAATTGCCTTCAGGGATTTGAGAAAGGTATTTAATAGCATGAGTGGCATGGAAAAACTAATCATGAAATAATTATTAGGGTTTTGTTTTTTTCTTGCAAAGAGGAGAAAATGGTCATGAAATTAAACAGTCAAATAAATTAAACAGTAATGAATTTTGGGGTTTTTTTCCTTTTTTGTTCTTGTTCAGGTGTTTTTTTTGTTTGCTTATGGTAAAGCCATCTCTGATGGCTTAGTTGTAGAGAGATATATCATTCAGGAGTAAGAAGGTTTGGAGTTACAGGAATATGGAAGTTCATGAATTACTTATAAAACTATCATCTGTAAGTGATTTTTGACCAGAAGTCCTCAGGAAATGTGTTTTATTTGTAAGAGGATCAGATATTTATAATTCCTCATTAAACAGTAATTGAATAAGAAAAGAAATAGCTTTTCATAATATCAGAAAACTGACATTTGTATAACATCTTAACTAGTACCTTATTTTTAGATTTGAAATGTTTGTTATAGTATGAAGTGTGAAGCTGATAAACCTAAAAAATAAGTAGCTGAGGTACACAGTGGTAAAAACCATAGAGACCATCAACAGAAAAAAGCACCTGCTGGTATGGCAAAATGTGAGAAAAATGCAGGGTTGAACTAGTTTATGTTATATTTTATTTCCTATACTGATGAGTTCAATACATATATTTGTGTACTTGAAACAGATCAGCGCACTTGAAAAGTCAGTGCGTTTGGTCACTGCTTGTATGCCTACTGCATCATTTTTTTGTGTCTGCCTTCTTCTGTCTTAGCCCTCAGGGAAACAGAGGAGTTGATTTATATTAGTCAAAGGATGAAATGAAGTTTTTTAGTGAGATGAACTCTTTAGATCCTAATCAGCTTTGGAATCTACTTGATGTGAATACTGATTTTTGTGGCAACTTCCTTTGCTCAGCATCTGTTTGCTACTTCCTAATGCTAATAATATGCAAAAGATGCAAAAAAGTTCCCTTTTGTGGTATCTTTAACTAAAAGCTAGACAGTTGACTTTTGTAATATTTAAAAGCCCCCTGTGTATAAAGCTTACTATACTCGTGGAAAAATTCACTATTATGTTGTGTGTCTCTAACAATATCTCATTTTTAAAAGGAATTCTTACTTGGGAGCACACTAACTTTGATTTCTCAATAAGTAAACCCCCTGAAAAATTAAAATAGGAAGAACTTCCATATAAGTCTGTTTACATAACAGTGATGTAAAACTTCTTAGCATTAGGAAACAGTCTCATAGTGTTATATGCAGCTTCCACATTTTTTCTGTCATTTTTCTTTAGAGGTTTATTATTGCTCTGTGAAATAAAATACTGAAAGATTTCCATGAAAAAAATAATATTTTCATTACTAATTTTCTGAATTCTATCTTTAAAACCAAAAATGCATGAAATAGTGATACTGAATTTGTGAGCAAAAGCTCTCTAGTCTGTCTAACTGAAGATTTAGGAAAATTCTAGTTGAAATTCATGTATGGTGGTGTCCCAATGGCTTTGGTTTGCCAGCAGTGCTGGCAGTGGCTTTGTCCTGTCTGCTTAACTCACATTGTGGATTCAGGTGTGAATAACATGGAAATAATTCCTCAATCATTTCATGAGATTGCTATGTCAATTTTTAATTTTGCTGTATCATCATCACTTATATCATGTGCTTGATGGTAGCTGGGGTCTTGCAGTTAAACTTTCCTTTGCCACTGTCAAGATTTGATAATGCTCTTCTGAAAATTCCTGATTTCACAGTATCCTTAAGAGCTTCTATTATTAACACATCTGTGGAAGTTTTATCTACTAATGTAAGTGTTAATAATGTTAATGCAAATTCTACTAGATTGCTGCAAGGGGTAAAAAAAAAAAGGACTGTGATAAAATCTCCACAGGAATGTGATGTATGTTTCAGGAATGCGTTTCTCTAGTCTCAATGCTTTAGACTTTAATTTTGTTTTGATCCTCAAAATAAATATCCCTCTTGTCAACACACCCCTGCCTCAACCCTCCCATTCACTGATACTAAATCTTTTTTTCCAGGGTGCCTGTTCTTATTTTCATAGCCATTATGCCTTGTGCCTGGAGAACTCTTTTGATCCTACCATCAAAACAGCTTTTCTGAGACTAAGCAAGCCCTTCTCTCTTTAAATCTGTTTAATAACAGAAGTAAATTAACCAAGATAATTGGATTTGAAGTAAAAGTTGTCATTTACAAGTATTCAATTTGATTTTTTTTTATCTTCTTCCTTTTCCTTTTTGCACTTTTGGGGGCATAAAAAAGCTAAGCGATTATATTAAAAAACCCCAAACAAAAAAAATCAAACCAAAACAACCCCACCAGCGACATACCTCAAACATCAATTAAACTAAATTTACTTATCTTCTGAAGAACTTTAAAAACTTATTTTAAAAATCAGGCAATTTGTATTATTAAAGGAGTCACCTTCCTCAATCTATAAAGCATTGGTTGATGTACATCATCTCATTTCTGCTTCTTTATATACTGGTTTGCCTTGCTCTGTTGTTGAAATTACTAGGATTACTGTTGTTGGGTGGGTTTTTCTTGGGATGATGATTTTTTGGTGTTGGGTTGGGGTTTTTTGTTTGTTTTGTTCGGTTTTTTAGCCTGAAGAACTGGAGATAATTCCTTTTATCAGTCAGGTTGATTTTATATTTGCAAAATTTTAATGCAGCAAACTTTTTCCTCGGGATTCCTGGTTCCTTCCAGGCCATGCCACCACTCTTTCAGGTGCCATACAGGCTCTTACATTGCTGTTTGATTCTTCCTATGTCTTTCTGGGCCTTCTTGTAAGGTTATGTTGTACCCTGGTACAGGACTGTTCTTCCTTGTTAAAAGGACATGTTCTTGGCTTGACTTGAGTGCTGTTATGGTAATAACATTCCAAGAGGCTTGTTTCCTTGCAGCCTTTGCTAATAAGGTGTGTCACAGGCAGATAGTGGGTGCCAACTTCCTGGGACCTCAAGTACTGCCCTCCCTTTAATACTAGAACTTTTGGATGCCACAATGCCATTTAAAGTTGCAGTGGTGTCACTGCAGGCCATGTGCAGGGAGAAGGTGCCCTAGAGGGCTGTCTTCTCTTGGGGCAGGTTTCCTTGTAGCAGGTTCTGCTGTGACTGCTTTCCTTAGGCAAGCTGCAGTTATGGGGGCAGCAGCTCAGGACCTGCCTAGTGCCTTACTGAACAGCAGTCTGAACAGCTGAATTTTAGAGAAATTAGCCTGAGAGGAACCATGGCCACTGTCAACAGGCTTAACTCAAACTGACCTGCTGAACTTCCTCAAACCTAATGTTCCATTACCAAGGGTAAGATATGCACAGGTGGATAGCTGCCTGTGGCACAGCACAGACCTGGGCTGCTCCATCCATCCCTCTGCTCCAAAAGGTACTTCAGAAAAATCTAGTTTTATAAAGCTCATCTTGCTCTTTTGCTGAGAATGGGATCACTTATTCCAGATGTTGTTTTGGCAGCGTGACAGCCACGCTCAGCTACCAGAGTTCCTTGGGTTTCTTTCCGAAAGACTTCTGTCTCCAAAACAATGTTTTCCATGCTAATAGCCTGGACAATGGTCAAAGGTTTTCCTAGCAGAGCTGGCTGAAAAGAATGAAGACTATTTAAAAGTCCATCTGAGATAATTTTCTACTTTGACATTCTTTTATGCATGGTTTATGTTTTAACCAAATGGGAGGTCAATTTATAAAATTTTGGACTGTTGAGGTTTTGATTGCTTGCACTGTGAGTATGTGAAACTTTCATTACTCTGAATAGGAGGGAGTTTTTTCTGGAGAAAAAGCGTTGGCTCCCACCAGTCTTTTAAATATCTCTTTCATCCTTTTTTATGGAAGATTGTCCTATCTTAAGTTATTTAAAGTGGTGATTCATAGTTTCTTGTAGTTTAGTTTTGTATTTTGGTTTTTGTTTGTTTTTTTAAGCTGTTGACTGGGGAAAAAAATGAGAGGGTGAAAGTACAAGTTCTTAATCTAATAATTCAGTATTGCAGTTCTATGAGTTACAAGGAATATGAGACAAAAAGAAAGAAGATGCTTCTGAGAAAGCTTATTGTGAAGGCAGTAGAACAAAGAGTGGTAGTTTCAGCTCATGCAACTTGGAAAATCAAGGTCCACAACTATTTTTGTAATGTGTGCTATTTTCTCTGAATTTTCAGGAAGTTTGATCTAACTATTTTCCCAGAGGTAGTCAGGATGTTGAATATAGGGTTGTTGAAGTGAAACTTCAATTTTAATTAGGCTTTTAATTCCACTTACAGACTGTGTCTGCACTTGTTTTCTGTCATATATGTTTTAAAAGTTTGTTTGGTTTTTTTTCTTTAGTAATATGTAGGTAGTTTCTGGGTTTCATCCTTCTCAGAAAGGAAAAAGCATCTTTTAAACAGTCTGGTTTGACATCTTCCAAAAATATTCTGGTTTTGCATAGGAGGTACCCACAACCCATGCAAAACCAGGACATTGGTTTAAGGTACAAATCCCATGAGCCTGACTGTGCTAATTTTTCTTTTTCATTGATTACTAGAGGTCATCTTTTTTCTTCCCCCCCCTCCACCACCATCTTCCTGTACTATTGGGACAGCAAAAGTGAGAGATACTAGTAATTCTGTAAAATTATTTGCAGAGTCATCTTAAGGGGAAATTGCTGTCACAAATCCTTTGGGTCTTTTGATCACATGTAGTAGAAGCCAGAATGCCTTTTCTTCCTTCTACATCTCTGATGGCAAACAACATATGGTAAAGAAAATAATTCCCTCTTTGTATTTACAAGTAAGTTGAGAAGAAAATGTCACAAGCAAAGGTGTGATAAATAAAACTTGGATTTTTGTACTCATACTTTTTTGTTCCGTCCCTTATCCTTTAGTGTTATGGGAAGCATAGTATTATTAAAAAACAACCAAACAAAAAACACCCAACCAAACCAACAAAGAAAAAAAAAAAACACCAAACCTTCAAATGCCTACTTTAAAGCTGTTGCTACTCTGTAGCCTATATGTGCACATAAAGTTATCTTGATGTATTTAACATTATTTGTGACGTGGGCTTTATCTCTTTACAGTAACATGCTTCTGTAATGCAGTAATTTAAGAAGCCTTTTCAAATAGTTTAATAGAGGTTCTGTGAGATTCCTTGACTTTACTTGTATTTCTTGCAAACTTCATTTTGAGTAATACCTTACACTGGAGAATATAACAATTTTATCTAACACTGATGAGGTTAAAGGGAGCAATATTAAAAGCCTGTCTGTTGAGAGATGGTTCTTCCTCATTCATTGGATGCTGATCTGAGATGAAATGGCTGTTGGGCAATTAAAGAGACATGCATGGCAGAGGAGAACCAAACTTCTTGCTTTTTTGAGCATAAAGAATAAGCAAATGCAGTAAGGGCTGATGCTGCTTCTTGTTGTTTAATGTGGGGATTATCTTGGGATACTTAAAATATTTGAAGTTGTTATTAACAAGTAGAGTTCTTATTTCTTTAACTCATAATTACAGGATCTTATATTTCTTAAGCAGAATTATATAAGTAGGAATCATTGCTGCTTATCCCTAAAATGTGCTCATTGTTCAGGGCAAGAACTCTGTTAAATGTAAACTTATCAAAAGTCCTAAGTGTTTGACTTTTAAACTGTTGGGTTAATCATAAAGCAAAGAATCTGGAAGCAAACATGACTATTGTTTCTCCACATTTTGTATCTCCCAGTTTGTTAGGCTGTTTTCTTAAATAAGCAAATAAATACTACTTACATGGAGAAAGTAGTCCTTTTAGAATGATCCAAAACTAACCACGGTATTTAATATACCTAGCTTCCCACATTATTTGGCATTACATGTAAGTAATTGGTTTCACCCTCTGCAAACTGTAGCACCATCAACACCAAAAGAGAACTTCCAATTATTTTAATTCAGCTTAGATTTAATGATTCCAGTCTTCCTTTCTCTTTGTTTTTCCCAAGATTACACTGGATATAATGTGGTTTCCTAATGAGAGAACACCCTTCTGATGAGCGAATGCAATTTCTGTTATTAGTGTTTCATCAATTTTGGTTATTCAAGACAGAATTGGAGAAGCCTTATTTTGCGAGTCTGGAGAAAACAGTTATTGCTGTTTTCAAATTTTTACACAGAGCAGAAGAGCACCATTGGTGTTGCACACTACCACCTTTATGTTTGTTTGACAGCCAACAGAGTTTGAATGGTTAAAAAAACCCCTTCAGATTGATAAAATATCTTGGTCATTGAGTTAATAAAAGATGATTCTAAGACATAAACATGCCAAAGCTGTAACTTGTGCTCTGACCTTCTGTTTTTCTCTTGCTTATTCTTTCACCTTGTATGTGGCTTCCTTTGTTTACAGGGTTTTCCTTGCTGTTCTTTGGTTTCAGATGCGAGTGTCTCACTGGTCTCTGTGGTTTCCCCATGTGCGAGGCAGGCTCCGTGCCCCAGATAGTCTCGCGTGGAGATGGGACGCCTGGCAAGTGCTGTGATGTCTTTGAATGTGTCAACGGTATGTGAAACTTTCTCTTGCACCTGAACAGGAGGGGTTTTTGTCTCTCTGGGGGATGCTGGGCATTTGGTTATTTCTTATGTTGTCAAGATCTAAGATAATTAGTTTTCCTGAATTTCATTCAGTAAGAAGGAATGGGAAGTTTAGGTGAAGATACTGACGTGAGCAATTGTCATTTTGAAGTTGTCACCCTGCTTTAGTTTCTGAAGCACTTTTCTCTGTGACTCAGAGAATTATAGTTTTAGCAAGACTCCTTCACTGCATGTCTTTCATATAGTCTTTTGCCAGTAGCAAACACTAGAGGCCTTCTAGAAGTGAAATTTTTGTTAACCGTCACAGATGCTTGTGGCAGCAGTCTAAGTGAAGGCATGTGCTTAGACTGTGGGGTTTGCTTTAGGAATCAAATGCAAAGTAATTTTTAACACAGGTGTACAACCTTTAGAAATTATAAGGCAGTGTAGGAATATATTTATTATCATTCTTTGCTTTCCAATCTAAATGTTTAGAAAATACTTTAAAACCTTAAATTTTTCATGTGAGTGACTCTTATCTGAGGACTGTACTATATATAGAGCTGTATATATATATGCTGTGTATATGGTGAATTGTGAAGAAACAATTTTTGACAATTGGTAAGGGGGAAGATACTCTTGAAGGATTGCATAATAATTTCTGACCATTAAAAATTACAAGCTGTTGCAGTATTTATTAATTAATATTTATCCAGCAATATTTGATCTTGTGTAGTGGTATGTGTATCAAATGTTTGAAACAGCCTTTATTTTACAATTGTCATTGCAAATGGAGATAGAGAGAGATTTCTCCAGGAGAAGGTCTGTGCTATTTACACATAGCAATATTTTAAATGCACAAATGCTGATTGAAAAATAATAGTACATATAATGGGATATTATATATAAAAATTAAGTTTTCCCATATGAATAAAAGAATTTCTGTCATGAAGAGTCACAGATTCCTTAGCTTTTAGAGTAATTCTTTTGTTATTTGGGTAAGATTATATAAATGCAACTTATCTACATTTTGTTCATGTACACTAAAGTAATATTCATCTTTCTTTGTTTCATATTTGTTTCATTCTGTTAAAGTATCATTTCTGAATCTGATTTACCTGTGTGAGACATCTCAATGCAATGTTTAATTCAGGATTTACTTCAGTAGTTTGAGCAAGAAATAGATAGCCAGTTTCTGATAGGATGTCTCAAGGGTATAAACCTCCATGCCAATTGCTTCTCTTCAGTCTGCATGTTATTTGTGGATACTGCTGACAAAACTGTTGCAGTATATATAGTGTAGCAGGCACGAGATGGAGCTGTTTAAGTAGCCCACTTTATTTTGTGGCATCTTCATGTCCTATTTCCAAGTCAAAGTTAGATTCATTTTTCATTTACAACAGTGAATTTGGACTGTCTTTAGCACTGTTGCCCTGGGCAGCACTGCCTTATTGTGCACTGTAGCTCACTCCAAAGAGCCAAGCTGCTTTTGGATCAAGATTCCTTTTCACCTCTCAGGCTTTCTATACTTTAGTAGCCTATGAATACAGAGTAAATTGGAAGAAGAAATAGGAGTTTTTGAAGGGAAGGTGGTGCTACAGAGGGAAGCAGAAAGGGCAGATTGGAGAAAAATTAAGGTTTTTAGGTTTGTCTTATACATGTCCTTAAAAATAGTTTTTCATATATTCCAGGCCAGTATCAAAATTCTCTTTAATAAGTTCCTCTTTAAAAAAAGAAAAGAATCCTGAGAAAACTGGTTAGAAAAGTTAAATACTTTTTTTACAAAATTGCAGTTGTCGTTATGTTACTTAGTGCTACAATCAAATTCTATATACTAATGCTGTATGATGTGATTTTAAAGTGCTTCAAGCAAACTTCCAGGTGCAGTTATTAATGATGCTCCATTTTGGAAAAAGGAAATAGATATAAACTTGAAGATGATCAATATTTTTAATAACAATCTGTGAGCAATTGTGAAACTACTCATGAGTGTGTGACATTTGTATTGTGTGGCATATAATTGGTAGAGAAGACAGAATAATCATAGAACACGATCTGCATTGCTTTATAATTTAGGTTTTTTTCAAATGCATTTTAGCATGTTTAGGTGGGTTTTTTTCAGGGACAACTACTACAAATAAGCCCTCTACAACTTCTAAATTCCTAGAAAGCAAGAATTTTTCATTTTTAATTCTGACAAGAATTTCTAGATGCATGTTTAATGCAATGACAAACTGGTATGTGTGTGTATGGACGTAATAAATCCCTATCACTGCTTTTGTCAGTTTAAAATGAAGCAGGGGGGAAATGTTCTCATTGAAACTGATAGTAGAATTCAGTATCCAGTTCTGGTTTTTTATAGTATTTTGAAATACTAACAAGTGCAGAGGAGATACAATTGATATCAGTAACAGATGGAGAAAATATTTTACAGTGATAGGTTTAGATCGATTTCTTTGCTTCATTAAAAAAATGCCTTCAAAGCAAGAAGAGTCAAATCTGTAAGATCTGGGACAAGCTGTTCTCAGCAGCGAGGGTGGCTAGCTGCTGGCACAAACTGCTGGGAGGATGCTGAATTCCTTATCTTCATCCTTTCCAATTAGGATTAGATGCCTTTTTAAAGCATGTGTTTTAATCAAATGCAATTCAATGAGTTTATAGATGGTAAGTGGGGAAGTTGTATAATTAGTGTTACCAACAAGTTTTGTTAGTTACTTCTGTGTTTGAAAACCTCTAAAAACAAGCAAGAGGATGGAATAAAAAAGAGGTGTGCATACTCACATTAATATAGTTTTCCTGCTATTGCAACATCTATTGAATTAAATAATTAAAATAATTAAATAATTCCTTTGGCAGTGGAGGTGGGGCAGGGAGCAGTCAGGAGGAATACTGACCATCAGTACCTTAAAAAAAAGGGGTATCCATTGCAAATTACTGTATGTAGACTGCAAAAAATCCAGTTTTTATATTTAGGTAACCCTAATGATGGTCAGAGTGTTAAAGCAGGCCAGACTTCTGCACTATTTATTGCAATTTTGTGCTAATGTGATAGATGCAGAATTACATGTTCACAGTATGGGTAGGTTGGCTTTACTGTGTGGGAAGGAGATCTGCTGTAGTTGTAGAATAACAGTCGCCAATGTTGAGGGGATAGTTAATAATGGCTAGAAAATACATATCATGGAGAGACTCTACAATATGTTCCCTTTGTTGTTTGTCAACAGTCTGGGGACAGATCAGTTATTCTTTTGCACGTGTTTTTCCTGGATTTAATATAAAACTGATGTAGAAGCTCTACAATATATATATAGATTTTGTGTGGTTATCTTTGTTACTGATACACACTAAACAAAGAGGTTTTGTCTGTTGTATGGTTCTGCTGCCCTGTTTTAGGGAAAGTGAGAGTCAGTATTGCTTTGTTTAAAGGCAGACTATGCCAGCCGCTGTGAAGTTTCCCCACTTGCACTTACCTGAAAACTGCTTTTCATCTAGAGAATACTAGATATTGTATGTGAAACATATTTGGGAGAGAGAAGATATGTGATACACATTTGGGAGAGAATATGTATGTGATACATATTTGGGGAAAATTGAATGAGAGATTCCCAAGATATGCAGTCTTCCAAAAAATCCTGCATTTTACAAAAGCTAGTTTCTTCTGATCCATACAAAATATATTATTTACCAGGAGTTTCGTCTGCTAATCCTGGTGTGCTGCTTTCACTCATGGGGGAGCTTGTAAGGAAAGAAAATTGATTCAGCATTCAATTACAAGCATCAACAAGTGAGTCTAAAGAGATTAAAAGCTGCATGTGCAGCAAGAGTTCAAGTGCTTGGAAACAAGAGTGAGTATCCAAACTTGCCTGTTCTCTAATTAGGTATTGATGCATGGACCTCTTGAATGTAAGTTGCACTTAAAGCACATACTGACTGTGAGCTGCGCCTTAGAAATTTGAGAGAGCAATTGCCAGGCATCCTGCAGCTGCTGCCTTCTGTCAGTCAGAGGTTTCACTTCTCAGTAAGTTTCCTTGAAAACAACTGCTACTTGAAAAATATTGTTGATTGGTTTGTGAAATATGGTACATTACATGTGTGAGTGGTCCTCATCAATGTGTCAGCATGGTTCAAGGTCAAGGGGACCAGGCTGCTTTCTGCCATGGCCGTGTGTGAGCTGTGATTTTAGAGTCCAGCTCTGCCAAGGATGGCTGTGGAGTCCCAATCCGTTTTCCCTGGGAATTGAGATGTGGACTTTTATTGCCCTGTCCATTGATGGACATCCATCAGGATGGATGCATGAAAATAACTTGCATTGATCCTGGGAAGATCAAATCACACCTTTCCCATGACTTAAGACTTTGACCCTTTCTATTCTGCTGGTTTAGGCTGTACTGATAATTCCATGGTGGTACAGAAGTGATCTCCTACATAAGTAAGACCACTTGATGTGACTGATAATCAGTATTTTGTAACTGTTTCTGTGAATTTTTTTTTCCTTATTTGAGAAGATAAACTGACATAAAGAAGGCATTTCATTTTATTCTGTGCCTTCTGGCTATTTTCACGCTTGCATCTCTATACTCTATACAGTGGTACTGCATTAGAGGAAAGATTAAAAACCCTCTTTAATCACACTTGTCACCTGTTGGTGCACTTGCTCCTCACAGCAATTGCAGATCCATTATGAATCTCATGGTGCAGAAAAGTATAAAGGTAATTCCACTATTTCTAAAAGGAAATAAGAATGGCCTGTTTCTAAAGGGAGCATCAATAAGTACTGAAAGGATTTGATGGGGAATATAGGATCAGCAAGGAAAATATTCACCTTAGAAGGAGGAATGAAGTCCAAGTGAAGTACCTCACAGACACCATCTACCATGGAGTTCCCATTATTTATTGCATTAATTTTGGCAGTCTCTATTGCACTTTCATTAAAATTACTTTGTGTGTGCTCTAAAGAAATAAGGATTTGACCAAGGTAATAATCTGTCTCAGAGTAGAGAACTAAACAGTCCTAATACTAATTGAACAGTACTGCATATTTCTCTTTGGCCACCCAAAACCACAGATTTTTGTGGTGGACTTCAAATAGACAGCTGCTTAAAAAAATTAAATGCAAAATACATCTTATGAGATGAAAAAGATAACAAATTGTTTGGTATGTAATAGGAGTAACATTAAAGGAGGATACCAAAAAGGTAGAGGGATTTAGCTGTGGGCTGAGGTTTGGTTTTGGGGTTTATTGTTTTTTGTTCAGTCAGAACATCTGAAAGGTATTTGAAAATCATGGTTAATCACCAGTCATGGCTGGGTGAGAATTTGGTCTAGTATAATGAAAAAGTTGGTGAGTCTGCCAAACCAAGTCAAATATTTTAGATCCTCTGAACCTGTATTATACTTGCCCTAGGCAAATTGGGAAAAGTGTGTGAAACAGTGCAAGTCATTACCAGTTACATTTAAAACAAGTGGGAAAAGGAAAACACAGAAAACTGAAGGCCAGGCAACCTAAAATTCCTGGTAAAAAAATAGTCTGTAGATAAATAGATAAAAAAGATGGGGTAGGGATTGTCAGGACCACAGCTGGATGTGGAACCAGACTCAAACTCTAGAGTGGTTCACTAGGAACGGGAGGGTTTTTCAATGGAAATAGAACTGAGTTTTAAAAACAAATTTATTTTTTTAAATAATAAAGGACAAAATCTATTTCACTTACTTATTGTTGGTTAATGAAACACAAGATGCTGTATAAATTCTGTGAAATGATATGGCATATACAAAAAATATTAGATGTCAGATGGTGCAGTTCTGCCTGGATTTAAAAGTTTAAAAAAATTAAGTATATACTTCTAGTGTTTACTTTGGTGAAATATATATACTTCTAGTGTTTACTCTGGTGAAATAGTAATGTTTTTTTGCCAAAGTGTGAATTGTCTTGGTAGACTAATATCTTCAGAAGTGTTCTGACTCAAATACTGCTGGATTTTTAAACTTGGACGAAGTTGCCAATACTTTGGAGGACAAGGTTAGAATTCAGTATTTTTCTTAAAGCATGGAAGGCATGGCTAGACCTGTTAGAATGCCAGACAGCCTTCTGTTACATGTTTGGAGATTTTTTTTTTTTCCCCCTGCATTTTTTAACTTCTCTGATGCACTAGAGGCTTCTCACAAATGTCCTGGCAATGCATGATAGGCTGTGCCAGTACCTATTAATGGTACTGTTTCAGATGTCTGTGCCCTATTAACATGCCTATGGTTAACCTGATCACAACATCTCTTTTCTCTTGTGATGGACTGACAGAGACCATTGGGATTTAAACACATTCCTCTGTTATGAAGAACATGTCTTGCTTCCAAGGATTGTTTTCATCAAGAAAATCTGTCACTGTTTGGGGGTTTTAGAGCATAGCCACCACCCTCTGTGGCCCCAGCTCCTCCTTTGTTGTCCTGGTATTTTCTTGTAGTGGGACTGCAGGATGTTAAAAAGCAGCACTGCTTAATTTCTACAAGGAATTAAGAGAATGAAGGGGGATAACCTTGTAGAAAGTCACAGAAACAATCAAACACTAAAACACATGACCTGATGGAGAAAAATTAAAATTGAAACAAAGGTGTACATTTTATTTGTAAGAGAGGATGTACGCGGGGACACCCTGAGGTGTCCTGAGGATGTTTCCTCTTAGCAAGAAATTTGTGTACTGGAGATTAGAAAAAACTGTAGAAGATGAGACCTCAAGGATGAGAAATGTAATGAAGCTTAGGGGAAACTTTCTTTCTATTTGTTTGCTGTTTCTGTCTAACCTGAATTACCCCTTCTATGATTTTTGCTCTGTTATAGTAGATAAAACTTTGGAATTGTTTAATAGGTAGGTTGCATTTCCTCCATTATTGGTGGTTTTAATGAAAATATTAAGACAGGGATGTATCAGGTAGAGCTGAATGTGGGCTTTCTCATCCTCCCAAGTATCTTTTAATATATTTTACAGACTGCAGTTGCCACAAAATACTATTTCATTCTTTTAAGCTGTGAAAGTATTTTTAAGTAATTGTATAAATAAATGCATTCATTTTTCTACCTATTTTTTCTGCATAGTTTTTTCTACTTAGCTTGTTTATATATGCTTGCAAGGAAGCAACAGCATACAGTTGCCTTATAACATTGTTATGTGCCAATACCAATGACATGTAACCTTCTCTTTTTTAAACTCTATCAGCTCAGCTTTTGAAAAATAGAAGGCTTTTCTGTATTTTGTTTATACAGACACAGGATTCAAATTAATTAGTTTCCTTCCCTTTCATTTAATAGAAAGTTCACAGCACTTACCCGAGTTCCTTCAAAGGCTTTGGTACAAATACTTCTTTATACTGAAAGAACATCTGAAGTCCTGGAATCGTGAACCTTTTAATCCTTTAAACAACAGAAAATTGTTTTCAATCTTGCTTCCAGATTGGGAGTGCTGGAATTTCTGATACTACAGAAGAAAATGCCCAAACTTGCCTACAGAGGGCTGATGCCCTGAGGCACCTCTTGTGCTTGGTGTGACCATGTGCAGACCTGCTGCCTCTCAAGAGATGGTTTGCCAGACTTGCATGTGTTTCTGAGCTGTTCCGGGACTCTAATTAAATACAACCATGAGTATTAGGAAACTACAGATATCTCAATAATAGAAGTTTTACTTTGGAGTAGTTCAGCCCATAGAACTAATATGTATTTCATTAGATTTACATGTAGAAGGTAAAATACCTTTGAAAACTAATTTGATAAAACAGTTTGTGTCCCTTTGCAGTTCAGATTGGTGATAAAGGTTTGAGAGATGATCACTGTTTGTATAGTGTGAGGCTGTGGGGTTTAGTGCCACCTTTTTGGGCTCTCACCCCCAGAACAAAAAGACTGTGGCTATGTAGAGCTAAATTTGTGTCAGAACTATTTTTATTTTAACTCTGGCAGAATCTTTAATGCCAAATCCGGTCAATCAAAGTCATGCTTGACTTTATATAGAAGCAGAGATGTCATTTGTTCTTCCACTGGCAGAAAAAACCCTATATCTTTCTGGGGACTGTCCCCTCTTTCAATGTCCTGGTTTCTTTCACAGATGGGCAGTTTTGTGTCAGTGCTTGGGCTGGATCAATCTTGTATTACTGAGTTATCTGAGAGCTAGCAGACATTGAATTTATGGTCACAAAGTCATGGCCTGTGTCTCATGCCCATTGCTTTGTTGTGGTAGTTTGCATCACAAGCAGGATTTGTATTCTCAGATACGTTTAGCTGCTTTGTGGTATGAAGTTTTGGCAGTTTGAATTCCTTTGTGACACACGTAAGCTTGAAGAGTTCTACCTGTAGTTTTCTCTTTTTTGGCAGAATGAATTTAGGAAAAGATGCATTGATTTAATGTTAGCTTTATGTTCTTTTATCCCTTGGTGACTGTCATACTTACATCAATAAGGCAATAAAATTGGCACTTAAAAAAAAAATCAGCAAGACGAAAAAAGGGAAACTGAAAGATCTTTCAGGATATTGTGGTGAATAATGGTAAGAAATGTGATAAGAAATGTATTATTATAATTTCACTGTGTGTTGCTCACTCTTTCATCAGGCTTCGACCTGGAGTAACTAAAGCTAGAGTTCTTTGTAGAGTTCTTAGTGCTTGTTTTGCCTTGACTCAGTCTCAAGTCTGGGGTCTTACAGACAGTTCTAGTAAAAGTAATCCTTGTCTCATAGATGGATACATAGGCTTAGGTCTATAGTTTAGTCTGGATATATACACTCATCGTAAGGCTGGATGGTAAAAATACACATGTAGTGATATTCTACAGTGGTTTTCACTGTAGGAATAAAGCATGCTCTTTCCATACAGGAATTGCAGTTGCTCACATAGTCTTGTTTTGACATTTAAAAATAACAATAATTAATGGGAGATGATGTTTCTACTTCTAATGAGGCAGGAATTCATCTCTACTCTTCAGGGATGGGGGAATCAGTAAAAATCTGGAAAGCTGCAGTCAAAACAGTGAAGCCAGAAGCAAATGGATTAAAGGCCTTTTGAGTTGTGTTGGCACTTTTCCTTTTTGAGAACATTTTTAACCTAACAGCTTGAGCTGCATAAACTTGAAATATTTCTCAAGTGTTTGTTTATGTGAATTGCTTTCTAATGAGGTCATAGCTGTTTTCCCGGACACAGTGGTATTTCCTCCTCTTGCTCTTATTTTTTTATGCTGCTTTCTACATTATGCCTTGAAGACAGAACAGGCATATAAAATCAAACATTGCTCAGGATGTTTCCAAGTTTCAACTCTAATGCTTTACAGTCATTTCAGATTACTCAGGGCTGGACCACAGTATAAGCATATGTTGAAAGAAGTCCTTGAAGTGCTTTAGAGTTTTAAAGAAAACCTGCGTCATTATCAAGAGAAACTTGGATGTAAAGTTTTTAGCTCCTCAAACTTAAGGGAATTGGGGTGGATTGAAAGGAATCTGCAAATACTGATTTTTCATTTAAATATATTTCATCTCCCATGTGAGATTGATCACTAAGCAAAAGAAAAATCACCTGACCATAAAGTGGGCACACTTTTCAACTCTATGTGGCTAGGCATTGCATATATAAGTAAATAGCCTTGACCATCTGTTCTACAGAAATCAGAAACACGGACAACTGTCCCTTCTTTTCTGTGCTGTTTGCTTCAAATGCAATGTTGGGTTTACCTACAGTATTTGATAATGTTTTTGAAACACTGAAGCGATCATGGTACTATTATTACAATTGAGTGGCTTTTGGGTTTTTTTTCTGTGGGGAGTGTGGTTGTGAGATGGCTATTACAGCTCCAGGTTGCCTGAAAAAAGAAGTGTTCAGTTCTGCATAACAGATCATGCAGTCACAAAATGTTTGGGTTTTGGTTGGTTGGTTTTTTTAACCTATAAATTGGACAGCTTTAGTACAATTTATCCACCTGAGTACCAAGTCCTACAGAGAGGAAGATTTCACTTAAGAAACTGACTTCTTAAAACAGAAAAACATTGTTTTATGTGCTAAAATTTGAAGTAGCTTCAGGTTCATTGAGAATGAAAAATGTTTAGCACCTACAAAGAAATACCAGTGCTGCAACCTTTTTTCAGGATTTTAATTTTTCTTAATTGAGACTTATAATTGTAGACAGATTATTTTGAACAGCATTTTATTTTCTTCCATTGTTGAAACAGAAAATAAAATATACCATGTTCTTAAAATGATATTGTATTTGAGTTTACAAAATGAAAGAAAAATCAACTGTCTCTTTTATATCTGTTTTTGTCAGTAGCAACATAAGCTGAACTATTTCCTGTTTAACAATATCTGTAAAGTACTTTTTTCTTTTTCTTCTTTCAGAAGTGAAGCCAACTTGCATATTTAACAGCATGGAATATTCTGATGGAGACATGTTTCGGATGGATGCTTGTCGATTTTGTCGGTGCCAAGCAGGAGTCTCTATCTGTTTTTCTGCCCAGTGTGGTGAGCTGCACTGCGACAGGTACTATGTGCCGGAAGGAGAGTGCTGCCCAGTCTGTGAAGGTACAGTCTCTTGTTAATCCTGTCTGCTTTTCCTTCTGCAGCTTTTTTTTTAATTTGCCTGCTCAATGGAAATGAGCAAACAAGGGCTTTTGTTCTTCGGAAGCTTGCAGATTCCTCTGTAATTCAGTTTATTTCTACATTTTTGCTGTGTCTGAATGTGCTGTCATGTTCTTTGCAGTGCTTCTCTGACCTTGACCCTATTCTTAGACATGGTCAAGTGTGCAGTGCTTTTTGGGGAGCCTTCTTGACAAACAACATAAAAATCTGTTTCTAGTTTCTGCACACACATTTAGACAGGTATCTCCAGAACTGCAGTTGTGACCCTGAGACAAATTTTGATTACTTTGCAACATCCTTCTTATTCTGTTCAGCTAGAATAATGCACACAACTTGTTTCCTCTGCAATTACAGCTAAGCAATGGGGCAGCAATCTGATGTCAATGTTTTTCTCTTCTTCCTTTGCTCTGCTGAGAGCCTTGCTGGCCTGCAGTCCTCCTAGAAAGGGCTCTGTGGAAAATTTCACATTGACCCTCTTGCTTATACTAGAAAGTATTGGAGGCATCTGCTGCCAGAATACAACCAGAATTCCAGCAGATGAAAATAGGCATGGTGCTGTGCACTTGGATCTTATCTCAGTGAGGATCAGGTTATGGCCACCAGGTAGTCAAAAGGCCTGTGAAGCACTTTTAGTCCCTTTGTTTATATGTGGACATAGGAATATCTTCTCAATAAGTGAAATCACCTGGAAATCTGAAATCTCCTCAGAGGAGAGGAATCTAGTAATTACTGTGAACTTCAAACACTTTGCAGTCTCCTTAATATCATTATTCCTGTAATTTTTTGAAGGAGCAAATAAGACAGAAGATCCATTATAGTCATGTTTTATTCCAAGCAGAGAATTAGAAAGTAAAGTATCTCATAAAAATATGTCAAATAGGGGCAGTTCTAAGAGCTGGACCTTCTCACTTAGCAGAGGATCTGGTGAAAAATGGCTTGTTTTGTTACAAGCTACTGAAAGCTTCAGAGATTTAAACCCAAAATTCGGATAATAAAATCTAGGGTTGGTAGGTTAGGAAATAATTTTTTTAAGAGTATTTTTTTTATATATATATTTGGGGTATATTTTTTATATTTTAGTGTCAGTTTGTATCAGGTTGACACATGGTGTTCACATGCAGAGAAACTGAAATTCACATGTTGTTGATTTAAGTATTCCAGAGAGATACCAATCCCTGTTTGCCCTGAGTTTAAGTCCTGGCCTAGACATTCATTGCTGACTATACTTGAAGGCAGGATCCTAGATTTTTGGTCTTTTCTGGTGCAGTTGCACCTACACTTACAAGAGCCTTAATGCTGTAAGAATAAAAAAATAAAAATCTGTGCTATATTATCATTTAATGACAGATTGAAAAAAATCTAAAAAAGGCATACCTGATGTGGTGAACCCCCCCAAGTAAGTGCCGATCCACTCCTGAAGAAGCTGCTGTATGAGCTTCTGACTTTATAGAATATATAAAATCTCTTGGGTTCATTTCCAATAATTACTATTTTTTCTCGTATGTGAATATTCCAAGATTTGGCGTTATGGCATTGTGACTATATATATATAAATATATAAATAATGTATCTATATATCTGCTCTATCTGTCCTCTGTGTCATATTCAGATATAGGTGCTAATTATCCATAATGGACTTGCAGATCTAGATATGTCCTTTATCCTCTTTGATGATTTAAATTTTCAGCTACCTTATTAGTTATCAATAAACTGTTCTGTCACATCATTATACCACAATAAAATTGGATTTCCCCCATTTTTGCAAAATCTCAATCAGACTAGCAAGAAAACCTGGTAACATTTCATTTCAGGTTGATGAGTTGATGTCTATTAGTCGGCAGTGGAAATTTCTTCTTTAAGACAGGTCCTTAGGAAGAATAAAATCGATAATGTTATATAATTATTGAGTAGTCTTTTATTTTTCTAGTAGTGACTGTGGCTTAATACCAAGTTACAGGGTCTTTCATCAAACCACCTGGTGCTCTACGTCTTGCTTCTTTCTGTTGTGTATTCATCTGATAAGGGTTATGGCACTAAATGAAGTCTGACTTCTGAATTCTGAACAATTTTATAGCAAGATACATGGAGTTTTTTACTAGCAATCCCTCTTGATTTAGTGGCATCTTTTAAGTGAGCTTAGACAGCTGGCTCCATTAACATATTATAATTGTCCTAGTTCCTTTAAACACTTAAAAACAAATAAATAAAGATGGCTCTGGTCCCTTTTTAAAAAATTTGGGTTGACACCTATATTGACTAGGTCACATATTTTATATGGGCAGAACATATCAGCCCACCCATTCATGCTTTTCTAGTTGTTGAAGAAGTGGTATTTTTTTCTACCTGCTCTTCTTCTGTTGAGTATTTTATGGCTTCTTGTCAAGGTGATTAGTTGCTTCCTACAAATATTTACTTCATTATAGAAATATCAAGAAATATAAAGGTTTTCTTCCTCCAAGAATTCTAAAATGGCAAGTACTAAATTTGCTATGAGTTGTATAGTACAGGCAAAAGCCCTTCTTGACTTAGGGCTTGACTCCAGGAGGAGTTCTTTCTCAAAATTCTGTAGGCTGTATCAGCATTAGGAGATCTAATTTATAGCTTTAAATGCTACTGACCTTTTAAGGGTACCAGGAACTTTGTGCTTTGAGTTGCACAGGAGACTATTGTAAGTAGCACAAGTCTCATATGCCTTTTCTGTGCTTTCTGTATTCCTCTGTCAATCAGAATCCTGTACATAGATTGAATGATAAAATTCCCTTCATTTCTTTGTGTATGATTTGATTTTAGGCTAGGTTAAATGAGTTATTTATAGATGCAATGTTATCCCAAAATATTAAAGGTGCAAAGTTAAGAATTTAGGAAGCAATTTAATTTTTAAATGCCTTATTTTCACAACCATCTGGTTTTGGGCTTAATCTGAATTCTACTAAAATTCTGAATGTCATTGCTGCTCAGGATGGGGATGATGTTGTGTGCCATTTCACTCCAAATGTTTGGAGTGTCATGAAGTGGCTTAGGATGAGACAACAGCTACTGGCACTGCTACAGGTTTTATCTACATTCAAAATGCACTGCCTTCCTTTCAAAGGGGACTGATGAAACTCCAAAGAAATGATCCAAGTTTCATTCAATCCTTTTTTTTCCTTCAGATAAGACATTTTATTTCTCTCAAATCCTTCCATCTTAACACTCCTGGAAAATTAACTTATAATCAATCACTTGTGCTTATTTGATCTCCTAAAACCAAAAAAGATGTTTTCAGGTATATTTATTGCTTTTAATATATTAAATTTGCTTTAACATGCAATTTGTAGTATTGTTTGCTTTGCAAACCTGACCTACTTGCTGTACAATCTCAGATACTTCATTTCTGAGCCTGGCAGTTACTTTCTTTAGATATCATGATAGTTGTATACTTTCACTTAATGTATATATCTTTTTAACTGCTAATATCAGTGCAACTTATCACATCTCTAGAGTACTATTATTTCTGAAGAGTAAAAGCTGCTTTTATTTCAAGTAAGGAGGTAGCATATACAGACTTTCATGGAACTTGAGGAGAAATCTTACACAAAGTATGGTCCCTAAAATTCTGTTGTTTAAATACCCAAATCTTCATTTGATTGCTAGCAGGTAGGTGGGACTTGTGGCTTTCAAGGGGCTAAAACTTCAACTGAAATCAAATGAAAACTGACCCTGTTCAAAAAGGTGGTATATCTCCAAAACTGAGATGAGATGCAGCTTAAAGGCACTCTTCCTGTTCCAGCAACAAATGTGCCAGCGGCCTCATCTTTGCTCATAGTGTAAAAGAGTGTTGCAGTGCTGACAGGAGTCATTCCAGTTGGTTATTTAGAAATGTTGAAAAAAGAAATCAACAGATCCAAGAACCATTTTGTCCTGAAGAAGGAAAACAAAAAATTAAAATGTTAATTAAAACACACATTCTCTTGCAATTGCTCTCATTTCAGACCCACTTTATCCAGTCAACAACCCTGCTGGTTGCTATGCCAATGGGAAGATCCTAGCTCATGGGGACCGCTGGCGAGAGGACGACTGCACGTTCTGCCAGTGCATCAACGGGGACCCGCACTGCGTGGCTACGGCCTGTGGACAGAGCTGCATGAACCCCGTCAAGGTCCCTGGGGAGTGCTGCCCCGTCTGTGAAGGTGAGACTGGTATCCCCCCTCATTTGGCTTTGGTCTGTCACAGCTGCTGCTTTCCTGGCAATTCTCAGTTTACTTGAAAATTTTGGAGGATTGAAGAAGCTGGTATGGGGTTGGCCAGTTACTGAATAATTACAGAGGGCAGAAAACATCAGCATGGTTTAACTACACCTGTATGTTGGCAATCCTTGGTACTCTTTTGGCATAAAGAGTGTAGTAAGAGGTGGTTAAGATCATCATTATTTACTAATTTTTCTCTTAGCTTTGCTTAAACCTTATTAATAAATATAGGAGAAGTTAGAAGGTCAAAATGTTTGTCACTATAGGTATTACTGTTAATTGGATTATTCATGTTTTGTCCTTCATCGCTATCATTTAGTTGCAACTAAAAATCTCTTTGTACAACATAGTTTGATATTGGACATAATTATTTCAGTGAAACTTAAAAAAAGGGATATTACCTCAGAGATAGATTAACTTTTCAACTTTACAATTATTTTTTCATTTGTTTGTGGAAATACATGTATATGGTATAACTGACTGAGATTTAACAAAACTATAAGGTAAAGTGCTTGCCCAGCCTGACAATGGAAATGTGAAGACTTGCAAACTGAGACATTAAAAAATAATTTGCATTGTGTAAGTAAATGTATATTTACAGCTGCATTTTATGGAGTAGCTGTTTATCAGGAAAAACACCAGATAAATTTAGAAATGGTTCTTCTAGACCTAGAGCCATCTTCACAGTACACAAACACTTGTGGGTGCTCAGTGAGCTGGCACTTAAGTTTTTCTCATTCCATCTCTGATTAAAAAAAAAAAGAAATTTGTATATCTACATGTGTCTCAGGGCCCTTCTTGGTTTGCAGTATCTATCCAAGTAAGTTCACTGGGATCCTTAGTTTTTTAGGATAAATCTGAGGAGCATAAGGATTTCTTACAGGTGCTCTTTAAGTCCAGAATTCACATCACTAGGTGTGAAGAAGGTGTTTGATACAATGTGTAAAAGCTGCTGGTGAATTGTACAGAATGGGGCTACTTGCGCTGAATTAATGAGGAAGGAAGCAGGTTAACTGCTGTTAATCCCCAGTGATCACCTCAGGATGGGTAGCACAGAGCCTGTGCTGTCACCTCTCATTATCTAGGTGTCTGAGCCAGCTTGGGAAAGCAGTGCAGAGAGAAAGAGAGGCTGATGGAAGTATTTTCAACATGTTAATACACTGAGAGGATTCCTTTCCTCTAATGGGGAATGTGTCTATTTTTCTATTTTCCTCTTCCAGACTGGAGAAAATGGATGAGAGATAATTGAATTAAATGCATATATACATATCTATATCTCTATCTATCTATCTATATATATATGTATATATATATATATGCTAATTGTGAAGAACTGAGGGAAGCAAACACAGGGTCAAGCGTAGGCTTCCATCCTTCATTGCTAAAGTTTGTAACATAAACAAGCTGGTGGTTCATTAACACACCACTGTAATGCCTCTGCAGTACTCTCAGGACACAAGTTAGGTGCTCTGGACTAGGCTGCATAATTCTATGCAATAACATGTTTGTACTTTTAGAAGATGATGTAGCTGCAACTGTTTAAGTCTATAAAAGTTGTTTTGGTGCTTGGGTGAGTGACATATGGTGTGCAAACATACTTATGATACAAATGGATAAAAACTGACACAATAGAATTGCAGAATCAATATTTAAATGAGGTCCTTGTGTCATGTAAATTATGTTTTATTAAAAAATAATCTGACTTCCTGTTTGTCATGTTGGCTGTTGTATGATGTATGCAAAATTGTAATTTTGAGTGTATCATCTGGAAGGCAGTGATACTGAATTGTATTTTGAGGAACTTCCTAAGTTTTAAGCTTAAAAGCACCACATTTGCCTTGGAGGTTTTTTTCAACAGGTGATGAAATTATGTAAGTGGTGGAACCAACAATTAGTATAAGTACTTCTAGTTCATGCTAGATGGAAGTTTCAGCTTACTTAGATACCAGTGGTCAGAGAACATCTGGAAACACTTGAATCCTCTCCTCTTTTTTCCCTTCTCTCTCCCACAGCAAACAAATATAACCAAAACAGATTATTATGATAGATTATTTAATTCCAGGAATCCAGATACTGGATTATTTCCAGAATCAAAGAAATACTGGACTGTTAAAACACAGTAGTGAGTTCCAATGCTAGCACCCAAGATTTAAAAAATTTACTTTGCAAGAAGAATCTTTGGATGATTTGATGAGAAGTTATTCAGCATTTGAGACTTATCAATTTATCTTGCAATATTAACAAGTGAAAAAAATCTCTGAGAAATGAACCATCAAGGGTACCAGCAAGTCTCTTGGAGTTATGTTTTGGGGCATCAAACAAGTTTTGGACAAGGCTGTTGTGCCTTGTGATTAGCAGCCTGAATAAAAGTATTTAGATACATGAGAGCAAGGGGTTACCTGATTTGAAGTATGAACCCTGTGTGTCTTTCTGAACCTGTTAACATTTTTCTTTGAAAGCACACATTAAGAAAACCCAGAACATTAGGTAAAACTAACAATGTTAGATATTGACTGTCTGCATTTAACATTAGGAGTGTGTATCTTAATTTTTTTTTAAGGTAATGTTTGAGCTGATGGCAGCAGGGACTTTTGTGTTAGCTGTAGACCTCTGGTCCACTTCCAAGGTCAGATAGCTTCATGTCTTAAGCCTTAAATCTGAGATTAGTGGTGTTTCTACTTGGAGTTTAATGCGTGGGGTAGGAAACAACCACTGTCTGCTTTCATTACAATACAGCTGTCGCTTGCTAACCCAGTAGGCAAGTAGCTTCTTTAGATCTCTGTTTTCTGGTTTTCTCCTATTTCTGAGGCTGAACTGGAGAAGTATGCATGTCCTGGAAAGGCAGTTAAAAACTTTTACTTCCTTCGCACAGCTGATTTTTCCTGAATTTTAGTTTTATCATTTTAATGACAACCTAGTCCCATCTAAAATGCTATTTTGTTTCTGCCATCATCCAGCCACCTGACATCACTATTCTCTTAAACAGGTAAGCTGCATGGATCAGCACTCCTTCCCGTTTTAAATCAGCTTCTCACTCTTTTTCCTGAGCATTGTTTCTGTTGATGAAATTCTGCTGCTGATGCTCACTGTGCTGTCCAGGACCTGCAGGGGTAGTGGGAACAGGGGAGAATAAGGTCCTGACTGGGAAGTTGGCTGACAAATCAATCCCTTGATTTTAATGATTCTAATGAAAAAGATGTGCTGTATATTTTAATGGAGCTACAAGCAATGAAGTAAATTCCAGGCACATTTTTTCCTAAAGAGGAATTAAAATGCATCGTCAGCCATTTGATGCTTTCCTGCATACCACTTCATTGCACTTGCATATCCACAGCTTAACCTGAATTTTGCAGTGCACTGTATGAGCAGAAGTGTTGACTTGTCCTGTGCTCTCCAGTTTGGTTTCTCCATCCTTCTGCTTCTCTAATTTCCTTCTCTTCAGGAAAGAGAAGCAGAATTTTTATCAAATGTGGGCAAAGGTCTGGCATCAGTGATATTATATAAGTGTCATATTTTCAACTGTGTAAGTTAGTAAAACAGAAAAAGCGGTGTACTTTAGTGATATGTTTAATAAATGGGCAAAAATAATGTAAAGTTTGCAGCTGACTTTGAAATAGCAGTTTGGTAGTGATTGTAAAGATAAAAATACCTAATTTTGCACTCCTCTTTTGAATGACTTCCAGGTCTCACTCACATCTCAACATATCAACACTCTCAACAAGAGTATATACCCTAGAGAAATAACATCATTTTTGCAGATTAGTTTAAAATTACTTCTTTTAAAAAGTTGTGTTATGTAATTGCATCATGAATATACCTTGCTTTTTTGCTCTTCTTGTATACTACA
Source organism: Anomalospiza imberbis (assembly GCF_031753505.1). Classification (NCBI taxonomy): domain Eukaryota; kingdom Metazoa; phylum Chordata; class Aves; order Passeriformes; family Viduidae; genus Anomalospiza; species Anomalospiza imberbis. The sequence goes on along the minus strand of NC_089683.1, from coordinate 79,389,430 downwards.
CTTCTTGATTCAGCTGTAGCTCTTACTTTCTGCATTAATTTTTTCACTTTTTTTTTGGAGACTAATGCAGAGTGTAGGAAATAATTGTTTGCATTTTAGAATCTTAATTATGCATCAGATCTAAAGCAGGAAGAAGAATGGGACCTGCTGAAAATTCCATACTATCTTAGTCAATGTAGCGGCTAATGGACCAGTTCAGGCCCATATTTCTATTTAGAAATAAATATTAAATAAAGAATCATAAGGAAGACATTTTATATGCTTATCACTATTTTTAAGCATGCATTTATTTCTCATTGGACTTCTATTTACATTTGAAAGAGAACCCACTTCCAGCAGCCAACTTCAATTGTGTGAGCTTACTATAAGCATGTCAGATACAAGCTCTTTAATATGCAAACCAAAGCATTTAGTCAAAGATACTTCTATCTTTGGTATATTTTGGTTTGAATGTTTAGGGATACAGGGATTTGTGAGACAAATTTGGGATTTGATGAGAAAATTCTAATCAAAACTGCTTGTGGATCTGGCCTGGCTGTGGCTTATCCAGAGTAAAAGGTCGTTAGTATCAGTAACTTCTGACTCTTCCTCTCTGTCTTTGATCTAAATGCTGCTGTACCTGCAGTTCTGCCAATTCAGTTATTTCTTGGCTGGTTTATAATCAGTTTCAATAAAGGACATATTTGTTCCCCTAGATAAGTTTGCATTCCAGCAGCTTCATAAGGATAATTTTTTTCTTGAATTGCACTTACAAAAAAATTTTGCTGCCAGAGATCACATATAACATACTAGAAATTCTGTGTACAAAGATTCTTGAAATATGAGCACAGTATGTCAGCACACAAATGTATTCAACCTTTGGATACAGTAAATTCAGAACAAGCTAGAACATTCCCATTCCCTATTGAGGAAAATCCTGATGTTCTTACTATCACAGTGAGAAAACCAGGCTGTGAGGATTTTAGAGACTAAAGTTACATAAAAGCAGCTGTTGACACTTTTTTAAATTAGAGACCAAGATGGAGCAATTGTGTTATTTCTGTTACTATACAGAGCTGATTTGTATCAGTTCTCCGCAGTAAACCCTTTTAAATTCTTCCTAACTTGTTGCCATGTATGTATCCATGGTGTATATCCTGTATGTGTGCTTTGCAATGCACGTTCCCATGTTGATTGGATAAGCCCAGACTGGTTTGCAATGTATAATTTTCTGAATGCTTGCCTTGGGTTTGCTGGACCTGGGGAAGATGGTAACAGTTGCTCCCCTCACTTCAATCTTGCCTGCTGCTGCTGGAAGGAGAGGCTGAGTGAGGTGCTTGAAATGCTTTACACTGGAGCTCCCTGGGGAGATTGATGAGGAGGAAGAGACAGGAGCATGGAGGAGTAGGTGCATGAAGGAGAGGGGTATTTATGGATGTGGCATGCCAATACAGTGGGTTTCTAGATGGATTTAATTTTCAAATCTGTGGGCAGCCTCTCTTGAGTTGCACTGTAGCTGGTATCCACTAGTATCTTTACCAGCTCTGTTTGATGTTTTTACTAGCTCAGATCAAAGCTAAATTTATTTTATCTATAGACAACAAAGCTAAAAATAGCAGCCAGTGTCTTAGAAGGCAGAGTATGAATTCATATGTTTTAAAGCAGAGAACTGACAGAAAGATACTCACCAAATTCAACAAGAGAAAATATAGCATGCTGTGCTGTGAGAAACCAGATTAATTTTGATTTTTGTCTCAACATTATTTGACCTGAGATACATGGGAGAAGAGCTGCACATGTGTCACTTGCAGGAGGCAGCTAGGAGAAGATGGAGGAAAGCCCTGTCTCTAGGGAGACTTTGCCTCACAGCCATTTCATGTCTCACATGGAGACAGTAGGAGACCACCAAGGACACTGTGTCCTCCAGAGAGGTTCTCCAATCGAGTGGCAAAAGGTCTCCACCAATGGATAGCAGTCAAACATTCAACTGGGCCAGTTCAACTGGGTCTCCTGCCAGCAAGCAGACCTTGGGAGGAGCGGGGGGGTATAAAAGTAACTGCGTCACAAGCTGCTGGCCTCTTTTTTGCCCTCGCTTTGTGCCCTCGCTCTTTTTGCTTGCTCTTGCTTACTCACTCTCCCTCTTGGGCTGGGCACCTGTTTACCACCTCCTGTGACCTGTCCTACCACTTCCATCTTCCTCACCTGCTCCAGCCATCACCTGTCCTGCCCCCACTGCGTTCCTGCCCGAGTTCTTTCCTGAGCCTCCTGCTTCCAACCGTGCAGCGCCGATCCAGCCCATCACCACGATCCCTGCTGCAACGCTGTCCAGGGTTCTGGGCCTCCTCCCAATCCCCACATGCTCGTGTCCAGTGCCGTCACTGCGGGAGCTGTGCCTTTGGAGCTGTACAGGCTCCCCGGCTGGCAGCGTGCACACACTCCCACCACGTGGACACCGATATTGCACTCCCAAGTTCTGGTGGTAATGCCTGCTTTTTCTCTGTCTCCCCACTCTCTCTTTCCTGCTTTCTTTATCCTTCTCCTTCCTCCTTTTCTGTCTTTCCTACTCTTGTTTAGTTGGGCATTGTCCTTTTTATTACCAATAAATGGTTCTCAGATATAATATTTACCTCGTTTGACTTAATTCTGTCCTAGATCATCTGTTTTAAAAGAACCCCCCACAGTTCCCCCTTAGTGGAATATGACATGCTTGGAGGAGATTCTTCATGAGTCCTGAACCAGAATATGATTGTTAAATAGCAGCTTTCCAGAAGAGGTTGTGAGATTAGGGGAAAGAACATGTTGAACATGGATTAACAGGGCCTTGAGAAGGCAAATACCATATTGAAATTAAGATAAAGAGGAGAATTCACAAGACCTGAAGTAATCCTTTTTGCTCTCTTTCCTGTGGGTGGGTATGTCCCTGGATGACATAGTAGGTACTTGGTTCTTTTCTGTACATTGCTTCTCTGATAAAGGTGCAAGCTGGAAGGCATTGGAAAGCTATGAGCACAGTCCAAAATTTGTAGAAGACAGACTGAATAAATTGCATTGGTTCAGATTAAAATAAAACCATGAAGTTAGAATGTGAGCATAGCAGTCCTCAAGTGACTAAAATATTGTCGCAAAGAAAAAGATAAGACAAAAAAAAATAGGATTACAAAAGAGAAAGATGGAATTTAGAGGAAGTCAGAAAGTTGTTGAGGAAAACAAAATTCCCTTGTGGCATGTTATGACTAAGATTGTCTTTTTGATGCTCTCAGGGCATGGCAGTTGTATTTTCAGCCTTAGTGAAAAGAGATTTGCTCAGGAAATTGTTTGCATAACAGAAAGCAGTAATGGTATTTCATGTGTAGTGTTCAGTGCTCATGCAAGTGATGGCTGTAGGTTACCAATATAGAGCCCAATGCATAGCTGGGGGCTTGAGGGGGAGGGTGTTTGGGGGTCTTTTTAAATAAACATCAAAGTGATGAAAACCCTTTTGGCAAGACATCTTGATACAATATGTCCACTTAAATCACTTCTTTCCAGTTACCTGACACACTAAAGCCCATGGGCTTATTAATAAAAACCCAATGTATGAGGCAGGAGACTGGGTACTTTGAGGTGGCTGTTTCCATAGGGAGAGAGGCAGAAAGCCTTTCCACAGAAAAGGCATGAAATTGGAGACAGAGGCATATTGAGACATGATAGTGTGGAGGGGAAGACCTTCCTTTATCCTTGGCCTGTCCCCAAACTCAAGCTCTTCAGTTGACACAGCTTTTCAGGGTATGCACCTCCTTTCCCTGTTGAGAGCTGGGAAAAGAAGGCCCATTCCCTTCTGTGGATCCAGCACAGTTAGTTTTAAGCTTCTGATGGATGCTTCTATATAGCTTCTATAGCTCCTGTAATGATATTGGCCCTCTGGGATTTGTCTTTGTTTATTTAATTTCTTACCTATTTATCTGTTTAGTTTGTTTTCTTTTTGTTTGTTTTCTAGACTTTTCTTCACTAAGAGCCAAGGCTTAGGCAATCATACTGGTTTTCTGTGCTTTCCCCATGATTTTAGAGCCAATGGCTTATTTTTGCAGCGCAAGGAAGGGATCACATTTCTTCAGATTAAAACAGCCAGCTAGGTAGAGGGGAGAAAGGGGTTTTTCAAGTGCCATAAGGGACTGCAAAATTTTTATATGTGCTCACACTTCTTTTGGCTCAGACCAGCTCTTCATGGGGACTGGTCTGGGTTCCTGTTCCATTGCAGCTAACCAGATCCATTGGCAATCAGCTAAATTGGCAGTTAGTTACTGCTGCTTACTGCTTGCTTCTTGCTGGTCTAACAACTTTGCCTTCTAAGTAACATTACTGTGGTTTAAATAGCAATTCCATTTTTAACATATTTTACAAAAAAGAGGTAATATACCTTATGAATATATAATAGCATGTGAATAATACTAAAGAAGCTACGGTGATAGAAATAACTGTTTCCCTCAGGCCATCTGCATCTGTAGACAGCCATCTGCAAATTGGAATAATAGCTGTGTTCACAAAAAGCAAATATTGGTTAGGATAGTATGATTTTTTTTTTTTTTAACAAGATAATAAATACAAGTGTTCAGCACTGGCATTGATGTCAAAATGTCCCTTAGGAAAGTCTGTGGTTGCTTCTATTCCCTTGCATCTCTCAGAGGCTCAGGCTATTCATAGAGAAAGCTGATACACAGTAATTGGTTATCTCACAGCATGTCCCTTCTGCAAGAGAGCCCTCAGGTACAAGTGGCTGGGTGCCAGCATAAGCTGTGGATGAGAAATTAAGTGTTAAGCAAAATCCCCTCAGAGGATTTTCATGAATAAGACCCACAGTACTTTGCTGTCATTATGGCTGACACTTTATCTTCACAAAAAGAAATTAACATTTTCATCAATAAAGGAATCCAAACTCTAGCTGAGATGTAATTCAGTTCAGTTCCTTTAGCGTGTCTAGCACTTCATTAAGTAAAAACAGGCAGCAGAGTCCAGTGAAAAGAAATTTGATTCATTCAGGATGAAGTCAGTGGTAGTGAGCAGTGTTCACTGACGCGGGGTGTGGGCCCAGAGTCCTCCTTAGAGCATGAAATGTAAGTTATTGTTCAGCAGCAGCGCTGGAGCTCTCAGCCAGCCCTTTCATCAAAGTCAATTAAGGGATGCAAACACCACGCTGCAGAGAATTGGGCTTCTGTTTGCCAGATCATTATTTAGTATAGTGGGTCTAGAGAAGGCAGCTGAGCCTGTGGAACCACTGTATGATGAAACCAAACTGGCCAGGGCCAGCCAGTGAAATTCAGGAAAACTATACTAGTATGGAATAACATTTTCATGGTTTTCAGTGATTCATTATTGAACTTGGTGGAAGACTGCTGAAAGGATAAATTACCAGAGGATCCTAATGAGTATATGTCAGTGGATGTCTCACTTATGAAGAACCTTAAGGAGCCTCCTAATGTTTTTCAGCACCAATGGTTTTCATAGGTTTGCCCCAGATGTACACTAATGTAGTGTTTATCTTCACCTAGTAAAAATAAGTGAATGGCTTTTATGTATTTTAACAACTCTCGGTAGACTTAATTGATTCTGCTTCGACAAGGGGGTCGTTTCTTAGTGTCATTCCACCTAAAATTGTCAAAAAAAAGTTCTTATCAGCATTAAAATTCATTTGACATGCCTGTTAAACTAAAAACTGCCAGAATTGATTATTACAGACAAAAGGTTTTAACTTCACATTTTGGGAGTAGAAAGTATGTATTTTGATTGCATCACTGCAAAAAAGACATGTATATATACCCTGGCTTCTTCAGTCTGCAGCAATAAATAGTCTTTGATTGTAATAGTTACTTTCAAAGAAAAATACATATTTTAGTAGTTTCAGGTTGGCAGCATGAATAAAATTTGAGACAAAAGGCTGCCAAACTGAACTATGTGTTTGGAGGTATTAATGAAGGTATTTTCAGAGTTGCTTGTGACATTACAAAATTGTATCACCTAAGTCCTTGCATACATTTATAAATTGTTATGTGAGGCTGAATTGTTGAACCCTGATAGCCAACACAGATAGCTAAATTCTGGGAAAAAAATTCCTGTGAGGCATTAGGTATTTCAAATCCAGGAAGGAAATTCTTTAGCCCAGGACTCAGGACTGATATTTTTCATGTAATGAATTGGAGGGGCGGGGAAGGCTGGAATGCGAACTATGAGGATGGAAAACATTTAGTCACTCTTGGAATGATATGAATGTTTTTACAGGAAGCTTAAGTAAACACACATGCTGCTGCTTAGTAGGCTGCAGTTAACTTTTTTGGACAGTAGACAAAATTTAAACAAGTATACAGACTCGAATGAAAGGCTGTTGAGCAGCACACCCTTCAGGCCCAGTTTTGAGCCAGTTATCACTTAAAACATTAGGTTAAAAGTTAGACTACTGTTTGTTTGGGTTTTTTTTCTTTATGGTTTTTTTTATGGTAAATGCTTGAATGCACTGATTTTTAATTTCTTTAAGTCATTTGATACTGGTTTCATAGGATCAAAACATCTTACTTCTTTTAAAGGTGTAGTCTGTGTTATGAATTACTACAGAAGAGGGAGCTATTACACTTTCCCCAAACATGGGCATGTTCTTTATTATTCATGATGGAGATCTTTCTCCTTGTATAGAACATGATTTTTATTCTTTTTTTTTTTTCCCCCCAGAAGAGGTTTTCATTTTATGAAAACAAAAGAGATGTTGGACATCCTAGAATCCTATTCTGTTGAGCTTACTCAGAAGAAATGTTGTGCAGAGGAAGAAGCTTAGAATACAATAGTTACTTCCCTACTTACAAGCAATTTTGTAAAACCATGGAGTAGCTATTTCCTTCACATGATATTACTGAAAGTATGAAACAAAACCTTTTTGGAGTTAAAAAATTGCATTCCAAATGAAACAAAGCAAAGAGATTGTTTTTCATGTAATATTAATAATAAAAATACCTTGCCAAGAGGTGAAGCCTGCATAATGTATTAACTTAAAGGAGAACAAAAAATGAGACTGATTAAAGCTGGTTGGGGCTGTTACTAAATAATTCTTAACAGAGAATTGCTTTTACAAACACCTGAAGAAATTTTGCTTCCTGAATAAAAAAGCTAGTTTCTAAGTCATGAAGTAGATATAGAGAGATAGTGTCAGGCAAACATGTACTTATTTTGCAAAAATAAGGTAATCAGTACTTGGCAAAAGCATACAGAAATCATCCGATATTGAAATATTTGTCTTCTGATTTCAGTTCCTTGATTAGGATTCATCAAGGATATTGCTGCTTTCACTGGAAATGTCCTGAGTTTATATGAAAGTGAAATTCATGGAGTCATGCAAGTTGGAAAGGATGACCAGAGATTTTTCTAGTCCTATCTCCTTCTTAAAGCAGGTCTAGTGACAGAAGGATGTCAAGGCCTTGTCCCAGTTAAATTTTGAATATTTTGAAGGATGGAGATTGCACAAGTCTCTGTGACCATGTCGTAGTTTGATGACCCATTTGGTTCAAAAGAAAGATGAAAACAGCTTTTATCAAGTTGTCGCTTCCCGTTTCATGTTTGTGTTTGTTGCCTCTCATCCTAGCCTGGAGCCACCTCCAAGATTAGCCAGGCCTTGTCATCTTTGTACCCTCGGGTTAAGGAGTGGTAGACAGCAGTAGGATGCCTCCTGACCCTCCTTCCCCAGGCTGAGCAAGTCCTGTTTTGTCTCTCAGCCTGTCCTCATGTGCCACCTCTCCAGCCTTGGCCAGCTCAGTGGCCTTGTCACGTACTTGCTCAGGTGTGTCCATGTTTCTCTTCTACTGAAGGGCCCGAAGCTGGACACTACTCCACCTGTAGGCTTCCAAGTGCTAAATGGAGAGAAACCATCACTTCTTTGTACCTGCAGGCTCTGCTTCTGCTGGTGCAGGTCCCTCTTGTCCTCACACAAACCAAAACTGAACTCTTGGTTCTCTCATAGTATATTTGGATTTGCAGTAGAGCTGTTAAGTGTAATCCCTCTTTGCTTTCTGATACAAACTCTATGGCTAGAGTTCAGATTTTGAACAACTAAGTATATGATAGGAAGCTGGGTATAATTTTTCATTCTGGTTCCACACTTAAGAAGGATTCTGTTTAGTTAGTTGTCTTTTATATAATTTATGTAATTATAATTAAATCTTCAGTGAATGGGGTTTTTTTTAACATGCAGATAAACAGTAGAAGTTAACAAGATTGCAATAAATTTTAAATTGTCCCTGATTTTGTTTCTTTATTTTTATTTGTTTTCCAAGGCTTCAGCAGTCAATGGTATATTTCGGTTTTCATTCTCTTCCTTTCTTAAAATAATTGATCAAATTGTGTATATAATAAATCTGTAATCCTGAGCAACAAATTTTCCCGGTTCTCACTGAAACATGGGTGCACCAATTTCTCTCCATATCTGAATACTTGAGCAGTATCTTAGTACCTCAATACCTCAGTATAACAAATTTAGGGCACAGAACTAGACCAGACTGACCATCCTTTATTCTTGTGCATGTATTTATAGTAGTTCACATTGTTAACAGAAGAAAATATCTGCTCTTTGTACTACAAGCTGTGTCACATCACTCAGAAGTGAGAGGTCTCAGGAAAAAAAGAGGGGTGTAGGGATTGGTTTTGCTCATATTACAGAAGTGTTCTAGACTGAAAAAAAAAATCAGTGAAAATGCTATTCCACCTTGCTACTTTCTTCTATTTTTTTTTTTGACAACCAGTTTTTGTGTTGGTATTGTTAATATAGGTCTTTAAAGACAAAGCTAGCTCCAGACATTACTTGAATGCCACCCTTCTTTCACCATAAATGCAGTTTGCTTTCAAGCTGGAATGATGAGATTCAGGGTTTTATCACATATTGTAGTATTATTCAGTGGACTAATCAGACTGAAGGTCCACCAGCAGCTGAAATATCTGCTGTATATTTTAAAATTGTCGAAGTTGATTTTAATTAAATGGCATTGTGAAGACTTAATTCTAATATTTTTATTAACCTCACAGCAAGCAAAATAATAATCTGCACCAAAATTCAGCAGAGAAAGTATCAGAGAGGATATATGGAAGCATGGTGTTCTAATAGGAATCTGCCTTTATATATAAGCACTTGGCATCAGCAAAATCTGTGCTCCATTAAATAATCCATTGTTTTCATCCAGACTCTCTTCAATCCCCTTCTCTTTATTTCCTTCTCTCTTTCTTTCTATAGTAAAGTTGTATTGTTGGTAAAGCACACAGGCAGAAACAGCACCAGTTTTTCCCACCCATTGTCTGTGCACTGGATCTTTCTTCAGCCGTTTCTACCCAGAGCAGCAGTGAAAGCCCAGTTCAGATCGCGTGGTGGTAGATGCTTTTTCAAGCTTAGCTACTGCTTGCTTATTCAAATAGCCAGAAGTCTGGCAGTGCAGATCTGGCTTTATTTGTTGAGTCTTGTCTAGTGAAGTGAAAAGGCCTGAATTTTTTTTTTTCCTGGCTGCATTTTTGCACATGTGGGGGTAGGGAATGAAATTATTTCTTTTGTCCTCTGTTTGCAGCTCATTGAGAAGCAGGCATGCATATAAAATTACTGTATCTCAGGGCTTACCTTTAGGGAGAGAAGGGGAAAAGAAACAGATTTGTAAGCTTGACTGGAAACACTGAGGATGCTGAAAGCAGGCCCAAAAGTGGAAGGTAACAAAATAATAAAATAAGATGAATAGAGGATGAACAAAAACTTTTCAAATTAATATAACAGTTTAATTTTATCCTTTATAAGAAATACCATATTACTGCATGTATCAAGGGCACAAAAATTGTGTCCGAGTGTCCAAGGCAAAGGAGCATCAAAATACAGATGTTTAGTTTTGGAAAGTCACCACAAATTATACAACAAATACATAGATATATAGATATATAGATGGATATATAAAACTATGGATGGTTTTCCTAGATATTAAGTTATACCTGCAATTACAGGGAAGTTATCTTGAGGGGTAGACTTTAATGATGGAGTGTAAAACACAGTCCTCTTTCTCTCTAGCTTTAGTTTACACCCAAGTGGATCAATGAATACTAACTAACCTGCATCTCAACTTTCTGTAAGGTTTTTTTGCTTTTTTTTATTGACATGTTTTACCTCACATCTGCAGTCAGATGGTATAGCTGCAGTCTCCTTCAATTCTCTGGCTTGTATTACTGTCAGTGAACTTTGCTCTGGACAGCAGTAATGAACAATTTGTACTGGTATCAGCCACCTGTGAGTACAAGATTCCTGTGGCCTTTTTGTCGTTTGAAGTGTAAGGTTCGTAGGGGCTGACCAGGAACCTTCCTGTAGCTTCAGGGTAGCTCTTGCATTCTGGCCTTTTGCATGTTTAGGATATTTCAGTCAGAGGATGGAGTGATACTAAAAATCAGTTTGGTTGCAGAAATGGTTTATATACTCAGAGGCCTAAACAGCCAGGATTAATTAATTGAATTTATCATGTTTTTGGTGTATATTGGCATATAGCAATATGTTCATGATTTCTAAACGAATGGTTTGGTGAAGATGTAAATGTTAAGTTTTAAACATGAATGTGATTTAGTCAGGTACTTTATTAGATGAATTTGAAAGCGACTACAAAGAGTTCATTTAAACTAAAAGAAGTGTAGTTTGAAAATCCCTGGATTTTGAAATACTTTGCTCATTTTGGCTGTTCTTCTACATTACATGTGCAAACTCAGAGCTGTGAAATGAAGAATTGATGGAAACCAATCCTTTGACCTCCAAACTTGTTATTTATTTTAAATCCCTCCCCAGAAAATTAATTTAAATAAGAAGATATTTGAGGGATCTGAAGAGACATGATGCCATTATGCAGACTTCCAGTTTGTGCTTGAACAAAGCTGTTGTCGCTGTTCTATATATTTTAAAATGTATTGCTACTTTTCTACTAGAAGTTATATAAGCAACAAGAGCTTATATATGCTCTTACTCAGCAAGAGCATAATCTGAACCATGACCTCTGAGATAAGTTTGAAGTCATCTAACTTAATTGTAGTGTCTTTAATGCAGTTTTTTTATTCTAAACTCTAGTTAGCTGACCTAATTTTAAAAGGATTAAAAACGTTCATTGCCTGCATAAACTGCTGTGCTGGGAAGAGCAAGGCTGGTGAGAAGCTATGAAAGCTGAAAATTGTGAATTTGAAAGACAATGAAAGCAGAAAAGTTCATTCATGTAATAGGATAATTTTCAGTTGTTTGGAAGGCATGGGTGCAAAAGCTGTGTGCTGGAATGTAGCCAATAGGCACAGAAATCAGTATTTTGTGTAACAGTGTATACTTCTAACAACTTAATCTATGCTGAGTAATATTTTACCCTTACTCTGAAAGTAAAGACTAGCTGCCTATAGGTAAAAATGGCAAAATCTGTGGTCTGAGGATGAAAGGTGGCAACATGTGGCCACCTTCACTTCATATAATTTCTCCATATTTTCACAATTTATCACTTTAGGTATGGAAGGCTTTTTAAATTTAATTTTGATAAATCTTCATTTTTTGAGATGGAGAAACAGAGTACACTTAAACAGTTGAAGCACTGAAATGAAAGCTCACAGTTCTTTAAATCATGCAAATTTGTTTCTTTAGTATTTTGTATAATGTTAATAATACTCATAACTATGAACTCATTGCTTCTTTGGTGCCTGAGTTCTATGAAAAACACAAGATAAACAAAATTAGTCTCAGAGAGCAAAAAGTTGTTCAAGAAAAGATAGGTATTGCTTTCCTTCTGAATCCTTTTTTTATGGTGGTCATTTTGCCATTTCTTGTTATCTCCATAAGTCTCTGGATTTTGTTTTATTCTAACAACTTTCTATACTAGAGCATGTTAATATTTCTGTATCTTTGTTTCTATCAAAACAAATTTCATACTCCAGCATATTAAAATGCTGTCAAAAAGTAAGTACTGTACTGTTGATAAATAACTCACAGTCAATAATAATTCAGTTGATAATTCTGAGGTTTCTCAACCTCAGAAAGCATAATCTGGGACTGCAGAGTATACTGTAAGAAGTGATGTTTTCGGTAAATAACCATGATAAATGCTCTCCAGAGATCTTTCACATGCAGTGCATCTTATATTCCCTTTTGCTATTCAGAGTCTCTTCTGCAGTAAATTTCAGCAGAGATGATGTTATCCACACAGAGAAAGATTTGACTTCTGAGTTACATGTTTGATGTGCAGCTTGGTAGTATAAATCAATGCAGCTTTAGAGAAACTCTGTTCAGTTCGTAAAGCAAAAAAAATCTGCATGAAGTTTTGATTAAACACTTCTGGAGAAAAGTAGGCAAAATAAATATTAGTTTGAAACTGCATGAGCAGGAAAGCTAATTTCATAGTGAACAAAAAAACAAAAAGTGGTAATTATTTTCTGTTTCAATACTTCAAATATTTTCTGCAGCTTTATGCTGTTTTTGTTGAGTGTACATCATTTTGAAACAAAGTCTGTTTATTGAATTTTTTCTAAAGTACCCAGAATATTCATCAGAAACAAAAGTAATTAAAATTACTCTCTTTACTATTCGATTGTATATGAATTTTTGTGAACTTAATTAAAATATTCAAGAATCTCAAATTTATGTGGTTTTTTTTTTTCTTACCCCCAGAACCAACGTATATCACAATAGGTCCACCCACCTGTGAGGTTTTGGTGAACTGCACTTTGACTGAAAAAGACTGTATCTATAGCTTCAAACTGGACCAAAATGGTTGTCGCATTTGTCAGTGCAAAACTAGTGAGTATGCAGAAATACGGTGGCTTCTACCTTTTATATCAAGCTATATGTGAAAATGGTAGTATGCTGGTTATTTCCATTCATAATGTTGATTATATGTTGTGTTTTATAGTATGTGTGTGCTTTATAGTTGTTCATCTTTAAAGAATTGGATCCTGATTTCTGACATGGCTTGCTTGCTTAAAATGTGTCTGGAGGAAAATGTACAGTGCTTGACTTTTGAGGTAAAAAATTAACAGCTGGCTAGAAAAGGTAATAATTTGGGACCTAATATCCATATAGACTTTGAGAAGTCTTATGAGAATTCCACATTTCATTTTCCTCTGTTTACAAAATTTTAAGAGCGTCTAGGTTTCTGCACTTCAAAAAGTCCTATTGCTAAACAGCCTATTTTCAACTTGGATTTTTTGGTCAAAATTTAGATTTTGAGGATAAATGTTCAAAAATCATATGCTTGGGAGTGGGTGTTTGTATATATGCAAGTATATCCATACTTATATTTATTTCTATAGCATATTCTTATATTTATTTTATATACACATATAATATTTTAGTTAGAATTTTTGCAGGCTTTAACATCTATTTCTTCCCAAAGGAAAAACACTGTGCCTTGTGAAAACTTCATGTGTATCAAGAAAAACATTATTTTCTATATGTGTTTCCTTAAGACTTCCGTGTTTATAGGTGAAATATAAATCAGTATCAGGTTGGTTTTTGGAACTGGCCAACAAAGGACACCTGTGGAGTACTAGACTCAGCTTGCAGGATGCATCTTTGTGGCTGCCAACCCAACCTACGAATGGGTTTAAACTCTCTTTGTAATGTTATTGTATTTTTTCAGCTTTCTTGAAGCCTATAAGGCTTCCACAACCAAAGTATTACTCCATTCTTCTTCTTTTGGTTTCAGTCCACACTTTCTAAACCAATATGACTATTGTAGGGGTCCCAAGTAGAAACAGTCAAAATAAAGTTCTTAAGTAGTAGAAACTAAAGAGCTTTAGGAATGCATGGTGCTGGAGAGGACATCTTAACAAAAGTAAACATATGGCAAGCCATAACATTATCATGGCAATACAGAAATAATACCTTTGATTACAAGTTGTATTCATGGAAGGATGACTTTCCTTAGGTTACATCCAAGCTATCGCATACTTGCCTTACTTCGTTCTTCCTCAGGAAAACATTATAAATGTTAAGGTCTGCTTTTAACGTTGTAATTTGTTTTCCTTCTCCTTCTGTTATTATTAAATTCATTGGGGAGTTTGACACAAAGAAGAAGATGGACATTCTTGGCAAGTTTCATCATCTATGCCTGTCCGTGCAGTCCTTCTCTCCAGTTTGGTGCACTGCAGACAGACCACTCCAAAGGATGATTTCTTTTGTCCTAGGTTACCAGACTGCATATGGACACAAATCACATCTCAGGATATTCTTGCTTAGAGTATTTCTGATTGAGTAGTGCATAAGAACCTATTCAAGGGAATTTTTCTCTTGCCAGATTTGCTTGAAATTTTCTTCATTTCACCATAGCAAACTGTCTGAAGCAAAGTTAATAGTATCATTTATCATCTCTTTTTTCAGTTAAATAATGTGACTAGTAGATTGCTTTAAAATCTCAGTCATTTAGAAAGAGGAGACCTTTATTTTCTAAGAAAGTGAAGAAAAATAATAGCTTGGAAATCTTCATCTTTTGGTGGTTATCAATCAAAATAACAGAAATTGAATTTTTCTTTCAATAATGTCTGTCACTTGCAAGGTTCTCCGCTGGACAAAAGAGCGTGTGAGAAATGAGAAGAGAGGAGTCTTAGGTCAGATATGCTGAAAATGTACCGTGCTAGCTCTCTGTGTTTTGAGATCCTATGTACTTTAATGTCCAAACCCATTGAGTTATATTTTGGTTCTCTTAAGGACCTCAGAACATGTGTTATCTTTAGCTCATGTAGACTGCTGTGGACTTTTGGGAACATCATTATTTTATACTGCATCCACTTGCTTTTTGCTGGTCTAAGCTGCTCAACAATCAAATTTAATTGCCTCAGTAAGAAAGCCCCCGTGCCCACACTAACATTTGAAGTCATCATATCCTAATTCTACTAATCTATTTCCAATAGTTTCATTTTTCGTTAATTTAACTTTAGATAGCTCTGCTGGAGGTTTGTTATACTTCAGTTATTTCAGCCAAAATAAAAGCAAAATGATAAAGTGGAAGAACATAGAGTGAAGGTGTAATTTGTTCTTCTTTATTACCTACATTTACATTCATATTGCCAGAAATAAGTACACAACAGGTTTATTTGGAATGATTATGTAACTACAGTATAATGAAACTTGTTTGGTGCTTCATTGTATTTTAGTATTAAGTCTATCCCTCCTCATTCAAGCCAACTATGGAATGAGAAGAGGAAGGAAGCAAATCAAAACATTGCTAGAATATTATTGTAATGGAAGTAGTTTACTTTGTCTTTTATCCTTCTTTTCATTTCTACAGTGAATGCAAAAACATGATTTAGCAACATGCAGTGAAAACATACATGCTGTAAAGTAAAATAAAATATTTTTTAAAAGTTGCTGAGCCAGACCATAGTTGTTAAGAGAAGGGAGAAAAAAAAATGCTAAGCAAAGAGTGAGCATAGACTTATGTGGGAAGAAAGTTCAGTAAGTACACATGGAATCACAAATGATGAGGGAGAAAGAATGATCATACTGACCAGAAGCATCTAGAAGCCAAAGCAGCACTACATGACAATAAAAGGTAAAAAGTAGAATCCAGAATCTAGGAAGAACTGCTGCAGAATACCAACAATAAAACTAAAACAAGTAGGAAAACCAGGAAAGGCATTAACAAAAAAAAAAAAAAAAAAAGGTATAAGATGATACAAGAGCAAAACACAAACAGAAAAAAGTAAATAAGAAAAAAAACTGCAGTGTGCAGCAATTGCTCTTGTGTTTGGAGTTTCTGGGCCTTTACTTTCATAGGGAGAACTGGAGTGGAATGAAGACTAAAAGACTAATGGCATATTAAATAATGCCTGCTGATTGAAGCAACATAGGATTTAAAATCTGATTGGTAGTTGCTGCTGCACACAAAGCTATTCTTTGGCACTCGTCTGCAGTGCAGGCCTTGTCTGTTCCCTGGATTAGTTTCATGGGGAAAAAAAAAAACCTCTAAAATCTCTCCTGTAACTGAGACTAGTGTTTTACCTCAAATGAATCGAACATGTAGTACTCTTCAGGGTATAACTGTGAGCATATATGACTTTAATATTTTTTTTAGCATTTCAAATCTTACTAAAATGGAATTAAATTAGAGTGTTGCTGTCAATTTAAAAAATTGTTTGCATCATTTAGAAGGCTTATATTTGCAGTTCCAAGATGCAACTGTCATCCAGTTTCATTAATTTCAGACTCCTTATGGAGAAATGCAACTGGAGGAGGCTGAGATGAGTCATTTTCCGTGCACATTATAATGCATCACCTTCCACTTTGTGTCATGGTCTCTTCTGTCTGTCAAAGCAAGTCATGCAATCACTATTCATAAATAAGAAATCTTGGTATATTATGGGTTTGCACAGTCCTCTCAACATGAAACCACATTTCCCCAAAACACATCCTATGGATACACATAGAAGTAACTTTAGAAGTGTTGGTACCTTTTCCTCTAATGAGAGCAACTAGTTTTTTACCATGGAGTTAAAAGGAGACATTATCATTCAGTCTATACTAGCACACACCAGAAGCACGTTCCTCAATATTCTGACAAGTCACACCATCTCCCTTTATAGCTGATGGGAAATTCCAGCATGGACTTTGGGTTTGACAATGCAGGTCTTTATTTAGTTGTGTAGACATTCAAAGGCAGGATTGGTAGGTTTGAGCAATGGTAGGTAGGTTCATCTACAGGCTCTCTGTAAATAGCAACAATTAAGGCTCTGAAAAAGCATAGGGACTGATGATGAGAAAAAGCCTAAGAAAACTTTGCAGGGACTGCAGTGAGAGAACACTTCTCAATTCCTCTTTTTTGTGTGTTAATTCTTCAATAGTTAGAGTCCTAACATTTCAATCTTATAGCCAAATTTTGAATATTTCATTCCTGTATTTCTATATATAATCCATACTCAGGGACATGTGTTCTCAACACTTAAATTCTCTCAGTGTTAATTTTTCCCATTTAAATAAACTTATTTTGTGTTTATTTTTGTGTCAAACTGAGGTCAGACAGTAATTGCATACTAATCACACAAAATGTTCTTCAGGAAATGCAAAATTCCTGGAAATAGTAGAGTAAAATATAAATTAGGTAACACTTTTTCTGTTTTAGTAGCAATTGTCTTCCAAGGTTACTTTGATTTCACAACAAATTCCATGGAAAATAAAAGTTATAAAATAAATATCCAGGTAATCTTTCTTAGTGCTAAGGAGAGCACATTAGATTTTTGAGTAATTCTGTAAGACATAAAAAGGATGTCTTATTATCCTTCTGCAGTGATGTAAAAGGGAATAGCTATTACAGGCAAGACTTCAGTCAAGGACATACAACCATAGAAAAATTAGGATGAAACACGTTTCCTAAAAATTTAAGGCTCAGATCAGAAAGAAAAGTACATATTCTTGTAGAACAAAAGTAGTAACTCTTAAGCACACGTGCAAGATAGTGGAAGTGCTCCCTGAAGAGGATGGAATTATGATAAACAACTCATGCCAAATAAATATTATCTGTATTGTCACTAGAATGAGTCTTTGGCAGGATCTCTGAAGATTACATTATATTGAAGTTAGTGCTTACAATATATCTAGTGCAACAGAAGCAGATAGGAATTTCACTTGGCTTGACTTGTGAAAAAAGAAAAATCAGTGTGCTTGAAGCTTGATCATTCTACAGTAATTCCACCTCTGAGATATCACTGCTACAATTTCATTTTCATGAATTCATGTGTTGTATGAGAATCCTAGATTTGTTTAGAGCACATATCCAAGTGGTTAATTTGCCTCAATGGACTCACAAGATGATTTATTTAGACAGGGTTTTCTAGCATCACAGAGCCCAGTCCCTTCATTTTTTTTTCCAGCTTTTGTGAATCATGATTTAAGTCTAACAAAAGGAGGGAGGGTTAGTGTGGATCTGTGGAGGCAATATATTCAGAGAATTCCAGTTACTGTTAAGTAACCTAGTTTTCTCCTTCATAAATTTGCCTCCCCAGATCCCCACCCCCGAAGATTAAGCAGCAGTAGCAATCCACACCGAGAGGACGGCTGAGGAGTGCTTAATTGTAAAGGTACTGTGAAACAGTTCTCCTGACATGATCTTTCCTCAGCATCGAGAAAATAATACTGGTAAAGGTATGTAGCTAGCTTTGTGTAGCCATGCTACAAATTTGTAAAAATGGACACCAACCTAAGCCAAGTTGAAATACTGACATAATCCTTGTCATGTATCTATTAATATTCTCTGGCAGTTGTTTTTTTCATCTGTGAATTACAGGACTGAAAACTAAAAGTATTTCAATATAGAATGCATTTTCAAAACTTTTTAGAGTAAGATGATTTTCAGTCCTTATGATACAAATATCAGTGTGTTCATATGTAAAGTAATATATTGGAAAAACACAAATATCCCAGTTTAAGAGCCTAGAGCTTTTTAAATACCATATATATGCTGGAAAAAAAATAAAGTTGTTGTTTTTTTTAAAGAGGTGGAATTGCAATCAAGCTATTAGAAATTCAAGCAGAAGACCCTTTTTAGAGCTAACATGCAATTGAATTTTGTTTCTTTTTAGAGGGTTTTTTGGGCAATATTTTATAACATTCCAAATATTCATAGGTTCATGTGAGGTAGGGATATGAGCACTCTGAAATCAGGAATAAATCATGCATATAATGGCTTGAATTTAGGATAAAGACTTGTGATTCTTTTTGAGATGCATTACCCCTGAGATGCCATACCTGAGAAGGAGAGGTTGCATTGTATCTGAAATACTCCACTGCTAAGTTAATTCTGCCAAATGCAGGCATTGCTAACATATCATGGGGCAGAATGTTTTTGTTGTCCTGTTTGCAAGGTGGGACCTCGACTGCAGTAGGTCACATCAGTATGTCAGCTGCTCTTACATGCTGATTTTTAAACGTGCTTTTCTTTCCTTCAGCAGCCAGTGACTCAGTTTTATAGATATCAGACAGCCTTTTTAAACTAGAGCTGATGGTAGTGTTGAGAGTAAGATACTTACTGGAAATGAATTTTAAAACACTAGATCATTTGTGTGTAGCATGCTCACCATATCTTTGTAATCATCAGTTCTCAAGATTTTTCTTCAGTGTTATCCCATCCTCCATATCCCAAAGAGATACCTCTTAAACTGTGTAATGCTTTTCCGAAACTCTCCGTATTTGTTTTATTATAGTCTGCGTGTATGAAAGGGTTTGTAAGTGTGTGGAGAAAGTGGGGAAAGAAATCACTGTATTTGAAATGAGTTTATGGACAATGGTGACCAGGCTTAAATACCTCACTAATATCTGTTTGTTAATAATTCATAAATGGGTTTTTTTGGAAGACTGACTCATCTTCAGCTGTTCTTTCTGCTTGTATTTGTCCAACAGCATCGCATTAAATTGATCTAAATGAATCCAATAATTTGAAATTTCCATATGCAAGTCAGTGTATAATGTTTTTAATTGTATCAAACTACAGAACAAAGTATTTGCTAGTACTGCAGTCTTTAGAGGACTCAAAATCTGTAAGCAATAGCTTTTGCCAGTGTGGTGAGGACTAGTGAAGACTGTGACTAGATTGTGAGCTACCAGCTGGACCTGTTGGTAACTGGCTTTGCTGCTGCTTTTGCAGTTGTGGTTGCACATAGCAAAGAAAGATGCATAGTCTTGTTGGGTGGGTGGGATTCGCTGCTATAAGTATTTAGTGCTTGTTAGTCCTCAAGTGAGTATTAGTTCTAAGCAGGAGGACTATTTAATAACATCATTGGTTCAGGACAAACAACCTTTCCATATTTAGTGTCCTAGCCTTCTACTTTCGCATTTTATGTGATATTTCAGCTCATGTCACATTAAAAAGCTAAGTATTTGTTGTAAAACTACAATTCTATGAGCCTGAGACATTGAGAAACACATTCATCTTTTCTTAAAGTCATGGTTCATCGGTATCATTGGAATTGTCCAATATCCTGCATCTGAACTCTGAGCTTGTCATGCAAATTGTTTTCTGTATTGACATGACCTTATTGACAGTAAATGTTTTATAAGAAAAATGAATGAATGTGTTTCTACTAACCATGTAGAACTCTATTCTACAGATACTTGCCTAAGCAACACAATGAGAGATGTTTTCCCTTTAATTAATTTCCTGTTCATCATTTTGTTTCTGTTTTAGTCTTCTACCTCCTATCTAACCATCAGTTTAGTTCCCTTTGTGATGTTGCTCTAACAAATCAGTCACAAAACCCCAAAAAATAGCTTATACTATTTGATCAGAAGCTTCATCCAATTCTGTTAGAGTTGCAGTCACGTGCAGGTGCATAATGCACCTTCTTGTCAAACTCTGAATGGTAGTTTTCTTCTGCGTTAGCTTTTAAAATATTTGCTATATCCTCATTTCAGCCTGTCTGGTTGCCTGATGCACTTTTGAAGCAGTTATTAGACCAGGTAGGGCTGGATCTCTTCTCTGCAAATACATTCATGATGTGAGATTGTTTCCTCATGAAATTTATCTAAGCAGAGGTGGAAAACACCCTCAAGCAAATACTCTCTTAACATTTTGTCATAATAGATTTCCTCAGTTCATTGCAGTTGACTTTCATAAACTAATGAACTAGTTCTCCTTGTTCTTCAGTATGTGTCACTTGAAATGCAAAACCTTAGCAAAAAATCTGGTTTTACTTATCTTTTCATAATGAATTAGTCATTATATTAGTAGTGATAAATTTAAAACAATAGCTAAGGCTATATAAAAATTGTCAGGATGACAATTGTATACACTGAATTTGATCCACATATGAATATTTAGGTTTGCAATCTTTTCAATCTTTTTCTCTTCTTTCTTTCTCTGATAGCTATGCTTGGCTTTGTGACATTGGTGATTCACTTAATTTTCTGAAAAAAGTACCTGGCTTAAAATGCTGGACTATGCTTTTCATCAGGCCTGTGCAGCAGACATAAACTCTATGTACCAGATGGTACTTCATTTAGAGACTGCCTGTTGTTGTCATGTTTTTAATAATGTTTCAATGGGAGACATTTAGATGATTAGATGTAAATTCAGAAAGCAGACCAGAATTCACATCCTTAATTTTGAGACGTTTGAGTACACTAACATGTTAATTTCAGTAAAGACCATCTTATCAGAATTTAATTTTCAGCATCTTATGAGCAGACTGTGAGTGAGCAGAGAGCAGAGGTCTGTGGAGTTTATTCTGATCACCTCATACATAACATTGACATAACACTAGAAAGTCTATACAGTAACAGTTGTCTGCACTGACTTCAGCAAACTTTCCCTTTATGTTTGACATAGTCAGACTTTTGATGATTTTTCATATGCTGTTCACTGTCTGTTCCTGGGAGGCAATGGTGATTATTAGCCACTCACCTCAAGGCTCTGAAGAGCTTTTCTTTCTTGGCCACTTACAAAATGAAAATTCTTTTGAGGATAACTCACTGTATAAACTTGGGATGGGACACTTGGGATGTCTTCCTGCTTTGTAGCACTGCACTTAGACACCCTGAGCCTTTTAATAAAGTCTGTTAACTTTACATGTAACAAACTTGTTTTTCATCTCTGAAAAGTAGTTTTACTAGCCAAATCAGAGCAGAATAGAAGACTGAAAACAAAGTATTCAGCTGTGGGACTCTGAGTCATTATTTTGCCATCTTCTATAACTTCGTGGTCAAACCTGGGTGTTGTATTTTGATAGCTCTCCTTAACAGATAACCTGGAGACAAATAAGATAAAGAAATATGCCAAGTAAAAAAAATTCCTTTTTTCTGTTTTTTTAGACTTCTTAAAATTGTTATTTCCAGCTCTTCCTATCACTTTTTTAAGATACCTTTTTATTTCTGCCATACCTTTGCATATGTACCTTCTTTTTTCTTCACCTGTCTTAATGATCCTACTGTTTATAGACAGCCATGTAAACATTTCATTTCCCTTACAAAATATGCTTCAGAAAAGGAATGGTTCTGCTCACTTCAACCTGTGCATTTCCAGGTTATTCACTGCTCAGATCAGCTCTAAGCATCTGCAGGAGATGATCATAACTTACATTATATCAAAGGTCATTACTTGACTTAATTCTTTTTGGAGATATCCTTCCATACATCCTATCCTTCTCCATGCATTCTTTATGAAGTTCAAGCCTAGCTTTAAAAATTATGACTACCCTATAAAGTCTTGCATAATGAAAAGTTTAGTTAATTTTATTATCACTGTGTTTTGCTAGGGAAAAATTCTGTACAAACTTCCTAGTATAAAAGCTCATAAATAAAAAACAAATTCTCATTATTTTAACTTGCTTCAAGAAAAGTCTTTGTATTACATATAACTCACTCTTTACCAGAGAAAAATACCAAAATTTCCTCTGCATTATAATGTTTTAAAATCAGCATTAGTGGCTACATATTAAAAAAAATTAGTATTCTTTGTAGATCAGCCTGACTTAATCCTCCAAAAATGTGTAAAACTTCATGAAGATCTTTCTATGTGTGTTTCTGTCTAAAG
Source organism: Anomalospiza imberbis (assembly GCF_031753505.1). Lineage (NCBI taxonomy): Eukaryota > Metazoa > Chordata > Aves > Passeriformes > Viduidae > Anomalospiza > Anomalospiza imberbis. Next base: position 79,366,949 of record NC_089683.1, on the reverse strand, counting down.
CAAGAACCTAAAACCAGGGCTACCCATTGCTGTGCAAAGGTTCGATCTCACCAAGAGGAAATGCTTAAATCTTTTGGTATCAATTCTCTACTTCCAGACACAATCTCTAGAGGTTATGAAAGGATCTGGCATTTCTTTTTCTGTATTCTGAAGGGCAAACAACCCCAAACATGTACACCCTTTTTGCTTCAGACACCAAATTTGCATAAAAGTGGAGAAGTGAGAGCCATGACCCTGATTATTTTCATCCTATTTTAACTGAGCAGTGTTGTTTGGAATAAGGAGATTCTTACGTTGTATTGCACTTGCATACCCAAATTCTACCTCAGATGTCAGCAGTGAATTTGCTGATGTTCTCTGAGGTTTTGGTCTCATTCTGACATAGTATGGAACATGCCTTCTTTACCAAATGAGCATTAACTTGGTACAATAGATAAGGAAACACATGGCTTAGCCACATGTAGTTAAGTCAATATTCTGGAATCTTAAATGCAACATAAAAAAAAACCAGAAGAGGAAACATTTAAGTAAAGCAATATTCCTTCTGTAGTTTTCCTTCAGTAAATTGCCATTTTAGAGAATAAGTCAATATTAATAACTGATCTCCTCTTTGGAAAAACCCTGTCCCTAAATGTTCATTCCCCTGAAGGAAAGTGGTCTTCAGGTCTCAAATGAGGAGCACATCTGGAAGAATAATCTTCAGCTGACCTCTGTGCAACCAATACTTCATAGTGGTGTGGATGTTCAAGCTAGAGATCAGCCATCCTTTAAATATCACACTTAACATCAGGCCTTTGGATATCACCCATCATATTCTTCTATTGAAGAATTTCAATTATATTTCCCTCTTTTTCTATTTGATCTCACTTTGGCTATTGTAATAATGGCAATTTCTTTCCCTGGTGTTTTGCATCCTTAGTGTAAAAAACGCCATAATTTTCTGTTTCCTCTCACCTCTGCAACCAATAAAAGAACATTGTATCCCACAATATGCTAAGAGTGGTCTTTCTGGCATTTCTTCTTTCAAGAAAAGCAAAAAGAAACTGATCAAACACAAAACAGTAAATTACAATGAGAGGGGATATAATGACCATTATTTATCTCTGTACCAGAAAAATTGAAATGCCAACAGTTCAACATCTTCCTAATGCCACCACAAGGGGCGGATGAAACTTGGTACTGGACTTCAAGAAACAGATCTTTTAGTCTAGCATCTCTAGTTATATTTTTAAAAAGCAGATCTTAATCAGAGATAGCAAACAGCATAAAGTTGACAGCAAACAGCATAAAAAAATTTTTAATATATCCCACCTTTCAGTACTTATTTAAAATAAGTAGAAGAGAAATAATGATGACCTATATTGAACAAAAGCCTACCAAACCTATATAGTGTGTGGCAATTATGTGTTATTTTGGATGTGTTATTAAAAGCCAATGGAGTGATGGATGCTGGACTCCATTAGCTGTGCATCTGTTCATAAAATCATGTTAGTTTGTGGTACCAGGTGGTACTGACAAGAACTGATGAATCCCGTAGTTCATACAGTTTGGGTTGTTACTGAAGAATTCTGTCAAATATTTTAAAAATAGGACAGTCTGAAGGTAAGGCCTAGCAGTATTAAGAAAGTGACAAATTGAAAGGGAGCAGAAGGTTTAGTGTGCTGAGGATGTGTTTGGTGTAAGCAGTTTTCATATTGTGATAAGCTGCATGTGTCCTTTGCAGGGGAGGAGCTGTGCACCGGCCTCATTTCGGGCTGTTCCTTGGATTGTTCCTTTGGCTTCCAGACTGACGCCCACAACTGTGAGATCTGTCAGTGCCGGCCGCGGCCCAAGAAGTGCAAACCCATTGTATGTGACAAGTACTGTCCCTTTGGATACTTGTACGTATTCTCATCCTGAACGCACACTTAATGCAATCCCCGTGTGTACGGAAAATACGCAAAAGTCCAGGCGGATCTACTTGTGTTTGCTTTGTGGCACAGCAGGGGGAAGCGTAGGAAAACAAACGGCGTTACGGATGTGGGAGTGCAGTATTCTTCAAAATGGATTTTGATCAACAGATTTAGAAACAGAAGCTCAAAAAACAGCAGATTATAAAAGGAAAGCAGTGCTTAAATTTTTTTGAAGAATTTGACAAGATGAGAAAGCTACTTACAAGTAATGCTGCTTACATGCAGCTTTTTGAAATTCTTTTGGCATGCTTTGAGGAACTTCCATTTTATAGCCCATTTATTTTATTCCAATTATTATCTAATATTCAAGTTTCTTTTGATATGACAGCAGACTAGTTTTAGTAAGACATTTTTGGTAACTACAGGATTTGTGAATCTTATCTATGTTTTTGTAAATGCATTCAAAATCTGTATTTGTGGTGGACTTCTTTTTCCATAAAAGTAAGTATTTGTGGTATTTATTCAGTTGTGAAAGAGGTGATGAAAACTGAGTGGGTCTTTTGTCACAGAAGTTTCTTAGTAATTAGTTGTGGTGGTATCTCTATTTATTTTAGCAGTTAATTTTATTTTGTATGGGTTCATTCCATGTTACTGCCTGCTTTTCATAATAGTTTAATTTCTACCTCATGACAGCAGATCTTCAGATAACATTCAAATGTTTTTGGCCTTTTTTTTTTAGGATTTTCAATGGCATTTGCTACATTTGCAACTCTTAGTTTTTGATAGTGATACTCCTTAAATTTCTGGTTCATTCTAGAGTTCTCTTTGGCCCTAGTTCATAAATGTTGCAGGCTTTTTCATAGCCATTTTTACTGTGGTGTGTCCTCTTAGTGCACTGAGTAGTAAATGAGAGAGGAAAACAAGGGATTTCTAAATTAAGGAGTTAATAAAATTATCATCAGGCATGTTGATTTCAGGAGTGGCCGAGACTTGTCAGTTTTGCAAGTGAGAAAAAGTAGAACCAGAGGGAAGTTAAGAAAAGGAATCCTGTAAAGAGCAGTAATTTTATTCTTTATGTGTCATGAGTTTAATATATTGACCTACAGAGTATAATTACAATTCATGTATGTGATTTTTCTACTTAGATTAGCTGAACCACACTCTTCTTCCCTTTTTTTTTTTTACTCAAGTGTTCTAAGCAGTGTTATTAGAAAATCTATGTGAACTATATAGCAAAAGCATTTTGAAAATGTCAGCACATTTTGATGGGCATAATATGGAAGTTGTAAGATTAAGATGTTTTAAAAGGAAGTTCATTTCAAGCTGATGCCAGTGTTTTCAGGAACCCTTTCTTTAGGATGATTTTTCCCATACATTTTTGTGCACCTGAAAAATAGATGAACTTTAAACCTTTTTAAGCTGTTTGGAGAATAGTTTTCAATTTACATTCCGGGTTTATATACAGAATATAACTTTATTATGCACAATGGCCGGTATTTTTAAATGATGAATGTTTAATAAAGTCTTCAGGTGATTTTTTAGAAATTGGAAATGAGCACTCTAATCTTGTCATTCTCTACAAAATATGTGAAAAATTACACTGAATTAATAACATTTAAAGATATCTTCATATGGAACTGTTTGTAATATAAAGGGCTAAAATTGTGGCAAGAACTACTTCAGGATTATTTCACTTTGAGTTTTACCTTGGTGTGAAAATTATTTAGATTTGAGGTTGTATAGCATTTTTGTTCAGTTTACTGCTACTGTGCTATATTCTTTTTTTAAATACCATATATTTGTCTTCCAAGTGTGTTGTGCTCTTTAAAAACATGGGGTGTAATGGAGGACAAATCTATTTTAATGTAAGCATTTAGTCACAAATAGGACACAAAAGAATATTAAAAGAAAAGTATATTAGAGAGTGAACAGTTAAGGAGTAATCATCATATTTGTGACTTTTTTTTTGACTGTTAAAAGTTAGTAATTGGAAATATTGAATTGGTGCATCTTTAAAGAAACTAAAATCTTTTCATAACTGTGAAAAAATCTGCTAGATAAAGTTCACTGTTTAAAAGCTCTACACAGTAATGGAAAGAAGCATTCCTTTTGATGGGATAGGAATACAGAAAGTCTTTCATTCTCCACTCTACTGTATTGCAATTTGTTATTCTCAGCCTTTTAACTAAAAATTAAATAAAGTTTTCTACAGCTTGAAGCCAGACTTTCTAGAGATTTACATCATTTATTTCTCCTCTATCCTCCTAGATCATGTTCTATAACTTCATATGTCTATTCTTTTCTTCACATATCTATTCCAAAACTATGATTATCTGCTTTTGTGAAAAAACACAAGGAAACATTCAGCATAGGATCCACTGAATGGAGGGAGCACATGCCAGGGATGGAGCCCATAAAGCTTGTACAGCCCATAAAACCACTGAATCTAAGGGTGACAATTAAAAATAATTTTCCTTGCTCATCAGTCACTTCCTTAGGGGGGGTGCTCTTGCTTTAAAGATGTAGATATTTAAAGTGACTTGCTGACCTTTTACAACTTACTTTGCTCATCTAGGAAGAACAAGCATGGTTGTGAAATCTGTCGGTGTAAGAAGTGTCCCAACCTGCCTTGTGGTAAAATCTGTCCATTGGGCTTCCAGCAGAACAGTCATGGCTGTGTTGTCTGCAAGTGCAGAGGTATGTGCCAGTGCATTGCCACCTCTAACTACAACTTGTTTTCAAAGCAGGTGGAAACCAGGCTGAAAGAAAAGCAATACTGCACAGAATATTTACAAACTGAAATACAGTAACTGGGAGGGAACCAGTTCAACATTGCTCACATAAATGTATTGTTTTGCTAGTGTTTGTTATTATCTATTCATCTGGGCTTCAACAGAAAGCTTCACCTGCTTTCATCTCCCACTACAAAGTCACAAAAAGTTTGTTATCAGTAATAAAATTAATTAATTAATTTAGGTCAGGCTCTTAATAAGCTCTTAATAAGCAACTACTAATAATAAGCTAATTGAGTGCATTTTTTTCAGTAGTGATGTTCATCTTGCCTTCTTCACCATTGCCTTTTCTTTACAAACAAGTGTTGCATTTGATAAATATCCAGTATATCACCTAAAATTGGAGTGCTGTTTCTTGGATGCTTTTCAGGCAATCTTAATGAACAATGAGTAAAGACAACAGCTGCCCAGAAGAAAGGACTTGGTATTCCTAAGCTAACAATTTCATACATGCCACATCCCAAACCTGTAACCACCAAGTTCAAGACAGATATTGAGATCAGATGTTCATTTGTTGTCTGCCATATACTTGTGCTGCTTTCAGCATGTTTCTTCCTCACAATATTTTCAGGTTATGTTTTGTATTAGTCTGGGTATCAGACTTCCTTCATTGCTCATCTCCATGTGTTGCATTTAATAACTTTTTGGTTTTGCTCAGTGTCTCTCTGATCCTACCTGCTTTTTCATGCTTGTTTTCTTTGACTCTTACTTGTGAGTTTTGATTTCTAGCTGTAGTCAAATAAGTTTGATTACTTTCCCATTGCTTTATGTAATGACCCTATTATCAACTTTTTGCTATTTCTTCTGCATTAAAAAAAATTATAAAATGTAAAAGAACAAGCTATGGGAACATAGCACTGGAAGAAAATATATGAGTTCTTGAAGTCACTCTCCTGTAGTTGAAGGCAAACATGCAATCATATGAATCAAAAAGATCCAACGTTATTTTTTTTCTATGTAATATTATACACTGCAGACAGTTTAAGAAACTTTCAGACTTCTAGCAAAATAAAAGTTGCAATGTTATAGACATATTTTGCAGATGTGAGAAGCAGAGATTTCATTGACATAAGCTACGACCAATATATGACTTTTACTAGAAATTAGAATTTTAAAAATTAGGTAAGAAGGTAACTGCTGAATAGCGTCCCATTGAGATAATTTTTATCACTCAGCTTGTCATTTGTCTCCATGTTCACAATCAGAACACTTTTCCTGATTGTCATAATGCTGTGACTAAATACACACAAAGTGTTCTCTTAGATGTACCGTAATTGCCTCCCAAACCATAAACTTTGGTCACAAATTATGTGTATGCACACTCTTAAGTGTTCTCCTTAACAAGTATGGATTTTAAAATGTGCACAATTACTTAGTGAAATTAACTTATCCATCTCTAAGTAGTATTTACTGTTGTCATGATCATAAAGATACCAAGCCATGAGCATATCACTTCAACATCACTTCATTTGCAGTTTTGTCAAAGAATTATTGGAGCAGTCACCAGTATGTTCTGGGGAAAATGTTAGTCCTTGTTAAAATTTTGACCCAGAATCCTTAAATAAGAGGAAGGTTGGGTAAATCCCCTGCCTGTGAATTAGCTCCACTTTCTAAATTGCTTCTGCTAGAAATAGCTTGTGCTAGGATTAATAGAACCATAGAAGTACAGGCTGGAGTAGTACTCTGACAAACTGAGAGTCCACTTCTTTACCCTTGCATAAAATAGAGTGTATCTGGATAATCCTTGACAGATGTTTGTCTAAGATTTAATTTATTAAGAATCTCCACTTTCAAAAGACACAAAAAACTAGAACAAAACAGAAAGAGAAAAAACCAAACCTTTCTAAAATAGTGTTTTCCTGTGGTTAGAAACATATAACATTTTAAAATTAATTTTCTAAAATTACTGTCTCCCTTTATACACATTGAACTGGTTACTCCTTGTCCTGAGCTTAGCAGATATGTGGAGCAGCTAAGCACCATTCCCTTTAGAATTCTTGCAGTATTTAAGGGGTTACAACTGGAGACATATAAACATTTTTTGGGTGAGAAATGGGGTTCTAAGTCAAACAAACCCAGTTACTGCAGTGTCTCGTCACTGTTCAAAAATTTGATACTGTGCTTAAGCCATAGTAAAATCTTCAAACTAGTAGAAGTAGTAGTTCTGTATTTAAATTTACAATATTCTTGAACTTGTGTCTTATATTGAACTTGCCTCTTCTGCAGTGGTATCACACTACACACTTCCTTTCCTTGTGAACTACTGCATCTCAGATCACTTCAACCATACCTCTAGTTAGCTAGTCACTTCCATTTTGTATTTACACATTAGATTTTTTCAAATATTATCTTTTCTACTAATTGTTTTCACTTTTCAATTTTTAATTACAATCTCAGTTCATGAACTTAATTCTGAGTACCTGTTTATATATGTTTCTCCAAATTATGGAGTGTACTTTAGAATATTTCAGGAAAAACGTCTGATTGCTTCAGACACCCTTTTCCCTTGCTAAATAAGCAAAGTCTTACTATCTAGGACTTCTGAATGTCAATAATAATTTTAATATAGAGAAGTATTCCAGCAATATTAATTGAAATCATAATTTAAATACTTAGATATTAAAGTATGAAAGTATAGTAAATTGAATTTTTTTCATAGTATATCTGTTCATGCAACAGGATGAAGTCTGTTCTAAGAAGTATTTTATCCCTATGAAGCATTTTTGTTTAGTTCACAAAATGATATACTAATGTAACTTCTGTGTATTGGCTTTCTATTCTGATAATGTGCCTCAAAGTAACTTTGTACCATCTGCTTGTGAAATCATCTTTGATAGATCTGTAGATCTGCCACAGCTGAAGAAGTGCTGACCTACATACTAGCATACAAAGAAATAAAAAAACCACCAAAACCAACAAGCAAAAAAGCTGAATACTTCCTAAAATTACTTGTAAACATTACTACTTCTCATATGTTATCCTTTTTTAAAAGAAAATTAAATTAAGAACTTATTACAAATAACCTTATATATATGTCAGCAGAACATTGTTGACATACCACTGAAAACAAGTCAGTTCACTGACAAACTGCTCCCTCATCCTTCATCGTAATAGTGATATGGATGAGGGAGTGTTTGGCTCTAAATTCACTCTGCTGATTAACAAAGAATATATTGAGGCTGAATCCTGCAGCACTTAAATACCCCTTAAGATACAAATGAAACTTTATCTCCCTAGGCCAACTGCTTGTGGGTTCTGACAGAATGCAGTAATGCCACAGTCTAAGCTACTGTATTCCCATTTCAGTAAAAGCTAAAAGAAATTAGGGATGAAATTCTCATCATTCTTTTCCAAATACCTCATTCATTGTAGTAATATAGACAAATAAATTTTCACAGGAAGTACTTTATGGAATATTTCCAATATCTACCATTACCCTGTTAGCACCTGATTGCAATTTTTTATCATTTGCAAAATCATCCAAATCTCATTTAAATGTTTTTATATTCTACTTGATATCAGATACATTATAGATAATCTAATGTGCTATGGTATTTAAATATTTCATTTTAAATATGCTTCATGCTATCTGTAATTTCCCTCCATTGCATTTCTCCCTTTCTTACATTGTTTTGATGCTACTACATTTCTGGTTGATTAAAAAAAGTATAGGTTCAACAAAAGGAAGTGATTATATTTTCCAAGGAAATACTGCAGGAAATTCTACTATATCCTATTACCCCCTTCAGTGTACCTTTTAATTGTTTCCTGTGTGTTACTTTAAGTGTAAATTATAGAACTGTTTTTTACTTGGTCTTATATGTGCTTTAAAAATAAATGCAGTCCAGTCACAAAGTTGGTGTTTCTTCCTAAGCAACAGATGCTTATCAGGACATCTCATTTTTCTTTGGTTTTTACAGAGGCAACAGCTTCTCTTATGCCTCCTGTTAAAACAGGCTCTTGTCTGTCCATGGATGGGCACCGTCACGAGAATGAGGAGAGCTGGCATGATGGCTGCAGGGAATGTTACTGTCATAACGGACGGGAAATGTGTGCCTTGATCACCTGCCCCGTTCCCAGCTGTGGCAACCCCACCATACATCCAGGGCAGTGTTGTCCATCATGTCCAGGTAAGACATGATTTCTTCTACATGCTTTGTAATCAAGTATCATTTCACTTGTGTTCTGTTTCTTAATACATGAAAATAATCTCATGCATACTTCAGTAGTAGGCAGAGATGAAGGTTTCTATGCCCTAATGTAACATGATGAGTTGTCATTAAGTTCTCAGCTGTGAAAAATGGGAACTTACATATTTAAAGCATATGCAAGTTGTGGGTCCTAACATGTTAGTCTTTGACACATTGGAATCTTTAAACTAGTAAAAGTTTCTAGTCTGTTACCTATAATAGCGAGTATTGTAATAAGCCATTACATTTTCATTTTTGATTTTAAAGTGCAGTTTTATTAAAATGTATCTCCTGATATATGTTTTGCCTTCCCTCAACAATGTACACAAACAGATGTCTTAAGTAATTGAACATTATGATTCTGTGTTCTGAGGGAAGGCTCCTATACCACCAGCAGTAGATTATTTCAGTACTTTCAGTGGGAAGGCCAAGTACAATTTCTGTTGCATTCCAATACCATTTTAATAAGTGTTAATATGAAAAACAGGTATGAAAAAGTATGGGTAGAATGTAAGATTAATGCTCTCTGTTTTCAGAATTATTCCTACAGTATTTTATGTGCTAAGTAGATTAATTTGTAATACAGTGGTATTCTCTATGACTTTATTGGAACTCATATTAGAAGAACAATGAGGCTTATGCAGCTTCTATAAATAGAGAACAGCATGACAGTACTGGCAGGATATAAGCAATTATGAACTTTTTCTATTTCTTTGTAAAGAACAGGAAATCCTAGGGGCAAAATAAGCAGATCCTCTTTCTGAAAGTGGCAGAGAACAGTGCATCCTCCTGGTGATCTTAGATAACCGATCTCTTTAGATTGCTTAGACAAATGGTGATCTCCAATCCAGTTCACACCTTGTGGTAACTGGAAAATCAGTAAGTCCCCAGAAGGATGGAAGATTCCAAAGGGTCTTTCAGCCTTTTCACAATGATTTGTGTAGTATTATATATATGTATATGGATGGGGGCAGGTTAACATATCAGTCTTGCCTTCTATAAACAAACAAGATTCAAAATTTAAAATGTATGGTGGTTGTTCCAATTCCAGCAATTCTCTTGTTAGGTCCCCAAGACTCATCCTTGACTTCATTCTATTGTCAGCATACTCATTAATCTTGATTTACTGAATATGAACAGAGCACCTCAGAGCATTCAAATAAGAGTAATGGTAATTTTGGTCTTTCAGCTGGCCAGCAACTAGTTCTTTGTGTATGGAGAGTGAGTTTGGGTAAATTCATTCACAAGCCTAATGCTGAGTTTGTGGAAGAAAGGTCAATATGAAGTTAGCAGAATCTATTATCTCACACTATACAGTTCTTGTGGATGAGATCAGCGTTTGATTCTGAGCACCAGCAATGTTGGTCTCTTTTATAAAAGAGCAGTTGCTTAGCCAGCAGTGTTCATTCCTTCAAGAGGGTCTGCATAGGTTTCTCTGTCTGACATTAATCCTGCTTTCAAGCCACTGGTCACCTAGTTTCTGTGTAAGCAAAGTCATACCTGGTGTAAACTCTTACAATGCTTGGGCAGATACAGCATTTTAAAGATGGCATAAGTATAGGGATTACTATGGCCAAATTAGTCTCAGTGTGGGTTTTTTCCCCCCACCGAGGTCTTGTATTTGTTAGAAATGTAATTGTGATTTTATTTTGCAACATATTGATTCCCCACTGATGATGTTAAATATATCATGGTTTTAAGTTGTGAGACTGAGAGCATGTCACTGTATGGCATGTATCTACCATGAAGTAATTAGCAGTCCTGATGTACTGGGTTTGGAATTGCACTCTTAACCTATCCTCAGGGAAGTGGCAGCTTTCAGGGATCATTTTGCAAACTGAAAAAAAAGGTGTGGTTACATTCAATTCCACATTTAGTTAGTTTTCAGCAGAGCAAGATATACATTGAGTGCTAAAACGTGCCTTATAATTACGTATCTACATATTAAGAGGTTTATATGGATCATCACAATGCTCATAAAAATCTCAAGGTTTCCTGTAAGGTTTAAAAGCCATTAATTGCTACTGTTCCATAGAATCATGCTATGTAGAAAGTGTGTATTTGTTTGACCAATTGTTTCTTGAGGTGATGTAGTTGCACACTTGTGGGACTTTAGTTGCAGTGATACATCATTATCAATGCTTCTAAGGGAGCTGTAGGCAACATATACAGCAGTGCTATCTGGTTGTGCTTTTTTGATCAGGAACAGTAATGAGCAAAACAGGCCTGTGACTTTGCAGAAAATTAAATGCAAAGGAGATGACTCAGAAAATTTCCAGAAAATCTTAGTATTGCCTTTGCCATGATGAGTTAAGATGCCATTGCATAACATGTAATATATTGTTCCAGCTGAAATAAAAATCTAACAGTGACAAGGCAGCAGGCTAGCAATCTGCAAATGCTATTTCAGGTAAATGCTGCTGAATCGTGTATGTGGTTCACAAATGTAAGCAATTGGAAAAGCATGGCATAAGCAAATTGGTGAAAGATAAAATAATTCCCTGAAAGAAAAGCAGAGGTGTAAGATCAGCCAGAGTCAGCTTCCTTGAGTTCTATTGATCATTCTCCAGAAATCAAAACAATTGAGTGGCATTTCCTCTAAGTGGCAGTGTCACTGAGCAAAGGGCACAAATGCTGTTCTCCAGATAGGAACAGCAGTGCTAGAAACATGAAGAGAAGTCACAAGCACTTTGTGGGCCTTGGCCTGCCTAAATGACTAGAGGAGCTGCTGTACACTTAATTTTTCTCTCCTTAACCATGATACTTGGGTTAGGATGATGTTCAAATTAGGCATCTTTATAATGAAGTAGGAGAGAGGCATCTTCAGAAAGTGGTTTAGAGATGTAGCACAATTAGCAATAAGTCACTTTTTTCTTCTCCTCCATTCACCATAGGAAACCTGAAGAGGTTCTGTTCTTAACAGAGGCACCTAACTTAGCTATCTAATGTTAAATGGGTTGAATTCAGGCTGCAGGCCATCACTTATAAGCCTGAAGCTTCACTTTATAGCCTGTAGCTTTCAAACTCATGGCTTCTGCAGCTGAAAAAAAACATGGTGTGTGAGGCATCTTGGTATCTATGTATAATGCATGGAAAAAGCTGGTGGAATCACTCTAGGTCCAAAACAACCACCATGGTAAGTAGGCAACTATTACTGCCCTTATTGCCCCTAGTGTGGGATAGGCTTCAAAGGATTTTAAGCAGGCTGACGATGGTGGCATAACCTTTTCTTGATGGTAAGTGCTTAAGCATTCAAGGTACCAGATAGGTTTCTTTATTTATCTTTTAAAATATGGTATTTAAATATTTCATTTTAAATATGCTAATGCTATCTGCTATTTCCCTCCATTGCATTTCTCCTTTTTCTTACATTATTTAGACACTACTACATTTCTGGTTGATTAAAAAAAGTGTACTGTCAACAGAGGTGAAAAGTTCCTCCTTTTTTTTTTGTTTTTGATACCCTAGAGGCTGGAGGACACTCATGGTGAAAAAGGGAAACAGTTTCAGTTCCTCCCTTAACATGAAAGAGGTCAAATTTGTTCTCTAAATGGCCAGGGTGAATCTTTTAGCCAGGGATGCAGAGGTGATGTAATTAATTGTTTGAAAAGAAAGTAAAGTTCATTTGTTGAGATACAATTACTGGAAGGATAAGGCTACACATTGTGGCATTTCACTGTGGCATTTCCTTATATCTAGGTGGGGTTATTTTCAAATATGGCAGATAATTTTTTTTTTAATGGAACAGTGATGAAGCACTTCCGCCGATGTAAGTGCTTATACACTTTTAGGGGGCTGGGGGTGGGGGCAGGGGTGGATTCTGTGTTTTGCTTTTCCTTTTCTGGTGGGTTGGGGTTTTGAGGGGGGGTTGTTTGGTTGGTTTTTTTTAATGTACCATCTAATGATACAGATGATATAGGCACATATCTGTTGAGAAACTTAACCTTTACCTGGACTTCCTAAGTCCCAGAGGAGAAGCTTACTTATCCATTCTTTCAGGAACTGTATCTGAAGTTAATATTTAGCAGTTAAGAAACTGTCTGATCATTAGAATTTTTCAGAAAATAACAGTTGTCTCTTGGAATTCCCAAATCACAAATTAGTTTGTATTTTTCTGAAATGCCAAGAATGCTTGAAGTTATCTCTGATTTATATTAACTAGTCTTTATTCATACCGATTCTCAAATTGTTTCTTGTTTATATATTTCCCATTTTTCATGAGATGCAGGTGCCATAAAGTCAAAAGAGCTTCATTAAGCATAATTTATATATGTATTTTCAATAATAACAGAAATTCTTCATCTTGTGTGCAGTTGTTAATTATAAGATTCACAGTTGATTTTTCCTCTCTTTCAATTCTGTTTTTCCCAGATGAAATATTAGTGCAAAAGCCAGAGCTTACCAGTCCATCAATCTGTCATGCTCCTGGTGGGGAATACTTTGTAGAAGGAGAGACATGGAACATTGATTCTTGCACACAATGCACATGCCACAGTGGACGTGTCCTGTGTGAGACTGAAGTCTGTCCGCCCCTTCTTTGTCAAAACCCCACCCGCACACAGGACTCCTGCTGTCCACAGTGCCCAGGTATGTGCTGACATCCCGCTTTCATCAGAGCCCTTCCTTGATCTGAGGATGTCTGATGTTTCAGTATGAGAATGCTTCAGTGTGTGCTCAGGTGGTTGTTGTGGTGCCTTTGTTCTTCAGCAGTTTGGAGTGACAGCCTGCAGTTCTCTAATTCAAGTGCAAAACTTGATGGTGTGCAAGAGAGATCTTACGAGTAAAGGGGAGTTGTGGCCCTGGGCTTGGAAAGCCTTGAAGGCAATGTAATAATGTAGGGGTTGTGTAAGAACCAGGATACTTGGAAGGTTTATGAAATATGCACTCCTTTATGCAGACATGCAGGATTAGAGAAACTTTGAAAGCAGTCAAAGTGTTGGGTAGATACAGGCTTCTTTTTCTTTCTACACACCTTGGTTTCTATGAACCTTTTTATTATTATCTTGCCTATTTGGGATTTGGTCTCAAAAATATTTCTGTTTGCTTTTACCTTCACATGGTGTCATTCTGATAGTCATTTCAAGGCAGCTGAGTAATATCAAAGCATTCCAGCCTGGCAGGTATGCCAGACTCCTCCTAGACTGCCTCACAGTGTCAAGAAGATAACAAGATTTGCTTTTCCCCAAGGAAAGATTTTCAATTATAAAGGAACATAAATTCCTATTTTACATAGCAAATGGGGGAGTTTATTGCAGTGGAAATTTAGTACAATCCTGTGAATTGCATGTAAAGTCACTAAGAAACACGTTTATACAAACCAAAAATTAAAAACTTACTTTAGGAAAAAAATAGAAGTTAGGTTTTGCCATTAGGTTTTCCTACAAGGTATTTGTTTGGGTTTAGGTGTGGGGCTTTTTTCCTGACAAAATATTTTCAGTAAACAAGGTAGCCAGTTCTCCTGACTTACATTTTTTCATTATTAATAATGAGCATTTGTTTACTTCAAAATACTGTTTTGGAGGATCTGATCTTCCCTCACTGGCTATATAATAAGCTTAGTCTCATAGCTTAATGCAGGTAGATTGAGAACCTGATCTCAGTGCTCTTATGAATCCCTTCTTTTCTTCTCTTTTTGTTAGTCCTGTTTCTTGACCTGTAATGTCTGTTAAGGTACAGCTTCATTGCAGGAATATGTCTCCTCCATGGATGGCCTGAGAGTTAAAGCAAACCATTGGCATCAGGCTGAAGCATGATCAAGTTCCATTTGTTTCTCAACAGCTTATAATTAGCTCATTTAAGGCCACTAGTGAAGGTGCCAGCAGCATAATAGCTTTTCACTTTGCATCATTCAAAGTCTTGGGCTGACATGGTAGTAGATGGGATTCAGGGTTTAGATTTAAAATTTAATCTCTCTTGTTTGACATTAATTCCTATACACCATGCATTTTAGAGCGTTCAGAGTCACTTTCTGAGGGACTACTTCTGATGGTGATTGTTTTTCTCTTTGCTCTCTTTTTTCCACATTTTTTTTCTTTTTTTGTTCCTTGCTTTCTTTTTTTTTTTCTTTTTTTTTCTATTTAGACCAATAAAGGTCTAAATAAACATCATGCTAGAGCATATCATGAGGTCTTCATCCCATATAAGAACTGAAGAGACATGAGGCTCTGTCCTCCTAGTTCTTCTAAAGTAGTGAGCTAATATGTAACAATTCCATTGTGTTCTCCAAGACTGAACCCTCTGTTAAGGAGCTCTGAGAGAAGTTACCCACTGTAAGTTAAATAACCTAATCTGTTTATATTTACAGACGAGACTCTTCAGCCCTCTCCATCAAGCAATGAGAGCATGCCCAGTTACTGCAAAAATGATGACGGAGATATTTTTCTGACAGCTGAGTCCTGGAAGCCCAATGTCTGCACTAGCTGCATTTGCATGGATGGTGTGATTAGATGCTACTCCGAGTCTTGCCCACCAGTATCCTGTGAGAGACCTGTTTTGAGAAAGGGACAGTGTTGTCCTTACTGTATTGGTGAGTGAATAAAATTAGTTGTGAACTTGCTCTTTGCTTCTTGGGAATAAGACAAAAATTTTATTTCCAAACTGAAATGCTTTCCCTGAGATGCAGTCTATGACACCAGTTTGAACTGGAGAGTGAAGTCTGCATAAGGAGCTTTGAGGATCATGATTTATGGTTTTTAGGTAGAAGAGCATAGAGATAAACATCTAATTTGCCTACAAACTCAGAGGCCATCCTCCTGGAATCTTGGTAAGACACCTTACTGGATGAAGACTTTACAAAAAATTTATTTTATTTAAAGGAAGATCTGCCAGGTAACACATATGTCATGATTTAGTTGATAATATGAGGAAAACATTAATTATAACTGCAGAACATGAGCTGAAGCATTCTGAAATTTCACAGAATGGAGAACTCTTAATAAGGCATCTAAATTAAAATACAGGGAAAAATGGAATTTCATTAATGATAATATCTTTGAGATAAAAATAGAGAAAAATATATATATTTAAATACTGAAAATGCATAAAGAATTAGGGCCATGCCCTGGTGTTGAATTTGGAGCTGAAGTAAATGGTGGTTGCTCCAGACAGCAAAAATTTATAGGCATTTTTAAAGCAGCAAAATTGGAGATTACTGATCAGTTTTCCATTGTGTGTTGAATAGGAGTATTTATGTACAGATGACTTCTTTTGTGAGTTCACAGTAAGTACAAAGGCTGTAGGATGGAAGCTGCTGATAGAGAAAAATCATATAATGTATTTACTGAATTTAATCTCTGTAGCATTGTTGGAAAGCATTCAAAGGTTACTTCCCTTCATTTGCAAAAGTAGTAGGGAGAGATACAGTAGAAAAGAACAGTAAGAAGGAGTATAAGAAAATTGATGGGCTTAAAATATTTAATTGAACATGTGAGTCAACTTGCCCATCTATAAACAAAACAATCTTTCATCAGAAAGATGGTAGAAAGATTGTGAAGTACGTTAAGACATTGATACAACTCTTGAAATCTTTATATTGTTGCAGATAGAATAGCTTTAATAACAGGTGATGCAGTTTTATATGATGTACAAGGAATTTGATGGAAGAATGCCTGGAAAAGTTACAAAGTATCCAAGTTTCAGTTGCCTTTGGAACCCTACTTAGATTCCTGATGAGGACATTTTGAGTCCAAAGTACAATGTTAATCCTCTTACTATTTCTTCTCATGGTTTGCATATAAAATGGGGAGAATTTAAAGTTTCTTTTACAAGTGTCTTTCTGCAGGCTTTTCTTCCAGTGAGTCTGAACCATAAAATAATTTTAATCCAGAAAACATTTTAACATTAAAAAAAATATAGTGTGTTTGAAAGTTGGGCAATCAAACCAGTAGAGTCAGAAAATGAGCCTTAATACTGAACTGGAGAATTCTGTGGGTGAGGAAGGGATGCATCAGGGGAACTTGTGCAATATGAGCTACAAAAATGAAATCTTTAAAAACCTACATCTTGTATGTCAGGTTTGTAAATAATATACACAGAGCATGTAGACATAGCTTTAATTAATTTACTTTGAATCCTGTATAGTTGTATAATATTACACATACCTAAATGTGTAAGCTATGAAAACTTAACAATTTTTTTAGTAGCAACTACTCAGCAAAGCAAAATTCAGTAGCCAGATTTTAATTAACACTCAGATATAAAAATTTTCAGTGATGCTGCATTTTTTAAACCATGTTATCATATGTAGTCAGAAAGTTTTGTGGTTTAAATAACTGAAATTCATGGAAACCTAACTTTTTTTTTATGGCTTCCACGAATTATATATACCCTTGTATACAAGAAAAGTCAGGTCATGCACTTAATTTTCATCTTTGTGGTTCTTACTGGTTTACTCTTCATTTTTGAGAACTGTGAAGCACATCTTTTTACAGATTGTTTCTAATTATTTTTATGCAATACTTGATAAAATGTTTAGAATCATAGAATTATTTAGGTTGGAAGAGACCTCTAAGATCAACAAGTACAGCTGTTAACCCTGCATTGCCAAGTCCACCACTAGATCATGTCCTCAAATGCTGTGTCTATACATCTTTTAAATACCCCTTGGGATGGTGATTCCGTTACTTCCTTGGGTATTGGCAAACTGTGGAAACAGGCCTTCTTCATTTCTTGGAATTTCAAAAACTATGTAGGATCTTGGCACTGCATTATTTATTCTGCTTCTTTCTGGATCCAGTTTGTGTAAACTCAGCTTCAAAATTTAACAGTCATGGATGCTTTGTTGTTTGAATCTTCATCCTGTGTGTTCAACATTTGTCTTTCTCATGCAAAAAAAAGATTAATTTGGAAAGATAACCTTCTAGTTTAAAGAGGATAAAGGGATATCTATTTGATTAGAGACAAGATTAGTCTTCTGCAGAAAACAGAGCAGTGACTGTCCAGTCATTTACCAGATGAGACTGATTTTCTGGTGCAGCTAGAAGAAATTTGAGTGAAGTGGGTAGAGCTAGACACTGAACTGTGTTTTTGTATGCGGGTTTCTTACCGCAAGCCTGTCTTGTTTCCACTGTCATTGAGCACCTATTGGTGTTGTGGCCTTCATCTCCATCCTTGTTTATACTTTCATAGAGATGGACACCAGAACAGGAGACACTCACAGGATAGTATTTTAAAATTTCCTTTTGAGGTTCAAAGGTACAGCACTGTAATTGTGATTTTACCTTTGCTTATTCTTCTAAAAAATATTTGCTGAATAAAATTGTGATGTGTCTTTCACAAATTTGGAAAAGCACGAGCAAGTTAAAGGACTTTTCCAGACAAACCAGCTGCAGAATTGCAGAAGGTGTCAAAAAGGTAACATTTTGAGAGCTAATCTGAATGGGCCAAGAGAGCTCAACTTTAGGTCTGCGTAGGTAACAAGCAGCAGAGGCACACTCAGGTGGTGTGCCTCACCTTGTCCCCAGACACACCTTCCTAACACAAGGTTCTGCTGGCTCTATATGCCAAAATGCACATCAGCTAGGGAAGAACCTAATGTCTTTCCTGCAGCTGGCCGCTATCTTTTCCTCACACTCTTCCTTTCCCATGCTCACACCACGTTCACTTACAAAATCTACTTGGAGAGGTTGGGAACCATACTAAAAGCCATGCAAGCCATGAGATACCAAGGACCTTGGGAACCATTTGTTCTTTTCAGATAATTCCACTAAAGTTTTCACAATAGTACTTCTTGCTGGTCTTCTACTGTATTTGAATTTACTCTCTCAGATCTGTTAGACTGGTCTGCTGACTACTAGGCTTGTTATTCCAGATTATGTCTCTATTATGTTGTCACTAATTAAAACCTTTACTCATGGCCAAAATATATAATAAGGCTGACATAGGGTAAATATGTCTAACCGGCATACTTAGAGATGTAATCTGTGTGAATATTAAACCAATATTTATCCGAATGTTTAAGAAGTTTATTATTTCATTCTGTTATCTCATTCATATGTGTAATGTGCAAGCTCATGTCATCAGCAGGTTTCATAACAATTTCTGCCACTAAGAAACAAAGGTAGGAGGAAGCCAAGATGAAAATAAAGCACTGCTTGGCTTTTGGAGTTTCTGCTGTGTTGTTTTTTCGCTATCCTTAAAGTGCTCCAGCACCAAAAAACAACCTAGGCTAAGCAATTCATTACTTCCTTCTCAGTGAACCAGAGAAGACTGCAGACCGCCTAAAATGTTTGCATAGGATGCAACATTAAAAAGTGGTGTATTGAATGCTTAGGCAGAAAGATCACATCAATTTCCAATTTATATGATATTAACCATTAAAAAATGTACTGATTTTAGTTATTGCTCTTTTCCTAGGGTTTTCCATTGATGCAGTTGTAGGGAATTATCAGATCCCCTTCAAATATGTTTTGTCATTACAGTCTAAGCACTTCTAGTTATTTCACCTGAGAGTTGCTCCAATCCTTGGCATCCCGCCTAATCTCCTTTTTTAAGTATTCTAGACAGAGTTCATCATTCTTGAGCTTTGGTTGTTAGAAAGTTAGGTAGTTATGAGTTTGGGGTTATTTTAGCTTAATAGGATTGATTAGGAAACAAGGAGGAAGATGAGCAGTTGGTAGCCTCAAACAGTCAAAGAGAATGATTTTTTCTTAATTTTCATAGCACTTTTGATATCATTTTTTCACGTCCCAGTCATTCATCTTCTAGCCTCTTGCATTAAGGAAATGAGGAGAAGCAGCCCAGGCTAATTATGTAGTTCATAAAGAAGCAGAAATGACATCTTTTTCACAAAGATTTTCTGGACGATGAAGAGAGGATCTTTTCATTACAGCTGGGAATTCTTTGTGGCAATTGTTTCACTTTTGTGTCAAGGAATGAAATCTGATTTGTGTGTAATTGGCTGTTACTGCAGGATCACAGCACTGTTTTCCTTCCACAGAAGATACAGTTCCAAAGAAAGTGGTCTGCCACTTCAGTGGAGAAACGTACGCAGATGAGGAACGCTGGGACATTGACAGCTGCACACACTGCTACTGCCTGCAGGGTCAGACTCTCTGCTCCACTGTCAGCTGCCCACCTCTGCCTTGTGCTGAACCCATCAATGTGGAGGGAAGCTGCTGTCCCATGTGTCCAGGTAATATGATGTGACAACCCAGTTTATTGTCATGCTGGTTTCCTAGAGCCGATAATAAGGTTTTTTAATTGGGTTTTGAATGTCAGTCCATGTTTGAACAGCATCACAAAAGCAACAGACTTTTAGACTTCAGGAAAATTAATATTCTTAACAGATTGACACATTGTGCAAAAACATAGTTTGAATTTCACTTTTTCTGAGAACTGTGAACTGAAAAATTACTTGCTTGCCCCTTTTTGTCCTTTCACAAGGCTATGGAAGTATGTTAATGAAGTGGGAAAATTAATGTCCTTACATCTCTGCAGATTATGTCACAGTGATTAACATTTCTGTCTTTTCTGAGACCGCTGGTCACTATTCAAATATCACATTGCTTTATTTTCACTTTAACTTGGTTTAAAAGCAATGTGACATTTTCTTAGCTATGGGGACAAGGGGCACAAGAATTGCAACTGGCTTTTTAATGTGAGTCCTAATACACTTTGGCAGAAGTTTGCTCACCTTATTCAGTAAGCTGATAAGTACTTCTGACAGAGCAACTGGGGAGATTCAGCAGTATCCCTTCTTGCACTTCTCCTCCTTTGAGGATTACAAAAAAAAAAAGCAAGGCAAAGAAACCAGTAGGGACTGTTTACATATCAGCTGAGAAGATGTAGCCTTCCCTTCATTTTTGTGGGGAGGGGGTTTGTTAAGTATCACAGAGGAGCAAGCCTGTAGTAAAACATGTATTCTGAGATGGTATTTTCAAAAGCAAGTTTGTCCACACCTGTCCCATGTCCCATTCACATTATGATAATGATAAAGGCATGTATCCCATATACAATATGGAATAAGTTTTCAAACAAAATCCCAGGCTAATGATGAAAATTCGGAAACAAATAAAAGACTTTAAAGGACAAAGCACTGCAAACGGGGAAGTGTATTTCCTCATTAATTAATTAAGAGCAGCACTGAGAAGTTAAGCAGCCTGCAACTTGTGAAAGACATTTTTCTCATTTCACAGAGATGTATGTACCTGAACCCACTAACATCCCCATTGAGAAGACAAATCATCGAGGAGATGTTGAACTAGAAGTACCAAACTGGCCGACACCAAGTGAAAATGATATAATCCACATTCACAGAGGTCAGATCTGATATAAACCGGGATAACTATAACTTGGGACTGTGTTTATTCCTCATGTTTTAATGCATCTACTTTTTCTATTCAGGTAGCAGTTGTATCTGAGAATATTCTTCAGTGCATAATTCGGTGCAGTACATGCATTTTGCTTTGGGTAAAGATGAGTCAGTAGATTAAATTATATTTATACATTTTGGTCTCATTATCTCTCCATGTTCTGCATAAAAGAAACATCTGTGTTGGTATGATGGAGTTCTATAAAAGTAAGAATACAACAAAATGATGAATCAGATGTGATTCTTCGGTGTCTTTTCTGATTCAAAAACTAGAAAGCAGGCCATTGGAGTTGGTATACCTTCATTTGATCCATTTGACATTCTCAGGAATAGATAAACAAAGGTAGATAAACATGTACCACAGCCCAACATATATCATAGCCATGATGTCAGACCTTAGACAAAAAACCACCTCAGGTATAGTGACACACAGCCAATAAAGTTGTATAAGGATGTAAATACATCTTCTGTTTAAAACTGCACTGTAATATTATTCCAGCATAGAGGAAACACTGTGCCATAGTTGTTGTTAACCTTTTCTAATTGAAGGACAACCTAAACTATGTATTTTTTTTAACCTGAGGATTTCTTTTTTCTTAATCCGAGGAGGAGAACATAGCGTTCTATTGTTTGGAGAAAGGATGCATGAAATGTAACTGCTTTACAAAGTTCTAAGCTTATGCTTTTATAACTCCAGCATTTTAATTTCTCAGGCATTAGTAGCTGGCTTGCAACTATCCTGCCTGGGGATTATAAACACCCACTACAAACTGTGAGGGAATTTTGTATATGTCATTAAAAGTTACCATTCTTTGCAATTACACACAAAACTTGCTACAGTCTAGTAGAGTGCCAGCAGTGTTTTCACAGGCTGAGTGCTGCAGGTATTTTAATACACTCTCAACAGATGAGAGAATGAACAAATCATACTTGTCCTACCAGTTTTTAAATGTAAAAAAAAAGAAAAAATTGCTTTCATCCTAAGATTTCCAAGTTCTCCTCAGCCTGGAAACACAGTCTGATTTTTTTACAACTGGGAATTTAGTTATGATCAGATAAGATCATGCAAACACAACTGAGTTAAGAGGTTCTTGTCAGACTGTGGTCGTTACTGTGCTTTAGGATTTCCTTCTATCTCCTCTCTTTTTGATGGCCTTTTCCTGACTAATATAGTCCCCCTACAAGATACTAGCTGTTCTAATTTATGTAAATAATGTGGCATTGCAGGAGAGAAGATCCAAATCCTTATGAGTGACAAGATGTACATCTGAGACTTTTATAATTACATTCTTCCTTGCGGCCAAGGCCCGTTGATAATTACTAACAAATGCTCCCAATTGCCCTGCAGACATGAACCATCTCCAGGGAGAATACCGGAGTGGCAGGGGGCCACACCCCAGCGAAGATGCATCCATCAGCTCTGTTGCCTTGGTGACAATCCCAATCACGATAGCACTGTTACTGATCATCGTGCTCCTGCTTATCAACCAGAAAAAGCAGTGGATTCCAGTGTCCTGCTACAAAGCTCCAACAAAGGTGCCGTGTCTATTTCCAGGATATCCCATTTTTACGAAACCAGGAACAAAACATTGTGGACAATGTTAAGCAATTAAGAGGCTGTTAAAAGTCTGGGAAAAAAGCTGCTGCACATCTTGGGCAACCAGGTTAAGCCTTTGTGTGGTGCTGAATTAACAGAGAACAGTTACACCAGCCCAGCTGGGATATGAGATTACCAGAACTCCATTCAGAAGATGAAAAATGGTGACTCTGAAGAGAGTCTTGATCTGTTACTATGTCTGACATATGCCAACTTTAACAAAAGTCCAAACCCTTTCACTGACAGTTTGATTTTGCTTTGTGCTTATGGACTTGAACCAAATAAACTTTAAAAATTATGTATGGAATACAAAAATTGTATGATTTACGCAATATTTCCTTTCTCTTTTAACAGCCTTCTTGCCTAAACAATCAACTGGTATATGTGGACTGCGAGAAAGGTACCAGGGTCCAGGTGGACAGTTCTCAGAGGATGCTAAGAATTGCAGACCCAGATTCAAGATACAGTGGATTTTACAGCATGCAGAAACAGAACAACCTACAGGCAGATAATTTCTATCAAACAGTTTGAAGAATTGCACCCTTGCCAAGGATTTAAGAGAGAGAGAGAGAGAGAAAGAGAGACAGTCTGCTATTAAAATAAAACTAGAATTGTGCAGTTGCTTAGTGGATTGTATTGGATTTGTGACTACATGTACAGCTCTAAGACCTTTCTGGGATGAGCTCTGACTCCTGCAATGTGCCAGAAAAAGCATTCCCACGTTTCCTTGAGATAACTGACCAAGTGTTTTCTTAGAACCAAAGTTTTGAAACTTAAGATGTATTTGCTTGTAACATAGCTATAGAGGTTTTTTGGGAGGGGAAATCAGGGGCTAGGGGTAGGCAATGAAGTAAAAGGAAGCTTCAGAGAAGAAAAGCTGGTCATGCTTGGCTGGAGACAAAAATATACTGCTGAGCAGCAGGATAGTGGTTTATCTTGTTGCCCTGAAATTGCATCTGTTGCAGCAAAAGCCTAACCCCAGATGAAAAAAAATATGAAAAGGTCTGATTATTTTTTTCCAGCTGTTGCTACAGTAATATACTCCTAGAACAGAATTTGTCACATCACAGGTGTGGTGTAGCTGCAAATATTTTTCTATATGATGAGAAGCTGCAGTAGTTAATGAAATAGCAAGGAAAAGATTATAGCAGAAAATAAAGGGTGGGTTTATTAAGGATGTATAAAATTATACCTTGTGCTGCTTTTTGTTTTTATTTTTGTTTTTATTTTTGTTTTCTTCAAAGCTGATTGGCTAGATTAGCCACACTTCAGCAGAGTTAGCAAATGACTGAGGCCTAAGTAATTCCTGATATGAGCACTGGATCTTTTGACAGCAGTATTGAAGGGAGGAAGGAAGGATGGAAGGAAAAGTCAAGAACACCATGCAGTTCCAGGGGCTTTTGTTTGTTTGTTTTGTCTGTTGTGGTTTTGTTTTGTTATTTTATATCAATCTCTGGTTGTTCATACAGGAGAAGGAAAAATATTTTTGTTGGACAAAGCTCTTGCGTACAAGAGAGTAAAAAAGAGACTGTTTTAAGGTTGTTTTTTTTCCTGTTGATGTTCTTATTTACTGGTATGCAGATTTAGAAACTACTTCCATGCTAGGAAGCTGCTTAATTTTAATTGTATATTACTCAAGCACCTTTTTTGAAGCTCAGAAAAAAAAGGAGATCATGCTTCTTTAAACTTTAGCATTATAGGAATATTTATGTAAATATAATTATGCTAAAAACAACAAAAAGTATTTGTATGTTTGTGTATATATATGTATATACAAATGCATGTAGGTATACATATGTATATATACATGCATGTGTATATACACTATACATATATATACTGTATATATAAAATACTATGTATACAGTATATATTTTTTCTATTTTTTTTCTTGTTGAATGTATTTTTATCTGAGAGAGATTTTACCCAGAGCAGAAACAGATAACAGGCATTCCATATCAATGCTTAATTGCTTGTGAGTTTAGGAAAAACAAGAAAAGAGCATCTCATTCTACCTACAGTTTGATTTGATTTGATTTGAACGTGTTTGTGTGTGTGTGTGTGTGTGTGTGCACTCTTGTGTTGGCGTGTGTTCAGTTCGTGCACGATTATAGCAGTAAGCGTTGCTCTTGCTACTTGCTACATTTCAGGGTGTTTCTTATTTTTCTTTTCCTGCTTAGCCTTAAAAAGGCTTTTTAATGAATGCATTGGCTAGAGACACTGATGACAATATACATGCAGCACTAATCAACTCCATAAAATAACACCATCAGCTCCTGGATTTTGGTTGGTTTTGGTTTTTTTTTGTTTTGTTTTGTTTTGGTTTGGTTTTTTGTTTTTTTTTGTTTTTTTTTTTTTTTTGCAAACAATTGTTTGAAACAACTACTGGAATATTGTCCGCATTAAGCTGGAAGTTTGTTGTAGCTTGCCTCATTTATAACTCTGACTGTATAATACAATGTTAACTTTCCAAACAGGTCTTGGCACTTTTATACTAATTACCCATTTGTGCATTGCCTTTTTTCTTTTACAAATGCTTGTCATATGAGACACAGATACCCAGTATGCTTAATGTGAAAAGAAAATGTATTTTTTGTAAAGGAACTCTCAAGTATTGTTGTAAATACTTGGTCAGAGATTGCTGAACTTTAAAACTGAAAAAAAAACTAATTTATTATTATAATGACCTAATTTATTAATCTGAAGATTAACGATTTTTTTTTGTTTTAGAATATCAAAAAGGTGTTCTAGCTGTTTGCATCAAAGAAAAAAATAGGTGTATCATTAAGGGTCAACATTTTTTCTGCTTATATAACTTCAGTTTCCAACCACCAATAAGAAAAAATGTAGTCTCCCCAGTGTTTTGTACTCAACCTGATAATGAAACAGAGATGTTTCTGTCCAGTAACTACAGAGATTTTGTCAAGACAAAACATCCATTCCTTGCATAAGAGTAAGCAGTCTTTATCCAGAAATTGTAAATGCTTGCTTTTGTTTTACAATCAAGGCCATATTCTGAAAATATTAGCAGGATATAGGACATGGTGTAAAATGTTTTTATTATTATTATTTTATTATTATTTTAAAGATATGATTTATCCTATGTGCTGTATCCATTACACTCTTTTACTTTGGTTCCTGTTGTGCTCTTGTAAGAGAAATGCAGATATAATTTTCTGAAAAATAGATGCATATGTGGCACTCGGAGTGCACTGCGGTTCAGCAGATTGCTTGTTTACTTTTTTAACTGTAAGGCGGTTTCTTGTAATTTGGCTCTTGGCAGCACAATAAAAAATTTTAAACCTATGGATGCGAGTCTTCTTAAATGTTCGTTCTTATCACTTCTGGGCACTGGTCCTTGAGACATTAGTTTGATATTACGGTGAGTAGGAATTCATATTATTGTCATGCTGACCTGAGATCAGAACAGTTCAGAAAGTACTGTGGGTAAAGAAGAGTTTGCATGTACAGAAAGTTCTGCATATTACACTAAAGAATTTTCACATTAGAAGCTTTATGGAATTCCAAATAATTCCAGCATACAGTAAAGATGAATCAAATGGAAAGTTAGGCCTTTACCCTGCCATGGGGTTCATGTGGTCTAGTTTTACCTGACAGAAAGCCATGATTAACCATACAGGATTCTAATGCGAGGTCCCACAAAAAGTGCATGAAATCAGAATTTGCACTTCGTGGACTCCCTGAGCTGCAGATCAGCTACTCATCTATTAGGCTCTAATGTTTGTTTTTTTTTTCTTCTACTAACTTGTAAGTTAATTAATTTGATGTCCAAGTTCTGGTATGTAAGATTCTGAGGCACGGTGGTTTTCAGCTTAACTACTTGCTCTATAAAAAACTGCCTCCTTTCTTTGAACCTACTTAATGCCTTGTGAAGGCTGACCTAGAACAGAGACTAGACAGAGTTAAAGAATAAAATAGTATTTATTAGAAGGCCTCATTGGATACACCTTGGGCAGTACAAGAGCCCAGCCAGGGCTACACCCAAGATGAACCCAAAATGGTCACAAAATGGATGACCAGTCACAGGGTCACACTTCTATAATTTCTGGTCCGTTAGCATATTGGAGTTAATTGTCCAATTATAGCTTTTAGCTTATGAAGTCCCATCCTTGTTTTTCTGTCTTCAATCCTCTGTTGTTTAGGCTCTTGGGCCTGAAATTTGGCTCATTTGTCCTTGGTCCCCAGCTAGAGAAGGAATTGTTTTGTCTACCTACTCTGTGAAGAGAGCTTACTATCCCCTAATATGAAGCTCAGAACTACACACTAAAGCAGTACAGAATCTGAAAAATATAAAAGCTAAAACCTGAGGCATCATACTCTCCTAATGGTTTCATTTAATATCCCTGACACTGCATCCAAAGCAGCAGTAGATCAGTATTTATATGTCACCCATTGATTTAGAGACTGTATGTTGTTTCCATTTTTTCCTAAGAATCCCGAGGTACAATTCTTCAGGAGTAGTTCCGTGCCTTATGGCCAGCCTTGCCATTCCTTGTTCTTCATGTACATCCTTTAAGATCAAGGGTAAGAGGACTGAAAATGTCCACACCGCTCACATGTGGTACTCCCTGGATGTAGCATGGTGGTTACTGTTTAGATTGCTACTGGCAGCTGAGTCAGTGTTCTTGCAGAGAACAAGCTGCAATAATACAAAATGCCCAGTAGTTACTGCAAAGCCCATAAATGACTTTTACTAGGAGAGATCTGTATTTATGTGCATCCCTTTATGTTTCCATATGCTGAATTTTATCTCCCTCGCTAGTTATCTGTTCCAGCATTATTGCTCCTTCCCAAGACTAAGGCTATGGAGGACTTATGTGTTCTAGAAGAGCATCTTCAAATTGCAAGCATTTTGGGTTTTCATCAGAATGAAACAGAAAACATCATACATAAAACAATGAAAACATAAAAACATCAGTGTATAAAACAATGATGCATTTTAACACTCATAAGTAGTCCTGGCCTGCTCTGCCTTGCAATGTCTGAAAGGATCAAATTTGGAATGCCTATTTACACTAGGGTTTGTCAGCCTGTCATAATCCTGAGTAGGACAGGATGCAAATCCTTTCAGTGCCCTCAGTGGCACTCTGATGCTTAACGAGGCATGCATTTTCCACTTGCAGTGTTGCCAAACATCGAGTAGGAAGTACAGAAAGAAAGTTAAAAGAAGCTCAAACTGAATCAGGAAGTTAAGCAAAATTCCTGGTACGTACTTTAGGATATCAAAAGATCATGGCTGCTCAAAAAAAATAATACAAGATAAAAAATGCCCATCCTAAGCTATTGCGGGTAAGTGCACAATGCACAGCCATCAAAGGATGGGCACGGGAGTCACAGTGCTGGTAAGAAAAAGCATCTCCAAAGCTTAGATTCTTGCGTACTAGGTGATTGAATGGAGGCATCAACGATAGTATAAAAACAAGTTACAACAAAAGTACTGTAAATAATCCTACTACGGCAGTGGCACTGGAACTGAGTGATCTTTAAAGGTCCCTTCGAACTCAAACCATTCTACGCCTCCCCCTCCTGCCCGATGAGCCGCCCCTACTCGGAGCGGAGCTGAGTCAGTACGGACACCGCTGTGTGCGGCTGTGCGATCGCTGCCTCGGCCCGGCCCGGCCCGGCCCGGCCCGGCTGTGCGATCGCTGCCTCGGCCCGGCCCGGCCCGGCCCGGCCCGGCTGTGCGATCGCTGCCTGAGCGCTGCCTCAGCCCGGCCCCGCCCGCCGCGCGCCTCCGGGCGCGCGCACCGCCGGGAGCGCGCAGCGCCGCGTCCCCAGCCATGGCGGCGGCGGCGACCTCGCAGCGGGACCCGGGCGATTGGCAGGACTTCTCGGGATTCCAGCCCTCCGCGGGGAGCGGCCCCGAGCCTGCTTGCGACAAGGGCGGCTGGGTCGTCGGGGATCTCGGGGCGAAGCTGTCCCTCTGCTTCGAGCCCCCGCAGGCCCGGGCTGGCGGCGGCGAGAGCCGCGTTCCGCTGCGGCCGCTCACGGAGCAGAGCGCGCTGCAGGACGACGAGTGAGTGCGGGCCGGGGGGCGCGGAGAGGAGCGGAGGGGAGGCCCGGCACGGCCTGAGGGGACGGCGCGGGCCACCAGCCCTGCCCTGCCCTGCCCTGCGAGAGCGCTGCCCCTGGGCCTTGCCGAGCCCAGCAGGGCTTGTGGGCTGCGGGAGCGGAGCCTTTCCCCGCCCCCGGGGCTGCAGCTGGGAGCCGCCGGGCCTCGGCAAGGGGGCACGTTCGGCCGCCGCGGCGCGGGTTTTACATGGAGCCCTCCGGCTTTATGCCCCTGACTGCCCGGGAAGCGTGTGAGCATCCCCGAGCTTCTTACCCCGCCGAGCTAGCGAGAAGTACTTGTTCTGAAGTGCAGTGACCGTGATTAGTATTTGTTTAGCTTCTTGCAAAGTGCCCGCTGTCAGAGTGCTTGAATTTAAACATGGAAAGTGCAGAAAGCAGGCGAAGAACAAAATTGCTGCAACTGCGATAATTGCTTGGAGTATTTCCCGCTGAGGCTTTCTGGGCCATGCTGCTGTACAGTTTTTGACATTATTTCACGAACATTTCTATTTCTTATTTTATAGTAAATTTAGTCAGCTTATCTTCATTAAAAATACTGCCGTCTTACTTTAAGGTAACTCAACTGCATGTCTTGTTCTAAGAGAAGAATTTTAAAAGGCCTGTTAGCAAAATACTAGATCTGTGGTGTAAACAGTGAGGTAAGTTCAGTGAACCATGAATCACGCTGGGCAGTGATGAGGCTCTGTCTGCCCTTCTGTGTCTGCCTCGGCTTTTCCTCTGACCTCTTGTGATTCTTAGCTAGGCAACCATTCCAAACATCCACCCACAGCACAGCGCCTGGAGGCAGGGCTTGGCTGGGCACTAGAGGAAGCAGCCTGCTCACGGGGCTGCTGTGGCTAAAGACTGAGCTGCTTCACCAGCTTGGGTCTCTGTGTGCAAGCCTCAGGTCTGCACAGGCCAGCCAGAGAGGATACACACTCTAGAAACAGTAAAGACTGACCGAGGACAAGAGTGGTGGGCTGAGCTCTGCAGGAGTACTTCCAGAACAAAAACAAATTCTTCCAAAATTTTAGTCTGATCTGTGTGTTTTCATTATTCTGTGATAAATGGAAGGGAAAAAAAGAAAAGATTTGGCTCCGAATTTGCTACTCAGCCTCTACTAAACAACGTTAGGAATGTAATTTGTAGCTCAGTTCAAATTTCATTGACGGAAAGGCTCATCCACCCCCAAAAAAGATTTTGAGTGTAGTTACATAATTAGCATAGAAGACGTGTCTTCATTTATTGTTTTGTATCACTGCTGTGCATACATTGTTGCTTAAAAAGGGAAGTAACTTATATTTATCAAAAACCATTTTCTCATAGCTTTAAAACACTAAAAATATTGTCAGTAACTTGCAGATGAATATTTAGGGAGGAAAATACAGTTACTGATAGAGATATATGATCACTAGGAATATGGTTATTGCTGCTTCAGTTGCTGTTTGTTTTGAGGTCCGCATTTTTGTTCCTTTATTCTTTTCTCCAGGATTTGGAATGCCTTGACTGATAATTATGGTAATGTGATGCCAGTTGACTGGAAATCTTCCCATACTAGAGCTTTGCACTTGCCAACACTGAATCTTTCAGAAAAAGGGGTAAGTTCTGATCAATAGAAGTACCCTCTTTGGATCTTTGGTACTCAACAGGGAAGTAAAACTCTTTGCATTTGTATAAAAGAATGTTGGTTTTAAGTGGCTGAAAATATTTTTAGTACTTGCCATTATACATGAGAGCTTTTTAAAAATCAAAGAACCATTGATGTGTGTTTGCATCTCCCTGGGTTGGAATAATTCAGGGTTAGTTTTAGATGACTCTTCATTAGAGCCAGTGCATGATAGAAAAAAAATGTAAAATGAGAAAGTGTTTCACATAAAATCTTTCTGCTGTATGATTCATGTTGAACACTGGTCTGGGTAAGGGAGGAAAAGAGGCAGGAGTACTCGAATTTAGTAAATCCAGTGAGGACTTTCCAAAGTTCATCTAATTCCACACTCAGATGGCTTCTTTAACAAGAAAGGTGGCCCAGGAGACACTAAAGTGCAAGAGCTTGTTTTGTTTTCCTTATTTAAGAGTCAGAATAGTTCTCTGGGGTAGGAACAGGGAATTAAGAGCTTCAGTGAGGTTTATAGAAGGGGTTGTCCTCTGATGATCTTAAAAGTGGATTAAAACACTTCAGGAAGAAAAGCTGGGAGGAATTCCCATCTCACCAGTTTTCTGAGGAAACTAGTGGCTTATCTTTTAAACATAGTGAAGTCCAGTTATGTTGTAAAAATATCTGAGTGTGTAACCTAAGAATTGGGTGATGCTTTGGCTTCTGCCATCCATTAGATAATCAACAGATGCTTTTTACTGTGACAGAAGCAAAGATTGTTCTGCTGAACAGGATACTTTGGGGTTCAGTAGAGGAAGATGCAAATTTGGAACTCATTTTCTTGATTTGAGTCTCATGGTTATCCCTTGAATTTGACTTGTGTTTCTTCTAATTTTTATTGAGTCCTTATTCAGATTTATAAATGGTTTTAGAATAATTAAATTCTTACATTTTAACTAAAAATAATACCCTGCCATGCTGTGACCTTTTGTCAGGGAAAAAATTGATTGGAAGACTAATGGATTTCTTGATAAGGAACTAAGTATAGTACATAAGAAAATGTTTTGTATAGTTTTTATAAGTTACTTGCAGGAAGTTATGAAGAAAGTATGTTAAAAAGTGTAAAGTGGTGTTGCTGGATTAGGAAGAATCTTAGGTTTGCTGCCAGTAGAGAGAAAACCAGTTCATGGATTAAATGTATCTGAAGGTTTTTCAGCTTTCATTCCACATGGAAGGCCTTCTGATGTGTGAAAGCTGTGGGGAGTGTTTGACATACTTTTCTTCTGCTGCTTTGTGTTCAGTAGTATTGCTGGATATGTGACAGTACATATGGACCAGCTAGTATCTTGTTGTATTTTCCTTACAATGAAAACTAACAGCTAAGCAACACTTCCCTGATGTGTTTGAAACTAATAATATGCTACCAGAATTGTGCGGAAAGCATTTCTCCTCCTGTTTTAGTAGGGAAAGATATAAGGTCAATAAGGCTGATTCGCCTGATCTTGGTTCCTTCACATGACAGGTCTATGCACACTTTTATACATCTCTGACACTGAAAGAAGTAGCTGGGTGGAAGTGTTGTGCACAGTGGTACTAGGAATGGGATTGTGCAATTCCTTGTTTGTTTTTGCTAGATTACTCTTAAATGGGTCATTCCCTGGTAGCAAGAGGACAGAAGGAGAGTGGAGTGTGGCTGGGTGGTAAACCAGGTGTTTCCTTTAGTCCTGATGCCATTTTTGGTGATTTGTTAGTCTGTATTATCAAAATGTTTTCAAAGGTCTCTCAAAATGTTCCTGGATATGTCAGGAGGGAAAGCACACCTCCTTCTAGATAAACTGATATGCTTCCTTACTGTCCCATCATTGTTGTCATATCCTATGTGCATGGAAAAATATTTGAGGACAGCAAACATTTAAAAAATGCCAAATTGTAGTGTATCTGTGTAGTAGGTGAAGAGAGAGTCATAGTGGAGCTTTGTCACTGCACAGTTACTGGAATTCAGATTGTGAGAAAAAGTGGACATTTGACTTCATTCTGAGGGCTGAAGAAGTGCAAATTGTATGTTTATCCCTGCAGGTGAGCTATCTGGGGATATTGGTCGCAGATTCAAAATGAATCTGAGAACTATTAAGGTATCTGAAGAAACTGAGAAAATTGGAGGAATTACAAGAAAAATTGAAAACTGATACTGTGAGACCAAGGACTTTGTACAGCCAGTCATGATGCTTGTAAATTAGCCCAAAGATCAGTTAAAGCAGTTGAGCTCAAATGGCAGATGTTGGGTGTTGCAGCTTTGAGGGGCTTTTCTAGGCTGGAATCTAGTAATGGACAAAGTACGGAAACAATTTTGTAAATAAACCAAGATATATCACTGTGTGAGAGTAAAATATGCCTGACTTATTAAGGAGAGGATTTATGTCTCTTAGTGTATGTATATCTTTGGTTTGAAAGGATGGATATCATTTGGTGGTGTATATATATGGGAACAGTGTTACTTCTCCTTCTTTCTGAAAAGACCATGAGATATTCAATGACACATTATTTTTTTTAATAATCTGAGGTGATACCAATGTTCTGATATCACCATTTAATATCAACTCTTCTCATTTTTTTTCCATGTCTTTTATTATGTGACAAAGTGGAACCATAAAAGCACTTAAAGAAGTTTGTGTAACGTTAGACATTATAGGCAAGTTTTTCACCCCACACAGACATTTGTTAATCTTCAGTTAAGATTTAAGTATTTACTTGACAGCCTCCCATGTAGATATCTGCATGTCACTGTGTATATTGTCTTTATATATGGACATTATTTAATGGCATTAAAGATTAACAGGTATTTTAACTTTGTCCAGTTGCAGTTTTGATTTCATTTGCCAGGCTGTTTGACAGAAAGAACTGTTGAGTCCATTTTTATGGGCCAAGATTCAGTTTCATTCTTAAAATTCAATGATAGTTCCCCATTTGTTTTTGTATGTTATATGCATTTTATACCCTCACATTATGAGTGTGTATATATATTTATATAAATATACCTTTTCATGCTTTTTAGGTAAATGACAACTTGAACCTTGACCTGTCAGATGATGAAGAGCTGAGGGAACAGTTGGATATGCATTCTATCATTGTTTCCTGCATCAATGAAGAGCCACTCTTCACAGCAGAGCAGGTGAAGTGTTCAGCAAAGACAATGTTGTTGGTGTAGGATGTTTCTTTAGTCTGTTATTATTTTTTGTTGTTGTTCTTGCTCTTCATTGTAGCTAAGTTTTTTTATTGTTCTTTGTTTAGTTTTTTAATAATGTGGGAGATAGCATTACATTATTCAGATTTGAAAAGTGTTTCAGTACTTCAGGTGAGGTTGATAGTCCAGGGTCTTTGAAATCTTTGTATATTTCTTACCATTAATTAGTCAGGAATGCTACTAAATTAAATATATGTGTAAAAAGCAAAAATATTTTCAGAATCTTAGTGGTATGGTAGAGTTTGTAGTTTTCCAGCATAACTGTGTGGCAGTTCATAGTTCTACAGGGCTTTGCTGTTAGCAGGAATTCTTTGAGGTTTTTGTCTAACATGAGGGCAGATCAGTGTTTCTGCTATTAAGCTTTCAAATTACTTTGATCTAAAGTCTTCAAATCCATGGATTTACTTCAATTATCTTGAAAATTGCTCTTCTGAGTAAGGTTAATGAGAGTAAAGGTCTGTTAAGATCCTGCTTTAGTAGGCAAACAAATAATCTGTTTTGTCTTTGATTAAATGGTTAAGCAATGGTTAAGCTGTGAACTCTGATGAACACGGTTATTTATAGTACAGGAGACAGGACTGCTTGAACTGCCTTGGCTCTCTTTTACTGTGGGTTGGATCTCAGCACTGACTACAGCCTTTAAACTTCTAGAAGTTGCTGTGTTGTTTATTCAGATGTCTAGTTAATAATTTAGCCTGTAGAAATGTAATCATTTATGTGATGTAAAGTAAGCTATCTATGCACATAATTTCTGTTGTCATACTTTTGGTCTGGCTCAGGTTTTATGCCCAGGGATGTAAATCAGCTTCAGGTTATGGTGGATCAGTTCAAAAAACTTCTCACAAGCACAGTAGATTTTCAGGCCGTTTTTGTTTTTGGTTTTTCAGAGAGTTTTTTGTGACTTTTTCTTTATTATTTTTATTTATTTTCATTTTGTTGGTTTTTGGTTGGAGGAGGGAGGGGTGTTTGTTTTACATAGAGAAAATGTGGTGAAATAAGGAGTGAGGGAGATAATTGATTTTTGTTGTTGTGTCTTCCTTCAACTGAATAGTCAGGAAAGATACTCCAGCTTACTCTTTAATTTAGTTCTCTTAAACAGAATCATGAGTACCTTCATATAGAAATACCCCATAGTTCAACACACTTCTTGTTATGCCGTCACCAATTTACTGTTACAAGATGTGATTATTCTCAGAGAGCAAGGATGGGGAGGAAATGTCAGTACGATTTTATTGATCCTCTTCCATCTAGTCTTGGTGATAGTTTCATCCAGCTTTGCTTCATATTGCAAGCTCTTCGTGTAGGAGGGTTTTCATAAGGGTTTTCATTTTTCAAAGGTGATTGAAGAAATAGAGGAAATGATGCAGGAATCGCCTGATCCAGAAGATGATGAAACACCCACCCAATCAGATCGGCTCTCTATACTTTCCCAGGAAATTCAGACCCTCAAGAGATCCAGTACAAACAACAGCTATGAAGAGAGTAAGTGGTATTTATTTAGCATTTTTTCTCTTATGCTTAATGAAAATAGTTTAAAGGGTGAGTTTGCCATGTGTTTGATTATTAGCGAGTCCTTCTTATGAAAGATCTGCATTCAAAAAATATTTTCAAAATGTTCTGAAATAATAGCCTGATTTAGTGCATGGAGGACTTACCTTTATCAGCTTTCTTATGACTAAGAACAAAAATAAGATTTTATAGAATTTAAATTTAAAGCAAATATTCTGAAGGTTGATACATTGGAATGAGATTCCTTCATGGGTAAAGTAGTAAGTTGGTAATTTTTTATTAAACTTCATTATTTTCTGTAAAGTGAGACATTTTCTTGATGCCAGTACACTAAGATCAGCTAAAGCTCTTGAAAGCTATTCAGTAAATAAAGCTTACCATACCTTTAGTACAGTTTCAGTCATTGCAACATATCTTGATAGACAGTAATACAAAAATAAGGCAACCATTTATTTTTTGCCCCATAAGGACCATGCATATTTTTTGGTCCTCCCTTTCCATTCTTCTTCAGAAAGCTTAAAAGTGAAAAATATCCTTTGTATCTTCTACTCAAATGAAATCATCTGTGCTTCCCCATACAAAAGCAATGGAGAAATTAGATTAATAATTATAGTAGGTTGAATTGCATGTAAAAAAAACTGTGACTTATCAGTTTTGTGATGGGAAATTTTGTTTAATCTTTACATTTGTTAACATGAATTCTAGAAGGTAGCAGTGACACAAAGAACATTTGACAGATCATCTTTCTACTCTGACCTTTATTAAAAAGTTTGGTGCTTTCCTACCTGTAGTCTGGGTCAACAATACAAACTCTGTAGAAGATTCAGAAAACTGGCCAACCTCTTGTGACATGAACTTAGAGTTTCTGCTACATTTCAGATTTATGGAAGAGATTCCAACCATGAAAATGGTCTCTTAACTGTCTCAACACATAAATTTCAGGAATGTGAAAGCAAAATGTATTGTGTTCAGCAGGGCTTCCTGCTTTTCTGACAGTTCCATATGTCTTAAGGTTTGGAGCTAATCAAGCTTGCTCAGTATTTCATATCATGTCAATTTTGCTTTGCCTCAGGAGTCCATCTTGTCTGTTATATCTTTACAGTGTAAAGGTCAGTCTCGACCAAATAATGCCTTGAGTTACTTTGGCAGATAATTTAACTTCGCTTCACCAGTTTCTCAGAATCTGTTTTCGTGTCTTTCAGGTCACTCTTTTATTAAAAACTCTTGCTACCTATTGTCAATGTGTGAAGGTGCTTCAGAATTGGTCTGCATCTCTCTGAAATTTTACAGGTTTTTCCTAGGAACTCTGGTTTTTATAGGATAGATCAGAGATTTTCATTCATTTAGGATTCAGAGCAGGAAATCACTTTTATTTACTTTTTTCTTGGATAGGAAAAGACATACTTTAAGGCAGTCCAAAAATAAAGCTCTGGTTACACAAGTGAGTTCCTCAGCCTACTAAGTTTCAGTCCATGTAGTCTTCTGCATTTGAATTCCTGTCTCCACTCATGTGCATTAGCTGAGGATTTCCTGTGTAGTCCTTTCAAGACTTTGATAATGACAACTGATCTATCATCAGTCAGGACTGCAGTTGGATAACCTACACCTGTGTTTTTAGAACAATTGGTTTTTAGGCTGTGAAGCTGGTTCTTAAGTGTTGGGACTCACAGGTGCCCTCTCTCAGTACTATTACAGTGTTTGAACAGAGTTTAAGGCCTAAGCTATCTTGAAAAGCTGTGGCTCCTTGACATAGAATTGTCTTAGAATTGTTTCATTGCCTTCTCTTCAGTTAAGGAAGTGACAAGTTTTCTCCAATCAGTTTTCCCTGCTGTAATTTAAGAGAAAAAATTCACATTTCACTTAGTACCTTTGATGCTTCTAAGAGCTACGCTTTTTTGTAGTTTGTGGCCTTATTTGTATTTTTCAACACTTGTCTGTAGGTGCTTTCCCTTATAAGTATTCTTGTAGACACAATCCTAGACTAATTCAGTGAAACTAAATAATTGCAAGCATCTATGCAGTGTCCTTAAACAGAGTGTACCTGTCAGTGTAATCAGGACTAGCTGTTTTTCAAGTGCCAAATAAGATTATGTTCTTTGACACAGCAGCTGCTGGGACTTGCCAGCTTCCTAGGTGTGTCACATCTAAACTGGAGCAGAAAGCAGTCCTTCTTTTAACCCAAGCAAGCCTCAAAACATTTTCTTGGTCATAATTGCACTATCTGTGACACATCACCCAGTAGTTCAGAAAATAGGAAGGCCTTTTCCTTTGAACAGTGAGTGCTGAGGAAAGTAGTAGATTATGACTGTGTCAGAAGTTTAGGACTTACTTCAGCTTCCAGCATAAACTACCAAGACATTCTTCATATTTGTAGATTTTCCCAGATTTCTCAAAAGTAAGAAGAAAATTTGACCACCTTGTCGCTAATCTTGTCACCTCTGAGATGTGTTTATTTCTTTAGGAATATTGTTTCGTTCTGTGTGGTTTTAGAACTGAATTTTTTTGTTTTGAGAAATTTCAGAGTACATTTTTCTCGTGACTCCCACAAGTTTTGTCTTGCTTAAAATCTTGACATAATACTTTTTATATTAACTATTTGTAGGAGTCAAAAGATTGTCTGTTGCTGAATTAAATGAACTGCTAGAAGAAATTGAGACTGCTATTAAGGATTATTCTGAGGAGCTGGTACAGCAGCTGGCTCTACGAGATGAGCTGGAGTTTGAGAAGGAAGTGAAAAACAGCTTCATTTCTGTCCTCATCGAAGTACAAAACAAACAGCGAGAACACAAAGAAACAGCAAAGAAGAAAAAGAAGCTGAAAAATGGTAGTCCTCAGAATGGCAAACAAGAAAGAGGTCATATGCCTGGAACAGTAAGAAAATTTTTATAAGTCTTTATGCATTTAAAAGTGTTTTTGTTTTTTTCTGCTATGGGAAGTAGTAGTCCTAGATTATATTAAGAAACCTGTCAAACCAAGACATCTGTTGAGAATTTTTTCCACAGGATCATATATTTTACTCTTCTCATATGCAGAAAATATTTTTTAACTGTTTGCAAATCAGCCTGGAACTAGCATACCTTCCTTGCAAAAAATACTGTCTTTGGATGTACTGCTCTGTGTTCTGTTGTCAGTAGGCAAATTCATTTATGTGTTTGGTTTCACTGTATGAATTTTAGTATGTGTTAGTCTTGCAGGAAATTCAGTGCTATTACTGCTGTAGTTGCAGATACTTATTGATCACGCTGGTTTCTAGGTAGGAAAAAAGTGAATGTCTTACCCTGGATCTCCTAACCTGTGGCACAGTTACTACATTCAACAAGAGACAGGAAGGAGGCCAAAGTGTAGTGCATGTATGCAGGGAGGAGATAATTTGTTTTATTCTTTACAGAACATAGCAACAAAAGGAAAAATGTCTTTCAAGTAGAGTTGGATCAGAGGAGTCAAAGAACAAAAGAAATTAGGTTATTAGCTTGTCAATGCAATATTTTCTTTCTTACCTGTCTAGTATAATTTAAAATTACTTAAGTCAGATATTAATGTTTGAATTTCTTAGTGATTCTTATGGGATGCAAAAAATGTGGTTTTGTAGATCTTGGCTAAGTCCCAGAAATAATGTTTCAGTTCAATATGAGAAGGTTTTGGGGTTTGCTTTTCAAATATAAGGAATAAACATTTATAATGAAATATTAATAGTTCAGAATGTATTTCTAAACTTTTAAGCATAAGATATACCTGTGATATACCCCAAATTGGGTTCTGATCTCATCTGTCAAAGGAAAGATGTTTGTGTGTGGAGCTAAGTTTTAGTGGAACTTAAGAAAGTATTTGTCTGGAAAACCATACAAAATTGTCATCCCTTTACAAGATCGCAGTGAATAGGTCTTTTTTCCTTCCCAGTCATGGAAAAGCAAAAAGGGATAGTCTACCTAGAAAGAAAAATAATTACTTTGTTTTGGAACTTGAGTCAACTGATTCACAAACTGTTATAGTTAGTTTAAAGATTAGAAACCTGAATGATGCTTTCAGGTGTCACTTACATGGTCCCAGGATACAACACTTGTATTTGGTTGCTTCAAGACACAGATGTGTCAGGTTGGTTTCTATGAGGGATTGAACAGACTAGCTCACAGGTGAGACTGTAGCTGCATGTGTGTGATTCCTTTGAAAATAGATTTCACTGTCATCAAGGACAGGTTTGAGAGCCCTCTCCCAGAAAGAGGTGCAAGGTGCAAGGTTCCTTTCTTCAACAGTCCTTTTTTTCCTTTTTTTTTTTTTTTTTGGAAGTGCTGAGAATGTGCTTACAGATAGTATGTTGTAGTAGCTTTGGGAAGACTGAGTTCCTGTTAATAAATAATGTATTAATTGGTTATTTTGTTAAGTGTACTGAAGTTTCAATTAAATACAAAGATTGGAAGTAGAGTTGAATTGTCATACTCTGAAGAAAATGAATTTTCCTGTAGATACTATAACTGAATATAAAGAAAACCCCAGGTATTTTAATTTTTTTTCCTTGCTACCATCTTTGGATAAATCAGTTTCTTAGATTTCTAAGCTTTTACCTCTTTCACAAGGGGAAACTAGGGAGTAGTTTATAGTCAGGGCCTGAAGATACCAGTTCCTTCAAGTAGGATATCTTAAAAGATTTAAGATGGCTTTGGCAAAATTTATGTCTTTACTGACCTTGTGAGCTTTAGAAGGTAAAAGAATACTGTATGCAGTCAGTAGTCCAGCACATTTTACTCCCCTCACATAAATAAATACTTTCAGGTAAATGTGCTGAGGTGTGCTCATCATACTGCCCTGTGTCAGCAGCTTGGCTGTTTCTTCTTTTAATGTTCGTGTCACTTGCTGATTTTATATCACATGCTAAACATGCTAAACATCAAAACTGTTTTGATTTTGATTTTTTTTTTTTTTTTTTTACTTTTCCAGCAAGGAAAAAGGATTACAAAATTCAAGGAAAAATGTGTAGTTGGATTATATACTGCTTTTTCTTTAATTGGATTCCCTGATTCCATGCAATGGGACTTGTAATCAATATGGGTGTATTATTATCTTATTGTGTATATTTTATGATATTACAGAATAGGGAGTACTAATGGTTGCTTCAATTGTGGAAAAGGAAGCATTAAAAGTTTTAAAGAGGTGGAGCTGAAAATTACTACCTCTGAACACTGTTTCTAGTATGTGCTTAAAATCTGAAAAATTTGTGTCAGTAGTGTCCCTAAACACAAACTTTAGAGGGAATTTTACCGTGAGCTGAACTGTGAAAAATGCTATATTTTACATTTCTAAATGAAACAGCCATAAAAAGCAAATCTTGATTATCAGGTCTGCAGTGTGAAGATTTTGTTTGAATAAATTTTGGTGTAGAAATACTGCTTAACTGCCACTATACAGTTTGCATTTTAATTATTAAAATTAAGTAGGTCAGTGAAGAAATAGAAATGTGCTGAAATGCACCTTGGAGCTTATCTTTGCCATTTGTCTTTCATAGTCTTGATAAACACTGATTAATAGTCTTCTGAACTTTTCTCTGTCCCTTTTTTTTTCTTTCTGCTATGTTTTCACTACTTTTAGCGCTTCAGCATGGAAGGGATCTCAAATGTCATACAGAATGGCTTCCGCCACACGTTTGGAAACTCGAGTGGAGAGAAACAGGTGCTGGGCTATCTTCTCGCTTTTTTATCATTCTTTGCCTGCACTTTTGGTAGGAGCTGAGATCTTGAAAATTGACAGTAGCTGAAGATAAATGCTGAGACACGAAAAAACAGGATAAAATGCTGGAATCTCTGCTTCCTTACCTCAGGTTTCTGATCAGACTACACTCTCTCTCCTCAGCAGCTCAAGAGATTCAAGACTTGATACCCTGATGCACTGAGTTAATAATCTGTATTTCTTACCCCAGACTAAAAGTCTGTTTTGCCTAGTGTATGCTTTAGATACATTGCATGTCTGTAAAAATCTAATAACCAGTCAAAAAACGTGTATCAGGTTAGATGTAGTGTTTCAGCCTTCAGCATTAGCAACTTGTGTAATGAAAAAAGGTTTTGTTTTCTTTTTTCTTCAAATGTTCAGAGCTGATACATCTAAAAACAGAGTAGCACCTGGAAAATGTAGAGACTGTACTCTTTTGCCTTTGAAAACTGCATGATTTTAAAAGTAGCCAGATATGTGCAGTGCAGATTACCAATATAAAATACAGGAGCTATAGGCAAGTTTGTGTCTTTTTGTTGGTTATTTAAATATTGAAACGTAGATCAGAGACAACTTCAGTGGGCATCATGTAGATGTTGTGTGTACCTTGGAAGCAAGATTCTTATGCCTTGTTTCAAAGTAATAACTTGCCTGCTGTTTCAGATCTGTAGTATGTATTTTATTAACAGTAATCTGCATTTTAGTGAACTGCTAATGCTTATGCTTTTGTTTAGTCTTTTGGCACACTACAAAATATTATTATTTCACATCATTTAATGTGTACTCAGTATTTTAGTTTATGCACTTTTGTCAGAGGAGTCCATTAGAGTTATTTTTTTCCCTGTGAGAAGTCCATCGAGGCAATAAATTGACTGGTACTTTAGAAGTCAAGCCTGATTAGGCTTTTGTCTGGAAGATGAGTGTTGTATCCTGCAGAGGAGTTTAGGAGGTAAAACAACTCCTCTCAAGTCATTCTGCAGTCATGAGGGTAGAAATCAGAGACTTGCCTGCTTTCTCAGGCAAAGTATATGTATGAGATTTTATGAATACATTGAGCCAGTTATTTTTTTGTCCTCAGCTTTGGGGATCTTGAGCACAGGCACAAAGCTTACCTAACAAGAGTTTTTATCACTCTGTGTTATCACATTGCTAGTAAAGCTGTACCTGGTTTTTTTTCTTGGTTTTTTTCTTGGCTGTCTTTACCATAAATTACAGCTGTTTATTACCTGTATCTTTAGGTATTTTAAATATCATATATTTTCATAAAGTGAGCTTATCTAGCCATGCCACCCCATCATACTTTTGGTTAAAAGACTTTCACTGCCTCCTATGTGGATGTAAGTAGCATAATCATATGTTAAAAATAACAGTGATTAAATAACTCTTCCTGTCACTTTTTGAGTTAATTTACTGATGTTATTCTTCATGTTGATCATACTTTTCTCCTGATTGATCTTTTTCTATATCCTTATGGATATAGAAAACCCTTTATGGGGTTTTTTATTCCCCTTCCTGTATCTTAAAGAAAATCATGGAAGTGATATGAATTTAAAATTAAATGTAGGGTAGAAAGGTAGAAAAGATTCCAGCTCTGTTATGATTTATGCTTGGAAATCCATTTTTTATGGCCTTTGTTTTCTGTTTGGGAGGTTTCTGTTTGATTAGGATTTTTTGTCTCATTACTAAACCCTGGCCCTGCTTTTGAGCTACTGGTGTAATCTTATTGCAACAAGTTGCAAAACTGAACAAGTATCAGATCTTCAGTTTCTTAATGCTGCTCTCACAATATAAATTTGAGAGTTTTTTTCGGGGTGTCATTATAAACTCACATTCAGGTGTTTTCTGCTAGCAGGGAAGAATTAGTTAGAAATCTGGAATTGTGACGAAAAGAAATGCAAGGGCAGACAATTTTTTTGTGTACCTCGGAAGCCAGAAGTTCCAG
The DNA here is from genome assembly GCF_031753505.1 of Anomalospiza imberbis. Lineage (NCBI taxonomy): Eukaryota > Metazoa > Chordata > Aves > Passeriformes > Viduidae > Anomalospiza > Anomalospiza imberbis. The sequence continues at coordinate 79,324,113 of NC_089683.1, read as the reverse complement.
TACATAAGGTTACAACTTTAAAAAGTTTGAGAAGTTTGTACAGTTATTTCAGAACTCTTTTCAATTTTTTTAATTTTAATGGTATTTACTACCTTCTACTACCATCTCATAGTGGGTACTTCTGTTTTGAAATCTTAGTCCTGTTTTCTGTGCATGTGTTTGAGACAGAAGTAAAAATTACTTAAGAGATTTTCACTATGTAAAGAGAAACTTCCAGTGGGAGCTTCCTGTTCCTATCTGATAATGTAGTCAAAAATAAAAGACATTGAAATGTTAGTAGCTCTTTCTGTGATCATATTTCTGGAAGAAAATTCAAGACAGTTATCTTCATTTTGATTTTCAGGCATATAAAACACTTTTCGTAGGTGATGAAAAATTGCAGTGGGAATTGCTGCTTTATCACGTCATCAAATCTGCTTCAAAAATTTAGAGGTCACAGCAGATTTAACACTTGGTCTTGTCAGTAAGCTACACTTCAGTCATTCCATTCTTTTCATGGTATGTTATCTTCACATAGCAATTCAGGAAATGAGGTTTTATAGTGCTGTTATAGCGACTGATTGTTACAGCTGCAAAGTTGATGAGTAAAAAGAGGACTATTTCTGGAAACAAAGAAATTCCTTTTTTTTGTTTTTAATTGCTACTGTCAGAGAGGAAAAATGGAAGGTGAAGTTTACAGGAGAAGGGAAACAGGGTTAGTTGATATTTTATACAGTGAAATATCCTAGTATTTCATTGTGCAGGTAAAGGGTAGAATGCCATGTAGTTCTGAAGGCTGGAAAAGACAGCCAGAAATCTGATTTCTCTGTAACTAGATCCACTTTCATCTTTACCATTGGCAGATTCAGTAGCCTTATATTTGGCTATCAATTCTGGTAATTTTATTAAGAGCACAGTTCTCTGGTGATACTTGGTTACATCTCCTGGAAAAGAAATTGAAAACAGATTATTTCCTGAGAAGCATTGCATACTTTTCTCTGCTGTGCTGAGTGGACATGAGAAAATGCCAAAAGAAGAGGGAGGGAGAAAAGCAGCCTGTGTTTGCAGAAGGTCTTGGGGAAGTGTCAGTACCACCTGTACAACTGGCTCAGTGCCACTGAGCTGAGTCTGTTTGGCTTTTAGGCAGATGTTGTGGTCGGGCGTGAGGTGCGTGATCCTGCTGCAAACATGGCAGTGCTTATAGCTGCGTGTGGCAGCCCTCAGCCTCCCCCTGCAAAGTGCAGCTCCTCACCATAGGCTGAGTTACACCTGACTCTCACTGAAGGGCTGGTACCAAGGAGAGGAAGAGACCTAGTACCTTGCTTGTAACATGTTTTCTGCTTGTTGCCTGGAGAACTATGTAGATGTCAAGTGGAATGAGACATTGAGGGTTACTTTGCCTACTGCCTTGTAGCTGTAAAACCAGAATCAAGTTCCTCTTTAATTCATAAAAATTTACTTGAGGGAACTTTCAGGAAGCTTTTCCATTGGGGAAAATTCCATCTGTTTTAGTACTTTTGAAATTCTGACCTCTTTAAGGAGAACATGCATTCATATTGGCTGCAAAGTAAGATGTCGCCTAAAATGCATGTAATATAAGACCCAATAGGGTTACATCAAGAATTTGAAAATTAATTCTAGTTGCACTGCAGGTATGAAAATCTTGAAAGATTTAAGAATATTGTTGTGGGTTTTTTTTTAAGCAGACAAGAATTAAAGATTTCAGTAAATAGAATTAAAAAGCAGTTGGTTTGAAACTGTTAGCACACTCAACTATGAAAACTGATAATTTAAATCAAGTTCCATATTCTGAGGTATCATGTTTCATTAGGCTTGCCTTGTTCTTTTTGATTGGAAGTGTATAGCAGCAGAAGGTGAAAGCCGTCTGTTTCCATTTTTACCTAACTGTGGGACAGCATCATCTTCTTTGCAGAGAGGACAGTTAGCTGCATGACTTCTAGTGGCCACATACTTTGGAAAAAAAAAACAAACAAACAAACTTTTTTTCTGTGATAAAAGCTCTGAGATGGAAAGGTAGAATCTTAATCATATTCAGAATTATGACTATTTGTGGCAAACTATTTCAATTGCTACAATATTTACAAAATAAAATTCAAACAATGAAGTTGCATGAAAGGACTGTCAAGTAACTCTGTTTTTCATTTGACAGTATTTAACAACCGTCATTCCTTATGAGAAGAAAAATGGACCACCATCTGTTGAAGATCTTCAAACATTAACCAAAAGTGAGCATATGAAATTCCCCTGCTCCTTTCCTCATTGTATTTCCAGTTGTGGCTGCTAAAAGCCAGTGAAACCATCCACTTCCCTCTTACCCTAGGGCATGTATGTAAAGATGCATGATTTTAACCATGGATTTTGGCCAGCTTGTTTCCTGAGCCCTCATGTTAGGTTTGTTTCCTAGCTCTTGTCTGAAACTCTGAAGGCCAGAAACCTGCATGTATCAGGATGTAAATGTTTCCATGTTTTGATGTTGGCCACATATAATGAAATTTGTTCTTACAATGCCTGACGAATCCCTGTTTGTTTACATTTGCTGTGCTTTACTGAGGTTGTTGTAATGACTTCGGAAAAATGGAGTGGATGTCAAGATACTTGGGACTAGTTCCATGCATAATGATTGCACATGATTGCCTTTAAAATAGCCTGCTTCTCTCTGTGGTTTTGGTGGGGGGGGTTTATTGTTAATAAATTTTGATAATCAGGAATTCCAAACCAAACAGAGTTTTGACAATGCTTTGAATTCCCTGTTCTTCACACCTTTTTTAGGCCAGATCCTCAAAATGACTATAAATTCCAAGTCCTCTAATTGTTTGATTTTATTGGGCTTTTTTTTTTAATTCTAATTTGCAAGAAATCAAGGTTGTATTTTTTAAAAATTTGCTTATTCGGGTGGTTTAATACAGCAAAGCATCTCTAGGAGTCAAGAGCATCTCCTTCATTGGAGGTTTATAGGAACAGTTTAAAAATGGGTGTGATAGAGTATATCAATGCATTTGATCAGATCTCAGTGGAGAATCTCACTATGTCTTTGAAGTGATTTTCAGCAGCAGTTCTGTGATTCCACGGGTGGCTGAGAGGTGGTAAAAGGCTCATTGGTTGTTTTCTGGAAAGAGAAAATTAATATTATATAAATTCCAGGGTAAATGAAATGTTTAAGTAAGAATTAAAGTTCCCTTTCTTTTTCTACAGTAGGCAGCCTTAGGTATTAATTTGTACTTCCTTTGTGAAAAGGATTTTTCATATTACGTTTATTCTTGCAATGAAATTTTATCCTCTTGCCATATTTAAATTTCACTTGACACTATTAAGCATGTGTTAAAGCCTTTTGAAAACATTTTGTGTTGTTTGATGGTTTATTAAAAAAATGTCTTGCACAAATGCATTGTAAAGAGTATTGACAATATTGATTGCTGTGGGCTGGTTGGAGCTTGATCCTGTGAGTCAGTTGCAGGTTTGTGACTCACTGTCTCTGCTGTTGTTAAGGCAGGCAGTAAAGCAGGTGTTAAGGCTTGTTCAGTTGTTTTTTCTTTCAAAGCTCTGTATTACTCCATAGTTATGAACACTAATGTATTACTTCAATGTAAAAATGGAAATAAAACACTTATTATAATTTGAGTTTAGAGTCTCATATGAGGAATTTGGAGTTTATTAAATACTGCTTTTCAGTAGAATTTTGTATTTTTCCTTCTTTCAGTCATGTCCTGAGCGCTTTATAAAGAATAGTAATTGTTTTTCTTTATGTAGTGATGGACAAGTTTATATATGTCCAGTCAAGCTTGTCCATTCCTTCTTCAGAAATAGGCAAGACGGACAAGATCTACTCTCATATGTCACAAAATGGCGTTTTTGCATTATTGTAACTTAATGCTGAATTAAGTAATGTAGTTAAGATTTTTCAAACCTACAGCAGATAACATTCACCATTACAGGGAGGGAAGAAAAGCACCACTAATATTTCCATAGAATCATTCACAGCATTTCTCCATTATTTAAGGTAATGATCAAAGATCTTAAGTAGTGTCTTAATCTCAGTCCTAAGATTTCCAGCTCATTAATAGTTGTTAGCATACTTTAGTTTTTGGATGCCATGACTTTCTTTAGGTGAGAATCTTTTCTATGGAAGAGGTGCTTGTTGTAGTTATGACTGATGGAATTTTACTGTAATATTAACTACATGAAATGGGGCTCTTGCATCCCCAAACTGGGGAGCTCAGTGAGAATGACACAAGTGGAAGGTGAAGAGGATGTGATGTATCATTGTATCTTCTCATCTTTCAGTTAAGAGATTTCCTACATCTCATAGTAGTATCTCTATGAGTAGTTGGAACTGCTCCAAGGTATTTGTTTTATGTGTTGTGTTTAATTTATGACTAAATATCTGTTGGGTTTTTTTTCATTCTTTAGTTCTGCATGCCATGAAAGAGGATAGCGAGAAAGTGCCAAGCTTGTTAACAGACTATATTTTAAAGGGTGAGTATGCTTCTCAGCAGGGATTTTATTTAATTCTAAATTAACTTAATTGACTTATAATGTGTATTTGAAAATAGTGATCCTACAGCATTCATGAAGTATGTTGCCTTTCAATCAAACACAGCTGTCATTTATGTTCTGTTTTGTCCAAGCATTCTGAGGTACAGTTCATACATAGAATATGTTTGTTTTGTTTGTGTTCGTAAAATATAGCAAACTGCTGAATGACATCAGCAGGAACAAAGGAGTCTGGCTTATGAAGTGAAATGGGTATAGTTAAAATCTCCCATTGCACAGTTTTTTCAGTAATTGGAACTCAAGCTACCCATGGTAGTAAAGCATTTGCTATTCAAAGTGCTTACAGTTTCATTTCAAGTGTTGCTTTCTGATCAACAACAGGAAGTATTTATTCTACTTATTATACCTTCTTCAAATATTGTTTTGTAAGTTTTTGTATGAGTCATTTATTTTCCAGTCTTACACATTGATTGTGTTTAAAGAATGTCAGACTTTTAAAATTATTGTCTGCCTTAGTTTTAAAGGGGTTCTTCCAAGTAGTTTCCAGGTTGTTAAATTATTTTAAAATGTTTTTCATCTGACTTCATTTTTGGCTAGATCTTGCTAATGCTTATGTTCTTACTTAATTCTTGGCGTATGATGCAGTTTTCTTAAGTGTTTGAAGTTTAGCAAATGCATCAAACTCCCAAGATCTGAACAAATACCTGTACAGAAAGATGATGGGAGCCATTTTGTTAGCCACCAAAATGTTTATAATACTCTGCTTTTCATATGCTGCAAAAGTTTTTCTCTTCTTTTGGTATCATGTGTTCCAAGTCTCATCTTTTTTTCAAATATACTGTCTTTTGACTTCACTCACTCCATATGATTTTTAAAGATTTTTGTATTTCTTACACAAACTTACAGTCACTCTCATAATCTTATCTCACAGATACTTGAAAGTACTTTCAGGTTTAGGAACGGTATGGTTTCAGAGTTAGGGATGACATATATTGTGCTATCACTTCAGAAAATCTGAAAAAAAGACATTCAGTATCCTGGAAGCTCCAAGAGACGTCCTGTTGAAAGAGATCCATTTCTAAGTTTTGTGTAGGGTTGAAGAACTGCCACATACAGTAAGAATGCAGAGATCCTTTCAATTGATTCCTTTGATTTTTCCATGGTTTACTTATTCTGTCTAAAAATTCTTCCTAAATTACACAGGTGTTTGCCTGTGAGCCATGTAAGATCATGGTCAAGGTTTTTTTTAGTGGTGATGGCACTAAACCGTAGTTCTATGAAGCCGAATCTTTGACCCAAGAGGATGAACTGTTGTCAGTAATTAAAACTGTTTGCTCTTCATAATACATCTGGTAGTAAGTGACTGGATTTAACAGTGTTTTTCACAGTGTCTGCTCTTATTTTTTAGATGTAGCTACCCAGAAGAGCTTTCAGATTACTGGGATATTGAGGAGAAACTGTCAGCTTAGGGAAATGGAGAAATCTTTTCTTAAAAGCAAAGTAGGCTTATAAAAGTAGATTACCTTAACATAAGGGAAAATGATCGAGGAAGGTTGAACTGAAGTTCCTTCCTGCCTCTTGTATGCTCCTTACTTAAAAATCACCAAGGATATTCTACTAGTGCGATGCAACAATTGCAAAAACATCATGCATTGAGTGTCTTGGATCAAATAGGTTGTCTGTCATATGCAAACACTGTTATCTTTAAATTGTGAAACACAAATTGTGGGAACATGAAGAGTAATCACTCACATCACTCATAGAAAAAGGAAAAGTCAATTTCCCCCTCCAGCTACCACTTTCTTAGTGAACAGAACCAAGCCTTTCTTCATCCTGCATGGGTTTGCGTGCTCAGTGGCAGATAGCTGTGAGCTCAGAACTAGTGAGCATAGAATTTTACTCTTCCTTTCTGTATAGCCTTAAGTAAGCTTCATATGCTATTTTGACATTATGTTAAATATTTAAAACTCAGCTAACAGTGTTACCTTATACTGTAGATTCATGCTGTGGCACAGGCAAAGTGTTCCAGTTGTTTCAGAAGTTGTAACCTACTGCTCTTTTTCCGCCACTAAAACTTCTGGCCTGAAACACCCACATGACTTTCGTGGCACAAAATTCTCCCAGCCACCAGTCTATTGTCTGGACATTATTTTTAAAGCTTGTTAAGAGGAGATTGGTTGAATTCTTTACAAACTCTTAGATCAACTTTCAGCTGAGCTTTAATACCTGAAATTCTAACCTATTCCTTAACTCCAAAATAAAAGGAGTGACCTACTTATTGTGGATTCGACTCTCTTCACTGTAAAGATTAAGAATGTCTTGGCAAGGTAAAAATCTTCAAAAAAATATAGGATTTAAATTTCTTTCCTGAAAGAAGTTCTGGACCCAGTGGTATAATTCATATGGTATGGTGGCAGTTGTATTCATTTTACACTGAATGGATTTTATTGCTTTTTATTAAGCTTTAATCAAGAAATTAAATTTTGAAATGTGTGAATTATATCACCAAAGGTACTTGGTTCTGTTAAAATCTGTTAAGTATGTGTTCATTTGAGGATCATTTTTTTCCAATCTTGCAACAAAAAAAGCAGACAGTAAATTACCTGTGATATTAGGATATGTGTAGCTTTATGGGAAATCCAGTTTGGCATCTGACTGCACAGAGGTCAAACCTTTTTTCAAACTTTATATTCTGTTTTACAGAGCAGAAAAAATAATTCCTAGAGACATGCTCTTGATTATTTTTTTAAAGCAGCACTGTCTTGCTCTTCTGTGGTATGTAAAAAATTAGGATATGCAGTCCTATGTGGGTGTTGTAGCTGTCCACAGAATTATTAACAGACTTGCCCAGATACTAGTGGTCACTGTTGAACAGTTACTTAAATTGTTCAGAAGCAAAAATGTCAGGAAAAAGATTATTGCCAAAGTATTGTTAGTACAATGTAAAGGAACAAACAGAAGAGTGCTGTGAATGTAGAAAGGTGAATGGAACCATAAGATTGAGCATAATTGTTGATGTAACATGAAATCTTACCATGTGACTGGGGTTCTGAGGATAGTGAACTAAGTTTATATTTTCTCTGAATTCCAGTGTGTATAATTCACAAATTTTGTATAATCTTGAATAACTTGAAGTAAATGCCCAACAATTCTGAAATTTGGATCATATAGGAAGACACAGATCCCCTCTGTGTGTGCTAATACACACTATCTTAATTTAATAATGACTGGGTAAAGTTGTTTGGACAACAGCTGGAACTTGAAGGACAGTTCTGCAGCCAGGTTTGCTATTGACTTTCTGTGTTACCATGGATCATTCTTGGATATTTTTTTCATAGTCAGCTAATCTTTCTGAGGTACTGGAAGTGGAAATTCTCAAAACATGGTGTGTGCAAATCAGTGTAAAAAGAAATTAAAAAGAACACCTCAGGCCATTTCATGTTAGGGGATAAAACCACCTCTATATGCACTTCTCAGTCGGATTATTAGTTTTGAAATTATCTCTGGTGCTTGCTTTCTTTAAAGCATCTTTTCCCCCAATTTCTACCGCCCCCTTGTGTCCCCCAAAATGTTTAAAATATCATCATTTTCCTTATCATGGTTACATCCCCCTCTCCAGGGGTCATTTAGCTCTCCCCTGGATCTTTTCTGTAAGGAATATCTCCTCAAAGGTATTTAAGTATCCCAAAGCCAGACTAAGTACATCCCCTGTGAAGAGTCTGGTACAGTGTAGCAGCTTATCTTTTGTTGTTCATGGTGGTCTTATTGCAGCCTAAATTATTTTCAAGGCAATATTTTTCCTTTTGTGGTGTTCTGTTTGATTTTACTTTCCAGTGAACATTTCTTTCCTGACCCTAACAGTAATGAAAGGGAATTAGTGATTTGCATTGCAAGTGAACTCTAGTTCTTTTCCCACTAGCATATGATTCATATTATATTTTATAGATTTTAGAATTAAAATAGGCGGTAACATGAAATTGATCAGCATTTGCAATTGTGCTTAATTTTTTCTGAATGCATTTTAATATATCAATATTGTTATTATATTTTATCACTAGGAGTCATGAAGGAGAAACTGGGATTTGAAAAAGGGTAGGGGAATGAATTTACTGACAGGGAAAGAAATACCAAACCAAGACTGAAATTCTTTATCTTAGAAAGCACACTTCTGAACTGAAGCTAGCAGCTTAGTAAGGTCACGGTATTTAAATGCTGTTTGTTCTCATCTTTCTATTGATCTTTTTTGATGGTTGAACTAATACAATGTGATTTGAAAACTCTGTGCTTATGTCCATTGAAAGACCTCAATAAGCTAAGTTTTTTTGTGCACAAGTTAAACTGTAAAGCAGAAGTAGATATTTGTGTCATACTTTGTAGCTGCACTGGGTTTAGGTGTTGCAACAGTAATAAGTACTGTATCCTTTGATGAAATTGTGTTTGTATGGACAGTGCTCATTGAATTTTTACTTCCTTTTGAAAGCTTTCAGTCTTTTTCTTGTGTGTATAATGTAATGACTTTCTGCATAATGATTAATTTGCCAACTACAATAATGCAAGTAGCATTCTATAGATATTATAAAAACTAATATTTATATTATGTATATAGTATTATGTATATCATATATAGTATGGTTGCATCTGTAATCTTTGCAGTATGCAAGTTTAGGTTGCTTTCAGAAGAAAATGCCTCGTGCAGTTGCTTGTCTCTTCAATCTCACAAATAATAATTGCCAATTTCAACCCTACAACACAGAAGCAGGTGTTTTGGGAGTAACAAAAATACTGTAGGGAACAGCATCTAGGTAGGAGAAGGACTGGAAGTGCTGTTTGCATTGAGCTGTTGCCTTGAAAAGCCAACTTCTCCTTGGGTCTGATGTATTCACCTACTTGAATGCCCGTACAGGGGCTCCTGTTTCTTTGGAGGTATGAGAACATGAAGAGGGCCTGCTGGGATGGACTTCACAGCAGGTTTAAAGTAGAAGCTGAGGACAGCATTGTGGGAAGGGGAATTATCTTGTTTTATTGCTATATGGGTAGTGAAGAATATCTGACAAAATCTGCTGGAAGCAAGAGTTCCTTAATTTAGCTACTTCCAAAACAAATCAATTATATATATGAAATGTTAACCAGTGTATACACAGAATTAAGTATTAAGTATTAGGATAGATTGTCTGGTATCACATCTAGACATGTTATTTCAAGATTACTACTTCCAGTTTTTACAAAATGTGAAGATTTAGCTTTGTGTACAAGGATAATATTTATGTAACTATTATATAAAAGATATAAGTATGTACTTATAGCTGAAATTATTTCCTTTGAAATCATATGTGTTATTACAGTAAACTTTATAAGATGTATTTACTGCTAAGCTTTGTTTTCTTTTCCAATTGTCCTCAAACAGTAATTGTGACAAAAATAAAGTGCTAAAAACAATATGCTATGCATTACTAGTTAGTAAAATGCATGAAGTGTCTGGTGATGTTTTCTTCTTTTTTCTGAATGTAGATATCGTGAAAGCAGAAAAATTGCCCCTCTTTCTCCTTGCTATTTCATACCTGATCTTTCAAGTAAAACTTATAATTTATTTTGTTTTAATGAAGCAAGAATTTGCACCTTGTATTTTTAAATTATGCAAGTATTTCAGATAATGAGAACATTTATTTTCTTGCCTTTGAAGTTTTTGTTTAATTGTTACACCTGACTTCTTTATTTGCTTTTGTGTTGTGCTAGCATTGGTTTGAAAGCTGGATTGCTCTGAGGTTTGTGCCTTACATTGAAACAGGAATGAGAAACACGTGAAGGACATGTCTTATCTTGCCACTGTGTGATTCTAGTACACGCACCAGAATTAGAAAGTAGAGTTAGAATCGCAAATTGTCAGTGCATATTTTTAAAATATAACTGCATGCGTCACCTGTTACTTAATGTTCTGTTTTCTGATATAACACTTTAAAAAGCACTATTTAAGACATGACCTTTAGTTAACTCATTTCTGGATAATACTAGTTAAAGATAGCGGGTTGTGTTGCTTCATTATCTTTTGAGAGAGGCTGAAAACTTAATTGCCATTTCAGTTAATAACTAGATTTTACTGTGCTACTAATAGGGTAGAATCCAACATTTAAATATTTTAGTATATAAGTTACATTTTTATGCATATCGACTTCACTGATATTTATCAATGTGTATTTGTGGTTTTTTTTGCAGTTCTGTGTCCTACATGAAGAGGGCTGCCTTTCAGAACTAGCCATGCTCCTTTCTGTGATGAGAAGCTTTCCTTGGATATAACTCATACTATTTTTTCATTTGGCACTATACCTAAAGCAGTGTTCATTTACCTCCTCCGTGTGTGTGGATTTTCTTCTACAGTAAGTCATCTGGGCATGACAACTCATCCAGTTTAACTTACTGGTGCAATGAACTGGAGCAGGGAACAAACATTGTACAGTTTTACTTGCATTGTTCTGACTTTTTAAAGTCTTATTTTTTCATTGTATAGCATGTAGTAAATCCTCCTGCACATTTTGTTGTTGGAAGGAAAGGTAAACTTTGAATAGTGTAAATAAAATAAGCTTCATTTTATGGAATCCATATTTAAAAGTATCCTTAATTCCTAAACAAAAATGAAAAAATTATCTTAGTCAGACTTGGAATTTAAGAATCAAGTGAGTTCTCCAGGACACTCCAGAAAGGTGATTGTGAAAGCCAGCAATCAGCACTTCTTTGTATACAACAGATTTGTTCATAGAACAAATCCAGATTTCTTGATTTGACATAAATAATTGTGTGTTACTTGTGTTACTTGTTCTGGTATTAACACAAACATCTGACTAATGTAATATTTCATGTTTGGTTTTATTTTAATCAGTAAAGTTCATGTGGCTTAGATATTCTCCCATATTGCTGCTATAATTTTACTAGTTTTAAAAGGTGTTTGATCTTAATGAAAATGCTTCAACATATAAACATTTTAAAAGGCAGTATCTTTTTAAAAATACATGTACAGTTTGAAAAACTTGCACCTGGCTTCCAAGTTAGTATTATATTGAGATGTTTGTTGTTATGTATCTCTGAATTTTACTACAAATATCTCTTGTAAATTGTATGCACTGTCTCCTCTGTGATGATGTACATGCATTCAAACAGATGAGAATGTATTTTATAAATCCTGTAAAAGAAACATACCCCATATTCTCAACTTTAAATACTTGTCACAAGTAATTTTGCCAGTCTAAAAGATGAGATTGAAATGTAAGGAGTACTAATTAAAAAAACAAAAACCAAAAAGTCCACTTTTTTCTAGGTTGAATTCCTATTGATTCTTCATCCAGATGTATATACTGAATATCTGAAGGCATTGGAATATGAGATTCTAAAGAAATAAACATGTGTTTTCTTCATTTTTTCCATCTAAAGTCTTCAAGGGTTTTGTTAGTTAAAGAGAAATTTTATCCTGTGTACCTTGCATTATCTTTAATGTTCAGTTTTATCATCATCACCAAATACTGTTTTGATCAGTAAAACAACATGGGTTGAAGATAGTTCTCATAAAGGTTTTTTTTGTTTTTTTTTTTCTCAAGGCCTCAATATTTTTGTCTTTTGTGCCTTTTTCAGCTTAAAATTATTTATCTTCTCCCTCTCCCCAACTTGACCACCAATGGATACTTGCCAGCCTGCTCAGGAATAAATATATTCTCTCCATAAGTGTGGCATATGTGAAGAAGTTTTTTTGTTGCTTTATTTTAATTCATTTGTGGTTTCTCTGAGAAGAAGGCAGCCATTTATTTCTGTAGCTGGTGTGTTATAAATTCATTATGGCATGCTTTTTGTATAGAAATTTTTGATGTGGAATGGAAATGGGCAAAGGGGATGACCTTGCTTTATTTTAAAGAAGGTGTACATGTGAAGCCCACCATGTCTCTGTGTGAGATTATTCAGAGGTGCTTCAATCTCCTGATGAGTCTTGAAGTGACAAGATGGAACAAAATAAAACAACAACAATTAAGAGAAGAGTAAAAAAGAAAAAACAAAGGAAAACAACAAAAAAACTTCTGTCAAAGCGTATGTTACTTGTAACAAATCTTGGATGACTTAAAGTCACAAACTACTAAAAGTACTGAAACTGGAAATAAAGACCAGAAACAGCTTTAGTGAGCTAAACATCTGCTTGGGAATTTCATGCCTCTCATCAGACTAAACAAGGTTTCATTATTAAAAGTACCTGTTTACCTTGTATGCATTAAACAACAGCTGCCAAATGTGGCAAGTATTATATGTATACCTATATTATGTACATAAGCAGATTTCAAAACATTTGAATAAAAAGAACCGTGCTAATCTGCTTTTCTGCTGAGTTCTATGTACGTTGTATTTTCTACTACGCATTCTTTTTTCCAAATCCATTATTGAATCTTGCATTCTTTCAGGGAGATGGATTTCATTCTTCTTTTTAGTTTTAGCATGTGACAGTTGTAAATGGCCACCCAAAACCAGCTGACAGGTACCTTAGCAGAGGGTTTGTGAAAATCCACTCCATTTTTGATATGAAGAGTCCTGGAAGCAAAGTTGCCCTATAGTCATTGAATTTTAAAGTACTTAATTTATTTGTACCACTTGTTTAATTAGTTTGTTTGTTTTTATCTTAGCCTTTTTCTGTGTTTCAGCTATTTTGTTTGAAGTGTATTCACTTCATAAATAGAGTTAAAATTTTTAGTCGACGTCTGTCTGGACAGGATGTCAGAGGTAGTCAAGAGTCCTAAAATGATATGGTTTTGGTTAAGAGAAGGAACTTGAAAACAACATCAGTTAACTTCTGGTGATAGATAATGATGTAGCTGGACTCTCAGCTGGTGTAGGGAATTGGTGATAAAGAACATCTGCTGTTGACTCTGCCAGGTAATTGTAGCCTTTAACTTGGAGTAGTACAGTAGCTGTTCACATCATTGTTGCTTCCAGAGTCTATTACCTTGGGATTCTTTTTGTGTGCTTGTCCTTGGAAACTGTAGCCACACCAGAAATGGCACCCTGTGTGCTTGGCAGCAGCGTTGATAATCAAGTGTGTACCTGCACAGCACCTTTCACAGCAGCTGCCTCCTCATTTCCAAAGGGACAGTTTATGGTCTGGGTTTCAGCTCATCAAGCTGTAGATGGTGCAGAGCCTGTGCAGCAGGAAGCCTGTTTCTCCTGCTCTGGCAGCCACAGTGGACAACAGCAGCCTCACTGGCAAAGCTTTCCAGTGGAGTGCTCCTGGTTCTGATGGATCCACACTGTAACTTACTGACTCCTCATGTTATTCTGCAGTGTCTCTTTCTTTTGGGCAATGGTGGAATTATTGGAGTCAGATACTAATCCTGATTTTTAAAACCTGTGAACCTCCCAAGTTATCCCTGGATATAAAGACACTCTGAAAAACACTTAGACTGTCATACAGTAAAATATGAAGTCTCAGAACAAAATGGATCTTGAGTCACATTGTGTGAATTTAGTGTTCTGCTTTTCTTGTGGACCCAGCGGTGTTTATTTTAACCCTAAACAGAAACACACTGTGATACAGGCAATCTACCTGTTGCTTTGCAAAGACAATACAATTTATTTTCAAGCTGTCTACAATTTTGCAGGTAGCAATGTGGTTGCAGCGTTTTATTGGGTCCATCTAATGATGGAGAATTGCTAGTTACCTTTCTTACTAAATTTCTTACACCTGAGGAACCGAAGAAATGTGTTAAAGTGGTTTGTCCTGGTGAAGTGAAAGCTCTCGTGCCCTTGCTAACATTCTTTCGACCAGGACCTACTTCAGGAATTGTGGCTGTTTTGTTTGAATGTCTTGATCAACAATGGCTTGTGGGATTAGCTGATCACAGTTCAGTCCTAACAATAATGCATAAAGAGACACTATGAACCAGGAGATCTAGTTACTGAATTTTGTTGCTGCATTTTTTTTCCTTTATAGTGTATAAAACTTGGATACCAGAGTTGTCATGCTAGAGCACATTACACAGGATTGTGTCCAGGTGGTTCTGGAATGTCTTCAGTCAGGGAGACTCCACAGACTCTCTGGTCAGTCTGTTCCAGTGCTCAATCACCCGCACAGTAAAGTTCTTCATCAAGTTCAGGTGGAACTTCCTGTGCATCAGTTTCTGCCCACTGACAGAATGGACACCACTGAGCAGAGCCTGGCTCCATCCTCCTGGCACCTCCCTCCCGATACTCACAGACACTGATGAGTTCCCCTCTCAGTGCCTCTTCTCGAGGCTGAACAGGCCCAGCTCCCTCAGCCTTTCCTCATTAGAGAGATGCTCCAGTGCCTCAATCATCTCTGTTACCCTCCACTGGAGCCACTCCAGGGGCTCCATGTCTCTCTTGTCCCGAGGAGGCCAGGACTGGACTCAGCACTCCAGATGTGCCTCACCAGGGCTGGGCAGTGGGCAGGATCACCTCCCTTGAGCTGCTGGCAATGCCCTTCCTAATGTATCCCAGGATTCCATTGGCCTTCTTGGCCACAAGGACCCACTGCTGGCTCATGGATGGCTTGTTGCTCACCAGGACCCCCAGGTCCTTCTCCACAGAGCTGCTTTCCAGCAGGTCAGTCCCCAGCCTGTGCTGGTGCCCAGGGTTATTTCTCCCCAGGTGTAGAACCCTGCATTTCCTTTTGTGGAATTTCAGAAGGTTCTTTCCTGCCCATCTCTCCAGTCTGTTGAAGTCCTTCCAAAGGGCCGCGCAGCACTCTGGGGTATCGGCCACTCCTCCCAACTTTGTGTCATCAGTGAACCTGCTGAGGAGGCATCTGCCCCTTCATCCAGGTCACTGAGGAACAAGCTAAACAATACTGCACCCACTACTGTCAATCTGCGAGTTCTCACGTGTTCCCAGATGCCTGGATCTCAAAGCCATGTTATAGAAAACTTTCTCCCTCCAAAGACTAGAACTGGATCACAAAGATGTGAGAAACAGAGTCTCAGAAAGTAACAATCAATTGGTCATTCGTTGCTTCATTTATGCCACACACCTCCCTGAATACACCCCTTAGATTCAGTGTTAGGAATGGTGCTATTTATATTGTGCTTGGATACAATCTTAGCAGAGGGCTCACCTTATTTTGGGTTGGACTTGATGATCTTTAAGGTCTCTTCCAACCTAGTCATTCTGTGAATTCTGTGAATTATTCCAGCTGTCATGGCTTTTCCAATTGAGGACACTGGCACAGTTGCCCTCAGAAACAGGGATATCCTTTTATTTATGTCCATTCTGGAACTAGCAGTCTGAAATAGTTAGGGTTAGAACTCGGCTAGGGTTAACATCCTCTCTGGAGTTAGACCACTGAATGCTGCAATACCTCTCCAAGTAAAAAGGTGACATGAGCCCATTCCCACCTGGTCCTTATTTTCTGCTTCAGAGACTAATTTGTGGTAGAATCGCTGTAGTGGCTCATGACTTTCTAAGATCTGAATATTGCGGGTTACAGACGACTGGCTTTCCTTCTGTGGCATTTAAGAATAAAACTGTTTAGTTCTTTCTAAAGCAACACCCTTAAAGGACTGTTTTCTTTCAGGCAAGTGTCAGTCTGAAATGCATGTGCCTGCCACAGGATGGCAGCAATCCGTCACCACTGAAGCATCGCTCAGTTCGAGTGTTGCATCTCAAGATGTAGCCAAAGATAAGCTATTCATACTCGATTGCGTTGTGAAGGTGGTATGACAAGCACAGGAAAGGCTTTGTGTACACTTACTCATTATTAATTTAAGCCATGGTTTACAACGTTTGTTACAATGTGATAATTTGCTTAGCTACAAAAGCTGGCCCTATGGATGAGTTCTGAATTCTTTCTCATATAGCAGCTGGTATGGGAGTTCATCCTGTGGAGGGTTAAATACTGAGGGTAAGGTAAGTAATCTCTTTTTAATGCTCCCCAGTAAGTACATATTTCCTACCAATATCTGATGGGTTTTCACCTTTAGGCCTGTGTTTCCTCTTCCTAAGGCCATCTGAACTGTACATCGCTACAGTGTGATACCCATCTGCAATATAACTTCTGTTTCCCTGGAATTCAGGGCCTCTTTGAAGACATTCAGTGCCTGGAGCCAGTAATTACTATTTTCATTGTATGCACAGCTACTTACAGCGAGTTTGCTGTCATCTCTTCTGAAACAATAAAGCGAGCAATACAGCGAGTTTGCTGTCATCTCTTCTGAAACAATAAATTAATTTTTTAAAAAATTATGAATTTTTATATCCATGCATCTTGAAGTCACTTGTAGCAGTCCTTGGCTGGTTCTGTCATCAGTGACTTGGCCCAGCACTGACTGGTAAAAGCAAGATTCTGTGAAAGCTGAGGGGGCTTTATAGCTGTTACTATGTAAAGGATCTTGTGAAATTAAATTATTCTTGAAGCCTTACTTTGTGAAAGCTGAGCCTTTCTATTAGAGAATGCAGTTTTAAACATCAAAAAAGTGCAGGGGCAAAATAGGATTTGTAGCCAGCAAGCTCTCTGCCCAAGTAAATCATGTTGCCTCCAGCCAGGGATATACATCCCTGTCCAGCACCCTGCAGTCCCTCTAACCCCTAAGCTAAATAATTACTACAAACATGAGCCATCCTAATGGTGCTTCTGCAGAGGTGTGTCAGCTGCTCACAGAACCAGAGCTACCCTATGCCTAGGGAGCACTAGAGACTAGAAACTCCTCCAGCAGGGCATAAAGCCAGGGATGAGTCAGTCTGCATGGTGGCTGATGTGAAAGGGTGTGTAAGGAAGACAAGTGGGAGGGAGAAAGCCCTAGACTTCAGGGGAGCAGACTTTCGCTCCTTCAGGCAGCTTGAGACGGGGTGCTCAGCTTCACCATGACAGAGGTAACAAAGTAAAAATGTAAGCTGAAGGCAAATCTTTATCGGATATCAGGCGACCCCCAACGGGAAGAAATGAAGATGTCTGGCTCCAGATCAGAAGGCTTTGGAATGCTGAACACTTGCTTTATTAAAACTATACTATATTACATTAATATACTGTTTAAAGAGATACTATACTATTCTAGATACTTCTTAACTTACTATATCTAACAAAACCCGTGACTCTCTGCTGAAAGTCCCGAGACACAGCTGGATTCAATTGGTCCATGAATCCAAACAACCTTCACCAGAATCCAATCAAGCAATATCACCTTGGGTAAACAATCTTCATACCACATTCCATGTGGGACAAACACAGGAGCAGATAAGAATTGTTTTCTCTGAGTACTTCTTATTGCCTTTCCCAGTAAATCCTTGGGAAAAAGTTGTGCCTTGCTTTTCTCTGTAAAGAGAAATGAGGTGACAAATCTTAGCTTCACAATGTGCAACAAAAGGATGCTATAAATGTCAGCTGTCTTGAATATAATAATATTATCCTCATAATGATATGAGACAACATTATTATTATTATTATTATTATTGTTGTTGTTGTTGTTGTTGTTGTTATTATTATTATTATTATTATTATTATTATTATATACTCTCATATGACTCAGTATGGAGAGTCCAGTACCAGAGAAGGCATGGGACTTTCTCAAAGCTGTTAATAGCACTCTGACAGGTAGGCTTTCCTGGCTGCTTCTGCTAGTCCACATGGCAGTGCATCAGTTGCTGTTCCAGAGCAATAAAATAAAATATGCTTATTTTTGTCAATTCTTTTCCTTGCATAGATGATGGAAAGTGCCCTGAGAGTCTTTGTGCAGCTGTTTGATGCCATGTCCCTTTTGGGCCTGAAAAGTCATTTTCAGGTATTTGAAGGAATATATCCTGAGACAGTATAATACTAGGATGACACATTTTTATATCACCAGTGCAAATAATCCAAGGCTGTGCCAGGAATAGTACTGAGAAAATAAAGACTTGTGCTCCTCTTTACTGCAGAACCACTTTTCTCATGGTGTGAGAGACATACTCCTTCCAGTGTTGGCTGCATGTAATGGGTGTAAGTTGGGGCACATTCAAATCTAAAGCGATAGAAATCATACTCTTGGCTGACCTGCTCAAAGGATTATGAGCAAAAGTGGGCAGTGTGGTGAAGTGCCCAACTCCTTGGCCATGTCAAGCTGCAGTTTGGATGTAACTCCTCACCTCTTCTGACCTTGCTTGGTAGCATGTGCTCTTGCCCAAGTAAGCAGCCCATTTATTTATACACCAGGCAAACAGCCCTGTAAAGCTGATACTGCTTCTTTTGAAGTGCTGAAGAACTTTGCCATTCATTTACAGGATCAAAGAGACTGTAATTTTCAGGCAAGCCGCTCTGAAATCCCTACTGGAGTTGTCTGTTCCTGTTTCTCTGAGAAGTCACCTGCTTCCTTCCTTTCCCTAAATTGATCTCAGAGCAGAGTCCCTGCAAAGAATATTGATGTTTTAAAACTTTCCAGGGAACGAAGAGATGGTGTTTTCTCTTCTGTAGGTCTTATGTTGTGGAAGTTAGTGGTACCCATTACCATTTAATTTGAAGTTGCAATGTCAATACCATTTTGTTATAGAGATCAACTTAGAAATGTGAAATGCTTGGAAGTTTAACAAAAAACAAAATAAATTTTTTGTCTTTATGTATGTCTTGTATCAATATTTCCCATGAGGAAGGCTGACATCTATAGCCTGTCTGTACCACCATGGCATCTTGAAGACTGCTGAGGTGATGGTATCTGTCTTCTGTAAGACTGTTGATCCCAGCCATGTTGTGAAGACAGACAAATAACCACTATTGCCCTTTTAAAATGTTCTTTTAAGAGAAGAGGCTAGGAAAGTTTATTAGTAATTCTCACTTGGCATTATTATAGGCTGAGAAAGCCCTACCGGAAACCTCTTATAATCCTTACATCTGAAACTACTTCTCTATTGCAGGTGTTGAGACTGGGACATTGCTTCAAATTTGCAGGGAGAAGGAAGCTGATAGAGTCATGGCACACCTGGGTTTTTTTCTCTAGGAAATGCTGCGGGAAAGCAGTCAGCTTCAAATAAACCCAATGAATTGAAATAATATATTCTGATTTTGTACAGGTCCTGGGGTTTGAATAGGAAAGAAAATAAATGAGTACTTCAGCTCCGTTAAATCCTTATAGAAGGGACTGTAAAGGGAATCAGCCTTTCTCGACACAAAAGCCCAGGAGGAGAAAGTGGGGTGGGCAGTGGTGACGCGGGGAGAGATGGCTGAATTGCTGCAACAGACCCAGGCATCTGCCTGTGCTCTTGTCATCCCATCACCTGCATTCTTTGGCAAACCTGTGTGACTGCATGCAGGCTGTATCCACCTTCAATGTAAAACCTGAAGCTCTTGCACGGGGAGTTCAAGAGGCACAAGCTGTTCCTTGCAGGTGCTGGGGCTGAATCCCAGCTGATGCTGGTGCTCAGGTGATAGAAAGTCAGTGGAGCAGCAGTGCTGCCTCTCCTGCTCTGCCCCTGAGGTGCACTGTTTTGAAATCACCAACTGATTTTTTTTCATCTATAGGGTAACCTATAATATATTTATCATGTTTCTAAAATATTCTTAGGGAAGCTAAAGCCTTGAAATTTGACAGAGCTTTCTGGCATTACAAAA
Source organism: Anomalospiza imberbis (assembly GCF_031753505.1). NCBI lineage: Eukaryota > Metazoa > Chordata > Aves > Passeriformes > Viduidae > Anomalospiza > Anomalospiza imberbis. The sequence continues at coordinate 79,304,075 of NC_089683.1, read as the reverse complement.
TATACAGAGTTTGTGATATTTTTCACTTTCTTTCACCAGTGTTGTTGCAAATGAGCATGAGTCTTGTCATTAGTAAATAAAAGCTTAATGGAGTCAAAGTTTCTTCTATAAAATCCCACTGCTTGTAAAGATGTGTAGCTCCTTCCTCTCTAATATAGTGTGTACAATTTGGTTATAAAATATTGTCTATACACAGTTTATTGGCAGAAATCTGTCTGCTATAAAATGCCAAATTAAATTCTGAGGCAGAATGGAGTCCCTTCACAAAACACTTGTATTCTGTGGCTTAATGATGCTTCTGTTAAAACTGTTTGTGTGAAGAAATAATGCTTGTGATAAAACTTGTGATATGTGCCCCACATACCTGGGATTTATGCAGAATTCATTTGGCAGTCACACAAAAGAACCAGTAGGTACATAGTGGCAATCCTAACCTCAGTTTGCTTTTCTAGAAATTGCACTCCTGACTTCTTCCCCAAAGTTTGGAAGAAAAGCTAAAGTGGTTTGTCCAAGAACAATGGCCCACTTACTTTCCAAAGTGTAGATGTTAGACTTAGAGACATTTATCCTGTTCAACAAGGGACCTTTACCATTGTGTAAATATAAATACAATGTTTGGGTCTTTTTCATATTTTTTTGATGTATGGAAAAGTACTAGGCTGAAGTAAACTAAATCATATAAAGGAAAGGAAATTTTTATTTTCCTCTTTCTTGGGAGCTCGGACATAAAGACTTAGCACTGATATTTTAATGTATGGATCAAAGCCCAGAATAAGAGAAGAAATAAAAGGGTAATATTTAACATTAAGCAACAACATAGGAAGTGAGGAAAAGTGTCTTGATGTCAATAAAACTTTATACTCTTAAATTGATTGTGTATTGTTATATAGCTTGGAAGCGATTCTCTAAACACTTGTACTGTTTTCAAGTGACCTCCTAATAGGTTAGATGCTTTCCGAGCTCTAATCTTCTTTGTGTGAATGACATTCTCAGTATTCTGGAAATGTCCATTATCTCTGTGACTGTGTGAGATGCTCAGGAGCATGAACTAGGTATCAGAAGAAAAACATTTTTCTTTTTTAGGATTCTAGGAGGATGCATTCTTTCTGATTTTCAACAGAAACTTAACGGAAGTCCATAAAGGGTAAGAGTACATAAAGAGAAAAATCTAGCATGTCTAGGACTCCTCTGATGCAGCAGTTTCCTAAACTGCTCACTGTTATGAGCCACTCCTATTACCTGCTCCCACACCTGCTAGAAAGCAAATATTAAACATTTCATATGAGTCTACAGGATGTAGTTTGTAATAGCAACTGGCACCTGGAAACATTGAAGAGGATTTGGCTGACAGAAGCATAACACCAGGTTAAGATTATTTATATTTTCAGTAATTTCCTCCTGTTGCGTATTCTCTTAATCCAGGATTAAATTCTAATTGTGGTTAAGTCCTTGGAAAGCTCATCACTTTGAATGCAAGTTCTAGGAAGATAACATACCTGAGGTTTAAATGGGAAGTTTCAGGGTGTAAACCTTACTATCCTGAAAATTCTGGATGTTTTATGCAAGGCAAACACAAATAATAATAATGAAGACAGAAACCTCACAGGCTGTTCTTGGACATGATGGGACAGGCGACACAATGAAAGCACAGTGCCCTGGGTTTTGCTCTATTTGATGCTGCCTGCAAGCAATCTCATATGAACATGTTAAAATAAAAGTCTGTGTTGTTTTGCTAGCTTGGATGTTGGAGCGGAGAATGCTCAGTGTCATCAAAAGCAATCAAAAAGTATCATCCAAAAGGAAACCTACACTTCAAAGTGGTCAGAATCAACCTGTGCATAATTTGACACAGCACAAGAACAGATGGAGTTAAGCAGGACGCTTGCTTTTTTCTATAATTTTATGTGATTGCCAAAACTTTAGTGAAGCCAGTGCAGCTCTGTCCAGCCACTGCCTGATCTGTGTAACCAGTAGGCACACAAATACAGTTATTGCTCTTGCTAGTGATCTACCACAGCCTATGCACTGGCACTGGAGTATTAAGGCATGTCAGGCTTGCTTTGCCTCAAATTGCCTTAGCCTGCCTGGAACTTTATTGTAGCTGCTGTGACAGAAGTTTAACTTAAATATCAGGTGGCTATTTCCTGATTTGATCATGGGATATAACCACAATTTTTGTACAGACAAGAATAGTGAGTAATTATTTTGTGTAAAGAGAAATATTTATTCCATCATCTTAATATTGTAGTGTAAAAGAAAAAAGGCCAGACCCAGTGATTGAGAGCTGCCTGTGGCAACCCAAGATGCAGGGGAGAGGAGTGCAGACATGAAAAGGATAAGAGAAGAGGACACGGGAATGTCAGTTAAGAGCTATGGACAGCTCAGCAGCAAACAATTAAAGGTAAACCTTTGACACAGGTAAAACTGGTTTATAGGTAGCAGAGGAAACAGAAAAGAGGTATACAACATATGTAAGATATTTTTTATACAGGTCATTCAGACATAATGTGGAGTTGCAGACCAAATAAAAAGAAGAAGCTGTAAAGTAAGAAAGAAAATCTACCAAAAGAAGCCCCGAGCAGACTTTAGAATGAGAAGGAAGAAATCAGCAATTGCAGCATCATGTTGCTTGGGCACTGCCATCGTGTTCCTTTCAGAAAAAAAAAATGGAAAATTGATGCTCCCTGTCACCATTTCCTCCCCTGACTGAAGGCAACTGCCTGAAGACTTGAGAGAAAGAGTGGAAAGGTAAGTATAACACCAGAGAGAATTATAGGTGCTAGAAAGTATGCATTGTATTGAATAGTTATGGAGACTTTTTCCCATGTTAGTGTTCTTTATTTATTTTCTTTTGTCATAAATGAAATACTTTTGAAAGGCTTTATGCTTCTCTGTTTCTTCCCCTGTCCAATTCCCTAATTTGCAATAGCTGAATTTGCAATAGCTTGCTTAGCTCCTAGAATGCAACTTTAAATTTCTTCTGACAGTAAAGTCCTGATGATACATGAAATGCTGGAAGGTTTTTTCTGCCTTTTCTGCAGAGAGTGATTTCTTCATATTAGTCAGTCACAGATCATTTAGTGAACCTGCCCCTGTTAGTGTATTCCAGAGCTTGGTAAGCAGAAAAACCCTTATACATTCTGCCTTTTTGAACCAACACCTAAGAAATTAAAGAACAGGTTTCATGTCTCAAAACATGTACCATTTTGAAATTGCAGGCATATGATGCAAGCCCATATTTGGGGAAAATCAATGCTCTCACTGGTCTCCCCTCTGAACTGGAGCAGTGAAGCACTGCTGCAACACAGAGAGTAAAAGCACCCCAGTGACAGAACACCAGCCAGCTGCTCTTTTGAAGTGGGTTTGTTTAAACCTGCTACTGTAATGAGCTCACCAAGGATGACTGGAAGGCTTTTAATACCAAAAAGCCAAGTTTTACTGTAGCAGGAGCTACAGTAACATTATTTTAATAATAATAAAAAAAAAAAAAAAATCAGTGCAACTCATGAAGACAGGTTAGAAAGAAAAGAGCTCAAATCTTGTATTTCTTTGTGCCACAGAAAGGCTCCTGCCTTTTAGCCACTCTATCAGTGGTTGCCAAGAATGGCCCCACCTCTTATTAGGAAACCCTCTATCACCTCAGAAGCAGGACTTGCCACACTTCACTTGAGACTTCTCACAAACTGATTCCGCTGCCCAAAAGGTTTTAATTTCCTTTACTATCACCTAACCTATTCAGTATAAGTTCAGTTTAGAGCTGGGAGTTTAAATAACAAGAAGCTTCAACCACCTAAATTGCGCAAAGACTTTTCCATTCTCTTCAATCATCTTTCAACATGAAAGTAGTATCTATCTGAAGAAGCAAGGTAGCCTGTCTTTGTATTAGCATCAATCTAAAGAGTGTTCCTTGAGAAATAGTTCATTTCAAACTGTACATTGCAGTAATAAGCACTGACCAAGCATTTTTTCTGTCATCTTGTTTTCAACATCAGTCACAACCTATAGAACACAACCCCCCAGAGAAAAATTAGCATTCAGGATTGACGAGATGAAGAATAATGTATGAAACTGAATAGGGTAAAGTCCATAGAAATCATGGCAGAAGTATGGATTTTACAATATATCCATTATGCGATGCAACCACTTTCTTTAACTGGGTTTGACAAATAACCAAACACAGGCAAAAAATGTAGTTTAGGCATTTAACTAGAGAATGCATAGAGTGCAATTGTTTTCATGCTAAAATGTCACAGCAAGAGCTAACATCCAGAGTTAAACAGGCATGTTTTGAAATATAAGTGGTCAAGCATGTTTCGCATTATGATCACTCTTCAGTTTAAATATTTCAGATGTGATTTTGTTCTACAAAGTGGACATTAGCAACAAAAGATCAGATTCAAATCTGGTTCTTACAGGTAAGCAATTCCAAATGGCTTGCAGCAGGCAGTCGTTCCCATTTGTCCATCAACAAGTTTGAAGCATTACTTGTTACTTCTTACATCTCAGGATTTTTTTCCTTTTCATTCAATGTGCATTAGAAAAGAATGTGTGCAAATACTTTCAACAACTGTATTTTATTGGAACCAGGGAAAAAACACGTGATATGGATTTGGAAAGATCTTCTGTAAGTGATATAAAATACATTTTCTGGCTACATTGATGAAATCCATAGGCATAACTCATCATTGTGTGACTGTTCATTGCAAGACTAAGTGATGTCTTATTGGATAGTAACAGTTTTTTTTCATTTTGTAGGAAATATTCTAATTAAAAATATGAAGTAAAAATGAAAATAATTCATCAAAAAGAATCTATGTAGACAAGTTCAAACTAATATACCATTGGATTTGCCTTGAAATCCCTCAATTATATTTCTATAAAATTTCAGAAAATTTTATGCCTTACAGAGACAAAACTGTACTTTCACTCCACACAACTAATTTTCTATCTGCTTGTGGTTTATTTTAATCCATTCCTTCTGAAAAGTTTTCCTTTTGCCTCCTCCTTCTATGGTCCTTTCCTTTAACCCATGTGTAACAGGTATTGTGAAAAAATAGTGCTGTGAGAACTTACACCAGCTTTCTGACATAATCATTTCTTTGGCAACTGCCCAAATCGCTGTGCTCCTCAGGGAAAACAGGTGCTGCTTGGGAATATTCATCATATGATTTCTGTCACACACAAATTTTAATTTTTAGGAGTTTTCTGTATTGGAAACAGTATATTGGATTGTAACATAACCAGACTGAGTATGCCAGGCCAGTCCATGCTGCTGTGGTATTTGCCTTTTTGTGCTGGTATATATGTCACTTTAAAAGCACTTAGAGAGGCAAATAGGGAGGATTCAAAGGCTGTTGAACATTTTAGCAGCCCAAGTAGAAGACACTTCTGGCTTATATCTGCTCTAAATTGGCTTTGCCTGCTGCCTCAGAGACCACTGGTTGGTTTGGTACATTTGTAAAATGGGCTTTATTGCCCTGTTGTGTCCTAATGCGGTCATTTCATCACTGCCTTTAGTCAGGTGTCCTGAGACATCAGCGGCTCCAGGGCGTTTCCTCGCTCATTTACCGAGCGCTCAGGTGCAGCCCGGAGCGGCGCTCTCGGGGCGGCCGTGGGATGCAGCTGGCGGGGGCCGGCTGGGGCCGGGTCCGCGCTCCCCCGGAGCTCTGTGGAGCGCGGGTCGCGGCAGGACCGAGATGCCGTGTGGCTGCTCCCAGCCAGGGCTCGCTGCTGAGCCCCCTTTTCCCGGCTTGGCCCGGGCTCCGGAGCCGGTGGGTGCCTGGCCCTGCTGTCGCTGCGGGGCCAGGCCACGGCGGGGACAGGGAGGCACGGCTGAGCCTGCAGCGCAGGAGGGGCCGCTGTGCCCCAAGGCGCGTCCTGCGGACCCGGCCTACAGGAAAGGGGTGCTTTAGGGTCCTTTTACAGCCAAGTCCATTTTTCACGTGCCTTCCCACCGTCGCAGCTGTGTCAAACACAGCAATTTGTCCAGTTCTACCGCGACATTTAGTTTTCTTGTCCTTTTATAGAACTGCCCATAGCACAAGCTGTTCTAATCCTTCCAAAGCCCTTTGTGAAGATAGTGAAGGTACTCGGGGATAATCTCTGTGAAGCCACTAAACTGGTCACCACCGAAGCACTGAGAGACATGAAAGCAGGCTCCTGTAATCTGCAGAGGGAGCCTTTCTCTCGTTTGGACGGAAGCAGGGTCACCTGCAGACCCGCCCAAGCACAGCAGCTTGCCAAGCCTCTCTTGGCTGGAGGATGCCACCAGAAGGAGGAAGGAGACAACTGCAAGCCGATCAAGGTATTAATCGCTCCCAGTGTGTGTGAAGACTGGGGTGGGGGGAAAACAATCACCAAAAATGATGCTTAACCACTCTGCTGCTCCAAATGAATTAATTTAGACTCAAGTTTTTTAGTTATGGCTACAACCTGATTGTTAAGAGTGGCCGTATCTAAACTGCAATCATTGATACCTTAGAAAAGACTAAAAGTATTCCCGGCTGACTCAAATCCCATGCACTTCAACAAAACAAAACCTAATTTTTCAACAGTATGGGAAAAATCCCACATTGTGCTTGGATCTTACTCTAAGATTGGACAGTCCTTAGCAGTCTAAAAATATGATCCAAAGTACTCACATTTTTTTTTCAACCTGTACTGGAAATTACCTTCCCTTCATTTTAAATTAACAATTATCCTGCTGGTAAAGTAAGTTAATAGATTATTTTTTCTGCTATGTTAAAGTCACATTCTCAGGTGGTCACACCTCCCTGTTTTGTTTTGTTTTCGCTGTGCCATTTTTTAATTTGTGTGAGGTTTTCCCTGAATTTCAATTGAACTAAAATTCCACTCATCTTCAGTGAGGAAAAAAAGATGAAAGTACAGCTATGTAAGCAACGTATCAGTATGGTGTGGGTGTGCCTGTGAGCCTGTAGGTTTCGTGGTGTCACCTTATTTTAAAGGAAGTTGTCTCTTGTCAGATACACACTCTTCCTTAGAGGTTTTTGCACATAGTAATGAGGATACAAGGAAGTCTTCTGTCTTTTGCTGGCCACAGGTTCACAGGCTGTATTAATAGATAGGATTAGTGAAGGAGAATAGGTCAGAAGGCTGTAAAGCTCCTGTCCCTTGAGATTTCCTTCTTTAGATCATTAGTCTTATTGAGAGCTCCTTGCATACAGCAAGCAGAAACTGAGGAAAAGGCTGGAGCCATTTTATTCATCAAGACATTCTGGGGAAGGGTGATTTCTGCATCAGAAACTCCACTGAAAATGTCTGTCCAGTTTTCTGCACAGGCACCCTGGAGGAACAACAACATCAGTTTTCTGACCAGAGAGGCAGCTGTAACAGAGCAAGGAGAGACTATCATAGGTTTCTACCTGTTGGCTTTAGGTAGGTATTTGGCTTGGGTGTGAAAGGAAACTCTTAAATAGATGTTGTTATCAAATTCAAAGTGATTTATTTTATCCCTAATGGAACAGGATGGTAGAAAATGTAACTTTTTTTCAGCAATTGCAACATCAGAGAAGTACATCTTGCTTTTGTTAAAAAGAGATTTATAATCTATGCAGAAATCTTGAGGAAAAATAAATATTCAAGCCTTTAAACTTTCAACTAATGTTCATTAAGCTTAATACATAGGAAGATAAAAGAAGTACCTTACCAGAAGTACATGATAATTCCGTGTTTTCTTGTGTTTCAGTAGCACTGAATAAATGTTCCCTGATTTTCAGAGTTGTGGTTGTTGACAGTCAGTTGGCATCCTACAATTATCTTCTGGAGAGATATAAAATATGTTTTGTGGTTCTTAACTTTAATTTTTTGTAGTGTTGATGCTTTAAATGATGGATGCATACAGAAGTTGACTTCTTCAAGTAGGCTCTGAGAAAGATCTAAGTACTAGAACCTTATGCTGTGTTAGCAATTACAATACCAAGTGTTTCTTCTAATTCCGCTAGAAGACAGCTCCTGTAAGTGTATAACAGGGATTTGAAAATGGTACTCAGTATAAATGCACTCTGATATCACTGTAATTTTGTTGTTTTTATTTTATTTTTAATATTATCTGTTTTAGGCAGACTTACTGCTTAACAGAAAGAAAGTTTTTGAAATTTCAGAGTGCAAGCATGCTAGGTAATAAAAAATTTCAACCATAGAACCTCGCAGAAAAATAGAAGAAAATTTAATTTTTATTAAATCTGTTCCTCTAAACAGCAGGTTTAGAAGACATAGAAAAATTTTTATATTTTTAAATGATTGGCCTAACAGATTTTTTTAAAATTCTTAACTTATTACATATTTCAGTTAAGTTATTAGTAGGCTTCTGCTTACATTTGACCAAGGCCTGTGGAAGTTAAAATGTTAAACACTAAGTATTTTAATATGTTTACATGAGACTTCCTAATTTTTATCTATAGAAACTAGGGAAAGTTGTGCTTAGAACAAAAACAGGGATTCTAGTAGAAATATATATGGCTTCTATCTTAGGAGAGTGGTTGTAAGGTAAATCAGAGGTATTCCAATTTATGCCCACTCTGTTCACATCTGCGTATCCCCTCGTGAATGGCTGGGAAATGTCTGCACCATCAGCTAAAGAATTAAGCAGTTGCACTTAAGACTAGAAAGAACATCTTAGGTCACCAAGGCCAGTCCCCTAGAGAGACGATGTATAATCTCATTTACACAGCTATTATGCTCCCTCATGTAACTGGCTGGGTTTTTTGGTTTTTTTTTTTGGTGTTATCAGTCTTCCAATTGAAAGCATGTTCCTGATTTTGTTCCTCTGTTGGATAGGAGCCTTCACCTAAATTCTTAGCTGAAGTGATTGCAACAACTTTATACCATCTTTGGTCATTTCTTTTAATTGAAATAAATTTTTTGCTTGTGAATGACATCCTATGGTCAATCTATGTTCCTGAAGGAATAATCATACCTTAAGGTCTATCTCTGTATTCCTATATTTAGCAATTGAGGGAATTTTATTTTGTTGGTTGGTTGATTGGGGGGCTGGGGGTAATTTTTTATCTCAGCCTTATAGCCAGGACTGAATACAGCATCCAAGCAGGGTCTTGCCATCCCTATTCACATTCATATTTGCACTCTATCAACTCTACTGATCCCTCCCATTACTGCCTCTGCATCCCACTGGTAGTTCATACTTCTTCCATCAATCAACCAGCAGAGATGTTCTCCTCTGCTGCTTCCTGGTAGTGATCTCACATCTTCGAGCAAATATCTAGGTGCCTGAGCCTTTAGGCTTTTGGGGTTTGATTTCTTCAGATCCTTCAGCCAAGCTTACAAATGCTTTGCATGTCATAGCTGCTGTTTTGAAACTTACCTCGAGATTCAAAACTTAAGTTCCTTTTCTTGCAGAGTATGTACAACCAACAGAAGCACTACTCCAAGTGTAGTGTAGATCTGGTTAAAATTGATGGATGTAGGTATACCTTTTGGAAATTATAACTTTTGAAAAAATCTGTTAGTTATACATAAATCAGGAAAGTCCTAATTTCTTGTCTCCTCAAAGGTCTACTGTCACAGTTCTGCAAGCACTAGCCACAGCAATTTATAGTTATTAGTTTAATGTACACCAATAACTCATTCTATCCAGGGAGCTGTGATGTGGCAGAGCAAGTTCTCTGTCACACAGACACCCTATTTCCCTTCTGGCAGCAGAGAAAAAAGGCCAGTCCATGTGCTTGCTTCCTGTGCCTCTGGTGCTTTAGGGCTCTGGCAGGGCAGTCTACATTGGCAGGAGTCTACAGATACTTCCTTACACAAAGCTCAAAAGATGTTCATATTTGATACTCTTGGGTTTTTGATGCCTTGGAAAATGGCTTCAGTGATAACACTTCTGTAGTTAGTGTTTTCTCTTCTTTTGAATTTAAGTATGGCAGTGCAGCTTCTTTCAAATTCTGATGTGCTTTTCCAAAACCAAGGAGACTTTTGTGATTGGTATTAGCATTTATCCAGAAGATGGGGTTCCTCTGAATCTCCTCGCCTTCACAGGATAAAGTCCCAAAAACCTAACTACATTTGGCCAAGTCTTCCTGGAGTCACTCATCTTGACAGAGGTCATGAATATCCAAGAGCCATGGTCTAACACCTTTTGCTGAGATAAGGCCTCTGTATGTCCCCTCCTGGAAATTCTCACAGGTGACAGGCAGCACAGCTGTCATTTGTGGCAGACAGGACACTGATGTATGCGTTGTACATGGTACAGCAGCCAGGTAGTTTTGGATCCAGGTGAGCGCTCCTCAGCACCCTGCATGGAAGCCTGAGTGCAGTGATGTCACATGCTGGCATCATGAACAAGCCAGTAGGAAGCGTGTGGTGCATTTTGCAAATGCTGATGGACGTTGAGACCGCTGCACTGCTTCTTGACACCCAAGCCACTGATCCATCATTCTCCTTGCTAATGCTTTGGCCAGGGGATCAGCAAAGTGGGGGGAAGGTGCAATGCCCATTGGACAGCAGTGATCCACTCTTAGAGGGACTCTAAGAGTCATAGCAACCACTGTATTACCCTGCACTAGGTCATCTGCGTCAGCATCCTCTTTCTGAAGGCAGCAGTCTGCTCCCATCCTTCCCTTCAATGAGCTCAAAACTGTCTCCACAGACAGGTGAGAGCTTGTCGTGGTGCTGGGTTTACATCTGACCCCTTTTTGCCTATGCCATAAGTGGTGCAGTACTGTGGAAAATCCTTGTACAGCTTAAATTGTGAGGTACAATTTAAAAGCACTGCCCACTGCTGCTGGCTTCTAGACATGGGGAAAAAATATAAAGCATTTTTTGCTTCATAATTATTAACTGGAATTCTTAAGTTGGGTTTTTTTCTACATTTATGCATAATTTGTTCTCTGTTTGCTTCCCCTCATTTCACTCTTAACTGGGTCTATTAGAGTAAATGCGAGGCATAAAAGGAAATTTTAAGTCAATAGGAGAGAGTATTTATTAGAGGGCAAATTCTGACTTTTTGTGAGTGCTTCCATCAGAAAGGCGTGCTGAGTGCATTACCAATCCCATCAGAACAGACCACAAGATCCAAACATGCCTTTAAAAGGCACACACTTCCGAATGGTAATAGTAAACTGCTACTTGACAAGTGACAGAATGAGTGTTATTTTAGGATTTTGTTTGACAGATAAATCTGAGAAGGTGGGAAAGGAAACAAGCTATTCACAGAACATTCATCCCCAAAATGATTGCATTTATTGAACAAATAATCTGTCCATGCTTTGTCAAGTCTAAAACAAGATGACTCTTTTCCTTCCTGCCAGAACTGGCAATATGCCCTGGACAGGATATTGTGTGCATATAATTGGCAGTGAAGACTGAAAACAGAGTAGGGTCACTTCACAGTTGCAGTAGTCAATGACAGCTTTGCAAATTCTCTGGATTTTATCACTGTTTTAATTAAAGTTTTCTGGGTGGAAAACCTTTTGCAGCAAGCCTCTTCTGATAGGCATTTATGCTTGTGTATGTGTAGTTGCGTGATTTCATTAATGCCTGCTCTGCATTAAGATGCTCAATCCAATTTCTGTCCTAGAGGAAGGTTATTTGCAGAGGAAAGAGCTTAGTTTGTTTTGTGACACTGAGCCTCACCTTTTGCTCTCACTTCTTGAATTCTTCCACTTAAGTCTTCATATATATTTTAATGAGTTGGCTGAGTTGTAATGCCCATTTTTCTATTTCAGTCGTGCCAGGTTTTACAAGTAAAGGCCATGCAACAATGTATAATAAGAGCAAGTCTAAGTAGAAAGCATAATAACCTATTTTGGCTAGGCACAGGTGAACTAATCTATTGGAAATGTGGATGACCAGTTCAGAGCAATCAATTCACTTGTGCCAATTTTAGTTCTTCAGAAACAATGTTAACAATGAAACTGCATGCAGCCTCAAGTGCCTATTACTTGTTCAATGACCATCTCAGGTGCATGAGAAAAAAATAGGGCACGTCTGAATGCACAGGATGGAGTGATTTGACAGAAATATTTTTAAAATTACAATGTACTTTTTCAATATTCTTAGAGTTAAACAATCTCAGTGTTCTCAGTTGCTTTCAGCAGAAAGATTTTCAGTCTCCTTAGTCACTCTTTCTGGCTACTTTTCTAGTGCTTTCTTTGCATGAGTTGGTGGGCATCACACTGACAAGGGAGTTTGTGAATAGCGGAAAGGCTGCCAAGCAAGCTAACTTTCACCAGCTTCCTTGGCAGCTCTTGTGCTCCTCCATAAGAAATCATGGATAACAGCACCAGACTCCCTTGTGGAGTGCTTTTTGATATCTGGGGATTAAAATGCTCTCTTAGAGAGTGTTATTCCAGGAGAAGGATTACTACTGAATTATAGAGGGGCAATACAACATTTTTAATACTGCTGACCATCCTATTCCTCCTACCTCACAATATTTGCAAAACTACTGAAGTATTTGCATATTATCTGTGTATTTTGCCACATCAGAAGATCTAGCATCTCTCTGAACAACTCAAGTCAGACTGTGCTTATGAGAAAGAAGTGGTAGTCCCTCTCTGAACTTTATGCTGGGTGGCAGTGCTCAGTTTCTACCTAGCTGCTATTTTTTTCTCTCTCTCACCACATTTTCACCTGAGTTGAAATCTGTCTTTTTTCACCAGGATTGCCTTAGTATGCTGGGTTTGGATTTTGGGGTTGGTTTGGGTTTTTTTCTGCATACTCTTATGAGAAAATATTAGTGACAGCTTGCCAAAGATGGAACAAGTTCCCTCAGCTTTTTCTTCTCTATATTCTGTTTTACTGAGATGACACCTGGTAACATGGAGGCACTTCAAAGTTCAGAGGTTTCTTTCTGGACTCTTGATCTACCTCTGATATCCTCTGAGACACACACCACATGAAATGCAGTTGAGATCTCTGCCCTCACTGAGTGTCAGTGCTATTGCTCTGCTTGCCTTGAATTTTCAACCTTCTTCCCTGTTACGCTGTCAGGGCTTGGGGGAGAAAGGGAGAGAAGTTGTTTGGTTTGGGGTGATTTTCTGTTTTGGGGTGGTCTGTTTCAGGTTTTTTAAGTCAGTCAATACAGGCAGCACATGTATCTGCTGGCACAGGGACCCAGTGTCCCATAGTCACTACTCTAGTTGACAGCACTTTTATGAGACCACTGATTTTGTTATTGCATGGTTTACTGAGAACTGATTTTCTTCCATTTCTTTGGTTTTTTTTAAATCCAAACTAATATGGTCTACTACCCAGACAGACCATTTTAGGAACTAGATATGATGGTGCAGGTTTTCCACTGCTTTGCTTAAAAGGACTGTGCAGAAATCATACTCTGTATCCTTATGTCCCTCAATGCTTCCCTCATCTCCAATCTCAGTTTGGGAATGTAGTTCCTAAAAATTATCACAAGTACTGTGTCTCTCTTACCTCTCATTGCTCTAAAATGTGCAGTGTTGTTTGATGTGACATTTTGCTCAAGTTCTTCCTTAAGATACTTTAACTGAAAACTCCTTTACCATCCAGGCTAGGAGGAATTTGCTCTGTATGTTCCCAGGAAGGGCAGGTGTCTGACACTGTGAGGGCAGCCCTCCTATCCATTACAATGCACTGGCAAAATTTTGCTATTTACAAAGGAGGTGCCATTTTATTTTGTCTACCATTTTAGCACTATGTCTGCATATGGACAGGGAAAAATATTTCATATGTACTGCCTTGATAACTATCCAACCTTGCAGAGGGTAGAACCAACATTCATAAACAACACAACTCCCACATTTGCATTGCAGGCTATCGTCATTCATTCCCAAAACCTTCCTCCCCCAGTGCCCTGCTCTGCCTATTTATAATACCTAGACTCAAACAAAAGTCAGAAAATCCCTGAGTTAAAGTGCATGCAGTTGTTCAATACAAGACTTGATTAAGAAACATTGTCACCTAGTGGCCAGAACAGGATATATTTATTATTACTGATCTTGTAACAAGGTACATATAGAATGTATGTGTGTATCTCAGTACATCATTGCACCAGTGACTATTTCTGGTCAATACCATATGCTGACATTTCAGCTCTTCCCAGTACAAATACTGTTCAGTAAACCATGTGCATTTACTAAACAAGGCAGAACAGCAGCAGCTTGACAATGCAGCAAAGAGAAACTATTAAAAGTAAATTGCTCTACAGAAGAAGAAGAAGTTCATAGAGCCATACAGAGACTGTCCCATCAACCATCTCCCTCCCATTCCAAAGTACCTGGAGCACCTCACCAGGAGGTATCTGCTCAGTCTGTTTCTTTAAACAGGTGCCTTGCTCATCTCCTGAGACTCCCACATGGCCTGGAGTTTGAGGGGCAATTTCCTCCCCTCCCTTCCCAGCCACAGCAGCCTGGCAGTGAAGTGCTGGATCCTTGACATTGACGTGGTGCTTCCCAAAGGAAGGCAGCTCCCCTCTTGCTACAGTATTAAACCTATCAGCCATCTTTCATAGCACAGACTCCTTTGAATATCCAGAAAGCCATCATGTCACATCCCTCTTTATTGTGTTTGTTCATCTCTTGCTGGGTCAATATACAGCAGCCTTATTCTGGGGTATCTACTGTTTGTGCCCGGGCAGAGGGCTGTGGGTCAGCTCTTTTCTCCCTCACCTGGTAATATTGTAACCTGGCATAAGGCACCAGGTGTTGCATTCCTTATCCTGTCATAGGCAGCAGACACTCAAAAGAGGTCATGTCTTGTTCTACCTTGCCAAGGTGAAGTGAGGCCATCAATGTCAGAAGTGGCAGAGCTGGTTTGTGGGATAGAAGGAGGAGCCAGTGGGGATCCGGGTGCTGCCTGACCTGCTGCTCAGCCCTTCACCCCCTTAACTGGCTAAGCCACATTTTCAACTGAGCCTGACACTTATCGATATACTTTCTGTTAAAAGTCATTCATCTCTAGACACCTATGTAATTTCAAAAAGTGGGATGCAAGCCACTAGGGTCTTGCACTGATGGGCAGAGCAATATCTGTGGACATTTGGAAACTCTAGGTCTCTCCAGCAGAGTAAGTGTCTGACTTTCACCAGCTTTACAGCTATCTCCCTTGTGTTTTCTCACATACTTAGACACATACAAGTCTGGCATCTCTGTTCCTGGAGAGTAAGAGAGAATGCAACTTTCTGAAAAATTAAATAAAAGAGACTGAAGTTCTATTGCAAATATTCTCTTCATAAGGATTGTCATGTGCATTACTGAAAAATATTCACATCTGGGACAGACTTTGCTGCAAGGAGATCCTAGATTGTTCTAAGAGAGGAAACCTAGTTGTATTAGCTGCCCTTTTCTAAGGAGAACTGATAAAGCAGCCCTCTGGCTACATGCATGAACTTTCTGTATCCATTATTGTATATGAGGAACTCAAACAGCTGCAGATTTTGGCAGACTGTTTGTAGCCTCTGCTCCACTCTACCAATCTTTCTTCCTTCCTATTTTCCCAGGTGTAACACTTACGAGTTTCATCTATCCACTTAAGGAAAAAAACTTCAGGGAAAAAATCCACTTTAGAGCCTTTAATGGTGCATCTTCAGTAAGTGTAGCAGCAGCTCCTTGTTCTGCTTTATTGTTGCACTCAATTGCTTGCTCCTATTTCTGAAATGCACCCAGCTGCTCAAAAAGGTTTCATGCGTAGTTTTCTAGACCATAATCTGGTTTAATATACCTTCAGTGGAACAAAAGGGAATTTTAGAAGATATGTCATATATTTACACACTCAACAGCTTCTTTCTTTATTTACTTTTTTATTTCATAGAATCATAGAAAGGACTGAGTTGGAAGGGACCTTAAAGATCATCAAGTTCCACGGATTTAATTTTTTTTTCCAGGTTGGTTGTCTTGGTTTGGAAACAGCATTGTGATTTTTGTGCTGTATAAACAAAGATATGTTCTACAGCCTACCGACTACCTCACATTTAACTTGGCAGTGTCAGATGCCAGTATCTCCGTGTTTGGTTATTCACGGGGCATCATTGAAATCTTCAATGTCTTCAGAGATGATGGATTCATTATCACGTCAATATGGACCTGCCAGGTAAGACTGGATTACACTAAATTAGACAAAAGGGGTGTAGCTATTTCTCTGGGTGTGGTGTATATAAATAACCAGACAGAACCCAAATCATGAAAGGAGGTAGTCACTAAACTTTCAAAAGGAGTGTGTTCTCTTTTGTTATGCCTATAAATCTATGCATTGAATTGATGCTTCACCAATTTTCAGTGGCAACAGTTCTTGCTAGTTTGGTGGTTTTTACTTCATGTCAGAGTTCACACTCATATTAGAAAATCAAGGCATAGGCTGTGTTTGTCTTCAGGTCACCTGAAGCTAACCTGGTTGTTGCTTTAAGACAAATGTTAAAGTGCCAATGTTGACTCCTGCTTGACAAGGCTTGTAGAGCAAAACCTCCACACAGCATTTGGGCATAACCATGCATTTTAGCATGCAACATTTTGTACTAACTCAGTTGCAGCTCTTCAATCACATTTTTAAAACTCTTGGTTGATTTATTGCCTGTGGTAGGATGAGTGATTCAACTTTATGGCACAGTCATCCCTGATCTTGGAGGCAGCTCTTTGTTGGAGTACTCGGAAAAAGTTATTATTGTTAATTCCGAAACATACCTGTGTGAGCAGAATATAAATGCACCCCATGGACACATAGGCACAAAGCTGGCTCCCTGGTGCTTTCAGCAACATCTGTGAGAAAGATTATGCTCTGTTTCATCAGGGAATCAAAAATCTGAAAATGACAGGATAGCCTACGGCAAGGTGTAAGAAAGATCATGATGAAGGAAAAGGGAGAGAAAAATAATCCTCTTTTCTTGGAGGGTTGTTTTTTGTGTTTTTTTTTTTTTTTTTTTTTTTAAGGAGGAAGTTGAGCTATTGTGCAACATAGATGAAAGAACATTTACAGGTCATGTCCCCTCCATTCAATAAAAAGATTCTGTTTATGCAGAGAGGAAGACTTCCTGTAGGACACTGATTAACCTAGGAGCTGTAGCTTGATCTAAAAAATTATTATTTTATTGTTTAAAATGAATCTCTATAGTCATTTGGCAGAAAATTATTTATCAAAATGAAGCTAATTATTTCCTCAGCAAAATAGCACCCTTTCTCTAATGAGATCACCTACAGTTGCAATCTAAGGTCTTTTGAGCAGAAACTCTGAATTTTTTCATTAATGGAAAACTTTGAAGTCATCAGATAAATAAGCACATACCTGAAAACTGTAAGATTCACACCTGTATTTGGAATTAAACAGATGCATATTTTCCCCTCTTTCAAGGAAGGTTAGAGCTATGAGAAAGGAAAGGTAAAATCTGTATCTTCAGGTTCAGTTCTAGCTTTGTTGCAGATTTCCTGTGTACGACAGGGTAAGCCACTTAGTGTGAAATCCTGACCCAAGGTCAGTGGCATAACTTAATGCTTACAACTCACAAGGCTGAAAGAAGTAATATTGAATGACCTTTCTGCATTCCTACCCCAAGCTCTTTCAGAGCCTGTCTGTACTGTGGCTCCTTGTTTTGGGCGGTAAAAAACAGCACACAGAGGAATTGGCAAGGCATGGCACACTCTGTTTCTGCATCTTGGTTTGCATGGGAACTTCTGTCAGCAGCCTTACTGATTTCTTTCATGATGCTTCTGCCTGGGAATCCCTCCTTGGCTGACTTGGAGCTACTAAATCTTGTTATGATGATCTCGCTTTTTTTTAAGACTTAAAAATATTGGGATAAAGGGGTGCTTGAACTTTGTGAGATGGATGTGTGCTTAATCTTGCTGTACTTGAACTGCCTTTTCAAGGGGAGAAATGTCCATAACATTTTTAGGGTACCCAGATATTTTGTTGGTCAGAGTGTGTTAAGTAATTGGGTTTAGATCTTCTTGTTTTAAACAGTATTCATTGTAAAATTTGGATATCAAGCAAAGTTTTAAAGTATTTGGATCCAAAGACTTTGTGCAGGACACTAATAATACATTGGCTTTTCTCAGCACTTTGATTTGCAAAAAATTAAAGTTTCTGCTCTAGTAGTCCTCTGTAGGCTCTAGAGAGTAACACTAACAATTCCAAATATGAATTTATACTGGTATGAATACTAATTAAAATGAATGGTAATCTGGAAAATCAATTTGTACTTTGAATTAAGTTTGGATTTGTTGTGGCTTGTTGAGTGGTCAAGCTGGTTACGGCTTGTTGAGAGAACATCATGTAGGATTCCTGTTTCCATTGAGATTTTGTTCTGTCTTGGTGAACCTCAAAAATGTGTGTAAACCCTGACACCCATCTTCTTGATTAATAAACTTAACAAAACAGAAGCCAGTGATGAAAAAATATGTTCTGGAAATAGAGTGGCTGGATTCTAGTAAGAATATTGTACAGAAATAGCAGAAAGCTTCTGCGCATTAAAAAAATGTGAAATCTTCCACGTGTGTGTAGGCAGCCAGCACAAAGGTAATTGTGAAAATGCTTAATGTTGAAAAGCAAGAGTGTGTAGATTGCTGTAGTCTGAATTAGTAGTTTTACTAGTAGGGGTCTCACAGGCAGAACATGAGTAATGAGGACCTTTGTGCCACGAAGGTAAAGCCCAGGCTTTCTGTCAGGACTGGCTGAAGTTGGTGTCTCTGGCTCTCTTCATGCACTCAGGCTCCTCTGCAAGTAGCTGGGGTGGCACTTTGCACACATGAGCATGGCTCTTTCCTTAGTATGGCCCATGTGTTTTCCCTTACTTGGTTTGTTTTGCTGAGTCCAGAGGACAGCCTTATTTGGTTTTCTGTCATTGTCTGGTTCACTACGCATTTGCTCCTATTGATCAGCTTCTGCTGTCAGAAACACTTAGGAAAATGTTGTTTTCCCAAGCTAGCCTGTCATTTCTGTTTATGAAGAAATTTCATGAGCTCACCTCACTTAATCCACTTAACTATTTTGTTTTCCTCTGACTTGGGTCTCTTTCTGTGCCCTCAGGTAACATTTTTCAACATTAAGATTCAGCATCCTTGGCTGCTGTTGTTGAAGGGAGTGGGGGAAAGGCAGACAAAGAGTACTTCTCTCAAAACAGCCTGGTCTTTGAAAACTCTCTGTAACAAAATATGTATCTCCAGCTAACAGGACAATCTCACTGCATACCTGCTGAAAGGGACAGAGAGGAGTTCTCCTGTTCTCTCCTCTGTATGGAAAAAACAGCACTTTTCTTTCTCATGCCAAACATTATTTTTTGCATCTGATAGGGCTCTTCTTTCAGGAATGAGGTTACATGGTACATCTGCATCGAAATGCTGCCTCTGCTCAATGCTCTGTACAAATACAGTTTTCCAATGGTGGCTTTTGGAATCTACTTTCACCTTTATACCTCTGCTCTACCACTGTCTTATTCCTGAACTGGACAGAGGAAGGACAGTCAGTCTCTGGCACATCCAATTTTTAGCCTCTCCCAATATGATCAGTAAGTAAACTGGTTCATATGGTAAATTTCAGGTCAGGGAATGTAACCCAGTGACCAAGAGCCATCTGTTCCCCCATTGACCATAATCCTAGTGAATAGCTATCTAAGAATATATTTTTGTCCTTCACATATTTTTTATTTGTATGTTCTACTGAACCAGAAGTTGCAGTGGAACCAGTAAGTAACATTGTGTGAAAATGTTCCTACATGTAGGAAGTAAAGAAATACTCATTCTCAACAGGCAAATATGGTTTCTTCTGAGCTTTATTTATCAAATGACAAAGTTTTTCTTGTATTTTCTAATCATGAGGCAAATACAACAAAAGATGCAGATTTCAGGAGGCCTCTAAATACAGGGAAAGGATTGTAACCTATCTGAACTCCATAGGCACATTGCAGTCATATCTGAAAAAAGAATGGACTGTAGAGTGCCTTAGAATTTTAAATCCTTCATAATTCTGGTACTTCAGTTTAAATTTGTTTCCAGCACTTCACTTTTCTATTTTTTTAATTATTTTTGATAATGCAGTTTGGTTGTTTAAACATTAATTTTTCAAAGACTTAAAGGTTTTACTATGGGGATCAAGAAAACTGACCATTCTTACCATGTGCTCACTCTGTTGGCATAGGCTTCTTTTAAAACACATTTCTTATTTCTGACTATTTCTTACATATAAGATGTGTCTGGGCTGTGCACCCCAGAGCACAGGGTAGATATCTCCAGGTCACAGTACCATCATGGACATACCCCCTGTCCCTGACATGCTGACTGACTCTCTTACCACAGAGTCACCTCACTGTCAGCCTAGGTATTCCCAGTTCATTTGGCCAGCCAGATGGTGCCAGAGCATCCCCAGCAGATCTGTCTCTGCACAGAAACATCCTTTGGAGCAGCCATTTTTTAAAAAAAGTTCCAATTTGAGGTATTAGTGTGCATCAGATTAGTTTATGTGACAGGATCCAGCTCCCACTGACTCTGTCCCTGCAGCCCACCCTCACCATCACAAGGATCAGCCTTCAAGGACCTGCCTTCAACCTCACAGCACTGCTTCATGTTGTGCACAATAATAAAGACTCTGAGGGGAGCAGAAGAGAGAGAAATGACTTTCATCCTGTGGCTGGGTTTACTATAAAGCAGGGAGGAAATCTGGTTTTGAATCCTGCAGTGCTTCCATGCTTCACACAACACTTATTTATTCCTGTCTGGCATACCCTGGACAGGAGCACATGGCAATGTGGCGCTCAGCAATAAGCCCCACACTGCACACAGGTATTGTTCCACTCTGTAAACCCTAATATACTCATGCAGTTTGCCTGACAGCACCAGATCTGTGGAGTATGTGCATCCCAAAAGGGCATGGGGTGGCCAAGAAGTCAAAATTATCTGGAAGAGCCAGACTTAATGTGTATGCATTGGGGAGTAAGTGGCCCACAGATGTCTGGGATTTCTTGCACTTTAGCAGATTTTCCAGATTGTGGTGGCGTAGCTGATCAAGCTGCCATCTGAAATCCCAGATAAATAGGGATGTCTAAGAAAAGCTAAATTAGACATGCAAAATCCCTGTTTTAACAATGCTGCTGTTGGACAAGGAGGGTTCCCTTCCCTCCAATGGATGTCTGACACTAATGTAGGGAGCCTCTTTTAGTCTCTAGCCCCAGTATTTGTTTGCTTTAGCAATTGCTGGGCACCCCCTTATGATGAATAGTCCTGGGTCTGGGCTCCAAAGTGAATCCAGCTCTCCCACACAGTCCATGGGGGTAAAGGGGGAATGGGCCAGCAATGCCTCTGCTTTTTTCGGTGGCACTGATAATTTTTGAAAGGTCTTGTACAGTTAAGGGAAGGAAATGGCTGTGAATACCAAGGAATCACAATCTTTTGTGTTGAGAAGTAAAATATGAAAAATCAAGCAGAGGGTGAGGCATGTCCACCACCTTGTTCTGTTGGCTTCCTTAGGAGCCTCATTTGCTCACCAGCTTTGCCATTTCCAATCTAGGAGCAGAGCTCAGAGCCACAATCCTCCTCTCAACCGGCAAGTGACCAAAGCCTACAAAGCTGAGCACATTGACCCTTGCCCCTTTTTGGAGATTCAGCTTCCAGCCACTCCCTCTTGCTAGCACCTAAAAACTCCAGTATTTTGTGTGTTATTAAATATCTAGATGCCCTCTCATGACATTTCTGAGAAGAAATAATGTCCACCTTTTGTAAAAATTAGAACTGAATATCTGAAACACCAAAAAGAAAATTGCAACAGTAGGAAATGCTGAGAAAAGTATGATGAAAACACATGGCCTCTTTTCAGAAGTTTTGAGGGCAGGGCTTTCAATCTTGAATAAATTCTTTTGTGTTTATTAATAGCATTTGCTTTCTCAGAACATGCATTTATCTCTTTTCCTATACATAGATTGTAAAATATTGCTAAATCTTGTCTGAAGAGGAAAGAGAGGATTAATACTTTCCTCTTTTAGCCAAATCTTCTGTAAATTGTCTGATAAATCAAAAACCCTAAAGGCATTTATGTATTACAAACAGAGTAAATTTGGAGCACATTGATTTCTGTCCATTTAATATGACTCATCAAACCAACCAATTGTTTATGTAGCTGGACTATTGACTCTCTTTACTTGGTTAGTGATTTTATGTGTTTTATAAATACCAAGAAAGTGTTTACAAATGACTTTGTGTGGAGTGGTACTCCCTCACATTTTGGGGAGATGAGAGACCAGTGGTAGCTCCACAGTCCATGTGAAGTCCAGGAATAAAAGCAATGTCAGATGGGAAGGGCCAAAATTAGACCTTGCAAGTTTTCTTTTTACTTCCTTCCCAGTAGAGCTTCTGGGAAATTACTGAGGACAGACAGCCACTACTGCCAAATGTCTGTATGCATTTTTTGTCAGGCTTGTTCCAGCGTAACCCCCCATTCACATTGCTCCATCATCCATTAATTTTTTTCCTTCACTTTTTCTGAAACAAATTTATAGCTCAATTATGAACACTGGAATGTATCCTCATTCTTGTTTCCTTGCCTACCTGAGATTTGGATACTGAAATATAAAGTTGCAGAGGTAGTAGTCTTCCCTATTTCTTTATTTCTGATCTGCCTTCATATAATCTAAAGAGTGTATACATTGCAGTCAAAGAGGTGAAGGCAACTCGTGTAGACATTTGTGAGCTGAATTTTAATGAGAAAAATACTTCATCTGCAGGGAAGGGAGGAAAGACTGCATTTGCACGAGCAGAATCATTAGCAATGTAGAAGATCATTTCAGTGTAACTAATGTGACTTCAGGGAAGTTCTGCCAGTTTTCATTAGTCATGAATTCTCCTTCATTTTCCTCTAAATGAGTATTTCTGCAGTCAATTGCTACTAATTAGGTGAGTTATATATTTGGTAGTGAAAATTTATGAATGCCCAAACTATCTGTTTCCTTGTTTAACAAGTCTGACGTAGCCCCTGCTGTGACACCCAAGCAATGTGTCAAACCACACACCACTGCCTGGATTGGGGATTTGTTGCCTGAGAGTGATGCTACAGAACCAGGAATTTACAAAGCCTATGCTTTGATTTCTGTACTTGCTTTTCCTCCCAGAGGGCTTTAAAATACCCTTTTCTTATTTCTCTGCGTGGAAAATAGTAGCCTTCCACATCAGCCTTCTGTGCTGATGTCTAAGATATTAAATGTTTTCTTTCAAAAAATACCATCCATCACTCCTTCATCATTCAAGATCTTCTCGCCATAGGGCTGAACAAATAATCTGACTCCTCTCTGTGTGCCACATCCTCTCACTGACTTTTAAGCAAAATTTCATCTGAAATTAAAATATCACTCTGATAAAATTTGTAAATACCTTATATAGTTCTATCTCACATGTACTCATCTTCTCTATCACAAAAATTTATTCCATTAAGTGAGTACACTGATAGTACTTAGGAAGTAAATCAGGTCCTGACCTAGATCTTGTGCTGAGTGAATCAATGACAAGATGACTGCTGCTTGCAATGGGCTGTATATGACATGACATCCAGGACTTCCACACCACTGCAGAAAGGGATGACATTGCCTCCGGTGGGTTTCCAGATCGCTCTTTAAGGCCAAGAATAAACTGTATCTTTTTTACTTCCTTCCATGCTCTCCCTGGTCTACTAGGACTCCTTGGAAATTCTTGTGACTCTCCTGTTATTTTGGTACAGGATCCATAGGGGACAAGAGTGTTAACCTAAGAGATCTGCTAGTAGCCATGCAGCTTTTTCAGGTTTTCAGGAAAATAACATGTTCTTGTCTTGGTCACTTAAGGCTGAGCTGGTGCCATCACTAACCTGCCCTGCCTTTTGCCTAGGACCTTCCTGAGCAGAAGAACAAGTTCAATTCTAGGCATTCAGCCAGCAGTCAGAGGTGTCCTTGTATAAACCTGAGGGTGGCTACGTAAGCAGATTCCTTCTTGTTGGGAAGCAGCACAGAGGATTATCCTTTGGAGAATGTGTAGGGTCATTTGTAGTCTCTGTGCTGTCCTGAAAAAATCCATGAACATTGGTACCTCTGATTCCCTTGAGGTGTATAAACCTCAAAAAACATTTAACATGACCTTCTGAAATGGAAAAGAAAATACTTTAAAAAAAAAAAGAAAGTGATTGTAATCTGATGTGCATGGTTTTCAGTTATCTACAGGCCACAAAGCCAAGCCTTGCCTTCTATGGTAATGTAAAGATGAGAGACGTAACTCTTCTTTTATCTGCGTATTTGTTTGTTTGCATTAATGGTGATGCTGACAATGAACGAGTAGACTCTGAATTAACGTCACTACAGTGGAGAGGAGTTTTGGCTCAGGCCCACTGAAATGAATTTTACAGTGTAGCACAGATGTTCCCAAAGGGCAATGCTAGATTTTCCTATCTAGTACTTCTTAATTTCCCTCTACACTAATTCACAGAAAGACAATGGCAATTCAGCATTTAACCTGAAGATGGGAATCTTTCCATTGTGTCTGGATCATCTGGTGGTATGAGCTACATGCTCCCAGTTTATTCTTCACAGGGGGATGTGAGAGGCATAAACCTGCCATGATTTCATGGTATCTAGCCAGAGCTGAAAAGCAGGTGTGCTCCCAAGCATTTGGAGATGGACTACTTGAAGTAAGATTATTAACTGATGAGGCTGTGTAAGGAAACTCTGCAAGCAATTTCTATCTGTTGATTAAATGCCGTGCCCTAAAGGGCATCCCTGCCAGTGGTAGGGTTGTTGCATTCATAGATGTGCTCCTTGATAGGGACAGGTACAACTAGGATTAAAAATTGTGGCCTGAGAGGCTACAACTACAGTAGCTAAAGGTCAGCCCAAAGTAAGTATACCTTGAACCTTAATTGATTAACCTGGTAGATGAAACTGGGTTCCTCAGGTTTACTAAAGCCAAAACTTGACCTGCATATATTAATAGTGGCATTGAACATACATTTACTATATAGTATAATTAGTATAATTACATATCTGGACACATAATAGTGTAGACTAAATACTGCATTCATAGTTTTCTATCTTTAGACTATATGCCAGCCACAGAAAGATTTAATCACTTTGTGAGTGCAAAATACTGAGTGTCTGATGCTCTCAGTTAATGGCTTAAATTCTCTAATCCTGTAGCATATCAATTCTCATTGTTTACTTATACATAGAGGGGCATTTTTGTCAGAACCCTCTAATGGCTTGGGTTGATGCCATCACCTCTAAGCATAGCTACCCCTGAAGCCTATTGAGACATTTTAAAAGGCAGGATACAAACATATCAGAACAATGTCTCATGAGTAAAAGGTGGTGTGGGAACTGTAGTGAACGGTAAGACTCTTTCATCCTCCTGTATTGTAGAAAATCTCAAAGAAAATATCTGAGTCCCTTAGGAACACTATGCATTGTGGATTTTAAGTAGTCTTTTGTGAAGACTAATTTTGATAATTGAACTCAGTAGTCTTTCTAGAACCTCTGATACTAAAGAGTTACTGTAGTCCAGTTGACACATCATAGTATATTTAAGAGATGGGATCATTACATTATCATCAGACTCAAGGGGAATATTTTTGCATTTACTTCAAACTTAAAGAAATTGTTAAATTTAAAATTAAGTTTTTAATTTAAAAAAATCCATTCCAAGGTATCTACAATTGCTTTTACAGATGTGTTCCTTGAAGATTGATTTAAATGCTTTTTCATTTGTTAATGTTGAATGAGGTTGATTGTCATTATCTAATTTCATTATGATCTCAGAATAATCTGATCTGTATTTTAAAAGAATAGTAATTCTGAGAGAGCTTATTGTGGCAACTTGAAGTATATGCTGTGGGCAAATAATCCCTCTTTGAAGTTTATGCTTTTCTTTATATATTCATTATCTCGTTTTCAATAGAAGAAAAATACAGGATGCCATGGTTCTGAAGGGAAACAAATGGACTTTGGGAAATTGCAACAGATTTACCAGTTGGCCAGAGGAGGGAGTGAGGCAGCCTTTGTGGCTGGTGAGATCAATGTTTTGGCCCAAAGTGAAAAGTAATAGCTATTTTGGCAATCTGCTTTTGTGCAATTAAACCTCCATTAATCCAATATTATGAACAATAGGTTATATTTTACTCTGCTTTAAATGAAGACAACCCTTATGAATCAGTAGGGATTCATAAGTATTAAAGGTAGTAAAAGTGAGGCACACCCAAGCTCACAGGTAAAATTTTCATAGTGCACTGGGGATTCCTAACTCTCTCTGTGTTGAAGCAAATTAATTTGCATGCAGTAGGAGCTCTATGTATTGTGGGTTGTAAATAGTGGTCCAAGAGCATTAGTGAGATTTAAAGTCAGGCACAAGTACAAAGCAGAAAAAAACCACAATTTTTTCTTCAGTTGTGTCTTAGCTTCCACACAGCATAAAGATAATGAGCACCTTCCATGCATATGTATATAGCCAAGGGAGTAATGCTGGTAGAGCACTGAGAGAAAGCTTTTAAAATTGCTAATCTACTTCTGCTTCTTAATGGGTAAAAAGGAAAGCTGGTGTATTAAAATTACCATGCAATCAACTTTGTGTTTATGTCAGAATTCATTATTGCCTGTTAACACTGCTGCTATTTGATCATAATTAATAATAGGAAGGGGAAAATTGCATTAAACAAAAATGGAAGTATTATGACTATGGAAGGAAGGAGCTGGCTGGGGGGTAGAATAAAGGAAAACCAGAATTGTGTAAGGGGAAGAGCATCAATCTTCCAAAGTAATTAAATGTTATTTACTATTCTAATATTTCCTGGGCTGTCATTCCATATATCTTTAAAGATGCAGAAAACTGAAATTATTACATACTTTTGTAACATGCAGATATTAATCTCTGTCTATAGAAATTGGGACAATGTTAAAGCAGTTTTTCTGTTGTTACCTACTTGGGTGCCTAGCAGTTGCCTTGTTACCTACAGTCAGTGCTGTGTGTTCAAGAGCAAAAAAAGTAGCAGAGATCTTTCTTCCAAATCCAGTAGGTGTAAGCTTGAAGTAAATTGGCTATATCTAGAGGAAAATCCCTTGTTTTCTTCAGAGGACATATGTCTAAGTGACAATGATATAAAAGTGTTGCAGCATTGACAAACTTGTGGGGAAATGGTTTATGTATAGTAGGGCTCAAAAGCCACTAGTTGCCAGTAAAAGTTTGGGACAAGAGTGGTCTGAGCATCATGCTTCCAAAGCAGCCTTTTGGATGGTCTCTCGTGGTTAAATGTTCCAGATGCTGTGGCTCCTGTATGGGCTGTTCTGCAGTTTGGAAGTCACCATTTACCTCCTTTATTCATTTCATCCAAGCTCTTGTCATCCCCAGAGCTCCCTCTGCTTCATAATGTTTCCCACTGTCACTGTTCCCAAGCCACCGAGCCTGCAGCCAGCACGGGGGCAGTGACAGCTGCCCTGGGACGCTGCTGCCACTTAGCCACTTACAGACTATTTGGCCCTGGTAATGTCTGTGGTGGTAGCCCCCACACCTGCAGAAGATCTGATGAAATGCTGGTATGAAATAGTATTGCAAACAAGATGTGGTACTGACCACATGTGGTATCTTTTTTTTAGCAAGGCACCACTCCAAAGAAAATATTTCCAAAGAAAACGTTTCCAAAGAAAACATTTTCTTTCTTATGGTGACAGCTTCATCTTAAAGGCCAAGAGTGTATTTTTAGACCCACCTTCCTCCCTTGTAGGTGTCCTCAAAGGCTGTTTGAACCAATCACTTGATATAATTGTCTCTCTTTGGTCTGACATCAGGGAAGAATGGTAGGAGGAAAATAGTCACATCTACCAGTGAGAAAACCAACAGATTTATTTCAGAAAAACTCCCCTGCTTTTAATATTGGTCTATGATACACAGTGGGAAGCCTGTTCTGCTCTTTTAGTATTCAATCTCATAGCTCTTTAGGCTTAATTTCAAAGTGTTTATTTGCATCCTTGTTGAAATACTGCTTCCTTTCTAATCTAATAACTAATGTAATTCCTTAAGATTGTGGTCATTATGTTTTCCGCATCTATGAAGCATTGTTAGAGCAGATGGAGAGGTGGCAGCTGTTTGCACCAGTAAGGCTAATGAAATGCAGAGCACATTTACATATCCAGGTATTTCAGCAACATCCACAGCAAACAGCAGGCCAAATTCAGCCAAGTGCAGCCTCTGGCAAGTAGCTGAGACATCCAGGAAAGTCTGTTTTAAACATGGTTGCATTCATACACCAAGCATGAGCTGACTGTAAACAGCACAGGTGAGTGTAGATTGTTGTAGTAGCAAGCCTTGCATGTGTTTAAAATGTGGTGGGTCTGTAAAAGTTTAAGAAGTATTTAGAGACAATATGAGGACACTGGCAGTAAGAAAAAGCACCAGTGAAAGAAGTGATGAAGCTGTCCTTTTTCTAACCCTTCACCCAGTTTAATTTATACAATCTGCCAGGGTCTTAGATTTAAGCCTGGATTAAAGCCCCAGATTCAGTGCTGGGATAAATTGAATTCCACAGCAGTTGTGCCCATTCATACAAAGACAGAGTTTGTACCTATAGAATAATGATGTGCCTTTCCACCAAAAATTTCCATATTTTAATGTCAAGTTACCGTCCAGAGACGCTTAATATTCTTGCTTCACTAGGTGTAAAAGTGGCACCTCCAAGAGCTCCTCTGCTCTGAACAGTTGAACATATTGTTTCAAGATTCCAAAAATATAAGGGATTGGCTGTCAGCGTTTTGCCTGGGTCATTTCCCAGCCATAGAATGCTCCCCAGGAGATGGCTGCATCCATGTCCGCTACGGCCGACAGAACTTCCTGGGTATACCTGGTCGTGAAACTCACAGGGTTGTGGCCATCCCGGGATGTGGCTGAGGCACTGATGTCAGCAGGAGCCACAGAGCTGCACAGCTCTGCCTGCGTCACAGCGAGGGGCTGAGGATCAGGGCTTCAGAAATAGCAGGCAACCAGCAACACCAGGCATTGAGACTCAATCTGCTGGATCTATTTAGGTTTTGAGGTATTAAAAAAAAATATATATTTTCTCACTCAACCCAGCCCTTCACCTCCTACATTCTTCCTTCTTTGGCCTAAATTTCTTAGGATCAGTTTGCACATTTGTACTGTATAAGCAGGGCAGCTGCATCCAGGGCATTTTTGCCTGTTCAGGGCTTTTCTTCTCTCCAGTTCAAAGTTTTTCTCCTTCATTTAGCAAGTCATTTAAGGGAAGCATAGATGTAAGATGTGCTTGCTTGCTTATTGTATGTACATGACAGAGCACTTATATAATTTTTGAACATTTACTTGCTCACTGATCCTATAGAAGATAACTGCACCTGACATTCTGCATTTCCCTGCTAGTTGGGTTTCTGGAAAAACTTTCGAGTTCATTAACATGAAAATGACAGGAGAAATTCCTGTGATCTTTTCCCCCTCAACTCTCTGCAGTAACAGAACATCGTGTACTGCTTTGTTTTTCAGGTTGATGGCTTCCTGACACTCCTCTTTGGACTGGCTAGCATTAATACCCTTACAGTGATCAGTGTGACACGCTATATCAAAGGCTGCCACCCTGAGAGAGGTAAGTCCAGTTCTGCCTTCACTGAACCTGGTGCAAATCTGTATTTCTCTCAGTCACTATTATCAGTCAGGCAGGCTATATTAAATATTAATTAAACACATTGAAAACCAGGACATAATACAGTCATTTACATTACAAACATATTTTCATAGAATCCTTCAGGGTTAACTCCAGTAAGAGCCAAATTTTTATAGCTGCACTTGGGTCACCATGGGTAAATTCATCCTTGTGCCAAAGGTACCACAGGTACTGCTGACCCTCTGTATTCCTCAAAATATGACTCAAATTGCTCCTAAGTTATACATCCTTGTCTGGATCTCACTGAAAAATATTTGATCTTCTATGAGATGATGTTTGAGAGGTTTCTGGTCAGGGATCAGATCAATTTTCATGCCTTTGCGGCAATTGGCTTGCACCATCTTTCAGGCAGGAACCTACCAATGTCTGCAGGAAAAGCATGTGTGAGTACATAGGATGCATCAGATGAGTTTTTCTCTTGATTTGTACAAGGAGTACTTGCTGAGATAAGAACTTCTTCAGGGAGGTCATTTTTTCCACAGAAAGTTCTTCTGCAGTTTGGTGCAATGATAGACTTGTTGAAGTTAACTTTCAGCACAAACTGCTGCTGGAGTTGATATAGAGTTTTGCTGTGATGTAATCCTACATCTTCTATTCATTGCCTGTTAAGAAGTCATATTTAAAACCCGCATTTCTCTTTTGTGAAGCTCTACCACATATCCATCTGATGGTGTGCATAATTTATGTTTGAATCTCAAGTAAATTTGAGCAAGTACCCAACATTACAGAAGTGTTGAGGAACAGAAATTGGGAGATTCATAAATATTTCCCACATAAATGAAGAAATAACCACAGTGTATGGCAACAGCAGGAGAGATTGAATCTTTTGCATCAAATGACTAATACAGACTGGGCTATATTCTCCTTTTTAACAGGGAAAAAACTTGATGGGAGTAAGAAAATCACCTGAATTTAGATTTATCTTGTTAATTTCTATGTAAAATACAACTGTATCCTGCATTTTACAAAATTACAAAGCATGAGTCTAACACAGAATTTGCTAATTCCAGAGCTCTCAACAAACTCATTGTCTCCTGCTTAAAAACCATTCATTTCCACTCTTCAGTAAGAACACGAGCCTGACAGATGCTTTCAAAATCAAACTTTTCTTAATAATACGCATTTTTCTACCTTATTTTTTTTTATAGCAGTCCATTTGGATTTCAGAGATATGTTTGCCTTTCCAAGTACTATTTTCTGACCTAAGCATGCCATTGCAGGTCACTGCATCAGCAACAGCAGCATGTCGGTGGCTCTGGTTCTCATATGGGTGGCTGCTTTCTTCTGGTCTGCAGCTCCATTGCTTGGCTGGGGCAGTTATACAGGTAACAGGTTGTACTCAGTTGCACTTACTTGCACCTCTCCACTTAACAAAGATAAACTTACCTTTATTTCTTGCTGTTTGTGATAAACCAGACTGATTATCAGTGGAACTGAGGAAATTATTCATTGTGCGTGATGTAGGCGCAGAGTGTTGCCTGCTTTGGTATCAGCTATAAAGAGATTTTTTTTAAGATATCAGAGGAAAGTCTTGGACCAAGTGCATCTTGCCTATGGAAAAAGAGAGGCCAGAAATACTTGGCATGGTTAAGCAGTGAGATAAAGAAAACTATCAAAAGACATCCTTCAAAAACTGTCAAGTTTAGGAAACTAGCAAAGAACGCAAGTTCCAGCAAGTTAAACTTGAAACTATAATAAGATAAGCCAGAAAGATTTGGCAAAACAACTTGTTGAAAATATATAAACTTACATAGCAAAGGAACTCAAAGGTATTGGAAAGTTTGTCAGTCCAAGAAAGAATTAGGGTGCAAGATAAGGCCATATCAAAAAAGGAGGGTGAGGGGAAAAAAGGAAAAAAAATGTGTCGTGAACACTGCAGAAATTCAGTGGCTAAGGCATGTGACAGACCAGAAATGGATGGAGAAATTGCCTCAATTTAAACCTGTAAGAATTCGACAAACCAAATATCTAGGAACAAATGGTAATGACACAGAAGTCCCAAGAACTGAAATCATGTGACTGACATTGTCCAGCCATTTCCTGTCTGGATTCTGTAGGCCTCTGCATTCTTTGAGAAGTCATGAAATCTATGGAGACTTACTGAAGCAGCTATGTGCATATATTCTCTTATTTACTATGTATGGAAGCTTGGATATATCTCTGGACCCTTGAAGTATGGGTGTGAGAAAAGCAGCTGTTCCTATGGTTGGTTAAATATTCTATCCTTCACAAACCAAAACACTCCCAAGATATTAGCCTCAATGGACCTTTGGTTTGAGACAAATTAAACTGTTTATTAGACTGTCTGAATTTTATGTCATATTTTTGCACTCTGGACTGTCATAAACTTGGTTGTTTTGGACTGTGTATCTTTTGTGTATTTTCTGTGTATTTCCTGTCTATCTTCTGGTGATCTGTGTTCTTTTTACATTAATCTACCAGCTCTTCATTCATGGGGGGACTTCTGTTGTCTGGTTTTGGCCGTAAAATGGAGTCCGGAACTTTTTGGGCAACGCTACTTTGTCAGGACGTTCAGGTGCCTCCATGGACCCTGTTTGAATTCAATTCCTTGACAGTGGTTTTCAAGACTTCTTCTAGGAGTACTTTCTCCTGCTGAGACTCGCAGCAATTTTGGGTTCCTGGGCTGTCTCTAAACACACCTCCAGTGAGGGCACCCACAGAGATGTGGAAGTCCAGCAGCAGGCACCAGCAGAGCACAGCACATTACAGCTGGCTGCCTCGGGCCTTTCACTAAACACAGTATCTTCAGGGGCCTCCAGGACCCCACCAGTTTTTGGGAAAGTCACTTGTTTTTGTTCCTGTGGAGGGGAAAAACATAGCTCTGAATTCTGACTTGTGGAAAATCTGCTGGATTTTCTTTTCCTTTCATCTGGAGGCTGGTTTCATTTTTCAGGCAAAAGTTTTCAAAAGCAGAAACCCAGAATTAAGCCAGATTTTATGGTTATATTTTTGAATCTTGAAGTCTACTGACGAAAAAGGCAAAGGAGAGAAAAATCTATTTCTATTACAGAACACATTCAGATAGCAACATCTAGAGCTTTTGGTGATAAAAATACTGATCCCTTTTTGATGAGAATCACAAAGGAGATTTTAAGTTTTTGCTCATTTAGTTCCTTCTGTTTAAATCTCCTATCACCTGTGGGGAATTAAGGGAATTTCTTTTCTTCAAAATTACCACTGGATGTTAGGGAGAGATCTGTTGCTAAATCATGTAGTCTTCACCTGTATTGTATCTCCAGGACCTGTTAATACTTGATTTTCCTAATTTTGATTCATGCTTTATTTATTTGTAATTCAATTTGTTGACATAGCTGTCAGAAAAAAAAAAACTGCAGTTTTTTCTACTTAAAAAGAAAAATACACAATTCGCAATCTACAGAAAATCCTCTAAGGTTATAGAATTCAAGTTTTCTATCAGGACATCTTTGCAAACACATTAGGTGACCTAAAGAAGTCAACTGTTATTCATAAAAGTGTTCAAGCCAGAGACTACACATTATTCTCACTGCCTTTTCCTTAAGCCCCTGATCAGCTAGTGTCTCACTAGTGGTAGACCCTGCAATCTACCTGACTTCATTTCTAAATGTCTGCATCTCTATGTTGCAGGACTGTGTGTTTCCCATTTATCTAAAGGTCTCATATCTTTCTAAGTATTTATATGTTTTATCTTCTCATAATCTTTATCATTAACTATATCAATTTAGTCTCATGGCTCTCACTGCAGTAGATGTTCCATTACCTCAAGAAGCATCAGTATTTTTATTTCCTGCTTAGTTATTTATGTAAGTAATGACTTTTTACATTTGTCATATTTTCTATGGAATTCCTTGTTATGCTGTTACAGCACTCATCTTAGGAAGTTAGTATATTATGACAAATAAGAGTACTTATCACTCAATGATGTAAAACTTTTCTTTTTTTTTTTTTTAATAAAGTGCCACAGTTTCCTATCCTGAAACAACAGTTTGTGCATTATGGATTTATACTAGCAGTACAAACTCAACAGAATGTTAATACACATTAAAATTTGTTAAAGTCTAAATGGTCTTGAAAAATTGTTTATGTAGGAAACAATGTCATGTCTCATTAAACCAGAAAGATCAATTCATTCTGTAGTGCTTAACAGAACAAAAATACAGAATTTTAACTAATAAATTAATTGCTCAAAACAGATCTATATTCTAAAAATGCTAACCAACTTATTCTTGCTTTCCAGATCGCATGTATGGCACATGTGAGATAGACTGGGCAAAAGCCAACTTCTCGACAATCTACAAGTCCTACATCGTCTCCATTTTCATCTGCTGTTTTTTCCTACCTGTCACAGTCATGGTCTTCTCATATGTGTCAATCATCAACACTGTCAAACTAAGCCATGCATTGACAGGACTGGGTGATCCCACAGACAGACAGAGGAGAATAGAGCGGGATGTCACCAGGGTGAGTTTGGGTTTCATGTCGTGTGGGATTCATCTCAATTAAATCTTTCTTTCCAAAAATTGTTCTCAACTACAACAAAAGAGAACAAAACCAATCAATTGCATTTCATTTTTTTATTTATAACTCTAGTGACAAAGTCTGAAGTCATCGAAAAATATGAGGTTTGTTTAAAATTTCTACTTCATCAATTGGTTAATATTGGTGCTACATCACATTCAAAAAATAATCTAAATATAATTGGAGTGGTTTATACAGCACAAACCCCAACAATTTGGTTTGGCATATGCTCTTTTCTTTCAGAAGTTACAGTACTTCTGAGCATAATCAGAAGTTAGAGTGGAGCTTTCAGTTTACTCACTGTTTAGTTAAGTCAACCTGAAACACTCTGTATTCATATAAACATATGGGAATGAAGCTATTTTCATTCTGATAGATGAGGCATTTCTCAACCACACCACCATGCCAAAATTCAACATATAGCTCCTAGGTCTTTCTGGCTGCATCAAAGCAAAACATTTGCTTGCCCATATTCTCCTATAAGCCATACCCTCAGGGCAATCCAGATCTTTCCCTTCCAGCCAAGTGTTCAAGTTATTATTCTCAGTGTTTTGCTTCCCTGATGTAGTCTTCCAAAACAGATTTATTATTCTTCTTCTGTCTTTTAGGTTTCTATTGTCATTTGCACAGCCTTCATTATTGCATGGTCACCATATGCTGTCATCTCTATATGGTCTGCCTATGGTCACCCTGTGCCCAACCTTACAAGCATCCTTGCCAGTTTGTTTGCTAAGTCTGCCAGCTTCTACAATCCCATTATCTACTTTGGAATGAGCTCCAAATTTCGAAGGGACATTTTCATCTTGTTCCATTGTGCCAAGGAAGCCAAGGACCCTGTGAAGCTCAAACGTTTCAAAAACCTGAAACCAAAGCAGCCACAGCCTTCTCAGAAAGAAGAGAAGTATGCACCAGAAATGCACCCTGCACCAAGCCCTGATTCTGGGGTGGGAAGCCCAACCAACACCCCACCTCCAGCAAACAGGGAAGTGTATTTTGGTATTCTTGATACACCATCTAATAACCCCAATATTGAATGTGATAGATTGTAAGTTTTATGGCTGGCTGCTTAACACACACACACTTTGTGTTCAGGAAGACCCTCTACAGAGCAGTGCTTGATAATTTACTAAATCCCATTCCATCTGTTTCTTGCTGTAGTACTGATGATTTTACATCTCAAGCAAATCAGATGGTAAAGTGATATTTTCTTCTATGTAGATACAAAATTCTCCAAAGAACATTAAAATGTGGGCAGCACACCCAGTACCAGAAGCACTTGATTTTCACATGCATGCAGGAAAAGAAAGACTGACTTCAGGAGAGCAGGCATTAGCTACCAAAATTAACTAATATTTTCCTATCCAAATTTTATCAGTTCTGGACTACATTTCCAAATATGTCTTTTGCTCTTTAACAGTCACAGCCATAGATGATTGTTTTAACTCTGTGGTACTTCATAGCCATGGCTGTAGAAGAAGACTGGCCCTGCTGAGATTGCTGTGGAGTTGCTACAGCTCCAAAGGCTGCAAGGTGGCAGAAAAAGCCCTACTCCCCCTGCAGGGTACCCAGGTGTGTCCACCATAGGGCTCCCAGGCCCCACAGGCACCTCCTGGGTGTGTCTCTGATCATATGATCAGAGAATACTTTGTGTTGGAGGGGACCTTAAATATCATTTCATTCCAGCCCTGCACCATGGGCAGGGACGCCTTCCACTAGACCAGGTTGCTCAGAGCCCCATCCAGCCTGATCTGGAATGCTTCCATGGATGGTGCACCCACAGCTTCCCTGGGCAACCTGCTGCAGTGTTTCACCACCCTTACAGTGAAGAATTTCTTCCTAATATCTAATCTAAACCTACTGTCTTTCAGTTGAAAGTCTTTCCTCCTTGTCCTATCCCTTGTAAAAAGTCTCTCTCCATCTTTCTTGTAGGCTCCCATTTCGTTCTGGAAGGCTGCTATAAGGTTTCCCCAAAGCCTCCTCCAGACTAAAAAGCCCCAGCTCTCAGCCTGTCTTCATAGATCGCCACCATGGGCCATCCTCTGGTGGCCTGTGCCTGACTCCGTGTGTGTCTATGCAAGGACTAGGAGTTGTAATATATTGACAATACTAGTCTGGTATTTTCTAGTCACTGTAGTCTGAGCAGTGGCTTCATATTTTCCTCATTGGTTTGCAGAATTATTTCCACCCCCACTGACCTTCCTGGTGAGCAGGGCCTGGCTGTGGCATTCTGATTCAGGAAAGCTAATTTGATTTTAGTGATTGGTCTCCAAACTGATTGCTTTTCTACCTTCCTCTGAAGGTGGAGCAAGAGATGTACAGAAAATGAAACCAAAACTGACTTAGGGTTTAAGAGTACTGATGAGGTATGGCATCAGAGCTATTTACAAAATATAATCCAACACTTCACTTTTGCTTCTAAAGAAAGTGTTGTTACCTGCCTAAGGGTAAAAAGTGACCTTTTTTTAAACCCAACTAAGTAGGAATTAAGGATAGTGATTTAAATGATTTAGTAGACCTAAATCAGTTGCCAGACTACCAGATGTTACAATATCCAGTTATATCACCAAGTTTATTTTACAGAATCAAAATGAGGAGGTATGTTTTCATAATTCCCTATCTTGTAAATTAACTGTATACTCAAAGACTTCTTTTAAAAATGTCTCTGTGTTAGCCATGGAAATTGTGGGTTCATTTAGTGCCATTTGCAACTTAAACGGGGAAAAATAAAAAAGAAAAAAACCAGCAACACTCTTTGCTAACCTCTGCTATTTACAAACTTTTGAAACCTTGCTGTCTGGGTGTCCTGAAATGTAGCTGTTTTGCAAAAATATGCTCTTCCAGATGTGTTTCTTGGGAAAGTTGCTGAGAGAGCCCACCTCCATTCCCCCATTACTCTATTTGTTTTGAGAAAATCACCTGTGTTTTGAAGTTAATAACAAATAAACAATATAAGCAACACTGGGGAACTGTGCTTTCTTTCATGGTCACAGATCTGAACTACAGGAGTTATTTATTTTTGTGGAAAAATTTGAGATATGGATGCTATTTCATTACCATAAATAATTAAAAGCAAATAAGTAAATAGTTTGCTTCCAGATAGAAATGTGTGCTGTAGCTGCACAAATAGATGAAGTTGTTTAGTGTGAAATCCTGTAGCAGCTGGATAAAGCAGGCTGG
Source organism: Anomalospiza imberbis (assembly GCF_031753505.1). Lineage (NCBI taxonomy): Eukaryota > Metazoa > Chordata > Aves > Passeriformes > Viduidae > Anomalospiza > Anomalospiza imberbis. Next base: position 79,266,788 of record NC_089683.1, on the reverse strand, counting down.
GCTGACCAAAGCTAGCACACTGTTTTGAAAGTTTCTAAGTGTAGCACAAAATCCACCTTAGTAACCATGATGGACTGAGACTTCTCACTGCTGAAAGTGCTTGGGTTTTGCTCCACAGAGAGGCAGCAGTGCCTGCAGCCCTGTTGCATTCCCAGAGACACCCGCAGCCACAGGTGTGCCAGACACCTGCCCAGAGGCAGTCCGTGGCTATAGGTGCCAGTCTGGCTTGTAATCTGTGTTTCTGCTAATTTACAGAGACCTAGAGAAAATTGTGCAAATGCTGTTGATCTGTAGGATTCAGACTCGGACACAGAAAGTTGTGGAACAGGCAAGGAGGAAGGCAGAGCACGAGACCATTTCCACAATTGTCCCCAAAGTCCAGCTGAACTCTCTAATAGTTCATATACCATTGTGCACATATGGTGAGGTTAGACTGGGGGAAGAGGAGGGAATACAAAAAAAGCCAGAATAGGAGCAGAGCAGAGGAAATATATAAAAGAGTGGAAACCAGATCAGCAGGGGAGCAAGAGGCCAGGAGTCAAAGGATGTGTACCCGCTGATAGACAACTAGAAACAAAAAACACAGAAAAAGCCTTTACTGGACCGCCCAAGACCTCTCTCCTGCAAGGCCAAGAGCTCCAGTCCTTTGTGGATACATGGTGATACCACAGGATTGCACAGCTGTAGAGCAGAGCAGCTGGTTTCACAGCTTTCACATGGTGTCTTTGCAGACACCAGCCTGTGCTCCAGGTCCAGCAACAAACAGCAGGAGCACACTTGTCACTAAAGTTACACAGGTAAAAAAGCTTCCAGCCCTTAGGCATTAGTGCCTTGTAGCTGCACCCACAACACCAGCAAGTGGCTAAAGGCAGAAAAAAGGTCCAGAATCCATTACTGGAGTGCATGTAAGAGAGTGCACATCAGCATTTTAAGTGTGGGAATCAACACAAATCCATTTGTAAAACACTTTTCCTGTGTCCTGTATTTACTCCCTTTGTCTCTGGTCCCTCATGTGCCCAAACAAGGCTGGCCCCTGCTGCTGTATCCACAGCCTGCTGAGTCAATGCTGCCACTCAGAAAGGAGCAAAGAGCTTGGTGACATGAGACAGGCAGCAAGGAGTAAGAATGCTGGAAAGGGTGTGGGGTTTCATGATTTTTGCTTAGCAAGAATGAAGTACAAACAACACAGAGTCCCAGAGTCAAATCACTTCTCCCCATAACCCTGCTGCTCCTCAGAGACTTGCATTTTCTTTTACAACTGGTGATATTTAGCAGCAGAGATGTGAGAAGGCTGTTCTGACTGGTACTCTGGTGGCAGGGAGGCTTCTCTGGAAAATTGCAGGTTTGAATGCTCTCCATCTGAGATGGTCTTACTCAGATGGGAGTAAGACCTCCTCAAAAGGGAGGTCCTATTTCAATGTGGTTTGTATTGAATGGCTTAGTGCCAGCCTGCACAAATGAGATCTCATGTCTATTGCTACTATCCAAATGGTCTCTTGTCATGAGGTAGGAGAACAATATTTAGATCTCTCTCCCTTTGGCATAGAAATTCTGGCCTGTCGGCTCCTTCTGTCTCTCTTGATCAGCCCTGGATTCTGCTGTGAGATTTTGTAACTGTTGGGGTTGTTTTCATGTATGTCACACAAAAACAATAGCACCATCTGGCAGAAGGTAGTAGGCCAACCAATCCTACCATTTTTGAAGGAATGCTGTCAGCATTTTCTGGCTTGTTCCAGTAAGATCTGAAACAGATCTTATCCTAGATGCAAGGAACCCACCCAAAATCTCCTTGCTAGCTGCTCATTATCCATTTCTGTAATCACAGCCTTTTTGACATTGCTAAAACACACTGGCAAAAATGATGTGCATAGTGAAGTCACCTTGAAAAATGCTTGAAGCCCTTAAGCCACCCTTCAAATTATGCCTTTAGCTACTTTACATATTAATTTCCAACCATTTCCCAACTGTTTTGATTAGCTATTGATTAGTACACTCAGCAGGTGAGTTCCTAATGGCCACATAATTCATGTGTATCAAAATCTCATCAGATCTTACCTGATTACTTCTTATTATCAATATTATTCATAATTATCAACATATCAGTATTATACCAAAATCACTGCAGTTATTAATCATGAAGTGCAGTTATTACTACTCACATGTACAACCTGGCCTTGCAAGTGGATTACCAACACCCCTGTCACTGACACAACCCTTTCACTGGGTTCAAATAATTAAGTTAATTAAGGATTACTTCTATTCAATTTCCACATTTAAAAATAGCCTCTTCTGGAGTGGGGAGAGGGAAAAAAATTCATAATCCTTTGTTTATTTATGCCAAGAAAACCTCTTGGGCCCACATTTCCCCTGCTAGCATTTTTGCCAAGCTGAAAACCCTTCAGGATGTTGGCACATTGAAATACATAAGAGCATTTCTTAATAGCTTTGACATTTCTAATGCAAACATGAATAACTTGAGTGTGTAGTTGGAGGGAGTGGAATAGCCTACTCCACTCCAGTCCCTGTTCTCAGTGCTGTTTTGCATTTTTATCTAATGACTCGTAAAAGTATCTCTTGTAGCAGAGACCAGAAAACAAGAATCCCTTCATCCCCCCTTAAGACAGTGATTTTATTACAGTGTAAACTCCTCAGGCTTGCATCCCTTTGCTGGCTCTCTCTTCACCCCACAAGTTCTTCATTCTTGGCTGCACAGACTGATACAGTAAGAGAGATCTGGAGTGTGCCCATCCAAGCATGGCCTATGGTTTAGTACTTTCCTCAGAAGAGACAGATGGAGACAAAACTCCTTCCTGAGGTAGATAGAGTTCAACAAGAACATTGTTCTACTGCTATCCTGGTGAATAGTTTCACCTCAGGCAATAACAAAAAGGGTTGGTAACACAGCCTTGGCTACCAGAAGTTTGTCCTTCTGCCTACCTCTCAAATTGCTGAGAGCATGGAGTCCAAACCTTCTCATTAAATCAACAAATGCAGAGGATTTTTGCAAGCACTTCAGGAACTCTGCAGACCAAAGTGAAGATGCCTGCAGGGTAAAATGGCTTTGTGCTTTGTTTTGGTCTGAAGTGCCTTATTCCCATCTGCAGCAAAGACGCTAATCCCTTTCTGCATTGATGATGAAGGGATATGAAAAGCTGCAGTCTCATGCAGTTGGGAAAAAATATCTCTAAGGTCCTCATGACCAGCATATATTTCTGCTTCCTGGGAGAAGGCAACCAGGTGATTCCAGATGAAGCAGGCTAAAACTGAAAACACGGTCCTCTCCAGAAGAATGGAGTAAGGATGCTACTGGATACAAATATCCACAGATCCTGCCAGAAGTTTTATGCCTGGAAGACTCTTAACGAGCTTCATATACCCAGACTCAGATTAAAGAGGTAAGAGAATTGCATTGACTGCAGGAGAGAGCAGAAGCTTGTCATCTGGACCTATGCTTTTCTCTATAGCTTTGAGTACCCACATATGTATTTAACACATATTTCTTAAAGGACTTTCTGGGTTGGATTATTTCTGTATCATCATAAAAGGGAAGCAAGACTGAAAATATCTTGGTGTGCAGGAGAAGCACAAGAATAAATATAAGATTCAAAGAATGTCAATAGTACTAGAGTAGGAACACGGAACAATAAGAAAATCACTAAATGGAATGTAATAAGCCCATTGCTAATAGAGAAAACAGGACCACATTGAATAATAAAAATAAAAAAAGAACGACCAGCTGTCTCTGCCAATAACCATCTTATTTGATGCTCAGTGAATGAGACAAAAGCCCTCTGGCGATAACAAACATATAGCATTTAATTATGTAATAGGATGTAACCTAGTAAAAGGAGAGTGGAAGGACTTAAAAAATCACTGCAATAAATGATCTCTCCCTGGCTGATATTTGGCAGCCTTCTGTAGCCTTTGACACTGTACACCAGCCAGCCTGGCTGCTGGAAAGAACCACTGCTGGAGCAAAGCTGGGATGGTCCTGGAGGGTGCATGTGTGGCCAGAGGCACCTCTGCTGGGTCCAGCACAAGGTCACTGCAAGCTGCCTGAGCACAAGGCACCTCTGCATGTCACAACTGCCACAGTATTTCCAAAACAGAGTGTGAAGTCAAGAATAATGTCTGGCAGCACAAGTGAGAGCATAAGCATCTCTTTATGATGTGACCTGGCAAAGCCTTATCATGTGCCAAAGACAAATTACTGATGGATTCATATCACATTAATGTTCATACAGTGAACTGGGAGAACTCGGGGCATATTTGGCACCATGGGTAAACTGCTGTGGGAAATGAACAACACTGACTTCTCTGAGAACAAGCTAGCCAGTCATGATATAACATGCAGCCTATACAAGGATTTAAAGGAAATAGAAAATGGGCTTTAGCTCATCCTTAACTGATACCATGTTACCAGACAATCCAGCCCTCATCTTCCTTTGCTGAAAGGCAGTCAAGTACATTAGCATTATTGTGTGTCCTATCAGAAAAAAATCATTCCAGTCAAATGACCTGTTCAAAATTTTGAAAGTTTAAGTTCTTAACTCCTTAGTTCTTTAGTTATTGGAATTTGGAAGCTTAGTTCTTAGTTTAAATTCTTATGAGACCCGTATCTGCCCAAAGTTTGGAGGAGCTATTGCCAGACCATTCCACATCATTGGAGTCATCCACTTTGGAAATTGTACACACCTTATTCTTTGAAAGATGGTACACATTCTTCACAAGGTAGTCTTAAGTATTTTGACTTCTGAAGGAAATCAGAGTTTTTACAAGAGATGAAGTACATGGACTCAGGAAGTCTAGGAAAATGTGACACTTAGTGGGCTGTGAGAAAAGACCTGGCTAGCACTAGAATAACTAGACAGGTTATGCTGAAAAAGGAGAAAAAAATCTTGACAGCAGACATTAGAACAGATAAGAGGAAGTTTCTATCAACTCCTGGGCTGCAGCAGCTGCAGCACACTTGACTCTTTCTCAGACTTTCTTGAGTCTTTCTTAGTTTAGATCTCCTGTTTTCTTATGCCCCACTCACTGGCTCTCTGTAATGGTTTGTGGTGTCCATTCACCTCCCTGTTGATTCACTATGACCTGAGGAGAAGCAGCATTGCAGTTCCCCATTTCCAGTCTAAAAGAAATTCCATGTTTCAAGCTTCATGTTTTCAATTTGTTTTATTGTCACATCCCATAATAACCCATTATCAGCAGGTGCTTTGGCAACAGATGAGGAAGAGCACAGCCAACAATCAGAAAGTTAGCAGGAGCGAATACACCACCAAAACACTTCCTAATAAGGGCAATTTTTGCCAAATACTTTTTCTCACCCAACCTACTATGAAAATGGAGTAGTACCATGGAATAGCAAAACATGGGGAGTTCCCACAAGGTTAACTCTCACGTGGTCTTGTACAAAGAGCCCTTTAAGCATTTACCATGCTAGCAGGAAGAATCTAGTATATGCATCAAAAAAACCCTACTATCTAGTGACTACAACACTATTGAGAGTAATCTCCCTGAACTCCTCCTGCAAAGATACCAGGGCTTTTTGGGTCTTCTCCCCTTTACAAGTGTATGCAATAGAAATGAAGCTAACAACATCAGTTATATTGCCACAATCTATTTCTGGTATTATATTTCTGGCCTTATAAAATTATAGTCTCCAAATAAGACCCACTCAGCGAATCTGCTCAATAACCTAAACACTTTTCCCTAATGCTTCCATCTGCAAAATCTGGTATAGAACTTCACCCAGCAAGTTCAGTTGTAGTTCAGTGGGCACAGTCAGGTCTAAGGATGCTAAACATATGGTCTCCCAACTGTAGATCCCGAAGGTTTTGATGAAGATGGCATGCCTCATCTGCTTCTAATTCTGAAGAATTGGATTTCTTTCCGAGAATGTACCCAAAGAACTTTTGCCATTAAAAAAACACTTTATCTTATTTTTTTTAATATAGTAAGCAAAGTAAAAACTAACTATTATATGGGCAGTTGCAGTCATTAAAGATGTTCCAATTATTTTCTCTGCTTAATCACAACAGTAGGTCTACTTCATCTGTTGGTCTCCTACACTTACAGCATCTCACTGATCTACCTAACTTTCAAAGCACAGAAGTGTCCTGCCATCCTTACCTACAGATAACAATAGGAAGCCCTCGTTTTGAACTGAGCATTTCATTTGTTAGGTTAAGGTCAACATAGCAAAGACATCTTTTACAGACACCCCACAGGAAAACCAACTCATTCCTGTTGGCCTGTAAATCCCTGTGTTAGCACAGGTTACAAACAGAGGATGAACAACCAGACCAGGTAGCAAGGGGACATGCTTTCCGTCTCTGGCTGCCATCCAGGTATCCTTCCATGATACCTGGGTAAAGCCAGCAAGGATTAAACACTCTCAGCAGGGCCAGAAAACTGGCCTGGTCTCTGTAGCTGGCCTCCCCCTTCAGCACTGCTCCTTGATTTACTCACAATTATTTCAGGCTTTGTTAACCAGACCTGGTCAATTTGACTTCCTCAGCAAAAAGCTTAAAAAACAAATAATCCAATTAAGAAGCAGAGTGTGAAAGTGTTTTGAAAGGGTTGGAAAACCAAGAGGAGCAGCTGGCACATCCCTGGTGGGACATTTCCCTCCCAACAAGGGCACACAGAAACCCTTTTTTAGCACAGCAGGGACAGCAGTATAGCTTCCTCTTTGAACCTTGCAGTCCTCAGGACTGTGACACTTCACTGGAGCTCAAAATCAATACAACAGAGACCTGTATGCCATGCAGACATGCAGACCTGCAGTTAAATGAGCTCCAGAGGCAAATGCTAACAATTGTCAGCGCTGCCCACTTCCAATTCTACAATGACATCTCAGCAAGGGCTTATATAAAACTTCTTTCTAGCTCATCAACCCAGCCTTCACTAGGCAGCAACAAAGAAATGTCAGAAGTTATTTAAGAGTATATTTTTAGCCCTGAAATGAGTGTTTGTGCTTTAGCTGAGGTGGGAGAGGGGAGTGGGAAGAGGAAGATTGAGAAGTGTTCATGGTTATTCATATGGCAACCATGGTGAATATGTGTAGGGCTATTCATTCGAAATGTTGTCTTTGATAATGACATTCAGCTGCAGAAATCCCTAAATATCACTTAGAGAGAGAAAGAACTCTGCTTGCCTGGAAGAATGAAAATTCAGGGCTTTGGTTCAAATATCTTGTACCACTTCTCCAATCCTCAGCCTCACTGTGTAAAATCTTGTGATAAAGAAGCTGTGTGACTACAACAAACCCCACCATGGACACCTTTCTTCAGGAAGAGTCACCACAACTATTAACCCTTGCAAATCCAGGATGAAATTACTCCCAGCCCCAGGTAACAAATCAACATTGCTGTTTATGGCCACAGCAGTATCAGGACACAACCAAGCCTGTAAGATTAGTTGTTGATGGACTAAGGGAAAGGTGTTGGTCTTCCCCATTCGCTCCTGACACACCCAAGCAGCCAGGACCATGCCTGCAGCCTCCCTACAGCTTCTCCTCACAGTACTGAAGGAAGAAGAAATAGAGAGCATCAGAGAGGAAATATCCCCTCTACCTTCTCCATCCCCTCTATCTTTTCCATCCTCTCTACTTTCTCCATCTTCTTGCTTATGTGTTTGTCTGTCCCTTGGAGCAGGGGGAGAAAAGGTCATCCCTTTATCCTAGAAATATGAGACAGAAATCATATTCCCTTGCAAGCAACAGCAAAACGATGAATTGCGACTTGCAAAGACTTCATCCACATGGTCTTGAGATGAGGCCAAGTCATAGAACATGTGAAATGTTGAGAAAGGAGAACACCAAAGCCAAATGCTTGGGTGCTGCAGGATAAGGTTAGTCTCTCTTATTGAAATTCTTGCGCATAAAACTGTTCCCAAACTTTTTGAAGTTTTTTAGATTAGAAAAAATAACCACACTGACAGCAGTAAATTAGACACCCTCCATCAACTCTTCATGGCATAGAACATGCACATACCATTCTACTCTCCCGCTGATGGGGTGCCTGAGACAGCTCTTAGTCCAACCAGTTGATTTCCACTCTGTAAAACAGTTGATGGTAGAAGTGAGGATGGTGCAAATGTCTTCTGAAATACCAGCCCAAGTACTAACATCTAGTTCCTAATTTCCATCTTTTTCATACCAACTGGCTCTGTAGATGTTCACATGCACTGTCACAGTTTTGTACAGATGAAATACCGAAGACATTACAAAATGTTTTGAAAAACCTCTTCAAATAATAGAAAAATAGAGAGAGATAAATAAACGAAATCTAACATTTATACCAGTTTCCTACAGGTGCTACTAAGCTCTTGATCACTCACTTTCTGAGCACTTCTTGTTTGCATGTCTTAATTTGCATGAACCACTGTTGTAGAAGACCAGACGTGATGATGGAAAAAAGCACTGTGCAGATGTCTTTTGAATTCAGTTTATCTCTTGTCTTTCATTTCTTGGATCCTTAGCAGACATCACCCTGATTTTGTGCCCCAACTTTGTGGCCTTCAGAAAGTTTAGCCTTGGAAATGTGAAACAAACTAAACAGGGAGTTTACTTAGAACTAGCTAGGCAGAGTTGTTTGGCAAAATGCATCACTCACAGTAACACTAATTCCTTTCCCCACCCCTGCATGTGAAAAGAAACAAATGAAACAACAGACTTAAAAAAACCCAATTACTTTCCACAAATTAACACTGTTTATTTATCACACACAAATCAGGACTTGTTTAAATTTTCTTACTCATTCTTGTAAATTGACTTTTTTCTAGATGATAAAATGTATTTACTCATTGAGAAAAAAAAATTAAAAGAAAGCTGTAAGGCATTAATTTTCTGAAGACCAAAGAAATTCACTTTAGAGAAGCAGAATCTTTAAAATGGAATTTCCAAAAAGATTAGTGCCTGCTTAGCTGGACTAGAATAGTTGGATGGAAACAATTATAGTTAGCACTTGCAGGTTCTTTACTGGCTTTCTCATGCACTGCCACAAAGGAGACAAAGTGAGCCTCTGATGGCCTCCTGTCAGGTAACTCCTGGAAGCAGTGATTCAGAGCATATATAGATAAACTATCCTAATCCACAGCAGTGAGGGCTGGATGGCAGGAAGCCCGTGAGGAGGACGTGTGAAAGGGGAGCTCACCAAACACATCAGGGGCTGTACACAGAACCACTGCACCAGAGGCCTCGGCAGCTGCTATTTACAGCTCACCTGGGCTGGCAGCATCAGCCTCCCTGCTCCAGCACACTGGAGCAAACAGCCAGAGCAGTCAGGGAGCTGTAACAGAGGTTAGCATGTAATATTTCACACTGCAGCTGGCACAGCTTGGTTTCCCACTTTATTAGCTCGCTCAGGAGGGGAACACACCATTTTAGGCATCTCTGCAGGCCTGACTCCTCCTTCTCTTACACTGGTGTGAATCAGGATTGTCTCCTCTGTGCCCCCTGCAAGTGCATTGCACAAACACAACATGCCAGATGTTTCTCTCTGATCATAAATGCCTTTCACTTTATGGTAAGGGGCTCACAGAAACCATCACTAGCACTGAACAGCTTAGGATAAACTCACCATGCAGAGTTCAAAGCAGCTTTGGGATGCTCTGCTTTGGTGAGCTGTTAGTGGAGACACAAAATAGTTGAACCAGGATCTGGACACATCAAGGTAAGGCTGTGGTTGTAACTCACTAAAATTAACACAACAGAGGCCTCACTCAGCCTTGACCTTACTTTGCCCTGGCGTTCTGCCTGGGGCTCACAACCCCTACCCGGATGCAACAAAAGCAACCATGAGGTTTTGCAAATGGAAGCCCAAGCACTGATCCCAGCACACATCGGGGAAGCAGCAGGAAATCTCTCCCTTTTGCCTGGTCCTGAGCTGCTTGTTCCCCAGCACATGCATTTTCACAGCATGTATCTTCAGAATCCCGAATGACAAGGTGGCCTTGTCATAGCACTTCTAGTACCAGGTGACCTGCCTGGTGGATGAGGGGAGGGCTGTGGATGTGGTCTCTCCAGACTTCAATAAACTGTTTGACACTGTCTCCTACAGCATCCCCCTAGACAGAAAAAAGGGGAGATGCTGCTGATGTCTTGGACAGGAGGACTCTTTGATGGGTAAAATACTAGCTGGATGGCCAGGCCCTGAGATTTGTGGTCAATGGAGTCAAATCCACTTGGCAGCCAATCACTAGTGGTGCTCCCCCGGGCTCAGTGTTGGGGCCAGTCCCATTTAACATCTGCACTGATGATCTGGATGTGGGGATTGAGTGCCCCTTCAGTAAATATCCAGATTACACTAAGTTGGCCGGGAGTGTTGATTTGCTTGAGGGTAGGAAGGCTTTGCAGAGACCTGGACAGGCTTGATCAATGGGCTGAGCACAACTGCAGGAGGTTCAATAAGGTGAAGTGCCGGGTCTGCACTTTGGTCACAACAACCCCCTGCAACACTACAGGCTGGGGGAAGAATGGCTTGAGGACTGTTCTGCAGAAAGGAACTTGGAGGTGCTGGTTGACATGAGCCAGCATGTGCCCAGGTGGCCAAGAAGGCCAATGGCATCCTGGCACGTTTCAAGAAGAGTGAGGCCAGCAGGGTTAGGAAAGCGGTCACCGCCCTGTACTCAGCGTTGGTGAGGCCACACTGTGTTCAGTTCTGGACCCCTCACTTTACAAAAGATGTTGAGGTGCCAGAGCATGTCCAGCAAAGAGAAAGAAGGCTTGTAAAAGGACTAGAAAACATGTCTTATGAGGAACAGGTGAGAGAGCTGGGTTGGTTTGGTCTTGAGAAGGATCAGGTGGGATCTCATCACTCTCTACAACCACCTGGAAGGAGACCGTAGTGAGCTGGGGACCAATTTCTTCTACCATGCCTGCAGTGAGAGGACCAGAGGGAATGGCTCTAAACTGATACAGTGGAGATCCAGGTTTGATATTTAAAAAAATATTTTCATTTTTAGGGTGGTCAGGCATTGGAATAGGCTGCCCAGGGAAGAGGGCAGTCACCAGTCACCATGTCACCACGCCTGGAGGTGTTTTAGAGGCCTGGGTGGCCCTGGGTGGTGGTTTAAGGATTACAGTGGTAGTGTCGGGCAGACAGCTGGACTTGCTGATCTTAAAGATCTCTTTCAATATTGAATCTTCTTTGATCTATTAATGTCTGTGGGATTGTGGGCATCCCTCATGGGCTAGTGGACCCAGAAGCTGTCTGCAACATGCTTTTTTTTTTTTTTTTTTTTTTTTTTTTTGGATTAAAAATAGCCAATTATCATAGAATAGTTTGGGTTAGAAGGGACATTTAAGGGTCATCTACTCTAACTCCCCTACAATGAGAAGGGAAATTTTCAGGTCAATCAGGTTGCTTAGAGCCCCATCCAGCCAGACCTTGAATGTTTCCAGGGATGGGGCATCCACCACCTCTCTGGGCAACTTGTTCTGGTGTTTTAGTCACCTCATTATAAAAAACTTCTTTTTTTATTGAATTTTAATCAAGCTTTCTTCAGTTTAAAACCTCTACCCCTTGACCTATTGCAACAAGCCCTTCTAAAATGTCTGTCTCTGTCTTACTTGTAGTACTGAAAGTACTGAAAATACCTTCTTAAACTTGGTTCTGTAAGCTCTGCACTTCTCAGCTTTCTTTTCTATAAAAGCTGTTTGCCTTCTTTTTCTTCTGATACTTTTAAAGAACATGCATGGTATTTAAATTTCTCTCTCCCAAAACTATTTTCCTCTTTCTTTCATTGTTTGCCCTTCTTTGAAAAGAGATTTGAAAATCTAAGGTGGAAAATGTCAATTATTGAAATACTTGGAAAGTATTTACAGTATTTTTCACAGTATAAAATACTCTGAGGTGTTAGCAAGCAGAAAAGGTAGAGACTTTCCTCTTACGATTCTTTGGGACATTTAATGGTGGCAATTAGAAGAATGCAAATGTTGCTTCCAGCTGAACTGTGCTTGTGACTGAGCAATTTATTAGAAGTAATTTACTTGATTTGGGGATCAAAACAGAGAGCTCACCTTATGATAAATGGTTGTGTCACTGGAGGAAAGGACTAAAGAATAGAGCTTATTCAGACAGATTTATTTTTCTAATAAGATTTGAAGAGTTTTTCCTTTCTTTTACATGTAACAAAAGATCAGCATTTCTTCTCAAGGCTTGATTTCAGAGAAGGATTTAAAATTTCATTAGAAATTTGTGTGACCCTCAAAAGCATCATAGAAGAAAGATCGCTCTCTTTGCCACTCTATTTCTACATTACTGAGTTTATAGTTAATTGAATTGCTACTGCATTGAGTGATGTTTATGCAGACTGCCTGTTTTCTGCTTTTGGAGAGGAAATTGATCATGAAAAATAGCTGGCTTCTAAAAAGCATAGATATAGGCTACTGCACTGCAGAAACTCGTGTCTACATCTTTTATCCCTTAGGGAGCACCTCATCCCTCTCTATGTTGGAAATGTATTGCTCTGTAGGGCTGGAAAATTGATGCCTGAGTAAAATGGTGGAAATGAGCAGCAAAAAGGGGCATAGCCTGCATTCCCCAGCCCTAACCCCTTTGCACACATACAGCAATGAAACCTTAGTCACAAATATCCTGAGGGGGAGGAAGGGAGGTGAGTTTCCTGCCTGAAACCCTGCCTGCTCTGCTGCCCTCGGCAGAAAAAGGCCTTTCCAATGTCAGGCTGGTTCACACATAGCAGGACAACTTTTTGAATGCTTTTAGTGACTGACAGCAGTCTGGAGCTTCAATACTCTCACAGTTTTGTTCACAGCAATGAACAGCTGGGTGGTGACCAGTTAAAAAAATGCCAGAAACACTCTCTCTCCCATCCTGCTGGAAGTGAAAGGAGGACAGGGGCAGGACAGGGATGTCAAGAAAGAAAAGTGCTGGCATTTCTGCCAGTCCACTGGGGTCTGTGTGCCCAGGGAGGTTCTTGCATCACTCTATATCCTCCTTGTATCTAGATCAAGTACACCCCCAGCACCTTCCTCCTGCTCCATCCCTCTAGTAGGATTCCAGGTTTCCCCTCCTATTTCCCCCACTCTGCCAGCCCCCAGCACCAGGACCCTATGGTCTCACTCCTTTCCTTCCCAATTCAATTCAGTCATGCTGAAATAGGGGACATTCTACCTCCACAATGTGTATCACCTTCCAATGATAGTGTTGCTGGGACCTGGACCCACACAAAAAGAGATTCACATGGGTGCAACACCATCCAGGAACCTGTGTATTCCCACCCCATACCGGGACCCCTCATTACCACACCGGCACAAGACCGCTCATCTGGGAGAGAACAGTGTTAAGCCTTACATGGCGAGCCTGTGCACAGGGGGTCACATGCAGAAGGGCTTTTCATGAACTCTGGCAACTACCAGTAAAGAAAATACATTAATCCACCCACTAAACACCCTGGCAGTTCTGGCCCTACTGCATGTTTGGACACTTCTGCTTGCCAGGGCAGCACTCTAATTTCTACATGTTGCCTCCACAAACAACCTGCATTTTGAACAGTCTTCAGTGCCAAGAGCCAAAGCTGGAGGAGACAAGGATAAGGGCACCACAGAGGGGATGCATTCAGTTGCTGGGAGGCAGCCATGAGCTCTCTACTGTGAAGTGGCTTTTACTGGCATCACCTATTTGCTCTGACACCTGATGCCCTACAGAGCATAAACAGAAAACACATCAGGAAAACAGACAGAAGACTGTTACTGGGTTTACATTTTCCAGGCCTGATTTGCAGTGAATAATTGAGTTTTACTGCCCAGGTAAGTGGCACTGGGATGCAAAGTGAGACCTGGTATTCTTGGCGAAGGGAATTAACAGTGGCAGTGATAGCACGTGGCTGAAGAGGGCAGACAGGGAAAGCATGCTGAAAAAGTAATTTGTATTTTCTGAGGGCTCTGGTCCTCAGCTGCAGATTTCAATACTGAACCCATCACTGCTGAGTCTTTTGATTAACAAAGAGCACTCTCCTGAACAGATGATTTTACTCCTCATAAAAGAAGTCTTATGGTGATGAATTAGGTTTTATATGAGGTAGTCGAGCAATGAAATATATCCCACTTAACCTGGAAGACTCAGTCCCTACCTACACTTGATTCTAGATGAACAAAATCCATATGCTGCACTTCATACAGACCCAGTTCTGTTCAGTCATGGTAACACTTCTGTCTGCAATAACTGCAAGCTCTGCTCCAAAAATCCTACCTAAAATTGATTTCCATTGTGGCAGCATTTTGGTGTCGGAAAGCAGATTGGAGAGCTACAAACATCACAGTCCACCTCCATAATGTTACAGCTTTTAAAGCTGGTTACACCTCTTCAGATCCAAAGGTCTGTGGACACAATCAAGGCAAGCTCCTCTTCAGTATGACCCTTGGTATTTCCTGATCCCAAATGTGATGGAGGCTTTTCCAGCCCCTGCATTTGCTATTCACTTTATTTATGTTTCAACACAGCATTTGTGGCAACCTCTGTTCTAAATCAAGCATTGTGAATATGGGGCATGGGAAGTATGGGTAAATCAAGCTGCATGGCAAAAATAATGAAGATTTCTTGATGCCTATGGTGGCTCTGTGTTGTACTTTAAGTGCAAGTGCATCTTCCATCTGTTTTCTTATTTCCTATAGAGATATATCTTGAAATAATTAAAGGAAAGCAATATCTGAGCATTGCTTCTTTCTGTTACAGTCCAAGAACTATAAGCAAATACACCAGACTTGTTGGTCCTAACTAGTATTGTCTACATGTCCACAGTCAATGCAGTACATGTTAAAATGCTCTCAGTGTGTACAAACACTGAACAGAGAGTAGTAACTTCTGAGTTTGCTCAAATGCCTTATTAGATTCTCCTTCCAAGACCAAGTTCGCTTTTTCTTATGTCTTTTGATAACTGTAGAGGCTGACAAGGTCAGAAGTGTCCAAAATTGACTGCCCAGAGCTTTAAAAAAAACCCCAGCAATTGGAATCCATGACAGTTAAAATGGTCACTGTTCAACTGGAAAGACTCAAGCTCTTCACGTATCAATCACAGAAAAAGGGTCCCTTTCCCATTCCCCACAACAAATCTTCATCCTTGAAGCCTGGGAGCCTGCCCAGTTGGGATAGGGATAGCAGGCTCCCAGGATCCCGTTCCCCTTGCATACGCTGCAGAAGACCCAGAGTAAGGGGTTTATCAGCTCTCTCTTGAATGTTGCCCCAGCAAACCTAAAAGGCTGATTTTGTCATCTTTGGTCACTTTTTTTCAGTCTGAGGCACACAAAGACTTGGGGACTTGGGACTTGCTGACAGAGCCCAGCTTCTCCACAGTCTTAGGAAACATGGCCTTTGCCATCTTCTCTGAGAAACACACAGTGTGGTTCATATTTACACACTGTAAGTTTGGTATACATCCATTTAGTCAAGCTTGCCAACATTATGTATTCATTTGGCCCATGAGGTCTCCTCATTCATAAAAAAGTAAAAACAGAGCCCTGGCTACCCAATTGCTATAATTATTTAAAGATGTTTCTGATGCTGGCAAGGGCTACAGTACACATAATTCAGCCTCCCTACCTTTCTCAAGAACTAGACAAACACATCAATGTATTTTATATAAGCCTTACAGGACATTGGCTGTTTTATTTACCTCAGGCTCTTTTCAATATAAGTTCTTTAAGCAGCTAAAGCCAAACAATGTTAACCCCTTATTTGCCTTGCCATCCCAATTATACTTCCCACTCTGTTCTTTCTGACTTTTTTTTTTTAGGTATTAATGGTTTTTAAGAAGAATTTGCCTTAAGTGTAATAGTGCATAAGTTAAGATTTTATTTAATGGTGTTTGAGAATTGTGGGAAAACTGCAGAATTTGAACTCCACGTGTTAGGGGTTAACTCTAACTTGTGCAACCATGCTGTCTTTGAACAGAGCCAGCACTGCCAGGCTGTGCATGACGTCTTGGGGTGTTGTAAGATTCTGCTCTCTGATTTCTGTGGTAGTATTTGGTTGAAAAGGCTCGAGGGTAATTGCTTGAGAGCAGAAAACTTTTTCCTTTGCATTTAAGCACCTGGATGGGATTAGATATGACATAGCTACATGTTGTCTTGCAGAAATCATTTAATTTGTCTGTTTTCTGTCCTTCAATGCAGAGTCAGTACTGCCTTACTAAGCCCACACTGATCATCTGAGAAGATACATTCAGTACTTTCTGTGTAATGATCACAAGCCAGTAACTTCAGTCATGGGTCTCCTATATTTCCTACTCATACCTGGAGAGCAAATGATTCCATGATTATAGAAGAGTGGCCCCAGCCTCATGCCAGATCTTGGGTCCCACAAGCAGGATAAAGATCTGGTATATGAGGAACTCTCTACTTTCCAGTGGGAAAAATTTCCCAAAGTTTAGATTTCTCTAAAAATTGCGCAGGCGTATCTTGTTTTATAATATACCTGAAGAGTATTTTCTTTGCCTGTGCCTGCAGCATTGGAGCCAGAAATTCCTCCTGAGTGTTGGGGAGATGAACAGAATGGGTTGGACTGGTGCACACACCTGCTCCACAGGACCTATATGCCTGTCAGCCCTTTGCACAGACCTCTCGGAAGCAATTTATGGCCTTTGAAATCACCATCCTCTGCCCTCACTTAGATTTTGACCTACTCTGTGAACCTACTACACAGTAAAACCTCTCTCTCTTCCTCTTTCAACAAAAGTTTGACCTATTCATGTGACTCACTACAGAAAGGCCAGCTATGATCAAAAGATAATGGTCCAAGTCAGTAATGAACTTGGACTGAATTTGGACACGTAAATGCAAAAAGTGCAAAACTACAGCTTTCTCTGATGGTTCCCTCACAGTAGGCTCTTCTCTGATTGGGGCCATACCAGTTGGTGAGCAACAAACCCAGAACATGTGAGTTTAATTGCATTTCAAAATAGGGGAGGTTTTCTCTATTTCATTTACCTGTGAATGACTGCATGCAGAAAGAGGGAAGCATGAGGAATCTTACATTTTTGTGTTGGCTGAAATATGTAAGTCCACTAGTTATGTTATTAAAAAATGCTTTGTTAAAAATTGTTGAAGTCAGATTTTAATGAGGATTAGATTAAGTGCAGTGAGCTTGCCTTCAGTGAAGTTCAGATTTTCAGCTGCTACCACGCAGCTGTTACTAAAGCAATGTCTTTTAAACAAACACAGTGTACCCTGAAAATTCTGCATGACAGATTATCTCAAAATGCAGATTTATTTAAGGGTCTTTATTTAAGGTCCATCAGCAAGTTTCTAGTCTTCCAGGTTGCTGCTACCTCTGTTTGAAAATACCAAACTTCCTTACTGAGTCTTGGCCAGATTATCTCTTCTGTTAGAGCTAACACTGCCTACATACATCATATCTCTATTTCTGCTGTTTTATCTTCCAGAGTGAAGGTAATATCTGAGTAGGTCAACTAAATTTTCTTCAAAAACTTAAGAACCTTCTCAACTCTCTTTGATTCTCTGGTCTTATTCACTGGCTGCTTCAGGGGACAGATAAGGGGTCTACATTCTTTTGCTTTCAGGCTTTGTTTCAATGGATCATGATAAATCCTGCTTTAACTAACATGCAGATGAAAATACAGCACAGTAAAACTTAAAAACTACTACCACAAATACTACTAAGAGTTAGCAGAAAGCTAACTGAGGTGGAGGCCTCAGACTAGAAGCAATGGTGGAAGACATGAACACATACAGATATAGAGCACTTGTCCATCCCCTAAACAATCCTGTTCAATACCTTTTGTCTTCAAATTAGTGGCTTCCTGGCTGCACAGCCATCTCTTTTGCAAAAAAATCTTTCCCTGTGGCAAATCCCAGCACCAAAGTAGAGCCATTCAATGTAGTCTACCTCTTGTTTCTGCCCTTTGTGTTGCCAGCTCTTGGGTGGCTGGAAATTGCCTCTGTCAGGAAAGAGCACAGGAAACGGCACTCAGAAATGTTGTGATAAAAAGAGACAGTCAGTGCCCTCCTCAGTGTTTTGTTTGGATACTCCTCAGTTCTCCATTACAATCGATAATGAGAGGCTGAATACCCTGAATAATAACAAACCAGATAGTTTCCTTTTTCTGCCTACTCAGTGTTTCTGCTCCACAGTTCCTGGGATGCTCATTTCCAGGATGCCTGGAAGTAATGCAGAAATGTGCCACCCAATTGGCAGTATTCTTGACCCTGAGCCAGGAGTGGAGCCAGCAAGGCTGGGAGAGTAAGGTGGGTGCAGAGTGGACAGGGCTGCACCATTGCTGTGTTTTTAGGAGCAACAAAGCTGTGTTCTCACACCGCTGCATTTGAGCAAAGTCCTGCCAGCACCATGATGGCTTTTTGCCCGTGGTATAATTTACCCACAAATAAGATAATTCGTCCATGGAAAATGAAAAGTGGATCTATCAGCTGTTTCTTTTATAAAACTGCCACCCTGCAGCAATAACAATGAAGAGTGACCTTGGTCATGCGCTGTTGCTCTTGCTTTGACGCCTTGCCGACAACGTTCCACATGCCAACAGCTACAACCCTCAGTGAGCTGACACGGGCAGCAGAAGCTGAACCTCAGGAGGAATTTTTGCCTGTACCAGTCATCCCAATCATCTGCTGTGTCTGGCTTCTCAGTTCCATCACTCAACACCAGTCCAGCTAGTTTGATGCAGTCCTGTTGCATGCTCTGCAGGTGCCTTTGCCACCCAACCATGGTTTGGTTTGCCAGAAGCTCAGTCTTCAGTTCTCTCTCTTGCACTGGTTTGAGATCAAGATTCTTTGGTAACCCACTGACCTGAGACTGTAAAGCAATACAGGCAAATCAACATCTACATAGATTCCCATGGATTTCTGAAAATAAGTTGCTTGAATGGAAAGCAAGTGGCTAAAGACCAGTGAAGGTCTGTGCCCAAAGATTTTTGAGTATTTTGTCTGTGCCCAAAGATTTGTGGTCTATCAGCATCTGCAGGTAAGGAGCTGTCATGGAGATTTCAGTCTTTCACCAGCCCTGGAAAGTGGCACATAGCCACTCAGCTATAGAACCCCAGTATTTAGATATATGTCCCCTAGTACCTATATACCTCTAAATTTGTAGTCCTAAGGTCCTGATCCTTTTGTCCCTCATTATCTGAATAATTAAACCTCACAAAGACTTATAAAAAAGCTTATGATATTCTGAAATTTTTAACTTGAATTAATAAGACTTGGGGCAGTGGGGGGTAGTGTTTAAGGTTTTTTCAGTAGATCTTCTAGGTAGAACTGCTAACAGATTTGCTGTCTGAAGAGGCTTTTTGCCAGTCCACTGTATCCTGCTTTGCATGGACTCATCATGGCAAGCCAGAACTCCTGTATTAAGAGAATCAAATGAATTATGGATCATTGTATCTTAGTAACAAAGTTGGAGCTTGTTGATGAACTTTTGATATTGCAGTGTTTATTAATATGCTGAGCTGTTACACAGTTTCTGCAGGTACTGGAGTAGATATTTACAAGTACCAGGTAATCACCTTCCCTTTGAACTAAATGCATTTAGGGGACTGTTAAATCAGGAATTATATGTCTTTCTAATGTGTGTTTTGAAGTCAATCTCCTGTATTTATACTAGATTTTTTTTTTTCATAAGGATCTTAGATTAAACAGGTTATATTCGCCCAAAGATGTTATCTATACACTTCCGAATACCTAGACAGATTTGCAAATTATAGTTTACATTCTAGTATCCTGGAATAAGATACCAGCACTTTCTGTGGTAATCCCATAAATGCTATGATCTTGGTTATCTTAATACATTTTTCTTCTTAAAGTTACCCAAGAATTTTAGGAAATCTGCATACAGATACTTAAAGAAACTAGTCCTTTTGTGTATCTCATTTGGCCAGGTCACACTTAACAAGTACCAGTTTATTAGCCTTTGAGAGCATTTTATTAAATCCTCACTTCCAACTTCATCAGAAAAAACCCTCATTACATACTTCTACTTCTCTGTGACCAGACTCACAGAGTTATTCTGTCACTAATCCTCTGTCTTCAGGGAAACTGCTGGGGGAATACGATGCCATTCACATAAGTAAAGGCATCAGAGTCTCTTCAAAAGATATTTTTTCTCTTTAAACCTGATCTACATCTAACTAATCTGGTAGCTATAATCTTTAAGGTTGTGTGGTTTACTCTCATCTACTAGTCTAGTCATTTCACTACAGTGCTGAACTGCACAAGGAGACTGAAAAAAATGAGCCACAACATCAGTTGAGTAAAGCTTCACTTCCCAAAAAAGAAAAACTTGACAAATCTGACAGGCTAGTGCAAAAGGAGCATAGAAATCCCTACCAAAAATATGTGGGAGGGAACGTGTATTTAAAATAGGACCGCCTAATTCTGCTGCTAAATCAGTGTAAGGAGCTCTGTAGTCTGTGTGTGCGGGAGGGAGAGGGAAAGACAGAGAGAGAGAGACAGAGAGGGAGAGAGGAGCAGAGGGAGGGAGGGGGGGAGAGAGAGAGAGCAATGTGCCTTTCACAGAGCTCGGAGCTTGATGGGAATGTTTGATTAGCTCCTCTCTGAAAGAAAAAAGGTGTCCAGGCCTCCCTCTGCTGCCTGCCTTTCCTTCTCTAGAATAATGTTGGCTGGAGTTTGGGGTACAGAAAAGCTTGGAAAAAAACCCACTTTCATACTGTGTGGAGAAAAGGAATAAAAAGTTGCACACCTCAAGCAAGGTAATTCTGCTGTTGTTTTTCTGCTATATTATTATGGGGGAGAGGGGGAAGTTGTGTTTTTTGCCTGTTGATAATAGTTAAATATTTTCACTGCTGAGAAACTGTAGGGACATAATGTTTTATTTAGCATTCCAGCTGTGTGCTTAGGATCAAATACCTAAGAAGATGAAGACATAAATGTGGAATGAAACTGTACTTTACTCATATATACTTCATAAAGTATTTATGAAAGCATTAAGCTCCTATTGTTAAAGTGGACACATATACTCACTGCCTGAACAGCAAGGGCTTAACTATGTGATAAAGAATGATGTATACAAGCCACACACCAATATTCATTTGTTCAAGCCTTCTGTTCAAATAGTTTGTGATAGACTTGTTCCTCAGTTTAAAACTGTTTTGGTTTTAAAACTGCTTTGGTTTTTTCACAAAATCTTTTTGATCAATAGGAAGGTGTGTGTTGTATCATTAATAAACACTACCTGACACTGGGCAACACTAATCTCCAAGGCACAGAATGGAAAACAGTATTACTCCAGTGATGTGTGTTTCTGTGGTGTGAAGTCTCTTGGTAATGGATAGATACAGATGTATGAACAGTACAGTAGCCTAGACTCCATACATCCTTTTGTGCTGAGTGCTTGTTTTGGTGGTGAGGCTCCAAAAATGAATAGCATTGTCAAGCCTGCCACAGCCACTCAGCTCTCTGCAGAGAGATTAGAGTCTTGATAAGTCTCTTCAAAATGTGATTTCTTTCCGACCAGTACAAACATGAACCAAATGCCCCAAGCTAAATATCAACTCTAGTTAATATTTTGTTCCTAGAGTTTATGGGAACTACACCGCATTCAGAGCAAAAAGTAAACTTACGCATTACAGAGGCAAGTCCTCCTTAGAGCATACTGTTTTTCTCTAACCTCTCCAAAATTTAAACAACACATCAAAACAAGAAAACACATACAGAGAAAATTTTGTTTAGATGTCTTTTAAAATACATTTTACTAAGAAAAGACACGGAGTTATGTTTATAGCTTGTGTTTTCCTATATACCTCCTGAAGTTAAAAACACTTTGCATTTCTCTACACTCAAAGAAAATCTATATTTTTCTGTGTTACCATCTTCTTCAGACTTCACTTAGTTCATCACTTGAATGACAGTCATGACTGATCTCTTTCAGAGATGCAAAGAGAACTCAAGCAAAAATAACTGCATTAAAGCCAGATTAATTTTCAAATACTAAGTTAGTATCTTATATTAAACAGACTTACTTTGCTTGCATGTTTTATTTAATCCTTTGAGTTGCTGGGGTTGTTCTCACTGGGATGACAAAAAGGACTCCTGTCTTTTAGTTATTCAGTAAATAAAAAGTATTTTTTAAGAAGAATCTTTGAATGTACTGCCAATACTGTGTTTCCACCTGTAGTAATAATGTTATGTTCTTAACTTGGTCTTTAATTGTTCCTACCTTTACTTAATGTAAGACACTACTTTCCCTAGAGGTATAATTACAGCATTTACCACCGACTGGTGAAGCCAAGCAGTTTTACTAGCTTCACCAGGTTTCCTCACACATGGAATGCAAGAAAGATACTCCACTTGGATTCTCTTTTGTCTAATAAGGATGAGAGCCTATAAAAGACTTTTTTTTAGAGGAGGCATAAACAAGGTGTTCCCTTTTCACCTAGTTACTGACTCTCACAGAAGTAGTAGGAAATTAACTATTACAATCCTCTTTGTCAAAATTAATTTCTAAAAGGGCACTACCTGAGCCACAGTGTGAACTCAGAAGCTGAAAACCAGGCCAATTACTTCATGTGAAATGTCAGAATTATTTATTATTTCTGGCCATTTCTTCTTAGAAAACATTGCTAAAAATAAACCCGATGTTTATGTTACAATGGCATCAAAAACTTGACTGTATCTGGTCTGCCTGGAGAATTTTGAACTTTTTCCATTTCCTGTCTGAACCACAAATAAAGCTCTAGTCAGAAAACACTTTGTGTGACATCCACAACTTCTCTGGACAAGCTGTGGCAGTGCCCCAGCACCCTCACAGTGAAGAATTTCTTCCTAATATCTAACCTAGACCTACTCTCTTTCAGTTTCAGTGTTAATAGGTAAGTCATTTAAGGCACCTGGATGAAATGAGCAAGAAAAAGTGGTAGCTCAGTTTATTACCTGCAACTATGACTGTATTCCTGAAAAAGAGGTGCTGTGGCACTCGTAGGCATGAACTGCCCATATAGTGGGACTGGCATGGGCAGGGGCCAGAGCAGCGAGGTGTGTGTTGGCCCATTGCAATTGGCTGGGGTGGCAGTGTCTTTTCTGGATGGGTAATGAAAAACAAAAGTCTGGAATTTCCTGGCAGTCCTGGAGGGATGTTCTGGCTCCCTGAAGCTCTGGTACACACCAGGACTCCTCCAGCCTGCTGTAACATCAGCTGAGGTTTAGCTTTCTCATTCGGGGCTCAGGAAGTGGACACTGAATGTATAATATGTCCTTCCTTCTGAAAATCTGTCCATCATACAGATCCCATTAATCTGTGTTGAAAACCAGAAACACAGAACTGCAAAACTGATGGTTTGGGGTTTGAGTTCTTCTTTTAATGAAAGAAAAATAACAATCAGAGCATGTATTGTACATAAAACAGGGAGGATGCAGCTACAGTAGTCATAGATCTGCCCTCCACATCTTTCTCTTGTGGAGTAGATTTTTTAGTCCAGAGTCGGAGAGAGAAATAGGTGCTTAACACCTACTTAGAGCACTTCAATTCCTCTTTTGAACTTGCCGGGGCACAAGGAGCCCCCTTGTCCCAGCGCTGCCTGGGGAGCCTGTGCTAGAGCTCAGCTGGGACCTGGGACAATGCAGCCCCTGTTCTGGGCCCGGCTGTCGCACAGAGACTATAATTATCTCTCTTCTAATGACCAGCCAGGCAAGATAACAGTTTTCATGCTATGTTTAGAAAACAATGTCTTACTACAAATTGACGGTTCATTCGTCCGTAAAAGAGCCTCTCTAACAGTCCTAAAGCAGCTGCCACTCTTGCATCCCAGTTCCTTTATTTGCTGCACATTTCCCTCGTGGAAAACCTGGGTAAATGCTGCACAGGCAGCACAGCTTCCCGCTGCCACACAAGAGGCTCAGAAAGGTGCAGAAATGCCCAGAAAATCTGTAGCTGTTTAGATTGTATCTCTGTTAGTAAATTAAACTCTGTCTGTCTGTCCTGCCAAAGCCTGCATCGCCCTTGTGAACTCTCTAAGCCTCCAGCCCAAAGGGGCTGCAGGCAGTGCTGTGAGCGCCTTGCAGGGCAGGAGTAAAACTGCTCTGTGCAGACTCGTGATGATGTCCAGTGGAAAGCAAGCTGATGCAAAAAGAGGGATGTGAAGGGACTTGTTCCGATAAAACCGGAGCATGTATTACTGATGAACTTTTCTTCCAGCACTGTGGCCCATAGGCAAGTCAGGATCTACTGAAATTCTGTAGGCTCCAAAGGCATCTGTGGGGTAGCTGTACTGGCCAGCTGTGATTGCAGCTTGTGTGGGTGTAGCTGCCCCTTGCAAACACCGGGAGCTGCCAGGTTTGGACAGTCCTGGCAGCATGGCACTCATGGGCTAGCTACCCAAGTATTTGCTCTGGGCTCTGCAAACATTTTGCACCTACCTCTGTTCTGGGGCAGCTCTACATTTAGCACTGTCTGAGGGCTGCTACCACATCCTCTGCAGGTGCCCTGCCAGCAGAGAACAGAGCCCATTCCCTTGTTCTGCAGCCAGCTCACCCCCTGATCTCTCTTGCCATCTTCTCTGTTCTCCTCTCCAGCAGGACTTAGCTGGGTTGCCTTGGGCTGCCTTTCCTCTTTGGGCTCATTTTTCAGTGACTGAGGCCCGAAAAAAAAAAAAAAAATCAACAAAAACCAGAAAGTTTTGATCAGAAAGAAAATTTCCCAACAGCTTGGAAGCATCAATATTTCTCATGAAAATTCATTTTAATTTAAAAAAATACAAACAAACAAACAAACAAAAAAACCACACCCCAAAAAAACCCCACCAAACAAACAAAAAACCCTCACCATCTGCAACTTTTCCCTTCCTTTTTTAAATAGAGTAGCCAAATCTATATATCATTTCCTGGAAGCATATTCACATTCAGAAGAGTATTTATAACCATCTCTGGTCCATTCAAATTATCTAGGTTTAAGCAGTTCTTAACATCAGTCTTGCTGTAGTGGCTGAACTGACTTTCTAGCACACATAAAGTCCATCCCATCTTTGCTTTATCTCCAGACCTTCAGAGTGCATTAAGAGGTCAGTGGCACATTAAGAACACAATCTGTGTCAGTTATCCTTAATGTGTCTCATTCTACACAACATCCCACAGACACAGATATAAAAAATACATTCAGCTTGCATTTGCAAACTGTTGCTCAGCCTATCACCTTATAAAATATCTTCGTAAATGTAACACATGTAACACAGCAGCCAACAGTCCTTCAGCTGGCAGCTTGTTTCCTATGAAAAAAGCACATAATTGCCAAGTGACAGTTACACATGCGCCAAAATTTTTGGGAAGATTCTGAATGTTCCTGTGTAGCTTCATGCAGTCCTTTAATGTCCTCACGAGGATGATCTGGGGATTTCCAACACCTTCAGACTTGTACACAAAACGGTGGAAATTTTTACTTCTCAAAAATCACTCATTTCCAGGGAAGTTTGGACACGGCCATGTCTGTGCCTCTCGATCTCCCTGCCAGGCTCCTTTAGGGACTCAGAAGGCTCCATTCTTTCTTGTTTCCCCCAAATACATCATTTACCCTTCAGCCCATAGAACAGGGGTGAGACATAGAGGAAAGCTGGCAGCAGGGCTGTGTATTCTGGCTGTGGACAACTTCAGTGAGTCAGAGCTACAAAAGGGTAAGGACTCCCTGACTACAGGGGTATTTTCACAGCTGCCAGCCAGCTGAGGATGATGGGAGTCCATCCTTCTCACCTCTTTTTCAATGCATCTTCAACACTTGAAAATTTTGTCCTTCTGGGCTTGGTTGAAGAAGTTTTAGGACATGAAGCACAGGAAGAAAGAGGCTGTTTGGAAGTGAGGCTACATGGGAAGGAGAGGAGTGTCCAGATGAGGGGGGTGAGAGGTTAGAGAAGTTTAGAGTAGTTCCAACCAAGCAACTTCATACAAATGTTATAAGGGCATATACTGACATCGCAGAAGTCATAAAAGCCTACTTGCACCCTGTTCTGGAGAAAGCCTTTCCACCAAATTTCATCTCAAAATATGTGGCAATTTGGGACAGAAGCTCAGTCTTCTGTGGTCTACATCTTCTATTCTTGTTGGTGAAATCTGTATGTAGAAAGAAATACATAGGTTAGACAATAATTAGATTTGAAGTAGAAGCTCATATGGTAATCTCCTAAAGCCAAAGTTTGAAATTCCTGAGCATGGAAGTAGATTATGCAACACTGAGGACTGCAGGCTTAGTTTGTTTTCAAAACAAAAGACCACAAATTACAAGTTCCTGCTCCCAGTCCATGTGGTTTCCCTTTTTTGATCTTGGTCTCTCACAAACAGAATCCTGTGATCCATCTCTATGCAAAACCAGCAGGTTTTAAAATACTCTAATATGCAAAATTAGTAAAACAGTGTTAGCCTGGTTCTGAGACACTTTTCTCAGCAATTTCTGGCTGCACCTACACTGTCACAGTATCCAGGACTGGGCTCTGAAGGCCACTTTCTCTGCCACCAGATTTTCTAGCTCTTCATTTCCCCTTCATGGCACTCAGATACTGAGGAATGTAGTTTTGGAAGCTTAGCTATTCCTCATGTCTGCATGACCCATATGTTAGAGACCACTCCTGCCAGTTGCCAAAGGCTGCCAACACACATGCCATAAGGCTGCACAGCTTGGCCCTCGCTATGTCCTGTCTCTCACCAGCACCTCCACCAGCAGCATGTCTTCAGGAAACCAGCACAACCCATAATAGCCTCATTTATAATGCTGGCACTCATTCAAATCCATAGCTCACTTTCCCTCCATAAGCAGCTTGGAGTCGTGAGATGTCTTCTTCAGTCATTAAAAAATGGAAACACTACTCACAGATCCACGGTTTTCAAACTGCTCCCCAGAACGGCCTCATCAGGTGGGAGACGTCAGCCTGAGTGCACCTCTTGGGTTGCAGGTGGGCTGCAGACCAGCACCAGCTGGGAGGGATACAGCTGGAACAGTCTGTAGCAAAGCCAAAGCAGCAATGACCACTGCCTGGGGAGGGTCATGGGAAGGGTGGCCATGCAGAACATCCTGGGATGTGGGGACAGGCATCCTGGCCCTCAGCAGCTCACCCTGCAAGGAGGCAAGTGATTTGGAGGTCCCAGCAAAGCAGCAGTAGAAGAAGACTGAGGGGCAGAAGGTAGTTTGGGGTTGTTTTCTCATTTGCCTTTGAGAAAAGGCAACAACTTCCTTTGTTGCACAGGTTGGTTTTGTCTAAACTAAAGGTATCAGAAAGATATTTAACTGAGAAGGCTTGGAGAAAAAATAGAAGTAATGCAGTTAGGAAGAAATAATATTTTTTGAAAAGTACAAAATATATAAAGGAAAATGTTATGCAGTGCAAGGAGCATGAGACTATCATTTTTAAGAGATTGCAAAATTGAAATGAATTTCTCAGCTTCGGTTTACTGGTTTCCGCCACAGAAGTGAATTTCAGCTTAGCTTTATGAAATGCTTTCTACAGCATTCCATGCTTCCTGATTTGCTGAAGATCTTTTGTGAAAGATGCTTCCTCGGTCAAGTTGACCTTACTAGACATAAATGAATTTCATCATTTCCTGCCTTACTTCCAACAAGTGCCACATTCCAAGGTAGTTCCAGATTTTTTTTTTTTTTAACTACAAATGTTTTCTGCATCCTTACCCAACCAGTCCTTAGCTTTGGCATGGGACATCACTAGTAATACAACCTGTAGGAGATACTGGATCAATAAAAGTTTTCTGTGAGCTGTTGTATAAATTTACTAGCGTGCTTAAGGATGAGTTTGGCTTTTGATCTAGACATATAATTCACTTCTCTAGTAAAGGGTTATGTGTAGCTTTAAGCAGAGAGTAAACATCCTACAGTTTCTCTAAATTTCTGCTTCTAAGTTTCCACCTAAAAAAAAATGTTGTTTTGTTTGAACATGCTACAGAAATTCCAAAACCATCCCCAGGGTTATGTGCAGTTTTTTCAGTGCCTTTAACAGAAATTCTTTCCTTTTAGACTAAATATGTACCTTCAGGGGAATTCTGACACACGACACTAATTCTTAGTTTGCAGGCAGCACAATAGCATGGTTACTCAGTGCTCTTTATTGTGCATCCAATCTGAGAAACCATGTATTGCACTTTAGAAAGTCACTTTGAGTTGTTTAAACCATTTGTTGGAAATAGAAAATGGCACATTTTCTAAAAAAAAAAGAAAAAAAAAAAAAAAGGAAAGAAATGTGGCTATAAATCTCATGCTACAAAGCTAGCACAGCCCTCCGGCACTGCTGAATTGCAAGTACTTTCCTCTGCCTTCTATTTCTTGGGGAAATGGCAGTGCTGGAGATTGATGGCATCTGACTGGTTCTGAATGATGTTAAGGAGAAGTAGTAGTCAAATTAGCAAAGTAAAAAAGTTTGCCTGAGAGTGAGGGGGGCAGATACGTGAGCAGACAAAAGCCATGGTGGGGAGGAGAACTGAGGGAGGAAGTTTTCTGGACAGGGATTCACAGGTTTAAGCTAAGAGCAATTCCCAATGAGGCATGAAAGCTGTGCATCAAAATAAAAATAATGCATAATACATTAGCAGAAACCAGGAAAGTACAGTGTAATGGCCCCCAACAAAATCATCATCCAGACAGTCCAAATTATATTTTCTCTGTGGGTGGGTGACAAATTCTAAATGTATCTCTTCGTTTGCTGGAAGGGGCAGGTCAGACCAACATAATTGATGGTTTTCTTGCTGAGACAGATGAAAATGTATAATCATTGCAGTTTTATTTAAACTCTGAGAAAGGTCTGGCAAGTTAAGTCACACTGTAGTCTTAAATAAATTACTTTCCTCTGAAAGAGCTCTGTGGAAAGTAGAGAAGTCATTGTCACTGTTACTTCAACCTTAAGTTTTAATTCAGGGCATTGCATGAACACAAAATGAATACTGCCTGCATGTTTCTGTTTGTCTCTAAGTATCTGGGTATATCATCTGTTCATTATACCTACCTGAATGAGAGCTATTTTGAACTAAATTCTTCTTGCCTACCTGCATATAAACATTTATTCAACCACCTCAGAAAAAAATTACTCCTGTGCCCAAGGTGCAACTTAGGCAGAATTCAGACCTCTGAATCCACCCATACCTCACTTCAGTGACTTGAGAGTGACTTGACAGGTACCCCACAAGAGGTACTGGCTACCAGCAGTCCCCACAGCCCGCTTGTGAGTCAGAAACCTCACAAAGCAGAGCAGGCACCATTTAAAACATTATGTGGCAGCCACAACAACCAAAGTCTTGTAATAAGAAGCAAGTGGTGAGAACCCTTCATCAGGGATAACTGTCCACGGCCTCAGAAAATTTGGACCCATGTTTTTCTCATCACAGAAGAAGTACCCCATCATCAGACTCCAGGGCACAAAAGGTTGGGAGACCCCAATTTTCTGTGACAAAGAAGGACCCAGGTGCAACCACTAATTACAAACACGGGGTCAGAAAGAAAGCAAGCGAGGTGGAGACCAACTTGCCACTTGCCTGGGAGAAGAGGAGAGCCAGAGCCTCCCTACCTCCTCTCCCTCATCTGAATGTGCAAACCATGGGGCTGCAGCAAGGAGTGGCTGCCCTGGAGGTGGGGGACCACCGCTGCCCAGGTGTGGGACTCACATGGCCATGGAAGGCATCTGGCAAACAGGCTGTGGCTACTGTGTCTTGGAGGTAAAGGAGTATAGTAATGCAAAGACTCTTCAAGGGAAAGGCACAAGCTGTCCCCAGGCCCAGAGACTTCTTTAATCATGGTTCCCTTGTTCATTTTACTAAACACACAACTGACATGTGCAACACACAATGCTTCTTACAACCCCTCCACCTCAAGGAAAAGACCTGCAGCCACAGATGCCTGGGTTTCCTTGTCAGCTTTCTGAGACACAGGATAATTAAGCAGAGTGTTCTACAGTGCTCTGAAGCTCAGGAAGCATTTTTGGGTTCTTCCATATATGAAAGAAAACAGGTGAGCGTTCACTCACCTTTTTTATAGCAGCAGGTGATGAAGTCTATGATATTTTTAAATTCCTGGATGCATATATTCTATTTCAGACCACACAAAGGTTAAAGTCTATCCTCCCATGCATATAAGTTCACCTCACAAAATAGCATCTTGGATCTTACATGTTGTGACTTGGCCTGGTATACCTACAGGTCAGTCTAAGCCTCCAAAACGAACTATAGCTATCAATTCAACCTTTCCGTCTCAGCAAAGCTCAGTACCTCCAGTTTTTCAAAAAACAGCCACTTAGATACTTTTTTTATGTGCAGACTTTCAGAGCAATGCAATGCACTGAGGGTACATAACTTCATCCCTCTGACAAGAAAGGGTGTGAAACTAAATCACATGTGGCAAGTGCTAGTCATATCACCTAGTGTGCTCCAAAGCAAACAGTTCTTGCACTAACAAATGAGGTACAATACCATGGGTACAGAGTATAACCATGAAACAAAGAAAGGGTTAAATAATAATAAAACATAAAATCAATAAAAAAAAAAGAAACCTAAAATGTTTTCCTCTAGAAGATGATGATCAGCCCTTATTTATCTGAACCAGTTTACTCACACCTACACCAAGCCCACTTGATTTTCCCATAAAGGGCACATATTTAACTCAACCCACAGTGCTTTGAGATCCTGCTGCTAACTCCATGCTACTTGCTCAAATAGATTTCAGACAAAGTCCACTTCTGTTTTTCTTTATGGTGCCAGAGTTGCTAAGATATTAGCAACAATAACACACACTATTGTGGTACAAAGAGAGTATACAAATTAATTTCTGTGGCACAGGAGATTACAGGAGATAAACTGCTTACTCCTGCAGAGGCAAAGCACATGGCACTAGCAAAGAATTTCAGCTTGCACGTGGAACGGACAGCAGTGCCTGACACCAATAATCAAGGACTTAAAAAATCTGCACTTCCTCCAGAAAATGTTGTAGTTTGCCATACAGTGACAGTTATATGCATTTAAACCATCTGTTTGTTTGTAGTAGGTAGTAGCTCTCTCAGATCTTTATAAAAGTCAAGTTGCTAATGAAAGGTCAGTATGAAAATCTTTATACACAGAAAGAATAGCTTGCTAATTCTGTCTCTTCACTAACATTCAAGCGTTTTCAAGTGTTTGTGGTCAGGAAAAAGTAACCGACATTTTTTGAAATAAGACTTTGGTTTTAAAAGGTAAAATATCAGCTGCACTGGGAAATGCTGAAGGATATACTCCTTACATTTGTACTTAGCAGGAATTGAAGCACATATTAATGTAATGCATATGCAATAACTTATCTGGCATAAAGGTAATTTCTGTTATGACAGTCTAAAAGATTCAGATGGGAAAATGTACTCTGATAAACAGAGATCCAGCATACAGTTTAGAAGATTTAATAGTGTGTAGTCACTACTTCCCAGTTCTGACTGGGACTGTAAATACTGCCTTAATAGAAATCTGATTAGAAGAAATCTCAGCAAAACTCCAGACTAATACACAGAAAGAAACTTTTCCGTTTGTTTGATTGGGATCTATTCATTTTGTACAGGAACAAAGAAAGTACAGCTTTGTATTTAATAGCAAAGTATCATTCTTGATCTACAGATAAAACATCCCCAAACCTCTCAGAGGACCTACACAGACTAAAAAGTCTGTTGTAAGCATGGATTGGAGCCCTGCTTTCCCTTCCCTTCCCAAAGAAACAAAAACACCCACTGCTTTTTTCCAAGCTGTTGCTCCCTTTACCAGTCTGAAGGAGCAGATGCCATGCTAGTGCACAGTACAGGAGATCTCACACAGCTTAAATCAGGTGACACCCTAGGCCCCAAATACAATGAATGCACACAGACTTCCCACTACAGAAAGCCGGGAGCTTCTATGCCTGATACTTAATAGTCAGCAATGTAAATCCTCCTGTGCATTTCCCCATGTGACAGCCCAAGGTCTGAAGGCCAGGACCACCCCTTGGAGTACTGTCACCAGAGCTGTGTCACAGGATGTCTGTGTGTTTCTCCTGATATGCCAGTGCCTAACGTGGAAATTAATAGAGTGGCAAAAACAAATTTATTTATTATTATTATTTATTTCCATGAGAATACTAGCACCACTAAAGATACAGAGTCCACAATTAGATGCTTTTCTGTCTAGCTGTGACAACAAAACTATTAAGTAAATCTAACAGCCTTGTCTGAGTGCTTCTAGTATCTTTCTTATTGATAAACATCTGTTATTATAGGTTAAAGCATCTGCTGAACTGTGCTGAACCCCTGACAGGATTTAAGTCTTGAATCCTTTTAGATTTATTGGCTTCTTTCCACTGTGAATTTATAATAATTTAGGAACAAAAGCCCACTTTCTGTTGCCTTGAAAAGAAATGCCCACCAGCCAACTAGGCAGAGAATACAACTGCAGTCAAGCCTAGTGTCCTGCTACCCAAGAGGACTGGGGTGGCTCGTGGGGTGGCTGGCCATGCCCCAGGGACAGTAGGGCTGGGGGACAGCAGGGCCTTCAGGAAGCAGTGGGAAGTCTTATGCAGCCCTGGTGATACAGGTGGTTACACATTTTGTAAGACAGGAAAAGTTAGGCAGTGTTGGACTCTCCCCACACAACACACAGCAGCCCACCATGAAGCCAGATTTTACATGAATGCTTTACCACCTCAGACCTCTTCTACTCTAATTAAACTGATGATGAAAAGCATCTCAGCACCAAGCCTAATACTGTGAGGAAAATTTCACACAGATCTCTTTGACTTTAAATAAAAAGGCCAATGCTGAATTTATTCACTGCAAATTTTGGGAAGGCTCATATTAAGATGTCTTTTGCAAAGTCTAAGCCAGTGTCAGTACAATCTTTAATGGTGCGTGGCAGTTCTGCAAATGAATTGCAACTTATATTCTGCCTCTTCTTTTTCTGTGATTGACCTAAAGTGAGAATTCATTGAAGGGGAGCAATTCTTTGATACCTCTGATGTGTTAGTGGACTGAAACATAAAAGGGAGGAGAAAAGAATCTGAGCTAAGTTTCTCTGAGCACTCTTCTACATCTTGATGCTATTTCTTTTAACAACTTCACAGTGGAAATAAACTTCAGTAAATGCTTAAAATGGCTTTTTGTTACAAAAGATGATCAACTCTTTTTCATAGAAACTAACCATTAGAGCAGAATATCACCACTTAACTGCTCTTGCTGATATGGCTTGTACCGCCTGGGGTCACCTTCACTGCACTGCCTATCATTTGTTAGAAAGACACAATGACTCTGTTGAGCCACTTTCCATATCCTCCAGATTCAATTTAGTGGCTTCTGAGA
This sequence comes from Anomalospiza imberbis, assembly GCF_031753505.1. NCBI lineage: Eukaryota > Metazoa > Chordata > Aves > Passeriformes > Viduidae > Anomalospiza > Anomalospiza imberbis. Next base: position 79,233,530 of record NC_089683.1, on the reverse strand, counting down.
AACCTCTGCCACTTTCAGCTTTAGCAGCCTAGCAGGAAACTTTTTCAGGGAGATCACCAAGGAAAGGCATTGTGCTATTAGGAAGTGACACCGTCAGTATGTCCTGGCACTTGAAGTTCTCCAACTGTAGCACAGAAGTAAAAATCACAGGTGGACGTGCTCTATGTAAAAACAGTTATAAATTATATAGACCCAGAATTGACTGAACTCAGTTTAGATTACCATGATATTCTAATCATCCTCACTCATAGCATGTGGCTTGCTTGAAAAAGAAGAGCAATTAAAGTAAAAATATGGAAACGTTTTATATGAAGACAGCATGCAGATTTTTTTTTCTCTTACTCTCCTGTCTCTGCCTTGTTCTTTAAATTCTTTCTGGGGTTACCAAAGCCCTGCTTCTGAGTATATGAATTGCTGTGTGAAATCAGATGAAATCTGCCATTTTTACAGGAGGCAGATATCTTGCTTTCCCTGGTCATATGCAGCTTTAACATTCTTATTTAACATTCATATTTTCTTTCTGAATATCTCATTCTTTTTGTTTTAAAGACAAATCTTTCCTCTTTTAAGCATGTAATAAGTTTCTCTGAAGATCAAGTTTATTTTGATCCTTGAGATTCTCTCTGTACAACAGATAAATATATTCTCCCTTTCAGAATTTTACTCTATTTGTCAAACATCATGTAGTACTTTAATGACTATGATTAACTATGAGGGCCCAACACAGGATTCCCTCAACAATCATGAATTAATAGCAAAAGCAGCAGGTGATGTTCAGGAGGTGCTGAGAGGGGTTATCTCTGATAAGTTTGAATTCTTGTAGCCTGGCCAAGAGCTTCAGGGATGGCAGAGGTCATGAACCATGTGTGCAGACCCACAGAAAATGTTTTCCAGATGTTCTTACAGAATCCTCTTAATCTCAGGTGCTCACATACATATATACACATACACATCCTCAGAAAAAGAAAGAAACCAGTAATTTGTCTCACAGTTTATGGAACAATTGCAAAATACTTCACACAACATCTTTCAGGAGTAAATGGATTTTTTATGTTCCCCATATCTATGTGAGATTACCTGGTGTGCTTTGATGTGCAGAAAGCACAATTCTTTGATTATTTCTTAGAAGAGCAGTGAACAGATCTGAAGAGATGTCAGAACATGTCCATGTCCATCATGGCCTCTCCTGACACTGGCTTCTGAAATAAGTATGTGAAATCTTGGTTTCTGGAGCAAAAGACAAATTTTGGAGAGAAGTACAAATTAGTCCATGGGAGTGTGATAGCCCAAACACCACCTCCTCTGGGGATATCAGTTTTTCTAAAAAGTGTGATAAGAGGATGCAGCATGTGAGGACTGTGAAAAGTTAAAGAAGAGCATACAGTCCCTCTGCCCCCACCATGCCAGTGTTATCTGCAATACCTCCAAATGCAGCCTGATGTACTCTTCTTTTCCTTTTCAGTGCTCCTTAGCAACACATCCAGATTTTGCTTTACTCACCATGAAGGCCACAGTGGTTGCAACCTTCTTTGGTAAGTACAGTTGATGTGCTGCAATTAGTAGTTTATGGGTTTGTACTCTCCCATCCTGGATGCCCAGTGGCTGCTGACTAATTCTCTTCCCTTTGGACTCCACGGCTGATGAAGCTCTCAGTGGCAGGTGTGAGCCTTGGCACAGCTTTTCAGAAATGCGCTACACAAACTTCTTGACTTTGGCATAGAAAAAAATATTAAATACTCGCAGAGATCTCCAATTATATTACCAGTTACATGCAGTCCATATCAGGTGAGCCTGAAAAATATCTTTAATGTAAAGATTCCTTCTAAAGAAAAATCAGCTGTTTCAATTCTCCCTGTTCTTGTTCTTTCCATGAACAAGATAGTACCAAAAGGTTATAAATGTGTCTTATTTTCTTTCCCCTGGCAGTCAGACAGGATCTCACTTTTTGGGAACATGTAGAAACTCCAGAACTTGCAATTCATTTACATGAACACTCTGGTTGTGATATTTCCAGGCAATATTCTCACTAGCTGTTATCTTCAAGTCTGTCAGGACAGTTGTTCTTAGTTCAAATTACAGCAATCTATGTAGTTCTTCTACATAAATTACCAGATTACTTTCCCCATATTATTATATAATCCCCACAGATTATTCTGCAACATTCCAAGTAGTTGAGATATTTTACTTTATTTTCCACTCATGCATTCATATTTTTTTTAAACTAACTACAATTTTGCCATGGTTACACAACTGCGCCGGTGACAAAAGGCCCAAATACTGTACCGGTGCACTGTCACTTCAGACAGTGTGAGACTGCTTTAACTTTTGAGCAAGTTTTAGGTGTAGTTAAGTCTACAAACTCTCTGCAATCAGTCTAGGGGGAGAAAAGCATGAAAGAAGGAAATTACTTCTGTTGCATAGTCTAGTAAGATTAGTTTAACAAGGGATAAAAGGACCAGCTGACGCATCATAGAGAGTTTGAATTCCCTTTGAAAGCTCAGAGAAGGGAAAGGTGAAAAGGAAAGTCAAGATATTTGTAATGAAGTTATCAATTACCCATAATACAGTGCTTATAAAATAAGCAGCGAGAATAAAGAGATTTTGTATGTCATCACTTAGCAAGTAAACATAACATGGTAAGGTACATGCATATATTGGGATGTAACTTTTAATGTAACAGCATATGTCTCTTTTACACTTTTCAAATCATAATCCTGCTTACTGAAGAAAATGAGTGCCCTTGCTGGGACATGCCACCCTAGAACCTCACAGAGTCTGTAATGCTGCCCAGTATCCCACTCCTGCTGCCACCAGTGAGTCACAACACAGAATTACAGAATAACCTTCCCAAATGATTATTATCTTTGGCTCCTGAACTTCCCAGTTGCTTTATGCACAGAGCACACTGTTTCATTAACATCCCTATCACACCAATTACAAAGAGTTCCTACTGCTTGTGGAAATATTTTTGTGTTTTTCTGGACCACATGGACTCCATGGCATCTTTAGATGGTGAGTTGCCTAGATGAATGTGTGAACTGAACTGATCTTTAATCCCCTTCAGAGAACTTCCCCACTGCAGATGCCATCTTGAGTGCAAAGTTAACGACCAAGTAGAAACCTAGATGTGGCTGAGAATATTCCTATTTCAGTTTTCCAACCTGTTGATTCAAATTTGAGAAATCTCATGCAGAAGAGCCTGTGGTGACTGATGTTGATAGCCCACCTTTTTCCTGACACTATGTTTATTTGTTCTAGGTGTGTTTCTTACATGTACATACACAGCCAAGGAAGTCACAAAGAAGACAAAAAAGGCTAAGCTATGTAAGTGGTCTCAGTAGAAGTTTTGGCTGTTTTACAGCAGACATGTCCAGTGCCTAAGAAAGGTGCAAAGTAAGATTATATTCTGGTAACTTTTCACAAATGTCTAGAGTCAATAGCATTATATATTAGCTAAAAGATTCTTTTATAAAAAATAAATCACTGAGTAAAATGTGTGCTACTTAACATTTATAAAGGGAAAATGTTGCAATTCACTGCTAAAATGTATCTTCATAGGTCATTAGGTACCACACAAGGATCAAAGCAAGCACTAAGGTTTTCAGAGAGAGAGACATAAATACATGAAATGGACCAGCTGTAACACAAGGCACATGTAGCTGATTAGTGTGAGACAAGTGGTGCATCTCTGTGCCCTAGGATGGTTAACTTTCAGCTATTCTGCTGCAGGAGCATTTCTGGCCACAGATTATTTTGCTCATGTAGCTGCCAAACAAGCCTGCTGCAAGGTTGTAAACGCACATTTCAATCCCTTGTTCAAAGTAAACTGTACCCAGCAGAAAGTTTCAAAAATTAAGGGCAAGATAATGGGCTGTGACTTCAGCCTGACATGAAGACGGAATGGAGCTACATAAGCACAGCAGGAAGCTTGGGAAGCATCCCCACCCCCTCCTTCCCACGTGTTAACCACAGGCTGGGTGACTACACTTCTTTCTCTCTCCAGCAAAGTGTCATAACAGATATTTCCTTCAGAGAAGCAAACACTGAAGGTCAGAAATACCCACAGGCTTCTTTATTCCATCCTTAGTTACTGCCACAGTAATAGGTATAGGGGATGGTATAGGGGTTATTATGTGTTATGTTGTAGATGGAGAAGACACAGATGTCTTGTATCTCAAAACCATTGATATGAAGGCTTGGGAGGAGGGCATCCCTGTCACTCAGTTAGTCACTGTTTCATGACAAGATCACTCAGCCATGAAAGCATTCAATCTGACTTTACCAAGATTTTGCACTCACAGATGTACCCCAGATTGATTGTGATGTCAAGGCGGGGAAGATAATCAATCCAGAATTCATTGCAAAATGCCCTCCTGGATGTCAAGATGTAAAATACCGTGTTTATGGCACAGACATTTATGCTTCTTTCTCCAGTGTCTGCAATGCTGCAATTCACAGGTGAGTGAATTGAAATGAGTGAGGCACACAGACAAAACTGTCATTTCAGTGCAGGGAGCTTCTGACTTCTCAAATTCTTTACGGTTCCCACTTCCATGTAGGGTTGATTGCAGGCTGCTGTAGAAAACCTGAGAGAAAGTCCATGTGTGATGGAATGGATCCATCCTTATAAAGTGCTGTCAATCCTGTATTCCTATAGAAATTAGTTGTGTTTGAAGAAGTTTCTCAGCCTTTGGAGAAATGTCTTGAGGTTTCCAGATCTCTCATTCATGCATAACAAATTACTATTGTACTATTATTATTCAAGTGGAAGATAGAGATGGAGCTGCTACTACTAATAAATCTTCAGAAAAAAATAGGCATATCACCAGTGATGAATACATATGACTCTTATACTTCTGGGATTGGTTTGGTTCTCTGCGTGTGAATTTAATTGTCCTTGACATCAAAGACTGAGTAATGTGCTTTCCTGCTACATAAAAGGACACTGCACAAGGAAATGAGTAACGTAGATTTTGTAGCAAAAGTTTTTCAGAATTTTATTAGCCATGCAAAAATGTGCATAAAATTCTAACGGAGAATAACTGCACAACCAAAACACACTGCAGCTGGAGGTGGGATGCACAGGCAGGATGTATCCAGCTAAAATTGCAGCAAGAAGTTCTAAAGCCTGCTTGACAGCTTGACTTAGTTTGGAGATATTTGAGCTACTGCTGTGCTTTCGGTTCTGTGAAATACCTGGGATCTCGGGTAAAGTGGGATAGTTAAGGCTTTGGGACTTCTCCCCTTGCCTCCGCACTGCCCAGCGCTCAGGCTGCGGCGCCTGTGTGCGCACAGGGCTGCCACCTCCTGGCTGCAGCTCCGCCCGCTCTGCCCTCGCTGGGGACATGACTGCCAGCCGCAAATTGCTCCCTCAGACACTAGTGCACCATGGAAATTGCCTCGGCATGCAGAATTAGTCCCAAAGGGAAGTTTAAAAACACTGGTAGCGATACTGCAATCTCCCTGCAGCCTGGCTGGCTGTATTATTACAGGGAGGGTTTCAGTTTTTCTCATTTGTCAGCTGGTTTTGGCTTTGTTAGCTTACGTGCTGCAATTCCATAGACAGTGAATTTCTTCTCCATACATTTATTTTAACAGCAGCTTCTCACAATTACCAGAGCGAAATACACCTCTAACATACTCTTCAATCCTGTTTACTGCCCCGTACTTATTTTCCCACCTGGTCATTACTGCCAGCCCTACAACTCCCCTACAGTTGCAGCTGCTGTCCTAGTGATGCCAGAGCAGTCTGCACACACTGAAGCTGTTCTGTTTGTCTGGAGGTACATGTTACAGTGTGTGTTAAACACCATTTGATGTGCACCACACCTGGACTCTGCCAGATTTTCTACAGTTTCCAGCAAAATTGTGTCCAGTTTACTCCAGGCTGAGGTCAGAAATGTGCTTGGATTTTTGCAGAAAACACATACTGAGACTCGAAGAAAACACATTCTGTCACATGCTTGGCCTGAAAACTCCTCTGAGAACCTCTTCCTGTATCTTCAGTCATTCAATCAAGCTTGCAGGAATTGTAACAGAGGCAGTAGCTTTTTCTTGTGCGCAACTAGGTCAAGCTTAAACAGAGGACCAGCAGATCAGTGGGAAGAGCAAACAGATCCTGACAGCACTTTGCAACAAACTGCTCTTCTTTATGTGGAAGGAGCACAAATATTTCTTAGTAGCAGGCTTAGTAGTAACATCACAGCCCCACCACCACCCCTGGTTTAAAGGTAAAAGGAATCACTTCATACCTCTTGTATTGTAGAACGGTTTTGAAGGTTTTTGTGGAATTTCTACCCTCAGGCACTATGTTTCCTCCTTGCAGCGGTATAATTGACAACACAGGCGGGAAGGTTCTTGTCCAGAAAGTCGCCGGGCACTCTGGTTACCGCGGGAGCTTCTCCAATGGTGTCCGCTCCCTGTCACTGCCACGCTGGAGGGAGTCCTTCCTCGTGTCAGGTACCACTCTGGGGTGGGGCACTCCCCACCTGCTCCCCACCGCTGATTGCTGAGCAGCAGCGGGCAGAGGGGGAAGCAGCCTCTGGTTTTACACACCTGCTTAATCACCACAGGCCCACCCCACTTAGCTTTGGCAGGAACAGTGCATTGGAGACACTTCTTGTTCTAGGCTTCCCCTGTAGCCTGCAAAGAGACCTGCACCCTGCTAGGGGTGTGCCCGGTGCAGGTCTGAGCCCACTGCAGGAGGTGATGGCTGCCCTGGACTGAGCCTTGGAAGGCACCTTAACTCCGGCTATTGATGACTAAAATCTACTGCTCTTCACCCTGGAAAGCAGTGCTGCTGAGGAAACTGAAAGGCCTTTTGGCCATTTGAAACAGCCTCACCCTGCACCTGAATCTGTATCTCCTGAAATGACTTCAGACTTATGTCAAACCCCATATAGCCCCACTGTATATATGCAAACCCTATATTAAGTGATTTGACTGGTGCATCCCAAGTATGTCAGGAACTCTCTCCACCTCTGTTAGCCAAATAGTTTTGATATCTAATCAGTGCAGGTAAATCCATCTTAAATTAATGCCTATTCCTTTTTCCTCCCCATAGCATATATAGGAACTCACTTGCATTTACCAACAAATTCACAGATTTTTTTTTTCCAAATAGACCCACTTTACACCAGCTTCAGATTATCTTAAAAAACCTACTTGCACTCACTCTACCTTTGTGAAAGAGGTTTTGCTTGACCCTGCCTTACATAAAAATTCTAAATTTAACTTTTTGATACATTGGGCCAGTTCTTGCCAGTCTGCACTTTTGGAGGTTTAAGATAGGTACAACCAATTGATGTTCGTTAACTACATCATCCCTGGAAAAATCAACAGCTCAAGCAACTGAACAGCTACTAAAAATAATGTTCTGTTCTTTGAAAATCTGTAGACAGCAAAAGAGGTCTCAGAAACTGACCAAAACAAACTGTCATCTTAATTCTGCATTCATGTATTTGGATGCACTTTTTCACAGTAGTCTGCCATGGGTATACCATATTATGAGAAGGATTTATTTTGGATGAGTAGGAATTTCCTGGAATAGCTGAATTGCTACTTGTACTTGTTGCAGTTTTTTTTCTCCAACAAACAGCACATTGTAATTCTGGTACATAAGTGGAAAACAGGACTTTTTTTTTTTTTTTTTCCTCAGCAGCTGCTCAGTTGTCATCCTGTAAAACTGTAGAAATTCTTCCGTGAAGCTGTAGGATTTTTTTATTTATGCTAATAAGTCTTTACTCTTAATTAATGAGACACTATAAAAGAAGATACAAGAGAAAGTTACAAGAGCATATCAAAGGAGATTATGAGAAACCTGGGTATGTGTAGGCATGATGAGATTTGTCCCTTGTGCACACTGAGTGCTCTCACAATTCTATGCACACTGAGTGCTCTCACTCATGACAGTAGAACTCTTAATTTATAAACTAGCTCAAATGTAAATCTCACATATCATATAACATACATACTGCACTTTATATATGAACAGAAAGAAAACTTTCACTATACCTACTGAAAATGTGAGAAATTTAGAATTTTAGGAAATTTAGAATAGTAAAACCAGGGTGGCTGTGCTACTCATCTCAGCAGCCTGAGGCTGAATGTATACAGATTTCCTCAGAAACAGAGCAGCTGGGGATGGATTTTTTATGATTATGAGTCATAAAAAGCCAGAGCTGCATAAAGCATTGCCCAATAAAAATATAAAGTCACCTAAGGCACTAATTTCAGGATGGCTTTAGAGCTTTAGAACTGAGTCCCCTATTCTCCAGCTGAATTCTCTGTCATCAGACCAGACCTATGTGCAATACTGTACCTTGGAAAGGTGCCAACAGCTTAATCCTAGTTAGGATATTGTCACCGGGTTTGTGATGTTTAAATTGTGAATGAACATCCACACAAAAGAGCACAGAAGAGGAATCCTTGGGGGACCTAGGGAATAAAATGGCATGATTTAGGGGCAGTGGAGAAGGAGGTCTGCCCTCTTCGATTAAAGCAGCCAGCACACCAGGAGGTATGCAATCACTTTGGTATTCACTTTCAAGCACTGAAATGCCTTGGCACTCAGCTGAATTACTCCATTCAATTTAGTGGGAGTTCTGCAGCTAGTGGGTTAAGAAAATAGTCCTGAACTTCTGGGTTTGCTAGTCACAAATAAGTGTGAGAGAGTGAACAGCCACTGCACTATAGCAGCCACCATACCATAGCTTGTATTTCAATGGCCAAAGCTGATGTTTTCAGCCCACATGAAAACACATTTTTAAGTATGTTAAGCAAACTCCAACCTAGATGTAATTTTCCCCAACAGTGAAAAAGAGATATTACCATTGCCCCAGAGAGCAGGGCCACATCATCAGGCCTCAGTCCTACCTCTTGGTCACATATGGCATGCAAATTGCTGATGATCAAAAATCCCAGAATCCTCCCCACCCTAGCTGGTGTATTTTCAGAAATCAGTTTAGCACAGAAATATACCAAATTTAGATCAGATTATCATGCTATTGCTGCATCCATGTATCAGCTGCTCATACTGACAACTCATTCTCTGTTTGGGATAAAGGAAAGCCTTTAGGAATCATCGGTGATCTTGTAACTTTTCTGTCTTTCTTACCAAATTAGCAGATCTCCCTAGCCTTTCTTGGCTCCTGATCCCAGTTTTAGCTCAGAGGGAAGTGGATGTGAAAACCTGCTACCCTTTACTTAAACCAGCTTCTGTGAGAGAAGCCCAGAAGGCGAGAAGGAAGCTCTTTCCACTTTGTCCACGCATGATAACTTACCAGCTCTGGTCTTTGGTGGATCAGTGTTGACTTTAGTGGAGCTGCTCTCAGCTTGTATCACTAAATGAGAAATGGAATAGCTTTTTACATCATTACCTCATTAGTAACTCTAACTTCTTTATCTATGTTTTTGCAATGACATCTGAAATTTCTGAGAAGAGCAAAACAAAGGAGATAGAGACATGAAAAGGGACAAAAGACAGGGACTCTCCAGCTCCATGGACATCCCTCCTCATTAGAGTTCCTCTAGCATGTACCTTTCTTTGTGTGCTATTGATACCCTGGAGTGGCCACCTAGAGGCTAGACAAGTTAAGAGAATAAAGTATTTATTAAAGGCCTTCAATAGGTACACCTTGGGCAGTGCAAAAGCCTCACAGAGACTACACCCCAGATGGACAACAGTCCCCAGTTTCTAAGACACATATATGTTTGGTCTATTTGCACATCAGAGGCTAATTGTCCAATTACAGCTTCAGGTAATGAAGTCATATTCCCTGGGTTTGCTTCCTCCCCGATTCACTTCTGTTCATACTTTTCAAGGCTTGAGGCAGAGGGTGTCCTTGGTTCTCAGGCCTGGAAAGATTGTTTTACCTGACAAAAATGTGAAGGGAGCTTACTAATAATCTATATGGAGTTCAGAGTTATACACTAATTCAATACAGGATCTGAAAAATATAAAAGCTGAAAATGTAAGGCATCCCCATCATGGGAGAAACAGTCCCCAGTTCCCAGGAGTGGCTCAGTCTGTAGGAATTAATTCTCTTCGGTGCTGTTGGTCTCTGTATTAATCACCCAGGATGACAACTGACATGCTTGCAGTGCCATATGTACCTCCTTAAAGAATCCCCCAAGGGTATAGAGGAGAGATCATCATGACTCAGGTTTTGCAGGAGGTGGAGGTAGGTCTCTCCAGAGGTGGTCTGGATACATGACACAGCACAGGATCTCACAGAGACAGTCACCAGGGTCCGGAAGGCCTACATCCCTCAACTTCTAGAGGCCAAAACAGTCTTCCCTGGTGGGCTTTTCTGCAAGACTTTTCATTCAGTGATGTATGTGACTATAAAAACTGTCCCAAGAGATGGAATTGCAGGCCACACGTACCAAGAGAGATGGCGTCTGCTCTGGCACTGAAAAGATTTGTGGTTTAAAGCTTAACTGGGAAACATACCTCATTGTTTCAAGACAGGACTCTCATTTTAGATCTAAATATAGGTACCATATGTTCCCACACACAAGCACAGCCTTCTCTCACTGTTATTACTGCAAAAGACTGTTGCCAGAAATGGCATCTTGCAGAAGTGAGGTCAGAGAAGAATGCTGTGTGTGTGATGAAATTAATTCCACATCAAACATGCTTTCCAAGTCAACTGCATAGTCAGGCATTGGAGAAGGCTGCCTAGGGAAGCTGTGGGCTTAATTAAAAGTTGTACAGATGTTTTTCAGGAATGGTTCCCTTGTACTCCATATCATTTGAGAGCAAACGATTGAACTAACTGGCCTCTGCAAATCCTCCCCAGTACTGTGTTTTCATGCTTTCTAACTCCTTTTTTATGATTCTGGATTTAGGCACCAATATTTTTAGTGGTATGGTTTTGAGATTCTTCCATCAAATGAAAGAAATCTTCATGAAAATGAATTGGGAGTTAAATAAGAGGGATCTGATTCTGAATGCCTATGTTAGATGAGAAATTTATAATAAAACCTTAGAATATTTTGTGATGCCTTCTAATATATATTTTTTGTAGAGGGCAAACCAAGAAAAGGTGTGACTTATCCATCAACTCTTGAATATTCTTCTTCAAAAAGTATGGCTGTTAAATCAGGCAAGTATTTGTGACTGACTTTCCCTTACATCCCTTCACAACTATCTGTCATAGCTTCTCATTTGTCTCATACAAGACAACTATTCAGAGGCAGAAGTTCATGCATCCATTAGTATGTCATCCAAATCACTCATGGTATTTTTTTGTCTTAGGCATATGGAAATCATCTCAGACAATTTCTATTTTTTGGTCATACCATGTTTCACAGGCTTCCGTTTCCAAATAAGTTCCCCCTTGCTTTAGTTATGTTACTGAATATGATGGTGTACTGGTTATATGCAAGCATTTGAGGTTATACATGTTGGATTTCTTCTAATGTTACTCATGTTATCTCTTGGGATAGTCAGTGCTGAGAGTATAATATTAAATAGCAATATAATACAAATTAAAGACATGGTAATCCACAGCAGCTTAACTAAGAATGTTACAGTAAAGAACTACTCTGTATAATCATTTTAGTCAGCATCCATTCTGTAAGACTCAACTCAGTTTAAATAATTTAGTTGTTTGAAGAGGTCGTTGATCAAGTTTCACACTGGTGTGTGGTGGGTAGCTGACATTCAAGTGCACATGGATTACCTCTGTCACTGAATTGACACTTGGTTTTGCTCCCTGTTACAGCTAGGTAAGGTTCAGACTCTCTCTTGGGGATGCAAACAAAAACAAAGTTAATGTCCCATCCTACAGTGCACTTCCCTTACACAGTCCTTTTGCTGATTACTGAGCCTGAGCCTTCCTGGGCATATCCACTGTGAGTTGTGGTAGAAGGAAACATGCTGTACCTTCTCCATGAACTCAAATGCCTGGCATTGGGTGCACTCATCCAAGACCACAGAGAGGTTACTTGGAGACCTACTTTTCTCCTGTACATTACTGTTTGGTCCTTGGAAGAAAAGTACAGAGCTCTTTTCTCACAGAATTATAGAATCATTATGGTCAGAAGAGGCCATCAAGTACAACTCAGCACTGTCATGCCCATCATAACCATGTCCTTAAGTGCCACATCTACGTGTCTTTCAAATATGTCCAGGGATGGTAACTTTATCACTTCCCTGGAAAGCCTGCTCCAAAGATTGACAATACTTTCTGTGAAGAAATTCTTTCTAATATCCAGTCTAAACCTCCCTTGGAGCAACCTGAGGCCATTTCCTCTTGACTGACCCCCACCTCACTACAACCTCCTTTCAGATACTTGTAGAGAGCCATTAAGTCCCCTCTGAGCCTTGAGGATTTTTTCCCAGGCTAGAACAACTGAGTTCCCTCAGCTGCTCTCATAAGATTTATGCTCCAGCCCTTTCACCAGCTTCATTGCCCTTCATCTTTATATTTTCCCTTAAACAAAAGCCAGTTTAAATCTAAAAGCTGACCAAATATGTGCAGCTCAATTCCATGCCTTTAATTTGTTATACCTTTGCATTTACAATCAAATAGGTATAGATTTGCATATTTCTTGACCACATATGCAGAAATTATTTCACCCAAATACTATGTTCTGCTAGAAGGGAGGGCAATACCTTAGGAATCTTGACTTTTTCTGAGAAATGCTCATTAAATCACAGCTCATCATCCCCAAGTGTAGCCATACTTGAAATATCAATCCAAACATTTCAAAGCAGACCAGAGACAATCACAGCCAGGACTGAGCTTAGCAGGCTGTAAGCAATGGTGTCTTCCACCAGTGCCAAAAGCCATGTAACGTAAGAATCACTATAGAAATGGGGAGCATCATTAGTCAGGGTTCTGTCACACTAACAAAATACCAGGAGCTTGCTCCTGCAGCAAACCAAAGACACAAGTATTCACTTTGCTCCTGAATCAAATAGTGTGAATGAAAATGCCTAACAACAGAGACAGTGCATTCATGCAGAGAAAGCCCAGGATTATCAGAGGAGCAAGCAACTATTATATCAAACCCAATGTCACTGCCTGATTTTGCTGAGCCTTGTCCCACAGGTAGCAAAGAGATCCATTGTTCACAATCTATCTTCCTCAAACCCTACTTGGCCCTATCAGCCCTCCTTAGATTTGCCCCCTCAACTCAGCCATCTCTGCTGTTCTCTGTCAGAAACAGCTTGTCTTTAAGATAAAAGTCTCTGTAAAACACAGCCAGGGCCATTTGGTGAAAGAGAATTTCCTACTTACTTTTTAATATTAAAAAGCTACTTTTTCTCCCAGTTTAATTATAGAGACCACACTGTTCACTTTGATACTTAAATCCATTATCTGCAGGAGGCAAAAGCAGTCCTTTGAGTATTACACTCACTGCTGTCAGATTTACAAAAAAAAATCCTACTTCATACCTGATCAGCTGTCAGAGATGCAATTTTAGTCCTCATCCCAGAGATGCCAGAGATTCATAGTGCCTGACATTTCTTTGAATGCTCTTGGTGGTTACAGTGCTTCTCAAATGCTGGGCACGGCAAGAAAAGCCTTCCCAAAACTGTAACTCTTCACAGCTGCTCAAAGCTATTAAAAGATGTTTAGAAAAAACAGTACAAAATTTTAGGAAAACATTAACACTGCAGTAAATTCTCAAACAGTTTGACACTGCCAAAAGAACTAGAGAATAAAAAAAATAAAAAATTAGAAAAAAAAAAAAAAGGGAAGAAGAAAATCCTCCAGTACTCAGTCAGATAAAAAAGCAGAAGCATAATATTTTGTGAGGTAGCAGAAAATAAACTATAATAAGTATTCCAAGTATGTTGGCATCTCTGGGTCTTAGAAATAAAAAAAAAGAACAAAAAAAAAAATCTCCCTTTTCCTTCTAAGCCAGTCTATAGCATTCAGGATTTGGTCCCATAATGATCTCAAAATGTCAGGCAAGAAAGAAATACATCTGAACATGAATTAGTGACTAAAAGATTGTACATTAGCAAGTATTTCCCAAACAACGTACACACATCATGACCCTGGTTCTCAGAACATGCTACTACTCAGAGGAAAAAAATATGATGCATTAAATCTTATGAGTATTGGCTTATTGGTGGCAAACGCCCATATTTCTCCCTCACTTCAGAAATTCTATTGATACTGGCAGGAACTTTTGGGCTGTAAAAATGGCAAAGTTTGGCATGAAAGATAAGGGGTGACTCCTCCCTAGTCATTGCTTTTTCCCAGTAGGTGATAAAGCTCTGACTGGACTGCCAAACCTACCTAATGGCATGTGACAGGATGCCTTCCTTTGGGGACTGATAATCTCTAAATGGGAGACTTGAAATTATTTTCTTTGCAGAGCTGCCTTTTCTAATGTGCTCAATTTTGCTTCAGAGCCTAAAAAAACAGAGCAAGACCTAAAAGGTACGAAGAGTGCAGACACTGCTAACACATCAGGAAAAGCATCAGATCAAGGTAAGGGTTGGGGATCTTGATGGTCTTTACAGTATCCAACCCCCCTAATCTGCCTGCAGGTGCTTCCTATAGGAAGCATTTTGACACTGGTTACACAGACAGCTTTACCTCCCCTATCCAACCTCCTCTCCACAGCCCCTTTCCCACCAAACCAAACTGCAATGGAGCTTGAAGGGCTTCTGCTAATTCAGAGAAGAGGGCAACCACAGAATTTAATTTCTGCTTGCGCGTTGGATGAGTTCAGGTTTTGTGAACTTGAAAATCTTGCATTATGGTTCTTGGCAATCTCCTATGCAGAGCACGTGCCCTGCAAACCCTTTGAAGATAGTGTGAAAGAGATGGGTACCCTGCCTGCAGGAGCACTGGGAACAGCTTCCTCTTGTGTTAAAGGATCCACAAGAAACTCAGCCAACATGCACCAAGGCAACAGCTTTTCTTTGCTCTTACTATGCTCCTTCCTCAGATTTTCTGCTAATACTGTTAGCTTCCAGCTTCCTTGCTCCTCACAGACTGGGGTATAAAGCTGGCCAGTATGCCTGCTCCCTACTCCAGCAGCACAGGATTACAGGGGAAGACTCACTGTGCCCTCTGTTTTCTTTCTTTTAGCACAGTTTCATGGAGCACTGCACTGTTCAGCCCAAAAAGAGCCATTCATGCTGATTTTTTCAGCTGAGTTGTTTTGTTTTTCTTCTGAGCCCTCTTTCAGCATTATTCCATTAAAACTGTCTGAGATCTGAGTTTTTCACTGCCTAGCATTAGGTGATAATTAATCCACCAGACAGTTTCACAACGATGCCTTCCAAAAGGAGAACATCCAGAAATAGCAGTAGAACACAAGCTTGTGTTGTGCAGCAGTGAATAGAGTGTGCTCCATTCCCTTTCAATGTAAACAGTGTGTCAGGCCATCCCCATGGCTATCGGCAGGGAGGAAAGGAACAAGACCAAGGTTAACATGGAATATATTTTAGGGCAGTTTTTTGTAGCTAGATGGAAAAGATAACAGTGAAGAACCTTTTTTGAGAAAATGACTTGGAAGAACCTAAGCATGTTGACTATTCTTTATAAGGATATTTAGGATGTATATTTTGCAACTAGAATTGTCACTGTTCTCACAACAGATGATACATTTTAAAAGTAGTAGCAACTGTGAGATGAGTCAAACTTAGATGAGATTGGCACCTTCCAGGTGGTGCTCTCCCCCACTCTCCTCAGCCAAAGCCCTGATGCTCCCTGCTCTGGCTCTGACCCACTCCCCCAAATCATCTTTATCTGAAAATTGTCTTTCTGTCCAAAACATTTCAGTGCTGCCATTTTTTTTCTGGTCTATGACTCAGATTGGCCATCTTTACTACCAGATGCCAGCTGATTTCCATTTATATGGACCTTCTAAGTGCTTAATTACACTGAGAAAAGACTATGCCAGAACAGAATCTGCAACTGGAGGGTGGAACCATTTCATAGGTCTGAGACATCTGTCAGTTTGATAAGTGTTCCTGGCTGAAGCAGAAAAGTGTAGGGGGAACATTAATGCTGCAACAGGCTGTTGTCAGCACCCTCTGAGAGCAGAGTGTCACGCAGGCACCTGCACTACACACCCATAATGAAGGCACTAATGGCTCCACAGATGAGGATGCTTGTAGGCATTCTGAAGAGAATGCCAGTTTCTGGGTTGCCTTAAACATTGAGTGCTGCTGCTGATGCTTCCATATATGTCACACATCCAGGCACAGTGACATGTCAATATTCCTACAGGGGATACAGTCTACAAAGAGTATCAGACAACTCTGGTGCCGACCCCAGCCACACAAACGGCCACTACAACCCCCACACCGACGACCACGACGACAGATCCTTCCACCACAGTGCCACAGCCAACCACAACACCTGCAGCAACCAGAACCACAGCAGCTCCAGCCAAGATTAGACCTGGACTGCACAGGGTCAGAGATATGGGTCAGTAGCATGGATGTTTTCATTGCTTTCCTCTGTACTGACAGCTCTCCTAAAATTTAAGGAACGGGATATACAGCTGGATATACCGTGATTTAGAGGATCATGAGTTCAGTAACTCAATGTAGAAATACTAGGAGTGAAAAAAAAATATATAAGTCCCGCAGACCAATTCATATGAGAGTAAGCTCTCCATCCCCAAATGCTGTGATGATTTTAGGGTATAGAAGTCAATAAGTAGTTCTTTGATTCTCGCGTCTAGACCGAGAGATCAACAGATAGGTGGACTCATTTTAGAATTCATTTTGTGGTAACTTTCAATAGATTAAAGCTGTAATATATTTTTTGTAATGGCTTTTGAATTTTTAAGATTAAAACACTGTGAAATAATTATCATACTTTTTTTGAACATCTGATTTTCCTTAAGGTTTCCTTCTTCTTTTATTGTTATTCATTAGCATTGTGGAGATTTGCTTCAATTGCTGAAAATTAAAATCTCTTATTTTTAGGTTCTAGCAGTGTCCACCCAGCATATGCATCTGTGGTAGCTGCAGCAGCAAGTAAGTATGGTGAAGTCAGTATGCCACAAGGCATGCAGCACAGTGTGTTTTAGGGCAGTAATGATTCAATAAACTTTCAAGCCTCAGCAAACTCCATGACTGAATCCAAGTCTGGGTTTAAACTGGAAAAACAGATGCTTGGCCTGAATGTCAAAGATGCTGATCAGCCACAGTTCTGAGGAAGCGTTACTAGTGAGTATCTGCCCATTTCAGCTGTGGCAAAAGCTGGGTTTTGCAAAACTTGAGATGAAGATTTTGCTATTTGAATCATGTTTCCCTATTACTTCCTTCTGTCATACTCCTTCAAAGGGAGACTTGATTTAGTTGTAAAACACACGATGCAGAGGGCTGCACAGCCATCTAAGCTTAGGGCTGGAAGCTCTGAAATGCTGACATACGTTAAAGCACTCTTCTCTGAAAAATCCCGGGCTGTGGTTCTGAGCCTGGCATACATGTGATGTTATTCCTGGCTTGCCACTTGTTATTGACAGCAGAATGGCGGCTGCTCAGAGCTCTGCATCTCAGTCCAGGAGCCTGCTCCCAGTCCAGCCCACAGCCTGCAATGCAAGTATACAGAGGTGTTTTTCCACACACTGTGCAATTGCTCAGCTGTGCAGTCAAGAAAAGGAGAATATTTTCAACTGTTTGAAAGGTTCTGAGCATGGGGATATGATTGCTTTTGAGTGAAAAGGGAGCTGGGCTATCATTAGCTTTCATGCTCCATAGCTATTTCTGAGTGCTTTCAACTCAGCTTTCCTCTCACATTACTGCAGTCATCCCCAGTGCCAAGTAATTCATAGCCAAGAACATGGCAGGGCAAGCATCTTTTGGGTAGTTCAGATCTTGAGGGGAAGCACAATTAAGTAAAATTTAGTTGTAAGTTCAGAATAAAGGCAGGGGCTGGAGGGGTTAATCTTATCTAGTCAAATGTGCAGGTAGGTATGTGCATGACAGGATTTACAGAAATTTAAAGATTCAAAAGGGTTTAAATTCTGTAGAAATCTGCATAATTCAGTATTTAATGTGCCTGTTAACTTGGTTCTGCTTGTTGCTTTCTTTTCTACTTCCTATTCCCACAGGCTGAGCACAAGAGTTACTGTCGTTACTAGCAATTAGGAAACCCTGTTTGAGGTTCCCCAGTCAGAAAGAGATGCATGTTGAGAGTAAAGTATTGGCAACACTGAAATCAGTGGGAAGGTTGTATTTGCTTTAATAAGACAAGTAATTTAGTCCAAAAATTGAAAACAATCCCTAAACAAAACAAAACAAAACCAAAAAACCAACCGAGGACCCCAAAACAAAAAATCTCAAATTTTCCAATGCTTTCAGTGGTCACTTAATTGTAATTTGGATTCATCTTTGTCCACAATTTTCTTTACTGACATTCTAACCATAAATTAATTCCCAAAATAATAAAGTGATCACAGCTAAGAGCTGGAGTGGTAGAGATCCACTTCTGATTTCACAGACTACATTTCTAGGATTACGTCCAACATGTCAATACCTGATATTCCTGAATTCTCCTCACCCCTTCCTGATTCTGAAAGAGAAGAGCTGGATAAATTAAAAAATACAGAAAGTGCAAATACAATTTTGATGTCATGACCATACATAAAGCTGTTTTCTCTGTCAGAGGAGCCTTTAGGACCCACTGCTATCATTCAGTGTTTCTGGTTGTTGGTATTAACCAGAGTTTGGCTTGACTGAACAGAATCAGATGTTCTCCTGTCCATCCTGGCTCACAGAGACTCACAGATCTACCTCTCACTGTACATTGGTAGTTTGCCTGCAAAAGACACCTCAACAGTAAACAGCTATGAAACAGAGCACAGTCAGAATGAAGACACCGTTTCCATTTCCAGCCACTGACACTGGCAATAGTTCACAGGAGCAAAAGAAAAGCAGGACTTGCAGATTAGAGCATGAGAGCAGGGGCAAAACTGCTGCCCTAGTTCTTGCTGTTCTTTCCCCTTTATCTTCTGCTTGTCAAAGATAGAGTAACATAAAACATAATGGAGACTCTGCTCCATTGGCAGACCCCTGCCTCAAAGACTTGATGTGCAAAAACTGCTAAATGAAAAAACACTGATGTGACTAGTGTGCCATATGACAGCTGGTTCCTGCCTGCCCTACTAAGGCTTCTGCCTCTGTCCAGCAGCAGTTAACCCAGCACATTCCCAAGGGCCACAAGCTCACCCATTCTCTCCCATCCCAGCTCTTCAAGCAATCCTTTCTTGCACAGCAGCTTGGACCCTAGATGAGGCTTGGGTCTAAATACAGTGCTTCTGTGAAGACTGCAATTATAAATCATGTCATGATCCTTGGTGCCATGTTGAAGCACTGCGCTGGCAACCAAGCACAGGGCAGCAATTGCCTGGGCATTGCCAGGTGAGGTGCTTTCCTGCCCTCTGTGTCCAGATGGGGTCAATGGTTGCATCTATTTTCAAACAGGGACTCTAAGCTGGACACTGCCTATCATGGTGCACTACACAGATTTCATCCCCAGCTGTGACTTAATAGGGCAGTAAGCAGAAAAGTATTGAAAGGACATGAGACAGTGGTAGTGTAAGTCCTAGAGAGGGCATTGAAAGCTCTTCTCCAGCAGGAAGACCAGTAGAGCTCTTGCCTTCAAGAAGCACTGGACAAACATTCCATCCTGGCACCAGGGAGAACAGCTGGAGTTTATTTTTGGATGCTGCCTTTCTCCCCAAGTTATCCCTGACTACTTAACCCATCAAGGGTGCTGACCAAGTTGCAGATGGCCAGGCATGTTTTGTGCACAGAATAGCTCCTCTTCTTCTCAAATCAGTTCTCATTATTCACAAGGTTCACTCTAAACTGCATGTAAACCACTGTTCTCATAATTTCCTGCTTCCATGCCTCCCTGCTCACCACAGAACTTGCCAGCCAAAGTTTCTCTGCTCCACTACTTTGATTTTTGACCCAGTTCTTGGAATTTGCCTGAGACTGTCCTTCCCCAATTTGTTACAGACTTCTCCCAGTCCTCTTTGGCCTCCAGCTTACACAGAGCTCTGTTCTAATGAACACATATTCCCATGCCACAGCCTCACTGGCATCTCAGATTCGAAGAAGAACAAGCCTTGCAACCTGGAAGTGCAATTCCAACTTTTTCTCCCCTATCACCACCATGTTTGCCCCACCCAACAGAAGCATGGCAGAAAGCAGCTTACTACAGGGATGGGGGTAATGTGCCTTTGGAAGGTATAGCAAGAGGGAGCAGCTCCATGGCCCAGCACAGTCATGCATAGAGAGAAATCCACATTGCTAATATCAAATTAAAATTTAAAAGTGGCATTAAATACTTGGATACTGAGGTAATGTCTCTTTTACCCTCTTGTACTCTGTTTCCACTGATCTTGTAAAGAGTGTTGGATATGCATTAGGGCTCAGTCATGGCAAACATGAGACAAGGGCAGCTGTGAGACTCAGAGTTAATTTTCTACCACCACTTTGGCACATACTGATCTCTTGTGTGTAAAGCCTGCCCTGCACAATTCCATACAACACCGACTGCTGCACACACAGATTTTTTCTCTCCGAAATCTGAACACTCAGCCCGGTATAGCTGTGGTCCATCTGGAGCCTTACAAGCTTAGAGTTTAAAAGCCTTGCCAGTTTTGGCAGATGAGCCCATTACTTCCATAAACAGGATCTCTTTGGCATCTGAGTTTACAAGGTCTCTCAGGACAGCTCCTAGAAATCCTGTCAAAGGGCTTCTAGGGGCCTGGAAGGTTCAAGTTTGGGTCAAACACAAGCTACTTACTTCACCTAATTTTGCAATCTTAAGCTCCCAAGGAGCAGTAATTTCTGTTTTCTGAGACAACCATTAAAAATGGTCTCATTGATGGCATCTTATTGATAAAATAACCTCCTGGGCCCCTGTCCAGTGTTCACAGAGTCCAATAGAACATTCCCACTGACTTCACTAGGCTTTCAAATTAATCTTTCTGGGAAAACTAATGAATAAAGGCTTGTTAAAGGACAAATTTGTTAACAGGCTTCTTAGGAATAATTAATGAAATGAAAGGCATGATTAAAGACATGGTTTTCATCTACAAATGCTTTGAGCCTTCAGTATTTTTGAACAATGGGAATTTAATAACCTAATCACCTTTAAAAAGAGCCTTTGTGTAGAAGACATGTCAGACACATGAATTCTCCCACATTATTTTTCCATTGTGTCATTACTTACAGTCTGCCAGCTTGCTCATGTCCACTTAATCTCTGCAGAAAGGGTAGTATCTGGTCTGGGGGATTGTTTTGGGGTTAGGGTTAAAACCTTCCTCACACAACTAGGACAATTGGATGGTACAGAAATAGAGATAAACACAGATCACCAGTGTGAGTGGGAGAAGGAAAATTACAAAGGAAAGCAAATCACAGAGGTAACTGCAGGCTAGAGACTTGTAGAAGTAATAGAGACTTAAAGGGAACAGACAGATCTGTATGACAGACAGAACAAGACAATCCTTTTCTAAGCAGGCTCAAAATATATAGTTAACATCTAAGAAAGTCTATTAATGACAACTCTATATAGGAACCATTAATTCTGACAGCTATAAAGTGAGACTCAGTGAAAAAGCTAGGTAGCAGTAGTACTGAACCAAATATGGTATAATAAATCACACTTTTCCACTTTGATGTCTACATAGGACAGGTTCAAGCTGCACAAGGAAGAGGACAGAATACAGGTATGTTTTAATTTAACAACAACCAGTAGATTTGTACTGCTCAAATGCTAGAAAACCTTGTGGTTAAGTTTCATATGCTAACCAATATAATATTTTCAAAGCATTCAGGAGCACTTCTACCTTTGCAAATAACAGGAATATTTTACGACACAATACAGGTAAAGGCATTACAATCCTGCTCTATTTAATCCCTGCAGATATTTTTACCACTTACATCTACCAAGTCATGTAGTAACACACTGGTTTCCCCTCCTAACCATGTTCATAACAGGCTGCAGTGAGAGGAGATATCATAGTGGTCACTGCGTGACAAGAGCGTAACTTTAAAGGAAAAAATTAAACAAGATTGATTAAACATGGAATTGTTCTCAAAACACTAGTCTAAAATCATTTATAGAGGTCTTTTATAACATTTGCTGTTGCAAAATGAGAGGCGAACGTTGTGTCTGTGTAAGTTTGCCTGACCCAGTTCACAGGCCCTGAGCATGGTTAGCAGCCCAGGACCCACTGCCACTTGTTCCAGCAGACCAGCTAATAGCTGCACTCTGCAGCACCTACTAACATTTAAACTCTTTTTCCAGCCTCTTTCAGCCCTTTTAAATTAATTCATATTTTCCATCTTCCTTTTCTGTGTGGTCTGAAAACATGCAGAAAGACAGTTTGGGGCCACTGCATCCCTTGTGATGATGCTCCTCTCTCCTCACCCGCCGGCGTTTTTTTAACCTCCTGCCTCTTTGTCCGATCATGCAGGTGCTCAGCGCCAAGAGCCCGTTGCCACCTTCCAGAGGGCTGCCAGCTCTCCAGTCCACCTGGGTGAGCAAGACTGCTAGCAGCAGATTTTCCACTCTCTTTAACAGTTTTAGCAACCACAAATTAGCCCTTCTATTGCACATTGTTTTCCTGCATCCTGGAGGAGGACCAGGGCAAGACTCATGCACTGAGCACCAACTAGCAGCTTCCTGAAAGGGAAAGGCAGAGGAAAGCTCAGTCACAGGTGACCTGTTGTTTCAGGCCATGAGAATCAACATCTACAATGTGTTTTCAATTTTTCTTATTTGTTAGTCAAAACAGGAAACAAACAACCAGCTCTGTGCAGCCTATCAGGTCTTCCGTAGAGCTAGATCTTCTGTTCCCGTGGTCCCCAGAAACCTCTAGGCTGACAGTGAAAGTAGAGGTTGCTTTTAATACTGAGAGTAGAAACATCACCTGTACTGTTCTCTCTTCCTGGAAGTGCAATTGACCCTTCCCCAGCAAGCAGCCCAGTCAGCAGGCACTTTGCAAGACCTACAACAACTTTCCAGGGACTCCACAGCTCTCAGCACACATACCAAACACTAACTGTCCCATGATGGACAGCAGAGTTTCTCAGAGACAGATTTTGTCTGGGAGCACCCAGGGTGGGATGTGGGATGGGAGTCAGGTTGCAGCAAGGCATGCAGGGCTGCAGTGAGGCTGCAGGCCCACAAAGTTCCCACAAGAGCAGCAGAGCAGGTCCAGTGGTCATTCCCAGGATTACCCAATAGCCCAGGCTGCCAGGCAAGTCCCGAACAAAGAGGCAGGTCTGACCAGCTGAGGCAGGGCACCAGGTAAGTGAGGCAAGGTCAGGGTCAAGATAACAAGGCACAAGCCTAGGCACAGATACAAGGAGAAAAGGAGAGGGTGTGCACCTCTGTGCTGTCCCACAGATGCTTCCCACAGCCCTTTCTCACACACACCACAAGGCAAGTACTGCCCTGTACCAGTGCTGACCTCTGGCATGGGCAGCCAAACCCACTGGAAAGGGAGAGACTGCAGCAGATGGTGTCTCTGGGCCCTGAGGGCTTTGGTGAGAACTGGGAATCACGGGAGGAGTATTCTGGCAGGGAAGAGCCAAGTAGTCATTCACATTAAGGTTAGAGGATGTTATTATGCAGGATATGTTATTATCTTTCCAGATAATTCCAGCCAAATAATCTGACCCAGCAGTCTCCTGGTCAAAATGACAATTTGTAGTTGACCTAGTTGCAGCATATTTAAAATGCACTTGTCCTAACATGTACTCCATTCTCTCACCTTTCTACTCCTCCTCATTTCAATCTCCTTCTCTTCTTTCTGTTTTCCATCTGTGCTTGTCTTTTTCATACATTTTTTGCCATAACAAATGATGTACTGGCTAATTCTCAGGCTAGCCAAATCAGTGCCAGAAAAACAGGAGAATACTGCCGAGTCTTACTTAAATCAAAGTCAGTATTTCACTCCATCTAATTGCTTAAGGCACCTTAACATCATCCTAAGATGATTAAAAGGCACAAATTTTCCATCATAAATTATTCTGTTTTCTTCACTGCAGAACAAGAAGAAAATTAAATACAAACACATATTTGCTGTATTCCCAGTAAGTCCTGACCCTTTTTTCAGTCCAGAATGTGGCAGCTCAGATGTGTTGCTTTCAAGCAGCAAACTTTTCTAACAATCAAAGGAAAGTTCCTGAACTAGTCCTTGCTTTCTTGGAAAGGCAGGTTGTGCTTCTTGATCCCACCAAGTGCGTGCAAAGAGCAGCGATCAGTTCTGAGAGTCTGGCCATGATGTCGAGGAACTTCGTCTCATCAGCTCAGGTTGCCAGAAAAGTGTGCTAGGAAAATGCCCTCCCCAAAACACAAGTTACTTGTGCCACGGACATTAACTCCCTTGAAATCCCATACTCAGTCTTGAGTTTTCAATAATGTTTTTCAAGGCAATTATACAGAATAGTTTTGGTGGTGTCTTCCTTTTTTTTTAAAGAGACCAGTCTTGGAGTATCTTAAAAATCAACTGTTTTTTAAATGGGCATCTTCAAGTGAGGAAAAAAAAAAAGCCCTAGTTATAAAAATAATAATTTCACTTTCAGATACACATTTCATGGACAGCTTTCTTCATTATGTGTTCTAGGACAATATGCAAGAAATAGACCTTTGTCCTGGATAAACAGGTCACTCAAAAGCTGTATATTTTGCATATTTGCAGCCAGCTACCCCAAATTCTTGGTACTTATCTTGTGTTCTTGGTACTTATCTTCTTCATTAGGATAGTAAACTGACACAGAAAGTTCTAAATGGGTGAACTGAGAAGACTGGTGGAAGAAACACTAGACAGCTCCTACCCACAGGGATTTGGACAGACTAGAGTACCTGTGGACATCTGAGCTGATGAAGTCGTTAATTGTTAATCTAGAAAAACCTCACCATTGCTCCCACTGATAAAAAAGAGTCTTTCAGCATCTGCCTGTCTTTTGTAAACAGTCAGAGATGTTAAAGAAGCCTGGTTTCTGAGGGTGCTCCCCTCAGAGCAATGAAGTGGCAGCAGAAACAAACCTGTGACACGTGAGATAGGCACATTCCATTGCTCTGATCCTTCAGCTCACATCCTTACATATGAAGAAGAGAAAAGAGAGCAAATATTTATGCAGCTCCTCAGCTGGTTCCATTTGCCATACAGTTCCTACTGCTTTAAACAGGTTTGCCAGTGCAACTCACAGAGCAGCATATTTGTACACAAGACTCCAGAAATGTGGGGTCTTCTTTGTAATTTGCTCTTTGTCTGGTTTTTCTTTTCAACTAGTCAGGATGAAAAGCAGCCTCATATGAATCTTCCTTTCTCACAGTCACTGGGTGCTCCTCCAGCCTAGGAGGGGGAGGCACACCTTTGGAGATTATCTACTCACAAACTGGTTTCATTGAAATTTGTTCTTTTCAGTGACAGCATTCAGGAGACATAGTGGCCACTTTGATAACAAATGAGCATCAGCTTTTCTGTGGGGGTAGGGTCCCCCTGCTCTGCAACCATCACCCCTAGCTCCTGTTGCTGCTGTTTGTCCATGACTCTGCTGTTTGCTCAGGACTCTGCAGTGGTAAACAACACTGCCAGAATATAGGAATATTCCTCCTGGTTTTCCTCTTGTTTCTTTTCCCATTACCCAGGCCTGCCCTTCTTTTACCCGATTTCTCCTCCTAAGCAAAATTACAAAAAAAATTCTGTGTGCTTCATGATTGACCTAGCCATTCACTGCCCTCAGTTTTTAGATCCTTCATAGGGTGTTTAAGTAGTGCTCAGCATAAGGAGGGAAATCACCCTAGCAATGAAACATGACAGGGTTCCTCCTGCCCTAAGGGAGTTACACACCTTATTCAGCCATCAGACTCATCCAACAAGTCTCCCTCGCAAAGGGAAGCTGATAGCTCCTCATGGGAAAGGCAGTCGAAGGACAAGGCCAGTGCTCTCTAGGCTGGAGGACACTGGCAAGCCCATGCACAGCTTTATTGAAGCCCATATTGTAGTTCACCCACTAGC
The DNA here is from genome assembly GCF_031753505.1 of Anomalospiza imberbis. Taxonomy (NCBI): domain Eukaryota; kingdom Metazoa; phylum Chordata; class Aves; order Passeriformes; family Viduidae; genus Anomalospiza; species Anomalospiza imberbis. The sequence goes on along the minus strand of NC_089683.1, from coordinate 79,207,547 downwards.
TCTAGTCAAGAGCACACCAGCTCTGTGCAGCTTATTGGATCTTCAATAGAGTTAAAGCTTTTCTTCCTGGGATTCCCAGGAGCCGTTTCTGTCCTAGTCAGATACAAGGGCATTCATCTGTCTGCAACCCAGAGCAAAACATCACTTTTCGGGAACATCTTTCAGCAGGTTCCAAAACCAAAGACATTTTGGGGTTTATTTATAAGGGCAACAATTTTGATGAAGTTATCCATGCCTAATAAGTGGCAAGCAATTTTTAGACGATTTCTTTGTGTTTTGGTGGGCTGAGGGGATAGAGAAATCTCTAGGTGAGAGGTCCTTGCAGATTTTCAGTGAAAAACAACTTAAATGAAAAAAATGAGGTTTGGGCCTCAGTATCAATGCAATTTAGAGAAATAAGACCAAAACAGATCTAGTGAGGTGTATTTAAAACCTTAAAAAGGTTATTGATCTGAAGGCAGTGATACAAGGCTCCTAATTATGGCTTGAAATGTGCACGTAAAAGTTCCCAGGTTTACTGATTTCCTCAGCTCCTAAGTTATTAATTTAAGTTATTGTCTGAACTGACCTCTGAATTGAGTCAGAACTGTGTGATCTCTAGTATTTGCACTTCTATCAGTAAAGGGTTTTTTTTTCTCTTTCATGTGTGAAAGCAATGGAAATAGACTCATGGAAACCTGGACTGAGCATTTTTGACACAGGTAAATATTTAAAACATCTAGTAACTACTCTGGGAATAAGTGGTTTCCATCACACAGGGGTAAAGATAAATCTATTTATTCATCAGGCCTATGACATTGGTGATAACAATCTCATTTTAAGTAATTACATCATTCAAAATTATAAATAAGGTATGTTGTTTACATCATAGCAGATTATTCTGTGCTTTCATCACTCTTGAGTTCCTGCTTAAAGCAGGAGCAGAAGAGAGGAGCTCTGGAAAGAGTTGGCAGCTACACTACAGGAAAGGGATTCTAGTTACTGAAATTCATTTGTAAATGAGAAGGTATTTTGGGAATGCCACAGCTGAGATCACAGTTTAGAGCTGCAATCAGTGAAGAACATGACAGATTATCCTGATGTCAATGTACTTAGGGAAGACATTCAGATAAAAAAATGAGGGTTTGTGTCAAAAGTAAAGAATAATGAACATTGTTGAAATGTTCAGACATTTTAACCTTAAAAACTGACAATATGGAGATAAGAATATTTTATGAATACTGGTGAAGGAAAAAAAAACCCCTATATTTATAACAGGCTCTAGTAGCAACAAGACCAAGACTCGTGCAACCCTTAATTGGGAGCAGTTTCCCACTGCAGATTTAACAGCTCCCTTTCCTTGGGAACATTAAAAGCAGACTGCACAAGATACAGACCAATTCATGATGTGGTACTCTCCCTCTTACAAGGGGCCTGACCATCCAGTATAAGAGGTTGTTCCCACCACAGGTTGTGACGCTGGAGAGGGCTGTGCTGGTGGCCCTTGTAAAGGCCATTCCCTTGAATATTCTTCTTACTTAATAAGCCACTAGTGTGCTTATTCAAGAAAAGCTACAACACGAGGGCCAGGGTGCAGAGGGATATTTTGAGGCAGAAAATGACAGATTGCATTAAATGCAATGAAAGGTTGAGCATGGGGGAAGGGATGTTGTATTAATAGTTTCTCAGCAACTGAAGTGCCAGCATAGACTAGTGTGATAAAATCTGATGAATTCAGATTGTCACTTCAAAGGAGTGGTTTCTGGTGTGGATGTAATCACTGCTGTCTTACTTAAATGAATGGGAAGTTTAATCAGTATGGACAGCTGTGACAATCAGCGGAGGGAATTTTAATTAGCGTGGCGTAGACTGCCCATGCAGCAGGTTGAAATTCCCATGGCAATACCAACAATAAATCGGACTGGCAGAACAGGGAGGCCCATAGAGACTGACCACCTCCCCAGTTAGTTGGGGAAGAGTATTTGGTGGGTGACCTTATTGTTCCACTAAGCACAAATCAGCCAGCTGACCCACAACCTTCAAGAACTGATAATTGCACTGACAAATAAAAATGAAAAATGCTGCACTGCCTACACTTGAGTTTTCCATCCTGACAAAGCTAATGTCAGTTCTATGCCTGGGAAAAGAATATGGATTTTACAGGATGTAGATAAATGCATGAGGCAAATAGCTATCTATGAATTATCCTTCATATACAATTTAGTTGCTAAAATGGATGGCACATGTTAATTTCTAATTTCACTACAGTGTTAAATCCACCTACTTTCTGTTCTGCAAATAAGGCAATGTTGGGGGGGGGGGCGGTGGAAATGCACATATGGGATACCAAGCTGGCACATGTGAGGTATGCAGTGTGCAGGCTGTAGGATGAAGCGTGGCTTTGGTCTGTTGCTGAGGAACTATTATGTGCCTGTGTAATTAAAACCTCTACTGAAATATACACAGTCAGGAAGGCAGGCTGATGACTATTTATTTATTTAAAAAAAAAAAAAAAAACAACAACCCAATCATTTTCATCCATGTGGTTGACAAAGAGAGGCTGTGCATGGCCAAGTCATGTTGCCTTTAACTTCCACATCAGATAAACTAATCATGAACTTGCACAAGACTTGCCTTCCTTCAAAGGCAGGTTTGGTTCATGTCAGCAAGACCTTCAAGTCTGAGAGAGGTCAGAAATGTTTCCTGCAGCAGGTATCACTGGATGGAACTGTTTGGTGTCACCCCTGTTCCACATTATTTTTCCTCAGTCAGGAACAGGTGGCCAGCCACAGGCAGTGCTGCCCCAGCACCACCACTCTACCTCTCCCTGCTGGTGTTTCCCCCATCCAAATGGGCTCCCATGGGCAAATACACAACACCAGGTGCACTTCTCCCTGTTCCTTGCCTGGGAGCTCATCCCCAGTGCACAAGACAAGAGGCACAAGCCAGCAGAGTGCTGGACAACAGCTCCAGCCATAAGAGATGAAGCCAGTCAGAGCCTGGCTTGCCAGCCTGCTTTTGAATGCATTCAGCCTGCTCTGGCACAAGAGGGCCAGCTCCACTAACTGTGGGAGAGAGACTTTTCTGTCACAAGAACCACTGCCAGGATGGGTGGAGAGCTCCTATTCCCAGCCCAGAAAGTATCCTGTCCAAAGTCTGGGCAGGAGCACAGGGAAGCTGCATGTGAGACTGCAGGCACTGTATAGATAGTGACAAAAAGCAGCACCAGCCCTGGGCCTCTCCTAACAAGGCCAGACATAGCGGGGAAATTCTCAAACAAAGCACACAAAGCAATCACCAACTCTCGCTGTGAACAAAGTAGGGCAACTCTTTGTGCCCTTTGCCTACTCACAGACAGCCCCATGGGTTCCCATACAAGGCTAAGCCCAGTGCTCCAGCTAGCTCCGCATCCTGGCTCTGGCAACAGGCAACAGCAGATGCCTGGGGACAAGCAAAGCAGAAGGAAATCACTGCTTTGGTGCTGCTGTTAGTAGCTCTGTTTGGTCCCTGCAGTAGAAACTTTCTGCACTGGCAGCTGAATTTCAAATTGAGAAGCCAAAGCACCCCTGTCTGGTACTTATGCTGCTGTGTGCTGAATCAGGGATCAGGTAGCAATCAGGTCAGCTTTATACCAGGTCCTGCATACTCAGACTTAATACAAACAGGGCCCCTGACCCAAAACTATGTGCAGCTTTCAGCATGCAGCTAGAAGGACTCAAAAATGTTGTATTTGACAATTATGAGAGGTAAAATTTTAGACTTAACTGGAATAGAAATAGGAGTGGTTACAGAGGGGGATGGAGCTGGTACTTCCCTCCATTTTCTTCATAGTACTCTGCCTTATTATGGCTTGGTCCTTAATACCTTCAGCAACCAGCTTTGGCTGTTACATCTCCCATCATAGTTAGGCAGTGACCTTCCCTGATGTCCCTTTACATACACTGATGCTCTCATGCTTGGCTTGCTCATGGCTGGCTGCTGTGGAGAGACAAAGTCTGTGGCACCTAGTAATTACTCATACTTTTCTTTATAAAGCTCACACTTTCTAAAATTACCTTTTCACAATGTCTCTGAAGTCAGTAATCTTTCCTCAACTTACTTGGTGATGAAGATTTAAGGAAGTCTTCCTCCTACTTTTCTTTAGAAATCTAACATGCAATTTACAAAAATAATAAGCTGTTCTGCTGTTCTTTAGACCAACAGCTTTCTTGGTCAGTGCTCAGTTTGTAGCTTGCCTGATCATTGCTGTCTCTTCTGAGGATTATCCCAGCTAAATCCCTTTAATCTTGTCATGCTGTACTGTAAAGACACAGCTCTTAGCCCTTACTTGGAAGGGAGATGCTGGACTGTGGGAAAGTCTTGCCATACCAAGTCATGAGTGGAGTTCAGCATTTTTAGACCTTCTGATGCCAGCCTGATGGTGTCCTGTGAGTCAGTACCTTTCACAAGGACATCAGCTCTCTGTTACCCTATTTCTTTTGTGCTTTCCAAAATAACCCAGACTTCCAGGGGCACCTGAGGAGCTGTGACTTGCATTGCTTCCCCAGCTGTAATGAGCTGGAGTCAGTTGCTGCCTGTGCTTTTCTCTCCATACAGAAAACAACATTATAAAACTGTTGCTCATTGTAAGGCACAGTGAGCCAGCAGGGTGGCAGTGCTGGTTCTCAGGAGAAGACTGCTGGGAGTCACCATCCCACACTGTGGCCACCAACCTCTGCTCCTGAGGAGCCCACTACTTGTGCATGATGCTCCCAAGCCCCTGCAGTTAGGGAACTGACTCCCAAAGGGGAGCACCTCAAAGCTGGTGCTAGGAGAGATTTTGGTGGCATTCCTACAAATGTCTGTGCTCTTGTTTTACCCCAGGAGTGATGTAGATGAAAAAAGGTAAGCTCCAAGGATGTCCTCCCCATCCTTGTTTCCCTCCCACATCAATCCTCAGGCCAGGGGGTCTCTGCAGTGACCCTGTTGCCCATTTCCTTGCAGAGCAAGGGCAGCCACCAAGCACACACTGATAGATCCTTTCCTTTCTCTGTTTAGGCTTCAGTTCAAAGGAAGAATTGAATCCAAAGCCGCTGGAATCCATCTCCCAGGGGAATCAGAGTATGTACTTCAGAATTAATTTCATAATTAAGCAACGTTATTAATTACATATTGCTAGAATGCATTCAAATTAAATAGCAAAAGGTAAGTTTTCAAGAAAGCCTAAGAAAATCCAGGAGCACATTTTTCCCTTGCAGAGAAAAAGTGAGCACTCTCTGCTGACCCCTCATACACAGAATTGGTTTTTGCTTCTACAGGGAAGGAAATAATCACCAAAATTTAGTTTACCTGGGCAGTGAGATGGTGGCTGCTCCTTACCACCTCTTCCCAGGCAGTATCAGCTCCAGGCTCCCAGCGTGCAGAGCTTCTTCACTCAGGTACTTTGGTGGCAGAGAACAGCAATCCAGTGTGCTGCAGCCAGGGTTAGATGAGCAATCCCTGCTGACAAGAGCAGGCTCCCATGGCTATGCTGTGTGCAGGTACCCTTCCCACAGCAGTGGGTGGGAGGGAAGGAAACAACCTGAGAAAGGGACCCAACGCCTGTCACAGCCAGGAGAGAGAGGATGCAGAGGGAGCATCAAGGACCACTCAAGTTCAGAGAAGAAAATGCAGGTTCCCCTACTCCGAAATTTTCTACATCCCTTTAAAAAGGCAGATTTAGCCATTAACCCATCTTTAGTTGAGGCCCAAAGTAGCAGAAGAAAGAAAGCAAGTTCTTAGTGGAGAGATGGGATTGCCTGCCTCCCCTTCATTAGAAGCCACCCCAAAGAGAGGGTTCACCCTTCCAACAGTGCCTGGGTCCTCTTTGCCCATCCTTGGGCAGCTGAACACTGTCTGGACTCTTTATAGTAACTACTGAACCAAATGTCTACGTATTCCCAGGCACTCCTCTTAATATTTAAAGAATTCTTTTCCCTATCAAAGATGTCAAATACACCTGAAACTGATACAGAAATAAGGGAAAGAAGAAGAAAAAGGGAAGGCTCTGCCCTACAGACCCCATTGCACTGCAGAAAAGCAGAGCTTGGTGACGCCAGCAAGGACAGCTGTGTTTCCAGCAGTTAAACTGAAATAAGTCACACCAGAAGCAAAATTTTCATCCCACTGCCAACTCTGGGACCCATAAAAGCCCTAATTCAGATCTTGTCTCCCTGCAAATCAGAAAGTGCTCACCTCCCTATGAAGCACCTTTAGCCTGTGCTCTTGCAGTGTCCCGCTCATGTCCCAGCACTGAATCAGAATCCTCCCCTGAAACCAAGTCTGTCTATAAGTGTATGTAAATCTTTGCCTCCCCAGACCCTGCTGGCTAACAAACTGCCCACTTTCCACATATAGGTCTCATGAACTAGTTCCCTTTGAAGGATAAGAAATTCATGGAAACTTGGCTGTTAATTGAAGTATTTGTTGTGGGTTCCCGACCTTGCCTCATGATCTGCTGCGAGCAGACACAGTTCTCAGTCACGCTCCTGTAATTCAGCATTATTAGAATTAGAAAAAAGAGACAGCTATGGGAGAAAAAATTGAAGGTAATGAGATGGGAGGCAGTTGCATAAGCCACTAAGAACAATTGGTGCTTTGTAGCCTTCGGGCTACCTAATGATTAAAACACAGTAGTTTGAACAGTCTGATTGGTAGGAGGCATCATCAGAGGGAAATCAAGAGATGGGGATGACCCAGATGCCAGAGGGGGAAAATGTTAATTAGCGCTCTAGTTAAGCCAAATTTTGATCCCACTCCTGGTCCCAGACCAAAGTTAAAAGTTTCACCACTAACTTGCAGAAATGTGAAAGCAGGTTGGCAGAGATGAAGACAGCATTTGCAGCACAAAGATGAGGTTCATCTGTATAATTAAAGGGAAGAGTTTGGGTACAGGCATACCTTTTATAGGACATTCCTTTCAGCCCAGAGAGGAAACACACAACAGCATACTGCTGCTGCTGCACACACGGGTACAAGGCTACAACAACATGCAAAAGAACAGACCCCACTCGGTCTGAACATCCCAAGCAAAATCATCATCCTTGATGTTAGCTCCAGCCCAGAAGGAAACTGATGAACAATTCTCATTCAGAAGTGCAGAGCTGCCAGGATTATTCAGTAATCCTGGATTGCAATTGCCTTGAAGAGATCCCACAGTGTCCTTCCACTAAGGCACATCCTAGGCATCACACATTTCAGGAACTTCCCTGCCCTCTGAGCAACATTAAGACAATAACTGTTCCTGTTATGTCTATTACATCAATTAAGTCCACAAGAGTGTCACCAAGGAAATCCCCTTAGTTTGTGCTCTGCAGGTGGCCAGACCACAAAATCCAAGCACCATGGCTGGTTTTACAAACTGCCATCACCTCTGGGATGCAAATAAAGCATGCTGAGCCCAAGACATGGCTCTGAGGGCACAGGACATACAAGTCAGCTTGCTCCTGTGGGGCTGACCTCCCTGGTCCCCAAAATACAGGGCTCCCAGACTGACCCCTGTGAAAAGTTTCTTGTGCTTTTGTCACACAGCCAAGCTTAGATGTTGTATGGGACAAAGTCATGCCAAGAACTATGTTTACAACCAGTAGGACAGAGTCGAGCTGCCAACTGTGACCTGTCTTTGTCAAAGGCTTTTTTGTAGAGTTTACACAGCAGGACAAGTCACTGGATGCAGACTTTTTAGGCCTTTGATGCTTGCAAGAAGCACAGCAGTCAGAAAGGACTAAAAATATCTTCCATGTTTCTTTATCTCTCCTCAGATTGCAAGGTTGATTTGTCCTTCTTAATGGATGGGAGCTGGAGCATTGGCAAACGCCGCTTTCAGCTCCAGAAGCGGTTCCTTGGTAACATGGCTCAAGCCCTTGGCATTGGCAGCGCTGGTCCTCTGATGGGCATTGTTCAGTATGGGTAAGTTTCCCAAACATTCCCATTGCCACAGAATATGACTGCACACTCTGGCAGCTGTAGCTCTAAGCTGATACATGCTAAAGGCCTAACTCCAGCTTGCAATCAGGAGCCAGGTAGCACAGACCAGTCCTATGGTTTTGTGTTGTATGTGAAGCAAAACACTGACATTTACTCTAATTTCTCCTTTTAGTGATGACCCTTCCACAGAATTTAACCTAAAAACTTATGTCAACTCCAAGGATCTAAGGAATGCCATTGAGAAAATTCAACAGAAAGGGGGACTTTCCAATGTTGGTAGGTGATGGGGCTGCTTGCACATCCTCTGGTTAGGAAGGGTTTCAGAGCCTGGGCTATAGCAAGCCCACGCCTCCTCACAGGATACAGAGGCTGGGACCAAACAGTGCTTAGTGCTAGGGCCAGGCTGGAGAGAGAGCACTGCTCCCACTATGACCTGCATGTGTTGCTCCCAGGTCCTGCAATCCATCACAAGTTGACAGGACATAGGGGCAGTTCCCGTCAATGCTTTGGGGATCCTTGATAACCCAGCTCATCATCCCCAGCCTCTCTGGGGCACAGAGAGGGGGTTCAGTGCAGGAGGGCTCAGGAAACATTGGCACCAGTAGCAGAGGTCTCCTTTCCTGCTCACACAGCCACAAAACCTACTTTCCCCAGCTCTCTGCAGCCTCCAACCCTTGAGTCAGCTCTCTGCCTACTATTTCATGGGATATTATCCCACAGAGTACTTCCAGATCTGTAACTCCTCCTCAACTTCTCTTCTATTACAGGGAAGGCACTTTCATTTGTTAACAAAAACTTCTTTCTGGATGCTAATGGAAATCGAGGTGGAGCACCCAATGTGGTTGTAGTGATGGTGGATGGGTGGCCAACCGATCGAGTGGAAGAGGCCTCCAGACTGGCCAGAGAATCAGGGATCAACATTTTCTTTGTCACTGTTGAAGCAGCTGCTCAAAGTGAAAAGCAGAATGTTATTGAACCAAACTTTGTGGACAAGGTAATTTGTGGGCTGAGTCTGACCAGGAGTGAGTCTGAGCATTTGACCAGGCTGAGTCTGACTAACCTTTTCAACCTACTTCATTCACGGGATTTCCTTTTCCTTCTTGCCACTTACGGTTATTTCTTTTCCTTCTTGTACATACTGTCTTGAGTTTTTCTGTACAAAAACCAGGCAGTAATGCTGAGGTCAAAAAGGGGATGAAGTCAGTAAAGTTCTGGTTTCAGGTACATCATCGAGCAAATGGCTTTTGACTGACTAAACCTTAGCACACACCTGCAGTTGTACTGAGACAAGTGGCTTTCCAAATACACAGTATTTGGAAAATGACAAAGTTGTACTGGAATTGTTTTTTTCACAAACCTCCTGCTGTGCATCTCCCACTAAGGAAAGGAGCCCTGTCAACCTAACATCAATGTTGCATTTACAAACAGGTCCCACATACGCAAAGGTAGGCATAGTCCCAACACAAGCACATCCTAGTTTTTCAGCTGTACTGGATAACTCAAACATTCTCTTTTTACTGTTGATGAAGGCTATTTTTCAGTTATTTGTTTCTGCTACTATGGACTTCATGGTAGCTCTTGGAAAAAGGGTAAATCCCTGACATATGCAGAAAAAAAGAGAATGCAAGCTTTGATTGATTTGTATTTGGCACCAACACTAGCTGTCTGATAACAGCGCTTCAGAACAAGCTGGTACTCTGTTAGGGCAGGAGATACCTACCAAGTGGAGGACCAGGCTGGGCTTAGGAAACAGGGTTATCTGGTATTTTCAGAAAAGAGATTCCCATCTGAGCTGGGTTGCTCTGCGATGAAATAATCTCCAATGAGTTTCAGAGCTGCTCCAAAGAACTGCACTGTCTCTGGTCAGCATATAATTGGATTGTAGTCTCATTTGCATTTAATGTTTTTAAAAAAACAAAGCTACAGAAGTCTCTGCAAACCTGCCAGTGACACAGCAGAAGTGAGAGTAGAGTAGGCTCAGAACAGCAAGGTAAGGAGGGAATGGTGGCTTAATACTACTGCATCATAACACTAAAATAGAAGTGAGACAGTAAGAAAAGCAAATTAGAGTACGACACCTTGAGGAACCCAGACTGGAGGGAACTGTAACTTCCTTGGAGCTGTTAGGCTTTATGCAAGTCAAGACCAGTGCCTTGGTCCTTTAAAACACTCACACACACCACCACAAAGCTGATAGATAAAGCCTGGCTTAACAAAATATTCTCACTCAGAGAGCTGAGGAATTGGCCTTTAAGAAGCACTAAAGCCAAAGACAATTTGATCCAGCCTGTTTGCATCACTCCCCTCCTTGCCCCACCCTTCCCCTCCTCCACCCCTTGACTTTTCCCATGTCCTCTTCTGTGCCAGCCCTACTTCCTACCCACACTCACCTGACTCCCACTAACTCTATAGAAGCCTCCCACAGATCTGGCCCTTATGAGTATTTACTTCTAAAAGTTAATAGGTTTGGTTTTGGTTTTTTTACTATTTGGCAGAGCCAACACTATGAGCCTGGGCTTTCTCTGCTTATAAAAGTATGAACCAAGTTATCCTCAGCTTAAGCCCCAGGTTTCACTTCAAAGTAGTATGGTTTGTCAGCAGGCAAAACTTTCTTTCTTGTCCTGAATGATGGGAGCTGAAGTTGCTACCTGGCAAACACACAGGCTCTTGTAATGTCCATGGGAGCCACACTAAGAGCAGCTCTGTGATTTGGATGCTTTTCCCATGAACAATGTGACCCACATAAAAAAGCCTGACAGGTGGCAAACTTGCTTATTACAGTTTTTCACTACTATAATATCCGCTCCATCCCACAGTTAAAAAAAAAAAAGGCAGGAAAAACTGTCAAATTACACAAGTATCTGTGATGTTACACTGACATCATTTCCCAGGGAAGCAGATGGTGATTGCAGGAGAGGCCATTTCAGACTCCAGCATTGCTCTTTCCAGGAGCCTGTATTTACAATTTAGCTACATACCCTAGCAGGAATAGGCAGACTGAATTTCCATTGCATTTATCCTCATGTTGCCTTGCAGGCAGTGTGCAGGACAAATGGTTTCTATTCCCTCAACGTGCCCAGCTGGTTCAGCCTCCACAAGGTGGTGCAGCCCCTGGTGAAGCGGGTGTGCGACACCGACCAGCTGGCTTGCAGCAAGACGTGCCTCAACGCCGCCGACATCGGCTTTGTGATCGATGGCTCCAGCAGTGTCGGCACCGGCAACTTCCGCACGGTTCTCCAGTTTGTGGCCAACATCAGCAAGGAGTTCGAGATTTCGGACACTGACACGCGCATCGGAGCTGTGCAGTATACCTATGAGCAGAGGCTGGAGTTCAGCTTTGACAAGTACAGCACGAAGCAAGATGTGCTGAATGCTATCAAAAGGATCAGTTACTGGAGTGGGGGCACCAGCACGGGAGCAGCCATCAGCTACGCCTCAGAGCAGCTGTTCAGCAAGTCCAAACCCAACAAAAGGAAGATCATGATTCTCATCACAGATGGCAGGTCTTATGATGATGTCAGCGTGCCAGCCATGGCAGCTCACCAAAATGGTAAGGTCTTCTACACTGCCTGCTCTCCCCTCATGCCTCAGCACTTATACAGGTCAGATAAATGCAGTTTGCTCTAATTTGAAGGCACTGGATGAAACCTTACAAAAAAAGAGTAGTACTTTTCTCTGGGGTCCCACTGAGCTCCAACAAGATCAGTATCTGTTTAATAGCTGAATAAGGAACGTGAGAAAAAAAACTTATTAATCATCACAAACGCAGCAATGTCTAGGAGATCTCAAACTACATTTGCAGTACTAGTCTTAGATTTACTGCAATGAAAACGTTCATGCTTTTTCTAAACTTTGGGTTTCTTTCTAGGAGTCATCGCTTATTCCATTGGAGTTGCTTGGGCAGCCCCAGATGAACTGGAAGCCATTGCATCAGACCCTGCGAAGGAGCATTCCTTCTTTGTGGATGAATTTGACAACCTCTACCGCTATGTCAATCAGCTCATCCAAAACATTTGCACAGAGTTTAATTCCCAGCCACGGAACTGATGGACTCAAGCAAGGCAGGACCCTTGGGTGCTGTGCTAAAGGCATGCCAAGTGCCACAGAAATAATGCCAGTTCTCAGTTCAAGAAACACTGGAGGTGTTTCTCTCTGGGACTTTCCAGTCAGCAAGGTTGATTGTAGCTCTGTCCCTATACATGATAATGCTCTGTGTAGACTGTTGTTTTTTTTTTTTGTTGTTGTTGTTGTTGTTGTTGTTGTTAGCATCAGAAACTGATTTACATGGATAGCAGAAGAGGCAGTGAACATGGAGGAAATAACTGCAGCTGTTTGAAGAGCTGCTTCCAGTATAGAGCCCCAGCTTGCCCAATTCTCACCTTTGGACACACACAAGTTCTTTAAAACATGCCACCTGCTCCCTGAAGTGACCAGGTCCCTTCAGGGAGTGGCCAAGCTGCAGAACTGCTGTGGTAGAAACACCTCATGTGGCACTGCCCATCAGATGACACACAGATCAGGGCTCAGATACTAGACAGAGGGGGAACACAATTTGAGTACCTTCTTAAAAGCAGGTATTCTCTCCATACTGCTGTCTTGTCAGTAAGTTAAGCTTCAGCTAGTGTCAGCTCAAGCACTGGGATTTATCCAAACCCTGAGAAACTGGAAAGCAAGAGAGAAGAAAGGTTCAAACCCCAGGACCCTACAACCCCAATAAACCCTTAAATCCACAAGGTAGCCAACATGAAGGAACTGGAATATAGTCTCCCACAACCCTTCATTAATTATTGATCTTGAGAAGTGTCTTTCCCTCTCAGTTTCATCCTTCACTCTTGGGTGGTTCAAGGCCTGCAGGACCACAAGAGTGTTGCCAGGACACAGGAGATTCTTTGAGAAAAACTGTGGGTTTAAGCTGCTCACAATCACTAAAGCATTTAAGACCCATCACTCTGTCATTAAACTATCACTCAGAAGTGCAGTCTCTAGGTCAGGAAAGCTATTCAAGAGCCATTAACAGGATTTAAGAGGGAATTATCTGAAGTTCTGTATTATACACTGGGAAAAGCAGAATTTCAAGCATTTACAGATACTCTCCCTCAAATTTAGGACTGACTTCAAAATGTACCTATTACAGTCCTGTATCTGTCAGAACACACAGTGGTTTCTTAAGAGGAGAACTGCCCATGTCAGTAGTCAGGGCAGGAAGAGGGACACACTAGGAGGACCAAAATAACTGCACTCTATTTAGGAACCAGCAGTTGCTGGTTAGGTTCCATCCAGTATCATTAAAGAAAATATATTCATTAAGCAAAGTTATAAAAAGGAGCCAATAAAAACATGAGTGTTCACACTCCTTACAGCAATCAAAGCCATGCTGGGCCAAGCTTGTGGAACTAACAGGAAATCGAAAGAAATTAAAACTCAGATTTGCCATATTACTTGCAAATCAGGCTCTTAACAGCATTTATAGTTTTAATGCCCATGAGCCAAGATATTAGCCACATAAATTCTAACTGAATTGCCATAAGGGAAACTCATTGTATGAGCAAAAGTAGCACAATTTTAAAAATCATTATGTTTGGAAATATGACTGAAGTAGCTTATAACCTGTCAACTAAGTAAGCATAACGCAAATTAATGAAAACAGCAGATTTTGCATGATCCCCCTGGTGGGGTAACATAAGTCAGGCTGGGGTCCTCTCAAGAGGTTATCAAAACCAATTTTGGATGAAACAGTGGTTTCGCACAGTGAAAGTTCATCACTTCCCCCTAGATGAAACATTAAGTTCCAGCTTTAACAGAGTATCATCAATTCAACCATTCGACCCAGACTGAATGCACAGGACACTGCCAGCTTCCACAAATATATTTATATGCAGAGTTTTTACCACTAATCTCTGCTGCTGCACTTCACAGCATTAGCTTTTGGCTTGAAAAAATGATTAAGGATAGAGAGTTAGGCATGAGGCATGAGCAGAGCAACTCCTGATATCCTGCATCTCCTGATCCAGCTCCTCACTACCCTTTTGCTGAGCACTTCTCTGTCAGCATAGCACATTACATGGCCTGGACAAAACTCAAACCCATAAACTGAATTTACTGGGGACTTCAGTTCAGACACCAGATTTATTGCCTGAAAACCTGGTTTTTGGGGGCTTGATTTGGGGCTGCCGAGCAAAAGGCCTAAATCCTACCTTACAGTTACTCTTAATACTGTGGTTTAATTTTTAATGCAGCAGTCACCACCACATATTGTTCTCCATAATGAATGTACTCTTGCAGCACCAAAGATTGGTACCCTGCAGAGACTCCCCAATGCTTCACTTGTGCTCTGCTAAAAGCACAGCAGTGGTGGCTGAGACTTTAGGAACAGCTAGAGCACACATGTTCTTTAGGATGTACATAAGGGATATATGCATATGGGACATAATTTTTTCCTCAAGCTTAAAATTTAAGCAATGACATTAAGCTTCAAATGCTTTTTCACAGGAAAGTTGCACAGCTATCTTTTGCCAAGCATTTATAAAGGGCACTTCAGGGTTGTTGTTCAAATGGTTTGTCTTAAGTTTACAGAACAACTATGGTGCTTGTTTTTCAATGTGCATTTTTATTTACTTCTTGAGACCATCCTGAAATTGTCAAAACTCTGTGAAAGTGGTTTAATTCAACTCTCGTCAAAACTTAGATGTCCTGTTCATAAGCACTGTAAACTTAAGCGGAAGCCTCAAAATTTTGAAGAATACACCCTTCCATGCAATCACAGAACACACTCCTCTTCACCTTTACCTTTCATAGCAATCAAATCACTTGCTGCCTACTAAAGTCTCTAAATACTGTTTTATTAATAAAACAAGGTAACTTACAAATACAGATAAATTTTCAAAGGGGTATATTTGTTGAAGAAAGCAGAACTCCTTCTGCAACATATACAAGCTATTTTGAGCTTATCAACATAAGTTGCTATATCTTTTGCAATAAAATTGTCATAAAACACATGCAGTGCATGTCATCTCATATGGGGTTAAAAAATAAACAGCAAATACAGACCATGACATTTTAGTTTCTGAAACACAGCTGAGCTTATTACTACATTATAGAAGACTTAGCAAGGTTGACAAAGCCCCAGGTGCTTCAGTGGTGTCGTTCTACATGCTCAGATGATAAAGATCCTTAGAGTGAGCTACCACAAAATTACCTGTCAGAGGCATCAGTCAACTGAAGCAAAGCCTAATGACTGAAGGGCATCAAAATTATATCTACTTCCCAAGGTCTGCAAGATCATGTCTTATTTGGAACCAGCTTCCTTTGGAAGCTGAAAAAATATAACACCGGCTCTACACACTTTCTAGATGTGGGACTGAATCAAAAGAGGATCTAGATGTCCAGTCACTTGATGCTGGGCCACTTAGTTTCAGATATCTGACCAGTTCAGTGGAACCTGCAGTCTAGCAGGGGCATGTCCAAGAGTAGAGATGGGAGCTGCCTGAACTAGTCGCTGCATACACAGTCTAAAGGGTGTTGTCTGATCACCCTTTCCCTAAGAAATAAGCTTCTTAGCACTCAGAGTTGGGCTGGTGGCTTATCAGTGCTCAGCAACCACAATGCAGAACACCCACCTGGAAATACCCACGTCCATGCTCTGGAAGCCTTGGCAGAGCTCAGTTTCAGCATCTCTTGCCAACTCCAGCATTAGCCACTCACATTTTCAGTGAGCCACCGAATTCAATTAAGTGTTCAGCCATCTCTTGAGAGATGTAACTCAAAAGTCCAGTTTCCCCAGAGCAGGACACTCCATTTCTGCTGTCACTGTGCCACCCTGCACAGAAGGCATTGCCCGCAGTGTGCGCCTCCTGCTCCTCAGCTGCTGCTGCTTTGCTGTTTTGGCAAGAGGAGATTTTCTCCATGGCTGCTGCTGACAGGTGGGCAGACAGGCTTCCCCTTCCTCCCTGCACTCATTCCCCCATGGCTCTGCAGCACACAGGGAGAACCATTCCAGTAATCAGGAAAAGCTCTGGAGTTAAGCATCCAGCCAGGATCAACCCAATCTAAATATAGTTAGGGATTCAACACCCTACCTGTAACCCCACCCCTGAAATCATCCACGTTACCTACTTAGAAAGTCAAAGCAAGCAGTAGTTAGTATCTGAAATATTGCCTCGACATCAAATTTAAGTGACTTTTCTGTGGTATACATACCTTAAATTACTTCATGGTTGAACAAAGCCACTATCATTCTGCTAGCTATTTTTCTCTGTCCATGAGCAACGTTATGGAAACAACTTGATCCCTTCTCTTTTCCATTCCCAACTAATTTCAAGACATCTTGGACAGTATCAGGCCATTTACATTTGCTAAGTCACCTACATATTTGAAAACATTACAAATGTACATCTATGCAGCTGAATGCTTCAAATTCCTCAAAATAATCATTCTTCCTTGTTAAACTGGGGGAGGAAGGGGGATGAGGGTTTTAGCACTGCATCAGCAACACTGCTCACAATCAAATGTGTCAGTCTTAAGGAATGGCAAGAAACATGTCGTTTTCCTTAACACCAGTTTAACATATTCTCTGAGTTTTCATTCCTAATGAAAACTCTGATAGTACAGATCAAGAACTACAGCACTCATAGAAATTACTTCTTTTTAAGCACAAGAAATTGTAGAAGTTCCACTGTATCATCAAGTATACTCACTTTTCTCACATGCAAATCATCATGGGGCCATGATCATCATGGGGGCACGTCATAGGCAAAACCATAAGCATGTTAAATCTTCTTTTCTCCTACCTCAGGAATCTTCTAGAGGCATTCACACTGGCTTGAATGAGATTGTACTGTGAATTCATGAAGTGATTCCTCCTTTCCTATGAGGCAAGAAGATGAGTAGGACCAAATCAGGCTATTTTATACCTACCAAGGAAAGATGAGAACTTCACTTATCCCACCTACAAGCTCAGAAAAAAACCAGGATGGGCTCAATGACAACTTGTTGTGCACACTTCTGTGTAGGTTCTCCTGCCACCTGCTCACAGTGCCATTCTGAGCACATCCCTGTAGAAACGCAGCTGCCATCTGTGATGTGTGGTTTGCTCTCCCTCATCCTCTCCCCAAGGGCAGAACCATGATTTTTATGTTGCATGAACGCTGTCCTTGGGAAGAGCCACGTGTCTGGCTGTGAACAACACCTACTGACAGACCAGCTCCTGCATGACCGCACCCACTCCACGTGTCTGCTCACCCCACATTGGCCCCCACACAGGGACCACGTGCCTCAGCACATGGTAGGATGTGGGGTGACAACAGAGCTAAGATGGTGCAGCAGTATGAAACCAAGACATACAAAGAACAGAAAAACCAAGGCACTCCTGTGAACACTAACACGCTGCACAGTTCAGTAGGAATTTCACATGGAGTTACCTCAAGCCCCTCCAAACAAGTCTACTTGTCTTACTCTTATGCACTTCCACCTGCTAGCACTCACTGCAAAACCACATGTATCTTGTCATAAAATGCAGAATTATGAACACAATGCAAATGTTGAAAAATAGTATTTATTAGCACCCAATTTACATAATTATATGGTACAAATGACACTTGCTGCTGCAACATTAAATAAAGCTGCTCTTAAAAACCATTGCTTATTTCTGGAAGTCCATGTGATTTTGCTCAGCACAGAATGCGGGTACAGTACACAGATACCCCACTTCACTACTGTTATACCAACACAAATACCTGCATGGTTACCTCAATGGGGTCTCATTTTAAACAGCACACTAACATAAGCAGATCTATATAATTTTAAATGACAAAATATTTATTTGACTTATTCAGGCAAGTGAATGTAGCTTTAAATATAACCTATCCAAGAAGTTTCACAAAATATGAATTGCAGTGAAAAAGAGAAAATTCAGGGCTGCACTTGAGAAGCTCAAAATTACACTGGCATATTTAAAAATAATCTCCCTCTGCATTTTCCATCTTTGCCATTTTAGATATTTAATCCAGCATTTTAAACTACTGCATTTCAGTAAGAAGTTTAATACTAAGTTTTGAAGAAGCATTTCCATTTAAAGCAAAAATTTATACTTGTAATAATAAATGCCAAACAAATCTTTGGAGATTGAATCACTTTCATTTTTCTCATGTCCCATGATTAAGAAGCCTTTTCAAAATCATAAAATATATTACATTTATGGATGCTTACTCCCAAGAAAACTATTTCCTTCATAAATTAAAAAACAGAATTTCTCACTCAAAATAACATTCACTTTTGTACAACAGTAGCATTTAAACAAGGTAATTTTGGTGGTACTGCAATTCTGACACAGCCTTGTGCTGAGCCATACACAAAAAACTGACAGGCAGACTATTATTCAACAAGTAGGTACTTTTCATTTGGATCCAAAATTCTGCAAGACACTTGAAGTCCCACATTGTTTCAAAGTAGTCATTCAAAACTGGTGTATAAAATCATAACCTAGCCATAGTTCTGAAGGGGAATCTTAAGTTCCTTTAGCTGTTTTTGTATCAGCCACAGTAGCCTTTTCATATCAACAATCTGCCATGGAAGTGACCCAAAACAGAAGGGAAGCCACTGTAATTACTAACGTGTTAGTGGTTATCGCCTGTAGTAACTTCTCCTAAAGAGAGCTGTCAGGTATCTCTAAGTTATAGCAGAAAAGAAAGAAGTGTATTAATATAAGCAACAACAACAAAAAAATTCCAAGCTACAATCCATATGGCACAGAAATTTGTCTTTTTCATCCTGACAGTTAACTGAAGATAATTATGCAAAATACAATGCAACGCTGACAAATGTCAACAGAGAACCTTACAGCAACAAAAGTCATCTCATCATTGAGTTCCTTCTACAAGTTTTTTCAGATGCACTATTCAAGGAAAACATAGCACAAGACTGCTTTTCAGTCTGCTTGGACTATAAAGGTACAAGAAATCATTAGCTAACATGCTCAGTTTGCATTTCCAAAAGAAGTGCTAACACATATGAGACAGTTTTCAAAACTGATGCGCATTTGCAAATGTCCAACTGCAAGGAAACAATTCTAGGAGCCATACATCTGAAAACAAGCTACATTCGAAAGCACTGTATCTTGATGATAGGAAGCATAGAAAAATAAATTCTTAATGGAAAAATATTAGCTTGAAGTCCATCATTTATCCATTATACAATGTTTTTGGCTGCTTTTCACAAGTAATCCAAAAATAATGACAATATTTGGCTTGGCAATAAGTTATCCTTTCCCTTTCAGAACAGTACAAATCCGGCTGTATAAATCTTTTCTCAACTCCACAGTCTAATACTCTGGTGTGAGGACCAAGGGTTACTCAAAATACCCAGGAAGTAATTTTGGGAGCCTGCAATTCAAACCTAAGGGAATCAAAGAAGACTGGCCTGGATGATGTCAATACAAGGCTTTGAGCAGCTTAGAAACACGTGCATGAGGTATGGTTTAAACACTGGTGTGATCTCCCAGGATCACAGCATGGCTTGGTAGCATGAGCAGGGCAAAAGCAGTCTAACACACAATACCATAATCTTGGGCAGGAAGAAGTTGGGCTAAGAATATAATATTGTCAAATGCCTTTTTAGCTCAGACATAGCTTGGGTTTTGTAGTCTAACAAATAGTCTCTCCTGACAACAAACCAGATGAGATCCACAAATTATGCTATTCAACTGGATTTATGCCTTCTGTAGTGGAATCCACATCCTCAAAAATATCTTAAATTATACAGCAATTCATAAGCTTTCACAACTGACTGCAGAGCAGCAAAATCAAGTCAGAAGGCAGGCTAAGAGATAACACACCAAAATTAAATAACTGGGTGTAAAGAGATACAAATTAGCCTTTTGGTGGTGAGAGGGTTGGGGCTGAAGCTGAAACTCTATCATCCTTCAAAAAACCACTCCAAGAGAAAAATCAGAAGTATTTTATGACATTTATTCTGCAGTAAGAGCTCACTGCAAATGAGATTTTAAGATTCTCAGAAAACGTATCCTAAAGGGAAATTTAAGTGGGAAGATAAAAAGCACATACCAAAGGGACAGATAACCTGCACAGGTATGTTCATTAGCACAGGCACAGACATTTTTTTAAAGGTCACATTTCCAATTATCCTCCCTCCTGGGAACATTCCCACCAGCTAAACAAGAGCATTTGCCCAAACAAGGACTATTTATACAAGACTCATTCTAGTCCTTCCCCACTCTCTCCAGGAGTTTGTTCATTTGCTCTGCTGTATTAAACACTATCTTTTACAATAGAGGTTGTTTTTTGTAAAACATCCCTGACATAATAGTATGTATCAACACTGCTGTCCATCAGTTTCTCTGCTGCTCAGTAGGAATGTGGCAGAGGCTTTCACTGACAGTTTACAGACAAATTATTTCCGTAACTTTGTCTCTAAGCTTAAAAGACACTGATGACAAAAGAGTCAAGACTGTTAACCTATTGCAACTCTCTTCAACTAAACAGGTTAAAATATTCTCAACACCTTCAAATCCTTATGGAAAAAAGGAGCTTCCTGAAATATCTGAGCATTTTTTTCAAGAAAATCTTTTCATCGTCTCAGTCACTCAATAGTAACAATTATGCTAAGCATCTCTACAATGCCCATGAATAGCAGCTGCCCAAGAAAACTCATATTGTCATGTCAAAGATTGCCACATCTCATAAAAACCAATTTATCACGTGGAAGAGGTTAACTATTGTATTCTGATTTCTTCATTTCTAACAGTGTAGTCCAAATCAACTTCCACTAAACAGCCACAAATATCAGCACAGGACAACCAGAACAGCTGCATTTTCTTCCTTAATGCATCTCAGGTTGATTAGGTATTTCACACAGGCACCATGTAGGCTCTTGGATACCTGGGAGAGACAGTCTGGAAACAACACACTGTCAAACCACAGCCTGCAAATGTTTCCAAATACTTGAAAGGCATTACTAAAAACAAGACTTGATTATCTGATAGTTATGCCCCCTTTTCAACTGTTTGTTTCCACACTTCTGCCCATCAAACACTGCTCAAAGAACACATGAGTTTACAGAAATTGATGCTCTCCAAAATTACACTGTTAAAACCTAAGGAGGCAGGGAAAGGCGACACATCTGTGATCCAACAGCTGTACTGAAAAGGTGGTGTAACTAAGTCCTTTATCTCTCACACATTTATTCAAAAGAAGAAATCTCTGGTTACTTTAAAATCACAACTGAAAAACAGTGCTGTATGACCTAATCACAAAGCTGTATGGTGAACATCACACACTTACTCAACCAAATTACATGGGACTGCTTTAACATAACAGTATTTGAAAATACACATCCTAAAAAAATAGGCTACAGTATATGGCATATAGTTCTACAGGCTTCTTGCTAAGAACATATTTTGTCAAAATAAAGAAGAATGAGATGAAAGTAGTGAATCTTTTATGTGGAAGTTTTCTCTCTGAGGCCCAAAATCAAATGCAGACACTAGGATTTTATAAGAGTGATGAATATATCTAGAATTTCTTCCAAGCTACTCTAAATAATTCTGTGCAAGTGTTTTGGTAACTGAATCAAATACGTGAAAGCAAACAGCCCAGTGAAGTAAATTAGAGTAGAAGTGAGAGTATTTAAACCAGTGGACCAACTTTCAACATATAGAAGGACTGAAAATTCTCCCATTAAATTAGTTAGTAAAATCAAAATCATTAGCACAGGCTAATATACACAAAAAATTGTAAGAGCTAACCATTAAAAAATTACCATGTAAATTAGATATGGGAAAAAAAGTACTGGTACAATGCTATATAGTGATATTGCAGAAAAGTGTTTTTTCCAAGAACAAGCCTTGGGTCCAGTTTTGTTTACATTTTGAATAAACATATGTATCACACTAATGAAAGTTACTAATTACCCTGAACCAGGAAGAACTGCACACAAAAGGGGAACAAATAAAAATAATTTAGCGCCCTCAGAGGTCAGAAGTTCAAAACTGGTAAGATCCAGGATGATCATGAAACAAGAAAAAAGTATCTAGCTGCAAAAGAATGATAACATACTAAAAGTGAAGAAGAAACTTGAAAAGCAGCAATGCTCAAATGTTATTTAAAGGAGTTGTCATAAATAAAGAAATAAGATTTAAGCTTGTCAAACATCAAAAGCTTGGTCTTCCTACAAAAAAACATTGTGTTAGAGAGGATAAACCCAACCAAGTAACAACCAGACTTAAGAGATGACCCTCAGACTAAGTCCAACAAATCATGTATGTGGAATGGTGGTATGGACACCAATATCTGGAGAATTGAGCTTAAAGGATGAAAACAAGAAAATACTGTGCAAAAAAAGCTGACTAAAAAAAATAGCTTGAAGGGAGCAAAAAGGAATGAAAATACACAGATGGAACCAGTGTGTGCATGGAGGTTCCAAATTACAAAGACTATGAAGAATATGTAAAATGGCACAAAAGACGGCTTGGAATACTGGCATGAAGTTACAAACAAGAGCTACTAAATATCACATAAATCCTCCTGCCAGTGAGATGTAATCATGGAAATAATCTTTAAAAGGAAGCCTAATTGTTTTAGAACAAATAAAATCTCACTGGCCAAGACAATATTAGAATGCACAAGTCTACAACCCCGCTTTAGCAAGCAGATGGACTAGATAACCTAAATAATTTTTTCAACCTTATCTCCTACGATGATGCTCAGAAGATCTGACAGGCTCATGCACAATACCCTGCAGTCCTACAAGTATGTGAGCAAGTACAATAAAAAGACATTGACATCAATTATGAAGACAAGCACAAAAATATATATATATTCCACAACCTCTTCGTAAGGCTACATTTGTTTTGTTTTGTTTTTTAAAGGCACCTCATCCTCTAGCTATTGCCAGCTTTTAAAAAAATCACTTTTCAGTTTGAGCAAGAGCTCAATAGTGAGAAGGAAACATCTTTCAATTCACATTTGAACAGCCACTTCTTACATTCCAATTGTAATCAGAATGACAGTCTTTAAAAACAAGCATGCTGGCCTATTACTTTTTATGTACAGCAATTTAAACAACTGTGACTACGTATTGTGTAAGCAAAAACACAACATTCATTTCATACTCACACCATTATCCTTTGTATACACAAACTCAAGAGAACTCTTAATACTAAAACATTAAAATGCACCCATGGAGTCTTCCCTTACTAGACACATTTAATACATGTTTACAATATATATACACATATATAATATACATAACTTTTAGAATTTTTCAAATAAATTTTTGTAATT
Source organism: Anomalospiza imberbis (assembly GCF_031753505.1). NCBI lineage: Eukaryota > Metazoa > Chordata > Aves > Passeriformes > Viduidae > Anomalospiza > Anomalospiza imberbis. The sequence goes on along the minus strand of NC_089683.1, from coordinate 79,184,331 downwards.
TTTTCTTCAAAAAGAAATAAAATAATGACACTGAAAGAATATGAGTCAAGTACACAAAATTCTCACAAAGTTGAATGCTCAGTTTTGCAGCCAAGTTTCCTCCTTTTCATCATAACGAAAACATTTTATAAAAACTAAATAATCTGTATTATTATTGTAGTCATCTGTTTCATGGTAAAAGTTCTAATCTTATCTAAGGAAATATATTGCATATCATTATCATGAAGTGACATATGTGAATATTCTGAGCAATAAAAGGTATTCCAGAATATTTCAGCAGTACATATAATGTGTAGCAGGCTCAAACAGCACAGGTCAACCTTTATTCTAAATAATATACTTGGTTTAAACTCTGAGATCAACTTCAAATGTGGTCCCATCCCCAAATGGCACTCTAAAAACATTTTCAAACCTCATGTTGATATCTTTCAATGACTCCTGCTTACGAAGTGTCAGTTTCAAGGTAAAGATTTATTTACCAGTTTCCAGTCTTAACCTCAGGCTGGTATACGAAGAGTTGCACTGGGTTCTTTCCTACTCATATCAGCACCAGAAATCAACTCCAGCAGAAATTCTGCTCTCCATTCCCATCAGAGAAAAACACCAACTTCGTGCTTATGAATAGTAATATTCATAATTATTCATAATAATTCTGATGATGACACATAACAGAAAAGAACCCACTCACCTTCCTTTAAGAAGGGATAAAAAGACTAACAGACTGGATTAAAAGTCATTTGTCAAATCAACAGAGAAGCTCTGAATAGATAAACAAAGCACATCTGTTGAGTAATTATGAGAAGTACTCATTCTTCAGGTAACCCAATCAATGACACATACACCAAAGGAAGTGGACAAGGTAAGAAGTCCCTCAAATGGTGAGGCTGGGAAATATTCTAGCAGTAGCAGAATCTCTCAGAGTGATGGAACTTTGTACAGTTCCCACCTATTCCACTAAAAGGACTCATACAAAGCATCAGATTTAATCTTCAAACAAAGTATTTCACTGTTATCCTTTAATGCCCAGAATGATACCCTTTTTAGCAGAACAGAAAGAGGAGATGAATGTTTGATAGCTAAAATTGTAGGACAGCTTCTTTGGAAAGCTTTGTGATAATTTCTTGTGCCAGATCTCCAAGAATAAACAGCATTAAAATCTGAATAAGTTAAATTTGCTACTGCAGTCTGTTTTTAATTGGGATTTAGACTAAAGTCTCAGTTTCTAGCCATTCACTAATAAAGTCTTTAAAAAATTATATAATTTTTTTTGCAAACTAAATATTTACTGAGAAACACAGAAGATGCAACAGAAACTTTACTGCATTTTAATGTATGTTAGTAATTTGCCTTCCTTTAAATGCATTTATCTTAGGCTAGCAGCCAGGTGGCTGAGATTAACTATCTGCTACTGGTCTCTGAACAAATCTACTTTATTCATACACTAAAGGGCTGACAAAGTGCTTCTCACATGATACAGTACAGAACATGTGAACTGACTTTGAATCACTTTTCCCAGGTGATTTGAGTACATTAAGATTCTTCAATGAGAAGCATCCTAGGAAGTTTCCCTCTCTTCCTACTCCCTGATGCAATTAGACCCCTTCTTTCCAGTACTCCATTTTATTAATAGAGAATACGTAGACCTAGTTTCACCCAAGGCCTGCCTGGACGAAAATTCACACTCTCTAAATAAAAGCTTTTTTTTTTTTTTTTTTTAACTATTTGAAACTGAGAGATTCCAAGCTCTCAGCACCAGCTGAGCTCACAGAAACCAAAACAAACGTCAATTTAGAAAACAGCACCCTGCAAAACTACACACTTACAAACATTCTCTGAATTACAGGGCAAGATAAAACAACTCATGCCCTCCTCTTCTCTTTTGAGCAGCTGGTTAAATATATACAAAACTAACGCTGAATGGGAAGCACTCTGTCATACAAACACTTTAGCCAGGGCATCTGCTCCTGCACTGGCAATATAACATTTGGATGGGTGGAATGCCACATCATGAATGGACTCATCAAACTTTTTGCGATGGGCAGTAAATTCTTGGATGCAGGTCTTGCTTTCAAGATTCCACAAGCGAATCGAGCAGTCGTGACCTAAAGAAAGGGAAAACAGTTTTCTTTATAATTTGCATGCCTGCCACCATTATGAGAAAAAGAAAATGAAATCTGAATGTACTTACTGCCAGACATCAAATACAAGCCATTAGGATCAACAGCTAAACTTGTAACTGCATCTAAGTGAGCTACCATGGAGTGGATCAGTTTTCCTTTGAAAAAAAGATTTATTTAGGTTATTTTCTGCAGTTAACTTTGTTACCTCTATTCATTGCTTATGACCCTACCACAGCTGATATAAACACAAGAGATCTTGTCCCATGACTGAATCATTAAAATTATACAAGAAGTCAGTATTTTAATGTTTACAGTTCCCAAGAACCACAGTAGCAATATCATCAACGTTTACGAGACCTTTTCTTTAAGCCACACTGACACTGCAATCACTGTGCATTTTAAGTATCTGCCCCTTAAGCAAATTAATGGAGTTCTCAGGTAAGATCTTGGATGGGAAGGAAGGCAGGGGCTGAGCATACAAGAAGAAATGAATATAAATTACATGGGAATAGGGGATAGTGTTAGTTATCTCAGAGAGAATTAATGTTTTATCACAGCTTATTACAATTACAGCAATGATTTCCTGTTAAAAATAAGAACTCATGGGTCAAAGGTGGCAGAGGTCTAGGAACCACTAAAGGAGTGCCAGAGGTTCCTGCTCTCAAGAGCAAAATAATACAGACAACTAATAGAAGAAACATAAACATAAAAGCATGAAGATTTTGAAAAAGATGCCTTTTATGTTAAATATTTATAAACCCCATACATAGGGCATTCTAAAAGAACGGTCAGAGAGATCCACATTCCTTATCACTTTGCCAACAAAGCTTTAAGTGAGCTGGCAATCTTTATACTCTATTGGTGATGAGAGTTTTCTGCTTCAGAGGCTATCCAATTCTTGACATCCCTCAGCATTTGTGTGAATACTATTGATCATAATGAAATTGGGAATATAATTTATACTACACAATGGCTATGGCTAAGACCTGCTGGAAAGATGCGTACCTGTGTTGTTGTCGTAGAATTTGATGTGTCTGTCTTCATGAGCAGTGATACTAATTGGAAGAGTTGGATGGCTGATGACTCTGTTTATCTGACAGGAAGAACTGACTGCTAAGAAAAACCCACACACATCAGTATAAGTAAGTTCTTTGAAAGACTGCTAATAAGAAATAAATATGTAATCAATCTAATTTGCAAAATAATTCTTACATACATATCCTGACAACTCTCAGCTAGCACCTTATGTTATGCACTTTCCTCTAAAATACTTTCCAAACTACACAAGACAGAGACATATATAAAACATATGTATGCCAAATAAGGTCCAGCTTTTGGACGTGGTTTTAAATAAGCACATCAGGCAAAAATGTGAAACCAAAAACTGAGTGAAAAAAAACCTAATTCCTCCTTTTGCCAAGTCAAACTTTCTTCATAACATACAGGACAGGTAAATAAACACTGAAGGCAAACAAAATCTACATCTTATTATCTGATATATATGTATTGAAATTACTATTAAAAAAAAGGATGCTAGACTACTCATAGGAGAGCAAATTTTCTCACCTTCAGGAATTCTGAAATAGCATGCATATATATAAATATATATATACACACAGAGAAAAAAAGTATAGGAATTTTCTGGTTAGAAATCCAGGCAATGCTATGATGCACAGGTTAATGTAAGAGGTGTCTTAAGAGGCACAGATTAGGAAAAAAACCACAAATAGTCATCACACAGAACCCCAAAATACAGATATTGTCTTTCATGTTGACTGTATTTAGCTAAATTGTTTCTAAAGAACATTCACATAATTTAATCTAAATTCTTACTAAAATAAAGAAAATAGAATACTACTGAAGGTTCACTTCCTACTAAAATGGTAAAGATTCATTTTACACCTTTCTATAAAAATCTGAACCATAAAGCAGTGTCAGCATCCATAGGGCACTTAGAAATTATCAAAGTAAAAATTAAGGGAAAAAACTCCACATTCTTATATATAAATACCCCTAAAATTACTAAAAGCACATGAACCTTCATCACAGCCAGCCATTCTCACAGTTTGCAAATGCCAAGCAGAGGCTTATACTGAGCAGAAGAGTCCCTAAATAGTGTGGTAGGGCATTTCAGGTGACATTTTCCTCTTGTCTAGTTGTTGTAGAAATAATAATTTATTTCTTTAAAATACATGTAAACCTTATAGTACTCTTACATAACAAAAGACACTCAACAGGGACTGATGGTTGACATACCAGGGTCTTGTTTTCCTAAAGGAACATTACAGAATTACAGCAAAGAGTAGGTGAAAAAAATAGAAGGGAGAAGGGGAGGGAAGAAGAAAGGTGGCTTCCACTGAATTGCTTTAACTAATTTAGAACTGCTTTTTTTTTAGACAGGAACAAAGATGTGAGTTAAAAGAAGAAATTCAGCACAGTAAGGAATAACCTAAAGAAGAGATATGGCACTTTCCATTTGCTCTTATAAAATTACAGTCATTTAAATATTTTAAAACACACAAGAAAAGCCAACAAGAATGGCTTAGTCCTTTTAAAAAATATAATTAAATAGTAGAATTCAGTGACATAAATCCCTAAGAGTGAGGGAAGAAATATCAAAATTTTAAAAGACTCAATGTTTTTCCATTGTGGCCTGAATATGAAACCTTATGCTTCAGCTCATTCTGGTCTCTTTTGTAAAGTCAGGGTAAAATAATGTGCTACTAGCAGGCTCTTCACAGTATCCTCTAAAACTTCTAATATTGGTCACTGCCATGATCCAAGGTATTACATGGGACCTTGTGAATTAATACTCTTTCACTGGAGCTTTGCTTTTCTCCTTCAGTGAAAATTTCAACTAAAGCCCAAGTCCAAATGAGCCAGGAGTGCAATAAAGCTTAGAAGATGGATACCTCTGAGGAAAAAATAAAAAGGAATTGACACACACACTCCTAATTTTTTAATAAATTTAATGTTAAATTTTGCTATATTGCCTCTTTTTTGCAGTTTTGGACTGAAGAGAAAATGGATATATTGAATCTGCAAAGATCACAAAGCTGTATTAAAGAAACTTGTGCTTTTTCGCATGCTACTATCCCTTGAAGAGGAATTCAGAGTGTGAGCTTGCTTCTTCGATCTTATTTCAAAAGTATGCGCACTCTTCTGCTACTGCAACACCCGTGAGGTCTGTTGTAGTAGTAACAATTTACTGTTGTATCTCAGAACACAGCTTCTAACATAATCCATTTTGTAATTTCTCATGACACTGCCTGATTCTCTGGAAACACTAAAAAGATTGTCAACAGTACCCATCTCAAACAAGCAATTTTTTCCCTTTGGTTGATTTGGGGCTTTTGATACATACTAGTATCCACACTGGACTCCAGGGTAAGAATTCGCTGCCGTGTCTCCATGTTAAAAATGCTAGTGTGTCCACTGTTAAATGATGCTACCATGAGGCTTGGGTCACTGCTCACAAGGTCTACTGATGAAGGGATTCCCATTTCTAGAAAACAATGTAGAGAAGATGCAGTTGGTGTAAAGAAAACTAAAAAAAATTAAACAAAAAAAATCCTTACAAAAAAAGTACTTCAACATCAAAAGGACCATGATTATGAAAGGAAGTGCTACATTCTAAAATATAAATTATGCCAATATAAATAGCTTTCCCTGTATGATAACTATTTTAACCCTATTTTTATGGACATGTATATCAACAACATTCTTTACTAAGATGCTGTATCTGAAACTGCAGCTCTGCAGAAATCTACTTTAAAATTAGAAAAGCAAGAACTCCCTGGCCCCTTTTCCTTACTTTAACTGTAGCAGCAATTCTCAAAAAAAAACTCCACGAAACTCCATCGCTTTGAGTAAAAGGACATGAAATTGAAGTGTACAACAAGTGACATGACAGATAATTAATGCTGTAATAATTAACTTAGACAAAATCAGAGCTTCATAAAACACCAAAGTTCTCCAGGTGAAGATTTTACACACTGGAATTGTCATCATGTACAGTTATATAAATACATTATAAACTTGAATTTCAAAACTCCTGCCTATTGTAGTATGTATTTGATCTCCTAATAGTGTAGCTATCTGCACACTATAGGACAAAAGGTCAAATCAGCAAAGCTTGCCGTAAGATATATTCCTTAGGATTTTTCTCTTCAAATGTCCTGTTCACCAGTTGCTATGTGAAAGAACAACAGCAGTTGCAATAGACGTTAGGAGGAGGAGGAAAAGACAGAGAGTGAGAAGCTGAATTTTAAGCAACCTAATGTTGGATGATAGATTCAGATAATACAGAAATACCATCACATCCCTGTAAACTCTCTAAAGATTCATGGGAGAAATATCTTTCTGAGGCACAGGACCTCAGGACTATTTCTCAGGAATGGCAGTAGTTACCTACAAGTACTTGAAAAAAGGCCAAAAAGGACTGGTGTGAGAAGAAAACACACTGTTTCTCAAGTGACCTTTTCTACTACTACCATGCATGCTTATCTGCAGCTTCCTGGTAAGCCTACAATGGTTAATCTGAACAACTTGAATAATGAGTGACAGATATTTTAAGGGGTTTGTTCAAGGTTATTAATAAGCCATAGGAAAATTGAGTTTTCAGTCTTTGGATTTCACAAGGCTTCATTTCAGTTTAGAATACAAAAAACCTCCTAATATAAGGGCTATTATATTGCCTCTGTGAGGGAAGACTACTCCTCCTTCCCTCTTAAGTTTAATAATTAAAAACAAAACAACTCACAGTAACAAACCCCAAAACTCTACCAGGAAGTTTTCAAGGCAGGCAGATAGACAAACTGGCAGTAAGCAGCCTGCATACATTCAGAAACATGATTTTGCAAAAACTAAAATACATGGAAAGTTTCTGTTTTCCTCAGTCTGTTTTAACTAACAAGCAATGGCATATCTGACCAGCTTTACACTGTAATTTGACCTGTCCATTCAGTTGTGACAAGGTTTATTTTGCCTCAAAGTTTTTCTGAAGAGACATGGAACTGTCTCAGCTCATGGACTGTCTTTAATGACTATCAGCTCTAGGAGATTATGGCAATGTCAATGGGCTCGTTCTGGAGTACTCTGATTCAGACAGACAGGAACTTCCAGAAATTAGATTCTAACCAGTGAGATTTTCTCTTGTGCATGACATTTCAGTAACCAACTCCAAAGGAGTATTTTTTTTCAACTAGCAGTGTTTAGAATCACTAGGTTATTGTTATTTAGTTGATCTGCAAACTCAGAAATTCAATTGGAAACTCTGTATTAGAGGCACAAGGAACAAATCTGGAAGGTACAATCACACTGACCTGAGATGAAACACAAGTTACTCCAAACTTTCACTAGGGGAAGAAAGGGCTTTTTATTCTGGATAAACCAAAAAAAGGGCCTGGTGGAAACTCAAGTGTGAATCAGAATTACAGAGTTAAGACACTAACCTCCATGGTGCTAGTAAACATCAGCAGATCATCTGCAGTTGGCTTTTAGATGTATCTAACTGTCCCCCTGAATGTAGGCATATATGCAGGTAATGTCAAAGAAGGATCACAAAATTTACTCTTCCCAAAAACATTCATAAAGATACAAAACTCAGAAAGAAGCACAAGAAGCATTTCTATTCAGTAGCCAAAATTATGTCAGTCTGAACAGTGATGCTCATGACCTTCAGGGTAAGGTGATTTTCTGTACCTTGATTATCATTAAATATATTGAGAGCTGGAGCAATTTCTGTAGCTTTCCACAAACGTATAGTGCCGTCTGCTGAACAGGACAGCAAACGCTGGTGAGCTCCACTGTAAACCAGACCCCACACTGCATCAGTATGGCCTACAAAAGCACCTCTTAGAACAGAAGGATCTGTGAATGAAGCACAACAAAACACATTTCCAAACAAAATCTGAATTAAGTCAATAGCTGTACCTTAGCCTGTGTTTAGGCACCAACCTCTGGAAGATAACTGATAAAAAAACCCAAGATTAATCATGTCATATCAATATAGAAGCCTTAATAATTCTGGCATTAAGATGCTTGAATTTCAGCAGCATATGTGACATTCAATTACCCAGTTTACAACTAAGAGAACAAAACAATGCTTCAGCAGAAGGGACAGTACTGACTTTGGCAAAACACATTTCACTGTTAAAATTCACTCTCAAACAGCTATTAATGCTACAGCAGTCCCTTTTATGCAGAAGTTAGCTTTGAGACAAACTGCATCTGAAGCTACCACAAGTGCAAAATAAATCATAAAATCCAGAAACAAAGTTGGCATCCACTCAGCTCTAGTAAATTTTACCAAACTGGTCCTTTTTAGCTGTTTCTACCCAACATTAAGAGCTTTGGTCTCAGACTATAAAACATTTTAATCTCAACTCCACAGAAATTTGTCAAAGAAAAGAACTCTAAAATACACATTTCCTGTACTTGCCAAATTATCAGGTTTAGGCCTGTACTTCTAAAACCTGTTCTTTAGACTAGCTGTTTCTAAAAACTATGATGAGATCAAGGCCTTTTTAAAGAAAATGACATTTTATCTTGCCATCAAGCAGCATAACCATTAAAACAAAAGGTTACTTTAACTAATTGAAGATAACATTCAACTTTCTTTCTTAAACTTTCACAGAAACATTATCTACAAATTATACTATTTTAGTGACATAACATTACTGTCATTAAACTTATCATTTCACAGCTGCATGTGACAGCAACATACCGTAAGAGTCATAGGGGTCAATGTTTGGGTTGGTTGTGTTCCAGCCATGGATGAGGCCATCTGTTCCCCCACTGTAGCACTGTTCACCATTACTGCTCATCACCACACAGAGCACTGGTCCACTGGAAGAAAGCCCCAAAGAAACACTATTAACGTTTTCATTACATGCAATGCAGTGTCAATCTTAAGAATTTCCATGTCAGATACAATTCACTCGCTGCATGGATTGCAACAAAAGTTCTTCATCACGAAATTATACGCTACAAGACTTCCCACAGAAATACCCTCCACAATATCTGGTAACACAACTGCAATCAGGACAATTAATCATTATGCCCATGAAATGTGAAAAACATCACAGTTTAAACTCTAGGTTTTTTTATTTCACATTATTTCTTTCTCAATTTCAGAAGATTTAAGGCTCTTTAATGAAATCATCTCAGTAGATTTAAATTCACTGCATTCATTCTTCTTCAGTTTCATTCCACATATGCAAGTATGTGGCAAAAAGGCTGCAGTGATGAACAGAACACCTAATCAAATGTGAACTGTATCATTTGTAGATTTTTCATTTCAAAGTTGTGGTGTATCTGACTTCAGACATAAATAACTATGCAGAAAGGAGAAGAACACATGCTGATATTCTAAACAATATAGGAACTAAAAGCGTCACATGAAATCGGTAGCTGATAAGATGGAAATTACTTTTTTTAAAATTCTGTTTCTGTTTAAAAATCTTATCCTTCTCAAAGTACAACAGTATTTCTCAGGAAATACTTACTTATGTGCTCGGAAGGTATATATTGGCTCTACATCAAGAGAAGCACTCCTAAACAAAGTATGAAAAAAATATTAACACGTATACCATCTTATACTATGCTTTACAAAAATTTGCCAGAATCACCATATTCTTAAAATCCCTGCTGCATCTTTTGCAATGTTTCTCCCACAGCTTCCTCTCCCAACATGTTTTTTTTCACAGGTCTAAGAACTATTTGCAGTCCTTCAAAACGTGAAAGGATTGGTTGTTTGGATTTTTGTTTAAAGACCTTCAAGGTAGTTCACAGACCCATCAAACAAGTAGGTAGGTACATCAGTGGAGCAGAATGAGTGGAGAGACATCAGCATCACATGGAACGTATCATTAATTGTTCCTATTGGAGCAAAGGAGTTTTGGACTCAAATTTTTCTATCAACACTGAAGTGCTTCAAAATTTGCTGCTCTGGACTTTATCAAACCAAGGGAGGACTCTTTTCTATGCCCACTTCTCCTCAAAGGTGTGATACACTCCCTTAACCACATCAGCCCCAATACGAATTTCCTCTGATTTCTGCAAATTCCCAGCAATTTGCAAGAGACAGTTAACAAAGGAACCTGGCAAAACCTCAGGGTTTCAAGCTGCACACATGTAAATGCATGTATGTGTATACATACATATGCATATATATATATATATATATATGCATCCTATACATTTATATATACATGCAAGCACACTAACAGGCCACATCCAAATATTTTCACTAGTAAATTAATTTGTCGTGTTATCTACGAGGAAAATATAAAAAAGTGAATGGTTTTCATCTTCACAAACAAAACACATTCACAAACACACATGAATTTTTTCTGGCATTCTTTAGGCATCTCTAACCTTCTCTGAGAGCTTCTTTTCCTACTCTAAAATTCAGGGAACACTTTCCATTAACTGCAAGGGCCATTCAGTGAAGTAGTATGTAGGTGATTTTGGTCCTTCATAAATTAAAATTGTTTTTGAAGAAAATAAAGAAAAAAAAAATCTTACTTTTTTGCTGGGGCTGTTTTTTGTAAATTCCACATTTTTAATGTATGGTCCTCTGAAGCTGTTATTAAGACTGGTTCAACTGGATGAAAAGCGAGACCTCTTATTCCATCAAAGTGACTTCTTAACGTAAACTTGGGGTTCCAAGTCTTTCTCAATGCATCCTTATTGTTGGCTATCTAATAAAAAAAATGCCAAACTTTTAATTAAGCTGGAAGGCAAAACAAAAGGAAGAAACCAAAAATTTAGTTTGGCATTTTCAGAAAATGTCAAATTACCTCACCCACTTTTCACAATAACCTGCTCTCAAACAACAGTCCACTTAACACTAACCAGACACTTCAAAATGAGAACCAAGATAGGCATATTCCATACAAGTAATGTCATGTCCACAGTAATAAATTCTATGCAAATCTGAAATACTCTCATGCCTGTAAAATTACACACTTTAAAAGCACTGATACTTCAATGAACTCAGTTAAGTATTTAAAATTTGATCTATGGCTCATTCACTTACAAAGTTGGGCTTGACTCAGCAAGGTGCAGTCCCTGAATATCCAGAATACTACTGACAAGGTACCTCTAAAGCAAAGTTCTGAGAGAAACAGAGAAGTCTCTAGAAGCGCAGAAAGGAACACAACCTAACTTACCCAGCTAAGGAAACACAAGCTCTGTAATAATGCGTGACAAGTGAAGTTTGCCAGAATAGGAAAAAAAAAGGCAAAAAGGACTTGGCTACACACTAAGAATCTAATTGGCAGGCAGTAAGGTATCGTGTATACAGACACAATTATTTGGCAATAAATGCATTTTAGAAGATCAATAAAGAAAGCCTTTTAATAGAGTAAGTTATTTCAATATTGCTTCTCTGAACAAACATTGACACAAAATGCTAAACAGACTTTTTCACTGTCAGTCAACAATATCATGAGTTAAATTTACCTTTCCATAACCACTGCTGATGGTGGTTATGGAAAACCAAGAAAGCAAACAATTGTAAAGATGTTTATCATGTTGAAATCTACAGAGAATTCAAAATAATTTGCATATTTAACTGCAAAGATGAGAGAACTGTTTTGAGCCACTTCAATAAACATTTTATCCTGGGGACTGAGGGCAAAAGAGGAGGTTTAAGAACATAAGTGATTTTTCTTAAGCTTTGTTACATCTGGATTTAACAATAAAAATATACATAAATTAAAAGGTTCTTCAGATTTTAAACAAGTAGAAAGGAGCCACAAGAAACAGCAGGTTTAGTTTTATCATATTTCTTAGTAATGACATATTGCCTTGCTCAGGGAGACAAGTCAGTTTGTTTGCCAGTTTACTGAGCCAAGTTGGCTCTGTGAAGGAACAGACAAATGCTCGAGCTGGTACAAAGATGGGGCAGGACTGCACAGTTAACAGCTCTGGCAGGTTTTTTGAGGACTGGCCAAGAAAGTCTCAGCAGAAAAGGTACAAGATGTACAGATATCTGGAGAGGAATTTGGTTGCCTCAACATAGGCACCTAATGCCAATTAGGTGATGGAGGGAACCTGCCTGCCTTCCAGATGCCATACCAGCAGCACAGGTTCTGTGCCACATCATCAAAAGCCACAAGACACCTCAGATGGCCTAACAGTGAATTCCAGTCCTGTCAGGATAAAATTCTCCATTTGCCTGCCTTTCATTCAAAAATGTCTTTCCAAAAGGAGTCCAAGATGGGCAGTTCATAAACTGGAAAGTAGATGGAAGGCAGTCCGAGCCAGCAGACCAGCAGCAGAGGTGGAAACAGATTCTGACACATCACCCACCTGGCTGCCCCACATCACTCTACCCACCAGTCTCACAAGCTCTGAGGCTGGTTACTCACACAGCACACAACCTCCTTCTGTCTCTCCCCACCAAAGCACAAGAGTGAGGTAACTCGAGGCCTGAAAAGCAGTTTGGGGGGATGCCAACCCCAAAATTAGCACCTGATCTGCATTTGCCACTTATAATAATATTTGTGCCTATACAAAATTGAAAATTAATTGAAAACAAATTGAAAACTAAAGACAGCAATGACATGCAATTACAGGTACTTCTCTCGTTCAAAGCTGTAAGAAATCAAACAAGGGCCTACTGCAAAGTCCAAAACCTCCAAATCAGTACTTAACATTAAATGCGATGATCTTGTAGTTCAGTTACTCTTATCTAAAATCTATTATAATTTTATGAAGATGATTCATCTATCCAGAAGACTACAGGAAAAAAGAAGAGCCAACCAAAGTGAACATTTGTCAAGAATGTGTAAAGGAAGGGAAAAGAAAAGGCAAACTTAAGTGTATTGGCTAGCAATCTGGAAAATTTTTATCTTGTTAGATAGTCTAAAAACCAATCTGCAAAAGAAAAATATTTTCTTTTAAGTAATAAATTAATACTCTTCATTACCAAGTGAAAACCATTCTTCAATTTACAATCAAAGCAATATGTAATAAACTGAACCATGAAATGAGGTAGCCTAATGCTGCCATTTTTTAGAAGAAAAGAATCCAGTAAAAATGTCAGAGAGATGAAAGGGACTGAAAATGGGAAAAGTGTCTGCCAGTCTTGAAAGCAAAGTAAAAACTGATTCACATGATCTTTCAACTTAATTCTCCATATGGTTCAAAACTGACACTAAAAAATAACATACTAAACTTTCACTAATCATACCCGATTCACATTTGGCAGCCAGATGTATGAAATAGTCCAAAATAAAGACATTATCTGTAAGCTAAATTTACAAGGAAACTTGAAATGGGAACACCAGCCTTTCATTTTGCTTCAATAAAATGCACAGAAACCAGAGCAAATAGTTCTGTAAATGTTTTCTTTTAATTGTCAGCACTAGAAAAAGTTAAGAGTTGAGGTAACCATAACTATGAATTCCTGATCACAGGATTTCATACAGGCATTGGACAAATGAACAAAGAGAAGTTAGTATTCTCTACCATGCAGGAAAGGATTGGAGTGGATAAAGGAATGCTACTCCATAAATGAAAGCTGTTAGTTCAGGATACAGAGACATGAACAAACACAGCATTTATATGGACACTTGCACAATGAAGTCAAGCAATGAAAGCATCTTGTACAGATGGTTTAGGTTTGTCATGTTCTCTGAATTTAAAATCCAGCGTTGGATTTTTAGGAGTACCCGTAACAGAAATTTATTTGTACATTACCGTAACCATTTCTGAAGACATAGTTAGGGACAATTAGTGAAAACATTAAGAATTGAGCCCAAATTAAGAGAAAATACTAAGATACTCAATTTTAGCAGAATTGCTCTGCATTCATTGCAATATTGATGATTCGTAACATATCACACGTTCAGAAACTTACTATAGTGGCAGGGAACATCTCTGCAGTGGCACTCTCAAAAAGTGCCTAAGCTTTTATCAACTATGTATTCATTGCTTTACAAGTACATACAGGGGTAGAACTTCAAAGTAAGGATCTGCATCTTATGTCCAAAGTCTCTGAGTTAATTTGTGATGGTAAAATCCCAGATAATCATTATTTAAGAATCACATTTACTGAAGGATAGTATTCTTCCCCAACAGAGAATTAAAAATTATCTGTGAAATCCCTCAACCTTAACACAGCTGGGATGCAATATCCAGATTAATCTGAAGCTGACAGATCACACAAGAGCAAATGATTAAATTAATACCTGAAGTAACTTTTCCCAAGAAACCAGAAATACAGGAAAAAAATGCATACAACTGAAAAGATGCAATTTTAAGGAAGATTTTTTTTCATAAACTGTGCAAGTAAAATAAGGCTACACACATAGCCACAGAAGTGCTGTCCACAAAACCCTCCTAAGAGTTCTGGTTTCCCATTTGAAATGCATCTACTGCCCATACCAAGTAATGTAAACCACAGCTCTGCCTCAGCCAAGTCTTAACTATCTCCCAGGAGAGGGATTCCACTGTTTCTCTGAGCAAGCTGTTTCAGTATCACCCACTACATAACTTTCTCTCCCAGTGTCTTACTTGAACCTCCCAAGCTGTAATTTGCTGTTATTTTCTCCTGCTTTAACAGCTGGCACTATGGAGAAGCTTGGCTCTGTCATCCTTACAAGCACTCTTGTAATACCTGCAGGCTGCTATTCAAGCACTCCTCACCCTCCTAACAGCTGAGCAAGACTAGCTCTCTTAACATCTACTCATCAGTCAGAAGCTACTAGACTCTCTTCAATTTCTCTACAACTCTTTTGAAGTGAAGTGGCCCAAAACTGCACATAGCCCGTGTAAAAGGTCATAAACATCTCTCAGTCTGCTGGCCATGACACTCCTAATTTTGCTCAGTCACTGGGGCTGCACGTACCCAGATGTACCACTATCACTAATTTACTTTCAACTACTTGCACGACATGGCAAATGAGAGGAGAGAGGCTTGCAGAGAGCTTGAATGCTGCTGTGTATGGGAAGGACAGCTTTGCCAAGTAAAAATTTTTGACATCCTCTGGCAGCATAATTTTAACTGGAGAATGTTTTCTGCTGAGTCTACACACAAGTAACTTGCATCTGCCCTCAACAAGACAGAAGGACGTTGAGTTACCATTAATAACCACTTACATCGTAAGTCAGCGAATCTGCCTCGTTTGCTACAGTAAGGCCTGCCAGTTCTCCAAGACCCAGTTCATTTTCAAGGGCTTCATCTGTTCCCATAATGAAAGATTTCCCTGAGGACGGAGGGAATGTTAAAGCTTCCACTGCAAGAAAACAAAACAAACAAAAAAAATCCTGAAACATAGGTTTATACTCCACTGTACAATAAAAGCACCTTTTCCACTTTCAGAATGCTACATATCTGTCAAGTAGCCGAGGGCAAAAAGATCCACAGAGATGCATAATAAAACAGCTATTCTAAAGATAATCACTGTACTTACCAATAAACAGCACCCTCTGAACACACCTACACTTGAGGTGCGTGCGACTCCAGACAGTAAACAGAGCCAGTCATGGGCAGGAAGAGTGTGCTATCATTCATCCATATATAATGCACAAGTAACACAGAAAACACCTTCCCCAACTCAACTACAAAATATGCAAATAGATGCTGAAGAAGCAACAAAAATGTAGATAAAACAGCTGGTGGGAGCAGCCCAAATATTTGAAGCATTACTCCTTGATTAGGTCTCTTAGTTATTACCTTTCATTACAAACATCTTTTACCTTCTCCACCCCAAAGTCTACACTACTGTTCTCTTTTCCTGTCTTTTGAACTCACAGTGCAATTATTTCACTCAACACACAATACATACAGGACATTAAATTTGAGAACTTGCTAGAATAAAAAAATGTGTGCCCAAAATATGGTGTCTCAGCTTTATAGAGAAATACACAGCTAACAGTAATACTGAATTCAGACTGGCAACAATCAGCTGTGTTTTTTTGCGAGAATCCATTTGAGTCTCTGAATTAAAAAACACGTTACTGAAAGGACATGAAAATAGAGCTCTACTAATACAGCTCTCAGTACATGTGAGAAAAGTTGGAAAGGGAACATTCAACAAAAAATTCTTCCACTTCACAAAGCGTTGCTAAGTTACCCCCTTCTTTCATGCAGAAAGCCACTGAGCATGAAGGAAGCAGAACTACTGAGATCTTTGGTAGCTATTCCACACACCAGGGCTTTTTATGCGTCTTAATTATAACTTGGACAACCTACTTTTTCATCCTCACTGAAAGACTGCTAAGTGGAACTCATGTTTTGCACATTTTTCAAAACACATATTTACCATTTTAATAGAGTACATGATATCACAGAGTCATAGAATGGTTTGGGTTGGAAAGGACCTTACAAATCATCGTGTTCCAGTCCCCTGCCATGGGCAGGGACACCTTCCACTCAATGGCATTGTTTAAAGCACCATCCAACTTGGCACTGAACACAGGGACAAAGCATCCACAGTTTCTCTGGACAACTTGTTCAGTGTCTCACTACCCTCACAGGAAAGAATTTCTTCCTAATATCCAATCTACACCTGCCCTCTTTTCAGTCTGAAACCATTCTCCCTGGTGATGACACTGTATGACCACATAAGAAGTCCCTCGCCAGCTCTCTTGCAGGCTCCCTTTTAGGTACTGTAAGGCTGCCATATTTGACAAATTAATGTAGCTTCATATACCATATGTTATTATGCTCTATAGTATAGCAATTCAAATATTGAATCAAATAGATGACTCAGCATTTTCCACACATAATAGAAGTGCTTCATTACAAAGATGCATGCCTGGCTCTCTGTACTTGGACTAGCCCCTGTGAGAATTTTTCCTAATTTTTGGAACACATTATGGAAATTAATACACTGGCAAGCTGCAAGTTCTTCCGTATGATTCACTACACAATCATGCTTCACTAAACATATTTTTGAAAGCTACAGTAAGGCATCTCTGTTTACCTGCAGAGCCTCTATCTTTGCACTTGGGAAAAAAGGACATGCTTGTGTGTGTGTACATATACATACATACATTAAAAATTATGTCAGTGGGAAAAAAAATGATGCTGTTATGTCCTCAGAGTTTATAGTCCACACTTGTCTGCCAAGCTTGAGCACAAACAAAAGCAAGAGATTTAGGATGGTCATATTACAAAGCCACTAAGTGCAAAATTATTTTTTTCCATCATGCTCAAAGGTATTCAGTCAAGACGTGAACTTAGGTAGGTGTCTTGACCTTACTAATAGTGACCATAATGGAGGAATGGGAATGTCATTTATCACACCTGGAACTTGCAATACTGAATCAGAAATTTGTAAAGTGCTTGGAAAGTCAGAAAATATAATCCTTAAGAAGTAACTATAAACATCCACTCTACAAAGGGGTATGCACTTTTTTAATATTTACCTTCATCCGTCCTGTTTATCTCATGTTCAATGAGCCTTGAACTACTGGGCCTAGAAGAAGGTGCAACAGATGGCTGTAATGAAGGGAGATCATCAACATCTCTCAAGTTTGCAAGCATATCTTGCAGCTTTGACCTGTTGGGCCCTAACCAGAAAAAAACAAAAAATTAAAGGGTTTAGGCATAGTTCACAATGACACTCCTTATATCAGATATGCTACAGCAGCACATGCAACAATGGCTCCTACCTTGCAGTATGACATTACCACAGAAAAACTAATGAGCACTTATTTCAGCAGTAACTAATCATCCAGCATGAAATGAATTTCGAGAAGAAAGTGATAGAAGCAGCTGAGAATTGTGAACGCACAATTTTCCCCATATGTATGGACTCATAGTGCTACTTGTACGGGATACTGAAGAATGCCGCCAACTGAGTCACACTTTAGATTATTAGAATATTTACTTTGCTAAAACAATAGCTGACATCCATGAATATTTTAGAATTTGTGCATCACGTACTTTGTGCAGCATATTCTTATGACAACATTATAATTTAAATTTATTTTTGCAGTAGTGTAGTATCGTGAACTATATAATCCAAAAAGTTATATTAAAATAAAAATGGAACTGGATTCACTGGCCTACTTCCTGAAGCTACATATGGTGAAGACCCATGCCCTTCTTGACACTTACCTGTGCTTTGCTCCATCATTTTCCCACATCCCTGTTTTGACTGTTTTATATAGGATTGAGGCTGAAACATATCTTCGGTAGTTTTTCCTGTTGTAAGTTTAATTAAGAATGGGAAAATGTCTTACCCATAGTCCATTATGTTTTTTCCTAGACCAGTAAATAATACAGCTATTTTTAAGCAGCTTTAACACAGTAGTGTACTCTAATATATGTATTCTCTTATAAAACCATTTTATGATTCTATTCTCTTATTACTTCATAGGAATGTTTACTACAGCCTTGCAAAATCATGAGTTTACTAATGCAGTTGCAAACACTACTTTGTCCACCCTAACCATAATGACTGATAATAAACTAAATTGTATTTAACTTGTCTGTCGCCAAAATATTACTCAATCCAGAAAAACACTAAGAAGGATTTTGCAAGATTGTTTTACTATAATATCTGCTTTATAAAAACAGTATTTTACTTAGTAGCAGTTCAGTGGCTAAGCACCATATATGATGAAATTAAAGTCATAGAAACAAACTTTGTAAAATTTAATGTTTAGTCCCTTTTTTCTCCAGCCAGCATCCCTCACATTCTTCTTCACTATGTGCAATATTATGAATAACTGAAAACAGGCTCTGATTCTTCCTGATTTTTCTGCATTGATGCCCCTCCAATGATGGTTTGTCCATGGAAAGATGCTTAATTTCACTACTACAGTAAACCACTTTGTCTCCCAAGATCAAACCAATAAAATCAATCCAAAAGGTACTGAGCAGCAGTTATCTTCATGAAGGAGCACTGGATGTCCGAGTGCTGCCTTTACATTGTGACTCTTTATCATAATGATATAAAACATATTCCAGTAATGTCTAAACCTATATTAACAATTAAGTTTTATCATCAAAAATAAAAAGACAACAGCTGTTCAAGAACAGAATTTCAACACTTGGATTAAATAATTTCTGCTAAACTAACCCCACAGCTATTTACTCTGAACTACATAACATGTCTGTATATTTTTAAAATAACAGACAAATGACAAAAACCACTTTCACTGTAATCATATATTGGCATGCCCTGCCTATCTTAACCATACAGAAATTTAGAATCAATTTTGTTAAACATGAACATTTTAATTAGCCAGCTCAGCTTCTTCTCAGACTTGCAGTTAACTTCCAGTAAATTAAATGATTCCAGAGATGACAAAATATCAGTCGAAAAATTTAAAGCGTGGTAATTATTTGCCTTTTTTTTTGTTTGTTTTTAATTTGGAAAAAAAGAGAGATTTAGTTTCTGTATTTCATCATAATTTCAGCCACATAACCAACTGCTGAGCAGCAGCCAATGAGAATATCAATAAAAAAAGTAATAAAACAAGTCAGCCTCAATGCGAGGGTCTGACATATTTACACCATTATGCATATCTCTTTGGAAGTGAGAATTTCCTTGGTATTCATAAGCATCTTACCACAAAGGAAGAAACATCCCTGAAATTTCTGACCAGGCTACATGCAATATTATTAATATACATCTTTCACACATGAATTCTCAATATGGCTAGGTATATGAAACACAGCCATGGATACAGTGTTTCATTTTAAACTCTCCATCTGAGTTAAAAAAAATTATGGCTTACCTAACAAAACCCATTGATTTTACAAAACATATCTGTATTTCAAGAAATGTAACAAAAAAAATACAGGGCTAGAAACTGTATTTCAGATACTGTTCAGTTTTGGTTTTTTTTTTCAATAACAAAAACCAACTTTTTTGAAGGCTAGTCCCAGAGGTATGAAAGTCAATAAATAAATCCTGTGATTTACAAATAAACTGATGGTAATAGTTGCTTCCTATTTCGAGCCCTGCATAACAATTATGATGACAGCATGACTTTCATGTTGTGAATGTCAAATATAAACAGGGGTAGAAATTAACCTGTTTTCTCCCACTGTTATCTAAAAGGATACTCAAGAGAGTTACCAGTTTGGTTTCTTTCTTTGTTTATTTATATACCAGACTTTAACTCTTCCTGTGAAACCGGCATGTTTCCAGCTAAGAAAGGATTCTGAAGTCTTCTGTATTAAAGTGTGAAGTATTAAAACAATGCCTTTTACAATTTAAATATCTGAATAACGAAAGTACAAAAAATGCTCAAAGCAAGAATTTTTAACTAACCCAACACTTGGTTGGAAGAAGTTATATCTAATCCAACTATTTACTGGGTAAATTGATCATCTGTCATTAATTTCAACCCCTGAGAACTGGTGAACAGGAAAGCAGTCAGGAGCAGCAAAGTAAAAGAGTAAGTAATTTTAGGAAAACATTGAAAGAGAGATAGAATTAAGGGTGTGAAAGATGTGAGATTTATGATTTTAAGGTGCAATGTTTTCCACTTACTCTTCACCCCCTTTTTCCCCTTGCGCTCCTTTTTGTATTGTTCCTTGAGTTTGGTTATAACTCCCTGGTCGACATTCCAGGCTTCAGGCATGAGACACTGGTCTTCCTTTTCTAAACAAAGTGAAACAAATGAAACATCCTTTTTCAATAATGTCACCAAGTGATCTCCACTGAAGGAGGCAACAGCTGCTGTCAACGTTTGTCTTTTATTTTAAACAGACAGAAATAGCACCAAGCTTGTGAAAGCTGTAAAACTGCTACTCACATTCCACTTCTGTTTGCTCAGAATGTTCTTATTAAAAAACTGAGATGAAATTTCACATGTTCACATGTTTAATTCCCATAACCAAGCACATAGCTGTCCATAAATGTAAGCGACATTTACTTTACAATAAATCAGGACACATTTTTCACTTTTTCTTTCCTCCAGGGGAAGAATTATTATATCTCGAAGAAACAGCTATGTTACTTGTCAACATAATTTTACAACTCAGATGTTGTGTTACTGCATTTCAAATTCTCTTTTTATTGTCTTTGTGCTATGTTGTCATTTACACAAAGCAGTAGCTTTGGAACACAATATTCATGTCATCATGGTTTGAATAAACCCTTAGAGCATTAAAGCCATGACACTTAACAAAAAGTTGAAGGCCTGAGGTAGTAATCTTTGGGAAAAAAAGGCCAAAACATTTCAGCATACCTAATGAAAAAAAAATCCCCACATTTTGGTTTGGATTTGTTTTTTTTTCCTAAACATCTCCCTCAAATTGCTTCCTCTGTGACATGATACAGAATAGAAGTATCCTTCCGGTTCTACAGTGTTTGGAGATTTTGAACAAAACATGTTATATGAGTTCAAATCCCCCAAGCAATTTTTCCATATATGGAGGCTGTCCTGAGGCAGCTTAGAAAATTAATTCACGAGAGGAGGGGAGGTATACAGCTCTTCCTCATGTATATTTCCATTACAGCTCCACAATCTTTGAAATGCATTATCTTTTTGCTTTGTTTTTCTCATTAAAATCTTAACCTTATTATTTAAAGATTAATTCCTTTCAGACCAAGTTTGCTTTCTACATCGATAAGCTATTCTAGATCTTTCAAAATACAAACAATAATAAACTTATCCTTGGACTAAGCTGCAGAACTTAAATGTCTGTAGAGGAAGCACAACATTATTAAACACAGTCTGAAGGAGTCACTATGACTGGACAGAAGATAAAAACCACAAATGGGTTATTAATGTGACTGACTTGTCAAAAATGAATAATGCTGAAAAAGACCTAGGGATCCTCTATCAACATCAAATTCAACAAGATTCAGCAACATATTATTGCAGCAAAAGCAACCAACAATATCCTGGGCTGTATTAACAAGAATGTAACCAAGAGGGTGAGGGAAGTCATTGCCCCCCTGTGCTGGGCACTTGTGAGACCACAATTTTGAGTACTGTATCCAATACAATATTTTTAATGCCGAGAAACCTTTTAGGTAGAGTCCTAAGTACCTATTATTGGCGTAGTGAAGCAAGTCTAAGGGAACCACTATGTCTGTTCAGGCAGCTGGAGCAGATGAGCTTCAAGGAGGGGCTGAGGCTACTGTGAGAGTTCAGTGATGCCAAAAAAGGCATCTTAGTGTGGCTTCTAACTACCTGATGTACAGATGTTGAGAAAACAGAGCCTGACTCTGTTCAGACTTGCATCACAGAGGGAGAAGATACTTTTTAAGGTGTTCTCTCACTCCTTTGAACCTTTTAGTCATGATCCTATACTCATGGAGTGTCAGATTAACTTGTGACAAAGTTTAGCAGTTTAAGTCTTTTAAGAAAAGCTAAGAAAATAAGCATTAAGAAGCTGAAGAAAGACTCTAAAATAGATTGTCTATAGGCTAAGTCATGCCCTCTTAATGCATATACCTCAATTACCACTAATGAGCAAGAATTGTATAAAGAATTCAAAAAAGATTATGAGAAAAACATACTTCAGAGAAACAAGTATCTAGTCTTTCTGGAATTAGGTTAAAAGTTTTAATCATGCTTTTCCTCCCTGGCTAGACAAGACTTTTTTTCCCTCCTACAGAAAAAAAAAAAAGAATTTAAAGATATTTTTATTAGGTTGCTTCCAGGAAAACACCCAATATGTTAATTTTCTACAGAATGTCCCAGCTTCCCACATGTCCCACAGATACTATTCAACTTCAGAGGTGGATCCTGAACTATGTCTTAATAGCTTAAAAATTACCAGAAAACATCTGAGGAGCTTTCAAGCCAAATGGGTTCAACAGATTACTGTAACTGAACAATAATATTTGGAATCCAAAACGAGGAAAGAATTTCCTGTTTGCTGCTGTCCCTCACTACAACAACATCACTCTACTGTACTACATTTAACAGTTTCACTTAAGCTGACCAAAGCGATTTATAATGGCAGTTCCTTGAAGAAGCTTAGTCTTATATAGTAACTATAAAAGATACAGGTTGTGAAAGAAGTAATTGAAAAACATGAACACCTCCAACTCAAAAAAAAAAACATTTTAGATTTCTAGAAATGAAACTCCAACTTTTAATAACAATTTATTTTAAATGTTAGACTTCTGCTCACTTTTACTCAGCTGTCATCAATGAAAGCAAAAATAAACCAGAAGTGTAAATTTGAGGACAAAAAGCTCTTGTTGGCATACTGACTTTTTGGTGAAACAAGCAATAGCTGCACCAGCCCTGTATAAACTGATAACATTTTAGTATTAAAGAGCAGTATCCAATTTTTTTTAAGAGCAGTATTTCTAGATTTGTTTGGTGAATAGAATACTGACTGCTGTACCTAATAATATTACAACATCCTCTTAAGCAGAGACTACACCACACTGAAAAATAACTTTGTCCAATATATATATTAATTAATTAATTATATAATTAATTATAATTATAATTATAATTAATTAAAATATAATAATGTCCAACCAGGAGATGGACATGGCTTCATTGAAATACAGCATCTTGGAGACACTCACATGAGAGCCATAGATACCATGGCTTATCAGTCTGTCACAGTTGTATCTCCATTATAAAGCTCAATTATTTCCCATCATCTTCAATAGCTCCGTGTCTACCTATCCTTAAGACTTTCCAGAGCAGCTTAAGTAGGAAACAACTTCCCATCAAGATATTTAACCAGCTCTCTTCTTTCTCCCCTTCTCCATACTGAGGGTTTAGGCAGAATAATTATGTCAAGGTAAAGTGGAGATGGCGGCAATCTGGGTTGCAGGACATGAACCTCAAAGGACAGAGAGCAGTTTGTGAAATGTCTCTCTAGGACTAGTGGACTTAAAGATATATTATTCTGCTAAATTATAAAAGAAAGTCTGAGCAGCTGAAGAGTTCATATTAGCTAAATTACTAATCCACAGCAAGAGTACAACTAATTTGGATTTTATGACCCACATTGCCCTCTGCATCAAAGTGGGAGAAAGCAAAGATGACAAATAAACTTTCATATCATAATACTAAAATACAGCTTTATCAGAGCCCTTCATGCGCATGGGTCACTAGAAAAATATATTGAAATACAACTCATAAATTTTAAATTCTATCTGCCTTAGAATTAAAGAAAAGGAAAAACAACCTGAGGCAGAAACTTTGAAGAATCTTTACACTGAAGCAGTTAACAGGAAAAATGAGAATATTATATCAAGAAGACTTCAGTCTGCCAATTATTTACTGATAATAAAATAGAAATAGTAGAAATAATCAAAAGATGCTGTGATCCTGACAGAGATCTCATTCCGTGAACTGATCAGTCACAATATATTAGCATTTTTTTTTCTCCTGTTATGATCCATCAGATTTTCTTACCCCAGTCTGTTCCATCTCCTGAACTTCTCGATTCCCCATCACCATCATCTGAGGTAACTAAAAAGTCAAACTCTTTCAAAGCTTCTTCTGTATCTCTGTCTTCACTGCTGTCAGATAGCACTCTTTTCCTTACAATCTGAGGGGTCAGAAAGGACAGGGAAAAAATGCTGAATTAAGTTACAAACACATCTTTAACCCAAGCAGTACTGTCTTGTCCTCTACGCAAAGTCCAAACAAGAAGTTGAAGAGGAAGCAGAAAAGTACACATGAATAAGCAAATCTGGAATAGTACGCAGACTTCTTCAAACTTCTAAGTGAAAATGAAACTTGTGTGTAACTCTTTCTTTCTGTGACCATCAGTAATCATCACGTGGAAAATGAACCTACACTAATCTACACCACTACTATATTTTTCTTTAATACTATTGAATCATGATTTCAAAGGCTTAAGATTTTAGCTGAGGGTTAGAACCAATTCATACTGCAGTTAGATACACCAACAATAGGTTAATGATTATTAGAAGCTTAAGCTACAGCTAATTGTAATATTATGAGCTCATTTGAAGAAAGTGGAGCAAGTGAACCATTATAGGAACACACTGAAAACAAAAGAATAATGCCCAGCACCTGGGCTCCATCACGAAGCAGGGAGCCTTGGATCATGCAAGAGGGTCACAGAGACCTGACGAAGACTTTCCTGACTTCATCCCTAGGACCACTGACCCAGTTCGAGACCACCAACCCAATTCAAGAGAAGAACTGTGCACGCGTGAAAGACTAATAACCTCATTTTAATACAAAGTGGGGATGGGAGGTGCTGGAATTGTGCATATGTATTATTTTGGGAAATAAATAGAAGGCGAAAAAGCTTGTGTGGTGCAGCTATTTGACCAGTTGGTAAGCTGATGCGATGATACATGAAAACTGTACCACAATTTTTACTTCCACAGAAACAGAAAATTTACATCAATCACAATGTTTTGACTTGGACCCTTGCTAAGGGTCAGTCTGTAAAGACTCCCAATACATAGCCCAACATCCCACAGCTCATGAGGATGACTGACTGTATTTCCTCTAAATACAGTGAACCAATTTCTAAACCTGAAGCAATTCTAAAGTTCAAGCTTCATTTCTTCAGCAGGTTTAGTGAACATACTGAATTACACAAGACTTAATGGAAGAGTCTCAGACATTAGTTCACAGTCTATGAATGACAGGAAAGATCTGAAAAGATCCCCTTTAAAAATGCCATAAAACTAATTATTTTTTTAATGTTAATTCTTAAAACTGACCATAAAAACAATTACATCCATCATGTCTTATCTTCTTCAATTTTTAGGAAACACAATTCACTGAATAAATGTTAATTTTAAAGAAGAGTACTGATTGCGGGTATCTATGTGATCATATGAACAAATCATATAGCAAAGTATAGATCACGAGTGAGGTTAAGGCATTTGACTGAACAAACAAATACATTTCTTAACTACATTAGAGTTCTTCCAGTCACACCTCTTCCTTCCACAAGCTATAAATATAAGTGTATTTCAGTTCTGTAGTCTAACACAATTTTTTACAAGTAATTTTAAGTATCACTAATTTTTTAAAAAATATTTAAGAATAATTATTGACATGCAATGTTATGAACAATACTTTCAAACTAAGCTGAGAACTGTAAAAAGGACATTGATACCTTAAAAATTGTGTTCCAGCATATATCAAAAATATTAGTCAGTATGGAATAGTAAAGAGACAATTTTAGAAAAATTTAATCTAACTTAGAGCAATAAAGATGGCAAAGCATAATTTGTATGCAAAAACTTAAAAATGCATATTGAATTCCTCTTATGCACACATGCTTGGACAGAACATCATAAAGATGCATTAATGACTTGCATGTGTACATACACAGTCATATACTTTGCTTATAGGCACCTCATTAATCTCACTTTTTCTGTTCTTCGTAACTTTTTCAATTATTTTTTCCACTCACTGTTGCAGTATCAATGATTGTTTTCTCTCTTCCTTCAATATCTTCTTCATCTTCCTCATCACTAAAGTCTGCAGCTGCATTTTCAAGAAACTTGAAGGTCTCTAGCAGAGAGGCAGAGTCAGTCAATTCAGGTTTCCTAAACAACAACAACAATCACCATCATGAGAGAAAAGAAATCACAATGAAATCTCTTTTGCAATTACTAAGCTGTTCTGTATTATTATGTCCAACAACATATAAGACTAAAATAAGCCTACAAGTATAAATGGACTGTTAACAGCTGAAATTCTTGTGGCTAAAGAACTAAACAATAGACATGAAGTGTATTATTAGAACCAACATTTATTCTTAGTATGGCTGCCATTACTATGACAGAGACTTCAATTTTTTATTGAAAAAGCATTTTAAAGCAACATCCATCTGACACCTGCCCAAAGTAACATCAATACTGCTATGCCATTACTGAAAGCCTCAGCAACAAGGCACATGAGCCACAGCTACCAAGCTGGGCTCCCACATGGACATCAGGGTACAGGAAAACTTTGCTACTGCTAGCTGATGTTCCTTATCTTGCTGGGAAACACCAAACTCTAGATAATTCATTAGCTTTTAAGACATGATAAATATGCCACTACAAAAGAATATAATGGGAAAATATCATTGATGACTAAATAATATTTGAATTTACATTAAACAAATAAGGAAATGGATGAAGGCTGGGTAAAATGAGGACTGCACTGGCAGAAATTTAAGCAGTACCTCACAACAGGAAGCATAAGGGTTGTTATATTAACAACTGAAGAGGAAGAAGCCAAGAAACAGGACTGTAACAATTATTAAAACTCTAACAAAAGTACAAATAAACAGTCCTAAAATTATCAACAGGATGTGTGTTTTCTATGCAGAAGATGCACTTCTCCATCAACCCCTGAAAGATACAGTGAACAAAACATATTAATTTTGAATTGTTATAATTACTTCCAGTAAAACCTGGTACATTCTTTATATGGCTTTGAAGCAGTGAAGGCAAGCTTTACTGTTTTCTTACCTGTAATCAGAAGTCAGTTTTTCATAGTTCATCACTAAATGCACGCCATCTTGATTCTCACAACCACTGAAACAGCAGAAGTCTCCCCCTCTCTCTTTTCAGAATTGTAGCTCTAAATTGTCTTACGCAGTCACCCTTACTACCAGCAAGTGCCTTGCTTCTGCTAACCTTTTCAAAAGGTTCAATCAGCTAACACACCTATACAGTAAGGCCTTGTAAACCCCCTGCAGTGTGAACACCTGATCATCTATCCATCACCCATTTACTCCAGTGCTTCATAACCCTTTCCAAAGGTCTAATACAGGAAGCATCCAAAGGCAAAAGCTTTGATGTGTAATAAGGTATAAGCAGCAGCACATTTCCTTCTTTGCAAAGTTTCTGCTCAAGCAGTTCTATGCTTACATGACAACAATCAGCAGATGTGGCTTCTTCATAGCCCCATTGTATCTGCATTTCATTAAAACAATTTGCTACTCAATTTTTTTTCATTTACTCACCTTTATCACCCAAAAATACCAAGGAGATTTCACTTGCCATTAGAAATTCTGCATATACAGCAGCCTCATAATATATATAATATACCTCAATGTACATTATGTTTTCACGGTCACTGTTTTTTCCAAGAATATTCCTTCTGCTTTTCCAGATCTTAACTTAGATCTAAGAACAATCTTAAGCACGTTTCAAATCTGCCCTGCTTCTGGCAGTATTGTGATCGTCGTTTCTATGACAAACCTGAAAACACTCTATAATATTTTTATTTTTCCTTAAGTAATCACTACTTTGGCAGTTTATAACACCTTGTGAATCTGTAGTAATAATGTACATTTTCACAGAAATCCTATGGTATGGCTGCCTTGCTGTTTCCAGAAGAAAAATCTTGATAAGACAACATTTGTAATGTGCTTCATTTGACTAACTTCTTGACTTCAGCAAATTCTGAGAGTCTCTGTCTACTTTTATTTGAATAAATCATCCAACCACAACTATTACTTTTTTTTTTTCTCTGTATTTTGCCACATAAAAATCTGCCATGTAAAAACACTTTGGCTGATGATCTATAATAGCAATTATCAGACATACTCCAATAAACAGCAATATATGAACTAATATCAAACACAGAATACAAATTTTTAATTAAGAGAACTTACTATTAAGAAACAGAGATCCTTCTATAGGTCCAAGTATTTGCAGTAAATCATGCCAGACCTGTACTCATTTGCTCTTAAACCTGGGTCTCTCACAGTGAAGTTCAAAGTGACTACCAAAAGAGGTTATATATATTTTTTTTTTTTTTTTTTAATTAATTGCTCTGATTTCAACTATCCTATTACTTATTATACATATTAGTGGGCAGGATATATATACATAATAATATGTCTGCACGTACATGGGGAGCAGGGGTAAATGGGCATTTCAAACACTGGGAAACATGGTAGCTTATTTATCAGGTATTTCAAAACTCCTGTACAGTACAAAAATGTACAGTCAGCATAGTGCCACAGAAGACTACTTGTGCTAAGAGACAACTTCCAAGAAAGAATTCTTAAAAACCAAAAAAGAAAACAAAAGAGACAAAGTATTTCAACTATACAAGGGCTCTACAAGAAGATAGTGTCAAGCTGACAGACAGGCTGATTTCCTATACTGTACCCCAAAACAAACTTCAGCAGTCAAATCAAAGGTGATTTAATAATTTGAGCTATTTGCTATTCTCTAGCAGCATATGAACATAATGCATTTTGGATAATGCTGTTAGCATGAATACTTCGGAAGAATATAAAACAGATTGAAGAAAAATGTCTGGCCTTAGCTAATTTATGCTATGTACTTTGATGGATATTTCAAGCTTGCTTGTTTCATTAATTTTCCATCTGGTTAGTTTTCTTCTCTTAGGGGGTCATTCACAAAGCAACATAAAAAATCAGAAGGGTCAAAAATATAGTCGGAGTTAGGGTAGTAAAATAAATAACTTTAAATTCCATTTTAGAAAAAGAAACACAATTTGACATTTCCAGGGCTTTTGTAGCTTCGAGTATTTTTTTTTTTAAATCAATGGGTGAAAACAATAGAAACAAGCTCCAAAAGTGGGGACTGATATAAACTATGGTATTACAAGCACAAATGAGGCAAGACGACAGCAAGGTTCAGGGCCTGTTGCAAATAAAGAGAGACCAAAAACCCTAAAAAAGGTCTCAACAAGGACAATTCCTCTTTTCTGGACTGTCCTGTATCACAACATATTTAAAGGGAGAACATAATTTTCAAAGTGCAAGAACTTTGGTGCAGCTTTTTCCTTCCTCCCCAGCCATACTGTCTAAAGAAAACCAGCTAGGGAAGAATAAACCAGAACCCCCAGACAGCAGAAGCTACCGAACGTGCCAAAGCAGAAAGCACGGAGCAGCCAGACTGTGGCAGGGCCTCCTCTCAGCTGCTTGTTCTGCATCTCTTTCCCACTGCTCCTTCCTCAGCTGGACTCTGCAACAGCACGCGTGCATGCTTTTCTCTCCAGCACCTAACTTTGTCTTCTTTCCTTGAAGGTCTCGTCCCAGGTGACTCAGCACTTCCTAAGCAACCAACCCAACAAAAATCATTTAAACAGTATCATATCTTCTATCACGTACTGTTAACTCTGTCCATTACATCCTCCTTTCCAGTAGCCTTATCCAAGTAGACAGGAAATTCTTTGGGGCAGAGATACTACCCTGCTATTCCTGCCTACCCACAATTAGGTACAACAGGACTAACTGCTTCTCATGAGCATAACAATAAGAAGGTAACTGTAGCTAGACTAATGCTGCTGGGTTTTCCATCTTACCACAACAGATGGGCAGAGCACAGATTTTGTGAATATTACTCTTGAAACAGGGAACTTCTGATTCCCAAAGGTAAGAAATTTTTTTCTGTTTAAAACACAAAATTCTTGCTACAAATGGGATAGTAACTCAAGTACATATGTCCCTTTCACAGCTGTGATGGCTGTGAAAATCTGATCCCAGTTTGTATTTTACAGGCTGTTCAAATATTCAGATTTATGTTAAGCCCTTGGCCCCTTTGAGACTAAAAATAATAATATGAAAAAAAAATATGATTTGTGGATATTCCACATATACTATTTAAATAAAACAAGCCCGGCTTTGCTGGGCTCTGCAGGCCAAAACACCAACTCCTCATTTTCTGCCCAACATGCCTCGAGACAAGTATTTTGTGTAAAAATCCAGTTGGTTCTGACACTGAAATATAACCAGCTTTAAAAAATTTATAGTTCAGACCGAACACATTTGCTCTCAACATTTAATATTCAGGATCTTAACACAAATCCTGTTTCTTAATGGGTGAAATGCAGAAGCCATAACCTACAGGCAAGGTGAAGTTCTTTTGTGGGAACTAAAACAGCATGCTGATGATACCTTTCCAGTTCCCAGCGTGATCCAGAACATTTAAAGGTAAAGTTAACTTAGACTAAAGTCACATTATAGACATGTATTTTCTTTGTAACTAACACACTCTATATTTCTATCATTACCTTCTCTTTTGTTGATAATAACCCTGCAAAGGCTGTGGTCATGTCCAGGGAGAGTCTCAAACTTCTCCCATGAACTGTCCAACCACAAGGCCATTAAGTGCCTTAGTCCTACTCACAGCCTCAAAGGAAAGAGTAGAGGCCTTTTTTGTTTATTTTATCCAAGACATACACAAGTTATCTTAAATAAAACCAGGATTTTATTGATAAATTCAGAAGCAGGAAGAAATACTACAATAAAGTTAAATAAATACAAGTTCAGCTTAGGCTGAGAAATGTTCCTGGGAGCTTGCACAGCTGGAAAGAACCTGTTGTGACCCAGGATTCAGAGCTGTTCTACCACACTCTTTCTTGAGCCATTTTCTTTGGTTCAGTTTCCTACTACTTTCAAAACAGCTACTGCATAGTCTTCATAAATTTTATTAATTCCCCACAGAATTTAGTTATCACATGTTTTAAAACAGTCTTTTCAATGTGGCTAGTTAAATTGTGTCAAATGGTACTCATTAAATAAATGCATGCAAATTCAATGAGGAGTGTCTTTAACAACAGTTCATTGGATGTTCAACACTGTAAAATCTTTCATAATGCAGCATGGAAAATATAAAAATAATTTATAAACTACTGAACAGTTAAAATCATCAATATTTACACACAATGAACACAGGCCAGGCTAACATTCTGTCACAACCTTTGAAATCTCCTACGAAGTCACGCCATACAATGCAAGAGCTAGTGCAATATGTATTACAACTGGAAAGCAACACTTACAAAATGGTTTGCATGTAAATTGGAATCACAAAGGAATGACATTTAAAAAGCAAGAACCACTTCTCTTGCCAAATCTAGTCAGCTAACTATAATAGATCAAAAAATAAGCTTTATAAAGAATAAAATAACCCTTAATATTTGAGATACCAGAGTAACTTTTCTAAGTTATTTCTCTAGTCATCTCCCTTCTCTTTGTGTGTCTCTCTCTCCAACTACACAACTTCTGTCTCTTTCTCCCCACTCTTTCTGTACTGTGAGTCTTATGTGACATTTCCAAGAAGCATCTCTCAAATTCTTAGGCCACTGAATGGTGCCAATTAAAAGCATGGTCCATTTGTACTTCTTTCTTCACAAAAAAACCCAATTTACCTACTTTTTTTTTCTGCTTTAGTGCGTCTGTTGAAAGTGTCCAGATCTGGCCTAAATCAGGTACCTTTGAAACATCTCTAAGGTTACTGCAAGATGGAGGCAGGGAGAAACAGAAAAAAGGTGAAAAAACAAATCCAAATCTATTTGCTTTATTCCCTTTACTGTTTTTTTTTCCTTTTTTGCAATTCAACATCTACTTGCATACTATTTTGGAAATCTTTCTTATGGCATCTATTACCAGAGGTTTATAAATACAGAGTTTTTTTCCCAAATAAACCATTTTATAAGCTAGTCAACAAACAACATTCATCAGCCAGTATGCAGCATTTTCATTACTTGGGCCAGTGTTAATAGGATTTAGAAATGCAAAAGAGTTATTAAGGTCTTCTGGCATACAAAGATGTTCATTCACTGAAGTGTCAGTTGGAATGACTTGTTGTATATCAGAAAGATAAAGTTTTCAAAATTTTTAATTTTTTAAAAGGTCTTCAGATTTGCTCTCAAATGCTGAGGTTTGATGCCATTTTGCATTTTGAAAGTATAGGCAGTGGAAGCCCTTGGAAGTTCAACAGTAAAAGAAAAGGCAGCAGGTAAGTTCCAGAGAGAGACTGATACATCACTCAGGACCATTTTACTTTAAGAAGTTTCTACTGACTATTTATAGTTCTAATGATCAATCTCTTAGCAAGAACTAGTCTATACCATTTTTATATATAGACATTCGTATCTATGCATATATGTACACATATGTTTGGTATATCCTCATTCCTTCCAGTTCTATTCCTTTATTATATTTGCTTCCACTCATACTAAATGGTAGTCAAATACACACCTTCAAGGAGGTAAACTAATTTGACTGTTTAGGTTTCACTCAGTAAGATAAAGCTACTAAAAATGAGGTAATAAATGAACCAAAAGATACTTAAGTACTCTTGTGCTTTCAAGGCTACAAGCTACATTTGCAGGCAGCTTTCATTTTTGTTTCAGTTTGTTGGGAGAAAACACCCATTACTCTCACTGCAAATGCTAAGGAATTTAAACCATTATTATGAGGTTATTATTTTAGTATCTATTTTTGAGTCCAATCATGCCAAGTGGTACTTATCTTTGGTAATGCAAGTGAGCTGATTGAAGAAACTGAAAACTGATTCCCTTTTAAATTCCATGAAATAATTGAAAACAGGACTATATCTAGCTCACGTTATCATATTAACATTTCAT
Organism: Anomalospiza imberbis; assembly: GCF_031753505.1. NCBI lineage: Eukaryota > Metazoa > Chordata > Aves > Passeriformes > Viduidae > Anomalospiza > Anomalospiza imberbis. The sequence goes on along the minus strand of NC_089683.1, from coordinate 79,150,966 downwards.
TTATGGATTCAAAATCTTGCAGGCTGCCTTCAAAATCCACATGATGTCTTTCTTGAGTGCTAAAGTTTTCAAGAGGATCTGTACATCAGCAAATAAATAGGCAATGTAAGAATACAAGTCTGGCCAAACATGCAGCAGCTAGTAACTCAAAGTCTGAGGCTACTTCACCTGAGGATGAAGATAAACTGATTTTGCTTAAAACAGCGTCAGACAACAGTAGTGTGTTCATCACTGTACTAAAGGAAGGGGAACTTCTCTGATGTAACTGCAATCATTTAGGATATACAAAACTAAGCTGAGAGGTTATTAGGGACCAGACAGCAATTTTCTAAAATAACTAGAGCCTAGCAAAATTCAAGTTACATATTCTCTGCTGCAAAGAAATATTACTGTATTAAGTATTTGTACTACACTAACCATCATATGCTTCTACATACCAAAGCAAACAGCATCAGCTTCACAATAATCACCCCAAACATTCTCACTAGCCTTTCCCACAAAAAGGCTCAACTCAGTGTTGGCATCCCAAACACTGAGTGTCCAAATCTCAGCTGTTGAAATAGGTATAAAGGACAGACAACAACATAAAACTCATATAATAGGCAAGTGCTGCTGTAACAACTTAAAAATCTGTAAAAGCTGTAGTAAGCCGAACAGAGGAAAAACATCCTCCCTACCCACCATGAAGTATACACTTCACACATCCCTGAGGTCAGAGAAAAAATGCCAGGAATTATCTTTAAAACAATTAAAGGCGTTAAAAATATTAAAAAATAAGCAAAGTGTGGGTTTCAACTGTGATCAGAAGTATAGTCAGAGCAAGTCACAGAGGTATTTCTGAGGAAGGCTGAACAGCAGCAAAAAGCACTATGCAGAGATGAATACACTTACATAAAACCTGTGCTAAAATCAGACTGTGTTGAGAAGTAGATCAGCTCTTCCATTCTTTCCCTGGAATTTTTTGCAATACTAATTTATTTTGTGCTCCACCACTTTCATTTCACTAAGAAAGTATTGGATGACTATCAAACAAATAATGAAAACATAAAGGAAGTTTTATTTTCTATTGCCATTACTTCCTCTCTCCTCTCAAAGAGATAACCATATGGCAGCAGAAAAGCATCAAATACTATCTCTTTCATTTCTTTGGAATTTATCACATGAATGTTCAATTGTACAGAAGGCAGTTGAGCTAATCTGTTCTTTCTGCAATTTATACTGCTATATGGAGAAATCTTTAAGGAAATTAAAAGCTAGCATGCCTTCCATTTTCCTATTCTGGAAATGCATCATTAAATCTATATTCCTTCTGTTTTTCACGGTACCATTTTCCCCTCTATTGTACATTATCTTTATCACATTCACCCACACTCTTTCCAAACTCCTATTTATTTGCCTTTGTTGTTTCCCATCCCCAAGGTTTCTCTTTACTCCAGTCCCGTACTCCGCTTCTCACATTTTTCACTCTATGTAAACAGTTTTCTAAAACACAGACTTAAATGCACAGATTCAACAGGGTGCATGTTATGTAGTTCTTCCAAGACCAAACAGATCAAAAACACTATGAGCTGTCTTTTCCCACTTCAACAGAGGTGTACTCCTTGCTAGACTACATCCATTTTTGTGTGTTACTTTCTGCCCAGTGCTCTGCTCTTCAAATGAAACTAAAACATCTTCAGGTTGACCAGTGTCCTCAGACTTGCAAGCAGATATTTGACATCAATGTTCATTATATGTTTTGAACAAGAAAATCTGCCAAACTGCATTGGCTTGAGCAGTTCACAAGCTTCTTTGGTGATAGCAAAGCTTTCTCCTATGAAGAGTTTCACTGTACCCACACAGTCACTGAGAGTCTTCAGTCTGCATTTTAGTTTGCAGCTGTCCCAATGTCTCATGGTCCTGGCAAACACTCACATACATCCCTAAACTTCCTGGAATTGCACTAAGGTTTTCTTTCATTTCTTGTTCTTCCAATTTCTCACCGTAACTTTCCTCTTCTACCACTACCAAACCGCAGGCACTTGTTCACTGCACTCCTTCCAATTGTAAAAGCCTGCTGAAGCCCAAATCCATTTTTCACTTTACATGCACACAAAGAAGAACAAGAGGCTGCTAAAGGAAGTGCCAGTCCTTTTGTCCTCAGTAAGCAGCCTACCACTGGTGAGGTTGCTTCAAAGGATGCACCTTCCTCAACTGTAAGCCAGAACTTAGCTGAGTCACCTAAATTTTTCCTAGTTCTGCCAACCAGGTAGGAAAGCACTGAATTAGGATTTCAAAATTTCAGTTGAGTTCAGGAGTAGCATCCTGAGTTCAGGAGCAACATCCATGTGCCTTAGACCTGTATCATGTATTCAATGCTATACTTTTCAAAGAGAAGCTGTTCTATATAGGCTGAAGTTATGCTGGCATTACATGAGGCAGGTAATAGGTAAATATGACCTTATTTCTGATTTTGCATCTACCACAAAGCTGCACTTTGAAATCTCAGAGGTAAGTAATGATGCAGTTGGAAGAAGGTGAACAGTGCCAGATGTCACAGAAACAGTGAGGTAGCACAGAATGAAATAGCTGTTAAATAACAGGCAGTCTCTGCCAGGAAGCAAGCCACAGAATGCTTCCTGAAAGAAAAATTGAAAGAGGTGGTCTGCAAATGTGATTGAAGCACCCAGAAGAATCACAGCATTGAGAGGTAGTCCTGTTCTTAGACTGATCAAGGAATTCTAGTAAAATCCTGACTTTTTTCCTTTCAGTGAGGGAGATCTCAGTGGACATCCAGAAATTCAAAATCACCCATGAAGACTGACATGACCATGTTGAATAAGAATCCTGGAAATTTTTTCCACTGTAAAGCCCTGGAGTCCCTTCTTGTTCATTACGTTATCAAAACACTTCCCTAAGCTCTATAATGCAGTCTGCCATCTCAAGCATCACAAGCAAGAGCAGTTTTTCAAAATGTACAGCCTGACCAGCCTTGCAGCTGACAAGCTACAGCCACAACGGAAGGGAATTCATTTTTCTACATCAGCGAATATCCTCAGCCACAGGGCAAACTACAAAGCGTTAAACCTAATGTCAGATCTAACCCAAAACCAAGCAGATAGGAAAAAATGAAAATATATCCAAAACTGCTATATCAAAACCACTGTCCCAGTATTTTACCCATCAAGTAAACTACCTTATATACATATCCATCTTCTTCAAAACTACGTAAATACACATAAATAAATTTTGAAGTGTGAGAGAAGCTTTATTTACACATTTCCCCTTCACCAGAAATCAAACCAGAACTGTTACTGCAAGCTATCAAGCATTCCTTGTTCTTCAAAACAAAGCTGCTGTACATATAGACATGACTTGTCAACTATGTAGCAACACAATATGTTTTAGTAGCTTGCAGGTTTTCTCACACATTCAAGTTTTCCATCTTGCAGCATTATATTTAATTACGTAACAATGAACTTCTGCCCTTATGTAACTTGTTGGCCTGAAGTTGCTGCAGCTATCAGGAGGGTATAATGAAATCTTACAAATGCTTTTTAGAAGATAGGATGCATATGTAACAGTATTACGTCTTAGAAAATAAAGGTCTTGACTTTTGCACCATGAATATAGAAAAGGAAAAAAGCGTGAGGATTTCGGAAGAAAGCTGTGCTACTACTGGAAACAGCTACCTCATCTATTGTTCCTTCAATTCTGCATAATTTTCATTATGTAGTTTCATTACTATAGTTCTGCAACTACAGTGTCTTAAACAAGAATGAACAGACTGTTTTTCTGAAGCCTTTAAGTTTAACTTACTTTTTTTTCTAACACTACATGGAAAAGAGAAGAAAATGGAAAAAAAGCCTCTTAAGGTTTAACATTACTTAAGAGAAGAAGTAAGAACCAGCTTTTACTGTATTTGACTGACTTTCCATAGTACTAGAAATATTAAAACACAGAACTTAATACTGTACATTTCAGTCACATTTACGTATGTCTATTGATTAGTAGAAAACAAAAATCTTTTAGGACTCAGAATGTAACGAATGACTTTGTTTTTCAGATTTAGTGAAAAAAATCCTTCTCTTATATAGGTTATCATGTCATAGTCAGCACAGACCAGACGAGCAAAGCCTGTAACCTACACAGTAAAGTGTGCAGCAATACAAACAAAGCATTAAGTTGAAACAACACTGACTTCTAAACACTTAGCAATCATACCTCCAAAGAGGCTTGATTTGACTTAGTGCTGCTATTCAACCGGAAAAAAATATTATGATGCTTTTAAGATGCGAATCTAATGAATTACTTCCATACTTACTGCTTAATATAATTAAATTAGTTAGAATTGCTCCAATCTTGAACTAGGAAAAAGTCATGAAATCTCAGTAAACAAAAATTTTGTTCAACACCACTAAGTGCACTTATGCAGAATGATAGCAAAGTCATCTTGATGCTTACCCAATCATTGCGTTTTCTTTAATCTGGCCCTCTGTGCCATTTACCATTGGTTCTTGATTTCTGTTTTCTTTATCTGAAGCATCACTTGAGAGGCCCAATAAAGCTCGCACTCGTTTTGATTTCACATCCAATATTGTGTCGGTGTAGCCCACTTCTTGTAGATATCTGAAGGAAGAGAACTCATGCTAATCTTCTCTGCACATGTCACTTCTGCAAAACATGAAATTCCTCCCTGAACTCATCCTCAATCCCTTAGCTTAGCAACTGACTGAACTCCCTGAACTCATCCTCAATCCTTTAGCTTAACAAACTACGGTGCTGAGCTAGTGAAACATGCTTGTAAATCATCCTGTACCAGCTGCAGAGGGATCGCCTCTTGCAGTACCAGCCTCTACAGTCACTGAGAGAAAAAAAAAAAAAATCAAGAGAGCCTAGCAGTCAGAGGTTATACAATACGTTATTCATTCATTTACTAAAATGGATGGAAAAGCACTTTAAACTAAAATATTTACAACTGCTTTATAAAAATCACCACAGCTGCATGCACAAGCATGGTCATTTTATTCTTTAACACATGGAAACTAGATACAAGAAGCAGCAGATATGTTCCTTATGTGAATATTATTAGAAGCCTAGAAAACAGAATAAAACTTAAATTCTTTAACTGTGGCTATTAGAAAGAGTTGTTATTTATGATGGACTAGGCTTGACAAAATCTCTCTTGCTTTTCCTTTATTCTGCAATGGATCTGCAAAACTTTGTCTTCCATATGACTGAACAGCAAAAATCCTTGTATGAAAACCTCACAGCCCAAAGTTGGCTCTGTAGGTTTAAAGTTGGCTCTTTCACCAATATGCCCTTGAGGACAACAGGAGGGAAATAATGATTTAAAAAAGAAAAAGTAAAAATTGGTTTGTGTCCTTCCCTCTAGAACACAGAGTTAATAGCAGTGAATTGATTAAATTGTCAATATTCTAGACAACTCTGAAGAAGGGAAATGCTATTTTACAGTGACAGCTGTTACAAATCAGGGACATGCACTTCTCCTGCAAGAACATTCTTCTCCAATTATTTAACAATATCATTCACATAACCACATTAGGAGAGAAATACTGATTGTTGGCTACAGAAAAATCAAACAAGTCACCTATGCAAAAGACAGTCTGTCAGTAATATGCACTCTCTATTCAGCAGTGTGTCACTCCTGTATGAATTGCGCTGAGACGGAAGGACTCGTCTTCAAAATCACTGATCCAAGTCAAAACCACTCTATTTACATTTATTCAAAATGCATGCAAAGATTTGAGCTCTTGCAAAAGAGAAGCTTGTACAAGCCATACAATGAATTTAACTTTTGTTCAACTCCTTGGAAAAAGGTCTTTTAATATAAGTTCCAGACCATCCTTACTATCTCAGTCCCCTCTCATTTAATCCTCTGTAACACACCAAATACCATGGCAGTTAATTTAGTTACTATGACCACAATTCAAAAATTAATTCAGATTAAGAGACATTTGTTTCATAGCCTTTTCTGCAACTTAAGCAAGCAAAAATAAAACTTTTCCTTCTCCAATGCCAGCTGTTTTTATTTTACACAGCTTTGGCAGAAATTACTTGTGTTTTTTGCTTTTTAATTGCAAAGTGTCATGACCCACTGTCCTCCCAAGCAGATTGTCTTATTATACTCCGTGAAAGAAAAGTAAATGAGATCAGGTGTTTGTGACTTGACAAGGCTTCTCATCTGAAGGTATGAAATATCAGAATTTTTCAAAACCCAAAGAAAAGTAGTGCAGAAGCTCAATGAACTTCATCACACACACTAACTTTTCTTTCAGTAAAATATAACTGAAAAAAAAATCAAATACCATGACTATCATATTTCATTAGCAGATTCTTTCTTTGCATTCAGTATTTGAGTCCTTTTTTGAACACTTACTGTCTTAACAGCTGTCGCCCTTGTTTCCATATTAGCTGGCTGTTCTGTTGTGGCTGAATCTCTGTCTCATTCCCTTCATCTGAAAAAAGATTATTTTATTACATTTTTTTCTTTTTCCTATTTGCATAAAAGATGCCCATCCACTTGAAAAGACAAATGTGATCTGCCTTAAAATTATTAGGAATGGTTTAATACCAAAATTCAAAGTGCAAATAATGAAGGGAGAAAAATGCACACAGCACATGACTGTAGTACTATATACACATAAAAATTTCCAGGTACATCCTACTTTATGAGAGCAAGTTCCTAACTCCTTTAGGGGAGCATAATGACAGTCAGTCTGCAGTCCAATTTTTGCTTTGGCCTTCCAAGATAATTGCTGCTCACATTAAGTCTGAATACAAACATCTTTAACTGCTAACTGCAGCACAATATTGGTTTACAACTTCTTCCCAATTTCCTTAATATTTGACAGTTCAACATGAATCAACAGATCTACTTACATCAATTTAATCCATATTTGTATTAGTTTTGTAGAAAAAAACAAACAATAGGGGCTATTTTTTAAGCTGAAAAGTTGTTGAAAAATTTTCAGCACATTTTCCCCAACCATAAATTTGTAACCAAATGCTACTACTCCAGGAAAATCTACCAAAAAAAAAAAAAAACAACAACAAACAAACAAACAAAAAAAAGCAAAACCCCACCATGTGGCTGTTCTCTTAAGAAAGCTATCAGAATGCCAGCAACCAACAGCTACACGTTTATTCCATATATAGCTTCACAGCACATGATGGTGGGTTATTCCCTCTCCTCAAGGAGATGCATATGCTTCCCAAGACAAAAGATCTTGTTTTATCATCTGTGAAAGCCTCTACAAAACTTTAAAACCTTGTGGTCCAAACACTGAAGGATGAACAAACTTCCTGTGTAAACAAGACTTAAGAACCAGAAAAACCTGTGGCATACTCTGATGAGTAACTTGATGTGTGACTTGGGAAAGCTATTATTCTCATCAGGAAGTCACCTTTAAACAACTCAATTAATACTACACAAAAAAGCCCCACCACTTACCCAAAGAAGTTATCAAATACTAATCAGAATTCACATGCAAGGAGAGACATATGAATTCCAGACATCTCATTCACAAATCTATTTAACAGCAACCAAAGGAAATAAACAAATGCACAATCATTTTCCAATGACAACTGGACACAGCTGGATCCAATGCACAGCTACCAAAGCTCAGTCTATAATTATTAAAACATGACTGAGGTAAATCTGCCTGAAAATTCCTTTTGAAAGCAAAACCCGTTCTTCTGAAGGCACTATTAAGTATATCCAGAGGCAAGAATTCTCTTGTGCTTAGTCTCCTCAAAAATGATGACTGCTAGCAGTAGCAGTGGTTTACAGATAATAGTGAAGAAACTTGCATTATGAGGAAATTATAGCAGAAGATATATATAGTAGAAATAGATAAATTGCACAAATAATTTTATTTTTAAAGTATCTCTTTATCAGAAGATTGAAATCTTTCTTCTAAAATTGTGTTACAGACTCACCAAGAGATCATAAAGAAGACAACAAGGACATATGTGGAAGAACTACTACCAGAATTTCGACTTTTTTTCATGACTGGGCAAGAAAAACAGGGAGAGGGCAAGGGGAACATATGGACACACAACTTATCTATCAAAGACAACTTCAAAATAGCATTAGAACAAAGTTTCTATTTTAAGTCATCAGTCCAGATTTGATATGGAACAAAAATACATATTTCTGATAGCTATATATAGAATACAATGGGATAAATGAGAATAATGGAATTTTAACTAAAATATTTCCACAATGTTGACTTTGCAGACTTAATGCACAGTCTAAACCTCTGCTGGGCAAGCCAGGCCTCGCACTACATTCCTCAGCTGGAAACTGGAGCAACATGCTGTAGCTGCATCCTGAGAAATTACAAAAAACCCCACGGCTGTCTAGGGTTGTGGTATGATCAGGACAAAGCTTTCTAAAGGTCCAGATACAGATTGAGGTCTTCCACTTAGTAGCACCAAATTCAGTATTTCTTCAGTTATGGAAATAACGCTAATAATCACATGAAATAAAATTTCTATAAAACTCATTAAAAACTTGGACAAGAAAAGCCTGGTGTAAAACTTTGCTAGTTGGTGTGGGGTTGGATTTTTTTGTTGTTTGGGGGTCTTTTAATGACCTTCTAAACCCAATGAGGTAAGAAATTACCATGACAGTCAGCCAGACCATCCCTTCCACAAACCAAGTGACAGAGATGAGATTTGCAGATATTCTATGCTCTCTGCCTTTACATATAGGTGGTTCCAATTTTGTTGTAGTAGAAGCATCAGGAGACTGAGACACAAAAAACATTACCTATATTTTCAATGGCTTAACCATTACCCAGATCTCTGTATCACTTTCTTATGTTTTTTCCCCAGAGCAAAGGATAGGGAGGATAGAGGGATAAAAGAAAGTAATTTAAATTCTAAATTTCCCCAGTTCAGTGCTTAAATCTATTTGTGTGAAGTTGGAGATGAAAACAAATCAGCTTTCCAGAGACCAAGACAAAAAACTGAAATTAGCTAAATACATCTCCAATGATCATTTGAATTCTTCAGAGAAATCTCCCATTCAAAAACTCTCACTTATGTCTAATATGCATTTTAATTTTTTTCCTGGAATACCACTTAAGTAATTGAACAAAAAATTATGAACTATGTATTTTTTTCAGAAGAATTATCCAGAAATAAAAGGTTCCTATTGCTGTGAATCTAGTATCATCCTGTTCTAAAATATCCATACGCATCACTAAGGGACAGAAAAACTACTTTCTCCAAGAGCAGTCTGCTCATTTGGGTTTGGATTTTTTTTAAGTCTAAACTAACTTGATTTATTAATAGACTCTTAGAGCACTAGGATATATTTTTCATTATACTAGAGTAAAATATAGGTTTTATTAATTATCTCTATTCTTACTGCTCCAATAAGAGACTTATTTTATCAATGCTATCAATTCAGCATTTGCACGTAACACTGTTAAACTTTTACGCCAGTAATAAACTCACTCTCATTAAATTCTTACCAGAATCATAGTTCGGTGGCTTCATATCTCCCTGATTCAATTCTGTGCCATATTTTAATTTGTGGTATTTAGCCCTGCAAGGAAACCAAACAAAAAAATTAAAAATCTATCTAAACAAAAAAAAATTTAAAAATCTATTGGTACATTTAAAGTATATCTCTAAACACATAAATGTCACCTGTTTTCACTTGAAAAGCCACTCCTTTCTTCTAGGCTAGGAACAAAGCAAATCAAGTAATTTTACCATGACTTCAGATAGGTAATTTTATTGAAATATTTTTTTCCAAAGGTGACCTGTAATTGCATAGTGAATACTGAGGAAACACACAGAGCAGCTGAGTGCAGATTTTACAAAATGTTCTTGCTACAGAAAAGGTTCCTTCCCTGTGGACACAAGCAACTCTTCTGTTTCCCTTCCCAACCCCCCAGTCTTTCCTTTTTAGCCAACGTTTATGAAACATATTTACTACCCATGTCAGTTCAGTGCCATCTACTTCATATCTCATACTGTCACTCCATTAAGCAAACTTTAGTTGTATTCTTCAAAGTGCTGTGTTCTCCAACAGCAGCAGGCCCTCAGCCAGAACTATTCTAAATGAGATTTAGCAGTGACAGCTCACCCACGCCACTTTCTCTCAAAGCTGCTAGATCTGCCACTTGACCAAGTGCAAAAATGGAGACTTTCTTCCAAAAATATTTAGCCTTCAAAAGGTCTAATGTAATAAGCCCCACAGAGCATGCCATATAATGACAAGAGTAGCTACAAAAAAATGGAAATGCTTTTTTGAGAAGCTTCATCCTAAAGACTCAGTATGTACATACTTTGAAATACACATAATAACAGCACAGTAATACAGTATTACACACACACATGTAAGTAATCCAAGACTCACTACAGTCGTCTTTTAACAGTGCACAGAGAAAATGAGGCAAAGTGAGCCTTTACTGGTTTTGCAATCTGTTCCCTCCTTCTCTGATGCCGTAACTTTAAAAGTACAAAATTGCAAGTTTTATACATTCACAGCTGGATAGAAGAGTGGCACTTACACCAGTTCCTACCCTAAACAAAAGGCTGAGAAGTCAGGAAATGCTGCCTGTGCAGCCTGGGAGTAGTGGGACAATGAAACAGCACACACGTACACACAGTTCAAATGCAAATGTACAGAGTGAAGTGTAGGGTAGCAAGAAAAAGGCTGAAAAAAAACAAAAAAAATTAAATCTGTCATATGCACCAACATGAAAAGAAGTTTCATTAGGTCCACTAGGCATAAGGGAGTTCTTCCACATAAAATTTGTTTTTGAAAAAACTAATGGGTTTGACACTTTGTAATTGTATGAGGCAAGTTTTCACTAAAATCACATGACTATATCAAGAACAGCTGCAGAAAATGTTTTCAAGTTACCTACACCTATAGATTGCTTCCTAAACATCTTCATTATACTACTGTTTTCTTTTGCCTTTTCCTATTTCATCAAGAAAGCCCATTACTTCTAACAAAACAGTGCTGAAGAATGCTTCGTAGTTCTTACGTTTCAATTTCGATAGTAATAGATTCCTACTAATCCAGCTGCATTTTAATTATAATAAACATTTAATTCTGACTGAGATGGGTAAGTGAAGAGTGAAGAAGTGCCTCTTAGGCATAGCAACATCGACAGATGAAGAAACTAACTCTCAAGAGTCAGAGCACTAAGCTCTAACTCAGCTGAGCAGCAATCAACAAGAGGAGAAATTATGTGCTTGAAATGTATTAAAAGCAATAGATGGAAGTTAAACATTTTGGTCAGTACAGAAAAGAATAACCAAGAGTAGAAGAAAATCCAAGCTGAATGCTCAATCAAAATATTTATCTTTCCTTTTCCAACTATTAATTTCTTACATGTTACTCTAGTAAAACAACTGCATTTCACTATTGTTAAATATTGATGCTATGTATACTTTTCCTCCACCACCACTAATGAAAAGCACTGATTAATCAAGAATTAAGAAATCCTCCACTCTGCAACCAACTTTAAAGAGTACCATTTTTTATGCAGTCATGAAATCAAGAGACCTTAATATGTAATCTATTTTGATCTGACTTAACAGAAGTGAATAAATATTAATACTCTGCTCTAATCTGGATTACTGACATATGTTGTGTTCTACTTCATTCCTTCAAAGAATTCTGGGAGAAGTTAGTTTTGCAGCAGTTGACACTTGCTTTCAGTTCATGGATATTATACAAAGTTCCACTATGCTCTATGTGTTCACTAATTTTCTTATCAAGTTTTGCTAATAATTTCCAGCCAAAGAAAAATGTTCGCTAGGTTCACTGAAAGGATCATTCTTTGGACCTTTCCTGTTCCTCAGATCTCATGTTCTCTAAGATCCATCTTTCAAAGATTCAGACTGCAGGCTTTTAAACTTCTCAATATATTTATTTCAATCTCTTAAATCCATTTTTGCTCACTTTTTAAATCACTTCCCACTTAATTTACCAGTAATGGTCTTTCTTCTTACTCAGGTTTTCCCCACTCATCAAAAGCATTATAAAATCATTTCACCAAAATGAGATTATTCATTCTAAATCCATTTTAAACTGTTAGTAACCAGGATTTTGTAACTGGTTTCACCTCATAACGCAACAGCTTTTAAAGCTTTTGTTGTTATTCTTTACCACAAGAGGATAATGTAGATTACATGGTCTTGCAGACCATTGGCCCTTTATATTTACTTTAGGTCCAAGCTGGACTAAGATTTAATCTTTTAGAGGACCTAACTTTGCATATTGCAAGCAGAGACCAGTAACCCTACAGAAAAGGCAAAAGAATCATGTTCTACTGAAGAGGCAACTGAAGAGATTAAAAGCCCCAGAAAGTAATCTTTATTTTCAATATTGCTGGAAAAGTTAAAAACAAAGTTATAGAGCTCTGACTGCACAAAATTACAAAAACCCCCAATGCTATAATCAAATCTGAATTAAATTCAATTGGTATAAATTCAGGTCTCTGAGCAGGACACAGATTTGAAACAGAAACATGAATATCATGCCAGAGTATGTGACACACTGAACTCATCTTCAGTTGTGGTCAGCTTCTAAAGTTAAAAAAATACTACAAAAAACTCCCATACAAACAATATAGACTGCCAATAGGTCATCTAGGAAGTATCTTCTACACTTCTTCAGGCAGTATGAGCTTTATTATTAGACACTTTTTTATGATACAGCTGAAAATGTCACAGGTATGAAAGATAAACAATCTTTTTCTAAAGTGCACTAAGAGAAGGGCTGAACACCATGACTCAGACTCCAGGACTAGAAGGGAGTCTTGACCCTTCAGTTACACATATTGCAATCAAAGGGTATGAAACTTTTCACAAAATAACCTTTAATTCTTTTCTACACAAATTCAAAATACCACTTATTCCATTAGCACATTTTAATTTAATCTGTTTTTACAATGACAGAATATCTCTTGACCACCTGTAATGCTTAATTTTTTCACTTTTGCAGAAATCACATGGTCCAGTTATTAACAGCTTTAAAATGGCCTTCTACAGCTCACCTTGAACTTTAGCTCACACATCCCAGTAGTGTGATACTACCATCACAAAAGAGATAAACTATATTTTTTGTAAAAAAAGTGAAAAAATGGAAGTTTATTCAACCTTTGTATCATCTGGTCAAAAAAAATGACAGTGGTTTGGTGGCAGGGGAGAAAAAGAAACAAAGATTTATTATCTGAAACTTGTTCAACTTCAATGATTTACCTTCCATTTCTGAAAATTACATATGAATTATTAACAGTATGCAGAGACAGAAAAAATGACTTGAAAATGACCACCTGAAGGATACAACTTAATAGAAAGTATTTTCTATCTGAAGACTAGCCTTCCAGTTATTTGAAAGAAAGCTATTTTAGCACTGTGAAACTATGTTCCTGGGTAGATGCCCTCACTCACATAAGTATGAATATTACCATTGCTCTGGCTTCTGCCCTTCATTACACTATTCTCCTCTTTTGATTAGCAGTATTGTCATTAAACTATGTATCTTCTGTTCAGTGCTTGGAAACATTCATCATGGCTGCCACACAAGAATTGCTTAGCAAAATGCTAAAAGCCTTCATCAACATTTCCTAAGACTAAGTGCAGTGAAACTTTTCTGAATACTTCACACAGAAATAAATTTGATTCCAGTCAAAAAAAGCCACTATTTCTTGGAAATATCTGTCGCCAGACCTGAAGCATCTGATCCAGCTGTGCTGAGGGAGCCTGCCAAAACATCCGTAGAAGATCTGGGAGCCGCCGCCAAATCAAGAGACATAAACAAGAACGACTGCCAGGAACAGCACGGCGAGATATTCTACCCAGGGGAGAAGGCGCCAGCCTTACACTGATCAGACACATCAGTGCAGAAAACAACACAAAATTAAATCAACTGTTTCTAGAGACATAGCTCAGGAGTCCAGTTCTTTGGTTGAAATATGTTAAGACAGGAAGTGAGCTAGACTAGCCGAACTAGGACATGTACTTGAGAGAAACAGTACTATGTTTCAGCTAGCTCCTGCAAATCCAGCGGCACCAGTGCAATTTACTGATGGTAGAGCAAGTATTGATAAAGTCATAAAAAGTAAACCTCAACTCTGAACAGCCTCACACTGCAATCTACTGGATGCTGGCAAAACTACATCAAAACTGCTATTGAAAAATGCTAGCACTTAACTGCACACTAGCTCCTTCTAAGCTCCTTGCTATTTCGCCTACTAAGACTATTCAGCAGAAATAACCTGGCTTGCTATACACACACACAATAAAAAGGTAACCTCACAATTACTGACATAAAGACTAAACATTAAAATAAATTTGCCAGAAAAGCATGACCATCGGTAGTAAAACTTATTTTCTACCTTACCCACACTAAAATGACATGACATGAAAGAGAAAACAACAACAGGGGTCCCGAAGTTGTTAATTTATAGTAAAATTTGAAACTATTTGGTTGATAAAAGAAATGCGGAGCAGCCACTATAAATAACAGCAGCTCAAAGAAGCATGTACCTGATAAAACAAATGTTTCTCATTTCTTTTTCATGGTTTCCTGAGGGCATTGTGAACATGGAGTACTCTGGTCCACAATTTCATATTCTGTTCTGTTACTCATAATTTATTTTGTCCAGCTGAGAAAGATCTGAAATGCTACACAGCCATAGCAGAAATGAAGGAATACAGGAACGATTCCCTGTCCCCTCACAGCACACCAACCTTCCCCAAACCTGACAGGAATGTCTTCCTCCTACCTTGTAGGATCTCATTTTCCAGCTCTAAGAACCCAATGGAAAATGCCAGCATCCTGACTACTGTCTGACCAAGCTGACAGCTGATACAGGAAAATGCTGGGAAACAGAGCAGTGCTTCCAAGCTCAGTATGTTGCCGTTCTTTCAAGTATCAAGCAAGACACTTGCTGAGAGATAATTCCAGAAAGAAATACAAGACTATTTCTTTAGAAACTGGCAAATAAAACTGCTGTTTAAAACTACAAACTCATACATAGCTGTCTCCAGCACACACACCAGTCACAAGCATCACATCTGCTTACAGAACCACTGCACACCCGTACTGGAACTGTCACACTGGATCAGATCAGCTGACTGTAGCCTACTGACCTGAATAACCAAGGCTAATGCCACACACTGCAGAAAAACATGCAACATAAAAGATACAGATGTAAAACCTGTAATAAGAAGCCACCAAGTGTTTTTTCCTAATCCTGACAAGGACTGCTGCATAAATTTTAAATTTCATAATTTAGGTGGATTTTATACTATAAAACTGAGGGAAATTTTCACCATCCATATAAAAGTTTGATTTTTGTTTTTTTAATGTTACAAAGTTTTTCTGATAGTACACAAAAATGTATTCACTTAGTTTGATAATTTTAAATTGCTAACTTCTGTGCATTATGAACAAGAAGGGTTAGAAATACTTTTACATAATCAGGAATAGCTCCACCAGTTTTGAAACACAAGAAATCTTCACAGAATACATATAACTACGAGTATATCTTTAGCTGAACCAATGACACTAAGCTTTGTAACCATGCTCCAAATGTAAGCCTTTCCACAGCCATAAACTGCAAACTCCATTAAGCATACATTTTGTATTTTTCTGTGCTCTTTGATGTAATATCAGTTTAGTACCATAACAAGGCCTGGGCAAAAAGAGTAACTACCTTAAGGATTCCTCCAAGAACTTTGCAAAGCAGAAGAAAATACACTGGAGCCCTGGGGCTACTGTTGGCCAGAACCCTGGCTGCATCCCCATGCTAGTGGATTAACTGGTTGCTACCAAAAAGTTATGAACCGGATGGTAGAAGACATATCTTGTGCTAAAGTAGCCTATATAAGATGAGCAAATCTGAATGCAATACAGTAATGTAACTATTGGTGTCATTTTAAAATTATCTACCAGTGATGTTCTATTCCTCATTTGCATATGTGTGTATTTTAAGTCTTATTTCTACTAAACAAACTCTTTCAGAGTCTTCTTTTATTGAAGAGAAGCAAGAATTATTTGATAGGAAAATGATAATGTAAGCAATGACCGCTTTGCAGCAGTACCATAAATATACTCTTTATTCAATAATGTTAAAAGACATTTCTCTAATTAAAAGAATTTAAACTAAACTTGGCCTAAAATAAATCGGTTGAACTGAGAGATTTCCAAAAACATGATAAAAAAACAACTTCCTTGCCTCAAAGGTTAGAATAACAGGAAAGTATATATTAGAATAAAATGGTAAACTGGGGACTTTGTACTAAAATATCCATGAACCACTGATTAACCAGTAAACATAAATATTTTTTCAATAACACAATTAACTTCCAGAAGATATTCTTGTAGAATTTCTCATATTGAAAAGACTAAAAACTTAGCAAGATTAAAAACTAGTAATTATTAGACTGAAAATGGTTATTCAATATTTCAGTTGACACATATTAGTAAAAAAAGCTATTACTTTGAACAAAATGAAAATACACTGTAATTCTGGCGTATAATCTATACAGTTCAGTGGAATTTTACCAAGGGAAAGCATTCATTATTGACCAGCTATGGGTTTTGTCAGCATGTTTTTCAAGCCATACTATTTTAGCTATTGTTCTTATCATAATGCAGACATTTAGACTACTGGTTTTATTTACTACAGTAAAATCTGTCAATCTGAGAACTGAGTAGAGACAGAAAAAATATTTCTTGGTTTTGCCAAAAATGAAGTTTCTGTCTTCAGCATTTCTTCATCACATACTCATCGCAAAAGCAGCATACCTTTCCTGTTTGAGCGCATATTCCAGCATTTTGATTCTTCGCACTAGATCCTTCTTCAGATTTTCCTGTCCTTTCCTTTCACCTTGAAGAAAGGCAATCTGGGCCTGCAAAAGGAAGTGTTCAATTTAGAATCTGCTTGCTCAAAATCATGCAGCTTAGCTCTTAAGTGTGTGTGTGTCTTCCAAAGTTAATTTAATATTCATTTGTAGAGTTCAAAAGGAGTTGGCTTACTATGCTTCGTAAACATTTAACACTTACAAAAACCACTGCATAGAAGATATGGCTTCTAAACGGCATGCTCACTATAGAGCCAAAAAAAAGAAAGGAAAGAAAAAGATAAGAAATAAAGCAATTTTGGTTTGTTTGACAGGGTTTGTTTTCTCTCTTGGATAAACATTCAATAAAGGATAAGGAATGGATAAAATAAGCATACAAAAAGCCTTCAGCAGATAAAAGTATTTACCAACAATAAGCAAGAGAAGATGATAAAGTATTTCTGCTCACCAACTGAAGTAGTGTATAATTAGGGTATAATTCTATAGATACATTACACTAGTAGAAAAACCTGATGTAAACCATGTTCAGCTAAAATAAGAACAAAAGAAAAATAAAACCCTGTTTGCAATACAGGGTTAAGTGCTAATTATGATACTTACTAAAATAGGTTAAGGAAAGCTCTCCAGAAATACTGTAATTAAGAGAGGAAGAAAAAGGAAAACAGGGAAAGGTATTTTGGTGAGGGAGACAAGGAGAGAAATGGTACATAAGTAAATAAAAGTAAAGCAGAAAATAGACAGCTAACCTCTATCAACTTCCAACACAAGTATTCAGTTACCTTTGAAAAATCTCCTTTAAATAGAAAATTATGACAAACACAAGATATTAATTCCTAATCATAAAGAAAGAACTACCTGATTTTCTACCTAATGTTCAAATCAAGAGGTAAGTTCTTGTGCTTGCTCAACTCATAAATACACTTTTAGGCAAAAATGCCTACACGCAGTCACACCATGTCATGCCTCAGTCTCACCTGCCATTTCCAAGATCAGAAGCTTTCTGCACCTCTACAGCTAAGACTTCATGCATCTCATCTGTCTCTGGAAAAGCACAGCCAGGATAAATGGCAACTGGCCCACACCACCAGCTGTTGAGCATGACGATCTTTCATTTAAATAAATGCCCAGGAAAGTCAGGGATTAAAAATGAGCAGGAATATCCTATCCTCACCCGTCACAACCTTGCAAGCAGTCCCCAGATATTTTAGTTAATGGAGATAGTTGCTTCCAAAGAATCTGACTGCAGATTTTTACCCCAAGGTGAGAAAAAACAGTCTCTAAATGCCATTTTCTGTCCAGCAACTACAAAGGGAAGGCACACAGCTAACTCAGTTGGATTTTGGTGACCAGGCAAGATGAATCTCACACCCAAAGCCATTTGTTTGTTGGTGGCCAGCAATAGCAGCTGCTCTAAAATATCACACCAGCTGACATAATTTCACTGCTCAAGTACAGCCAATAAATAGACTGACAGACACCTGAAGGATCCTTAACTGCCAGTCACCAACTAGACCAGCCAGTTTATAACAAGAGAAAAACAATGGCTGCTCTCCAACTAAGTCACTCTTCACTTTCAACAGGGGAAACACATTTGAATTAAAAAAAAAAAAAAAAAGTCAACAATCAAAAGAAAGATCTCTCACTCTGGCATCAACTACAACTGAATTCTAATTTTACACCCAGGTTTAAAGAAAGGCACAGGAAAATGAAATGTTGATGCTGGAGTCAGCATTTCCTACCCTGAGGAATGTAACTGAGCGAGAAGCATCTCAACTCAACAAGGTCAGCATCCCTCCCTAGAGGAGCATCTCAGGCACATATAACTTAGTTTTCAGTAACTGTACAGACACACAGATTCTCACTCCCTATCTCCACATAGGCCCAGTGGAACTCAACATGCGCTCTTCTTGTCAAAAAGGAGAGAACATCAAAATGCACCTTTAAAAACAGAAATCATGATGTAAATATGTATTTGGCTGGGATGAAGATGATCATCCAATGCCATCAGGACACAAGCTGAAGTGATCTATTATGTGACCTGCTGTCTGCAAGCAATTTCTAGCCAAGAATGAACTGACTGAACATGCTGGAATGAAGCATTTTTACCTGGAAAGTTGGTAAACAACACAGCTCACGCACTCCTATACCACGAAGGTCAAAGCAGCATTACTGTGCTAATAGTTGAGACTAAAGTCATCTTCCACAGGTAGCAACCTAAACTAAACTAAAAAATGCAACTTCTCAGTAGTTTTAACAGCTTCCTTTTGTAAGAGGGAGAGACAAAAATGGATATGATTAAGAAATACCATATGACACCTCCTTCATGTGGACATCTTTTGTTGTCAGTAATACGTCCATGCTCTTAATGATGTCTTAGAACTTTCCTTTTTCCTGGATTTTCAAGAAATACTTGTGTTTCTTACTTAAAATGCACACAGCAACAACAGAAGAATCCCCAGCCCAAGAGCCGTTTCTCCAGCCCTACATAAGCTTATTGCTAGGATCCTTCAAGGTTAATAAATATATAATTTACAGATAGGAAGTTTTACTGGTACTTCCAGAAACTGAGAATAATTTTGCTCTCTCCTTGGAGGCTGCATGGTTTCTAGCATAGTTTGTTCATGCTTTTCTTCAGAGTATCATGCCTAATACTCACTATTTTTGAAGAATTCTGGCTCTAGAAATGAGAATATTTACATTTAGTCATTTTTATAACAGAGAAATATTCCCTCTCTTTTCCACAAGATGTTAGCAACCCTTATCCCTCATTTATACATGTACTGAGTAATTACAATTATGTCAGCCTCAGCGGACAATAAAAATCAGTTATACATGTAAGCTTAAATGTTATTTGAGAAATTCTTAATGACAATATTCAGGTTTGATTGTATTGCAAGTAAGGACAGTGTTAAAATAATAACTGAAGTTTTGTATTAACAGTAATATACTAACAGTTCATATGTCTTAAGCAAATTTCATTCTTTAAAATTTCATTATTTTGGCAATTCACCGAAAATATGCAAAGGAACATAAATGTTCATACTGTAAAACAAACACTTTGCAGATAAATGCAAACTGAATAAACAAGTACAATGAGTTTAAATATCTAAAATGACAAATTATGACATGTAGCAGTATTTTCACAGTCTCTAGAACAATACAGTGGCAACTGCAGGATCACTATTTCCAATTAAAATACATAGACAACACCTGTCTAAATGTCTGTGCAAACATTTAATGTGCAGGAGGTCTGGGTTGAAACACAATGAAAATTGTAACTGAACTGCACAACTACAGTTTTCTTACGTTTCAGGCATAAACGACAGAATTTTACCAATGGACTGAGATTCCACAAGTGACTTCCCATGGCTGCAGCTTTAACCCAAGTCAAATCTGGAGCCTGAGCTACACCTGAGGGAGTAGAGGAGCAAAGTAGATTCCCTTCAGCTTTGAGTAATCTGCAACACTGTTCTACACGTTTGTTTTGGCCACTCCTGGGAAAGTTTGCCAAAAATTTCAAGAACTCGAAAATATTCCCAACAAACAGGTTCTGTGACAACTGACCTTCTAGGTAATAAGGTTAAAATGCATCAAGTTGTAAGCCAGTCTTTGCAAACCTCAAAATTGCCTATGGGGATCATGCAAAACCTCGTATTGTTCCTTGCCTTATGGGTGGGGCGCATCATCTCCATCACAAAGCACCCGGCCCCGCTGGCTCCACAGCAAGAATCAAGGCAGGATCCGCCTCGAGTTTATTCCAAACTATGCGATACAAGTTACTGTATTCCAACTCAACTGTGAAATTAAAATCAAGAGAGAAGGACAAAACAAAACAAAACCATCAAAAAGCCAAAATCAAACCAAACAAAAATAGCTGCCACTAAACCAGAGAACACTGGAAAAAGACATGCCTGGAACAGTCTATTTCAGCTGCAATTGTTGAGTTCAGTATTTTTTTTTTCCACTTCATCTCATCAAATTTCTTTGTATGACCAACTGAAACATAACCTAGAAGTGTCATACACATCCAGTCTTCATTACAGCACTGTAGCTACCTTAACTATTCCACTTCTCTACTAAGAGGTTTTAAAAATAACATTAATTCTTGTATTAAAAAAAATTTCAGAGACAACCACACTACTGTTCTACAAAATTCCCCAAAGGACTCTAATGTCACATTACTGTGAAGTAGACAAAAGGTGACACAATGTTTTAGGTAGCACTAGGCTAGAAACAACTCTTTAAAATGTTGTTGACTTCCTAATACAGGCTTAGAAGCCGTAACAACATAATAAAATAATGAAATCACATCCTAGTAAGTCCCGATTTTACCAATGTTTAAAAATTTACACTGAAATTTATAATTCCTCAAATCAGCAACCACAATAAGCATGATTAAAGTATATTATATTTAGACATCTTTTTAGGCTTACACCTAGACATTACCTAAGAGCAGGAGATAAAAAAATACTCCTCTTTAACAGGAAATTTTAAAAAATAAGCATACTATGACTGCTAAACAACTGGTGGACATTTAGTATCAACTCCTACTGGTTTCTGATTTTACAGCTATTTCAAGTTAAAAGGCAATTGTTTTTTTAAATTCATAAGACTCAAAAATTATAAAAAGCCTTTCTATTCTTCTCTATAATATCTATCATAATATTTTAAAGTAAATCTCACTTCACATTTATGGGCATTTAAAGGTCAACAGACATAATTTGACAAAGAGCTACTAAGACACACAATGCTCTACATAATGCTTCCATAATTCAACAACCAGGTCTTCAGAGGTTGAGAGAAAGAGAACAAAAGAGTGGAGGGGGGGGGGGACTGCAGGGAAAGTATTGGAAAAAATATGCAGATAGTTAAAATAACTAAATACATTATAGAGATGAATCAATCTGGAACAGTTGTGCTAACCGGTCTACCAAGATCTGCCAGAAGGATTCTGCAGGCTGCCAGGGTACTCAGTATTTTAGATTATAGCTGGCTCACTGAAGCACTACATATTTAAGAATATTTGTAAATAAGTGTAGGCATGCCCCAGGGGTGAGAAGAAAAGAGAGGGAAGGGGGAAGGGAAATATCAATGGTCTAGTACAACTAGGGAACAATTTTAAGAGGCACCATACTTCACATCACTACACACACCTACTAGCACTCTGTGCCAAGAGAGGCTAGGAAGCTTTTGTAATTCCTGCAGCCACTTAAGATAACAAAACTGAAGTGGAGGCACAGGCTGAAACGACTGGCAGGCACCAAGGCATATTTGACTTCACCCCACACAGAAGGTAGTTCATCCCATTTACCCCTCACATGCTCTTGCTGGATGACAGCGCCTCATGAGACCAATGCAGAGCACAATCTGCTACTGGCACCTTATTTTTGTTGGATTTCTCAGAGATGTCCTAAAACTAGCATCAGAGATAAACCCATAAAAACCATCCAAAAGAAATCAAAGATTTAGTTTACAGTAAAAAAACTATGGCTGAAAATGCCATTTACTTAGGTTCTTTGGCTCTGTTTTCCAAACAGTGTTTTCAAAGAGAAAACACAGTTTGAAAAACAAATTCTGTAAGACTGAAAAGCTCCTTAAAAATGATCCAGAATTTATTCACAATTTATACCTGGCAATACCTTGATTACTAACTTAGGCATCTCAAAAACAGCAAGACTTGTCTTTCTGCAGTTTGAAGCATTTTACTACATATATCTCTGTTTAGATAGCCAGTCTTTCTTTTATCCTCTCTTCAGTGCTGCCTTTCAGTGGTCTAGTAATTTTAAGCATCAAAACAGTTGCCAAGCAATGTATAGTCAGCCTATTTAATTATTCTTCCTAAGCAAAAATTTTCTCACCAGTCATTTCTGTGGTAAACGTACTTAAGTGGTGAACATTAACCTTTTTCAACCCAAGAGCACATGCCACATACACTGATATAACCACAAAAAGAGCACAGCTTTTAATTCTATTATGTAATTCTATAAGCAACACTACAACAGCATGTCCCAAAATAATCACATATTATGAGCTGGAGTCTAAATTGCAAATGCTCAAATTCCTTTCCACTTGCTGTACAAGAACGGCAGAAATGCAGCGACAGCAGTCAGCACCAGGACTGATAAACAGACTCATGGCCCACATTGAAACAGACAATGGGAGTTCACAGGCCGAATGAATCACTTGGGGTATGGCAAGACAAGGGAGAAAAAAATCTGGAGGACATTTTTAGATTTGGCTTCAGTAACAAAAAGAGGAGTGAACCAGACTTGACCACACAAGCATTTGCAGAGGCAACTGGCAGAATTCAGTTCCTCACTCCTACATCCAGGATCAGCTACCCGTTGTATTCAAGGATGCATGACCACTCTGAACTGACTTGGGAATCAAGTGAAACAAATACAAAGATAAGTGATTTTGTTCTTAGCTCCCGTTTACAAGCTAGGATACGAATATCATGCATGCCATTTTTGCTCCGATGCGTTTGCAATCCTGCCCTATGTGACTTCACTAAAGGGAAACATATTCCTGGCTAAGACCAGAAAAAATGCAGTCTTGCCTCACTGCAATCCTTAATTTAACTTCTTTATCACTGGGTTATTTTCAAAAACACTCAACAGTAGTGAGCATATAGCAAACTTTTTTCAAATAGGAAAAGAACATCTGGATGAGTTCATCTACAGGCCCACACAGAACAGGTCACTCAGATTAAATGAACCTTTGTTTTCACATTTCAGAGTATTCTTATTTCTAGGTTATTGTCTGCAAAGCTTGGATTCTGAGCATTCTGAAATTATTCTAAAGAACACTTTCAGCTATCCAAGCATTTCTCAGCATTTAAAACTAAAACATAAGGATCCCTCATCTACTTCCATTTTTGCCACTTTTTAAGTAAGAAACGTAGAAATGAGGACTTGACAAGGCTCGCCAGCCTTGTTAAGCCAAATAGATGAGTAGGTTACTGACCAATACTTACTTTCTCAGAAAACTGTTTACTGATAACACTTTTAGTTAAGGCTTGGTACTTGAGCAGTCTTACTTCTTTTAGCATTAAATTAAGATGAACCAAAAGTCTCAGGCAAATTCACATGATCTTCCCTGGGGAATTTTACACAGACCATTCTAAAATTAGTAAATAAAGTTTCCGTGTCTACTGAAACGTCAATAAAGGCGAAGTTATATTTGCAACTTGTTGTTCAAACAGTGCCAAGTTACTTATCTCTGATGCAATAACACTGCCATAAGCCAAGACCCTCAAAAGAAAAAGGGCTACATTTTGAGTAAGATAGATACCAATTTAATTAAAAATGTGCACTAATAAAGACACTTAAGATGTTTCAACATATGTTAACCTGAGACTGAAAACCAAAGTTTTCCACCTAGAACACAGTAATCTATTCCATTTTTGCTCAAACAAGAAAAACAGAAAGATGTCTTTTTTTTTTTTTTTGAAAGTATAACTTGGTTTAAAGACCTCTTGGAGACAATGTAACATTGTAAAACTCTCTCAGTTCATACTACATCAATATTTACAGCACCATTTTCCTAAAGGATTTAGGCTACTTAAAAAACACATTTTCATTACACTTAAACTTAATTACAGGTTTGACAGATATGAGAAGAACTGAAATATCTGATACTAGGAAATGGTCAGATCAATTATGCAAAAAAAAAATCAAACTAGAAAAACTAAGTACACATCTGCAAAAACATTGTCTCATCAGTTTGTACTTACATTCTACATCTACAAACTTCTGAATTGCTGAAAATCACTGAACATTTACTCTCACTGGTCCTCCTTGCTTAAGTAAAAGAAGCCATGACAGCATATCAATGATTATATTGGAATTAGCTGGCAAACACACATATAAGTAGAGGAGAATACAGTTTGCTTCACACGAATCTGTCAAATAGAAAGTTTGCAAAAAAAAACCTTCTGAAAGAGAGGCTATCTGGTCATCATCAAGGCCCAATTAGCATCATTTTTCCCAAATAAACACATCTCAGTATTGTGGCCATGGCTTGTTTTCTTCTGCCTTTCTTTTTATTTATTTGATATATATAAAACAAGAAAGTTGAAATTACTGCTTTTCTGCAGTGGAGATGTACATAACATTAATCACTGGTGGTTCTTTTGTACTATCTGCCTTACAAGAAAAAATATTTCATAGAAGACTTTTAAAGCACTTCTACCAATTCAGTTTTCACTGAGAATCTCAGAAATTTGACCTAAATCATCCTACTTGAGAATCTTATACAAAACTTCTTCAAATTGTATTTATCTTCCATTTTACTGGTCAAACTGTATCTTTAGAACTTTTCCATTAACTTAATAACTGATTTTACCAATTCACTGCTCATTACTTTTTCTCTGAACAATGTTTTCAGATTACCCAGCTATCACAACAACTTCTAACTAGAAATTTAATCCAACAAGAGGACCGTTATCTAAAAGCCAACAAACTGTAAATATCAACAATTTCTGAATCAAGTAACAAATGTCCTAAACCACACTATAAATAACCACAGCCATCTGTCTGATTTGCCCCTTCTCTTCTTTACTTTAACTTGTCTATCTCCAAGGATGCAATCTTACCGCGTAGCATGCCTGGTTTCATCGCCTGCCTCTTGCAGCAGAAAAGCAGCAGCAAGGGGCAAGATCCCCACCCATGACCCCCGCCCCAGAAAGCTAACATTACTAAATCTGACTTCCATACCCGATCTCAAGTGCTTATCTATTTCTTCCATCTCATTCCTTCTATTACAGCTGTTTGCTATCATTTAACCACATTTTATCTCATTTCATTATCTCTCCCTATCATTTGGGTGGTGTTTTCTTGTTCTTTTGGCACTGTCTTACAAGGACTATTTTTAACAAAGCTGTAGAAACACAAGCACATTGTATCCACCCATTCTCCCTAATTTCCTTGCAAACCTTTTCAAAGGAAAGTTTACCCAGGAAAAATAATTTTCATGTAATGCTATCAGGTCCCACCACTCGTATGGACTCTACTACTCCAAAGAAACAAGTTACTAGCTAGAGGAAATGAAAACTTCAGGAGTGAAGAGAACAAAAAGCTAGAAAATTCCTAAGCAGGATGGGGGGGTTGTCCATAAACACAGTTACAGCAGTTTGTTGCAATTTAGACCATTTGTGAAATGCGGAGAAATGCCAATATCTGCAAATCTGCACTTTTGCCAGAAAAAAGTTTGCCAGAAGCAAAACTTTCCACAGCAACATATGCATTGCTTGCAAAGACAACATTTCTAGCCAAAACACAAGGCACACACACACACACACACCTTCCAAGATCATCCAGCCTCATTGCTTGCTGGGACAAGAACGTGCATTAGCAGCGCTCGGCTCTGCGGGGTCCCAGTCCCCGGAGCAGAGCTGCCATTGCTCCCCCCAGGGGAGACATACGGCTAATTAACAGGGAAATAACATCCAAAAGAGACAGTCACTCCCAAGCAGTCAGAAGACCCACGGTTAAGGCAAGACACCAATATGGGAGGCAGTTCCACCCCTGCTTGCCTCAAGCAAAGATACGGATTTCAGTGCCCTGCACATGCATTTGATCAAACCCTCTGCTATTTTCGGATGGGCATGTCCAACATATAATGACAACTCTGAAATGTCTCTGTGTCAGTCCAGAAAAATGCAGAACAAAAAAACCCTGAAGTTTAAAACTTGCAGAACAGGAAACCCTGTCTTGTCAACTCTCCCAAGCAGCTGCTAGAAGAACCTAAGAAACGAAAAATCACTAATTTCTGAAAAGATATGAAAATAGATTATAATGCCATAAAGGACTGTTTGTCAATACTTAAATGTGGATTAATAACGTTAGTATTCGTCTTAGTTAATTACTTCACAGGGCATAATGAAAGTCTATTCTTAGGATAATTTTTCAATCTGCAGATGTCAAAGTACTGTAAACAGAAAGAAAACATTAAAAGTTAAATATGTAATCAGCAGATAAGCATCTAGGGGAACCCCATATTAATCTGTTTTCATTCTTATTTGATACACACAGCTTACTAATGATGCTTACATAGATATAAATACTGAAGTCCTCTTTTGCCTTGAATGAGGAAGATTATATAATAGAGGCAACAATAATTTCAAAAGGTTCAAGAAAAATAATTAGAAAATCAGAATAAGCATGAGTACTTGCCAAGGAAAGAAAAATACAGGCACTGATAGGGAGAAAAACCTTGGAAATGCAGTACTAGAACAATAACTAAGAACAGATTAAACTGCCTGGCCTGCTAACTCACATATATTATGAACTTGGGTGTGTGTCTCCCGAACAAGTACCACAGAACACAACAGGAAAGTATTCTACCTGACCATCACATTTAGTTCCATACAGTTAATTAGAAGGATAAGGAAAAGAGAAAAAAAAAAAAAAAAAAAAGCCCAGAGAGGAAGAAAAGGAAGCCTGGCAATCACAATGGGACTGACTTATGAGGAGTTTTTTGGAGAGAGGATAGAGTGGAACTAACCAACAACTACAGAGCAGAAGCCAAGCACTGTAACACTGTAATAAGGTATCCCAAATATTTCAGTATCATGGCAGGTAAGGAACCAGAGATAAAAGAAGTCTACCTCTTAGAAACTAGATGAATTGAAGGAAAAAATTAAGGGATACCAAGACCACCAAACTAAATAGGTCTTTTGCCCCACAGGCTCCCAAGAGTGGATGGATAATCTAGCACTGGAATTTGCATTGGATAAAAGTACAGTGAGGAGCACTGCATCTTTATCTTGGGAAAAAGAAACCACCCAACCTCAAATTTCCATTATTCTGTTAAACATTTCCAAATATACAGGCCAACAAAAGGCTTCAGAAGGAGCACAGACCAGGTCTTTAATTAACACTGCTCATGCTTCAGGTGTACAATTTCTAAAAGCCACCCTGTAGTTGATGAACCCATACCACAAACCTCTCGCATGGATCCAAGAACATTCATCCGCAAATGGTCGCAGCAGACGTTAAGGCCTGATGTCTGCAGAGATAGCCAAGAATTTTGCACCTTCCTGAACATGACTCTGCAGCAGATAAATGCTGTTACAGCTCATGGCAATGCCAGCCACAGCTAATTATAACTTCATTGAGATGTTTTGGCAAGAGTCAGAGGCACTCAAGCAAACAACTTGTGATGGGGTTATCTGCCACTGATAATACATGACTTCTGCAAATAGTCTAAATACTGAATTTCTTTCCTCCTCTCTCATCCGTAACACCAAGCTTTTGAGGGATACCTGGGGGAGGAGGAGGGATGTCATGCTGCTGAAGGATGTGATAAATATGCAGAGTGTTATTTCTTTTAATACACTGGCAAAATTTCCTAGCTCCTGTAAAACAGATTTTTTTTTTCTCCAAAGCAATATTTGGTATCTGAATCAGCTATGAATATACGTCAAGATATTTATGGGCCTCCACTGGATATACGATACATGAGGTTATTCCTATACATAGCTAAGCTAGTAACTTTCTACACAGTATTTACTGGATGTAGTGAATAGAAATATGATTCAGTTACTAACCAATTTCTCATTGAATAATGGAAGTTAAAATAAAAATTACTCTCTTGTTCTCATGACCACTTCCTTTAAATTCCTACAAGGGAACTCTCATTAAAGAATGCCACACGTGTTGATTGATATTACTGTAGAAAGCAAAATTTAAAAAGATGGAGAAAACAACCCAATAACCAAAAAAACAGAGAAGTGGTTTGCATTACTAAACAGACTCAAGACTCTCTCGACAAAGACTGTACTTTCAAGGAAAGCCAAAGAAAGAAGAGATCGACAGAAAGAAAGAGACAAAGAAAGGAGACCTAAAAAAGAAGCCCGTATACACTTTTCAGTCTCAAACATGGCCAAATGAAAATCAAACAGGGGGCTGCTAGCAACAGGGTCAGCGTTAAGGTTTAACACAGGGAATTTCTTGTAAACACCACCAAAGAGGAACGGAAGGTTGCATTATCGACTGTTATTGGAGTTAATGCAACGTGCCCATCACTGAAGTATCTGACAGCAATGGCTCTATGCCAGCAGCTCACAAGTTCTTTAACCACAAGATCACTATCAGTGCTTTCGTGCATTAATGAGCATATCAACCCCATCGCTTTTCAAACGAAAACACTACATAACGTGCCCCATGGTACCGAAGGGGATCCAGCCCGCGGTCCCGCGGGCCTGGTCCCTGTGCGGGCGGGGCGGCACCGAGGGCCGGGGGCAACCGCGGCACAAGCGACGGAGCCGCGGCACAACGGGGGCGCGCAGCTCGCCGGGGGCAGATTTTAACAGGGCTCGTGAAACTGGTGACAAGTTGGGGCGGCCGACCCCGAGGGGCATCCGGAAAACTCCGGGGAAGAGGCGAGAGCGGCACAGCGCGCAGGGGCCGCTCGCCGCCGGGCAGGGCGCGCTCCCCGCCGGGCCGGCCGCCACGTCCCACCCCCCGCCCGGCCGCGGCGGGGGGCGGCCGCCCTCGGGGGCAGCGAAATAGCCCGGCCGGCAGCTCCCTCTCGGGGGAGACGACGAGCTGTGGCAGCGCCCAGGGCGGCCGCTCCCCTCCAACTGCGTAGAGACGAGGGACACGGAGGGGGAGCGGCGCCGGAGCCGGGGCTGTGGGGAGGTAGAAGGTCGCGAGTGTTACCTGCAGCTCCGCCCGCTCCGCCTCCCACTCGGCGCGCTCCGCCTCGAAGCGGCCCCACTCGTGCTGCAGGAAATGCAGGATGCCGGGCACGCTGTATTGAGCCCGGGACGCCGAGAGTGGCGCGGCGGCTCCGGAGGCTGAGACTCCCCCTCCTCCGCCGCCGCCTCCTCCTGCTGCCGCTGCCGCGGCCGCCGCTGCCGCCGCCTCGCCCGGCTCCAGCCCCGGCCCACCCGCCGGCGGCGGCAGCAGGAGGGCGTTGTTATTGTTATTGTTGCTGAAGAAGACGCCGGGCCCCGCTTGCTCGTCCATGGCCGGGCCGGGTCCGCCTGGCTCGCCGCCGCCGCTCCCGCCGCGTCCCGGCAGCAGCAGCAGCAACAACCTGGGCGCGTCCCGCCCGCCGTCACCGCCTGACAGCCACCCCCGCCCGCTGCTACGGTGGCCCGGCGGGGACTGCAACGGGGAGCGATTCGCCCCGCCGCCTCGCGCGGCTTCCTGGGAATTGTAGTCCCGCTGGATGGCGGGAGGATTCCTCGATCGCCGCCCTCTTCCCGCGCCGTCCGTAATTCCGGGGATGGCGATCGGACGGCTGAGCTTCGGGGCCGGGACGTGCGGTCCGATCGGCTGGGACGGGGCGCTGGCGGGAGGGGCAGGGCAGGGGTAGTCCCTGCAGCGGGAGCTCAGGTTAATGGTCGCCTCCACCTCCGAGCGGGATTGAAACGGCTTGGGCTCTGCCGTAGCCCAGCCCAGGAACACGGGCAGGGCAGGTGTCTCGCTGCAGTTCCGTATGCTCCCGTCGGGCCCTGCCCTGGTAGCTCCGGCTCTTCTGCTTCCTCCCTGTTCTGAGCAGCGCTCGGCTTCTCACTGCCAAAAGCTGGAAACCCTGCCCAGGGCTACAGGGGTTTCTTGAACAACGTTTGCAACGTTGGGAAGGAGAGCGACACGACATTTTTTAGGAATTGCCACACTGCCTGTTCCGCGAGGAAAGGGAAAACAGGAGCGTGTGGGGTTGAGGGCGGAAGATGTCGGCAGCACTGCGCTCTCCCCATGGCACCAAGGGACGAAGCTGGGCTCCCTTTCCGCGCCATGTACGCCCCAGCAGCAGGGCCTTGCTGAGGGCAGACGAACTCCATCGGGCTGTGCCGAGGGCCAGCACCGAGTAAAAGATGCTGTGTGCCTCCGAGGCGGTGCCACGGGGCTCCCGAGGGCGCTGGGGACGCGCCCCGCTTGCGCCCTTCGCCGTGCCCCGGGCGCGCCAGGAGCGCCCCGCTGCCTTCTCGAGCAGCGGTTCCTGTTTCTCGGTGGCTGCTCCGAAACCACAGCCGCCTGCTTCGTAACCCTGCCCGCGGACTTTGAGCTGCGCCTGGTGGGCGATCTCTCTGGGAAAGACCACTAAGGAAGCTTACTTAGAGCATCCGGAGAGCAGCGGGGAACGGGAGCGAAAACACGGGACAGGGAGCGTGATCTGGGGAACCTCGGCAAGGAACCCGTATAGAACAAGGCTCACCCAGAAAGGAAGGAAACAGCAGAGAGAGATGAAAGATGTGAAGGGGAAGCGGAGCAAACGGTTTCATTAAAAAGCACATTTAAAAGGCTATTGACAAAGAAAAAGATGAAAAGGACAGTGACAAACAACAATAAGCACTACGGCCATTTCAAGTTACTTCAGTTTTTTTAATCAAATGGAATTGGATGCCAAAATATTGTGTAAAACCACATGACTATAACTTTAGTATTAGGAGCAAGCAGAGAAGCAAACGAGGACTAAACTGGGCATGTATACAAACAAGAGTTGTGTATGTTGTAGACAGCCACACAAAATACAAAGAAAAACCTCTCCCTTCTCTATCCCTCTACATCTATCTAGTGCCATTTTCTCTTCTGCTTTTTTCTGTTGTTCTAGTGACTTCTTAGTTATGCTTGATTGCTACACTTCCCTCCCCTCTTCTGAGTTTTCAGACATCTTGTCAACTAGAGGCTAACCAAAACTTAAAAGTGCTGAGGTAAAACTTAATGTAAACAAAACTATACACGATTATAGACAAAATCTTACCAAGAAGTCATTAATTCCTAGACTACCTGGTGGAGGGGATCTAAAACAAGGTTATAAACTTGTTTTCTCTTTTACTTGCAAAATGTTTGTGTTGAATTTTGAACTGGAAGAGTTTCCTTAATACTTTCAAGTGTTAAACTGGTTCAGAATTTCTTCTAAGCAAAAGAGATTTGTAATGCTGAAACGACTCATTAGAAAGGGATGTATTTAAATCAATTTAATTCCCACTACCTATAGTAAGATGAAAACATTAGTGAAGTTACTTTCCTTCTCATGTACAGTACATTGTTTTTACTTCTGCATATATCTTTACTCCTGCAGAACAATGGAACAAGACTTGTTTACCATCTTTATGAAAAAAAAATTGAGATTAGAGTATGCACCACTTGCTGTGTCCTCACTTTAGTACTAAAACATTCACTATGAAATGAAAGCACACAGCCAACTTACCATAGGGCGAAAGAGCATTGTCTTGACCATTTTGCATAAGTACTCAAAGGGATATTAGATAAGGTCTTAGAGGAAAACAAAAAGCCTAGAGACAAGTATCTATGCAAAAATAGTGATCTACAAACATTTTAAGCAGATATTAGTCATATTCAATTCTACTTACTATCCCTTTGTTATATTTGAAGTTGAAGCATCTGAAATATGCAGTTTTTACAGAGTATACAGAGAAACATCAGAGTTGAAATTCAGCAGGCCTAGTGGAGACCTCTGGTTATGTTACTTCTCTCTATAAAGCAAAATGTATAGAAAGATCCCTATAAAAGCCCATAAATTCAACAGCTATGTCAAAAAATCCGTGTAAGTCAGTCCTATATACACAAGAAAATACATGGTTCTGCACCTCTGCCAATAGGAAGGGTGAGGCCTGGCGGCAGACAGACACTGGGAGTCCCTGGCTGTGCATGCAAGGTTAGCACAGCACTTGAGCCCTAAACCCCAAAATCTGCACATCAGACTCACTCAGATGTAAGGGGAGCCATATGCTTTTGAAAAATGCCTGGTAGGGGAAGGAAAAACTGGAGGAGCCTGGCTCTCACTTGTGTTCCGCCCCCTGAGTCAGTACAGTGCAAAGTCCTCCAGTACCTCTGCTTGCAAACTTGATCAAGGACTACAGGTATGATGTATCCTGAAACTAAAATCTAGCAGGAAGGTTAAATACCTATGAGTCTGGACAAAGGGCAGAGCACTGACTCATCACATATTCAACCAGTTGCTGGCAGAACAGGAAGACTGCAAACACAGAGCACAGAGCAAGGGCCAAGATCTACACCTACAAAAATGCAGATAGAAGGCAGTTGTCTTTATAAACTCAGTTTCCAGTGCATTCTTTATATTTGAAGAGATAGGGGATTCAATTCTTTGCATCCTTTATTCATTTTCAAGCATGGAAACGGATTTGAAAGAGATATACACCACATAAATAAGGACAACTCATTAAGACAGTATGCTTGATCATTCACCTTAAGAAAGGCTGAAAATTTTCAATTATTTTGTTGGGGGATTTTGGGTTTTTCTTCATGCAAGCTGAAACAATCTACAAAGTCCCTTTCCCTATTATTTATTTTTAATAAAAGGAAAAAATTCATACTTCTACACTAGAAATTCCCCATGGTACAGGATAAGTACTTCATAACAGTTTTTCCTCTTCTCTCCATCCCCACTGTGTTAGTGTGTTGGCACAATGGCAGGATAACAATCACTAGATTTCAAAAACCACTGGAGGATTTGAGATAGCTTTTAAAAATAAATAAAACTATTTAGATACAGAATAATTTTTGGTGGACAATTTATAACAGAAATTCATAAATATGATCACAATTTCCTAAAAATCTATACAAATACAAGTAACACCACTTCCCTTGTAATGCATGGATTTCAAGTAATTACACAAAGCTCCATTCGACAGCCTTTCACATACAAATTACACAAAATTAGACATGTATGTAGGGATAATGTAATGCTTCTGACTACATAATGGTCCAAAAATAATAAAAGTAATTCAAAAAAAGCTAGTTTTCAGTTTAATTGTCGGGGTGGAATGTACTGTGGGTGGTGGTTGCCTAGCAGCTGCTTTTG
The DNA here is from genome assembly GCF_031753505.1 of Anomalospiza imberbis. Taxonomy (NCBI): domain Eukaryota; kingdom Metazoa; phylum Chordata; class Aves; order Passeriformes; family Viduidae; genus Anomalospiza; species Anomalospiza imberbis. The sequence continues at coordinate 79,117,315 of NC_089683.1, read as the reverse complement.
CTTTGCTGGCCTGACTTGCTCGGACTGCAGTTTCTAGACGTGTTTTCAATTCAGGAGCAGCTCCCATTACTGTCTTGAAAGCATGTGGGTAAAGTGGACCAATGTGCATTAGATTCTGAAGTGCAAACTCGTGAAGATCCTTAGATGCTGTAGATGCAGAAGCAAAGGCATTTTCATTCAGTAAATAGGAGATCAGAGTGGGAACGAGAAGAGCAAGCAACTGTACTCCTAAAAATGAAAGAAAAAAATGTAATTACCATATCAGAGAATGAAACAAAAACAATTATCAGTTATTACACAGGTAAGGAAGGGTAATATTGTTTTCAGAACTGACATTAGAAACCGTAATCAAAAAATTATCAAATTGAAACAAATGAAATGTAGATAGCTTCCAGTGCTTTCATCACTCCACTCTGTCTTACCAGGACTGGACTTAAGATTTCTATTATTGTTCATTACAGTTATATTGATCCTGATGCTTATTCTGAGATGCTTTTGCACCATCCAATTGCAGATCACCGATGAAAGATTTTAAGATGTAGAGTGCCTATCATATTAAAGGATTTCAAAACACTTTTCAGGCAGACAGAAATGTTATTCAATTGAATTTGAGTATCCACCTCCCCAGCAAGCATAAGTGAAGTGATACCAGAATGCAAGTGTTCACAAAATAGTCAGGGACAGTTGTCTGCTGTTATTTATGTTGGATTGGTCTGGGAGATCCTAACTCAAAAACTAGCAGGGCAGCTACACTTCAGCTAGCATGACCTAGTAAGGCCACAGCCCAAAATGACAAAGGGATCAAGAGGGTTGACCTTGACAACAAAAAAAGCAGCTAAACTTAAGCAACAAAGCAAATTTTTGTACCTAATAAGAATTTAAGTACACCTTTGAAATGTGTAACTTGGTAATTGTACATTTTAAGCTCAAATAACTTAAAAATTAATGGTAACTCATTTATCTAAATTGTTTTAGATTTCCAAAGTATTAATTATTTTTCCTTATAGGTTCTGACTAATTCACACTCATGGGCTGAACGTCTCCAGCCAGCAAATCAGATGATCTGTTTCCTCATTTGTTTCAGTTACTCTCTCATTTTCATTTCACATGTTTCAAACAACTGTTCCAGAAGTAGAATGAGGCTCAAGAAATTTTGCATTCTGTCAAAAAAGAGAAGCTCCAACAAGGAGTGTGTTGGGGGGAAAAAAACCCACAAAAACCAACAAAAAAAAAACCCTCAAGAAAACCCTACAAAAAACCAATAGCAGTATTTTTACAAGGAACTTTTTCAGCATTTGAAGTCAAATGTTGAAGACAGTAAGTCTTCAGAATGCACATTGTTTCAGTTGAATAACTAACTCAAAGATAAACTAGAAGTAATGTATTCTGTCTAGTGAATCTTGCTTCATCTACAATCAAGATACTCTAACCAGTATAGTTCAATTTCTTGGGCTCTTTAGCTAAAACTTGTTGAGCTGGTAGAAGCAATCTGATAAGAGTCTAGTAAAATAATTAAAGTTAACAATGAGAAAAAGTAAATTGAAACAGCATGAAATACAGATTTCCAGAGTAAAATATCACTCATTACTGCAGTTCATGTTTAGATTTTTTCCTGCAATCAGCAGAAATGCAAAGGTTATAGCATATCATGCTGTATATACTATGCAATTTAATGTATACAAAAGTTCTAGCACTGGAATTACAAAAGCATGTTGCACACACACTCCATTTGTGACTATGCCATCAAGATCCTAACTGCAACATTTCTAATGTTTAATATTCTATTTTAGCATTACTCATTTCTCTAGAAAACCTAAATACTTACTATTCTGCTCCTCACCAAGGGCAACCAACGTTTCAAGGACTTTAATTCCTTCCTGGACTGCTAAAAGCTCCAAGTTGTTGTTTGGGCGGCTCCTTTCCACAGCTTTCAACTTCTCAACCATGATAGGAGCCAATGAATGAATATATGGAGTGGACAGGGCACGATTGGTGTGTTGGAACACAGAAAGCAGAAGCTGGTAACACTTGGCTTGAACCTAATCAAATCAAGATAAATACACTGTCTTCAAAGTTATTTGGTAACTCAGGGAATCTAATAAACTCTGTTATCTCTGATAAAAAAAAAAAAAAAAAGACTACTAAATGGGAAGGAAACATACTAAGTAAGAAGAAAGGAGCAACACAGCCCAGCTAATAAAGCAGTATTAGCCCAGTGTTCACTAAAAGCAAGGACAATTAGAAAGGACATGCAGGTACTAAGTAGCAGTAACAGTATAAACCCTGAGAAAATAAGGGCATAGTTAATGTCACACAAGTCAGTCACACAAGTTCACAGTGAACTGCATCTTTAGGTCTCAGAACTACCAGCTCTAACAGTAGTCTAATCTTCAAAATCATTATTTGAATTCCAGAAGGGCAACACAGCCCATAAAAATGACTTGGAACAAAGTGATCTTATTGTTCTAAGACAAGCCAAGGCTGTAGGCAAAAGTGTCAGACTTTTCCATCCTTGCTTCTCATGCTCCATTTTGTGCTGGTAGTAGCCTAGAGCTACTATGTGTAGCTCCATTTTGTGCTATGTGTAGCCATAGTCTGAGCTGATCACAGAATGCTCTCCTTGTCGCCCTTCTATTTTATTTTTTATCCTCCTCCCTCTCTGTGGAAAGCAGAGATTATTAAAACCAAGGTTTGGGAAAATGACTCACTGATGATTTTGTTCAGATGAATTTATGAATGCATTTTTTGGAGAATACAAAGATCTTCCTACAAAATCCCCCACAAATAACCCAGAATTTTTGAAAAGGTGAAGCCTCACAACAAATATGAGGATAAAACATTGTATGTGTTTTCTAATTGCACTCAAGTCCAAACAGGATGAGTTATTGAACACATGCTGAACAGAAATGTTCTAGAGGAAGTACTACTGAACAAAATGATCTGTGAGGAGATCCAGAGATTACTGGAAACATAGATATATAAATAAAAATATTGAATAAATGTCATCAATTATAAAAACTACTGGTAAGAAAATATGAGTTATGCAGCTCGTATTACTGTTAATTCAACAGTATACAGCTGCAGGTTTTCTATACAATTCAATATTCAAGTTATGAAATAATAACACGTCTCATATAATTTGTATGCTTTGTAACAGAGCTCCACAGAAGAACGTTTTCCTTAATGCCTTACTCACCATCATCTTTGACCTTTTCAACAAATTTTACCTCTATCTCTCCATACTGTTACAAATAATTCTCTTCCTTTTCTGTCTTTCTTTAAACTTCATTCCTTATTAGCTGTCAAAGATGATTAGATTAACCTTTGAAAGAAGGAGTGAAAGTATTTTCCTAAATGCAGCCATATTTCAAAAGAGTTTTATGACTGCATCTGACAGCAGAATTTCATCCAAGCGTTTTTCCTTTGAGCTGTGTCTTTGGACTATTATGCATTCATGGAAGTCTACAAAAACTCCTGAAAGGTAAAATCAGAGCTTCTTCAAAGCCTAAGAGTCACACTCTCATGTAAAACTCGCTCAACAGTGTTGAAACGCTTGGGTCTCTCAAGTGAGTTATCTTGTTGGAGCAAAAGGGAATTGAGCTCACCAGACTTCTGATTACTACTATACATGATATTTGACCTTTTCATGTGGTAGTAGTTTTAAAAATACTCCTGTATTTCTTTTAAGGCATCAGTAGTTTCTTTGGAAGAGTCTTCTCCTTACTAAGTTCAATGCACTTAGTACAATCACAATCATGCTTTTATTACAAACAAGTGTCTCGTTACTGACTGCAACAAGGAATATTTTATATTTAAAAAGCCAGAATGAGCACACAAGTATTACAGAGTATTTGCTCTGCACATTGGTGAGAAGAGAGTGGACACCATCTGGCTGCTCTCCAAACTTGCTCTGTATGTTACAAAAATAGTGGTAAGTTCCAGCTGACGGGCAGCTTTCCAGCAGGGTAGCGGGCAACCATGTACTTCTCTCTCACTGTTCATGTGTTTATACAGAGCTGACAGAGAGTACGACATAAAAGTTTCACTTAATACAACTGACATTTCCATTCACACAATAAAATTCTAAGTAGCTTTCCATCCAGAGTCAGGCTTCAGAATCAACTGAATTTTATGTTCATGCTGGAAAACACCTGCCCTGCTATTGAGATTTATCAGTCTAAACAGGATTTTAAATACCTCACTGTGACCCTAAACACATCTGCATTTTTTGCGTGTTTTTATTCTCAGGAATGCCTGCAGTGTTTGCTTGTGGAAGCATCACAGATTTTTCTCCTTAGCTCCCACCTGCAGATTTGTATACCCATTCAAACTCATACATACATGGCTGGAAAAATTAAGTTTAACTACCCATACAGTGCTTTAGCCTGCTTGAATCAAGTCAGTCTACAACTTTTTTAACTTTCCTCTTCAATGACAAAATAATTCAGAAGGCATTTCAGAAAGGCAAGCCAAAGGGCAGAAGTGAAATCATGAAACAAATGAATCATAATCTGTAGACATTCTGATGGTGCCCACAATATTATATTTTTGCTCACAAACTGAGTTTTATATGAACACACAAAATAAGCACAGGTTTTGCACAAAAAAATACAAAATTGATCAGAAATGTGGGCTGTAAGTTTATCTGTGGAAAAAATGGTTTAGTTTGTATTTTAAAAAATCAACACTAATATAAAAATGTCACTCCTCTATGGTAACCAACCTTTCCATCTGATAAAACTTCATATACCAGAGACTGGTTTTGCCTTTTAAAAAGCTTAAGTCAAGAACCTGGCACAAAGCCATGAACACTATCTAGAAGCACTAAGTTTGGGTTATTTTTCTCATGAATTTCAATAATGCATTGTTGAAAATTCTAGTTATCTTGACAGCAGTACCTGTCCCTGAAGTAAAGGCACCACAAAACATTCAGGAAATGTGTTAAATATATCACGATTAGTTTCTGCTGGCTGCATATCATTCACATTCCTATAACATGATCTTACCCAAGGATCAGAAGAATTCAATGCACTTCTAAATCTGTTCATACATCCATTTTGTAAAGACTGCACTCCAATTATTTCAGTACTTGCTGACCAGAGGAAGAGAGCAATAGCTGTAAGTATGCTTATTTCATCAAGAATAGGTTTAGAGGCTTCTGAAAAACAAAAGCAACTATGCTGTTAGCTTATTCCAAAAAGGTTTTAGCATTTATTTCGTAAAAGCCAGTGAACACAGATAAAACTCACAAAGAGGAAATATATGTATTTGAAATGATTTGCAACTGCATATGCATTTACTTATTACAGTATCATTACTGACTGTGACTGACAAAAATCTGAGCAACTCTATTCTAACAGTTGTTTTAGTAAAGTAAGTCAATCTTTCTGAAACTTAAGTATCAAGGAAAACATCACCACCTACATTTTCTCAGACCAAGTCATGCTTTTTGTTTTCAGTGTGCAAACAAGAGGAAAAAAGATATTTTTAGAGCCTTTCCCCAATAAAGGTCTACTTCACTTTTTAAAATTATTATCTTCAGCTGATACAGCAGAGTAAGAAACAGATATCCAGCATGGCAGCAACTTTTACTTAACATGAGGTTTCACAGAACAGACTAGTTGATCTGACAGCCAACTGTCACCAACAGGAACAGTCCTACTTTAACCTTTCCTGCTTTTCAAATAGCCTGTATTTGCCATTGTCACAATTCTTTCTCCTTACATAAGCTCTGTCTTCACAGATCTCATTCATGAATTCACAACAGGAACAAAAATATGTATATATCAACTATTATAATATATATAAAAAGCACTGTTCTGCTGATCTGGTTGGCCACATTGGTTCTGCTCTCCCCTGAGAGGCACAATATATAAAGTCAGCAAAAAAGAAAAACAGCATGACTGCCCTTTACGGATGTCAGCTAGTCGCTCAACTGGCTTAGCCATAATGTGAAACCTCACTTCAAAAAACTACTCCAAGAATTTTAAGTGACAATTTTTCTTACATTATTCAAATTATTTTAAATTTACATTGTTTAAATTTTATTGAATGATGAGGTTTGAAATTGAATGCAGTGGACCTTGGTTAGATTTTTGTGTGTGTGATCTATCACACTTCACAGAAGATTGGAAAGGAAAACATACACTCTTGCAAAGAACCAAGACAAATTTCTGACGCCTGCAAAAAGGTCTCCAGCCAGTGATGTTTCTGGAAAGAGGACCTGTGAAATCTCTACAGTAACTAAGGGCTGGAAAACAAGAGCTGATGTGACAAATCAAATTAGAAGTTTGGCTTGGTTAACACAAACCTAGGGATCCTCCCCCTTTGGACATTTCAGAATCATTTGCAATTACCTCCTCATTCCCCATCTCTCACATGAGTAACTCCATTCAAGCCTCTCTTCACTCTCTACAAATGGCTCCTTGGCAATGTAACGGGATGTTTTTCTCGCTGACTACCACTATGCAAATGGCTAATCTTTGTGTCTCTCTTTTGCTAACTATGCAGCTAAGACTGTACATCTTTTTCACTTTTTGAAGGGCAAGGCAAAGCATGTCTGTGAACCATAAGAGGTAATCTGCAGTTCTCTGAAGAGACAGTAACTATTGTGCTGGTGAGTAACAGGGATTTTTGGGCCAGGATTTCTTTCTCACCAAAGAAAGCTTTTAACAGTGTTGTGAGTATCCTACTCCAGTATGAACCTTTCCACAATTATCTGTGGCTGTCTTTCCACTCATTTACTTTAACACTCACTGTCATTAAGATTAAATGACTTGTGCCAGCATAAAACCTGAGAGGCTGATGCCAAATGCATTGCAAAAGGGAAAACTTCTAACTGGAGGTTATGATCAACACTGTTAAAGAAAATAGACCAAACAAGGCCAAATCTGAGGTGGCAACTCCTGAGAACTAACTACTTTGTTAAAGTCATTGTTGTGCTTTTCTTCAATAAAATCTGTTAAGCAACTGAGGAGTTTTGCTCATTCAGGTCTTACATTAAGTTATAGGCGGATATCATACTTGCATTTTCATTACAGAAAATTCATTTTTCTTGAATTTTAACTCCTGCACTGGGAAACCACTTACCAGGCTGAGAGTCCTCCAAGATAGATGCCAGAGTGCTGCGGATAAGACCTGTCCATTGTTTCTGAGTTTCATCAGTCTTGACTGTTGGAAGAGTAACAATAGTTTTTATCCCTTGAAGAGCTGCTGTGACTGGAGGTGGGACCTGATTATCTGCTGACTTTACTGCTGTTTCTTTCAATACCCTTGTTATCAGAAATAGGATTGTGGGTAAGATTGTCATACACCCTAAAATAAAGAAAAAAAGAAGATAAAATAGAATTTTTAAAGTGTGGTAGATAACCTCTTTGTCTTTCCCAATATGGGTACATATGGTTGGAGACAAAGGAGATGAGATAAACTACAATATAGGTAACAAGTCATATGTGTCCTTCAACATTTTTTCACCAAATTCATTCACCAGTGCTACTGAGTGTATCATAACACAAGTCATACAAGCCAACAATTGAAATTCTGCTGTCAGTTCAGGAATGATGATTTAGCTATTAAAACTTTGTCCTACATTGCATGTGATACATGGTATGTCATCCAGATTGCTAAGTACCTTAGAAGGATCTACATATCACTAGGATCTTATAAACAGCAAAAATAACAGGTCTGGAAACAAGTATCCAAACTAAGTTACTGCACTTTCCAAGTAAGGTGGTGAGTGGTACAAACCCCAGAAGCAAAATAAGGAAGCTGTTTGGGTGTCTCAAATAATGGCCAAAGGCTATAGGAGTTTCAATAACACATGCAGACTTTAAGCCCCTACAGAACTCAAAGAAGAACGCTATTGGGTTTGGGCATGCAAAATCAATCTACAGATCACTTCAGACAGTCAAGCTTCTTTCCATATCTCTTCTATGCTTCATTTTCCCACATCTGTGGAAACACAAATCCTGCCATTTTCCTGCTTCTGGGAATGCTGTGAGGATAAATACATGAAGTAGAACAATTATGACAGGAAGGGGTTGCTCTTTAAACTAACAGTAGTTTCTGAGGTACTTGCAATGGCCACTTGCCAAATACTGGGAGTAACACCCTCACTCCAGACAACATAGAAGTAATACTGTTATTATTTTTGCCCACCCTATTTTCCATCACCCTCTCAAAAAAAAAAAAAAAAAAAAAAAACAGGAATCAAATAAAAACAGGGCATGACTCCAATTCAAAACCTGTTGTTCCTTAAATAAGTGCAAGACACAAATTCACAAATTTCTGTTTGAAGACAGGCCATATTGTCTTTTAAGCATAACTTTGTCCAAATATGTTATTTGCAGAGCACCTCATTAGGGGACTAACTTTAAAATGTCTAATCTATATGGCTGCCTGAAACTTCCGAAAGATTCTTGAGACAACAGTCAAGCAATTTGCTCTCCAAAAAGCAAAAGTCAAAGAGCACAGCTTCCCATGTAATTGTGTCCTTTACCCATGGAACTTCACTCAGTGCAATTATCCCAGCTTACACACATCCTTTGTGACAGTCTTCCTGGGCAGAAGAAAGCTCCATTTAGTTTATAATCACATTGGGAATGACTGACAGCCAACGGCTGCAAGCCCAAGTGCACCACAGATGAATTGTGCTGTTTTTCCCTCAGTAGAATTGTGTTTTCATACAGCTGCTGCTTTTCATGAACTTTTCAGGAATTTAATTATCTCCAAAATGTCTGTGTTCTTTAACAATATGATTGAAAATTGCCCGAAGTGTTTCAAATGCATGAAAAAAGGGGGAAAAAACAAACAATGAAATCAGATTGGTACAGAGATAATTTCCTCAGCAAATCTGCAGCACACATGCAAACTTAAAATCAAATTTCCTTTATGTTGCTCACTGTAAAAACCTGAATTTTTATTTAGTTAATTACCTAAATATTATTAATAGATGCCCCTTAAAGCATTAATAGCAATATATTTACAGCTTGTTTTTAACATCATTTCCTCACTGTGCTACCACTCACACACATTCTGTTACAATGCCTTACCTGCTGGAGAACACAGGGAAGGCAGGTCAGACAGAATATTAACGGTGGCAGCCACAAGACGAGCACTTTCCTCAGACAGGTGGGATTTGGCAGCAACGTGACTTGGAGAATCTGACACTTTTGAACTCAGATGAGGCATGTGTCGTACTAGGATGAACATGAGCAATTCCATGGCTGCAAAGACTAGAGATTTTCCAGGCACAAGACCACCGCTCTCACCTCCCTCTCCTAAAGCAAGAGGATGTTCTTTTTCTTCATTATCATCTTCATCTGAAAATGAAAGAAATGGAAAGAAATGTCTGAGGAAACAGTTAAGATGCCATTCCAAAGATTACATAACACACTCTTCACAAGTTAAAATCAAGAGTTAAAAATCAAGAAGAAAAAGTTGCTTTACAGTAAGATAAGACAAACTTGGCTCATGTCAGATTAAATGTTTTAGTTAGAATGACTTCAACAGGTTTAAAATGCCTTAGAAGTATTGTGATTGCAACAATACTTAATAAAAATCATTCTTGAACTAGAAAATAAATGTAATCTTGCACAAAATAAAACTACAGCTAATTATCTTGCTTCTCTTAAAAATGATCATAAATTTAACAACAACCGATGACAAATAAACAGCCAGGACTATCTTTTTTAATTTAATAGCTATTAATTAAATGTTCCACCCTGACAAAATCTTATTTGAGCCTAAACTGATTATGAAATAAGAGAACGGAAAATCACTGTAGGATTCTGTCTAAGTTCATGATCTGAGTGTATTCAGTTCAAAGTCTCTCTTTTGATGGCAGCTTGACCAGCTGCAGTCTTTCCTTCTCCCATTAAACAGCAACAGAGATTCAGTAAGTCAAAGCTGGCCTGAACTACCCCTATAGAGCTCCTATGAATTTAAATGATTGCTACTGTTATCACATTCATCAATCTGAAAAAAGCAGCTTACTGGGCTGACAGTAAACAATTCCATTAATTCATATGAAGGAACAGAGCCTCCATTTTCAGTTGTGCTGGTTCCTCAAGTTCCAGCAAAATTTTCTCCCTGTTTTTACATGGAAAAGGGGCAAAAGCTATTAATTGGGTTTTCTTTTTTATCAACAGTACATTGTGGCAGATTAAGATAGTAATTTTCCTAAATAAGAGAATATTCTCTGGGGTTTACTTCACTTCTTTCAGGTAACAGAAAATCTGGCAGACCTACCCAACTTAACCAGGTATCAATGAACTATTTCCCAAGTTGCCTCTTGGAAACTAATTTACCTAGCAAAGATGGGAACAGTATATCTGAGATTTTTAAAGAAACGGCAAAGGGATGATTGAACAGGGACACTCTCTCTTAAAAGGAAGACGTCACTAAAAGTACCTCAGAAAGTAGCTTTCAGACTGCTGGTCAAGTTTTGAGTATCTCCAAGCATAGAGATACCACATCCCTGGATCACCTGCTCTTCTGCTTCACTGCTCCCACAGTGATTAATTTTTTCCTTGTATCCCATCTGGATTTCCACTGCTGCAGTTTGTGTCCATTGCCTCTTGTCCTTCCACCACATGCCTTTCAAAGTGTCTGGATTGGCCTTGTCTTTAAATCTAAGAAGGGGGATTGCTATTCTATCCCATATTAACCCTCTCTTCTGCAGACTAAGTAAGTTCAGCTCTCTCAGCCTCTCCTCACAGGTCACACACTTCACCTCCCTAAGCAGCTTAGTGGACTTCCATCGAACTTCCTTCATGTTTGTCAACATCTGTCTTACTCAGAATGAGGAGGAAGGGCAAAGAAAACTAGACACTGCTCCAGATGCATCTTCATAATTGTATCCTTAATCCACTGGTCATGCTTTTCTAACACAGCCCAATAACAGAGTTGTCAGCATTGCATAGGTTTCACACCAGAGATTTATGCACACAGCTCCTCATCTGGCAAATCTGCTATCCAATCTGTCAGCCCACCAGCCTATACCAATGCACATTCCATCCCAAATGCAGGATTTTGCATTTTTCTTTGCTGAACTTCAGCAGGTTCTCAGTCTGCTGTTCAAAATTCCCCTTAAAGGCAGCACCACCCTCCTGCACACCTACCACCTGCCCAGTTTGGTATTATCCACAAATTTGCTGAGGGTACATTCTCTCCTATCTGTCCTATATGCTTAACAGTAGCAAGCCCAATACTGATCTCTAAGGAGCACCAGTTGCAACCAGCTGCCAGTCAGACTTGAATCACTAAACTCCATTCAAGTGCAGCAATCCAACAAATTATTCTCCTACTTTTCAGTCCACATCACTCCAACTTGACAATTATATTGTAGAGTACTGAGTCAAAAGCCTTGCAGAAGTCTAAGTAAACAATATTCACCCCTCCACCTTCAAAGCCAGTTATTTCATCACAGAGGGTGATGAGACATTAATTGCCCTCTGTAAGTCTGTGCTATTTCCAATCACATTCTTCTACCATTCTTCTTCTACTTCTACCAAGTACATTCTTCTGATGTACTAAGAAGTGGTTTCAAAAGAAATTTACTCAAAAACCTTTCAACAAGCACAGCAGGCTTACTGGCAAGTTCACTCAAACCCCACCTCATGTCTTACTCAAAGTTTGTCACAGCATCTCATCTTTGCCATTCATTGGGAAGCATTCCTGAGCACCACAGCTATTCAAAGATGACTGCAACAAACTGAGCATGTCATCAGCCAGCTCCCTCAGATGCATCACATTTGGTTCCAGGGATGGCTGGCTTTTCTGTGAGCAGTCCCTAACTGGATGCTCACCTGCTGTAGCTAGCACTGCTCTCCCTAGGCTTGCTCATTAGACACAGACACAGGAGGCATAAGTAAAGAAGATAACAGTGCCTTAGTTTTTCCTCTAGTGTGTTTTGTCATTAGATCACCCAATCCATTCCGCAGCAGGTCCAAATTTCCTCTGCTGACAATGTATCTATAAAAGTTGTTCTTGTCACACTGGACATTCATCATCAGTCTCAGCTCCACCTAAATTGTGCTTTCCCAGTTCTACTCCTCCATACCCAGGAAGACTTCAGTCTTCCTTGGCAGCTTGCCCCCACTTCCAACATCCATGCGCTTCCATGTCACATTTGAACTCAGTCAGAAGTTCCTGTTCAGCCAACTCAGCCTCCTGCCATGATCATTGTGAATAAGCTTTATTTTGTCACCAAAGATGAACAATCCCTCTTTCTTTTGCCCTTCAGGAAAGCTTACCACAAGATTTCATCTACAAGATCTCATCTACAAGCTCTCTGAACAAGCCAAAGTCTGCCAAGTCAGCCAAAGCTTTTGCTCTGCTACTCATTTTCTTTCTTTCCCTTGAAATTATGACCTATCCCTCCACTATCACATAGCTGGTACAGACAGAACTACCATTAACCTTTGTAACCATTTCTTCTGTACAAGTGAAGAGCCCCACCCTTATCTGGACCGTCCAGCATCTGGACTGAAGAAGTCTGTGATTTGTACACTTCTGAGTGTTAGCCTCCAGCAGCGTCACCCTTCCAACACAAGACTGGATGGTAAAAGCCTTTCATGAGACTCCCATAGCTTGACTGGAATGCTTCTTTGGGTTGGTTTAACATGGCTTCATTCATCTCCCCTTCTTGATCAGGCAGCCTGTGGCTCCTGACTAGTATCACCCCTCACTTCCTTTCAGTGTTATCAGTTCTGATCAAAGTAGGACAGCTGGCTCCTCTCCTCTTGCCAGATCTCCTCAGTGTTCTCCAACTGGATATCTGGAGATAGAGCCTTTTGTTGCTGGAAGTCACAATATTGCAGCCGCCACCTTCATGCAAGTGTCATCCTCCAAGGCCATATCCCAGCATTGTCTATGGCTGTCTCTCCTGAGAAACATGGGACTTCAGCTCCTGCATGTACAGGACCTCTGAAGAACATTTCATTCCTCTATTTACCTTTCCTGACACCACAGAATCTGCTCACCTTCACAAGCATTTCTTTCATGTCTCACAGGTGAGACCAATGTCACTTCCAGCTGTGGCTGCACAGACATGCCTCTGGAGCACAGGCACATCAGCATTTTCACCTGAATTTCAAATGTGGTCATTAGACCTCTGATGTAGCAGAGCTGATTGTCCCTCAGTCAGCAGACTGTTGTTGTATGTCACTGCCACCATTATGCTGACTCCAGCAGTCCTGTACAGTCTTGAGCAGCACTTCTGGGCAGCAGGAGCATGCCTTTCCATGCCAACTGCCTTGCTCCTGTTGCACACCCTGTTCCCAGAGATCCTGACAGCTGACACGCCCTGAGTGCCCTGCCAGGTGCAAGTCTGCTCCACTTCCTGGCAAGATCTCCTGGGCAGGCAACTTTCCATACTGGTTTCAGGAGCAGTTCCCTCACCACATGGATGTCAGTTGTGCCAGGGACACATCACAATATCCTGTACATGTGGCTAAATCATTAAACTTCAGAAAAAAGGTAAATGAAATGCTAAGGAAGCAGTCAGTAGAGAAACATCAAGGAAACTGAGTAAGGTATTAATAAGGGGTGTGCTGGGTATAACTTGCACCACTCTTACTCCAGAAAAATGAATGAAAATCATGACATGAAATGAGAATGATCAGAGGAAGAAAAAATATAGCTTACAAGAGTTAAGAAGTCAGCAGGTAATTATGAACACAATCAAAATTATCTGTAAAATACACAGCATTTTCCTCCTCAGTGTAACCATACTCTAATGCAACTGAGTTCCCTTCCCAATATGAAAACCTGTTACTTATTGACTCTGCAAAGCAAGCAGTGTTTACAGAATCTTACTTAGTGTGTTCCTTTTTTCCTGCAAATAATCTTGAGCTGCTCTTACTATCTGCTGGACAACTCCTGTAACCAGTAGCTGAACTGAAGGAGGATCCCAGGTCAGGAGGAGTCGGTGAAGCACACTCAAGAGTTCAACACCAAGGAGCTGCAGTGCAATAAAATACATAGAAAAACATTAATTAGGACTAAACAATTCCTAATTGTAATGTCACTTGCTTATGATGAACAAATACTTTTCTCATACAAAAAATAATTACAGGTCTTGTAATCATCATAGATGAAACACCAAGACCTGGAAAAAGCTGATTGTTACAACATGCTCATACATTACCTGATCCTCTGCAATATGGATCCTGGCACAAGGGGAATCCAATAAAGTATGTAGTGCTTGTAAGCAAGATGTAACATGCTCTACGGGCTCTTCAGGTCTTGGGGAACACAGAAACTGTATACTAACACCTGAAAAGAGCAACGGTTAAAAAGAATGTTCATATCACCATAAAATCAAGTTTTCTTTTAAAATTTTTATAAGTATAGCAGGTTCTTAAAAACTTTAGAAAGACAGCTGTTTTTCTCAATTCTTCTTCCTTTCAATTAAGAAATTCTATGCAGAAGAATCGCATTTGCTTCCTCTTCTGCATCATGTCTTCCCCAAAATTTGGCAGGATAAATAATACACAGTGACAACAAGCAATTTAAGATTACTGAACAGAAATCCATACTTTGTTCTAAAGATCTGTAAGTCACACATATGAATCCTTCATTTGTAAACTGAATTTCATTTTCTTGAACCCCTTTAAATGGAAAGACAAACAAAATGAAGTTATGCTCCAAAAATCAGGCAATATTCATCCTCTACATAGGGTACTTAATTCCAGATTTAAATGTCTATATCTCAGCAAACTTCTGGCATTCCTCAAAATAAGAGATTGCATCCACCTCTTAAAGCTGTTAGGTAACAACGACGAGAAACAGTGCATGCTACTTACAGATGAAAAACTGATGCAAAAGTTACTCCACATGATTTGCTAAATAACAGTCTCTACTAAGCAGTGTTTTAGAGGGGTGTGTAATTTAATTAACCTCACAGCTTTTGCATCTTTGAAGCATAACATTTTGTATTATCTGCATTATACTACAGCGTTGAACAGTTCATACAGATTTTATTCAATTACATAAAGCATAACAGTCACACTGACAACTACTCTGTCAAAGCTACAAAGACCACAGAAGGCAGAAAGATAAAAGGGAGGATGAAACAGAGATTCTCAAAACTTTAGTGTCCATACACGTAATGAATTTTAAACTTCCCAGATTTCAAGCAAAGTATCTTTTCTCATTTTCATAGTGTTTCATACCATAACATGCTGCTACTGATTTCTAAACTTGTAACTCTTACCCAAAATTAAGTGCATTCGATCTTTGTTTATCTCTGGCAAAGATTTACTGGTAGGTGGAGTTCCAGGTGTCTGGTTTAGCATAATGGATGTAGCACGTTTCTGAGAATTGGGCATTGCTGCAGCAGTCTCTTCTGTTGACTCTGACACGTTAAATCCTGTACTGTTTAGCCAAAGTGCCACTGCATGTAGTATGGGAGCCCAGGAGTTTCGGTAATGCAGTCTAGCTGTGTCTATTGTTTCTGGAGTGTAAAATGCTCCTCCTGTTAAATTAACAAAGCAAAGGTAAATTCTAAAATTCTCTGCAAGTAACAGATAAAAAGACATGCGTTCTGAATGTATTAGTATATTTATTCTGGGTGTGCTTGATCACAAACATAATCAGGTGTAATACTTGTTAGTGGCAGTACATTCCAATTCTCCTTGTGTAGTAGTAATATTAGGACTTCTCATGAGAAAGTGCACTGGCCCCAATAAAGCAGTAAGCAGAGAGCAAGAAAGGCAGGCACAGTCATCAGGTCTTGCAGCATTTTTCATATGGAGCATTCACTCTTAATTCTGTGTCATACTGTAAAACAGTGTCTGCTCTAATCTCAGGGGCTGTTTTTCATACAAGCAGGATCTTTTTGCATTTGATATCAAAGTATTAGAGGTGAAGAAGTACACTTAATTCCACAAAGACGTGGTTTTAATGATCTCAATGATTTGAATAAAGAGAATACTCATTGCAAATTGAAGGAAAAAATACTCAAACTTAGAAAATATTGCTATTACATTCTCAGGCAGAAATTTATCACATGTATAAAAAACATGCACACCAAATAATTTATATAATAATTCTGAATGTCTAGCTACAATTTTCTTTCAGTTTTGCAGAACACAACAAGAAATTTCAGTGCATACCATCTGGTGGAAGCTGGGTAGCAAATTCAGCTGGTAAAGTTAAAAGAGCGTAATCTTTCAACGCAGCCAACCAGAGACGGCTCAGTGCCGGCAGTTCAGGCTGTACAAGCGTTATCAAACTGTCTGGTGGCAGCTCATCCACGGTAGCAAAATCATCCTCATCCTCCTCTGTGCTCTTCAAAACACGCTTTGGTTTGGTTTCTGCTTCTTTCTTAATTTTCATGGCAACAACATACACCTAGAAGTAAAACATGTCAAAGTATGTGCTGTGAGATTCCAAGAAGAAAGGAAAGCAGCAGCCTTTCCCATGTAAATGTAACAGATTCCACACAGATAAAATTCACCAGAACATGACTGGACAAAAGAGATTTTCAATACTAATCCATTTTATTTAAATCCTTTCTTTTATTTCTACCAGTGTATATATATAATGCTTAGGTTCATAAATGGGACTTTCCTTAAACAGTCTGGCCACACACTTTCTTCCTAAAAATGTGCCAATTATAAACACTTGACAGTGTTAACTAACTAGTTGGTTAACTACTTAACTAACCGCAATATTTTCCCAGAATATATTTGAAGGTTGTTTGATTTTTAGGGTTTTTTTTTCTTGTTTGTGGGTTTTTTTTTTCAAGTTTAAGAGCAGTAAGATGGGAAGAAACTAGAAATCTGATAAGGTATGAGTGCATATTTTTACGCAGAAAAGTGCAGCAAAACAAAGAACAATAAAGCCTCAATGTAAATATGGCTCAACAGAATGGCAGAGAAAGATACTGAGTTTTAAACATCCCAGGACTAGAACTGCAAGAGGTTAGGAGGAAGGCATGTACAGGCAGTATTAGGTGTGAGGCTGCTATTACACTGTGAAATGTTTCCAAACTTTGACAGATTTAATGGTCATGGTTTACCTCAGCCCACGCTTTGAGAACAGCGAGTTTTTCCATAGTAGTCGCGCTCTCTCGGTAAATCTGGCTAGAAGATCCCTTTCCCGCTTGCACTTTATCCAGGGAAGAGACAAGAAGGTTGTGAACTCGGCGAAGATCATTCAGGTCACTTACAACCCCACTTCCTATCCAAGCGCTACATACCTGGACAACAAAGTTTAGAATCATTCTAAACTAGCAAAAAAAACCCAACAACCTTATAAATGAAAAAAATAATTAAATTAGTTAGAAAACCAAACCCAAAACAACCACCAGGAAAACTTAGCCACTGTCTTCCTGCTTAAGACAAATAAATCAGGTTTTCCTTTTTCTTTTCCTCCCCATCCGTGACAACAGAATTGCTCAGGTGAGTGGTTATAAAGGCTACAATTGCAATGCATATGACAAGGGAACTTAAAAGACATGGAAAACATTTTAAAATTTTTTCAATCCTCCATAAATAAGTTATAATGATTTTTTTATTCTGTTCCCAAGTGTCTGGTCAAATCATTCAGGTAATGAGTCACTGCATTCTCTGTGAAGAATATATTGGGCAGCAATCACCAATAGTATACCTTTAAAATCCCTCACATCGCAAATCAATTTATAAGGCTCCATACATCATATATGATCAGACTGAAAGACAATAAATAGACTTCTGCTGGTCTTATTAAGCAAAAGGTTTCTTGCCTTTTTTCTCTTCTTTTTTTTTTTTTTTTTTTTTGCAGGATTGATATGAACACATAGTTAGTTCCAGATACATTTTTTGATGTAGCTATCTAAAAGGACTTCTGCACATCTGAGGAACAAAATATATGACTAGGAAACTCAAAAGATGTTGCAAAAACATCACAGCTTAAGTTTACAACATCTTCCAGGGGTTTGATGCTACTTCTCTTTTGCATCCTTCTTCCAAAGAGAAGGAAAATTAGTTTTGTTTATAGTATGTGAACGTTTTCCACTGTACCTGACAGGCCTTTGCAGTTATATCGGATGGCGTATCTTGGGAAAAAGCTGGCCTCAGAGCAGCCCCAACCTGTTGATAAGAAGGAAAGTTTAAAATCCAACTACAATAATAGGCACACAGTGCTGCTTATCTCACCTTGTTTAAGGCTCAAGGACAAGTACAGAAAAAGCAAAACAAGATTGCTAAATTTGGCATTGTAGTTACATCCCAAAATTGTCCTTGGTGTCTAGCAAACATTTGCAATAGCAGTCTTTAAACAACAAAAACAGAGTCTTAAACTACTTTTTTCCTGCTTTACCATTGCTATTTTAAGTCTCAACTACCTTTGTGAATTATGTGGTATTATCTTCCCTCTGTAAATGAGTATCCTTTTAATCATTACAGTATTACAGGTGCAACTTCTGTTAAGGATCAATAAGCCAATGGCAATTTGATGCCCAAAGGAACAGCAATGTGAAATTAAATGTTTATGGTTGGATTTGCATCAAGTCTGCAAAGTGACCAATACTGACTGAAAAATGCCTTTTAGGCAGTTGCTATATGGTAATATTTTTCTGAAATAAACGGAACCAAGTTCAAGAGAAAGAAGCAATGGTTACAGCACCACAGAAGGGAGAAGAAGAAGGCAGGAAGTGAAAAGAATGAAAGGCTGCCTTTAGAAAGTATTTGGTAAGATCTTGACAACAGAGTGAAAACAAAAGGGGGGAAAGAGTTAAGCTATGCAACAAAAAAAGCACAATAATATCCCCAAAAAATCTTTATTTGCCCACTTCCCAGTACTTTTAGTTTTATAGTTTTCATTTAACTTTTATAGTTTTCATTTAAACAGAGGTACATTCATTAATTCCCAAGAAAACAGATTTATTAGATTAAATCTAGAACTGAGTGAACAATATTTTCCAATTCCTAGTTCTACAAACTAATAGCCACTTTTGCCAAAAGTCAAATGTAACTTGCAGTATTTGCCTTTCAAACTACTGAATTTTATCAGCTACTAAATTACAATAAATAGAATGAGATACAAAAATAAAATTTGAATAGTTAAGTGAGTCTCTGTAGCACATTTTCACACACAGAAAAATCTCCTCACAGCTTTTTATCAAATTATAAAATGTTCTCAAAGCTAATACTGGCATATTGGCATAACTACAAGATTTCCTGAACTTATGAAGGAGGTCTCACATTCGCCTGATACTGCTCCAGTATCACATGGCCTGGAAACTCTGGCTCAGGAACAGATGCAAATTTCTTGATAATGTCCTCAAGAGCTTGAAGCCCCGCCATCCTTAGCTGGTTGCTGTGGTCCGTGGCAGCCATGAATGCCATTCGGATAAGGTCAGAGAGATGGAGTACTAAGAAGTCATCTTAGAACAAAACAGAAAGAACTATTTAGTAACTTAAAAGATAGCTAACATGATGAATACTTGCAACATTTTGCTCATTGACATGCATGAATTTTACCTATTTGTTTTCAAAGATCCACATTTAATGCATGGAAGAAGCAGGAAAGAATGCAACCTATTTTTCTTTTTTTTTTTTTTTTTCTAGTTCCCCTCCCCCCCAAAGTGATTCTATGACTTTTATTCCTAAGACAACCTTGAAAAATGAGCAGAAATTGTGTAGGACGAAGTATGTAAATGTGGCTAAGTAGCTTAGAATATATTAAAACATTTATTAAAGCTAATTTGAATGATCCCCCAAACATACAGAAATTCTTCAAGGCAATTCCTACTCCTGCTCAAATCCTGTGCTTACAGTGACCCCTGCTGATGTCAGCACCTAAATCTGAGTATGCCTCTGGTTCTCCTCCCAAAAACCACCTCTAAGGCTGTAAGCATGCACACAAGAAAAATACATAGTGCAGTAACATTTCTGAAAGGATTATTCTTCTCTAGGTATTAATTTTATTTCTTTTCTCACTCTCAATTTGAAATTACCACGTTGTACAACAAACATGAAAATAAATTATTTAACAACATCCACTGTGACTAATGAAACCCACAAATTGCCTAAGCTATTTTCAAGTCTCAAGGTAAAAAAGGAAAATGTTTTTGTGGCTGAAACTTTTCAGAAGCATATCAGTAAAGAAAGACTGAAAATCACTTTGAAACTACAGTGATAAAGTCTGCACTTTTTCAATCAGAGACAATAGTAAAATTTGAATATTTTAGAAGCTGCACTTGGAGGGGCAGAATTTTGCTGAGTTTTCCTTTTTACAATGATACCAAACATATCAAAGTTCACTTTAAATAAACAGAGATAAAATTCTCCAGATTATGATATGCCATTCTCGGCAGGACCCTATAAGCAGCAGTTATTTAATTATCTTCTTTGTGATACAATGCCATGATAAAATCAACTTTCTTGAAATTGTTCCTTCCTAGTCTTCAGTGGCCTTGGCCTCAAATCAAGTCAAAAACCAGATTCTCACAAAAGCAATGCACAGTGCTGGAACCAGGCTGCACTAAAGCAACACAGGCAAAGAGCTGATATCTCTCCATATCACAACAGACACTCAACAACACAGACATCAAAATCCATTCATGTCACACATTCTAGGATGCTCAAACTATTCATCCTACAGACACAAAAGTCCTCATGAGCACTACACAGGTGAACCCAAACAACCACAAACATGGACAACTCAAGGACACTCACCTCACACTATCTGAAAAACATTTCTTCACAAAACTATTCTGCCATCTAGGACCTTTCGATTTTGATCCTCTAACTCATAAAACTGTCTTTGGAACATGAGCTTGAAAACTAAGACTCATCACTCTCATGGATACCAAAAGAACAAACCTTACAAAGTCCATGTCTTTTTATAACTCCCTCCCATATCCCCCTCTCTCTGCAACCAATGCCATAGCAATAATTACCTAATTGATCCCTTCGTTTTTTCTTTTCTAGCATCTCTTTAGATTGGAGACGCTAAAATATTCTCAAGTTTAATTAATTGCTGTCATTATATTAAACTCTGAAAACACTCTGAGCTTGCCCTTAGCTAGAAGTTTATTGCTTCTGTTTCAGAACTGAGGAAACCTTTGCATCTTTGAGGAAAATCTTTGCATCTCTAAGGTTTTTTTCCCCTAAGCAGACCAGTCTTTCAGAACTGGTATGTTCCAGAAAACCTCATTCTTTGTGCTCATGGTACTGTAACTACAGTGGTTACAGAGACACAGTTTTATTGATTATTGCCGGGCATTTCCTTTGGTTTTGACCATTTGACTGAAAGAATAAGTGCTTATTATTATTTTCTTGGTTGTGTAATCATAAGGTGTAAAGAGGTGTCAAAACAAAAATAAAAAATTAAGAACAAAACCAAAGCACGCAATTACTTTTTGGGTTTTTAAGTCTGGCTGAACGAGCCAGTGCCAGGTCGAAGTGTGCCTTGTTGGCATTCTCACACAGCATGATAACTCGGCACAGACAGTCTGCTGCAAACACTCGAGTGGCCCAGCGAGGTGCTACAGAAGGCTTGGACTTGTCCTCTTCACCCAAGGTGGTAAACATTGTGTCATCATCCATCTCGTCCTTCTTCTCCAACTCCTCATCCTTCCCTCCTCCCAAGGGAGCAGCAGTGCTCATGTCTATGACACAGAACAATTAAAAGGAAGAAAAACATGCCACTGTTAAAATCCACAGAAGGCAGTTAAGGACATGAGTTCAAGTCTTTCCTTATACTGAGAGTCAGAACAGACTAATTCTTCTGTAGAAACATTTGACAAGTGTCCAAAAGCAAGAGTGTATCATTAAAATAAATGGTTTTCACCTCAGTTCTGGGTTAAATTACCCTTTAATCATCTTACATGATATGAGATAAAATTCCTATAATATTAATTCTCCACAGTTACCAACTATAGCTGAATCCCATATCTAAATTGCCCAGCTTTGTAAATTAACCTATTAAATTGCCAATAAACAGGATAAGGCACAGAATTAAAAGAATTATCAGACTCAGAATAAAAGAATTAGCTTCGTTTTGAATTATTCAGCTCCCATTTCAAGTGGAAGACAAAAAGCAAGTTAAACTGAAACAAAACTACAAAGCTCCAAGCCAAGGGACAGCTACGCAGCCAAGTAGGCCACTGATAGCACCCAAAAATGTAATTAATATTCAAAAAATTATTTTCTCTGCGTGTAGGTTTGAGACCTTATTTCAGAAAATAAAAATTACTTCAGGGATCACATAAAAAGCCAAAAGCCGAACACAGACCAAAAATCCCTCACCAAACATGCATATATACATTTGCTATTCAGAAATGAAAACATAAATCCTCAAAGACAAAGTCTAAATTAGCAAAATGCCAAAATACTGACAAAAATTACCCCAGCAATAATAAGAGGAGAATTAAAGGAAATTATTGCAATGCATGCTTCTCAGAAAGTCTAATTTTAAGCAACTGAAGAGACAGTTCTTTCAGTAAAGAAAAAGGCTATGGCAAATCACACATGGATGATGCTAATGCATAACAACAGCATTTTGAGAAGGCATCCAGGACCTCATGTGGCTGATTTGTAAATCTCTGCTTAAAAGCAAACCACATTTTGGTCATATGCCAGTTAGATGGATCAAAGGAGATCAAAGTGAAGTTGCTGGCTTACAATACACCTGAGAGAAATTTATTTAAATATGGTTTTCTCCAAGACAAGTCACATGCTAATATATAAACTGGACAACCACGTAAAAACTTTAAGACCCATCCCACATGAAATAACAAAAAACCATGCCAATTTAGAACTCAGGAAATGAGGTCTTTCTCACTGGGCAGATTTGTGGTAACTACATTGCATAAAGAAATTATTGGTAGCATTACTCATCAGTAAATGTAAAGCTGGCAGCCTTTAGAAACAGCTTCAGGATGAACTCACACATGCCAATAAACAAGTATAAATGCAAGGGAAATGAGCAGATTCTGCGTCATAACCATTCTAACAAGCTGAAAAACAGGAATAAGGTCTCAGAGGACAAAATCTGTGCAAACAAATCTGCAAAGCTGAACAACAAACAAAAATTTCATCACCATGGTAACGCAGCATCACATCAGTAATTCACAAAACCTTATAAAAGAAAGCTCAGAATGTGTACAGGAATCTTCCCTCTGTACAATCCTGATTTATACAGGCTAAAAAGGATGTCTGCTTTCACTAAGATACTGAAATGTCAGACTTACAAACATCATTGTTCTCCATTGGAAATCCTACTTCAAGCAGCTAACTTTTCTTTATGAGTCATATTCTGAAACTCAACATCGATAATTCCTTCTTTCTATGGCAGTTTAATTGCTCTATAATCCAGTTCTGTATACAATATAACCTACATCTTAACTCGGATAAAAGAGAAGCTCCAAACCAATATTGCCAGAAGACGCCAATGCTAAGGACATACTATCATTTATGTGAACCCCACAGAACACTTACCACTGGAAGCTGCAAGGACATCCTTACAAAGCATGAGCCAGTGAGAAAGGTTTTCCACTGCCAGAGATGAAAGCATGTGTCCCAGAGTGTCATGGATATCTGAGCACAATTTCCGATCAGTCTCACGATCCAGCATTCCAAACAAGACGCCCTCCAGGCCCGTCTCTGTTATATTAACCCCCTGATGCCGGCAATGAGCGTCTCGCCGAGAGCCAGCCCCTGGTGCAAAAGGATTCACGTCTGCAAAATGAGAATGAGAGAGCTCTTCTAAAATCAGGAACTCAGTTTTAAAATTTGGAGCAACAGACTTCAATTGGACATTGTGTACCTGTGTGTGTATAGTTCAATCAAAGATCACCAAGATGTTATTGCTATTTTTCTGAACCAACGCTAGAAAGGTTCTAATACAGCAATTAATTTCATCTGCAATGCAAATAACACCTTCAAGTATTAGTTAAAAAAGTAAAAAAAAAACCCCTCTCTTCAAGGCACACAGCCCATGAATTTGTAAAAAAACCTAATAGTATTGTACTCTAAAGACTCTTCCCAGAGACAGACTTAACTGGTATCATTTGAATAAGCTCACAATTCTACATTTGTATGGAGACTGTGCTGATCAACACTGTTGAGCCTCCTATTCTGAAAATAAAATGATACATGTAAGAATTAGACCAGCCAGCAAAGTCCACAGGCACTGCAGATATGATGCTAACAGAATATACCACAACCTCAATCAAACAATACACCATTAAGTCAATTTTCAAAATAACAAGAGTTATAATACCAGAAAAACTGTAAAATGCTTCCACTGTACATATACTGTGCTCCCTATTTGACTGCCAGCCTTAATGAGAGAGAGAGGTTAAAGTCTGAATTTCACAAATAGTTAAATCATGAACAAAATTCCAGAGGCAAAAGCAGGGGTGTGGCCAGGAGTTATTGAAGTCAGAAGGGACAGCTGAGGGTTTTTTTCACTAAGGGTACAAGGGGGTTCTGGGCTTTTTCCCTTCTTTCTGAAGGCAAAGCACACATATGCACACATGTGCATTCAACTGTTACCAAAAGGCCATGTGAAAGAAATACGTACTGATGGCACTGCTCTCTTTGTCTCCAGCGTTTTTTGCTAAGCTCATGGCATATTCACACACTTCTGATGCTTCCCTCTGAGCAAGCTGTCGTAAACACGCAACTGCAGCCCGGCGCAGCAGCAAGTGAGAGCTGCACAAATGAACCTGAAAGTCAAAACCACTACAGGTGAGTGAACTGCTGCACCCCAGCATCAATAAATCAATGCTGCTAAGGACTAAAAACATTCTATTATTCAGTTATAAGCCCATGTGTGAGCTGCTGGGAATCAAGTTCTGAAGGTTCAGAAGTAAGCACTCTTCATAATATACTAATATCAAAATATAGCTGATATACACAGAGCTGACAGCTGGCACCTGGTAAAAGAGATAAAAGCTTAAGTATTGGAACTACTGTGCCAGTGTGATTTAGATTAATTACAGTTTCCAATTTGTTACACTCCAGTACTACTCTGCCTTATATTCTGCTATTGCTGTAAATCACTTTCTTTTAAACAAAAAAGCCATTATCAGGTGCACCACTCATGACAACTATAATAAGACTTGCATTAGTAACAGAATCTACAGCATTAAGTTATTAAAAGTGCCTCTCAATAAGACAGCATCAGATTTCTTTGCTAACCAACACTGGCTTCTAATTCCTTTGAATCACCTAAAGCACAAGCAAATATTTTCCTTACAGAAGAATTGTGTATGGTCTCTATTTTTCTGAGAGGAAGTAGCTCCACAGAAAAGTGAATGTTTTTCCACAGTGGAAGAGGTGAAGAGTGCCCTTTGAGAAACTCTAACTCTTTATTTACTTCAGGGTAATTTGGCTTTAATAAACCAAATATCCATTTGCTTTCTTGGTATCAGGTTATTATGGGGATGGAAAATGCTTCCCTAAATGGAAGGGTTCTACAGTTTATAAAGCATTTTAACAGTACATCTTTATTCCACATATGAATATACAAGAATTTAGTCCCAAAAAAACAGGCAGTCTTTAAAGAATTTCTAAATATCACAACTGAAGTTGCTTCAATGACCTAAAACACACAGTATTTGGGAGATTTATTAATGTAAACAGTATTCCATGATTCAAGTTACAAAACAAATAACTACAAGTTATGAAGCCAATGCAGGAAGAAGAAATTAAAATGAGAGTGTGGAACTGCATGGTTTAATTTTGATACCTGGCATTAATTCCATTCTGAAGAGTTGGCTAATGGTGCAGGTAAGGCAGACCTTGCCTACACAACTATGCATTTGCAGTATGAAGGAACGCCCAAGACAACTCAGCATAAATCCTAACAAACTAAGTATAACTTGAAAGTAAGGAATATGAGAAAGGAAAACAAAAATAGCTTTCATTTAGCAGAAGACAATAAACTAAGAGGGGAGAAACAGTAGAAAACCATGGGAAAAGATTTCAAAACAGCACTAATTATTCATGTATAAACTTCATTGTGTGTAACATCACCCATTGGGAATGGCTGTAGGAATTATCTCATGCTGTACATCATATTCATACAAAAGAGCTTATCTACTTCTGTGTGTGTTACACCCCTTTCATGCAAAATTTTGTGAAGGGACAAGTGACAGGTTCTGTAAATACACTGCACTCCCAGGAGTGCTTGGGGCAGGGTGGGGCTTGGGTGTGCACAGGGCTGAGAAGCACCTAATCATGAGAGGATGCCCTAGGGAAAATCTGGATGGCATACTAAGAAAAAGCTCCAGTGTTGACATAAGTAGGATTGCATTCCTTCAGGTAACACTGAGTCATCAGCACCGCAAAGACTGACATAAACAACTCTGCAAAACATCTAACAGACATAACAGAGAAGCTTTTCAAATTTCTCAGTATTGGACTACTGAGCCCTTTAAAAATAACTTTTATAATAGTAATTATTAAAAAACCCCATCAACCTACACCAAAACCACACCCACACCACCTTTCCTCTTACAGTCATATTTGGTATGTTTTGGGTTCAAGCCTTTGCCTTACATTCAGGCTTAAGCCAGGACTTGCTGACAAAATACTAACGAAAGACGATGGCAACATTACCAGCAGCAGCACAAGAATTTGTATGTCAGCCCCTAATATGCTGACAGTGGCAACATAAATCCAAAATCTTTCTCCAACTCACTCACTTCCCTCTTTGCAATTAGTTGGAGCAAACAGAGCATTTCAGCATCTTTTTTACTTAGTCATATTATTCATAAATGCTTGCTATCTTACACTATTGAGTGCGAAAGAAAATCAACCCCTGTGGCTTCAGCTTGGGCAGCATTCTGAAAATACGTAAAATGTCTTGGGGACTCCAGTGTTTTTGCAAATATAACTTGCTTATTACATATGGCTATCCTTGACATCTTGCTAATATTTCCCCTGTCCTCTGCTAAGCACATGCATAAAACTTGGAGGGCCAAAAGGGATGCATTTGATACTCACACAAAGACTGGGAACCAGACTGGACAGGTTGACATGCCGTGGTGCAAACATATGAAGCTGCTGAAGGCAGGATATGGCAGCTGCCTGAACAAGTGAGTCTGAATGGTCTTGTGTGATTGCACATCCCACCAAACAGGAAGAACGGATTGTTGAAATCGTAGCTCCGTTACCTAATAATGTAAGAGGATATCCTTAACACAGCAAAACTTTTCTATCACAACTGCAGACTTTAAACCTTTGAGAAGCAAAAATTATTAAAGCTTCAATATCACAAAAAATAATTCTCAGATTAACATGCAACTTTTCTGATTTGCCATGCAAATTAGAAACACTACAGCATGTTTCAGTATCTCTTTTTTAGCTCAGCTAAATAACATGCTGTAGAAATGAAATTCTGGATTGATAATCTCCAGTCAGAAATATTGTGAGACTATCTTCCCAGTTCGTGAAACCAGTTAATTATCTGAAGTTAGATTTTAAAAGTCTCTTTCACTCTATATATGTATAAGCAACATTTCATGCACTGAGCCATTTCCTAAAATATCAGGTAACTCTTAAGCTCATATCTATGTATGCAGACAAATTTAATTAGGTCCAATAGATGAGTAGCACTGCTCTACTAGAACGAACATTTTAAAAGAACAGTATTTGATTTGAAGAACAATCCCATCTGGCATTTTAAGAATTAACCCACATCAGGTTTATAAATGTATTTTGAATTACAGAAATATAACCTGCAGAAGACATTCTACTTAAGTTGTTATTTTAAAAGTTAATCATGTTCCAGACAGCCACGTTCAATTAAAACATCTAGAACTATGTCATAACTCAAATCTTAAGTCTAGGTATTTAGAATTAAAATTCCATTAGTGGCTCTCTGGCACTGCAGCAAAAACCATCCTATAAATATTCCTAAAAATCCCAGTTAGACAAAGTTACAAATCCATGGTTTTAACACCTGAGGCTCAGAATTTCAGACACGTTGTTTGGCATTACAAGATTTTAAGTCTCTACAATAAGGTATGGAGATCTAAGGATATCAAGAATGAACAGAAATGAGTTATAGTTCACAGTATCATCAATTGTGTCCAACTTAAGCTCTCGCCATCAGTTTAAAATAAAATAAACACGTGTTAAAAAAATGGAGGAAAAAGCTTGTCTCATGCCCCACAAAAACACATATAGCAAAATATGCAGCAAGGGTTTCATGGCTTACCTACCATGCAAATTTGCCATTAGCTGAAACACTATACATCACTGCAACTTCTTTATAAAAATCTCAAACTGCAGTCAAAAAAGCCCCAAGCAGTCATAAGGAAGACCAAAATGAGGTTGTTTGCAGGACTGTCACTGAAACAGCCAACAATGCCTCCCCACCTGCAACTAACCAAAACTTATATTTTTCCATTTAAGGTTATAATATCATCTTTATACAAGGTAGATTTTTTTTTTTACACTTTAAATTCCTACTAACCTTGCAGTTCAGGCCCAACAGTAGTTATTATAGCCCCAAGGCACCTGCCCAAGCACTGATGTACTTCTGTGTGCGATGGCGGGACAGTTAAGAGCAGGGTAAGAACGAGAGAGAGCGTTGGCTCCACGTACCCACGGTACATTGGTCCACTAGAATCCACTATCAAGGCAAGTGAATGGAGAGACCAGGTCTACCAAAAACACAAAGGAATGTTCTTCAGTAATGCACTCAGGAAGTTCAACAGTTTTTTATGCAGTTGGAGCCTAGCTTCTGTTCTTAAGCATGTCTAATTCACTACTCTTGACTCCAGAAGTGTTTCCAAACTTCCCAGACCTCAAGCAATCACCTGAGAGTTTAAATATATCTAACATATTCTTTGGTTATCAGCAGTTTTGGGTATAAAGGAAACAAGGGGACGAAGAATTTGAGAAGAAATATGCTTAAGCACTTCAAAGAAGAAAAATACAAGCACAAACAACACATCTACTTAAAACAAAAAGGAAAAAAGAAAACTGACTTGAGACAGGAGCGAGAACCATTCCACTACAAAATTAGAGGCAGAGTCTGAAATAGGCAGCTTACAAAGCCCTTAGCAGAGATGGTCTTTTATATTCCAGTAGGAACTGATTTTCATGACAAGCTGAAAGGTTCACATGCATTTTTCTAACTTTCTTATTAGTGGGTACAAGAGCAAAAAGCAGTGTTGTTAAGTCAGCATGAGGGAAAAAGTGGTGAAAGATAGACCTATTTCAGTTGAAGGTAAGTAAACAACAAAAGACCAGAGTAATTTATTGTAACTGTCAAAGCAAGAAGCAGGCAAGAGGACAGTCCTTTCAGATACTGATGTTTCATTGGAAATAAATTGCACTGACAGACCTGAAAGCATTAGCTATCTCTCCGTAACACCTTACTAAATGATCTTATTTCAGAATCTTCTCACATTAAACACATGACTAAGATAAAAGAGTATTACTATTACAAAGCTAGACTCTTAGGAATAAGCTGGAAAACCTGCCTTTAAAATTGCTACTTTTTAATCCTCTGATGCAATCCAAAAACCATTAACACTAGCAATCATCTAACTACCTCTACAGTCCTAATCCTGTGGTAGCACATTACAGCTTATCCTTTCATTCCTGTAAACTTCTACTATTCATACTTCCATACAGTTTCTGTGTAACCACACTGATCCAGTGAGGAATGAGGTTTAAAGGCTTAGTTTTTCACAGTGGCTGGGTGCTCTATTCTCAACAAAAAATAAGGTAGATATGCAAGTTCAGCCTGGACTTCCCCTTTATACTTTTTTTTTTCATAAAGCATTAACTTTTCCAATTTCTTTTTGAAATTACTGGTGCACAATGATATGCCTCAAGTTACCCACTCATACTTGAAGTTGGTTACATATGAAAATTGCACTTCGTTGTTCCTTAAACTAAGAAAATTCAAAAGAGACTTAAAATTGTATTTATAGATTTTTTTTAAAATTATCTCCAAAAAAACTTAGGCTTGTTTTCCCAATTGATAAACCTTGTTACTTCGATTTTTTTTTTATTGCCCTGAGGAAAAGAAATAAGAAGGTACTCAAGTACATGTTCTATAACAGTAAACTAAGGTGTAAGTATGATTTTTTTATAGTTACTGGGGACTTCAGCTTCTCAGGTGGTGGGTATAAAGTGCCACTACTCTCCAAAACCATTACTCTTTCAATAGCATGTTTAGTCCCCTTTCTACTACACCAGCAACTTTCAGCAGTCAAGTTGTCCTCTTGTGAGGCTTCACGTATCTTTGGTCCACAGTAGATAGAAACCCCTCCGTCTGAGACTTGGCTCCTACTGATTCCCCTACCCCCCCCTAACTGCAATTTAGCTTGCAACAGATTTCTGTGCTCATAATATAACCCTGCAGAAATGATGTCCTGTGTAATTATCACATACACAGGAATTACTTGACAAAGGAAACTACTGCTCATCACCTGAGTCTCTAGGAAGTGATCACATTTCAGTCATCAGCTAGCTATTAAAAGCTTCCTTTTAGGCAGCTAAGGCAATACTGACATATGCTGCTTTAAAGACAGTTTGGAATATGCCCACAGTACCTCACTCTGGCACAGCTGACAAGCAGACACACCTCCTTCTGAATTAACCTGACCACTTCCAAGTGACTCCCTAAATAGCTATGAAGCATTTTAATTACACTGTATCATTGGGATTCTGTACTCTGGGAGTCTGTAAGAAAATACTCACTTTCTTCACGCTCCCTGGCACATCTTACATGTGACAACGTCTACTAAAGAATATCTGAACAGGTCGTTTTCTAATCTTCACCCTGAACATTTTAAGTAATTTTGTGGTGATTGCTTTTTTTTTTTTTACCTGGACTTCAGGAGAGGTTCCATCTTGTGCCAAAGCCAAGAGAATACTGACACTAGTTTTCAAATGCTGTCCAGAACCTATTCCACCAACGTACCGATGGAGACAACCCAGAGCCAAGGAATGGCCTGTTCTTGACACAACGTCTCGAGCAGATTTTAACCTATCAATGTTTAAATATAAAGAAATCACTTCATTCAGTAAGTTTGTTACACAGAATCTTTGAAGTACCACAAGAGTGCAAAAGACTAATAAAATTTTGCAGGCCAAGGCCATCTTACAAAATCTTCGGAAGCCTAAACAACAGCAAAAACAATGTAGTTACTCTATATTGCTATTAATCCAGGTTACTTATAAAACAAGAGGAAAAAAAGGTATTTTAATAATAATTTTCTTTTTTTTCTAGTCAGAACTTGACCTTTTAGATGAAGAAGAGTTTTGAGGGATACAGAAAAAAAAAATCCAGATTTTACAAGTGTTTCATAGCAGACTAGTTTAAATAATCATTCCAAAACCACTGCAGTGAAAAGGAATCAAGAATAAAAAAAATGACAACACACACTGAGAAATGACAAACTGGCAAATTCAGTTTTTTATATAGCTGTTTTCTTCTACAGCTGATTTTTGTGGC
This sequence comes from Anomalospiza imberbis, assembly GCF_031753505.1. Taxonomy (NCBI): domain Eukaryota; kingdom Metazoa; phylum Chordata; class Aves; order Passeriformes; family Viduidae; genus Anomalospiza; species Anomalospiza imberbis. The sequence continues at coordinate 79,085,893 of NC_089683.1, read as the reverse complement.
TTTTCAAATAGAGCCTTTTTTTTAATAGAAAGCCTTTTATAATGAAACTAAAACAGAATGAGTAGCATTTTGAATGATCTGGTTGTAGGAAGTTGTATGCATTGACTTATGAGTATTTTCCACAATACTGCTTCTGAATGCATGTCGCATACATCACTTGGCAATTAGAAGCCTTTTCAGTGAGTGAGGAAGAGAGATAAAAGAAGGGATTTCCTAATAAGGACAAAGAAAGATTTTTTTCCCCCCTAGTTGACTGTATATGAGAGACATGCATGCTCTTGGCCATCAGTGAACAACAAAGTAAATGCACATCTCAAATATAAAAAAATTACTCGACTGTCAACAGAATGACAACCATTAACAACTTACAAGTTAATCTAGACAAGAAACTAAGGAAAGTCCCAGTAACAGAAATACAACAAAAAGACAGCAAGGATTATGTACTTTATTACAAGATGAAAGGGTGAGAAAAATTTAATTACTCAGAGGTAACAGAGCTGGACTAAAGCTATGTGCATGCACCTGGCCCAGCCAAAAACATGGGCTGCAGCCCTGAGGCAGTTGCATTCTGATTCAGAAATATGCTGATGCCTTAAATTTAAGCAAGAAATTGGGAAACATACTGTCTTGCTTCTTCTACCAGACATCTTTCTAAAGACCCAAGATAAACAGAATATGAAAAAAATATGGGCAAATAAATCAGTTAAATCAATGTGTAAAGAGGATGTTTCAGTGAAACAGAACCACTATTACATAATGCACATTACAGATATACTTCATGTAAGCTGTGCTTATCTATCTGAAACAGTTTAGTCACCTTCAGGTAACTCATCAAAAGCTGTTCACCAGTATCATTTCACATTCTGAGTGTTTAACAACTCAGCTTTTATTCCTCACATGAAATGAATCCAAAAGAGAAGAATCTTTTGAATGGTTTCTTAGATCATTGTAACCATAGGGATCAAGCATGAAAGAAGAGAATAATGAATACAGTATTTAGAAAAGGAATCTTCCCAACTACATTAAATTACAAACTACATTAAATTGTGATTTTATTTAATTTTCTGAATTAAAATCAACTTACTTATCAAAACTGTACTGAGCCATTCTAGCAATGAAAGAGGCTTCTCCAACCACTTGAGCCATTCTGCCAAGAGCTTCACCTGCTGCACATCTCAAAATAGGGTTAGGATTATCAAGGGCACCCATTACAAGTGTCAAAGCAGATTTGCGGACTTCTTCTGGTCCTAATGTGCTTTTATTCTCAGCTAAACCCTACATTAAAAAAAAAAAAAAAAAAAACAACAAGAAGAATCCAAACATCCCAATGCAGGGGAGAAGAAAATATATGTGACACCATCAAGTGAAAACTATGTGCTTTCGCTTTTGTTTCAATTTGTGTAGTTGATCCTAAAACACATTGGTTGAAAACATGTAAAACTCAAAATCACCAACATCCTGGGTCTCGTGATGTTTGCCAATACTCTACCTATTTCACATACAGGAAGACCAGTTGCACCTGTCTTTTTTATCAAATGCATTACCTACATGCACCCTAGTCCTACCAAATCTGATCTAGCTTTACACAGGAACACCTCAGGGGAAAAAAATAGAAGCTTTAAAAATCTAACAGCAAAAATCTAATAGGAAAACTACAGACCAGTTACATTTCTACAAGAATCACTTAAATTGAAGACATTATAGACACATGAAAGTACTTTTTTCTTTATAATCACATCCTTCCAAACATTTATACAGGCTCTTAGATGAACACTTTACAAAACAGCAACACTAAACAGCGCTTTTGCAGTTTCTTCTACTCTGGGAGAAATAATTAAACGCACAAAGTAAAAACACTGCATGTACTATAGAGCAAGAAGCCAAAGGCTCTACCTTAGATCATAATTTTCTGAAGTCCTCACTTCAGCTCAATTTTGACAATTTTTTGACCACTTGGCACGGCATGGGAGGGAGCTTCCAGAAATCTGCCTCGGAATCTACATTTCAGCTTGTAGCAATGTAGATCACTTTTTTAAGAACAATGCAAAGAACTGAGGTGCTGTTTTGCCAATCAACCAAAGACATGCAGCTCCAGTAACAGCTTAAACTGGGCAGCTATTATTTGTGACTAGCTGTCTTACTTTCTGACTTGATAGCATCAGGTTGCATTTCCAAGTCTATATAGTGAGCACACAGCAGTAGCTGCAGTCAGTGGGACTGGGCATAAGCACCTAGAATTCTGTGCAATAATGCAACCAAAATGTAAGCCCAATTTACATTGCATTGTAAGCACAGAGTATTGTATATTACAGAGTATTTTACAGAGTACTGTAAGCACAATACTCTGTGGTTTGAGGGGTTTTCCGAGTATATATGACAAAGTACTTAAATCCGTGAGTCCAGTGCAAATATAACCAAAGGACTCAAGATGAAAAGACAGTCTGAATACTACAGAATGCTGACGACTGTAGAATGCAGTCACTAGCCTCATCTGTTCTCTCTACTTATACACGAAGACAAGAGCTCAAGCTAGTATCCGGAAAAAAATTCAGTTCTGGAGTTTTCAAATTTTTGAATTCTTGAATAACTTTAGTAACATTCTTCTAACAACCCTTTGTACTCAATGCAAACTGATGAACTTGGGCTTTCTTTGCAAGTTTACAGGTCCTACCTTCAAGGCACTAAGAACAGCAGTAAAGATATTAAGCTGCACAGCTTGCTGGCGAACACCTTTAGCCTGTTTGACACATTCAGCAAAGTGATCCAACATCTGTAATCTAAAACAAAGGAAAGAACATAATTGAAGTGATAGCCTTTCAAAATGCAAACTAAAGCACAGCTGGTAAAAACCACACACTACAAAAGGACCTTTTAAGTTCAGTAGCAGGACTTATGCTTCAGGGGCTGCAGAAGGCATTCACTACAGGTAATAAAAGCAGAGTTACTCTGAACATCCCTTTGCTGCTTCTTCTAGTTCATCCACAAGTATTTACTGTTAATTTGAAGAAAACATCACCAACAGAAAGTGAATCTTCAGGTGCATTTGGCTGTATAACTAGAAAGCTATGAGGACCAGAGTGGAAAAATGCTGTCTTTCCACTACCATCTAAAATAGTGTTACCCTTCTTATTTGTTTTTCTGTTTCTATTGTTTTTCCCATTTAACATCCATTCCTGCCCCTACTCCTCCCCAGAAAACATTATTGGGAGGAGGAACATTCCCTAGAAGATACCAAAAACAGGAGTATAATGAATAATCTGCATTCTTAATTACTCAGCAGCTCCCAAGCTACATCTTTTCACAGTTAACAACAGGTATAGACCAAGGTGAATTACTGCAAGCTGGTCTCAAGTCTATCCTGCATTTACTACAAAATGAGGTTGACCACTACGAAAAAACTGCTCCCAAAAGATTTGCATTGAAAGCTGATTTTACTTTGAAATGCTTCTTGGAACTGTTTTCACTCTGTGCTCAGGGACAAATTGCCTAAATTGAATAAGAAAACTAGTCCTGCCAACTCATAACTCTGTAGAGGTAATGTGAAACACAAAGGAAAATACGTTGAATTCCATTTCCTCTTTTTCATTGTGCATACAATTCCTTGCTGACTATAAATCAAATGGTCTTACTTGTGGCAGCCAAATGAAATTCAGTGGAGGCCCCTGCTTTTTTCAACGTTGATTTGAAGTTAATTGCAAGGGGTAATTTTGCAGGAAATTTTGGTTGCAATAATATTACTACTGTTAAATGCAATATGAAAAAAGAAGAATCTAGTCTCCATCTCTGAACATTAATCTTCAAAAGAGATAAAACTAAGGAAATCACTTTATTTTTAAAGTGACTACACATATTCTGGAATCCTGAGACACAATGGACATCAATTTATTAAAGTCTAAATTTAAAGACAGTTGATACCTTAGTCAATTCTTATTTCAGGAAAACAACCAACCAAACAAACAAATAAACAAAAAAATCCCCAACATAACAGTACCCAGAGAAACAAGGCATTAGGTTCTGAAATTGAACACTGATGTAAACTGACCTATGCTTGTAAGAGACATGAGGAAAAACCACACCAAAGAGAGCCACAGATGCATCAATGACAGATACTCCTAAAGGAAGCGGACCGGGTACAGCTTCACCAGCAGGGATGCGCAAATAAATAGAAGAGGGATCGTGCTCCAGAGCACCGCTTCCAGACGCACTGTTTGGCTGAAGCTGCAAAATTCCACACAACGTGAATACCTCTGATATACCGTTGCACATAAAATTTGGAACTAGAGATAACCAAAACACATATGCAGTAGTTGAAACAACAGAATAGCTTACAAACACCTGAATACAAGTGCAGTGTCCTCATGCATACACATTAGCATTTAGAGGGTCAGCTGAATTCTGAAGAGCCACAACCATTAACAGCTAGATAAATACACAAACTATCAATTCTGGTATTAAGAGGTGAAAATTAAGAGAAAAGCAGATTAATTCTGGAACTAATAAAAGCTTCTGAACCATTGAATATGAAGTACCATTTCAAAAAGAAGGTTATTCAGTCGCTCTCTGAGCACAGAGTTACAGGACAGTGTATTAAATGTTCAGTTTTGGCTATAATTATGCCCTACACAAAAAGAATTAGAAATACTACTAAAATTACAAACTCTCCTATCATCAAGAAAATACTTCCTAACCATCATTCTTTCATGAAACATTATTAAACAATCATCTATTTTCTCTGAATAAAATTCTATATTTCCATCAATTATTTAATCATGAAAGAAAATTACAGTCTAGTAGGTCTGTATTCTTCATAGAAGGCCAGAAAACACATCAAGGTTTTGCTATATCATTAAAAACTAAAACTGTATCATTTAAAAATATCATTTAAATATATCATTTTAAAATAAAACTGATTAAGCACAACAGAATCAGAGAATGGTAGAAAATTAGGGGCTGGAATGGATCCTAAAGATCATCTAGTCCCAATACTCCCCTGCCATGAGCAGGGACATCTTCCACTAAAATAGGCTGCTCAAGGCCTTACCCAACCTGGCTTTGAACACTGACAGGGTTGGGGCATCCAAAACCTCCCATGGCAATCATTCCATGTGTCTCACCACTCTCACAGTGAAAAATTTCTTCCTAATATCTAACCTAAATTCCCCCTTTCAATTTGTGCCTGTTACTCCCTGTCCTATCACCACAATTCCTGATGAAGAGTCCCTGTCCAGCTTCCCTGTAGGCCCCTTTCCCTTCAGAAACTGGAAAGTTGCTGTGAGGTCTCTGTGCAACTTCTCTTCTCTAGGATGAACAGCCCCAACTCTCTCAGCCCATCTTCACAGGGGAGGTGCTCCAGTCCTCTTATCAGCTTTCTGGTCCTCACCTGGACTGTCCAACAGTTCCATGTCCTTCTTATGGTGGGGACACAAGACCAGAGGGGCAGAACCACCTCCTCTATCCTGCTGGCCACACTGCTTTTGATGCAGCCCAGGATTCCAGTGGCTTTCTGGACTACGAGCACACACTGCCAGTGACCCATGACAGACTACAGATCTCCACTTACCAAGAGCGCCACTGTTTTACAGGCAGGAAGTGAAAAAAAAAATGGGGGGCAAGAGGGAGTGAAAAAGCTCTGTGGACTGAAGAATGCACTGGAAGTCTACTATGTCCTCCACAACAAACAATGGAAGTTTCTAAAACTCTTTTTTGCTTTGACGTGCTGATCCTGGCTCAAAAACAGCTTCTCTTGGTATCAGTCTTGGCTTTTGGATCTGCTCCAACCAAACCTTCTGAGAAACCCTTCCATTACTAGATGGCTGTTGCAGAAGAGGAGTTTTCAGCCAACAACATTGTGTCAACACTTTCAAATGAAATGTAAGATTTCCTACTTCACCTATAAAACCAGTTAAATCTTGTTTTGCTATAACACCATTTGCAATATTGATATTTTGACAGCAGTTTCATTATAAAACATGTTAAGTGGAACCTATATTTCTCCTAGTTCAAAAAAATCTATGTGAGAACAACTTCTAGGCTAGGAAGATTGGCGGACGGGAAGAGACTGAGTTAGGGTTTTTTTTAAAGAAATGAGGCTCATTAAGCACAACCCTACAAGTAGCATTATGCAATTTATATCTCAGCTGTAGGTGGTTTTTAATCAAAACAGTACCCTGCAGATGGAAGCATTAACATCTAAAAGAGCTCTGAAATAAGACTAAAAACAAGGTATGGAGCTCCAATTTTAGAAGGCTTCCTCACACACACATCACACAGACAGGGCAGATAATTCATTCTTCTAGCGTTTTTGTTACCTGATCTTCAATTGACTTATGATCTGTTTCCTGCAGCCAAGAGCCAAGCAGAACACTATCATCATAATGACAAAGAGACCTTAGGAGTGATGTGGTTGTATTAGCAGAGTTGTCTGTCAAAGTAAATTCTGCTACCAGCTCTCGAAGAAGTGCATTGAATGATCCTAGAAAGACAGACATTAAAAAGAATCATTGCTGCTTCTTAGCCAAAACATTCCAGCTAGTGATCAGAAGTTATAAATGTACCATTACTTCAATTTTAGAGGTTGCTAACAGAGAAGTAAACCTGACAATACTAGAGTTGAGAGTAAGGCTTCAAATTGAACTGTAGGCTCTCAATTCCCCAATCATGAGAATATGATTTGGGAATTGAGAGCCTACAGTTCCATTTATCTAATGGATAAAATATCTAAATAATAGGTAAGACTGGAAACCACTGCAGGTCGTCTAGTCCCACTTTATGCTCAAGCAGGGTACACTAGAGCACATTACTCAGAATTGTGTCCTGTTCTAAACAACAGATCAGGCCATCCTTATAGAATGACAATCCAGATGTGGAAAAAAGACCTGTTCATCCACATGATCATGTAGCCATAATGAATTAACAAAAAAACCAAATAAATCCAAAAAGTTGATCTTGTCAGACTGTGTGACAGTAGCTGTCAGTCTGCTAATAGCAGATCTGTTTAATAGATCAAATCAGGTTTAAAAAGGAAAACAACCAAACCAACCAAATAAAAAAACCTGAATGTAACCAAAACTAAACCTCCATTGTCACATCTGTTTTTCAGTATACTAGGAAATAAAGTTCTCTGTCTTTTAAGTAATAATGACTTAAAAAGCTATTATTTGATCTCACACCACGATCTCCATACCTCTCAATCCTACAAAGGGGACCATAACTGCTATACTCCAAGTGTTACTCTAAGAATGCTTTGCAATACTCATACTCTCTAGTTATACTGTGAAGATGACATACAGAAGATGAGTAATATAGTACAAAATTTTTGGAGATTCCTAGAATTGTATTTTAACTCTTACAGCTGCTTCAAAGATATGCATCACAAGCACTAAGTAGAATTTTTACTTTAAAAAAAACTGTTAAAAATGTATGTACCTTCATATGTCTTTGGAGGCAATAAAGCCAATATATCATAAAGTCTTAAACGAACCATAGCTGCACTGGCTTTGAGATGAGCTCCATGGGCTTTAATTACTGATGGAATGCTATAGAATTAAAAATGAAAAAGAGAAACCAGAAATGTTGCAGTTACAGAAGAGAGTATTTTCAGATTTCTTTTCACAGGCTATAACTCTAGGCAAGGCAAGAAAACTGTTCAGAGAACTTCTCTGAACAACGTTATTTAATTAACAATACGTTTTCATTAGTAATTGTACAGAGAAAACTTTAATTACAAACTCAACAAACCCACAACATGCTGCCATAAATCAGTGACAGACACTTCCTCAGAAGTCCTATTTTAATTACAGGTGAGGCAGGGAGAAGGGGCAGACACCAAACCACAAAATCCAACTCCAAATTAGTTCTAGTATTTCAAGACCAGGAAAAGACAAAAGTGAATAAAGAGCAAAAACTGCCTACTTACTGTGACATCATTGTCATGGCACACTCTATGGGTGTCATCAGTTTCCTGATCACATCCTCAGTTAGGAGCTCAGGGCAGTGAGCAACAAAGCTTCTCATAGCTAAAAACAGAACAGTTTAAATTAAACTTTCACTGAAACAAACAAATACAGGACATAAACAAGATACAAATTCTGAGAATATCAAAAGAGCAGCAATTAAAAATGTTTATTCAAAGACTGTGTGATCTCTTCATAAAATTGTATGTCAAAACCAGGACATACTGATGAAAATCTGACACATTTTACTTATTTTCAAAGAAAGAGTTGAAATTACAGGCGTTCTCTCTACAATACTTGGGATCACATTTTGGTTTACTGTGCAGGTAAAATCTCCAAGTCTGAATTTCTTACCACACAGAGCTCCAGCACGGCCTTCCAGCGTTACTTGCCAGGTGAATGAATCTCCTCTTGCCTTCTCTGCTTCCAGCTCCTTCAGAGAACGTGGAAACACATTTCGCCATAGCAGCAACATCTTAGGCAGATGATACCGGACAACAGAAGGACCTAAGTAAAAAAAAAGTGCCAGCATAATAAAAATCTGTATTTAAGTGTGAAACATCTGCTGTGAAGGCTTTTGCTCTTCAAACTATTTTTGCCTTATTTCACTTCTCTTCCTTTCTGCCCTACTTGGAACAATGAAAACCAAATGAAATCCTTTCTCACTCCTAGGTTGAAAGTGTGGCAAATAAGAACTATACATCACATCTGCTTGTGGGTATCACTCCTAAAATGGGAAATAGACTACCCTACCCACTGTCATGTCATACAGAACAATGGTCAACTGTCTTTTTGCTATCTTTTTATTCTGGCTTTCTAATTTTTTATATTAATTTTGAAGGTTCTTTAGCCTACTCTACTCTGTCCATAAAATAAATACAAAAACAACTGATAGGTGTTGATTATGTAAACTAGTTTAACAGTCAAGTTTTTTTTGAAACTTCTGAAAAAAATCCAGTGTAAGTACATTAAAAATATATTGGAGGACAACCACAATAGGAATACACTGTTAGAAAAACATGATGATAAACTGGTGAGAGAAACAATTTAAAGAAATGAGATGAAACACAAATGGTATTTGATGAGAGATCAAAATATTGCAAAATGCATCAGAACTTTATCATATTTTCCCATATAAAAGAAACTCTAAACAAAAAAGAACACCACTGCTGCACAATTCAAGAGTATACTCACTGAGAGTATACTCACTGAAGAGTATAATCACTGAAAATGCAGCTTGTGATACTTCTGTAATGGTAGATACAAACATTAAGCTGGCTTTTTAAAAAGAAAACTCAAGGGCTTTTAAACTGACAACACTTCTACTCAGTGCTTTTGCCTATCTAGAGACACACGTGCAACTTGTTGGAATGCTCACTGGGTTTCATTTACTGCTCGTTTCTTCCGCACCACAGTATTAAGGAAGGAAGGGTATGGGTAATTTTGCCCTTTCAGAGAATGACTAAAGGCTGGGTTTCTAAAAACAGATTTTTTTTTTTCAGGTATGATGCCTTCTACCATACTTCAGCTCATCTAAGTACTAATATTTCACTTCTCCCCAGCACAACATTGCTGAAGGAAGTACACTTACACTCTGCTTCCCTTGTATAAATACTCTTGTGCTGGATAATGAGCCCATTATGAGTAAAGACCATTTGCCAGAGTGGATAATCAGAAGTGCTGGACAAGCTTTAAAATAAAAAGAAAAATCAAACCATTTTTACAAACCTAAAGTCATAAGTGCTCCAAGTAAAAGCCATCCAGCTTGAGTCCGCTGCAAGGAGAGCCTGCTGTTCTGCGCAGCTGTTCGTAACAGATCCTCAGCAATACTGACCACCATCTGCACCAGCAGCAAAACACAGGGGGTTTTAGAAACATAAATGAAGCCACTGAAAGCTACTTCTACTTGTTCACTCTTACAGACTAAAGATGTGCTCAACTCATTTGAATTGACCTTCCATAAAGAATGAATGCAGATTACATTTCATGCTGATTAGTGTTTTTCATATGATAACACAGCCAGTAATATTCTCTTCAGCAATTATTTCAGCAATTTTTCAATATTTCAATTTCTCCTCAGCAAATTTGAAAGAGAGGAAAAGAGCTATTAAATATTGCAACTGAGATTCTAAAGCATGTGCTCTGGCCACTACTCTTGCACAAGGCACAAGCTCAATTTCAATAATGCTTTAACTCATTAGCATGACACTCATTTTGCAAAGCTATTACCTGTAGATAAAAAGGTATCTTTTAGTACACTCACAGATGAAACACTCACTATCTCACCTTTCCTTTGGCATGAGGAATGCCTAAAGGACACTGATGCACACCACCTAACAAAGCAGCCATTGCAAAACTGTAGCCACTAACAGCTTCAGGGGAGGTCTTCAGATTGTTGAGTCTTTCTGCACATCTGTCTAAAAATGGAGTCAACTGAAAGGGCAATGCCACAGCCACACACCGCAAGCACCAGGCAGCAGCCAGTCGAGCAGCCATGCTGGGATGAAGAAGAACTGAAGTTACTGTCTCCAACAGACCTACAGAAACGAGAGGTTGCAGTCTTTAACTTATGATGCACTTTTTAATATACATATGCCTTTTAATATGCATAGATGAGTAAACTGAATCAATACTAGAGAGCCAATGTGAAAGTTAAGAAAGAATTAAAGAACTTGAATTTGCTGCCTTTTCAGGAAAGATGGTACTTATTACTAGCATTATGCTGCTCCCCATCAGGTTTTGTCAGCAAACGTTGAGCCATCAGAGCCACAGCACTGACTCTTACAACGTGAACACTGAAAAGAGGCAGCAGTGCTATATAAGAGAACAGGCACTGGATGAGACAATTCCCATAGTATTTTACGGATTGCCAGTAACAGCAACAGTAACAGTTTGGGTTTGCTTCACATTGTAGCCAAGCACAGGCTGTAGATGTCACTGACAGCTGTACTCTGCTTTTGACATGGTGCTGTTCCCCCTGCAGCAAGTTTACATCCTTCAACACTCTCCAAACTTCTGTACCTACCTAATCCCACTTTCTAACTGCACCCTTCACTCCAATTCGTCTGCACATCACCACTTTCTTTAGTCCAAATCTTGGCAAACTTCTACTTCAAAGCCCACACAGCTGCTTGTTTTCTCTGGAGCTATTGAACAATTTCTACCTGCTGAGTTCACAGCAACTAACAGAAATAATACCAAGCTACAGTCCCCTCTTCTTATTGGACACAGCTGCCAGAGGGAATAAATATGAGCAGTCTTTCCTACTCCAAAGCCGGCATATAATCAGTATGGGAATAATGCCATATGCAACAAGACAACAATCTATATGATGACATGTCTGAAGAAGCTCTTTCTTCCAGTGGAAAAAACTTAGGCCTCCACAAACTCAAAAAACATAAAGCTGTAACACTACAGAATAAATGTGGATTCAGATATTGAAACAAACAAGAAGAAAATCCCACACAAACCCTAATCAACTTCAGCCAAAGAACTACTTCTTTTAAAGGGGCCTACCAACAGCTTCATCTTGACAAAATACTTTTGCCTCCCCCCAGAAATTTGGTATTTAAAGGCAATGTTTTCCAGGAGCAAATATTTCTGACCTTACACAGCAAAACAATGTATTTCCTATAAAACCATTATTGTAAACAAACCAATACCAAAAATCACCACTTCACTCACCCTTAGAAAGAGCTCCAGAAAGACTCCAATCCAAACGGCTGTTTAACACTTGGTCAAACTCGAACTAAAGTTAGGGTACTACACACAATGAGGTGGACAAATGTAGTTATCTGGAGTACTACAGGTAGTACCAATTTCATAGATTTAGTTCTTTCATATTCATTTATTATTTAACTAGATTTAATGATATTTCATATTCATTGCTCAAATGCCTCACTTAATCTATTTCCATTTATTTGCATACCAATAGAGGGTTCTTGAATAAGAGGAGATGCAGTGGCATTCAGACTCTGAACCAGACTACCCAGTTCCTGGAGGGCACACACCATTACGTGCTGGCTTGCAGCTACATCAGCAGCTCCTGATTTATTTTCACTGTTAGCGTCATTCACTACTGCTTCTGCAGAAAAGAACACAAGAGTGTCTTGCTTAACTACCATTAGAATCTCTCCCGAGCATTCACAGGACAGAAAGTGACATTTTCATTTTGACATCAATCCTACACTAAAACAAAACCACAAGTCTGGTCATAGTGAGAACTAACAAAACAAACATATTCAGCAGGGAAAGAGTTTTATAGCTATCAGCCAAACACAGTTGTCCAAAGACCATAAAAAACAGATGCCCAGCAGTTACTAGAGGTAGGATAAACAGTGTAACTGTATGTGTGTATATACAGATATACACAGCAACAAAATATACAGTCTTGACACATCTAGGTTCTGCATACAAATTTGCATGCATGTATATTCAGTGAAATTAAAAAAGAGACCTTCAGTAAATAAATAATCACAATTTTTAATCATCACAGTGTTATCCAATTGAGTTCCTTAATCCCACAATATGTTCTCCTACAAAATATCCCAGAAGCAGCAATTATCTCTTCAAAAAGGGACTTCAGTACCACCTTAATATTTGTGCGTCTACTACAGAAGAAATTTCGAGAATGGTCTGCTGTATACGAAGGGAAGCAATTATTGCCAAGTAAAAACCTTTCCCATTTTTCATCACATTCATGAGAAATCCTCAAAAATATGGAAGTTCTTCAAACTATGCAAATACACAACTGAATTTCCTGCAACTTTGACAAGGTGGCAGGAGGAGTATTTTCTGCAACTGTTTCCTCTCAGAAGCAGCATTTTCAATAGACTTGTTTTCCTGGAAGTAGTACTTTGGTAATGAGAAACCTTTTAAAGTTCCATCCCTACCCCATCAAAAAATTGTTACGAGAAGAATCTGCAAAAGTTTCTAAATCAAATTCATTTCCATTTGTTAAACATTGTTTTAAACTCTGATTAGATGTCAGCAGAAAAGAAAGATATGTTTGGTAAATAAAATTATGAGTATTTCCAATTTACTCTTTTAAATCTCCAGCTTGAGCTACTTCCTCTCACAAGAAACAGATGCCAAGCGAGTTTTGTTAGCCCTCTTAGTGATTCCATATTCTGCAAAGTTTTGCAAAGGGGTCATATTCTTCAGATTACATAATTTTTATCACAAAATCCAATTGGATATTAGTATGGATATTAGCAGGGGAGACACAGGTATCTACAAGATCTTGACCTACAGGATTTTTAACACTGTTAGTAAAGAACTCTGCATGACTTTCAACCTATCCCAAGATAGATGGCAAATGCATAGTTTTCTTCTCCACTTCCATTCTAGGCTTTTGACAATGCATTTGCTTATCTGGGATAACAAGCCAGTGTCATACTATCACTTTTGAAGCAGAACTCAACCTTTGAATATTTGAAACAGAAAGCAGATGAACTATCACTTCCCATAAGAACAAAATTACTCCTCACAGTAGAAGAAAGCTGAAAAAAGGCTGCCTCAGTAAAATGACAGTAACTTTCAAGTGTTCTTGAATGAAGAAAAATGGTTCTCACCCACTGCCTTCATTTGTTTACCAATGGCTTGACATATTTCTTTGGCAGCTGCAATCTGTGCTTTCTCCCCCAGCAAGCTGCCCACAGTTGCTCTCAGGATAAAGGACACACATCTTCGAGAATAAACAGCCTCCACGTGGGTCTGAGTTGCACGAGGATGGGAGACCAGATCGAGCACATGGGACAGAAACGTGGCAAAGTTGCGCTCCAGCCACTGCCCTCCCAGTGTTGTAACAAAGACAACATAGGCCTGCAGATCCAGAAGTCACACAGCAACCGATTAAAACAGAACCAAAAGACTATGTGAAACTACAGCCAGACTAGAGCATAACGCACAATAGTAGCAACACCAGTTAGCAATAAGCAACTCTAACCGAATGAGGTTACTCAGTATAAACCAATTCATTATCCACATCTTTGCTGCTGAAACCCAACTTTCTCCAGTACCAAGAGCAGCCCTTGTACTGTGATGCGTAAAATACACTTGGGATGACAGCAAAAAAATCCAGTTCATTGCTTTAAATGTGCCTCTTTCTAAAAAAGTTAAGAACACCATGTAAATAAAAGCAACATCAACATGTTCCAGTTCACAATGAAAACCTGGAATATTCACCAAGTTCACCTGAAAAAGGCTGAGAAAAAATAAAGGGTTTCACAAAATAGCCTATGATCAAAGAATCTGGATTCTGGGAAGTTACTGCAGCATACTGACATACACATCAGCATGAGAATGTCTGAATCTGAAGAGATGCTGCCACCACCTTTCTCTCTCAGACAAGAAGAGCTTCCACATTCATCAGATTTCACCTACTTATGAGAGATATATGGAAAGAAGAAATGTTATTTAACTAATCTGAGCTGCAGCTGAGAAGGGAGCCACAAAAGGGTAACAGAGCATCCTCTCTAAAAATAAACAAAATTTTGAAAAGTAACTAAAGTCTTTAACACACTAAGTTTTCAAATATTTTTGCAAGTTAATCTCACCAATGTACACTGATCAAGTAAGTTTTCCTTAGCTCATATTTTAATCTATTGTTACTGCATATCAATAGTAGAAGAAAGTAGATAGGGGAATGACATCTCATGTATATCTCACAAAACAGAAGAGTCAAATTTGACTTGTAAATTAACTCACACAGCAATACAGAAGAGAAATGTGTATTTTCCTACGAAAAGGTATTATGTATAAATTTTACTTCATTAAAAAAATTACAAACCTGGGTAACACCAACTCGCACTTCCCTATTGACAGATCCTCCTACTTTTAACATCTCTCCACCACTCTTCAGGAAACCAGATCCCCCTCGCAGAAATCCTGTGGCCATGAGCTCCAAGACCTCCTCAAGTGTGGCTCTCTTCACATTTTGCCGCATCACTTTTTAAAAATAAAAGTAATGATTTGTTCCCAAAGTTCCAACCAACACAAGCAATGATCCTGAAACCAGACTCACTAATGCAAAACTGTCTTGCAAAAACAAATCTACCCAATATTTCAGATAAAAATTTACTTGGATGCTTAAAAAATAAGCCACTTCCCACAAGTGATTTTTGATAGTTTGCTGTCTTTTCTTTGTATGACTACAAGAGAGATTCTGCATTCTTTTTAGCTTATTTATTGTGAAAACAAACAATCCATCTACAGGCTTCCATCTACTGGGACAACAATGTGTCGTGCAGCACTGTCATGTAACATGGTACTGAAGGTGCAACTAAGTCTGCCAATGTAGACGTGGAATCCATAAGGGCTCGTACCTGTTGCTTGTTTTGGTATCAGTGCGGTAGCCATGACTGTCCCCAAAAGCTTTGACACCGCAACTCGCACACCATAGTTTGAGTTTTCCAGAGCCTTAAAGCACAGCGTTGCAACATTCTCTAGTTCAGCTGTCCACATGAACACTGCTTCATTCTGTAATTCCAGCAGACACTGTAGGAAAAATAGACTTGCTAAGCACCAGGAGACCATTTTTATATTTTATCTAAGTATCAGACTGCTATCATCAGGTTTATTCAGAAAATATTTTAATATGAAAGTTTCAAGAATTAATTTACACACACTCTCCCACATGCCAACTATCTTAGCTGAGTAAACAATCAGAAGAGTCATGGAAGAGGCTAATACATAAATTAAAAAATTAAAAGACAGCTCTACACAAGAACCATGTTACCAAAAACCTCTCCCACTGAGGCTCACAGATAACATACTCTATTTCATATTTTTTTATCAAGTGGGGAATACAGTACTACAGTACCTGTGAAATAAGTCAAATGTCTGAGCCTGCAGTGTAAACTAATAAGGACTTACCTTGTCCAACTAATTCTCAAATTTCCCTTCCTGAACAACAGGTCCCAGTTCAACTGCAGGTACTCCCCAGTCACAGCACAAGAATTTCTGTTTTTTGTTTTCTCTGTGACTGGTGAGAAGACACCCACCTTAGCCACTGTACACCGCACAGCCATCGATCTGTCTGTCAGCAGAGACCGGGCATTCTTATAAATATCACGGTGACAAGAAGCTGCTGCTCCTCCAAGTCCATTGAGGACTTTCTGCAAACTCATCAGGATTTCACTGCGGCCCTGAGACTGCACACACACAGAAACATTGATGCAAAAATGTGGACACAGCAGTTACATTAAGAACCAGGTGTATACTTACACATTTTCCTGCTTCTATGCAGGAATGTTTTTGCAAGTATTGAAAATGGGGGCATATATAACTGATATGTAGCTGATGCTGAAAATGGGGGCATATATAACTGATATGTAGCTGATGCTGAAAATGGAGGCATATATAACTGATATGTAGCTGATGTTAAATAGAAGTAAACACCACACAACTTGACTTAAAAGTCCCTCAGTTGTGACATAAATTGAGCCCAGGCAACCCAGCAAACCAGGTCTAGGTAAAATGCTTCTGCACTGCCCCACTATTTATCAATTGCAGACTTGGGGGTAAAAAAGAAAAAGCAGCTGATAAGAGAGAACGGGAAGCCCAAGTAAATTAGTAGCTTCATGTTATACCTGCACACGGGCAGGTACTTAGAATCTGAGAGCACACACACATAAAGAAATAAATAAATAATCACACAGGTACAACAACACAGCTGAAGAAAACAGCTGCCACCACAAGATCCACACAGTCAGTATTCCAACTTGTCCCAACAGAGCTATTTGCACAGAATCAGACCCACTAACAGCCCAGGATACGTTCTCTCAATATTATGGCACACTCTCTCTTTTCAGGGCACAAGGTATTCTGCTCACATGCAGAGTAACAGCTTCCCTGCAAAATTTAAGTGTTCGTTATTAATTTTTAGCAACTAAATGTTTATTCAGAGTACACAGGCAAAAATCCTAACACAGTAGTTAGAAATGACAGATACAGTCATTTCTGAATTTTAATTACTGACTCCACTATGAAGCAACGATTACAATATTCATATGATAAAGTATAAACTGTCTGCAGTAGACTTGAAACTAGCTAGGTAAGTGATTTGCATCCTTCAGTGTAGAAGAAAAACAATCTAGGTCATTTGGCAAACACCACTGGAGGAAGCAGGTTTCAGTTTAAAATGAAATTAAGACCACACAAATAAACTGAAACTTACCTCTGCACTTTTCAGAGACTTTAATAGATTATTCACAGTTTCTGGAAAAGAACTACCCAGCATTCTCCCCATTTTTTCATAAAATGCTCCAACACATGCCACAGCAGCCCTATGAGAAAACAGAGGAAAAAAGTACACATATTAATGTATTATCCAAATGAAAACAAATAGTTAAATAGAAATGTATGTTCTAATCAACACTGATGAATAAAAATCTATTTGCTACTTATACTTGCTGTTTAACAAAGTCTATCTAAATATTTTTTTTGTTTACAAAAAAATCCCAACAGAAAAGTTACCAGCTTTTAAGACTAAAAATGTATTTGAAAGGGTATTACTATAGGATCTACATTTAAGAGCGAAAAATTCTGGAGAAAACAAGATAGGCTGAAATCTCAGGAAGATTAGGGTTTTGTGTTTCAATAAACTGTCTCTTTTCCAAACATCTGCAAGAAAGCCACTAGCCTGTAATAAATTCTCACACATTTTTGTGGATATTGAATTATGGGGTTTTTTTTAAGACTAAGAACTTAAAATGCAGAAATTATTGCACAACACAGGAAAATCTCTTGCACAGGCACTGTAAAATCTCTGGATCCAGTTATTTACATGTTTTTCTTGCTCTGTCATTTGAGATTAGAAATATTTAGTTATCACCACATTGCAGTTATATATACAAACTGTTCCAGGACAGTCACAGAAGCAGCTCCTGAAAACACGCACTTTTTCATTACAGAGGAAGGAGGCTTTTTTAGAATCTGTAATTGCTGGCTAAATACTTTTTAGCGAAGTTACATCACAAACTCATTACAGCCTCCCCTTTAATGGGCATGTGTCCATTAAAAAACCTTCTGGACTATGACCTGGTAGCATAAATTTCAGAGCATATTATAGTAGAAAATAATTCCCACTTACACAAGATCCTCACACAGCTGCAAGACCTAGAAATAAGAGGACAGTATCTGCCCAAACAGTGACTATTTCAGATTTTTTTGTCAAATCCTATTGCTGTCATAATGTCTGAAGGCAAGACCAAATTTGAATTCACTAGACACCAGGAACATATGAAGCAGTACATGGGAAAGTACCAAAAACTGTTTTAGTTGAAGTTGTTTGTAGCATTAACCAAATTCCTACCAATGGGACTGACTGCTCCTATGACTAAAGACAAACTGGATCACACATCCATGCACACACATATGCACATGTAGAGAATCTGCTTGAGAGACCTGTGCAGCTTAGCATGCTAGTCGAATAGAAAAGGCAACATCTGATGGGGATAAAAAACTTGAATATTTCGTTACAATTCTCTAGGCACGGATAACACTCTGATTTGACAATCTGCACGCTCCACCTTCAGTGGGATACCTGAGCAGTAATTCCACTGGTGGAATGCCTTCATGAATGGTTATGCTCTCCACGCCATAAGCAGGTGAAGAGTCACCTTGCCTAGAGAAAACCATTTCACTTTCACGTAGACACGTTTGTGTCACCTTTGAGTCCTGCCCGCCACAATCTTAATCCAGTGCTTTTCTCTGCTATCTATATCAAGTATATGTAACTCCAAACAACCGCACAAAATATAAATAAACATAGCATGAACATATATAGGCAGATTCTTCTGCAATATCCAGGACCACTTGGCTTAAAAATCATTCCCCTTTCCCCAAAACATACAGTTTTGTGGGCAGGTAGGCTGCAGCATCATCTTTGCTCTTGATGATGTCGTTACACTTGTCAAGCGTCTGAAAAACAGTAAATGTGTCTCCAATGCTGTAGAGAGCAGCGAGATTTTTTGCAAGCAACTTCCGTGTGGGCGGCCCAGGGGAACTGCTGATGAGTCCTGTTAGCTGTTCTACAAGTTTCTTCTGTTTTTCCTTGACATCTGTCTGTTAACAGATCAAAAATAAATAAAAGTAGTTAAATCCACTGTGTTGCTTCTAATACCCAGAAAAATCTACAAGAAATGGAAGTAAACTTTCTACCACTCCCAATGGTATGTAACTCAGCAAATTGCTTGTCTCAGAGAGATATGACATACATTCAACAACAGCAGAGACAGACGCTAAATGCTCGGCATTAGCCACTGTCCTATTTAATTTTTACTTTTTAAAAATACTTACCAGTTGCCTACAATTAAACATTTAATTTCTAAAATTAGAAGAGACTCTTCAGGCTGAACCTGAAACCATACAGGTACCATCTGGCCATTACCTGTAAACTTTCTCTGGCATGAAATTAATACAAATGCTTTTTAAAAGAGAGTTTATTTAGAAATAAGGGGAAAAAAACCCCATTAAATTACCTTGTTAGCAGCTACCAGCACTTTATCCAAAAATCTCAACCATTCAAAGATAAAAACTGGTCTCTTTGCTTCTGTGATTTGAGCTAATGCTTCCTCGTTCAGTAACAAACTATGAGCCAGCTCCATAATGGGTTGAATTCCAATTTTATTGCAAATTTGTGTAGAAACTATAAAATAAAAATATAAATATAAGTATAAAGTACAGTACATCAGTACAAAGCTTTGAAAATCAAATGAAAATATTCAGCTTGCTTAGTCTTGTCTTAGCTAAATAGTCCCACTTAAAAGCTACTCATATATTTACAAACTAAGTCCATTCATTAGTATTTCAGGGAACAGAGCTGTTAACTGTAAAAAGAGCACCTACAGGCAATTTCAGGGTACAAACTCTCAGCCAAGAAAAATATACCAAAGTTTAAAGAAGGTAAAGGAATCATCTCACTGTCTCCACTTACATGAAAAAGGATTGTCAAGACCCTTGAGCACACGCCCAAAGCTGGGGCATGAACCTGGCCCCCTTCTCAACACCCTTCAACAGCCAAGCTGAGAAGATGAGCCTACCACAAGCAGGAATATCCAGGCAACGCAAGTTTGGGAGAAGCAGGAACAGGGGTAGGATTTGGGATCACTAACCTAAAATTTCCCTAATCCCACTAGTCTTCCTTTAAGTGGTGGACAAGCAACCTCCCTGAAATCCAGCAAGCCTTAGGAGTGAGAGCCTACAAGACAAGCAGCCAAACTACTGCACATCTCCCCAGCAGGCAAAATCCTGCAGATGGAGCACTGGTGATCCTGCTCAATCAATGGGCAATACCAAAAGCATACTATCAGTGTAAGCAAACACTGTGCCAACTTCATCTTAGCAAACCACCTAAAGAAAAGTGTAGCTATTGAATGCAGGGCTGACAGAAGAAAAAAACCCCATAAAACTTACTTAAAATCACAATATTAAATCAACCACCTTCAGCAAAAACAAACCCAAGAAGCAAAAAAGCAACCCAACCCCAAAACCTGAATACAGAGATGCTGAAACTGGGATCCCAGGCAAAACAGAGAAAGCAACATAACTACAGAATATTATCAGCTACATCAGCTTTCAACAGGCATCATCTTTCGACAGCTGCACTGCTCCACTTTTGCTCTCAAGAGCTCACAGCTGCTTCCTCATTCATGGTCAAACTCAACAAATTCTTAAAGTCAAATGAAGGGGCTTAAATTGATTTTTTTTAAACACTCCCCAAAAGAGACATTTGTAAGGTGACATATTAATGCTGTATTATAGTTCTAAATCCACCTTAATTATTTGGTCCTGATAAAACTAAAGCATCACGATGTCTTTAATGTTAAGGTTCTTCCCTGCACTTCAGCACTTTGCGTATTTTTCACTGCATACAGCTCCAGCAAAGGTGGAAGAGCCACATATGGAAGCACACACAGCCCTCCCTAACTCCTCCAAAGACATTTTCCATCGGGTTTTTTTTTTGGTTTTTTTCTTTACGTTTATAAAGAACTGAGAAGACATTGCCTGTCAGTAACTCAGACACGTCACCTCAAAACACCTTTACATGAGAGCAGAGAGAGACGCAATGAATGATGGCACTGTGATTTTCTGGATATCATGCCAGAGATCTGCACTGCTTGTCACACCCACACAGCACATAAATACCGTAAGCACTGTTGGACAGCACAGCTCATTATTCCTTTTCCTCCCCACATAAAAGGTTTCACTTGCCCCTGGCCATAAGAGACATGGACACCTTATGCACGCTCCCCACACTCATGAACCACTTCATCTAAAATGTGGGAAACACAGGCTCTAAGCAACAAAACCTGCACCTACACTCAGCTGTGCTGGTGAAGCACAAGGCACCAGACACAGGAACAATAACACAAATATTCAGCTCACTGAAGAGTCAGTCTAACACAGAGCTACTAATGTACACAACCCAACGCTCACTGGCACTGGCCAGAGGTTTGCTCCAAAAAGCACCGAGAATCCTACCGAGTTCCACCGATCCCGGCAAGGATCTTGCTATGAATGTTACAAGAAATAAATACACTGTGATCTCCACGGGATGCAGAGCCAAAGCCGACCAAAGCCAACCAGCAACCAGTGAGGTATGCTGGAGCATTAGAGATACGAAAACGTTCAGAGGTACTAAAATTCCTTTCTATTCCCTAGCTGTTTTCCTACGGCTAAATCAACTACTTGTATCTTCATCACGCGTGCACTTCAATAAAGTGAAAAAGCCCAGAAACAGGCAAGTTTAGGCGAAGCCGCACACTCCTGAAGGACTCCATCAGGTGAAAAGGTTTTCGCACCTGGGTCCCCCTACCTGTATCGGCTACTTTAAAAAGCTGTAGCAGCTCTCAGGGCATCATGCCTGGCTCTGAAAACCCCCCAGGAGGTACTGCAGCGGTGCAGCACCGGCCGGCAGGGATCGGTGCTCAGGCAACGAGGCTGAGGAGACGATGCCGCGGGAAGGATGCGGCGGGAAGGATGCCGAGCGAAGGATGCCGAGGGAAGGATGCCGAGCGAAGGATGCCGCGGGAAGGATGCCGCGGGAAGGATGCCGCGGGAAGGATGCCGCGGGAAGGATGCCGAGGGAAGGATGCCGCGGGAAGGATGCCGAGGGAAGGATGCCGCGGGAAGGATGCCGCGGGAAGGATGCCGCGGGAAGGATGCCGAGGGAAGGATGCCGCGGGAAGGATGCCGCGGGAAGGATGCCGCGGGAAGGATGCCGCGGGAAGGATGCCCGCTGCCTCCCGAGCGCGCAGCCCCGCACGCACAGGCGCACACCGACCTCCACACGCCGAGGGGAAGCGCGGAGCCTGCCGCCGCTCCGCCGCCCCGCACCGCGCCGCTCACGGTCACTTACGCTCCTCCCGTGCGGCGGCCGCGTCCCGCCAGCTCCGGGCTGCACCAGGCACGACACCGCGGCCCCGGGGGCCGGTCACGGACAGGCGTGGGCGCGCTGCGCCGCGCTCGCCCCCGGCCGCGGCACCATCACAGGCGAGCTCGGCCGCTTCAGCCCCCGCCGTGCCCAGGTCCGGCGGGCGAGGAGGGGCGCTGAGGGGCACTCGAGCGGCTTTGCCCCAGGCCCGGCCCCGACGCAGCCCGGCCGCGCAGCAGGAAGCGGGAGAGGCGCAGGCGCCGGCGGGCGGGGCGGCCCCGCGCAGGCGCCGCGGAGCGGCCGGGCCGGGTCCGGCGGGTGCGCGGTTCCCGGGCCGCTCCCGCGGCTCTCCCTGGTTCTGGCGCTTGGCTGCAGCTCGCGGGGGCTCACCGGGCGTGGAGCGGCGTCGCGGCCGCCCGTGGTCGGCGGTAGCGGAGCCCGGAAAGAGGCCCTGAGGGCTTGGGGGCGGGCGCGGGTGCCCCGGGGCTGGCCCGGCCCGGAGGGTTCAGGTGTTTTCGTCCCTCGGCCCCTCCGTCCCCCAGCTCGCCGGGGACGCGCAGAGAAATTAAATGCTCGGTAACACGCACTGACGGTGTCCATAGGCGAGGCGTCGGCATAGCGGCGTGGTAAGCAATGGAGGGAGAGGAAGAGGAAGACTATATGTCCGATTTATTTATTAAGTAAGTAGGTAGTTTTTTTTTGGTTTTTGTTTTCACTCCTTTTAAATGACTGCAAACCTGTTAAAAAAACACGCTAATATTTACTGGAGTTACTAACTCACAGACAGGATGTCAGGCCAGGCTTGCCCATGGTGAAGCGGGTGAAGGAAGCTATTCAGAAAGAAGAAAAGCAAAAAGAAGCCAATGAGAAGAACAGACAAAAAAGCATAAAAGAAGAAGAAAAAGAGAGACGTGATTTGGTACTGAAAAGTGCATTAGGCAGTGAGAACAAAGGCTTTGCTTTGCTCCAGAAGATGGGCTACAAGAGCGGCCAGGCCCTTGGCAAAAGTGGTAAGTTTGTCACTCTCTGGAAGTGCGTATCTGAATCCAGTTATACCTTAATATTTTACAGACTGCAACTCTCACTTCATTTGTTGATGGGTCAATAAGTGCCTCCTGGAGAGCCATAGCGTTACAGAACTGTGAAGGTGCTGTGACAGAACAAAATATGAGAGCAAATCCCTAAAACTGAAGTAAAAACAGTACAGAATATTGAGGGATGCAAGGGAAGAGCAGCACTTGCAGCTCAGTAAGTGCACTTGCGTATGTGCATACCTATAGGAATTGTATTAAGGATGTTTTGATGGTTTTGCAAAGTGAATACTTTTCAAAAAAACATCAGACCCTCTTGAAATCTAGTTGGATTTTGAAAAAGAAACTGCACACTGGCCTACCCTTATGAAGCCTAACTAGATGAAGAAGAATCAGTAAAACAAGGAATCAATAACTGCTGTGCCAGTTCAGCATCTCTAGCAGACAGTCACAATGAACTGGCCCAGATTCTTTTTATTCTTCATCATTGTTATGAGATTGCAGAATTTTTCAACTTCCAAGCAAAAAAATCACAATAATGGCAAAACCAGCTTGCCTACTTGAATATACTGCACAAATAATTGTTTGAGAAAAACTCAGGTTTTTAAATTGACTTCTTTTTTCTCTCACAGGAGAAGGCATTGTTGAACCTATTCCTCTGAACATAAAAACAGGTTTGTGGTGCTTTCTGATTTATTTAGTTGGGTATCAGAGCTTCTCAGCTGCTTACATTCATCTTTTGAACTTACATAGGCAGAAGTGGGCTTGGTCTCGAGGAATTAAAAAAGCGAAAAGCTGAAGAAAAACTGGAAAGCTATAGACAAAAACTCCATATGAAAAAACAAGCAAATGAACAAGCTGCAGATCAGTTCAGGTAAAGTCATACAACTGATATTCCAAGGAATGTCTAAATAGCAGTTCTTTCTATGTTTTATGTTTGGTTATTCTTTTAATGTGCAGGTATTTTTGAATGTTTTGAATGAAGGGTGAGAGTTACCATGCAGAGTAATTGTTTCTCATTCAAAAGCAGATGAACACTGTAACACTAAAAGCATGTGCTGCACCATTTAGTTTTGTAATTGTTAATAATGCAAACAATATACATACTACCTTTTTTCAAGTCATATGCAGCTTTTTTAATTGGAGAAACATATATTTTGAAATATAAAATTCACAGATATTCCTAAGCACTGTTGGTACAATGGTCTTTTAAGTCAGTACATTTTAAAAGATTGTATTGTTTTGGTGTTCTCCTGATTTGCTTGTAATACATGGAGAAGAGAAGCTGAGGAAAGGCTGTAGCTTTTGCAGATGTTTAGTGAACCACTTTTTTATGTCTTAGGAAAATCTAATGAAGAAACAGTGTAGTGTGGTCAAAAAAGATATCTTGAAGGTATAATTCCCAAGAAATACAAGTGTTCTCCCACAGAAATAATGTCAGAATGACTTCTTAACTTCAGTGTTGTTCAGGTCTGAGAAAATGAGTAGGAATAGAATCTGAGATTTTTGAGTTTAGTAAAGCTGTGGACTGTAATGCATCTGTCACTGTCTGCCTGCTTATTTACCTCTGCTTGTTCTTAACAGGATAAGATTCAAAACCAAACAAGAAGAACGTAAGATGGAAGGGGACCTGCGAAAAAGCCAGAGGGCCTGCCAGCAATTAGATACACAAAAAGTGAGACCTGGGGGATTTTCTGGAGGGTTAGAAGGAAGACTTAAGAGGTTAGAGAGACAGGCTGCAATATAATGGTTCAGTTCCTGGAAGTTCTCTAAAATTTTGGGGTAACTAACTTAAATCTTGATGTTTGGCAACACTTCAGTCCTCTTAAAATATTTCAAAGTCTATGTTTGTGCCGTTAAGATAGTTGCAGGTGCACAACAACCTCATGGTAACTTATGTGAGCAAAACCTGTGGTTTTGCTTCTGCATTTTTGTGGTTACTTCTGTGCTGTTTGCATATCTTCCAGTAGCCAGTATCAGGCCATACTATATAATGGTGCTGTTTGCTTCAAGTGAGGGAGCAACATCATCACACAGTGATTGACATTGGGAATGGATTCTGGAAGTCGTAGTGTTCAGCCTTCATCCTCAAGCAGAGTCTCTTAAAGCAGGTTCTCCAGGACCAGGCAGATCTTTAGTATCTCCAAGAATGGGGATCATCATTGAGGGAATCAGCAGATTCACCAAAGTAGCATTAAAAAAAAAAACAAACAGAAAAAACCCCACAAAACCCCTAAGTACGTTCCACTTGCAAGGAATAACGTGGTTAATAGCAGTGAACTACTATGAATTTTTGCCACTGGAAAACTTAAAGGTCTTCTTCTTCCTCTATTAACCAGGTAGAAGTTAATACCACCTCACAAGTTCTGCTGAGATTGTTCAATATTACTTAGCTTGCTTCAAATAAAGTCAGCTGAATTAAGCTTAGATCATCCTTGTTTACTTTTCTTCCTTGAATTTCACCTGAGGTGAATTAGGAAGCACCGCGTGATCTATTGGTAAAATAACTTGGGGCATGTCTTACTGATAAACAAGGGTATCTGCTCACAGGCTTGGTGTGAGATTGTTGCTGTGTAGCCTTACACATACCAAATATAGATGAAATAAAACTGGGTGGTAGCATTGGCATGCATTCCATTGTTTAAAAAAGTGAAAAAAGCAGCTGTAGTAATTCTTGGTTATACTATATATGCAAGTTCTAAAGGCTAACAGCTCACTTCCTAGAAATTAGTTTTATCTAGCATCTTACAAGAAAACTTAAAAAGACAGATAACTTCCATTTAAATCCCTTGTTATTTAAGGATATTGATATTCCCAAGGAGACTTGGTTTTGGATAGAACCTGAAGAGGAAGACAAAAAGGATGAAGAAGACAAGAAAGATGAATGCACAAGTGCAGACTTAAGTGTAAGTGTAAGCTCTTCAACTGAATTAGTTGCTCAATTCAAAATTAAATTTGAATCAAAATTCAAAATTAAATTTAATATTCCTTGAAACAGTATGTATATATACATACATGCATAAAGGATGTATGTATACATGATTCCCACTCTGTAGTAGAAGACCTCTTTGCAATCCTAGAGCAGTGACTTTTATAGCAGTTACAAGATAAAATATAAAATATTAAACCACTGATTCATTGCTCATCTGTTTTGAGGCCGATCTTTGAAAAAATTAGCCTAGAAATTAAATTTTAAACATTTTTGTTCCTTAGCCAAGATATGCAAGATCAGTTATTTGCTTTTAAGTTTTAATTTTGGTTGGAAGTTTAGAGTCACTAATTTCTGAAAATGCTTCACAGATTATCTCAAGATGGACATTGGAAATACATATTTTTTAAGAACTAGATTACACAGCTGTTGTTAGCCTTATGTGTTTGATTGGAAGAGATTAGGTGTGGAAAAATCCACAGACAATACCATATACATGAAATCGGGTAGCTAAGTAATATTTTTAGCTCTCTCTCTTCAGTGCAAGTTTCATTGCTGGAAAGAAGGATAAGCAAACAACAGCCATTAACTTTCCAGAGATCATGAATTCCTGTGCACTCTTCTACAAATGTGGGAAACTTCACATCTTGCAGAGCTACAGTGTTGTGTAGGTTTTCCATAGCATTAGGTTAAACACTTTATTTTAGCAAACCAGTAGCTCAAAGTGATTTATGTCATGTGAGGCCCAGGTCATCATATACCTGTACATATCTCTAGGTACCAGAAAAGCTACACATCCTGACAGCCTATTTGAGAAAGGAGCACTTCTATTGCATTTGGTGTGGAACAACCTATGAAGGTGAGAGTGAACCAAGCTTTTGTAGGTGTTTTACTTTGCTTGTGCAGCTAGACTCCAGCTGTAGAACATATCCTTGGTTTTTCTCTTACTGCAGCTTCCAAATCTACATAGCAAATTTACTTTCCAGGCTGCTGGTTTTTGCACAAAGCTTTGTACGTATTGTTATTGTGGCTGTTAGCCAATTTTAAGTTTTATATGCAGAAAAACCAAAAGCAAACAAACAAAAAAAACCCATACACAACAAAACACAGCAAACCATACTGAAATTTATTTGAATTTATATTAAAATTTAATTAGTTTTGAGAAAACACAATTCAGATATTAAAACCAATATCATAAAAAGCTGCAAAAGCTGGCAGGTGTTTCTGAAACAATGAGAACACCATCCAGTTCCATAACACCAAAGAAAGTGGAATTTGTGTTTGCTGTTTTAAAACAAATTTGAGAGTTACTAACTGGTAAACTTTGAATTCTATTTAATCTGTTCTACATGGATTCTAGAAATATTTATAGCAACCATTTTTTCTTTCCCTGAGCTGCATCTACTCACTTTTTTCCTGCTTATCCTGTAGACTCTGAAGATTTATCTTCAAACTGTCCTGGAGACAGTGCTGCAGATCATGACTAAAGCCAGTCTAAAGGAAGAAGCCCTAGATAAGTATGTATAATTCATAGTATCTTTTAAAAGGCTTGCAGCTGTGCCATACTCAAGAATTCATACCAAAGTATGCAGAAGAAGAGTTTAAGTTTACAAGATAAATTTGTATTTTCTGTTTGATGCACAATTTAATAGGAATTAAAACTTAGTATTTGTAATTGACCTAACATAATTGAAAGGCTGGTTGAATCTTTCACATCTTTATTTATGCGCTGCCCAAATGGTAATAAAATTCAAGTATGAGTAAAGGCATAAATATTGGCCAATCACTTTATCGCATGTGTTAAACTGGGTTTTTTCATCTTTACAAAGATGCCTAAATACTAGACTGGTTTTGCTTACTATCTTAAACTTGGTGGGGGAGAAAAAAGCTTGTGAAACATGACAGTGACATTACTTGAACCAATATTCTGTTGTATATAAAGGTGCATATTTTCCATAATTAAATAGAATTAGATCACGATGGTGGGTTTTCATTTTATTACATATAAAATACATTTTAATAGACCTTTTGTTTTTAGTTAACAGCAGTCACTACTGTAACTAGCCATTTATAAAAAGTTAATGCTGAAGTATAGGAATACTATGCAGAGCAAATATATCACAAACTACTTGTACAAATTAGGTATTACTTCACAGCAAGAAGGTAATGATACTACTTCGCTCTGTCTGAAAACTGTAAAGGAAATGCAGCCAAGAGATTGTCACATATCCATTTTCATATTATGAATAGTTTCATAGAATTGTTTAGGTTGGAACAGACCTCTAAGATCATCAAGTCCAGCTATACATTAATTTTATCCCAATAGATTAAAGAGAAAGCAGAAATAGTAGTGTTTTGTCTGTAAGGATATATAATTTCTCACAGATCTTGACTGTTGCAAATAAATACTAATTAGTCTAGCATAGTGAAATACTTTATGAATTCCAGTCAAGGGTAAGGTTAGGAAAGCATAAAGCCCTGATGGAATTCAATCTGGCCAGGGATGTCAAGGAGAAGATCAGATTCAAGAAAATCTAAAAAACCTAGAGGTGCACAAGTCCATGGGACCTGCTGACATGCATCCACTGGTCCTGAGGGAATTGGCAAATGAAGTTGCTTGAGTTGGAGTTGTTCAGCCTGGAAAAGAGAAGGCTCCATGGAGACCTTAGAGCAGCCTTTCAGTACCTAAAGGGGGCTGCCCAGAGAATTGGAAGGGGACTTGTTCTAAGGGCATGTAGTGACAGGACAAGGGGGAATGGCTTTGAAGTGAAAGGTTGAGATAAGATATTAGGAAGAATTCTTTACTGTGAAGGTGATGAAGCACTGAACAGGTTTCCTAGAGAAGCTGTGGATACCCCATCACTGGCAGTGTTCAAAGCCAGGCTGAACAAGATCTTGGAACAATGTGATCTACTGAAAAGTGTCCCTGGCCCAGGGCAGGGGGGTTGAAACTGGATGATCTTTAAGGTCCCTTCCAACCCAAACCATCCCATATGCCATTCATGATAAAGAGAAAAAAAGAAAGCAGTGTAAGGCCTTACAAAAGTAAATACAATTACATTCTTATTTAGCAACAAATACTTGAACCAGAACATCAGTAATTTTCCTAAGAATATAAATACCTTAATTTGCATTATTTCTTTTAGATCACTCGCCCACTTTTAACCCATTTAACATTTCAGGAAAAGCACACAGTACTTCACATATTACCTATTTTTTTGCTTAGAAATCTCTGCTCATTTGCCCTTACGGAGTTATGTTGACCCCACATCAGTGAACAGTTTGACAAGATAGAGCTCAAAGACAGGCACCTGAAGGTCCAGTGTGCCTGTCTTTTCACCCTGCTCCCCCAAAACACAGAGTATTTCAAGTTCAGGCAAGGCTGAACTCTGAAGGATACAAATGAAAAGTAGCAGAGAACCTGCTGTTCCCTTTTGTGGGGCTGGAAGTGGGAACACCAGAGGTACTAAGTACAGTTATTAAGGATTAGGCATGCCTCAGTATTACAATAAGGGACAAAAACCTAGAGGCATGGGAATGTTTAAAGTGCTCTCTCAGCCTAGGATTTCAAATGGTTACTACTGAGGCAACTGGAGAATTTTCCTATAGTAATAGCACCTTGAATGTTCCTTTCCAAAAAAGACAACCATAAAAACCTAAAGTTTTCAAAAATTGAGATTTGTTCTAAATTAGATGTCGTAGAAGCTAAGTGTTTAACATTTAAATTCTTAAGAAATCCTCATTTTACAAGTTTAAATTCCAGAGCACTGAAGGTACTAGGTCAGCAACAGCTGTGAAGAGATAAGAAAACAAAGTACTGAAATTAAGTGAAGAATAACGTGCACCTATTCCTAGTATCTTTTCTGCCAAAACTAGTCTTGGTACTAATGGGAGCATTGCAGTAATTATGAACAGTATCACTGAACAAATCAGAAAGGTTTGAGTCACATACCACTAGACAGCAGTTCTTCCACGGAAAGCAATAGATAGTAAGGTATAATGGATGCAACACATGCAGGGATTTGCCTCAACCCAGTTAGCACTTTAGTACATCAACATGATCTTTGAGGGGAAGGGACCAGGTTCTTGTTGTACAAAGCAGTCCAGCTTATCCACAACCTATGTTTCCCGGTAAAAATTGCATGTGATTTCTTGCAGAAGTGCCCTGTCCTGGTTGCAGCCAGCAGACATGAATGGTGATGTGGCCAAGGAAAAGACACACCCCAGGTCTTGCTTCTAATATCCGTTGTCATTTCATCAACTGTAATAAATTCATCAAACTCTGGATTTAAACGCAGTGTGAAAGGACATTTAATAAGAATAATTTCTAAGTGCCTTCTCTTTATCAACAGACTTAACAAGGTCAAGTAAGTGAGATATAGTGATTCTTCCTGAAGGGTCCGTTGAAAGCATCTTTTTGATTATGGATGCCTGCAAAAAAAATGAAATGTCTATAGATTTTTTTTTAAGTTAATACAGTACCCAAAAAGTATATTAAAATCCCATACCTCTGTTGGAAATTGGTTGTTGAAGTAGGGTGGAAGGTCACCTTTTCTAACAGAAGGCCATACCTGAAAGTAATAAAAGAGAATAGTTTTGGTATGCTTTCATTTGTTATGTTTTGTATCTGCACTTTATGACCCATATAGTTTACTGAAGTAGTTAGGAAAACACAAATCTACAGGAAATGCAAGGCTTCAAAAGGTAACTGTGAACAGTTTGAACATTGGGGCTTTTTTCATTTAGTTGTGCTTTGGTTTGGTTTCATGACCTTTTCATCAACTGTTATCCAATTCTAAGCTTTAAAACTTCAAACACGAAAATGACATGTTTGTTTCAATCGTCCTCTATTTTAGAATAATTTTCTTTCTTTCCTTCATTTAAAAGTAATGGATTTATATTGTCTAATGACATTATAAGAAAAGAAAAAAGCAAGACAACTGAATTTCTGTTTGCAAGCCAAGTAGGTGTGCTTCCTCCTTTTAATCATATTCAGTACCACACACATATTTCTATGTCATTGCATAAAATGCTACATGAACTTCAAGGCAACTAACAGAATATTTGTCATTACATGCTTTAGAAATGGCTTTTGGTTAACAATTTTTTTTCTTTATGACACTGTCTCTCACAACATCCTGATAGGCAAGCTCAGGAAGAGCAGGCTGGACAAATGGCTGGTGAGGTGGACTGATAACTGGCTGAACAGGTCCCAGAGGGTCACACTCAGAAGCACAGGGTCTAGTTGGAGGCCTATCACCAGTGCTGTTCCTCCTAGCTTCAATACTGAGCCCAGTATTGTTTAACTTGTTCATCAATGACCTGGATGAAGGGGCAGATGCCTCCTCAGCAGATGACACAAAGTTGGGAGGAGTGGCCGATACCCCAGAGTGCTGCACGGCCCTTTGAGAAGCACCTGGACAGGCTGGAGAGATGGGCAGGAAAGAACCTTCTGAAATTCCACAAAAGGAAATGCAGGGTTCTACACCTGGGGAGAAATAACCCTGGGCACCAGCACAGGCTGGGGGCTGACCTGCTGGAAAGCAGCTCTGTGGAGAAGGACCTGGGGTTCCTGGTGAGCAACCAGCCATCCATGAGCCAGCAGTGTGTCCTTGTGGCCAAGAAGGCCAATGGAATCCTGGGATACATTAGGAAGAGCACTGCCAGCAGGTCAAGGGGGGTGAGCCTGCCCCTCTGCCCAGCCCTGGTGAGGCACATCTGGAGTGCTGAGTCCAGTCCTGGCCTCCTCAGGACAAGAGAGACATGGAGCCCCTGGAGTGGCTCCAGTGGAGGGTAACAGAGATGATTGAGGCACTGGAGCATCTCTCTAATGAGGAAAGGCTGAGGGAGCTGGGCCTGTTCAGCCTCGAGAAGAGGCACTGAGAGGGGAACTCATCAGTGTCTGTGAGTATCGGGAGGGAGGTGCCAGGAGGATGGAGCCAGGCTCTGCTCAGTGGTGCCAAGCAATAGGACAGGAGGCAACGGGCAAAAACTGATGCACAGGAAGTTCCACCTGAACATGAGGAAGAACTTTACTGTGTGGGTGACTGAGCACTGGAACAGATTGACCAGAGAGGTTGAGCAATGTCCTTGACTGGACATATACTGGACACAAGTCCAAGTATCATGCTCTAGGGAACCCTGCTTGAGGAGGCAGGTTGGACTAGATGACCTCCAGTAGGTCCTTCCAACTTCACCCATTCATGTGATCATTCTGAGCTTCAGCAAGTGGTTTTCTGGGTAAACAGATCAATCTGCTTAATTCATTAGCTGTTAACTAGTGTAATGTCTGCCTAAAGATGACAGTCATGTTCTTGGACTTAGCTGTGTATCCTGAATCATCAGCTATTCCTATAAGCCTGGCATAGCCATCCCTTTACAACCACTATCCAGTAAAACAACAGCTCCCAAAAACTTCAAGTTTTTTCCCTACTCTTTAGTAGTAGCTTTAGGCTTGTGACCCTACCTGCTGGGGATCATCAACTGAACCAGTTATTCAGCACAGAATAATCAACTTTGCTTTTACATGATGTTCTTACAGCAGGGCTTGCCAGCACTAGAGTTTATCATCTTCCATTAAGTGAAATTTTTTCTAATCTAATGGAGCAGCTGAAGACCATCCTAGGACTTTCCATCCACATAACATCCCCACCTGCCTGCAGAGCACAAAATTATTATAGTTTAAGGAAATGATGTTTTTCCAACTGTAAACACCATGGAACTGTGCATACATTTGCAGTCAACTGTGAACAGGAACAGAAGATCTCGTGAAGTACTGCAAGGTGGCTGGAGAGAGCCAATTTGAACAGACACACTGGTATGAGCTTTTCACTGGCAAAAGGATCTGATTAACAGTGTTCGAAATCTGAGTGCAACTACAATTACTTCAGACAAAATACCCAGCAGCTACATCACTGTCCTGTCAATATGTAGGTTTGCACATAAAAAGTTCAAAACACATACAAGACAACTTTTTTTAAAAAAGCTTAAGTAACACAGGGTTTCTTTTTGAAATAATATCTGTTTCACTTAAAGCAACGTGTTCCAAATCATTTCTGTTTTCATCTTGGAAAACTTCAAGGGTTTTGATTTGGTGGAAACTCTTCTTGCTCCACTGTGCAGTGAAGACAAGAGCATAGCAGAGACAAAATTCACCCATCCATTATTTTCTAAAATTAGAAAAATACTCCCTTTAAGTTTCTAATCAAAGAAAAAGATTTGTAAGAAACTTGACATCCTTTTTTGCTTGACATTATTCTTTAGCATGCTCAGGCTTTAGTGTATGTGTAGTAGGCCAGAGTGAAATAAACTGTAGCATTTCTTTCCCTCACAACATTTCAACTGAGGTGTGAGGACTTACAGGCTCTATGGAAATGAATTAAGCAAAAAAAAATGTAAATAGAGATAGTATTCAAGATAAAGAGATTCCTTCTAGAATACTATCAATATGTGATACCAGCAGCAAGGCAAAATAACAGCAGTGGGAATTTTTAAATTTAAAGATTACATACCTTAGATTTTTCATGACAAGTGAATGCCGAAAGAATTTCAAACCAAATTAATCCCAATGCATAAATATCGACTTCTTTTCCATATTTGACCCCAGTCTAGAAAGATTAGAACAGAACAATACAAGCATCAAATCCAACAGAAGAAAATCACTTCTTAAAGCAAAATTTGAAGTCAGCAGAAACTTCCACCCCAAGGCTACAAGACTGACCCCACTCAATATCGTTCTTAGTTGTTAACCCTTTCTGCCTCAGACATGCTAAATAGTGACTATTGTGTCACACTGAACACCCTGAAATTAAGATTTCTACATACCTTATCATACAGATAAAGCATGCCAATATTGCCCTGTCACAAATAATGAAACAGAGAAACTCAAATTATGCAATTAACAGGGGCCCTAAATTCAAATTTAAATATATGTCTGGCAGCCTGGTTTTACAAGAGCATTCCTTAGAGCATGCAATATCAGACTGTATGTTCACACAGAGCAAAAAACTTTACCACGCCTGTGGTAAAGCTTTCTCCAGAGTACAGTTATCCTCCATACAGTTATACCAGGGAACTTCAGGCAACCTGCTTTAACACGGAGATTAGGATTGAGAACATCCAAGGCTGAGTTTATAGCGCACATCTAGTTACAGAGACACTAATACAGCAGCATAATTACCTGTTCTGGTGCCATATACGATTTTGTTCCTCTGTTCTCAGTCAGAGTCTCAAATGCCACAGAAGTCACGAGACCAAAGTCACCTATTTTTATTTTATTATGTGATATGAATATATTCTGAGGCTGTTTTTGTATATATAAATAAAAAGAAGAAAAAAAAAAATCACCAAATGACCATCAAGCATAATCAGCCACAGAAGTGCTTTCCATAAAATCTGATGATTGTCCAGAAAGTAGCATTAAGAAACTGATGGTGTGGAAAGAGGAATAAGTTAAATCCATTTTTAAAAACAAACTAAATTTCAAGTAGTACATTCTGCAGTAACAGCACCTTTTTTCCTCTAGCTCAGTCATAACTGTGTCATGCTTTAATTGCTCTTCAAATACATTGTACATATAATATTCTACATCCCAAAGTGCTCTTCACTCTTCAATCCTAGCCAGACCTTGATACACTTAGGCAAAGTATTTAGTCTTACATGGAATTCCACTCAAGTCAGAGTTTCTCCTAGGCACAGAAGGATCACATGTACTAAATCAAATGCAGAGTTGAGGCTTACTACAGGTATCTCAGAGTATGATGTTTACATTTCCATTAAAATTCCCCTTTTTAAAGGGGACATTTGTCATGTCATGGCTTAAGGCCAGTTGGCAACTAAGCACCACACAGTGGAATGGGAGGGAGAATCAAAAGTAAACTTGTAAGCTGTATTAAAAACAGTTTAATAATTGAAACAAAAGAAAAATATAATAATAATGTTAAATAATAATGATAATAAAAGGATTAAAAAAGCCAAACCAAGGAGAAACAAGTTTTGCACAGTACAATTGCTTACCACCCACTGACTGATGCCAGATCCCCTTCCTGAGCCCAGATTAGCCCCTCTTCCATGTTAAAAAAGTCTTTGACTTAAAATAAATACTACCTAGTAGCAACCAAAACATCAGTGTGTTATCAGCATTATTATAATACTGAACCCAAAACACAGCACTGTACCACCTACAGAAAAGAAATTAACTGTATTCTAGCCAAAACCAGAACATGAAGTCAAACAACTAAAAATAGGAAGCTTCAAGGAAGTTTCCCAAAGAAGATAAAGAAACTATACTTCTGAATGTTTTTAAAACAAAACCAAAGAGCCTCATGCTGTTTTACTCAAAGAAGCCCCAGTGGACCATAAGGCCAGGAGATACTTAACAGGAAGAGATCTTCATGTAAAGAATGCTGCTCTGTGTAGTCATTCTGTTCAAGTCTGACCATGACCACACGTATTTAATATAGTACCTATAGCTGGCTACACTATTTAGTGACTCTGTTCCTCCCAGGAACAAATTACTTTAATCTCAGCTTGAACATATCCTGCAACTTTGATTCTGGGCTATGGAGATCTCCACCTAAGCTGACAGCAGATCAAAGAGCAGAGGAAAGCTCCTCAATTCAAACACAGGTAGAAGAGTTAGCAGTATAACTTGGTTCTGGTCAGAAGAGGGATAATTTGTACAGTAATCAGTGGGGAATACAAGGCTAGGACAAGGAGGTTATTCTATACCACCTCGTGTCATTTTCTGGGAATGGGGGAAGGATTCGCTTCCAGGTCATGGCAGCATGGCATGATCAGGTAGGGCTCCAGGGTGAACTTTTTGCATGTGAATCACCCTGTGTTTTTAGACTTCTGGTTTTAATGTTGTTAGTATTTTTGTCTGCGTTTGTTTTCTTATCTCACTGCTGTTTCTAGTAAATTGTTCTTATCTCAACCTGTGCTCTTTACCTTTTGTGTCTCCAATCTCCTCTCCAGCCTGCCACAGGGGAGGGGGAAAACAGCGAGCAGCATGTGGATTCAGTAAGAGCACTAAATTGGATAATACCACTCCTGATCGACCACAGCCTCATTCCTACCTCAGCTTGTAGAGCATGAGACTCCTAATCTCAGGGTCAAGGGTTTGAACCCCATGTTGAGCATCAAATACGGCCGGGGTGTGTAGGGATCAAGTGAGGCACTTGTGGGTTTACTGGAGCTGCCTGCTGTGAAGAGACTGCAGTCCCAGCTGTGAAGGTCTCTGGTGGTGGGAATTTGACTGCCAGAGTAGCTCCAGAGTGGTCAGGCAGGGAAGCTAACTTAACCCTAGGAATGCCACCACACTAATGATTTTAGTCACTAAGCAAGTGATTTAAAACTGTGTAAGCAACATTATAGCTTCCATCCTGAAGCCGTGAAGGCTTTGTCCCTTAGAATCTTTATACTGAAATAAAATCTTGTTATGACTGTGCACACCTGGAGACTGAAAATCTATCCAAAACTGTACCATTCAAACATTTGTATGCATACACAAGACAAAAGGGACTAGAGCATGTTGTTATCAAACACAGCACGTATTAGGATAGATAAACTATCCCTTTATAATATGGCAAGAACCACTTTCTAGACTCAACTTTTCTTTTTCCAATAGGCAGAATTGTGACTCAGTAACACACTGAAAATGCCTGTTAGCTGATCACTACTGATTCTTTGAACTATTGTATTCTGAGATCTTCCAAGTTCACCTGATTTTAGGATGAGGTTCAGCCAGCTGCTGAAAGAGAATCAATCACTAGCAGTATCCAAAGAAGTACACTGCTAGGGTACATAACAGAGTAAGCAAAGACTATAACAATTTAACATTCTCTGAAATTCCAGTAAGTATACTACCTTCAGCTTTTTCTTTTTGATATTTTTTCTTTATTTACCTATTCTACATACCTTGAGGTCTCGATGAATTAACTTTTCAGAATGAATATATTCCACTCCTTTCACTATTTGTAAAAATTTGTTTTGTGCCATTTCATGATACTTTCGGTCTTTGCTAGTTTTTGCAATCCAGTTTTCCAATGTCCCTTGTTCACAGAATTCCATTTGGATGAAAACACAGAGAATTTTTTGGTCTGAATTCTGGCTTCAAAAGAAAATTACATACCATATTGAAATTGGCAAGATACAATTCCTCCCAAGTCATCTTCATAAGCCCTTTTTGCTAATAATTATTTTTAGAGTTACCCAAAATAAAGCCCTTAATAAAGTCCCTTAATTTTAAGAAAGATCGTAGAGCAATTTGTATTAAATAATAAGGACTGCAACCCAAAGAATCCCTGCTCAGTTGCTACATATTCCTGGAATATTTCTGAAGTTTTGCTTGCTCTCTAGTTTCACACTGATAGTTTTCTGAAAGCCCAAGTTCAATTTCCCTCATACCTAGAAGCATGTCTGGCCTTGTAGGAACTGGTGCAAGACCCTGACACATGTTCTCTATTCTGGCTCAAGAAATAGAGCATCAGCCTTCGTATCCTGCCCAGAATGGTCATGTTCTTTCCAACTCTGTCCTGTCAAGAAGGTAATGGAGTGACCATTTTTGACATTGGTCTGCTAGTCACAGAAACCCTTCTGAGAAGTGGAAACCTAGAGGAAATATATTCACACATCTGGCAGTCTCGCACATTCCAGAGAAGCCCATAAGATAGACTGAGGCTGGAGATAAAGGAAAATACAAAGAGAAGCATGCATTGTTTTTTCCTATGTACACTGTGTGATAAATGCCCTTGAATAAAGCTGCTTGAAGCACTGAAGCACTGAAAGAACAAGCATTAAATGGCTCAGAACTCTGTAGTCTTGAGGTCAGGGCACAAATTCCAGTCTGGGACCTCAGCTTTGAGGACTTTTTTTCCTTTTACCCAATAACTGTTTAATGTAAAATATATAAATGATATTGAGGTTCCAACGTATTAATGGTTCAGTTTTGAGAGACTTCTTTCCCCCCATTTTACTGCTCTAAGTAAGTATGGCAGCCTATTTGAAGAGTATAAATTCACAGCCAGTAAAAAAAGCTTACCACAGAAACTTGGAAAAGTTAATAGTCTAACTTACAAGTAAAACCAGAAGTCTCTGTGTCAAAAGGCTACCTCTAAATTAAAGAGCATTTCATTTTGTATTCCTTTTCTAAACAATAAAAACTGTTTCAGGCATCATGGTTAAAATACTAACTTAGGGAAATAATTAAATCTATGATAGCTATTGGCTGACCAGTACTTGTTATAAAAAGGAAACTTCTGATCAGGAATTTGGTAGCCAACTGACAGACAATTTTTTCTGTTGTTAATTCTTGCCCCAAATTTTGAGTTCTGCATTCTTACTCTCCTCTAGAAATTCATTAAGTTCAATATATTGAGAGAGAAGTGAAATATAAAATTATACAATGTATCTTATTAATCAAGGAAAAGAAGCTATAAATATACTTAATAACATACAACCTGCTACTGGAAAGTACTGTGCCTTTTCCCTTAGCAGTATGATTGCACATGTGTGCATTTGTATTTTTAAAATAATTGATAACCAGTTACCAATAGCATGGAGTTCACTATGTGAAAAAAAGATTGTGAATGCAAACTATTATTTTGTATTTACCTTGAGTCTGAGTACTTCATATGGTCTTCCCCTTTCCAGCTGGAATGATAGCGCACTATGTTCTCATGTGTAAGTCTTGCCAGTCCTTGTGCTTCACGCTCTACTTTCCTATCAGGAGAGGGGAAAGAATTAAAAAAAAGGTATTTCCCTATTACAAGGTAATACAAAGTTAAATAAAAGATATGCTATCAAGTGGAAGGATACAGATAGTTTTACATTATTTTAGAAACAAAGCATAATATTCTCCATGAGAGAAGTTCAAAGGTCAAAACTGATGTTACAAATCTGATGGGTTTTCTTTCATCTGCTGAGTTATTCAAAGTGCAAAAAGTGTTTTAACCCCATTAGGAATTAAATCCCCACTCAAAAAAAGCTGAAAAAGCAGGTAGCTGCAAACCTGCCAGCAGAGCACCAGCTTTTACTTAAAGAATCAGTAGAAGGTTTTCAGTATAGTTCTCAGGATAGCAATACTAATGAAAATAACATGTATTTGCAAAGAACACAAGAATCCAAAGAGAAATGTACACATTAAACAATTTAAAGGACAATTAAATTAAACAATTTAAGGGACAAGTATCTCCAACAATTAAAAACATTTTCAATAGGTAACCTAAAAATTAATTTTTTCAACTGCTGATAAAATACTCCACTAGGTAACAGAAAATTACTTTAAAAAGAAAATTAAGATCATCTTTCTCTGAGATTTATAAAAGACAAGTAACACAGAATTAGAGTAATGACTACATGGGTCAGATATAAAGCACTTCCCAATTACAAACCACAAAATTTATAACATGGATTTTTTTCTATTTTTTTTTGTAATTACAGTTATTTTGAATTACTGATATGGAAATTTTCTGTGTAGTCTGTCAAAAGTAACAGGGCTGCTTTCAATGTTTTAATAATCATCAGGTTTTCTTCACACACATTTTGCAATATTAGCAACCAGAGCACTACTGTGTTCAGGAAAAAGAGAACTTAACACACCTACATTTTTACAGCTCCAGCAGAAATTAACCCATTACATGAAAAAATTAACACAGGTTCAGGACCACTTTCAGCTTCATTTGGAAATAAAGAAAACAGTTTACTAGAAAGGGCAGATAATTAATAATGAAAATCACCTAAATGCTCCTAGTATTCTTGAAGAGAGAAAAAAAGTATTAAAATCTTGATTAAGGTTGTCCTAAAGTGCAGAAGTAAATATACAGTACATACTCTGTGAATTCAACTCGTTTGATTGCATACGTTTTCTTATCACACGTCGATGTTGCCTTGAAAACATTCCCAAAACCACCTGCACCAATAGGCTCTATTTTTTCAAAAAGTTCGAGAAATCTTTAAAAAAAAAGAAAAAAAAAAGAAAAACCACACTTAATTATAATTAATTTTCAATTAAGGATATAAAAATAATCTTACAGATTTAATACATCTACTGCAATATCATTCTAGAGTCATAATTTGACCAATCTACAGGTCTAAATCACAGCCTTGGAGATTAAAACAAGAAGGGAAACAGACCCTTCCAGGCATGTCAGGTAACTACCCTCACATCTTCACACAAATGACATTTGGTTGTGAGCTTTAAATACCATTGCTTTTCAATTTCTATACTAGATTTGAAATTTCCAGGAAAAAAAGATCTAATATCAACTTTCTTTGAAAGTTCTTTTCAAAGCAGTATTTCCCCTCCTTCCACTGCAAATAAAGAAATAAATCTAGATTCATACATACTGTTATCGCCTTACAAATATTAATTTTAAAAAAATCCTTCTTACGTT
The DNA here is from genome assembly GCF_031753505.1 of Anomalospiza imberbis. Taxonomy (NCBI): domain Eukaryota; kingdom Metazoa; phylum Chordata; class Aves; order Passeriformes; family Viduidae; genus Anomalospiza; species Anomalospiza imberbis. The sequence goes on along the minus strand of NC_089683.1, from coordinate 79,045,211 downwards.
TTATTGACAGTGTGTGGACTCCCATTCTCTTCTCCGGTATTTGTGTTCACATCTGGCAAACTTTCATTTGAGTCTGACATACTGTTTTCCTCTTCCTTGTTTCTTACATTAGCAAAATTAGCTGCCAATTTTCTGTAACCAGGATAAAAGCGAAATTTATAATAAGCCATTTTTCTAACACAAGATGAGAAAAGAAATAGACCTCTCAATAGCAGCATTTCTTTACTAGAGATAGAAAAAATAAAGTTATTTGCAATATAGTTTAGAGGAGATAGCAATCTAGAAATAAACACATACCTTTTGGACTTCAGGACAGAACTTTGTGCATTTCTCTACAATGAAAACAGAAAAAAGAAAGCCTGAGGTATTCTGAATATTTTCACTCTAGTTGGTTTAAAACATGTCTGATAATGTATCTAGGAATTGCCTATAAACATGATCATACCTTATGTAAACAGTGTCATAAGAATGAATCTTAGCTCAGTGTTTTTCACATATGCTATGCATTACATTATGTAAAAACATGCATAACATTATCATTATGAAAAATGAGCTTAGTTTGACCCCTTTCTTGGCAGTACTGGCATTTGTTAAACACTACATAAATTTAATCCACAATACAGAAGGAAATGACTAATGGTTAACACTATTGAATATTCTTAGGAAAAATGCACGTGTTTTCCAATGATTAGTGGATAAAAGAACAAACTGATGTTACACTCTGACAAGAAGCATGCCCTACTCAGGTCTAAAATGTAATTATAAGGAAGACCATTTTCATACTATACCTGAAACGATGAAGGCTTTTCACATACTGCCATGTCTTTCATTTTTTCTACCAACTTTGCAGACGAGTCCACAAAGCAAATGCTGTTTTTACTGAAAAATAATGGACTATTTTTAGGTGAAAGTAACACAATAATAAATAAAATTATTGTCACAAGAAAAGAAGTACCAAAAACCCACAGTTTTTAAAGCAAAACCTGAAAGGGCATTAACAATCATGACTGATTTAAACTACAAAACGTCCTGCTTGAAAGCTATTAAAATAACAATACTTTGCAATATTCTCCTTTATTTCTATTAATAAATGAGTCTATGATACCTACAAGATAGAAGAATGTAGAAGTGGTAGTGGCATTACAGGTAAACTGCTGGTTCTCAAATCACATATCAAACTTAATGTATGCTCAGTTTCTTTTGCTAAGCAATTTTTCCCTTTGGTGAAAATGAAGATTCATGTAGAATGAAAAAAGGGGGAAGAAAAAAGGGAGAGAAGAAAGCAGAAGAGTACTGAAATTGAATTATACTGAGTTCACAAGAGTGTCACTAGGAAAATGAGTGTTAAAATAGTATGAAATAATGCTATTGAATGAGGTAGGATAGTCCATTTACATCACAGTAAAAATGCCTCTGAAAGAGCTACCTATGCCAAAATGTGAATAAATCAGAAAGCTGTAAACTTACTATACACTATCCCATACAGACTCACATAAAACTGCACAAGTAGAACAAACTTTGCTCTGAAGTTTAAGGAACAGAAGTTAAAATTAGATGGCTTTATACTGCAATAAAACAATAAAATGACATATTTTATTTAGAGTTAGAGAACATTACCCTCTAAGATTACTAAATATGTTGTTATCACATTAGCAGTGAACCCAACTCACTCTGAGTCAGACTCAGCTGGCACTTGAGAGGAATTGCTGTATTTGCTAAATGTACAACTGCCATTAGATCTTTCAGTTTCCATCTGGGAAAAAAAAAAAAGAAAAGCCAAGAATTGTTTAAGAAAATCACATAAACAAATCCCTAGTGCAAAAGATGCCATCCAGAGAGGGCAGAGGGAAGATTACAGGGTCCTAGGATCAAGTTGGTAACTGTACTAAACATTCAAAGCCCTGCAGAAGAAAGGCATCTGCCCAATTTCCACCCCAAGAAAGGACAAACACAGGGCCTTCTCACAGTGAGTGTACTATACAGACACATTTACAAAAGTGGAGTCTGGATTCTAGTCAAAACCAGGATAAAAGTAAGAGTTATGAAAAGCAAATATCTTCATTGTTTGCTGCACGTGCAACTGCTGTGTGGAAAATGAGATATATGTAGGCTTTGGTATATGTAATCAGCAGAACTGAAAATCTGAGTCAGTACAAATTGACATTCAATGTCTTCAGCATGAAAACACTGCAAAACTCATAACTAAATCAGGGTTGAATAAAAAAAAAAAAAACTTATCCCAAATACTTAGTAGAGGTTCTTCCCCTTCCTCCCACTACCCACATCATAAGAGCATAAAAGTAACATTAAAAGGAACAACTATAATGGATATAGACCACAACCTCACAAAAAGTAAACAAAATTTCTTTTTTTTTTTTTTTTTTTTTTACGTTTCCTGGTATTCCATCACAGTATCATGGACACAAAAACATAGGGTTTACATTTCAATGAGTGCCAACAAATAAACCCCTTTTTTTAAATACAGGAATACTGGACCATTATTACTTTTTGCCAGATTACATTTTGTTTGTTACACAGATATCACTGAGAATTAATAAAAATTAAAACCAAACCAAAATAACCCACCCCAAATTTAGACTAATTGGTATACAAATTCTGCTTGAGGTAATAAATTTCAGACTTTGATGAAAAAAATCCCTGGGTTTGCAACAAAGGAAAATATTAAGAAAGACTCCTAGAGCTAAAATAGGACATTATTAATTACATGGTTGACTGAGAAATCATTTTAAAAGCACTGAAAATTCTGAAAACAGGCAAATAATTTTAAAAGTACTTAAAAGTAAAAAAGGCTTCTTCCCTCCCCTATACTGCCATCCTTTCCTTTAAACTACACTCCATTTAGTTAGTTCATATGTTCTGTACATTTCAGAAGTGGGTCTGGATCACTATCGGAACTCTGATAGTTTTTTGCACGTGTGGAAATAACAGCTGCCAACATGAAGACAACAGCTCTGCTCTCCAGAGGATGGGGTCATCAGCAATTGTTTCATGCAACTCTGCCTTGGAACACTACAGAAGGCAAGTCCTGCTGATTCTGACTCCTGCTTTTGCCTCTCACATTACACAATAGATTTTTGATCCAACAGAAGACAGTAAAAGAACTATGTTCATATAGCCTGCCAGCTCAACAACACTGCACACAGAAGACAACTGGTATATAAGTTGGAATTTAAAAATTTTTAAAACGTGCGCATCCTTGAATGACAACATCAGACCTATTCTGAAACAGAGAGATATTAACTGTTAGCATTTATTTTTTTGAATCCAGAACTGAATATAGAAGCACAACATAAATTCTACTAATAGTAGCCCTACCAATATACTAAAATATGGATCGTTCCCCTCTTTAATGGAATCCATAGAATTTGCTTTTAAATACAATGAGGAAATTGGTTCAAATATTTGAACTTCTGTGATAAGGCTAAATACAGCACATACTGTCAGAGGGCTTTCCTTATTTACCTTCTCATATGCTTCCTTTGCAGCAGCTTGTTTTGCAGCAGCTAGGGAAGGTCCAGTGCCCCTTCCATAAAAATGACCACTAATTGTACAGCTAATAGTATACCTGTGAAATACAACAGGGAATTGAGTCTTATATGCCATATGACAAGTCTTAATTTAATGGTTTTTAAACACTACAATCAAGTGACTTTATAGAATGGAAATCTGAAGCATACATCTTCAGGACAGCGTTTTCAATATACATTTAATCTAATTAATAATGCTAGGTAACTAATTTGTTGTGCCTTAAAGATAACTCACTTTCAGAGTGAGCCTGGAACAATCACAGAAAAGATTATTCTGGGAGGTATTGATTAACAATTGGAAGACAGCACAGTCATTGGTCACAGCCAACAGAGCTTCCTGAAGAAAAAGTCCTGATTTCCTTCTATGACAGGGTACCCCACCCAGCTGATCTAGGAAAGCAAGATGATATAATATTTTAGACTTCAGCAAAGCTTTTGATACCATCTCTCAGTGTCATTCTGGTCAAAATATCCAGCACACAGTTGGATAACCATGCTTACATGATGGATGAGCAACTGGCTCACAGGTCAGGCACAAAGGGTTACAGTGAATGGGGTGACATCAGACTGGGGACCTGTCACTGGGCTCCACTCTCAGCCCTGTGCTCTTCGACATCTTCGTAAACAACTTATACACAGGACTCAAAGGACACAAAGTACTTTTGCTGACATTACTAAACTCGGAGGAGCTATTGACTCCCTCAAGAGCAGGGAAGCCCTGCAGAGAGACCAACATACTAAAATTAAGAGATGGGCAATCACCAACCATGTGAAATTTAACAAGGGCAAGAGCCAAATTCTGCAGCTGGGATGGGACAACCAAGGTTGTGTGTACAAACTTGGGAACAGGAGGCTGGAGAGCAGCACTGTGGAACGGCACCTCTGTGTCCTGGTAACTAGCAAGTTGAACATGAGTCAGCAGTGCCCTGGCAGCCACGGGGGCGTGTCCTGGGATTCACCAGGCACAGCATCACCAGCTGGGCAAGGGAGGGGATTGTCCTGCTCTGCTCTGAGATGGCCTCACCTCGAGTCCTGTGTGCAGTTTTGGGTGCCATAATATAAAAATGACATTAAGCTATTGGGGAGCGTTCAAAGGACAGCAACAAAGATGATGAAGGGCCTTGAGGAGCAGCCATATGAGGAGCAGCTGAGGTCACTTGTCTCTGGAAGAGACTGAGGGGAGACCTCACTGCAGTTACAACATCCTCATGAGGGGCAGAGGAGGGGCAGACACTGATTTCTCTCTGGTAACCAGCAACAGGATTCAAAGAGAAAGCATGAAGCTGAGTCAGGAAAAGTTTAGGTCAGATATCAGGAAAAGAATTTTTCACCCAGAGAGTGGTTGGGCACTGGAACAGGTTCCCCAAGGAAGTGGTCACAGGCACCAAGTCTGACAGAGCTCCAGAAGCTTTTAGATAATGCTCTCAGGCAGATGATGTGACCCCGTCGAAAGATTCAACTAATATGACCAAGGATAACTAATGGCAGCATTAGTAAACACAAAAAGTATTAGAAGGAAGCAGGAAGGTAAATTATATCTTACGTGGGAGCATGGGCATCTCCAGTACGAATTTTGTTAGGATAATCAACTATTTGACCCGTCCTTTGTGAAAAAATATTTAATAGGCTGACATAATTTTTGTCTAGTGCAGGTGATGAGGTTGGTTGACTTGTCGTTAACTCTGCAGCTGCCATATTTGAGGGACTCTTATCCTATAAAACAAACAAAACAGGTAACTTGAAAACTTAAGCTTAAAAATACATTAAGATAAACAGTGCACAAGAGCTAATATAGCTGCAAGTTTGTCCACTTTTCAAAACACTCTTAAGAAAACCCAAGTTTCCATTAACTGAGTCCTTTGTGGACTTACATCCCAAGCATAATTATTACATTTTGAATAAACATAAACCTGGTTTTCCAAGTACTACACTTTTGCCTTTAACAACCTCTCACCATGCCTCATCCCACCCCTTTTAGGAAAATATAGGAAACAAGCTGTGAAGAAGGGATGGCAGCAGGATGCTGCTGATGCTCAACTTAGCATATTCAACTTAGCAAGGGCTGCAAATGCTCCAGTGCATGTACAAGAGGGGAAAGCAGGACTTTTCAGCTGTCTCATGATCAGTCAATATCCGTAACATATTAGCAGACATGCAGCAATTGTGTTAAAGTAAGGACAGTAACACAATAAAAGCCAAAAAAAGGTCAGGAAAGATTTCACTCAAAAGGTGCTAAGAAGTATTCAGAGTCAAAAAGAAAAATAAAGAACAGCAAATAAAGAAGGGTAAAACACTTGACAGAAAACTAAAGAGCAAAATTCAAACCTAGACTTAATCAAGGAAGGACAGGATATATAAACTAGCTATACTGTAAATAATATAATGAAAAGGAAAAAAAGATTAATTAGAACAAGTGAAACTAAGCAATTTCATTAGCAGAGTGGCAACAGACACTCTGAGTAATACCCTGCAAATGTTTTGAAGACATTGAATCATTGAACAGTTGTCAAGATATAAAAGGACCACTGCTCACTTTGGATACACCAAGGCAGCTTAACAAAGGCAAATACATTTCCTAATCCTCCTATAACAGCAGAGGAGGAAACACAGTATTAGATATCAACCTTATAGGAAAAAATAAGGAAAAAAAAATCAGTGATAAAAAGTAGAAAAGTGATGAATATGACAGAAACAAAGACAACTTGAATAATTAGAAACTGTTTCAAAGTAAACAACATTTTATCAGAAGTCTACTTTCAGATATTCATCTTCAACATTTACTACATTACACATTACACTGCATAGTAACCCCCAAAACTTAATTTTTACTCACCTGTTCCTCAATCATTTCCCATGTTTCTTTTGCTGCTACTGCTTTTGCTTCTTTTTTACTTTTACCAGTGCCTGTACCATATTCCTCATTGTTTATTTTGACAACAACTGTGAACCTGCAATGAAGGAAACTTGTCTAAAACATTGCTACATTTTTCCGACATATATACTTCAATAACCTTATCAGATTAATTTTAGGTTTATTATCTACAAAGCACTATAGGATACACTATGGGAAGTACTGAAGAATTAATGTGTTTTTACTATATCAAACCTATGATTATCATAATTCTTTAGTATAAATATTTTTAAAATTTTCCTCTCTAGTCACAAGTGCATGTACTTTATTAGCTCCAACAGTACTTTTAACTGCTTAACTGCTTTTTAAAACCAAAATAAATGACTTTTTAAAAGCATAAGAATGAATGAGGTTAGCATCATTACAAGCAAGGTTGAGAAGCCCTAACACCAGGATACATCTCAGCAGTGTGACACTACACAGAGGAAAGATTAGCTGACTTTGGTTTCATGAAACTAGGTGTGACATTATACTCACCTTTAATACCCTGTGATGTATACTGCTTAATAAGAGCAAAAACCATGTCTGGTGCTTGTGAGACATGAATTTAAAGGCAGTCATAAAGCCCCACCAAAACCAAAAAAAATTACCAACAAACACACACACACAAGCCCCAGTGCTGCCTTTCTGTGCTCAACTGCTGATCCCTTCTCTCTGTGTCCCTCTATTCCACAGCTGTGCATGTCCTGCTTCCCAGATGGCAACTCCATGAGTCAGAATGGGAATGTGATGCAGCTCAGGACTGACAGTACTGGATCTGGCTGGGATGGGGTTACCTTTCTTCAGGGCAGCTAGAATGGTGCTGTGCTGTGGCTTTGGGACTAACACAGAATTAATGTTTTACCTGCTGCTGAGTAGTGGGCAAACACTACCTTTGGCGCACAGCACCAAAGTTTTTTTCTTTTTCCCATTCTGGCCTTCAGCAAGCAGAGGAGGGATATGTGAGAAGCTGGGAAGAGACACAACCACAGCAGGTAGCCAGAGGGATATTCCATGCCATATGGCACCATGCTCAGCAATAAAAGCTGGGAGATGAAGAAGGAAGGGGGGATACCCATGGCTATAGTGTTTACCTTCCCAAGTACACATCGGACATGATGAAGCCCCACTTTCTTGGAAACATCTGCCAGCTGATAAGAAGGAGTAAGCAACTTCCTTATTTTGCTTTGGTCACACATCCAGCTATGCTTTGTCTATTAAACTACCTTTATCTTGATCCACAATTTTTTTCTCCCTTTCACCTCTGATTCTCTCCCTGTCGCACTGGGGGGAAGCGAGTAGTTATTAGCTAGGGGTTTCACTGCCTCCTGGGGTCAACCCACTGCTGTGCCCTAATAACGAATGGTTGCATTTCAAACGAATCAGTCCTTACAGATCTGACTTGTCCTACAGCTGCAAATCCCCTAATGTTTCTGATACTGCCTTTGCACAAAAGGCAACAGAGGAAAAAACAACAACTGGATTTCTGCCTTTGGCAGCAGCACATACTTGCACCAAGTTAAAGTGACCATTAGAGCCTCAGAGCACCTCTGTGCTTCAGATTGCAGCAGAGCATGTAAACGTTCACAGACAACAAGATGGGTTCACACAGTCAAGGTACAGCACCATGAGCTCCTCTGTGGGAAAATTGGTCTCAAATAATGTAGTGACTTTAGGAACTCACTTTTTTCATTATTCCAACCTCATTCTCCACTTCCCTTTAATGAAATGTTTGGGTGGGAAACAATGAAGATGCAGAACAGTGCTTGCTCTGTAAGCAAGACTTAACAAGAAATCTTAAGGGGGCAAACAGTAGGAAAAGGCACACCCATAGTGTGCCAGATACTCTACACATAGGAAATAATAAAGAAAAAACAGAACATGTAAGAAAGGTTGTTCCTTGGGAAGGAGCTTGTCAGATAACCCATACCTAAGTGCTGAATACTACACACATTCAGCTATGACACTGCATCCAAAATACACCATTTTATTTAAGCATCCCAAGGAAATCTGCAGCGAGTCTCCATGACCAAGTTGAGGACTACCTGCAGGAGCAATACATGAGCTGGTCATAAGTGTAGAGTCATTCGCCATGAACCCCAAGTTAATAAGCAATTCCCAGACTTGACAGGTTTAGGCAGGACTGACCTAATTGTCCACCCTCTGTGTTCCCAGACCAAGAAAGCTCAGGACTGAGCCACCCTGGTCTCCTTTAACCTCCTTACATTGTGTTCAGCACTGGCCCTTGTCTGACCCAGTACTGGAAGCAGCCACATCACCAGAACCATGATAGGATGGGAGGTATCTCTGCATCATGCCTCAGACACTTCAAGGTGATTTATGAGATGGGACACAGCACAGAAGAGTTAGGGAGCTAGCTCACAACGAGCAGTGATCAACGCATCCAGTTAGCAGGCAGAACACTGGGAAAGAGCAGCATAAGGGGACTGAAGGTGTACAGCACATATCACTTCAGCCAGACACTATACTCTGTATCCTTGGAATAGCCCAAGTTACCCAGGATTTTCCTAGATACCACTGTCACACAATGGGCTGAATTTCATTTGTGAATGTACAGAATACACAAAAAAAAAAACAAAACAATGAGAAACCACAATAAATGGAACAAACAACTTGGAATGTATGTAAGTTTTGTTAGTCCCATGCCATCACTTTTGTGTGATCACAGCTGTGGTCTTTACTGCAATAAGGGTTACCTTTTTGAATTACAAGAGCCACATGGGTAAAAAATAAGATAACTGATTAATATTTGAGATCCAGATAATATCTATTAATTTATTCTGGGGTGGTAGATGGATTTAAGAATAAATCTGCATAGACAGTGCTATCTGACAACATGCAACACATCTAAAGAAATGTATTATTAGCATAATAATACATTGTCTTCACACAAAGTAGCAAAAAAAGGCTTGTCTTCACACAAAGTAGCAAAAAAAATTTAAAAGTCACACAAGGAAATATCATAGATCTTGAGTACCTACAACCTTTGGCAAGGGAAAAAATACACTATATCAATGTTAAAAAATATATTCCATCACCTGTAATTGTCTCTAAAAGGGAAAGCAAAACTTCTTAATCAAAAGACCCTTTTCTTGTAAAAGATGTTAAAAATATACTAGACATTAAATGTTAGTACACATTCAGTTAATATACCTAACCTTTCTCATTAGAAATTAACAATGCTTTCTAAACACTTTGCTTTGTAGCATTTAAATCATAAACTGAAATTCCTGCTCTAACCCAATCCACCTTCTGAGAGGAGATGAGCAAGATACAACAGAGTTACTAGTAAGTAACAGGTGCGTTGCTGGTACTCTTTGAAAAAGAGCCATCACCCTTGAAATAAGTTTTCTCCTTAAACTGGACCACATGATGTCTTCCCCAAGCACCTACCATTCAATTCATGGTTTCAACCAGCTTTCCCACTACATACATGCTTTTGGGAAATTAACATTTGTGACTGCAAGCTTTACACAGTTTGTTCATTGCAGGAAGAGCCCTGCTAGCTCTTGAGATGCAGAGTAAACTTACTCAGGATCATGAGATGGGCCTGTCCTCTTGACAGTGTCATAATCCACTGTAAGTTTACGCATTTGACAGTAATGGTTGATCTTCGTCATATACTCACGATCCATTTTGACACAATCTTCAATAGACACTGCAAAATAACATTCAAAGATGTATCTGTTACTCTAGATATAGAATAAAGGCAGCCCCTAATCCTGGTAGATAGGTCACTGCTGTTATGAATGAGGTCCCATGCATACCAATTCCATTAACCATAAACTTAAAATTTAGCAGCAATTTTAACTGAGGTCAGCAATTTTAATTGAGATGAAATAATACAATCAGATATAATTCAATAGTTACAGAAAAGAAATTTGGCAGTGGTTCAGATAAAGCATAAGCAAAAACCGATTGATCGGGGTACGGGTAGGGCTTCCCACCCTGCCTCCCACACAAAGGCAAAAGGATCCAAACACAACTTATATACTGTATGCTAATACATATTCATCAATAGTTCCCATAAATCGCCTCCTATTTTCGATTCTTGAAACCTGTGCCACTCTACTGCACAGTGCATGCCCCCACTGTTGCTATGGGGTCTTCTGGTCTCTTCGGGGGTCTTCCTGAAGGAAGGCCGAAGGTCTTCCTCACATGTCCTCTGGATAACCCGGCAGGTGGCGCATGTACATTAAGCTTGGTGCTATATAAGTAAGCACTATGTTCCAATCAAACCTTATTTATTTCATAGCTAAGACCACTATTTTAGATTCCCTGTCTGGAACGGTCCTAGCTTTATTCATATTCAAGGTCGATCCTGCTCTGGGAGTTGTCTTTCAACTTCAGCTGATGCCAGTTTTGGTTTGGGAGCCAGTTTCTGACTTCCTCCATTCCCAAGCCGAATCCAATTCCTGCATCCTGTTTCCCACATGTATTCTTGAAGAAACCCATCTGCTTCATAACACTAATCACATATACTTTTCCAATTATTTTCCCAAATTATTGATATAATTACAATTTTGTTAGCACGAATCACATCCATTTATAACACTGCTATAATACAAAATAGAAAATTGGTGCCAATAACGAAGTTCATGGGAAACTAATTCGAATTTCTATTTCAAATGATTGGTCTGCAAATGTTTTGGAAGCCATTGCTTGCAATAATGGTTTTAGAAACCAGAGTGGAGAATTCAGTGATTAGAGAAGATTTCTTAGCAGATTTCTTGACTGAAAAAGATTGAATCATTCACTGATTTCTGCGGGAGGAAAATAATCAGTAACGATTCTCCAGAATTAGAATCGCTTCCTGCAGAAGGGAACCCGACAGCACTTAACATATCCCTTCGAGCAGGGGTGACGCCAGGCGCAGCCGCACGGACCAAAGATGACCCCAGGCTGCCGCCACCGAGCGTGGCGGGCCAGGCGTCCGCAGCCGGGCTGCGGGCAGCCCATCTCGCACGGACCCCTGCCCTTCCTCCCGCGCCCCCGCCCCGCCGGTACCTCCGAGCCGCTGCCGACGCTCCGGGTTCCGCAGACGCTGCAGCAGCCGGCCCGGCCCGGCCCGGCCCGGCGCGGCGCGGCACGCAGAGCCCGCCCAGTTTCGTTTCCCGCAGCGCCGGCCCGCGTTAGAGCGAGAACGAAACCGAAAGGCAGGCGAGGGCGGGAGAGCCGCGCAGGCAGTGGGGCGGCTCTGGGCCAGGGCCGCGGCGAGCCGCGCTCTGCCCGACACATGGAGCGGCGCCTCCGCTCTGCCCAGCACTCCTGAGCTTACGGGGAACCAGGGCTCCGCGGCCAGCGAGCGGCTTCGCAAAGACCTGACCCCCCGGCCTTGCCCCTGACTCGCTGGCGCCTTTTCCTGTTACTGTAACCACACGCTATGGCTCAGCAGCACGGCGAGCGGAGAGCAGTGCGCACGCAAATACATCCAAACCCCTCAAGCCCAAGAACCCCCACGGCTTTATACCCGCAGAGTCTCTCCCGGGGCGTCAGTCCCACTCTTCCTTCTCATCTTCTCCTGCTTCCCTGCTCTGTGTTCATACATCGCACTGGCGTCACCTTATCCAAAGGGTCGGCAGTCACTAGCCCCTGCTGTTACTCTCAGTTGTCCATTCACCTGGCTGCGGTCACCTGTCTTCATGTCCTTTGTTATCCCAAAGGCTGGGAATTCATGGTCTCGAGGTCCAACCAGGAGCCCAATCTGCATTTCAATCTGCAGACTGCAGGCCAAGACATCTGGGTGAGAAATATTCCTCAACACATCGAGCTTGAAATATAGGTATCACTAAACATGAATGCATTTCATAATAAATCTCTTACTGGGATAAAGGAAAAAAATAGTCAGCCACCAAACTAATAATATATTCTGTGGAAGTGGGAAAGAAATCTCCAAGATTAGTTTTCAGGGGCTACATGTAAAGGATGGAGCTGATGACTTTCTGTGCATACAGGTCACCTACTCCTGATCGCCCAGATTTGACTCCTATCCCCTGCAAGGTCTCTCTTCTGCAGAAACCAGACAGCTGTAGAAAAGGAAAACAGCAGTAAGCCTTAGGTCTTCCTCAGTATGAAGAAACAGCTTGGGCACCCAGGAAGCTCACCTGCTCTCTCATCTCATAGTGACAACACAACCAAAAAGGAACCCATTGAGATGCAGGGAAAAAAAAAAAAAAAAAAAAAAAAACAAAACACCAAGACCAAAAAACTATGATATGAGTCACATTATTCACAAATTATTATTTATGTATTATTATTTATGTATGGACAACAAGTTTTCTTTGGAAGTAGGGCCCCCTGGCTGGGACTGAGCCTGCGCGGACCAGCGGGGGGGCGTGTGGTGACGTCAAGAAGTGTTTATGATGTTCTTCCTTTTTAAAGACAGCAAACTGGCATTCTTACGTTATCACTTCTAGAATGTGCACTCTGTCTTATGTTTCAGCTTGTCTCCTACTCAGGTTTCCAGTGACTGTTCTTTTCCTGGTTCTCAGCTTCTGCAAGGGGTTTCCAGCCTCTAGTGAGCCTGCAGAAAAAGGAACAGGAGAACAGGCAGGAGAAAGTAACACACTTGCTGATAGATAAACGGTCCAAATGGTCTTTGAAAGCACAAACATTCATTTTATGTAAATGTACCTTTTTCCAAAAGTACACATAGGCTCCACTGCTCACTGTCTGCAATGCAGGGCTCTCTGAAACAAATGCCATCTTCCTAAGTAGAATGAATCATAGAAATTTAGCTATTTTTAATCACTCTTCTGTGTAAATTCTGAAAAAAAGTAATTCAGTAGAGGCACATGAAATCCACATGACTAACACCTTTTCTGTCTTATCAAGCAAAACTAGCACATTTTATTAGAGCCAACTAGGTAACTTCATTAAGACTCCTCTTATTGCCTTAACTACAGGATCCTTAGCCATCTCTGTTTCTTCTCAGAATCACCCTCTCTCCTTAAAGGCTTGTCTTCTGTAGTTTTACTTGCCATATGCCAAGCTTTTGGGAACAATTACTTTGGTCTTGCATGTGATTCAATGTCTTCTATCAGATAAGGAGATTGCTATCATAGGTTCAGTTTTTAGAACTGAACATGACCTGGACTGAGCTTCCAGTTTTTTGGTAAGAGACAAAGTTTCCTCTAGCTTTGTGAATTGCAGTTAATGATTAATGTCTAATCAACATTAGCAGTATTAAACACAAACCAAATTAAGAAAACTTGCTAGATGGCTGTTAAAAAATACCTTGTGTTTCTCAAAACATTATCAACAAACAAAAACTGTTAAACTTCACCTTGGGGAAAATCATCAATTCTGAAACAGCCTTTGGCAATATACACCTAAAAAATCTTGTTCTATGAAGCTGTTCAGGCTTTCATTTGAATGCCTTTGTGATTCACTTGCTCTATAAAATACGCCAGCCCTACTTCGACCTTTGGAGTTTCAAATAATCCATTCTTATACGGGTTCTCAAAATAGTGGAGTTACAGTGTGTTATTGACTTTGGCTTTATTAGGAACAGCTGGTGATGGATGATTCAGTCCGTGCTGTGGCTGCTGTGCCCAGAGGTAACTGCAGAAGGACACGCTCCAGAAAGTAATAGGGAAGCCGGGAAAGCCGAACTGAACCAAATCTTTTGCGTGCGCATCCTCCTCCTCCTTCGTGCAGGTCCCTGTTCACAGAATGCTTCGGAGTGAAAACCTACAGACTTCAGCATCTTTGGGCGCCACGCTGCGACCCCGTGCAGGGACCTGTTTGGTGTCGTTCCCTACGGCTGGGACAGGTTTCCCCAGCGGCAGCAGCCGCTGGCCTGGGGCTGACACAGCCAGCCAAGCTGCCGCCAACAGCCGTGAGCTGGCAGGCCTACCCAGGTGGAAGCGCTGCGAGGGGAATTCTTTCACGGCAGAGCTGTTCCCTGGCAGCATCTCAACAGGTTATTTTCCAACCAGCTGCCAGCTGTCCCGTTGCTTCATCCAGAAAGCCTTCCTACAAAGAGAAAAAAAAAAAAAAAAAACCAAAAAAAAAAACCAAGCACACCACCAAACATCGAAACACACCGCAAATACCGCGGCTCGGACCCACCCACGCCACACCCGGGGCCCCGCAGAATGGCTCCTGCTCCCAGGCTCAGCTGCGGCCCCGCCCACGGCCGGCACGGCAAGGGGCGCGCCGCGACTCCCACGGGTAGCCGGGGCACGGGAGCTCCCGCAGCCTTTCTTCCATGGCCGGCGCCACCCCCAGCCCCCACGAGCTGCCGGGATTTGGGCAGGGTCTCGTCACAGCCCATTCCAGAGTCCTGCGCGTCTTCAACCCTCCTTTTCTGGGGAGCAGGAGGGGCACCCGGGAGCGCCGAGCTCCGCCCGCCGCCCAGCGCGCTCCGGGCAGCGCGGTTCCCGCGCGGGCCCCGCCCCGCGGGCCTGACGTGAGGGGCGGGCCTGGGGCGGTGCCGGGCGGACCCTTCGCGCTGCGCCGGGCACGGGCGGCTCTGCCGGCGGTCAGGGGCGCTGCCCTCCGCCGTCCGAGCGGGGCGGCTCTCGCGGGAGGCGGCGCCATGGGGCTGCACGGCGTCAAGGCGGTGTTCTTCGACCTGGATAACACGCTGATCGACACGGCGGCGGCGGGGCGGCGCGCCATCGAGGAGGTACTGCCCTTGTCCCCCTTCCGACGCGGGGCCCGCGGCCCCCGCGGCCCCCGGCCCGGCGGCGGCGGCGGCGGCGGTGCCGCGCGTGTCCCATTCCCTTCCCTGCTGACACGCGGCCGGGCGCCGCTCCCGGGAGCGCGCCGCGCGGCCCCGCAGCGCCCTGACGCGCGGCCCCGCGTCCCTTGCAGGTGATAAGCGCCCTGCAGTCCAAGCACCACTACGGGGAGGGAGAGGCCCGCGCCGTCTGCGATAAGGTCCAGGCCAAGCTCCTCAAGGAGTGCCACGATCCCGCCAAGATGTGCATCACGGACCTGCGGATTTCGCACTGGGAGGAGGCGATCCAGGAGACCATCGGAGGGGAGGCGAACCGCGACCTGGCGGCCGAGTGCTATTACCTGTGGAAGACGACGCGGCTGCAGCACCTGACGCTGGCCGAGGACACGCGGGCCATGCTCACCGAGCTGCGGAAAGGCCTCCGCCTGCTGCTCCTCACCAACGGCGACCGGCAGACGCAGAGGGAGAAGATCGAGGCGTGCGCCTGCCAGCCCTACTTCGATGCCATCGTTGTGGGGGGAGAGCAGAAAGAGGAGAAACCGGCGCCATCCATATTTCATTACTGTTGCGATCTCCTGGGGGTGCCGCCCGCAGAGTGTGTGATGGTCGGTGACTCTCTAGATACAGATATTCAAGGAGGCCTGAATGCTGGCTTGAAAGCAACGGTCTGGATAAACAAAGCGATGACTGCCCCAGTAGATACCTCCCCCGTACCTCATTATATTATTTCTTCTGTACTGGATCTTCCAGCAGTTTTACAGAAGATGGAGCACAACATTAATGCTAAGTTAGAAACTGACCATATGGCTAGTAGCAAGGAAGCACATTGATGGTGGTGCAGCATGCAGAGACCTGCTGAGCTGTTAGGTGACAGATTGTCTTTTAAAAAGTCTGACCCTAGGAGTCTGAACTCATCTATGGTCTCTTTTAAACAGCAGAGGGATTAATAAGAGCACAGTTGTCAGTGAAAACAGGACAGAAACACAGAGTTATATTGATTTAAATGATGCAAGTGAAGCTAATTTAAAGCAACTGCCTCTGTCTGGGAATTTTTTTGACAGACTGTGGCAGAAGTCTGTCTGTCTCTGACCTAAGTTGCCAGTCTCTTGTTTTTATAGTGGAAAAGAAAATGTGAATGTTCTGAGCTTTCACATGCTTTGCTGACTTGTAAGATTAGCAGAAGCTTCAGTTTTGACCTTGTGTGCAGTGTGTAAGAGAAGGTGAGAAAGAGTGTGGTACAATCTGGTAAATCTTCACAACTGATCTACAGGTTGTCTCAGGAACAGGAGTGAATTTCATTGTTTCTCAGAGCATTAGAAATGCTTTGATCATTTTTACAAGTTTTAGATTTTTTTCAGATTTTGCAGTGGTTTTTCTTTTATGGAATTTGTATCACTTGCCAAAAGTACTTAAACGTACATCAAAAATTCGCTTTTTTATCGGGGACCATTTATCAGAGGGACTTGATGAATAAGCTTCTACTTTATATTATCTTGGTGCTTATGCAGACACGCAGTATACTTGTAATTCAGATTATGATTTTTTGTTGAAATGGATAAAGCAGGGATATTTTCAATAGTGTTACTGTACTGTAAGACTCTTCAGAAGCTAATATCATTGTTCTGTCTGATTTTATCAGTGAATTTTGATCAGACATTTTGGATAAAATATTTTTGTTCTTGCTCAGGTGTATGACTACTCAGATTCAACTGTAGATTCAGTGGCTTTTTTGACTGTTGTAATGGCACTGCTATATAATCCCTCCTTACTCCAGTTTGCATGTGTAATTCATGTGATTTATTCTGGAGAAAATACAAGCTAATTGTCTGTAAATGGCTCTCATTACTCTCTTCCAGGAAACTGGAAAATTATGTCCTATGTATTACAGTACTGTATACAACTTTATAAGGTATATGTGATATTTCCACTACATGTAGGAGATGACTCTCTAAAACAGTAAGGTTTCTCTTTCCCAGATCATTACATCAATTATTTTTTTCTGTGCCTCATATTCTTACTACATAATGGGAAAGTATTCTCATATTAAATGGAAATGTAAGCACTCATTGGCAAGTCTGTGGTTTTCAACCCTATTTGCTATACATTCACCAGGATGAGTATAAGACCATATATGAAAAGTCAGATATTATATTTTAGACTAATTCATGACAGATCTTTTGAGAACAGGGGTATTAGGCTACTGGCAGAAGAGTGTCTGGCATGTGGGCAGCAATTAGAAGTACAGAAACCTACTATGAAATAGGTGTGTAGAAGAAATTCTATATACAAAAAGCATTCATGTCAAATTAAACGAAGGAATGTAAGTTAATGCAGTTAAGTCTTGCATAGGATGACAGAGTTAGTTTAGAGGAGGCTGTTACTGGTTTGGGTTAAATTATTCGACACGAAGTTTAGGTTAGATCAAAATATGTTGCTCCTACATTGAGGAGGGGGGAAAAAAAGAAAAGAAATACTCACTGAATTTGGAACCCCTTTCCCAACTGTCCATTAGGAAACGTAAAGCAGTCCACATTCCTTGTCTTACCTGGCCAAGACTGTTGAGACATCAGGTCAAGGAAGAGTACAGAGAAAGACCCCGCCTGTTCCTGTGAGGAAATGGGCATATACTGAAAACAATCCAATTACAATAGTACAGTAATGTGAACCAGTGGCACTGACTTGTCACACCTTCTCAAGGAAGAGGCCTAAGTTAAGATTTTTGTTTGCATTTGAGGAGCATGGAAGCAGTCACTGGTTTAGCTGATAAGCAAAGCATTGCTAATAACGTTTCTTAGAACCAATGATTCAGACAAGAATAATGAAGATCACTGAGCCTGTCAGAGATACTGTTAAAAATAGAAATGTATCCAAAAGATTAGAGGGATCCCCAAGATAATCTAACCATACAATCTAATACAAAAGCAACAACTTTGCTTACAACAGCATCCCAAAGGAGCTACAGGGTAACTGACTCTGCCTTGTTTGCACAGCAGCAGAGTAGCAGAACTTAGGTCAGAATGAGGTTTCTGATACAGCTGATATTTAAAATAACAAATAATAATAACTCACAAGTCTGTCTGTGGGCTTGAAGGAGATATAGTTACATAAATATATAGATATATATTACACCAGGTTACCATTTTTTAATCTGAGGCTCATAGTCTCTTGCCACTGCATCGTTCTGAAGTGACATGTTGAGCCTGCTTATTGTATAAAGGGTCTCTTGTTTTAGAAGAGACTGCTCTTTGTTTTGCACATGGCCAGCCATTTCTTTTCATCTCTGACTCTGAAAAACCACAGTAACTGCACACTCAGGTGACAGTGTGGTCTGTAGGGGCCACACCCGAGTATATTTTTCCATTTCTGAGTTCTGTACCAGGCTGAATGTGGCTACTGGTGTCCTGAGAGGGAAACACTGTCATGATGCTTCTATAAGACAAGGAGGAGCAATACAAGACTTTTCTCTCTATCTAGGGCCATTCTTAAAACAGTTACACAATAAGCTGGATTAAGTGTCTGGAGTATCTCTAAATACTCAAGATGTTTTTCTTGGACAGAGCTGTTGCAGAAAGGATAATGAAAAATAATTATATCTAGTAAATTTGAAACATAAATATAGTGATGGTATAATTTTCACATCACAAGCAGGAACAAATCAATTAAAAAGTCTAGTAACAGTTCCCGTTAAGTTCTGGTTTTGCTTAGTGTTACGCTCTACTAGGTAAGTTATGTGGTTTAAACTGTATTTCCAAAACATGCAAAATAAAAAGAGGTAAAGGAAATTCCATCTATATTTTTTAAAACTTTTTTTTCCAGGTACATATTACTGCCTGAGGTTAATCTACAGCAACTTTGACTTCATTGAAATGAACTGAAAACAATAATTTACTACCAACTATATCCTAATACTTGATTTAAAATAACCCATGTACTAGTCTAATAAAAGTATTTTGTTTATAAAATGTATGTTTGAACACTCTGAATTGCTGTGGATAAATACAGCAAAGGATAAGAGTTCTGTTTGTTTTTTAAAATAGCACAGAATTAGAATTTGAAATCCATGACCTCATGTTTAGATGTGGTGACTAGGTGTAGTTTCTGTAATTTCAAACAGAGCCTGGAACATAATTACGTGTTTATGAAGATTCACGGCCAGACTGTGTATGTTGAATTGTCAGCTGCAGTTCAGTGGTAGTTGAACCTGACTTGCCAAGAATGCCAGCTCACATAAGCCTACGTGTGCTGACATCATGGCATTGGCTGCTGCAACAGCATAAGAACAGACTGCAAGTAGAGAAAATCAGTAAATACAGAAATCTCAAGTCCACTGAAACCATTCTGGCAGGTTATGGATGCACAAAGCCATATCTGAGCTATTGCTACACTGACCTCTGTGACTTAGGAGGGGGGGAGAGTGGGAGGTTGCTCACTTGGTGGCTGTTTTGGCTGCTGAAAAGCA
Organism: Anomalospiza imberbis; assembly: GCF_031753505.1. Classification (NCBI taxonomy): domain Eukaryota; kingdom Metazoa; phylum Chordata; class Aves; order Passeriformes; family Viduidae; genus Anomalospiza; species Anomalospiza imberbis. The sequence continues at coordinate 79,025,607 of NC_089683.1, read as the reverse complement.
AGCTGCTCCCTTACTGTTTTCTGTTGGGTAATGGAACAAGTAGTCCATCTTCAGGACCTGTGGAGATGGATGGAAAGGTAGAAAGGTACTTTAGATCACTGCAGATGACTTAGAGTAAAGGAGGGCTCAGCTTCTATCACGGGCACTTGGCCATGCCAGCAGGCTGTCTGCAGCATCGCACACCTGCACAGCACAGCCTTTCTGTTCTTGTGGAGAAAGCTTTGTGTATGTAAGGCATTAAGCTGGACAGTGACAGCCTCAGAAATGAGGGCTTTGTCTTACATGGAGATCTTAGAAACTGACCTGAATGTTTTATACAGGAAATAAGCACCTTTCATTAGAGTACTAAATTAATGCAAAGAGGTAAAATGTTTGCATTAAGGTTAAGGTTTTCCTACTCCCTGCAGCTGAAGGTTTTCATATTTCCTGAAAGAGAGACAACAGACAACTTGCTGTGGCCCAGCTAACCACAACCAATTCAGTTTGTCTTTTCTTCTGAAGTTTCTCTTACATGACACGAGTGTTAGGGCTTTGAACTAAATTGAAGTAGTCTGGCCCATCACAGCAATTTCTTCTCTTCACATATGTAGTGATCTGTTTTTCAGCTTCAGCTCTAAAATGTGCCAGATTATTGTGAGGCCTTTAAAAAACAATTTAAAATCCTACCTTAATTCTATACTAACAAAGCTCGTCATCTGGAAATCATCTGGACATGTTGAGAAGTATGACAAAGAGAATGGCAATGTATCTGTGCTGTACATAGCATATACTGTTCTTTTGTGCACAGCTTTTGCCATCAGCCTTGCAGTGGGATTGTCTCCATTATACCCAGCTTTCTAGATCGCACTGTGCACATACAAGAGACACAACAATGCAGAGATGATGTCAGCTGTGCCTAAAGCTAAAACTGCAACTTTTTGCCTATGTTGCTAGGGACCTAGAACAGAGAATCACATTGCTTGCTCCTATATCATATTTTGACCTTTTATTTCATCTGCTAGAAACAAGGTTGCATGAGAGCCTTCTGCTGAACAGCTCTCAAATGCCAGGGAAAAAATGTACTTAAAAAAATATGAAATTAATCTATGGTGCTAATATATGAAACTTCAGTTCTTCAAGTGCAAGCCATGTTTCTCAAGTCAACACTTCACCAAAGACCAGAAGATAATGTCTCATAGGGTCTGATTTAACACAGGAAAAATATTGCCATTTACGTCAATGGACCTTCACAAATTTAAGTAAGATTTGCATGCTCATTTCTGTAAAATAATCTGCAAGTGACATCTGCTTTCCACTTCTCCTTCCTCAGCTTATTCATCTTCAACATCTGTTTTGTCAGCTGCATTTCTATATCTTTCTGAATCACAACAATATCTAGCATTTGGGATGAAGTTAGCAGAGGACCACAATAAAAACCACTGGAACACAGCCATCTTCTGTTGCAAGGTCATTTTAAGTATCAGCTTCACAGCAACTGTGTGCTGCAAGCATGTACATGTTTTAAATGGTCTTTTCTCCAAATGAACTTCCATTCATATCACACAGACTAGGAAATTTTTTCATTAAAAAAAAAAAACTAAAAATGTTTGGATGAAAAAACAAAATAGAAAAAAAACGCCTCCAAACAAAATCTCTTAGTCATCTACAGACTCCCTGAGGCAGTGACCTTTCAGTGTAACAGAAAGGTCCAACTGGAACTGAAACCATTACATGTCAAAACACATCAACTATGCAAATATGTGTTTTAGCAGTTCTTCTGCTACGTGAGTATTAAGAGTCACAGTAAATTCTTCTCTTTTATTCTTCTCATTAATTAGGCCAATGAGTATCCTCAAAGTTACTGTGCTGTTTTCATCTGTTCACTAATGTGCTGTAGGTCTGTCTGTTTGATAAAGTCGGGCTTAACAGTTTTCATTTGTACTGCTGGTAGAGTGGTCTTTGCTGTTAATGATGTGGCCTGTTAAATTGCAGTGGGGTTAGGATTTATCAGGAAGTCTGCAGTGGATGGACTGACAGCCTTTGTTTTCCAAACTGTTGATGCCTTCCATTGTGCTTTGTTACAGACTTTTAAATGAGAAGGGTCCTGAATGTTCTAAGTCCTTTTTTTCCTTTCAGGAAGAAAATGCATAAACAACACAAACAGCTTATTTATTTTCCTTTCAGTAAATTAACTGGGTAAAAATACTTTTCTGCTTCCATCCCTCTCATCTGAAAGTACTTTAAAAGTGCCTAACAACTTGATGTCTAAGCTACTTTGATATATTTGTTATCTTTCTTCTGATACTTTGTGACATAGTCTGTTTAAAAAACTGCCACTGCTACTGCTGCAGCCAGAGGTTCATCTTACTACTGTATAATTATAGTTTTACACTGTATTTCTAGGCTGTATCTCAAAATGAAAACCAGGACTACTTCAGAGACACTTTACTCTGAGGTAAATCTATCAAGTTCACAATTTCTATTTGTTTTATTTTGAAAACTTTACCCCTGTTTAATGGTGCTCTGTCAATACAAATGACTTTCCATACAAATGATTTGGTTTTTTCTGTAGAGCAGCAGTGTTTGTACAGATTTGCAGGGGGAGTAGATTGCAAGAGATATAGGCAAAACACAGAAAAAAAAAAAAAAAACTCTTTGGCTTTAGGATTTGCATTTCCCACATTTTACAAGCCTGGGCAGTTTTTAGGTTGACTTAACATCATTCTCTGCAGCTTAAGTTCTGTTACCAGTGAATGATGAGGAAACAAGATGATTTTAAATACTGTGTAGTGATTTTCAAAGACTCTGCCAAGAAGAACTGTAATTGGCCTGGATTCTCTATTTGACACTGTCTCTCACAATATGCTCATAGTCGAACTCAGGAAGTGTGGACAGGATGAGTAGGCAATGAAATGGATTGAGAGCTGGCTCAATGGCAGATCCCAAACAGTTGTGATTGGTGGAACAGGGTCTAGTTGGAGGCCTGTCACTAGTGGTGCCCTCCAGAGCTTTAAGTTGTTAATCCATGAGTTGGATGAAGGGGCAGAGCAAGTTCACACAAAGCTGGGAGGAGTGGCCAATGCCCCAGAGGGTTCTGAAGCCCTTCAGAAGGATTCGACAGGCTGGAGAGATGGGCAGAAAGGAACCTTCTGAAATTCTGCAAAGAGAGATGCAGAATCCTGCACCTGGGTAGGAATAACCCCAGGCACCAGTACCATTAGGGAACAATCAGCTCTGCAGACAGGGACCTGGGGGTCCTGGTGAGCAACAAGCCATCCATGAGCCAGCAGTGTGTCCTTGTGGCCAAGAAGGCCAGTGGAATCCTGGGATACATTAGGAAGAGCACTGCCAGCAGGTCAAGGGGGGTGAGCCTGCCCCTCTGCCCAGCCCTGGTGAGGCACATCTGGAGTGCTGAGTCCAGTCCTGGCCTCCTCAGGACGAGAGAGACATGGAGCCCCTGGAGTGGCTCCAGTGGAGGGCAACAGAGATGATTGAGGCACTGGAGCATCTCTCTAATGAGGAAAGGCTGAGGGAGCTGGGCCTGTTCAGCCTCGAGAAGAGGCACTGAGAGGGGAACTCATCAGTGTCTGTGAGTATCGGGAGGGAGGTGCCAGGAGGATGGAGCCAGGCTCTGCTCAGTGGTGCCAAGCAATAGGACAGGAGGCAACGGGCAGAAACTGATGTGCGCTGAATGTGAGATCAGCTTGTCAGGTATCAGCAGGATCATGCTGGCATAAAACGTTTTAAGGATATTCAAAAATAGGCCCCACTGTTTCCTATTTCTCTTTTGTCTTAAGAAGGACCAGTGCTGCATTTGAGGTTGTATGTACTTGCTCTATAATGGGGCTTACTTAAGAAAATGGCTCTTTTTTTTTCTGTATAGCTGAGTGTTAAGTGATGTCCTTAAGGAGACAGAGATGCTAATAAGCTATTCTTTGCATATTAAAAAATTCAAATGTATTTCAGGATTTTTTGATTGATAATTTAGGAGTGAAGAGAGGGAAAATAATAGGAGCATTTCTTGATTACAAGTAGCCAGTGTTTGGAGTACAGTTGAAAAGAAGCTCCTCTCATTTGGGTATTTAAAAGTACACCCTCCTGATTATATTCAGAGTTACTCATCTAACTGTCTTAAAATATTTTCAGCTTTTTTTTAATACAATAAAAAATTTGAAAGAAATCAGTAACAAAGATAATACAGTTTGTACTCTGCTGGAGACTTCATTCTCACTTTCAGTGTTTCCCCAGCAGGTGGCATTAGAGGTTTGTTAGAGGTAGATACAACCATAGTTTTTTGCTGTTTTGTTGTTGGCAGTGGTTGTTTGTTTATTTGTTTTCTCCAGGCAATATTTTAAAAATAAAACATGCCTGGTATCATAAATTAGGTCAGAGCAGTATTCTTTTCAATTCACACTACTCTCCAGGCATCATAAATTATTATGTGATCCCATTCTGCTGGGCATTGTAAACATATATGGCAAAATAGCCTTGCTTAGAAGAGGTTTTGATATAGGTGGATAAGTACTATTTTTATTTTAAGTATGAGGATCTGTAGTGTATTTTGCAAACTACACAAGAGTCAGTTGAAAATGAGCATCACGGTCAGGATCAGCAACAAGTTTATTATAGCATCATGGTGCCAAACCAATCCAGCTTTCTAAAGTACTTTCTCAAGCACTTGTGCTTGAGCTGAATTTGCTTTAAATCATGAAGTTATTTGATTTATTTAAGGGAAAAGGTAGTTTTTCTCCTGCAGCTAATGCTGCAGCAGCATCTTTACGATTTCAAAAGCCTCCTGATGAGCTCTTCTTCCTATAAATATAAACATAGTAGCCCTGTATTTCTATGACTTTGTGTGAAGGATTAGTATATAAGCTGTTGTCTTCTACTGCATTGTATTTTTCTTACTCTGTGAACTTCTTGTCTGCACCCCCAGACCAGCAATTCAGGCTGGTTCTAGAGTAAGCACCCCTGTTCCTGTTTGGACACCTGAAGAAGTGGGCTGATTTTCCCTTCACATGCCCAGTGACACAGTATTTAGCTTCTGCCCCTGGCTGCTGGCTTGGATTTTGGCACAGTGCTGGCTTTAGGTCCCCGCCTGAGGGAGCCTGGCGCACGGGCAGGGATTTCTGCTGTTTTCTCAAGGCTCAGCAGATGGCAGCTGGGGACCAGTTTCTCAGCAGATCCAGCCCACAGCCTGTGACAGCCCAGCGCAAGTGCCCCATCACAGCCATCACACCGGCCCTGAGAGCACAGAAAAACTGACCAACACCTGCAGTGGGCGTCTGCATTTCAGAAATCTGTGCCACATGCTGTAGTGGGTTCTATACAGAACAGACTTGGCTCCCTATAGATGCATGCTGTGTAGACAGGATGGGTGCCCAGCTGGTGAGCCATCTGCAGCTCCAGGGCTGCCAGACTTCCAGCAGCATGGCTGGACCAGCTGCAGTCAACCAGAGCAGGGAAATGTATAAGAATCCATAGGTTTTGTCCTGACAGAATTTATAAGATGACAAAGAGAACATGCTGAGAGAATAAAGGGTGTTCCCACTGTGAGGTACAGAAATACTGCTGTCTCCGTCTTAACAGAGATGGAAACAAGACTCAGCAAAACAATGACTGGCTAACACACAGCAAGCTTGGGGCTGGGACATGGCTCACAACCTGATATGTCCTGGTTAATGGCCTTGGCCATTGAACGTGAGGCAAAGCCTCCCCTGCAGCTCTCCAAGGCCGAGCACAGCAGCATGGTGGCAGGGCCTATCCATAAAATGAGAATAAGCAGTGCTTTGGAGTGACTCAAAATATTCACTTGCACTCAACAATTCTTCTCACACCCAAAAGCATGGCTGAACAGAAGTATTTCCACAGGAAAGCACCTCTGACAAGTACTTGTGAATTAGAGTACATACTCAAAAGCCCACTTTTCTGCACTGGCTGCATCTTGTCCTAAAAGCACTTGGAACATTTTGGGACTTTCTCAATAGACCTAGTATTAGAGGAGGTCTTTTTCAATGTTAAATAATATTATCAGATGTTTGCACAGAGAAAATGCTCTTACACAATCCCCAGGATCTCTCCCTGATGCTCAGGAGGCAGGATGCTACCTTGTCTAAGTGACTGCCTGTTTGATACACACCAGCTGCGGGCAATACAATGATTTTAATGGATCTTTGTGCCTTAATCGGGCCAGAATGATATGAAATATCAAAAGTTTGATGCTTAAAGTCTGGAATAGTGAGTATAAATGGTCATAATTGACTAACAAGAAATATGACTAACTAGAAATATGTCTAACTAGAAATTCAGTGCCTCATGCTGTATTTGTTGTCCTCCTTTTGTTTTTCCTGCCCATCCAGCTACTCTCTCTTGTCTCACCCACTTTTCAGGATATGTTTGTTAAGCTTCCTTGGATGACCAGTCTTACTACACATTTCTCCAGTGCCTAGCATAAAATAAGCACAGAAGGGTAGCCAGTGTATCATGCCTAAAGTAAGCACAGCAAATATTTTTTTTTGTTTCAACAAATAATATTTATTTATTGTGCAATGAAAAGCAGACCTCCTAAAACTTCAGTACTTTTCCTTGCACCGAGGACAGCAAATTTAGAAGGTGGAAAGGCAAAAATCCAACATGCTTGCAGATTTCCACAGGTCATACCAGAGATATAGCTGGTATTTGTCCCATGCTAACTTGCTGTATTTTGGCTCAGACTCCAGTTGTGGTTTCAGTGGAGTGCATAGAGAAGATCTTTGTTAAGAGTAAAGTGTGTATAACTAAGGAAAGCAGTGAAAAAGTCTGACCTGCAGCTTGTGAAGTAACTGTTATTACATGGCCTTGACAAACATTTTAGTTAATGTCTTACCTCACTGTAGGTGATGGGTGATGTCCTCTCTTACAGATCAAAGTCAGTGGGGATTCCCTTTGAGCATAAGCAGCAGCTGTTACTTGCACGAGACTGAGGGATCATGTTTACCTGGAATTTCCCAGGACAAAACCCATAGCTGCTGGCAGGTACTTGTCAGCATGTGGCAGTGTGGCATGCAGAGAAACACAGTGCATAGTGAGTGCTTTAGCTGGAACACTGCTTGGAAGAAAGTAGAGAAATCCTGAGCACTGACACCCAGGATCTCTGCAGATGAGTGCAAGGCAAGTGGGAATTACATCAATTCAGGAAGAGGGACATCGTACCTCTTAAATGCAGAATTAATTCCCACAGCATATTGTGATTTCCAAAGTATAAATGGTTTCAGAAAGGATAAACTAATTAGTGGAAAGAACATCCAAAAGAATATGCTGAACAGAATGGTCTGGGTACAGCTTACGCCACTTTTCAAGCCTGTCCATAGTCCTCTGGATGGCATCCCATTTTTCAGGGTGTCATCTTCAAACTTGCTGAGGGTGCACTCAATCTCCTTATCTATGTCATTGATGAAGATATTAAACAATGCTGGTCCCAGTACAGACCCCTGAGGAACACTGCTTGTCACTGATTTCCATCAGCTCACTGAGCCATTGACCATTGCCCTGGAATGCAACAATCCAATAAATTCCTCATCCACTGAACCAATCCACCCATCAAACCCATCTCTCTCCAATTTAGAGATAAGGATGTCATGGATGACCATGTCAAAAGCCTCACAGGAGTCCAGACAGATTACCTATGTAGTAAACAAGGTACTGCTGATTATTTGAGCCAGAAATAAGACATTTTAAAAATACTGCTTTAAAATAATATATTTTTATAAGTACACACTAACAATTCACCTCTGAAAATGTGATACTACTGGACTTAAGAATTTTTGATGTGAACTTTTCACTGGGAAGAATTTCTCAGTAAAGCTGTGCACTGCACAACTACCAGTTGAAAACCAGCTCTCACAAAACAAGGGAAGCCCCTGTGAGACTCTTAAGATTTCAACAGGCACAAGCACTACCCATCTGCTCTCAGATTTAAACTTAGGTTTGTATCTGTTTTAAGCAGAGCCTTAGTGACTCACCCATGTGATAAATACAGCATACACACAGCTTTCAGAATGGGTCAGGTTAGAAGGCACCAGAGTGGCTTATCTGGTCCAGCCTCCCTGCTCAAAGAGGGGCACCGCAGAGCACATGGCACAGGATTTCATCCAGACAGTTCTGAAATATCTCCAGTCAGGGGGACTATGGCGGTCTGGGGTCCCAGGGGTCCGTCCGGCTCCCCGGGCAGCCGCTGCCATAGGTGTCCCGGATAGCATAGGGCTGACGGGCTCAGCCTTTCTGGGGCCCTCAGCTAGCTCCCAGCCACAGGCAACTTAGTGAGCAACTCTGGAGTGATTTCAGCTCTGTGAGTTCAGCTCTTAGTGATTTCGCTCTGTGCTCGCAAAGGTGCCTTGGCAGACGCAGGGATTGAGAGGGGAGAAGTCTGTATGGAGTTCCAGAGCAGTGTTTTTATTGGCAGCTCCTGCGAAGGGTTCCAGTGACAGCTCTTCCACTGAACTGGGCAGCGATGGGGGTTGATATACAGTACCGGGGTGTTGGAAATTGTCCAGTGGCCAGGGTTGAGGAGAATACGACCTATAGCCTTACAGAGAGATAACGAGGGTCCGAATGTGGAAGAGGGGCTGCTTTGGTCCACTCATCATGACTCTGCATTTCTCGTCTTAGGTGGATAACCACCAGGGAGGCCTTGCAGGGCCTCTGGCTGCTGCAGGGGACTCCACAGACTCTCTGGTCAGTCTGTTCCAGTGCTCAGTCACCCTCACAGTAAAGTTCTTCCTCATGTTCAGGTGGAACTTCCTGTGCACCAGTTTCTGCCCACTGACAGAATGGACACCACTGAGCAGAGCCTGGCTCCATCCTCCTGGCACCTCCCTCCCGATACTCACAGACACTGATGAGTTCCCCTCTCAGTGCCTCTTCTTGAGGCTGAACAGGCCCAGCTCCCTCAGCCTTTCCTCATTAGAGAGATGCTCCAGTGCCTCAATCATCTCTGTTACCCTCCACTGGAGCCACTCCAGGGGCTCCATGTCTCTCTTGTCCTGAGGAGGCCAGGACTGGACTCAGCACTCCAGATGTGCCTCACCAGGGCTGGGCAGAGGGGCAGGCTCACCCCCCTTGACCTGCTGGCAGTGCTCTTCCTAATGTATCCCAGGATTCCACTGGCCTTCTTGGCCACCAAATACAGATGACTCCCTGACTCTGTTCATTATTACAGATCTGGTCATTTCAATTTATTTTTAAAACATTGACATGGACCTTTTTAACCCTCCCGTTTTCCTCCAGTGTCTACAAATACTTTTCCACTGAAGTTTTTCAAAAACTTCTTCCTAGATTGTCTAGACGGCTTTCCTAGGTTGTATATATTTTACAGCTAAATAGTATCAGAAATTTTCTGTATATTTTCTTCATTAAGAAATGCAGACTAACAAAAAATTAGATCTGTCATTATAATATCAGCTGCTCAGTTGATATAGCAAGCCATCATTTAGCTTAATAAGTGTTACTACATATATTTCTACTTATTACACATAAACAATAAAACTGTAACATATTTTTGATTAATAAACAGAGTATTATTTCTAGCATCAAGTATTGGCAGGTGTGTTTATCAGCCTCTGTTTGGTGTGAAACTACGTGCCAGAAGTTGTGTTGAAATATTTATACTTTCACCTACGTTTTATTTTTCATTACTTGTTTGCTGTAACCACCTCAAAATTAGTTTCTGCAGACCCCTGTAAAAGTGTACTAGTTCAATTTTGTGTTACTTGAGAGACAGTGATTCAGCAGTAATGGCTTTTTTGCATACATGAAAATCAGTTTGTTGCTGCTGCCAAGCTAAACAAACTGTGGCCTCTCTCCAGAAAAAAAAAAAAAAAGAAAAGAACTCCTTATTTGAACCCAAGATGTTGCTGTAAGTTTATCTTAATGAGGTGGTTATAGTCTTCAGCACTCATTTTTTAATTATTTGGAGGAATCCTCTTGGACTCAGTGAAATGGCATAGCAGGATATTTATCTGGGCTAGAAAAATCCAATTATCAGAAACAAGCAGGCAACTTTTCTAAACAACATCCATTACATTCTGTAGGATCCCAGTTTTAATTAAAAGAAACAAAGCCCTGGTGTTCTGGGTACAAAGAAGAACTCCAGACTTTCTAGTCTGGTTCAGGCTCAGCTGCCAGTTCTGTCTTCCCCTGGCTTTATCTATATTCAAAGTCACACCAATTTAACTCCCAAGCAGTTTTTAATCACAGTTAATGAAATAGATGCTAACTGCTGCAGAAATGCACTTAATTTGATTTAAATAAGGTTTATAGCAGCCTAGTTAATTGAGTTTATCACCATCTCTAACTGGTGTATATAACTTTTAAAACTGAATAAAAAGTGTCTTCAGATTATATGACTAAATTAAAATTATACAGCATACTTTTGAAGGTAAATGTTCCCTATGCTAGGGACTCCCAGTTTTGGAAGAGGATTTAGACAGCCAGAATCGCCATGGAAAGGCCAAAAGAAGAACTCCACAAATCACCAGCTTGGGGCTGGGGATCATCAGGGCCTAGGTTTGCACTGAGAGCTGCCCTTTGCACTGTGAAACCATAGCTGGGCAGAAATTTAATGTGCTGTTAATATAATCAGGATGAGCTTCAGTGAGTAACAAATAAAAGAGCTGCAATGTGTATGAAAAGGACTGGATAAATATTAAATGAAACCAGTGTGCCATGACAGCATAGCAGCAAAGACAATTGTTTTCAACAGCTGACAGGCATTTCTGTTTTATACACGAGAAAAAAAAATGAAGATATGTGCACATTAAATTATACCTGGTGCTAAGGAGATAGAGTTCCTACTCAAAGGAGCAAGAGTTCTAAATAAACTTTCTAAATTGCAAAAGGAAAAATTCACTGATTTATAAAAGAAGACTTCAAAGTGATGAACTGCCCTAATGGTGATAGGATGCCTTATTCTGATGGGTATATTCTTCTGCTAAAACAGGAAAATAATTTCCTTATCTCAGATGCAAGCAAATCTCTTATTTTGAGATTTTAACCTAAATTACTTATTCTCTCACAGCATGTTGATAATGTATCCTCTAACTCAGCTAAACACAACTACCCACAAAGAGAGATCTTTTTAATAAGGATATCTATTTAAAATTAATGCCATGGGTCATGAAAACCTAATCTGTTTTTTAAAGAAAATTATAATCAGATATGATTAACAATATTTTTGCCTTTGCCTGTTCAACCACAAATGAATCTCAAATTATTTTGCCTGTATTTGGGATTTCCCCAGCAGCTCCGCACACTCCTTTATATAACCCATTGGCATTGAAGCCAAGACACTATTCATTACTTTAAAAAAACAGCAGGTAGGACAAAAATCCTACTGCAATATTGAATACAGGTAATTGCAGTGAAAGAAGTTTCACTAATGAACAACTGAGGAGTTTCATTTAGCAAACTTAGTGTGTCCAGAGACTTCACCAGCACCACTGTCAGGGGCTAGCAGTATCACCCATCCATAGCCCAGGTCACAGGTGAAGTAGCTCTTATTTTATTCTGGGGCTCAGATCACCTAAGTGCCTACATTGCCTATGTTTTAATTTGCTGCTGGGATTCAGTCTAGGAAAAACAACTCGTTCCAATGGTGACAAAGCCCAAAACTTTTTCTCTGAAAACCAGCAACAGTGCATATTAGTTAGCTAACTATATTAATTAGTAGCTCCTAAAAGACAACCTTCCATCTCAGCTCTCACCAGGCTGAACAGAGCACACCCCTTCCTATGTCACTCACCCCACACCATGAGGAAGGTGGCCCAAGTGTTATGTCCCAAGATGGCATGTAGTTTTACAGGACTCCCAATTCCTCCAAAGTAACTGAAAGTTTAATACTTCCCTGCCGTATTAAACTTTGACTTGATTAGGAAGTGTAAATATCACAGGTAAGATCTGAGTTTGTGTCAGCTGGAGTAGGCCCACATAAGACAGGGAAGAAGCTCTGCTGATGTACATCAGCTGAGCATCTGAACAAGCTTCCATGGCACAGATTTCTCTTCTGGTTCTTTTTCTCTTTCTCCTTTTATCTCTCTTCATTCCTTATCCCTTCCCTTCCCTTCCCTTCCCTTCCCTTCCCTTCCCTTCCCTTCCCTTCCCTTCCCTTCCCTTCCCTTCCCTTCCCTTCCCTTCCCTTCCCTTCCCTTCCCTTCCCTTCCCTTCCCTTCCCTTCCCTTCCTCTCTTTTTGTCTCTCTCTCCCCTTTCTCTATTTCTCTCTCGCCTTCTCTCTTTATTTTAATCTCTTTCTCTCTCCTATATTTCCTCTCTTTCCTCTTTTCTCTCTTTCTTCCTCTCTTGCTCTCTTTCTCTCTACACAACTGATATTCGGGTGTTTTCTGACTTCTGCAATGTCACTGCAGGAACTACCACTGCAAATCAGAAGAACAGTGTACCAAGTCCACTCCCCTTTCCCGACAGCTGTCAGCACCAGGTGTTGTAGGGGACAAGGAAGGAGGCACGCTCAGCAGCTCCTGCCACACTGCGGAGCGCTCAGTTGTGAACGCAGCAAAGGGAGAGGACACAGACCCCTTGCACACAGATAGACTATTTCAGCTCTCTGGAATATTTACTTTTCTTAGGTAAGTACCTGATTTGATTTTGGATTTTACTAATTCTGTCTGTCAATTCTATTCTTAGAGTTCTCTACCAAACTGACATTCATTTTCATGTTTTGTGTACGTATGCTCTGTGAAAGTCGTGATCAAATGAAATTTTAAAATACCTTTATGTCATTATTCTTTTAGGAAAAGATGCTGAACTGATGTCTAAACCATACTTGTCTGCATGTATCTGTAGTGTTTCACCTTGCATGCACCTTCTTCAAACCTCAAGCAATATAGTTATCTCTACTTTTCTTTCATATGAAAGGCTCTTGATTCTTTTACAATTATTCTTATTTTTTTATTTTGTCTTACAATTTAATTGAGATTCTCTTACTGAACTACCTATTCCTAGTTCTTTCTCTTGTTTTTTTTTTTTTGTTCTATTTTTAAAAATCCACCAAAAATTTCTAAAAAAGCTAATTACATGAAAATGAGGGTAATGCAGAAGTTATTACACTCGGAAGCAATTTACAAGGCTTGAACAAGTTAGCATTTTCTTACAGTATACTTTGAAGCAGCTAAGTTTCATGGGAAAATGGAAAGAACTTAATTACACTGGAGTACAATGCTATGTTGTCACCCTTACCATCATATTTAATAGTAGAAAACAGTTTGATAGTTTTCATCTTAAAAATAATTGAAGTGTTACATCACTTTTAGATACAAGCAATTTTTTTAACTCCTTGTTTATAAAAAATGCAATCTCAAGTCTAACAGTTTGGAAAATATTTGAGAATACTGATAACATCTGGAAAACAGTTGGAAAATTTGGTTTCCAAAGAAAACTCTGAAGCTGAGTTTGACAAAATTATTTTTAAAAAGTAAGAGATGTCAAACCAACACTTCACATTCATTGTGAAGGCAACTGTGCTTTCATTTTTCCTATCTCGAGAGGGAATTTAGTAACCATTAATTCACATGTTTATAGTCTTTTTTCTCCAGTCTAATAAGCATGTAATTTAAGAAAAACTACATTAAGGCAACAAAAACAAGTGAGTAATTCCTACAGTATGGATTGCAGATAATTCAGAAGGATATAGAAAGTGGTAGTGCTTTTAGGTAAAAGTATGCTGACAAAATAGTTCCTCTCTTTCACCCCACAACATTTTTGTAGGGTGGCAGGGGCCTTTAATAAGAAAAAAAAATCCTTGAGAAGCACTGAGTTCCCCCAAAACACCTATTTTGACAAAGAGATAAGTTGTCATGACAGCATTATCATCAGAATGCTCTTTGCTCTCCTCAGGCTCTCATGACTTTCCCAATAATAGGAAAGCTCACCACCACTTCAATGGATAATGAAGGACCCCCATGGCCACTTGAGGAGTTAGACTGAGTAATCTCCTGAGAAAAGGACAAACTTATGTTTGAACCTTTTCATCCTAGGAAAGCAGCATGATTTTTCAGTGTTTTGATGATGATGATGATTGGTATTATTACTATTGTTTCATCCACATTATACCCATGTTTAGATGTGCTGCAGGGGAAAGAGCCCACGGCAGGGGAGCCAATGAAGGAGAAAAGCCAAGGAGTCTCCTCCACCTCCTTGCCTGTCGTGGTCACCTGCACCCCAGGACAGGCATATCAGAGTGACCCAGGTGGTGTCTGCTCTTGAACTGCACCCAAATTTCAGAGAAGCCCAAAACTTTCCCTCCCTTTGTTCAGGAGACAGTAGTGAGGGTTTCTTAGCTGCAGGAACACCCAAACAATAAGGCTGGCTAATGCACATGCACTGTATTTAATTTCCCGTGGGAGTTTTGCTGCTTAGGGGAGCATTGTATAGGCAGATATGGCAGAGGTATTGCCAAGGCTTATTTAATTTAATTACAGTGCCTCATTACTGACAAACACCCATTCCAGTCCATGAAAGGTGTAGGCTATTTTATAGAGGGCCTTGTAGCTCCCATCCATTTTCTCCTGAGTTTGATCTTGCTAGGTATTTGAACTAGATGCCATCAGGCAGCAACAAATGCTTATTATAATATAATGAAAGAGGAAGGTTAAGCAAAAGGTGGAAAATTTCTGAAATAGAACCTTAGCTGAACAAGAAAACTGAAAGAGTAAAGTGTGCAAGGTGTGGATATATCCATCTCTCTATATATATGTATGTATAGACAGACATAACCTATATATATGGACAGATTCCACAATTAAACGTAATTTATTATTATGGCTTCCTACATCACAGCTGTGTTTTCTTAAAGCACTTTGTCTTTGAAAGACCACTGGGTGCTCGCAATGGTCTTTTTCTTCAAGACATTCTTTTCACAAATGGACCATGCCACTGGGTGAAACTTAAAATTAGGCATAGGAGAAATCTTCTAAGGAGTCACAAGCCCCACAGTCCCTGGTAGGGAACAGTAGTGATGGACCATTTTTCTGCCATGCTTGTTTCTGATCACTGATGAATGATCATGCAGTTCACAGTGTCATTGTTCAATATTATAAGTTTGGGGATAAAATGTGTACCTGTAATTTTACTCACTTTATCCTTCTCTATGGGTCCCGTGGGGCAATGAAAATTCCAGGTTTGTGAATACCAGCTTGCCCCCAGCCATGCTTAAACACTGTGCTCATGCTCCCAAGACACAACAGAGATCCAACTGAACTGACCAAAGTTCCTGAGGATGACAAACCCTGATTTGCCACATTTTAAGATTTCCTGCCTCTTCTGCTTAACATGATGGAAGTAAAAAAAGGAAGCATTGCAAGACAGAGAAAAACTAAAACCACAGGTATGGCCAACCTGCAGCCTACAGGTGATATGAGAAGGCCTTCTGTCAGATGTCAGATGCAAGAAGAATAAATATTGGAAGGAGTGTTTTGGATTTAGGAATTGTAATTAAAAGCAGGAGGCTGCAGCAGTAGCAGCAATGCCCTGAGTCTCCCTAGCACATTGTCTGTGTGCACACAGTGAGTTAATGAAGCAGTCCATATGTTTTATCACTGTCGGCAGAGGCCAGCACTGGAGCAGTAATCTGGGGAATAGGATTATACTGGATGGAGTGAAGAGGTTTTGTACAACAAGTAAGGATTTCAGGAGGGTATTTGGTATGTCACGTGAGTCTTATCAGAAGCTGTAGGTCAGCAGATTTGAGTATGTATATATGGCAAGGTAGGTCAAAACTAGCTGAAAGTGATTGAACAGGATGTTTTACAGACCTAGCAGGACAGGTCCAGAGAGGCTGGAAGAGAGAGGAGGAAGCAGCCAGTAGCCAGGAACAGGCACTGCCCATAGTAGCATGCATGAGTGCCATTGAGCTGTGCCCTGTTTGGGTCACACAGCCACAGACACTGGGGAGGGAACACCACGGTGTCCGAGGGATGCCCAGGAAAGCAAGTGACTGATCCAGAGCAGCTATCAGGGCAGAATGAGTAGCACCTCGCTGGTGTCAGTGAACACAGCAGAGACCGGGGAGAGGAGGAAACAAGGGAGCCTCCTGAGCTACAAAGTCCCCAGCAGCCTTTCCATTACAGCTCATTCTCACTTGGCTGTGTGGGAAATCCCTATGTCCTGTGCTGAGGGAATGAGAAAGCAATTTTCCACGTTTGGATTTCAGAGCTGGTGTACAAGACTGTGCCCTGGACTCTGTATCACTAGCATGAAGATGTGAGAAAAATCTGTGTTTTCAACAAGTTTTGCTCAATACACAGAGGTGATCTGCAATCCCCAGCACTGCTCTTTTGCAAGGTGTTTCATGGCCTGCAGTTCACATCGCAGCACCTCAGAGGTTCTCACAGCAGGTGTAAAACACCTGCTTATCCAATGGCAGCTGGTGCCTTTCTTCTTGCACCCTTTTATGTCCTGACAGGCCACCTCCTGCCACATCTTCTGGCTCTCTTCAGTTAAAAGGTAGGCATCCAGTTGACAGAGACAGCTCACTTTTTGTGTGTCATTGTGTGAGGCAGCAAAGTTTGAAGCAAAAAAGGGCAAGTTTCTCATGTGGGAGCAAAGCGATGTAGGGATTAAGCAAAATGTTGAGGTTAAAACCATGTCAGTAGTCAGAATAGGACTCTAGATTTGGCTAGAACTCAGGGAAAAAAAGAAAATTTGTGCCTTGTGGAAGAAGGGGCAGGCAACTCGGGAGGACTACAAGGATGTTGGCAGATTATGCAGGAAGAAAATATGAAGGACCAAAGATGAAGTAGAATTTAATCTGGCTACTGCTATAAAAGACAATAAAACATGTTTAAATACACCAGCAATAAAAGAAGGGCTGAAGAGAATTTCCATCCTTTGCTGGATGGGGGGGAGGGAGGAAAAACAGTGACAAAGGATGAGAAAAGAGCTGAGGTACTTAATGCCTTCTTTGCCTTAGTTGTTAATAGTGAGGATTACCCAGTTGTCCAAAGGGAACCCAGTCCCTTAAACTGGAAAACGGTGATGGGGAGCAGAATTAAATCCCCCATAACTCAAGGGGAAATGGTCAGTGGCCTGCTACAGCACTCAGAAATGAAAAAGCCTACAGGATCGGAGATGGGATCCACCCAAGGGTACTTAAGGAGGACAGAGCTGCTCACCAAGCCACTTTCTATCATCCACCAGCAGTTTTGTCTTACCAGCGAGTTCCCAGTTGACTGGAATTTAGCCCATCAACAAGAAGGGTCATAAGGAGGATCTGGGGAACTACAAGTCTGTGTGTCAGTCTGACCTCAGTGCCTGGGAGGGTTATGGAGCAGAACAACTTGACTGCATGCACAAGACAACCAGGGGATCAGGCCCAACCAGAATGGATTTATGAAAGGCAAGTCCTTCCTGACCAACTTGGTCTCCTCTTATTTCAGGATGACTCACCTAGTGGGTGAAGGAAAGATTCATGTGGATGTATTTACATGGACTTTAGTAAAGTGTTTGACACTGTGTCCCACAACATTCTGCTGAAGAAACTGGTTGTTCATGGCCTGGAGTGCATCCAGCACCCTTTGCTGAGTGAAAAACTGCCTGGATGGCTGGTCCCGGAGAGTGATGGGGAATGTAGTAACATCCAGCTGGTGGCATGTGGTGTTATATTTTAGTTAAATGGTATGCTCTGTCTCACCCCTTGAAAATGTATGGCTTGTTCCAAGCCTGGGATCCTCCCCTGCAGTATCCTGTGTCTGTAAGCCCATTGGCCCAATCTATTCTGCGCCCACTTTGAATCTCCCTGTTAAGTGTGCCGGGGGGACGGTTCTCTCTCTTCACCGGCTCTCCTGGCTGGTGCTTGTTCAGCCCCTCTCTCCCCCTCCCCTTTACCTCCCCTTCCCCCTCTCTCCCTCAGAAACCATGCTGCCTCCCGGGGGTAGGACCCCCAATAAACCCTCATCTAATGAGCACCCTCAGAAGCCGTGTGGAGTCTCCTTGCCTGCCTGCTGCTACCAGCGAACTCACAGCCTTGGGGGCCCCCCCAAACGCACCACAACAGTGGCAGGTCACAAGTGGTGCTCCCCAGGGCTCAGTGTTTGGCCCAGTCTGGTTTAATACCTTTATCAACAACCTGGACAAGAGACTCTAGGGCAGTCACAGTCACTTTCCAGAGAACAAGGGGTTTCATGGCAGTGGAGGATGAATTGTATGTCAGCCACTCTGGGGTACAGGGTGAAACTGAAGATGGGAGCCTTTGCTGTTATCCTTGGGAAGCAGAGGTACAAAGGCAAGAGTTGGGGCTCCTCTCAAACAGCACTGGGGAGCAAACCTACAGCCAGAGACACCTTCATGGGTATTTCACCCTGGCAGCATGTGCACTCCATTCCTGAAAGTCAGAAGCAGATGTACTTGCCTCACCCTTTTCCTGGCTTACTGGCAAGTTTTGGATGGGCTCTGCCCTGGCAAACACATTGCTCACAGTCAGCAGAAAGCTTTCAACTACATAACCAAGATGGCCTGCTCTCTGACTCATTAGTACCACCAGCTTAAGGAGTTGAGTAAGTCATTAATTTCTTCCAGAAATATCATTTTCCCTTGGTAGCTTTCCAGGCTAATGTTGCCAAAGCCTTCCTGGATGGTACAGGTAATACCCTTTCTCTTTTATGTTCATTTTAAGTTCCCAGGATAAGCTGTTAGCCAGGTATGTCTCCCTGGGCATGACACCAGTCAGCAGGACCAAAACTTGCTCAGATTCTATTTCCTTCCTTAAAGCCTAGCTCTAATCCTCAGGAAAAAAACCCAAAAACTAAAAATAATAACAAAACAAAAAAAAAACCAACAAAACAAAAACAAACAAAAAACAAACAACAACAAAAAACACCAAAAAACCCAATAAAACCAAAACAAATCCCAAAACAAAACAAAAAACCAAACCCCCAAAAAACAAAAAAAAAACCCCATCACAACTGTTGTCCAATTTACAGCATAATTTCTCATTCCTAAACAGCTGGAACATCAAGTCCTGCAAAACTCACACCACTACAAACCAATGACAATAATTAAATGATAGTTCCAGCTTACAGCAAACAGGCACCTAGAGCACAAAACCATTTTTACCTCTAGAGCCCTTGTCCTCTTCACTGACTGAGCAGGTTTTAGGAATCCCAGTCCTTTTCAAAATGTCACACACAGAAATATGTGAAAGGATCTGCAAAACACAAAGTGTTTTGTTAAGACAGCACATCCTTAGTGGTCTTAAAACACTGACACTATGTTTTAATGACTCTCCCCAAACAATACTCCAGCTTGTCTTGGCCCTAGATAAGACAGGCACAATGGGAGAACCTGATTCACTTTCATGTTAGATTTTTAAGCAGCATTTGAAAATTTGACTTCATGAATCCTTTCCTTTCACTCACTACAAGCCTCCTCTTCTTTACTTCTTCTTATTAACACTGTCTTGTTAGAGCTCGGGGCTGACCTTGCCTCTTGAAACCAAAGGCAGGACACTTGTGATCAGGCATTCACCAATAGATAAGAAAAAAATACTGAATGTCAGTGTTCAAATACTCCTCCTAAGGAAACATGGCTGTTTCCCAGTTAAAAGAGACCATGGCATGTGGGTCATACTTGGCTTCCACTACAGTTTGTAGGAATTAATTTTCTGAAATATCTTCATTGGTGTTGGTTCTGCAGTAACTGGATTTTATTTCATTTCCATAGATTGGAGGATTTACCCCAAGTGACTTGCAAGGGACTGGAAAATCAGCTCATGTAATATAAAAAGTTGGAAATGCATGCATTCTGAGTACAGTTCTTTGCATGAAATTTCATTCCAAATGCCAGTCCAAACCTGCCATTACAATTTCTTACATAAATGACATTTAAGAGTGTGAGCATTAATAGGAAAGTTACAGTCACATTAAAGCACAGTACTTACAGTCACATTCACTTTCTCACCAAAAGAACCTAAAGCATGTCTTAAACAGACATATCACTGTTTCCTCACATCATATATTTAATTAGAACAGATAAATCAAATTACTTCCTTTGCCTGTACACATAAAATCCCTGTGTAATTACAGAAAAGAAGGCCATCCTGCAGGCCATTTTGTGGGATTATAAATGTGCTGATTCACCTGATCTTGAGCCAAGCTCCACTTTAATCTTCCGAGTCTTGTTTTAGTTTGAGGAACAGCCAAACACACCCAGTTGGGCAGCAGAGATTAGGTTTCCCACTATTCAGTAAAACAGACAAATAAAGTAGTTACTTTTCTGAGATAGATTTTTTTTTTTGATAGTAAACTATTGTAATCCATAAGATCCGTAAGGATTTCATTAAAAAAGAGAAGAGGGGTAGGGGCAGGGAAGACTGATAGGCAATTTCTATTATGCATTTGTTAATTAACAGGCACAGAACTTTTATTTGGTCAAGAAGCGCGCTGTTGCTTTAGTTGCTACACAGTGTCCCTACTGCCCTCAGTACTAAGTGATCTTGATCTATGTTAGTACGAATAACAGTGGTATCAGGAATAGGGACAATGATGATGATTGTCATGATGATGACAACAACAACTTGCAGCTGCAAACAGTGTTGCAACAACCAGTGACCAACAGACTTGATCCTGGTTTCAAATGCCCATCACAAATCCAAACAGAAGAGCTGCAGAGAGCAGGTGATGGTACAGCTGGCTTTCTGGAACAGGATGACCTGTGAACTCTTGTTCAGCTGTTGACATCTTTGATTCCCATCTGTGCTTGAGCAATGGTCTTTTCCTGGCAGATACATCCAGCTTTGGCGTGGTGACTCCGAGTGCTGGAGAGTTTCTCGACTCCTCCCATTTTGGCAGCTAATTGTGCCCAGTGTTAAATATGGCAGGTTTCAACTTTGAGAAACTATGTCTTGCCCTGCCTTTATCTGTTATTAAAGAGCCCCACAGTTTCAGGTATCCTCCCCTCCCCCTGACATACACACTCAGACTCTGATTGAATTCTTTCTTCCCTTTCTCTGCAATTAGTTAAATGTACTGTGCCCATCAGCCTCCCCTCACCCAAATCACTGCTCTCTCCCAGCTCTTTGCCATTGGCCCCAGCCCAGTGGTAGGCACTGATGGCAAGGGGATCTGTCATGGCTCTGCCCTCCTCTCCCCTCCCACACTCCTGTGCTAGGGTGCTCAGCATTCTGTGGCCCCCAAATATGTCCCTTTGGACAAGACATCCTTGACATGGACACCCTTTGGTACAGCCTTCTGAGCACCCACAGAACTGATACAGACCCCTTGGCCCAGGCTTTGTCACTACTTGGTTGCTCCTATCACAACAAAGGAGCCAGAGTTTGCTTTTTTCCCTCTGGCCTTCCTTAGCTGTTAATTCCTATTCCTGTGATTTTTGTGCCATCTGCAATTGTGTCTTCACTCAGCCAGATTTCTCTGTTTCTTCCATATCATTTGTGAATTCCAGACAGGCTTTTCATGAGACTCATTCCCCATGAAACACATTTTACCAGAATCTCCTGTGGATTGGCATTTCCTCACTAACTCTTTGTGATTCCTTCAAACCTTCAGTTAAATCATTTGATGACTTCTGGACCACTGTATTTTAGGCAGCAACTGCATCAGGAACAGAGTCAATCCTCCAAGGGGTTAAGTCTGCCTCTGATTTCTTATAAGCATTCTTGCTTCACCCAAAGATATTTTTCCCACTTTAATCAGACATTGAATCTTGGAATCCAGTCTTTGCTAGAAAATTTTCTTCAGCAGAATATGGTATACATGTGAGTGCCATGGGGTCAGCAAGTTTCCACTGTACCTGGGTGAACCTGCTTCATGAATGTCCTTGCTGTGTGTTCTACAAATGAGTTTTGGGTAGCCTGGGGTTGGTCAGCTCCAACACGGAGGTGCTTTAGAGTGAAGCCACACCAGAATTTGCAGGCACTCTTTTTATCTAGTTTCTATAACTCTTATATCCAGAAACTGTCCCAAGTCTTCAAATGATCACTTCTATGGTTTTGCTTCTTATTTTAGTGGAGTTCACTTTTTTTTTTTTTCTGGTCAGACACAAGCCTCAACCATAGTAAAGAAGCAAACAGCTTCCTTTTTTGAAATTCAGAAGGAAATCCTGGTTGAACAAAACAAATCAGAAGTATCAGAAAGAGTAGTCAAAACCAAAATGTTTATGGATGATACTGCCTCTTGCTGCCTAAAGGAAGGGACAGACTAGAAATTGCTGGAGTTCATTAAATCTTATAATCCTGCATATTCAGTGGTGAACACTGAAGAATTGCAGTCTCAACTTATGCCAGGGGAGTGGCTGTCTTCCAGACTCACTCACAGGACCAAGGTGAGCACTGACTTTCTAGCCAATGTAGTCACCCTACATGAGGCCTTTTAGAGGTCCAGAGAAGAAAGAGAACTGGAGCTTCCCTGGGAGATAAAGCTGAACATTATGCAATTTCAGAACCAGCAGATGGTGAAGGCTCCCTTTGCTTCTGCTGAAGGCTGGCTCACCACACAATTGTACTACAGCAAGGACACTGAGGATGCAGAGTACAAAGCATTAATACAAAGCAAACACAAGAATGTTTGGTGACAGTGCCATAACAGGCAGAAAAGAAGGCAAAACCAAAACAGAAATTCTCTGCAGCACACAGATAGAGGCCACTCAGTCGAGGGAGCAAGTGGATAGTGAATGGTGAATGCATATGTAAACATCACATTTCTGCAGATTTCTGGCCTGAAGACCTGCAGTCAAATATCCTCATTTCCTCAATGAACAACTTTCTCCTCTGCCCATGCCCTTACATTTGAGATATAAGTTGCCACCATTTCAGTGTTCCTAAACCTATAATGAATCAAAAGCAAACATTCACAGATGAACACATCTTGTGCTGCCTGGTTGTTGAAGTGATAAAGAAACCACTTTCTTTGCCAGGATCCCATGCATGTCGGAACTCAGTAATAGAATGTTTTGATCTACCAGCCTGCTATGTTGACATACTGAAACAAAAAGTGCTTCCACTCAGCCAAAACCACATATCTTGGCAATCTGCAGCCTGAAAGACAACAAAGACGTAGTCTGAAAACTTGGCAACTGTCCTGGCACGCTACACCTTGGGATTAGCAAGTCAGTCACGCTATGCTGGCTCTGGTTTTACCATAATGCAGTAACACAATGGGAAATTCTGGAGTGTTGGTCCTCAACACCTCATCTCTGCTGGCTTTCAGGAGCTGCTTCAGAAGCAAGGTAAATCCCTGAGCTAGAAAGTTATGCTCCTTTCCATAATCCCCTTCTGGTGAATGAAAGGTGTTAAATGGAGGAAAACACTGCTTACTGCAACTCCCTTTCTCTTACCTGCCCAACCTCTGCTGCAGGTGTTTTCTAAGACCTGAACCATTGCACCATGAATATAACACTTGCACATCTTTTTTTAAGCCCCAACAAACACATTAAGAGTTCAGATACCATATTCAGCCAGGCATCCTGGAGGCAGATTACCAGAGGTCTCTACGTTTGGTGAAAAGACACTGCACTGGCATGTTTCTAGTGGGATACCAAGCTGGAGGAGAATGAAGGAGAGAAAATGAGAACAACTTTGGGTTATTAGGAGGGGCGAGGGCAATTTCCAGGAGGAGGCATTCATCAAACATAATGTCCTGTGGATGGACTGTGATACCCAAATTAAAAAGTCATCATGCTAATTGCATAGACAGAGAACTAGTAATCACCTGGGTTAATTTTATTAACTCTAACACAGTGCTGAAAACACTGGAGCCATGTTTATCTCTGCTACTTCAGGATCTGGCCTTACTCTGCAGAATGATATCTGTGAAAACATTAAATTAGTGCTTGAGCACTTAAGAAAATCTACTGTGAAAGTCTTATAACACAATGAATTTCAGCTCTTTGGGCTAAAACCAGTGAATAACTGGTATGCCATTAAAATGGTGCTGTTAGATGCAAAAATCGGTTGTTTCACTGCAGACGAAAAAATGAAAGAATTACTAGGAAAATCAGGTAAGTAAACATGATGTATATCAGGCAAAATAACAGAAACGTTCTGAAGATCACGTCTAGTAGGCATATGGATAAATACAGCATATTGATGAAAAGCTGTAGGGTCTCTGCAAAGTGAAGTCATATGTCATGAACTTCCTAGAGTTATCTGAAGGCAACAAATGTGCAAACAAATTAGATCTTGCTCATATTCTCTTGCTGGGTTTCTGGAAAGCATTGGAAGTGGGTCACCTACTGGACACTCTTAGAGAAATTAAACTTATCTAGAAAATGAGAGAAAGAGTGACTTTTGAGTTGGAAAAAGGTTGTTAGAAGTCAACGATTAACAGTAGGAATAATGTGCTGTGTAAAGATACATGTCTTCTTACTGTCTTTTCTGCCACACCCAAAGTATACTCACACCTTCATCCCCTCACCTTGAAATCTGGGCTCAACCAGCCACAATATTTTTAATTTATTTTTCCTTTTGAAAAACAAGATTCTGTTCATAACTTGAGAATATAATACTGTAGATATTTTCCCTTTTCAGTGTCACTTAAGAGGGAAACACTGGCACCACCAAAGAAGGGAGGCAGCAAGAGTGCCCATTCTGGTGACAGAAGATCAAATATTGTGCCTGTGTTTGGTAAGGACTTAGTAAACAGTAAACCAGTGATTCTACACTCAATACCAGCAAGAGTTCTCAAACAAGCAACTATAAAATCAGTTTGGAATTACTTAGAAGACATCAGCAAGACTGAAAATAATCAGCATGGGATCTGAAGAACAGTCTCTGACTTGGTGGATAAGTTGGAAGCATTAGATCCAGGTATTTCTTGACTTCAGTAAGGTTTTTAGTAGCATCACATGATACTCACAAAAGAAAGTTAATGGACATTGGTACAAATATAATGCATCCAGCTGGCTGGAAATACAGTTTGAAGGAGCACACCTCAGGAATTTGGTGCCCTTCTTTATATGTGCTCCTGCAAGGGCCTTTCCTGAGCAAAGTAATCAACATTCCAGTGAACAGCTGAGAGGACGGAGAAGAGTGGGCTGAAATGTGACACAACATGCTGGAGGTTTTTGCACCATCAAGGACTAGAATTCAAGCTAACTGTGAGGGAACACAAAGAGCAAAACCCAAACAAGGATGACATTCAGAAATGACTGCATGGTGCAATACTTGAGAATGAAAAATCAAGCACGAAAATAAGTGCTTGTTCCAAAAGACAGGCTGGGGTTTGAGGCTGATTCTAAACAGAATATGAAGTAATAATTTCATGTTGTTAATTCATCTCAGCTGTACTAATAGCAGCATCATGCATATCTCACAGGAGATAATAACAGTTTTCTTCTCTTTCCCAGAAAAGACCTCAAATGTCACATTGTGTTTGGTTATAAAAGATTTGGAGAAACTGGAGAGAGAGAGTCTGGGTTACAAGACATTGAAGCATTGACTATGAGAGAAGATTGTTCTTGCTTACCCCAGGCACCAGCAGGTTTGGGGAGGATGATTGGATAGCAATCGTCATATGGATTGCTCTAAAGGTTATTTGAGAGACGACCGTGATAAACTTGTCTTCACGGTTACTCAGAGAAAATAAAAAGAAATTATATAAATTTGCAGCAAAGAAGATTTCATTTATGTGCTGGGAAAAACCCAACCTTTTTGATAGGAGTCCTGAAATAGCAGAATAGACTGATTAGGCATGCTGAAAGTTTGCAGAAACCCACTGGACAAACCCTTTCAGGTAATGCCTAAATGCAGTTTCTCCTTTCTTGATGAAAGGATTTTACATAGATCTTCTCTAAGGGCTCTTCCAAACACAATCTTCTGAGTATACAATTTCATTTTTAAGTAGTAAATCTTTGAAATTACATATATATATAAATGTATTGGGATTTATTCACACTGAGAATTAGTCAACTTTATATGCAGTAATAGCTGGCCTGCATGTTGCCTTCATTGATTTATGTATGACTCTTTTGATATCTGTTGTTCTCAGCTCTGCCAAAGAACATGCTGACCTTTTATGCTTTACCAACATTTTTTCTACCATGCACCAGTAAATGAGGAAACAAGTATGAAAGGTGATGATTCTACAGTATCTGCTGTCCATGCTGTGATACTGCCTACAGGCTATAACTGAAAATCCACTGAATGAGTACAGCCCATGTGAATCACTGTTAAGAGGCATTCAGTACATTTACAGCTCCATGCACCCCTATAAAATCACATCCTGGCTGCCAAGAACATGTCTGTAAGATTTAAAGATTTTTTTTTTTAACTGCTTAGGGAAAACAATAGTCTGACAAAAATTAATTCATAGATGTGAAGTTTTGCTCAGTATTTAGTGAAAACTGGTAAGAAACCTGTTGATACACTGTGGCATCTTTATAGAATATGCTGAATACAAACAGATGCCTTCTAAGTGAAAAGATAAATTCTAATCTGTCATTACATGCTAACTTTGTTTTTTCCCTCACATTAATATGTTCTTCAGTTTTTAATTTTCTTTTTTAAGTGACACTGCTTTTGTTACTGAGTGGACTGCTACAGAATATTTGTGAAAGTCAGGGTTGTTTTTCTTCCCCAGAGGTAAATGTGAAGTTCTCATGTAGTGAAAATAGAACCTTAGAAAGAAAGCTTCTTAGTTTTTGAGAACATTTACCTACCCTAATGACCATCTGTACACAGACTGTGTGTCAACTGCTACCATCAGTATTTATTCACCCAATACAGACTTTCTGGTTTTCATTACAAGCCAGGCTTTTTAGAACAGGCACAGAGGTATTAGCTGTAGTATCTCTGCTTGTCCTGTGTCAGATCTTGTAAATAATGGAACATCACAGACCCTAAACATTGGCCACAGTTAGGAGGTGGAATCTAGAAAATGAAGTGCTGCTCTCACATGAGCATACAGTAATAGAAGGAATAAAAAGTCTAAGATTGAAGGAAAAAAATTAAAGTATCTTTCAGATAAAATCTGACATGCATGCTAGAATTAGAGGATGCAAAAACAATGGAAGGGCACAAAACTAGAGTGATAATAATGAGTAAACAAGCAGTAATGTATGGTATATTAATTTCTTTCATTGCCCTCCTGATTGTTCTAGAGCAGAAATCTTCCACCAAAGTGTAGTGTTAGTAATGTCAGTCAGGCCTGGCCTAACACCTCTTTGATCTAGTGTGATATAGCAGACAGCAACAGCAATTTTCAGCTGACTGCTATGGAAACATAGCTTTTTTCATGCAGATGTGTTCAGATGTAAAATTTATGGGTTTAGGTGGAACAGATCCAAAATTAAATGGTTTTTCATGGTATAAAATCTTCTATCTCATTTTGGCTACACTTGCCATTTGGAGATTTTGTATTAATCCCAGCCTGTAAACCAGAGCAACATTACTGAATGTGAAGATGAGAGAACCATCCAAGCAGCAAGAGTTGTCATAAAAACCAGACAATCACATTTTGAGCAGTCCTTCTTTATTTTGTCATTTTTTGCTAAAGAGATCAGGTGGGTAGCTAAATACCTGATGGTCTCATGCCCTCTTGTCTGCAGCCACTTTTCAGAGGAGAGAAATTGTGTTGGAATTTCAGTTTGATTGTGCACCCTCCAGTTCATCCAGTTCAGCAGTTGTGCAAATACATTCTTGTTCATGAAACATCTACAGAGCTGTGTGTTATGGATTAGCAACACTATTTTATCCCTGAGTTCATTCAGGACTTGGTATGCGTGTTTTTATGAGTTAGTTTTGTGCCATCTTTTTTTTCTCTTAAAAATGTCTGAAATAATTTTAATGTTTTAAGACATTGTGCCTCTGAATAGAACATGTTTTAAGATACTCACAATGTTAGTATTAAGATACTCAGAATGTGAGTAAAATATTTTAAGATACTCACAATCTGCTATGTGTCCTACAGCCCCAGAGAAAGTACTCAAAAAGGGAAATAAGACGAGCAGAAATGGCTTTGACCTGTCCTTGTACCTTTTGGATGAAGCTGGTCCAGCAATCCAAGTAAATCTTCACAGGATTTACTCAACTGTAAATTGTCCTAGATCTTGCAAAGAGCAGCATTTCTGGATGGAAGTGCCTCTACATGATTTTACCACCTCCTGATCGCCAGTAAAGCCAGTCCTGTTTCTGGCACATTTCTCATGGACATATTTGGGAGAGTTTATTAGAAAACTCTTGCTTGCCTTCTTAATTCCTCACCTGAAGTGTCATCCCTCTTCACTTTCAAAGCCATAAAACCATTTTTATAAATCTCTGTCCCTCTCATCCAGAGCACAGACATGTTCTTCAGCTTCTGGGTAATACAGCTGTGAAGGTGAGTGTTTTGGTCCAGTATACATAACTGTATTGCAAAATAATATTCATATCCTGTCAGATGATTGGAGCAAAAAACATGTTGTCTTTTGGACAGCCAACAATGTCAGAGATGTACCCACATGATAACCTGATAATGTTTCTCATAGTGGACCAAGTATTCAGTCATGTGCTTTCTTATATTTAAACTTACAATCTTCATGAAAGCTACTGGAAAACAATTTTAACACCTGTATGAATAACTTCTGAGAATTGAGAAACAGTAAAATGGCAGCAGTAGCAAGCAATGGGAAGAAAGTAAATCAATAGGCTTACTCTGCTATGCAAATTTAAAAATTTACATTTGTGGAATTAATGCCAATTGACATTACTAAGAAAAATATTGGCCTTTCTGTTGGGCAAATTACATTCATATACATGGTTCATGAAATGAAGAAATCTGGGAATATGTGAGGCTGGAAGAAATGTGAAAAATGAGGACTCGTGTAGAGGTGCAAGCTGAATACAAAATTGCAAATCAAGCTGCCACAGTGGGGGAAATTCGTAGCTGAGCAGATGATGGATAATCCTGTGTTTGACTGAGCTAACAGCATGGGCTGTAGCCTGGGCAGAAAGGCAGCAACAGTTAAATTCTGCACTGATTTAGAGTTTATACTCCTACCTAGTCTGTTTAAATGTGGTAGGATCCTGAATATATTACATTCTTATGCTTCAGGCAGGTGGTTGTCAGCTCTGATCCTGTAATGGCAACTTTTCTTGACTTGGCAACACCATACACAAGATCAGTAGTTTCAGCTGCTCCCTTTTAACTAGAAAAGCCTCACTGATGCCTGATGCGGCAGCTATGGATTTATCCTGGCAATTTGTCACACAAGTACAGTTTTGCAAACAAATTTATTCAAATATTCATACTAATGATGATTATATTTGTCCTCTAAACTTAATTTCCAGGGGTAATCCTTTAAGGCATTGGTTGGGGCTGGATGGTAAGACAGGATCACTTCATGGTCTCCTGCTGACAGTGCAGATGAGAGGTGAGGAGCAAAGACATACTTTCCTCATTCACCCGCTGTGTCCCCACTTGGTTTTTGTAATGTTGAAAAGCCTTTTACAATGAATAGTGCCAGTGACTTGATTAGTAAGAAATCTGGGCCTTGGATGGATGCAGAATTGAAACAGAGAAATGAGGAGGAGTTAAAGAAACAATAAAAAGGGGCTTCAGTGGCTGTACTTATTTTTCTTGGATAGACTTTGGACTGTTCATCTTGTCTCTCAGAAATTATTTGGGTGAACTGGTGACTTCAGGGTGTTTATTATTTTAATTACCATTGAACCATGCAGATGAAATTTACTGAATAATAAATCTGTAGACAGATGTACTCTGCATATTGTCATACATCACTGTAAATTCAGGAAAAGAATAAGATTTTACTTACCACATTTAATTGGGCACAGAACAGAAGGGCTCAGGAATTTATAGCCAATGCTTTCATCCATTAAAAACAGAGATTTTTCCGATTTGTAAATTATTGGATTAATTCAATTTAAATCATGTCAGCAGGAGCACCTTGGAGTCATTATTGTTTCTGGAGCTTGACTTTTTTAAAGGATGTCCACAGGAGGAAAGAGCAGAAGTCGGGAGGAGCACAGAACAAATCACACTGAAAATAATTAAAAGATATAGGGAACTGAGTTCAAAACCCCCTTTGATTCCTGTTTCATTCCAGCTGGTGGCCAGTGTAGGAAGCATATTAGAAGCACAGAAAATAAGGATTCCTCATCAGCACCAAATGGGCCATAAAATGCAAGTGAAACTGCCAAACACCCTTAGGGACACAGGCAACTGTTTTCCTATTTCCAGTTACAGGGAGAGGTTGCTCTGTGTGGCCATCTCTTTGCTGTACCCAGATTTTACAAAATATAAAGGCTCTTGAGAGGAATGAACTTTGAATTAGTCATTAGCAGAATTAATTTTCTTCTCTCTGCTTCAACAAATGGCATCAGCCCTGCATGTGAGAGATGAAAAGACAGCACTAACAATGCACAGCCGTGAGTGACAATCCCAGGATGCAAACAAGCATGGACCTGCAAAGCAGAGAGAGAAACGGAGAGTGCAGATGTTGCGTGGTTAGGGTATGTGGCAGGTGACCCCACGTTCCAAGTTTCTTTAACTTTTTTTAGCTTCCAATAAAAATCCCTTGGATGCTGGAATTTTCTATAAAGATGGAAATTGTTCTCTCTGTGCAGTGTTGAGAATATAATACCAATTACAGGCCCACTTGAATGCTCACATGAAGTGGCTTCACCACTCATCCTGTTGTCAGCTTCTTGCTGATGTGATAGAAATAACTATTAATACTTGTAGTATGGCAAAATGGGAAAGTAAATACCTAAGAAAGCAGTGGTTCTGACAGCAGTCAGTCTTTTCAGAAATGACATATTCTATGATTTTGAACCAACATGTCCTGGCTAACAAGACTGCCCTCACCAGCCAAAAGCATTGTGTCATTAACTGAGTCACATGATGTCAATAACATTAAAGTCCTAAATCCCTTGCTTTATCCAATGTCCTACAAGACACCAAACACAGAGTCGGACCCTACCCTTGGCAAGCGAAGCACTGGGTTTTTTCACAGGCACCTTTAATCCCAGCAGGCAGAGAGAGCTCAAGGAAAACTGCAGGGAATTGCTTCCCAGCTTACTTCAGTATTGGCCTTTCCACCAGTCATGCTTCGTTGGATCTTGCTGGGCCTCCTCAGCAGCAGAGATGCCTGCTTTTGGTGCATCATTATGCACCAAAGAACAACAAAGAGAACTCAAATGGCTTCAAATGACATGGGATCTTCAGCCCAGGCTGAGGAGGGCTGACAAAGAGCGAGGAAAAGTCAGGCTTCACTAACTTTTAATGACAGCTCTCTTTAGGATGAAAAAAACAATTCAGCCATTGCTCTGTGATTCAGTCTGAAGGTGTGCCCATCACCCTTGTGCTGCAAGTTGCAACGCCATGGAGGATGTTGATATCCTCAAAATTAATAATTTGGAGCCACGTTATCAAGCATGCAATGCCACGACGCAAAAAGTCACTGCTGTCTGCGACTGGAGACTGACTGCTGCCACTTCAGCCATTTCATCTTTTTGCAGGATCCTATTTCACCCATCAACCTACATTCTTGTTCCAAGTGGAAAAAAGTAAGTCATTTCAGCAAAGTCTGTGTTTGTCTTCTTTCCCAGATTCCCTGATCAGCCCAGATGGACACTTACAAATAACACTATCTGGAAAAGTCACAAATAAATTACCATCCTTCATTTGTCCCATTTCTTAGTATTTATTTGGCTAACAGAAAGGAAGGTTTAACATTTTAGAAAGCTCTTATCATCCTTTCTTGCTTTTACTGGAAATATAAACTGTTGAAGCAAAAATCAGTGGTCAGAATTTGTAGGAGTCAATGGATTCCCAAGCTTTTGAAACTCTCCAGAAATGCCATATACTTGACCTTTTCCTCATCAGTCCCACGTGAGCCCTTGGATATCTTTTTGGCTGTAAGAGAATTGTGTCTGCCAACATCACAGACAAAATTTATCCAAGTCTTAGTACTTCGGCCTCATCTTCTGTGATTCTCTACTGAGGATAAACTCTTTTCATCACTCACCTCTCAGTAACTTTCTTGTGTCAAGAATGGACTATGTTCTCATTAGATGAGTGAGAAAAAGTGAAAATCCAGCTGTTGATACTTCTTTTCTTCTGAGAAAGAAATAATATTTATTTACTATGATTTGTGCTGCAACAGGTCTGGAAAGCCCCAGTGGAGTCACAAGTCCTGGAAAGATATGGGCTATACATGAGATACAGCTACACATCCTGAAAGTTTACAGTCTTAAATAAGAAGACAAACAACTCTGATGTTATTGCAGACAAAAAGTATCACATATCATGAAATTAAACAGTCCCAGTGGGAGAGAGATTTGCTTGGGTCTGTGGACAAGATTGGCAGAAATTCATCCCCTGAGAGTAACAGTATAAAATATGAGCTTAGAACAACATCAATTACCATACATTTAATAATTTAAATGATGTATACTTCATCGGCGCCTCAGTTAACACCAGACTAGCCCATTTATTTCAGTGTTTGGATATCTTCTCTACTGTCTGGATTTCTCCTGTAATACTGATAAAGTAATGTTTTATCATCAATTCCTGTTTCTCAGGAATTTTCATTCTGTAAAATAGCTCTTTGTAGCAGTTATCTTGAACTCTCAATAGCTTCACATCAAGAATTCAGAGATATCATATGACTGTTATTTTAACATCATTTGTGTATTCAGCTCCACAGAATTATGAAATGTAATTAGGAGAAGGGGTTTAGAGAATTTACTTGTAAGACAATTCACAGTCATTAGCAACATCAGCAAAGTCCTGTTGGACCAACACAGGAAGGCAGAGAGAAATGCTCCTATTTTTCTAGTGTTCTGGAGTGGTTTTCCCATTTGTTGATTCTAGACATTTTTTTCAAGCAAAACCTAGCTCCAGGAGCATGGGAAATCGCCCTAGATTTACATTCATGTACTCTGGAGGACAAAAACCTGATCCTACACAATAAATCATTTTCCATTTCATTTCAATATGGAACCTCATGACAGCACACTGGGGAAAATGGAAATGTAATGGTATCACAGCTGCTCATGGGCACATTAGCAGGAGGACAAACACAGGATAATACTGAGTTCAGAAGTTCAGATCCAGCACAGGGTTATAAAAACTGAATTACAACCTTTGCTGGACTCGAATCCTTGGAAAAACTACTCCCCTGACAGACACACACGGTGTCTTGTGTCCTACAGGAGAATTACTAGGGTGCTTAAAATGACCACTTTCAAGTGTGAGTATTTCTGCCCTTCCCTCGCTATCTTCAGTAATTTCTCAGAAGACCCCAAACCTTGTCCTTTTTCTGATAATTATGGAAGTTACAAACCAACAGAATACCAGTTTTGGAATACTTTTAAATCCTATTTTTTAGCATAATGGAAATGTCATAGCAATAGCCCGATGCATGCACATGTATTAATAGCTTTTTATTGCAGGAATAAAAAAAGTATACAAAGCGAACATACTTCTCACTGTATGTAAAAACTTTTGTGATTGGACTATTGAATTTTAGTGCCTCAGGGTGTGAAAAATCAACATTTAACCCAAGGTTCTCACCATGTTTGGTTGGAAGCATCACTCCTACATCAAAATGGCTACCAGCTCAGCTGGAAGAGTGGGAAGGAGAGAAATGCTGTGGAGAATGTGCAGGGTCCATCTCCTCCAGTAAACTCATGCACCTTCACTGGCTGACAAACAGACTGCCCCAAAAGCACCACTTCAGCCAGGGTAAGGCTTTGTGATGGTTTTCACACTGCTAAAGGTATTTGTAGGAAATGGAGCTCCCTGGGGCCTGATGCCTGTCAGCTTCTTCACCCACGCTCCAGAGTTCAGAGCTAGCAGAGCCACAACAGTAATCTTCCCTGATTTTTGCTTTAATCACCAATCCTGAGTTTCTTTGCTGTTTTAATTCAGAGCAGAGCCTGCAGCAGGAAGAAAGTGTGGGGAGAGGATGAGGGTCACTCATGTATCTCCTGGGAGGTCTCCTGCCCACTGCAGCTGAAACTATGGAGGTTTTTTGTGGGACAGCAAAGGAACAGATCCATAGGGAAAGGCCAAGGGAGACACTGGAGTAATTTAACAAAATGGTGTGTTTGTATCTGTGACTTGCTGCTGTGATCCTTTCTGACAGTGATCCAAGGAAATTGTCAGACGGTCAGAGGATGTGTACTGAAGAGATTTATTGACTTGTGTGGCCCCAAAAAGACCTAGTTGGTTCTATGTTCAGTGGGTCTCTAATTTGTTTTCACTTGCTATTTTCCTTACAAGATTTTCCTTCTCTCTCTCTTTGTCTCTCTCACACACACACTCTCTCTCTCCATCTATCTTTTCCATCTGAGAACCTAAAATTAGGTTTTCAAATCTGAATGTAAGGTTGCCAAACATTGCAGTAGGATTCAGCAACACTTGGGCTATTACTAAATTCCTCGTTGCAGTGAGCATCTCACTGCAATATGACAATGTATTCTAAAATAATGGATTTCATAGTGACAATGAGCTCCATCCCAATCTAGGGAAATGAGCTGAATGCAGTATCTACCATGCCTCTGCCTCACAGGAGCTATCCATCACAATTTTGCCAAAAGCACTGCCATGGTTACACGTCATCGGGATTTAGCAAAAACAGTCAAAGAAAAGAGCTACTGAAATATGCTTCCTTCAACACACCTTGCATAATATTTCTCCTCCAAATTTATATTTCTTTTCTCATCTTTAGGAATCACTAGAACTACAGCTCCCCTCTTTCAACGCAGGGTCATTTCTCACTCTTCTGATTGGCCCACCATAGTCTCATGCCATTCCAGCACCATTTCACTACAAGCAAAATCTATGTACCAATTTATACTATGCATTTCCTTTTCCTTCATGCCTAGACTTTACTAAAACAATTGTATATTTACACAGTCAACTACAACAAACTAAAAAAAAAAATGCGTTTTAAAATTTATTTCTTTCCAGAAGGGAAGGAAATAGGTTTTGTTACTGTTTCATTTCTAGGATCCCCTTAGGGACTTGCACAGGTATGTTTTGCTGTAGGCTTACTGCATTGCCTGTGATTTCCACTCAAAGGACCCTGGAACAAACAAAAATCATAATCTTTTACCCCATCTATCTCAAACAATATCAGAGAGTAGAGAAGAACACTCATTTGTCTTTTTTAAAATCATATTTTAATTACTCATGTCATGCCTCAGCAAAATGGCAAGCCTTTTGTTAAAATGGGGCTTAATTGCATTATGAAGCCTTCATGGGACCCTTGCACATAAAGCGCTTTTCTTCAGACTTTCAAGACCTAAATTTGCAGTTGGCTCCTGACCAGCGCACTCGAGCAGATAGGCACGTAGGTAGCGGGCAGACCCCGTGTTGATGAAGTAATCACAACTGACTGCCTCGCATGTGCTATTCCACAAATTTGCCTGTAAACAAAAATTGCATCTGCATGTTGGTTTTCATTTTGAATTCATTCAGAAAAAAAACCCTAACCTAAAAAAAACCCTAGCCCTTAGTATGTCAGAAAGCATGAAGACACCTTCACGGACTGTTGGCTACGCCTCAGCAAAGCTTTACAACAATCTGTTAGACAAAAAAGAGACTGATGCAGATACCTTAATAAGCATCCCATCTGTGAGGTCATCGGGATATTTCAAACAACTTTCAGCTCTCATTAGTTTAGTGGATTCCACAAGCATGTCCTTATCTTTTGTAACTTTTGCAGCCAAACTTCCTGGGAAAGCCTCTGAGCTGGGTGACATTCCTACCCATGGGTCAGTCTGCAGTAATGAGCCGCCAATTTATGTGTCCTTTGCACTCACAGGCAGTATATGTTTATATTAACCTTTACGTTGAGAATTTCTTCCTTTATCTATGTAATTCTCTGGGTTCTACCATGCAAATCTCATTATTTCTAATAGGCTGCAATTAGGATATCCAAGCTATTGATCACAGTCATTTGCAACAGTGATGGGCTTTTTCCAAGAATAAATGCTTTTTTTTTTTCACTATATTAGTGATGGAATGCGTAACAGAAATTATGCCTGAAAAGTAGTAGTGACTAGTGCAGTTGCAGGCTCATGGGAATCCTTATCAGCTCTGGTTTTGTACCTTCAATTAACACAGGAGGTATAGCATAGTCTATTGCTTCACATAAAACACACTATGCATGACATTGCATGGAAATGAGATTTACAATTTTTCAAGTCTGCTAGGTCTGAATGAGTAAATTGGTATTTATTACAATTTCTTACAGTTTTATGCACTTGAAAGGGATAAAGCAGGTTCTTCAGCACTTGCCCACATCTTAGGTCTTCATTGCACTAATGAGTACCCCGTTAAAGGGGATGTTGTAAAGCTATTTTCTTCTCTAAGAATTCCCGTGTCTGTATTCAGAATTTATTGGACTGAACCATCCCACTGCTTAAGGTACAAGAGGATAATACGCACAGTCCTTATTCAGATCTTTCTTCGGCTGCTGCTGTTTTCTGAGTTTCGCATGAAGGACATGGGTGGAAAAAGAGAACTGGTGAAACACTGATAACAGATGGATGCAGTGTGAAGAAGTAAGAAGAAATGCCACAGGATGTTTGCCTCCAGGACCATATAAGGTAAAACCAAAAGTTTAGAATAGGATGGGAAAAAGCAAGGGCAGCCTGAGGAGAGAGCCAATAGGTGTGTGTGTGTGCATGGTTGGAGGGATATCTGCTCAAGGCAGGACAAGTGGACAAATATGATTTGGTGAAGAAAGTGAAAAATGGAGGCTGAGCAGAAGATATTTCAGTATTTCAGGAGTGGAGCAGTCAACACTGAGATGAAAGTTTTGGTGGGAACACTGAAGTAGCAGTAAAATAGGGAAGAGATTACAGAAAAATGCCTGAATGGGAGCAGTGCAAATGAGGAGTAACTCCTCAAAGATTACCATCATCTGAAAATCCCAAAGTGAGCAGGGCAATGATGAAGGTTAGGAAGGATAGAGCAGGATGAGGGAGACTGATTTCACACTTGTGGGTACAAAGTTGTACTCTGATCATATTTTGTATTCCAACTGTCTTCATTTTCATCCACTGTAAAGAAAACATAAGTTTTATTGCCTCTTTTATTAACCTTTCTTCTCCAGCACTGTGTGTTGGCTCACTTAATGTGCACAACAACTTCCTTTTCAAAGCAAATAGAAAACATTTATGAGGCACCACATGACTTGAGTAAGGAGGGGAAAAGCCTCCATTCCAGACTTTCTCAGCTACCTACTGCCTAAACAGGTTCCTCTGCCTTCCCATAGATTCCAACCAAAATTAATAAGACCTGGGAAAATCTGCTGGGAAGCATCAATCAGGTCATATTCCATAACCAGGAAGGATCTTGAGTTTGGATGTAATGGGATCGTGGGTTTGATAACAATTAATTTCATTTCCTTCTTTATGTCTATCTAACATGCTATTTTTATTCTGCCCTGACTATTTACAGTTTGCAGTAAACACCAGCAATATCTTTTCTGCTGGTACTTCTCAGAACCACTCCAAATAGAGTTGTCTCTGGAACTGCATTAATGATCTGCTCTCCCAGTCAGGCTGACTTCCAGGTTTCTCCCTTTACTTTTCTTGTACTCCCTAAAAAGTCCTATAAAATATGATCTTAAACTCAACAATCATCGCATACTTAGTGATATTCATTTGTGTTTCCCAGTCAGTTTTCATTTTTACAACTTGTGTGCTTATATGGAGTCAGTGTGGTTTCCTTTCATTGTTCCATAAAATAAAGTAGCTCACATTTGAAAAGGGAATTTTTACCACAGTAAAATCATTTTCCTGTCTCAGAGAAGAATGTTTCTGGGGCGGGTTAAACACTATGTTTTCGACATGCAAGCCTGATGCAATTCAGAACAGAAAAGTAAAATGCATTGTTGGACCACAGAAAAAGTGAGGTGAAGAGAAGAGGTTAAATAGCCAGTGCTGGAAAATGAGAAATAAATGCAAATAGTAGCCAATGTTTTTCAAAATATTTCTGCAAAGATATATATGAAAACAGTATTTGCATAGGAGGCTGAAGATTTATGTGTGTTTTATGATCCTGAAGCAGCACATAAAAACCATTCATGAAACACAAAAGCTTTTGCTGTGGATGTCCTTGGAAGATGTCAGCTTTCCTATAATTTGTGATACAGGATATTAACTTTTGGAACTAACAGCAGTACAGACATCTAGAAAGAGAGAAAATTTAACCCAAATGTTCTAATAAAGTCTCGGTCTCCTCTCTTAAAAAAAATCTTCACAGGAAGCCTCTTCATAAGACTTGCAGTAAAAGCAAAGGGTAATGTTTAAAGCAGCTAAGATTGCAATATTCCTTTTGGTTTTTTTAACTGATACATCTCAGACTGATGATTCACATCATCATGATAACTGTCCTGCAGAACCAAGTTAAAGAATACAATTTAGTGCTTTCATCAACAGTTGAATGACAGGTTGTCAATAATCAGTTTGCTTATTCTGATTATTTGGGAAGCGACTAATCTGTAAGACACCCTTTCTCTCTGTTTCCTGGAAGGTCCAAGAGATGCAATAAAGGCAGCTTTGCTTCCAGGAGCCTGGCATAGCCTTGCACGCTGCCATCTCCATCTGCAAGGGCACAAAACACTGCCTGCTTCTAGCCCCACAAAGAACTGACCTCAAGCTGCTGATATGTGCTTAGTTATACAAAGACTTACACAAACGTAAAAAAATGTAAAGCAAGTAAGATCATCAGGAAAAACAACAACTGCTGTCAGAAACCTGATTTATTCTCTGTAAGATAAACAAAAGCAGCATTTATGGGTAATTATTAGCCCTCCCGTGCTCTTCATAGATTAATTACTCTATTATAGGGTGTTTTTGTGGGGTAGACATAGCCTAGATTTCAATGCAATAGCTTAAACATGGGTGTTTAGAGGCATCTAAACCATGTCCTGGATCTCTTTTCTCCCGGGTGCCATCTAGAACTTTATGTGCATCCTGTAGATACACATACACGTTTGCATTATTTTATATGTCTCACACAGCTGTCTCAAACCCACATGTATGAGAAATTAGTGATTCAAGGATGGATGAGCAAATTCCTAGAGGATCTAGCAGGCAGAGAGTCTGCAGAGCAATACACCCCTGCCCCGAGCCCTGCTCATAATCAGACAACGAAAGTCATCACAATATGAAGAGACAATTCCTTCAGCAGGTGGTAGTCTAGATTTGTCGTAAGCAACAGGAGAATAGAGAGGATGCTCAAAACAATTTGGTCGCTGTAAGCTTTGCCACATGGGTGAGAAGGGACCCCGCCCACATACCAACCCCTCTGCCATGGGAACCTTCCTCTTTGCAAACATAGAACTGCACACAATGCATGAAGTGATGGACAACCTGCCTTGCTCCTGGATACCTCTCTAATTTCTCAAGCCCGGAAGGTTCTTTCCTCCCTTAGAACATCATCAAAGCAAGGAGACAGCAAAGCTAGGCCTGAAGTAGAAGCATATAATCTACTACTCAGTGGTCAAATGGTCTTACCCTGTGGTACCGTAGGAAATGCAAAGGACTTATCCCTCCCAGCAAGCCTGCGCCATTCAGCTCCAGATCATAGTGGGGCCATGACCTGTCATTTCTGGCTAGCTGACCCAGCCCAGTGATGTGGTGCCCACATAGGCCTAATGGAAGCTAGTGCATTCTAAAATGCCAGCATGAAAACAAGATAAAACTTCCATCAGATCGTCATCAGACCAATTTTAATCTTCCAGAGCTAAACAATCCCTTCTGCTGAAGACTGCAGATGGGATAAAAAGAATGCAAATAGCAGTCTAATCAGTGTGATAGAAAGGGAAGATGTGGGAGCAGAGCCTTGTTTTCTACTATTTGAAACCCAGCCAATGAGTCATTTAATCTGCAGCGACATGTATAGTACCAGTAGCTTGTAAATGAGATGATTAATATAAATTTTAATTTTTTTTTTAAGATGTGAAATTGAAGATAGTGTCCTGTAGGCAGGTAGAATACCACCTCCGGCAACATCCAAATAGTCTGAAAGAATCAAGCATCGAATTTCTTTCAGCAACCTGTGTAAGTACTTAGCCAATTTCAGCAGATACAATCTCATTAACAACATTTCTTGCAATTTCTTTCACATTGTTTTCAATTGGATCTCTTCAAGGTTTTGTTTTGGAAATCAACTGATATAGAGAGAGGTTTATAAATTAAATCCCTTCTTTTCCCTAATATTTACTCTTTTCTCCCTA
This sequence comes from Anomalospiza imberbis, assembly GCF_031753505.1. Taxonomy (NCBI): domain Eukaryota; kingdom Metazoa; phylum Chordata; class Aves; order Passeriformes; family Viduidae; genus Anomalospiza; species Anomalospiza imberbis. The sequence continues at coordinate 78,985,436 of NC_089683.1, read as the reverse complement.
TCTGACTAAGCTTGTACTGCAATAACTTGGAGTTTTCTAATCTGGAAAGGTGCTTCATGTTTAACCAGTAGATGCTGATAGGTTTCTTCCTGCTCTGTATTTACAAAGGAATTAGCCATGAAAAGAGATAGCAGGTCAAAAAAAGCCTTGCATAAAAGCAGCCATGTAAGATTCACTCTTTCAGCTTGTATCCTCCATTTAGATTTAAATAGCATCTACTTTTAGTAGATATTTAAAATAAACCAAAATAAGAGACTCAGAAAGTGCATGTGGGTGCTCACTCTGCCCAGGCTGGAGCAGTCTCTGCGACACACTAACAGGTTTGGCACCAAGGTAAAGGGGAATGGCGACAAAAGGAATTTATAAGGGCTGTGCAAGATCCTCATTGTTTTGTGTGAATATTCTCTCTTTCCAGATTTAAGTTGAAGTCCCATATGGAGAAACTTCAAGGGTTGCCAACTGCTTCTAGCATTACCCCACATTTCTACAGATTCAAATGATAAATTGATAATTCTCTGTGACATAAAAAAAAAAATCTAGTAAAGTCTTTTTCAAAGGAGTCAAACATTTGTAAAATAAATTGAACTGTAGCTGTCATTATCTTTCTTAATTGCTCAAATCCCCCAGTCCCCTTCAATCCCATGCAGCAGATATCCCACTTTTAAAACATTTGTTCCAGCACCTTCTGCACTAATTTTATTAAGGTGATTCCATTTCTGCTGTGGTTGAAATGGTGGTGGTGATTTTGTTGTACAGTTTGCTGACAATAACACAGGAAAAAGAGCCAAAGAGAAAGCCCAGTATGGATTAGACTATTGCAAATATTTCTGTGCTTCTGGATGGACATGCAGAAGTGATCTCACTGAAGTGAATGGGATGAAACACCACTCAAAGGCTACAGGTAAGTGCTTACAGTAAGGTACATAATTAAGCTTCCACAGCCAACAGACATAATGCATTTACTATGGAGAGGTAAGAGCATGGACAAACCTTGGAGGCAACTAATGAAAGGACATGCTCTTCGGAGTTTCTTGCTGCAGGCTCAGTTAAATGATTCTTATTAGAGCTCCAGCCAAATACCCTGTAGGACAGAGAATATGGATTCAGTGTTGGCTGTGGAACGAAGCTACCCTTACAGAGAGCCTGAGAGGGGCTTGCCCTGAAGAAAGGTAGTGCCCTGGAAGACCAGTTTTAAACTCATTCATGTGAAGCGGCACAAAATTGAAGTCTACTCGCAACAGTGAACCTGTTTCAGGACAGCCTCAAATTTGCTACAGCTGGTTTTAATTTGTATGCAAAAGACCACGTTCAATGAGCTTGCTGCCAATTAAAATTATTTACAGAGAACATGATGTTTAATTTCAAACCTCACAGTTTCAAGGAAGAGAGGGCAGGCCCTCAATGAATGCAGATAAGAGACTCCCAACAGCGTTGGCATGTGGCAGCATTTGGCTGCAGACAGACATCCCGGAGTGATGTAGCCGTCTGGGGACAAGATGTCTCCACCCTCCCGTGTCTGGGCTGCCACCTCCCGGCTTGTGACAGACATCCCGTCCCTTTCAGTCCAAATGAGTTCAACTAGTGCCAGCAGAACTAAGTAATTTTAACTGAGAGAGTCCAGGGAGGAGGAAAGAGGGACATTTTGCCGGAGGTGGAGGCTGCAGCCAGCACTCCATGGCGCAGATGGGCCACAAGCCGCATCTGGGGACATTCCACAACTATGAGCCTTGCTCCTGAAGACCATAAAACCTTGCCACTGGCAGGTTCTTTGTACAAAACCTTGCTTTTCATGCAAGTATTTAGAATTTTAGAAGAGATTTTAAAGTATTTTTGGAAATGTCCCTTTCCTGGCAGGTTTACAGCAAAGCCAGGACAAGTTGCAAATAACTCCGAAGTCACAGAGCAGCCAGTTGAGAGCACCCCAGGCTCAGAAGCTGCTGAAGGGAAAGGGCTGCTGGCAGGTTTTAACAGGCTCCCTCCAATTGAGATTTTTAAAAAGCACAAAACACCACAGCACTCAAAATGCAATGTGCTAACCTGAGGTAAGCCTGAGAATGAACTTCTGAGGAAAACTTGCCGTTGATTTTCAGAGAGGCACAGCCCATCCCAGCCTTTCAGGTCTGGCAGCTAGAGAGCCTGTTGGCACAGTGCTTATCCAGTCCTCAATTACAGGTCTTATCTATCAAATGAAAATTCATTAAAAATGACTAGGTGGGCTCTTGCTAGTGATTCTCTGTGGCAATGCCACTGTACCTGTAAAATAGGTACACATTAGGCTGGGTCCTGCCAGCTATGCTGCATTATGCTGAATGTGATGTCAGGTATTGCTCATTATTACCTGCATGCAGAGAAAAACTGAGGGGTTTCCAGCAACAACAGTGTTATTGCTATTGTCCCAGATGAGTAAAACCTCTGCTACACTGGTGCACAAAGATCTTGCAGTCTGTGTGTTCAGGAAAACTGGATTCCATCTGAGACAAGTAGGGAAGGACCACAAAGATGGCAAGAGAATGGGAATTCCTGATGCAAGAGAAAACTGAAGGAATTTATCATGACAAAATTAAAAGTGAGATATTCTATTGCTGCATTGTAATACCCAGGGACAAGTGCCATGGCAGGAGAAGATGCAGCCAAGCTGACTATCGGAAGGGGAATGCTCTGGTGCTGCCTGTCTCTAGTAGCAGTGAAAGCAAACAACTTCATCTAAGCAGCAGGAAAGAGATGATAACTTTCTTATGGTCAAGCTGCAAATTACTGATCTATAGTCTATTAAACTGAAAGGAGAATGCTGTAGCATTCTGCATTAATGTTGCATTAATATAGCTCCATATTTCTTAATCCATCAGGTAGAAAAGCATTGCTTTCTGCTGTACACATTTTGAAATATTTTGTTGTTAAAATAATTTAAAATATTCATTAACCAATACTAGTAGATTTAGAGAAGGTTAAAACACAATTATGTGTGAAGCCTGCACTCATAGTCCATACATCAAAAAGATGCATTTTATGGGACTAGCAAAAAAAATGATTTGAAAATTCCTGGTAGCTCTTTCTAAGTGTATATCCAAACCTGTTCATTTCCCAAATGCCTTGCTAAGAAGAATGCAAAAGGGGTTATCCCAGTAACAGTGACCAAAATATGATAATTACTGTACCATTTCTATAATCAAGTTTCAAATTAGAGATCAAGACTGGAACCTACATAGAGAGGACAGCATGGATCCCATCCTGATGGGATTTATCTTGTCAGGATTGATAAATAAAAACAACTGTCAACCCAAGAATGAAAAAACATGAGTTGGACTTGAGCCATAATAATTATTTGAGTTTTGTGATATTTTAAAATACCTAATAGAGTTTAAAAAGTGGATAAAACCTGGTTTGATAGCCCAGGTTTTTCCCGAAACCAGAAAAGTCCTGAAATTTACTAAAAGCAAAAGGGAAGTGAAGAAACTGGTATCCACCTGTCATATTATGGTCCTGTGGGACTGAATTAGAGTGTCAATGCTGCATTTGCTCAACTAAACAAAATTCTCATCTATCAGCTATTTAAAAAGAAATTAGATAAATGGCTTTCTCAGAACAATTCTGTTTTCTTGGTATTAAATGTTGTTTTACTCGTCAGTAAGGTAAGTTTGGTGTAAGATCTCTTTGATTTATAAAACACTTTCTTTGTTGCAAAATCCCATCTATAAACAAACAAATTTATTGCAAATTTAAGCTGCAGTTGCTCCTATTATACTGTCAGTTCCAATTAACTTCACCATAATCTGGTACATCAGTTTATTATAACGGGCAGACACGGGTTTCTTCTCATGAGAACCAAGTAATGGATATGGGGAATGAAGGCCTTTGTTTTTAATGCTGTAGTCCGTTCTAAAGCAGCAAAAAACCAACAACAAGAATGAGAACAATGATGGATCCACAAACCTTGTGGATGTGTCATGGTTTAGCCCCAGCTGGCAACTATCACACAGACACTAGATCACTTCTCCCACCCCATTGGGATGAGCAGCAGAATCAGAAAAAAAAAAAAAAAAGAAAAACTTTATGGTCTAAGAACAGTTTAATAATTGAAAGAATGTAAAATAAAGTAATATTAGTAATAACAGTAATGAAAAGGGAGACAACAAAAAGAGAGAAAGGAATAAGACTAAACAAACTGAGCAATACACAATACAACTACTCACCAGCTTCTGACTGATGCCCAGCCATTCCCCAAGCAGCCATCAACCCAATTCCAGGTAACACCCCCAGTTTATTTATGGGGCATGGCATTCCATGCCATGGAATATCCCTTTTGACAGGTCAGGTCAGCTGTCCTGGCCATGCTCCCTCCCAGCTTCTTGTACACCTCCTCACTGGCAGAGCATAGGAAACTGAAAATTCTTTGAGTTAGAGTAAGCACTGCATAGGAACAGCTAAACCATCAGTGTGTTACCAAAATCATTCTCATCCCAAATCCCAACCACAGCACTGTACCAGCTACCAGGAAGACAATTAACTCTATCTCAGCCAAAACTAGGACAGGATATTGTCTACCCAGATTGTGGTAAAGAATTTGACATAATTTCGTGCAACATTCTCCTGGAGAAAGCATCTGCTCTTGGCTTGGACAGGTACACTGTTTGCTGGGTAAAAAACTGGCTGGATGCCCAGGCCCAGAGTGGTGGTGGATGGAGTTACATCCAGCTGGAAGCCGGTCACAAGTGGTGCCCCCCAGGGCTCAGTGTTGCAGCCAGTCCTGTTTGATAACTATCAACAACCTGGGTGAGAGGATCGAGTGCACCCTCAGTCAGCCTGCAGTCAACACCAAGTTGGGCAGGAGCATTGATCTGCTGGATGTTAGGAAGGCTCTGCAGAGGGATCGGGACAGGGTGGATCTATTGGGTGACACCAAATGTATGATGTTCAATTAGGCCAAGTGCTGGGCAGCCTGGAGGAGAAGGACCTGGGGATGCTGGTTGACATTCACTGACCATGAGCCAGAGTGTGCCCAGGTGGCCAAGAAGGCCAATGGCATCCTGTCCTGTATCAGCAATAATGTCCAGCAGGACCAGGGCAGTGACTGTCCCATACTTGGCACTGGTGAGGCCACACCCAAGTGGTGTGTACAGCTCTGGGCCCCTCATTAGCGGGGGCATTGAGGTGCTGGATCATGTCCAGGGAAGGGCAACAAGGCTGGTGAAGGGTCTGGAGCACAAGTGCTGTGAGGAGCTGCTGAGGGAGCTGGGGGTGTTTAGCCTGGGGAAAAGGAGGCTCAGGCAAGACCTTATCACTCTCTACAACTGCCTGAAAGGAGGGTGTAGTGCAATGGGGCTTGATTTCTTTTCCCAAATAACAAGAGATAGGACAAGAGGAAATGGCCTCAAGTTGCTCCAGGGCAGGTTTAGATTGGGTATGAGAAGAATTTCTTCACAGAAAGGGCTATCAATTACGAGCTGTCCAGGGAAGTTGTTGAGTCACCATCCCTGGAGGTGTTTAAAAGATATGTAGATGTGGCACTTAAGGACACAGTTTAGTGGTGAGATTGGCAACGCTGGGTTAAAGGTTGAAATTAAAAATCTTAGAAGTCTTTTCCAATGTAAACAATTCTATAATTCTATGATTCTACGGTTTTGGTGCTGACCTAAATAAGGGCTGTCATTCTCCTCACTGAGAAAATTGCTCATTATGAGACCTTTGCCAGTATCAGTTTAATTGGTTCTGAACCTTTCACTGTAATTGTAAGGTGCTGCATTCCAACATAGAGCACCCAGGTAGGCAGCATGGAAAGTTTAGTTTAATGATTTTCTCTTGTTGTTTAAATAGATTAAGTAGATTCCATTTTTACCAAATACTTTACACAAAATAAATCATTTGAGAGCCTGGACAGTTATGCTGAAAGAATTTATTACTGCCTGACAACACCTGTCATCACTTTTCCATTGAATCAAAAAACAGATCACAAAGTCAGCCATAGCTGAATAAGTTAGTCTCTTATTTACAAAGCAAAAAGTAACTGTGATCCTTAAAAACTTCAAATATTTTGTTTAATGGCTAATGTTAAAATGAAATAAAAGTATTTTAAGAATAAATAAGAATATAGTCTGAAATGCCTCACTGTGGTTTGCTAAGCATTTTTTCCCACATGACAAAACAAGCTTTCCTTTTCTGTCCTTGCTCGTGGATCTAGTTTTCACAGTGTGGGTGACACAGATAATACAACTGTGGGTCTACATTGCTCCTCTCTTCCCTCTTGTCTTACCAGAAGGACATGGGAATAACGGCCAGGTCTTTTGTCTCCTACAAGAACTTCACCTTACCTGTACATTCCTTCTCAGCTTCCTGACACAACCCTGCATTCAAAAGAGGCATGCCCTGAGGAGATAAAAATTGCTGGAAATGTGCAAACGGTGACCATGCAATCACCCGGAGGGAGAAGAAACTTGCAGGCTGACATCTTTATGGGAACAAAATAACATATCAATAAATCTCCTCTTCTGCATTATTAGAGGAGCTATGGTGTGATTCTTAGGGTTGGCCTGATAGGAGTTGGACTTTAATGATCCTTAAGAGTCCCATTCAACTCAGAATATTCCGTGATTCTCTGATCCAGCAAGTAAAAGAATCCTCCTTTTTGAAGAAGAAGCACTTAGATCTGGAGGTGAACAATGAACATACAAATCATGACCAGCCACAAAAATCCTATTCTGTTCAAAACTTACTTGATGTAATGAGCATTCAGGACTTTCACAAATAAATCCCCCAGGCAAACATTTTCTACAGGGAAACAACCTCTCCTACCTGTCTAAAATCTTGAAGAAAAAGGAGAGGCCGAATTATTCCCAGAAGATGACAGTGAAAACCCAAAGACTGAAAACACCCAGACTAGACACTGACAAAGTGCTGTCTGTGTAACTGCAGCACCCCACAGCAGCTTTGAACTCTCAATACATGGGAAAATTAACACCAGTGAGGTTTGACAGGGATGTTTACCTACAGGCTCAAAAGATCAAATGATGAACATTGAACTTGTATGTTTAAATCTGAGGAGGTTGATCCATGCAAATTTCACAACTAGCTCAGGTTTTACATCCCTTCTAAACCTGTTTCTGAGCCCTTTCAAAGCACTTCTAAAATTCCCACTGCTCACAGAAGTACCCAGTCCTCTTCCCAGTCTCACTCGCTCCCGAGTCTAGTTGTGATTTCTTGGCAATGAGTCTCAAGCTCCAGCTGTAGGTTACATAAAATGCATTCCCTTTAATCTATTTGGGATTTGCTCATATTTCATCTCCCTTGCTCCTGTGTTGTGAGAAAGGTAATAAAAACAACAAGTCTAACTGGTCTAAATGCTTTACCATGTTGTCCAATTTTATACATTCCATTTTGCTTATGCCATCCCAAATGAAAAAGCATCAATCTTTTCATTCTCTATAGAAGTTTGGATTCATTGAAGGAGGCAGAAGCAGCCTCTTTCTACTCTTCATGTGCTAGAAGGGGAAACTGAGGAAGCTTTGCTACTTCTGCAGTGAGAAGAGGACTGACACATCATGCCTGGTGAGGAATATCTGAAGACATGGAGATCAAGTTGCTGGACCAAGCATGTTCCAGACAAAGCCAGCTTTTATTATGCATCAGCCTGAGGCATCCTTAGAAAATCCTTTGCTTGTAGACTTCTCAGTTGTCAGGTAGAGGAAGGCAATGAGTAAATTAGACTATCAGGTGTTTTCCTGGGTGACTCTGTCTCTGTGCTGTCAGTCACTAAGAAAAGCAGCTCCCACCTCACATGTCAATAGATGAAACAGGGGTAATTCATTTAGTCACGTTAAGAGGCTTCTAAATCCAGTGTTGCCTTCTTTCCTTTCAAGTTAGAAACTTTACTCCTCTTCTAAAGCATTGCTGACGGCAAATGTTGCAGAGCTGTGCAAATCATTATCTTTCAAACACATTTCTTTAGTTATTGCTAGGTTTCAATATTACTATTTCAAATCCATCTTAAAAATGTATTTCCTAAAAGGAATAGTGACTATAGTGGCCCAAGAAGAATACAAGCTTTGTTTTAGTGAAAGCAGAGACTCAGATTTCAAATGTCATTGTTGGTTTAATACTTTTCACAGCATAATCTTATTTCTCATAGATACAAAATGACTGAAAAACTGAAGACTGCCATGTATGGGTTATACTGTGTGGGATAAAAACTCATGTGGGAGTTTTTGGGAAGTAGAAATCCTCATCTGAAAACTTTTGCAGGAAAGTGGACCCAATGTCTCATTCATGTAATGCACATAATTTTTAGAGAGGCCCAAATTCCAAAAACTGAAATACTTGGATTCTCCACAGCTCAGGCCTTTATCTTTCCTCCCAGAGCCACTCTACCCCTCTGAGCAACATCAGTGAGTTGGAGAGGTCTCTTACTGCTTTATAATGCAAAAATAAATGCTTCATCCAAAACTAGAAACAATTCACATACTTCTGAAGATGTAATAAAAGAGTTGGGGCAGAAATAGATAGTTTTCATATAAAGAAATGCAGATGAGCTGAATGTGTCTAGAAATGGATCCCTACTGTCTTCATCACACTTAGTCATCAAAAAGACTGAGAGCTGGAGTTCTGGCAGCAAATCTCTCCCTAATAGCTGCATATGAGTTTGTTGCTGCTCCAGCAAGAACCAAGTTGTATCAATTCTAAAAAATAGAAGCTGGGATTCACTAGTTTGAGCCATGAGGGAAAAAAGACTGGGCTGACTGTGACAGACTTCAGACAAACCACCTGCTTTGGAAACCCAAGGCACTGGCTAAGTCCTGAGTATGCATATTCATGGTATCCAAAATATGCAGACTAAATAGCTTAGAAAAGGCTCAAATGATCCTAGGAAGCAGCCTGCCCCTGCATGGCCGCGAGGCCCTCTCAATGCCCAAGACCTTGGGCAACACCAGCGTGTACTGGCACGCCAAGGTGGGCATCCCCACGGGGTACCCTGTCTGTCCCCAGGCCAGCCCCTTCTGGCACTGAGCTCTGGTGGAGCCCCCACCACACCACTGGCAGGGGACAAGGCTCAGAGGAGACCTGCCATCCACAGCCCTCTGAGGATCCAGCTGGGCCTGATGCTGCTACTGGGAAGAGCCATGCCTGAAGACTTGGCTTACAGTCAGAAACTTCTTGGAGAGAAGAAGGAAAAGGAAGACCAACAACGTTCAGTGCTACAGATTAAAGACTTTATAAATAGACACTGTAAATGCTGTCACATAAACAACAAAATTGGCAAAATATCACTTTGGTTTGGTTCAGTATCCTTTTTGATCAAAAACTTGTGTGCTATCAATGTTCTCTCTCGAGCACAGCACGAACAATAAGAATGTGACACATCAAGAAAGAAGGATTGCTGAAGAATGATTAATGTAGCCATGCCTTGTAGCTCTGTAGTGAAAAGCTGCATTGAGAAACAATATAGATGCATAAAAAGTAAATAGGTGCAGTACCAAGCCTTGTGGGGCTCCATAATGTATAAACAGAAAACAAATTAATCAAGAGACTGATGTGGAAGTCAAGAAAAATATGCTCTGAAAGGTATTTCACAAAATTCAAGACTTGCACCCACAAGAGCACTCCTTCACTTCTGGCCAAGGAATGCGGAACTACTGAACCTGCCCCTGTGGATTAGGGTCTTGTGGCTGAATTGTCTATTAAAGGATGACCTCGTGATGAAGTATGCCCTTCAGCAAACCTCTGATGATACATCTCTCTTCTGTTCAGTTTGACTGAAGATTATAGGAATTTCAGGACCCTGGGGATCTCAATTCCTCTAGTTTAGAGAGGCCAGTGGGTTCAAAAGCTGTTTATGGGTCATTAAGACACACACATATGTGCAGACAGCAAGTTTTGCACTTTCTTTTTCTCTCCAGGAAACTAGCTTAAACCAGACACTCTTCTCATCTGCTCACTAAAAGGAAAGCATACAAGAGAAATGTGGACAAATACTTTGCAGAACTGCTGCCTACTTCTTTTAAATAATTGCTGCATTAAGGGAAGTTGGAACAGTCTCAGAGATCAACACATAGTTCAGATTTCATGAATAGCTGAGCTTGAAAAGCCAGGAAGAAAAACAGTCCAAAAAGGCTGTAGGTGGTCAAGCACATCTGCTATGCCACTTGAACAGGATCAGACTGTGAAAAAACAAAAATGAAAAACAAAGTGATAGACAAGTGCTGCAATAGCAATAGGACATAATAGGACATAAAGTCTTGCCCTTCTGTACCATTTTAGGACAAAAATATCCCAGGTCCTAGAGAAAGACAGCCATGAATCTGTCCTGGAGCCAGCACTGGAACCAAAGTGACATACAGAGATATGATTTTACACCATTTAACACCTTCTAAGCACATATTTAATATATTTGTGCTTCCAATGTAAAAAGATAACAAATAGCAAATAGACTTAGCTGGCAAGAGCCATTTCCAGCCTGCTAAACTTCATGAAATTGTTTCAATAAACACAAAGAATATAAAAGGAAGCTAATACTTTAAAAAACTTAAAAATCTTTGGTATTCAGTCCTTTGACAACCCAAAAGGAAAATAAATGTATCAAGTTGGGCATGTGACTGATGGTAATGTTTGTCACTTTTCCTCTAGTAATCTTGTACCATTTGTTATGTTTGTGGTTTACAACTTAGATAAAAACAAACCATCATCCTGAAACACAGGATTTATAAATCTCAAAATACATGCAAATTTGCTTCCGCACTATCATATTATTTATCTTATTAACAACTAGTTATTACAAAAGCTCTGCGTGCTCATACTTATAAACCACATTATCAGCTTCATTTAACTTCAGTTGAATTCATGCCCCAACAAGTATCTATCGAGATAATATGAATGACATCACATATTTGGCCATAAGGTGTTTTACAAGTCAAACCTGGCTAGACAGTGTTTATTCCTCAGACTCTTCCGTAATTACAGATATTGCTTAAGTCTCACGAGTGTGTGTTGGTGCTCTGAAATGCTCCGTGTAAACACACCTTGGAAAACTGACTTACCACCTGTGGGGAAGATGATATCATACTTCCTAGGTGGTATTACCATAAACCCTCAGTTCACATTTGCTTGTAATATGAGACATGGGAAACACATGGTGCATGTAGCTAGAAGAAAAAAAATGACACATCTCACTTTTTAATCGTTTCAACGTTCCACAGCATAGCCAAGTATTTTGTGGTGTTTTTTTAGTGCAACGTTCTTTACTAATGATTCTAGTCTTCATTCTCACTCACAATCTTTCCAAGCTGGTGCTCTCATTGCAGTAAGCCTCTCATGCTAGAAGACATCAGCTTAGTCAGAGAAGAAAATTTTAGTGAAAATCAAGGAATTAGCCACATATAGCATGGAAAAACTGGTCTGCTGTCACAGAGGTTTAGCCTGAATCCTTGCAACTGCCCCGAAAAAGGTCCAAGTCAAAAGAAATGCTACTGCATATGCTAAGCCAGAGGGGTGTGAGGAATACATGAAGAATCTTATTGGAATACAGAAATGCCTTGTACCAAACCCCACAACAATCCCACATTTCATGTGGTTAATAGGGAAAGTATCTGATAATTAGGTACAGTAGTTAAATGAGTCCTCCACATCTGCTATGAGCAGAGGCATTTACCATGGACGTGGCGCCACTGCACTTGCAGCAACTTCAGAGAGGGAATTTATCCTAGTAGGCATTGATATCTTTAGAAGGACTCATTAGAGTCTTTCACATCTGCCCAGTTTACAAAATTGCCCTCTTTCTACTTTCTGTCCCAAGCAGCACAGCTATTTTGAATGACAAAAGATATGCCACTAAAATACCAGAGACATTTTCTGAAGAGCTGGAACGGACATTACTGAAGGAAAGAAATGAAAGACAATTTTGATGAAGAAGATGATCCTACTGTATACTCTACCCACATAAACACTGCTGTATTTTTTCAAGTATCAAAATAGATGACAATGAGAAGTCAGGAATGAATGAAGTGTTTTCCAAGAAGATGATAAAAATAGCCTCTGCTAAATTAGAATAGCTGCTCCTGGGGACACATAAACCCCTGTGTCATTCCCATGGAAACAGGGAACATTTTTAATTATAACAACATTGTTATAACAATATAACTAATAAAAGCAATGTAAATCAAAGGATGCTACACATCCACATATTTAGCTATTATAATTTCTTCTCACTGCATGTATTCAACTTTTTGCATTACCTCACAAGATCTTGCTTCAGGACATATAGTATTGAAAAGAAACTCCTTCCTGCTTGGAAAAGAGAGGCACAAACTAATACAAATAGCAATCCTGGAGTGATGTGTCACAAGATTTATCTTAAAAAATAAAATATTTTTGTTCTACTCACTTGCACTTTTTTTTGAGTACTCTGTCCTGTTTTAGAGAAAAAGCAACACAGGGGAATAGCAAGGTACCTGGAAAAAAAAAATGAACAAGAATCACCATAACTCTGGGAGCTTTAATTTACTTGTGGGCTCTATCTAAAGAAAACTAAGGGGAGACACCATGTCAGACTGCAAATGTATTCAAGACTGCAGACAGAAGAACATATTCACTGGATCTTTAATGAATAAAAAGTGATCTGTCTCAACTGTGAGAAGGAAACCTGAAGCATGACATTTGGCAAAGGGCAACAAAGCCCCAGATGTACTGTCAAAAGACAGACTGGGATCTCCAGAGGGAAGGGTTTTCAGGACAGCATACATCTGTTGGAAGCATTACAGGCATATTTGATCCAGGTTTGGCAGCAACAGGGTGGTCTGTATTATCCTTGGAGATTCTCCTCAGCCCTCCATGGCTCCAGGTCTGTAATTCTTGTTCTTGGCAATTTCCAGCTGTATTTTGCTGTCACTTGACCTCCTAGGCTGCTTGCTCCACCTTGTGCACGAGGACACAAAGCCAAGGAACAAGGGGTCCCAGTGGGGAGCTCTGTGTCCTCTGGATGCTCACGCATGCACCGCTGGTACTGGGAGACGTGCACCTGCAGCCAAAGTGTGTCTCCAGGTCTCAGCAGGTGAACCATGCAGGGGTTTCCTCTCCCACAAGCCAGGCATGACCACATCCACAGCAGAGTTGGAGTTGTTTGTTCCAGATGACAACCTGACAGGTGTAACAGAACACGCTCTCCCTGACCACACGTGGAGTTGACTATGTTTTGCCACAGTTATTTTCCTGCCGTGTTTGGTGTTTTAAATCAGTGTTTGGTTGACAGATTTCCCAAAGGAGTTTGTAAGAGGTGCCAAGAAAATGTTTTAAGTAGGGTGAGCCAGTATCATCAGCCAGCCTCAGCACTTGGCATTAAGATGGAAGTAAGTGTGGTGCCTAGCTCATATTAATACAGGTCTGACTTGTCAAAACAAGGTTTGGGAATAAGCAGAAGCAGGTGCATGTATTTATTCCTCCTGATATAGAAGGTGTTAGGATTTTGTCTCACATTTTCTTAGTAAGATGAAAAATCTGTCAAATGTTATCCATCCATGGAAACACTTAGCAAATTATGCCAGAATGTAAAAAGATACTAGGTATAAAAGGTAATGCCAGACAGAAGTATGAAAAAGGAACATGTATGAAAAAGGAATATGTAGATAAAACTCAGGAACAGAAGTAATTAAATTTGATTTTATTGCCAAGCAAGTAAAAAATGTCAGGGATGGCCTCTGGAAAGCCCCTAATCATGTGGTTTCATTGTTTTGTTCTCTAAAATGGAATTTTAATAATTACCCACCTCACAAGTGCGCTCTAGTGCTGTGCTTAGGAATGACTGCGAAAGGATCTGTGATTAGCTGACAAAAAAATGTTGTTCACATCATTATCGCTATGATCTGTGCACATTTATGCAAATACATCTGTGTCCCTAGGTGATTTATTTCAGATGCTGGCTGGAATTTAAATGTAATAACTCCTTACACTTAAATTGTTTTTCTATAGTTAGTACAATGATTGACAGAGTTACTTATACTTATTACAAACTGGTTTGTTGTATAATCTGGACAGTTGCCTAATCTTAAATCAAGATCAAATAGGGAAGAGCCCAGTATAAATTCATCCTCTAATATGTAATAAGGATGCTGCAGAGCAAAATATATTGTGGAGGGGTACGTTAAAATCATAGGAAGCAACTCTTTTTTATATGGCCAATGTTGGCTTAATAAACAGAATCCATGTATTTACCTGTTGAAATAATGATATCAGCTGACCTTCATGGAAGAGGTCATTATTGGAGGAATTATGCTCCACAGAGAACAAGTCAGGCAACAACGCAGTAATACAACTCCACAAGTCAAGCTTACTTGGAATATCTGAAATACTTGGGCTATGTAAAACTGCCATGAACTTGCTCTGTCAGCTCAGATTAGTCCAGATTGTTCTAAAGATACATGGTCACCTGTGCAGAGATAATGCCAGATTAGTTAGGATTTCTTTTCGTACTGCTCTTATGGGTATCTCATCTCTTACACAGCTGGCATAAAGTGTAAACACTGTGATAGGACAAGTTTATTGTGCCAGATGATCTGATAGCACATTGAGGTGACATTACTGTGCACCCATGGATCCTACAGCTCAGCATGCCTAGGAGATGGCTGGCCAGAGAGGAGAGTGCATGCCGTGCTACTTTGGCTCCCAAGAATTAAGAGCTTAAAGGAGAGTTAAACTGAGGGGTTGCAGTTGTTAATGTTACCAGAAAGGAGGACTGCTCATCAATGTGAACATTAAAAATCATAGTAAAATCATCTTACAAGACTGTCAACTAACAGTATTGAAAAAGCACTCAGATATGAGTGACATTACCAGGACAAAGAAGAGTCAGCCTCAGAACCCTGCAAGAGAAAAAGTGTATGGGCTAGCACAGAGCAGGCAGCTCCCTGGCTGCTTCCACCTGCAGTTTGGTAAAAGGGTATTAAAGTGCACTAAAGTGCACCAGAGCCACCACCATCCCCGCTCTGCCAAACAATCCTGAAATGAGCCCCAGTTAAACTCATCCACACCAATCAAAACAAGGTAGAACCATGTACCTGACAACAACAGCAGAGAAACATTTTTCTAACTTGGCAAAACCTCCAAAGGGGAACGTTTGTCTTCACTGCTGTCGTGGTACCAAGTTTTTCTTATATTTAAATCTTGTGTGGTGACCATGTAAGTTCTGGCCAGACATCCATAAGAGCTAGAAAAAACAGCTTAGGCCCTAATTACTTTTTAAGATATCCACCTAAATACTGAAGTCTTTATCAGCCTAACCAAGGCAAAGGGTTTCCATCACTTTAACTTGCTACAGGTGTCTCTTCAATACAGTACTTTCATTAATTAAATTTGACTAAGTTCCCTGATGTTTATGCAGAAGCTGCCTTCTCAGGCAAGGCTGCCATTCAGGGACATGAGTATTGAAACTACTGACTACCAGATAGGCACCATGAACCAATATCATTTGTATCTAGTCCTCTGCACTGCTACTACTTCATCTTGTTGGTGTCCAGCATTCTCTGCAGCATACCCAAATCACTTGGGATATTAAGCTTGTTTCCCTGCTTGTTTGCAGCCTACTGAAGCCTGCCTCTCTAAGTTGAACCAATGTGTAAATAATTACTTAAATCAAGTGGTCCATCATTTATCTTGATTCGAATAACTTTAAAGAAAATGTTATGCTGCTAAAGTCAGTGGGATAATTTAGAAAATGTGGAGTTTGTTAAGATTTTTCAAAACCTGCTGCCATGAAAAAATATTTAATATAAGATCAGCATATTTGCATAATCACTTTTTCCACTGGCAGCATATAAACAGTGATGCTGCAACCAGTCCTTAGTCACACTTACTGAACTATTTGTACCTCCCTTTTCTCTCTCTCCTGGCCTATGCACTTTTTCTGGGAGTGACTTCCCACTTACCTCCACAGCAGTAAGTGCCATGCAGGCAGAGCTCTGCCCACTTTGGAAAGTGCAGCAGATTGTTACTGCTACCCTATTTTACCCTTTTATTGTTTCAGACTTAGCATCCATTTTTGTGATGCCTATAGAGCTGAAGAGGACAGTAACTGATTTGTCCTCCTAATCTGATGTCAGGTTTCCAATCTGGGAATGTAGAATTTTCTGAAGACAGAAGATGTAATTCATGCCTGAGCAGCCACAGCTTTGCAACCTGATCAAATACAAATGCTGAGTATTAGATAGATATCCTGAACTAATAATCTCAATCACTTCTTTTTGTCTTCAGTAGGACTTCCTCTTGCATGTACAAGTGAAATGTAGGCCTGCTGCTTCTTCACTTCTTCATACCTGCCTCCTCACACTTCTCTTTCAATAACATAACCCAGGATTACTTGAATGAAGGAAAAGGAAAATATTTCACTATGCTTGTCACATGCTTTTTCACAGCCTGTATGCTGGTGGGCTTTCTTGCCCAGGGGGAAGGGAAAGGTCAAGGCACAGAAATACCCAAGTCTTCTTCAGCTTTTGCTCCAGGATACAGTTTATTAGCCAAACATCAAATTCATAAAGTAACACAAAGTAAAGCTATTCCCTGATCCAAAGCCAGCTGCGGGGGCTCCCAGGCTTTCCATGCCAGAAAAAGGGCACACATCTTCATCTAACCCCCTGATGAATCAAGTGACAAGCAGGCAGCCTGTAACCCTTTCCTGACTGTTTAACCCAGTCAAAACAGAATTTGCTGTTGTGAATGCTTTATTCCAGGGCTGGAGCAGGCAGTTTCACACTCTTTCAGATTTCTAGGTGCAAAAAACTTCAAGGTTGGTTTGGATTTTTGTTTTGGTGTTTTTTGAGTTTTTTTTTTTTTTTTTTTTTTTGGGGTGGGGTGGATGGGTGGGTGTGTTTTTGGTTTTTCAGGTTTTTTTTGTGCATCAGTGCTTACAGCAACATCAGGTAATTTTGCTACACTTATTAATAAACAGGTTGTGGATAGAAATATGTTTTGGGGTTTTTTTTGTTTGTTTGGGTTTTGTTTGGGGTTTTTAAATGAAAACCTTTGTTCCTCAGAAGAAGCCTATAGAGACATTTACATTTTTATAAATATACTGACCACATAAAACCAACCATGTGTTTAAGAGTTCACAGCTTTTGGGAAGTTGCTGTTAGATGTGAGTTTTCTACACTTATATTAAGTATCAAGACAAATGGGGAAGAATTAAAATGCAGATATGCAAAACTTATGGATTTTGGATTCTTAGAACCAAAAACCAGGGAAAAAAAGTTTTTAAAATAAAACAAATTCCTCAAGAGGGCAGCTAAGGAGGGTTGCAAACAAGAAGCAAAAAAAAAAAAAAAAAAACAAACCCCAAAAAACAGAGGAGAAGAGGGGAAGTCAAATGGATTTATTTTGAAAGGTGATTCAGATAAATGCCTTTTGCAAATGGACCGTGGTTGCCTGATGATTGTGGGCTTGTGAAGTGGAAGGCAGAGTTGCGTTGCTTGACTTAAAAACATGAGTAAAAAGTCAGTCCATAAATTGTCCTACAAATGTAAACAACATTTTCCTGGATTCTGGCTGTACAAGGTCTGTCTTAAGCTAGAGAACAGATAACGGGCAGATCCACACACAACGATCACTCCCAATTTTAGGGGGAATCTGAGACAAAAAAGATTAAATGTGCTTATGTCTAGAAATGTAAACTTACACAGAGGTCTTGTAACAATAGGTCCATCTTGTTTTCTGTTATTTTAACAAAAATTTTATGATGCCTTCATTTGTGAGAGTAGCACTTGACTTTCTGTACCTTTTCCTGCTGTTTCTGAGAGAAGTGTGAGTAGAAGATCTGTCCCTTAAATCCCATAAAGCTTAATTTAACTCATGTTGCTCCCAACTCCCTGGAGATAAGAGGTGGAGCTGAGAATGCACGGGATCCTTTCCCTTTCCTGAACCTCCAAAAAATGTGTAATTAATTCCTCTGGTGCAGCCTTTAACACTAGGTTAAAACACATAGCAGCAATAAAACCACTGAAGTTTAAGACCTCAAGGTTAATTTGCCTGGCAGATAAGGACACTTCCTTTCTGCTTGAAGACCTAGCTAACTTGATGTGAAATCACTGAAAAGAAATTTTTAGCAAACATCACTAGGCTTTCCCTGCAAGTGAGCAAGTCAGTGCACGAGCTGAGCACGGGACCCCACATCTCCTTGCTCTAACTATGTGTCTTCTGCTGTAACTATGTGACCCATGAGGGATGGATATTCTTTATATCTTGCTGAGGGAGTTTAGGTCAAATGTAACCTCTGCAAACTGTGTGGGGGCTGAGTCCCATTCAACAAAATGTGGATCCCCTCTCCATCCAGGCCCCCACACCTCGGTTGAGACGTGCATCCCCACACACTCTGCCCTAACTCTGCCGCCGTGAATTATCACATTTGTAGCTTCCCGTTCCATTTCCAATCTTCTGCCTGCCATGCAAGAGTATGTACAAACAGGCAAGTGTAAATATTCTACCTGCCTTTTTGGCCTAATTTCCATAAAGCATTCATGATCAGTTGCAGGTGCAGCCACGAACAAACTACAGCCTGGATAATGTGATCATGCATTCCTTGCCTGAAGAAAGGGCAAGACTTGGTCTCCACACAAAATTGCAAGAGAGGCCTTTACATAAATGGTGGATTAATTAGGAACCAAATCAGGTTCTGTCACTTTAAAACTTTCCTCCACCCTCCATCACCTCCATCCATCAGTTGCCTGCAGCATGTATATTGAGGAATCGCGTGCAAACCTTACCATAACCCAAGGCTTAACATAAACTATGCTCTTTCAGGTCATTGGCAAATAACAGGTATATCCGGTTGTGCCTTTGTACTTGCCTGCACGCAAATTAAAAGCGCATGTAAAGTTACAATAATCAAAGTCAGTCAGGGGGAAGGGGAGGAGAGCAGGGGGATAATAACCGGGGGATCAGGTTATTTATCTTCACAGGGAAGCCACTAAGAGAAGCCTCTTTGCATGCCATTTACACCTCAAAAGAAAGATAGGGGCAAATCTGGCTCTTGGCCAAAGCCATCCCCTACAGCGCCCTACACGGTGCCTAATCCTGTCTTTTCCCTGCAGCTGGTAAAGACGCTGTTGCCTCCGCTGCTGCTACTTCTTCCCCATGGTGCTGCACAGCATTTTAAGCTTCCTCCTTGGCTGGAGAGTGAGTGTTTCTGTGGGAGACAACAACAGCCAGGATGGACTTTAGGCTCTCTTCATTGGAAGAATTTTCTTCTCATGGTCTCTGCTACTGCTGCTGTCACCACCTCCAGTGCGTTGCTGCTTCTGCAGCTGCTTCAACCCTTATTCTCTGACAGAGCCAGACTCTTCCTGCAGGGTGACCCCACATCTGCCCAGCCACCCCAGGGCAGGCACAGGCTCACACAGTGCTCTCCCTTCTAGAGGAAGTCATCAAGTCATTGTGCAGCCGCCCTGAGCCTGGGTGTGGGTTGCTTGGGAAAGGGAAGAATTTATGGCAATTTTTTCCATCTTTCTCCTTTGGTGTGCCATGAGATTAACAGACATTAGCAAATGCCTCTTCCCGGAGTACTGTGACAAGATGAAACCTGCCCTGGCTGGCACTTGCAGTCCGTCTCCCTCATGGTCTTTGATCTGCCATTGCTGAAGGTTAGAAGACCTGAACTGCTCAGAAACAGACACTTCCTCGGGTTTGCTTCCAAATACTAGAAGCATGTAAGTGTCAAGACTGCTTTTTCTCCTTGAAAAATTTACTGAGGGACAGAGGAAATCTTTTTTATTAATAATATTATTATTGTTATTTGTCTTACAGAAGAAGACAACCATCTTGATCAAGATTGTAGCCCATAGATAGAATACTTTAAAATTCTCCTAAACTCAATTTTCCATCACTGACCACAGATACCACAAAGGGAGTTTCCCTTATTCCTTTGGTTTGAATTTACATTCTCCAAATCTTTGTTCAAATTAAAAAATGTGCAAACAAATAACTCCCATTTCCCTTACCCTGGGGAAGAGCATAAATAATTCTATAGGCTAGGGTATTACCTGCATACATCCCAGTCCCAAGTATTTGAGTCATTTCATTTACCGCTGAAATGCAGTTACCCCTGGAGGCAAATGCACCAAACCCTTTCACAACAGAGCAGAGGAAGCCAAGAATGCCCAGCTATAGAGGGATGTGTAAACGTTTCCTCAGCTGAATTTAATCAGCCAAATCACAGAAGGTCCTGATTCAGATTCATGCATTTTCACCTGAAAGGATACTTCAATGAAGCCCGTGTAGCATACTCACTGTTTCTGGTGGATGAGCTATTACTCTGCAACTTTTTCACAAATACTATTCAACACTTTATTGACCTACAGTAGTGGAAGGGAGAAGAGGGGGGAGCATGTTTCCTGACTCATTTGAGTAGGGCTATCTAAGAGGTGACATTTACAAGCAACTCCTTGACTGACATGAAATTTATTAGGTCCGTAACTTGAACCTCCTTTGGGAAATCCCAGCTAAAGGCCTGTCTCTTCATGATTAAAAGCTAGGGAAAGTCCTCATGATGGAGAAATTATTGCGTTCCTCTTTGGTTCAGCCGCCATCTCAACAATCAATTTGTGCCCAGTGCCATCTCCTCTCTCAGAGCACCTGAAAACCTGAAAGCAGCAGTACTAAGGATAACAATGTTTTTAAATGCTGAAAACTTCCCATTATGAAATTTCAATCTTCTAAACAAGAAATTACTCCAGGTGCTATGGAATCCATGCCTAATAGTACAAGAAATTTCAACATATCCATGTGTATGTGCAGGTAAGCAGAGCAGGCTTTCCAAAAGTTATGATAGAAGCCCAAAGAAGAATTCTGAAATTTAACTTGGATTGCTCTAGAGGGGACCAAATTCAAATTGTATTGTCTATTTTATTATTTTGACCACTTGTTCTACTGTCAAGCACCAAAAATGGCACACACCAAACAAAACTGAAGAACCCAAATTACCAATATTTGTATAATGGGAAATAATGATATTTGTGTCATAGGAAATTATTGGCTGGGAAGTGGTGAAATGAACATTTATAGGCTAAATAGATAATCAATGGCTAGGACACTTGGGGTACAATATGGGAAAACCCATATTCTCATCAAGGAACTGCAAGTTTCTTCATTCATCTGCAAGTGCTTCACTGTCTTATTCCTCCATACTGAAGGGTCAGCCCCTTGCAAGTGTCTACTTGCACAGAGTTCCCTTAGCTGTAAACTCTGGGGTCTCCTTCACTTATAATTTTACTCTACTTTAATAATCTGGTTTGAAGTTTTCTATCCTCCCAAAATCCTTATTTTACATGATAATCTTTAGAAAGCAGGAGAGTGAGCAGGCACAGCAGTTTGCCCACACATCACATTTGAGGACCGATGCAATAATGCAGGCCTTGAGCAGTGTCTAATCTTTCCTAAATGTCTTTTAATCCATCTACTTCAGATTACTTCTTTCAGAGCACTTTAAAAGAATTTGTACAGTGTCAGTAAAAAGACACACAGAAAATACCATGGATGAGGGCCCAACAGTGTGTAAATTAGATTTTGCTCTTTTGCCTTGTAGCAGAAGGCAGTTTAAAAAGGCTTCTCAAAAGATATTCACAAAGGTATCATCTCTGTATTTTCCTCTCAAAAAAGACTAAGCTGTATGGTTTCATCTAATACCATCAAGAAAAGGCAGCAAACTTTGGAAAGACATACTGTAGGAATCAGGAAAAATTAGATGTTTCAGAATGAAGTTTTATGCTTGAATTAAGTATAACACCATGTCCCCATTTCTGTAATCATACCTGTATATTGCCTGTGTGGAAGCAGACCGCAATGTACGCCTTTAATTTGTAAGCAACATGAAAAATGCAAACAGATGGAGAGGCTACAATTCAGCCTGCCACTGAGCTGAGCACCAGCAAGTACTGGGAGGTTCCTTGATTTCCCACAGCAGCTACGGGAATTTGGCTCAGAATTAGAAGCCAAATTTAGGGTTTTCAATAGCAAGGCAGAATTGAAAATGTGACCTGGGAAATCAGTGGGAATGCAGAGAATAGCGGAAGTCCAAAGAAAGCTACAAGTTAATGAAGGTTAAGAATGTGATTTGCAACCACAAATACATATGCTTTAAAAAGCACACCACAAATGCTTTATTTTAGGCCACAGTGAGTGGCCTAAGTAAATAATCCTGAATCATGGAGCTGCAGCTGGCTCCTATGTATGCCTGGCACTCTGGGTAGCACTGAGGATGTGGCTCCTTCTATTTTGCTTACATCTCATGCTTGGCATGACCAGAAATCTGACAAACTGAGCCAAACCAGGAGCCTGCATCAGAAATGATCTCGCTACCGGCCACACTTGTGGTGCTGCTGTCTCGAACACAGAGCACTCAGTGCAGTGTAGATAAATAAGCACAGATGATGACCATGGAGCCAGCAGGCTACGGCTGGACTGAGCACAGATCTGCTCCAGATCTGAAACTACTTGAATCATAATGGTAATCCTGCATCACATGGGATCACCACATAAACGTAGTCTGGGTGAGCTGTTGCAAACACAGAGGTGTACAGGCTCTTATTCTGATTGTAGTCTGGCTGTTGTGGTGATTTTCCTGACTTACAGCAGTATTGAGACTAGAGTTGAACACTAGAGGTATGTAAGTATATCTGTACAGTTTTAAGCAGCCTGAAACAATAGGATATTGCACTTGGTTACATTTCCAAGTGATTTGTGTTTTACAGATATGCTACTTGTTTGTTCATCTTATTTTGCACATACTTATATAGTATTGTGTAACACTCAGACAATCAGAAACAACATTGCCAAGGACTGTTTAACAAAAAACGGCTTGGATCACTCTACAAACGGTAAACAATTTGTACAAGCTCTATGCTGAAGCAATCCCAGGATAAAGCATTGCTCAACTAATCCACTTTGGGATTTTGTAAAATTAAGAGAGAGGAGGAAAAGATCAGGCATGGGAAAGAGAGAAATCTAGTGTGGGAGGGCTTTCCATGGAAAGATGCAAAGGGAAGAGGTAAGAAAAGAAAACACAGCAAAAGGAAGAGGTAAGAAAAGAAAACACAGCAAAGTCAAGTCCATGAGAAATTCCAGCTGATGCTCATGAGGATTTATGAGCAGCTTACTAGTATTCAAAAGCAAAGACAAGGGCTGCCATGGTTAGAAGTAAAACTAAGAACTGGGTCTTCAATACTTGATTTAGGTAAGTAATTCTTAACACTTGTAAAAATCTCTTAGGGGTTAAGTTTTTTTGGAAGAGGGAGGACTGCGGCAGACAAAAAAATTCTCTCTCAAAGGGCACATAAAGACTCTCTAGGCTGTGCAATTCCTCTTCCTTTATCAAATTTTGTAACCTCCACAACAAGGATGCTCATCCACATACTTAAGCAACTTTATTGAGAGTCACAGAGGTACTGATATCCCCCATAAACCCGCTACCTGGCATTCCTACCAAATCAATCAAGATTTTTAAGAGATTAGGCCTGAATTCCTCTCCCTTAATCCCAAACCAACTCACTTGTAGCGCTCCAACTCCTTTTCTTTTCCATATATTATATTAAGTAGGATTTTATAGACTTCAGAAATAATTCATGTGGCATATATTTTCAGTGATTCAGTCTTCAGTGCCTAACAAAATTAACCAACTCAGGAACCTGGGACTGGTTTCAGTAGGACCTGCATCTCAATCATCTCCCTAGAACTGGGAAAAAAGAACATACATTCTCTGAGAGCAATTTTGAACTCCTATGCCTCTACAAACAAAAGAGGTGAGAAGAATAAATATAGAGGTAGGCAGGAGGGCAATTTGTAGAATATAACAGAGACCAAGAGACTAATCAAGGTCACACAGAATCAGAGCCTAAAAAACTGGGTGAATGTTCAGTGTATACAGTCAAAAGAATACTCAGGCTGTAATAAATGCAATAGGGAGCCAAAGCTGTAAATAGTACAGAGGGACCAGGTGGTACTATCACCACAGAAGAAAATATCTAAAATAGGTTTTCTCTCTTTCCTAATGGTGACAGAACTCCTGAAGACCAAAGAGAAGTGAAATAAGAAATAATTAATGCTTCCTTAGAGCATAAAAAACCCCAAAGTACCAGGATTTATAACTCCTAGGCTCCTGCCTTAAATTTTGAGTTTCCGTGATAGTGGAAATATATTCTTTTCTCTGTACTTCCTGCAAGCAGCCAGGAGCAATCCAATTGCAATACAATTAATTTAGTTGCTGAACCAAAGAAAGGGTCTAGGGACTAACTAATGAGATCTGGAATGCCTGGAGTTTAGGCAAATTTTTACCACAGTCACCAAGAAAAAGGCAAATTTACCTGCTGGCAATAAGAAATGCCCAGCATTATAATATAAAGCTCAGGTAACTGATCCAAGCTAGTCCTTACCACCCAGACCCAGTGCCTGGAAAAATTCTTCTGTTCAGTGGAAAAAGATCAGTGTCACCCAGATCTTTTTCTGGAACTTTGCCAGAAGACGTCCATGTCTCTTCTTTGACATGAAACAGATGAAGGAGGGAGCAATGACAACTTTTCCATAGCTGAGTGGTGAAATTTGGGTTCAGTCTTCTGATAGTGATGGAGATATCAGAACCCCCTAACCTTAGTCCCATAGGGATGGACCCTTCAAGTTCACCCTTGAAGTGGGGCTGGGAAAGGGAAGCGCACTTTTCCCGGCACTGTTCAGAAAAAGTGGTTTTGACACCTCTGTTACTTGGCAATGACAGGAAGATGCTCCAAGCCAACAGATGATCCGAGGCTGATGCTAGTCTGAGCAAGAAGGAGCATCACCATCTGGAAGAGCCTGGGACAGTGACAACAGGCAGGATTACACTTTTTACCAAAGAAGCAGTAGCAGCCTGGCCAGGACCGGGCTCACATCCTGAGCTGGGCTGACTCCCAGCATCTAATTTTATCTAATCCCTAAATGCTACCCAAACATCGTATTTTCTTCTCATGACTTGACTGTAAAGAATCTGAAATAAATGTCGTGTTTTCACATTTTTCTTGTTACTGCAAAAATGACAAGAACAAAGCAAAGTCGTTCTGTTTTCTTGGGGAACGATTTCCTCCCTATCTGGGGTTTTGCCATCCCGGTTTCCCCGGGGCGCCAGAAAGCCCGGGGGGGCTTGGAGCACCGTACCCACACGCCTCTCGCCAGCTCTCCCAGTGCGGGCGGAGGCGCCAGATTTAAGAGTAAAAAGGCGCCGTAAGCGGGAGAGAAGCGAGCGCAGGGCGGAGGCGAGACCGGAGGGCACCGGAGCCGGCCGGGGTGCGAGCTGCCCGGGGCTTCCCAGCCTCATTCTCCCCGGAGCTGGTGTCAGGTATTGCGAGGAGGGGTAGGGGCCCGGGAAGGAGATGGCTGGAGGCTTTCCAGCCCCGGCTCACGCAATGCTAACTCCGCACGCAACGGGGAGGCGACAGGCGGAGGAGGGGAAGCTCTTCGGCTTCCTCAGCCCCTAAGATGCAGGCGAGACTTCGCCTCCCGACAGCGAGAGCTGCGAGCCCGCCCGCCACCTCTCTCCCCTCCCGGCACCTCCTCCGCTAAAACTTTTGGCCCCGGCCATAAAAGCGACCGCGGCTCAGCCGCTCCGCTTGGCGAGGGCCCAAGGGCAGCTGGCAAATAACTGCGACCCCTCAAGTCAGAGGACGGGTCAGGCAACGGCGATTTGCCAGCGGGGCCGTCCGCGTCCCGCCCGCACCGCGCCGCGCACCGCGGATGCCGGCAGGTTTAAAGCCGGGAGTGGCAATGCCAGGCGCCTAGAGGTGGCGGCTCCGGTTCCGGCTGACTCTGAGAGCAGCGGGCCGTCCTCGCCGCGCCCTCTGAGCCGCTCGCCTTTGCTCCCTGCGGCGGGCTGGGCTGGCCCCGTCCAGTCCCCACAGGCCAGCAGGCGGGTGGGAAGGAGAGAGAGGGAGGGGGCGCAGCAGCCCGCTCGCTCCCGGTCCGCGGAGCTGCTCGGGGCAGGTGGCTGCCTTGGGACGAGAGGGTTAAAGAGCTGGGAAGGTGATAACTACGCTGGGATCGGGCGCAACTGGCATTTGCCTGCACATGACCTGCCAAGCTCCGGGTGACAGGTACCGGGGCTCTTAATGAGTTTCCCAAAGGCTTGGATCTGAACGCCGCCGTCGCCGCTCTCCTCGGAGCCGCGGCTGTCCATTAGAGCTGCCGCCGACTGCACAGCTCCTCTCCATCCTCCTCAAGGTCTCGGATGGAAGCAGTGTGCAACAGGTCAGTTCTGCTACAGGAGCCCGCCGCTTATTTCACCCCTTCATCCTCTCGCTGCTTCTGAAAGGCTGGAGCGGGTGGTCCCCGGGCACGGGGATGGGAAGCGGGACCAGTCAGCACTCCCACGCAGAGTCCTCAGGCATCCTCTGCCGCCCATCCCCGGGGCGGCAGACCGCCAGCCTGCGATGCCGCGATGGGCCCGAAGGTGCGGGGAGGAGGGAAGGGCTCGGGACGGAGAGAGCTCCGTGGCCGCGTGCGTTTCTCCGGAGCAGCGAGAAATTCCGACAGTGGGGCGGGTAACCCGTTTCTTGCAGGGGCTTTTTCGCCGGGGGGGAGCGATGTGCAGTGCCAGAATTAACCTGTCTCCGGCGCACGGCAAACGCCTGCATCTGCGGAGGCTCGACAGCCGAGAGCATCCTCCTGCTTTCCTCTGTGCCTCTCTCAGCCGTGACCTGTTGGATCTCTCGCTGAGAACTTTCCCTACCGGCGGAGAGAGAGCAGCGGCCTCTCCCCCAAACAAGACTTCGATCTCTTATTAGGAGCTTGCTACTTGATAATCGATTATCCCTTGTTTTTCGCACAGGATTCGGGGGCTTTAGGCACACGAGGAGCGTATAGGAAGGACTTGCCCGGACTCCGAGAGCTGGGACGGCTGCCGGGGTCTCACCTCCGCCACACCAGCGGGCTCCGTCCGGGCTTTCCCTTACCCGCGGGACCTGAAGGTCCCCCCACGCCGCGGGGACGCTGCCCGCTGACCTTTCTCCTTCCCTTGCAGCATGGCCCTCGAGAGGCTCGGGGAAGCGCTGCGCAGCATGCCCCCGTTGCAAAGCTCCCTCCTGCTCCTCCTCTGCCTGCTCGCCGCCATCCACCTGGGCAAACTCCTCCTGCAGCATCAGCAGCGCCGGCGGCAGGGCCAGCGCAGGGCACCGCCGGGCCCTTTCCCCTGGCCCCTGATCGGAAACGCGGCGCAGCTAGGCAGCGCCCCGCACCTCTCCTTCGCCCGGCTGGCCAGCACCTACGGCGCCGTGTTCCAACTGCGCCTGGGGCGCTGGCCCGTGGTGGTGCTGAACGGGGAGCGCGCCATCCGCCAGGCCCTCGTCCGCCAGGGGGCCGCCTTCGCGGGCCGCCCGCCCTTCCCGTCCTTCCAGCTGGTGTCGGGCGGGCTCAGCCTGGCCTTCGGCGGATACTCAGAGCTCTGGAAGCTGCACCGGCGGGCGGCGCACGCCACGGTGCGCGCCTTCTCCACGGGCAGCCCCGCCACCCGCCGCCTGCTCGAGCGGCACCTGGTGGGCGAGGCGCGGGCGCTGGTGGCGCTGCTGGTGCGCGGCAGCGCCGGCGGCGCCTTCCTCGACCCCTCGCGCGTCCTGGTGGTAGCCGTGGCCAACGTGATGAGCGCCCTGTGCTTCGGCCGCCGCTACAGCCACGGCGACGGCGAGTTCCTGCGCATCGTGGGGCGCAACGAGCAGTTCGGGCGGGCGGTGGGCGCCGGCAGCCTGGTGGATGCGCTGCCCTGGCTCCAGCGCTTCCCCAGCCCCGTCCGCGCCGCCTACCGCGCCTTCCGCGACCTCAACCGCGACTTCTACGGCTTCGTCCGCGGCAAGTTCCTGCAGCACCAGCGCAGCCTGCGCCCCGGGGCCGCCCCCCGCGACATGATGGACGCCTTCATCCGCCTGCAGCGGGAGCAGCCGTGGCTGCAGCTCGAGCACGTGCCTGCCACCGTCACCGACATCTTCGGCGCCAGCCAGGACACTCTCTCCACTGCCCTGCAGTGGCTCCTCATCTTCCTCATCAGGTATGTGCCGGCCGAGGCGGCAGCACACCGGAGCGCCCCACCGGCCCGGGGTAGAGGGGACATGCGAGCCCGCCCGGGGTGCGAGCGCCCACCGGCCCCGGGGGTCGCACTTTAAACTGCGCTGCATGGGCGAAGGCGCTGCTGGGAGGGCTCCCGCGGCGGGAGCAGCCGGCCCGAGCCAGCGCATGGAGCCCCGGGTCCGGGCATAGCCAGGGACGCGGCCCCGGCAGAGAGCCGTCGTCGGTCGCGTGTCTGCGAGACCGGGCAGCGCCAACCCGCGCAGCGCCAACCCGCGCAGCGCCGGGTGCCTCAGCGGCCTCCGATTAACTAACACGGAAGCTCTGGGAAACCTGCCAGAAAGAGATAAGGAAGTATAAAAGAATATAAATCCCACCCTACTCAGGCGGTCGGGTTATAGTGCATAAGGAGAGGCTGGCAGAAAGGCAGCCGAGTAAAACCCGAAAGCAACAGATTTGAGCAGGTCAAGATCAAGGAGATCATAGGAACAGGATAACAACTGCTTAAGCACGATAAGGAGTTCGTGCACCGCTTTACAAACCCGCTATTATGCTGAGCTGCCGTTGTGTGTGCCTTCCTTGCCATTGCGTGACTGGGCAAGGCAGACCCCTTGGGCAGCCGGCGGGAGCGCTGCCCTGGCACCGGCCTGTCTGCCGGGGAAATGCAGAGAGGGGAGGTGGTTTAAGAGAAGGTGCCATTACACCGACTCTCTTGCCTATCCTGGCTTTTTCTTTCATCGCCCACTTAATTTGTAGGCATATGCAAACATTATCTACTCAGCTGCTTCTTGAAAAACAGGCAAATATTTAACACTCCAGCTAAGGGTGTGATGCCCCAGTGTTCACATAACTTTTGGGTTTCTCCCAGTTTCTCATGTTTGCCCAGCATGTGACATGTGAGTCTGCTGCAGGAGGAAAAAGCAAAGATGCAGAAGCCAAACTTGAATACTTAAAGCAAATGAAGGCTCCTGGGCAGAATGTTTTGTTTGCTTTTAGACAAGCAAAATATGTATTAACATTTTGATCTTGTTTAGTTACTGTGTAGCCTTCCAAACTGTCCAGACTTCAAGACAGCCATTTTTAAATACATTTTAGAGAAAACATAATTTGATAATAATTAGAAAATATCTTCTCAAACTAAAAAGTTGGAACCTCATAAAGCCATTCTAACAATTTAATAATTGGAATTTTTTTTTCTAGTTTAGAAACCTGCAGGCTTTCAAAGGTATGAAATGTGTCTAGTGATAACAAACTCCGTGCTAACTTTTAAAAGTCACATACAGAGTTGGCAAATCAAATTCTTGTTCCCATGGAAAATGCAATACTTAGAAGAGACAAGTAATTCTAATTTTAGAATTAATTTTCAAAGTTGGATCAGAATATTCAGTTTCAGCACACTTTAGGTTATTGCTATTTTTTATGTTGAGAATCAGTTACATGGGATATTAAACTAAGAACTGAGCAAATCTAAAATTATACCAGTGCATGGGAAGTTTGTTTTTTTTTTTGTCTGTTTTCAGCTGAGGTCTACACATTTAAACTCTGCTCAAACTGCATCATTTAGGATAGTGGTGAGAGTCTGTGAAAAATGTTTGCAGCAGGGACTATTTGTAAGAAATATTCTTTGAAAGTGTTATGTACACACACACACATCTTGCTTTAAATGACAGGTATCCGAAAGTGCAGGCTAAAATGCAAGAAGAAGTGGATAGGATTGTTGGAAGAGACCGTCTGCCATGTGTTGAAGATCAGCCTCACCTGCCCTACATCATGGCTTTCCTGTATGAATCCATGCGTTTCAGCAGCTTTGTGCCTGTGACTATCCCACACGCCACCACAACCAACACCTTCATCATGGGTTACCTCATTCCCAAGGACACTGTCATCTTTGTCAATCAGTGGTCAGTGAATCATGACCCAGCAAAATGGTCCAACCCAGAGGATTTTGATCCAACAAGATTCCTGGATGAGAACGGGTTCATCAATAAAGATCTTACTAGCAGTGTGATGATTTTCTCATTGGGAAAGCGTCGGTGTATTGGAGAGGAGTTATCCAAGGTGCAACTCTTTCTCTTTACCTCCATACTGGTGCATCAGTGCAATTTTACTGCTAATCCAAACGAGGACCCTAAAATGGACTTTACCTATGGGCTAACCATTAAACCTAAGCCATTCACCTTGAATGTTACGCTCCGAGATACGATGGATTTGCTCGATCAGGCTGTCCAAAGACTGCAAGCAGAGAAATCAGCCAGTGAAAGTCAGCTGTCAGCAAATGCCTAAGCAATAAACCTTGCATCTACAGATAATCCCCCTCTCTCTTTTTAGATTTATATAACTCATAGCTTGTTCTGGTGATATTTTTGGTACATAGCCAATATTACATGTTGTAAAAGCAGGAAGAAAAGTTGCACAAGGTATAATTCAAGTCATCTTTTTAATTCTAGAAGGAGAGCCAGGGGAACAATATATTAAATGACAAAGCATATGCAATTTGAAAGTAAGCCTTTTCTTTTCTAGCTTGTTCACAGAAATTGTCAGTGTAAAGTGCTTTTTATCTACTGACTGGTTGGAGCATCTCCAGGAACTGTCTCTATAATCCTTTCCATGTCTCCATGTGCTATGCCTTAACTCTAAGTTTGCCTTCAGTGACTTCACATTCAGAAGTGAAATCTCTTATTAAAAAACAAACAAAAGCAGTTGCTCAGAACACTGCAGCCTGCTTCTGAATTTACTGTGCTGGAAACTGACATAGGCTCATGGCAGCTCTGGTGTTCTGGCTGCTGGGATGTACATTAATGCCTCAATAATAAGTGTTCACATAATTTTTGGTAAAATGGCAATGTAAAGTCTTGCCTTCAGCATTCCAAAATGTTTACATAAATGCCTAAAACAATAAAAGTCTTGCTTGTAAGCATGTTTGAAACTAAAATTCATGTCTTATATGAAAATTACTAGAATGTCCTAATATAGTAACTTTCCACAAAGTTTTGAAAGATCAGAATTTCTGTCACTAGATGGCAAGGGTGATACAAATCATATGCTAACCTGTTAATTAGCATGGTTACGAACAAAGTAAGTATTTGAATGAGATTTATAAAGGTATAGCTGAACTTTTTGTTTCTTTAGGAAGGAGTTAATATGGCTGTCCCTAAGCACATGGGTAAGTCTAATAAAATCCACATTGGCCAAGGTAGGCAGAAGTGAGATTGGGGGGGGAGGGGGGTTATAATAAAACATTAATGCCACAAGCCTCAAGTAAAACACACAGCAAATAATACCTCTACTCACTAGTCATTCTGTTATGTTGAGTTAAATAGTATATCTTTTAAAATCAACTATGTACTTTTAGTACAGTTTGTTTGGAACAAAGTCCCAGAAGGAAAATGAATATTACATGTCCTAATTAAACTACCCATTAACTGAACAAAAAATTCTTTTACAATATTTGTGAGGCAAAGTTCATAATTTTTTTAACACCTCTTATTTTAAAGCACACGTGAAACTTTATGACATGAAGCCTCCAGCTAATGTTTATTTCACAAAGCTGCATATTTCTCTAGAATGCAAACAGCCCTATGTAAATGCCTGATTTGAAAAGTGTTGGGCACTTCTTTGGAGCTGCAGATTGCCTTCAAATACATATGAAATCCATCAGACATGAGAGTACCTCACATGACTTGCTGTGCTCAGCCAGGGTTACAGTTATCAGTACCAGATAAGGTATTAGTAGAGCTGGAAAAACAAGGTTACAGTGCTACACAGTGAAGTAGCTCTGCTGAGACCTAAGCAAGTAAGGATTTGCACTGTGACTTCTGATAGATGGCCAGTCTTAGTCACGCTGGCAGCAGGGACAGAGCTACTGGCACTGGGAAGAGCTGGCTTAACAACACAATCCCAATTTTAGGTACAAGTTCGCTACTGATTTAAAAAACCTGAATCAAGCCTACAAGCACTGCTCTATAATCCCACACAGTACTAATGTACCTGCTTAAAGTCTCTGGCTTCATATGGTATCTATCATCTGGTTTAGAGCTAAAAAAAAGCTTTCTGCTACATACACACGGAGTAACCTCAGGTGTTTTTGTGAATTACGTACAAGTTTGTGATATCCCAGAACTTAGCCTATATCTGTGAAAAGCTTTATAAGATACTCAGCATTTTCATATGGAGATCTACATTAGATCAAATGCTAGCAAGACAATTTTTCTTGTATTTTTGTAAGTGCTGTTATTAAAAGAAATAAAGTATGTAACCTACAGCTGAATAGCTATTCTAATGCAAGGATCATCAATTCATATTTTAATAAAAATGTCTTTTGCAATTTTTTACCCTTCCAAAAGCTGCATTGGCTACTAGTGCAAAATCCATCCACACTGCTCATGTCAGTCAAGGGGTTACATGCTATATAGCTGTTGGTCACATAAAGCCACATGTACTCTGTGAAGTTATTCAAATTTAGGAGCACCTATTTAGAATGTATGCAGTCATTTAGCAAGCTAAATTCTACGGTAGTTTTGAGATGTATCATTGTGTTACCAAAATATTAAATAAAATTATTCTTACACTACCTTGCTTAGTTTATATACAGCTTTCTAACATCAAGAAAATTATTATTTCTGATTTGGAAAGTATTATTATTTTATATATTTGTTCATATACTTTGCACCTTTTTCCCATTCCTGGATTTTAAGGTTTTTCCCCCATGCTGCCCTTACAGTTCTCAGGTCTGTCTGCCTTTCATACCTTGCCATCTGTGTTCAACCTCCTAATGCTCCTTGCTAAGAACATTCCCTGCTGCTTGCCTCGGCATTGATCTGAATTCTCCCATGTCTTTTGCTTTTTTCTAATGCCTATTAATCTCTCCTCAGCCTGCACAATCTCCTCTGCTATGTCCTTCCCTCTGGCATTTCATTTTACTTCCACCTTCCCTGTTTTCAAGCCCAAAGACTGGTTTTCCTTTCTTTTTCCCTCCTATATATAGTGCTGGCATCTATATACTCCTGACACTGGAGCACTGACCAATTTGTGTTCTTTTGGCCTGGGTGTATAGTCAGGATTGCCAGAAATGGAAATCTCAGGGCCAAACAGGCCTTGACATGCCCTTGCAGAGCAACCTCTAACAAAATGAAGGCAATCCCATGGTGAAGGGTGGCTGTTACTGCAAATGTAAAGCATTTCTTCATGATGAAGTATCTCCCCCAACCCTTGGTCTTCTTTTCCTCAGTCTGCTACACAAGCCTGCTTACTTTAGAGCTGTCTTAGAAATGACCATGTTTTCCCTAACCCCAAGGGAGTGGAAAAAGATACGGGTGGGACAGGAGGCTGGGCAGACTGATGAGCAGTAGTTTCCTTCTGATTTATTTTCAGCTGGAGTTTCTCCCTATGGGGGCAGGATCTAAGTTCAGGCTGAGTTGGTGAAATCAGAAGCACAAGTTAAAGACAACTTAGAAAGTCCTCCTAGGAATAGCCAAGGGCCTGTGGAGTCGGTGTAGTGTCCAGAGATAGCCTGTGCAGTGTGCACATGGCAGGGGCTGGCCAGTGGGACAATGATGATTCAGAGCAGGTGTCCCTGGGTAAAAGCCAAGAGTACCTCCCTCACCAACCTGTGACTGGGTCACCACAGCAATACTAGACAAATACAGGTTGCTCTTTCTTCATGAAGAAAAGCAGGAGGAATCTAGTCAACTGTATTCAAGGAAGGAGTTCTCCTTTAAAAGTCTTCTTGCTCAGGTTATAGTGATTTCAATGGGTTGGGAAAGCCAAATATCATCTAATGCTTGCTTTCTCTGCATATGTGCACACTCACACACTCAGCATATCTCCCAGAATTCTACTAACATCCTTTATTCAGGTTGAGATAAGGTATTAAAAAAACAAATCAAACACCATAACAAGCAAAAAAGCCCACAAGACCCCAAAACAGGAAGCTTGGACTTAAGCATACATTTCTTGCAGAGCCAGTATCTGTCAGACCACCCCACTACATAACAAGGAAGGGGAGCAAGTAGGACCATTAGTAGTTGATATAGGATATGTTTATACCAGTCAAGTGTACCATCACAGTCCCTATGAAACCAGTGGAACCTTGCTGGCTTCAGCAGGAGTTGGTTCAGAGCTGCTGAAATCCGTACCAATAATACAACAATAAGGCAAAAGACTCATCAGAGCCTGAGCAACAAGAACTGCTGTAAAGGTGTGTGGGGGGGGGGGGGGCAGGGAGGAAGGTCCAGGATCTATGCAACAGCTGTTGGCACCAGCACATGGCACAATGCAACCAAATGCAATGCCAGTTAAGTTTTGCATCAGACCCAGCAGGTTTTGTGAGTTTCAGGGACTGATGCATAGGTCTGTCTGTGGGAAATTGTTTCAGAACATTCAACCAGAGACTAGGCAATTGGGAACTCACATTTTACCTGAGAAAAGTTGAGGAATTAGCCTTGGAAAGTAAACAGTTAACATTTGCCTTTGCCACATCTTTAATTTGGTTAAACATTACTCAGATCTGTCATTTGCCCAAACTAATTCAGCTTGGGATGCCACTGAAAGTGGATCTGGCTTTCTTCATGAACAAAGAGAAGGGCTGGATTCTGAATGGTGCTGTTATTTTGGTATACAGTACAACACAGACACAACGATTCAAGTTTCAACAACTTCTTTGCTGTTTACCACCCTGCATTTCTGCAGCTGAATTTTTTCCATGTTTCAGTCACTTGTACTCAGACCAGGCCAACTCACTTAACTGTCAGGTGAAACAAGCTCAATGTTAAGCACAGACAGTCTGGAACATTTAAGACAGCTGTAGCTGATGCTTTGACAGCCCTCCTCTTGGGCTTTTTGACAACTTTTCAGACAGCTTCATGAACCAAAAAAATTGTTGCTCGGTTAGTGTTGCCCTATCCTTCAATACTTAGAGCAGATCTTGCTCCAGCCTGAAAGCACAGAGTTGGGGCCACCCAAATCAGGAAAGATGTCTTAAGTCCCTGTGCTCTGGGTCTTTGCTGAATGTCTGGGGACAGCAATCCATCAGTATAGTTAACTCAGGAGATACAGGATGCTCAGGCATTTCAAGTGCACACGGGCGGAGGCAAGGAAGGGAGTGGATTCAGAGGGGACTCATTAACGGTGCATAAATCAGCTGCTGAGCTATGTAAGAATCATTTGCTGGAGTGGCTGAGAGCTGGCAGAGGAAAATATACCTCTGGACTGCAGCAAGATTTCAGCTGGGAAGGAAGTGTGCACAGGGTCTCTGATTTCCAGGAAAAGAGAGGTGGTGATTTTACATTGCTTGTAAATACACATACAGACACAATACGCCAGGGTTAGGGTGATAAGAATCCATATGGTATTAAAGATATTCACATCAGCAGCAGGGAACATCAAACTCAGAGCATCAGGACCAAACTTTACCAGCCTGAAGACAGGATGAGTGACTGTTTTTCTGAAAGCTTTGGAAAAAAAGGATGTCCAAAAAGTAAGTCCTGACTGCCTGTTAAGTCAAATAATAGATCTGGGAGTCAGCAAACACGGAAATGAGAGTTGAGGAACTAAACGCAAGGGATTGGCTGCAGGATTTGAGAACAAAACATGTCTACAACAAAAGGTCATGGATAGTCTGTCATTCTCCTCGCCTCGGCATCCCCAGTACCTGAGAACAAGAGGAGGAAGAGAGAGCTCAGCTGCAACAGTCTGAAGACCTTTTGGGGAATCTTCCACTTGACATTCAGACAGAGCAGTAGAAGAAGCTGGCACTGCACCAGAGAGAAACACTTCTGATCTAGAGGGTCTGTTCAGAGCAGTTCAGTGCCATTTATTTGAGCAAGCTGAGCAGGAAGAGTTTGGTATCAGTTGGTTATTCTCACACTATAATTTTGCCTTTCGCTGTGTCTAGGCTTGCTCAATACCCCCCAAGGAAAGAATGGCATATATATTGTGGCACGCTCCAGAACTAGGCTTAATCTCTGGTATTACTGGTATATTTTCAGTGGTGGCTCAGACTAGGCTCTTTTTTCCACAATCTCCCTTCTCCCAACCTGACCTCTGGTAAGAGCATAACTGTTATCATGCAGAAACAGTCTTCTAAACCTCTCACAATAACAAATGGGATTTCACATAATCACATTTTCTCAGCTAAAAATAACATAACACTCTCCACTTATTTAGACTGTTCTGCTCATCGTAATAGAAGTGGACATGTGGAGTGAGACACCTTGCTCCCAGTACAAAAGCAAGATTGACCAAGCAAGACAAAGTTTGACTTCACAAAGCAAGTATGGTTTGCAATTGTCTGCAGAACATGCAACAATACCCCATGCTCCTTTTATGCTTTGTATTCCGTGAAGTATTTTCAAGCTGCAGTTCAAAAATTTAATCCAACTGTATATCATCTTTTTAATTACACTTTTTCACTCTACAGAGGAAAAGCATAAATTGTGAGGCTATTAATCTTCTGTGGTTCAGAAAATTTAGATAATTCAAGTTTTAAAAAGTGCTACCAGAAAGAAAACAAAACTTCACAATAATTACCCCAATGAAAAAATGAAACTCCTAAATGAACCTCTGTCTCGTTGTAACAAAGCTCATTTTCCTTCCCTTCATTTACGTGTACTGCTGCTGGGACACAGCGTTGTGCTTCAACTTGTTCCAAGACATAACTCTGTTCATCTCTCTGTTTCTGGCAGAAAAGAGCTGAACCTACACCCCAGAACAATACGCCCTGCAGGGAAGCTTTCTGAGCAACCCTTCCAGGTGGCACAGAAACAAAAGAGAGGTGTTTTCCACCAGTTTTCTCCAGATAAGAATTCTTTCTCTCACATGCCTAACATCCTGCCCAGCCAGCATCTTTCCAGTATGTGAGGAGCACCAGTGCTACAGCGAGCTGAGGGCAGATCAGCCAGTGGGGATTTGGTCAGAAACTACACAAATAGTCTTAAAAAAAAAAAAAAAATCCAAAAGAAAGAATTCCCATAAAGAAGGGAAAGAAAAAAAATCCGGAATAAATAAATATTTAAATTGACAAGGTTCTCCACAGAATTACAAGGCAGATCCTCCAGTGACATCATACCTGAATTGAAACTTTGAACAAAAGAACCCCCTACTCCTGATGGCATTAAGACTGAAATACTTAGCACTTGTGTGTGCAGACTTACAGCACACTGACAATCTTGTTCTCTGCATTTGAAGGTTAAGGTAATTTCCTTGAAGTCATCAGCAGAAACAGAATACATAACATTTGTCTCACAATGTATTCACTATATAATGCTGTTCAAATATCTTCACACCTTACTTAAAGCCAGCAAGATTCCTTTCCTATCTTCACAGGGGATCTCTCACCCTAATACAATACTTTTCTGCTTGAGTAAATAGCTCTAGCCTGTTCCCAGAGTTAAGTGTACACAGTAGTTTTTATTGAGTATAAAGCCATAAAACTGCTCAGCGAAACAGAAAGGAAAGTTCCTGGAATAAATAGATGTCCCATCAATTGTCTGAATGACTGAAACAGTGAAAGCAGAAGAGATGCATGAGCTTGGATACCAAGCTTAACTTTTGCTCTCAAGAGGACAGATTGCTTTCCCTAGGATTTATGAAGAGCCAGTTAATGAAGTGACTGGACTTCTTTAGCTCTTTTTATAGCCCCAGACTGTGTTGCCATTAACATATAACATTTTCCCTAGCAAAGATCCAGTTAGCACAGCTTCCTGCATCCTTACATTCATATACAGCCAAGGTCTTTATGTAATTATGAACAAGTTCCTCCCTGAGGATTTGTCATCCCTCTCCTTTCTTCAGAAACTTCCCTGAAATACATGCATGTCTAGGTGGCAAAAGTCAATTATCTCACTTTTCTCAAGCCAAAGTTACTAATTTTTATTTTTCTGACACAGGCACTATCTGCCTTTTAGGGAAATCCAGCTAAGCTTGATCATATGCTAATAGAAGCAGTTGTTCTTCAGGGTCAATAGCAAAGAAGATTCTCTGTGTTCAGAGGAATAAGTACAGGGAAAATTGTGACAGTTGAGAAGTGAGAAGGAGAACACATCAGAGGAGGAGAAATAACAGGCGAAAGAGAATAGAAAGAAATATTTTATCCCATGGAGGAAAATGAAAGTGAAGAGAGAGAACGTGAGCAACTGCTAATGGTAATTAGCCCCATCCCCACTACAACAACTCCCCAGGGTACCCTAGGGACCACAGGTTGTGACTGTGACACACACACACCCCTGCAAAGGGCAATTCATGCCATCTGCCCCTCAGCCAGCCTCCTCATACCAAACACATTGAGGTTATTGATGTGCCATGTCCTGCCTTTACTGCTTCCACACCAAATGCTAAAGAAATGTACTTTCTTCTGCCCTGCTTAGAAACAGAAATGTTAAGCCACAGAACATCATTGGTGGTGCAGTTAGATTAGGGAAAAAAACCAAACAATACTCTTATGCTGGTGGGACATTTCCTTAGGGATTGAGGAAATAAGCCACACTGGTTTAGCTAGGCCATGTTGCACAGTCTAACCCAAAGACCTGATGTCACAGAGTCAGACTGGTGGAGATGAGAAGGAACCTCTGGAAGCCATCTGACCTGGCAGCCTGATGAAGCAGGGCCTTCTGGAGTTGGTCTAGTCGTTCTACCTTAATGTTAATAACAACTACCCACAGTGCTATAAGCATTTTCCTTCAGATTTTTTACAGTAAACACATAGCAAATTTATTTACCACTGATTCACTTTCCTTTCTTCTTAAAGTTAAGCCCATAAGGGCATAACCCTGGGAAACACACTGCTGTCCCTAAGAAGTGTTCTTCCACAGCACCATACCCCACTCCTACTGGATGAGAAAATCTTTCCCTTCACTTTCTTTAGGAGGGATCCCCACAAGCAGGAAGAGAGAAAGGCCATATAAGACAGCATGAGTGCCCATCTCCTGCTGTTTTGAACTGGATTTTATGTGATTTTATGTGCATTTGCTCCCTGCTTTATTTCCACAGTCATAACAGAGAGGATCTCTCTGTCCAGAACGAACTGTCAGAGACTTTGCTCCTGCTGAACTGAGCCAGTAAGTCATTCACGTCTTCCCCAGATGTTTCTGTTTTCTGAACTAACAGGAACCACATGTACTCCTGGCTCTCCCTGAAGGTCTGGGCCAGCACAAACAGAGGAGGGGGGAATTCCCCACTTGACTTCAGGAACCAGGTGCCTGCAGGAGCAGGGTTGGTCCAGGATGCTTCCCAAGTGAGGGCTCTAACAAAGAACCACTCCCAAACCACTGGGAAGAGGGCACACACGTGTGACCAACTGTTGAAAATGCCTCTCATCCTCAAAAGATTTTAATCCTTTTTACACTTCTAAATAGCACTTCAGTGTCTTTGATACTTGTAATATTGATTAAGCACTACCTGCAGCAAACTTACCTATGGCAGCAGGTGAAACAGCCATGCAATTTAAGATATGGATAATACACAGTAGTGCCCTGTTTGCTCACTGAGTTTTAGTGCAGAAGTCTGTATTTATCATAATGGCCATCATGTAATCAAAGAATCTAAGCTTTCCCCTTAGCTTTTAAAAAACCAAATACCTTGTAAAATACTCTTATCTATTCTCATGTTTCCAAATATCAATACAACTATGGTCAATGCACAGCATGTCTTCAGTCAAACTTTGTGGTCAGACTTTAAGAGAGGAAAACCCACAGAGCAACACATTTGCAAATGCCTAAGTCACTAATCTGACCATTACCTTTTACTGACGTTTTTTTTTAATTTACTGCATACTGAAAGTTAAATTTTAAATATAGGAAACAAACTACAATTTATGCCAATGCAAATCTGAGCAAGGGAATTCAGGCCAGTGAATACACTTCAAAAATAACTAGAAATTACAACTCTACCTTTTCCTTTCCAGTGTTTGGTTTGTGGGTTAGAATTTTTTCCTTTGCTCTCTCATTCTTGCATAGATATTGGTCAAAATCCCTTGCAGAATGTATAATTTCCCAGGCTCCAAAGACATTATATTTAGTTATCAAAACCAGGTATCAAAACTCTACTTCAAATTTTTAGAGTCTTTTATCCAACACACAAAAACATGTGTTTACAGATGCTCACCAAACCCAGCATGCTTAAACTGTGCCACAGAAGTGATCTCCAAATTTATAAGGAGGTACATCAAACCCAGCATTCTTAAACTGTGCCACAGAAGTGATCTCCAAATTTATAAGGAGGTACATCATGTTTTCAGCTTAAATGTATGTGGCTTATTGCCTTTTAGTTCTGACTGCTAAATAGCAGCACAATTTGAAAATACAAGCTTCAGAGACATATGACTCCTGGGTAAATGTATTTCAGTAGCAGCACAGGCTTACACAGTAAAGCTGGAAAGTAGCCCAGTGATTTTCTAGGATATTTCTTTTCCTTTGTCTAGCTTTGGCCAGACTGTATATATTTTTACTATTGCTTCTTTCAAGGTACTGGCCCTCAACCTGTGCTCAGTGAAAGGCTTGGACTCCTGCAGAGGTCCTATGAATTCCTCCACTGAAACTTTAACTCCTAAGTCAGTTTGAGTCCCTTCTTCACAAGGGCACTCAGACACGAGTAAAGAACAAATTAGAGAGAATCACCACATCCTTATGCTGGTATAAAAGAAAAGGAAAAAAAAATCAGACCACCCTAATTGTAATTCTGCACTTGCAGTTTTCAACTTTTGACATAGGACTCCAGGATCCTTTTATACACACTATCAGAGAACTTCTCTGCCAATAGCCTGCAAGGCATGACAAAGCCACATTTTTTGTCCAGGAATACACTAAAACATGGGGTTAAAGTTCATAATTAACTACAGCTCCATTCAAAGTCCAGTGATCTTAATGAATATCAGTAAATTTCAAAGACTGTCTTCTTCCAGATGAGCAAAACGGATTCTAGGAGACAAAAAGAGCTTGATTTCTGTCTCCATGTCCCCAAGAATTATTATTACTTTTAATGAAACACATTGAGGGTCCACACTTCTGTCTGCAACTTGGTTTATTTTAGCTGGTAATGTAGTTAATAAAAACCAGGTACAAACGTCATCCTGCTTTAGAAGCACATCCTGGAAATTGGACAGCTCTGCTAAAGTCATTATAAAACAAGATTTTAAGATACATCTAAAAAGCCATAAACCAAACTGTTCTTAATATGTCATAAAAACTGTTTATCTATGTGCATGCATTGAAACATCTGAGGTTGCACTTTTCCATTTATAGGGAAAGCAACCCTGTCAGAGAGACCACACACTATGTCACATTTAGTACCTGTTAGGAAATTTCAGCATGATTTTAATTATTTCCAAGCTTGGTAAATCCCTTTCTGTCTCCTTGCTGGAAGGGTTTACATTAATTAAAATGGAGTATCCTGTAAACTGTTTAAATGCCTAGAAAACTTCAATTTGCATGCTAATTAGCCAATTCTTCTTCTAATTGTCCAGCTACAGCCTTGGCCACTACAACATAAAATGCAGTTTCACAGGTAGCACAGTACCTAGAATGCCATCCAGATGTCCCTGTATTGCTCTCAATACCTGTGATGAATTGTTTGTGCTATCTACAGAGTTATCCTGCACTGACAGAAAAACCAAGAGGGAGCAGATGGACCACTTAGCTGCAGTGACACCAGACTCAGCTCCTTCAGCATTTGTAGCTAAAGGGTAAACTTCTAGAAAAGCTGGGACCATGAACCTGCTATCCTACATCTATGGCTATGAATCTTCAGAAATTTGCATATGCAAAACCAAACACTTTCCTTCATCTTAGGATACCATCTTCAGGAGGCAGGACTATCTGGGATCCTGCCCACCCGAACCCCAGGGAAGAGCTCAAACAAGGAAAGACAGATACAGAGACTACACAAGAGGAAACAATACCTTTGCTGCAAATTATATGGGCACATGGGCCAGGAAGAGAGGCCTCACACTCCATTTTTGGATCCAAGTCCGGTGCACCTGGACATATAGTGGTGTATCATACCCTTGATAATCAAGGCCCAAGGCTTAGGTGAAATATCTCCCTCATGTTGGGCTACTCGCAGCATTAGAGCCTACAGGCTCCTTTTTTCAGAGCAGAAATACACTGCCAGGTGCAAAGCAATAACCCTGTAGTCATGCTGGGGCTTGCAGCTTTAAGAAGTCCAGCATTAGAGGTTTCCATACACAGTTGCCCTGGCAGAGGGAAAAACTGAGTTATGACCAGCAGAAGAAATTCTCCTGTTAAAAGCCAAGCTGGGGTTGGCGTACGCTGATCTGCCCCTCATATCATGGTCTGCAACGCACAGGGGACAGCAAAAGGCAATTACAGGAATAGATAAGAAAGAAAGCCTCTTGGTCCCCTTCCAAAGAGACCTCAGCATTTCCTAGCAAAGGGCAGTCTTCACCTGCAGCCAGACATCTCCCTGCTCTTCAGTCTGGCCAACAAAAGGAAACCTGAGAGCTTAATCCATAGTAATTTAAAAGAGTATGTGTTTTAGTTATTAATAAGAACATTCCAGGGAGTAGCAGAGTTTGTCCATATAAGCTGGCTAAGACAAAAACCTTAAACATTCTTGCATGTCCTAGTTCACAGCTGGGATGCCCACCTCTCCTGACAGAACTTGCTCTGGTAGCACAAGCTTTGTTCTTATTTCTCAATGAAAAAATAGGAATAATGAGATCACCATACTCTTTTATACATTTTTCCCTTTGCAGAAATAAAAGGGCAGATTTATGTTTTTTTTCTCCATACTGCTCTTCTACTTGGAAAAAGACACACATATCCTATTAAGCAGCGTCATGCTGCAGTAGGACTGAACTCTGTTCTCCCAGTGTGAACAGATCACATAGAGATTTTGATATCACAGAAATGGGTCATCTGAAGTTTCCTTGGTTCCCGATGTTGCAAGTAAGCTGAAGCTTTCTGGGAGTAGAGGAAGGGTGTTTGTTACCAAGGAAATTCAGCTGGTCCTTACAGTAACAGAAGATGGATTACGTGAGCAGAACAAAACTTCTGGTTATGCCTACCCACAATAAATACCAGATGCTTCCAATACATTTCTGCTTCACCTCAGGGTGGAGTTCCCAAGTTTTCAGGACAATATGCCCTAGAAGTCCTTTAGACACCTGACTCCCATATAAAAGGAGGACAACAGCCTGCCCAAAGAAATCTTTCTGTGAAAGCTTTCATGTAAGAAGATACAAGTACCCCAGTTGAGTTTCCTATTGTTGCAGGAGGAAAACAAAATTTTTACATAGCCTTTACAATAATTAATCATTGAGTAAGGAGTGATTTCCATAGAAAAATGTTGTATTGCCAAACATCTTCCAAACAGATGAACATTAGAATCGTTTCTCCCTTGCATTTCAGGAATTAGTAAATAATGCTGGGGCCAATTCCCAAACACAAGGTGATTTCAGTAGACCACCTTGTTTGGGGCCAACCCAGAGTTACCAACAGATAAATATAATCCCTTAAATTATACACCACTGGTCATGTCTGACAAAATGCAAGCATACAACAAACTCAGGGTAGCACAAAGGCAAGGGCAATCGTGGGATTTAGGGGCAGAAAAGTCTCTTCATTCCCAAATGATAGATACATCAGTTTCTCCAATAAGGGGGTTCATTGCCAGGTTTAGAGCATGGACTAAGAACCCATGACAGGATGCAGACACACATGCTATGTCAGGCATTTGAACAGGGAAGGCTGCAGACCCTGAGGGGAACAACACCATGAGCTACACTGTGAGATGCCTTAATTCCTTATGTTCCTTGCATGGCCTGGAATCCCAAGCAGATTCATGAATTTCACTCCACAATCTAGAAACAGAAGAGCTAATTTTAACACCAGCACATCAATGCAGCCAAGCCCCTCACCAAAACTCTACTGGGGCTTCATGTGTGCATTTCAAGCCATAGCCCTCA
Source organism: Anomalospiza imberbis (assembly GCF_031753505.1). NCBI lineage: Eukaryota > Metazoa > Chordata > Aves > Passeriformes > Viduidae > Anomalospiza > Anomalospiza imberbis. The sequence continues at coordinate 78,941,494 of NC_089683.1, read as the reverse complement.
CAGCAAGCCCAGCACTTCCCTAGGGAAAGGGATGGGTGTTAAGAGGAGATTCTAGGGAAGTTCTTTGCTAATCACACTTTCAGCTCCAGGAAAGTGTTCATGTCCCCCAGAAATCTTTTCAACAAAATTGCATCTGAATGCCAAAAATAAAGGAAATGAAAAATGACTAAAGAGCAAATTAAAATCACATAGCATTTAATTATGGAATCAACAAAACGTTGTGTTCCTGGAACAAGCACTGTGCCCCAGGCACCTCAGCAGCTGCAGCCCGGCACTGAGAGAGGCTGAGTCTCCTCAGCGTCCCACTGAGAATCAATGCAAAAATCCTGCTACACGCCCGGGGTTCTCCTTCCTTTCATTTTTAATGTTTGCAGAACTGTCTTGAATGTGACTAACTAGAACAACTGAAACAATGGATGTGGCTTCTGTAAAGCAGCACATAGTCAGAGAGGGGTCACAGTCACAGGGCTGGTGACTCAGTGACTGCCCAGCATCACTGTTTCCCCCCACACGTGTCCTTATAGGCTGATCTGCTTATCAGGATACAACTACAGGCTGCCATGTGATCTCTGTTTAATGGAAGCAGAGTCATGGTGCATTTATATATTCCTTTAAAAATGTAATTGATGGACACACCTCCTTGCAAATCAATTTCAAGGAAATGTTAAAGCTACTTTCACGAGGGGAAGAAAAGGTCAATTAATAAGAAAAATATAATTCAAAATTAACACATTCATTCTCATATTAATATAATTTTTCTAAAGTTCTTACTGTATTATCACTATGAAAACATTGTGCTGAGAACTGTTTTCTTTCCTACATTAGAAAATCTGTTGGCTCCTCCCATCCCTTAAATTTACAACAGTTTAGAAACTGCAGCTTTTGTGATGTGAAAAATCTAACAGCAATTCTATCTGTGCTGAAAGACTGAGTCTCTCTAAGGCTGCCCAATGCCTGCAATATCAAGAATTACTCAACCTGTCTGAATATGAGATATATCCTTCTGAAATCTGTCAATAACAACTGGAAAATCTATTATGTCATTGGAAAAAAAAAGAAAATGTGGACTTGAGCAATGGGATTGCTTTGTACCCAAGTTTCCATATCACCTGTATTTTATTTTAATTACATTGAGCAACTAACTGCGATTTCTCACATCTCTGGTGAAAAAAATATTTTTGCAGCTTTTATAAGATTCTGAAAAAAGAGATGCTCCACTCAGTTGCAAAAGCTAATCCAAGAGATGAGAAGGGACCCTATCTGATAAAACAGGTAAGTAATTGCAAATATGACCAACTCAGTAAACACAGCATTACCCCCCTCCCTCAGTTATGCATACTGCATGCACTAAGCATTAAATATATTGGAGGCTGTACATAATAATGAAGATACCAGTGCAGAAATAAAATGCTGAACTAAGATTCCAAATGCCTCTGTTTCTGACTGCCAAGTGCCAGAAAAGTCAGAATAAAAATGAAAACCGGCTCCAGGGAGGAGTCACAGAAAATTAACATAATAAAAATAATTTGTCAAAACCCATGGAAACTGAAGTCCCAGAGATGTACACAGTTCTGCTGCAGACTTAAGTTTTATGGACACTTTCTCTTCTGGCCACAGGGCCCCAACTGTCTCAGACCAAACCTACTGACAGGCCGGTGGTTCCTGCTGAAAGTTCTGCCCATACGCTTGGCAGAAAAAGCACTTCACAGCCCCTGCAAAGCTGCTTCTAAAGCTCGCTGGTGTAAGGTTACACTTTGACTTCTCCTTACTTGGAATATGACTGAAAATACCACTCGTTTTGGCAAGAAAACTGAAAGAGATTCAGGGTAATAGAGGTGAGCAGTCCAGTTATTAGCATCTCAGCAGGACCCGCTCAGGGATGCACTTCAGTCTCCACATACTTAAGAGCTAAGACAGCTTCAGTCTTGCCTGAAATTTTTCTCCCCTCCCCACTCCCACAGGATTTAGTTCACTCTTTGGTGAACAAGTACTGAGTTCAGGAAGCCAAAGAAAGTCAAACATACCACAGATGGGTACTAAGCAATCATCCTTGAGGGTTTCTCTGCAAACCATAATCCCTACTTATAAAAAAAGCACCCTCAAAAGACAAAACCCCACCCCAACACATAAAGCTCTCCCCTCCTCCTCAGTCTCCCTTTCAGCCACAGACTGCCTGGAAGCAGACATGACGTTTTGGGAACCACAATCCAGGCAACAGAGAAAGGATTGATGGACTATGTGTTGATTCCTACTGACTCAGTAACCCCTTCATGGGGTTCACAAGCTCACAGTTGGAGAAGGCAAGGCAAAGGAAGCTAATACATTAATTTACAGCATCTTATACCTTTTTCTTTGCCATCTGCCTGCTTCAAATAGAACACATACAAGACTTCCATCAGGAGCTGACAGCTCTATATAAAAGTTATCAGGTTAGCATTTCCTCTCCTGCACAGAGGGTATCCTGTATTCAACATATATTTTTCCCGTCTCTCATCTCAGAGGGTGGTCCAACTGTGTGCTGTGGCAATTCCCTTTCATGTTTTAACTCTGCATTTATAAGTTATGATATAAAAGGATGTGCAGGCAGAGTCTTTCTCAAGTTTTCACTTCACACATAGACAGAAATGTCAAAAAGTTCACAAAGTAATCAAGTTTCTTACTGAAACTACAAAACACAGCTAGTTATATCTACTTTACCTCTTCTATTAAACTTATGGATACATCTATCTACACAAATATTTTTGTATGTATATGCACCCAAACACAAGAGCTGTGGTCCCCATACAATTTCTGCTCATGCAATTACAATTCTGTATATATACAATATAAATATATATATATATATATTTATTTATTTATTTATTTATTTTTACTCTTTTACATTTACTCTGTATATATAAATAAATTATATTTAAATTATATATAAATAAATACAAAACCAGACAGAATCCACAGCAATCCTGCCAGAGTAAATGCAGTGCAACACAGAAATCAGAAGGTTGCAATGCAGGTGAACCCAGTCAGCCTGTTTGCCCTCAGTCGTTACCACTGTGGACACACTACACATGTGCTTCTGTTCTGCTGCTCATGGTTTGACATAAGAAAAACCCCTTCATTTTAGTTCCTTCTCTGGCCTGAATTTAAGGAATAAATAATCCCCCAACCATTTAGGAAAGACACGGCCCCCCTTTGCTTTCATTTAAGGCTGCCAGCTAATGAAGCAGCTCTCAGCTGGTGGAATCAGCTTGAGGGCTGCGGACGGAGCCCTGCTCGCTGGCAGCAGCTGCCACCTGCCTCTCACCCACCACGGGCAGGACCGTCGGGGGGATTTTAACTGAGCCCTGTAAGCAGTTATGGAAGAAATGGAATGAACTACTGGCAGTTAAAACACATCCTATCCCACAAAGCCGAGCTACAGCAGTGTTTTCACACTGGTGTCCTAGCTCTATTCGATCGCACGCTTAACAGTACCAAGCTCTTACCACAGGAAAACAACAGCTCATAGGCAATGCATTTGAACTCTTTTCTGCCTTGTATTTCTCCATATAAATTTAAGTTGGTGAACATGAACAAACATATTTTTTTGTAGCAAGGAAAGTAGGAAATGACCATTTTCTCTTCATCACTTGCCACATGCAGAAGTGCCCCACAGCACAAGGTAGCGACAGAGCCCTGGAGCATCCCCTCAGGTCTCATGGGAGGCCTGGGGGGAGTCAAAGCCCCGCACAGAAGAAAGCTTTATGTAGGTAGCCACAAGCTCAAGACTAAACATGCCTTCCCACAGGAGTTACCAAACCCTGTTGACCTTTGGTTAGCTCTCCAAGGGACACCTTCCAGATTTGCTCTTTCAACTTAATGCCAGCCTCTGCCACAGTCAGACACACAGGCTCGTGAAACACCCCCCATTACAGTACCCACCACAAGTATCCCACACACACTCCTCCTGACACGGCCACGGCAGGGTGAAGCTGGATACCCCACAGGGCACGTACTCACCCCTCCTTCGCCTCCAGCCCAGCAGCTCCCCCAGGCCCAGCCGCCATCCCGCAGCCTCCTGCAGCAGCGCAGCTGCCAAGGCACCGGCGCACACCCCGGGAGGAGGCTCAGCCCCTGATCCCACGCAGCAAATGTGCCGATTCCCCACTGCCAGGGCCCACCTGCACCTCACCAGGGCTCGCTGTCCTCGTTGCTCAGCCAGGTGCGCTGCCTCTCCTGCCTGCCTGGCTGCTGCTCACCAGCTGGGGCACTCGCTCGCACACTCCCGTGCCAGAGGTAGAGCTGCGTGCCTGCACACAGAGCTGCACCGGCTTTTCACATGCTCCAAAATGCCTGCAACCAGCAGACATGAAACCAAGGCTTATCTTCCCTGACACTCCAGTGCCAGAGGTAGAGCTGCGTGCCTGCACACAGAGCTGCACGGGCTTTTCACATGCTCCAAAATGCCTGCAACCAGCAGACATGAAACCAAGGCTTATCTTTCCTGACAGCATTTTGGGGGCTGATCGAAGAGAAAAAGAGGCCTAAAATGTGAAGGTTACTTTACCACTTATTGCTCTGTGTGTTCTCCATGTGTTTTTCTAGCATGTTTTATTTCAAACCATCGTCATGGGTGAAAAAAAAGCCTTGTCAGCCCCATTTTTTTCAGATGGGGAAACAAGTAGTGGGAGGGAGGAAAAATTCTGTGGTGTGCAATAGGCTAGAGTAATCACAAAACCCTCCCTCTAGAGAAAATAAATTAATGATCTTTAGAGAAATCTTGTATGGTGGACAACTAATTAAAAGTATTGCTCAAATGACCATACGGGTCCAGATCCAGTAGTCTGGGGTTTTTTTCCCCCCTTGATCTATTGTTGTGAATTTTTCCCATGACAGCTGATAATACCTGCCTTCTCATTTCCTGAACCAACCTGTTCAGACATGTAGGACGGGCTGTAAAAGGGCATGAAAGCAGTGCACCGCTGAACAAGCTGGATTGAGCACTAGGATGTACAGAAGCAAACGTCATACAAGGTCATGCAGGTACTTTTAAAAATCTCATCCTGGCACAAAGCCTAGGACTCACTGATATCCAGAGGCTGTATTGCCATGCTCTCATTGACACCAAAATGTCACAGGACAAATCACGTGAAACTACTCTTCAGTAAGAAAAACACTTCTAAAACAAAGAAGATGCCAAATGACTGTGGGATCACACACTCAATTATGGTCTTTTGTGCCAGTGTGCACTGGTAATTCTTGCTTAGGGATTCATGGTGAAGGCAGCAGGAACACTGCTGTGCTTGAAGCTGCCAATACCCATACATTGGTGGTATCAAAATCAACATACATTCCAGCAGTGCTTTTATATGAACCCCTTGTTGCAATTAAATGTGTTGCATTAGATATATTCTGCTGTTCCAATTTGAAAAACATGTATTTTATTACCATTTTAAGACTTTATGTATGATTTTATAGGGCACTATGTAAGCTGGCCTAACATTCTGTGAAAGAGTAATCCTTAACCCAAAACCACAGTCAGGAGCTTTACAAATTAATTTTCATTTCTTCATAAATTATTCTCTTCCAAGATTAGGAACACACAAGTAAATCACTGAGTTCACTTTGCTGATTTGCCACATTTTTCTGAACAGCAAACAAAAACATTTCTCTCTGGAGACTGAAATTTCAACAGCCATATTGGTTACCTTTATCCATGAATTAGAAACCTGAACTTAGTTTGGAAAAAGCACATCCATACTCATGCCTATATCCTTAATACATGTTTAGGTTACAATATTCCCTGTAAAAATTGTGTGGCACTATTTTTAGCTTATACGCGTAGGCAATTCAAACCAGCTCATAACTAATCTTAATAAACAAAACATATGAAGACTGTGATTGCATGTGTGTGATTGCGTGTGTGTAACTTGAGTATGTCGCTAAGGAGCTTAACCCCACAGCCACATCATGGGTCAGCAGCACTACCAAGCACAGAGCTGAGATTGTTCATATTCAAGTTCACACTGGATCCCACAGATACTTCTAGAGTAACTGGTTGTTTATTCAAATGAGTAAAATATTTCCTAAAAAAAAATTATTAATGTTTCACATTCTTAGTTCCAATGCTTCATTTCCCAGCAGCACACATGCATGGGTTACACAAACACAGGCAGGGCCAGAAAAGCTTACTTCTTTTTGTATTGTCAAGACAGTTTGATTTGTTTCTTCTCCAAGGAACTTGGAAGCCTGTAAGAAGGAAAAGTGCTGGAAAATAAGAATATAACCTTATGTGCAGAAGGAAAAAGAGCAAATAATAATGTTGGCCCTTCAGAGTTACTCCTTCTTGAGTTTGCACTAGATGAACGCTGCAATACAATTTTGTCACATTACCACAAGACTTTCTGATTTGGAGTAGGTGTAATGCACTACAGTGCCCACTGAAAAAACACCCCAAGACTAACCTCCAGAATGTATGTCCAAGAAAATTCCAGAAAACCTACCAATCTTACTGCAATTCATAATACCTCCCTACAGTTCTAGGTACTTCAAGCAGAATGTGATCAGGTAGTAATGGCTGAAGATAAGTAGATCCAAATAAGCTGCTGTGTTTGGGTTCAGCATGGCTGGATCTCTGGATAGCCATTCCTTCATTGCATTTCTTTTGTTGTTGCTTTGGTTTCAGTGTTGCTTTTGGGTGTATTTTGTTTGGTTGGTTTTTTAGTTCAGACTTATAATAACATAGTTGTAGGCATGGATTTACGTGAGGGTTTTATTTTTAAATTTAACTGGACATAGGACTTGTCACTTTCTTTTCTAGATCATCAGCTACTCACCACTGGTGGACAGCTTTCTAACTGACTGCAGAAGTCAGTGTATTGATATTACTACATAGAAATGCATGTCTTGCCATGACTCTGCAGAAGGAAAGACGGTGCTCTAAACAAAGTAGGATGAAAGCATATCTCTGTTACCATTTCCACAATGTGTCTGTGCCATTGCTACAAAAATGTATTACATGCTTTGTGTGTTGCAGAGGGACAACAGCAAAGGGATTAGGATTCGGTAATAGAAGCCTTAACTTCAGCACAAGAAGTAAAACTTACCTCAGTCATCACAGATGGCAGAACTAGTAGTTTTAACTGTAATGAAACACATAAATCCTGGAACCAGGTCAAGGCCCCCTGAGCTCACTTTTTCTCAAGTATGTAAAGAGACAAATTTACAGTGTATGTACTGGAGCAGAGACCAAACATGAGATGCCACAGTAGAAGAACTGAAGGAGGTACCATGGCTTCAGGAAGCCTGCAGCCCCATCTGCTCGATATGGCTTCAAACCCACAGGGGGTTAATACAGAATCACAGAATCTAGCTCCTCCACAGAGACAAAACTACGGAAGTGACTGTCTGCTTGTGGATATTTTAAACAAAAAAGAAAACATATGGCCTCTGGAGCTATGCTTGCTTTTTCTCCAGCTGGTATGACACAGAGAACAGATAGTCTGGGCCTACAGCTAAATGCAAAAGCTTTATTCCAAGGAGCAATTAGGGAACAATCTAGGGAACATGCTGCAATTTTAAAAGTTTTGAGATTAGCAAATCAGAAACAAAAAAATTGAGAATGCTCATGTATACTGTATATAAAAGCAATGTAATATAATCTTACTGTATATAAAAGCAAAAATTTTTAAAAGCACAAAATATCTTAGCTGTTTCTTACCTGTGTGACTAATATTTCTGCAAACTACTAAAGACAATTTAGAATTAAATAATTAAGCCCAGCCTCTTCTGTCACAGATGTTAATTTGTAATTCTACACATACACTAGTAATGAGCAAAAATTAAAACTGAATAATGGGCTTAATTCAGAAGGCTGTAAAGAAAGATCAGTTATTTCATTTATAAAATCATAAATTTCTTTAAAAATGTAACCATGTGGATTAAAACCACAGTTATATTAAATAAATAGTCAACGGCAGTCATGATGTACATCTTTAAGTTCAAGTCTTGAAACACACTGATAAATACTTCAGAGTACAAACTCATTTGGTAGTCTGGGCCCAAATGCTGAGCCAGTGTGTGCAGACAAAGCCCACTGACTTCTGAACCCCTGCAGGAGTGCCTATGGCTTGTAGGGAGCTGGAGTTGTGCACTCCCCAGGGACAGCAGGGCCAGGAGTGATCTTAAGAAGTCATCTAGTCCAACCTCTGCCAGAGGATGAACTTGCCTTAAACACTGCCAGAGTATGAAATCTGATTTAACTTTTATACAAAAACTTAAGTAAATTATTTTATAATGTTCTCAGGAAATGTATTGCAGGACTTTGCAAAGTTACCATCAGGATTATTTTCTCCTAATGCCTAATCTGAAGCTGGGCAATTACCTCTTGTCCTATGAATAGGGAATTTGGAGAACAAGATTCGGGGTTCTTTTTATACTGTCTTCTCTGCAAAAGCTTTTTACAAATGTGAATACTCCTTTAGTCCTTGCTCCTGCAGACTAAACACACCAAATTCTTTCATGTTTTACATGCGAAATAATGTTGTCTAGCACACTCATCTTTCTTGTCTCTCTCTCCACTGGACTCCTTCCAGTTAGACCACAACCTTCCTCAAGTGTGGTGCCTGAAACCAGATACAGTACACCAGCTCAGACCTCATTAGAACTTATTAGGCCTAATTAGAGTAAAAGGTTATTTTGTGTGAATTTAATGGGGAATGTTTATTTATTCAGTCTAGTATGAAATTTGCTTTTTCACAAAAACATAACATTATTGACCCATGATTAACTTGCCACTCACTGGAATCTGCATGTCCTTTTCCACAGAATTACAATGAACCTGGTCTCCTCCAATCTCTTTCTGTTAATTACTTCAATTCAAGACTTTATATTTGCCCTTAATGAAGTAAATCCTACTTACGTCATGTAATTTCAGTAATTAATGTAAGTAACTTCTTGTTCTAATCTATTTCTCCAATACACTTTCAGCTTTTATCAGCAATAATTACGTGTAAATGAAGTATCTATTGCATAATCCAATTTATTTTATAAAGGATATAAATTAGCTTAAAATTGATTTCAGGAAAGGCCTCCTTATTACATCTTCCTAGGTGACAGTGAATTGTTAACAACAACCCTAAGTATAAATCAGTCTTGTAGATTCTTTTAAACTGTGCTTCCTGCATTGGCTATGAAAACATCAAAAGCAGACTTTACCAACAGCCCCTTACCAAAATCACAATGTGTCACCTTTCCAGCTTCCCCATTCACAAGCCAATTACTCTGTTTGAATAACAACACTATCATAGAAGGAACTGTTACAATTAATCTTTCATGGTATTTTCCCTTTTCTCTGAGATTATGTATAAAAAAACAAAGAACTCTTGAACTGAGAAAGACATATAGAAACTATTTTTTCCACAAGATGAACATTAGAAAAAAATAAAATGCATATTTCAATTTGTGAAGATCTCCCTGTCTTTGCCAAAAAGTAGTCCACATTATCTTACACATCAATAGATCAAGGAAACATATAGTTGTCCTTACTCAATTCTATGTTCTTTAACAGAAATGCCTACTTCTTCAATATACACTCCCTGCATCTAGGTTAAGATCCTGAATTAAAAGCCAATCAGAACTGGCCTCTCTTCTTCAACAGACTCTGGTGTATTCTGGATCACTCCAGTGGTGAATGGAAATTCTTTCCCTATTTGCTACATTTTATTGAAAACACTGTTGTCCAACACACTCAGAAGTAGTAGGTCTTTAGTAGTCAATTTTTATGTACAGGTTATGTTATATAGATGATATAAAAGGTTAGTGATGGACACATGCTGCACTAGGTTCTTCAAAGGCACTCTGATGAAACCACATTAGGCAACTCTTCAAAGACAGAGAGCCAGACTTCATAAACCTGATGGAGGTCCTGATACAAATCCATTAAATATCACATCTGTAATAGATTAATCTAAACCACTTTATTTAATTGGTCTTATCATTAATATTGTACTTGATGTTACAAATAAATTATAATATTTAATTTATAAAATTTTCACATTTCTTTGTAAAACCAACAATAGGTTTAAAGTAAAAAGAGCTTTGTTGCAGCAACAGCTTTGTTTAACTTCAACAAGATTGTAATATTTTAAGAGTAGAGAAATGTGTAAACATCAATATTCATTATTTTCTTCTGTACACATCTGTGTAAATTAGTTGATATAAATATAATTTACTATAGAAACATTTTTTGTTTGTTTATGCTACACACAGTTCTATGCTGGCATCACGTACTAGTTGATTCATCTTTCGAAGAGTGAGATTTATTCCTTTTGCATTCAAACCCCCAGTATGTCCATTGCCAGCAGTGGACTTCATGTTCAGAGAATCAGACTCACAGTGTCAGAAATCTAAAATTAAACTCCAGTACAAGATTATAAATAATCAAAACTGAATGAATTATTTTAATACCATAATTGCCAGACACTTAAAGGCCATGATCAAAGCCAACCAAAATCAATGACTGTTTTTCCATTGACTTAGCTGAAATTTACCCACAGTTTCCAGTCTCATTTTAGTTTTACAATTTTATTACAGCATGAAGAGTTAGAAGTACGTAGCATCAGAGCTTCAGTGTAAGAAGTAAGGCCTCTAAGTCTTTCTGGGCCTCTTTATCCTGAAAGAAACAGACAACCATGCATCAATTTAGAGATGATAAATCCCTTCATTTGCCTAATACGTGCCTATCCACATTTCTTTACTAACAACAGACATAACACACAACTGCAACAGCCACAAAATGTAAAGACTGCATAATAAGTTAATTTATCAGTGAATACAAAAATAAAGTTTGAAGTGAAAACAAGAGCCAGATGGCGGCCCTCCCTTTACAGCTCTGTTAAAGCACTTAAAATGTTAGCCCACAAATACCCTTCTCAGCAGACCAGTAAGCTCTTCAGCTTGGGATATAATTTTTATTGGTGTACTTTGCATAAAATATTGCTTTGCCTTATACCTGATGTAATCTTGCATCCTGACCACATGCAGTTTCTCTAAAGATGTTCTGTGATGTTTGCTAATGATTTATTATGGAACTAAGAAGAAAACATTGGGAAATGTAATTAATGACATAGGTTAGATTGTGGTTTCAGTGCATACAGCCGCACCTACCTGTAATAGCCACCATGGGCTGACTGCATCCTCAGTATCTTCCAGACTGGGCTCTGCCTATGCTACTGGGCTCACAGCAGAGTGGGGCCAATGTGGGAGCAAGAGGCAGGTGACCTGCTGTGCTCAGAGCCAACACTACATTGTACTCCTAGGGCAGCAGGAAAAGGCTCCTTTTAGGCCAATGTTTTAAGGGCACAGTTTGCATGGGGCTTTAAACCGAAGTCAGGCCTAAGACTGTCTCACAGGTACCCAGAGACATATGTTTTGGCTATTGCATGTATAATCTGCTTGGAATGGGGCACATGCATATAGGCATGTAACCACAGTACAAAAACTCCATTATTCTACTTATTTTTAAATGTCCCCTGGATATAATCCACTATCTTTAGCTGCTGCACTCTGGTTTAAAATCACATTTCAAAAATGTCACCACCTCATGCTCATAAGGGTCCAAACACCCAACACATGTACCCATGGATATTTAACAGTGCAAGTGAAAAGTGCCTGCACATCACTGATTTTGTGTAAGTATTTCTAATGACAGAGACCAGTAATGATAATGCCTTGGGATATTCTGAAGGAAAATACTGTAGACAGTCAGTGAAGTAATCACTAGATTTCAGGATCACTTCATTACTCAATCAACCAAAGAGCTGGAACAAAATACAGAACATTTTGGAATATATTTTATGGGTGAAGAAATTCCTGCTTCTCTTTTATTTTGGTTAGTTGTCTATAATGTCATGGAGGAACAGAGAAGAATATTGAGATGATATAAACCATATGCCAGACATGTCAAACTACATCATATTATTGGTCTGGATTAAGGCATTAATACATTAGCTGGACACTTCTCTTGGAGTTACTGCCTTACTCCTACTGGCAACAATAGGCTAAACTATCTGCCTAATCATTTATCAGAGGCCTTTAAAGGCACACACTGCAAAGCCAGTAAGCTCTTGCCAAAATACTCTAACAGCAGGAAATGTCATATAGCACTGAGCACCCCTTAAACACCACGTCACTACAGGCTATCTGGAGCACCAGGCTGTTGCTTTCAACAAAAATTGAAAACCTCAAAATTTTCCCTTAATTCAGGGAAAATACACTCTTTTCTGTACTGACTATGGTCAACTTGTGAAAATGATTCTAAACTCCATTAAATAAAAAAAAGTAAAAAGCCAGATATTATCCCATGGTAATAAGAAATCGAAAATTGTATCTGGTATCTTAATTGTATCTGGTTGTACTCTTATGACATTTTTCTAAGTTGAAAATTATAAAGGTTCAGGTTTTCTCATATCTGAATAGTGTTCAGCATTTAATGAGTTGATGGGATTCTCTACTCATTTTGCAGGATACAACATTTTAAAAACAAATCTCCAAACTTTGGATAATTGTCTCTTTAGAAGTAAAGGATTATATTGGGCAATGAGCTGTACAAGTCACAAAGGTCCAGAAAACATTGGGCAATCTTCCCTGAATCTTCCTCTGGGCTTAAGAAAAAGAACGGAACAAAACCCAAGATTGTTCTAAGAACTGTCTGGAGAAGAAACTGCAAACGTGCAAAGCGTTCTATCTCTGGTTTGCCAGTTCTAAACAGGACTACGTCAGTTAAAGCAGGAAATATTGTTGCAAACTGCTTAGCGGGTTTCATTAATTGAGACAGCAGCTTCCAGTCAATAGGAACTCATACTGCAAAAGCATTGAAAAAAATCAGTAATGGCATTAAAAACAGAGCTGAGAATGGTCAGTGAAGGGAACTATTATGTCACCTTTGGAGAGAGTCCTTCCAGACCAAGAGGTGTGTCATGCTAAAAAGAGAGAGAAGCCACAACTCTGTTCAGTGTACTAGTTTCTGGTTTTAAGGGTGAAAACTTCATTATTGCCCAAAGATTGGCTGCTAATGGAAAGAAAAAGCCTTAAATCCTGTCTTGGGCCAACTCTCTTTCTTGGTTTCTGGGTCTGTGGCTTTCTGAAAATGAATAATAAGGTCAGGTTTTTTTTTTTTTTGTTTTTTTTTTTTTTTTTTGCTTTTTTTTCCCCAGATGGCAGGGTTTCTCTTTTAGAGCATGGTAAGCAGAAGAATGCAATATACTAGCATCAGTCCCATTTGTTCATCCTGAGGCTTAGTTCAGCACTGACTGAATACACAGCCATTTTCAACCTCGTCTTTCTATTGTCAAGGCTTACATTTATTAAACACTCCTTATATCATTTTCAGAGTTGAATATGAGTTCAAAATGTTCTGCAAACTGCTACACAAAATGTATTCAAATTACAGGATCAGGGACTTTATTTTGCGTTATTCCTATTTTGTTGCTTTACATTTATGTTTCATCATTCACAGGGGATATGCACAGGAAAAAAAGACCTGGGAGGCCAGGGACTGAACAAGGGGAGAGAGGGAGTTGAAAACAAGGGCAAGAAGGAAGAGAGAGCTGGTGGGAAAAAGGGAATGTTGGCTTAAATGGAAGTAGTCCACATTTTGACAGTTCATTTTTGCTGAAAAAAAAAATTACTGATACATATACATGGAGAGTTACATATATAAATGTGCATGCAAAAATTAAATGGTAATTAAAACCAAGATAGAAAGATAATGATTTTACCTTCCATCTCTGCTAATTATTTCCTTATGTGCTAATACACTCAACCCAGGCACTGCATATGTGTGCACTTGTTGACAAAGTCCCAGCTGTCAACAGAGAATGATACAGCCCCATGACCACAACCAAAATGGTTACACCAGCCAATGAAAATATAATCGTGTGCAACCACTGCCAAATCCCAAGCTGACATGCATCCTGTAGGGTTTCACTGAAGTCAGCAGGGCAGCATGGTATATGCAATGAGCTGGGCTGCAAGGGTGGTCCAAAGCTGTACTCTGATACGCAGTAACAGCAATGAGGTGCTGAGAGACACTCCTGCTTTTGGGTACAGCTGTATCATTCCCTCACAGCTCCAGGAGAAATCCTGGACTGTAGCAGAAGAGACTCCCAAACATGCACAAGGGTTGTTAGAGAGCAATAGATCTTGTGGAGAGTATAAATCATGCAAAGCTAAATGCTATCCTATCCCTTTTTGGTTTCCTGACAGACTCACAGATGGTGTGACTGTAGCATGCACTAACAATTGTATAATACCTTGAGTTTTCTCCTTTGACATTGTAACACATTAATGCCACCATCCACATACCACCTTCTAGATGACTGCTGTATGTCACAAGCTGGTGCATTCTATGTTCTTACATATTATCACTATCTTCTCTGGGGATTAACCTTAACTTCTCAAGGCTTTTGGGATCAAGGCAAGCACAGCTTTAAAATATGCAGCTGTCAATAATTACAGATTTTTGGATATTACTTCAGGTAGAGGGAAAATACCCTTTTGCACTTAGAAGAATACAAATAAACAGTTCAGCTCAGTCAAGGACTACTGTTGAAAAATTACAAAACAGCAGAATACAATTCAGAATAGTTAGCAGTCATGTAAAATTTTAATTGGCTAGTTCTTTCCTGACTTGAAAGACTAAGTTTTCACCTATGATCTGGTTTTCTTTTACTACTGTACACAATGTAGAGCATTTCGTGTTAAAGACACTATCCTCTTTCTGTCTGGCTGCTGCCTCTCCCATGATGGGACCTACAGCTTTTCTTTCTGCACTGTGATTGCTGAAACAGCCTGAACATAAACACATCCAGTTATAGCCCCCTCAGATAGCTGCTTGTCAAGTCTTTCCTTCACCCTGTATATTGCCTCCAAGACAGTATATTTCAAAATCCCAGGAGTTTGACTTGGCCCAGCTACTCTACAAAAATTCAAAATGGGTTTTTGCCAGTCTATTTTGTAATCCTGGAATGTTCCACCACCCCTGTGAATACTTCGTCCACTCTGCCCCTGCATCATGAGAATGACAGTGGAGGAGACACACTCCATACTTTGGGGAACTGGCTGCTGACCATTTTTGCTGGACTAAGAACTATGCTAAAACTGTGTTAGCTTTGATAGAATGTTAAAACAAATACTGTGTGATAGTCAGTTTCATCATAAATATAATAAGCTTGGTATTTATCAGGATAAACTTCATCCTTATGCATGAAACTGTGACACCACAAAAAATATCTTCATCACTTTTTGGAATAATTTTTAGAGGGAGAGAATAAATAAGTAGACAATGCAAACAAATTTTTTTCAAGGACTTCAAAAACATGCAGATAGAAAATTGATCTGATCACTAAGATGGAGAAAAATAGACTATTCTTTGAAGTGCAAAATAATATAAAATATGGGGAGTCTCAAATTATTTTAGCAACTCTTTCACAAATGTCTCACTTTCCCCTAGAATTTTAGTTTGAAATTTGATTTCTTTATAATGAGTTTTTAAAAAGTGTATTCCCTCAGTTTGAAGCGGTCACATTCACTGTATACGAAACCACTAATTAAGGAATAGTTTTTTAAGCACACTTCAAAAATTATTTGGCTTTGAGTGGGTGGTAGCTATTAGGAAATTCTTGTTCAACTCCACAAACAGTACTAGCAGGAAAACAACAGCCTAGAATTTAAAATGAACACAAATCTGAACACTTCGATTATTTTTCAATTGAAACATCATTGATTTTTGCTGGCCATTTGGAGGACAAATGTGCAAAAAAAAATCTAAAGCAAAAAATATTCCCTGAAAAGCATGACATTTTATATTGAGCTGAAGATGTGGAAAGAAAATATTCTGGTTGATGAGAAAACAAAACCACTTTTATAAGGTTAGCCTAAATTACTCAGTTTTAATTGGTAGTTTTTTTCAAAAACAAGTCATAATTTGTAACCTTCACTTTAAGAACAAGAGTAAATTACTTTTTTCTCCTCAAAATCTTACTTAGAAGGACAGACTACAATAGCAGCTTCAAATAAGATCTGTTGGAATATCACAACAAGTTCTTCTCATAGGTCCAATCCATGGCTGCTGGAGTGGGTATTTCTTGGAAAAACTTGAAAATCCAGATAGACAAATGGTCTGTTGGAATGGAACAGCTGATGGGTGCTGAAATTTACACTCTGACCTCTCTTCCATCCCCCTGCAAGTCCTATATTTTTCCTTATAGACAATATTAAAAATGCAATTAATAGCCAGGGAAATCAATTATGGTGTTGTACAAAAAAGTGTAAGAAAACTGTATGAGCATGAGTTGTCCTCAGCAGCTGCATTCTTTTGTAATAATTCAGCCATTGTTGCAGCTTATTATTACATTTATCACCTCCTCCACATGAGTTTCAGATGTCACTGAGGCTGAAGGCAGAGTCTTTAACAAGTCTCTGCTTCCTGCCATTCTACACCTGGAAGAAGTGAATGTCATAATCATGAATTTCTGTAAAATCTAAATCTCTCCCACTTGTTAATTTCAAATCTGAATTGCCATCATTTCTAATTACTGAGAAGGATGGACTGCACAAAATCACCAATAATTTCATTTTTATTCCACTTTCTTAGCTTTGGAGAAGTTTTTATCTACATTTTAAGTAAGACTTTCAGCAACTCAGTGCAAATAGATTTCCTTTGCATTTTTCCTGTTTTCCTGTCTTCATCTCTTCCAAGACTACACTTTTTGTAACACAACTGCTGCTTTTGAGATTCATTTTTTAAAAAATGTAGTAGAGACTAGAACCTTGAAATTTTAATCTCTTTCTCTGCTAGGCTATTAACTCCTTTGTGGTGAGCTTACTGGTCCTACAAGCAGAGAGTTCATTGTCATGCTCATGCTTGTCTCCAGACACAAGAAAAAACAGTTCTGTGAGTATTATACTTTACAATTCTACATTGAGACTTGAAATTCTATGAGTTCCAGCCTTGAAAACTTACAATAATCTTTATTATAAACAACAAATTAGGGTCTTATTCCCCTTACAAGCAAAGAACCATGTGTTTAACCATACACACACCCACACACACCCTCCCCACCTGTTCTGTCTTTCTGTATGCAAGACAGACACTCATGATTTCAAAATTAAATTACATTTTTATCTTCAAATTAAAAAAAGTAATTTTATTCCACCACAATAGTCCACCACATCTGGTTTCAAGAGCCCTTCACAGAGTCACACTCAGCAAGGCTTTGAGCACACTACAAAGTAATGAGTCTCAGTAAGGGTAATGCAACATCCTCTAGATGAACAGAGCAGCTGTTAAGCACTTAACAATAACTCACAGCAGCCCTGAACATTGGGATCTCTTTTACTGAAGGGGCAAATGTTTCCCAGGACCCTGAGGTTATCCACCTGGGTAGCAACCAGAGAAAAACTGGACAATTTCATGTCCCATGCACCTCCAGCAGTGAAGTACCACTATACACTATTTATGGCCAAGGAAGGACTGTATGATTCATTGGAGGTTTTTTGTTTAGAAAGGATAGAGAAAGGTCTTTAAAGTTGCACTGTAATATCAGCTATGTTTTTCCAGATGTAATTGGAACCAAAGCTCATATATTTCCTTTTAAAATAAAAAGAATACATAGACTGATAAGTTAAAAATATGCCAAACTATTTTTAAAAACTGTCCTCTTTTAAAAAATCCTCCTGTAACTCTTAATTTACAGGGCTCAATCAGAACTTGTTTCTTTTTTTGTAATTTCTGTGTATCTTTTTTAAGATTCAGAATAGGTTTGAAACAGACGATCTGATTTTTTTTTCCTTTAACAAGAATTAGCTATGTTTGGAAGCCCCTTTTACCCCTTGAATTAAAACAAACTCTATAAATGGTAGAACAGATGCACAGAAGGGATATTTGGATGTGACATAACACTCAAGACAAAAATAATATCACTTAACTCGAAATGTTATGTGAAATGAATCCTAGAAAAAGTGTCAAAGAAGTGTCCTGAGTTACAGCAGCTGAGAATTTGACCTGAGAATTAAAATGAGCTATGGGCTACTTTACTGATGCCAAGCACCTCTGGTTCCCAGAAGTCACTGGAAACTGTGGATGCTCAGAAGCAATAAAAAGTAAACCACTGTCTATGATAATTTTTCTGCAGGATGATTTTTATCATTAAATACTATACATTTCCTCAACGTGGCACCTTTCCAGCAACTTTGTCTCTCAGTCTGCTCCTAATTTTATGCTTTTATACAAATACATGTTTCTCACTAGAAGCCAACATCTAAAAACAATAAAGGAGTTCCCCTGCTAGAAGAAAGAGAAAACTCATATGACAAACTATGATTACACTTGGGAATGATGGGTTTCAGATGACTATGACAAAACACCACACTGCTGACAACCTTGAGATCCTGAGCTGTGGCAAATGGAAAGAAACCCTCACACTGCTGCTGACCTGTGCTTTTTTTTTTTTCAGACCATGAACCCCATCTTCTACAGGGCTGCAGTCAATTCAGGCACTAATAAAGTGCATATTAGCATCTGTTTATTACTCTCTCCCCAATGCCTCTTCAGTCTTATTACAGTCTCTTCCCCCTCTTAAACTAATCTCACTAAACGTTATTCCTACATACAGCTCCAAGCCCTGAACCACTTCACTTCCAACACATTTTCCCAAAAATCAGTAACAGTCTTTCTGTAACACAATAACCAAAACAACATGTAATATTTGAATTCAGATGGGATTTGAGGTAACAGTCAGCAACGGCAGAGTTCATGTTCCAGATCTCCATTTCACAGTAATTTCTTTCAGCGTACACTTGGATTTTTTACCCTGTGCTGAGTGCTTGGTTGTTTTTTTTTAAATTGAATTACATACTACTGCCCTAATGCCATATCCTTCTGGACTCTTTTTTTTTCTAAATTTAACTCAAAACACATCACAAGTAAACAAGACAAAGGAGACAAATCTGTGATATCTATAGAATTAGTCAAAATAGGAGAGGTCAAATCATCTTGTCCTCTTCAGATGGAAAGAAGATTTTTTGGGCCCATTTGACACTCACTCTTCTGATTATACAAATCAGTGTAATTCTTGTTCTCATCACCACCCTGCTTGCCAGAATACATACACCTATCCCTCAGACTTCTCTTAAATTCCTGCTCTCACCTCAGGGTTCCTTTTCCTTCTCAGGTCTGCTGATACTTCAGAAATGTGATGGGATATTAAACAGATAATTTATAGCAGCCTTTCCCATGTTCTGTAATAGGCAAGCTGCAGGTATATTTTAACAGTAAGTAAAGAATAAAGAGAATTAAATCATTGATAATGTCATATCGGTATCAATACATATTTAAAGAAACACCGAACTTAAGCAATGATTACTTAATTTATGATTGGTACATACTGTAACTGGGGCCAAAAATTAGGCCACCCAGGAGCAGCGGCTGGTGAGGCATGCAGGGGTCTTTCTTCCCAGCAGGAACATTTGACATAGACATGTCAGTGCTCCGCACACAGCATTTATTGTCAATCAAGTTACAGAGTTATTTAATGGCCTTTTTCCTTAACTTCAAAGAATTAAATGGGATGGGGCCAATTCCTCTCAGGAATCACCTCTCTTTCTCCATACCACATCTGCTGTGCTCAGAGGGGGTCCCTTAGGCTGAAAAAGCTCAGGTTTGAACTTGTCACGCTCTAGGATGGTAAGATGTTTCCAGCCATAGGTCAGTTATGGAACTTGCTTCTACACGAAATCAGACACAGTAAACCTTCTTGCCATGACTTGGTTTATATTTGAGAAATTAAACAACTTAAAATCTCTCAAATATTTGTAGAAATTTTTGTGTCCACATATCAAAAATGCTCTAATGGGCCTAAAATACTGTATTGGGCCTCAAGAGGAATCTATTAATCTCTTAGAACAAACTCTAGGCCACCAGATGTGACTTGAAGAACTGTGCCTCCTTAACTGCCCTGTGGCTGAAGACAAAGCCAATCTTGAATAATTCATCTGCCTCTGCTGTAGTTAACATACTGCCCTTGACAAGAATCACCAACCAGAGGCTTTCAGGAGCAGAGACAGAGACTGTAGGACAAAAATCCAGAGTGCTTTCAACTGAGAAAAACATAGGTCTGGGGCAAAATTTCAGCACAGCTAGAGTGACAGACTCAACTGCTTATGCTCAAGATGATCTAATGAAGTGGGTTGAATAATAAAAGTACAATTCAATTTCTGATACAGACAAGTCCCTGACAGTTCCCCAAACAAAGAATTTTTTAAAGCTGTTGATATAGACAACTGTAATGAGCCAATGTAGAGTGGAGGAAAAAGGAATGTTCTGTGTTCAGAGGAAAAACTGAAACATTATGTTGTTACCAGCAGTGCAATAATGGATGCCAAAGACAAGAGAGCAGTCACAAGGGAACAAGTTATCACTCTCAATACCCACCTCATTAGTAACTGAGAGAATTGACAGTGCAGAATCACAGCACTTCAGTGCATTGTTTTTCTGGCCAAGATCTTTATAGCACTGAAAAGAAAAAACATTTTGTTTCCAATCCGACCACTGTAAGAACACCAGAGTCTACAAATCATTATTTTTAAAAGAACTTGGTTACCTTTGCCAAATACACATAATTGCATTTGGAATATCCTGGATGCATTTCTTCTGCCTAAATAACAAAAAAACAGGAAAGAAAATAGACATGAAACTTGTGTGATGAGATTTATGCGGTCTGCATAACATTTTAAGTAATGCACTACAATTCCTCAAACATCAGACCAAATCATCCCTACTCTGTGTAATGCAATCTGACTAGTAGCACTTCAAAAAAAAAAAAAAAAAAAGAAAACAAAAAAATACAAAACTCAAACCCTAAACCAGGCACATGAGATGCTGACAGTGAACACAGAAAATGTTCTGTGTACTGCTTGCTCTCCTCTCTCCCCAAGCACTCTGTTAAAATCTAGGGTATTTCTGTACAAGACCTATTGGATTCATTGACTTACAGGACAGGCTTAAAGATACCACTGTCTTTCCCCATTAAAGAAATAAGAAAACAACCAACCATTCACACTTTGTGTAATGAGTAAAGAACTATGTTTATCAATTTTACAATTATTTCCCTTCCACAGTCTCTTATCTTGTAGCTCTGGGTTCACCTTTCTTTTGAAATTATCATCTTCTGAAAAGTTCAGGTAATTAAAAAAGTTTAATAATGTCTTTTTTTTTTTAACAAATCAAGCATATAGAAGCTTGCAAGATAAGTAAAACTCTTACTAATTATCTACTAACAAAGAAGAAGCTTTTAATCAAAGAACAGCTATTGGGAGGGGAAAATTACATCAGTGAAAATTATAGTAGCTGTAATCTTTGGACCAAAACAATGCTGCTTTACCACAACTGTGTAAAATCAAACAACTGAAAAACAAACCTAAACAGTTATCTTTTAGACAGTAATTTGATTTTTGTTGCTGAAGATGACTTTAAACCACAGTAACTCTGCAGCCCACCACAAAATGCCCTGAAGCTAAAGCGAATGTTTCAAATTATTTCTACCACTTTTGGAATTTGACCTTCAAGATAAAATCTCTTATACTGGGAAGCTGGTAATGTATTATAGTTTCCAAAATTCAGGAGATCATCCAATCTTCAAATAGACTAAGAACACAGAAAAGAAGCACTTTTTATAGTGAGGAAAAGATGCCTGTGCAATATCTTTGAAAAACTTTCTGAAAATAATTGTAATGCTAGAAATTTATGCTTTGAATCCAGTCACGTGAAAAACTTGTATGCTTTTGAGCTCCAGAAGCAGAAATTATTCATATGGAAAGCAATAATAGATAGATTTATTTTATTCATTTGGTGCTTTCTCATAACTGTGTTCAAATAGAATGCCCAGGAACATGGACCTATATGAGAGAGCTTTCTTCTCTACTTCACTACAAAAGACATTTCACCTCCACAAATAAGAAAGGCTTCTACTGGAATTTAATGGCAAACATTTTCAGATCAGAAAAAAGAGAAATATCAGAATGTCAAAGTTTTCCTTGCCTATGTCAACTGTCTTGCAGAAACAGGCAAATCAGCAACTATCACTATGGTTTATCTGTTTCAGCAGCATATGTAACTAATCTATATCCATATCACATTCAGTTCAATAACTATTAATCATGGCAATTAATTGGAGAATTTCCTGAAACTAAATAAAGAAAAGAAAGGTGCCAACCACTCATGTCCAAACTAATTTTAAAACTGAAAAGAAAAAAATATTTTAATAGAATGCTCAGTGGTATTTAGAGAAGGCCTGAATTTATAGCTACTGAACATGGTCTGTTGAACAGACATCTTGACAATACTCACATATAACATCTGGTAAACAGCAACACAGGAAAACCCTTGGCTAGGACTTACCTTAAGGAAATTCTGCAATGCTTCTTCTACTGTTGAAGTTGGTGGAGTCCCAAAGAGAGCAGCAGCTACTTTCTTTTCAAGCCAAGACAACTGAGCTACCTAAAATTAAAAAAAAAAAAAAAGGTCAGATTTCTTTAGAGTTGCTTCTCAGTTTTGCAGTAAATACTGTCTTTCATATTGTACTACCTATACAACATATTTTGGAAAAGAACCTGTAAAGGAATGCATTGTAGTGTCAAGTTTGGCCAGTTCAAAGCAGTCTTTTGGATTTTAGAGTCACATGACCAAACACCAACATCCTCAATATAAGGTTACTTCCATGTGCAAAGCTTAAAGTACATTTTAGGTTTCATAGCATCTCGCCTTTTTTAAAAACCTAAGACTAGAAACAGTGCTTGAAACCTGCTAAGGTTTTCATGAGATAGACAGCTTTGCATGACAATCTATGCATTTGACTACTTTCTTACATTATGAATACCTGTTGCTGCAGTAAAAATGTGGTTTTGGAGCTTGTATAACAAGTTCATTTATTACACAGAAGCTGGTGACAACCGCTGTTAAGAAATAGTCTTCATTTTTAGCTCTTCCTAACTGACAAATAACACTTGCCAATGACGTCTTCTAATTTCAGGAATATGAGCTGCTATAAAAGCACTTCAGGGAACTATCATATTGCTACACAGTGCACATGATTTCTTCCCTTACATACACTGACACCTGACAGAAACTGCCTTGGTTACTGCCATAAGGTATTTGGCTCCATCACCCAACCCTCACATCTCTAGCAAAGGATGGAGTTGCTAAGAAATACAGTGTGAAAGAAGAGCCTGTTTAAGTAGAGGAGTGAAGCCACTTTCCTTTGGACACTTTTACCATGCCTTTTTTCTTTTGTAAAGAAAAGCCAGGTTTTTTTTTCCTTCACATCAGTATTTGAACCACAGCACTGATGGCTCCTGTGACAGAGCAGATGAGTCAAAAAATGGTAAAAAACAAGGTTTTGTATTTTCTGGCCTGATCTATACAGAGGCAACACAGAGAAGAGGCAAACACTGGCAAAGAAAGAGAGCCTCTCATCAGAGACTTGAAGAGAGATATGAATCACACGGGAACAGCTCTTTTTCAGAAGGAGCTGCAATTCAAATAACAAAGTTCAGCCTTGAACTCAAGTCTTTCCTACTACTACAAAATTTAAAATGGTTTTGCTTGGTTTTAGATTATTTCTGCCTCATTCCCTGGCTTTTCGATATCCGCAGGGCTGTTGCTGCCCCCCCTGCCAGCTCCACCTATATCCAGCAATTATGCAGGAGATGCCAGATAATAATTGTAAAATACGAGAATCCACTCTCTCATAGCTATGCACAGCTACCAACCAGAATGCTTCTCCTTTTAACAGACACCAAGTTCTACCTACTTCTTGTTGCAAATAAAAAATATCATTGCAAAGACCAGAAATACAGGTCAGCATGCAGCAGAAAAATGCACAGGGTCATGTTTTCTCATCTGGCCCCAATGTCTCTAACCACATAAGAGCAGCATTGAGGGGAGACAGAAGGCATCCTATTCAAGTTTTGCTAGCTGCTCAGCAGGGTCCCAAAGCCTTATTTGTTACATGTTGTCAGTAAGTGTCTCACACCCAAGAACAAAATTATAACACAGAGAGAAACAATATTACAAAAATAAAGCTTTTGTTTTCATTCTCTTTCACATACCTCACCTTTGAAGCTTCTTCTGAGAACCTAAAATGTTTTTTAAAAAACCTCTCCAGCAATCATGGAGTTCTTACTCATTGGAGCAACAAGATGTGTTGCCCCTGCAGTGCTTTCCCACTGTGTTACAAATTGCAACATGCTGCTTAAAACTTCTAATTGTAGGAATATATATAATTTCCTTCCCCATTTCATTTCTCTCACTGTTGTATAGTTTCTGAGACGTATTATGCAAGAGTTATTAAAAGAATTTTTGCCAAAGTGCTGTTTTTTTCACGTCAATCTACTGCTCCCTTGGTCTCTCTTCTCTTGGAAGAGGAAGGGAGTTTCTGTATTTCTAGGTCCATCACATCAAGAAGGAGGAAGAGAAGAGGTAAAAAAAAGGAATGTGTTACACTATTCTCTGCAAATGCACACAACACCCTGGAGATACATACTGCACAGATACAATTACCACACTCATGTCTGCTGTTATGCAATAGTGAGGAAACAAAATTGCAGTTTTTCCATGTGGAGTTATAATTAACTATTGAAAACACAAGTTCTTCCTGGCAGTTACTTTATTTTCTTATGAGATTTAATCAGAACTGATTTGCTGAGGTTTTAGTCTTTATTTTGTCTGGCTTGGGTGCTGCTTTGCACCACTCAAATTTCTAAAAAGCCCAAACATATATGTAGTTGGCCATTTTTATTTGACCATTCCCATCAAGCTAAAACAATGTTTAAAAGTGAAATGCATGTAAGCACATGCACATTTCACACAAAACCACCCACACTGAAAGGAGGTTGTAGCAAGGTGGGGGTCAGTCTCTTCTCCCAAGTAACGAGTGATAGGACCAGACGAAATAACACCAAGGGGAGGTTTGGATTGGATCATAGGAAAATTTCCTTTACTGAAAAGGTGGTCGAGCATTGGAATAGCCTGCCCAAGGAAGTGATATAATTACCTCCCTGGAAATGTTCAAAGACATGTGGGCGTGACACTTGGGGACATGGGTTAGTGGTGAACAGGACAGTGCTGGGTTAACAGCTGGACTTGATCTTAAGAGGTCTTTTCCAACCTTAATGATTCTATGGCAATAATGAGGGTTTTTTTTTAATGTGGACTCTATCCAGCATTATACCTTGTAACTCTTCCAGAGAAAATCTGAGAATTCTGTGATGTTTCAGCAGTGAGACTTATATGCCACTGGCTCTATGAATTTGTCACAGCAAGCCTAGCCCTCCATATATGAAGTACCTAGTTCACACAAGTTGTCCAGGTTCCTTTCATGGTCAATACAGAGAGGCACTTCCATTAGGCAATTCCTCTTCACCTCCATTAGCCTGGGATGAACACTCCTATCTTTCTTTTCTTCAACTACAAAAGGAGCACAGACCCTGGGGATAGCTAAAGGCAGCTGAGGTGAATCCCATCACAACAGCTTAACTGTGCCTGAGTCTATCTGCACCCCTCTACGACTGAAGTGGGACAAATGGAAAAGACCTGTTATATGCAATACACAAAATTGTGTATTGTACAGAGCAATAATGATGAACAGGAACCTATACTCTTCCCCTAAATGCAAATAAGCAAAGTCTTTAATTTGAAATAACTTTATTTGAGTAACTCTTACACCATGTTCAAAGAAATGGAAACATTGTTCCTACTATACCAAGTTATTAATCATTCTCTGTCTGTGAGCAAGCACAGGGAAGAGAACCCCTGGTGTAACATGCTCCAGCGTAGTGCAGAATTGACTGCTACAGTCAAGGTTACTCCAATAGTGCGAAGTGTATCTGGAGGTTCATACAAAATCACGTATAAAGAGAGGGTAACTGTCATCAACTACAGCAGAACCATGATTTCACTTAGTGAGTGTTCCAAGAGTGGTAGAGTGCAGCAGGTAATAAGGTAAACAACTACTGTTGCAAGTAATAGCTACAACAACAACAAAATTAAGGAATGAAGAGTGGTTTTGCCTACAGACGATTTCCAAATGTTAAGTGAGTTTTGGTTTTTTAGGTCTCCTAAACCCTGATGTCAGTCCTGCCAGAAGCCTGAAAATTCAGAGAAGCACTGCAAGGAACACTGTGTTTCCATAGAATATCAGGTTTTAACGTACTAGGTCACTCAAGGAACATCACTCCCTGTCAGAACCCAGAATGTCCCTTGGACAGTCTTGGATGTTCCAGGCCCAGGTCAAAAGCATCTGAGACCCTGGAATGCAGCCACAGACCCCTGTGGCTTTGAACCTGATCCATGGAACAATTTACCAACCTTGCAGGAAGAACAAGAAATCACAAAAGTTTAGATATTATAGTAGAAGTAGTCACAAAGTGAGAGGAAGAGTTTTTGAGTGCTGTATAGGGGGGTTTTAGGCCTTGTACAGAGGGGTCTGAGTTTTGTACATGGGGGTCAGAAGTTCTAAGATGGAGGGACTTGGGTGTGCCCTGTCCTCTTTCCTTCTTCTTCCTAACCTCCATGTTCTTGGTGATGTTGGCATTCACAGATTGGTTTAGAGTAGAAAGTCACTGTTCAATATAGGTGATGGGCATTGGGGGAAAACTGTAAACATCTAATATTTAATATAAGATATAAAAGAGGGCACCAGCCCCCTGGGCGTCGGAGTGTGCCCTTGCCTGACTGCTGAACGGACCGTGGCAGCTCAGGGAGAAATCTTTTAGATAACATGTAATAAACTACCTTGAGACAGGACAACAGAAGAATACTGAGTCTTTCTTTGGGGACACGGGTTGGAGGAGAGACTTTACCACCTTCCCGGGCTCACCCCAACCAGGGGTGAGTTCCGAGAACTCCCCAGCTGCCAAACATAAGGAGAGCTACTCCCACCCAGTCAAGAGCAACAAAAAAAAGGCCTGAGGAGCCACCAGCCAACTCCTGATCTCCCTTAGAGCTGAAGGGTAGTGGGTCATCCTAACAGTCTGGCCTTTGCCAAGTAGAGAAGGCCACTCTTCAGTATTCCAAAGTAAGTAGAGATGCTTGTCTCAACCAACCTCTCCTACAGATCTGTCAACAAACTGTCATCCATTTATCCGATACCAAAATCTCTGTTATATCCAGAGATGGAAGAAAGGCACTCCCAGAATTAAACTGTAGCTGAACTTAACGTTCATACTCGGCACTCTTCCATCAGGCCTCTTGTATCTCTGAGGGCCAAGGCAAAAAATGTGGTTCGCGCCTGAATACTGGGAAAATGAATTTCAAAAATATCCCTTTCTCTTTCTCAGCCTAGGATCAGCAAAAATCATATATATAGATATATATGTACTGTAACACAGGCTGGATTTTTGTCTTCTGTTTGTTTTTTATGACAAGCAAACTCTGCCCATTGACAGCTCCTTTCAAATTCCAGGATATTGGTATGAAGGAAGCTAACCCGCCTGAATTGAAAAACCATCCACGATCACAATTGTCTTCCATAAAAGCAAATCACAGCATTGTTCCAGCTTCAGTAAAATATTAATGGCACCTAATTAAGTAGCCCCAGAGAGTTTCTTTTTCTTTTCCATTACAATGTATTAATGTAAAATTGTACTAAATAATTTTGCAATGTTTTGACTTCTGGAAGAGATTAAGAAACTGGACACCAATTTTGAAATATTGGCTTCCAACAAAAACATTCTCTTTCTTGCCAGCTGAGGAACCTGGACAATCTGCACAGGCATTTAGGTATTTATCCAACTTGAATTAGGCTTTTCACTTTCCAGTAAGGAAAACCCACTTAGAGAGCACACAAAGGAACTGTATCAATTTATTCCCAGATGTAACCCAAACAGATACTGGGATACACCAGAGACAAATCCAAAACATGGCATATAACCTGCAGAAAGAAAATCCCAGGAGATCTAATTTTTAACACAGTACTAGCATTTACCAGTGACTCGGATCCAGTTTCACAAGTACATGCTAGCTGTTCTGTGCCTGTCCTGTAATGGCAAGTAGACATAAGTCTTAACTAGAAAGTTTTATAAGCTATTTGAAACATTAAAACACTTAACACCCCTCCCCCCAAACATACAATTACAAAGAATTATCAGATAATTGTGCCCAAAACTTTAAGGAAACAATTCTTATATACTATGCACCATAGATCCATTCACTTCTTGTACACACAGCAGGTCTCATAGGCAAAATTTTACCCACCATGACATCTATGAAATGACTAGTGAAAAACTTGCCTACCTGATTGTGATACCAGAAGTAATTTTCTAACAGAGCTGACAGGATTCTGTGATCCTCCTCTTTTGTACAGCCCTACTGATTTTAAATGGTATGAGAAGTAAGAAACAGCAAAAACTGATTTTTAGACAAGGTGATGCACAACTGTCACTGGCTCTGCATCACAGACAAACCCCATCTGATGTGAGGCAGTGAAAACCCAGCTCATCCTTTCTGCTGGAAGGTGCTATGACACCTTGCATCAGCTTCATTTCTGGTCCAGCAAGAATAACAGCTGAGCAAGAAACTTGGCAGCACTGTACCACGGCTCCTTGCAAAGGACTGCGCTGCACTAAGGAAAGTGGGAAATGGCAGATTAAAGGCCAGATTAAACTCTACTAATTAAATAGCTTTTACTAGTACAGCATGCAGTCTTTGCATATAGATTTCACTCTTCAATAAATCTTCTGCAACTGCCTCCACTGGTTTAGAGGTGACAGGATTGACAGTTGGACTTGATGACCTTGAAGGTCTCTTCCAACACTGATGAGTCTATGATTCTATACTTTTTACCTCAAAGTCTTCTTAATGGATTTTCATTTGTGAAAATGAACTGTAGTCCTGAGTTACACTTGAAGCATCCCCATTTACAGTATTTTATGCAATTCCCGTTTGTCATCCAAAAAAACATACAACAGTAATATGATCCCCTAACATTAAATCGGGAGTGAATGGGAAATACCTAACTATACTAGGAAGACTTAAGTACATTAGATTTCACAAAACTGCTATCAAAACCTATAAAATACCAAAAACTTGTTATCTTTTTAACTACACTGCTTCAGTAAAAGAATACGTGACCAAAATGACACAAAAGTACCCTGGGAAGCAATACCTATGAAAGAACAAACATTGTGGCCAATCCTAACTTGATCCCAAAGTCAGCTAGGTTAAATGTAAAAACTAACCTTCTTGCCTGAATCATCCATTTTCTGCTTTAATTATCTCACACTGGACAACACCTTCCCAGCCGTAACAACAGTGAGAATGAACATTAAAAACAGAGCATCTAAGAGAAGCATTATCACTCCATCTACAGGTACCGGTATAGATGAGTGACAAAGGAATTTTTCAACACACCATCATCATCTCTACCTTGACAAACTATTTGCGTAGAGATGTCACAGCCAACAGTCTTCTTTTGAGATAATTACCACAGCATGAAACTTCACTGTCTGCAGAACATGAGCATGGGATTTGGCATACCTTCCAAAAGCTTCTATGACTACCTATATCACATGCACGACCAAAACCTGGGTTAGTGGATCAGCACAGAAACAACTCACTTTGCTAAAACTAGTGACGATATTATCAATCTCACTGGGCTAGGGTTAAAACTAGTAATGCCTCAAAACTAATGTTTCCAAATGACCTCATCTTGCTACTGAAAGTGTGGAAAGACAGTAAGTTTTTAAGAGCTGACAGCCTCAGAAGTTGAACAAGATGTTATTCAGTCCTATACTTGCATTTGTTTAGAGTACAAAAATCTGTTCTGTGTGTTTCAGGTTACTATTTTGTTATGGCAGTCACAGAAGGCAAGAATTAACAAAAAAAAGAAGAAGAACAGAAATCTGAATTCAATCTTTACATATTTCAGTGGCTGCATCTGTTTAGGTAGATTATTTCACTTAAATAAATGTAGGTCAGGTCATAACCTAAAGCAAATGCTAATCTGTGGTTTCTGTATTTAGTAAGGAAGCCCTGCATAGATGTTGCAAGTGTGGGATATGAATTTGCAATGATACAGTACAACAAACCACATGCATTACTCAGTCAGGAAGTGGTGATTATCATGAAAATGAAACAAGTGAAAAAAAAGTGCAATAAGAACAAAGTGAGGTATATTGAGATTGCGTGTTTCCAAAAAGCAGCAGCTCACATGAGATATAAGCCATGAAAAACATCTGGGAGTATTTGGCTTAAATGGAAGCTGCAGTTAGCTGTTGGGCACAGCACAGTATAAAAATGCTTAAGGAATCATTGGTGAGAGAGATGCTTCTCAGAGGCATGACAGCAGGCATACTATAGGAACATCTTCAGCAACTTATTTTTGCATAGCTAATGCTGATATTCAAGAGTATGCTGTGACAAGCAAAAAGCCAAATTCCTTGAAAAAGCTGGTGTCAGTCCTTATTCAAATCAACAGAGAAAAAACATAGCTGCTGACAGCTCTCTGGAAGTTAAATATATGACCTGAAAAACTGCTGAAAGATTACTTTGCATTAAGTCTTGTTGCAGATAAAGACAAAGTCTGCAATGTGTCACAGCAAATCCTTCTTTCCAATTTGCCGGTGCTTTGTAGTGACTTGCATTGGAAGTATCCGCAAGAAAAAAGCTTGGCTGGAATTCACTGTGCATTAGCAGTCATTATTCTGAGAAGACTCAAAGTGATCTTTTACAGCATAGACAATGCAAGAACGTTTTCTTCCAACAAAAGATTCCTCAAAGTACTAGAGATGAACCAGTACTAGCTGAGCCCTCAAAGATGTGGATTACCAAAAAGACAACTCTCTTATTAAAGCACAAGCACAATTTTTCTAAAACAATTATTAACAGTTAATCCTGTAAACCAATTATTCTATTTTTTCATATATGAGTACTTGTCACTCCAGAATCTACTACAATCTATAAAAATATAAATAAAAATATATAACTAAAACAGTCTTTAAAAGCACCTGATGTACTGGTATGACACAAATTGGATTTCTTGCAAAACTCATTGGTGAATTACAGATTTTTCTGCATGAATATTTTTTGGACATTCCCTTGGAATTTACCAAGCCAGTATGGTAGCCTTGCTGCCACAGGCAATATCCTGTAGCATGTAAGTGTCTTTAACTTAAGTTATGGATGGGAAATAAAGCTACCACAAGGCTATGTTACCAGCCCAGGTTCACCCAGAAAGTTTATAGCAGAAGAAAGAAGTAAACTCAAGAGGTCATCCTTCCTCCCTTCCAAAAATCAGTTACTTTTCGTTCGTTCATTCAGATAAAAAACCTGAACACAACAATGAGGGTCATACAAGCACAGCTTACCAAATTACATGGCAGGAATGGTCAGCTGTGAGCATCATGCGTCTGCTAGTGAACTCAGGAAGTGTAAATGTCTGCTTCATTTACCTCAAAACATCTACTTAAATAAACACCTACTTTGTCTTAAGTCACACTATTTAATTATAATTTTTTATTATACTCAATCCATATGTTAGATAAATAAAACACAACTTACTGAATAGCACCATCTTCCATTTAGGTAATATAAAAAGGGATCTTGAGGCTTAAGTTCAATTGCCTTGTCTAGGTGTTCCTATTGGAAAGAAAATTAGTATCGCTTTAGATGTTTTGTTTGGCAAGCATGTTTACATTCGAAGTAGTTTGCCAGAACTACTTAGAACAACTACTGCAAGTCAGAAACAAATTCAGAAATTCTCTTCTGCTGCAATTGTCTTCTAACAACCTAAAATTTTAACTAGCAAATCCCTTCCTCGTGAAGGGAAACCACAAAATTATTTAGCAACGCTGCACACAATGCAAGAAGGCATGCTGTATTTAGACATGACTAAATAGCTCTAAAGTTCAGTCAAATAATTCAAGAACTTTTGTCTTAAAAAGGCAACAACTTCAATTAAATTAATTTCATTTACAGTTAGTATTAGGAAACTATCACTGATCAAATCAGTGAGGAAGCAACTACTCTTGAACAGATCTTACATGCCAGCACCCATTACTGAAGCATAGCTCCTTCCACCCTGGAATGTGACAGCCCTAATGAAATGGTACTTGACACAACCAACTGTTATTATAATGTGAAATTCAGAAAATAAAATGTCTCTCTTTATAGTGAAACTACAAAACCTATGAAGTATCTAATGAGGTCCTTCTAAAATCATTCTCACTTCAGGTCATGAGTACCTTTATTTCTCTCTTTAATTTACCAAAGAAAGTTCTTATTGCTCAACCTGAGCTGGAACTAAAAATAAATATTTCAGCCCTACCATTTGCCTCTCAAAATAAATTTCACTCGAACATTTCTTTTTCCCCCCACATATGTGTCTTTCTAATTAAGCCAGTCACAAAAGTATTTGACTTACACATATATTATCATATCCACAAAATACTCAGAAAAGAGCTACGTTTTCATACTACTATTTTCCCAAGTCAACAGATTTCAGGATTTACTTGTGAGGAGCAAAACTTCCCTGAAATGGCTACTGCTCACACCGTGGACTCTTAAAACTCCATCCTTGAACAGATGCAGCACTTGTGTTCTTTGTCATTTTCCCTTTGTTCCCAGCTTGTGTCAGTGCTCGGGGCTTAGCTCGCTTGGCACAGCTCACATGTAATTAATGCTCTCTCAAAGGGAAGCTCTGCCACACTCCAAGTCCTAACACGGACATGATGTGAGAGGAGCCCATCCCAGGCATTCCCCAGGGACTGAAACATGTCTGTTGCCTTTCACTGTCACCCAGAAAGGGGGGACACCAGCTTGGAGGGCAAGGCATGGATGGAAAGTGTCTAAGCAATGCTGAAGACAAGGAAGAGGAGAGTAGCACATATAACACAAACAGCTAACTCTAAAAAACACAATTACCTTTGCAAGGACAGTGTTAAACGTTACTTAAAGGCAACATGAAGGATGACTGCAGAACTGTGTTAGTTCATCATTTACTATTTCATATGTTTTGGTTTTCTAAACAGAATCATTATTGCCTTTCCTCTCCCCTTTGACTACAAAGGAAATGAGAAATCTTAATGCTGTTCCCAGAATCCTACCTCAATTCTTATATTTTGCAAGCATATACTTTATTTTCATACATAATAATAACATTATCAATTTAACTTCAGCACCAAAATAGACCTGTGAGGCTGAATTACTGTGTTGGAGAAACCTGTCTTTGACACTATATAAGGAAATAACTTAAAGGAATAGCTTAAAAAAACCAACCCCAAATCCTACAAAAACATACCTTAAAGAGATAACCATTCCTGATTTTGTTTTGTATACTTTCAAACTGAGACATATAGCCACACATAATTGCAAACCTGAGAGGGGAAAAGAAAAACACACACACATACTTTTTGTGATTTAAATAAACCTTTGAATCAAGTTACAAAATATTTCAATACCTAATGCACACATTTACACCTTTTTTTTCAAGTTGAATGGCTGGATGGAAGTTTGGCATGAGCTATACATATTCAGGAACGGACAAAAAGACAAATCAAAACAAAAGAATGGAAACAAGGAGAAGTTTAAATGACACTATTTGGGTTGTCAGTTAAGTGAAAAAACAGATTTCTCCTCCAAAATTTCAGCCATTTAATTCAGACTGCAACACTTCCAGACTGGCTCTACCATTGACAGCAGTTTACCTTGACACATTGTGCTCTGCACTTCATTGGGAATGTGAGCACCACCAGCTGCAAAAACTCACCCATGAAGGCAAATGCTTGGGGTGTGCCCAGTAGGAAGCTGTACACACCTCAGAAACGTTCACAGTTGCCTTCTACCCTTCTCAAGTACCCCAGTGCATTCCTGCACTTCTGACATTCTTCTAGTATCTTTAAAATTTGAAAACATACACACATATTCTGCTCTAATAGGATCACTACTGCTATTACTAGATGTCTATTGCTAAGATCATTATTATTTCTATTATTATTACTATGGTTATCATAAACTGGGGACACTGAGTGGTAAAAGAAATGTGAGAGAACTTCTATAAAATATTTGTATTTTTAAGCAGGTATAAGTGAAAATATTTTCAGAGGTAAACCTATAAAGATTCAGATCTCCTAAGCAGCACCAGTATCTTACTAACACTTCACCTAAATTTCTATTGCTTTCTTCTTATTTCTTCAATAGTTATAGAACCTCTTTGCATAAGGAATCTCTTGCACAGATATCAACTGCAGTTTCCTTGGACCTATTTTCATTGGTATTAAGACAGCTTTGCATCTCTGTATAAAACTAAGAGAACCACCAAAGAAATAGTTAAGCAGCAAAACCTCATGTTGATTATTTTTCTAATATTTTTCAGAATTTTTCTTTTTTATCAAATATTTTACAATGCAACAGCAAACAAAAATAAAAAGTAATCCTAAAGGAAGGAAATCAAGTTGAAGTCCAAAGGAAAACATGAGTTATGCAAGAAGCTTATTGAGTTAATTATGCTAACACAACCACAATCTGTATGGCATATACAGTTTTAAAGCACTATTAAACATCAGCTTTCTTGAATTTCTTGATATAATGTAATTATTTAAGCTCCAGTGAATCCTCATTAAAATGTCATTGCTAACACAACCCAAGAAATTGTTTTATTGCTTACAGTTATGGTTTTAAGTTAGAAATGCTCATGCTACAGGTTGTTGTGGTCAGTAGTGTTTAGGTCAGTAAGTGTTTCCAGGTAAGGCACGGAGTCAGCAGAACAGCAGTTGAGTTTGTAAGAGCTCCAGACAGACTGTCAAACACTGTTGAGCAGGGTGGTTGTTGTGACCAATGTGCACTGGACAAAATCCAGCTAATGGCAGCACTAGTGCTGACAGAGCTGCAGCCAGAGTGCCTTTCCTATGGGAATGAGCTGCAGTTGAAGGAAAAGGCAAGGGGTGGGGGTGAGGAAAGTTCAGGTATTTAGAAAGAGGGGGGAGGTAGTGAAAACTTTATTAGGGTTAAGTAACACAGGCAACATTGCCCCTATTCCCTTCACTCATTAAGTGCTAATCAGATAAACTCAGCATACCATAGCTAAACGGATTGCTGCTACAAAAGAAAACAATGAAAAGCGAACAAGCTAATCCAGCATCTTGCAGTATTTCCCTGTCTGTGCGTGAC
Source organism: Anomalospiza imberbis (assembly GCF_031753505.1). NCBI lineage: Eukaryota > Metazoa > Chordata > Aves > Passeriformes > Viduidae > Anomalospiza > Anomalospiza imberbis. Next base: position 78,906,300 of record NC_089683.1, on the reverse strand, counting down.
AAGAAAGAGAGCCTTAGTTTAAACTAGTTCAAAGAAAAACTTCTACTTACAGCTAAAATCTCTTGGGAGGGAAATCCCAATGAAATTTTCACTGAATTAAAAGTAAGCTAACCTACTAACTTTAAATATCCATTATTTTTCCAAAGAAAAAATAAAAATGTCTTTCATATCTTTACTGGGTTGTTTGGGGTTTTTTTGTTTTTGTTTTTTTTGGGTTTTTTTTTGGTTTTTTTAAAATTTTATACTTTTGAAATGGGCTACGCAGCCAACTCATAAAAAGGAATTATTTTATTTTTTAAATTCTATGGCATTTTGGATATCCATTTCATTTCTAAAAGATCCCCCAAACAAAACAAAAAAAAGGTGTCTTTTCTTTCCTGAGAAATATGGTTAGAGATGTTAAATAATTTTCAAAGAGTTCAAAACACAAAGCAAACTTATATTTCAATGGTGCAAAATGTTAATTATTGAATGGTCTATATTGTAAGGGACCTTAAAGATCGAGTTTTAATTGCCCTGCCATAGGCAGGGACTCCTTCCACTAGACCAGGTTGCTCAAAGCCCCATCCAGCCTGGCCTTGAACAGCTCCAGGGATGCCCATTCTCTGGGCAATCTGTTCCAGTGCCTCACCACTCTCATGGTGAAGAAAATGACCAAAAAAACCGAGGCAGGGAGTAACCAGAAACGCTTCCACCATCGGGTTCGTGTCGTTCTTTCCACGGCCCCGGTGCTCCATGGTCACCTGCCCCATCTCGTGGTGACAAGGCGAATACTAAAAAGATGATCATACAACAACATGCAAATATCTAATGAAATGGGTAAAAAGCACGCCTGTTAGAAGCGCAAGCGATACTGCTTCTCTGCACAGCCATTACCTCCCTCACACCCTCTGAATATCAGAGTACTGCTTACAGAACTTTCATAGACAAAAATAAAGAGGAAATCGTATCAGCAAAGAGCTGCCAGGAATGACCTCTTTGCTGAGCTGATGTTACTCCTGAGTAATGTAAAATACCAGCCCCAGACACATTCATCTAGATAAACACAACAATAATTACCTCATTAAGACAGACACAGTACTTTGGTGTAAACAAATGTTATTCCCAGATGGAAGAAAAATTACTGAACACAATGTAGGAGCATATGATTAACTGCCACAATTAACAAACCTTTATTAAGCATAAACACAATCAAACAAACTCAATATAATAGGTCAATGCCACGTTCCTCCATTACATGATGCCCTGAAACTCAGACTTGCAAGAAACTCTAGCTGACAGAGATGGATGCCAAGTACCTATGTAGCCATCATGCAGAAGGTCCAAATCAAAGTGAATTAACATTTTCCCTTCTGGTGCTACATGTGTATTCAGGCCAGGGAAAACTGCAAGGGGCATATCTTACCTATTGCTAAAAAAAGAGAAGCAAGTTGATCCAATAATTTTATCAAGCCAATTTGAATTTTAGTATCAAAAATGATACCTACACTTAAGACTCTGTCAATCCACAGCTTATTTGACATGAGACATATTTGCAGAAAAGATTTTGAAGTCTTAAATGAAGATTAAGCCACACTGGGGCATTTAAATACAGCATTATTTATCTTTTCCCAGATAAATTTCACATGGCCAAAACCAGAAATAAGATGCACCTTCCCAGACTTGTTCCTTCCTCTCCTATATATTCTTTTATATATCCCAAATCTAAAAAAACCCTTTTATGTTACATAGACTTTGGAAATGTGTGAGTACAGGTTACATTTAGAAATCTAGATCTCTATTTTAACATCTCAGTATCAATAGGAAAGGAAAACATCAATTTTTTAAAATTGTATCTGACAAGACTTTGCAAATGGGAGGAGAGTTTGTGATATAAACACCAAAGTTTAATTCATGTGTTTCATAACTGCTTTTCACTCCCTCCTCCTTATCTGAGAAATATTTAACATGCAAAGTAGTGTAAGCAAAGGCAAATGCGTGGGCAGCACACAAGAGGCCCAGTGAAAACAAAGTTCATTTCCATTCCAGTTCTAAATGTGTTCTTGCATCTCCCCACCTCTGCATGGCTCAGTTCTGTGCATGCCATCCTATGTTTTAGCCCCCAATACCCTCACTCACCAGTTTCACCTTCTTATATATTCCAACAGTCTCTGCAATGCAGTGAGACCCACAGGATTTCTTTTTGACATGATTTCAATGAGATACCAATTTCTATGTAGGGAGATTTTGCACTGAAATTACTGATTATGATCCCTGTTGCATTGCCCTTCCTGAGATCCTAGTTTTGCATACTTCATATTGTATCACTTTGCTACCAAGATATTTAATCTACAAAAATGCATCTGACACAAAGTTTCCATGGAAAGGTATTGGCTTGATATGATCATCCTCATGGTTATATGGAAGCAGGGTCTGAGAATGTCTAACATTGCCAATACACCAAGTAAGATGTGCCAAGGTGCAAAGTGAAGCGTTTAGGTGATTTTTTTGTTTGCAGAGATTTTTTTGTTAATGGGGATTTTGTTTCCCTTTCCTTTTTCTGGGAATATAACTGAGTCCACACTGAAGAAATTGGCAGAAATACACTTTTCATATTAAAAATTCACCAGGGCATTGAAGCTGAACTCCAGAGAAACATCAGATGTAGCACAAACTTTTGTAGGTAACACTTGCAAAAACATGAGAAACGAACCCATACTTTGGTTTAAAAAAACCTCAAAGGTAAGGACATTAAGAATTCTGGCTTTATTTATTGCAATACATGCAGTATACCAAATCAAGGGAAAATGCTGCTGTTAATGTGTATTCACAGAAGTTCACTAGTAGAACATGTGGATGCCATGATCAGCATTCCTTAGGCTGTGAAACCCACAACTGTGTTAAATTCCTGTTTCCAGAAATTTAACCTTTATTTTTATAACAGACAGTTGTTACAGATGGAAATACAATCTTGAAGAAATTAGCAGGATAGTCATCAAAGTGTAGAAATAGAGTGAAACAATAGCTTTCAGAGACAGTAACACAACAATTCTCCTTGACAGAAATGTAATAGGCATCATTAGGTTGTCAGAATTTTTTCCTCTGTGACCATTCTGGCAAAAAGGTTGTAATAAACAGATCTTTCAACATGTCAAACCTTCCTCCTTTGCACTTCCATAAGTATGCTGCAGTGTTTCACTGATCCACTTACTTCAGGACAACGTACAGCTTTTGAGAAATGGCTTCTGAATTTGAAATTTTCAATTATTTAAAAAAAAATGTAATTCAAAGATTACACATAATTAAGAACAAAGATTGCTGTAAAATTTCTTTGGTCTTTCCACGAATCTAATACAGGGCAAACAACTAAGAGCTAGAAACCTTATATTTCTGTATAAACTACCAATTCCTGAAAAATCCAACTGCATGATAGAAACAGATGCTTGTCACTTGCAAGTTATCTGCCTCATCTAATTTTAAATAAGGGATCATTAAGGGCAGCAGGTAACAAGCATTTCGTTAGAAACAGCTGAGGATTTAATTTTAAAAGTTCTTGGTAGTATGACCATATCCTACAACATACTCCAAAATTTTGAAGAGTTTTGTTTCACTGGAAAATTATTTTCATGCCATCACATCTTACAAACCCGACAAATTATCTGTTAGAATCCTATTACTGAGATGGAATGTTCACTTTTTTGTGGGAAGTTGGTGTAAAATCACCAAAATACCCAAATGACAATGATTATTTGTGTCTTCGATGGAACCAACCTGTACTTCTCTTCTGTAATTTTGCCTGCCAGTGAGAGACCGTTCCTGAGTTCTGAAACTCACTTCCATGGAAAATCCAGGGCTTGTGAAAATATCTGTGCTTCTGATGAACACTCATACACATGACAGAGAAAACTCTTGGGGGGAGGTGTGTTCAGAAAGGGTCTTCACTTACAGCTACTGGGTTTTCAGTTGCTAACTTCTCTTGAACTAAATGAGACGTGCAGTATGATTCCCACCAACAGGTGAGTTCTAGAGAGTAACACAAACTCAAGAGCAGCACCAAGTTTGTTTGTGGCAAACAAACCAAAGCTCAATGCAAAGAATGACCTTGTTAAGTACCTGTACTGCAAATTTGCCATAACAGTAACCTTTTTGTTCTTTGCAAAGGCTCTAACAAGTTCTCATCAACAAAAAAGGAAGTGTGGGGATCTGTGCAACAGCAGAGAAACCTTCCCAACCTTTTCCACAAACTCCTGAAGTAAAAACAGCAACAAACCTCACACAAATATAAAAATTCACTGGTTTTGCAAAAGAATTTAAAAGTGTTTGTTTTGTTTTAAATAAAAGCATGTTCATATGCATCTACATTTTGTTTTCTGTAACTGTAAAGTTGTAAAGCAGCACAACTATAAAGCAACTGTAGCACCAAATTGCTGAAACAGCACTTCTAATTAATATCTGGGTAATAAAGATGCTCCATGATCCAAGATGAGCTTCAAGGATTCACAGCTGTCCTTTGGGAATCACTGGCCCACAAAATGATTTAGTTTGAGGCTTGGAAAGAATAAGTGGACCTGCAATGGCTGATGATAACTTTTGCATGCGAGTTCCTCCACAACTTGAAAAATTGACACTGGCTGAACAAAGCCACAAATCACTTAGAATATTTACTCTCTCCTTCTTTAGGGTGTTCATACAAATAATAAAGCTGTTTTTCCTTTCCAGCGTTGCCATTTACTTCAGTTATTTAGAGGTCAATATTCAAGAAGTCTGAAGGGTTTTGATCTCATTGGCAACTACAAGATTAAGAATTATCACGTGTTTTCAAAAACCTGGATTCAGATATGAAAATTATTTGCAGCTGCAATTCATTACCAAAACTAATTGACTACTTCAAGATATTTGCTTTCTTTGTTCTGCATATGTTTCCTCAAATTTAATTTGAGGCTGGATACTGTTAGTATTCTAATCAGTAAGTTGAACAGTTGGAGTGTTGATCATTTTATCATACAATTTGACAGAAAAATATAGGTGAAACATTAAGAAGATACATGGCATCTTTTTGTTCTTAACTGAAGTAAATATCAAAGTAAGGCAAGACAGCTGAACTCTAAGTCTATATTAGCAAGTTTGCTCATGGAAACATTCCACTAAATTCCATTGGTAGACACAAAAAATGTGTTCTGTCTCACAGACACCTTAAAGCAGTTCCACAAAACAGAAAAATACCTTCTCTGGAAAAGAGATGTTTTTGCTTGTATAACTCTGTCTATGCTAGAACAATTATGTGCATCAAGGTGTCACAAGAACTTGTTTTTTTGGTAAATAGAGCTTTCAAGCAGCAGGGATCAGCTTCCAAAAGAAAATTCCAAACAGGTCCATAGACCTAACCACTGCATGACAGGCACAGTGCACATTTTTAATGGAAAAAAATGAAATCATTAGAAATGCCATATTAGAAGAAGTTGTATAGAATATTTAGTAAGAGACAATATTCAATATGACAATGACAATTCAGTGTGCAAATGACAATATTCATTTGCACAACTGCAAATGACCCTTTAGTCATAGCAGAGAATATTTTTAGATCAATTCAGCTCCAGTGAAGAATTCTCAATTAGCTTAAAACCCAAAAGAAATTTACTCTAAAAATGAAAACAAGAGTACACATGTAAGCTAGGGATATTGGTAACATAGTAAGAAGAGGTTCTATAAATACACCAGAAGGGAAAAAAACAGAAATGAAAGTGCAGAACAATTAGCAATGAGGAAATAACAGCAGAAATAACGAGGCTGAATTAAATTTCTTCCTCACTTATATCCCCCCTGCTCTACAAGGGTTAAATGCAAGAAGAGAGCAAGGTACAGGAACAGGAAAAGAATAGGCTATCATTTAATCCTCACTCACTTAGTAAGCCATAATATATTAAACACTTTAGGAGAACACTAGAAATAATGTATAACTGGACAACATAGCAGCTATACCAAACATGAGTGAAAACCTCAGTGGTGCTGATTGTAAGTATCAAACCCCCTCAGAAATTAGTAAGAAATCAACAAAAACTTTCTTCAGTCTAGGTCAGAAAACCAGCTTGGTCACCAATAGCTGATACAGAATGACATAGCCTTACATGCAACAAACAGATGGGCTCATCTTACATAGACTAGGATTATTTACCTTGTACAGCTTTAGAAAATGTTATGCTGGCAGTGAGACGAAAAGGAAGGATTTTGGTCTGAGATAGCATTGCTTTCACACTGACGTTGCACTCATGCTGAGCTTCTCATTTGTGTATCTAATCTCCTACTACAGCCAGCAGAGACCCTGTTCAATTCACAGGATCCCTGCCTGGACACAGGTGCCTATCGGCGCTGGAGATGCCTTAGGGTTTCTCACCACTTCTGGATGATGGCCTGAAAGTGTAGAGACCCTAAAGGTCCTGTGTGATATCTGTCATGTCATGCAAATACCCTGGCACATCAAATGGCATATGCTGCCTTCAACTCTCCATCCTCTGTAAGTGCAGGATCAGCCCTTGCTCACATGCAGGCACATATGACAGAGACAGAACATCCAGGTGTCCATCTGGAGCTGGGTACTGCACTTCAGATCCAATCTTGATTACCTACTAGTGATCCTAGCATCTTTTTGTATGAATATTTGTTCTATTGTTTTTCTTTTCAGTTGTTTTCTCTCTTATAAATATTCTTATTAACTATGAATTTCATATTACTTTCACATATTATTTATTCATAACTTAATTGTATCACATTGTTAACTGTTTATACACAGTCTTTTCTATTTATAACCTCAAGTAAAATTCTGTTTGTGAACAACTTTGAGAGCACAGTTTTTACAGGCAAGAGTCCCCGAAGTCTTATTTCCTGTTCACGGTGATTAACATGTGAAATAATGTTTAGATAAACTGGAAAAATTTGCATTAGGCCAGACTCGAACAATACAGATCTGGCACAGAGCTGACTACAGAAGTCTTGTGAGTAATGCAGAAAGCCCCAACAGTAAGCCAAAAGGCAAACAGAGCTGCTATCAGAGAGAAGGAGAACTGTTCCAGGCAAACCAGCCTAACCTGAAGACAATCCAGGATAAATTATTCTGAAAGTGCATAAGCATACAAAACAGTTAACACAAGATTTTTTGTGGAAAAAAAAGGATAAAAAAAGAATTCTGGCAAGATAAAAAAGTCTGGGTAAGAGGAATGCTACAAATGAGATACACCTTGTTTACATGGCTTTGTCCTGCCTGATGTTCCTTAAAAATCTAACCATGGAAATACTGTTTAGATGAAATCACCTGTAGAGATGGTTGCAGAAGCAGGTTCATGTGAACCTGAGCATCACTATAGGTGTCACCCAAAGTTTAGTGCTGGGTCCATTATCTTCCAGTAATTTCACTAATTAAATTAATGATTTTAAAAAGCCCATACAACAAAAACCACTTTTGAAATAAAATATTATTCCATGAGGGGATGCATTTACAAACCTAAATGGCCTCAAACCTGAGAAATGGTCAGAAATAAACATGAAATCAATTAAATGTGTGTAAAATACTTTATAAAGAATAAAATAGAATAAAACAAGTTTAAAAAATAAGTTACAAAACAAGCCCAACTGGTTTAAGTATCAGCACAGCACAAAAATATCTACTGGGACCATAGATTGAACAACTATTGTTATGCTAAGCAAAAATATACCAACATCCCTCTGGAGCATGGAAGTCCATTCTGCCCAGTATTTAGAGCCTCAGTTAGATTGGCACAACCATTACACTTATATCACACTTTAAAAATCACGGAGCAAGTCAGAAAGATGTCAGAAAAGAAAGACAAGCAGATAATGTATTAAAAAAATTATAGTGAACTATTTTAATCTATAATGTCTATCTATACCTCTAGAAAGGCATCAGTTGAACAATAACTGATAAAAACCTCATGTTCACTTGCAAACCAGATACATGAAGGATGAAAACTGCAAACCATGCAGAAATCCACTGCCTGTTACAAGAAGCAGTAGCTTAAAAAATATAAGATTTTCCTCTTAAATCTGGCTTTCTGAGCTAACCTCTGGAACACATCTCCATACACTCATAATCTCATAATTCTTCCCCTGCTAGACGTTCCTGCCAGGACAGGATCTCACATGTGAAGTCCAGCAGACCACCTACATCTCCCTGAACAATATGTAAGGGTTTATCAGCATAGTTTCTGCCAGTGAAGCTGTATTTCTACTAGGATATTTTGTCAGTCTTGTGGGCTGAGGGGGAAGGGAGGGGCAAGGTTCATGCTTGAATGTGATTTTGTGGTTGTTTATACACCACAGTGTATAGTTAAGAGGGATATACCCTCTCAGTTCTAGCTGAGAGGGGTATACCAGCATTACCCTGAGGAAGTAGCCATGACTGTGGTCAAGCAAAGGGCAGAAATGGCTTTAAATTGCTTCCAGAAAGAGAGAAAGCAAGACAGAGAATTACCTAATTAAATGACAATGTCTGTGTCTAATCAAATATCTAAATCTGAGATAGCTGACATGTGTTCCCTTTGTTGGCAATGGAGATGCTGTCAACTGAGCCCCAGGAGAAACTCATCTCACCCTCATGCAAGACTAAATGAGCAAAATTGACTCCAGTGAACTGCACTCCAAAGTGGCTGCTTCCTTCAGAATGTGAAAGGAGCCTGTGGTAAAAGTATTTGTTTTAGATATGCAGAAGTTTGGTGAAATCCCATCCCACAAGTGCAAAGACAAAATTAATGAAGAATGTAGAAACCAAAATGGAAAGGAAAAGTTAATAATATTAGAAAAGAAATAAGGAGCTCAGTAAAATTTACTAATAGAATACTGAAGTGAGGAACTATCAGCTAGAACTCAGCAGAATTATCTTTTACCTGATAATGTTGATTTGATAAAAAAATATTTACATTTGCAGAATTTGTTAGTTCTGGCAAGGTCTACAAAACTAAACTAAGAGTCACGCTTGGAGAAAAACTGTATAATAAAAGAAAAATTGAGAAGATAATTAAAATTTCCATAGTCCTCTATGTCTATTTTTAACTATCACAATTTAGACTATTACAAGAAAAGGAAAGGACAAAATTCAAGGTCAAATGGCATTATTTTGTGCATTGTTGAAAGGGAAGGCAAATGGAAAACTATGGCTCCTCTGAGCAACAAAACAGTGGCTTAAGCAAATACTCTTAAGTATATTTCTTAGTACTTACTGAAGTATGGTTATTGAGTTGTTTCACATGCTATAATAAATGCTTCACAGAATATTTCAATGTAATTTTTAGCAGCAACTGATGATAACTGAGTTTCATAAAACTATGAAAAAACAATGACTAATTTATGAAACTGATGTCAGATTGGAGTGTTTATTCTTGAACTTAATAAATGTACACAAGTTTGTAAAAACTTTCTCAAACTTACCACTGGTGACTCTCAGCACTCCCAGCATCCAGCTGAACAGCCTTTTCAGCTTTAATCTTTCCTGTAAATGGAGAACAATATATGAAAGGATTTATTATACTCTTCCACATTTTAGGTGACTCCCAAGAACAAAGCAATCTGATTTACTCCAGCAGCAAAGGAATTGTTTCCTGTTCTTAGAAACATTTAGACAAACAATATAACATCCTGGCTTTACTTCATTTACATAGTCATACACTTACATATAAGTATATATAAACTATATATGCAAAATCCAATTCAGATGCAGTTAAATAAGGGAAGGATTGCACTGGACTGCCAAAGGAGGCCATCATGTCTGTAAGACTGAAGAGACCTAAAAGCAGGTCAGACAAGAACCTGTCAGAAGAACCAGCAAAGCCATTTCAATGCCTCGAGTACAGGAATAAACTAGTTGAAGTTCCTTTCTAGCGCAAAGCCTTCCCTAAGTTCCACTTTTAACTGAATAAAGATGAGAGTAGGTGATTTGATCAAACCCATGCTCCCAGTAAGAAGTTCAGACGAGATGCTTGCTGTTTGCAGAGTCTCAGCTGCAACCAATTAAGCTGCACTGACATTTCTGTATTGTAAGTTAACTTCATAAAAACAAAGAATTGCACACACAGTCCTCCTACCCAGTGGAATGAAAAATAACCACAAAACGACTGCCAGCTCTCCTGCAGTCTCAAGCCCTCTGCAGCACTTCCAAAACTGAGATGAAAAAGGCTGCCGCACCCCCACTTCATGAGAATGAGCCAAACTAGGCTGGTTACTCATGACCTAAGACTCACTTTCATTCCATCATTCTTCATCTCTCCCTGTCTTTTGCTATCATTCATCATCTGAGGTTACATGCAGTGACAGGATCACAGAATATGCTGAGTTGGAAAGGACCTACAAGGATCATTGAATCCAATTCCTGGCTCTGCACAGGACCACCCCAAAGAGTCACACCATGTGCCTGACAGCATTGTCCAAATGCTTCTTGAACTCTGTCAGGCTGGTGCTGTGACCACTTCCCTGGGGAGCCTGTTCCAGTGCTCAACTATACTCCGGTGAAGAACCTTTTCCTAATATCCATCCTAAACCTCCCCTGACACAACTTCAGGCCATTCCCTAGGGTGCTGTCACTGGGCACCACAGAGCAGAGATCAGTGACTGCCCCTCCTCTTCCCCTCACAAGGAAGTTTTAGCTGCAATGAGGTTTCCCCTCAGGCTCCTCTTCTCCAGGCTGACCAGACCAAGTGACCTCAGCTGCTCCTCATGTGGCATCCCAACAAGGCCCTTCATCACCCTCATGACCCTCCTTTGGATGTTCCCCAATAGTTCAATGTCTTTTTTACATTGTGTCACCCAAAACTGCTCCCAGCACTCAAGGTGAGGCCTCCCCAGAGCAGAGCAGAGCAGGGCATCGCCTGCCTAGCCTGGCTGGCGATGCTGTGCCTGATGGCCCTCAGGACACAGTTAGCCCTCCTGGCTGCCAGAGCACTACTGACTCATATTCAACTTGCCAGCAAGCACGATCCATGGTGCTGCTTCCCAGCATCTCATTCCCCAGCCTCTCCATACATCCAGGGTTGTCCCATCTCAGGTACAGGATCCGACACTTTCCCTTGTTGAACTTCATACAGTTGGTGATTGCTCAGCTCTCTGATTTGTCAAGATCTCTCTTGCAGGTTGTCTCTGCTCTCAAGGGACTCAACAGCTCCTCCCAGTTTTGTATCCTCTGTGAACTTGCTCTGTTTCCCTTCCAGTCCTGTGCCCAAGTCATTTATGAAGATATCAAAGAGCACAGGGCTGAGAATGGAGCCCAGTGACAGGTCCCCCCGCTAGTGACAGGTCCCCAGTCTGATGTCACCCCATTCACTGTAACCCTTTGTGCCTGACCTGTGAGCCCGTTGCTCACCCATCCCATGATGTTTTTATCCAGCTGTGTGCTGGACATTTTGTCCAGAAAGATCCGGTGAGAGACAGTATCCAAAGCTTTACTGATATTCAAAAATATTATTTCAACTGGTTTCCCTTGATCAGCTAGGTGGGGTGCTTTGTCATAAATGGAAATCAGGTTTGATTAGCAGGACCTTCCTCTCATGAAGCTGTGCTGGCTGTGACCAATGACTGCATTGTCTTCCAGATGTTTTTCTATATCACCCAGAATAATCTGCTCCATAACTTCACCAGGCACTGAAGTGAGACTGATAGACCTATAGTTGCCAGGGTCCTCCTTCTTGCACTTTTTGAAAATCAGGACAATGTCAGCCAGCTTTCAGTCAGCTGGACCTCTCCAGATTCCCAGGACTGCTCAAAAACCATCAGGAGAGGTTTTGAGATGACACCAGCTAGTTCTCTGAGGATTGTTGGATGAATCCCATCAGGCCACATAGATTTTTAGGAATCCAACTGAAGCAGCAGATCCTACACAATTTCCAAGTTGACAGGGAATTGATCATTCTTGCAGCCATGGTACTCCAGCTCATGGCACTGATAACCCCTTGCTCCATCTTCCGTGTTGAAGACAGAGGGAAGAAATACGTTAAACATCTCTGCCTTGTCCATGTCCCCATTTGTGAGGGGACCACCCTCATCCTGTAATGGGCTGATGTTATTTTTACACTGCCTAATGCCATCAATACATTTTAAAAAACTCTTTATTGTCCCCCACAGTCCTGGCCAGCTTCAAGTCCAGTCACTGGTAAAAGCAAAGGATCCAGCAACAGAATTTACTATTTTCATTTACTTTGTGTCATAATCCTCACTGCACTGTAGGATTTATGTACAAAGCCAAGTGCTACTAAAGCAAAGATAGTATCAATTAAGTTGCTAAGACAGCACAAGTTATCGGGAGTATTTAGATGACATTTAGATATGAAGGCATCATACTGCCTTCATGGATGTCATCCCTCAAGGATGACAAAGGACAGCTGAAACTGCTTTGTCAGTGACATTGTCACTGCCAACATAACAAAAAGTCAGTGAGAGGTGTCACAAAAGACAAAATAACCCAAACTTGGGTTACACTTACAAAACCTGATTTGGTGCGGCAAAAAAGGAAGGGGCAATGGCGAGACAAAAGGAAGAGAGAAGTACTCCAAGATAAAGGCAAAAAGGATTATTTTAAAAACAGCGCCTTGACTGGAGGAGAGTGACACAGTATAGAGAAGATGTAGGTTTTAATGTAATAAAAAGAAGGTCCAAAATAAAAAGGGAAACAAACTGTTCTTCTAGCCAATATCCATCCAGACAGTAAAAGAAAGGGCAATGCTTTTAAAAGCAACCAAAAAAAAAGTGCTATGATGAAGAAAATTAAAATCTTGTAGAGACTAAATTGTCGAACAGGACACACAGGGAGAGATGTCTGGAAGCAACATCAATTTTCACACACCACTTCTGTTTCTGGTCAACAGTTCCTCCAGATTTACAAAGTTTCATCGCCATCACCACCACAAAACAGACTGCTGATATGCAGGAGTGCTCCCTGACCACAGGAAAGCAGAAAAATAAACCCTGACCCAGCCTCAGCATTTATTTATTCCTCTTGCTCTCCCAAAGATGTAATTAAGAAACTGTGCTGACAACATCTGGGAGTTTTCACATTCTGTATCCGTTTCTCAACAAAATACAGGATTTTAAGGCAATCTGCAGAGACAACAGTCTCCAATTATAACCCATTATACTTCTCTGCCACTGATTTTGGATCTCTCATTGAGGAAAGAATAAACTGAAACTGTAAACTGTGGTGTTTTACTGCACAAAACATTATCATTACAGTACAAATGCTCCCATCTACTGGATTGCAAATTTCTTATATTGGAAAACTTTAACAAAGTACAAAGCATGTTTCACTACATTCATATGGCATTCTTGATAAACATTTTTCTTCTTACCATCAGTTACATATTTCCTCTTCTCCTCAGCATCAGTAGTCATCTCAAACAAATCCCCATAAGCACGTGCAAGCCTCCAAAGATAGTCCACAGAGTTTTCATACTGAAAGCAGAGGACAGCTACATAATTAAACTGATCAGAATGTGATTTAAACAGTTTCCTTTCACAATGCTTAAAATTAAAAACATGCTTAAAGCAAGTAAAGAAGATGGCATATTTTTTTGTGAATTTTCCTTCCCTCTACATGCTACTTTTAGTTCATGTGAGAATCAATTGACCAATCTCCCATGGACAAAAGAGAATACAGCTTTTGGAAATACTCTAGACGGTCTAAAGGTTTTATTTTATAAATCAGTTTAAACTTCTTTTAATATAAACATTTACAAGGTAATCCAGCAAAGCACAACCAATCCCCGAACAAAGTGATGTGTATTTTCTTTAGGGAAGCCATAAGCACCACACTCACTCACAATATCTCATTTACCTTCCTTGGTATTCCAATATTCAGATGAAAATACTGTCAGAACTAATGCTTCCCAAACCAGAATAAAATGGTACACTGAATTGAGCAATGCACATCAAACCACCTTTAAATTTTATCTGGAGTTACATATGGGCCCAGTAAAGTCAAAGGAAAAATTCACATGAATGGTATTAGAAAGGTATGAGCAGACTAGATGCTCACAGTTTGAGAACAGGCCTGGTTACTACTTAATTCTACAGGATTTTCTCACACAGAGTATTCCAAAACCAGCAGAAGTAAGTATAATTTACATTGAAAAAAGCCCATGATTTTTCTTTGTTTTATGGAAGAATTCCTATGTCAAACAAAGCCTCAAAGTTATTGAATTAGAATGGGATATAAAATAGTAGAACTCCCATGTCCACACAACATGAATATTGGCACCACTTTGAAATACTGCTTTTTTACTGTATTTTAAAAATATGCTTGAAATTTCATAGTCCATTTCTATGTGCATTTTAAAGCTTGTATTTAGCAGTGTAAAGTGTAAGTTAACAGCAACATAATATTAAGTTTATCCATAATACCTTGTCATCTTTCTCCAGCAGCAGTCTGAAGCCCTCCTTTTTATCATCTTCTGAACCCTTGTGCAAATTGTCCACCTGCTGTAAAAAATTAAGTAAGTCTTCATCTTCTTCTGATTTTATCACGGCATCAGGTGATTTCATACATCTCTTTTCTTCCTCAGAGTCTCCTTCAGAATCAGTATGAGCGGTAAGGTAACTAAAATCACAGAAAATAGTAACCATTTTTTTCTTAAGAAAAAAAAGGGCATTGTTAAATTAAAAAGCAAAAATTTCAGAGTACAATTTATCCCGGTTGTCCAGCTTTAAAGGATTTTTATTAATGATATCAATGATATAATGATTATTGGTATTATTACAAAACCTTTACCTTCAAAGGGACAGCACAGTCATATTCCAAACATAACAGGTAAGTAATTATACTGCTGCCTAATATTCCATTAAAAAAATGCAGATATATATTAGAAACACGTGTAGCCTTGTGTTTCAAATGCAGAACACTTGAAATCATTAATGTGTTTTATGACATGCTCTGTAACCCTGAATAGGCCCCTTCAACTCTTTACCTCAATTTTCCTATTTTTTCAACAAGGAATGAGCTTACTAACCAAAATATAAGTGCTATAACAATCATTTATACAATATTTTGTTAAACACTTCTAAGGTCTAAATACAAGCCTATAAAAATAACACCATTGTTATAAATTCCTTATTTCTTCTGAGCATTCTGAAGTTCAGAGTATCTAAAACTGGAAAAGAGCTTATATTGATTCATGATGCTTAGTGCACAAGTACTCAGCACAACACGGTCAAGGGCAAAGAAATATCTGCAAAAGCATAAATATCACGCAGAGATAAGCAGGTTGCCTTACTGTCCAAAGTGCTGAGAATACATTAGGGTACTCTGATTTCAAAGAGGAATAGCTGATGGCATTGTTTTTTAAAAGCAACCTTTTGCTTGTGTACAAAAAATGGACAGAGAAGCCTCATCTTCTGCATTTCCACTTTTGAAAATACTGTTCTGGGGAGGAGTAATAATGTAAACCTATTAGCTGCCAGGTTCAGAGATTTTCTAAATGGTTACTATGAGTACAAAAAGCATGGAAAGTAGTACACACATTAAGTAACTGAATAATCGAAGTAGACCATAACAGTCAGAATATTAAAAAAAAAAAATCTATTTCTTCTTTCAGAAATATTGCCAAGACAGAATGCTAGCAGTCAAAATGAAGGTTATTAATCATGGCTTTCAAATATTCTGTTTTCAATATGTTGGTTTCAGAACAGATGAGTGTATTAGAGCAGATACACTTCCAGCCAGTCAAGATCAAGTACAAATGCTTATGAAGCTACTGAAGTACTAGATGTGGCACGACAGTTTTGCTGCAAAATTAACCCAGGGACACTGGAAAGAAGAGTCAAAAATACATTTGGATAAAAAAATATATACACAGACCATGTGTACATGTTCAAACTGAAAAATGTCATTGAGGAGAACAGAGATGGGAAACCTCGTATATTTCTACAGATTTATTTTACATAATCTTGATGATGCTGAAGTTGATGACACATCCTATGCTGTATCTTGCAGAGACTATATTCAGTCACTGAACACTTATTTTTATTTTCTGAAGCATGTTTAAAAACCCAGCATATTGTTCTTTCAGTTAATTTGAAGTGAGCACAGAAACATATCATGGTTGCATTTGTAAGAGCCCCAACTAAATCAAATGTATAAGGGAGTTCCTGGGGAGCGGGACAATCTTTTAGCTCCAACACAAAACTCTGTGAAGTATGCTTAGAAAGTATCTTTCCTCATATGGCTTAGATGCTCCATTCCCCCTAGTTAAAAGATAAATGCAATGAGGGTCTGGGCAATTTTCAACCTAAAATAAGGGCACTAGATAATATAGAAGAGCAACAACTAAGCAGTAAAGATAATATCCCTAGTTACAGGAATTTGGGCACTGCATCAAATGCTACCTAATCAGGTAGATATTAAAGTGAGGAGTCAGTGTTGGTGCTGTATTCTTTACCTTTGCTGCATAAACATCTGCTAAAACTTCTATGATCACTACTGTTCGCATGTTAGACAACTGATAAAAATTATTAAATTATTATTAGAAAATGCTATTCTCCCAGCGAAAATACAATGGCCAGATGACAAATACAAGGTTGGGTTGACACCCAAGCCCATTGGGCTGTCAGTCCAAACAAGCGCAGCAGAGATTTCCAGCAGCACTATATCAAATGTCATGACAAATATCAAATAGAGGCCAAACATCAATTCACGTGACATCAGGTAAGTCACATATTTATTGGGAGACTCATAGAAAAAGTGTGAAGTAGGTCACTATCTAACAGACCATGCGAAGCCATAAGGAGCTAACTACAAAACAGCAGAGACAGCAGGGTCGTGTCTTACCCATTCCCTCTCATCACCACTGTACGTGCAAATTCTCTCCTACCTCCTCTATTTACCTGCTTTACGAACACTCAAAGTATTTAAATGTGGAACAGACCCTCTTAAACATGGATTAGAACATCATAAACTTCAATTTTCTTGTTGGGCAATATCTGTCTTCAACAAAGCAGCTAACAGTCTTATACATCTACACATTCTAAAGCCCAAAATTCAGTACCAACACAAACAGAAGTGGAGCTTCTTCTTAACACAGATTAAAAACTCCAGGACTTTAAGGACTGATAACACTACTCCAAAAAAGAAATTAACAGAAAACAAGGAATAGTCATTATTGTTTGTTTTACAAATATTTCATACAACAGAAATCTGCAATTTTACCTGGTATTTTCCTGCAAGAGGTTTTATCAGATGATAAACAGAAGAGTGATTAACAAGTGATAAACACATTGATCAATATTTGAAAAAATGGAAGAATGTTTAAAAAATGCCCAGAGTCAGTGCCAACTTGTTTTCACCTTTATTACCAATAGATTTTAAATACAAGAGAAAAATAATGATAAGAATGTAAGGAGCAACAATCAACCAACAGGACTCAGTTGTATCAGAATGGACTGTTCAAAGTTCAAAGAACAAACAGAAACTGTGCTGGAGACTCACCCCACTGTGGCTAAGCAGTTCAGTAAATCCCAGCACCTAGTACCAGATTAAAACAAGCTACATGGTATAAAACACCCCTGTGGTATAAACACAGTTGGGTGGTTCAAAAACCGTGTTGGGGTGTCTGTAAATTGGCAGACACTGGGCCTAACCAGGTATCTTTTGTTCACAACACTTCAGCTTTTAGACAGATCAAATGTCATCTGCCGTCTCCCTGCCAACTTAGAAGAAAAATACAAGCTGACACAAACACCCTCTCATCTGCTCTGGCTAATTCCACAGAAAGGTGATTTTATGTCACAGACGGATCTGGATCAAATGTACACTGTATGATCCAGCAAAGTGCATATCCATCAGTAATGATAAGTGGTTTTCAAGGAAAGGTTTGG
The DNA here is from genome assembly GCF_031753505.1 of Anomalospiza imberbis. Taxonomy (NCBI): domain Eukaryota; kingdom Metazoa; phylum Chordata; class Aves; order Passeriformes; family Viduidae; genus Anomalospiza; species Anomalospiza imberbis. Next base: position 78,888,465 of record NC_089683.1, on the reverse strand, counting down.
CAAACTGTATTCTTAAGCCAACTGAAGGTTGCTTTTAAAAGAAATGAACAGCAAAATAAATTAGAAAATGCTAAGTGAAGTGATACTCAGAAGCAAGCAAGGGAAATGTCTTTTCCTATTGAGTAAACTATTTCAAGGAAAAATTATAAATAGAACATCTGTCAGAAAAGAATTTACTGCAGTGAATCTTTCTGGTGCCTGATGCCAAATGCAATTTGAAGAGCTTGGATGCTGGGCCAGCTGAAGACAGGTGCCAAAATGACACTGATGTCCAGGGTTCATCACTGCCATATCAGGGAAGAAACCGCTTGAAAATCACAAAGAGGAGAATTTTCTGACATGCTCCATTCCAGGTGATCATCTAGATGCATTTTATTGTATTTGTAAATAAATGAGTGTTTGTTACACATTTTCAAATGTTAAACATTGAAGTGTTCACTAGGACATTACTGGAACTGAAACAAACTAAAAAAAAAAATAGAATACAGAAAAGCACAGACTAGAAACCACAGACTCTTTACAATTTAATGTCTCATCCATTCAGCATACCTTCCATTCAGACTGCCATTATGTAAAAATAGAGCTAATTTATTAAAACGCACGTGATATTTCTCCACTTACAGAAATACATAATTTTTGAAAGGCAAAACAGAAAGCTTCTCTTCCCAAGATGCTGAATACCAACAGTGACATTGAAAACATGCTCAGAGCAGATCAAAACAGTGAGGGCCTTATCAGAGACTGTCAGCCTCCAATATTTAATGAAAAAGCTAGGTAGTACTAAATGCTTTTCTGGAAGAAGTTTACAAACCTGAAACCAATGTAGTCATCCAACACAAATCCATAAAACTCTTCAGATTAGTTTTTCTGTCAATTCCCAGCATCTACCCATTTGTCAATTAAAAAAAGAAGTGTTTAACTCAAGCAAAATCCTATCTTCTAGATCATTAAATTACTGCTGAGGCAGTGAAACACAATGCACTTTAGATGGAAGTACAGAAAGGTGAAAAAATGTTTTATCAGTAACAAAGAGCAAATTTTTTTTTTCTGTAGTGCACAAACAAGTACCTGAATGCACCATTGTGTGTGGAATTAGCCACAGAAGAGTATAAAACAATGCACATGGTGTAATGCCTACAGCATATGAAGTAGTGATGTAGAGTAATTGGAAAAATCCCAAGTGTTGCTACTGACCCTCCTGGCCATGCATCAGTGATTAAAGTTACAGAAGACCTTGGAAAAAGCTACACATATATATTGCAACTGTACACATTAGGATTAACAACCTGTTTGCAAGAGGAAGAAAAACCCCACTATTTACTTAAATGAAAATCAATTATCTCAAATTTAGAGGAGATATGAAAAACAAACACACCAAGTACAAGGTGTTAATAGGAAAAAAGCCCACCTCTTTTCATAAGGGATTGAAAAACAACATTGGGAAAGAACATAGCCAAATGACAAATGCTAAGTATAACCTTGAATTATCTTCCTTGCTCCTGACTGTACACAAATAGTTGTCAGAGAAGGCCTCTCTTAAGGACACATTCAGTGTTCTTGCGCACTATAATCACTTGTATTGGATCACCGCATCAGCTTCTTCGTCACACAGAAGAACCTGAACACACAAGTTTCCTTGGCTTGTTTTCAAAGAGCAGTACATCACTCCTGATCAGAAAACAGGATTTTCTCAAATGCTACATGTGGAATAACCCCTGCATTGCATCTGTGAACTTGGTAATTCGTAAACTGGTCCCTTTGCCTTATCTGCATCTCTGAATATTTTATTCATAACATGAAGGCCTCTGCAAACCAACCAATGGATGAAATACTCTAAGAAACCAAGAGAACCAGAATGGTTCCACACCAGATGAAGGATGAATGTTGTTGAATACTTATGCCAATCCTGAATACTTAAAATAAAGAACTGGTTCATAATAGAACTGACAGGTCTTAAAATATGGTATCAAAATATAAGACTTGTGAACCATGTGGGCTGGGATGTAACACAAAAAGAAATTCTGCTCACAGGAACTGAAAATGAATGTGGAAAAACTTAAATATAGAATTACATTAATATGCAGCATGTTAGCTGTCTTCAGAATATTACAGTTAGTTAAAATATTTTTAAAGAGAAAAGGTGACACAAGATGGGCAATTTACAGACATAATGCTGCCTACACAGACGTGTAAGACACACTGAGAAGTAGCTCAAAAAACTCAGTTGCTATAAACATAGCATTAGTAAATTGCATGTAAGTATCTAATCTGATTATACCAAAACAAAGTTGTAATTACAGGAGATTAATGTCAAGACAAAAATATGGTGCCTCTCCTGGACTCCTGGTACACATCATCCCCCAGCGTCTTCCTCAACTCACGAGAATAAAAGACCCCATTAACTATAAGATGTGATCAAAACGAGGAACTTTCTACCTGAGTGAGTCAGTACCCTAAATTCCTCATGGTCACTTTTTGAGCCACCAGAAAGTGTATGCAACAGCACATATACATAAGCATTGCCACTTGTACAGAGGTTCTGCTCAGACGTAGCTTCCATAGTATGTAATGCCTCTAGGCAGAACACTGTAATAACTCATCTGTGAGGCTGATAAAAAACAATTATCAGGAAAAGCACATAAGCATTTGTACAGTTTGAACAAACTCTGTCAGACACATTTTGCACTAGAAGAACTCTTAAAATTACACCATTATTCTGAACTTTGCCTCTCATTGCATAGCTATGTAGCAATACTGCATCAGTGTTACCAAACACTCTCTTAAAAAAAAAAAATCTGTATTATGCCTGGCATTAAGCCAACTTCAGCCATAATGCAGACTCAGACATGGTCACCAAGAGTCTTCTCTGATCTAAAAACTGTTAATCTGAACATTTGTATTTATTTTTCCAGAAGTATAAAATCTATATCAAACTTTTAAAGGGCTCCCGTTTACAGTTTCATATAGGTGATGATGCAGCTTGCACTGCATGTGTACAGTAGAATATACAAGTTATTATTAACTCACCCTCCTTCACTTTCTGCCTCTTCAGAGCTGGTAGTTTCTCTTGCACTAGGAGCTGTCTCTGCTTTTCTCCGCCTTGTTGCTCTGTGCGATGGGCTAACTCTCTGAACATCACCCTTTCCTTGAAGCTCATTTCGAACAAGCTCTTCAAGTTTTGGAATAGCTTCTTTCAGAAATTCCACCTCTCTCTTCAGTTCGTCCACGCTTAGTAGCAGGCCATTCAATTTTTCCAGTATCTGCAGTTGCCTTCCATGTAAAACCATTACTGCTCCTTGCTCATTAGGAGCCTCATTTGGCAAGCCCACAGAATTAATTCTGTTACCTATCTCCTGGAACGCACGAATACGCACAGCTGCAGCAGGCTTTCGGATCTTGCGGTACCAAACCAGCACCAGGCCGCTTAATCCAGCAGTCCCTGCCATTATGCCCAGTATTAGACCTTTATTTTCGAAGGGAGACATTTCTGCACGCTCCTAGAATTGTGAGACAACAACAGTTTAAGATGCTTCCCCCTGCTCTACGCAAGCGACTTGCTCTGCTCTGAAACCACGAAAGCATAAGGCAGGGAGAACTGCAGACACAAAGTTACACTGTTTGCGGGCTCTGCAATACGAGGCGGCAAAAACAAGACCAAGTGGGTTTGGGGGTGTGAGGACGCTGGCACGTGGGCAGGACCGCAGCCTTCACTCCTAACCGTCCCGGCATTCTGGGATTTGTTTGTTTTAATGCGAAAAACTCATATAATCTGATTTTCCGCCACTGCAGAGAGCCGGAAACCCAGCTGTCAGGCCGGAGCGCCGCCCGGAGGGGCGTCACGCCGGTCCCCCAGCCCCACCACGCCGAGGGGCTGCCGGAGCCCCGCGCTCACTTCCTGCCCGCCCCGCAGCCGCCCCAGCCCCGGCCCCAGCCGCGGCCCCAGCCGCCCCGGCAGCGCCGGCCCCGAGCCAGCGCCGGCCCCGGTACGTACGTACGGCCGGGCCGGGCCGGGCCAAGCCGGGAGCAGCAGCGCGTCCGGCCCAGGAGCCCGCAGCTCTCCCGCCGCGGCACGGGGGGCGGCGATACCCGGATCGAGGGGGCCGGGCCTGGGCCGCACCGCCGGCCGGGCCGCCCGGGTGACGCGCGCTGCCCGCCAGAGGAGGGATTCCCGCAGCGCTGGGAATCCCGGCGGGCCGTGCTGCTGCTGCGGGACGCCGGCTGCACCTGCCGCGGACATGGCTCGAAATACGCCGTTCTGGAGCAAGTGTACCTGTTCGTGTGTCTGTTCTCAGTCTGGTGGCCGCTCGATTTCACCGATTTAACCTTTTGCTACTTCTAGGCCAGAGAGAATTTGTGTTTCCACTGCATTGGTGGAGAACTGAAGCTGCAAAATCACGGAGAAACCCCGCCCAGTTGTCAGGAAGACGGGCAGTCCCGGCACAAAAGCTTCATTGCAATTTAAGGCATCTGAGGGCCCAAAGCTGATTTCACCAAAGTCCATTATAGATTGCCCAAAGTCTGGAGGAACTTACCATAGAATCATATAATGGTTTGGGATGGAAGGGAACCTTAAAGGCCATCTAGTTCCAGTCCCCCTGTCGTGAGCAGGGAGACCTTCCACTAGAACAGGTTGCTCAAAGTCCCATCCAACTTGGCCATAAACACTTCTAGGGTCGGGGCATGCACAGCTTCCCTGGGCAATCTGTCCCTGTGCCTCACCATCCTCACAGTAAAGAATTTTTTACTAGTGCATAATCTAAACCTATTCGCTTTCAATATGAACCCACTTCCCCTTGTCCTGTCACTCCATGCACTTGTAAATGATATTGCCCCATCTTTCCTCAAAGTTCCCTTCAGGTACTGGGAGGCCACAATTAGGTCACAACAAAGCCTTCTCTTCTCCAGGCTGAACAATCCCAGTTCTCTCAGCATTTTTTCATAGGAGAGGTGCTCCATCCCTCGGATGAACCTGGTTTTCCTTGTCTGGACTCATTCCAACAGAACAATGTCCTGTGTTGGGGACACCAGAGCTGCATGCAGCACTGCGGGTGGAATCTCACCAGAGCAGAGTAGAGGGGCAGAACTTAGATTTATCAGCGTGTAGGAGGTATTGCTCCTGTGCCCCATCTGAGATCACTTTTATTGGTGACTCTCACAAGACTCTCCTTTGCCTTTTATAACAAAAGGATCTGGCTCCTGTTTCTGGCCTTGGATGGAAGAAGGATCACCACAGACCACCTGCTCTGACCATTCATCTTCCTGAAGGCTTGTGGAGAGCCTGTGCACAACATCCTGCCAGAATTTACAGGCATAAAACTCATGTTCTTCTGCGTGAGGGCTTAAGGAAACCACTGTGTCTGTGCAATGGAAGAAGTTGTTCAGCAGCTGAAATTGTCCTCAACCATATCAGAAACAAAGGAACACAATTCTTAAAAAAACATACTAATTGCTTTTAAAAAGTGAGAATAGTGCTGTTCAAGACAAAAAAAAGTACCTAAAACAGGTACCAACAACTCAAGATTTTTCAGTCTTAGTACAAATTAGCAATTGTAAATCAGTCTAATGTCTATTTATCATCAAAGAATTTAGTTTAAACCAACTACAGCTCTAAACTGTTTCTTCATTAAGATCCTGAGGATGAAATTACCCTTATGAGACCAAACTACAATCTGAGACAAAGGTAGAAATTTGTTAGAATGAAAAAGTGAATACTATTTCAGTATTTTGCAGGTTTCCCAGTTACAATATAGTAATAACAAAATGTATAATCTGTTTATATGTTTGTAATTTTAAATTTTTAAACAAAGGATGGAAATCTCTTCAATTTTATGGAAACCTCACTAAACTCAATTATTTTAACAAATTTCACAGTAAGTAATGGTTTTAAAATACACAATCCCTCAGTGTTTTAAAATGGAACAAGAAAACAAAAATCTCCATATGCTGATAGTGCTTCAAGTGTTCCGGAATGGTAATATAAATGTGTTGGAAAACCTTTAATTTTTGTTTTCCTTTTTTTCAGTATATTCTGCCAAAAATTTTCTATAAGCCAATTAAAACAGGAAAGGATTTTAAAAAGAGTATTAACTGGAGGGCAAACATGGCACCGAGCTGAAACAAAATACTATGGATGCAAAAAGCTAAGCGAGTATTTTTGAAGATTTTCCAAAGCGACTGTCTCAGGCTGCAGGCCTTAGACAAGGAGAACTGTTTTCAAAAATAATGTCCCAGGAGAACTACCATCTACAGCTGCCTGGATATGTAGCAACTGTGAAAATCAGGTCACTTGTCTGGTCCCAAGAAGTTATTGCATATAATGCAGAAACTTGCTGGAACACAGCAGCTTTCCAAGCTGGACAACTAAACATCAATTTATCTAGATTTGACATAATTCCATTGGCCTAAATATGACATGTTCTAAAAAATCTGAAACAAATGTTTTTAGAAAAGTACTATTCTTCTGCATATGAATTTTTCCTAGTTCAAAAGAAACTCTGTACCTTAAGTCCTAAAAAACGAGTCCAGAAAACCATCTGTTATAAAATGGTTAGCCCCAAATATTTTTAGTGTATTTTCGACCTTATTTCCTAAGAACACAAAGTTTATGCCCTCAGGTTGTCCATATGTTGTCCTTCTGATAAGCCATACCATGACACTCTCCACCCAGTAGTTCCTGAACATGGAGCCTAATTTCAGCCAATTGTGACAGAATATGTCAAGATCATGGAATTGTCGAATCATAGAGTGGTTGGGGTTGGAAGGCATGTTCATGAGCATCAAATTCCAACTGTCCTGTGATGGGCAGGGACATCTTTCACTAGAACAGGTTGTTCAGGCTGCATCCAACACGGCCTTGAACACTTCCAGGGATGGGGCATCCACAGCTTCTCTGAGCACCCTGTTCCAGTGCCTCACCACCCTCTGAGTAAAGAATTGCTTCCTAACATCTAATCTAAATGTCTCTTCTTTTAATCTAAATCTACTTGTTCTATCATTATTTGCCCAAGTAAAAAGCCACTTTCCCTCTTTTTTGTAGACTCTTTGAAGTATTGAAAGGCCACTCCAAGTAGTTTCAAGAAGGCCAGCATTTTCGAGTGTCAAGACCTTGTGAACATCCTGCCTCCCTCCACCCCAGCCCCAGGCAGATGCAAAGGAATGAACTTAGCACACCGGTGCTGCAACACTGACACACCTGCATACGGCACCAGCCTTCTTACAGCACTAATTTTGTAAAACCAGGACAGGCAGTTCACTGGTCTTTTGGGAAAATTTGAACTTGGACAACATTTTTGTGCCATATTAGAAAAGTTAGCACATTATTTATTGAGTGATTGTGTTCAATGGATTGGAGAGCTATTACATAGTAAGTAATTAATTCATGCTGTTTCTAAACAAAGTGAGCATAATCTATTGGTGGTTTCACTTCTGTATGGAGGGCATTTGTATTTTACAATTTTCATAATTTTCTTTAGCTGTAATTCTTCTGTCCATTTTCTTTCACGATAGGCTCTTCTTTCTGAAATGCCCCTCTCTCCCCCACCCCCGAGAGATTAATCTACTGCTTGTAACAGATACAGAAGCCTTTAATGAGCTAGTAGCAGTTCATACTTATTACTTCAGCAGTTGTCTTGTAGGTATAAAGTCAAATATTGTTAATATGTCACCAAACATTGTGAAATCTTAAATACCTTTGACCAGACTTGCAACCAGCCTGCCAGAAATCCTGGCTGGATGCCAGAATAGTCAGAAATCACTGTTCTGTCAAGGTTGGTTAAATTCTTCTGAATTTTTTGCTATAAAAATAAAGTTATATCTTTACCTCAAAGGGAAGCACTCACTGTCAGACTTGTCAGTATTTTCTGCTGCTTTTGGCCCGAACAGTTGTCCAGTGCCCCTAATGAAAAGTTAATCAATTGAAGTTAAAAGGAGATATGTAATAGCACACTGATCTTTTCTGTTTTCTTGAAATAAAGATATACTTAGCACAGTTCCCTGGGGAGATGAGGCTGCCTCTGCCTTTATGTCTCCAAGCATGCAAATATAACTGTACCTCTCCCTCCTCCCCAGTATTTTTGAATCTTTGGCCAGTCTCAGTCAAATTCAACAGAGAAACTCTAACAAATGTTGTTGAGTTAGCTGATCTTTTAAAGAAGAAATCTCTGAATTAGAGTCACTGCTATGGGGAAGATTGTTTATCCCTTGGTGCAAAACTGAGAATCCACACAGGAGAAAAGCATTTTGCAAGGACAGGAAAAGCTAAAGCAGAGCTCACATTTTATCAGATGTGAACAAACAGAACTACAAGTTATAACCTGATAGGAAACCTGAATTCATCAGTTCAACTGCACTCACAATAATCTGTTTATTTATTTATTGTGTTGATAGGATCCAGTGCTGCAATTTCAGCTAAGTACAAATGGCCACTGATGGCACATCTTTTCAAACAGCAAAAGAAAAAAAAATGTACATACTGTTCCTGCTTCTTTGTGTCTTCAGGAATCTCAAGGACATTATCAAAATATATTTATACAAGCTCTGTTAATTTTTTTAGGCCAAGGTAGATGATTCAGTTTCCTTGATGTAAGAGATGAGAGTTAGCAGCCCAAAAGAGTGCATATGTTGTGTTGACAACAATAGGAAAAAATAAGCAAGGCTACATCCGATGTAATTCCATAGCTGCCTGATTTCTTCACAAAGAGAAGTTGTCCTTGGAGTGCCTGGTTAAAAAGAGGAAAAATATATGAACAGTCAAAAAAATAAAAATAATATATGCGTATAAAAATATTTTTCATGTATATGTGTATGTTCCTTGGGAGTTAAAAATCAAAAAGAAACAAAGTCTTTATAAAAATGTGTGTGTGTACACAGTGTATTCCACATCACTCACTGTATTTTCTTTTACTGAATGAAAAGTGTCCCTTTTTTCAGCTTCTCTATAAATATGCTATTTCAGAACATACTGAAGTATTTTAAAGAGCTTTACTCTTTCCACCTGCAAATGGCAGCATGCCCCTTCCTGAACTCCAGTAAATATTGCCTAATGGTCCTAGGATGTCTAAAATTTCACATTAAAAAAATCATCATCCAGGTGATGTGGTCTGTTCTTCCATCATTTCTGTCCCTCTTCTCTGCTACCACTTGTGAGCTTATAAAAAAAATTTCCTTTCTGATTTCAAGTTTCCATCTAGGCCACTAAGGCTTTGTGTACATCAGCACGCAGTGGGGTCTGACAGGAGTGGGTCTCTGGGCCAAACAGCTGGTGCTGATGCCATGACATCCATGCTGTGCCCTGGGTTAACTTTTGGCAACTCCAGCCTGATCACAGGGGCTGTGTGCCCGTTCATGGCTGCAGTGCCTCTGCTGTGCTTCTGCAATGAATATTCCCAAAGTGCAACCAAGTGTTCCATGCCTGGTACATGGTGAAGCAAAGCTTGCCAAGCTGGGACAGTTGGGAGATTTGCCTGCGAGGTGCACAGCTGACCCAACCCAAAGCATTACTGTATACATACATATTTACACTAGGAGAGTTTGATGTGGGTTACACAATCACATAGGGCAGAAGGAATACAGCAGGGAGTTCACCTCTCACTGGCAATTGCTGAGTGCTGGCAAAGGGGCTCCTCCTTCATCGTGGGAGCACTGTTGAACAATGACAATCAGTAAGTGCAGCTGAAAGCACGAGGAAAAGTGGTGAAACCAGGTGAGTTAAGGGGAAGCATAAGCAAACACCTAACCACTTAAAAGGGTTTTGCTATATACAGTAACAAGATTATTACTGTATGCAATGCACCCACACACACACTCACACAAATATATTTATGTACACAGCATTTTAGTTTTGCAGATGGTTTCAAGACACCTGATGTGCTTTTTCATAAGGAGATAGGTCTGTTAAAGTAAAATGTAAACATAGAATTTATTATTTTAATTCATGTTTGCACCCCATCCTGGTGTTTAAGAAACTTTCCTTGTGATTCTGAGCTGCAGATACCTAAAAAGTAAATAAACCAAGTGGCCTTTCTGCATTTTGGTGAGATGGGCTCACAAGTCCTTTGCTCATTCATAGTTACAGTGCTGCTATCTTGTGGGAAAAAAGGAAGCAGCAACTGCAACACTTAAAATAGTTGATATTGAGTCATTGTCAAGAATTTAAATGTTTGCACGTTTCTTTCTAATTTAGAAAGACTGTATCAGTGTGATTAATCCATTAGGTTATATGGGGAACCATTATTCAGTGTGGTCCAGAATTTTGTCCTCATTTTAGCAGAAGTAACAAAACCCCTCCCAGGACATTCTGGAGTATAAGCAGTACTGCTGTCCCTGAAACCAGTGAAACTGTTTCTTCTATTGCCACTTCTCAGAAATGCTGTTTAAAGCTACTGCACAGCTGTGCAATATGCAATTTCAAAAATCCGTATCTAATGAAAAGATAGAAAAGCATCTTGAACAACATTACAGTACTTCTATGAAACAGACAGATTTTTGGCCAGAGTAGTTGTTTCAGAGGCATTTTCATTGGCATGTGCTTTGACAGTCAAACTGAAATACCAAGTTTTTATTTTTTTTGAAGCAACAGAGTAAGACTCCAGAGCCAGGAAGAAATTGTATGAACAACTGAAACATGTTTTTATTGGGTTTGTTTGTTTGTTTTCCAGTTTTCAAAAGCACGTGGAAATACAGATTTGTATGTCAGTAGGCACACGGAATATTTGACAGACTTCTATTGCATACTGTTATAATCCACTTTACCAAGCTACTAAGCAGTTTTTCAAGATCATCTGTTTACATAAAAGGAATATTTTATATTTTACTCAATAATTTTGGATTGTGAAAGCAGGACTTAAGCAAACAAAACACCTAGAAGAGTCAAATACAGCCTTGCCTTTCCAAAGGGCAAGAAAATAATTTCCAAAAGTATTATGATATATCTGATACAGACTAAAATATGCTTTATCTTCCAGTTGTGAAACAATCCTTTTTTAACATTCTTATTTTTTAAAAAACATTTTTTAAATTTAAAACTTGTTTAAAGGAGTCTATAGATAAGTATTCCTCACACAGCTACAAGTCCTACTGAGCAAGAAGTTTGAAATATGAATAACATTTAGCACTACACCCTGAACAAGTCTGATATTAATCAAGAGTTACTCTGAAGAGCCAACAGAATGTGAGGCATCAAATGATATAGATATGGTGTCTATTGCACTATTTTTTGCACTATTTTGCATCAGAACCCGATTCCAAAACACAGAAAGAATGCTAAAAATGTGCTTATTTTTTAACTTACTGCTGCATTGTCCCAAATGAGGGTGCAAACAGAATTTGTAAATGCGCAGAATAGGAAATCGCTTTCATCTCCGGGTACTGGCTACTCATTTGAGTAGGGCTGCAAACCAATGTTGAGCAACAATCTTTAAAAATACTTTGATATTTTCACTAAAAACAGTATCATGGCAGTATCATGATGCAATTCATGATGCAATGCCTCTGGGCCATGATGTTTGGAACTGCTGTTGCAGGCTTGCAAGTGGGAGTTTGGAGGGCAAGGTGGGGCTGTGCACATCGAGCAACACCAGGTTAGGGAGGTCAGGGCAAAAGCCAGGTACTGGCTGCCGCCGAGGCAACTCATGGATCAAGTGGCTCCCTATAACCAGCCTGGTTCCCTCCCAACAGCAGAGCTTTTGCAGGGCTGGTTTGAGGCACACGTGGCCCACGGGATTGGCCCGAGGCCACACACCGTCCTGAGGACAACACCTGCCTCACGGCCACACCGCCTCGCCATTTGCCACCGTCTCCTCACCCCAAAGCGGCAAGAGCCACCTCCTGCCGAGGATTGAGCTTTGTCCAACGCCGAAGCCACCTTCTGCCGAGGACTGGGGTTTGTCCAACCCCGAAGCCACCTCCTGCCGAAGAGTGCGGCCACCGGAGCTCGGGGCGGGGCAGCCGGGCTCACACGCGGCAGCAGCGGGGAGGCGTGGACACGGGGTACCCGTGCCAGAGCACACGGCTGGTGCAAAAGCAAGGCGCTCCGTGCTCGGCAGGGGCAGGCACAGCCTGCAGAACAGAGCTGTCAGAGGAGCCGGGTTACACAACAGCCTGGCAACGGAGCGTGAGAAGCAGCGTCGCTGCCTGGTTTCAGACCGGCCGTGAGGGGACAGGGGCATCGCTGCCCCGGGGCAGCAGGGGACAGGAGCCACATCGTGTACCGCGCCACACACGGCGTGCGAACTGCTGGGGCAGGAGGGGCGCGGAGCCCACCACGTCCCCGAGTATCTCCCTACGTACCGCAGGCTCTCGGAGACGCCCGGCAGCCACACGGGTCACTGTCCCTGAGGGATTGCCATCCAGTCCTCCGCCTCCCCCAGGCACCCTCAGACGCGGCCGCACGCAGCGGCACCACTGGGTGGCGCCCGAGCGCCGCGGCCGCCAGGGGCGGGTCGCTCTCTCGCCGTCGCTCCCCGTCTTTCCCAGAGGCCGGCGGCGCCCCTGGATACGCCCCTGGAGAGGAGGGAGTTGGGGAAGGAAAGGAAGGAAAGGAAGGAAGGAAACTCCTAAAGCAGTCCCATCCCCAGTGTTCCTCGCTTCTCCGGGTGCTTCGTGGGTGCATTTGGAGAGGTCGGATGGCAGCGGCGTGCCAGGGGTTCCTGATGCCATCCAAAGCAGTACTTTTACATCCTTCCTCGCGCTGAATCCAGCATTCATTAGGTAGCTCAGCTCACTGCCTTGGCTGAGAAAACCGCGGTTTTGTTGCCAGAGTTCTGCCAGGTTGCTGGGTTGAATCAACTCAAGGCAAAGCCCTTTGTGAGGAAAAAAGGCAGGAGCGCGTGGCCAGGAGCTGAAGGAGAAAAGTGACTTACTTGGCTCATCTTATGGAAGTGCATCGCTGATTGCAATTGTTGTAGGAGAAAGGGTACAGAAGATACAAACTGAGAAAACAATACCTTGTATACTGTACCTGTTCCAGAGGCAGACATCTGGTATCAGATATCTCAGGACTAGTTAAGAGAGCAGCATATATTTGTAGTATATTCTCTTGTTTCTAGTGTAGATCTGAATGACAGTGCATTATCATGGTGTGGCTCTGTGTAAGTTGTCCCTTAATAAGAAAAATTCAGCTCAGAGTGTTGTGTCCTTCGAGTCTTAAAAAAAAAAAAAACCCAAAACCAAACCAAACCTAACCAAAAACCAAGCAACCAAAAATAAAAATAAAAAAAACAAAAAACACACCAACCAAACAAAAAACCCAAACCAAAACACAAACAAACAAAAAAAACCCCTCAAAGATAAATGGAAGAAAGAGGTAGAACACATGCTCAGAAGTAGAATAACCACAAATGAAAAGTAAAGGTAGAAGCAAAGAAGGTGGAGAAAGTCTCTGTAAAATTTTAAATGCCAAGAGAGCTTGTCTCTGCAACAAAAGTGGTCATGACCTGGATTCCTACCTCCTGAATTTACATGTGTCACCAGGGTACATAGTTTTCTGTAACTTCTCTGGGGAGAAAGGCCCCTTGAAAAGGGAACAACTCTTCAAGTTCAGTGTCAGTAGTTGTCCAGCTGCTTCAGGTTGTAGATTTCAGTCTTGCTCTTTATGTGCCTAAGGTATACTGACCTCTGTCACTTGCAAGACATCCTTGTCATGGAAATTATTTAAGGCACGTATTGGATTGCATTGTATGGGAGGCCAGCCCATGTGATACTCATTATCTCTTTGGTAGTAAAAAGGGTGACTTCATTTACAACCTTTGGCAAAATGTCCTGCAATCTATTTTGAACTGAAACAGGAGGACGAGCAGAATATCACGAAGCTGTGGTGACTTCCCTGCTTATCTTGGCTGCCTTCTCCTCAAGAGTTGTACTGAACAGCAGCCTGGTGCAGCAAACAAGCTTGGCCAGTATTTATAAACAAACATGAGTTTCTCAATGCATTTTTTCTTATCTGCATCTTTTTTTCCTTTTTTTTTTTTAATACTTTACTTGCTCTGAGGCAAGTAAAGTATTAAAAAATCTGGCCATCTTCATCTGTGATGGTTCTAAGACCACAATCACTGTTCAACTGTAATGCATAATAAAAATTTGTTCACACTGAGCTAGAAAGCAGCATCATTACAGGCACTTTAGTTTATCAGTCAAGTTACTACTTAACTCCTACTTCATTTACTAATATCGACTTCTAAATACCATGAGAAGGTAAAAAACTTAGTGCACTAAGAAGATATTTTTATCATGTTTCACTTTATAATATATGGAAAAAGGTAGTACATAGAGAGTTATTATTTAAGAAAATAACATGATAATTCATTTGTTGTATAAGCGGACCCAGCTAGTCACAGTAACACTTCTACAATATTACCCCTTGGGAGCACTGTCCCAATTCATTTGAATATCCCAGCTTCAGTGGTAATAGTTTTGGACCAAGTAATTTTTGTAGTTCTGTATACTTCAAATAGACACTATTGTCCAGCTTGGCTATTTCAGACAGGCAAGGTTAAAAATGCAAGTTATTAAACAGTTTAATTAGTGAAAAAGCACATCCTTCTTTATGCTAAAAAAAACCCCAAATCCAGAAGAATTCACTTTCCTCTTAAATTCAAAGAATATTGACCAGGACTAGGGCTCTAATAAGAAGCAGAACTTTTTATCACAGGACTACAGTGTTGTACAAAAGCCTTTGAAGTCCCTGGCAAGGCACATGCACTGTTTTGGCAGTCACACTAGAGTGAATATGCACACGTAATTCTGGAGGGAACATCTGACATTTCGGAAGTGCATTCGTGGTTGGATTGTGGCAGCCAGGACTGCAGACCTGCTGTCATGCCAGGGCTCCCAAGGCCCTGCACCTTCCCTGTGTGAGCCTCTCTGGGCCATTTTGGCTTTCCCATTTGGAGCAGCAGTAGCAGCACAGAGCAGAGCTGGCTGGAAATTTCTGACAGCAAATTTCTCCTCTGGGAAAAAAAATAATCCAAACTGTAATTGACAGGTTTCTGAGTAGCACATTGGCTGTGAGAGAAGCCAGGCAGGATCCCAAGCTGCCTGCTTCCCCTGCAGGCTTACTTGGCTTTCTCTATCGGCAGCTCACATGCTTTCTGGGCTTCTTGACAGATCAATAGGGAAAGTGAGGGAACATGCGAACCTGAGAGGTGGGCGTATGTTCAAGGTCACATTTCCACTTTGGATGGGTAGTCTTTTCCAGAAATGTGGGAGACAAATTCCGGTTCTCCAGGGCTCTTTGCTCCAATGAAGCAAAGAGCAGTTGGGCTCCTATTCCAGAGCACCTCAGGCAATGCGAACAGCTGAAAGAGCATCCACCCTTCTCCAATCCAGAAGAAGCAGCAGGGATAAAGTGCTATAAGGAAATATAGGCATCCTCTCTTCCTTTCCTGAGATGCACTGGCAGAAGGGACCCATCTACTTTTAATCATTCCATCAGCTACATGGGACTACTGTGCTTTTCCACTCCTGGCACCTAACATTTTCTGTGGGGATATAGTTAAGGGCATTTAACCTCCACCAGGGAGTGAGGGGAAGAAACACAGAGAGTGATTCATAGTTCCAAATGACTGTTCTCAGGCTGAGAAAGGCGTTAGTGCATTCTGGCTGCTAGCTTAGCTATGCTTGCGTCCTGTTTGAAACTCTTCTTTAAAACGGCTAGGCATCTACAGATTATTTCAGCAAGCAGAGAAATATAGCACGTATATATCCTTTACCATAAATGCAGCACAACAGATAACCCAGACAACACAGGGTGATTCTGCTTCTCTTCAGCAGAGGTTAGAAACTGCTCTACAGGGAATTTAGCTTAAGCACAGGAACACCCAGTCTCATGTAGCCTTCAGAACAGCTCAAACCCCAAAGTCTTTATTCAGGCCCTGATTAAACAAACTGAACAAGCATAAATCTAACTAACATAATGGCTTTGCTGAATTCATATCCCAAACCTTGCTAAAGTAAACTATTCAGGGAAGTTGAAACTAGGCTTTAACTTTCGATTTGCTGTTTCAAGTAGATTCCTTACACCTGTGAATGAAGCACATGACCACCTTTTCTTCTCATAACTTTTAAGTTGTGTTCATTTTTTTACAGTAATCTGTCATTTATTTTCCCAGTTAGAGGTATTTGTTGGAGAAAATAGAGCAGTACAGCCTTGTAAGACAACTGATCAAGAAGTGGAATTAAACTTATCACAATGAAGCAATTTGACAGAAAATAGTGAAAACCACATAAATCTTTCACTGGTTCCATTTTATTTTGTGAGAAGAGAGGTGAATATTTTTTTAAATATGTCTTCTGTACACAGCAACAAAAGGTTATACTTGTATTTTCTTCTTTATAAGCAAGTCCAAGATTCTGGCTAAAGTCCAGCAGACATTTTTCTTTGTCCATTAAGGCAATCTCCTACACAGTTTACCAGGGGAGGATGAAATTCCTCAAGCTGTGTTATAAACATTCATCAATGAAATCATGTTCCTAGTAACAAGAACAGCGGACAAAATTTAAGACAGTGCTACACTGAGTGTGCTTTACAGATGGAGACTATAGAATCAGGAGTGAACCAGCAAAGCCAAAGACCAAGTAAGCCACTGTGAAAAGATTAAACAAGTCAATTTTCCATCACAGAAAGTTTTGCGGTCTAGGGAAAGTAGGAAAACCTGGTTCTGTCACTCCAAATATAAGACAAAGGAATATTTAGATGCCAAAGGAAATAGTCTGAGAAAGGATCTTTTTTGCTCTGTTGAAAAGCCTTGATCCTTCCCTGTAGCAGTACTTTACAGAGACAACCTACAAGTAATTTAAAGCTGCACAGCCTGTAATTTCTTCTGGATGAACTTTTTGAGAATTCTGTGGAATGTTCCTATTGTTTCTCTGTCTTTGTATTGCTCAAGTTCATTCCTGTTGAATAAAGTCTCTAGAGATGACAGCTGAAATTATGGTCCTGTTGAGACCATGACATGCAATGGGCAGCATTGATTTTAACTTGGTAGTTCAGCATAGGACAGAAAACAGGCAGTGCTGACAGCAGTGCCTGCAAGCTGCTGGTCAGGGAGACTTTTTATCAGTTCACTTTCCTGTCTTCTTTTTCAGCTGCAATTTACCCCCTCCTCTGCCAACCTCCCTAATTAGTGCAGAGGATTTGTTTGCGTATAGCCCTAATAAATCGTAATCACCTTCAATATAGCACTTCCCCAGGCTCTGACCTTTTGCTCTCCGACCATGTCTATGCCGAGTACTGGGTGGGAGGATTGGGCAAGGATTTCCTATGTACTACCATCATCAGCAACGGGGAACTCAGACTTCCCTTCCTCATTTAGGCCTCTGCTAAAGGCTACCACCATTAGTGAATTATTTCCTTTATGAAAGCATTTCACAAAATTAGATAAGGATAAAGCCAGAAAGTGACCTGAACAAATTACTGCAGAACTTCTAAAGCATTTTAAAAGAAAATGAAAGCTTCTCAGGGTCTTATATTTTGTGACAAAACCTATCCAACTCCATGAAAGGCATATTGTTCCAGAAAAATAATAATTTATAGGAGACTCTGGAAAGGTTTCTTAAAATGCTGATGAGGTGGGATTTTCTGGGCATACTGTGCGAATATCAATACCAGTCTTTCTGCTGCTGCAGGCTGCATCTGGTTTTCAAAGAGTTACATTTTTTGCAGCATTGCTCGCAGGTTTCTGGTGTGTGAGTCTAGTGAATCTGGGAGCCCCATCGGGCTGTAACTTATGCAGAAGGCTGCACTGAGTCCTGGCAAGTGCAGGCCTCTGGAATTTAGCAGTGCAAGAGAAGGAAACATGCCAAACCATCTACCTGAATTGCTACTCCCTCAACACATTCCTCTGTGGTGTTTCTTGGCCGGCTGCTTGATCCCTCAGCTCTAGGACTGAAAAAACCCTAGTGCTTGAAGTTATATTTCTCACAGTCCTTTACATAGCATATGTAGCAAAAATACCCCAGAATACTATGAAAGTTCCATTTTCCAAAACAAAAAAATCCTGAGAAATAATTGCCTTTTCCTAATATCATTGTCTATTTTTAGTTAAAAGTCAAGAGCAGCAGATGGGTGCTCATGAATTAAGATTGAAATATGTGAAAATCAGAAGTGCATCTTTAGATATTTAGGTTTACAATTTTGTTTTCAGCAATATATTGCAAAATTAAAACTCTTAATAGGTTGACTTTTAAAACATTCATAATTACAGAAAGTTTTTTAGATTAATACTATAAATCTAAACCCACAAATTTATCCTGTTCTGTCATAACCACACACAATTCTTTCTTCATTGTGGATGATTTGGTCAAAATCCCATCAACTGTATCCCCTCCTCTCCTCCCCAGAGGATGTCTATTTATATAACTGTTTAAAGCAGATACACAACTGGTGTGAAATTGATGTCCTACAGAAACAGAGAAACTTAGCACGGGAAAAGATCCAACTTACAGCTAGCAAAGTATTATAGAGCATACTTAATTTGTGTTTCCATATTTTACATATGTAGATGACTACAACCTTTGCTACAGAGAGTAGAGAGGTTTCTGTGTTTGTCACAAGAAAACAGCATGGGTTAGATGGAAATGAAAGTCATTCACGTCAGCCAATGGGAAAAAGCAGGGCAGATTTCCTGGAAACGATGAAACTAATAGTTTTGTAAATTGTGGAATATTTCAGATTCAAAGTATATGGAATTGTTGCACATTTGTAATTCTTCTGGTTACTGTCACAAACATGGAAGGTTGCTTCCAACAGGAGTAGTTTTTAGCATGAGTATTTCTTAGCTGTATGGTAGCTAGATAGTGAACAGCACGTTTCAACAGGGCAGCAGTCTCAGTACAGTGGTTGTGTGTACAGCATGCTGCTGTACCTGTTCCACACACCATACAAGCATCTGCTCAGCAAGGAATTTGGTAGTAGTTTTGCCCTATGCATTTGTGGGCTCCTTCTGTTTGTGTTGATGAGCCAAACTAAAGTAAGGATTCCTATTACTGCTCAAGCAATGATTGCCACTGGTAACTTCTGCTACACCACAGAATTATGTCAAGATAGTCTCATATATATAAAATTGAAGCTCTTTTTTGTTGTTTTCCATAAAGTAGATAGTCCTTCCAAATGTCCTGTGTCCAAATGACCATAATATGTCATAACATTTGAGTCACAGTTCCCCATAATTCATGGTGCTATTGGATGTTGCAGAGTCCTTATAGATTCATGTCCAAATGAAAAGAGTCCTTTCAGTGCCTTCAGCAAGCCTTGGGTCTGACCTTGGCTTGCTTAGCACATTGTTTTGGGAAGTCATTTACTCTCCTAGACTTCACCCTCTCTTCATTCTAGAAAACGTATTAATTTATAGGTCTTTAGGATCTCAACTAGTGTCTTCAATTTTGGAGTTTTTTATTTGTTTGTTTTAGATCTTGGCATTAGAATATGAGTTGTTCATAGACTAAGATGACCCTCATATTTATCGGCCTCTGGAGAAAATAGAATCACAAGTCTTCAATAAAATCTAATCATCATTTTAAATAACTCACAGATATGAGAGTTTAACTAAACAGAGAAAATACCCTGGTGTCCCACCCCACAAGGTCTTATCATGGTCAGCTTGGCTTCTGTACTACAAAAACATCCTCAGTTCTCCAAATATGTCAATAAACTTCCCCTGAGAGGTAGACTTCAGCAAATAAAGCCCTCCCCTCATGCTAAATGACCAATATTTTCTTGACAGACTTCAAATGAAAGAGTCAAAAATTTCTCTACTGACCTAACAAGCTGCCGGAGGAGCTTAAACTGCTGTAAGTATGGGAAAGCAGAGCAGTTTAAACCAGAAAAATAGGATTTGGGACAAGGTGATGTCACAGCCCAGCATCCAACAGGAAAACATACAAACTCTGGAATCCTTCTAGCAGCCAAGCAGTTCTGCACTAACATGGATGTCACAGGGGAGTTTTTTAATAGACTTGCTATACTGAGCCAAACAGAGGTCTTCAGAGAGTTATGGGAGAAGTGGAATATGCACATCTGGGAACCAAACCAAGCCAGCTCTGATATTTTAATTGCACAAGGCTTTCACTTGCTATCACCTATAAAGGAGCTTGTACAGTGTTTTAATTATTTTAAAAGTTCACACTGATTCTCCAGACAATTGAATTATACATGGATATGTACAGAATAAAAGGCTTCATTGA